>NC_081412.1:154009224-156986724 GCF_030272615.1 Cryptomeria japonica
CTCTCTCTCTCTCTCTCTCTCTCTCTCTCTCTCTCTCTCTCTCTCTCTCCCTCCTTCCCTCTCTCCCTCTCTCTACCTTCCCTCCCCCTCTTCTCTCCCTCTCTCCCTCTCTCCCTCCCTCTACCTCTCCCTTCCCCCCATGTTCTCTCCCTCTCTCCCTCCCTCTCCCTCTCCCCTCTCCTCTCCCTCTCTCTCCCTCTCCCTCTCTCCCTCTCTCTACCTCTCCCCTCTCCTCTCCCTCTCTCTCCCTCTCCCACCCCCCTCATCTCTCTCATCTCTCTCTCCCTCTCTCTCTCTCTCTCTCTCTCTCTCTCTCTCTCTCTCTCTCTCTCTCTCTCTCTCTCTCCCTCTCTCCCTCTCTCTACCTTCCCTCCCCCCTCTTCTCTACCTCTCCCTTCCCCCCATGTTCTCTCCCTCTCTCCCTCCCTCTCCCTCTCCCCTTTCCTCTCCCTCTCTCTCCCCTCTCCCTCTCTCCCTCTCTCTCCCTCTCCCACCCCCCTCATCTCTCTCTCTCTCTCTCCTCTCTCTCTCTCTCTCTCTCTCTCTCTCTCTCTCTCTCTCTCTCTCTCTCTCTCCCTCTCTCTCTCTCCCCCTCCTTCCTTCTACCTCTCCCTTGCCCCCATGTTCTCTCCCTCTCTCCTTCTCTCTCCCTCTCCCCCTCTCTCTCTCCCTCTCTCCCCTCCCTCTCCCTCTCCCCTCTCCTCTCCCTCTCTCTCTCCCTCTCCCCTCTCCTCTCTCTCTCTCTCTCTCTCTCTCTCTCCTTCCCTCTCTCCCTCTCTCTACCTTCCCTCCCCCCTCTTCTCTCCCTCTCCCTCCCCTCTACCTCTCCCTTCCCCCCCTCTTCTCCCCCCTCTCTCCCTCTCCCTCTCCTCCATACCCCTTCTTCTCCCCCACCCCCTCTTCTCTCTCTCTCTCTCTCTCTCTCTCTCTCTCTCTCTCTCTCTCTCTCTCTACCTCTCTCAAGAGTGCGTACGAGGTACTGAAACTATTAGTTCCCTGCCTTGCCATAACTTTTTTAAGGCTTAGTAGTGTGTACGCGGTACTTATTACTCATAAGAACATACGGGGTACTATTCCCATTATTCGATACCCTGCGATAACATTTTTAGGCTTAGTAGCGAGGACACGCTAATTATCAGCCCAGAATGGGGAAAAAGAATACCATTCGGCTTGTCAACATTTTATGGTCTAACAGCATGTATGTGGTTTAGAGACATAGTTTTAGTTGCCCAAGAGCCTCAACGGCCTCAAAAGAAGTTTTTGAGGTCATTGAAGGCCCCACTGGAACTATGTCTGTACTTCTATCACTGTTGTATACATAGAAGTAAGTGAATTTTTTGTTTTTGCATAATTTCAAATGATTGAATTGTTGTTTTTAGTAGTTTTTTGTTTTTGCATGGTTTCAAATGATTGAATTGTGATTGTTTAATAGTTTGATTCCAAAAAATAGTGATAAGATGCATATTTATGGTTATTTGTTTATTTATGAACTTTTCTTTACATATATATTTAATATGATTCTATTTAGGTCAACTGATCTCAACCATGGGAAAGAACAAGCGAGGAATGATGGAACAATGAGAGGCTCAAAAGGAAAGACAAAGGCAACATATGAAGAAATTGCATGACATAAGAACAATGGGAGAAGAAGGTATGTCAACCTCAACATCTCAATTTGATTTACCAAATGAATATAATACACCTAATGCAATTGAAGAAGAAACATTTGATAATTTACCGTTTGAACCTAATACAATTGAAGAAGAAATGTTCGATAATTTACCGTTTGAACCTAATGCAATTAAAGAAGAAACATTTGACAATTTACCGTTTGAACCTAATGCAATTGAAGAAGAAACATTTGATAATTTACCATTTGAACCTAATGCAATTGAAGAAGATACCACATCGAATAATCAATTAAATGATGAACATATTACACCTTCTCTACTTGATGAATTGAATGTAGATAATGCACCAATGTTAACACCTCCTAGAATCATTCGTAGGAAACCAAAGTATCTAATTGACATTGATGAGAATATATTGAAGTCAATGCCCAATAAAATGAACGAACGAACTTGTAGGAGAATGGTTAAAAGAATATGGAAAAACTATTTTAAAAACTTAAATCAAACCACAAGATGTCAATTAATTGTTCAAATGAGTAAAAATTTGAATTTTAGAGAGACAATGAAAATTCTAGGCCTAAGATCATCTGAAAGTAACAGTGAAAGAACTATTGTCAGAAATCTATTTGATGCATATCAATCTATTGGTTCAAAATCACATAGTAAAGATTCTAATGCTACTCGACCTGTCATTACATCAACCATAATGAGCAAGAAAATAAAAAAAGATCGTTTGATAAGCAAAACAAGTAAGTCATTAAACGTTAGTAGAACAACATTAAGTGAAGCATTAAAGAGGCAAGAACAAATAGAGGAAACTAACAATAATTCTCTTTGGGCATTCTCGGGTAGACTACCACGCAAAGACAAGGTTGTTGTAGATGTACTAAAAACATTAATTGAAACTTTTTGGCATGACAACACAAGAGTATCGCCCAACCAAAGAGATGTTGTTAGAAGGTGAATTGGGTCTAAAAATCGTGAGCCACATGCGAAACACTATTTGGATATGACTCAAACTAAATTTTATGGAAGATTCCTTCAAAAGTTTCCTCAAATAAAAATTTCTCAAAGATTTTTTGAAATGGCAAAACCTTTTTATGTTAAGATTAATCGTGTACGCACCACGTGTTGTTGTAGGATGCATATTGAATTTTCCGTGCATTATGATATTTTTCATCATATTTGTTCTACTTTGCACACTAACGATGTTTTATAGGAATGTAATATACAAGCACCTCCTAAGTCGGCAAGAGAATTTATTTCAAGTGTGTTATATAATAGACATGATGGTTGCATTTATTATGAGATGCCTTGTTTGGAAGGTTCTTGTGCTATATGTGGTGGTTTGCAATATTTACCAAGATGCATACATTTGGAGAGCACACATGAAATTGGTACGAAACTAGTTTCTTTTGGAAAATACAAGACAATCACATATGGAGTTAAAGATGGAAAAGATTTGAAGAGATGTGAGCTAGTGAAAAATGATATATGTGTAGCTCAATTTATGAAAATGTTTCAAGAGAAACTAGTTTATGAGTACATAATGCATACACATAGAGCTCGATGGATAGATGAGCAATTCAAGTTGTGTAAGGACACATTTCCTCTTAGCACCATTGTCTCTATCATTGATTTCGCTGAAAATTATATACTATAGCCTCACGTGACCCCACGGGATCAAACAGATCAACCATATGTGCCGTGGATTGGAAGAAACAGTCCATCAAATTTTGACAATTTTTTGGACTCAGGGTACTTGAGAGATCTCATCGGTAGGGTATGACTCTCGATGTTTTGGTGCTTTGGGATGCATGATAGGGCTATTCCTAGCATAAACATGTCCACCCAGACATGCTCACGACATCGGTTTGTGCACATGAAGAACATAATCAATTCTAGCCAATCTTGCAACTTTTCCTTGCAAGCAACTGACGGTTTTTTGAGCAGGCAAAAAAATGCTACTAATTGAAAATGGCTACGAGTCGTCAAAAAATGAGATAGGCCATTGTAGAGGAGCCTCATGTAACCCCACAAGATCAAACAGATCGACTGTATGTGTCGTTGATTGGAAGAAACAGTTCGTCAAATTTTGACAATTTTTTGGACTCAGGGCACTTGAGAGATCGCACCGGTAGGGTATGACTCTCGATGTTCTGGTGCTTTGGGATGCACGATAGGGCCATGCCTAGCACAAACATGCCCACCCAGATGCGCTCGCGATGTCGATTTTTGCACACGAGGAACATAATCAATTCTAGCCAATCTTGCAACTTTTCCTTGCAAGCAACTGACAGTTTTTTGAGCAGGCAAAAAAATGCTACTAATTGAAAATGGCTTTGAGCCGTTGAAAATTGAGATAGACCATTGTAGAGGAGCCTCAGATGACCCCATGGGATCAAACAAATTGACTATATGTATCTTGGATTGGAAGAAACAGTCTGTCAAATTTTGACATTTTTTTGGACTCAGGGCACTTGAGAGATCGCACCGGTAGGGTATGACTCTCGATGTTCTGGTGCTTTGGGATGCACGACAGGGCCATGCCTAGCATAAACATGCCCACCCAGATGCGCTCGCGATGTCGATTTGTGCACACGAGGAACATAATCAATTCTAGCCAATCTTGCAACTTTTCCTTGCAAGCAACTGACAGTTTTTTGAGCAGGCAAAAAAATGCTACTAATTGAAAATGGCTTTGAGCCGTTGAAAATTGAGATAGGCCATTGTAGAGGAGCCTCAGATGACCCCATGGGATCAAACAAATTGACTATATGTATCTTGGATTGGAAGAAACAGTCTGTCAAATTTTGACATTTTTTTGGACTCAGGGCACTTGAGAGATCGCACCAGTAGGGTATGACTCTCGACGTTTTGGTGCTTTGGAATGCATGACAGGGCCATGCCTAGCATAAACCTGCCCACTCGAATGCGCTCATGACGTCGGTTTGTGCACATGAGGAACATAATCAATTCTAGCCAATCTTGTAACTTTTCCTTGCAAGCAACTGACGGTTTTTTGAGCAGGCGAAAAAATGCTACTAATTGAAAATGGCTTTGAGTCATCGAAAACTGAGATAGGCCATTGTAGAGGAGCCTCACGCAACCCCATGGGATCAAACAGATCGACTGTATGTGTCATGGATTGGAAGAAACAGTTCATCAAATTTTGACAATTTTTTGGACTCAGGGCACTTGAGAGATCGCACCTGTAGGGTATGACTCTTGATGTTCTGGTGCTTTGGGATGCATGACAAGGCCATGCCTAGTGTAAACCTGCCCACCCAAACGCGCTCATGACTTCATTTTGTGCACACGAGGAACAAAATTTGACCATTGCGAGTGTGGGGGTGCTCTCGCACCAAACACATTGTTGTTTATATTCATATTGTTAATTACATATGCAAATATTCATTTAAATTTATAAAAGGGCAGCCACCAAATACAATGAATACACAATAATGAACTGAATACAATGAGTTTTGTAGGGTTAATTCAACATTTTAGAAATTTTATCAAATCATATTCCATGATTGTAATGCTTTATATCATATTTTTGTTGTTTATATTCATGTTGTTGATTACATATGCAAATATTCATTTAAATTTATAAAAGGACAACCACAAAATACAACAAATACAAAATAATGAACTCATTACACATTTATTGGATCGAATATCGATATTTATATATATAAAAAAAGGCATGTCTACCAAGTCAATACAAGTATTACAAAAATGTGGCATATGCCATGTCCAAATTGATATACAATAAAAAAGTAGAATATATCTACATGTATTGGTCATTCTATGACCAAAACTAACACTATATGATCCTAAAATTGTGGTGGCTCATCAAAATCAAGCCTTTTTGGTGCAGTACATAGCTCTGTAGATGGCTGCAAAACCACAATTCAAAAGCCAAGTTAGAATTATTTTGTAGAAAATAGTTCACAATTAACATCATAACTATGCATTTAACTTTAATTCCTTTGCAATTGAAATGTAGATTACCTCATCGCCTGATCGAGGAGCTAATGTCTTCGCTCTCCTCTCCTTGTCACTCTTAGGAGTTTTCTTGAAGACATACTTAAATTGATCCATGTTATGGCCGTACCGCAAAGGAGTCTATTGTAGATTAAATGTACAAGTAATACAATGTACTAACATAAATATATCAAAACACTTAAAAGCTATAATATAGAGAACAATGACGTACCTGTGCCTAAGATGCTTCTCTAATGGACTGAGGATGGCTCACCATCGATGTAGAAACTAACGCTATTACCTACACAAAAAATGTACAAAGATTATATACAATTAATATAATGATAAGTATTGAAGGATGAAAACAATTAATTTTACATATCAAACAAAAGTGTACTGGATCCTGAGATGCTTCTCCAGTGCAAGGAGGAGGGTTCACCATTGATGAAATAGGTATGGATATTTCCTGTATGAAAAAATTATAAGATTATAATATATCACAAGTTCACATGTACGCGTGCATATAATCATGAAATCAAGAAAATAAAGTAGAGATACATACCTCCACCCTCTCTTGATCCGCGGGCGAATCAGGTGCATTCAACATATCCACAAAGTTCAATGGCCGCTGTACATGTAAAATAGACAAAAAACACTAATCAATCTACAAACCCCAACTAATACTTGATTTCAACATTTTCAAACAATTGTACAACTAAAAATGTGTTCAATTACCTTCTTCACATGTTTTGGCATCTTCGAGGAATTCTTTTTCTTAGGACAAGCCCTAGACGTGGAGGGGGTACCCTAAAAACACAAAATTAACATGAGATATTAGTACAGATAATAAATTAAACATAATTTTAAAAATCTAAAATGAAATGGCTTGCATATTCCATCAAAACAATACATAAAAAGAGTTGTACAAAATATGATACCGTACAGCCTTGTAGGCCAAAATCATCGCTGAGATCATCAATTTGGGACATTTTGTCCCCTATCAACACCTACAAACCAGAAATTGGACCAAGCATTAAAGATAGTTAGTATATCTTGTATTTTTTTGAATTCAAATTGTACTATTCTATTTTAACATGTTACAAAATTTATACCTCAGGCATCAAAGTTGCAGCTATGGTAACTGGGGGAGGTGTATGGGATACCGTTGTTGCATCTTGAAATGCATATTATTTGTCTCAATTTAAATCAATGTATAAATGAAAATTCATTTATGTAATTACAAATTTAAAGTGTCTGATAAATAAAATGTTATGAATTCAAATCAACACACCTGTGTCTATGGCTCATGGGCAAACACTGTGTCCATCAACTCATCTGTCAGCATAAAATCTTCAACTGTGTGAGCTTGACATCTACAATCATAAATCGTGCATAGATGATATGAGTATCCATCTGCACCGGCTTCATCATCTATCCTCGAGCATATCCCCAAGCAACTGACACACATATGCTCGATGGGCTCTCTGTTGCCCTCTAATGGCTCATCATCCAATACAATAGGGTGTGCTAATGATGTCCCATGCTAGATGATGGCACCAGTCAGTGTTGTGGCTACCTGAAGAGTCTGTAGCTCCATCGACTCTTTTAGCTCTAATGGGACAGCCTGATGCACCTTGGGTATGGGTGCTAGGCGGCGATGACTCTCTATGGCTAATCACCTACAGGCTCTAGGTCTATCTTGGACAGAGCCACCACCTCTACCATGAAACTCTCTCATGTCAAAATAGTTTGGCCGCACATTGAGCACAAACTCACAATATATTTTTCTCAAAAAATATAATGGCACCTCAAAATTATTACAAGGTGGATCATCAAAGACCATCCACCACCTCTGCCAAAAAAGATTCTTCATCTGCACATTGGTACACCAATGTATGGGAAACCTCTTTGCATTAAGAGGTAATGACTGACCAGTTTTAGGATCAACAAAAAGGGCACATATTTGTTGTTTAGAAATATTTTTGTTTTTTACTCCATCGTATGATAGCCCATTGGCATAGAATTGACGACACCTATCCCTAAAGCTTCCCCATTTGGTAATTTCTATGGAAACAGCTATGGTACCACTAGCTAATGTTTCTAGGCTAGTGGCGAGGGATTGATGATGGTCAAGTTCAGAAGTTTTCAATTTTACAATCAGTCTACTGATTTTAGATGTATTTTGTCCTAACTGATTAATTAATTCTTCATGTGTTTCGGTTGTGCGATCAAAAGGAGGAATTGGGGGTTGTTCTTGTGTGTTTTTAGGAGGTGCCTTTGGTTGTTCTTGTGGGTTTTTAGGAGGTGCATTTGGTTGTTCTTGTTTTGGATTAGAAGAATCTGGTTTTTGAAACAAAAAATGAAAAAACCTAATCAAAATTAATGAAATTAAATTCAAAATGTAAAAAAAATTGCATAAACCAGAAAGAAAGACAAAAATAAACAAAAACTAACCTTGATCCATAGCTTGGAGGACAAATTTAGCACCCCATTCGCGGTTTAGGTTAGAAAACGGGGAAAAAACAAAGTAAAAAATGTGCTTTACGGGTAAATGAGACCCATTTTTTTTTTTAAACTTTTTTTACTAGGCACCGTGTACGCGGTTTTATTTGGATTATTAGCATGTATGTGCTCATTTTCCTATAAGAAGCACGTACGTGCTAATTTTCCTAGGTGTAGTGCATATGCGCTCATTTTCTTAAAAGCAGCGCGTACGCGTTGCCTTTTCTAGGCTCGGGAAGAACAAACCTAAGCACGTACGCGGGAACTTGAAATTTTAAAACCACATATGCGCTGCCTGTTTTTCCAAGTTTTTTTTGGGTGGTGTCCACTTTTCTGACAACCATCTTTGTGCACATGCCCATCTCTTTAAAAAAGGAATTCAAGTATTATGAGATCTTTGGCATCCAGTTGGTTTTTATTGGAAAACATGACAATAGTTGAAGTCTCAATATAAGCTTATCCCATGCTGATAAAGCTCTACTTCTTCAAATTCAAAGACTTGTTTCACCCAAACGTTTTGATCTGTTTTCTACCCCATGCCATGCCAGATTTCTCACAGATTGGAAATGGCCATATAATCAAAGCTTTCATACTTTCCCTCTTAAACTGGTCTATAAACAAATCCTTCCAACTTGCTCCCTCTTAACCTGTCTTAACTGTAAATGGCATTACAAGCTAATTCATATGAAATGGAACAAGTTAAGTGCACTTATTTGGAAATCGAAATCCGAGGCTCAAGCCCAATTCATAGTCTGGAAGATACTTCATGTTAAGCTCCCTATTGGTGATCGTCTCTCCTTCATCTCCCCTGCACCATCTTGTCCTTTCTATGGTAAAAATGAGACTATCAAGCATGCTTTTAGGTTCTTCCACCATGCTCAACTCTTATGGAAATACCTTTTCTCCAACCTCCCAACTCTTTTTCCTCCATGTTGGTCTTGGAAATTTGTGCTTCTTGGTCTCTCCTCACATCTAAATATCATATCGTAAATGTTTGGACACATTTTTTTGAAGAACATTTAGAAATTTTGTTGTCTAGCCGCCTTCTCCCACACTTTCTATACCATTCATATGGAAGCTTTGTTCACCTGTCTTCATTTCTCCCCTCATATTAATCTCTTGCATTCCTCCATCCAATCCAATGTTGACTTTCTTGCCTTATTGAGAGAGATAAAATCAATTTAGTTCTTTTGAGGCAAGAATGACAGGTGTTGATTCCAGGAAGGATGTGATCATTGGTCTTCCAAATGATTGATTCTTTGGATGTGAGTTCTACTCAAGTTGTTGGTCCTTCAACTAGTTTCTTCAACTAGTACTATTTTGGAGCAATGGTCATAGTGGTGCAAGTCCTTAAGGATGGCTTCCAAAAATGCATTAAGCAAAGAGTACAAGTGAAGGCTATTATACGCTAATCAATCCTAGATAGTCACTTACAACAAAAAAGATAGGTTGAGACTTCTATGAATCACTGCTTATTCAAGATTAATTTCCTAGCTACATCTATTAATATTTTTGTTGCTCTACAATTGTATATGATAGTGTATTTGTTGATCAGCTATATCTTTGTGCAAGTATTTGCCTCTGACCAGTCGATTCTATTAATGCTTCTGCCTTTCTACAGATGTATTTGTTGCTGATCAATTGCTTCTGATTTTGTATTTGTGACTTTTCCTTCTTTTTCCAATAAACAAAATAAGTAAGTAGTTGGGTAGGGCCAGCTCCCATTATATTGATAGCAACAAAATTTACAAAATTTGTCCAAAAAATCTAGTACCAAAAGAACACCATATGTGTAAAATAGTTGTACTACTTTCAAGATGAAAAGGGGGAGAGCTTGACAAAATTCCCTAGACTGTTATTCGACAATACCTGCATAAAAACCAAAATGCGTTCAAAACTGAGAACTAAACCTAGACATAGCTTCATTATAAGTCTTATCCTATAGTCAGAGCTATTCTAGTTATGCCATCAAAAGAAAAATAATATTTTTCTTAAAAGCATAATCTTAATTTAATTTAAAAAATATATATAATTATAATCATAATAATAAAATTAATCTTAAATTTAATTATTAATTTGTAGTCTATTATTATATTATTTTTTATATTTATGTAATATTAATTATAATTGGTCTTAAAAAAATTATTAATAATTATAAAAGTGAAAATAGACATTTTTTGAATAATTTAATGAAAAATATTTAAATTTATGATTAAAATTTATTAAATTATTTTGTATCTATTAAAATGATTTTCAAAAAGTATTAAAAAATAGAATGATTTAAAAAAATATATAAAATATAATTATAAAGAATACAAATAATAATTAGATGTTTTTTTAAATATATATTTTTTATTTTATTTAATTGAAACTGAATCAAATCCTTATAATTGATTTTATTATCTATATTTTGAGATAAAAAGGAATTATTAATATGTATATATCTATTTAGAAAAATTATTTTATTTGTACAATATTATAAATAATAAAAAATGAAATAAGCTATTTAAAATAGACATTCCATTTTTTAAAATTCAAAGAAATCCAAAAAAAACCTAAAAAATATATAATTTCTAAAAATTTGCTCCTATAATACCATTTTTTTTAAACCAATCAGAGTGTAGATAAATAATTTTTTACAAATCTAAAATTTAAAAATATAAATTTCAACTTTACAAAAACCAAGTTTATTTTGAAAGAAAAAATAATAATCACTTTTGATTGGTGCAAACTAATTGATTAATTGAGCTTCAGTAAATGCAATAGTATTTCTTATAGCAAGTACTAATAAGGGATTAGAAATATTTTTTTTTTTATAAAAGTGGAGAGTCCACTGAACTTATATTATTAAAAGCAAATTTTACATCGGGTTTTGACATGACATACCGGTAAGAAAGAACCCGCAAGAAAACCTCCAATTGTAGCCATTTTTGAATTTACAACAGATATATATAGCCCTTACAACCAGTATATTTCGACTAAAAACCCCACACTCCTATCACTACCTATTTTTATAAAAAGTTTGATCTTGACAATTTCAAAGAAGAATAACTCCAACTGAAGAAGAGATATGTGTGAAGAGACAGCTGCATGAGAGAGAATTCACTTTCATGGCCAATGCAAACTATTCCAAACAAAATAAAGCCAAGCTGCCTGCCACCCTGCAAAAAACCAAAAAACCACCAGCAACATCACAGACAATATGTTAGATATCCAAGAACCAAGAACTTGTGCTCTCTTCCAGTGGCAGTTGAGAAGAGAATGAAGGTGCAACCACCCTTAAAGGGAAGGCCACACAAGCTAGAGTAGAACACAAAAAGCCCAACGAGATCAGTGAATGCAGAGCCTGAAAAACAACCCATGCTTTATCCACAAAATGGTCAGGAGCCAAATATAACAAAAAATCCATAGAGGCTCTAGTAGTTTCCAAGGAGTCACATATCAATCCCATTCGTAACTGACGAAGCAAATGACCAGACCAGCCATTAGCCAAAAGCTCATGGCGAGGAAGAAAACCCCTGTAAGGAAAAGAGCCCATATCAAACTGATAACTATCCAATGCAGGAGAGACCAATTCCCAATTACAAATTGTCGGGAAGACAAACGAGGATACCAAGAGGTGAACCAAATCCAAATCAAGCAGAACATCATAACAAATAGTAATAAAATGAGAGAGAAGCTCATCATAAGAAATTTGTTGAGCAATCTATAACCACCTACATCCCAAAAGTCTGTGAAGCTCAAAATCCACTGTGGGAGTAAATAAATTGAAAACCTTACCAAGTTTAATAGAATTATCCTCACTTGCATCGCCATCCCCCAGTGAACGAGCTTCTAGAACCACTCTATATACTCCACCTAAAAAAGAGGATGACATTTGCAGGAAGAAGGGAATCGACAACCAAACAGAGAAAACACAAAAAACTGCTTTTAGACATTGACAGAAGAGAAATGTATTTAAAGGAAAGAAATGGCCTGAAAATCCCACAAAAGTACTAAAACAAACCACTAAAATCACACTTGTACCAATTCACACACATTTAAAAATCTTCCATTAAAAAACATAAGTGACTCTCACACAAGTGGGATACTAGCACACAAAAATAAAACTAACTGTACTCCAAACTGACAGACCCAGACAAGCACAAGGCGACCAGCAAGAAGATATTAATCATCAGATATTAAAACTTTCCAAACGTACCGACAGTTGGAGGAGATGAAGCATGCATAAAAGAATGAAGCCTAAAGGATAATGATTACACAAATGACACATGCCACAACCATAACCTGATATAAATGAGGATGATATTGATAGGACATAAAAACACATAAGAATCAAAAAATAATATCAAGGAAATCTGTCTCCAAATTTAGATAGAAAATCTTATGAAACCTTTTAGAGAAAATTCCCATACATTACCAAATAAACCATTTAAGTCGAAGTGGCCAAGATGAAGATCCCAATCTGCAGCTTTACCAAATGTGACGATATTCATAAGTGAGAAAGAAAAACAACTTAAAACCTCATAAAGGAAATAATTTTTTTGCCCCCATATGTATACCGAATGGAAAAAGAGCACACCATATTAAAAGACAAGCTGATAAGTACTGTCAACCAAGCCTTAATCTCCAGTTCTTAAGTAATACACACATTGCCATCTAACTCAAATATAGAGATGTATAACTACTCCAAATGCAGATAGATATAAGGCCATCTATCAACACATGAAGCAATGATACAAACTGTATTGAGAAGAAGAAAATATGAATACTTCAGTAAGAAATGGAGAAAAAAGACCGAAGATTTTAACATGTAGTGCAACTTTAGAAAAAATTTTATCCCTCCAATCATCTAGAAATACATGTATTAACATCTACCCTAATTGTAGAAGTGTAAAGAACTCCATATGCAGATAGGAATAAAACTCCTCCTATTGCCATATGACAACCAGATACATACTAAACTAAGAAGAGGATAATACATATATTTCAACAAGAATGGAATAGTACCTCAAAAATAGATAACTTAATCTGAGGGGTGAGGCATATACCCGAGGAGGAGTTCTTGAGGAATGTCACCCACTACTATATTCTTATGAATAGCAGCTGAGTCAATAGCCAGATTAGCCAGGAAATCTGCCACTTTATTTAACTCACGGAAGCAATGAGATAATACATAAGTATCAAAAAAGGATAACTTCTCCAAAATATGATCAACTAAATACTTCAAATGCCAACAATTACTTCTACAGTTCAACACACTTTGAATAACTACCATTGAATCCCCCAGAATAGAAAGGTGTTTGATCCCAAGAGAGATAGCCAAATCAACCCCAAGTGACAAATCTTGACATTCAACAAAATTGTTTGATTGAGACCCAAGGGCATGGCATTGAGCAGCAATTAGGACAACATTATGATAAAAAATGGCCATACCAACCCCAGCTAGACCTGGATTCCCCCTAGAAGCACCATCAAAATGAATTTTGAAATGACCCACAGGAGGAGGAGCCCACTTTGCCATGATTCTCTTTGATTTAAGAACCAAACTTTGCAACAGACCCATGAGAAGGGATACAAGCCAAAAATTTCCAAGTCCCAGTGATCATGCCATCCCAATAGGAAAAAGATGTCAGATTATCTAAATTTTTACGAATGTAAGACAAGGCCACCTCTGAGATAGAGGCCTCTATCTTGACTAAGATATCAAAGAGCGAAGAGGATGTCTTTTTAAAGATCCTATTATTTCTCTGAAACCAAATGTTCCAAATAATAATCGAAGGGGCTATGATCTAGAGATAGGCATAAAAGGAAGAGGAAAACAAAAGAGGCCAAGCTCTAAAGTGAGAGAGAAGATCCCCACTAGTGGCAAAAGACAAGCCTAGCTTCTCAAAAAACCAATTCCAACATCCTAAAGCAAAATCACAATAGAGGAAAAGGTGAGATGACGATTCCAATTTATGTTTACACAACACACAAGGAAAAACAACCAATAAGCCCATTCTATCCAGTCTCATGCCGGTGAGAACCTTATCTTGAACCACAAGCCAAGCAAAGGCTCTGGCCTTCGGCAGACATGCAAGATGCTAGAATAATTTATAAGGCCAAGAGGGGAGGACCATAGCCAGCATAAGAGAATTGTAACCATCTTTCACTGTGTATTTTCTAGAAGAATTCTTAGTCCAAATGAGCTCATCATCCTTCTTAGACAAGATGATGGTTCTATCTCTAAGGATCAAAGAAAAATCTGCCTTCAAGCAAGGGCTAACAGGAAGGAACTCAATCGATTTCCATTTAGCCAGCACCAAATTTCCACATTGAACTACATTAAAGTAGTCTGATAGAAAAACCCCCCATTTATCAAGGAGTATTGCTTTCAAGGGAGACCAATCCCTAATAGAATCCATGGGATAATAACCATTCCAAGCATCATCCCAAAATCTAACTTTTGAACCATTATGCACCACCCAAGAAAGATATGGTAGCATGACATCTCTACATTTACCCATGAAGTTCCAAATAGCTAACCCCTTAGGCAAAGTTATGGCCCTGAAAACAGACTCCCTAGATCCATTAGACAGATACTTAGCAAACATGATTCTAGCCTAAAGGGAAAGCATATTTTCATACAGTTTCCATACTAATTTGGCCCTAAGAGCCAAATTTTGACTCTCCAAACTATGAATGCCAGCCCCTCCTAGTTCTTTAGGAAGACAGACCTTGTCCCAAGCTAACAAGGGGATCCTAGACTTCCCATCCCTATTATTATTCCAAAGAAAATACCTCAAAGTATCCTTTAAACTAACAATAATAGCCTTAGGAGCTTTTAGAATTGACATTAAGTAAATTGGTACCACATTCAAAATAGACTTAATCAGCACAATTTTCCCAGCCATGGTGAGCCATTTATGATTCCATGCCAAAATTTTCTTCAACACCCCTAAAACAACTTTATCCCAAAAACTAACCTTAACCTTATTAGCAAAGAAGGGAACTCCTAAATAGGTACAAGGTAGAACCCCCTGTTGGAAACCCCAAAACCTTTGAAGCTTATCCTGAAGTAGAGAGTGAGTATTTAAGAAAAAGATCTTAGATTTATCCTTATTAACCATCTGGCCTGAGAAAGCTACATAATTCCTGATCATTTGATCTATAACTCGAGCCTCCTTCAAGGATGCACCACCAAATAAGAGGGTGTCATCAACAAAAAGACAATGGGAAATCCTCTGACCAAAATTTTGAATTTCGATACCCTTCCATAAACCATTCTCCCAGGCTGAGCCAATTGCTCGACTTAGAGCTTCAGCTAATAAGATAAATAAAAAAGGTGATAGTGGGTCCCCTTGCCTTAAACCCCTAGAAGAGTGGAAGAAACCACAAGGTGACCCATTAATGAGAACTGAGAACCTTGCTGAAGAGATAAAAGCCATAATCCATTTTATCCAAGCCAAGGAAAAACCCAACCTAACTAGAACTATTTTTAATGCCTTCCATTCGACCCTATCGTAGGGTTTCATCATATCTAACTTAAGGATCATGGCAAGATATTTCTGGGCAAAAATCAAATGTAAGACCTCATGAGCAACAATAGCTCCTTCAGGAGTTTCCCTATGCGGAACAAAACCTCCTTGTTCTAGAGAGATAATTTTTGGTAAAAGAATAGCCAACCTTATAGCAATCACCTTGGAAAATATTTTATAAATAGTGTTACATAAAGCTATAGGACAATAATCTGCAAAGGTTCTAGTGTCCTCCTTCTTAGGTAAAATGACTATTAGGGTAGTGTTTAATTCTTTAAGAATAGACCTATTTCTCCTAGCTTCCTCTAAAGCCAATAGAACATCCTGGCCCGCAAAATCCCAACATTTCTGGAAAAACAAAGGAGTAAAACCATCAGGCCCGGGAGCCTTATCTGGATTCATAGCAAAAACCACCCTCTTAACCTCATCTAAAGAAAAAGGAGACATTAACATTCTATTATCCTCAGGAGAGATGAGAGAGGGAATGAAGGATGGAATATTGTTAGAAACATCAATATTTTCAGATGAAAGAAGATTCTTAAAATCTCCCAAGAAACATCAATATTTTTAGATGAAAGAATATTTTCAGATGAATAGGAATGTTTTGCAGCATGGTTTGGGTTGTAAGGTATTAGCCAAAATTTCATCGAGTTCACTCCCAAGGGACTTGATTTTGTCTAATACCTTACAACCCAAACCATGCTGCAAAACATTCCTATTCAGGACTTCTAACATATCTAAAATCCTTTGTTTTTCTTCAAAAATATTCTAAAAGTGAAGAGAGTTCCAACTCCTAATATTTTTTTTAAGAAAACTGATCTTCTTGACCAACTGAAACATTCTAGACCCTCTTAAAAATGGAGCCCCTCCCCACCATTGATGTAGGAGGGGAAGAAAAGAGGTATCCCTGAACCACATTGGCTCAAACTTAAATGGAATCTTGAAGGAAGATCTATCCCTGACGACAGTAAGCCAAACTGAAAAATGATCCGACCCAGATAGGGGAAGGATTGAATAAAAAAACTCAATGTCAAAATCAAACCCATTAGAAGAGAGTAAAAATCTGTCCAAACATTCCACAATCTAAGAAAAAAATTTCCTCATATTAGTCCATGTAAAAAGACCATTATTAGGTTTGCAATAAAAAAGAGACATGTCAGAAATGAATGCATTAAAATCCTCCATTGACTTCTTGTTTTGAATAATCCCCCCCACCCCCCCCCCCCCCCGATTTTCTAGAAACATCCAAGATAGCATTAAAATCTCCCCCTAAAATGACAAAAGAATGATCCCTAAGGGGGGCTGACACCCTAATGAGAACTAAAATCACTAGGGCGATAAAATGCATCGACATATTTAAATTAGGTCTTGTTTAAGGAGGACTAGGATGGCCCAGGTACCATGATCCTAGGATCAAGAGGCCCTGGGCACCATGGTCTTGATGGAAATAGGGAAAACAACTAAGAGGGGGGGTGAATCATTTGTCACAAAAACTCACTCTACTTAAACTTATTCTTAGATCTGATAAATAAACATGAAATTATAAATCAGCAACACATCATAAACACACATAACACCAAGATTTTTGTACGTGGAAAACCCTATTTAAAGGGGAAAAACCATGGTGAGGATACACCCACAATATAGGCATACTCTGTTAGAAGTATTACAATGGGGAATGTACATGCATTTAGGAACACTGTCTAGAGCTCACTGCTCAAAATAAAAAGGCTCACTGCTCAGGGAAGGCTTATTGCCTATGCATACAATCACATATCACTTCCAGAAATTATGAACTGAGAAATAACATCTCCTTAATGCCTGGTTCAATCCCATTGAAGCACAAAACAAATTTATTCTTCACACTTCTTCTCTTCCTTCAAAAGATGTATATATTTAGCATACATACACACTCACACTCATCCACACACCACACCATACTTGAATACAAAGTTATTAAAATTATTTATACATGACATCAACCTTGGAAAAATCATCAAGGTGGACTCAACTCTCACCACCTAATTACAAAAATACAACCACACTCAACACAATATTACATGCAGAACAAGAAATGTTGGTCAAGACATAGCACAAGCCCAAATATTTCACCTCGAACATATTACACCTCCAAGAATTACACCTCAAACATCTGCAATACATTACAAGCATTCCGTCGGCCAAGAACATGAAGAAAACCAATGTACCGGAGGAAAACATCATTTACGAGCTCAATGATCAATGCAGACCACCAACACAAAAGGTACATGATCTAGAGACATCCATAAGCATCACGAATTACCATAGAAACATCCACACCAACAAAAATTAATAGAATCACCAGCATCTTCTTATCGAACCTCAAGAACACTAACTGCGATGATTGTCAACCTTGAAAAATTACTTGCGAACCTCCAAACCATGAATCACTTGAATTGAGGACACACACCAACATCCCAAACATTCCTCCAAATCCCTAGAATAAGATATTATAATGCAGAGCAATGCAAATCAAAATACTATCACTCTATCACCACTAAACAACTGAAAAACTAGCCATAACACAGATACCCAAAACTCAATCAAATCTCCATGTGGACCTCTAAAAATTGAACTAAATCACTATAGACAACCCTCTACAAACCCTTTAATCCGCAAACTCTGATATTCATCATACTTACTATGCTAAACAAACTAACTCACTAAACTTCATTGCATCATTGTCACGGACAAAGAAATATGTCGACATCAATGACAACACATCTCTCAAACATCTCTCAAGCACATATTTGTAACATTCTTCCAAAAATATCCCCCTTTGGCATTGATGGCAACATAAGATGTGACTGACACTGTAATCAATGACAAAGTAAATCAATAGCTCCCCCTTAGACCTTGCAAACTACTCTTTTCCTTTTTCATATCTCTTCACAATTTTTCACATGACTCTCTCTCCCTTTGGCATCAATGGAAAAGGTACATATTTGCAATCAAACCACAAAACTGACTACTCCCCCTGAGTAGTAGCCACCACTCATCAATCTAGATCACAAGATATGAATGTGAAATGCACCAGAGTGATGCATACCAATGCATCTTAGTTTTGACCAGGAGGGACAATCACCCCTAACTTCCCTCTGAGATACTCAAAATTATCCTTAGGCAAAGTCTTTGTGAAGATGTTTGTAATCTGTTCCTTAGTAGACACATACTCCAATATGAATTCCTTCTCATTTACCTTTTCTCTCAAAAGTGAAACTTGATGGATATATGTTTAGCATTTGAATGCAACAATGGATTCTTAGAAATGTTAATTGCACTTGAATTGTCACACTAGATAGAAATAGGCTCATCATACACTACTTTGTTATCCTTCAACATTTGCTTCATCCATACCACCTAAGTATAATTGTTTGTTGCATCAATATACTCTGCCTCTGCAGTAGATAGAGAAATAGAATTATGTTTTTTGCTCAATGAAACCAATCTTTTTCCCAAGAAAAATGCACTACCACTAGTGCTCTTCATGTCATCCACATCTCCTACCCAATCAGCATCAGTAAAGGAACTCAAAGTAAAATCATCATCTTTAGGATACCACATACCAAAATCAATTGCTCCTTTCAAATATCTGAAAATACTTTTGACAGCTACAACATGAGATTCCTTAGTATTAGCTTGAAATATAGCAACAAGACAAACAAAATTCATGATAAAATAGAGTAAGCCACCAATCATAAAAGCAAGAAACAATCTTATAGCTTCAATTCTTGCCATAGGGCCAAAAGTTTCTTCAAAATCAATTCCTTCCATTTCTGAATATCCTTTACAAACAAGTCTTGCTTTGTTTCTAACAACTTCACCTTGCTCATTGAATTTGTTCTGGAAGACCCATTTGGTTCCAATTACATTTTTTTCCTTAGGTCTTGGAACAAGATCGCATGTATTATTCTCACTAGTACAAAAACAACAATATATGACTAAAAAAACTACAAAAAATTGCATATAAATGACTAAATTTGATCACATGCCCATTGGTAGTTTATTGCGAATCATTAATCACGTGACCAAATTTATGACTAAACTATTTTAGTCATTTATTGTTTGTTTTGATTGATCAATTTGGTGATCGATTTGGTCATTGATTTAGTCATTGATTTAGTCACTAATTTAGTCACTAATTTAGTCATTGATTGTTGTTATTTGGTCATTTATATAGTCATGATAGTCACTAATCTAGTCATATATTTAGTCACTAATTTAGTCATATATTTAATCATTAATTTAGTCATTGATTGTTGTTATCTGGTCATTTATGTAGTCATGATAGTCACTAGTTAGTCACTAATCTAGTCATATATTTAATCATTAATTTAGTCATTTATTGTTGTTATCTGGTCATTTATTTAGTCATGACAGTCACCAATTTAGTCATATATTTAGTCACTAATTAAGTCATATATTTAAACATTAATTTAGTCATTGATTATGGTTATCTGGTCATTTATTTAGTCATTAATTTAGTCATATATTGAGTCATTAATTTAATCATTGTTTTCCGATAAAAATGGCAAAACCATTAAACTTTTATTAATATTAAGTTATTTACAACTGGATTTTGATAACTTAATGATGAACGAATAGTACCAAATCGGTACTAAGAGGGAGGGGGTGAATCAGTACAGGCAAAAACTCATCCTTAAACTGGTTTGTCAACTAACACCGATGCACTGACAGACAAACAGCAGCACCGGTCCTTCAACAGAGTTCAACCGACAAAACCCAATGTAACTAAGATGAGTAAAGACCGGTTGACACTTATCTTCTCATATAATCTAACTCTTCATTCCTATTTCACTCTAATGCATGAACAAGCAATCTACCATCAAAGATGTACATATTACAACAAGATCAACATGCATCACCACTTAATCAGAAAACAATCATAACATCACACATGACACACATATTTTTCACGTGGAAACCCAACTAGGAAAAACCACAGTGGGGATGAATACCCACAAGCTTGTTTTTGAACTCTTTAGAAGTCCGCTCTGTTAGGAGCCTTGTCCAGTTAAACACAGATACAATAGGTTCTATTAGGAACCGATCCTATTAGGGATCACCCGTTTAAGGGGTGGCTACAATACCTGGTTAAGGGTTAAACCCTATTAAGGGTACCTTGTTAGAGGATTTCAAGAACTCAATAGCTAAAGGATATCAATGACTCAGTAGCTTCGAGTTACCTTGTTAGAGGATTTTCAACAAGCCGGTTAAGGCTACCCTATTAGTGGATTTCACAACTATTGAAGTGGTTAAAGATCAATAGGTACATCAATGACCTGATAATAGCACTCAATGCCAATGCAGATTTGCTTAAGCTCCTCTTCACCTTCTGCACTTACACTCTGTTGATATGACTTCTCTCCTCTAGTCTGGCAAGAATCATGTATCTCTTCTCTTAGATACACACACACAAATTTTGCCAACAAACTCTAAAAGAATCATAACATTGACCTTATAGGACAACAGACAGGTCGGTAGCATAAACCCTAAACCCTAGACTTGTTAGGTTAAGGAATTCAAACAGTTCAATCCTGACCATTGATCATACTGTATTGAATGCAATAGTCTTGATCCAATCTTAAGACATTCTCCATCATTCATTTTCCATCGATTTCATGGCGGCTGATAACCCATCACACGTTATCACCATTTACAGAGTTTGTACATTCCCGAGGTAGATAGGAACACTCTTCTTTATGAAAGATTCTTCACGCGCACAAGGCTTACGTGGCATCACTATCTGTTCTTCGTTATCATGCTAACTTTGTCACATAATGATCACCGATTGAGTCACACAGGCTTAAGATACTCCAATCGGAAATCCTGAAGTGGAAACTACCTACCAACTGGTAGTCATACAATGCTTCCATGTGCCGGTTCCCATGACTACATGCCGGTTCACCTTGACATGCCGGTTCACCTTGAAAAAATATACTGCTTTACTTTGGCATATATACTGGTTCTCACATATGTTGGTTCTCTCTTCATATCACATATTGACATCAATGACAACATACAATATCATTATGTCCTCATACCGGTTCACATAATGCCAACAATCTCCCCCTTTGGCATTGATGGCAATATACAAAGATATCTTTTTGCAAACTCATCTTCTCCCCAATTTCTATAGATATCTTCTCCACTACACTTCTTCTCCCCCTTTGACAACAATGCCAAAGTGGAGGCACAAACATCCTTATTCCATTATGCTACTCCCCCTGAGGAGTAGCATCCTTCAACACATCAATAAAAAAAAAATTGACTATGCAATACCTGATTGATGTAGAACAAATACTTTTAATTTACCTCCTGAAGGGGCAGTACCCCCAATTCACCTCTTAAATACACAAATGTAGTCTTTGGGAGAGGCTTGGTGAATATGTATGCTAACTGCTCCTTACTGGAAACATGTTCCAGTGCAATCTCTTTATTCTGAACCTTTTCCCTCAAGAAATGATACTTAAGCTCAAAATGCTTGGTTCTAGAATGTAAAACTGGATTCTTTGAAATATTGATAGCACTTGTGTTATCACAGAATATACTTACTGGTTCAGATATAGGGATTTTGAAGCCATCTAATACATGCTTCATCCAGATTGTCTGAGTGCAATTCATGAAAGCTGTAACATACTTTGCTTCCACTATAGACTGAGAGATACAACTTTGCTTCTTACTCATCCATGAGACCAGTCTACCACCGAGAAATAATGCACCACTAGTTGTGCTTTTCTGATCATCAACATTACCTACCCAATCAGCATTTGTGAATACTTTCAGGTTGAAATCATTAATGTATGGGTACCACAATCCATAGTCAACCGTTCCCTTCAGATACCTAAGAATCCGCTTGACTACAACCAAGTGGGATTCTCTTGGACTTTTCTGGAGCCTTGCAGTAATGCCAACTACATGTGCAATATTTGGTCTGCTATGCACTACATAATGCAACTTACCAATCATTGATCGATATTCCTTCTCATCAACCAATGGAGAATCATCTTCTTTTGATAATTTACAACTGGTCACCATTGGTGTACCAACCGGTTTTCTATTTTCCATGCCAAAGGTCTTCAACACCTCTTTGACATATTTGGATTGAGTGATAAAGATTCCATCTTTCATCTACTGTATCTATAGTCCAATCAAGAACTTAATCTCCCCTATGAGTGACATTTCAAACTCTTCCTTCATCTCATCAACAAACTCATGACTCATCTTGTCATCTCCACCAAAGATGATGTCATCAACAAAAACTTCACAGATTAGGATCTAATCTCCTTCAGATTTCAAGTAGATATTGCTATCTTCACTTGTTCTCTCAAATCCAATCTTCACAAGATGGGAATGTAGACGTTCATACCATGCTATAGGTGCCCGCTTTAGACCATATAAGGTTTTATGTAGCCTGCACACCATATCACTATCTTCAGATAGGGAAAACCCATCTAGTTGCTCTATATACACCTCCTCTTCAAGTACACCATTTAGGAATGTATATTTTACATCCATTTGATATACCTTGAATCCTTTAAAAGCTGCATATGCAAGAAGGATTCCAAGGATACCTTAGTCTTGTCTATTGATCTCAGCTCCTGAATAGCAGAAACCCTTATTGCATAGACCGGCAATAGGGATCTCGGGACTTTGCTTACCACAATGGAATCTTCCATTTTACCACCTGCACTCTTGATATCTCCGACAATAGTTTTGATTCTAATACCATACTGTTGAATGGTTTCACCTTCAACCATTTGCATGTCTTCAAACTTTCCTCTAAGGCTTTCTTCCTTAGCTTGTTTTACATGCTCATCACCTCCATAGATATTTTCAAGAGCATCCCATACCTTTTTGGGATTTACCTTATCTTGGACATCAATGAACTCAATATCAAATAAACTACTGATTAGGGCTTCCATGACTTGCCCATTCTCTTGTATCTTTCTCTTTTGATCATCAGTGAGAGTACCAGTAGGGGCAACATAGGGATTCTCAACATAGCTCCAGTGTTGAGCACCCATGCTTCTGATGTATATCTTCATTCTGTCTTTCCATATACTGAAATTTTCTTTGTTAAACTTTGGACCTTCCCTCTTCATCATTACAACAGGATCTTTCCCTCAAGCAGTTAAGCTTACAACACAGAAGACCTGGAGGATGCTCTAATACCAATTGATAACTTAATGATGAATGAATAGTACCAAACCGGTACTGAGAGGGGGGGTGAATCAGTACAGGCAAAAACTCAACCTTAAACCAGTTTGTCAACTAGCACTTATGCATTGACAGACAAATAGCAGCACCGGTCCTTCAACAGAGTTCAACCAGCAAAACCCAATGTAACTAAGATGAGCAAAGACCGGTTGACACTTATCTTCTCATATAATCTAACTCTTCATTCCCATTTCACTCTAATGCATGAACAAGCAATCTACCATCAAAGATGTACATATTATAGCAAGATCAACATGCATCACCACTTAATCAGAAAACAATCATAACATCACACATGACACATATTTTTCATGTGGGAACCCGATTGGGAAAAACCACGGTGGGGATGAATACCCACAAGCTTGCTTTTGAAGTCTTTGGAAGTCCGCTCTTTTAGGAGCCTTGTCCGGTTAAAGACAGATACAACAGGTTCTGTTAGGAACCGATCCTATTAGGGGTCACCCAATTAAGGGTACCTTGTTAGAGGATTTCAAGAACTCAATAGCTAAAGGATATCAATGACTCAGTAGCTTCGAGTTACCTTGTTAGAGGATTTTCAACAAGCCGGTTAAGGCTACCCTATTAGGGGATTTCACAACTATTGAAGTGGTTAAAGATCAATAGGTATATTAATGACCTAATAATAACACTCAATGCCAATGCAGATCCGCTTAAGCTTCTCTTCACCTTCTGCACTTACACTCTGTTGATATGACTTCTCTCCTCTAGTCTGGCAAGAATCATGTATCTCTTCTCTTAGATACACACACACAACTTTTGCCAACAAACTCTCAAAGAATCACAACATCGACCTTATAGGACAATAGATAGGTCGGTAGCATAAACCCTAAACCCTAGACTTGTTAGGTTAAGGAATTCAAACAGTTCAATCCTAACCGTTGATCATACTGTATTGAATGCAACAGTCTTGATCCAATCTTATGACATTCTCCATCATTCATTTTCCACTGATTTCATGGCAGCTAATAACCCATCACACGTTATCGCCGTTTACAGACTTCGCACATTCCTGAGGTAGATAGGAACACTCTTCTTTATGCAAGATCCTTCACGCGCACAAGGCTTATGTGGTAGCACTATCTGTTCTTCATTATCATGCTAACTTTATCACATAAAGATCACCGATTGAGTCACACAGGCTTAAGATACTCCAACCAAAAATCCTAAAGTGGAAACTACCTACCAACCAGTAGTCATACAATGCTTCCATGTGTCGGTTCCCATGACTACATGTCAGTTCACCTTGAACAAATATATCGCTTTACTTTAGCATATATATCGGTTCTCACATATGCCGGTTCTCTCTTCATATCACATATTGACATCAATGACGACATACAATATCATTATTTCCTTATACCAGTTCACATAATGCCAACAGATTCAATAGGGCATACCGGAAGGAAAGAATCCAGAAGAAAACCTCTAGTTGTATCCCATAAAAAGAAAAGCCCAATGCTACCCAAAATGCCAAAAAAAACCATTACGTATAAAAGGCCCCACAAGTCAAGATACAAAAAGTCCCCCAATACATATAGAAGTTGAATACATGAAGATCATTACCAACCCCAATACAAGTAACAATTAGAACAAAAATCATCAACCATGTAGATGCAGCCCAAAATAGAGACCCAATCAATCCAATAGTCAAGAAGCCTGCAAAAAGTAGGAGCTCGAGCTCACAAGAGGAGGATCCCCAACATCCATAGAGGGGGAGATAATTTGTAACGAGATAGAAAATTGAGGAGCATCCAACTGAGCAGCCCGTAGAACCAAAAGAGAATGAATACCCGTGAAAGCATCCAAAGAAGGGTTCAAGAGAGACTGTGGAACTAAATCAATGAGCCTCCCAAATCGTAGCAGAGTGTCATCAAAATCATCACAAATAAGGCCACACCTAATCACAAAAAGAATCTATCCACACCAGCCATTAGCCAATAACTCAACAAGAGACATGAAGCCACCATAAGGAAAAACACCAAAACCAAAAGAGTAATTGGACAAAGCAATATCCAAAGCAAGAGAATTATAGAGGGAGGGTAACAAAAACATATTAGCCAAGGCCCACACCAAAGGAGCATCTAGAAGCAAATCCATACAAATAGTAAGGAAGCGAGACACCTTCTCACGAATAGAACAATTTGGATTTTCCACCAACCAATTAATACCAACCACCTTCCTGATCGAATGAGAAACCTCATAAGAGTAGAGATTAAAAATTTTTCCAAGCTTTTCATCATTAAAAGAATGGCCATCCTAGAAGTCACCAAATCTTGGCTGAACCAGAATTTTGTAGTGCATAGAGATAACAGAATGAGACATAGATCCAAATAACAACACAAACAACAACTTAAACACAAAACAATGAATAATATGAGGCCAAGAAACATCATATAAATAATATGAAGATGCCATAATTGATTACTTGATCACCCAAAGCCGAGAAGAATCTACAAAAAAAAATCACTTGCAGAAGGATATATTATCAAAATACCACTATACCATAAAAGTACTACCCATTTGCTAAGATTAGTGGCAATAAATGTTTCGCACATACGAGGAGCCAAATATATGGCAAATCAGAGCTACGAGTTACAACAAGTAATAAAACATAAATCATAAAGGACTGTCATGTCACATCAAAACAAAAACAGTGCAACAAATAGAAGGGCCATGCAAAGCAATTTATCATAACCCACAAATATCCTCGCATGTGTAAGTACAACCAATAGTGGTGAAACATGTCTAAATCACCATACAACCATGTAAGCAACGAGAAGTGCCAACTCAACATAGATAAGAGACAATCAACACCCCTACACATAAGACATACATGATACACACCTCATGGTGAAAGCTCAACGCATGGGATGTATACCATAAATGCCTCATATCAGGGAAGTGCATTGTCTACCATGAAATCCAAGAGCACATCACATTTCTATGAGAAATAAAATAATTTAGATTTAGAATATGATCCAATAGAATTAAAGAGCTAGAAGAAAACAATCAGCAACAAATATCAGTAAAGACAACCCCATAACCAAAACTAAGGACCCATATGCTTACCATTGGTCATGAAATTAGTCAAATAACATTGGAGTATATTCCTTCACGAACATTGGAAGGAATATCTGAAGCTGAAACCTCCAAATGATTTTCTTGAACATTAATGGTCATATTAGCTAAGAAATCTGCAATTTTATTAATCTCTTTGTAGCAATGAGATATTGTGAAAGATGTAAGAAGGTAGATTTGATCTAATATTTTATCCAACAAATACTGTAAATTCCAAGCATGACATCTTCCATTAGTAACTGATGAAAATGCTAATATGTATATGAAAAAAATATAATGCAAATATGTATATAAATCATGTTATAAGATGTCAAATCTGTCTAAGGGTATATATGTAAATATAATTAAAAATGTCAAAGTTGTCCAAGAGTTTCCAACTCTTTCAAAATATTCAAAATACTGTATAAAACAATAAGAAACATGATAAACATATTCAACTATATCATTTTCTGCAAATATTTTAATGGCCACCTTGCGAAGTTTCCCTCTTTCTCTTTTAGATGAACAACTCCATCTATTTTGTCTTCATAAGGAAGAGGTATGTTACTTGTGACCGTTAAAATGTTCACATTTGTGTCGCCTATTCCTTTTAAGTTTACTCCATGTAGAATAGACAAGGAGTGAATCCTCCCAATGCCAACAACAACACTATCAAATGAATCCAACAGTCTAGCTTTATCACCTTCATTGAATTTATCAGTATGTTTCTACAAAAAGAAAAAATAACATGTTATATTAATACATATGTAATGATTACCCTTCTTTGCATAATAAAACAACCATTAATTTAATAGTACATGTGTTAAAATAACTACAAAAAGAAAATTTCGAAAAAATTGTAATGATTCTACAGCTAAAAAAACGACATCTAGCAGACCAAAGTTATGAATTCACTATAATAGTCATACAATTATAAGAAATATTGTAATGTCAATAATGAGCCTCAGAAATTGCAAGTAAGAGACATCACTTGGGACAACCATGATCTTAAGCTTCAGTAGCCACAATCAAGAGCAGCAATAAAGAATCCTATTCATAGTGAACGGAGCTTCTACACAAGATCATAGCCCTAGTTCAAAGCTATAACAACTAGGAGCACACAAAGCAACAAACATCAGCTTGTGATAGCCCAAAAGAGTGAAAGAGAACAGTCCCAATGTTGAAAAGATGATATCATAGAAGACCCTCATGATGGTGTGAAGGACTACAATAGCAATATTTTACATTAGAAGTACAGACCTTTCACAGTTAATAGTAACATCTTTTAGAGTTTAGTAGCACAATACAATAAATACATCAAGGTCATGGTAACTCATAGTCTAAACATAGAATCTCAATTATGAATGGTAGAGAATGGACCTCAAAAACATTGACAGTTATCTTAAGTGCATAAAGAGCAGTTAAGATAGTAAAAGAGGAGTGCAATGGACATCCTCTCATCAAGAAGAACAACTATAAATATTTCTACATTCATGATAGTCCTCACAATAATGAAGGTTGTAGCTAAGCCTTAGAGTAGTGATAAGTTCAATCTAGATATATGCAGTAAGAACAGTGAGAATCAATTTGCTGACCAAATCACCTATAAGGAAAGAGTATGCATAATAGATGTGCAAAGCTTTATACAAAGGGCAGAGTTCAAACAAAAAGATGCAGTTCACAGCTTCAGCAGGGCAGTCATGAGCTTGAGAGAAGGCAAAGACAGTGAAAAAAACAAACTTATCACAAATGGCCTTGAAGATACAGTTAAGGACAGTCAAGTCAAAAGTCAAAAGTCATTTATAAATCACACAACATCAACAATATTTGAGCAACCTATTTATCAAAAGGCATCTGCATATCTTGAATGAGCAAAGGACAATGAGGCTTCATAGTTACAAAGTTTCAAAGGGGAGCAGTCATAAGTTAATCCTAAAAGAACAATAAGCCTATGATGAAATGACATTTGTAAGACTGTTTCATATAATATGATAGACCTTTTAAGATTATCCAAGCACAGAAGATTGTGACAATAAAATGGATGAAAAAGATAGCAGAGATTTTTGTTGACTTAGAAACAATGAATACGACCTAAAAGAGGGTATCACTGTTGTTGTCACAGTAAATATTACAATCATAATAGTAGTACCAAACAGAGGTAGCAAGTCTATGGAGGTCTTAATTTTGAAGAAAATAGAAATATCAAAAGACTTTTGCAGTCAAGGATAGCCTTCTTCCTTAAGACGGTGAGCTTTAAGTGGGGTATCCATGATAAGTTACAACTTTCTTTGATAGAACATGGTCATTAAAATAGAGATTCAAGAGACCCTCATATGCCATGAAGTAAACCACGTTGATCATCAACTATCAAAATAATAGAGAGCGGCAAGGGATAATGTTAGAAATATATGTTACAATAGAGAATATTCAGTTGGAGAGCTACCAAAGCATAGTGAGCATGAAATCATAGTCATTCATGACTATAAATCTTCATGAAGACTACAATATACAGTCCAATAAGAAGTACGTTTAAAGAATAGACTCATGATAGAGATAAATTTAAAAAAAGAGCAAAGACCCTAGGGTATCCAACCAAGGGCATAGGGCTTGGAGCAAAGAACTTTTGACTATATAGCAATCACTAGGCATAGAAAGGCATGTTCATGAGCCCTTATTGAAAAACAAAGGGATTAGTTGCAGCCAAAGGTGACAATGACCTAACCATTATAGGGTCCAAGTCATGGGAATAGAGAAGTCCACATTTAAAGTGGTCCTAAATAGTGCAAACACCAATGAGAAATAGTTAGGGTAGAGAATATAGTCATAGGGAAGAAGGGCCTAACACAGAGTTGGTACCAAAAGACATACAAAGGATCTAGCAGAGATCATCACAAAGAAGTCCTTAGGGGTCAGATTACGACAAGATGAAAGATAGACGCAGTGATAAGTTTTGATGATGAGAGTATCAAGAAAATTAAGGACTCAAAGATATCAATCATAAATTATATATCATGAGCATGGTCATGTTGAATGGAGATAAAGGAGGCTTCAAAACACTAACAACAAAATATTTTAAGACCTCTACCCTCATCCTCTATATATCTTAATACACAGGTGGAAAGGATTGATGGAAATAAGATGAGCATTACATTGAAAAAGAAGTCAGTAAATGAGAATTGATTCAAATAAACCTTTCACCAAAGCATCCCTGCCAAGAACACAGTCTTGAGAAGTAAACACTGTTGTCAAAATATAAGTGCTCACAATTCTTAACCCAAAATACAATCCAAACTTTAAAAACACAATAGCCATCACAATAATGAAGATGTATAGTCACTACTATTAGAGACATAATGATAGAGGTGCACATCTGTGGAAATTATTAAAGGACCTCATGAAGATAAAATGAGACAAAAGAGGCATTTAGAGGTATAGAAAGACAAACACAGTTCATAGTCAAGAATAGGAGGCAATGTCCTAGTAAACTATAATTGAGACTAATGAGAAAGGGCTTAGTTCCTAAAAGATTTTAATATAGATCTTGAAGATTATTACAGCTATAGGAGTATAAAGACAAAAGAATGGTCACTACAGGCTAGATATTCAATGGAAGATGGGTTCCATTCATCAAGGAAATCAATCATGAAACTTAATATCATGAAGAATTTCTTATATCCTTGTAGAGTCTCATAGTGTGTATTATCGAAAAGAAATCCTTTCGATGAGACACGTAAGATTGATGAAGCCATAAAAGCCATCATTGCAAGATTCGAGATCATCAAAATAAGGGTTAGCTACTATAGAACACTTCGATGGGTCTTATACTATCGATGATCCAAAAATTCATATGATCGGGGGATTGAAAGTTATAGAAGGGTGAACTTCGATGAAAGTTACAACATCAATAAAGAAGAGGAGTATCATCATGGAGTAAATGTTATCAAGGTCGATAAAAGCAATGCAGTGAAGAAACAAAAAATTGCTCTCATCGAAGCACCACATCTTATCAAAGAGAAGTAGTTTGATGATATGATAGGGATCGATAAAAGGAAAATAATGATTATTGAAGGAGGAGGTATCATCGAAGTGATTGCAAAGAAACAAAGCTACTTGAAGAAAGGGATTTTCTCACTATCAAAGGATATGGTTTCATCAATATAACTCATTGATGAAAGTAAGGGTTTTGGTGACACGTAAAGACTGTATCATCAATAGAACAAGTTTCATCGAAGAAGGAACACCGAGACTGGGACCCACATAGTAACATCGATGAAACATATACTTTTGATAAAATCTTATTTTCTATTATCGCCATAGTGTATATTATCTAAAAGAAAGCCTTTTGATGAGACAAGTAATATCGATGAATCTATGCAAGCGATCATCGCAAGATTCAGGATCATCGAAATAAAGGTTAGCTACTATAGAACACTTCAATGGGTCTTATATTATCGATGATCTGAAAAATCATATGATCAAGGAGTTGAAATTTATCGAAGGGTGAACTTTGATGAAATTTATAATACCGATAAAGTTGAGGAGGAGTATCATCATGGAGTAGATAGCATCGAGGTTGATATAAGCAACATAGTGAATAAACAAAAAAAATGCTCTCATCGAAGCACCACATCTTAGCAAAGACAAGCAGTTTGATGATATGATAGGGATCGATAAAAGGGAAATAACGATTATCAAAGGAGGAGGTATCATCGAAGTGATTGCGAAGAAACAAATCTACTCGAAGAAAGGGATTTGCTCATTATCGAAGGCTATGGTTTCATCGATATAACCCATTGATGAAAGTAAGGGTTTTGATGATCCGAAAAGTGGTTTGGTAGAAGGGCATTGTCTTATTGATTGTCAAGAATAGACATCGATGACACATTGCTTTTTGATAAAATAAAAAGGGGGATTATCTATGTGTTAAACTCATCGATCACTCCTGATGTGACCATTAATGATGGCAATACCTTGATCAGAGAAAAAATTGAATACATGCACAAGTGAGATTTAACATAATTAAATTCAAAAAGTGTTCTGAAATAAATACAAAGAATGTTGTATTCAGATTAAAACATAAATGAAAGGATAGAGCAATTGCAAAAGAGAAAAAGCTTACAATTGATCTAGAGGTGAATTACGAATTGGAGATACAGCGAAAGGAACACACATTTGGAAACAAGTAAGTAGCTATATTGCTTTTTCTCTATAAATTCATGGAGTCCTCTTCATCTAAACCAGCTAAGAGTAGGAAGACCAAGAATCCCCCACCTACTAATACTAGTGAGGTAGCTAAGAGAAAAAGACAAAAAAAGGAAGGGAGAGCATTGAACCAAGACTTATTGGACCAATTCCCCACGTCTAGCATGAAATACCATAGAGTGAAGTCTGAAGAGGATGGCCTAGAGGATAATATGGAATTTGTAGGATATATCTGGACCGAGATCATAGGGTATGATTTATTCATGTTTCACTGGAAGAGGAGAATGAGTCCTGAGCTTGTCAGTAATCAATGTAGGTTGAATATAGGGATACTAGTAGTTCCAAATGTATTTATTAGTCTTGAATTGATAAAAGCTCTTGCATATAGATATGATCCTAGAACAAAGACAATTTATGACAAAGACAACAAGCCATTAGTCGCAGTCAAGAAGGACTTCATTGATATAGTATTCAATTTGAATTTTGCAAACGAAGCACAGATTGATGTGGAAAAATTAAAACAAGACTATTTTTCCCTATAAAGTACATACAAAAACTGGAGGTTGCCTTATCATAGAAGGAGGGAAGTAGGGGAAAAACCAACAGTATTTAGAAGTAAAGAATTAGCTCTATTTTATGTGATATTGCACTTATGGTTTTGGTTGTAGATATCCAATCAAAGGATCCTAGAGAGTTTGATTATGGAGCCTATATTGAAAATTGGATAAATCACTCTTTGGATAAGATCAAAGGGGATTATAGACAAGTAGTGTTCCCTCATTATTCTTTGTTAATACATATATTGTTATTTGTTGGGGATATAAATTCAATGTGGGGCAGGGATTTGGCAGGAAATGTGTTTGATAAGCATGGCGAGAAGAAGCTTGTTCAACTGTGGTTGTCCATCTAGGATTCAAGGTATCCAAATTGTCAGTACAACTATTTTGAGGACAAGTTTGTAAATCCTATGATGTGTCTACTGGGATATGATAATAATTTATCCTTATCCCCTGAAATTAAGAAATTTTTGAGACCGTTGTAATTCAATGAAGAGCTAGGAATTGATCATAACTGGGGAGACTATTTTTTACATAAAAACCATACTTTGATCAGAGTTTATGGATTTGAAGGGATCCCTAATATCCTTCCTATGATCGTCCCTGATCAGTTGACCTATTTGGAAATCGTCAGACAGATGAATGGATCAGCACAAGTCCATCTAAGGGCAAGTAAGAAACAATATTTCTTACCTGGATGTTTATCCTTTGGAGATTTTTTTATTAGAAGAACAAAAAGCTATGCACTTCTTGAGGGAAAGATAGGATATTATCAATTGTCCTATGGTACACTAAGAGAAAAATTTGATCCTGAGGGGTATATTCAAAAAGCTCAGAATTCACAAGGATTAGACAAAACATAGCATACCCCACTAGTGAATGAAGACATCATCAAAAAGTTGGAGAGGAAAGAATTAGTCAGAAGAAAGGAGTTGTACAATAAGGTTTGTAATTCCTATAGTTGGAAGATGTAACAATAGAAAATAAACTTGCCTGATGTAGAAATCATAGTGAATCCAGTAGATAAGGCAATGATATTAATTCAATATGTAGAGGAAATCCTTGGTGATGTTCCTAGGGAAATAGTGGAGGTATAACTTGAGGCACCAACTAAGGAATTCCCACTTGAACACATGTCCCCTAACTCCAGAGCATAGGAGAAGCATGATAATATGCCTACACAACCTTCTAAGGGGGGTGATGAAAATACTGTTGAGGAGGGCTTTGAGGAGCAAGCAATTATCGATGAGAGAATAGATGACTGTGCAACCTTCATATCAGACAATGATTTTATCCAGACTAAAGAGTTTCAGTCATTCTTTTATGAACACAAAGGCAAGGAATTAAGGGAGGAGAGAAAAAATGTAGACAAGAATGCACTCTTGGATGAATTACAAAGCATAATCGAGGAGGAGATGAAGATGATGACCCCAGCAAGAGGGAGACAACTATTGAAGGAATTAGGTGCTATCATATACCAAGGGTGGAACATGAAGGGGGAATTGATTTTTGACACCTTTGCAAAAGCAATAGGGAAACGTGAGATGAGATTGTTAGATAATATAGAATCATTATACACTGGGTCAGGGTATGATCCTAGGCAGAAGGCCTTACTGCAATGGGAAATTTATCCTATAGATAAAAGACCTCTCATTCTAGACCTAGATGAAATGTATGCTACTCTTTCAGTGCACCAAGTAGGCAAGAGTGATCCCATGGAAACAACCATGTTAAACTTGAATATGGCTAGACTCAACATTGACCAAAATAATTATGTCAAGCGGTCGATGGAACAGTTTAAGTATTTGTACCATAAGGAATGAGGAAAATGTGAGAAATGGTAGGAAACAGCCCTGCAGCTACAAAAGGAATCAACCCCTGAGAGAGCAGTTGATCTTGGTGAAGAACATAGAATCGTTCTAGCCTCACAAGATACAATCTGTTGGCATATGCACACTCCAATGAGACATTGTATGTGATTGAAGGTTTTGTCATTGATGGCAACCTTGCAATCCTATGGCACCGACAAGACATTATACCAGCAAAGTATTACACAGGCAAGATAGTGCACCAGCATTAGCAGATCACACTCTACACCGGCACTCAGGACATCGACACCGACACAGAGGCTGATAGGATTTTTGTTATACAATATTTTGTTTATTATTGTAAGCCAACTTGGCAAATTGTAAAATGACTCTTATATATAAAGGAGTTCATTGTAGACATTTGTAAGAATGATAAAAAGACATAAAGGAAAATATTAGGCAGACCTAATGTGTGAAATATAGGTCAAGGGTATATGTAAAGAACAGAGTAGGAACCGGTACTGAATCTGGCATTGAAGATGCTATTGTAAAGCAGTACAAGTTATTGGATTAGTATAATCCTTATTATAAGTCAGTGTGACTTCCCATTGAGCAGTGAGCTCTAGGCAGTTGGCCTTCCTGCATGTGTAGGCCCCTATTGTAAGTAATATTCTCTTATTGGCCAGTGAGTGAATATTGTGGGTCACAAATCCCATCGAGGTTTTTCCCACATCGGGTTTCCTCATTAAACATCTTGTGTTATGGTATACTTTTCATGCGGATATTCTTGATTCTGTTTATTGCATTATTTCTTGCATACCAGTACACTGTTATATTATGTTCTGCATGTTTTAACTTAAGAAATTCTTATTACCGATTAGATACTGATTCACCCCCCTTGCCTCTTAGTATCTGTGGGACCCCTAACAATTGGTGTTAGAGCTTGGTCCTCTATTTTTAGAAGCCTAATAGCTTGAGGAAGATCTTGACACTGGTAAAGATGGAAAATTTGATGAAGCAACTTGAAGGAGCTCTTACAGACTATGATGCAGAGAAATTAAAAAATATCAAATTAGAAGATGATTTAAGAGTTGCTCAGGATATCATTTAGGCACTTCAAGAAAATTTTATTGTTGCAAGAAATAAGAGAAGAGAACTTTGTGAAAAACTGCAAAATGAGAATGATGAAAAAGAATCACTTAATGATATGTTAAGCAAGTTGAAACAAGAGATCATGACAACAAAAAATGAAATGTAGGATATGACTATTAGATTTTGCAAAGAGATTGAGGACACAAAGAAGAATGAAGAAGAATTGACTAGAAGACTAAGTGATGCAGCAAATGAGAACACAAGACTTAGCTATGAAAATGATAGGTTGAAGACAGATTTGATTCATACTCAGAATGACTCAAATGAACTGATGAGACAAAAAGAAATCTTGGAAAGAGAATTGGAAACTGCAAATCAACACAAAGAAAAATTCAAGAAAATCTCAGAGGAACTTGGTACCTTGCTGAAGAATCAAAAACCTAAAGGTGACACTTCTGGAATTGGCTTTGAAGTTGGTGAAAGCTCTGGTACTGCAAATACTCAGGATCACAACAAACCAGTAAGATAACCTAATGCTTATAAATTCAATGGAAAATGCTTTAACTGTAATAAGTATGGTCATAGAGAAAATGAATGTAGATCTAGGAATTATTAGAATATCAATACACCCAGTGGTCAATGTTCAAAATGCAACAAAGTTGGTCACAACTCTGAAAACTGCAGAATGAATGTGAGATATTATGTTTGTGGAAGATTTGGACATTTATCAAATCAAAGCAGAACACAAACCAACATAGGTTATGGGATAGCTATTCAGAAGAATAATGTAACTTGTTATGCATGTAACAAGATTGGGCATATTGCTAAATTTTGTAAAAGTAAAGGAACACCGGTAGACAACAAAAGTGCTAGCTTGAAAGGTAAAGAAAAAGTTGAGGAGGTTAAGAAGGAATTCTCAAAACAATGGATTAGAAAAGTTGATCTAAATATTGGGAATACTTCTCCACCGATAGAACCAACCAATGCTTCACCGGTAGGACAAAGTGATGCTTCACCGGCAGGACAGAGCAATGCTCCACCAGCAAGAAGTTCTTCATCAAATTGAATAAAATTTCCTTGAGGGTTTGGCAATCAAATGACACATGTGCTAATTATTCCCTCGGTTAGAGATAAGAAGTTGAAAATTACTTATTACCGGCAGACAATGTTAAGTGAATACTTAATCAGCATGCAATTAATGTGGTAGATGGTGAAGAGACATTATAAAATAAGGTTTTGGCTCCATTTCATTTCACCATGATTTCAAATTTTCAAAGAGCGCAAAGATTCTGAGCTAAGGCATTTCGAGCAAGAAGCAACCACACTCCAAGAAATCATCCACCCAAGGCAGTAAAAGGTATTTAATCATGGCATCCACCTCTGCAATTGAATACATAGAAAACCCTACTATTGTTGAAGTAATTAAAAGACCTAGGCCCATATTTCAGTTAGTTCTCGAGATAGCAAAGAAGGATGATACCTTAGGTGCTTTTTCTCAAATCCCTAAAGGAGTTGTATATGTTGAAGACCCCATAATGTACATCCACTACAGCATTGAAGAGTTAGGAGATGAGGAAATCAAAACCATGTATAAAATCATGATATGTGATGATACCGACAATGTTAAAGATGAACACAAGATTATTGAAACCCTAGGATTCACAGAAATCCTTAGCATTCCTGAATTTCCTAAGGATGTGATTAGGATAGTCTTGAGCAGAGTTCATGGAGAATTTTTTTGGTTAGATGCAATCCATTAGATCACCAAGGAAGCTGTGAAAGCTATCACAGGGTTACCGACCACTGGTAAGAGACCAGATAAAACCAAGAAGGTTCCCAATGACCTAGTTACAAAACTAACTGGTGCAACAATCTACAAGAGGTCTCTAAGGGTTAATGATGTAAAAGATATCAATGTGAGATTCTGTTGGCAATATTACAGTATAACAGACAATGAAAGATTGTTGACATTTCAATAAGGATATTGAGAAGGTTGTTGATGATTATGGACATAACTGATTAAAGATGTTTTACTATCTTGATATTATTATTTTGTCATTGATGTCAAGAAATTGATTTTCTAATTCAGTATGATGTTGCCATATCTTGAGAAGTATGATATGAAGATTATAAAGAAGTCATTAAAAGATACAAGAAAGAATAAGATGAATAAAGGGATGAATAAGTTACTCAATGGGCAACTACTACCAAGTCAGACAATGATAAGATCATGATGTTTTAGATTGTTTTAACATTATACATATGTTGTAAAATGTAAATGTTAATACTATACTATGTTACCGAGCAAAGAACCTAGTTAGTAAACCCTAAGGAACCCAGTCGGTAAACCCTAAGGTTATCGCTATCGGTTAATCAAGGTAGAATGTCTACCGAGTGAAGTTCAGTATTGACCGAGTTACAACCAAGCTATAACAGAATGCATTAAATGTTTACATGTGATATTTAATGAAAGAAGTTGATGAGCTGGAGCGGATCAATGATTGGTAAGCCGTGGAAGAAGTTTGTTAACGAATCTAAGGCAATGGAAATTTGGCATGAAGATCTATAGCTTAGATTGAACCACAATACCCTAACACAAGTTCCAAGGTGGGGTAAAACATTTTCAGATCGAAAGATACATTGAACCTGGACAAGATTGAAGATCTGATGGCTATGATTGATCATGGCAAATGTGATCAATGAGATTAAGCGGTTGGAAGATTGTTTATAAATAGGAAATTGTTGATAAACAATGCATGCGGGCAAGTGTATGCACAGGGATGCTACATAGTGATCACCGAGCACATAAGCTTGAAGACCTGTTAGAGTAACAGAGTATAGATGCCCAATAGATAGACAAGATTAGCTCTATGTCTAGATTGTATTGAACAAATAGGAATCTGCTTTAGCATTTTAGATGTGAAGTTGCAGATAGATTTTTATTACTGTTATTTTGTGAAAGTGATAGAAAATCTCTTAACCGAGTGGACTTAACAGTCTTATATGTAAATCCTCTAGCAAGGTGACATTCTGATTGAGTGTTTGAAATCCTTTGACAAGGTCACTTCTAACAAAGTGAAGATCCTAACGGATCTGAGGGAAATCCTTTAACCAGGTCACATCTAGCAATGTGTTTGTAATCTTTAATAGGATTTTCTTTTAACTGAGCATACTCTAGAAGAGTATATTTCTTAGTGGGTCCGAAATCCCACAGTGGTTTTTCCCTATTTGGGTTTCCACGTTAAATCTGGTGTTATGAGATTTATATTGTTCATATGCTTTTGAGTTTGCATGTTTGACAGTTTTTGGTTATATGACTGATATATATGTTACCGAGGTTGAATCTGATGTTTTTATGGATGATTAAGTTTGTATGATTCACCCCCCCCCTCTCATCTTGTTGGCTATTGGATCTGTACTTATATTAAGTATCAAAACTATCAAGATTCATCAGTATGATATTAGGTTATAAAGTCACTCATGCTAATAGACTTAATTCAGTTTCAAGTTTATGCATTAAGAGTGCTTATGATATGGTAACAGACAATGCAAAAATTGACATATGTGAATGGTTAAAGGATGAACTGATTGACAACCTTGGAAAAATCAAGAAGGACAAGAAAGGAACTTTCAGATTTGGAAATCTGTTAGTATGCCTAATGCTACACATAACAAAATAGGTTCCCGATATAGGTTATAAAGAACTTGGATATGACATACCGGTAGGGAAACAATTGACTGAACTATTCAATAACATGGGTGAGAACAAGGAGAACAATATTCATGACTTTTTCCAAGCATTAAAGAGCAAAATGAAGAAAAGAATAAGGTTGTCTTAGAAAATAGTAGACAAATACAAAGATGATATATGCTTTGTCATTAAGAAAGATGAAATCTGGATGGAAGCGGTCATCCCAAGGATAATTTGGGTAATCGAGATGGGCTATGAAACAGATGACCACATAGTTGAAACATATGCTAAAGCACTTCTGGAAGCCCCCAATGAACCTAAGGAAGAAGTATTTGGTAGTGCTGAGACTATAGAAAGCCAAATACAATCAAAGAAAAGAGTAAAGAAGGTTGAGGCATTTGTAAGGAAAGGATCCAGACAAGCAAAAGCCATTAAGGAAGATGTATTGAAGAAAACCGGCATAATAGAGGATGAATTGGCAACTCCACAACTTGAAACTCACCTATCACCGGTAGGTACTTCTTTGGAAGGTGACATGCCAGTAACTTTTAAAATAGTTGTAAGAAAAAGAGATCCTTCACCGGCAACCACTCCTTCACCTAGAAGAACAAGGCAAAAGAAACAAGCAGTAAGATCTCCGGTTAGAAAGGCCACACCAAAGAAGAAGCTGACACCAAAGAACAAACAGAGACTTGGCACCTCTTGATGTACTGCTAAATGAAATCATAGAGGAAGGAAAACTGAAGAATATAGAGAAAATTTATGACACTCTAACGACTGATGAGAAAGAGCAAGTTGAGAATAGTGTTATATTGCATATGGACATGTACAAGAAATTTTTGATGGAAGTAACAAATGAAATTCCTGATGATTTATTCAAAAGACTTAAGGCCAGAAGGCAAGCAGTGATAGAATTAGATAAGAAAATAAAAATAGAGAAGCTACTTGTTGTATATCTGGTAAACTCTCCAAAGGAAATTGATGATTTGATTGCTCAAGCAAACCGGTCAGTATTCTCTACTGCACACCGGCATATTTCACTAATGGCAGGAAGAGTCAATGAAGTGACAGAGGAAATAGAAGATGGATGGGATATATTCCTGGTTGATAAAGAAAAACAAGAAGAGTACAGGAACCCTAAACCTATAAAGGTATATCAGAAAGATAGAGACAAGAGGAAAGGTAAAGTTGGTGGACCACCAAGCATCAAAGTTAAAGACAACCTACCCCCACCAGTGAAAATAACAACTACTGAAGATCAACCAGTAGTAGAAAGTATGGATGTAGAAGATAACAATCCTAATTCTGAAGTCCTATATACTCTAAATGTTGATACTCATAAGATCAACATAATAGTAAATAAAGATACAACTAATAAGTCAGATATAGCAAATGAACCTCTGGTAGTAAGGGAAACAGAGAAACCGACAGATGATATAGAGAAAAAGGTAGAAACTAAGTCACAGATAGAGACAACACAACATACAGAGAAACCAACAGAGCTAAAGGCTCTGGAACAACATCAAACTGAACAAGTACATAAGGAAACAGTGCCACCGATAACTAGTGAAGTAGGAAAACCAGTGCTAAAAGAAATGCAGACACAAACTGACCTACCAGAGGTCAATACAAGCATGGTTACTTCCACCGGTACTTAGATTGTTGGATCATCATCAGTATTCAAGTCAACAAATGTGACTGAGGTATTACTTGATTCTATCAAGAAAATAACTGACTGCAGTTCACGGGCTTGTAAAGCAATTGATGATTCTATACCAATTTTGAAGGTAATAGCTCCCAACTGTAATATAGATAATAAAGATTCTTTAGGACAATTAGATACATTGTGTAAGTATATCTCAGAAAACATTGAGAAAATAAAGAGTCAGTAAAGGATAAGGTAGAGATTGAAAAACAAAATTTCTTTGATGAGGAAATAAAGAAGTGTAACAGAGATTTTGACACACTTCTACCGGAACTATGTAGTTTGTTGAAAGAATACAAAAATCTGTATAAAGATACATGTAAAACAAAATTTTTGACTGTAGATATTGACAAGAAAATAAGCAAGGCACAGGATGAGTTAAATAAACTTGCAGACAAATTTGTCAACTCACCTGATTCACTATCAGTTTTTGAAGAGAAGATAGAAAATTTTGAGGAAGAACTACTCAAATTAGAAAGGGAGAAAGAAAGAATAATAAACAAGGCAAAACATTTGAGATCTAAACTAAGTCCAAGATTGGACTATTTAGCATCTCTGCGGAAGGAAATTTCTGAGGCATTAACACAGGGAAGCAAAACACCGACAGAGCATTTGCAGCATCTCATCGGTACAGTGAAGAGAACTGAGACAGCAATAAAGGATAGTAAGAAGTTTATGGATAGTATAAACTTAATTTTGGGAGATCTTTTTCAGACAATAACTACCCAGCTACAAGGTTGAGGTTATGGATAGATGAACTACAAACTCTACTGACATCTTGATAACCTTTGTCATTGATGCCAAAGGGGGAGTAGTGGGATGAGAAAATTCAAAACACAGGAATCATATGCTCAGGGGGACCTCTCAAATTTTTGGTAAACTTTTTTTGGTAACATTTTTGGACTACACATTTTTGGATACTTTTTGAAATTTCTCATGAGTGTTGCCATCAATGCCAAAGGGGGAGATTGTTGGCATATGCGCACTCCAATGAGACATTGTATGTGATTGAAGGTTTTGTCATTGATGGCAACCTTGCAATCCTATGGCACCGGCAAGATAGTGCACCGGCATCAGCAGATCACACTCTACACCAGCACTCAAGACACCGGCACTGGCACAAAAGAAAACAAGTATACCGGCACAAAGGCTGACAGGATTTTTGTTATACAATATTTTGTTTATTATTGTAAGCCGACTTGGAAAATTGCAAAATGACTCTTATATATAAAGGAGATCATTGTAGACATTTGGAAGAATGATAAAAAGGCATAAAGGAAAATATTAGGTAGACCTAATGTGCGAAATATAGGTCAAGGGTATATGTAAAGAATAGAGTAGGAACTGGTACTGAATCTAGCATTGAAGATGCTATTGTAAAGTAGTACAAGTTATTGGATTAGTATAATCCTTATTGTAAGTCAGTGTGACTTCCCATTGAGTAGTGAGCTCTAGGCAGTTGGCCTTCCTGCATGTGCAGGCCCCTATTGTAAGTAATACTCTCTTATTGGCCAATGAGTGAATATTGTGGGTCACAAATCCCACCGAGGTTTTTCCCACACCGGGTTTCCTTGTTAAACATCATGTGTTATGGTGTATTTTTCATGTGGATATTCTTGATTCTGTTTATTGCATTATTTCTTGCATACCGGTACACTGTTATATTATGTTCTGCATGTTTTAACTTAAGAAATTCTTATTACCGGTTAGATACTGATTCACCCCCCCCCCCTCTTAGTATCTGTGGGACCCCTAACACAATCTATTGGAAGTACAAAGCAGAGAAGTATGAAAAACAATTGGAAAAGGTGGAGGCACAGAAAGAGACAATTGTACACTCATTACTGATAGGGGTGATCAAGCACAAAATTAATACTATGGATGCACAAACGGTCCCATTCTGGTCTACCTATAATCAAACCTTCTCAAGCATTGATCACCAAATGAGTTTGAAATAAAAACTAATGGATCAGGATGGAGTGGAACCAAACAATTTGAGAAAAAGTGAAGAATTTTATCAGCTGCTGAAGAGAGACGTTGATATACTTGAAGATGCAAAGGGGCTTCCAAACTTGGTGAGTGAAGGAGAAATATTAACCCTGGAGCAATTTAAGAAGGAGATGGGAGGTAATCTAGAGCATACAATTTCTAAGATAAAGGAGGACAAAGATTTGGCACCACAAGTCTCGAGAATAACTGATACTTTGTATGCACAGGAGTACGCGTAGTGAAGAGATTTATTGTTGAGTGTGGCACTCACCGAGATCCAGCCTATGTTGAACACACAAGAAAAATTAATCTTGTTCTTAGAGATAATTAATTTTAGTTTACTATATGGTTATTTTTGTAAAGAACATGACCGTTGGTCAAGAATCATGACTGTTCGAGATTTCCACTATATAAAGAAAATCGTTTTGTAACATGAGGATATCTTTTAGAAAGAATACTTAAACTATTATGTAAGCAATGACATATCCAATATTTCAAGCATTCTATAAACATTTTTTGTAATTAATGATTAGTTTCCTATTTTCTCTTGAGCATATAGATAAGTGTTTTAATCAATTGGTTCCTTTGTGATTTATATTTCTAGTAAACATAAACTACTTAGAATCTTTCTGCATGAGATATTGTCTGATTAAATATTCAAATTGATCATCAGAAGTATGATACTTAAAATCTTTCTATATGAGATATTACAACATGCATCTCAATACAAGGTATATTCAGACTCTAACAATCAAACAGAAACAAGTACTAAAAGAAAAAAGAAAAGAAAAGGTTTCATAGAACTAACCTCAAGTTCAACACAATTACTACTATGAATATGATTCACATACTCCTTGAGTTCATCATCACCACTATCAATATCGGCAGCTCTATTGGCATCAAGGTGTTTTTGTTTTTGTGTTTATTTGATAACATTTATCTGCATGTAGTTTAACCATCAAGCAACAAACATTATCCATATGAGGAGTATTTCATTTAAAAAATAGTCAACAAAAGGCAAAATTTCATAGATTCATTATTCTATATATGATCAAAATACATTTGCATACATATTCAAAATATAATATAAAGATCATATAGGTGAGAATTGAAATATTGAGGGATAGACTCTTACCTGATCTGAATCCATGGATTTATGGTCATTCCATGCAGAAAAAATAGGTTTAACAGAGGCATCCAATTGGAAAAATTTCTCAGTGAGACTCTGTAAGCAACTCATTATACCTTGTAACCCTTCATTTGAGTTGACATGATTTTGTGAGGCTCTTACTGGGCATTCAATAGATGGCTGTGAAATCTCTATGGATGAACTATATTTGCACTTCATACTATTAGATTTAGTAGGATCTAGTGTTGACATATAATAGTAGGATCTAGTGTTGACATATAATAGAAAATATCTTCTACACTTGCTTCTCTATTATTGTTTTCCACCTAATATACAATGTCAACTTTAACATATAGTCCATCCAAAAAAACTTTAACTAAATAACACAATGTAGATTGAACCAAAAATCCATACACTTACTCCTAATTTGTCCATTTTGGCTTGCAACTCGCCGATGAGTTGAGACATTGTCATATTTTTATCCTTAGAACTCTTGAGATTTTGTCATATTTTGATTTACATAGTAGTAATGATGTATCAGAAGTTTACTATACGTATTTCAGATGTTAGCCTGAACCTATTAAAACATGTTTTGTCTTTGCCAGTTTATTCCTGTAGCCATGTCATTTATTCCTGTTGTCATGCGGATTGTTTAGGGCAATATCATGTTTGAATTAATAGATGTCCTGATTAAATGAAATATGTATGTATGTTCTTTTATTTTATTTCTTTTGAAGTGCAGGGAATAAACGATGTTGTGGTGGAAGCTCGCCTATCACACCAACTGCAGGAAAAGAAACTCAAGAAGATGACTGAAGGATTGAATAGAAGAAATGTTGAAAAGCGTAAGGAATGACATAGGAGGAGCAATCACGCGATACTAGCGATGTCTAACTCAAGTGGACATTGATGTTGTAAATACCGCCACAGTATTTTATGACTTTGGTTTGGTTTAAGATTCGCATTTTCTATAGCATAACTCTAGCTATCTCCTTTCTCGATCAATTATCCGCCTCTTCTATTTGGCGTGATTTGTGTTGTCTAAAGTAGATGATTTCTTTTAAAATAAGCTCTTTATCTCCTCTCTTAGGTTAGATAAAGAAAAGAGAAAAGAGAAAGAAGAGTAGAGGATTTTCATAAGTAATTTTGAGTTTCTTTTCATATTGAATCATGTAATGACTTCCAAATAACAATGAATAAAAATATGGTATTTTGAGCATTTAGAGTTGTTTTTTTGGAAGCCTGGAATCACTCACCCAAGGGGGCCCACTTGGTGAGTGTTCCTGTGCATTTTTTGAGATTAGTTTTCTTTTCCTAGCTACAGTAGAAGTTCTTGCATTGACTATTCCTGCAGCTACTCGAAACAGATCCACTGACTATTCCTGCAGCCAAACCAAAACAAAGTAATTTTTGTTTATCAAGATTGAACTTAGCCAGTATTGCTTTTATGAATTTATGTAGAATTTTTCTTGTAGCCTTTCAATAGTTTCAATTATTTTTTATCTTTTCTGCATAATGTTAGTTGCTGTAGTAATGTAGAGTAGTTGTTGTTGGAACTTAGTGCATATATAGTGCAGACCCATTTCAAGTATTACGTCCCTAGGTTGACAATCAAATGAACACTAGCTATTGAAATAGTGACTTTACCAAGTGAATGTCCAAACTTAGGGTTGAGACTTCAACTAGAGTTATTATTCTTATTGTTGGGTTGAAAATTTTTGGGTTGATAGATTTAGTGGTTACAATCAGATTCAGATAGCTCTGGAGGACCAAGAAAAGACAACATTTACTTGTCCTTGGGGCACACATGCATATTTTGTTCTTCCTTTTATATTGCGTAATTCTCCAGCCACTTTTCAAAGAGCAGTGATCAGAATTTTTTCAGATATTTCTCAAGACATCATGGAAATTTATATGGATGACTTTACAACTTATGGTTCTGAATTTGAAGAAGCATTGGGGAACCTAAAAAAAAATTGTAGTGATGTGAAGACTATAGTTTGTGATTAAACAGTGAGAAGTGTTGCATAATGATGCAGGAAGGAATAGTCCTTGGTCATCATATCTCCATAAAAGGGATACAGGTTGACCCAGCAAAGATTGAAGTCATTCATAATATCAATGCACTAGTGAAGTAAAAAGATGTAAGAAGTTTCCTTGGGTATGTTGGATACTATAGAAGGTTTATCAAAGATTTTAGCAAAATTGCAAGTCCCTTATATTCACTACTTACCAAGGATATGGAATTTAAATGGACTTCTTCATGCAATGAAGCTTTCTTGAAGCTTAAGCACACTTTGACCCAAGCACCAGTTCTTAAAGGTCCGAATTGGTCTTTACCATTTCAAATTTATACAGATGCATCTGATTATGCAATAGGAGAAGTATTAGGACAAAAGATTGATAACTTGGAAAGTGCAACATATTATATTAGCAAGAACTTGCAGGGGCCTGGGTTGAATTACACAGTCACTGAAAAAGGAAATGTTAGTAGTTATATATGCTCTCAACAAATTCAGGCACTATATCATAGGGTATCCCATATTTGTACATACTGATCATACTACAATTAGATATCTCATGAATAAGCCTTCAATTACTGGTAGATTGGCTTGTGGTTATTGTTGATGCATGAATTTGATATCACAGTTGTTGATAAACTAGGGAAGTTCAATGTTGTTGCAGATTATCTTTCAAGACTCTTGTTACAGGAAGATTCTACAGCCATAGATGATGCTTTTCTAGATGAACATTTATTCTTTATACAAGCTCACACTCCCTGGTATACTGATATTGCCAACTATTTAGCTGTTGCTAAAATGCCACTTCATTTCTCTCCTAAGGAAAGAAGGTTGTTAGTAGAAAAAAACTTTAACTTCTCATGGATTGCTGATTGTTTGTTTTATACTGGACCTGACCAAGTCATGAGAAGATGTGTAAGAGAAGATGAAACATATGATATCCTGCATGCATGTCATGATGAGCCGTGTGGAGGATATTTTGCTGCAAAAAGAACAACACTCAAAATATTGAATATAGGATATTATTGGCCCACATTATATAGGGATGCAACATGGTATACAAGGAAATGTGATAGATGCCAGCGCATGGGGAAACCTATTAAATCGGATGAGATGCCATTGTATCCATAAATATTGGTTGCACCATTTGATAAATGGGGATTAGATTTTGTTGGCCCAATTGATCCACCTTCTAATGGCAAATCCTACATTTTGGTATGTACAAATTATGTAATCAAATGGGTGGAAGCTCGTGCCATGACACATGCAAGAGATAATAAGGTGGCTGAGTTTATTTATGAGATATTTACAAGATATGGAGTACCAAGGGAAATTGTATCAGACCAAGGCCCACAATTTAATTCAACATTGATTGCAACCTTGGCCAATGAATATAATATAAGGCACAAAAAATCTACTCCATATCATCCACAAGCTAATGGACAGGTAGAAGTTACAAATAGGGAGCTTGAGGCTATCCTTACCAAGATAGTATCTATTCATAAAAAAGACTGGTCTCATAGGCTTTCAGAAGCAATTTGGGTATACAAAACAACTTGGAAAACACCAATTGGTTTTACACCTTTTGAGATGGTGTATGGAAAAGCAGCAATGATGCCTATTGAATTTGAGCATAAACTCTGAGGACAACTTTGCAATTAAATTTGACACTTTCTGAAGTACAAAAGGAACATATTCAACAATTGAATGCTTTGGATGAATGGAGAAAAATGGATGTCCAGCAAACAAAATTGATATAAAATCATAGAGTAAAGTGGCAAGATAAATATATCAAAGAGAAAAAGTTCAAAGCCGGTGACTGGGCAATATTGTATGACTCTAGATATAAAGATACTATGGGAAAGCTACAAACCAGATGGTTAGGTCCATATGAGATAGAGGAATTTTCTATAATGGAGTTGTTCGTTTGACCACAATTGACCCAGTTCGGTTTAAGGTTTTGGTGAATGGTCACCGATTGCGTCTTTATCATAAGCCTGCCAGTAAAGAGGAGTTCCTGCAACAATTTGCTAAGAAGGGTTAAACATAGGTTCCTGCAGCAACTGATCAGGTTCCTACAGCCACTGATCAAGTTCCTTCAGCAATTGACCAAAGTAATGGAGGTAAGGTTCCTACAACCACTGCAATGAACGTACTTACCACTTCATAATTCTCCTCATGTCATTTCACAAAAATATTTCCATGTCTTATGTAAATATTCTTCTCCATAAATAAAATTTCCATCCACGTCATCCCATCTCATTTTCTTATCTGTCATTTCATTTCATTTTGCCTTCCTTTTCATACGACTACAGGTATGTACATATTGTATTTTATTTTAATTACACATTTATGATTTCATTGTGATTATTGCCTTTCCTAAATCCACGTACACTCCCCTAAATCATGTCATCTTGTGTGGACACATGCCAAGTTAAGTTGGGGGGGGGGGTGTTTTATGGTTCAGTTTCCAAAATTAGTAATTACTTGTCCTTTTTGGTACCTTGATTTGATTGCTTGCCATCATTTCTTTAACAAGATATCCTTTGGCACAAGGAAGTAATAAACTTTGCCACCAAATTTGGAGATATGTAAGGGATTTTCAATATTCAGTTTGTGGGATATTTTGGTTCTCCATTTCTCAGCTGCAGAGTTTGCTATACTAACAGAGTAAGAAATGGGTGGAGATCCAATCCGCCATGAACCAACAGTCCATGATGCATTGCTGCAGGATGCTCTTTGTGAGCATTATTTTAGGCAGCATGGTTGGATTGATTACTTTCTGAAAATCAAGGATTATAATGAAGAAATTATCATAGAGTTTATGCATTCATTCAACGAAGCAGAGGCTATTGTTAAAGGATTAAGGGTCATTGCTACGAAGCAGCGGATAGCTGAAGTTATAGAGTTGCCGTAGGAAGGAGAATTGTTTCCAAAATCAAAAGACGCCAGAAGCACCAGAGCAGAGTTTACACTTCTCATAGATGGACCTCTAATGGTGGACAAGAAAGGAACCGAGAGGGTTTCCCTACCAGTAGAGTGGCCCCAGGTGCCTTTATATGTAATGAAATACATTACTTATGAAGGGAGGTATTCAAATTTACATTCACCACATTTCAAATTGCTTAGTCATTTACGACATGGTCGGAGAGTGAATGTCCATAATTTTCTATACCACCTCATTTCCATAAGTGCCAAAGAAACATGAAAAAATGGAAATCATTCTGTCAGCCATCATGGTTTGATTAAATTGCTTGTAGAACATTCTCTTAGAGATGTTTCATAGATGGAATGGGGGGTAATTGAAGACATATTGCAATTTAGGGTTGAAGATGCTCCTGTTGCAGATGATCCACCAGTTGAAGAAGAAAATATTGAAGAACCCTCTTCTCTTGTAGTTTCTGTAGAGAATGAATTGCTCATCGCTGAAGGAGTTGTGGTTATTATGGAAGAAGAGATGGTTGAGACAAATGTGGATCAACCCTCCACTTCTCTTCAAAGAGAATCACCATCTTCTAAAAGAAAAGGGAAGGAATTGGAAATAACTGATGGAGATGAAGAACCTATGGTTCAACCACATGCAACTCGAGTTTCTCTTTCAACCAAGAGGCGTAGGTCTAAAAGAAATACTCTTGCAGCAAAGCCACGAGTAGAAACCATTCCTGCAGCCACTCCAAAGGTTTATGTGAGAAGAACTTGGAGTAAGACCTAGAAGACTTGTCCAGCAGGTGATCCAGCAGAGGTTATTTCAGTGGACATATCAGAAGAAGGGAGCCCTATAGATGTTGAAACCCAAAAGGAAGATGATGTAGATAGACTATCAAATCTTGCATATGTGGTAGAGCAGCTTGAGGAACCTGTTGAAGAGATTCCATGGCCTAAGGTAACACCTATTAGACCTCCATCATCCCTAAGCAGTTTATCTATTGCATTAACATTTTATAGATAATGGGAAATAGAGAGAGGGCTAGATTGCAAGGGGTTATTAACAAACAACAAAGAGAAATTGAAAAGAGGGATAAAAAAATTGAAGAATTGGAGGCTAAAATTAAAACAATCACTGGTATGGTCTTTGAATTGATGCAATGTAGGGCACCACCAAGGGTTTATGCTATGCATTTAAGGGAGCAGTATTTAAATTTCAAACTAAACCGCATTGTCAAGGACCTTAGCCCCTCTTTAGAAACCCCTGAGGAATTTTATGATGCTTACCAGACTTCTCCAGTAGCTATGAAAAATTTGTTATGTGAATTTTATTTACATAACTATGTTGTAGCTTCAGATAGTGAGTGGAATCCTTTTCTATATATTGGTGATATCCATATAAAAGCTTTAATGTCATGGATTCAAAATGAGATCAATATGGGGGCACAAGCCAGAGCATACAAGGATTTTGAATTCGATTGTCATTGCCATTGAGAAAGGAAGCAAAAGAGCCAAGAGTTATTTATTATGACTAGCATAAATTACTGGTAAGGCAAGATGTTAGGAATCTAGTGTTGACGATGAGAGAAGAAATATACCAGGCATATGAGCATTTAGTTCAAACTGATAGTGCAACTACAATAGATGGTTTAACTCGGTGCTGGAATAACTTGCCAGAAGAATTGAAGCAGGGGGAGCCTCATTCACTGCCAAATTTCCAGGCAGCTATGCAAAGAGCCCCCAAATATATACAACTAGGAAGAGAGAAGACCAATAACTGGTTACCGTTACAGAAGAAGCCAGATGGTCCATGTTGGAAAAGATGAAAGGATTTTAATGGAATTTAGCTTCAAGAGGAACAAGTCAAGGAACCATTGGTGACCTAAGAGTTAGTGCAAGAATCAAAAAATTTCCTCTTGTTGGAGGATTAGCAAGATCTTAAAGTTGGGGGGCATGATGAGTTGAGACATTGTCATATTTTTATCCTTAGAACTCTTGAGCTTTTGTCATATTTTGATTTACATAGTAGTAATGATGTATCAAAAGTTTTCTATATGTATTTCAGATGTTAGCCTGAACCTATTAAAACATGTTTTGTCTTTGCTAGTTTATTCCTACAACCATGTCATTTATTCCTATTGTCATGCAGATTATTCAGGGCAATATCATGTTTGAATTAATAGATGTCCTAAATAAATGAAATATGTATGTATGTTCTTGTATGTTATTTCTTTTGAAGTGCATGGAATAAATGGTGTTACGGTGGAAGCTCTCCTATCACACCAGTTGCAAGAAGAGATATTCAAGAAGATGATTGAAGGACCGAACAACAAAAATGCCGAAAAGCATAAGGAATGGCATAGGAGAAGAAATCACACGATACTACCGATGTCTAACTCAAGTGGACATTGATGTTGTAAATACCGCCACAATATGTTATGACTGTGACTCGGTTTAAGATCCACATTTTCTGTAGCATAACTCCAGCTATCTCCATTCTCGATCAATTATCTGCCTCTTCTCTTTGGTGGGATTTGTGTTGTCTAAAGTAGATGATTTCTTTTAAAATAAGCTATTTATCTCTTCTCTTAGGTTAGATAAAGAAAAGAGAAGAGAGAAAGCAGAGCAAAGGATTTTCACAAGTGTTTTTGAGTTTCTTTTCATATTGAATCATGTAATGACTTCCAAAGAATGATGAATAAAAATATGTTATTCTGAGCATTTAGAGTTGTTTTTTTGGAAGCCTGGAATCACTCACCCAAGGGGACCCACTTGGTGAGTGTTCTTATGCATTTATTAAGTTTAGTTTTCTTTCCCTAGCTGCAGTAAATGTTCTTGCATTGATTGTTCCTACAGCCATTGGAAACAGATCCACTGACTGTTCCTACAGCCAAACCAAAATAGAGTAATTTTTGTTTATTAGCATTGAACTTAGCCAGTATTGCTTTTATGAATTTATGTAGAAGTTTTCCTATAGCCTTTCAATAGTTTCAATTCTTTCTTATCTTTTTTGCATAATGTTAGTTGTTGCAGTAATGCAGAGTAGTTGTTGCAGGAACTTAGTGCATATGTAGTGCAGACCCATTTCAAGTATTACGTCCCTGGGTTGACAATCAAATGAACACTAGCTATGGAAATAGTGACTTTACCAAGTGAATGTCCAAACTTCAGGTTGAGACTTCAACTAGAGTTATTATTCTTATTGTTGGGTTGAACACCTGCTTCGGCCAAATGACATATATTCAACCCTCACATTATTGCTTTCTCTCTTGCCTTTGTGACTCTTTGTCAAATATTCTTCAGAATGCATACTTTATTTCAATGCCTCCCGCTATTTTGTATATAGAGTGGATTCAGACCTCTCTTTTCTCTCCATGATTTCTTTTCTGCAATTGTATCTAAAATTGTTCATCAAAAGTCTCATCTTGTTCTTATAATATTTTCTTGAGGTTTGTCCACCAATAGTGTCAAAGGCATGTTCCATTTTTTTAATAACATTTTCCACACTTTGTGGTTCTTTCTCTGCAAAATTTGACTTTCAAATATCCAAATGGGCCCTGCATATTATGCCCAACTCAATGGCCCACCTTGCAGTATTTTTGCCAATGGGTTCACCATCTCTTGACACCTCAACCAAGAATGACTTCTTCCCTTCTAATTTTCTTTCTTTTGTATTCTTCTCTATAGATCTATATAAATCTTGACTGAATCTCTTTTTTTAACAAAAAATTGCAAATGCAAGAGCTTCACCCTGAGGCACTGGAACTTCATGCTCCTTTGCCACATTATGTGTGGCATGAGTAGATAGAATAGTAGCAGTCTCTGCAAATTTCACTTCAAAACATCCTTTAAACTTCAATAAATCATCTAAAATTTCATTGTTCCTTTGCTCTTATGTTTTTCAATAATTTATCTTAGACTGTGTGTTAAGAGATCATTGTGTTGTATATCAGGATGCACATTAGCATGTGGTATATCAGGTTGCACATCACCATGTGCTTTGTCAGATTGCACATCACCATGTGCTTTTTCAGATTGCACATCAGGTCAGTTTACACATCACCACAACTATTAATTTCACCAACTACATTGTTCGAGTCACAAAAATGTTGGCCTCTACGAGTTGGCCGCATTGTATCTTTACTTTCTTTTTATTTTTTTTTCTGTATTTGCTCTGCACTGTTTTTGTTGCCTGAAAAACAAAAAAATATATCATATCATGTCATATGTACATCAAGCTCTTGCCTATAAAATTTCATTAAATAGTATTAAATAAATAATATATTAATTAGTGTATTTACAACTTGCCTGTTTGTCAAACTAAGATGTGATAAAAATCATTCATTTTGGCCACACATTCTTCACGAGAGCGCTCATAATTTGTGATTGGAACTTCAACAATATGATCACTATCATCTAATTTGTGCCTTAAGTTATTTTTCCTCATTTCCCTATGCCCAAATAAACAATAATGTATACTTATCTCATCAAATCGAAGAGATCTCATTACCAGAAAAAATATAGAGTGTTTAATCTAAAGAAATATCAAATACAAAAGAATTTGAATTTTCAAGTAGAATTAACTATCATAAAGACCAATATATTATAAACCCAAAGTATATCACTGTCAAGAAATACAATCATCATGCTTATAAAGACTTCAATAAGTTCATGAGAACAAAGCCAAAGGGTGATTATTATTGTCAAAGATCTTCATTGAATAATTTGGCAATGATAATACAAAGAAACAATGAACTTTTTCAGTTCACAAAGCATATCTCAGTGAATCATCTAGAGCAAGTATAAGGCAGTAACAAACCATACCATGATAGTATTAGAGATAAGAGATTGTCATTATATATCACTCCCAAAAGATGCAAAGTAGTCCATGATACAAAGATAGAGTAAAATATAATCTAAGTTTATGGCTATCTACAAAGACATTTCATCAAATGCTTGTCTTGTAGTCATTACTGTTATAAGGCACAACTGATAGTCACAGTGTAGCATGGTAACAAAGATCAAAGCTAACATATTCATATTACAAGTTCTGTGTTCAACATTAAAGCTTTGAAACAAGTATTAGTTAGAAGGTTTGTGTCCTTACAACATAAAACAGTCTTAAAACAACATAAAAGTCTTAAATAAAAAGTCATAAAATGGGGCTCATCAATAATCATCTGCATTGCCAGTGAGATCAAATCTTGATCACTAGTGTCTGCATTTGCTTGATTTTCTTCCTCGTCCTCATTTGAGAAATGTAATACATTCTCTCTCCCAATTTCTTCATTTGTAATCAAAATTAATTTTTCAAACAGTTCCTCATTGTCTTCATCCACTTCTTCGAATGTTTCTTGTAAATTAGCATAGTGCCAATCAGGCATTACATCGACAACTTCCATGAATTTTCATTTCAAACAAGACTCTATTTGAATGACATATGACCATCTCGGGCTTCTTACTTCATCAATTAGAAATGACTGGTTAATTTGAAGAGGGGAAACATATGGCGCATCTGTCTTTGATAAAAATTGTCGTGTATTTACATGCACAAATCCATACTCATCAAATTGTACCATAGATGGTTGGATTCACTTACATTTTAATAATATAGGACTATTTTCATCGAAATCCACTTGAATAATATCTTGAATGAATCCAACATAAAAAAAATTCTCATTTCCATGAAGAAATTCAGCACTAACATCACAATCATAATTAGTCTTTCCTTTGTCTTTTTCTTCCACTCTTAAGTGACTACCATAGGCCCACATTCCACTAAAACTCATAGCCCATAAATGTGGAGATTGTGAAAGTTCAATTTCCTCTGTTTTTATATTGTGACCTCCTTCTTTTGCATCATTGATTGCACTAGCAATCCATTCTTCAAATTTTGGAAAAGAATCACCTCCAATCAAATCATGACATCTGAGCTTTTGAGGTTGATGTTGCATCCAAGTTTTATTATCTTCTTCATATTTTCTACATAAAATAATGATGTACAAATAGTAAGATTAATAATATAAATGTGTAAATGCAATTGAGTAAATAAATTATTGTGTAATATATTTTTTACCTATGCAACTTATCGAACAAAGATGTGTTTTGAAGAATAAAAGTATGTATTGCATTTCTTTCTTATGTGATAGCTTGAAGCGACATCCATTGCCTTCTAATATTTCACCTACAACTCTATCATCTTTGTCATCATCCAATACACGTCGATTGAAATTTTTAAAATCCTTCATATATACTGTGCAAAATCCCATGGCCTCTTGCATTGAATATCCCTTAGACATGTTGTCTTCTGGTTTTTCCCTAGTATAGACAATTTTTTTCAAAACCCTCATATATCATTCTATAGGATACATCCATCTCGTTCTTATTGGGCCACAATGCTCTACTTCATAGTCTAGATGTATCAAAAGATGCATAGAAATGTTAAATATTGTTGGTGGAAATTCTTGTTCCAATAGACAAAGGACTTCAACAACCTCCTCCCTCAAACTATCAAAGTTAGAAGGATCTAATACATGTAAGCTCATTCTCTTTAATATTAGGTCCAACTTTATAATTTCCAATCTTGGCCCCTTTGCCAAACTTGATATATTTACCACAATAGGTAAGATATTCTCGATTATGACATGATAGTCATGGGTCTTGAGGCCTCTTAAGCTATTAATGTCAGTTTGGATTGTGATGGTACTACTTACATATCCAATGGGAAAGCGAGTCTGAGACAACAACTGTAAGAATTGTGCACGTTGTTCCTTTGTCCAGACGTAAGAAGCACTAGGTTTTCTATATTTTTTATTATCATATTTTTCAAACCAAATATTTCAACGATCACGTGATGAAATAGTATCTAAGGCACCAAAAAGAGTTTCTATAGTAGCATAGGCTATATTTTTCTTGGTATGCATAAAGTCAACAATATGCCTAATGGATATATCCTTAAAGTATGGCAACTTATACAATATGCACAACCATTTTACATCACTTTCATTATATTAATCATATCTACTACCCATAATCCCATTATTTTCAATAAATGACATTCTTTTCTGTCCATACTCAATAATTTAATCACCTATTATTAGCAATGGCAGTTCACGATTCTCTTCTTGACCGTTGAAATGTATTTTTTGCTGACGATATGGATGATTCATTTTAAGGTAAGCACGATGTCCACAATAAATACACTTACGCAAACTTCTTGAGTGCCTCACAAAATCCTTAAAGTTGCAAGAAAGACATCCATGGTATCCATGAACAGAGAGACCAAATAATGTGTCTACACAGGAAGATCATGAATCTTAAATAATAAGGAAGCTCTTCAAGTGAATTTGATTGAATGGCCATCCCTTAAAGATTTAATTGCTTCAATTCCTTTCCACAATTCCATTAGCTCACCATACAATGGCTCTAGATAATCATCGATTAAATCTGAAGTCACACTTTTTTTTCTTGGTATAATCAATGATAACATTAAGAAAAATGGTTTAGTTGCTAACCATGGAGGCAAGTTGTAAAGCGGAAAATCGAACCCTAGGTGTTCCCCCACTCCAAGGAGAGAGAAAGGAGGTCACTAGGATTGACGGTTTTCACTTAGGAGAGACTTTACATTCAAAAGAGGGGTTGAAACTCACAAGATCCAATCCCACACAATGCAAGATTGAATTCTAAATGAGTTTCAAGGGTTGAGACATCAAGGATACCCTCTTTTGTAAAGAATGTAGATAGAAGGATTGAACTAGGAGTGTATGTAAAAGTAAGAAAGATTCACTTGTAGACGGAGATAGGGACATGGGATGAAGCTACGGACCTGAAATTAGTAGTAAAATGTCGACGATGTTGTCCTGCAAGTTTGAGCGAAAGTTGATGGGACGATGGCACCCGGAGTGCACACGGTCCTCCGAAAAATCCGTGAAACGAAGGGGGATCTGTTCGTCTCTGCACAAGGATTCCAGATCTTCAATTACAGCCACGTACCTGCAACCTACACATAGAAAATAGAGGATGATTAGGGGGTTAGGGATTAGGGGTTTGCCTTCAGGTCAAACCCTGGTTTTTGGAATTAACCAAGAAATGAGAATGCTGTAAATGTAAATGTTTGTAATGTAATCAAGTATTGATACCTTGTTGTAAGAATGTTTGTATTCTTACATGTGAAGGTGTAATGATGTTGTATGTTGTATGTTGTAGGTGATCTCCTCTTCAATGGTTGAATCCTTGTCTTGAATGCAACACCTAGCCTTGAATGGAGACTTAGAATGCTCAATTGCTTGAAGGAATGCTTGAATGCTTGAATGTTTGAATGTTTGCCTATCACTTCCGCCTCTTGCATACATATGTTTTTTGCCCTCTTGCACACATATGTTTTTCTTTTTCTTTTTGGGAGGGGAAATTTAGTTTATATACTTGTCAATTAGGGTTAGGAGACTGATTTTTCCGACCTTAGGCCGACCTAGGAGCATTATTTTCTAGATTGCAAACTTAAAGACCCGATGCCCAACAAGAGACCAGGCCCAAAATAGGGCCAGGGACCAGGGTGCTGGGTGCCATGGTCCTGAGGGACCAAGGTGCTAGGCGCCATGGTCCTACCTCCTGGGACAGCAGGGTGCAAGGAGGATCAGGCCAAGGTGCAAAAAGATGCAGTTTTTGATGTCGTAAATAGGTTTCGGGGTCTCTATTCAAGTTCAACGTTGTGCCACCATCGTGAAGACCCAAATGTAGTCAAAATTGCAAGTGTCACAATTTTACGACGCTACATTTAGCCCCCACTTTAGCAGGAGTATAAGCGTATGCCCATGCTTCCGGTAAAGTACAAGGAAACAACATTGAAAGACTTTCACCACGTCAAGGAGGTAAGATACACCAAGACCCTAGTGGACTAAGGATCCTACGACTTTGATTAACAAATTAAAAGGGAAGATCACGAGGGAGAACCATGACTATCAGTAGTAAGGTTCCCTCACTATGAGTCATGCAAAAAAATACCAAAAATTTTCAAGGCAAAGCTAAGTTCGCCAAGAAATTTTTAAGTATCTTGAAGAGATATGAACAAAGTGTATGCCCCCTACATTAAAGCGATCGCACATGCCTCATCGGGGGTGATTGCTTTAAGGTAGTGATACACATAAGAAATGAGAAGGGAAAGGAGCATGTTATCACAAAGATTTAGCCCCTAATTGTGAGATAAACCCAAGGATAATAGACACAAAACACAAAGCATGAGGTGACTTCTCTTTCCTTGGGGTCAGTATGCTATATGATAATTCATGTATATCATATGTATGTATGCATAATTTTTCGTCATTCCCCAATCAAGGAAGGTCACCTAGAAGAAGGGAACACATGTGTCTTTTGAGTCAACATGAGAGAGACCAAAAGAGATCTCAATGCTTTGCATCGTCCTCAAGTAGACAACACTAAGGACAACAAATAGAAGAATGAGAATAACACATAGAAGAAGTAACAAAAGAGATCAAGAGAGGAGGAGAGAGTCTGCTATGTTAATGAACTAGTCTAGCACGTCATCCACCCCTCGATCTTGTTGATCAATATTTCGGGAAGGCAGGAAACACGCTAGAGGAGTAACATCCAACATAGCAGATGGAGCTATCACAAGATCCAAATAAGGGCTATGTTCATGTTCCAAGCCACGTTGTTCTTGTCTAGGAGCTAGGATAAGTGCTTTAGAAAATTCATTAGATAAATGGTTATCAATATCAACATATTCATATTCACTATCAGAAGAAAAAGGAGTAACATTTTCATCATGAATAACATTTTCATCTATATCATCATCAAGATTTATAAAAATAGGATCTTTAACTCGCACAGGATCAAAACCATCATGCATCTTATGTTTAGGAGATTTTGGCTCAATTTTTGACTGAGGAGAAAATGGAATAATACTAGCTGAAGGTGTTTTTGGGGATTGCAAAGTTTGGGAAACAGCTGCACGAGCTCTAAGACGATGCTTTCGTCAACGTTCACGCACAGAATGATTTCGTCTAGTCTTAGTAGGAAGTTGAGAAGATTGAGGAGGAGGAATGTTCTCATCCTTATCACTTGGGTGTTTAGGTTGTGGTCTCTTAGGTTGGAAAATAGGAGAAGAGGAAGGTCTCTTCTCTCTATAAGAGGAAGGAGGAGGAACTGCTCCATATAAAGGAGGAATATCTGGTTTAGGAAGGAGACTAAGTCCATCATGACGAGGATGTATAGGTCTACCTTTAGAAAGTTTATTAGTCATAGACATAGTCACATCGATAGGGATGGGTTGGGAATCTTCTTGAGGAAAGACATTAGTTTTATCTTTAAAAGGAAGAACTTCCTTCTCAAGAATGATAGGAATATCAAGTTTGGGTGTTCTAGGTTCACTTAGAGATAGGATCATATCTTTTTTCCACTTTTGATAAGATTTGAAAAGATGATCACTTTGTGGTGGAAGAGATTGAAATTGTTTAGGCCAAAAATAATCAATAGGAACGCTAGAAGTTCTTTCAGCTGGTTTAAAGAGACTATGATTGACAGTAACAACTTCACCATTATGGGGAAATTTCAAACACTTGTGAATAGGAGAAGCAATAGCTTTCATGGAAGATAGCCAAGGATAGCCTAGCTTCACATGAAATTGTTCGGATGATGGAATAATAGCAAATCTCACATCAAGGGATTTGTTATGGACCTCAATAGGTAATGTAATAGAACCAATTGCAGGAGAAGAAAATGCATCAAATAATTTCACAACCACATTTGTTTTGTCATAGATCACTTGATTCAATTGCAAAGTAAAAAGAAATTCCTTAGTAATGACATTAACCATACAAGAAGGATCAATAAGCACTCCACGGCAAGGTGTATTCTTGACTTTTGCAACTATATATAAAGGACCATCAAGTGCCCTAATAGTTTCACTGGAATCAAATGTGATGGAAGGTTCTTTGGGGATTTTCTGCTACTCCACAAAGTTAATCACATTCAGAGTCATAGACACAAGACCATCAGGTGAGAGAGAGCAATCATTAGTCTCAATCACATTAGAGGTATGAGAAGGTAATGGATCAGTAAAAATCTTAAGATTTTGGTTAGGAAGAGCTACAGATGTGTTGCCTTTATCATTCACACCTGAAATAGAGATAGTATTATTATCAATCAAATCTTGAATTTTACCCTTTAAAGCAAAACATTTTTCAGTATCATGCCCAGGTTGACGATGAAATTGACAAAAAGATTTGTTATCAAAATAAGGTGAATTAATCTTTACAGGATCTATTTGCTTTATAGGAGGAAGAGTAAGCACATTTTGTTCCAATAACTTATTCATAATATTATGCAATGATTCATTCAAAGGAGTAAACTTTCTTTCCTTCTTGAAAAACTTAGAAACAGAAGGCACACCTGATGCTGCATTCACATTGTTGTTGGTGATGTTTTCATTGAACTTAATGAACTCTCTGTTTGGTTTAAACTTCCCAAATGGTTGTTGACTACTATCACCCTTATCACTCAGAGCCATAGGATTTGCTTGTTCCATTTGACTCACAGTCAGTTGATAATTGTGAAGAGTTGCACACAACTATTGGAAAGAAGTAAACTTAGAAAATAGAAGTTTTTCTCTAATATCTTTTTGTAAATTAGAAATAAAAATTCTCTGAATATCATTGTCAGGTACTGGAAAAGAAATTTGAGCACATAAATGCTTATATCTACCAATGAAATCAGTCACTTTTTCTTTAACACCTTGTTTACAATGCATTAAATCAATCAAAGTAACTTTAGGACTTATATTGTTTTGAAATTGTTGAATAAAAGCATTTGCAAGTTGTTGGAAAGAAGTAATAGAATAGGAAGGCAATGAGCAATACCATTGTAGAGGCTTATCTCTTAATGTTCTAGTAAACAGTTTTGCAAGCAACCTTTGGTCATGAGCAAAATTGGTACATATTGTTTGAAAGGTCTTAACATGTGTTAGAGGATCACCTTTACTATTATAAAACTCCAACTGCGGGATTTCAACATGCTTAGGGGGGATAGCTCGAACAATGTCAAGAGAAAGTGGGCTCGCAACATCAAATGTGGGCACACTAAACTTAGATTGATTCATAGAGGCAATTTGTTGCTGTAAAGAAGAGACAGTTTGTGCAAGATTGTTAATGGTTGCTTCAGTCGAAGAGTTCATATTAGACATGTTAGATTGTGATGGAGGTATTATGTTAGTGAAAGAAGGTATTGATTGAGAGTAAGGTGGTGGGACACTATGATGGTTAGTCATAGGAGATGATTGGAAAAAAGGAGCACTACAAGGAGGAATGGAATGGTTAAATGAATTGCCCCCTTGCGTCATGTTCATTTGTGGAGATGTAATAGGGACACTCATTGAAGGAATGAATGAAGAAGTCAGATTGAATGAAGGAAGAGGGTTGATTTAAGAAGAAGGATTGCCCCCATGACTGGTGATCATAGGTTGAATGTTTTGTATTGAGGTAGTCATTATGTTTGATGTAAAAGTAGGTATACTAGCAATAGAAGTTGTCAAAGGGATAGAATGATTGACTTGAGTAGGAGGTTGTGTATAACCTAAAGTTTCAGCACAACTCTTCATAGGCATCACATTCGAATCCACAATGTGTGCAATACTATGCAAAATATCAATTCCATTCTTATCACTTTGAACCATACGTTTTAGACCCTCAATTAATGAAAGAGCTTGACTATCGGGGTATTCTTGGGACATCCATTGCTGAAAATCATCAAATTGGTTATCCAATTTTGAAAGTTGTTCTATAGAAAACTCATGGAGAGCTTCTTCATCATTAAGAGGATTAGAGGAATTACCCATGTCCTCGTTAAAAAGGCCATTCAAATTAGGTTCCATCTCCTCGGTAATTAAACCTTGGAAAGACTTAATTCTAAGGCTTCGTCTAATGGGAATAGTGTAAGTAGGGCTTATTGTTGTAAAACTCATGCATTAGAGAGAGAGAGAGAAGATTTTGAATTTTGAAAATAAAGTTGACAAAATTGAACAATGAGATAATGATTATTCAATTTGAATTTTGTGAAAGAAGAGGGAAACACAACTTCCAAGAAAGGTAGGCACAATTGAAAATTAGGGCCAAGGGGGTAGCACTTAATTTTAATTGTTATCTAGGAAATTGAAATCTTGAATTTTGAATTTATTTTCGAATTTAGAGGTAGCAAATTTCAATAAAATCAACCAATCTCCTAGATTTAAGCTGTTAAATGCAATCATGACAATCTCCCGAAGTTTCAGAAAAAATGTCAGGGACCGTGGCGAACGGAGTGCACACGGTCCTCGCAACTTTCTTCAAAATTTTCAAGGATGAAAGTTATGATGATTTTAAAGCTAATCTGAAAAAATTGAGTGATTTTACGATCTGTAGATAGGCCAAATTAAAGTTGCAATCTCAAAATTGAACCCTACCAAGATTGTTGAAGAGTGCAAAATTTGAATTTTGAAAAAAGAGAGGGAAACTGAAATTTTGAATTTTATGATTTAGAGGGAATACTAAAAGCAGAAATCAAAGTTGTTGCAATTAAACACTTAATTTCAAAAGTCACAAACTGCAAGGATTTGAATAAAGCACTGAAATTTTGAATGAATGCCAACACACTTTTCAGATTTAGGACTGTAAGAAACACAATTTTAACACAAAATTTTAATTTCAACAATTTTTGAATGATTATAAGCCTTAATCCAAGCAATCACTAGACCAACTTTGACTTTAATTTTGAAAGTGTTAGAATTGATGAAATCAGCCAAGATTCTAGATTCTAGCAGAAAAATATAGTAAGATCTAGCTCTCGAAATTTCATAAAAAATGTCAGGGATGATGGTGCTCGGGGTGCACATGGTCCTTGCAACTTTTTTCAAAATTTGCAGGGATGAGAGATATTATGATTTTGTTGCGGAATCCAAAGTTACAGCCAATTTGGAGGTGTTTTGATCAGCGAAATCATCAATCAAAGGTTGAATCAAGAGGGTTTTAAAAATTAGGGTTTTGACACTTAACCACTTAAATTTTAGAATTAAAGCACAAATATGATTTGACAATTTGCAATAGAAGGGTAGATCTGAAACAAGCATTAACAATTAAACATTTCAAAAGCTCAATTACTAAAAAGAAAATTTAGGGTTTTTTTTTTATGCAATTAACCTCTAAAATTTGCAAAAGATCAAACATGGAAATGTAATTAAGGAAGCAAAAAAAACTTTAGATCTAACCATGAATAATCAGAATTAGGATGTTCACGTCGGGTTCACCAAAATGTAAAGCAGAAAATCGAACCCTAGGTGTTCCCCCACTCCAAGGAGAGAGAAAGGAGGTCACTAGGATTGACGGTTTTCACTTAGGAGAGACTTTACATTCAAAAGAGGGGTTGAAACTCACAAGATCCAATCCCACACAATGCAAGATTGAATTCTAAATGAGTTTCAAGGGTTGAGACATCAAGGATACCCTCTTTTGTAAAGAATGTAGATAGAAGGATTGAACTAGGAGTGTATGTAAAAGTAAGAAAGATTCACTTGTAGATGGAGATAGGGACACGGGATGAAGCTACAGACCTGAAATTAGCAGTAAAATGTCAAGACGATGTTGTCCTACAAGTTTGAGTGAAAGTTGACAGGACGATGGCGCCCGGAGTGCACACGGTCCTCCGAAAAATCCACGAAACGAAGGGGGATCTGTTCGTCTCTGCACAAGGATTCCAGATCTTCAATTACAGCCGCGTACCTACAACCTACACACAGAAAATAGAGGATGATTGGGGGGTTAGGGATTAGGGGTTTGCCTTCAGGTCAAACCCCAGTTTTTGGAATTAACCAAGAAATGAGAATGTTGTAAATGTAAATGTTTGTAATGTAATCAAGTATTGATACCTTGTTGTAAGAATGTTTGTATTCTTACATGCGAAGGTGTAATGATGTTGTATGTTGTATGTTGTAGGTGATCTCCTCTTCAATGGTTGAATCCTTGTCTTGAATGCAACACCTAGCCTTGAATGGAGACTTAGAATGCTCAATTGCTTGAAGGAATGCTTGAATGCTTGAATGTTTCAATGTTTGCCTATCGCTTCTGCCTCTTGCATACATATGTTTTTCACCCTCTTGCACACATATGTTTTTCTTTTTCTTTTTGGGAGGGGAAATGTAGTTTATATACTTGTCAATTAGGGTTAGGAGACTGATTTTTCCGACCTTAGGCCGACCTAGGAGCATTATTTTCCAAATTGCAAACTTAAAGACCCGATGCCCAACAAGAGACCGGGCCCAAAATAGGGCCAGGGACTAGGGCGCTGGGCGCCATGGTCCTAAGGGACCAGGGTGCTAGGCGCCATGGTCCCACCTCCCGGGATAGCAGGGTGCAAGGAGGATCAAGCCAAGGTGCAGAAAGATGCAGTTTTTGATGTCGTAAACAGGTTTTGGGGTCTCCATTCAGGTTCAACGTTGCGTAGCCATCGTGAAGACCCAAATGCAGTTGAAATTGCAAGTGTCGCAATTTTATGACACTACACAAGTTCTAATTTATTAGAAACACTGGCCAAGTTGACCATTTAGTACTTTGATTTGAGAATGGGTTCACCCTATCTGGAGCCAAACCCAACCTTATATTATGAGGATCTTGAGAAAAATTAAGCCATCTATTATAAAATTCCATCCACGTCTTTGAATCAAGCACATGTCATTGTTTTCCATCAGTGCTCTTATTTTGGGCATGCCACTACATAAGTTCGACAATGTCTCTGCACCTATACATTTGGAGTAATTGTGGGACTATCGAAAAGTGGCGAAGAAGTTTTCTAGGAACCATAGCTGGTTTCAACCCTTGTCTATACCTCGCTTGATGACATTTTAGACATTCACTATCACTTGCAAGATTTTTGTGAAATAATACACAACCATTTAGACATGTGTGAATATTTTCATACCCCAAGCTGAGCTTATTGATTTTCTTTTTACATTGAATTCATTTTGTCGGCAATGTGGAGTCAACTGGCAATAATGAACTTAATAATGCCAATAACTGATCTACACTCTCATTTGTCCAACCATGCACTACTTGCAAGTTAAGAATTTGAAGTATTGTTGTCAAATGAATTAACTTACAATTAGCATAAACATGCTTTAAAGCGTCCTCCATTGACTTTGCCCAATCATCTCTTAGACCCCCATTCAACATTCTATCAACTTCAAACCCTTCATCAAACATTTATGCCTCTTCATCTATGTTTGGTGCCACTTCATCTATGTTTTCTACCACTTTGTCTATGTTTGTTTCCTCTTCATCTCTCACAATCTATAATTCTATCATATCTTCATAATAATTGTAATCCCAAGGGCTTATACCACTATGCCCACATCTTATCATATGTCGATAAATCACATTTCTTTTTTTCACCTTTCCACCAAGACAATCATTACATGGACATGGATATTTGTCCAAGCTCCTCTCATTATCTACTCTTTCATCATATGCATGATATTGATCTGTAGTCAACCTTTGACATTGATCCATCTATAATATTATGCATTCTAGTATTAATTTAGTTTCTAATTCCAAGAAAAATAAATAAATTTGAAAACCGAGATGCCAAAACATTGTTGAAAGTAGCCACTTTTAATAAAGACCATAATAGAAAGAAGAGGATATAATGAGTCATTGTTTTGAGATCTATTTTACATTCATTTTAAGTTTATCTACTAATAATGGAATATATGTGTGTTTCCCATCAGCTTGGCAAGGATAGAGAGAATCAACAAAGAGTCCTCCTTCTCAATTTTGCATTGTTTCAACTATAATCTAAGAGACTTATGTTTGGTGAAGAATTTCTATATTCTATCAAAATTATTAGGATTCAATCCAATAAGATCATTCTCCAATTGAAAACCTCTCAATGCATCTTTCTTTCCAAATAGAGACTCTATTGTAGTCTAGATCTCATTGGGTATTGTGCAAGACTCAACATGAAAGAGAAGATATGGAGAGATAGACATGCATAATGTTCCAAAAGCCTCATCACACCTATTACACCATTTTCTCTTTTCAATAATCCCTATAGGCTCACTTTCCATACCCATGATCACTCTATATAACCCCCAGTGTTTCAAGTGAATCTCCATTTGTTTTTCCAACTATGATAGTTGAATGGAGTAAGGAGAGAAATATGATTTGGATCTGTTGGAACTATTAATTCTGGTGGAAGTAATAGTTCTCCTTAGGACTTTCAAGCAGTCATTTTCTTGACCCTTATCATCAATCGGATCTTTATATTCCATCAACCTTAATAAGAACTCTTTACATTGTTGGTAATTACTCTTGAGTTCATAATACTGGTTTGAGAAGAATGGTTTATTCGATCATCAGATAAGGTTATTATTGTTACAAGTTCATTAATGAAAGACACGAATAAAAAATGTATTATATGTGGGGTAAATAGGCTCCCACAAGGGTAGAGCTCAGCATATAGCCATTAGAGGACTATCAACACATAATAAAAAATGAAGTGATCTCCCTATGTAAAGATTGTCACATAGGCTTAAGATCTCTGTGACCATGCACTTTAGTCCCCATAGACATCAGTGGTGTTTCTTAGATCCATTTAGAGTTGTCAAAATGCAAGAAACATGTCTAATGAATAGGCCCAGCATCTTGTTTTAGCAAAAACCTCAAAAAATAGGTAAATTGCCAAGATCATGCTAAGTCATACCAATCAAATTACTACTCTTCAAACTAGCATTATATGCACTTTTTGGCAAGATATTGTTGTTCTTAAATTCTGATTCCCTCCTATTCCTCCCTGTAAAAAAATTTAATAACATGTTTGCATATGAAGAGGACACCAAGAAAATAGAATTCCAGAATAACATATAACAAGGTTTCAACAAAACCTTGTACACTTTGAACTTATCCAAAGCTCGGGTGGGTATACCTTTTGTGAATACTTTCACACTTTTAAATTGAGATCCACAGTAAACCAATGCTAAAAACCTATGGACTTCATCACCTCAATAAAACTGAAACATTAAAGAAAACTTATGCTCATTTTCAGTATTTGATCCCAAGTAAGATAGAAAGAATTCCATAACTGATATCAGTGCCTTGTCCAAGCTATAGAGTCACCTTAATCAAGCAAGAGTTCCAAAACTGAACATTCTCATACATTTCATCACTTTGGCTTTCATGAGCCATATACATGCCTAACATATATATAACTTCTTTCCCTTTAAATTAAAACCGTTTATCAAATTCAAAGCAGCAAACAATTGATCTATTGACAGAAATATTTCACGCATGTTTAATCCCTCTCCTAAAGAGAAAATCAAGAAATATATCTATAATATGCCTTACAATCCATGCTCAATCGAATAACCCTAAATTATCCAAATGAAACCAGCAAACTAATGAATGCACACCAGAAGACAACGAAGACTTAGGCCTGAAAAACTTTGATCTGTATATTCATATTCATTTTTGAAAATTTTACATAACTCAAGGTAATTTCTGAGAGAACCAAAAAAACCTAGATATATTCCAACAGTGTGTCTTTACAAATTCTTGTGATCCTCTATCCTTAAGTCTTGGTATCCATTTATAACAATATGGATGCAAAACAATCTTCGGACTTTCCTAAGAATAGTTTGTTATAACTGCAATTTTTTCTTCAAAAAGAAGTTACAAATCATTTTCAATTATAGCGGCCTTTTAGTTTGTTATTCCACTGCAACATCTTCTCGAACCTCTACTTCTTGCACCACATATTTTCTTGTCCACTCTTGGAACACATCATCAGTAGGCCAGGAGAACCTGACAATTTTCTTTTTCAATTTGTCCAACCTTTTCCAAGTATTTCTAATTTTCATAACCTCTGATTCCAAAAAACCATAATGCGACTTTATCTTCTCTATTTCTTCAATTGTCTTGACAAACAAAGATGTGTCATTTGTATTAATGACTTCATTCACCCTCTGGGACAAGTTATCTCCTAGCTCATCAAGCCATACTTGTTTGTCCTTCAGCTGATTTGGACTAACAAAACCCCCAAGAAATAGTTCAAACTCATGTTCAGTATATTCCTTCCTGTACAAGTTGGCTTTTCTCTCTACACCAGCTCCTCCTTTTACTAACCTGGTCATTCCTTTTGCTAACTCACAAGTGGATTTAATATTGATATCAAACCCTGCCTCATCATAGGATGCACACATAAGTTCCAAATCCACCTCTCTGGGCATCCACTTATTCAAAATTGGCTCCAAAGTCGCCTTATTTTCATTCAGCTCAATCAAAATATCTAGAATTCTTTTCATGTTAGTGTGCACAATGGGGGGTCCTACTGTATCGGTACAACTCAAAATTATGGCCCTAACCTTTTCTCCATATTTATTAGCAAACATGGTTTGAGCCTACTTCAACTTTTCCAATTCATGTTGTATGGTCTCAGCTGGTTGAAAACCAGAAGACATAGGAGAAGGGGGAAATTCGATGATGGTACTAGTGGGTGGAGGTCTTGCAAGAGAGGATGCAATCATTAAAGTAGAGGAATCACCTCTCTGGTACTGCCCTACCAATTGACTCTGTAATTTAGCAATAATGCTATCTATGTTGGCTATCTCTCCTTTGGCTTCATTATAAGCCTTTAGAACTGTTTCTAGTTTTACTTGGAGATCAACCCTCTCCTTAGCTTCCTTCTCAACCACTGCCACACTGAATTTTGCAGTTTCTAGAACCGTGATGGCAGCTTCTACCACCCCTGTGTCTTGCACCCTCTTGACAATCATACCAACAAGGTAGCTAGACTCTGAGGTATCCTTCCTTCTTCTTCTCTCATCCCTCTTTAGGGACCACATCACTAAAGCAACATTTTCCTTGTTGAATGTCACTCCTTCCATGGGCTTAGTTTCCTTCTTGACTGCTCCAAGCACTAAAGCATCTGCTATGTCCCATTCAGGAAGGATTAGCACACCAGCCTTTCATACTATTTCTCTCCCCCTTTCAGGAGTAATGTCTTTGAACTCTGCCATCATTTCTTGCTTCACCTCTTCCTCCACTGCAATTGCATCTTTGTGGGGTTGCTCATTATTTTTCTTCTCACATCTTGCCTTAAATTGCTCAATGTTTTGTTTCCAAACAAATTGCATAAAGGACCCTGTTGTAACAAAATTATTATAAGCCAGGAACTCCACACTGGCTTGTTTGATAGCAGGGTCTAGCTCCTTGCCTTTGAACTCATCTGCAGTCAAGTTCATCTCAGCACTAGGTGGCTCTTCAAGCATTCCCTCTTGTGTTTCCTCATATGTGTAGGCAATCTCCCCGAGACTCCCTAACTGCAACAATTGCTCGGACACTGCCTGTTCATCTCCCACATGGATAGGGGATTGGGATGGAGAGTATAAAGGTTCACCGGTTTGCACCTCTTTGTGCACCCTTTGCCTTTTAGGGGAGTCTTGGATATCAATAACATCTTCTATTGCTCTCTTTCCTTTTGAAGTAGAGGGCTCACCAGTTACCGGTACTAGCACACTATACCTTGGCTTCTTATGCATTACATAATCACCCAGAGGGATGACCTTAGCAAAGGAAGGATTGGCTAGAACCAACTTAGCCTTTTCAGGATTATTTCTTATTATAGCTTCCCTCTTTTCCTTCAAAGTTTGCATTATGTCTTCAAAATAAAGAATTAAGAATTTAACTTTTTCCTCAAAGGGATTAAAACTAGACAGAGGCTCATAACCAATATCAAATTGGTGAATAAAATCAAGAGCCTTTTTGTATGCTACCCATTTTTCTTTTCTCAATTCCTACTCATCTAGATTGAATTCATTTCTAATCAGATCGTCAAGAAAATGGAACTGATGTGGTCTACCTTTACATACTGCTCTCTTTCTGAACATGCCATTAAAGAAATCTTCAAGGTCAACAAACCTTGATACTACAGTAGACAACCTATATGGTTGAAAGAAATCATCAAAGTGTTTCCAACCACCCTTGGTGATTATAAATTGATGAGCCATGGTGACAGTTGGGAAAATTGTACCTTTTCCCCTATTTGTTAACTCTACCTCTTGCACAGCCCCAATTTGCCTCAAGATCTCTACAATTCCTATCTTCAATGGGACTTGATAGGGGAGTAACTATGGGGTGCCTCTGAAAACATAAAATTTGAACATAGTAGAGATAGGGTATAAATATATATCACCCCAATTGCAGACAATCTTGATACTTTCAGCAAATTCTTTAGGTCTAAGGAATTCTAAAAGAGTCTTAGGGATCCTAGGGTTTTGTGAGCACAAGAGGATCCTAAGCCTAGACACAAAACACCTATCAAACTTCAAGTAACTAGCATCCTCTCTGTCCCAAGACAAAATTGTGCTCCACAATTGCACAGGCATCTCTTCACCATACTTCTCCTTAACTAGGTACATTTCCTTGGCAAAATAATCAACACCTTTAAACAAAAACATGTGCATAAGGAGAGAGTACCACCCAAAAGGTTTGTCCACCTTACCATTTTTAATACCTACCAGCCCTGCATGAATTGTATTAGTGAGATAAGGTGTAAAATCAAAATTTACTGCCAGAGAGGGGTTCAGAATTTGTGCTATCATTAGCATGTAGTGAGTTGGCATGGTGGTTTCAGCATCTTCCCCAAAAATCTAACAAAGTGACCAATACATTCCTTTAGCCCTTAGAGTGAAAAGATTTAGAGAAAAGGGTTCCATGGTACTAGGGCCTATAACAGTTAGCCCTCCTATTTTGACAAAAAATTCTTTCAAAGGGCCACTCTTAAGGTGATCTCTCTACACATGATAAACTTGGGCCAGTGTATCAAAATTGATTGGCTCTAAATAATTTGATACCTCACTAAGTTTAAATACCTTCTTAAATTCATCATCATTTATCTCAATTAAAGCTCGACCATTTACATTTCTAACACATTTAGCAATAGGGTCATAGTTATTTACAATCTGGGTTAATAAATCTACATCCATAAAAACCCCAGGGACTATGAGCTTTCCCACATCTAACTCCCATATGTTGTTCATTGGAGTAGAGGAATGTCTTTGACCAAATCCAACTTTGAAGATTCCCAGACCTGATATCCCTATCTGTGAATCCCTTAACCAGTTCCCTTTATCATACAAACCATTCTAATTCTTAAACGGGGGGCCTTGGGCACTAATTCTTTAATCTTAGTAGCGACATTTGTAGACATGGTTAATTGTTCTAAGAAATCATCACATATAGCTCTATTCTGATAATTTACCTTCCCTATGAAATCTCTTCGAGGTGCCATCTTTGAATTACAACTATTTCAACCTAAACTTCAAACATACCTTTGAGAATTTAAGCACCCAATGATACCAATTCGAACTGTAACTTTTAAAATGTGTGTAGAACTTGTTGCCTAAAGAAATTCGCTCTACACAATGGTTCCTCTGCAAAATTCCTTGAAATGATACTAAAATTTCATTGATGTGAGGCTTAATACGGCAACAGAGTATTGAATTGTGACATTAATCCACATGCTTCGGCAATCAATTCTTAATTGAATTTAGGGCTCCAACGGACCACAAAGAGATTCTCAGTGTCCTAGCTTTTTGCTGTTTCGCGAAAGCTAAAAACCTCGCATCTTTGCCATGCGAAACAATGTTGTCCATCAAATCCTCTAGAACTTGCACGTTCCTTACCTTACCTAGGTCATGCTGCTTAAAAATGGGCCCCACCTTCCTTTTGCTGCTTCGCGAAGGATAAACCTCGAGCATCTCTTTCATGCAAAATAGCGTTGGTCGTTGGATCTTCTACCATCTACTCGATCTTTACCTTTTACGGTGACTGCTAGTCTTTTTCACTAACTGCACACAACCATCACCGCTAAAGGTTTTCATTGTTTCACAAAGGTTAAAAACCCTGCATCTTTGGGCTGCGAAACAACGCTTATCATTGGATCACTTTCGAGATGTGTGGCCTTTAACATCCCTTAACCTTCAAAGTGGGCCCTCTGCACGGAATCCACTTGCCCTATTGATTACCAGTAGATAGCTCTTACGTGTTAGCCATTTATTCATTCAAGAACTCCATCAAACTCCACATTTGGACTACCACGTGTTTTATTTAACCATGAATTTCATCACCATCGCTGCTCAATCGAAGTGGGCCCTTTACCATCCTTAGGAGCCACGTGTCCTATGACAGGTCATCCTTTTTGCCCTAGCTGGACATCCAGCTATTCTGCCACATCATCCACCACGTAGTTGAGAACTCCTTTTCACCACTTCACAAAGAGTAAACTTCATGTTGCTTCTGGCTGAGAAACAACGTGGGTCGTTCGATCAACTCCAAGTTGATCAGTCTTTAATAACTGGGAACTGTCTATCTATCGGGCCTACCATCCTTTCGCTACTTCATGAAGGATTAAAAACATGCTATTTCGCCCAGCAAAATAGCACGAACCATTGGATCTATCTCAAGATGCACCCCTTTTACCTTTCAAAGCAAACCTTTCGCTGGGCTCACTACCTTTTTGCCATTTCGCGAAGGATAAATTTTGTGTATCTTTGCCATGCGAAATAGCGCTGACTGTCAGATCTTCTTGAAGATGATCGTTTTTTAACTGGAGGATTCAGTTACCTTTTGGGGCCCGCCAGGCTTTCGCTACTTCGCGAAAGATAAATCACTAGCAACTTTACTTCGCGAATCAATGAGCACCACCAGATCTTGAGAAACATGCTCAATTTTTAACTTTACTCTTTAGTCCTCCTGCCCGGGTCCACCATCCCCTTCACTGCTTCGCGAAGGATAAATCTCACCCATCTCCACGCTGCAAAACAACGCAGTCTATTAGATCTTCTAGGAGATGCTCATCCATTATCCTTCCTTGTGACCACTTTACCCGGGCCCGCCACCTTTTCGCTACTTCATGAAAGGTAAGTTCCGCACATCTCTACTTCATGAAACAATGCGCACTGTCATATCAACTAAAACCTGCATGATCTTTAGGAAACCCGACAAGGAAATAAAACTTAGGGGAAGGCGTAGAAATAAAATATATTTAAAGTCCTGCCTAGGATAAATGTGAAAGGGGGGACCCTTTTTCATGGTGGAGCGACCCTTCCACTTAAGTGGAAAAAGAAACACGGAAATAGAATGGATAGACTTCAGATACAAAAGGGTAAATTGCAGAACCTTAAACCCTCAGAGGCAAAAACTAAAGTACAAGGCACAATTTTGTAGATTATAATGGATTAGAGAACAAAGTCACCCAATAATCAAAATAGTGACAACAGATACCATCATGTTACTCCGATAAAAGATCCTATCATGGAAAAGAGGAGCTGCATTGTCATTGGAAAGAGGCACACCAATAAATAGATAAACAGATTTTGTCAGTATGATAACCCTGGTTGGAATGAATATGGAGCAGTCAAACCGATCCTTTATATCATATTGATACACATCAATAGGTGGAGGACTATCAAGAAGAATCAGATCGATGAATTCAACATTGGTGGGAGTTATGAAGTCAGAGTGGCATTTCAGAAGTCAGCCAGATATAGAGAGTTATCTTGATGGAACTACATAAAAGACATATCGGGTTGATTCACTCTGATGTAAATCCTAAGGAAAAATCTGATGATTGACAAGACTAGATAATATTAGGATGAAACACTTAGGGAAAACCTAATTTCGAGAGTCACACCGATCAGATAAAAATAACAAACAAGTATATTCCCAAGGCAATATTGGCAAGAAAACAACCATTGGCCAGAAACTTCCTTTGTAACCCCGACATCAACGATCTTTCTGATTATGTTTAACTATTGTGACTCCCAGCGATGACATAGGGAAAGGGAATTCAAGAGATAAGGAAGATCATGGAGAATTTTCCTGATGAGAAAAAAATAATAAGGTGAAAGGGTACTAAATGAATCGGTAAGACTAATGGTTGTCAAACCGAATCAAACAAAGTGACCGATTGATATCCCCCATAGGAAATACATCACTTACTCATGCCAATAAAAGGAACTTGTCACATCGACCAGATTATTCAAGATTCAAATATTATTGAGCATTAGGTGTTGAAGGTGACATTAATGCTACACAGTCGGAGTTCTCTGAGAAGAATAATTGCAGACATCTCAGCAAGGGATCACGACACAACATTCGGGCAATAACAAGTAAGAAATTGAGGCCTCTTTATTGACTTTATGAAATTCATTTTCAAATTATGCTATCTCATTCATAAAATATGGAGTCCTGCAACATCAAAGGGAAAAAGAAGAAAAAGGGAAACAAGTAAAACTAAGGGAAAAAAGTAGAAGACACAAAAGAAGAAACATGCAAAGCAACCAGAGGTAGTTGAATTGAAAGAAAAGTTCGAAGATAGGAAGTTAAATCAAGACCTAACTGATCAATTACCTAGTTCAAGGGATAGGGCTAGAAGAGTTGTTCAATTGAACCCTAGTATTAACAAATTTAAAGACAAGTACCACAACGTAGGAGCTATATGGATTGATATCCAGGGGTTTGAATTGTTCCTCTTCCATTACTGCAGAAGAACCACACATGAACCCATTTGCAATCTATGAAGGATGAATCTAGGAAAGATAGTTGTCCCAAATATATTCATAAATGTGGACCTAGTCAGGATTTTGGTCGAACACTACAATTCAAACCTTGGGGCTATATGTGATCTACAGGGAAAACCATTTGTGCTCTGGTCCAAAAATGCAATTGAGGAGGTTTTTGGTTTTGAGGACGTGTGTGACCATCAAATTGTTTATCAGGATTTAAAGAATGAATATTGGAGACTGGACACCACCTACAAGGGTTGGAGATTGCCATTATAAAGACCGACAGTGGATGGGCATACAATACCATTGACAGATGATGATGGGCCACCATTCAATGTGGACCTATTTGAAAATTATTTCATATACACATATTATATTGTGGGACAGGTGTTAGGAATTGAATTCCCTGAGCTCATGACAATTGAGTCTATGGTGATAGGTGTTGATGTCTAGAGTCACAACCCTAGGAACTTTGACTATACAACATTAGTTTATAGATTGATTGACCTAGCCCTTACATCGGCAAAGAAGAACCCTTCTGAGATATTCCTAACACATTACTATGTTCTAATGCATATGGTCCTGTATTTTTGGTATGAAAGGGGTATGTGGCTAGAGGAGTTAAAAATACAATGGCTTGATCAAGAGGGCAAACCATTACCAGTTCAATTATGGACATCTATTTGGGATAGTAGGTTCGCTAGGTCCAATTATGCTTATTTTGAAGAATATTTTGTAAAACCCATTTTCAAGATGTGCAAACACCCATGTGATCACTCCTTATCAAATGAGATCAAAAGGTTCTTGAGGCCAAAGGACTATGGTGATCCAAAGACCATGAAGCACAATTGGGGTGATTGGTATTGCTACTCGGATGCTACTATAATAAGGGTTTATGGTTTCAAGGATACACCATTTATATTGCCAAGAACTATACTAGACATAATAGCTTACTTGGAAATAGTGAGGCAATTAGACTATTATGATGTCATGAACTTAAGGTGTTATGAAAAATAGTCTTTCATGCTAGCAAATTTGCGCTTTGGTGATTTCATTGTGCTTTCCAATGAAGTATACAATCAGATATTGGGTAGGCTAACACCTTATAACATGAACAATGCTACACCAAGGAAATATTTTGACCCGGAAGGATTCATTTATAATTCCAAGAGAGCGCAGAAGATAAGTGGGTACAATCACAAACCTTGCTTGGAAGAAGATGTAATAATAAACTTGGATGAGGAAAATGTCATTAGGGATATTAAGAATTATAATATAGACATGGAAGCCAGGATAATAGAAATGCAAAGTGCACAACTCCTTTCCTCCGCCTATGAGGAGTCGTCTGATGAGGAGGGTCCACCTCTAGAGCCTATTAGGCTTTTAGTCTCTAGGATTGAATCATATCAACCAATGAATAGAGAATTAAAGGTTAAAAAATATGTGGAGGAGGATTCTAGACAATTGGCTTGTGATTTTTTTATCTCTGATGACTAGTTCATCAAGTCATAGGAATTTAAATTTTTTTGTATAAATTGAAAGGAAAAGTAGTAAGAGAAACGGTTGATGATATCACTGACAATAATGAAGGACATCTTTTGGAGACTTTAAGGATGGACATAGAGAAAGAAATCGATACAATGACTCCTGAAAAAGGGAGAAAGCTCTTGGTAGATGTAGGAGTATTGATATTTCCAGTATGGGATCTAAAATCTGCCCTGGTATTTGATAGTTTCTTGCATAATAGTGGTGCAAAGCATAAGTTGAGCCCTATAGGAGTGACTCAAATATTTTTTGGATCAGGATATAATCCAGATGAAAATTCACTCAGGATTTGGGCATTATATCCACCACATAAGAAACCCATGGTTGTAGACACTGAGAAATCCTTTGGGCATGTAATGACTTTAAAAGTGGGAGAAGCAGATCATGTAGTCATCGTAGATTTGGGCATCAACATAGCCAAATTAAATAAATCTCAAATCCAATTGGTCATGAAGGAAAATGATGCTTATAGGCTCAGGAATGAAAGACTGGTTAAAGAAATTGAACTCTTAAAAGACATGATAAACATAGTAGGGAGGATACCTATGCTTACACAAGGAGAAAGATCTCAACCAAAAGACAAATACAGTAAGCTTAAAGAAGAGAACTAGCAATTGCAAAACCAATTGGTCAATGCTCAGTTTGATATCATGTCAATCTTCATTAAGAAAAGGTTTAACACCATGATGATATGGATGGATAAGTGTTGGACCACATGTTCAAAGAATAATCTTGCCATCTTAGAACATAAGAGGTTAGGAAATTGATTGGAAGAGAAGTTGGACAAGGTCCAAAAAAGGAGTAACCCTAACCCAACTGTGATCAAGGAAATTGAACATTTGATTGTGGCCCACAGCAAATATGCAGAACAACTAATGGACGAGTCTAGATACTTTGCTTTTAATGAAGGAAAAGGGACACCTCCTTTGATGACTGAGAATGGAGAACTGATAGAACAAATCACATGGGTCTAGGAATGTCAAAAGTACCTACGTGATTCCATAAGAGCAGCCCAAAGGGAAATCTAGACATGGTCAGCAATCATATGGAAGAAATGTTCGTTGCAGAGAGCATAGTTAGAGGGGTGATTGAAGACTATGACACTTGTCTAAGCCAAAGATATGTGGATCACTTGACCAAAGTACACATGTTCTTAATTAGATATTAAGGCATTTAGCTATCATGTAATTAGTTTAGTTTCAAAAGACTCTTTGAAGGGGCCTGACCCCTCATCCTATTACAAATATGTGATGTAATCGTTCTGAAGAACAATCAATAGAAGGCAATCTTGTTACTCTGCAAATTTTATTTTTTCTAGTGAATTATCTAAGTGTTTTCAATTAAAATGTGCAAAGAGAAATATTTTATTCTAGATATCAGTTCTCTTGTGATTATTACTTTAAGCAAGTAGTTGTTGTCTTAAATTTCCTTACAAAAAACTATTCATTGTTGTAGTGGTTAGAAAAACAAGGCTTATTTGAGACTTTCTTATCCTTAACATTCTTGTCTTGTTGGTCTTTACAAGTAAAATTTAAACTTAGTTAGACTAACTGTTGTGACAAGAAAATAGTGGAGTAGTCTTGGAAGTTGGAATAGTTGACAGAGCCATTCTAGTAGTGGATTCAAAAATTGTCTCATAGGAGTTATACGCAAGATTCTAGGAATTAGTGACTCTTTAGCCCAAGAGGAGGAAAGCACTAATCAATCATTAAGTTAAATTTCATCAATTCAAATATTTACATTTTCAATTTTAGTTTGAATATATAAGAAGGAAACAAAAATAGGAAGTAGGGATAAATAGAAGAAGCTAAAGAATTTTATCTTAGAAAAGAGATATCATTTTGAGATAAACAATCAAAATCAGAATATACTAGAGAGGCAGAATCTTCTATTAAAAACATCATCATGAAGAATCAGTTGGTGAAGAGGTATACCCGCTTAGGTCCTGCAAAACCTAAAGTGCAGGGAGTGAATAATCCTGAAGGAACACTCTATCAGTTGACCAAATCAGTTGGAGGGTTTGAAGATAGGATTTGGTACAACCTTATAACTTTCCAATCTGTTAATTTGGGAACCAACAAGATCCATGAAATACTAAAATAAATTATTGAAATGGACAAATCTAATAATATATATCCTCTTAATCCCAAAAAAATTCACTTGAATCACTGAAAAAGCAACTAATTTGCACATTTTGCAAGAAAGAGCCCAAAAAGGATAAGATTAAGATCTAAGTGCCTAATAAAAAAATTGCATAAAAAGAGTTGAGATCTAAATAGGAAACATTAAGAGGTTTTTGACTTTTAGCAATGAGGGTTTCAAATTACCTCTGAATTTGCTGCAAAGGGCCTCGTTGACTTCAAATTTTCTATAGAAAACTCCAAAATCCTTGCCCGCCTTTTCAAAAGTCTCTAGGTCCCATCCAAAGAAGCTTTATCGCCCATGCAAGTTCTTCAATACCTGTCCATGAGAATAACAAAAGTAACTAGTGATATTAAATGGTGACACATTCAAGGCACATTCAAGTAACTAGTGATATTCAATGATGACACATTCAAGGCACATTCAAGTAACTAGTGATATTCAATGATGACACATTCAAGGCACTCTTTGATCAAAGAACAATAGTAAGACTTGGGATAAGATAGTGTGTTATTTGTGACAAACTATGATACGGTCAAATCCAAACATTATGGACAATAATAAGCCAAAATCAATGACAAAGAACAATAATAAGCCAAGAATCTTAGCTTAATAAATCCAACAACCAATACATAGTAATAGATTCAATCTTTTAGTACCAAAGAACACTACAAGTTAACAACTCAAAAACTATAGAAGCCAGACAATATAATGAAGAATATGTGTCCTTAATCAGAATGACACTATCATACGTTTCCAATATACTTTGATATTATAGTCAAATAATGGTTAATTTAAACTATATATTTTAAATAATAGTTATTTGATTATATAGAAAAGATAAATGGAAATTAGGTCCAATTGACATGAAGATAAACGATAGTCATTGCTAAAATCAGTTTAAAGTGTATTCATTTAGGGACCTTTCATAAAATATTCTCAACTTTCACATCATAAAAAGATCTTAAAATATTCATTGTTTATAATGTTAAGAATTTGGTTGTTCCATACACCTTCCTTTACTATTTTAAAAATCCTATCAACCAAAATATTGTGTAGCAGTAGTATGGAGTGCATTTCATCTATTTTATGCCCAAATATTTCATCATACCACTTTCTTTTCAAAGGCATCCAAAATTTGATGTGTAGTTACTTCCAAAATCTCTAAAATAACCTTACTTCTTCGTGTTGGTATCAGTTCTAAGATTTTATAACAAGGGTTTCTATATTTTAAATGTTTGTATTAAAATATGCATGACACCCCCAACATTCAATTGTTGTGTTGGTATATAAGAAATATATGCATATCAAACCTTGTTCCTAAAAACTCTATTTTTTGAAATCATGGAAACATTACATAATTTAAATGAAGGAAACCAAAATAATGTAGGGAGATTAAAAAAACTCTATAGAGCAACTATTTTACATACCTCAAATACAAAATCGTATGGTGGAATAATAAAAAATGGCAAATCAAGGAAAGAATGAAAGATCCACACCAAATTCTTATACAATACAGTCCAGTTGAAGGTTTTTCATTCAACACAAGATAGTGAAGGGGTCATTATGATGATTTGTTTGAAGGTTCATAAGTTAATGGTAGTCACTACCATATAAAGAGTGAATAAATTAAAGAGCCCGATGAATTGCCAGCGTAGCATGACGATGTATGATGTTAACAATAGAAAAATGATATTATGATGGTGGCAAAAAATAAATAAAAATTGATCATATTTTTATTGAGAATGAAAGCAACCAACTTGAGCCCATGAATGATAGGCATCATGTTGTAGAGTAGAAACCCTTGTTGAACAAGGGTATCACATTTTTTTAGACTCGATCAGTGCAAGGAGCCATCCTCTTTGCTTCATAAGAAGGTGAAGAAATATGAATGCACGAAGTTGGTAATGGTGGCTAAAGTGATAAATTTGAGTTGAAGGATTTCCATTCATCACAAATAGTGATGGGGTCATTACTGACAGTAATATACATGAAAATTTTGTTTGCATATTTGTATAAAACATGGCACGAGTTGAAAAGTTTGAAAAATTAAATATGAAGTGGTTTCGATTCACCATTTTGTGTATAAGCAGAGAGGAGAGGTCGATGTCTTTGTTTATTTGCCTACAAAACAATGATGAAATGGATCATGGTTATTATTACAACCATAATTTGAATACATGAGATCTTCCTTGACTCAAATGAATGATAGTGTACTGATTTCTTCAAAACCAACTACTTTCTTCCCTACCTCTCTTTCCTCTCAGCTACAAAAGACTGTTTTTACTTGTAAAACTATTGATCTGGGTTGGTTGAGTTCTTGTTTCCTTTGTAAGAATGAACATTCCAAAAGGAGATACCTATCCTTATTAAGGCCCCAATAGTTTGAGGTCAGAAGATAATAGGGGTTCTAACCGCTTTGGGGTGAATATCGATATATAGTTTAACATGAAGAGTATGGTAGGCTAAGGATCCTTTCAAGGTCAAGAGTTAGAGATGCTATAAGATAGTATGATGTTTGAATCAAACACAATGAAAAAAGTATCAAAATGGTAGTTATATGTTATAAAAGGGTATTCTTGTGGTCAGGAGGTTTTGTCTCAATTTTCACAATCAAGTGACAAAGAGCTTAAAAAAAGTCTTTCAATGATAATAACATAACATAGTCTTTCGAACTGTCACAACTTTTAGAAGAGTCATTGCCAAAAGACATTAATGCTTGCATGAAAGCTTGTAGCAACATTCGAGACAAACCATTGCAACCCTAGCACAGATAGGAATGAATGAATGAAGGTTTGTTAGCAAATCCATCAAAAGGACAGAGATATCCAATCATGAGGCCTATCAAAGCATGCATTGCAGAAGATACTATGATTGAATCAAAAGAATACAATGCATAAAATCCTACAAATGGTTATAAAGCCACAAAAGATAGTTGTGAAGACAAAGATATAGTCACTTGAAGGGTCTAATAACCTTGCAGAGTGATAGTGATTAGTCTAAGGCCATAATAATGAAGATCAAAACCCTCACGGTTAAACAAAGACAATCCAATAATGAAAGTATAGTGAAGAAGGACAAGTAAATGACCTAGAATAGTAATATAGAAGCATTATCAAAGCAAAATCCCTATCAAAAAGCTAGGACACTCATGGGCAATGGGTGCAGACTCAAAAGATGAGAGAAATTTTGATGATAATAGTAGAGCAATTTTTGACACTTAAAAGAAGATTTGACCTGAAAAAAAGATACTCTATAGATATGCCTATATATTAGCAGTAGTTTGCATCCCAAAACTTTCATTTTTGGAACATTTGGGAGTCTCTCTTGGCATGAAATAATTTCTATTCAACATCTGAGCTCTTGGAATCTAATCAATCATTTGATCATCATGTAAAATTAGTTGACTATATATGAATGCATCTCTATATTTATCAATAGGCACACTACCCTTGTTGCGACTATTGTTTCAAAAGAAAACAAGGTAAAACCAGGAGCAAACAGTACATTTAATGTTAGAGGCGAGATGAATACATACCCGCAGGCCTTGTAGTAGCTGGAGACAAAGGTAGACATGAGATGAAAGCATATATTCTTTGAATAAGTTACCACCTAGAGATGAAAAAGTTATTTTTAGAGAACCATGTAATGCAGATAAACTTGGCACCATTCATTTGCCGCTTGATATGCTAACATGTTTTTCAGACAAAAATCCACTTGGCACCATTTATTTGCCCTTAATTAGTAGCTCAATATGCTAAAATGTAAGTTTTTCTATCTTTATTTTTTATTTAAGGTAATCAAAATACTTTTAATTTTTAATTTAAGATAATTTAAATGTTTAAGAAAATAATTATTTTGTCTTTAAAAATTGTCTTAAACCTCCTTTTTATGTAGTAGTGGTGAAATGTTATTACTTTTATTCTTATTATATTTTTAATGAAAATAAAAATAAAATATAATATAATATAATACATATGCTAATATAATTATTTATTATTTATAAATAAAATTAATATTTAAAATAATTAATAATTTACAAACAAAATTATTACAATCGATCATTTTCTTTTTAATATCTAATATAAATCAAAAGTTATGTATAAATACGCATAGAATATAAAGTACCTAGTTTGAAAGCAATGTTTTTTCATTTTCAATTAAAAGCTAAATAGGGGAAAGTACCTAGTAGTTGAGCGCGTTCCAATTCTTGTAATAGAAATTGTTGATTTAATGCCCCATACTTGATGATTTAATGTCCAAGTTTTGTATAACATGTTATCAAATGAGGGATACCTCATGACTAATAGTATAGAGGAGTAGTAGTCATTTATTTAGTCATGTATAGTTGTGTTTTCTTACCCGATGACCAAATTAGTCATTTATTTAATCATTTATAGTTGTGTTTTTTTACCTGATGACCAAATTAGTCATTTATCTAGTCATTTATAGTTGTGTTGCAAAAAATGACTAAAATTTGGTCATTTTTACTTATCGTGACTAAAACTTTTAGTCACCCAATCATTTATTGGCCATATTTCTACTAGTGTCTTTTCAATCTGCATCAGTTCTTCTTCCATTTCTTTTACCCAATGTTCATCTTTACATGCTTCATTCACATCCTTAGGTTCAATCTTTGAAATCAAACAATATTCAACTTGATCTTCAACAATTCATCTTGTTTTAACACCTTTATTTCTATCTCCAATAATATGATTTTTAGAATGATTTAACCTTGCATACCTAGGAGTCTTGTGATTTTCTTGAAATTCAGACTCTTTTCTTTCGTCTTCAGCACTTGAACTAGTTCCTTTTCCTTGAGGCATTAGGTTCACCAGAATGATCTGGACTTGATTTTGGGTTTGAGGTTACTTCCCATTGTTTGTACTATCACTTTGATCATCTGAATCATATCCACAAGATCTGTATTGTCTCTCATTTCTTTCATCAACCCTGACATTTGCACTCTCAACTATATTCTTCAGTCTCTTATTATAACATTGGTAGGCCTTTATTTTGGTAGAATAGCCAAGAAATATTCCTTCATCACATCTAGCATCAAACTTTCCTAGATTTTCATCCTTCTTGATATAATATTTTCTTCCAAAAATTTTGAAATATTTAACAGTAGGAGCATGACCAAACCATAATTCATAAGGATTTTTACCGGTATCACCTCTAATATGCACCTGATTAAGAGTGTAAATAACAGTACTCACAACTTCTCTCCAATAGACATGTGGAACATTTCCCTCCAACATCATTGTCCTAGCAGTTTCTTGAATGGTTTTGTTCTTCCTTTCTACATCTACATTTTGTTGAGGGTTTCTCAAAGCAGACAACTGTCTTCTTATCCCATGTTCTTAATAAAATGTATTGAACTCATCGGAAGTGAATTCACAACCTCTATCAGATCTCAGACACTTCAACTTCAATCTTGTCTCTGTCTCAACCATAGATTTTAAAATCTTAAACTTGTCTAGAGCCCCAGACTTCTCCCTTAAGAAAGTAACCCACCTCATCATAGAATAATCATCAATCAGCAACATAAAATATCTATCTCCCTGCACACTTCTGACTCTAGAAGGACCACACAAATCAATATGCACAAGATCTAATAATCCACTTGAACAGTGCTTCTTATTCTTAAAAGTAACTCTGGTTTGTTTCCCTAACTAACATTCCTTGCCCATAGTATTAGCAAGTTTCATCAACCTAGGAAGATCTCTCACAGCCTGAGTAGAACTTATCTTAACAATGTTATCAAAATTCACATGACATATTCTTTTATGCCACAACTAAATTTCATCAACTTGAGCAATCAAACATCTTTTACCATCACTATTTAAATGAAAGATATTACCTTTAGTCTCTGTACCTGATGCAATCTCAATTCTGAAATTACTCAAGATTCTACACTTGCCATTCTTGAATTGAAGATCATATCCCTTGTCAACCATTTGTCCAACACTCAAGAGATTATGCTTTAGACCTTCTACATATAAGACATCATCACTATTGTTCTTACCATCAAGAGAAATGGATCCTCTACCATGGATTGTACTAGTTTTATCATCACCAAACTTCACAACGCCGCCTTCATACTTTTCCAAACTCACAAACTTACTCTTAACACCTATCATTGATGAGAAAATCCATTGTCAATCACCCATTTGTCTTTCTCTTCAACTTGTGCATCCAAAGCTCTTTCCACATTCATGCAGCTAGCAGAGTCAGTAGGCATTGGATCTTCTTCCTTGATATAAATAAACACCCATTCATTATCACTTGTACCTCTTTTATTAGATTCATCATCTATCACACCTTCATCAGCATCATAATAACATCTCTTCTAAAATCTAGGTCTGTTAGGTTTTGACTTAGGAACTCTTTCTAAATAGCTTGAGGTAAAATGACCTATCTTATTGCAAGAAAAATATTTAAGAGGCAATTTTCCTTCATACTTACTGGCTCCTTTGGGTAATCTCTTGGCAATAAGGGCTTCAAGCTCCTCAAGCTCTCTCTCTTTATCTTTAATTTCCTTCCTCTCCCTCTCACATCTGTACATCCACCTTGAAGAATATTCTCCCAGATCATATCTCTTCTTATCCTTTCTAGAAATAGTATCCTTGAATGTAGATTCTACCTTAGGAAGAGAATCACCAAACTCACTCATCTCAAAGGTTGAAAGCTTACCAATCAACATGTCCCTATTTACATCTGTCATAATTCTGATCTCTTCAATAGAAGCAACTTTATGCTTGTAGAATGTAGGTAAAGATCTGAGCACTTTAGCAATAATCTCTGATTCTTCCAAATTTTCACTGACACATCTGATATTGCACACAAGTCCATTCACCTTCTGCATGTAAGAAGTGATGTTCTCATCTTCACTCATCCTCAACATCTCATATTTTCCCTTTAGGCTCTACAACTTGGCAATCTTCACATAACTGTCACCTTCATACATGGTTTCTAACTTCTTCCAGATCTCATGAGTAGTCTACAATTCCATAACATTTGTCATCTTAGAGTTAGTTAGAGCACTCAACAATGTTTCCTTATCCCTAATATTGTATTCATCATTTTTATCTCATCTAGAGTTGAAGGACCATTTGCAAGAATGGTATACTTGCTTTTAATAATATCCTAGTAAGGTTCACCAATGCATCTCAAATGACACTCTATCTGATTCTTCCAAAGAGAGTAGTTGGTACCATCAAATCAAAGATTGTCCTTCTTATAAGTTGCTATCCCGAATCACATCGAGTGATTAAGCTTCTTTGAAGGAACCTGCTTTGATTACAATTAATGGAAATAGGGAAAACAACTGAGGGGGGAGGTGTGAATCATTTGTCACAAAAACTCACTCTACTCAAACTTATTCTCAAATCTAATAATTAAATATGTATGCATAAATCAGCTACACATCATAAAAATACATAACACCAAGATTTTTGTACGTGGAAAACCCTATTAGGGGAAAAACCATTGTGGGGATACACCCTCAATATAGGTACACTCCATTAGAAGTATTACAATGGGGAATGCACATGCATTCAAACACACTGCCTATAAATCACTACTCAAAATAAAAAGGCTCACTATCGAGGGAAGGCTCATTGCCTAGACAAACAATCATAGATCACTTTCAAAAATTATGAACTGAAAAATAACATCTCCTTAATGCTTGGTTTATTCCCATTGAAACACAAAACAACTTTCTTCTTCACACTTCTTCTATGCCTTCAAAAGATGTATACATTCAATGCACATACACACTCACACTCATCCACACACCACAACCATACTCAAATACAAACTTATTACAATTATTTATACATGATATAAACCTTGGAGAAATCATCAAGGACAACTCAACACTCACCACCTAATTACAAAAATACAACCACACTCAACACAATATTACATGTGGACAAAGGAATTTTAATCAAGACATAGCACAAACCCAAATATTTCACCTTGAACACATTACACCTCCAAGAATTATGCCTTGAACATTCACAACACACTACAAGCATCTGATCAGCCAAGAACATGAAGAACACCAATGTACCAGAGAAAAACATCAATTACGAGCTCAATGATCAATTCAGACCATGAACACAAAAGGCACACGATCCAAAGACATCCACAAACATCATGAATTACCATAGCAGCATCCGCACTAATACAAATTACTAGAATCACCAACATCTTCATACTGAACCTCAGGAACACTAACTACAATGACTGCCAACCTTGAAAAATCACTTGTGAACCTCCAAACCACGAACCACTTAAATTGAGGATACACACCAACGTCCCAAACATTCCTCCAAATCCCAAGAACAAGATATTACAATGCTGAGCAATGCATATCAAAATATTGTTACTCTATCACCCTTGAACAACTGAAAAACCAACCACAACACAAATACCTATAACTCAATCAAATCTCCATGCGAACTTCTGAAACTTGAACTGAATCAACTATAGACAACCCTCTACAAACCCTATAATTCACAAACTCTGATCTTCATCACACTTACTACGTTGAACAAACTAACTCACTGAACTTCACTGCATCACTATCACAAATAGAGAAATATATTGACATCAATGACAACATATCTCTCAAATATCTCTCAAGCACATATTTGCAACTTTCTTCTAATAGGTCCACCAAAAATAGGGAAAACAGGAAGGAGTTTAGGGTGCACTTGTCACAAGACACAAGTTCAATTCTTCATACGGATAAATGACATTAGATCCAAGATGAAAAGGTCAAAAATGGACTTGGGGGAGAGCTAAGATAAGACATATTAAAGTAGTGGCACAAAAGGTGGTGTAAATTGTTTAGGGTTATAATTTATGACACTACAAGAACAAAATATAGAAAACCCAAATTTTCCATACTATTTTCTTATTAAATAATTAATTATTTAATTAGTTTTTGAGCCATTCATCATTATTTAATTCATATTCATCCCTAAGTTTGATTGATTAAATCAATTAGATTTAGTTCCCAAATTATTCCGAATTCACTTAATTAATTAATTTATATTAATTCATTACCTCCTAACATTTCTTCTAATATTTAATTCCACATCAAATCCTTTATCCTTGAACTTTTAATCTCAACTATTCAACCTAATAACATGGATCAAAACCTTGACTATTCTCTTTCTTCCATGCGTCTCATTCCACACTATGCTCCCACAAGTGTGAGCATGTTTATTCATTCCACTTTGTGCTCACATATATGTTAGCATGCCGACTCATTCCACTCCTTGGTCATACATTTGTGAGAATGCTAACTTGGAGGTATGATAATCTTCTACCTCATCCCTTGTCCTTAAATAATCACCACCTCCTTTCTCACACATGTGAGCATGGTTTTCTTTCTACCACATCTCCTAATACTCATCTACTAGCTAACATTTCCTTATATCTCTCATTTAATAAAATATCCACAATTGATCTTGAATATCTTATCCTCTCACAATACTTGTCACAAGGCTAATAATCCTCTCCATGTAGTTAAAATCCCAACTCTCCATTCCATCTTTTTATTTTAGCTATTCATTTTTTGATTGAATTATCTATTTAAGAGAGGATTGCCCCTCTCATTTCATTGATAATATTATACTAACCAAATGATCCTATTTTCATAATAAAATTATCAATTATACCCTTATATTATTAAATTGGTGAGGTAACTACAAAGTATATCCACATTCATCCAAATGGATCACATTTCACATTTCAATAGAGCTTTGATGCATGTTTCAAGTAATATTTTGTGTTGTCTTGTTTACTTCCATTTTCTTTATTAGAATTTTGAACTTCTGTTTGATATTTTGGCTTTGTATTTATTACTAATCCATTTTCTTGGAGCTTGAACAAGGGCTCCATAAATTTTATGATAGCTAATAACTCTCATCTTTCTTAGCCACTCTTGTTGATGAGAGCACCTATGGATCATGAAAAGTTGTGAAAAATAAAAAGATGGATTCAACTTAAAAAGGTTTTATTTTGCATAATATACATCTTTGATTGCATGTCAAAGTGGATGAAAATGCCTCAAAATTCTAAATCAAGTAAATAAATCACAAGACATTGTCTATGATACTTTGTATCATTATAAAATTATAATGCACCCCTATTTATATGTTTAATGCACTTTGTCTACACTTTATCTTCTTTTAGTTTAAAGGGGGCAATACCTTAGAGCCCAATTCACTAACAAAAATAACTCTTAAGTAAAAAATGTACAAGGAAATAAAATAATTATAAAATTAAAAATCTCTTAAGTGAATAAGATGACTCTTAAGTAAATAAAATAAATCGAGATTGCTATCTCTTAGTATTTTTTAGAAATATATATTGAGGATAACTATACTATAAATAAAAAAGTGTATTGTATATAAAACAAGAGACGCATATTGTGTCAAGTTTCTACCATAATTCTTTTGTATTAAAGTTGGAGCTCATGTAAATTGTAGTAACAAAATTGGAACTCGTATAAATTGTAATAATAATATTTAAATTTTAACATCTTTAAATAAAGTTGTAGTAATAGTATAGTAAATATTTTGACAAATAGTATTGGGGAAAGTTTAGCCTTGAAGCATCTATATTTAAATGGTAATACATGAAAATATTAAGTAAGAAACAACATGATGCCAAAATGAAAATGTATTTAGAAATTATTAGAACCCTTTAGTTGCAAAGGGTTTAATCTTTTATAATGAGCACAAGGGAAAGAAAATAATTTTGTGAACAAAGATCACGTGGAGTTGAAGAAAAATGCATGTAAGGAGGCAAAAAAAATAGAGGAAGAAAATGGACATAAATTAACCAAAAACAGAAGAAAACTTCAATTGTCTTCCTAGCTTCCAGGTTGGGCACCACTTTATCATATTTCATATACATGAGAAAAATAAATTAAAGAAAGTTAATGAGAATCAATAACTTATAAAAAATCATAACTTCAAATTGCCAAACCTATAGCTGGACAATCATAACTTATAAAAAATCACAACTTCATAGTGACTTCTGATTTTCATATTGTAGACCTAGTAGATGACACGGAAATATTTCTTTTAAATTATATGAATTCAAGCTTGGATTTTCTAATATTGTACACAGGCCTATCTTTGAGTCACAAGGGATGTTTTCTTTAAAGAGAACTAGGTTGTAATCTAGTAGGCATTATGTCTAATTGCCAAGTTGAAAGTTGCTCTATTAAAGGAACCTTGGTTCCAAAAAGTGAGCTCTATTGCTTACAACAATCATGCAGATGACATATAAACTACAAAAATCTTGGATAAATTCTATTTTGATTTATACCGTTGATTAGAAATTAGAACTCTTGTCATCACATACCTCAAATCGCATAAGAATAAGCAATTTTTCTGCTTTGCTGCATTGAAAAAAAATTGAGAGATGCAACGAACAAATTATCCGAATCATTGCATTTAACAACAATATGAAGGACACCTATTGACCTTAGTTTGAAGTATGAGAACAATTATGCTTATTTTTATGGTCGATTTGTCTATAAAATTGCAATGGGGAGTGAATAGTTCTATGCCATTTTCTACATCAAACAATATTGTTATTATTTACTTACCTACATTCAATAGATAAGATTTGTGAAGATTGCTAAAACAAATGGTTACATTTGATTGATTCTTTATGTCTTTTGATTTAAAGAAGATAAGATTTTGTACACTTTCTTAGATTTTTCTAGATTTTTTTTTTCCATGTCTTGTCGATGGAATTATAGAAACAAATAATTTGGTTCAATTAAATAAAAAAATTGGATTGTGCAATAGGAAAAGGAAAAAAAAAAATTAGTTTAAACTATTATAAAAAATAAAGTGACTTTATCACCCATTGCATTGTCAAAAAAAAAGACAAAACTTGTCACTATTATGTAATAGTGAAATGATTGTAGAATACTATTGTATGAAAATGCAAACAAAAATAGAAACATTAGGAAATTCAATCAACCTAGATTTATTCTTACTTCTCATTGGTTGATGCTTTGACATTTGAAATGCTACATCACCCTAATATGTGTAGAGTACTATTATTTAATAGAATAATTGTTAAAACAATTTGTTATAATGTTACATTGTAATATAATATATTATAAAAGGTAGTTATAATTTTATTATATCAACATTTTACTAGTTGATTAAAAAATAAACAAATGGCCCACCTATCACTGTCAAACTATTGAAGACTATTTATAAATAGTAACATTATTGTCCACATTAAAATATTAATGAATAGTATGTTGGCATTTGGCATTATAACAGACAATGGGAGATTGTTAGCATTTCAATAAGGATATTGAGAAGGTTGTTGATGATTATGGATATAACTGATTAAGGATGTTTACTGTCTTGATATTATTATTTTGTCATTGATGTCAAGAAATTGATTTTTTAATTCGGTATCATGTTGCCATATCTTGAGAAGTATGATTTGAAGAGTATAAAGATGTTGGTAAAAGACACAAAAAGAATATGATGAATAAGGGAATGAATAAGGTATTCAATGGGCAACTATTACCGAGTGAGACAATGATGAGATCATGATGTTTAGATTGTTTTAACATCATACATATGTTGTAAATTGTAAGGTTAATACTATACTATGTTACCAAGCAAAGAACCTAGTCGGTAAACCCTAAGGAACCTAGTCAATAAACCCTAAGGTTATCGCTATCGGTTAATGAAGGTAGAATGTCTACCGAGAGAAGTTTAGTATTTATCGAGTTGTTACCGAGTTGTAACCGAGCTATAACATAGTACATTAAATGGTTACATGCGTCATTTAATGAAGGAAGCTGATGAGCTAGAACTAATTAAATGATTGGTATGTCATGCATGAAGTTTGTTAATGAATCTATAGCAAAGGAAAATCGGGATGAAGATCTACAACTCAGATTGAACCGCAATACCCTAGCACAAGTTCCAAGGAATGTATGCAAGTTCCAAGGCAGGGTAAAACATTTTCAGATCGAAGGATACATTTAACCTGGTCAAAGTTTGAAGATCTAATGGCTATGATTGATCATGGGAAATGTGATCAAGGAGATTAAGTGGTTAGCTAATTGTTTATAAATAGGGAACTATTGATAAACAATGTATGCGGGCAAATGTATGCACAGGGATGCTACATAGTGATTACCGAGCACAGAAGCTTGAAGACCTGTTTGAATAACAGAGTATAGAGGCCCAGCAGATGGACAAGATTAGTTCTATGTCTAGATTGTATTGAGAAAATAAGAATTTGCTTTAGCATTTTAGATGTGAAGTTGCAGATAGATTTTTATTACTGTTATTTTGTGAAAGTGATAGAAAATCTCTTAACCAAGTGGAATTGACAGTCTTATTTGTAAAACCCTCTAGCAAGGTGACATTTTGATTGAGTGTTTGAAATCCTTTAACAAGGTCACTTCTAACAAAGTGAAGATCCTAACAGATCTGAGGTAAATCCCTTAACCAGGTCACATCTAGCAATGTGTTTGTAATCTTTAGCAGGTTTTGCTTTTAACCGAGCATACTCTAGAAGAGTATATTTCTTAGTGGGTCCGAAATCCCACAATGGTTTCTCCCTATTTGGGTTTCCACATTAAATTTGGTGTTATGAGGTTTATGATGTTTATATGCTTTTGAGTTTGCATGTTTTGCAGTTTTGGCTATATTACTAAAGTATATGTTACCGAGGTTGAATCTGATGTTTTTATGGAAGATTAAGTTTGTATGATTCACCTACCCCCCTCTCATCTTGTTGGCTATTGGATCTATACTTACATTAAGTATCAGAACTATCAATTGGTATCAGAGCTATGGACTCCGGAAGAAAATTTTAAAGGTACTTGAGGCAAAGATCCAAAGATGTATAAGAGGGATGCACCGAAGCTGAACAAGTCAAGTTTCTCTACATGGTAGAAAAGGATGAAGCTGCACCTATTAGGAGTTGGAGAATATGATGTATATTACCTGGAGAATGATTTCATCACATCGAGCACCTATCCATTGACAATGGAAGAGATAAAGGCAAAGCAAGAACATATCCAAGCAATGATTGAGATAACATCTGCATTGACCGACTCAGAGTTTAATGATCTAGAAGGCTGCAATGATGCAAAGGCTATGTGGGATAAGCTCGTATCAGTATATGGAGGAGATGAACATATTCAAAGAGAAAAAGTAGATAGTCTAAGAGGACAACTTGAATCTATGAGGATGAATGAAGGTGAGAACATAACTCAGTACAGTACAAGACTAAAGGAGATTGTCAATCAAATCAAAGGAGCAAGTGGAACTATTGAAGAAAAGGATATAACAAGTAAGTTGTTAAGAACCCTTCTACCGGCTTATGCAATCAGAGTCTCTACAATCAATGAATTAAGGTTTGTACCTTATATGCTAGTTTCTTTAGATGCTACTATTGGTAAGCTACATGCATTTGAGTTAAGTAACTTTGATAACAGTGGATCTTCGGTAAATAAAGTTGAATCTGCATTTAGTTCTTTTCATCTTGATGAATATAATGATTACAATGAAAGAAACTATAAGTACTCTGAAGGAGATCATAGTGGAGCAAGTGAAAGATTTTGTAAGAACATGGAAGAAGTACACAAACTGTATGAGGAAATCAAAAAGCAGGAAGAGTTTGAAGCACTATTAGCCAGAAGGTTACCGAGAGGCAAAGGTAAGTATAAAGGAAAACTACCTTTGAAATGTTTCAATTGTGATAAAATAGGACATATGGCTTCTAACTGTCTTGACAAAGATTCTATTAAAAAGAGAGATTACTGAGATGAAAGATAAAAAGACAATCATTACAGAGGACACCGAGACATAAGAAGAAGAGATAGAAAGACATGCTTAATAGCTGATGAGGAATCCAATGATGATAAATCAGATGAAACTGATACAAAGGAAGTAGTTTATGTGGCTATCAAAGATGGATCAGATGAAGAAAGGTATGAAGAAAAAGCCCTAATATCTCATGTAAATACTAATGATTCTTGGATCATAGATAGTGGATGCTCACATCATATGACAAGAGATAAACACAAATTTGTTATGTTAGAAGATTATGATGGAGGCTATGTAAGATTTGGTAATGATGCACCAAGTTCGGTGAAAGGTAAAGGATCTATAACACTTATTGACAATGCAAGATGCAATGATGTTTATTGGGTTGAAGGTTTGAAATACAATTTGTTGAGTGTAGCACAACTAAACAATACAGGTTACTGAATAGAATTTTAGAAGGGAATTGTCAAAGTTCATGACAAGAATGGAAAGTTCGCTGCTACCGAGACACAAACAAAAGGTAACACATTTCACCTTGACTCAACTCGGAACAAGTGTTTGTATGCAAAGATAGATGATACCTGGTTATGGCATAAAAGGTTTTGTCATGTAAATTTTGATAATTTGATCAAAATAAGTAAGAAACACCGAGTAAGAGGTCTACGGAGTCTTGAAAAACCTAAGAATGCTATGTGTCGAGGATGCTAGATGTGTAAGATGACAAGATCAAGCTTTACAAGTAAGTCTTACACTTCTAAGGGAATTTTAGATCTTGTGCACACTGATCTTTGTGGTCCTATGAAAGTTCAAAGTTATTATGGTGATAAATATTTCATATTACTTGTGGATGACTATTCAAGGATGATGTCGGTAATGTTTTAAAAGAAAAATCAGAAGCTTTTCAAATGTTTAAATGGTACAAGGCAAGAGTTGAAAATGAAATAGGAAGACAACTGAAATGTCTTAGATCAGATAGAGGAGGAGAGTTCACATCTGATGAGTTCAACTTATTCTACAATGATCATGGTATTAAAAGACAAGTCTCTGCACCGAGAACTCCATAGTAGAATGGAATAGCTGAGAGAAGAAATAGATCTATAATGGATTATGCTAGATCACTGATGATTGAAAAGAAAGTGCCACAAACATTTTGGAGAGAAGCAATAAGCACAACAGTTTACACCCTAAACCAAGTACAACTGAAGAAAGGTACTTTGAAGACACCATATGAAATCTGGTATGATGAGAAACCTAATGTAAGTTATTTTAAAATCTTTGGAAGTAGATTCTATATACACAAAGATGATAGAAATGACAAGTTTGATTAGAAAAGTGAAGAAGGAACATTTCTAGGTTATTCTTCTAGAAGCAAAGCATTTAAATGTCTGATCAAATCATCTAACAAAATAGTAGAAAGTGCAAATGTGAAAATTGATGAATTTGTAGGAAGAAATAATGAAGGAAATTCCAAAGAACCAAAAGATTATGATGAATTTGTCTATGTTCAATCGACAAGTCCTACCAAGAAAACTGTTCAAGAAAATATCCAGTTACCGAGTGATGAAGAAGATCATACAAAGCCTACCGAGCTTGTATTAGCCAAGTATGTCAGAAGACATCATGTACCAAGTTAGATTAAAGGAGATAAGGATGATCCAGTGATGACAAGGAACAACTGAGACAGAACACATGTCTGATATCTGAATTTGAACCAAGAATAGTGAAAGAGGCATTTAACAGTGAAGATTGGATAAGTGCTATGATAGAAGAGATTGATCAAATCAAGAAGAATGACACATGGACACTAATCCCAAGACCAAAGGACAAAAATGTAATCGGTACAAAGTGGATTTTCAGAAACAAGCTAAATGAAAAAGGAGAGGTCATCAGAAATAAAGCAAGACTAGTTTGCAAAGGTTATGCTCAAGAAGAAGGAATTGATTATGGTAAAACTTTTGCACCTGTGGCTAGACTTGAAGGAGTAAGAACATTGTTGGCATATGCTGCTTTCAAAAACTTCAAGGTATATCAAATAAATGTCAAATTTGCATTTCTGAATGGAATATTAGAAGAAGAAGTTTTTATTGAACAACCTAAAGGATTTGTTGAAGACAATAATAAAGATCAGGTATGTAAATTGAACAAAGCATTAATGGTCTGAAACAAACACCTAGAGCATGGTATGAAAGATTGCACTCTTATTTGATTAAGATTGGTTTTATAAGGACAAGTGAGAACAATAATATGTACATGAAGAATGATGAAAATGGAATACTGATCTCCGCCATATTTGTTGATGATATTATATTTTGTGGAAATGAATCTCTATGTAAGAACTTTGGAAATGAAATGAGCAAAGAATTTGAGATGTCATTAATCAGTGAGATAAAGTATTTTATAGGTTTACAAATATGGCAAATGAAAAATGAGATTTTCATTACTCAATCCAAGTACATAAAGGAAATCTTGAAGAAATTTGGAATGGAGGATTCAAAACCAGTAAGTACTCCTATGACTACCAACTGTAAACTATCAAAGAATGATGAATCTGCATCTGTTGATGAGACACTTTACTAATCCATGATTGGAAAGCTACAATATGTTGTTCACAACAGACCAAACATAGCACATGTAGTAGGTATAGTTGCAAGATTCTCTGCAGATCCTAAGGAAACACACATGACAGCAATCAAAAGAATTTTTAGATACTTGAAAAGCATTGAAGATTATGGCTTAGTATATCAGAAAGGAAATGATTTTGATTTAAAAGTTTATACTGATGTTGATTGGGCAGGCAACATTGATGACAAAAAAAGCACAAGTGGAGGAGCTTTCTTTTTAGGAGAAAGACTAGTGAGTTGGCTTAGCAAGAAACAAGGATGTGTTTCACAGTCAACAACAGAAGTTGAATACATTGTTGCAGCATTGAATTGTACCAACATAGCATGGATCAAACAACTGTTGGAAGGAATAAATGAGAAAGTTACCGAGCCAGTAACTATACTCTGTGACAATACTAGTGCCATTAACATTTCAAAGAAACTTGTTATGCACTCTAAGACAAAGCACATCTCTATCAAATATCATTATCTTAGAGAAGAAGCTCAAGAGAAGAAAGTGGTGTTGGAGTATGTTAGCACAAAGGAAAAAATAGCAGATATCTTCACCAAGCCACTACCAAGGGACACTTTTGAATATCTCAGAAGTAAGTTAGGGGTCCTACCCCTATCTTCTACTCACTGACCGAGTTTGGTGAAAGCATCAATTCAATGACTCTATCGAATATCTTTTAAGAGTTGATGTTGATTTACACACTTTAGGATGTTTTCTAAAGGTGTGCAGGAAATAATGCAGGAAATAGTACAAGAAATAATGTAGGATACAATATGGGGAACAAGAATTGAAGACAAAATGCTCTGACAGAGACTAAGTTGACACATTACATCAGGAATTCACTTCATACAGGAAGAAATTATGTTTTAGTTCTTTACTTTTTGGCATTGTTGTCAAAGGGGGAGAAGACTAATATAAGGGGGAGAAGACTGATTAAAAAGACTGAAACTGAAGGAGAGAAGACTAGAGAAAAGAGGAGAAGTCTAATGTATGGGGGAGAATTCTGATGACAACAAGAGAGAATTTCAGCATTTCAGAGTCATAGCAATCCGAATCCTTTTAAGGTCAAATCAATTGGTTTTTCCACCAATACCAAAGGGGGAGATTGTTGGCATTTGGCATTATAACAGACAATGGGAGATTGTTGGCATTTCAATAAGGATATCAAGAAGGTTGTTGATGATTATGGATATAACTGATTAAGGATGTTTACTGTCTTGATATTATTATTTTTTCATTGATGTCAAGAATTTGATTTTCTAATTCAATATGATGTTGCCATATCTTGATAAGTATGATTTGAAGAGTATAAAGATGTCGGTAAAAGACACAGAAAGAATATGATGAATAAGGGGATGAATAAGGTATTCAATGGGCAACTATTACTGAGTCAGATAATGATGAGATCATGATGTTTAGATTGTTTTAACATCATACATATGTTGTAAATTGTAAGGTTAATACTATACTATGTTAACGAGCAAAGAACCTAGTCGGTAAACCCTAAGGTTATCGCTATCGGTTAATGAAGCCAGAATGTCTACCAAGTGAAGTTTAGTATTTACCGAGTTATTACCGAGTTGTTACCGAGTTGTAACCGAGCTGTAACAGAATACATTAAATGGTTACATGCATTATTTAATGAAGGAAGCTGATGAGCTGGAACTGATTAAATGATTAGTATGTCATGCATGAAGTTTGTTAATGAATCTATGGCAAAGGAAAAACAGCATGAAGATCTACAGCTCAGATTGAACCGCAATACCCTAGCACAAGTTCCAAGGCAGGGTAAAATGTTTTCAGATCGAAGGATACATTGAACCTAGTCAAAGTTTGAAGATCCGATGGCTATGATTGATCATGCGAAATGTGATCAAGGAGATTAAGCGGTTAGCTAATTGTTTATAAATAGGGAACTATTGATAAACAATGTATGCAGGCAAATTTATGCATAGGGATGCTACATAGTGATTACCGTGCACAGAAGCTTGAAGACCTATTTGAATAACAGAGTAAATAAGCCCAACAGATGGACAAGATTAGATCTATGTCTAGATTGTATTGAGCAAATAAGAATCTGCTTTAGCATTTTAGATGTGAAGTTGTAGATAGATTTTTATTACTATTATTTTGTGAAAGTGACAGAAAATCTCTTAACCGAGTGGACTTAATAGTCTTATTTGTAAAACCCTCTAGCAAGGTGACATTCTGATTAAGTGTTTGAAATCCTTTAACAAGGTCACTTCTAACAAGGTGAAGATCCTAATAGATCTGAGGGAAATCCCTTAACCAGGTCACATCTAGCCATGTGTTTGTAATCTTTAGCATGATTTTCTTTTAACCGAGCATACTCTAGAAGAGTATATTTCTTAGTGGGTCGGAAATCCCACAGTGGTTTTTCCCTATTTGGGTTTCCACGTTAAATCTGGTATTATGAGGTTTATGATGTTTATATGCTTTTCAGTTTGCATGTTTAGCAGTTTTGGTTATATTACTGAAGTATATGTTACCGAGGTTGAATCTGATGTTTTTATGGAAGATTAAGTTTGTATGATTCACCCCCCCCCCTCCTCTCATCCTTTTAGCTATTGGATCTGTACTTACATTAAGTATCAGAACTATCATAGTACTATAAAAATGTTGGAATAACTAATAAAGATAATGATGGGGAGATTATTGGCATATGGAGATGATGTTGATGATGAGAAGATGCCCGGTAAAGTTATTGTTGGCATAACTTGTTAAGTTGATGGAGATTGTTGGTTAGATGATGATGATATAGTTGTAAGTTGTTTGATGACTTTATTTGTGTTGTCATTGATGGAAACCATGTTTGTTGAGTCATCTAAGTCATATAGACCTACCGGTATAGCCTAACCAGTAGTGGAACCGGTTTACAACAAGGTAAATAGGAACAAAGTGATGATCAAGAGACTGGTACAGACGATTGGAGTAGAGTTAGATGTTGTGGTTTGGAACATATGTTTATGTCATTGGCATGAGTCTATGATTGCAACCGCATCAACAGATTTAGCATATTAAGTGAGTTATGATTGACTATTATCAACTCAATGAAGAAGAATTTAAATGTTAGGTCTCGGGAAGGACAACTGAGAGGGGGGGGGTTGAATCAGTTGTGAACAAATTGTCAATAAATTGTAATCCAAATGCAAGTTATTCCAATTTAAACTGAATGTGGGTAAACCAAACTTAAGTGTCGGTAAAATAGATTAATAGATATAGCAGTATCGGTTTAACTTAATGCATGAAACATAAAGAGAAACAACATCCACACACATAACACAAAGCTTTTGACGTGGAAACCTGGTAAGGGAAAAACCACGGTGGGAAACCTTACCCACAATCAGATGATACTACTGTAGATAGTATGTGTATACAAATAGGGTCTACACATGCAGAAAGGCCAACTACTTAGATCTCACTTCTCAATCACAAATTAGGAGTCACACTGACTACACAATTGGATGGTTAAATCCAATAATAATGTACTGCTCAAACTAGCATCTCCAATGCTGGATTCAGTATCGGTGAAGCTCTAAACATGAGTGTCAAAACACCTTCATAACCTTCCTTCAACCTTCGAATAATGTCTGTGTGATTCAGACAAGGATTTGCTTATTTTCGCTCTTCAATATCCACACTCACTCATGATTACCATGATCTTCAATAAGATCTTACAATCATATATACAAAACCTAAGACCAAATGAATAGGTCGGCTCACTAAAGATATTACATTTAAATCAATTACAAATAAGTCTTGATGCGATACAACATGTCAACTCAATACATTTACCAATCAATAAATCATCTCCATGACATGTCATGCTAATCTGGAATAGGTCCATAACCTAGACCTATCTGTCAGTAAAGGAAAATCTGTCAACCCGATTAGACCAATAAGAAAAACACCAAAACCAAACTTCCAATCCATGTCTTCGACATAACCAAATGATCTTCAGATTATTATCACTATCGGTGAACCATATAATCTACTGGTGAACATATACCAATGACTGTGCATAAGCCACTAACCATACCGGTGAACATAATGTAAACCTCCAAGAAGACAAGTGTTGACATCAATGACAAAACCAATGCAAGACATGACAAAGTCATTCATAATACCAACAATCTCCCCCTTTGGCATTGATGACAACACTAGATGGAAAAACATCTAAGTGCCAAAAACAGAATGCCAAAACCAGTAAACCAATCAATCTCCCAAAGATAGATCAATACAAAGTTCTATAATAGAAACATAAACCAAAACTAAAAATACATATATCCAAAGAGTATATCTCTCCCTAAATGAATAATCTCTCCCTAAAGGAATAATGTTTTTCCATAGATATCTCTGCCCCTTTGACATCAAATGCCAAAGTAGTTAAGAATTCAAAACTTAACATTCTGCCAACTACTCCCCCTGAGAAGTAGCTCTCCTCCATCAAAGCCAGAAAAAGATTTTTCTATTTGTTCCTATCGGTTTGATGCCAATCTTCAACATCTAAGTCTCTGTTGGTGGGGAAATTACCCCAAGCTGCTCTCTAGGATATTCAAATGTTTTCTTAGGCAAAGGATTTGTAAAGATATCTGCAATTTGCTCTTTAGTATTCACATAAACCAATTTCACTTCATCTGCTTCAACATTCTCTTTCAAAAAATTATACTTAATAGAAACATGCTTTGTCTTAGAGTGAAATATCGAATTCTTTGATATATCAATTGCTGTTGAATTGTCACAATAAATAATTATTGGTTCTTTGCATTTTACCTTTATATCTTTCAACATTTGCTTAATCCATAATACATGAGTACAAATAGTTTTTGTTGCAACATAATCTGATTCTGCTATTGATAATGATGTACAAGGCTGCTTCTTACTTATCCATGAAATCAATCTGATACCAAGAAAGAATGCACCGCCAATGGTACTCTTTCTGTCATCTACATCTCCTACCCAATTTGCATCGATGTATGCACATAAATCAAAATTTTCATCTTTAGGATACCATAAACCAAGTTTTGATGTGCCTTGTAGGTACCGGAAAATCCTTTTAACTGTTGATTCATGATTTTCTTTAGGATTGCCTTGAAATCTAGAAACAATACATACTACATTCATTATATCAGGTCTTGTTTGTGTCAAATAGAGTAAACCTCCAATCATAGATTTGTTCCTTGTCAGATTAATAGGAGTTGAATCATCTTTTAATGTCAATTTATCAGTTGTAGTCATACGAGTACTTACCAGTTTGGAATTTTCCATACCAAATTTCTTCAAAAGTTCCTTTAAGTACTTTGTTTGACATATGAATATACCTTTATTTGTTTGTGAAATCTGCAAACTTAGAAATAATTTTATCTCTCCAATCATAGATATTTCAAATTCTTTTTGCATCTTGTTAGCAAAGTCCTTACATAATCCATCTTCACCTCCAAAAATAATATCATCTACAAAGACTTCAATAACCAAAATATCATCATTGGTAACCTTGTAATATATATTATTGTCAGCATTACCTTTTGTGTAACCAAGCTTCAAAAGATATTTATCTAATCTAGCATACCAAGCCCTGGGAGCTTTCTTTAATCCATATAAAGCTTTCCTTAACCTGCAAACCATATCCTTATTATCTGTAAAAGAAAATCCATCAGGTTGTTCAATGTAAATTACATCCTCAAGATCTCCATTCAAAAATGCACATTTTACATCTATTTGATAAACTTTATAGTTCTTATAAGCTGCAAATGCAAGAAATAGTCTAACTGCCTCAATTCTGGCTACCGGTGCAAAGGTTTCATTATAATCAATTCCTTCTTTCTGTGAATAACTTTTACAAACTAATATTGCTTTGTTTCTAATCACTTCTCCATCTTCATTAAGTTTATTCCTATATACCCATTTAGTTCCAATTACATTTTTGTCTTTAGGTTGGGGAACCAATGTCCAAGTACTATTCTTTTCAATTTATTCTAATTCATCTTCCATTGCTTTTATCCAATTTTCATCCTTACATGCTTCAATAACATATGTTGTTTCAATTTGAGAAATTAAACATACCTCTTCATTTGTTAGTCTTCCTCTAGTCATAGCACCTTGATTCTTGTTTCCGATTATCTGATTCTCTAAATGATTCAATCTTACATACCTGGGTTTGTTCTGATTAATATTCATAGGTTGTTGTTCTTCGGTCACTATTGAGTTTTCTGATGATGTCAGTGTGACTAGGTCTTCATTCTGTACCGGTGTAGTCTATGTTGGTTGATCTATGATCATTTCAACTACCAGTTCTACAGATCTTGAATCTCCTCTAAAGTGTTCATCTATCTTCACATTAGTACTCTCAATGATTTTCTATAACCTTTTATTATAACATCTATATGCCTTGCTTTTAGATGAATAACCAAGAAATATTCCTTCATCACTTCTAGGATCAAACTTGCCAATATACTCATCTCTTCTAATATAACATTTTCTTACAAATATTCTGAAGTATTTAAGACTAGGAATATGACCAAACCATAGTTCATAAGGGGTCTTACTGGTTTCACTTTTGATGTGAACTTTGTTGAAAGTATATAAACCGTTGTATTCACTGCTTCTCTCCAGTACACATGAGATAGAATTTCTTCCTTTAACATTGTTCTTGCTACATCCAGAATAGTTTTGTTCTTCCTTTCCACAACTCCATTCTGCTGGGGTGTTTGGGGTGCTGATAGTTGTCTTTTGATTCCATTCACTTCACAGAATGCATTAAATTCCCTAGATGTAAATTCTCCTCCTTGATCTAATCTTAAACATTTGATTTTCTTGTCGGTTTCATTCTCTATCATTGCCTTGAATATCTTGAATCTTCCAAAAGCTTTTGATTTCTCCTTGAGAAAAGTAAGCCAACACATTCTAGAATAATCATCAATTATTAGCATGAAGTATCTATCCCCTTGTAGACTTCTTGTTCTTGTTGGATCACATAAATTAGTATGAATTAAATCAAGAATATTATTTGGTTTCTTAGTAATGCTCTTAAATGGTGTTCTAACTTTCTTTCCCATTTGACATTCCTTACATACTGGATTATGACATTTCACAATCTTAGGTAAATCCCTTATTGCCTTAGTTGAACTGATCTTTATAATGCAATCAAATTCACATGACAGAGTCTTTTATGCCATAACCAACTTTCATCAATGTGTGCAATCAAACATGTTTTATCACTAGTATTCAAGTGAAAGGTATTACCTTTAGTCTGATTACCGGTTGCAATCTCCAATCCAATTATGTTTATGATTTTGCATTTCCCATTCTTGAACTGTAACTGAAATCATTTTTCCACTAACTGACCAACACTTAAAAGATTATGCTTTAAACCTTCTACATAATAAACATTGTCAGTATTGCGCTTACCATCCAAAGATATAGTGCATTTTCCTTTGATTAACAAGCCTTATCAACCTTAGTAGACCTCCATGAATTTCTTGAAAAGATAATAATTGTTTTTATCACTAGTCATATGACGTGAGCATCCAGAAACTATAATCCATTCATCTTTTTCTTCAATTTTGGTTGTCACTACCTGCTCTACTGGTTTGACAATAGGTGTCAGTTGATCTGTTATCACTGTTTAAAAAATGGGTTTTCCTTTCCCATAATTGGCTAGGTTCTTGAAATTTTGAGTAAGGCATGCTATTAATTGATTCAGCCCTGTGTTAGGTCCTAAGGGTTTAGGGTTTTCAATTTTAAATCATTCAATGTTTTATAGGAAAACCCTCTGGTTCTATTTCTTCATTACTTTATCCACTTAAGTAATGGGTCTCGGGTTCATAGGAAGTGTCCCCCCTTGTCATTTGCCTAGGCGGTCATTTGAATTAATCATGAAATTTTACGCCTTATATATTTTCCTCCTAATGTTGTCGAGCCCAGTAAGTGGTGCGCATCTCTCAAGGAGATCTATGGTTTTCGCTATTTCATTAGGCGAAGTTGCGTGTGGTTTAAGACCCACGAAATGGCGAAAAGGAAATGTGTTCTAAGTGGTGATTTTGGCTCGGTTTAAAGAGGTCTCATCTTGTCCAAGATCCAACAACCAGCGTTATTTCGCAGCCTAAACTTGCAAGCGAAATACCTTTCGCGAAATGGCGAAAGCGTTTGGTGGGACCCTACATGCAAGGATTTTCTAAGTGACTAAAAGGTGATCAAGTCCCATTTGATCTAACAGTTCGCGCTGTTTCACAAGATGAAAATGCTCGACAGTTATCTTTTGCGAAGTGGCGAAATGATGTGGCAGTCCAAGTAGATAGTCCAGCTGGTCTAGAGAGCGAGTGAAATGGTTGCACGTGGCAGAGGCCACAATAGTCAGCAAGGCGGGTCCAAGGGTTAAAAGAAGGTGGGTCCCAAAAGTGAGTCATGTCGCGGAATAAGAGGTGACCTGGCAGATACAAGTGGCAAGGATGAGGTGGAACCCAGTGTTTTCTCTCAGCAAATGAAAGACTGACATGTCAACTTTGAAAGTGACTAGATGCCAGGTGTTTGAGGTTGAGTTGGCGGGCCCACGTCTGTCGGAGTCTGTTCAGATGGTTAAGCACCGAGAGAGTAGAAAATAATCCAACAGCCCACGTGAATTCGCAAGGGTAAGATGCTTGTGCTTTATGCCCTACGAAATGGCGAAAAGGTTTTTCATCCCCAAAGGCAAATAAAACATAAGGTTAAAGGAGGATCAACTTCGTTTTGATCTAACGGCTGGCATTATTTCACAGTTGCGAGATGCTTGAAGGATATGCTTCACGAAATAGCGAAAGTGAAAGGGGTTCGTCCAAGTGTCAAGCTAGATGGTGACGTGTACGTGGACATGTGGTTTCAGAAGAAGCTGAGGGCCCGCCGAGGTGTAACCGGTGGTAAAAGGGAGAGACACATGGCCAATGTGGAACTAGGCTTGAACGGTTTTCTAAAACCAATGGTTGAGTGCCATGTGGTAATCAATAACCAATAAAAAAGCAGCATAAGCAAAGCAGGCATAAAGGGTTTCCCTTAAAGGATGGTCATCTCCGAATTAATCCAACGCTTCACGTTGTTTCGCAGCCTGAAGTTGATAGATGTTTAAGCTCCGCGAAATAGCAAAAGACTGCTAGCAGTCAAGGTAAAGGTGCGGCTAGTAAAGATGTCGGCGGTCATGGTGAGAGTTAAATGCCGAGCAGTTAGAATTCTATCTAACGTTTGGCGTGGTTTTGAGAAGGAGAAGTGCTCGAAAGATAAAGTCTGCGAAATGGCAAAAAGGAGGTGGGGCCCAGTGCAAAGGCAAGACTGTTAAGTCAGTATAACGGCCGATCAAGTTTCTTTTGATCGAACGGTTGGTGTGATTTCATTTAGCGAAATTGCCTGAAGGTTATGCTTCACGAAACAGCGAAAGAGCGAAAAGAAAGAATTGTAGAAATGTTGTGGCCTGTTGGAGCAAAAAATATGAATTCTCTCATGAATTCAATTCTAAAGGGATGGCCGAAGCATGCGGAATCAATGTTGCAGTTAAGACCTTGGGTACCATATATGATCTCCTGTCGATTGAGTAAGGGTATCATTCAAAAGAATTGTTGCAGAAGAGGAGATACAGAGCTTTTGTCTTTAGATACAGAGTGAGTCAATTCAATTGCAGAGAAGATTCCTTCGAGCTAAAATCAAGTTTTCTTGTACTCCTATGTGGTAATTTCTTTGTGGTGTTTTAATTAAGGTCTTAATTTGTCACTGAACCATTTGGGGGTAGTATTTTGATTGCTTGCATTTTAAAAATGGCACCTAAGAGAGAGTTTTCTGGGAAGGTTAATTATCAGGAGAGGGCCATTTGTGATGATTTTCTTGAGCAGTTGACATTGTCAACTAACCAAGCATCAAAAGTAAAAGAATTAGTGCCTAGAGCTCCTCGCTTGAAGATAGGAGAAGGGCTATATGATAAGGGCAACTGGTTGAGAGATCCACAGGTCGGATTGTCTGGGTTGGGGTTATTCAAGGTTGGATTTGGAATGAGGAATTCTCTGGCCCCACAAAATAGCATCTGGGAGTTAGATGTAGGGAAGTTGGTCATCCCAAGGGTATTCATGGACATGGATCTATGGACTCAAATTGAACATAATTATGATCCAGTTACAAGAAGCATTAGGGACATAAATGGAAAAGCCCTTATTGAAATTAATAATGAAGAGTTCAGAAGTGCTTTTGGGCTCAATGAGTTTACAAATTTTTTAGAACCCATAAACTTCAAATCATTAGCTCAAGTATATGGTGCACAAAGGAATCATCTTAGGAGTGGGCCCCTTAAGGAATTTTTTGTGAAGATAGGTGGGTTGACAGTTGTAGGACCCAACACAGAAGAGCCCTTCTCATTGAATCTGTTCACCCTCAGGGCTAAAGGAATGTATTGGTCACTCTGCCAGGTTTTGGGAGAAGATGCTGAAGCAAATATGCCCAATCACTACTTGCTAATGATTGCTCAGATTTTGAATCCTTCCCTTGCAGTAACATTTGATTATGCTTCTTTCATTGTTGATGCTATCCATGAAGGGCTAATAGGAATAAAAAATGGGAAGGTGGATAGGCCTTTTAGATGGTATTCACTCCTTATGCATTTATTTCTATTCAAAGGTGGTGATTACTTTGCCAGTGGATTGGACCTCATCAAAGAGAAGGAAGGAGAAAAGATGCCAGTGCAACTATGGAGTACTGTGTTGTCATAGGATAGAGAGGATGCCAGTTTCTTAAAATTTGATAAATATTTTGCATCCAAGATTAGGACTCTCCTCTGCTCAGAGAACCCAAGAATCCCCAAGGTTCTTTTGGAGTTTGCTAGACCAAAAGAATTTGTAGAGAGTATAAAGATTGTTCACAATTGGGGTGACATTTATTTAGACCCAGTCTCAACAGTTTTCAAAGTTTTTGGTTTTAAAGGCACTCCATTCTTGTTGCCATATCAGGTCCCTCTCAAAGTGGGAATTGCATAAGTCCTTAGGCAGATTGGTAGTGTACAAAAGGTAGAGCTGACCAGTAGGGGTAAAGGGACTATTTTCCCTACGGTTACCATAGCCCATCAATTTATAATAACCAAGGGAGGTTGGAATTATTTTGAAGACTTTCTCAAACCCTATCATTTGTCAACTGCAATATCCAGGTGTGCTGATCCAGAAGACTTCTTCAATGACATGTTTAGAAACAGGGCAGTGTGCAGAGGAAGACCCCATCAATTTCAGTTTCCTGAGGACCTCACTAGAAATGAGTTTGATTTGGATGAGCAGGAACTGAGGAAAGAAAAATGGGTGGCTTATAAGAAAGCCTTAGACTTTATGCATCAGTTTGATGCCAGCTATGACCCATTGTCTAGCTTTTTCCCTTTTGAGGAGAAAATAAAGTTTTTAATTGTTTGCTTTGAGGATGTGATGCAGACCCTGAAGGAGAAGAGGGAAGCTGTGATTAAAAGCAACCCTGAAAAGGCAAGAATGATTCTAAGTAGGTCTGCCTCCACCAAAGCAATCCCTCTTGGTGACTACACACTACACAAGAAATCTAGTTATAATGTGCTGATGCCCACAACAGGGGAGCCCTCTACCTCCAAAGGAAAGAGGAAGATACAAGATGTCATTGACATCCAATAGAGCCCTAAGAAGCAGAGAGTAGGACAAGAAATACCATCTGATACACCTTTGTACTCTCCATCCCAATCCCCTATTCATATAGGAGATGAGCAAGTGGTAGCTAAGAAACTTTTACAGCTAGGCAGTTTAGGGGAAATTGCCTACACCTATGATAAGGTAGAGGAAGGAATGCCAGAAGAACCCCTTGCTGCCGAAATGGACATTACCACCACTAAACTTAAAATCCAAGAGTGGGATCTTGAGATAAAGCAGGCCAGTGATGACTTCTTGGTTGACAACAATTTTGTCACATCAGGAGCATTTATGCAGTTTGTATGGAAACAAAATATAGATAAATACAATGCAAGATGTGAGAAGAGAAAAGGTGAGTAGCCTAACAAAGATCCACCTCTAGTGGAGGAGGAAATAAAACAAGAAATGATGGAAGAATTTAAGACCATCACTCCCGAGCAAGGAAGAGATATGGTGGCACAAGCTGGAGTGCTTATTCTCCCTGAGTGGGACATAGTAGATGCCCTGGTACTAGAGGCAGTGAGGAAAGAAACTAAGCCCATGGAGGGAATCACTTTCAGCAAGGATAATGCCGCACTCGTCATGTGGTCTCTCAAGAGAGATGAGAGTAAGAGAAGTAAAGATACCCCAGGGTCAAGCTACCTTGGTGGAATGATAGTAAAGAGAGTGCAGAACACAGGGGTGGTAGAAGCTGCTAGCACTGTGCTAGAGACTGCAAAGTTTAGTGTTGTAGTAGCAGAAAAGGAGGCCAAGGAGAAAGCAGACCTCCAAGTCAAGTTGGAGACAATTTTGAATGCCTATAACAGTATTAAGGAAGAGGTAAGAGGTAGAGATAGCATCATTGTTAAGTTGCAAAGCCAGTTGACTGGACAGTACCATCAAGGTGAGTCTTCAACACTGATGATCTCCTCTTCTCCTACAAGACCTCCACCTAGTAGTCCCATCCTTGAGTTCCCACCATCTCCAGCACCCTCTTGCTCCTAGATGATTGAGATTACTCCTCAAGAGCTAGAGAATTTGAAACAGGCTCAGGCCCTGTATGCCAAGAAATATGAGGATAGAGTAAGGGCTACTATTTCAAGTTTTGCAGATACAATGAGTGCCTCATTGCTATATAATAACATAAGCAAGATTTTGGATATGAGGAATGAGATCAATGGAGATAAGGCCATTTTAACACCTATTTTTGACAAATGGAAGCCCAGAGAGCAAGACTTGGAGTCTATTTGTGCATCTTATGATGAAGCAAGGGCCAATCCTATCATCAAATCCACTTGTGATACCACCAAATACCTAGTAAAATTAGCAGAAGGGGTGGACAATGCTGATAGGAAAATTAACTTGTACAAAAAGGAGTATGCTGATCAGGTTTTTGAGTTGCTCCCAAGAGTTTTTGCTAGCCCAGATCAACTGAAGGATAAACAAGTATGGCTCAAGGAATTAGAGGCCAAACTATCAGCCAGGATTAAAGGAATTGTTGATTTAGATGATGCTTCCTTCTTTGTTGTGACAATTCAAGAGATAGAGAAAATCAAGTCTCATTATGGTTTTCTCAATTCGGAAGTCAACAAGATGAGAAATTCTTGGAAAAGGTTGACCAAGGCTAAGACAAAAGTGATTAATTTTGCGTGGCCAACTGATGATGTGTACAATGAATGGACAACAAAATATGCCATCCAGGATGCAGAACAGTTAGAGGGCACTCCTGAACAGTTAGAAGAGGTTGCAACCGAACAGCAAGTAGAAGAAGCTGCAGAGGTCGAAAAGGACTTGTAACCATTTTTGCAAAAGGTTTTGTAACTTCTTTTTGAGAAGCAATAATTGTAACAAGATCTCCTAGGAAAGTCTGAAGCTATGTGCATCCATGTTGTTATAAATGGATACTAGGACTAGTGAAAGAATGATCGCAAAGAATTGTAAGAAAACGCTACAGAAATTTATCTGAGCTTTTCTGAGTTTAATGGAGAATATTCAAAAGTTTTTGTAATACTTTCTTGAAGATAATATCAATATACAGGCCATTGGTTTTGAGTAAAAACTTTGTGTCATCTTCAAATGTGTTTGCAATTATTTACTGTTTCATTCTGAATAATCCAAGGTTATTTTGCTTGAATGGGGGTTGTAAGGCAACTTTCTGTAGATGCGTTTGCTAGCTTTTCTCTTTAGGAGGGAAATTAAATATGCGGGGATCATTTCTACCAATAAATTCCTTGTGAGACATCTTGAATCTTGATGAACATAGTTTACTTCAGTATATATAAATTCATATATGTGTCAGGCATATATAGGGATCAACAGAAGCTGAACCAATGGGATGTGAAGAGATATTTTGTTTGGGGAGTGTTGTTTGAATTTAGATGACTCTATGACCTTGGATAAGGCACCGGTATAGATCAAGGTTGTCTATTGCATGTTTTGTAGATCAAAATACTGAATATGAGTATAATTTTCATTCCTTTGTTTCAGTTAGTTTCAAGGTGATTAGATCCACTGGTTTTCTGGACTGGTTTGTTGTGGATTTATCTTTTGAAAGTGTGAATTTAGTTCACAAAGGTATACCCACCTGGACTTTGAGTAAGTCCGAAGTGTAGAAGGTTAAATCAAACCTTGTCATATGTTGTCCTAAGAGTTTCCTTCCCTTTGATATCTCTTCTGCACAGAGTTTAATCATTTTATTATAAGGATGTTAAAGTGAATTAGATTTTGAAGACAACATGATCTTCCTTTATTGCAACAAAAACCCATCCATTATCTAGTGGATCTTCATCTGAGTCATCTGTAACACCTTCATCTGCATAGTAACATGACTTATCTCTGTTTTTCTTTAATCTATATCTCTGATATTCAGGATTAGGCTTATATGATCTTTTTGCTTCTTCCCTTAATCTTCCATGTCTATCAGGACATCTAAATTCCATATGACCAACTTTATTGCAATTAAAACATTTGAAAGGTGCTTTACCTTCATACTTACTTCCTGTTGGACCTTTAGGCATTTTCCTTGCAAATAGTGCTTCAAGTTCTTCAACTTCTTCATTTTCTCTCCTCATATCTTCAAGTTCTTTTGCATAAAGTGTTTTCCAATCAGTTTTGTCAGATGATGATGATGTTGATGATGATGATGATTCTTTGAAAGCTAACTCAGTCTTTACAGTAGCAACATGACCAAATTCTTCAAGCTCAAATGCTGAAAGTTTCCTAGCCAAAGTATCTCTAGAAACTGAAGTATTAGGCATTGTTCTCATTTCATTAATAGAAGTTACTTTCATTTTGTAAGCTATTGGAAATTCTCTTAAAACTTTAGATACAATTTCATCTTCACTTAAGGATCCTCCACAACATTGTATTCCTAAAACAATTTCATTAACTCTTTCCATAAATGCAGAAATTCTTTCATCTTCTTCTATTTTCAAATTTTCATACCTGACCTGATAACATTCCAGTTTTGCAATTTTGATAGTGGTATCTCCTTCATTCAGTGTCTCCAGCTTATCCTAAATAGCTTTAGCAGTAGATTGGTCTGATAATCTCATGATTTACTGATCTGATAATGCACTCAAAAGTGCTTCCCTTGCTTTGCAATCATTGTACATATCCTTAGCTAATGTTGGTGGATGAGGTTGATTTGGAATAGGAGCAACACAACCATTCTTTGTAACATCCCATATAACTCTTCCAATGCAGTTCAGATGTGTTTTCATTATGATCTTCCATATGCCATAGTTAGTTCCATCAAGATTCAGACTGTCCTTCCTGAAAATATTTGTTGCCATAGGATCTCCTCAAGCTGTTAGGCTTCTACAAAAAGAGGACTTAGCTCTAATACCAATTCTTAGGTCCTGGGAAGGACAGCTGAGAGGGTGGTGAATCAGTTGTGAACCAGTTGCCAATAAATTGTAATCCAAATGCAAGTTATTCCAATTTAAACTTAATGTGGGTAAACCAAACTTAATTGTCGGTAAAACATATTAATAGATATAACAGTACCGATTTAACTTATGCATGAAACATAAAGAGAAACAACATCCACAACACATAACGTAGATATTTTGATGTGGAAACCCGGTAAGGGGAAAATCATGGTGGGAAACCTTACCCACAATCAGATGATACTACTGCAGATAGTATGTGTATATAAATGGGGTCTGCACATGTAGAAAGGCCAACTACCTAGAGCTCATTGCTCAATCATAAATTAGGAGTCACACTGACTACATAATTGGATGGTTAAATCCAATGATAATGTACTTCTCAAAATAGCATCTCCAATGTTGGATTCAGTACCATTTAAGCTCTGAACATGAGTGTCAAAACACCTTCAACCTTTGAATAATGTATGCGTGATTCACACAAGGATCTGCTTATTTTCGCTCTTCAATATCCACACTCACTCATGATTACCACGATCTTCAATAAGATCTTACAATCATATATACAAAACCTAAGACCAAATGAATAGGTCGGCTCACTAAAGATATTACATTTAAATCAATTACAAATAAGTTTTGATGCGATACAACATGTCGACTCAATACATTTACCAATCAATAAATCATCTCCATGACATGTGCTAATCTAGAATAGATAACATGTACCGATCCATAACCTAGACCTATCTACCGATAAAGGAAAATTTATCAACCTGATCAGACCAATAAGAAAAACAACAAAACCAAACTTCCAATCCATGTCTTTGACATAACCAAATGATCTTTAGATTATCATCGCTGCTAGTGAACCATATAATCTGTTGGTGAACATATACTGGTGACTGTGTGTAAGCCACTAACCATACTAGTGAACATAATGTAAACCTTCAAGAAGAGAAGTGTTGACATCAATGACAAAACCAATGCAACAGATGACAAAGTCATCCATAATACCAACAGTATACCGGTAACATATCTTTAACCAGTAATGATTTATGGTTTGGCAGTGGATCTTATCATATTCATAACTTAGTGATGATATGTCAAAAATTGTGTGTAATGATAAGATTATGTTTAAGCATGTACAAGGATCAGATTTCTTGGGAAACAACAAAGTTCTTAGTAGAATGTGACAAGAGTTTGATTGCTTATCAAATTGATGTGTGGTGATCATTCAATAGTGGAAATTGTCTAGAAATTTATTGTAATGATCTATAATGATCTTTAATATAAATTCATTATATTTTGAATGTAGTTAGGGTTATGTAGCCGACCTAACTGAAAAGTGTATTTAGGGCTAGTTGGAGAAGAGATTGTGTGTTTGTAGTTTGAGAAGAATGTGTTGCCGAACTAGATTGAAGTGTATGCATATGTGTAGCAGAGTTGGGCTGAAAAGGATATGTACTACCAAGCAAGGAAGTGTCATGATCAGATCATTTGCCTTGTTGTTCCCTAACAGTTACAATAGTCTGACATCCCTTAACTGGGTAGATCCTTATAGGTCTTATTTGTAAATCCCTTCACCGGGTGGCTCATTAACTTGAGTTTAAAATCCTCTAACAAGGTTACTCCTAATAGGGTAGAGCTCCTAACAGGGCTGAGGCAAATCCCTTAATCGGGTGACTCGTAACAGGGTTTTCTCTTAACCGGGCATATTGTAAGCTCCTAACCAAGCTAGGCCTTTAACTAGGCACATTCTGAAAGAGTGCAAATATTTTGTGGGTGCTAATTCCCATCGTGGTTTTTCCCATTTGGGTTTCCACATGAAAAATCTTTGTGTTCATGTGGTGATTGCACTGTTGATTTGAGCATTTGATATCTTTACATTGTTTACATAATGATGAACACTTGAGTGAAAGGTTTGGTAAATTAGTTTAGCAAAATGTTTGAGTAGTTACCGGTATAATTTTTTGAAGTATTGCAAAAAAAAAATACTATTGATTCACCCCCACATCTCAGTAGTAACCGGATCCTCATAATAACAATTGGTATCAAAGCCTAATTCCCTTAAAGGCTTAACCGCTTTGGAAGGTTAAAAGAGTTATAGAGAGCTCTCACATAGGCTTGCAGAATCTAAAGAAGCCCGTGGTGAACTAAAGGTCAAGTACAAATCTTCATTGGCTAAGAGAAAAGAGTTCGCTGGGCAATTGTTGGAACTCAGTGAAAGCAGTTCATCTGATGAAGCAAACATTGATGCCTTGGTTAATGAGGTGGAAAAGATGGAAGATGATAAGACAAATCTGAGGAGAGATATGGAAGCCCTTACCATCAGGATGAGCCAAGAGTTGGAAGCTAGAAGGACAACTAAAGACAAAGTAAGAGATATGGAGGATGAGATCTTAAAGCTGAATCGAGAGATTGGTATCCTACATGTACATCTTCAAGAGAAAGAAGAGGAAAAAGAGGAAATACAAGTTGATCTAGACATGGCTATGTATCTTAGAGAAAGTCTCACAAAGAAGAATGAGGTGCTTGCCAAGGATCTAGCTGATGCAAATGAGTTACTAGCTAAATTCAACAAGAGTGTTGCTATGCTTGATGAGAAGATTCAGTCATAAAGGCAGAATGGAGATACACATGGCTTAGGATATAGAACCTTTGAACAAGGAGAGCCATCTAGTACCAAGGTCACCATGCATGCAACCAAACCTACACAAAAGACCAAGAAGAACATTGGTAAGAAAATCTACAAACCAGTATGCTTTAACTATCATAAGGTAGGTCATACTGCAAATGTTTGTAGAAGTAGATCCAGTACTTTTGATGGATATAGACCTAATGCATATGAAGGATATAAGTCTAGTACTTTTGATGGATATTGCTTCAAATGCAACAAGTATGGGCATAGAGCTGTTGAGTGCAAGTCAAGGGTGAACAATCAAAGATCTTACATGGATCAGAGGTCTAATGGTGAATGGAAGAGATCTTCCAATGATAAGAGAAACCCTACTTGGAAGAGATCTTATAGTGACGGGAGGAATTCTACTTGGCAGAGACCTTATGTGAACTGATCTAGTCCATATGAAATGGAGAATAGATGGAATGTGACATGTTCAATCTGTCACAACTATGGTCATGTAGTGATGAATTGCCAGAGAAGAATTGGTAGAGGCAATGATGGACCCTAGAGAGCATCGAGATTGGCATGTTTCCATTGTCACAAAGCGGGACACCTTGCAAAGTTTTGTAGAGCTAGAATGAACCAATCGGTTAATCAGTCTATTGACCAGAAAGGAAAGAAGATGATAGATGTGGAAGAAACCAAAAGTGAGATGAATAAGATATGGAGAAAGAAAAGTGAGGAGAAACCACCAGAGGACTCAAATTCTTTAGCTGGTGTGGAGAATCTCTCACCATAAAACTAAGATATAGTATGAAGCTTAGGGGGAGCCTATTGTCAGATCCATTTCTAGAGCCCCTAAATGGTATGTGGTAAGTCAAATCTGCATATTTTGATGCAATATGATGTTACAAAGTGATTTTGAGATGTATTTGGTAAATTGGATGTGATATGTGAACTTGTAATAAGTTCTATGGTTGAATGGTGATTAGGGTATGCTCAACTAGGTTTAGCAAAAGGCAAAGAAAAAGGTGTTTGATAGTCTCTTTTTCACTTAGCATTTTTGAGAGCACATCTGGAAGGCGACAGAAACATAGAAGAGCTTTTGACTACTACTTTGGCAAAGTTGATAGTGGATTGTGAATATTGTGGAAGAGCACTCAGACTAAAAACCATAGTTTTGAAGAAGTTTGATGATACCAACTAATCTGATACAGTAGAGGAGAAGAAGATAGTGATCTTTGAATCGAAAGTTCAAAATGATGTTGAGCAGAACAGTGTGGAGGATACTGCTCAACCGAAAGATGAAGAAGATGAAGATGAACAAGAAGAATAAACTTCTATACCAGAACTAGTTATAACTAGATATGTAAAGTTGAATCACTCTGTAGAGCAAATAATTGGAGATAGGAATGTTGGAGTTCAAACAAGAAGAAAGATAAGAGAAAGTACTTGTTGGATTTCCACAGTTGAACCTAAGACAATGAGGGAAGCTCTCAAAGATGATGATTGGATAAAATCTATGAGTGAGGAACTTGATCAAATAGAGAAGACCAACACTTGGTCACTTGCCCCTAGACTAGCTGATAAAAATGTGATTGTTACTAAGTGGGTGTTTAGAAATGAATTGAATGAAGATGGTGAAGTGATCAAGAATAAGGCTAGACTAGTTTGCAAAGGATATGCACAAGAAGAAGGTGAGGATTATGGAGAAACATTTGCACCGGTTGCTAGACTTGAAGGAGTAAGAATGCTACTTGCATTTGTTGTATTCAAGGGATTCAAGGTATACCAAATGGATGTAAAGTCTCCAATTTTTAATGGAATTCTAGAAGAAGAGGTTTACATTGAACAACCAGATGGGTTTGCATTGACTGAAGACAAGGACATGGTGTGCAAACTGCATAAAGCTTTATATGGATTAAATAAAACATCAAGAGCATGGTATGAGAGACTCCATTCACATCTGATAAAGATTAGATTTCAAAGAACCAATGAGGACAACAACATTTACTTGAAGATAGAAGGAGACAAATTATTAATTGTAGAAGTGTTTGTAGATGATATTTGGAGGAGATGATGAAATGAGTTTAACTTTTACAGAAGAAATGAAAAAGGAATTTGAAATGTTTTTGATAGGAGAAATGAAAATTTTCATTGGTTTGTAGGTCCAACAAATGAAAGGAGGAATCTTTATCAATCAGTCCAAGTATGTGAAGGAGGTATTGAAATTTCTTGGAATTGAAGACTATAAACTAGTTGGAACCCCTATGGTTACTGGTTGCAGATTATCCAAGGAAGATGATTCAGATCCAGTGAATAAAAATGAGTATAGATCAATGATTGGTAAACTACACTATGTTGTTCATACCAAATCGGACATTGCTCATGCAGTTGGTATAGTGGCTAGATTTCATAAAAGTCCTAAAGAGACTCATATGATGGCAGTGAAGAGAATTTTCAGGTATCTTAGACGAACTATTGATTATGGATTATGGTATCCATACAAAGGAAACTTCTCTTTGAAGGTGTTCACAAATGTTGATTGGGTAGGAAATATAGATGAATGGAAGAGAACAACCAGTGGATCATTCTTTTTAGGAGGAAGACTGGTATCCTGGACCAATAAGAAACAAAGTTGCATTTCTCAGTCTACAACAGAAGCAGAGTATGTGGCTACATCTATGAATTGTACTCAAGCAATATGGATGAGACATGTATTGGAAGGATTCAAGGAGACTATGACAGAACCGGTGGTAGTGTATTGTGATAATACAAGTGCAATAAGTATTTCAAAGAACCCAGTATTGCATGCTAGAACAAAGCATATTGAACTGAAGTATCATTTTTTGAGAGAAAGAGTGCAGGAAAAGCAAGTCAGAACGGAGCATGTGTCAAGCAAGGAGCAGTTGGCTGATATCTTCACTAAGCCATTGCCTAAAGAGGCCTTTAAATATCTCAGAGGCAAGCTAGGGGTTATACCCCTACTAAAGGTCAATTAAGATGTTGTTGCAACATCAATCCAGTGGACTAACTAAAAATCTTTCACTGTAGATTGATGTGAAGTGGGCTACTCCTCAGGGGGAGCAACTAAGATGAAGAAAACAAGAGCAAAAAAAGATGAATTTAACACTTTGCACCTTTGGCATTATTGTCAAAGGGGGAGAGAAAAGTGATAGGGAGAGAGAAAAGTGATAGGGAGAAAAGTAAAGTAAAGGAGGAATAGAACAATGAAGAGCAGGAAGAGAAGAACATGTACAACAATCATAACTAGAACTCTAACAGTTTTGCATGATGAGATTTTTGTATTGCTATTTTGGTGTTGCCATCAATGCCAAAGGGGGAGATTGTTGGCATAACTGGTGAAGATAATGATGGGGAGATTATTGGCATATGGAGATGATGTTGATGATGATGATGAGAAGATGTTCGGTAAATTTATTGTTGGCATAACTTGTAAAGTTGATGGAGATTGCCAACTAGATGATGATAATATAGTTGTAAGTTATTTGATGACTTTATTTGTGTTGTCATTGATGGCAACCATGTTTTTTGAGTCTTCTAAGTCATCTAGACCTACCAGTATAGCCTAACTAGTAGTGGAACCGATTTACAAGAAGGTAAACAAGAACAGAGCGATGATCAAGAGACTGGTGCAGACGGTTGGAGTAGAGTTAGATGTTGCAGTATAAAAAATATGTTTATGACATTGGCATGAGTCTGTGATTGCAACCACGTCAGCAGATTCGACATATTGAGTGAGTTATGATTGATTGTTGTGAACTCAGTGAAGAAGTATGTATACTGGTAACAGATCTTTAACCAATAATGATTTATGGTTTGGCGGTGGATCTTATCATGTTCATAACATAGTGATGACGTGTCAGAAACTGTGTGTAATGATAAGATTGTGTTTGAGCGTGTACAAGGATCACATTTCTTGGGAAAAAACAAAGTGCTTAGTAGAATGTGATAAGGGTTTGATTTCTTATCAAATCGATGTGCGGTGATCATTCAACAATGGAAATTGTCTAGAAATTTGTTGTAATGATCTTTAATGTAAATTCATTGTATTTTGAATGTAGTTAGGGTTATGTAGCCGACCTAACTGAAAAGTGTATTTAGGGCTAGTTGGAGAAGAGATTGTGTATTAGTAGTTTGAGAAGAAGGTGTTGTCGAACCAGATCGAAGTGTATGCATGTGTGTAGCAGAGTTGAGATGAAAAGGATATGTACTAGCAAGCAAGGAAGTGTTTTATCAGATCATTTGCCCTGTTGTTCCCTAACAGTTACAACAATCTGAAATCCCTTAACTAAGTAGATCCTTCCAGGTCTTATTTGTAAATCCCTTCACTGGGTGGCTCATTAACTTGAGTTTAAAATCCTCTAACAAGGTTACTCCTAAGAGGGTAGAGATCCTAATAGGGTTGAGGCAAATCCCTTAACCAGGTGACTCCTAAAAGGGTTTTCTCTTAACCAGGCGCATTCCGAAAAAGTGCAAATATTTTGTGGGTGCTAATTCCCATCGTGGTTTTTCCCATTTGGGTTTCCACGTGAAAAATCTCTGTGTTCATGTGGTGATTGCATCGTTGATTTGAGAGTTTGATATCTTTACATTGTTTTCATAATGACGAACACTTGAGTGAATGGTTTGGTAAATCAGTTTAGCAAAATGTTTGAGCAGTTATCAGTACAATTTTTTGAAGTATTGTAGAATTGTTTTACTACTAATTCGCCCCTTCTCTCAATAGTAACCAGATCCTCATAATAACAAAAAATGCATAAAATTTTTGACAAAAAAATTCAAGGTGACATCATCCTAATATTACTATACATTGCTATTAGCCAATAGAATTATAGATAAATGTTTTTTGTAGATTAAATTAAATAAATGTAAATGAATAAAAACATTTGAAAAAAAGTTAACATATTTTAATTCATGATTCTAATTGATTGATGTTTTGACATTTAATAGTTTTGGGTGAATGCATTAGTATTCATGCCTATGACATAAACTAACATCAAACTTAATATAAATGCCTTGAATATAATATCTATCAATATCTTTTAAATATTCATTTTCTTGCTAACATCTCTTTGTATATTATCTTTTGATAAAATATCTACCTTTGATATTGAATATCTCCTCTCATGATGCTTGTCACAAGGCTAATAACCCTCTCCATGTAGTTAAATCCCAATCATCCATTCTATCTTTTTATTTTAGCCATCCTTTTTTTAATTGGAAAAACTATTTAAGAGAGTAAATAATCTTATGCTAACTAAATACTCCTATTTTCATAATCAAATTCTCAATTATACTCATATATTGTCAAATAAGCGATGTAACTACGAACAACATCCATATTCATCCAATTGAAACAAATCTCACATATTAGTAGAGTTTTGGTGCATATTTTTTGTTATATTTTAAATTATCTTGTTTACTTCCATTTTCTGTATCATGGTGTGAGCTTTTATTTGATTTTTTGGGTTTGTATTGGCTACTAATCCATTTGCTTGAACAAGGCTCCATACTCTCTATGCTAGCTAATAAGTGTCTTCTTTCTTAGTTACTCTTGTTGATGAGAGTATCAATGGATCATGGAAAGTTGTGGATAATTAAAAAAAGGATTCAATTTTGCATAATTTGCATCTTTGATCACATGTCAAATTGGGTGAAAATAGCTTTAAATTGTAAATGAAACTTAAATACATCATGAGATATCACCTATGAATTTATGTAGCCTTTTCAAAATTTAATGTGTCCATATGTATGGGTCTAATACACTTTTCCTACTCTTTATCTCCATTATAATTCAAAGGGAGCAATGCCTTAAACCTCAATTCACAACAAAAAATAATTCTTTAATAAACAATATAAATAAAATAAAATAAAATAATTTTTAAATAATCGTAAAATAAAATAACTCTTAAGTGAAAGAAATGACTCTTAAGTAAATAAAAAAAAAATCAAGCTTACTCATCTCTTAGTATTTTTTAGATAGATATATTGAAGACATATATATTAATAAAAAAATAGTGTATAGTAAATAGAATAACACATTTAATATAAACACCTCAAATATAATATCATTCAACATCTTTTAAATATATTTAAATTTTATATTAATATTAATTTACTCACAATTATTTAATATAATTATTTATCATTTTTATATAAACTAATATATTATATTTATTGTACTTTTTTTATGACAAAGTGTCTATATTACCATTTATAAAATTAGCCACACCTTTAAAGACTATGTGAAACAACACCTTGAAATATAAAATCATAGGACAAAGCAGCTAAACGATGATAATACCATATGATTTACCCTACAATAAATATATTTAAAAATCTATATTAATTATTAAAAAATAATATTCATTTTGATTCCATTTTCATTTGAAAAGAAAGGTATATTAAATTGTAATCAAACATATCCTACAATATTGATTTGGATTCCATTTTCATTTGAGAAGAAAAGTATATTAAATTGTAATCAAACATATCCTATAATATTCATTTCAATTCCATTTTCATTTGAGAAGAAAAGTACATTTAGTTGTAATCAAGCCTATCTCATAATATTCATTTTGATCCCATTTCCATTTTAGAAGAAAAGTATATTAAACTATGTAATCAAACATATCTCATAATAATCATTTTGATTCCATTTCCATTTCACAAGAAAAGTATATTGAATTGTAATCAAACATATCACATAATATTCATTTTCATTCCATTTTCATTTGAAAATAAAAGTATATATAGTAATAATCAAACATATCCTATAATATTCATTTCAATGCCATTTTCATTTGAGAAGAAAGTATATTAAGTTACAATAAAAAGATATATTAAGTTGTAATCAAGCATATCCTATAATATTTATTTTCATTAGATTTTTCTTTGAAAGAAAAAAAGAAAGATTATTTTATAGTCTATGATACCCTGCAATTGTATATGGGTCGAGATGGCTTATAGCAGTATGGGACTATCTCATATTTCTTGTGGGGGAGGCATCTAATTGTACTACAAATGAGACATACATACCTCATTTGAAATTTGAACTTATAACCTCTCTTTAAAAAAAAGAAAAATATATGAATTGGAAAAAGTATATTAAATTTAATCATAAATAACCCACATCCATTGAGAGGGGGGATGACTTATGCTCTCTTTTGAAAATATGAACCACATTGAGAGGGGGGGTGACTTACGCTCTCTTCTGAAAATATGAACCACATTGAGAGGGGGGGTGACTTACGCTCTCTTTTGAAAATATGAACCACATTTATAGGAATATCTGCACTTTAGCAAGTGATAGTCAACAACAAACATGCATTCTAGAAGCATTGAAACAGCCAAGAATGACTCCATTACCAATTAATCAATCGCCACTCATTTGAATTTCTCTCTAGTCTCAAACAATGGGCCATACAATTTTAATCCATTATCTGTCCTGTATCGCTCTGATATCCTCCTGCATTCATCCAACAAACTCTGCAAATCCTCTCAATCCAACAAACTTACTTCTCCACTCCAACTCGAACACCAACCATGGCATCCCTCTGCCCCTGTATTCAACCCCACTTTCCTCTCATCCCCCCACCACTTCATTCACCAAGTTCCCCTTCCAATACAACCTCAATCTAATGGCGGAAATCCAGATGGGCAACCCTCCTCAGAAGCAAAAGATGGTGTTGGACACAGGCAGCGAGCTCTCATGGCTGCAATGCACACAGTCCTTCAACCCACTTCTCTCCTCCTCCTACGCCCCAATCCCCTGCACTTCACCAATCTGCACAAAACAAACCTCAAACTTCCCAATTCCCACAATCTGCAATGCCAATCGCCTCTGCCAATTCATTTACCCCTACGCAGACCAAACATCAGTACAGGGCAATCTCGGAACAGACACCATTACTCTTCCTGAACTCAAAATCCCAAATTTTGTATTCGGCTGCAACATTTTGGCCCCTCTGCCCGGGACCCCCGGCCTAATGGGGCTCGGGCGTGGCGCATTGTCATTCATTTCACAGATTCCAAAACCCAACCAGAACAAATTCTCTTACTGCATTGCAGACCCAGTGGAAAGCCCCAATTCCCCAGGTGTTCTTCTGTTGGGTGATTCGCCATTTTCAAAGTATTTGCATTACACTCCCCTGTATACCATTTCAATTCCACTGCCTTACTTCAACCGTGTGGCCTACAGTGTCCGGATTCGAGGCATCAAGGTCGGAAAGCTTCGATTGGGTATTCCCAAATCTGTTTTTCTTCCTGATCACACGGGTGCCGGACAGACCATGATCGATTCGGGTACCCAGTTCAGTTTCCTGGTGGGAGAAGCCTATTTGCCGCTCAGGGCAGCATTTTTTCGCCAGAACCAGGGGATTATGAACCAGAGTGTAGATGATAGCTTTGTTTTTCAAGGGGCTTTTGATCTGTGCTTTTCTCAACCTGGAAATTCAGCTTTCCCGCAGGTTAGCCCTGTTACTCTGCTGTTTGATAACCGAGCGCATGTGAAGTTGCAGAGCCACCAGCTGCTGTATCAGGTGCCCGGAGATCTTGTTCGGAATGGGCGGAGTGTTTACTGTTTCACGTTTGGGAACTCGGATTTGGTAGGCATTGTGGAGAATATTATTGGGAATTTCCATCAGCAGAACTTGTGGGTTGAGTATGATCTCCAGAGCTCTCGCATTGGATTTGCAAGGGCTAATTGCCGGTTTAGTTGATTTGGAAGGTGGCGATTGGAATCCATGGATGCCCAGTTGCAGGATGAGGGATGATTTGGAGATTAGGTGGTCTGAATTAGCTTGTTGATCTTGTTTTTGAATGTTTAATTCAGTCTGATCTGCTCTAAAATTACTTGGTTGCGCATGTCAAACATGATGTGCTGTCTTGCTTGACAGTCTGGTTTTGTTGGAATCAGAAGGCCTCCATAAGTCTTGTTGCTGACCTTAAGGCATTCTAAGGTTGTTGAAGTCTGGAAAAGGGGGCAATAAAGACAAATTAGTGTTTGAATGGATCTTTTAGACTGTGGCAGGAAAAAAAAACATTAGGTATTCTAAGGGGCAGTGTTCATGTAGTCGATATAAAACGGTTCTTTTATTCAATAGTAAAACATTTTTGACAATTAATAATAGGTTAAATTTATCGGCATTTTAGCATAATAAATGTTTTTGAGCTCAAGAAATGTAGCTTATTGTCTTTTTAAACACTTTATTAATCAATAAATTGACAATTTCTTGTATATGAAATAGTTTATAATTCATCATTTCTTTTGACGTTTAAAAATAAATTAATGATTATAATAGTAAAATGGATTTATTTATGTAAATTTTTATTTAGTTTTGAGATAATTTTGATAGAATGTTTTCATATAGTTATATATTGATAAATGACATATTCTTATGTAAATTTAGGTTGATTTCTTTATTTTTTTATCTATCTACATGCTTATTTAGGTTTGCCCTTGCACCATGTAGACTTGACTCTCAAATTTTGAAAGTTTAAATTCAAATTTTGACAATTCTAACTAGTTTCACTAAAAGGAACCATTCTAGTAATGTTTCGTTATGGAGCACTAAAAGGAACATAAATTTGTATCAAATAATTTTATAACATATGCATTCATAAAGCATGCCATCTTTGATACTTTCCATGAACATAAAATCTAGTCAAATTGATAGGATCAATCTAGGAGAAGATGATCAAATTATGATTTAATGATCTCCTTGACTTATTATCAATATTACTAGTACTTAAGTTATTTATGATCTAAATTATTAATATTCATGCATCCTTATTTGCTCCTAAGCTCTATATCCTTTGTTGATAATTGATCCAAAAAACTTCTTTTAATGGGCTCCATTAAAATATCAAGCATTATGGTCATTCCTCTCATGCCCTTGATCTGTTATTATTGTTCTTGTGAAGTGTGATACCTGCAGCTGCAACACAAACACTCAATAGATCATTACAAGCATGGTTAGCAAATAATAAGCAAATGAAAGATGAACCATGACAAAGCAACCTATCGTCTCCTAAGAGATGCGAGTATGGATTTTCTCTCAGATCTGGATAAGCGATCCCAGTGACTTGACTACACCTAGATGGAGGATTTGAAATGATATGCAAAGATGAGATTGATTAAGCTAGATTGATCCAAGAGACTAATTAAGCTAAAGATATGCATGATTAAGCTACATGATTCAAAAATTATGCTAGAAAATGATCAAATTAAGCTAAATCTAAGATGCAATTGCCTATAACAACAATGCTCAAATGATATGCCTATAGTAACAATGCCTATATTGATAATGAGATGGGATCCTTTGTGCTCCAAAATGGGGGATATTTATAGGATTTTCAAGGCCAAGGATGAGGTGGCAGGAATCAATGGTCAAGATTGAGTCTGAAGATATCAAGGGTGAAATTGGAGGAGTTTGGAGAAGAGATTGGAGGAAGGGACACTTGTCATCTCTATGGTGACAAGTGCCAAGGAGCCTTGTTCGTGAGAGGGCAAGTGTCCAAGGGAAGAGACATGTGGCCAAAGTGCCATGTGTCTCAAGGGAAGAATGTCCACACCATAAGAAATTAGGATAAGGAGGTTAGAATGTGAAAGATAGGATAGGGTTAGGGAAACCCAAAGTTAGGTGGAATGGGTTAGTTTAGAGGGATGGTTAGGTTAGGTGGTTAGAAGTTAGGAGGCATGTGGGTAATTTGAATTTAAAAAATTCAAATAATAGGAAAAGACTAATTAATTTTCAACAACTCATAAATTGATTTGTTTTAATTAATTAGAGGATTAGAAGAATTGATTAAAATGAGGGGAAGATTAATTAGTTTGAATTAATTAATCAAAGGGGACCATGGAATGAACTTAATGAATAAATCTTTAGATATATTAATAAGTAGATGGAAGGGAGATTTTAATCAAATTGCTAATGAATTCAATTAAATTAGGGAGGGGGATTAATTAAATAATTGCTTATTTAATTAATTATCTTTAGACCATTTTTAGGTGTATACATTTCGCCCTTCTTTGAAGCGAGGTGTGATGACACATTGATTCAAAGAATAATCTCATTTTGATGATTATATTGGTTTGATAGGATGCCCCAGACATTGATTGATAAATTGCAGTACGATGATGCCCCCTCAGGAGATTAATTGAGATAATTGATTTTTTGGAGTGTGTGAATTTATGCGAAATTGATATCTCGATTAGAAATGATTTGATTTCTGCAACTCTGGTTGATGAAAATGCGACTTCTACGATCACGATGATGTGGTCCTTGATTATTGATAAAGCTTATTGATTAGATTGATAAGATCGAGATTCAGTCTAGTTTCAGGAATGACACCTCCTGTATAAGACAAAGATGATCAAATCATTTGGTTTCAGGAACGATATATCCTGTATAAGACATCATCAGAACGTCTGGTTCTAGGAAAGATACATCTTGTATAAGACATGATAGAATCGATTTAGATGCGATCGATTGATAGGATTGATAAGGTTGATTGAGCAAAGAACTGACAGATTTGTCGATACCAAGTTGCGGGAAGATTCAGATATGTTGATGTTGGTTTGGTTGAGGGAGTAACATTAAATTTGTGTTGGGTCGACAATATCTCGAGAGAGATGAGTCACCAGTCTGATTATGTACACACTTATGATGATACCTTGATGATTCCTGCGATAGATTTAACCTTGGATAAAATGAGCATGCAGGATCCCATGCAAGAATGAGATGCAAGCAAAATGCAAATGAAAATGCAAAGCTACGACCGGACCAGTCACTGGGTTATTGTGTTTTGTCATCATTGAGCTTTTTTAAAATGTGGGAAGTGAGTGCAAACATTGATGGTATAATTAAACCATGATGACCTGAGTACTACTTTCCTGGATTTTGATATGGCAAGTTAACACAAGCATCGAGGTATAATTGAACCAAGATGACCTGAGTGTTGCGTATGTAAAACAGGCAGTATTAATCATTCTTATATGCAAATTGGAAATGTCTTAGATGATACTCCAATGATCATGTCCTTAGACAAATTTGCACATATTAATGATTAATTTATAGACAACAGACAAGAAAAATATCATGTTCCTCTAGTCAGAGACATCTTGGAGTCACTCAGAAATCATGATAGCGAAAATCAAGATAGAAAAGTTGAACAATCATGTTAAAATCATTATCCAAAAGATATCATCTATTGAAAGGTGTGTGAATGTGCTTAGACTGATATATGATAGTTTGATGGTTGACAATTTGATCTTGTGATCAACGTTGGATGTGTCTCAGTTTTCGCTTGATAAGAGTTGCCTGACTATTGTTCTTCCTATTTGATTAAGCTCAAAATGATTGATAATTTTTCCCCTAGCTAGGTGCAGGATTTTGCCCCAAGCCTAGAAACAAATTCATTATGATATATCCAATGATCCAAACCATGGCGAGAAACCACCCGGGATTCCTTTGTATGTACAAAGGCTTTATTATGTATATGAACACCGCTGATGGAAAATGAATGCAAGTGGAAGGATGCATGAACTAATAGATCATTACAAGCATGGTTAGCAAATAATAAGCAAATGAAAGATGAACCATGACAAAGTGACATATCGCCTCCTAAGAGATGCGAGTATGGATTTGCTCTCAGATCTGGATAAGCAATCCTTGTGACTTGACTACACCTAGATGGAGGATTTAAAATGATAATGATATGCAAAGATGAGATTGATTAAGCTAGATTGATCCAAGAGACTAATTAAGCTAAAGATATGCATGATTCAACAATTATGCTAGAAAATGATCAAATTAAGCTAAATCTAAGATGCAATTGCCTATAACAACAATGCTCAAATGATATACCTATAGTAACAATGCCTAAATTGATAATGAGATGGGATCCTTTGTGCTCCAAAATGGGGGATATTTATAGGATTTCCAAGGCCAAGGATGAGGTGGCAGGAATCAACGGTCAAGATTGAGTTTGAAGATATCAAGGGTGAAATTGGAGGAGGTTTAAGAAGAGGTTGGAGGAAGGGACACTTGTCATCTCTATGGTGACAAGTGTCAAGGAGCCTTGCTCATGAGAGGGAAAGTGTCCAAGGGAGGAGACATGTGGCCAAAGTGCCATGTGTCTCGAGGGAAGAATATCCACACCATAAGAGGTTAGGATAAGGAAGTTAGAATGTGAAAGATAGGATAGGGTTAGGCAAACCCAAGGTTAGGTGGAATGGGTTAGTTTAGAGGGATGGTTAGGTTAGGTGGTTAGAAATTAGGAGGCATGTGGGTAATTTGAATTTAAAAATTCAAATAATAGGAAAAGACTAATTAATTTTCAACATCTCATAAATTGATTTGTTTTAATTAATTAGAGGATTAGAAGAATTGATTGAAATGGGGGGAGGATTAATTAATTTCAATTAATTAATCAAAGGGGACCATGGAATGAACTTAATGAATAAATCCTTAGATTTATTAATAAGTAGATGAAAGGGAGAATTTAATCAAATTGCTGATGAATTCAATTAAATTAGGGAGGGGGATCAATTAAATAATTGCTTATTTAATTAATTATCTTCAAAACATTTTTAGGTGTATACAGTTATGTTATTTTTTTCTGTTATGATTTTACCAAGATTCATACCTCTATCCATGGTATTGTGTTTAATAGACCTAGTGATGAAGATCAACAATTGAGAACCCTCAGTGACTTCTCAATTGTTAGAGCTCTAAAACAATCTTTCACCAAATCATGCATATTTGTAGGTAATTTTCAATATATTAAGACATTTAAATAAACCAAAGGCAATATTAGTCTTGCTAGCAAAAAAAAATTCTTCATATTATGGAAATAAAACAATAACATAGTCTTTCAAACCTGCAACAAGCTATGGATTCCATGGTTATGCAAATTAGCTCTCACAAACCATCTGCATCAACAAAATTTTCACAATTACAGAAAACCCATTACAAAATTGAAACAAACATGTCTAAGACAATTTCTCACATCCCACTTCAAGCCTCTCTTTCTCTAAAATTTCTTCATTTTCAAGCACTAACAATCTCTTCTCTTAATTCTACCTTTTTGAATATTCAAACTCCCCTCCTTTCTACTCTCTATTCTTCTCCTTCTTGGGTATTGAATTCCACTTCAAAATATGCATCTTGTCTTTATTTTTCCTTCCTCCTTTCGGGCATTGAAAACCACCAAGCATTTTCGTTATGCAATTTAGCACTCCCCAGAATGTAACCTTCTTGCCAACAATCAATTTGTAACTCCCCTTCTTCTCCTATAAGCTCCCTCGGTGCTAAAGATAGAGCCAAGCCAAAATAATGCATTTCCAAAATTCAAAATGGAGCATAATGGGCAATAAAGAGCCCACTAACATGCTTGGGTATTTATTTTTTTATCCCTTTAATTTTATTGCTTAAACTTCAAATTGTTGAGTCATTAAGTATATTATAGTCAAATCATTGTAGCCATTTATCTTATAATTCATAATTTTAAATTTCAATATGATAGAAGTATGAAAAATGTACCCAATTGCCTTCACAAAAGTGCACAAAAAATAGTTTACAAAACACTTTTTGGTGTTTAATTTAATTATGAAACCGTCTTCCAATTTTTCAATGAACTTGAATATCGGAAGTTCCCACCTTCATCTACAAGAAAACAAGTGAATAAAAATTTATTTACTAGGAATAGCATACAAATGTTGGCATTTTGCATATAGATTGCATTAATGATATGTTGCCATTGATGTCAATTGAACAGATAATGGTATTCATGTTATTGCAGATATTGTTGATTTTGATATTGGCTAGTAATAGGTAGGAAGAGCTTTGTGGAAGATGTTGTAAACCAGTATGTTAAGTTTGTGAGTTGAACCGATAAACCGGTGTAAAGGGTTAAACCTTTCTATGCAATGTAACCGGTAAACCCTATCAGTTGTTAAACCCTAACCGATCAAGTTTGTTGGTTTATTATCTGATGAGTGATAATGATGGAGACACGTGTGATCATTGTATGAGGATAAGTTCAGATTGTTTTGCCACATTTGTTTGTTGTCTAGGGAAGGAGCAAAGTGGATTGCATCTAATGCATAGCGCGTGATGAGTTACAAAGTTCGATGAACTGGTGATTATGGAGCAGTTGAAATTTTCTTGAAGAATGTGAAGAGATTGTTATGATTTTTAACAATCAAGATTATACCAACTTGTTTGTAATCTCGATGATGAGAATTTGTTTTGTTTTTTATTAAGGAAAAACAAGATTTAAGGGACCCAAACCCCACTTACATATCATAAAGAAAAGCATTAGAGAAGCAAGAAAGGACAGAACGAAGAAAGAAAGGTAGCAAAAGATCAACACAAAAGACAACAGCTAGAGAAAAGTATAGCAAAAGACCAACGAGAAACTGGTACACCTAAAAGGAAACTAGAACATCTAGGTGAAAATCTTTATGGTCTCCTCAACAAGGTTTTTGTTTTGTTACCGACCTAATTGATTTTTATTTAAGGTTGATGAAGTTGCTTGTAAAATTTGTTGGCAAGATTAGCAGAAACCTGTTGAGTGTGTAGTTGCCTAACTGGTGAATGGATCTGCACTTTGAGTAAAGGCAGATTGAAGCTTAAAAGGATCTGATCAAGCAAATGTAATGTTATTCAAACATATCAAGAAAACCTGTTATTTTCTAACAATTACAACAGAAGTGAAATCCCTTAACCGAGTAAGCTCTAACAAGCTTGGTTACTTATTATATCCTCTAACAAGGTGGTCCATTAGCTTGGATTCTTCAATCCTCCAGCAAGGTTACTCCTAATAGGGTATTGTGCTTTTCATCAAGGCATATTTGTAAATCCCTTAACTAGGTGATTCCTAACCGGAATTAGTTCTTAACAGGACTTATTGTAAAGCTTTAATAAGCTTGGCTCCTAATAGGATGAACTTCAGAAGAGTTCAGATAGCTATCCTTGTGAGTCTCATCTCACCATGGTTTTTACCTATTTGGGTTTTCCACGTATAAACATTTGTGTCAAGTGGTGAATGTTTTTGTGGTTATGATCTTATTTGTTGATTTGATTAACTTCTGATAAGGCATGATAACTAGAAGCATTGAGAGATGAATATGTTAAGATATGATTAAGCATTATTGATGTTTACAAGATTGGAGTTGTTTATTGTTAAGTTGTCATAACACTCAAACCGGTTGATGTCAAGTATTCTTATGAATATTGATCTTGATTGTGATATGTTTACTTTGTGTGATTGAATTTGAGTTTGGCAACTTTGTATTAGTTTTTCAGTATACTGATTCACCCCCCCCCCCCCTCTTAGTATTCTACCAAATACTTTCATCATACCATCAATTGGTATCAGAGCGTCTCAGGTCCTCTTTAATCTAAAAGCCTAACAACTTGAGGAAAAGATCTTGTAGATCATGATGAAGAAAGAAGGTCTAAAGTTAAACAAAGATAACTATAGAATATGGAGCAACATAATGAAGATTTACATCAAGAGTCTTGGTAGTCAGTATTGGGATCATCTAGAAACTAAGTATATTACACAGACTGGAACCCTGACTGATGATCAGAATAAAGAACAACAAGAAAATCATCAAGCATTAGAGGCTATTATCAGTTCCCTGTCTGATGCTGAATATGTAGATGTTCATGGTCTTGAAACTGCATATGAAGTATGGAAAAAACTTGAAGAGATTTATAGCGGTGATGAACATGTTAAGATTGCTAAAGAGGAGAGTCTAAGAGGAATTTTGACGACATGAGAATGTCTGAAGGTGAGAATATCCAGCAGTATGGTCAAAGGATAAAAGAGATAGTTGGTGAAATAAAGAGTGTAGGAGGTAAAGTGGAAGATGCCACAGTGATCAGTAAGGTACTGAGAACCCTGCTACCGGTCTATGCTATCCGAGTTGCAACTATTCAGGAGCTGAAATTCATTGACAAGACAAAGGTATCTCTTGACTCTATTATTGGTAAACTTACTGCTTTTGAATTAAATGGATATGATGGTAGTGTATGAAAATCAGAATCTACATTCAAAGCTTCTATCTCTAACCCATCTGTGAGAAGAAGTAGAGATACCGGCCATAGCTATGAATCTAGATCCAGTAGAGATACTGATGATGAAGACAACTTAGTGGAACTTGAAGCATTGTTTGCAAAATGACTGCCTAGGGGCACTGGTAAATATAGAGGTAAGCTACCTTTAAAATGTTTTGCATGCAACAATATTGGTCATATAGCAGCTAATTGCCCTAATGGTGAAAATGAATACAAGAGAGACAAATTTAAGAAGTATAAGGGTAAAGGCAAGAGAGATTGTCTTGTAGCTATTGACAGTGGTATTACTAATGAAGAGTCTGATGATGATGCTAGTGAAGATATTGTGTTTATAGCTATTAAGGAAGAAATATCAGATCAAAAGGCACTAGTATCCAGGATGGATAACTCTAATGATTGGATCATTGATATTGGTTGTTCACATCACATGACCGATGATTGGAGCAAATTTATTTCCCTGAAGGAATTTGATGGCGGTGTTGTTTGATTTGGCAATAACTCACCATGTATGGTTAAAGGTAAGGCAGTTATTTCTCTTAATGGGAAGAGTAGTGTTGACGATGTCTATTGGGTTGAAGGCCTAAAGCACAATATTTTGAGTGTGGCACAACATAATGACAGAGGATACCCATTGGAGTTTAGAAATGGTATGTGCAAAATCTTTGACAACAAAGGTGAATTGATTGCAATCGGGAAAAAGACCAGAGGCAATCTATTTCATCTTAATCCTAAAGTTAGCAACTGTTTGATTGCAAAGATAGATGATATATTTGTTGATGACATTATATTTGGAGGTAATGATGACATTAGAAATAGTTTTGTAGATGAAATGAAGACTCAGTTTGAGATTTCATTAGTAGGGGAAATAAAAAATTTCATAGGCTTGCAAATACATCAAATGAAGAATGGTATTTTCATTACTCAATCTAAGTATGCAAAAGAGGTTTTGAAGACTTCTGGTACGAGTGACTGTAAACCAATTGGAACCAGAATGGTTACAGGTTGTAAGTTGTCCAAGGAAGATGCATCTAAGTCTGTAGATGAAAAGGAATACAGGTCAATGATTGGCAAATTACACTGGTGTTCACAGTCAGTCGGATATTGCCCATGCAGTTGGTATTGTTGCTAGATTTTAGAAGAATCCAAAGGAAGCACATCTGATGGAAACCAACAGAATTTTTAGACATCTATAAGGTATTGTTGACTATGGGTTATGGTATCCATATGGTGGAAATTTTGATTTGAAGGCATATACGGATGCTGATTGGGCAGGAAATATTGATGACCGGAAGAGTACTATCGGTGGAGCATTCTTTCTAGGAGGAAGGCTAGTTTCATGGAGTAGTAAAAAGAAGAGTTGTACTTCACAATCTACTATTGAAGATGAGTACGTAGCAACTTATATGAATTGCACACAAGCTATTTGGATGAGACACATTTTGGAAGGTTTTACGATGAAAATCTCATAACCAATAAAGATTTTGCGTGATAATACAAGTGCAGTAAACATTTCAAGAAATCTTGTTTTGCACGCAAGGACTAAGCACATTGAATTGAAGTATCACTTCTTGAGGGAAAAATTTCAAAGTAAAGATGTTATCTTGGAGCATGTTTCTACCAAGGAGCAGCTTGCAGATATCTTTACCAAACCTCTGCCTAAGACCACTTTTGAGTATCTTAGAAGTCAATTGGGGGTTGTCCCTCTTCATGAAGTTAGTTGAGAATGATATTGATTGCATCAATGGCTAAATTACTTGTAGAATCTTACATGGATTGATGAAGAAGTGGATGTATTCCATAGGGGGAGCATCAAGTTGCAGTATGTTGTTGATGCACAGTGAGAGCGGAATTACATGTTTTTACTTTCACTTTGGCATTGCTGTCAAAGGGAGAGAAGAATTATGTGATTGAGGAGATGAATTATGTGTCTGATTAGGTGAACTAGGGACAGGCTAGAGACAAACAGAGTGAGGTGAATACTTGGTAATGTAAACCAGAATTCCTATTCACCAATCTCAGCAACAATCAAAGGCGTTGATATTTGTATTGCCTTCAATACCAAAGGGGGAGATTGTTGGCATCTTTCATATAGATTGCATTAATGATATGTTGTCATTGATGTCAATTGAACCGGTAATGGTATTTATGTTATTGTTGATATTGTTGTTTTTGATATTAGCTAGTAACCGGTAGGAAGAGCTTTGTGGAAGATGTTGTAAACTGGTATGTTAAGTTTGTGAGTTGAACCGGTAAATTGGTGTAAAGGGTTAAACCTTTCTATGCAATGTAATCGGTAAATCCTATCAGTTGTTAAACCGTAACCGATCAAGTTTGTTGGTTTATTATCTGATGAGCGGTAATGATGGAGACACGTGTGATCATTGTATGAGGATAAGTTCAGATTATTTTGGCACATTTGTTTGTTGTCTAGGGAAGGAGAAAAGTGGATTTCATCTAATGCATAGCACGTGATGAGTTACAAAGTCTGATGAAGCAATGATCATGGAGTAGTTGGAATTTTCTTGAAGAATGTGAAGAGATTGTTATGATTTCTAATGGTCAAGATTGTACCAACTTGTTTGTAATCTCGATGATGAGAATTAGGTTTTTGTTGTGTTACCGACCTAATTGATTTGTATTTAAGGTCGATGAAGTTGTTTGTAAAAGTTGTTGGTAAGATTGGCAGAAACTTGTTGAGTGTGTAGTTGCCTAATTGGTGAATGGATTTGCACTTTGAGTAAAGGCAGATTGAAGCTTAAAAGGATCTAATCAAGCAAATGTAGTGCTATTCAAACAGATCAAGAAAACCTGTTGTTTTCTAACAATTACAGCAGAAGTGAAATCCCTTAACCGGGTAAGCTCTAACAATCTTGGTTACTTATTAAATCCTCTAAAAAGGTGGTCCACTAGCTTGGATTCTTAAATCCTCTAGCGAGGTTACTCCTAATAGGGTATTGTGCTTTTCATCAAGGCATATTTGTAAATCCCTTAACCGGGTGATTCCTAATCGGAATTAGTTCTTAACAAGACGTATTGTAAAGCTTTAACACGCTTGGCTCCTAATAGGGCGAACTTCAGAAGAGTTCAAATAGCTATCCTTGTGAGTCTCATCTTACCGTGGTTTTTACCTATTTGGGTTTTCCACATATAAACATTTGTGTCAAGTGGTGAATGTTTTTGTGGTTATGATCTTATTTGTTGATTTGATTAACTTCTGATAAGGCATGATAACTAGAAGCATTGAGAGATGAATATGTTAAGATATGATTAAGCATTGTTGATGTTTACAAGATTGGATTTTTTTACTGTTAAGTTGTCATAACAGCCAAACCAGTTGATGTCAAGTATTCTTATGAATATTGATCTTGATTGTGATATGTTTACTTTCTGTGATTGAATTTGAGTTTGGGAACTTTGTATTAGTTTTTCAGTATACTTATTCACCCTCCATCTCAGTATTCTACTGGATACTTATTCTTTCATCATACCTTCAACCAAAAATCAAGCCAAAAATCTCAAAAAGTTACTTTTTAACTAGGTTGTTTGACTCCCTCTTTCTAACAACTTTTCAAATTTGTAATTATTTGCAAGCTGAATGATCATGAATCACCTAGTATTTGTAGTAATTATAAATCTTTACTCTTTGTTTCTCCTTTTAGGATGACATCTGATTAAAATTTGTATGTTCTCTTTCTTTTTTTCTAGCCAATCATTTTATTTCTCTTTTGATTCAAGTACTCACCAGTTATAAAATGTTACATGGTTTTCCATGTTAAGTTAGAAATTTGGTATAAGTTGTATGATTTTCCATTCACTCTATAACAAGGTTTCTTTTTTCCTTAGTATTAGTAGTAGAAGTTTACACCATTGATCCTCTAAAATAACCAATCAATACAATTAAAGATATTATTAGTCTAACATCTCTTTTCTATTGCGCCATTAGATTTAAATTACATGACGAATTAAGTGGTCCCCACAATAATGAAGATCATAAAGCAATATCATGATATGAAATTATTGATTTCCAAAAGATCAAATAGCTAATGTAGCATTTTGAAGTTCATTAGCTATTTGAAGTTAGTCTAAAAACTCAAAACTACTGTGCTATGTTACAAAAAATAGTGGATCAACTAAAATGGTGGGCTTGATTTCATTAATATCTTTTCATAGATATAGAGGAATAACAAAAAGAAACCTATGTTGTTTGATGCATGTCACCTTGGTACTTTTGAAAAACATGTTAGATTGGGAATTCATTCTAGTTGCACCATTGACCAAATATAACATGATGGATAAAGTGGCTTCCCCATTTTGATAAGAGCAAGGGAGTATAAGATGGAGCCCGAAAAGTTCTATAAATTTACCAATGTCTCTAGGAAGCATTGATTTATCATTTATCCTTATAATGGTATTATGTGATTAAAGATTTTTTTTGAAATGGGTTCCACCACTAGCTAATATGTTCATTTTTCACCAATAACACAAGATTTTGTAGCTATGATAATGACAACCTTGAAATATTATGCACATCATTGAGATAAATGTTCTACTTTTAGGGATCCATCTTATACTCCATTTCTCTTATCATTGAGATAAAGTGGCTTCCCCATTTTGGTAAGAGCAAGGGAGTATAAGATGGATCCCTAAAAGTAGAACCTTTATCTATAAATAAGATTAAAATTGTGCATAATTGTGCCACTTTTTTTTCATTCTAAGCCAGTTATTTCAACGATATGAATCCAATGCATATTTCAAATGAAAAAAGTAAAATATCTTGGTTGGTATTCTACCTAATAGCTTAATATTACATTTTTAGTATTTACTTTCCCTTTCCTTTAAATTCTAATTAGACCCCAAGAAGAATCAAATTCTCATTTTGGAGGTTATCTTGTAAATTGTATTCCACATTTATAACATTTCCTATGTTGAGACAACTAAATACACACAATTACAAATTTGATTCTCAATAGTTTTGGCACGTCCTTGATAGGATCTAAAAAAATATCAATGCGAAATTCCGTCTAGTATATAATTTTGAATATCAAGTTATTTTATGAGTAAGAGACTTGTGACTAGATAATTCACCACAGCCCACCCTCATATGTCATAGCAACATTTGATGACTAAATGGTCCACTATGGGATGAAACAAACTTGAAAACTATATCAATAAAATCTATATTAGGAGGCACCCATAAACAAATATCACTATCCATGACATGGGCTGTCACTATACACAAATGACATGGCATTACACTAAATAAAAACAAAGTCAATATTAGTAAAACTGAAAGACAAGGCCTCACATTTGTAGCAATGTCTAGAATGAAATTTATAGAAGGTGTTCATATAGAATCTAAATTCTCTTTTGATCACTATTCCAAAATGAAAAAAACCCATACAACACAAGTCAAGGATTTTATGGACATTTCCTTACATTTGGACTTCTAGGTTTTCTTTTTCTCTCAATATGATCTCCAAACATTTTTAATGATCCTCAAGTATATCCAAAAATATCAAAATCAAAGCTTTTTTGTATTCATGATGGAATTGAGTATTTTGCAAAGCCTACTAAAAACCTCAATATCCAGAATACTCACATAATGCCTTCTTTAAATGGTCTCTAAGTTTTTGATTAGGTGAAAATGGGTTTTGAAGGCCCCCTAAAACCCTTTACATCAGAGATTCAAAAGATAGTCATTAGAGTCCATCAAAAAAACAAAAGACAACAACCACAGAAAGGACAGCTAGCCAAAAACAAAAAACTAGCAGCAGAAAAGACACAACACAGAGAGAGCCACAACCAAAAAAGTAGAGTCTGCCTGTAATGATAGTAGGCAACTCAACCAAAGACAGGGCCATGAAAGCTAGCCCAAAAAACCAACTACAAGGGCCCTCAATATTTACAATTGGCTTTGTGAGAACAAAGAGTCATATCAAAAGAAGGTTTGGATGTCTTTGAATGCTTCCCCTTAATAGTAATCCACCCTTCTTCAACTTTAGCAGCTGCAACTGACTAGTCTGAAGGGCCCAACACTGATCTTACTAGATTGGGAGAAAGAGCATCAGAAGATGGAGCAACAATCATCGTGGACACAGGACCGCAACCATCAGATGGGGCAAAAGTTATGTCAACACATGGTGAAGCAGCCAACAGGGTAAGAGACAACAATCCATTTTCAGTAGAGGAGACAACAACATACTGTATCACAAAATCTTTAATCTCATAAACATCCTTAGTGGTAGCCAAATAATATTTCATCATCTTTAAAGAATCCGAGCCAGCTAAAGTAGAAACCCCAACAGCCAATGACTCTTTAGAAGAGTCCAATGGTTTTCTAACCGTATAATGCTGATGTGAGGCCCTTGACCACCATGAGGCCACAAAATTTTTCTTCTCAAGCCCATAATTCCTAGTCGCATGGCCAATTTTGAAGCATCTATGACACCTGAAAGGAATACCTTCATAATCCAAAGTTTGGACCGAGTTGCCAAAATAGGAATTAATGGCGATTTTAATTGGTAGTCCCTTAGAAACATCTAGCTCAACAAGAATATGAGAAAAATTAGTATGATAAAGCCCATAGGAATCATTATCCACCATAATGAAGCTCCCAATGGCATCACTAATATCCTCAAAGAGAGAATCAACCCACAAGTGGAGAGGAAGGTCAGGAAGCCTGACCAAGACTGTGATTTTGTTGAACTTCTCTAAAAGGGTTAAAATTAGAGTGCCAAGGTTTGGCCAAGAGCAACATATTATCTTTCTCATAGGAAAAGCTTTCACATAGGATTTTTCTTCTATCCTCAGCATTCTCACACTAATACATTTGGACTAGATTTCCGACTGAGGTTTCCGACGGAGAAGGTATATTGTGATCAAATTTGATTTTTTTTTGAAAAAATGCCCGAATTTGTCGTAATTCCGACGGTAATTTTCCATTTGGTTTCAATGAAGAAGGCATTAGCAATGAAAATTTTCTTTTTTTCAAAAAAGTACTCGAGTTCGTCGTAATTCCGACGACAACGGCCATTACTTAAAAAAAAAAAAAAAGAGGGAAATTCATTTGTGCATTGCAATCCCGCGTAGGTGTCCGTGGCGACTTCAACCCCCAACAACATCAAACCCACGTCGAAGGAATTTGTGCATTGCTTGCAATCCCGTGCAGGAGGTAGATTCTTCACCTTAATTTCATGTTGCAAAAAATATACCATTCAAGAGATTCTACAACTTTTGCTTGCTTTTATACATGCTAGCTATTCCTGCATTCTTGTGGGATATTGCTCGATTGTGGAAGCAACTCTTGGAGTATGAGAGATTCCTTTATGCAAAAGATGTTAGGAAATGAGACATGTGGTGGTTAATTGCCCTAGTTTTTAATGCAAATTGGTCAATCTCATATTCATATTGATTATCCAATCTCAGGTCAGATGGCTCCTAGTCAAAGGTGTGGTTCCTTGAATTCATAATACCCTATAGGAATCCACTCCTCGTAAAACCATAGAAATGTGATTGAGGAGTGAGCGTTCATTTTTGTCGCAACAATCCCTTCCTCCCGTATACGTGTTGATTGATCACTATTGTACAAGCTAATATATAGGATGGTGTCTACCTCTGGCTACTGAATAGATGGAGATCAAACCAACACACAAGAAAATAATGGGAATGAATATTATTCAAGTGATTTGCAACCTTCATTCAGTGTTGTTTGGGCAAGCCTTTCTTTCTCTTGCCAGCCAGCCTAACACACCCGACCTAGAAGCCCTAGGGAGATACAATTGTGTTCGGCTCAGCACAATCCTAACCTAGAAGGGGTGGACTGAAAATCTCCAACCACACAACTTATCACTTTGTAATTAACATACAGTATAAAGCTAGTCTATATGACCCCCGAACCATTTTCTTACTGTCTCGGGTTATCCTAGTTTAGGGTATTGGCAGTTTTTACTAAATCTTCTCTATTTTAGGGTATTGGCAACTATCTCTCCTTTTGCATAGTTTTAGGTGGCATACAAAGTCATTGCCTTCTTTGGCTTCCTTGCGGCCTCAACCTCAATGATCATCTTTTGAAAAATTACTTTCTTCAATACTCTCTTCTTTATCCTTTCAAAGTTGAATTGTAGCCACTTAGGAACATCTAGATTCTCATCACTTTGGATGGATGGGTTCATGGTAGTTACAACCTACTTTGGCCTTTGTTCTTCATCTTGTTACTTGTGCACCTAAGTTTAAATTTTTTGGAGGAGTCATCTTGGGGGTGGGGGCCTAGATAGATCCTCTTTTTCTTGTTCTCCATGCTTCTTTGACTCCATATTCTAAGTTCCTTCTGACTTATATTTCATTTTCATGAGTAAACTTATAGTTCTTAATTCATTTATAGGCTAGTATCTTGTGTGTTGATTGTACCTCTTAGTTTGATAAGGTTTTGGGTGGAATTTAATCTCTAATTTTGAGGAAAAAGTTTCCCTATAAATGTAATTTCAAAATTCATTTTGAGGGTCTAATAGTTGATTATTTAAGGTCCAATTTTAGCAACACTCATTAGTGTGTTTTCTTTCAAAAGACATTTAGCAATAGGCTGTAGATTGAATACTTGTGCTTTGCTTGTATATTTTGAAGAATGAATGGAAATGAAGTTCATAGTTTGCAACAGTATTGGTAGTCTTTTTTGATTGCCTGGTATTCTTTTATTTCTTTCATTTTCCTTAGTCCTGAATTAATATTTACATTTATGAAACATATTCTTTGTTATAATCAATTTGTGCACCTTTCGTGGTGATTGAGGTTAATAAGGAACATGTGAATGAATAGTAGTAGTTGTTCTAGAGCTTTCCTTGGTCTCATTTTCATGTTAGAATTGGCAATTTTGGCATGATAAATTATTTACATACAAGGTTATTCCTAGATTTTGTTGATAATGTGGATTTAGGTAATACTAATGATTCATTTTCTCATAGCCTTGTTCCATCTTTTGCAATTTATTTTAACCTTTTACCTTAGGCAGACTCAGAAATTGACATTTCAACTTGATTAGTGACATTTTCCCCTTGAACAACTTGATTAGGAAATGATAAATTCTAAAGGTAAGCTAACTTAACTCAAGGGATTGAAATGGTATCCTACCATGAAAGATGATAGTTCTAAGCAAAATACTACCCAGTGATATGAAAGTTGATGCAAGATAGAAAGGACAACAAGAAAATTTATTTTGAACTTTGACAAGATTGAATCTTTGGGTGGAAGTTTGAATGGATTGATAGCGAAAAGGCATGCTGATGCAAAGAATCCAATAAACTCAACCAACAAGGGAGATATTTCTCCCAACTCACCTATTAAATTAGGTGTCAACCCTTCACTTACTCACAAGACCCCTCACAAGGCCACAAGTTACTCAAAAGGATTCAATACCCCAAAACACACCCATACTCACCAACCCTCACCCAACCATTGAATCACACTCAAATAGGACAAATAAACATGTCTAAGTCACAATCCAACTCTCCAACATTCAATCACCACCAACACCCTCAACCCTTATTCACACAAATCCTCCTTCAACTGGGTCTTCTAATCCCCCCTGCTACTCAACTCACAAAATGTACTAGATATCCAAAAACCAATGTACTTTCAGATACTCTTACAAGAACCACTAAACATATACCACCATGGGTCTTTACCCTCCCAACCACCCAAAGGTCAAAGGAAGATTCACTGCTGCAACACTCAGTTTTTGTGACAGTATCAAGCACTTAGGATAGTCACTCCTTTTATGAAAGTATCAAGATCAGATCGATACTGGACTTGGTAATAACGGAACTGCCAACAATGTATTTCTCATCTCCAATAATAAAGAGAATATAGGGCTACATCTATGAAGAAAAAAAATGTTGGAAAAGACTATTTCCACCTACTTGGCCATCAGAGTGGTTTTTGAGGTGTATTCAAAGCTTTTACTCTTTTTGTTGCATGTTTACTTGAAATATGGTTGAATTAGCTTTGTAAGCTCCTAAATACTTGGTACATGTTCTAATCGAGTTAAAAGAGTCTCAAGACTACCCTATAGTCATGCTCTACCTTATCCATCTACTCAATTAGCTTCCCAAACTTATAGGACATATGGTTTTATTCCTTACTTTGAGTTGAAATTGTCTTGGGTTAGATATAACTAAAATAAGCCATTCCTTTAACTACTTCAAAAATCATCAAAAAGACTTCATACTACTATCTACATGTGTTTCTATCCTTAAGAAGTCTAATTTATGCAAGTGAAAAAACACCTAAGAGGTCATAGCTACTCCTTTTGACTTGGTAATATTCATGGTTTTTCTTTGTCCATTTAACTTCATTCCTTGCATCTTACCCACTATCTTATAGCATACTATGTTTTCTTTTTTAGTGAATTGCATTTAGTGGACTATTGTGCATCTTTAAAATCATTTGACAACTTCAAGAAATGGTTTTCCTTCTTTATTACTTGACTATATCATTTAATATTCATGGATGGTATTATCATTTAATTTTCAAGATGGACCTTATATGGATGGTCCTTGCACCTTTTCAAATTGAACTTTTGCAAAATTCCAAATTTGGAGAGGAAATTCCTACTATTTGCGAATCCACCATTCATATTTCAAATTTTAGGTCCAATTTCCATGAATAAGGGTTCTCAAGACCCTAGTCCTATAAAAATGAGCCATGAGGAACATCATGAATAAGGGAATGAACCAAATTTATGGAATCTTTGTCAAACCTAAGTACAATTAGGCATAAATAAGGCACAACCACTTAAATTGAGTCCAAACTTAGTGTATATTTTTAAAGAGATACAACTTATGATGCAATATTTAGCCCCCTCTTAGCAAGAGTATGAAATTATACTCATTTACTCTTTGGAAAATATGGAGAAACCAAATATTCTTTCACCAAGATATTGAAGAGTCAAGATGTCTACAAGTTTGGAAAGGTGGTAGCTCCCAAGACTTATGATATTGTCAATCTATAATATTGAGACAAAAGGGAAGTACAAAGTGAGTAATATGAGTAACATTGGTGACACACATGGAGCATGCAAAACACAAATTTATGACATTTAGAACTAGTAAGATTCATATATTCTCACTAGGAACCATATCAAAAAGACAAGGCATAGATCTAGGACTAGTAAGATCCTTATATAGTTACTAGGAGTCATATTAGAGACACATAAAAGCATGATACCCAAGTTAGTAAGATCCTCTAATACTTAGTCATAGATCACATTCTAACAACAAATAGAGACCTAATTGTGAAAGTTTGAGGTCCATTGGGAAAAAAGTTGTCATATTGCCATGACAACTTTTGCATTTCTTGTAGAAACTTCTTAAAAATATGGTTGGAAAGTTAGTTTATGGTGGTTTGAGGTTGTAACACACTTGGATGGGAATAAATAGGCCTTTGGCATGCCATCCAAGAGTTTTGCTTAATGAAATTGGGGTTTTATGTGCATCTTTTCATGCTATGTATCATATCATGCTTGATGATAGACCTTTTTTCATGCTATGTATAATATCAGGGAAGAATTTGGTGGGAAGACCAAGTGATTGTTATTTTGAAGTTGTTGATGATAGAGAGAGGGGTGAGGGGACCCTATGCAACCTTCGGAAGGGTTTGTCGATCAAAACCAAATGAAATAGATTAAAATTCTATGACTATCCTAAGGGTATTTGATTGTCATAGTCAAATTGATGCAGAATTTGCAGAGGTATGGTGGTATAAGACAATGCCCAAATAGGTATAGATGACTTTGTAAAATATAAGGGAAATACAAGGTAGGAAATGATAGATCCCCTTAAGCCTACAAACACCCCAAATGGTTCAAATGGGCCAATTATGAAAAAATACCTTCCCAAATGAAAATGATGGTTTAGAAGGTGTAATTAGGTCTATTATGAAAGGTTCAAACTAGTTTTGGCCTTCTGTTCAATACCCAAATTCCCAAACCCCAATTTCCTCCTACTAGCCCAAGAGCCCCTATTAGCCCTACAACAGGAGAAATTTAATGATAACTGTATAAAATTACAACACACAAGACAAATAAAATATATTTTGGATACCCTTTTGGCTTTTATATAACATAGTCAAAGCATTTAGCAAGTTGTTTTGGAAAGTAACTACTTTTTTAGACCGTCCTTCGTTTTCAAGCAACTATAAGGGTGGATTAACAAAGAAACTACAAGAAATATTAATTTTGGGTACTTATAACCTTAAAAAATTCTTTCTAAATATCAAATTATGAAGGAATCCATAATCAATTTCAGTTTGTGAGGCCTCTAACCCCAAAAGACCCAAATTTTCATCAAAAAACCCTAAAATATAGGGTTTCTCCAATCTCCAATGTCCACTCACTCCTGGATCAAATTGGTTGTTGATTCAGATTTAGATAGGTGTTTTACCAATTTAAAAATCATAAAAACTACCCCTCATGTAGGTAGATCTCTCCAACCTTCACCCTATTGAGCCTCTTTCACTAGGCTTCTCACTCCTTCAAATGGTGATCACTTGCACTAAACCTCTCAATTGCACATTTTAGTTGTTATAATGTATTATATATGTTATAAAATAGTCATCCCATGAGAAACAAGGTTCAACATTCATGGAATGACCCCATGATTGAATTTTGTCAAAGCTACCAAAGGAAAATACTCAAAAAGTTATGACAATCAGCCCTATAACAGAATTTCAGAATGAATAATGAACTCAAATCATCCACAAAGGTGTGGAATGTTGATAAAAGTTCTTTACAATGTTAGGGCATGAAAAAATTTAAGGTAAACCTTCACAGAGAATAGAAAATATGAGAAATTACTCCAAAATTCTGAATTTTCATTGAGTTTCTACAACAGTTTGTACTCCTTGGCATTCAATCTGCCTTGAAAGCATGTCTATGGCTTTAAATAGGCTCTCCAAGTTTTTTCAACCATCATATGGTTGGTTACAAATTTTATTTAACACTAAAACAATTAAAACTTGCTTTTCCCTCCTAATTCTTCCTAACCATTGGAACTTGAAAATTTGAATTTTACATTTTTTGCAAATGCTTGACAACTTTTTGAATAAAACCTACAATTATTAGATTTTCATCCTTATTGGAATATTTGATGAATCTAAACCCTCCTAAATCCATTTTTGGGTGTTTTGACCCAATATCCAACATTTGACAACATTTTACAACTTTCAGGACAATTTGACAACTTCTGCATTTTTTTAGTTTCAAAAGCCATTATTGGCTTTAGGATCTCATAATTGATTTTATTGAATTTGTTTGATGTTGGAAACTCCTCCTTGGTCTCAAAGGTCTTAAAATTTGAATTTGTTTGCCTTGGTGCACCTGCACCACAAATACCTTGTTGTAGTTTCAAAGGGTGGAAAAAGAATAAGCATTTTATTTACCATCCTAATAGACCATCCATCATAACAATTATTACCAATATTGATGTGTGCGTTGCAAACAAAGTTCTAGAGGAAGGATCTTTCTATTGTAATACCAAGTGAGTGTTCATAGACCTTCTGTAGGGTCCTCCTATCTTAGAGTTAGGAGTTAGAAGCCTACATACATTGATTTGGCCTTGTGGCCATCAATGAGTGCTCACCCAATAGGACAAGTCTTGAGACTGACAATTTTGGAAGTGTGGCATTGTTGAGAGCCAACACTTATGTGTGAACCCCATCTTCATGTATTATGATTAGTTTCCATATTGATACCTCATGGTGTTGGCTCAATTCATATTAGTGTGTTTTGTTGAAGAAACATGATGTGAGAAGTTTGATGCAGAGGCAAGGGTAGAACTCAGTATTTCATATTAGGACAACAACCACATTGATTAGGAAAGTCAGATAAGGTCTCTCCAATGTTTATGATACTGAATTCACATTAGACACTCATGGATTACCCCAATTAGACATCAGTCAACTTAATATCTTATACAAGGATTGCATACCACAAAGCCATTAGATATGTTTTGAGATGGAAAAGAAGAGTTAAATGGTTTTGGTTCAATGATGATAATTTCTATTTTCAAGTAATTTGATTCGGTATATTATACTGAAATGTGATTTCATAACTAACATTTCAACTTCTATATAACTAGTTCTATAGCCCGATTTTCTTGCCTATGAAGAAAGACCATGTTAGACAATATCAACGAACAACAAAATAAGGAGACAATTGCTAGATTGTGGTCTAACTTGAAAAGAAAAGGTGATGGAAAATGTTATTGTCCATACAAAATTTGTAAGGGGTTAAAGACTGGAAGACTTCTAATCAAAACAACGAAGAAACATTGTAGGCTACATGGTCACATTGAAGGTGGACATGATTATCATCCATTGGTAAGTTTTTCATTATATCGTTTTAACAATTTATATACATAATAAATCACGTGATGATGAGATCATGATCATAGTTTATTTATGTTTATCAATTTTATATAGGTTGAGCACCCCAGAGCACATGGTATGGATCAACACAACCCAAAGAATATGGTTATCGAAGTGGATGAACATGGAGGTGTGAATATCGAAGCTAAAGATAATGATCCCATGGAAGATGACGATCATGAGCCACAAAACACAATTGAAGATGATGGTACAAATACATTGATCCATGACTCATTTAGTACTCATGCAGATGATCATGATGATGCAAATGACCTTGATGTTGTTCATGATGTCCCTCTACTTGAGAAGGCATCTGAGGCCCTTTACGAAGTCTCGCAGTCAACTCTTCTCTTTGCTATATTGTTGTTGGTGAACTTGAAGGTTATGAATGGTTTATCCAACATAACAAGGTCACGTATGCTAAGGTATGTCATATATGTCATAATAAACTATGAATCATGTTCTACCATTAATATTCTTTATATTAACAAATTTTTATTTTTTTGTAGATTGATAGGTGAGTTTTTGTTACCACCATCAAATATTCTACCTCGCTCATACCGAGAATTATCTGCCGCTATGAAAGATATTGGAATGGAGTATCAAGCAATAGATGCTTGTCCCAATGATCATATTATATATCACAAACAATATGAATTTCAAACTGAATGCCCTGAATTTCATATCAATAGATATCGAACAGATCAAATAACAAAAAGGGTTCCTCACAAGGTTCATCGCTATATTCCCATTATTCCACGTATGCAACGATTATTCAAGTGCACTAGCTTGGCACAATTTATGGATTACCATGCATGCAATAGAAGTCAAGATGACATTATTCGAATGCCTGCGGATGGTTCAACATTTATGGACATAGAGGAAAAGTGGCCACACTTTAAAGAAGAACCTCGTAATCTCAGGTTTTCATTGGCAGCAGACGGTGTCAATCCATTTGGAGAGATGAGATCTGTTTACTCAGTGTGGCCTATTTTTGTTATCAACAATAACATTCCTCCATGGATGTCAATAAAGAGGGAACACATAATGTTGGCAATGATTGTTCCAAGTATTTTATCATTTTAATATAGTCGTCTAAATTTAATTATAAATATTGCAGTAAAATGGTCATAATAATTATGTAATGTTTTTGTTCATTCGATTAGGTAAGTACCAAGTTAAAGATATGAATGTATATATCAAGCCTCTTATCAACGAGTTGCTAGAGTTATGGAATGGTGTCACTATGTATGACGTCTCTAGACCAATAGAACAAAGACAATTTTAATTCCATGCTATGCTTCTATGGACAATACATGATGCCTCGGGGATAACACATTTTTGTGGTATGTTATAGTGTTTAAGTTGTGCATGAACATTATAATTCAAAAAATTATTATATTTAACCCAATTATACATTATCTTGTAGGTCTTCAAATAAAGGGAAAATTTGCATGTCCTGTTTGTGGTCCAAAGATGAAATATCATCATTCAAAAAGTTTAGGAAAGCAGGTGTTTGATGAGTATAGGCACTTTCTCCACAAAAATCATAAGTATCGAAATACTAAAAAACATCTTTTCAATGGGAAAGAAGAGAATACATCAAAGCCACGAAGAATGACACCTCACCTGTGGAAGTTGGAATATAATAGAATTAATCGTCAAGGTAATGCCATTCCATCTATTGGTTTATCATAAAACATCTTTTCTATTTTGTTTTGTTTACTGATGATGTGATTGATGATCATGAAGGTCGTGAAGGCATAAATGACCACCTTCTTAAGGGACTAAAAAGTTATCCCCAACAATTTAGTAGGTTGCCCTACTACAAGTAGTTACAAATTGTTCATTTGTTTGATAGTATGCATATTGGAAAGAATATAACAAAGACAATATGGAAAATATTGGATGGAAGGCGTGACAAAGAAAAAATTGTCAAAATATGTAGTGACATTCAAGATTCCAATCATGCAATGATAAATGTCATTCAATCAAATAGCCATGGAGACCAAATTAATATAAGTGATCTTCCTTAGTTATTAACGGACCATCAAAGCAATGCTATAAAAGAAGTCATACGAAAAATTCAATTTCCTACAAGATTTGCTGCAAACATAAACAATCTCATATCAAAGAAAAGTGAATTTGGGCCAAGGATGAAAACACATGATTGACATACCTTCATTAAGGTAATTCATGTTCTTGTGTTTTTAGTATGTATTTAAGTACTACGCGTACGTGTACTTTTCATTGTATTATGTTACAAAAAAATGAAAAGATAATTTTATAATTGTTGCATTACGTTCTACCTCTATCTCTCCCAGATGACTTCGACAATAATGTCAAGCAAGTCATATATGATCTTGGAAAATACATGAGGTAAGTAGTGATATTTGTTTAGTTCGTTGTATAGATATTATATTTTCTATTTGTTTTACTTGTTATGTAATATATTTTTTTGCGTCTTGAATATCTTGTAGGTGGTTGTCATGTAAAGAAATCCATAAAGATGATATAAAATATTGGAAGAGAAAAATTCCTCATTTAATGTGTGAAATGCAAAAGTGTCTACCTCTAGCTTTTTTCAAGGCACAAGAACACTACCTCTAACACCAAGTTGAGGAGATTGAATTATGTGGACCTGTACACACTAGGTCAATGTGGATGGTTGAGAGGCACTTGAAACTTTTGAAGGCTTTGGTTCAACAAAGAGCACATCCCGAGGGTTCTATGGTGGAGGGATATATGGTATACCAGACTATGGTGTACATTTCTGAATATCTTCCTAAGTTTGTAGCAAAGATCCATGTGGATCGCATTTAGGATCCCAACACCATTAACAAATTCGAAGGGGAGTACTTGACGTGGAAAGGTAGATTGAGGAAAGTGAGAGGTAATTATAAGATGTTATTGTAGTTAATTGATTCTTAATCTTCAAAATAAATCAATTTTAAGACGTCTATTTATGTTTTGTACAGTTCATTGAGAGTGGGATGCACTACATTTTTATATTGCAAACAATCTTGATTGGATGATGGTATGGATTGAACGCTGTCAACATTCTGGATGCACGTTAACATGGGAAGGTGTGGCTTCATTGGTTAAAGAAGCTCATCGTAATGGAGATTCCAATGTTACGCAAAGGGAAATTGATTTAGCATATGGTTTAAGAGATAAACAGGTACGTATAAATTTATTAATCACCCATATGTTTATCAACTCACAATGCAATAAATTTTACATGTTTGACATATCGCAGGTCAAACACCACAACGCTATGTGCTGCAATGGTCATAAATTTCACATAAAAAAGTTGGATGACAGAAGAAAACTTGTGATTCTAGCATCACTGCAGTCTTTGAGGTGACAAATATTTCATCAAGAAATGACATACATCCTCAATAGTCTCAAAATCGATACTATGGCATTTTGGATGATATACTTGAGTGTGACTTTAATTCCTTCAAATTAGTATTGTTCGTCGTCAAATGGTATAGGCTACGATTGAATAAAAATGATCCTGGTAGAACTATTATTGAACATGATAATGGTTTTATAATGCTAAATACAAGGTCATTTCGAAGAAGAAGAAGAATTGTGTTTATTTATGGAAATTGGATTGTTTATTTAAAATACATATGTGATGGATGTTGATTTAAAATACATATGTGATGGATCACATGACATTTTTTGAACCTTGTGTTTATTCATAGAGTGTGGATTGTTTATTACCTATGTGATGGATGGTGATTTATGATAGATATGTGATGGATTACATGTTTATGATGACACATATGTGATGCTAATTGTGATGCTCAATTACATATATCATGACACATCATGTGATGCTTCTGATGCTTATGATACATATGTATTTATTGTTTATCAACTTACAAATGTAGTAATGCTTATGATGCTCAATTGATGGTGTCGATTTCAGGTATAGTCCCTGTGTGACGCTGCCACCCTTGGTGGGAACAGGTCGTTGACTACAGACATCGTCAACCATTTAGTTGAGGATCTTGCATAGTCTACATAAAGTAAAGGTAAGGAATTAAAAAATTTACAATGATTTTGATGACAACATCTTTTTATTATTTAATACTCTTTTTGTCTACAAAGTTCATGTTGTTCATGTTGTGTACTATGTAATTTTTAGCTAACATAAGATAATTGAATTACATTGTACAAGACCCTGAACCCCTTTGACGAGGATCCTGCACAATCTTATGGATGGATAGGTATAACTAGTCAATACATCCTATAGAAATAGTTTATTTTTTTTAAATTACTTGGAAAACAAACTTCCTCAGTTTTTCAAACCTCGACATTAGCAGCAAATCTAATACAGTTATCAACACTTGAGGCCCCAGTTGGACTTATTCCAATTTTAATCCCAAAATCAACTTTAGGGCTGACTTCTTCATCAACATTACCCTCATTTGCAAAATTTCTCTCATTACCAACTAACTCTCTCATTTCATGGAGTGCAGGTACCCCCAAATAGGTATTTGTTAGATCTGTCTTTGTCAAGTGAGGAAAATGCAGGAATAGAAAATGAAAGTGACACATGTAGTAGGTCTACAATATGGAGATCAACAAGAGGTCAACATATTAGAAGAAAATTCAATAAACGCATGAAATTTTTCCTTGCTCAAGGAGGGTCATGTTCTTATGATGATGAGACCAAAGGCGACATTGAGGTGCCACTGAGGTACAAACATCTACAAAAACAATGGGTGCCCAAGGAACTTCCTCCAATAAACACCAATTTTTGTGTTAATGATAGGATATATTGCATAGCACCTTCGTCGTTACATGGTTTAGGCTTATTTTTTATGGACGACATAAAGGTCTGTTACAATAGATTTGTTGAATTGATGGAGTTTGTTGGACCTTGTTACAATTACAATAATTGGATGCAGATTGTTAAATATAAAAAAAGTATGTGTAGGTATGCACTATCAGCAAATTATATACAACAAAAAGATAATGATCAAAGTAAACGAGTGGCTGTATACATTGATGGTCGGCTAAACGCAACAAGGAATATTGTAGATTTTATAAATGTAAAGCAGAAAAATCGCGATCGAACCCTAGTTGCTCTCCCCTCTTCCAACTCCAAGGAGAGAGAAGGGAGGTTCGCTAGGATTCAATGGTTTTCACTTAGGGGGGAGACTTTACATTCAAAAGAGGGGTTGAAACCCACAAGATCCAATCCCACGCAATGCAAGATTGGATGCTAAATGAGTTTCAAGGGTTAAGACAGCAAGGCTACCCTCTTTTGTAAAGAATGTGCATAGAAGAATTGAGCTAGGAATGCAAAAAAAGTGACAAAGATTCGCTTATAAACTGAGATAGGAATACAGTATGAAGCTGCGGACCTGGAATTAGCAGTAAAATGTTGATACGGCGCTGTCCTGCAAATTTGAGCAAAAGTTGTCGGGACGATGGCGCCCGGCGCCACGGTCCTCCGAAAAATCCGTGAAACGAAGGGGGATCTGTTCGTCTCTGCACAAGGATTCCAGATCTTCAATCTCAGCCGTGTACCTGCAACCTACACACAGAAAAGTGAAGACGATTGGGGGGTTAGGGATTAGGGGTTTGCCTTTAGGTCAAACCCTAGTTTTTGGAATTAACCAAGAAATGAGCAAGAGCTGTAAATGTAAATGACTGTAAAACAAGTACTAATACCTTGTTCTAAGGATGTTTGTATCCTTATGTGCGAAGGTTTAGATGTTGTATGTTGTATGTTGTAGTAGTATGTGATCTCCTCTTTAATGGTTGAATCCTTGTCTTGAATGCAACACTTAGCCTTGAATGGAGACTTGAAATGATCAATTGCTTGAAGGAATGCTTGAATGCTTAAATGCTTGAGTATAATTTCCACGCTTTGTACACATATCCTCCTCATGCCAAATGAGAGAGAAAAATGTAGTTTATATACTTGTCAATTAGGGCTGATAGACTGATTTTCCCGACCTTAGGCCGACTAGGAAAGTTAATTTCCAAATTGCAAACAAAAAGACCCGAGACCCCTTAGGAGACCGGGCCCAAAATAGGACCCAGGGACCAGGGCACTGGGCGCTCTGGTCCCACCTCCCGGGACAGCAGGGTGCAAGGAGGTTCAGGCCAGGGTACTTGAAAAATGCAGTTTTTGGTGTCGTGAGCAAGTTTCGGGGTCTCCATTCAGGTTGCGTGTTGCGTCGCCATCGTGAAGACCGAAATGCAGTCGAAATTGCAAGTGTCACAATTTTAGGACGCTACATTTAGCCCCCACTTTAGCGGGAGTATGTATGCTCATACTTTCGGTAAAGTACAAGGAAACAACATTGAAAAACTTTCACCACGTCAAGGAGGCAAGACACACCAAGCCCCTAGTGGACTAAGGATCTTACGACTTCGATTGACAAAGTAAAAGGGAAGATCATGAGGGAGAACCATGATTGTCAGTAGTAAGGTTCCCTCACTATGAGTCATGCAAGAAAGACATCAAGAATTTTCAAGGCAAAGCTAAATTTGTCAAGAAATTTTCAAGTATCTTGAAAAGATATGAACGAGATGTATGCCCCCCTACGTCAAAGCGATTGCACATGCCTCACCGGGGGTGATTGTTTTAACGTAGTGATACACATAAGAATGAGAAAGGAAAGGAGCAAGTTATCGCAAGGATTTAGCCCCCAAGTGTGAGATAAGCCCAAGGATAATAGACACAAAACACAAAGCACGAGGTGACTTCGCTTTCCTTGGGGTCAGTATGCTGTATGATAAGTCATGTATATATCATATGTATGTATACATAATTGTTCTTCATTCCCCAATCAAGGAAGGTCACCTAGAAGAAGGGAACACATGTGTCTTTTGAGTCAACATGAGAGAGATCGAGAGATCTCAATGCTTTGCATCGTCCTCAAGTAGACAACACTAAGGACAACAAATAGAAGAATGAGAATAACATATAGAAGAAGTAACACAAGAGAGGAGGAGAGAATCTGCTATGCTAATGTAACTAGTCTAGCACATCATCTACCCCCCGATCTTGCTGATCAATGTTTCGGGAAGGCAGGGAACACGCTAGAGGAGGAACATTCAACACAACAGATGGAGCTATCACAAGATCCAAACAAGGGCTATGTTCATGTTCCGAGCCACATTGTTCTTGTCTAGGAGCTAGGATAAGTGCTTTAGAAAATTCAGTAGATAAATGGTTATCAATATCAACAAGTTCATATTCACTATCAGAATGAACAGGAGTAACATTTTCATCATGAATATAATTTTCATCTATATCATCATCAAGATTTATAAAAATAGGATCTTTAACTCGCACAGGATCAAGACCATCATGCATCTTATGTTTAGGAGATTTAGGCTCAATGTCCGGCTGAGGAGAAAATGGAATAATGCTCGTTGAAGGTGTTTTTATAGATTTCAAAGTTTGAGAAGCAGCTGCTTGAGCCCTAAGACGACGCTTTCGTCGGCGTTCACGTGCAGAACGATTTCGTCTAGTCTTAGTAGGCAGTGAAGAAGATTGAGGAGGAGGAATGTTCTCATCCTTATCACTTGGGTGTTTAGGTTGTGGTCTCTTAGGCTGAATAATAGGAGAAGAAGAAGGTCTCTTCTCTCTATAAAAGGAAGGAGAAGGAACTGCTCCATATAAAGGAGGAATTTTTGGTTTAGGAAGGAGACCAAGTCCATCATGACGAGGAGGTATAGGTCTAATTTTAGGAAGTTTATTAGACATAGACATAGTCACATCCATAGGGATGGGTTGGGAATCTTCTTGAGGAAAGACATTAGTTTTATCTTTCAAAGGAAGAACTTCCTTCTCAAGAATGATAGGAATGTCAAGTTTAGGTGTTCTAGGTTCACTTAAAGATAGGATCATATCTATTTTCCACTTTTGATAAGATTTGAAAAGATGATCACTTCGCGGAGGAAGGGATTGGAATTGTTTAGGCCAAAAGTAATCAAGAGGAACACTAGAGGTTCTTTCAGCTGGTTTAAAGAGGCTATGATTGACAGTAACAACTTCACCATTATGGGGAAATTTCAAACACTTATGAATAGGAGAAGCAATAGCTTTCATGGAAGATAGCCAAGGATAGCCAAGCTTCACACGAAATTGTTCGGAAGATGGAATAATAGCAAAGTTCACATCAAGGGATTTGTTATAGACCTCAATAGGCAGTGTAATAGAACCAATTGCAAGAGAAGAAAATGCATCAAATAGTTTCACAATCACATCTATTTTGTCATAAATCGCTTGATTCAATTGCAAAGTAAAAAGAAATTCTTCAGTAATAACATTAACCATGCACGAAGGATCAATAAGCACTCCACGGCAAGGTGTATTCTTGACTTTTGCAACTATGTATAAAGGACCATCAGGTGCCCTAATGGTTTTATTGGAATCAAATGTGATGGAAGGTTCTTTAGGGTTTTCTTGTTGCTCTACAAAGTTAATCACATTTGGAGTCATAGACACAAGACCATCAGATGAAAGAGAGGAATCATTAGTCTCAATCGCATTAGAGGTATGAGAAGGTAATGGATCAGTGAAAATCTAAAGATTTTGATTAGGAGGAGCTACAGATGTATTGCCTTTATCATTCACTCCAGAAACAGAGATAGTATTATTATCAATCAAATCTTGAATTTTACCCTTTAAAGAAAAACATTTTTCAGTATCATGCCCAGGCTGACGATGAAATTGACAAAAGGCTTTGTTATCAAAATAAGGTGAAGTAATCTTTGCAGGATCAATTTGTCTTATAGGAGGAAGAGTAAGCACATTTTGTTCCAATAATTTATTCATAATACTATGCAATGATTCATTCAAAGGAGTATACTTTCTTTCTTTCTTGAAAAATTTAGAAATAGGAGGCACACCTGATGCTGCATTCACATTGTTGTTGATGATGTTTTCATTGAATTTGATGGAGTCTCTGTTCGGTTTAAACTTCCCAAATGGTTGTTGACTGCTATCACCCTTATCACTCGGAGCCATAGGATGTGATTGTTCCATTTGACTCACAGTCAGTTGATAATTGTGAAGAGTTGCACACAACTGTTGGAAAGAAGTAAACTCAGAAAATAGAAGTTTGTCTCGAATATCTTTTTGTAAATTAGAAATAAAGATTCTTTGAATATCATTGTCAGGCACTGGAAAATAAATTTGAGCATACAAATGCTTATATCTACCAATGAAATCAGTCACTTTTTCTTTAACACCTTGTTTACAATGCATTAAATCAATCAAAGTAACTTTAGGACTTATATTGTTTTGAAATTGTTGAATGAAAGCATTTGCAAGTTGTTCGAAAGAAGTAATAGAATAGGAAGGCAACGAGCAATACCATTATAGGGCTTTGTCTCTTAATGTTCTCGTGAATAGTTTTGCAAGCAACCTTTGGTCATAAGCAAAATCAGTACAAATTGTTTGAAAAGTCTTAACATGTGTTAGAGGATCTCCTTTACCATTATAAAGCTCCAAATGCGGGATTTCAACATGTTTAGGAGGGATAGCTCGAACAATGTCAAGACAAAGTGGGCTCGCAACATCAAATGTGGGCACACTAAACTTAGATTGATTCATAGAGGCAATTTGTTGCTGTAAAGAAGAGACAGTTTGTGCAAGATTGTTAATGGTCACTTCAGTCGAAGGGTTCATATTAGATGTGTTAGGTTGAGATGGAGGTGTTATGTTATTGAAAGAAGGTAAAGAGTAAGGTGGTGGGACCCTATGATAATTAGTCATAGGAGATGATTGGACAGGAGGAACACTACAAGGAGGAATGGAATGATTAAATGAATTGCCCCCTTGCGTCATGTTCATTTGCGGAGATGTAATAGGAACACTCATTGAAGGAATGAATGAAGAAGTCGGATTGAATGAAGGAAGAGGGTTAATTGAAAAGGAAGGATTGCCCCCATGACTAGTGATCACAGGAGGAATGTCTTGTGTAGAAGTAGCCATTATGTTTGATGTAAAGGTAGGTATGCTAGCAATAGAAGTCATCAAAGGAATAGAATGATTGACTTGTGTAGGAGGTTGTGTATAACCTAAAGTTTCGGCACAACTCTTCATAGGCATCACGTTCGAATTCACAATGTGTGAAATACCATGCAAAATATCAATTCCATTCTTATCACTTTGAAGCATACGTTTTAGACCCTCAATTAAAGGAAGAGCTTGACTATCAGGGTATTCTTGAGACATCCATTGTCGAAAATCGTCAAATTGGTTATCCAATTTCGAAAGTTGTTCTTCAGAAACCTCATGGAGAGCTTCTTCATCATTAGGAGGATTAGAGGAATTACCCATGTCCTCGTTAAAAAGGCTATTCAAATTAGGTTCCATCTCCTCAGTAGTTAAACCTCGGAAAGACTTAATTCTACGGCTTCGTCTAACGGGAATAGTGTAAGTAGGGCTTATTGTTGTAAAACTCATGCACTAGAGAAGGAGATCAAATTTTGATTTTAGAGGTAGCAATTTTCAGTAAAATCAGCCAATCTTCTGGATTTAAGCTGTTAAATGCAATCACGATAGTCTCCCGAAATTTCGGAAAAAATGTCCGGGACCGTGGTGCTCGGAGTGCAACACGGTCCTTGCAACTTTTTTCAAAATTTGCAGGGATGAAAGGTATGATGATTTTAAAGCCAATCTGAAAAAATTGAGTGATTTTACGATCTGTAGATAGGCTCAAAATTGAACCCTACCCAGATTGTCGAAAAATGCAAAATTTGAATTTTGAAAAAAAAAGGGAAACTGAAATTTTGAATTTTATGATTTTAGAGGGAATGTCAAAAGCAATGCAAGCTTTGAAATTCAAAAATTGACTCAATTTCACGCAAAATTCAATTTTGAAAGTGGAAATCAAAGTTGTTGTAATTAAGCACTTAATTTCAAAAGTCACAAAATGCAAGAATTTGAATAAAGCACTGAAATTTTTAATGAATGTTAACGCACTTTTCAGATTTAGGACAGTAAGGACACAATTTTGACACAAAATTTCAGTTTCAATGATTTTTCAATGTTTAAAAGCCTTAATCCAAGCAATCACAAGACCAACTTTGACTGTAATTTTGAAGGTGTTAAAATTGATAAAATCAGCCAAAATTCTGGATTTTAGCAGAAAAATACAGTAAGATCTCGCTCCCGAAATTTCAGAAAAAATGTCGGGGACGATGGCGCTCGGTGCCACGGTCCTCGCAACTTTTTTCCAAATTTTCAGGGATGAAAGATATTGTGATTTTATTGTGGAATCCAAAGTTACAGCTGATTTGGAGATGTTTTGATCGGTGAAATTGTCGAACAAAGGTTGAATCAAGAGGGTTTTAAAAATTAGGGTTTTGACACTTAACCACTTAATTTTCAAAATTAAAGCATAGATATGAATTGATAATTTGTAATAGAAGGATAGATCTGAAACAAGCATTAACAATTAAACATTTCACAAGCTTAATTACTAAAAAGAAATTTTAGGGTTTTTATGCAATCACCTCTAAAATTTTGCAAAAGATCAAACATGGAAATGTAATCAATTTTTTCAGATCTAAGCATGAAAAATCAGAAAGGATGTTCACGTCGGGTTCACCAAAATATAAAGCAGAAAAATCACGATCGAACCCTAGTTGCTCTCCCCTCTTCCAACTCCAAGGAGAGAGAAGGGAGGTTCGCTAGGATTCGATGGTTTTCACTTAGGGGGGAGACTTTACATTCAAAAGAGGGGTTGAAACCCACAAGATCCAATCCCACGCAATGCAAGATTGGATGCTAAATGAGTTTCAAGGGTTAAGACAGCAAGGCTACCCTCTTTTGTAAAGAATGTGCATAGAAGAATTGAGCTAGGAATGCAAAAAAAGTGACAAAGATTCGCTTATAAACTGAGATAGGAATACAGTATGAAGCTGCGGACCTGGAATTAGCAGTAAAATGTTGATACGGCGCTGTCCTGCAAATTTGAGCAAAAGTTGTCGGGACGATGGCGCCCGGCGCCACGATCCTCCGAAAAATCCGTGAAACGAAGGGGGATCTGTTCGTCTCTGCACAAGGATTCCAGATCTTCAATCTCAGCCGTGTACCTGCAACCTACACACAGAAAAGTGAAGACGATTGGGGGGTTAGGGATTAGGGGTTTGCCTTTAGGTCAAACCCTAGTTTTTGGAATTAACCAAGAAATGAGCAAGAGCTGTAAATGTAAATGACTGTAAAACAAGTACTAATACCTTGTTCTAAGGATGTTTGTATCCTTATGTGCGAAGGTTTAGATGTTGTATGTTGTATGTTGTAGTAGTATGTGATCTCCTCTTTAATGGTTGAATCCTTGTCTTGAATGCAACACTTAGCCTTGAATGGAGACTTGAAATGATCAATTGCTTGAAGGAATGCTTGAATGCTTAAATGCTTGAGTATAATTTCCACGCTTTGTACACATATCCTCCTCATGCCAAATGAGAGAGAAAAATGTAGTTTATATACTTGTCAATTAGGGCTGATAGACTGATTTTCCCGACCTTAGGCTGACCAGGAAAGTTAATTTCCAAATTGCAAACAAAAAGACCCGAGACCCCTTAGGAGACCGGGCCCAAAATAGGACCCAAGGACCAGGGCGCTGGGCGCCCTGGTCCTGAGGGACCAGGGCACTGGGTGCCCTGGTCCTGAGGGACCAGGGCGCTGGGCGCTCTGGTCCCACCTCCCAGGACAGCAGGGTGCAAGGAGGTTCAGGCCAGGGTACTTGAAAAATGCAGTTTTTGGTGTCGTGAGCAAGTTTCGGGGTCTCCATTCAGGTTGCGTGTTGCGTCGCCATTGTGAAGACCGAAATGCAGTCGAAATTGCAAGTGTCACAATTTTAGGACGCTACAATAAATAGTACGCAACCTGGGTCAACTAATAAACAACCCAATTGCATATTTGAGGCGCGCGAGGGAAATCATGTATTTGTATGTGCGATAAAATCAATAAGTGCAGGCGAAGAGCTTCTAATTGATTACAGTTTGAATCACATAGATACAAACAAAGTTAATATCATGGGGGCGGTACGTACTATATACCATTTAAATTAACCAACCTCCAATTAATGAATCCAATATACCATTTTATTATGAAGTTTTTTTGCTAAGTCTATTGGTTTAATTTCGCTAACATTTTTTTATATTTTTTCTTTGTCACAGGCCGACATGGATCCATCACATATTGCAGACAGGGATGTAGCTTGTGACACTTCTACCGAGCAGGTAAACCTCATTGTAATTGTACAAATTAGATAGAAGCAAACTGTTACATTATTATGTTCTTTTTTTTTAGTGATTTATACTAATTTTGTAATTGTTAATGACATTCTTGACACAGACGGATGTTCGGGGAAAGGGAAAGGGAGTTGCAGTACTTGAGTACCTTTCTAGGGATGTGGAATCATTAGGGTTAAGCGATGATGACCCTGAAGATTCCACACACCTTATGAAATTCTTTAAAATGCCTCTTATAAAAATTAGAAAAGAGATTGTTGCTTTGGCAGCTGTGCATCCTATTACTGATGAGATACGAGAGAGGGTGGAATTATTGCTCCAGACAACAGAAAACTTGCAAGTAAGGAGTAATGAAAGCTTTAATTATAACAAAAGTTCAATAATGGTTTATATTTTATTCTCTTTTATGTCATTAACTAAAATATGTACGTATTGTTTTTACAACAATTTATCCGCCCTCATGAAAGTCGTTCCCTAGATTAGGGTGTTGCAGGATCTTCAAGTGATGATGATTTTCTTGTATTATCACTTTCTTATCTTATCACTCTGAGTACCCAAAACACATCATACTTGATACTGTCAATTTTCAAAATAAAGGTTCATCCTTGTTTACAATTCTTGCGCTTTTCATATATTTAATGTTTGATATATTTCATGTATTATTCTTTAGGTGTTGTCAATGTTATTGTGCAAAGTCGCCACTGCCTCATCAGAGGTTACCCTCACCTATGTTGCCGACTGCAATGTCAGGAACACATAGCATGCAGACATCCTCTACTGCATGTCATATTGGCCCGCCCACTGTTGGTAGATCCCTCTTTTGCTCTATCTTCTATCATGTGTTTATTTCCCTTCAAGCGTTCTTTCTTGAATTCTATTGCCATTTCATAGTGGATTCATTTTTTGTAGGAGGAGATGCACATGAGGATGTGCCAGAGGCGACTACTGCTAATAACATACCATCATTTCTTGGATCTTCTTGTATTGCTAGTACGGGAACGTTGCAGGCCATAGTGGTGGTGAGCGATGAAGAAATGATTCCCTTAAAGATACAAAAGGTTCCAAGTACTTTAAAATTATTATTATATATACTCTAATTGTAATTTACTTTATGATCACTCATTTTGAACTAATGATCCCATGAATTTTTTGCAGGCAATGATATTTTCTATAAACATCTTAGTGACATTGCATTGCAGATATTTGGGCCCACCATACCTTAAAAGGTGGTACATCATATGTGAACTAACCCTAATCCACTATTTTGATTTCATATCATTGCTAGAATAGTTTTCCTTTGATCCATTTCTTGAAGTGTAATAAATGTAGCTTCAGTACATTTCTAAATCTAACAGGTTTGTTTTTGCTTTAAAAGGTGGAATGACCAAGAAAAAAGGTTAAAAGATGAATTGACAAACCAAATGGTTGAGTGGTTTGGAAATGACACCTTTGACAAAACCAAGCTCCTTAAAAAAAATGACATATATCTAAAGTATGTGAGGGACCAATATAGGACCCATTTAGAGAGGAACCTAAAGTGCGAGTATCCCCCCATGATTCCAGAGAGGGAGTGGAAGGACTTGATTTTGGATGCCAATGAGAGAATTGAAAGGAAAAAAGGAAATACACCACTAGATGCCAGAAGAAGGTACGAGATACTATTAAGAATGTAATTATGTACTAATTAATTACTCTTTATATTTATATAATCTAACATATTTCAAACTTTTTATAGACTGAGTGACACGTCAAAGGCAACCAAGGCAAGACAAGAAAAGCATGGGCAACACAAACTCGGCTCTGGTGGTTACATGAAACTTGCTACACGAATTGTAAGTATCTCATGTAAACGCAATATTGCATCAAAATATTTATTTTTATCAAAAAATGCAAGCAAAATTCATGGTACCAAACAAAAATGTAGGGCTCTTAATTCAATAGAGTGCCCACAGAAGATGACAAGAGAATTGCCTACCAGCAAGGCTATTCAGCCATGGCTGATCGACTATGAGAATTGAGTGGGCATACACAACATTCGAGTGCATCTGTCACACAGGTAAATATGCTAAATGGAAATTGTTTCAAATTGAATACTTTACCAATAATCTAATTGATGTTGAGTTCCAACATAAAGTGACTATATGTGTTTTAAATAAGCAAGCAATGATAACAATGTGCATGTCATTGGAATGCAACCTTCTAATCATGAAACACCACCTACACATGAAGGTCCGGATGTGCATCCCAATAGTGGAGGTATTCATTTTCTATTCAAATTTATTTATTTATCTATTAATACAATTAAACATCTTAATTTGTAATTAGAGTAGTAATTAATGTAACCTTTTCTGTTAATATTTTAGAGCATGTAGTCGGTGGTGAGCAAGTGGAGCATGATCTGGGTACACAACATCAGGAACGTGATGCTCCCCACTCAGGTAAAGAGGACCACTGTTATTGCTTTAAACAAATATAATTGCAATTGGTGTTCAACATTAATGTAACCTTTAGTATTTGAACTCCAGATGATCTAGAGGGTGTTCAGCATGTTGAGGTTGAGGCTACACAAAATGATGTGGCCCCATCAGGTAAAGAGCACAACAATTATATTCTATAAATTAATGAAATACTTGTAACAATAATTTTTTTTTTTTGAATTTAACCCATTTCTTTTTTATTGCAGAGGACCCCCCTTCGCTTCAGTGTCCTCGTCCTCAGTATAGGACTAGGCATACATTGAGATCATGAGCAGTTGACGGAACATCTGCAGAGGGGGGAAATGATGAAGAAATCAATGTTCCACTTAGTATTTTCATAGCTTCAAAGAAAAATAAAAAAAAGAAATGATTTTAATCTAACTTATTTGATAATGACTGATTTTTATGTGTTAGTGAATGTAATTATGTGCTAATTAATGGTTATGGATGATATGTGTTAATTAATGTTATGTGTTCATGAACGTTATGTGATATTAATGAATGAATGCTATATTTTATTAATGGTAGAAAGAATGAATGAATGAAGGTTATAAGATGTTAACGGGGAATTTATAGTGATGTTAGGGGGGGGGGAGGGGCCAAATGAGCTTCCACCTTCACGTGGTTGGCCCTATTAAGTAGAGAATATTAAACTATTCTCAAAACCAAGTGAAGCTCAACAAGATAACACACTTTTCAATATTTCATTATGTTGCACAGTTAATCTTATTGAATAATGTATATTGAATCTTAATTGCAGGGTCCAACAGAGCCAACATGAACAGCAACACCACAAGTTGCTAGGTATAATGAACTCCCATATTGTCTTGTCTGTACACGAACAATATGAGTTGCTTATAGTGTTGATATCCAAGGCGGGACTGCAAAAGTTATGAATATGCCTCATCCTTGTAAGTTTTTTTATTACTTGTAAGTCATGAATATTGCTCTTTAGTTGATTAAAATCATTTCAGTGAATGCAAATCTTGATTATTATAAAGTGATATCTGCACTATCAATTCCAAATTGAAACCCTTTCCGTGCATGCATGTTGTTTGCCAAAATGTCATCTCAAAAGTATTAGCAAACAAACATTGGCATTCACAAAATCAAGAAAGACAAACTAAAAATTAGCAGTAGAGCATTCAAGTAAACTGTCTGTCAAGAAGCATAGTTGAAAAGGTGCAAAAGAAATTGGTTTCAAAATAGGGGTAGACCATTACAAATTGGCAACTTGGCATCACTTCTCTTCTTACTTCTCCTCAACCCTCTTGCTCTGCACTCTCACTTTTTCACCTGGCACCTGCAACTATCACTCTCACATTCACAGTTGTCAGCTTCTTGCTCTTTGTTTTTGTGAGTTGAAACAAAAATAGGAGGAAGTTTTATAAATTTGGTGGGGTTTGGGTGGGGCCCATAGGCTGTGACAGTTTGACCTTGGGCATGGAGTTTGAAAAAAAGTTCTGATTTTTTTTAATTCACTTATGGGAGATGCTTGGATGTCCCTGAGATGGTCAGGAGGCTCTTGGGAGTCCCTCAAACATCTCAAGGATGTCCTAGAGATGTCTCAAAGATGATGGCATTGGATTGCACTGGGGCGGCAGGGGGACATCCCATCCACGTCCCTATATTTTGAAGGTGTCCCCATTTAAAAAACAAATAGTTTTGGGGGAGGAAATGTCCTTGTGGAACATTGGCTCCAATACATACGTCTTGGTATGTTTTTTTAAATAAGACACCAAAATTCATAAAATAATATCTTTAGAATCTATATTAATCAATAAAAGATGTTTCTAATTCAATGTATGTACCAAACCCTATTACCAACAATATAACAGCCCTAGCCTACAAATTGGACTGGTTAATTTTCTCCAATAAAAAAAACATGTAATCACTCCATAAACTAGGTACATTAAGCACACGTCGAATTATAAAATAACTAATTGTGATACATCAATATGTGAAAGTTTAATGACCTAGATATTAGGATTGTAAAATACTACATCGTATCCTAATTCCTAAAATAACCCTTTTTGTGTGATGTGTATAGTACAATACACAACTAGGAATTATGTTGAGTCAAATGCAAATCAGTACTAACCATGGAAGCTGAGGATAAATCATGAACAACATATCTGAAGCAACATAGGAATGACTCAAGTGCAGATGAATGCTACAACATAAAGTAGAAAATAATGCAAAATTAGGTAAGAAACTAGGTCACAATAAACCATGAACAACTTGAAATAATCTATAATTAATGATCTATGTGATCCATCAACCTGTGACTATGAAACGTAATCTGCAAATAGTAAACTTGTGGACCATTAAGAACAAGAAGAAACTTGTTAGTAGATCTGCCATTTCTTGTCAATCAATCATCAAAGAACTTGTGATCTGCCATGTACCATGTATGTCGTATACCATATCTATATACAAACATTTTGTATCGAGTAAACTACATTTATTGATTCATTGAACTTGTTTTGCTTGGATCCAAACACCATGGAAACATAACCATTAATCCTAATAACCTGTGAACCATGGAGTGCAAACTAAATGGAATCATGTCCAAAATTTTGGTTAAAACAATCTAGGGAAAATAGTGGGATTCCAAGTATCCATCTCAAAACACCATGATTGAAACTTCCATGTTCAATATACAGAAAAAAATCTGTTTTTTTAACCATTTTTCTCATCAATATATTTTTTGCTAAATAAAAGTTGGATTTATATTAAAAGAGCTAAATATTACAAAACCATTTCAGCATAGTTTATATCCCTATCATTTACCACTATTTCTTTTTGACAGATTGTTGCCTTTTTCCAGTGGCAGTGTTGTAGTATTGATTAATGTGCTACATCATAATATGATCAACTTAAAAGAAGTACTAAATTTTACTTGATATTTCTTTTAAATTGAGGGGTGAATTAGCTATATCCTCTAAACCAAGCATTATTTTATCATATTTATTGTCAGCATTCCTTCAACACCTGTTTGTGAATATTTAGGGTGACATGATTAGCATCCTCCCCTTTGTACAAAATTATTGATTTCATGAAATGGATTTTTTATGTCATTTTGCAATATACCATGGTTGTATATGTTTATAAAGTTATGAATCCAAAATTGTCAAATAGATGTTACATAGATAACAGTCTTTCCTTCTTGCTATCTATTACAAACAATGGAAAAGTTTCCATTGTCCTTTAATTCTCGTATACATTAATTGAACCCAGTCTATGTGTCTTTATGGTTGAAGTCATGGAATTTCAACAATTTAATTCTTAGTATATAGCAATAGCCTATTAGCAAGCTCACTCTAGTGAAGACAAATTTGAAAGAATTCATAAAACAGGAGTTGTCAATGACATATACTGACGCTTGAGTTTTATGTTTCTTTTGTTATAGGCTCCTTTGATGTAAGGGATAAAGAGGATTGATGGATACGAAGATGGGTTAAGAAGGGGGATATGATTATCCTCCCAGGAGGAATCTATCATTGATTTAACCTTGACACAAACAACTACATTATTGTAAATGCTCTTTTATCTTAAGGACATTCACTATAAATCATTTCTTATATGAACTAGAGGATATTATTATTGTTTCTTTGACTTTTATCATAGATCCTGAGGCTTTTCCAAGGCGAGCTAGTCTGGACAACATACAATCATCCTTGTGAGGAGCATCCTGCTAGGTAAGAACCCTAATACTTGTAAGACCAAGATGAGAATTTCAATTTGATTGTTTTCAAGAAAACCTGAACATTCTAGTTTTACATATAAAAATGACATATTTTTGTGATGGTATGTTCCAATATGTATTTTCTTTTGATAGATTGGTTGTAGGTTCTAGAGAGGACCCACTTCCAAACAGATAAAGTTGTTATAAATAGGCTATTGGTGAAGAATAATTGAAGAAAATCAATGAAAAACCACATCAACAATAACCAACAGAGTCAGAAACATTAATCTAAAGATTCTTTTTAGCCCTCACCTTTCTTGACAACTTATTTATCTTTTGACAACACCAAATTGCTTGAGAAGTATCTTCTTACTCAAAGAAAAAATGTGATAAAAAACAATTGTCCAATCACTTGCATCAACATCAACCATGCTAGAATTTGATGTTGCAAGATCCAAGATGGATATTGCATAACATAGAGAAGCCATCATTTGAAGGAAACAAGAACCCAGTGAAGACATTAAGAGGGCATGAAGGCACAACCAAGGGCCGTTGAGTAGAAGGAAAAGGACAAATCTTGAAAACAAGAGGAGGAGCACTTGGAGAAGAAGGTAGGGAAAATAGCAGTCTGACCAATAGAGAAGCTAAACTCTGAGAGCAAACTACCAGAGATAGCAAGAAACTCTCCAGCCAAAGAAGGGGAGACAAAACCAACAATCTCTTCTTAGGGAGGAGCTCTAGACCCCAAATCTGAAGAAAGAAATAGAGCTAAAGTAAGTGAATTGGATAACAACAAGAATGTAAAGTGCACCCCTGATTTGCTAACCAAAATGCTCAAAATTAAATGAAAATCTTTAATGAATACACAAAACTATATACATATGCAGGCACACCATGGTTGAGATGGTCCAACTCCCTAGTCTCACTCTAGGACTAAGCTCATGCCATATCTAAATGAAAGACATCTCAAATACATCATTGGTGGAAAGCTGCAAAATGCCATTTTCATACATAAGAAAGACATACACAATTGGGCACAATCACCAAGTCCTTTAGGTTTAAATGAAGGAAAGGTTGACAAATTTATGGTGATCTCTTCGTGACCACACCAAAATTAGGACAATGATCTCAAACACACTTTTTACCGTTCTCTTGGTGATTGTGCCCAATTGTGTATGTCTTGCTTATGTATGAAAATGACATTTTGCAGCTTTCCACCGATGATGTATTTGAGATGTCTTTCATTTAGATATGGCATGAGCTTAATTGTAGAGTGAGACTAGGGAGTTGGACCATCACAACCATGGTGTGCCTGATCATATTAGCTTGAAACCATGCGCCTCATATTAGCCTCAAACCTATGCCCCCTACTGGTAGGTGGTGGGGATAGAATATCATTCGCTATACATATCAATGACTGGATAATAATAATTTTTTTTTGATAAAAATATTATCATCGTCAGAATTATGATGAATACCAAGCTTTCCACCGATGATGAAATCGGTGGACATACAACGTTCTCGTCGGTGAAATGTTCTGGATTCGTCGCACTTCCGACTCAAGCCACACAAACATCTGATGAGGATTCTGTACGTACGATGACACTTTGTAGTCAGACGGTCGTCGATGCCTCCGAATGGACTGACCACACAAGCGTCAGACAAACAACATCACCGTCAGTGCGAAGTTCCAAATCGCCATCGGCTTTGCGATGAAATCTATTGAAGCATCCGACGAGGATGCTGCATGTCCAATGAATTTTTTGACCGGAAGAGCAATCATGCCCATGATCGGCAAAGTCCATGGGATTTTTGTATTTCTGACGGTTAGGGCATTGTCGACAAATCCAACGAAGAGTTTTCGACGGCTACTTTTGTCAGTACTTCGACGAAAATTAGTCACAAATCCGACAATCGACCGTCGAAAATTAGCTCCGAATGTACTAGTGTTAAATTTAGAAACAAAAAAACCTTTAGCCATAGGGTACATGTGAACTGTACCAGAAATGAGGGGATTCTAGTGGTGGGAAATCCATTTATGCAAATTTGGGAGGCTGGGCCAGATACCCTTGAATCTGCAGATAACATTGTTCTCTATGAAAACCTTCACATTGTTCTTTATTTCCCATCCAGACTCCTTGTTTGCATTAAAAAAGATGTTGTAGGAGATAAGGATAAACCCTCTTCCATCCCCTCTACATGAAGATGAAGGGGGGACCTTGCCAGAAAATTGAGCAGAGTTTGTGCAAGGGACCCTGTCAGAAAATCAACCAGAGTCTGTGTGGGGACCCCAATGGCCATCGATGCCTAAGAGGGACCATCGACAATAGCTCCATCCATGCCGACCAGGAGATCAACAACAATAGAGGAGCATCTAGGGGAGTAGACGAGAGACTGTGGTAGGGTCTGAGATTTCAAAATCTCCATCACGTGAGATTAATGTCTAACACACCTTATCCATCACGCAGGATTAATGTCTACCATTCTCTAAGCTACCAGTGTGGGTGATAATAGTTGCAAATGTTACAAATAATTGTGTAAGATGTATAGAAAGGATATTTTTTCTTTGAAAACATTAGTTCATCTTTGGTATGTCTAACCTTTGTTTTTATGTTGTCTTTCAGGTTATTTTTTTCTTCTCTCTTGGATGTTAGTATATTTAAATTGATTACCAAATAGATGATATTAGAATAATTTTTCCATCTGCCTAGTAAGGGTTTACTAACACATTTCATATTTTGTGCACACTTCCTTTGATATTTGATAGCTAAAAACAAAATGTAGGATATTGGTAACTAATTTTATAAATAAAAAAATATTTTTAGTCTTACATTAGTATGCATCTTAAACCTTCTATGAATGCAAGTGCTAGTTTTAATAGTTATGATTTAAACGCAACATAATTTAAAATGGAGTTCTTATGTACACTGGGTCTTCACAATAACATCTAATCAAAATCCAAATATACTTTGTATAGTTTATTGACAATAAATTCATAGCAACCTTGATATTGTCATAATCTACCTTTAATTAGTAATATAGATCTTCTTTTAATAATCTTTATCTTCTTTTAAGAAAGGAATATCATAACACCATTATCTAGCCTAAAAATTCTAAGGTCAAACAAGCAAACAAATAAGTTACATGTCATGGATGATCAAAGCCAGTAAATCAAAACTAGATGCAAAATTTAAAACTCTAAACCAATAGGAACAAGTTGAATATTCAATTTTACCAACCAAGTTTTAAGTCTTAATTTTGAGCAGAACTTTGTCTTAACAAATCTTAAATTGAACAATACAACAAAATTTTCTCAACAATCCTCACACTTGTTGTATAATGAAAACTGAAACAATCATTAATAGAAAAGTAAAATTCATTGTACTTTCAATTCAGAAAATCAAATTGTGCAGTGGCATGGTTACATACATTTTGAGCTCCTACAATACAAATATAAAGATTTTGCATATGTTAAGTGGAGCAAAGATGGCATCCTCATAGAGTAGTAGAACCCTACATATACTTAGTATGCTCTTCAACCAAAGGCATCAATACAAAACATAAAACATCAAAATGAAATTGCAATTCATAATAACAACAATAGATATTGAGTCTAGCCAAACCAACAAGACTCTGAGAAACTGAAACTAACTTTTAGCTTACAAGATTCAAATTGACAATTCCCCAGGCACTCTGAGGAAAGGACTTTTCCTTTGCATTCACTTTTTTAGACATTTGATTTTCATAGTCCATGATGTTATTGTGCATAGCTTTTGGAATCAACTGTGTGAGATTATTTCCTCAAATTTTCAGATCAAACTCCATGATCTATCATTGATGATGGATCACGGATTTTGATCCAAAATGTTGAAAAGTGAGTTTATTTCCTTGAAATTCTAGATCAAACTCCATGATTCATCATCAGGAAGAAGAGAGCAAGATAAGAGAAAAGAATGATGATGGATCATAGAGTTTGATTTGAAACATCAAGGAAATAAAGTCACACAATTGAATTCAAAAGCTATGCACAAGAAGACCAACACTCTTGTCCATGAAACCCAACCTTCCAATGATATACCACTTGTCTTGATGTGTACCCTACTCTAACATGAGATTTAATGGACTCTATGCCTCCTTTGCCTCCTCATACTTTCCTTGGGAAAGATGTGGGAGCCCAAACAACATGGGGTTCTCCTACAAGGGGTTAAGCTTACAAGATTTTGCAAGTAGTAGTTGATCTTTTTCATGGGATTTTTCTATAGGAGCCATACAAACAGATTCCCAATACAATTTTCTTGTAGAGTGAGTGATATGATTTGTTGGAGATAACACAACCCTGTAGTGATCAAACATAGTGAGGATCACAAGCTCTATTTTTTGAAAACCCCTATTGTTAAGCTTCTGTCCATTGACCTTTCCCTTCTTTCTTTTCTCTTCTCTTTTTTAAGAGGTTATCCTCCCTTACAATTAAATGATAAAGAGCATCCATTCTGGAAATAGAATTCATCCATAGATCTAGCTTGCCATCTCCTGCCCACAGAGTAGTCCAATTGTTTCCTGACCACTCAAGCTTCCCATTACTGTTCTTGTCGCGTGCGTGAAGTAGGGTACCTGCAACTGCAACACAAACACTCAATAGATCATTACAAGCATGGTTAGAAAATTGAAATCAAATGAAAGATAAACCATGACAAAGTGACCTATCTCCTCCTAAGAGATGCGAGTATGGATTTGCTCTCAGATTTGGATAAGTAATCCCAGTGACTTGACTACACCTAGACAGAGAATTTAAAATGATATGATATGCAAGCTAGATGAGATTGATTATGCTAGATTGATCCAAGAGGCTAATTAAGCTAATGATATGCATGATTAAGCTATGATGATGATGCAATTAAGCTAGAAAAGAGATTGATTAAGCTACATGATTCAACAATTATGCTATAATATGATCAAATTAAGCTAGATCTAAGATGCAATTGCCTATAATAATAATGCTTAAATGATATACTAAAATGGATATGCCTCTAGTAACAATGCCTAAACTGATATGAGATGGGATCCTTTGTGCTCCAAAATGGGGGATATTTATAGGATTTCCAAGGCCAGGGGTGAGGTGGCAGGAATCAATAGTCAAGATTAAGTTTGAAGATATCAAGGGTGAAATTGGAGGAGGTTGGAGAAGAGGTTAGAGGGAGAGACACTTGTCATCTCTATGGTGACAAGTGTCAAAGAGCCTTTCTCATAAGAGGGCAAGTGTCCAAGGGAGGAGACACATGGCATAAGTGCCATGTGTCTCAAGGGGAGAATATCCACACCATCAGAGGTTAGGATAAGGAGGTTAGGATGTGCAAGATAGGATAGGGTTAGTTAAACCCAAGATTAGGTGGAATGGGTTAGGTTAGGTGGTTAGAAGTTAGGAGACATGTGGGTAATTTGAATTTAAAAATTCAAATAATAGGAAAAGGCTAATTAACTTTCAACAACTCATAAATTGATTTGTTTTAATTAATTAGGGGATTAGAAGGAATGAATTAAATGGGGGGAGTATTAATTAATCTGGATTAATTAAACAAAGGGGACTATTGAGATGAACCTATTAAATAAATCCTTAGATTTATTAATAAGTAGATGAAAGGGATTTAATCAAAGTGCTAATGATTTGAATTAAATTGGGAAGGGAGATTAATTAAATAATTTCTTATTCAATTAATTATCTTTAGACCATTTTTAGGTGTATACAGCTATCAAACAAATTATCCTAGAAACTAAACAATTGGTCTATAAAATCTGCCATGGTTATGAATAAAAAGATTGCAATGAATCTCCTGGGCAATTGAATATCCTCCCCTATTCTAATATGTTTCAGTGCAATTCCCTCAAGGGGCAATATTTTATGATTTTTTTTTCTCCATATAGGAAGAAAAATCCCATCCAATCGGTCCTCCATTTGAGTCCTGAGATCTCATATTTGTCATGGAATTTATCAATCTGATTCCCATTTCTTTCCTCCAATTCCAGTTTCTGCAGCTTTAGATCCTCTGCATTGTTTTTGTTGATTCCTTCAGTGCAAAAATTAATTCCTCATCTGAAAATCGAAATAATAGATTGTCAAGCTCTTCTGCTTCATCTCCAATAAGGTCTTTCACTTTTTGCCTAACAACATTAGGCTGAAAAATTGCAAGATTAACATAAGAATTGGAATAAATAGAATGGAATAGACCACACCTGTCAATAGGATCAGGAGCATTCCATAGCTTCAGAATCTTATAAACATCCATGGGATGCTCAAATAAATTGCCATGCGTGTGCCAACACTTTGAGGCTCTTACTTCTAGTAGTATAGACCTAAATTTGGGCAGTAATGGATCAATCTGATCACATTGTTCTCTCAAGAAAGGCCTTGCACGATCCAACCTCATTGAAAGCTCCAAATCTATCATTTTTCAGGGAAAATAACACAATTTGTTTTGGGGGGGTTATGGGTATTTTGCAATTCTCTTTTATGCATAGTTCCACGAGGTTTGGGGATGTTTCCTTGGGGACGGGGAAATGTGTTTTGAGGATGGGGGTACTTGGGGCCTAATTTTGGAAATGTCAGGGAGACATAGGTGGGGGAGCGATGTAGACATATTACATTTAGTACTTGAAAGTTTAGTTTTAAAAATATGTATAATGTATAAGGAATAAGTAAACACATTGCGATGATTGCAACAAACTTTGAGCAATAAGTAATAAGCATAAACTAGAAAGATTGTGTTGGAGTATCTTAAAAGGATCTAACCCTAAAGATAGTAAAATTGTTAATTAACTTACCCCTATCATTTCAGCTCAAGGTATAGAAATATTAGCATAAATCTATTTCAATTTTTTCGTCATGAAAAACATCTTTATATGTGTAATGACCACTCTAGATGATCTTTTATTTTTTAACAAGCATAAGAACCATGCAAACTAAAACAATTCTTATCTTTTCTATTTAGTATTGATAACAATTACAAGCTAATACAAATGTTGGTACAAGGCAACACATTGAAAAGACACTTTCTAGATTGCCCAAATTGCATGAAACTAGCATCCAATAGAAAACAATATATGAAAATACCTTGAAAAGGTAGCTGAAGTAATCACTATCGGTTTGAAACACACATTTTGGTTTAAATTACTGTATACAACAATGTAGGTTTGATACAACTGGAAAATATGTTGTAGGTCCGAAACATCACCATTGTAGGTCCAAAAAACCCCTCAAAGCCTCCTAAAACTCACTCTATGAAACCATGTTCACCCCAAAACAATGCCAAACAACCTGAAATAGACTCAACCATACCAATCAGTATTAAAAATTTGCAAGTCCCCTATAAGGTTGAGGGATGTTTGGGAGTATCGAGGATGTTTGGGAGTCCCCTTTGGCATTTCTAACACAAGAAACTTCTGGGAAACATCCCCCTGGTGAGGAAAAATCTCGAAGATGACAGAGGAAACTTGGTGGCAATGGAGGGATAGAGGAGGGACATTCTCTAGGAGTCCTCGCATCTCGGAGACATCCTCATCTCAGAAACAACTACATTTTCAGGGGGGATGTGTCCCTGTGGAACACTGTGTTTATGCGAACCCATGTCAATTTATATGCCAAAATCTAAATCCTAAATGTGTTCAATACATAAATGGATTGTTGTAACATGCTATCATGACAACTACTTCTATAGTGTATAAGTCATGACCAGCCTAATAATGAGTCATGTCATTACCACCTGTGAATTCATAGATTTGATCATGTTAAAATTATATGAAACAAAAGAACTCTCTAAGGATAAAACTAGAAGTATTATCTTGTGTTGTAGTATTACAATTATATTATAGTATACTATAAAATTCTAAAGGGTTTTAATTTTATTTTACTCTAAATTTTTAGTAAAGCATCAATACAAATGTTCATTTTATTTTTTTCTTCCATGGTGACTTGCATCCTGTATGTGATGGAATATTTCTTCACCTCCAAATGCTCTTATCAAGTCAAGAGCTTTTGCACTTTTTTATCTCCAAATTACTATTAGTTTTTACTTTTCACATTCAAATAAGAAAATTTGAAGGATTAAAAAAGTGCAGAAAATAATATTTTATTGTAGCTCTAGTACCAATATTCAAGACATGTATTGCAAATGAATTTGAAAATAAAGAGAAAAATTCTTTATTTTTTTTAACTTTGAAATATTTTACAAATCCATATTTATTATGAATCATCATTTAATTTATCTCTAAGTTGACTATATATTTGAGTATCAAATATAAAGTATGTAAACACTTTAATTCATTATAAAAATTTAACTATCAAATTTTAACCAATTTGTTGTTACTAGTAAATAATATATTTTAACCCTTCATATAATGCATGGATGTGAGGAATGATACCTTTATTACTCATCATGGGAGGCCATATATCAATGAAAACATTTGAACTAATTGAAAAGTGAATCTAAATAGAATAACAATTTATAGCATGGGTCAATCCACATTTTCAAGTGTTCAAATAAATTTACTCTCATTTAATTGATCATAATTTAGTTGAGGGTTTACCATCATAATAGATGAACAAAATCATAAATGTTCCACCATCTCTTCCAAGTTTCTACTCAATGGCATACTTCAAATAAAGTTTTTTAGTATCATAATTTTTAATGAACTTTTCAAATTGGAGAAATGAACTAAAGGGAAAGCTTAATGATGGTTTCATGTGTTCTCGATTACGTTGATTGGGTTCATAGAATATCATCATTTCGGATCACAACTTCTCTCTCTCATCTTGATGATGGATCATGTAGTGTGACCCAAAATGTGATGTTCTGAAAAATTTCATACATAATTGAATCTAGAAACATAATACTGAAATTTACATGAATTGTATAAATCTATTGGTATGAAAACCTATATCTTTGCTATCAATTCATAGAAATTTGCCTATATATTCTCAATAGTTTCCTTCATTTGCATATTGAGATAATTTGAACATTGCGTTTGTTCATGAGTGTGATAGTAAAATGTTCTTGTACCATATATACAATCCTAACACAAAGTGACAATTATATGACTAGCCAACTAAATAAACATTACAAGGAACAATGAATTTTTTTTAGGCAAATCACTTTGTTGGGTGCTTGTAATTGATGCATATTTTCTCTAATTTTCAAGTTAGAAAGAATATTGAAAGTATCTACAACACTTATCTCCAAGCTAGAAAAATAAATACAACATATATTGAAAATCTATAGCTAAAGATAATACATCCACATAAAATAGATTATGTTATATTTTTTTCATAAAAGAATGTTTGCTGTTAGTCCCAACTAGTGCTGAGAGGGGAGGGGTGAATCAACACTTGATCAAATTTTCACAATTAAACTTTTAAGTTAAATCTACATTCATCTAATATCCAACAATATACTTAATCACTAAAGTAAAATATGCAAGCATGAAAAGTTGACAGTGACACCAAGAAGTTAGCTCATGGAAACCCAAATGGGAGAAAACCATGGTGTGAGTAGGAACTCACAAAATTTGTACTCTTCTAAAGTACGTTCGGTGAGGAGCCATCCCTATTAGGAGATTACAAAGACACTGTTAGGTGCCACCTGGTTAAGGGATTTTGTTAAAGGCTAGTTAGTGCCTTTACCCTATTAAAGGTAGTCTGGTTAAAGGACTTAAGAAAATCAATTAAGATGTCACCCGGTTAAGGGATTTTACAAAAGGGACCTGTTAAAGTCCACCTAGTTAAGGGATTTATGTTGCAGTGGTTAGAAAGAAACAAATGGATGATCTGTTGAATTATCTACTGATAGCTTGATCAGATCTCAATATGCATCACACTAAATCCACACCGATTGTGTCTTCTCTACACAACACCAGTTTTCTTCTTACTTCTTTGGCTCTTCACTCAGTCGGTTATCTGTCCCTTAGCACTGCACTCTATCGATCCTCTAACCTTCAGCTCTGCACTCTGTCGGTTCTTTGTCCTTCGGCTCTGTAATCTGTCGGTTCTCTGTCTCTCGACTCTACACTTAGTCGATCTACCTCAAACACACTCTACTATGCTAAAACCTCATAGAAATTTCTCTCTCCCTGCTCTTCACTTTGGATCGCCTTCAACAAGATCTGCTTGTTGCAAATTTCACAACCAAAACTTTCTGAATGAACTCAAGAACACTTTATACATTTTCTGTTGACACTTTTAGGCATTCCCCCAATCAAAGTAATCATGGATTTCAGAAGATTTCAAATTAAAAATATCCCACTCTTTCTCTGCGCCCCTTACAACAATTCTGCCAAGTGTTCAACAAATTCTACCACCGCATCTCCCAAAGATAGTAACTTCTGGGTCGTGTTCAGTCAATTAAGTGCGAACCAGAAAATCTACAAGTAATCATGCTTGACTGCATGATAACTAAAGTTGACCTTACTGAGATGTGATTTGGTGTATACACAATCTCACCAACTCATCTCTTACCACCGCAATTGAATAACTGATCACCGCTCTGAGATTTATGGTGATCACCTGTCTTCCTTCTGACATACCGGTGTACTGGTATGCCACTGCACTTCTATATTACCAGTTTATCCTTTGATTGTCGGTTTGTTGTGCTAGCATCAAGTCTCTTCCCATGTTTGCCAATGAGGTTCCGATTTGCATACAACTTCAATTTTTCTTTCTTGAGTCACCTTTTGTGACTTCATCATCATCAGAGTGACCGATCTTCCTGAATGACAAAACGGTTAGCTTAGTCTATCTTTCCTTGAGCTGATTGAACCTTTGATCATTCATTACCAATGTTGTTTCTATGTGTTTGTAAGTCATCACTTTTGCTTACTGAAAAACACCACTACCTATACCACTTCATCAGTTAGTGTTCAGCGGTAAGTGTTGGAAATCAATGACAAATCTTAGTGCATATACTGGTTCTCTAGATTGACTGGTTCTGTCAATGCCAACAATCCAACAATCTCCCTCTTTGGCATTGATGGCAGACACTTCAAAATCTGGCTAATTACTTGCATTTTCTTTTACTTCCTTCATCTTTGTACTAGTCCAGTCATTACTTCTTCCCTAAGTAATGAATATCTCCCCCTGTCACTGGTAATACTCTGATGTAGCAACTTCAGCTCAATCACTACTTACCAATGCTCAAGTACTCTAATCATATTCTTTTACTTCCTTCATCTCTATACTAGTCTAATCATTACTTCTTCCCTAAGTAATGAATATCTCCCCCTATCACTGGTAATACTCTGATGTAGCAATTTCAGCTCAATCACTACTTACCAATGCTCAAGCACTCTAAGAATATCTCCCCCTTTGATAGCAATGCCAAAGAGTCCTTTATGTACACTTACAAGACTACTATCCCTAACCGGAGTTGTCCACACTCATAAATCTAGTCTCCCCTTTTTTTTAAAAACTTGAAATCATACTAGATTGATGTATAGCCCTGTTTGCTTATTTTACTGAATGGAGGGGCTGTTGGCATATGCACACTCCAATGAGACATTGTATGTGATTGAAGGTTTTTGTCATTGATGGAAACCTTGCAATATTATGGCACCGACAAAGGCATTATACCGGCATCAACAGATCACACTCTACATCGGCACTCAAGACACAGACACCGGCACAAAAGAAAGGAAGTATACCGGCACAGAGGCCGATAGGATTTTGTTTTGTTTATTATTGTAAAAATGTGTAAGCCGACTTGGAAAATTGTAAAATGACTCTTATATATAAAAGAGATCATTGTAGACATTTGGGATGATGTGTAGAAGCATAAAAGAAAAATATTAGGTAGACCTATTGTGCAAAATATAGGTCAAGGGGTATATGTAAAGAACAGAGCATGAACCGGTACTGAATCTGGCATTGAAGATGCTATTGTAAAGAAGTACATGATATTGAATTTGTATAATCCTTATTGTAAGTTAGTGAGACTTCCCATTGAGCAGTGAGCTCTAGGCAATTGGCCTTCCTGCATGTGCAGGCCCCTATTGTAAGTAATATTCTCTTATTGGCTAGTGAGTGAATATTGTGGGTCACAAATCCCACCGAGGTTTTCCCACACCGGGTTTCCTTGTTAAAATCTTGTGTTATGGTGTGCTTTTCATGTGGATGTTCTTAATTCTATTAATTGCATTATTTCTTGCATACCGGTACACTGTTATATTATGTTCTGCATGTTTTAAGTTAAGACATTCTAATTACCGGCCAAATACTGATTCACCCCCCCCTCTCAGTATCCGTGGGATCCCTAACAGGGGCATAACCCCCAACTTACCTCTAAGATAGTCAAAGGTGTCTTTCTATAGTGGCTTGGTGAATATATTAGCCACCTGCTCTTTTGTTGATATGTGCACCAACATCACTTCCTTTTCTTGAACTTGTTCCTTAGATAGTGATATTTGATGGCTATATGCTTCATTTTGGAGTGCATCACCAAGTTCTTGGATATGTCAATGGCACTGGTATTGTCACAATGAATCACTACCGGTCCAACCACTTTTTCTTGTATTCCTTCCAACAGTTGCTTGATCCAAACTATCTGTGTGCAGTTGATTATAGTGGCTACATACTCAGCCTCAGCTTTGGATTGAGATATGCAGTTTGTTTCTTACTTGTCCAAGATACAATCCTATCTCCGAGAAAGAATGCATCTCCACTAGTGCTCTTTCTGTCATCAATGTTCCTAGCCCAATCTAAATCAATGAAGACACTTAAACTGAAGTCTCCCTTATGTGGATACCAGGGACCATACTCATCAATCCCCTTTACATATCTGAATATTCTTTTGACTGCCACCAAGTGAATCTCTTTCGAATTTACAAAAAATCTGGCAACCAAGCCAACAATTTGTGCTATGTCTGGTCTGCTATGTACTACATACTACAACTTATCGATCATGGACTGGTAAGGTGTCCCATTCACTTCTTTAGCCTCATCATATTTAGAGAGCTTGCAACATGTAACCATTGGAGTTTCAATAGGTTAGCAATCTTCCATTCCAAAAAAATTTCAGAATTTCCCTTATGTACTTAGTCTAACTAATGAAGATGCCATTTTTTAGTTGAGAGACTTGCAGGCCAATAAAAAAATTTATCTCGCCAATCATGGACATCTCAAATTCTTGCTTCATTTGTTCTACAAAGATTCTACTCATCTCATCATCTCTCTCAAACATGATGTCATCTACAAAGATCTCAACAATTAGGTTTTTTCCTTCAGCTCCACTATTCAGATACAGGTTACTATTATCACTGGTTCTTTTGAAGCCTATGCTTAGCAGATATGAGTGCAACCTCTCATACCAAGCTCTTGATGCTTGTTTTAGCCCATAAAGAGCCTTATGCAACCTACATACCATATTCCTTCCATCTTCAGATGCAAACCCTTCCGATTTCTCTATGTATACTTCTTCCTCTAACACCCCATTTAAGAATGCCGATTTGACATCCATTTGGTAAACTTTAATTTTTTTATAAGCAACATAGACCAGCAAAATTCTGACCCCTTCCAACCTGGTCACCGGTGCAAAGGTTTCTCCATAGTCCAAACCTTCTTCTTGAGCATAACCCTTACAGACCAATCTTTCTTTGTTTCTTATCACTTTATCGATTTCATCCATTTATTTCTAAACACCCACTTGGTTCCTATCACATTTTTGTTTTCTGGTCTAAGAACTAGAGTCCATGTATCATTTTTCTCAATTTTCTCCAGTTCTTCTTCCATGGCTTTGACCTAGTCATTGTCTTTTAGAGCCTCCTTTGTTGTTTTGGGCTCAAATATGGAGAGCATAAAACCATTCTCTCTTTCTCTTCTTCTAGTTAGAACTCTTGCATCTTTGTCACCGATGATATTTTCTGTAGAGTGATTTTTTCTGACATACTTAGCCAATACTGGTTCACTCCTCTAAGCTTCTTCTACCAGTTGTGCAGGTTCTACTTCACAAGCTTCTTCATTTTCCACTTCAACGGGATGTTCTTCAGTAGGTTCCACCAGTACATTGTACTTGAACCCTTTATAGTCCTCTGGTTCACTTGTACTGTCTTGTTTATTTTTCTCAGAGTACTCATCTACTCTAACATTTGCGCTTTCCACAATCTTACCGATCCTTTTGTTTAAACACCAGTATGCCTTTCTCTTTGTTGAGTAACCTAAGAAGGTTCCTTCATTACTCTTGGGATCACATTTTCCAATGTGCTCATCTGACATACTTCCAAATACTTTAAAATAACAAATATTCGGTGAGTATCCACATTATAATTCAAAGGGAGTTTTATTTATCCCTTTCTTTACCTGTATCAGGTTCAAGGTGTATACAATAGTTCTAATTGCTTCTCTCCAGAAGATATGTGGAATGTCCTTCTGTATCATCAGAGTCCTTGCACAATCAATAAGAGTTCTATTTCTTCTTTCAACAACTCCATTCTACTAAGGTGTTCTGGGTGCAGACATTTGTCTCATAATCCCCTGTTCCTCACAGTAATTCATGAACTCTTGAGAGGTGAATTCTCCTCCTCTATCTGATCTCAGACACTTCAGATTCTTATCGGTTCCTCTTTCTACTCGAGCCTTAAAAACCTTAAACATGTGAAAGGATTCAGATTTTTCCTTCAAGAATACAACCCACATCATTCTTGAGAAGTCATCCACAAACAACATAAAATATCCGTCTCCATAGAAACTCTTTGTTATCATGGGACCACATAGGTCTGTATGAACTAAGTCCAACACATTTTCAGATGAAAAGGTTTTACTATTGAAACTAGAACCGGTCAATTTTCCTAGTTGACACTCTTTGCACATAGCATTTTTAGGTTTCACTATGTTAGGCATGCCTCTGACAGATTTTGCCTTACTGACTTTTGCTATGCTATCAAAGTTAACATGACACAATATTTTGTGCCACAACCAACTATCTTCTACCTTATCCATTAGAGAACTAGCTATGGTGGTGTCTAGGTGAAACAAATTGCCTCTTGATTGTTTACCGGTGGCAATCAGACTTCTTGATTTGTCATTTATTTTACATATTCCTTCATTGAATTCTAATCGGTAACCCTTATTGTTCAGTTGTGCAACACTTAACAAACTATATTTTAACCCTTCTACCCAATAGACATCATCACAATTTGTCTTATCATTCAGGGCTATAGACCCCTTACCTTTTACTGCACAAGGAGCATCATTTCCGAATCTCACATTTTCTCCATTCCAATCCTCTATGCTGAGGAATTTGTTTCTGTCACCGGTCATGTGGTGAGTGCAACCACTGTCAATAACACATTCTCCACACCGGTTTGTGCTAGAAATTAATGCCATATCTCCTTCCTCTGCGTTGTCCTCCTTGACTACCACAAATGCAATTCCATCTCCATCAGATCCTTTTGATTCTTCATCAGTGACCCCTTCTTCTGCAAGATAACACTCCTTCTTTCTCTTGTCCTTGTAGCCTCTAAAATTATCCTTCCCGTCTCTATCATTAAGCAATATGACCTATCTTATTATAGGAGAAGCACTTTAAGGGTAATTTACCTTTATACTTTCCTTTTCCTCTTGGCAATATTCTTGCCAATAGAGCTTCAATTTCATCTTTCCCCTGTTCCTCAGATAGCAGATTGTCACTTTCATGGGAATGACCAGTTCTGGTAGTAGAACTACTACCGGTTTCTTTCTTTCTCCTTGTTGGTGCATGCATCATGGAGGCTTTGAAAGGAACATCAATATTTGGTACACTGTTGTCATAATTGCTCAATTCAAAAGCAATCAACTTACCGATCAGTGAGTCAAGAGATACATTAACTGTTCCCAAGGATCTGAGTTCCTGGATAGCAGAGACCCTTATGGCATATTGTGGTAGCAAGGTTCTCAAAATTTTTCTAACCACATCCTCCTCCTCAAGCTTTCCTCCAACACTTTTAATGGAGTTTACTACATCCTTTATTCTCTTGCTATGCTACTCTATGTTTTCTCCTTCCTGCATCCTCATCTCATTATATTTTCCTCTCAGGCTGTCTACTTTTTCTTTTTGGACATGAGGATCTCCCCCATAGACTGTCTTCAGCTTATTCCATATATGAAAAGATGTTTTCAAATCTTGAACCGTTGCAAATTCATTATCAGAAAGAGTGCTGACAATAAGATCCATAGTAGCAGTATTATCTTTCCTTTCCTTGATTTGTTCTGGAGTGAGAGTCCCTGAAGGTTCAATGTACTCTATGATTACATGATTCCAGTAATGTTCACCTAGGGATCTTAGATAGAGTTTCATTCCTCCACACTATAAGGTGTAATTCTCCTTAGAGAACTTAGGACCCTCCTTATGCATCATCTTGGATCTTTCCTTAAGTTGATTAAGCTTCTTCTGATTCTAAGGACCTGAAGCTCTGATACCAATTGTTAGTCCCAACCAGTGCTGAGAGGGGAGGGGTGAATCAACAATTGATCAAATTTTCACGATTAAACTTTTAACTTAAATTTGCATTCATCTAATATCCAACAATAAGCTTAATCACTTAAGTAAAATATGCAAGCATGAAAAGTTGACAGTGACACCAAGAAGTTATCTCGTGGAAACCCAAATGGGAGAAAACCACGGTGTGAGTGGGAACTCATAAAATTTGTACTCTTCTAAAGTACACTTGGTGAGGAGCCATCTGTGTTAGGTGCCACCCAGTTAAGGGATTTTGTTCAAGGTCGGTTAGTTCCTTTACCCTGTTAAAGGTAGTCTGGTTAAAGGACTTAAGAACATCAATTAAGATGTCACCCGGTTAAAGGATTTTACAAAAGGGGTCTATTAAAGTCCACCCGATTAAGGGATTTATCTTGCAGTGGTTAGAAAGCAACATATGGATGATCTGTAGAATTATCTACTGATAGCTTGATTAGATCTCAATATGCATCACAGCCAATCCACACCGGTTGTGTCTTCTCTCCACATCACCGGTTTTCTTTTTACTTCTTCGGCTCTTCACTCAGCCGGTCACCTATCCCTCGACACTGCACTCTGTCAATCCTCTGACCTTTGGCTCTGCACTCTACCGGTTCTCTGTCCTTCGGCTTTGCACTTTGTCAGTTCTTTGTCTCTCGACTCTGCACTTAGTCGATCTACCGCAAACACACTCTATTGTGCTAAAACCTCTTAGCACTTCCTCTCTCTTTGCTCTTCACTTTGGATCGCCTTCAACAAGATCTGCTTGTTGCAAATTTCATGATCAAAACTTTCTGAATGAACTCAAGAACACTATACATTTTCTGCCAACACTTTTAGACGTTCCCCCAATCAAAGAAATCAAGGATTTCAGAAGATTTCAAATTCAAAATCTCCCACTCTTTCTTTGCATGCCTTACAACAATTCTGCCAAGTGTTCAACAAATTCTACCACCGCATGTCCAAAGATAGTAACTTCTGGGTCTTTCTCAGTCAATTAAGTGCGAACCAGAAAATCCGCAGGTAATAATGCTTGACAACATGATAACTGAAGTTGAACTTACCGACATGTGATTTGGCATAGCAACAAGCTCACCAACTCATCTTTTACCACTGCAAATAAATAATGGATCACCGCTCCGAGATTTATGGTGATCACCTGTCTTCCTTCTATCATACTGGTGTACCAGTATGGCACTTCACTTCTATATTACCGGTTCATCCTTTGATTGCCGGTTTGTTGTGCTAGCATCAAGTCTCTTCCCCTGTTAGCCAATGAGGTTCCGGTTTGCATACAACTTCAATTTTTCTTGCTTGAGTCACCTTTTGTGACTTCATCATCATTAGAGTGACTGATCTTCCTGAATGATAGACTGCTTGGCTTAGTCTATCTTTCCTTGAGCTGATTGAACTTTTTGTCATTCGTTACCAATGTTGTTTCCATGTGTTTGTAAGTCATCACTTTTGCTTACTGAAAAACATCACTCTACTTATACCACTTCACTAGTTAGTGGCTTCATCAGCAAGTGTTGGACATCAATGACAAATCTTTGTGCATATACCAGTTTTCTGGATTGACCGGTTTTGTCAATTTACAAACAATCTACTTCATCCCATTTTAGATCAAAATGCAATTATTCCCAAATCTCTCTAATCTTCCAAAACCTTTTAAAAAAATTCCCCCAAAATTCCTCTTTTCTCCCAACAATGCACCACACAAATAATTAAAAAGCGCACACCAAAAATGGGCAAACCCCACTTACAGCCAATTCACAAATCAAACAAAAAGTGGAAATCATTTTATAGATACATTATGAAGGCAAGACAATTTTTCCACATTATTCAAAATTCAAATTACAGATCGCCTTAGAGGAAGCTAATCCACTAAGAAGGACCTTTATATCAATCTTCATAATACATAGTGAGAGTACTCCTCTAGATAGCACTACAACATTTAGACTAATTCATAGTTTAGAGTTGAGAAAGAGCTTAGATTGAAATGCCTATATTCAAAACAATGCTTAGAAATGTCAACAAGTGAGTTTGTATTTCCTAATATTTTAATAAATAAGAAGTAAACGACCACAAATATGCATTAAGATGGACCCATCAATAATAACTGACCGAATACACATTAAAACTTAGACCTACATTCAAATTCACATAGTCAAATTATGTTATATTAACTTAGTCCTTTAGACAACACTTTGATCATCAAGTGTAACATTTAAGATCAACTCGCAGCAATGGTGCCTACTCCCTTCTTATTTCAAGCTGTAATAAAACATTAATTATAGCAAAACAAAATAAAGCATTAGAAATAGCACCCAATTTCAAACTTCCACTTTATTGTGGAAAACTTGAGACTCCTCTAATTCACTTTTTCAGACTCGTGCTTTATAAACAGAGTTTTAAGAATTTCAGATGAATTCCCCCAAACAATTTCATTGCCAAAGATGTTCTAGAAATAATAAGCAGATGATTACAGTTACCAATCTCAAAAACAAGAATCTTAGAAACTGAGGGATTGCTTAAAATCTATAGTACATTGATTCAAATTCAAACATACGTCGAAATAAATAAACACACTGGTATCATATTGCTAAGAAATCTCCTCATTCTCCGTGCACACAAAAAGAAAACTTAGCATTATAGATCGTTACAACTGATTGGCTTGGTTTTATAAATTGAAGATTATCGACAAACTGGGTACCACTTGATGGAAGTAGAGCTTGTTCATAAATCTTACTTGGAAATATATATATATATATATACATACATACATATACACATGTGTATATGTATATATACACACATATATATATACACACATATATATATAAATATATGTGTATATGTATATACACATATATACATACATACATATATACATATGCATATATATAGATACATGTGTATATATACATGTATGTATATATACATACATGTGTATGTATACATGTATGTATAGATGTGTGTGTGTATGTATATATCTGTATATGTGTGTATATATATATATATATATATATATATATATATATATATATATATATATATATATATAGTAATAAACTTTTATACTCATCCTAGGCACACAATTTCAAAGTTTTAGTGCTAAAGTCTACATTTAATGACCAATTTAAACTTTAAACTTGAGTCAACTTGACCACGAGTAAATTTTAAATTGTAAATATGAAGGTAAAAATATAAGCTAAGAAACAAATCTTGATTATTAATGATTATAATTTGATCTAGTAATAAAAATTAGTAATATAATTATTTAAAATTATTTGAAAAAGAATTAAATTTTATGTCCAAGAATCAATGAAAAATTAGAATTCATAAAAGCATCAAATAAATTTAAATCATATCCATGTACTACAAATATATATGTATATATATGAATATGTGTATATGTATATATGTATGTATATGTGTATATGTGTATATATACATATACACATACATACATATATACATATATACATATACATATGTGTGTGTGTATATATGAATATGTGTATATGTATATATGTATATATGTATGTATGTGTATATGTATATATACACATATACACATATACATACATATATACATATACACATATTCATATATATACATAAATACATATATACATATATATTTGTAGTACATGGATATGATTTAAATTGATTTGATGCTTTTACGAATTTTAATTTTTCATTGATTCTTAGACATAAAATTTAATTCTTTTTCAAATAATTTTAAATAATTATATTACTAATTTTTGTTACTAGATCAAATTATAATCATTAATATCCAAGATTTGTTTCTTAGCTTAGATTTTTACCTTCATATTTACAATTTAAAATTTACTCGTGGTCAAGTTGACTCAAGTTTAAAGTTTAAATTGATCATTAAATGTAGACTTTAGCACTAAAACTTTGAAATTGTGTGCCTAGGATGAGTATAAAAGTTTATTACTCCTAGGTCATTATTAATCATGGAGAACCACCCATTATCATAATATCCAAATCACCCACTTGTAGCCTTGGGAATTTTCAAATTTGCTCTTACTTGGTACCACATATAACACAATACTACTATAAACACCTAAAATTACCTATTCACCACCCCTTCCAATCCCACGTCTAATGTTGAATTCAAGCATCACATTCAATATTATCTATGTTATTCCATCTTTCATAGACATTGTTGTAATTGGCATTGGTGCCTCATCATCTAAGTTGGTGCTTAATTTTTGTATTAGGGGATTGGTGTCTCTTAAATAATGTAAGTTGTAAATTCAACTGAGATAGTTTGTCTCGTGTATCTATATTGTATTGTTTAGTAGTTTTTTTAGTGTTTAAATTTTTTAAATTTAATAGTTAGCATAAAAGTGGTATGTTTTGTGTAGACAATGACAATTATATTATATATTTAAGCCGATAGGCTTTTTGTATGGGGGTTTCCTTGCCGGGAAAGTGTCAGCCATCCGGAAAAGCCATCGGGAAAAAAGGCGGGTTATAGTTCGCTTGTCGGAAAGTTGCCGCTTGCTTGTTAAGCCGATATTTATTTGACCGGACACACATTCATAAATACCATTTATTACTGGCAGTTGGAAACATTACTTCGCATGTTGCAAACTCGAAGGGTTTATTTCGCCGGGCATCAACTGGGCAATGGCATTTATTTCACGTGTTGTCTTCGTAACCCCTGTACACTGCAGGTGCAGGCCAGTTCATCATTTCCTGATGTAACAATTAAGAAGCACGGAGTAGGGATTTAGCTCGTATTGTTTTTTGTTTAGCTCAATTTGAAGCAAGCCCTTGCATGGTGTTCTCACAGCATACATTTCTTCGAAAAGCTCAAACAGATTGAAGAAGGTACATACAGGTAACTTAAAAAATTTATTCTCCCTTCATTCGCAAGCAAGTTTTTGTTTGTCTTCCTGCATTTCATCAACGAAACCCTGCAATTACGGTTTTTACTTTCCATGATTAAAGGCGCAGTGTTGTCTCAGATTTCGTTTTGTAGATTTATAACAATTAGGAAAATAAATTGTAATGTTTCCCCTCATACGCAGGTAACTAGAATCTGTTTTTTTAATGCATTTTGTCTGCGAAACCCTGCAACTAGAATCAGGATAAAACATTGAGCACATTAAATGTTGTTGTATTGTCTTAACTTTCTTCTTCTGTTTGTGTTTGCTGGCGTCAGTACGCTCAAGCCCTTTACCAGACTCTATACGTCGCCAGCTTCATCGACAACTACCGACAGGAGCTCGCTACATACCCTGCTTTGACTACAGGTTACGTTCATTGTTTCTCTGATATCATTGCCAGAGCTTAATTTCCTGCAAATCTACAAGTTTGATTATAATATGTGTGCATTTATATTCAACTTTGAGTCCGAATTCTGGGTTATGTTGAATCTATAATCCGCCCAATTCGTTCATGTTAGACTTTGTTGTGCAGAAATCTTTCTACTCCAAGATTTAGAAACAGAGTATATATATTGTGATCCTTGTCTTCTACAATTTCGCCATTTGGATCCTTCGTTTGAAAATTTGTTTAAAGCATGAAATCTTTAGAGGGTGACTTATTTTTAATTGAGGTTTGAGTGGATTCAAAGAGCCGGACAATTCTTTCCTCGCCACATAAAGTTGGAATAGTTCTATGATTAACAGCAGATTCTGTGGCTCTTCCAGTACATAACATGTCTTATGGAGATCTGAATATGCGGTTTTGCCATAGTTTTAGGTTTATGTTTATTCCATTCAATTAGATTTTAATACCAGACAAGTTTTCTGTGGATTTGAATTTTGGGTTTTACCGTAACTTATGTTTATTGTTTGCCTGATATCATTGCTAGAGCTTAATTTCCTGCAAATCTACAAGTTTGATTATAATATGTGTGCATTTATATTCAATTTTGAGTCCGAATTCTGAGTTATGTTGAATCTATAATCCGCCCAATTCGTTCATGTTAGACTTTGTTGTGCAGAAGTCTTTCTAGTCCAAGATTTAGAAACACAATATATATATTGTGATCCTTGTCTTCTACAATTTCGGCATTTGGATCCTTAGTTTGAAAATTTGTTTAAAGCACGAAATCTTTAGAGGGTGACTTATTTTTAATTGAGGTTTGAGTGGATTCAAAGAGCCGGAGAATTCTTTCCTCGCCACATAAAGTTGGAATAGTTCTATGATTTACAGCAGATTCTGTGGCTCTTCCAGTACATAACATGTCTTGTGGAGATCTGCATATGGGGTTTTGCCATAGTTTTAGGTTTATGTTTATTCCATTCAATTAACTTTTAATACCAGACAAGTTTTCTGTGGATTTGAATTTTGGGTTTTACCGTAACTTATGTTTTATTTTTTTATATCATACCATTCAAGTAGGCTTTCAATGCTAAACATCTGTTATGATAATTTGAATTTGGGGCTTTGCTACAATTTTGCATTTAGTTTTCATCAGCTCAAGTATCAATATCTAACATGCCTTTAGGATTTGAATTTTGGGCTTTGCTATACTTTTGCATTCAGCTTCATTCCAGTCAATTGAGCTTTACAATATCACACGTGTCTTCCACAGATTTGAATTTTGGGGTTTTCTATAATTTTTCATTTAAGTTAATTCCATTCAACTAGGTTTTCTGTAACCACTATAGATAGACTTTCAACATAACCGACAAGTGATCTCCCACCAAGGATCTCCTATGCACAACAATAGAAGAATTTAATCAAGAATACTATATTTCTTCTATATATAAAGATTGTATTTTAATTCATCAATGCAATACTGTGCTTATCAGCAGTGTTGTTTGACAAAGCAAGCTAATGTAGTTGTGAAGTACAACAGATGTAATGCAATTGATTTTGAATTGTGATTATCAATAGTATTGTTTGTAGAAGCAAGCTAATGTCTACATTTTAGCATTATTTCATATTGTAAACAAATCACAAGTTGTTTGGATAGTAGAATAGTGACAATGTAGAGTTTGAACTATAGATCATGGAAGAGCAAAATGAAGAAATTCATAAAACTAAAAATAGTCATAGAGCTAAACTTATGAAATCGAACGACTGATCTAATAGAGCTAGAAAAAGAAATAGAAACAAGAAAATCGGTCACCATACCTACCAATGTCATACAAAATGTGTTAGCAGAGACGAGGCACATGAACTATTTGTTGAATGCCATAAGGTTTTCTCATCGATTTTTAACAATAAAAAAAACAAAAATAACTAGCATTTACTGTTTATTCATTATATTTTTTCTGGCATTCTAAAAATTTATTGTTAAAAATTAGCTGATAAATCCTTCCAAAAAATTAAAAGAATTTCTTTGTGTTTTATTCATTACACAACATTCAAAAAACAAATGGTGTGCCTTGTCTCTACTAACACAGTTTGTATAATGTGTGTAGGTACACAACAAGTACAAGCAATATACAATATTACTAGGATTCATGCTTGAGGAAATACTTTTTGAACACATATCTTTGGCTATAGGTATGGTCGCTGCTTTTCTTTTTCCTATTCCTTCATTAACCTCTAGAACAATGCAAAAAACAATTTTAAGCACCCATTGAGGTGCATTTTCTATTCTTATCTCCAATTTTCGCTAACTAGAGAGACGTCAAAGCTATAAACAGTTGGTGCTTTTATTTCTACATAATCCGAATGTTGGTTATCCCATTCTTCATTATAGACTCTTAAAGATTCTAGCTGCACATGGAAAGCTGGTTGTCCCACCACCTGCATAACTAGTTTGTATTTAGTAGCCAGAACGGATAAACAAGTAGTCTTAAGAAGTCCACTGGAAACCAATCTCCCTGAGAACATTTCAATCTATATACAAAAAATCAACCTTAGAAAATGTATTTTCTATGTTCAAGGTTGAAATCATTCCAATTTTCCAGAGTAGTCTCTTTCCAGTTTCTGATATATTTTAAATTTGAAAACTGCAAATACACAATGAAAATTGCCATACCCATGTTGTATTGCTCGCCCAAGTTTCTAACTCAATATAATTGAACACTTTTTGCAATGGATCTTATCATAAATTAACATGGACTTGATTTCACTATGATTTATTCAAGTCCAAAACTTTTAATTACTCAACCATTGAGTTTTCCTATATCAGTAAATGATATAGTACACAGTGCAAGACTGGCAAGCCGAAGTCATAAAGTTTACTGATGTAGTGCACAGTGCAAGACTGGCAAACCAAAGCCATACAGTTAAAAACAAGATCTGGACTCTTAGAAACTTGGACCTAATACCATGCACCTCTGACAGTCAATCAATTTAGTTAAGGTGTGGAAACATAAATTTATATTTCATTTCTTTGCCATATAGATGACTCAAATAATTTTATAGGAATTATGTGCAACCACCTTCCTTCTCTTGTTGAAAGATTTGCCTGGGAGGTGCAGCATGAGAATCTCCAAACACAACTCCACAAGTCATGACAGATCCAGATATTGATTCAAGAACAACTTTTCAATCAACTCCATCCTCTTCTTCGAATATGAAAATTACTACCACCAAGAAGGTAATTTAATTCACTCAAATAAGAAAATGGCATCCAAGCATCATCTATTGCCGCCTCGCTTGTAAAATCTAATACTGCAACCCAAGAAAATAAGAAGAGTAAATGACAGATTTTTAATTGTTAGTCAAGAACTTTTGTTTACAACTTCGAATAATATAATGCAACGATTACTATATAAATTGACCTCAGAAGCTACTGTCAGCTTAAATGAATAAAATTTGCAATTATGAATGTGTATGTGTGAGCATACCTTAAATAGCTACACATTTTAAGTTTTGGGATTTATTTTTCATTAGCACCATGAAAAATATAACAAGCCAATTAAAAGGCAAAAAATTTACCTTCAATTTGCACAAACTAATAGGGAAGAGCTGAACCAAAAACATAATAATATCAATCTATCAAGCTTTGAATTATACACAATGTTTCTAAATAAATTTATTCAACCTAAATGCATGGTACCTATTAGAATGCCTAGCTTTATAATTCCATATACTAAAGAATTTGTAAGCTGTTTTAAGAGTGGGGCAAACAATGAACAGTTTCAAGAATAAGTGATGCTACAGGTAAAGCTAAAAGTTTAGAAACCTAAAAATGGTATGACGTCAAAACTACCTCTGAAAATAGCCAATGCTTAAAGATGAAGAGATCAATGCTTTTGGAGGGAAGAAAACATATCTGGTAATACAGATGATAGAACATAGTTAAATTTAGAGATATTTGTCAAACTCAAAGACATCCAAATATAATTGTTTTCCCCACACATATTTACAGGATTCGCTGAATCAAAAGCACACTTAAGACATTGGTGTGGGGCTTAAATCGCTGAGTTCAAAGCTCCTTAGGACTAAAAAGAATTAGTAAACTTCAAGATTGGTATGGCGGTTGCACATGGCGGGCTACAGATTTCCAGATCTGGTGACTGCAAACCCTAAACTGCAATACGTCTGATAATTACTACTACATAATTTAAGTGTTTCACATTCACGAAAAAGCAAAATAAAAATGCAAACGAGCGAATTAAACCGATGTTTTTGGGTTTTCTTTAGGTTTGCTGCAATTTCACCCACTGATACGACATGCATTTATTCAACCTAAATGCATGGTACCTATTAGAATGCCTAGCTTTATAATTCCATATACTAAAGAATTTGTAAGTTGTTTTAAGAGTGGGGCAAACAATGAACAGTTTCAAGAATAAGTGATGCTACAGGTAAAGCTAAAAGTTTAGAAACCTAAAAATGGTATGACGTCAAAACTACCTCTGAAAATAGCCAATGCTTAAAGATGAAGAGATCAATGCTTTTGGAGGGAAGAAAACATATCTGGTAATACAGATGATAGAACATAGTTAAATTTAGAGATATTTGTCAAACTCAAAGACATCCAAATATAATTGTTTTCCCCACACATATTTACAGGATTCGCTGAATCAAAAGCACACTTAAGACATTGGTGTGGGGCTTAAATCGCTGAGTTCAAAGCTCCTTAGGACTAAAAAGAATTAGTAAACTTCAAGATTGGTATGGCGGTTGCACATGGCGGGCTACAGATTTCCAGATCTGGTGACTGCAAACCCTAAACTGCAATACGTCTGATAATTACTACTACATAATTTAAGTGTTTCACATTCACGAAAAAGCAAAATAAAAATGCAAACGAGCGAATTAAACCGATGTTTTTGGGTTTTCTTTAGGTTTGCTGCAATTTCACCCACTGATACGACATGGGTTTAAACCATAGCAAGCAAAATGGCATTGTGCAGTTACCTTCTCTTCTGTAAACTGCAACAAAATAACCAACAGGGATGTACCCCAATGTTATTAACAAGTTTTAATACAGGGTCTCCATGAAGGCAACAGACTTCCATGAACTATTCTATCACCCAACAAATTAATATACTCTACTGTGATAATAAAATCTGTATGGTTCTGTTTAACATCCCTGTATAAGAGGCAAATTTAAAACATGCATGTTTAGTAAATTTTTGAAATTGCATAGCTTGCAGATACCTTTGTTCTTACGATTTTATCGATGGCTAAATCCGCCACTATTGCCCTGTGGTTTAACTTCTATGCCAATTTTCTCATACTTTGATTATTATTTTATTTCGTTTGACGATGGTTATCTTGATACTTATGACTGTTAAGCTCACTAAATTTTAGAGAAGCACTCAGTACCACAGAACTTAAACATGATAATAGGTCACTAAGATGGTAAGATGACATCATATTTCAATTCTTCTACATTGTTTTGACATAAGCTTTTTAATGGTTATTCAAGTCGGTTACGTCCCTCTCAACTAAAAAAGTAAAGCTTGCGATAAACCAATCTGATAGAACATCCAATGCAGAGTCAATTCATTGTTTGTGAAACCCAAAGCTCATACACAATCTTTTTTGAAATATTTGTGTACCTTTTTTTTGCAAATTCACAGTCTACATTGAGGTGGTGTATACATTTCTTACCTTACAATGTAACGGCTATTAGAAAGTGCCCTTAAGACTGATATCTCCCTTAGTGTGCTGACAGAAACTCCCTCATCATTATTCTCGATCTTGAGCTTCTTAAGCGCAAAAAACTGACCTGTGTTAATGTCCTTCACTTTGTATACCTTACCATAAGTTCCTTCTCCAATTGCTCAATCTTCTCCAAGTTCTCGTAAACTTCCATTTTCTTTTCCTTCTTAGAAATGGCCATGACTCCGAAGATTGCAGGTTTTAAATTGTGAAAATCTGCTTAAGTTAAAGCATGAAGGAATATTTCTATAGAAGAAGAATGGACAAGGAATTAAGAGTTTTAGGATTTGCCACTTATACCTCTGTAATGTTGAACCGTATGTCTTCCAGTGAAAAAAAAATACAGAATATCAAAAGGCACACTTATTGACCATTTAATTTTAAATTCGGACAGCATTGCATGTCTTAAGATTTGTGAATTAATTATACCCATCGATCGCTACGAAACTGGCCCTGCAACTAAATACTCTGAACATCGTACATTTAGGGAGCTATGGAATAAATTTAACTTTGTTCGCATTTAATGTGCATCCTTAAATAGCTCGCAACACCAAATACAAAATTCATTCTACTTCATTAATTTCATCTGATGTAGCTTATCACGTCGGAATATAATTGTTTTTTTCACGCATATTTAGAGAATTCATCGAATCAAAAAACACACTTGAGACAAATATGCTATACTAATGTGCCATAAATACATCACGAAGTAACCAACACGGATGTAGTCAACTAAACCTAAATATTGAACATTTGTGCATATATAAGTAATTAGAAATTTACTGGAGTCTAAAAAGCATTTATTGTATCTATGCAGCACTTGTTTTATCACTGATTAGAGCGTCTTCTATTTTTCCTTTCACTAAAACTCTTTGAAAGCAGACAAACCTATTCCAAGTATTCTTGATAAGAGCTTGTCTTCAAACTATACATATACATTGCTGATTGTAACTTTGAAATTTCATTGCGATCTCGTTGGACTGCAGATTTTCTCTTGATCCCAAGTACAATATGAGTTGTGCTGACCGTTAAAATATATTCGCTTGTTTTAATTGTTGTGACATAGACTCACTATTTCACCGTTCAAAACCCCATTCCTCATCCCTCAAACACAGTGGCCACCATGTCATCTCCGATGGCCTCTCCTGCTGCCTCGCAACAACCTTCTACAGAAACTTCGGTGAGCTTGTTTATACATTTGTTTTCTCTTATTCATCTTATTTACAAAGATTATATCTCTATTTGTTCTTTTATTTTCCGTAGACTTCTCATCCATCAATGCAAGTGCATATACCAACATGTGTCGCTGCTTGAACTATTTTTTTGCACCTGTTTACGTATTTATATATATAAATAGATTGAAACAGATGTTCTCTACATTGTCCTTGTGCATTTGTATGCTCCAATACATCAATCTATAATCTGTCCATGCACACAAAAAAAAACCTGTAAACAAAAACACACATAGCTAGTAATACAAATTGGAAGCTTAAACAAAAAAAGGGCTGTCATGCCCATGCCAATGCGTATGAATGTACATGACCTTGTGTATCTATTTGGTTGTCTTCTATTATCCTTGTAGGAAGTGGAACAACATCTACAATTGACCCCACATGCACTGCTCTGCATCAACGCTGGGGATGATGTCCCCTCTCCACTGCTTCAGCTTTTGTCTTTTGAAAAATTGATAGACGATGAAAATGACAATGCCCGATATAAGGTTGTTTTGTCTGATGCCACACACATGCAATTGGCGATCCTCCCACCTAAGTATAGTGGTTTGCTGCTTTCAGAGACATTAAAGATTGGCACTATCCTATCATTGACAGCCTATGCTTGTAGAAATGTTTGGAACTCAAGGTATGGCCCTCTATATGTTATGTTGGTTTCTTCTTGCCTTTTCAAATCCCCCTTTCCACACTATCCAGCTTATTCAACCTCTTATTTTGCTCTTTTTACAGGACTATAATAATATTCAGCCTTGCTGTCAAATTTACCAATTCTCCATTGCTTGGGAAACCTAGATATCTGTTTAAAGAGCAAGAACAACAAATGTTGGGTCGAGACGCACCTGCCACAACTAAACGATCCCTTAAATTTGGAATTCACCTCCCACCTGTGCAGCACGAATCTTCTGTTAATATCAGCCCGATTAAAGCCTTGAACCCCTTCCAAAATAAATGGACAATAAAGGGGCGTGTGACAAACAAGAGGAAGATGCATCAATACAGTACACCAAAGTCCACTGGCCAAGTATTTAGCTTTGACATGATAGATAGTGAAGGTACTGAAATTAGGATAACTTGCTTTGGCGATGTAGCAGAAATGCATTATCATAGGGTTGAACCAGGAACATATTATACTGTGTCAAAAGGTTGCGTTAAAGAAGCTAACACTAAATGGAATAAGCTTAACAGCCATCTTGAGATAACTTTGGACAACAATTCAATATTGAAGCGTTGTGATGATGTTGTTGAATGTGAAGCAAATAATTCTCAATTCACACCAATCAATGAAATTACATACTGCACCAACAACACTTTAGTTGATGTTATTGGTATTGTAGTTGCTGTTGGAGAACCCTCATTAATTCGCAGGAAGGATGGAAGCGAAGTAACAAAGAGAATTGTAAAAATAAATGATGCCTCAGCTTTTACTATCGATGTTAACTTATGGGGAGAAACATGGCAAGGGCTAGGTGAAGATTTGAAGAGCATGCACACAACCCAAGCAGCTGTTGTCCTTGCAGTCAGAAATGCTCGTGTTGGTTATTTCAATGGAAAGGTGGTCAACACAACCACAGCAACAACCCTAAATATAAACCCTTCTATACCTGAAACAGAGACACTTATGTCAAGAGGAAAGATTTCAGATGCCCTTCTACCGCAATCATGTGTTGCTGGCCAGCTTAACTCACAGTACAGTAGAATGACAATCACAGCTGTTTTAGAGCGTACAAGTGTTCTCTCTGAAACAGTTGAAACTACTATTAGGGCTGTTGTGAGAATCATTAAAACTGATTCTTTTTGCTATCCAGCCTGCCCTTTGAAATTTAATGGAAAAGAATGTAAAAAGAAATGCACCCAGCAAAGTGATAATCAATGGTTTTGTTCAAGATGTCAAACTGCTGTGCCAGAATGCAATTACAAATACTTATTGCAGATGAAGCTCCAAGATCATACAGGGGCTCTTTGGGCTACTGCCTTTGACGAGGTTGGCACAAATATACTGCAAATATCTGCCAAGGAGCTTTACATGCTGCAGTACGATTTGACTACACAAAAAACGCCTCAGTCCATTATCAAGCATGTCCTTTTGTCTTCCTTTGTTTTCACACTCTCTATTACAACAGACATGTACAATTCAGAACCCAGGCTCAAAGCAACGATAACCAAAGTTGCCAGAATTGATTACCAGACTGAAAATGCTCTTTTGCTTGCAGAGATTGCTCAAATGACTACAACTGCATAGTTCCAAACCAATTGGATAGTGATGCTTTCCACGTGCCTTTTGATCTTCATACAATATATAGCTTGTTCCTAGTTTTTAGTGGTCATTGACAAACAGAACTAAATTATCAGTCATTGTCTATATCGACACTATCTAAAGTACTTTTTGGCCTGCCTAGGACTTTTGGATTTTGACATTGCTTTTGTTCTGTCATGCTACCAATCATACAAAAAAAAATCAAATGCAGTTTCCCTTCTTTCCAGCTTATTATCTTAGATCCTTTTGTACCTTTTTATGTTATGTCATTATTGAACAACCATGTTTGCCAAAAACACTTATTTTTTATAACTATATTTATACTATGCTGTACAAATATGATAAGAAACAAACCATACAGATTACACATTGACGCAAACATTAAAACAAGAACCAATAGCTCCAACCTATGTTGTTTTAACACATTTCCTGATCTCAAAATCATGATTTCTATATTGTACTATTTCACCACGCTTTCCCTGCCCATTTCACATTATAATCTGCAATGTCAATATCTTGTACAATGTTGTTTTATGTTTATTGTTATTATATATTCAAAGCATTTTGTTGACCTGTCTCTTTCTTTTATTGTAATATTTTGAATCCTTTTAGATACGTTTTGATACTTGGTCCAGACACACTTATGCTTCTCATTAATGTTGAACTGTAAATTACAATGCAAGTTTTGACCTTCCAACAGCTTTCATATTCTTCTTTGTATTCATTCAATTTATGTAAATGTTTGTTGCCTTGTATGTTCTCTCCAATATTTACCGCCATGCATAAAGATAAATATCTCCATTTATGTATCACGATATACAAAGATACATATAGATTTCTATGTGCATTTACATATATTTCCATACACATACATGCATACATATGGTCCTCCACAGCTGCATACTCACATACATACAACCATATATGCATCTCTATACATGTACATACAAAGGAAGGCATTCACAACAGATATATATACACATGAACAATCTTATATATCTTGAAAGTTATGTGCCTGCATACATAAGTAAATCCATCTGCAACATCTTTTTTATGTGCATGTATGCACCACTGCATAAATGATTGTATGTATGTTCTTGTGCTTCTGTATAGAAATACATACGCATGTATGTGTATATCATGAAAATTGGTATATACATTTATAAAGAAAAACCATACAAGCACATTGTGACATAGCTGCAAAGTGCCACACACCTATAAACATGTTCACACAAAGGAAGCCACTCACGGTGAATAGATATGAACATACACAACATTGTGTCTCTTGAAAGTTATGTACCTACATATGTAAGTAACCTTGTCTCTAGCCATATTCTTTTATGTGCATACATGTCTCAATGCATGTATACTTATCTGTATGGTCATGTGCTTCAACTTTGTGCAAAAATATTTAACATGTACAATTCAAAGATTGCATCGAACAGAAGTTTCAAATGTAACTATATAGATTGCAACATAGACACTATCTTTACCGGTTCTTTCTTGCACACTCAATATCTTGTACAATGTTCTTTTATGTTTATTGTTATTATATATTCAAAGCATTTTCTTGACCTGTCTCTTTCTTTTATTGTAATATTTTGAATCCTTTTAGATACGTTTTGATACTTGGTCCAGACACACTTATGCATCTCATTAATGTTGAACTGTAAATTAAAATGCAAGTTTTGAGCTTCCAACAACTTTCGTATTCTTCTTTGTATTCATTCAATTTATGTAAATGTTTGTTGCCTTATATGTTCTCTCCAATATTTTACTGCCATCCATAAAGATAAATATCCCCATTTATGTATCACGATATACAAAGATACATATAGATTTCTATGTGCATTTACATATATTTCCATACACGTACATGCATACATATGGTCCTCCACAGCTGCATACTCACATACATACAACCATATATGCATCTCTATACATGTACATACAAAGGAAGGCATTCAGAACAGATATATATACACATGAACAATCTTATATATCTTGAAAGTTATGTGCCTGCATACACAAGTAAATCCATCTGCAACATCTTTTTTATGTGCATGTATGCACCACTGCATAAATGATTGTATGTATGTGCTTGTGCTTCTGTATAGAAATATGTACACATGTATGTGTATATCATGAAAATTGGTATATACATTTATAAAGGAAAACCATACAAACACATTTTGACATAGCTGCAAAGTACCACACACCTATAAACATGCTCACACAAAGGAAGCCACTCACGGTGCATAGATATCAACATACACAACATTGTGTCTCTTCAAAGTTATGTACCTACATATGTAAGGAACCTTGTCTCTAGGCATATTCTTTTATGTGCATACATGTCTCAATGCATGTACAGTTACCTGTATGGTCATGTGCTTAATCTTTGTGCAAAAGTATTTAACATGTGCAATTAAAAGATTGCATCAAACAGAAGTTTCAAATGTAACTATATAGATTACACCATAGACACTATCTTTACCGGTTGTTTCTTGCACACTCAACATCTTATATGCTGCGTTCATTTAAATTCTCTTAAATATTAATGCAGAACACACCACAAGGATGCAATCTTAGGAAAGCGAAAAAAAGAGAACAGAATTGTCGCTATTATGCACAACATAGAGAACAAATCTCTAAAAAGCGTCGCCTGGAGCGAATGAAACACAAAATGCTCTTGCCTACACCTCCACCATGCAACACCCCACAGATGATCAATTTAGATTCGCCTATTTTGAATCAAAGCCTTCCTTTCTCATTTGGCCAGACCAGTATTGTATCAGAGCAAATAGAACAACCTTCATTTCATAGTAGCAAGCTACAACAGAAACATCTAACACAAAACAGGCAACCTCTACACCATCAGACAATATTGCAGCCTGCAACAACACAACAATGCACAACAAATTGTTTCTCTTCTGTGCAGTACATTCAAGCATTGCAAGCCTTCCGCCATCACATTGATTCGCTGTCCATGCTTCAAACATGTAGTATTTGTAAGGAAAGATATATTGGAATGCTGCTATGCAGGAACCAACAACCCATTATTTGTTCAAGATGCTTTTCTGAAAATGGTGTTCATCGTTTCTCCTTGGCAAATAACTTAGACCCAGGTGAGCAACCTGTTGTCTTAAAAAAACTTACCCAAGTAGAAGAGATGCTTATAGCTAGGGTTGCTCCTCTTTTGCAAGTCAGACATGGAAAAGGTGGCCAATACAAATATTCTGGTCACACAATAAGTTTCCCCCAAGATATTTCAGAAATTGCAAAGCTTTTGCCACGAAGACTAAAAGACCTTGAAGTTCTTATTGTCCATCGAAGTAATATACAAGGCACAAAATATGATTGTTATGTGAATAAATTCCATGTTATGGATGCATTGAGCTATAAAATACAACATGACCAGTACTATAATGATGTTGTCATAGACTTTGATGCTGTCAACCTGCTTCCTAATACTACAACAGATATATCAAATATGCTACGCTCTTTAGAAGAGCATACTAATGTAACAGGTATTCCACCAACAGAAGACCTCCTGGACAATTACAATGAATATGATGCAAATATGTCATCATCTTTTGTTCCAAAACTGCCTCCTCCACCCCGCGAACTAGATACAGTTAAGAGAACCTTGCAGTTAGATGTTGATACTAATAATAATATCCCTTGGCCTGAAATAAACTTGTCTCCGATAAATGAATATAATACAATAGGCTTGTTAGGCATGGCATTCCCAACCCTTTTCCCATCTGGAGTTGCACTTCCACTACAGCCACGTATCAAGCATGTTTATTTACATGAATATGCTCTCCACTTACTTAGATATGCTGATCAAAGATTTGGGCAGCATGTTAGATTCCGGTATTATATTTACAATCTAATTATGAGACATCGTTCGCAACAATCTGCAGCTATCTTCATTAAAACTAATTTGGGAGAGTCTGTCCCAACCACTATCGAAGCACTCCATGGACGATTGCAAAACACTCCTGATGATCAGCTGCCTAACCAATTGTTGCGCTTTGGCGCAACTCTTCGAGGCACCCGTGCATATTGGCGTAAATCTAGAAAAGAGCTCGCTGCAATGATCTCCCAATTGGGGCCCCCAACACTGTTCTTTACATTAAGTTCAGCTGATACCAAATGGCCTGATTTGCATAGGCTCTTCTCTGAAAATGATGGCCAAACCACACAGTTTACAAGAAAACAACTTACAGACCATGTGATCTGCAATCCACATATAACAGCATTATACCTTCACAACAGATTTGCAATATTTCGTGAAGAAATTATTCAAAAGTTGTTCCAAGCAAAGGATCATTGGTATAGGTATGAATGGCAACATCGAGGCTCAGCCCATATTCATGGCTTCTTATGGCTCCCTGGAGCACCAAATATGGAGACCATTAATTGGACAGATGATAATGAGGTGCAAATGGCAAAAACTTTCTTCGACCAATATGTTTCTGCTTGGAACCCTCGCATTGCAGCAGACCGCATGAATGCAATGCCGTACACTGCAATGGATGACCCTTGCCTAGCTGATACAAAAAAAATCTTCACCATGGATGCTGCATTGGATTATGAAGCATTGCTTAATACTTTACAGAGACACACAAAATGTACAGAACAAACATGCCTCAAGAAAAAAGGTCCCACATTTGAATGTCGTTACAAAGCTCCATGGGTTCAACAAGAGATGTCTACATTGACAGTTGACAATGACAACAACCCATGCTATAAACCTGCAAGGAATGATGATCGTTTAAATATTCATAATCCTTGGATGCTTTCACTATGGAGGGCTAATATCGATTGTCAACCAGTCACTTCAAAAAAAGCTGTCCTCCAATACATTTCAAAGTATGCTTCAAAATCAGAAAACAAATCGCAATCCTATATTGAAATGCTGAAAACAATACTAAATACAAGTAAATCTGAAGATAGCATTTTATTAACATATCAGAAATTTATGATGGGCATAGTAGTAGACCGTGATATCAGTGCACAAGAAACTTGCCATATGTTACAGAAATTGCCTCTTCTAAGTTGTAGCCGACAATTTGTCTCTCTAAATGTTGGCAGAAAAATACTGCACCGTGTCATAAAATCAGATAATGGAGCTGACCTTTCCACAACTTATATCCATGCTTATATGCAGCACCCTTTTGAATTAAATGCAACAAATTTGCTACAATCAGCACAAGGGTTTTCCTATAATTCTCAACGCAAAAAAACAAAATGGCACATCAGGGATAAAAAAGCAATTGTGACTGTATATCCTCAGTTTACAGAGCCTCCAAATGAAGATACCAATCAGTTTGAGATTTTTTGTTTGTCTGAATTGCTGCTATACAAACCATTCCGTGACATCCCAACTGAAATAGGAGCTTCAAAGGAACAAATTATAAAAAATTGGAAAAACTTTAAAAAGACAAATTACAACCGTTTGGGAAATCAACAAATTATAGATGATTGCACCCTTCCAAACGAAGATGACAGTGACAATAATGGTTCCCAACATCAAGATGATACAAATCTGTACGAGTGGGAGCAGCTCTCACAAATGGGAGCTTCAAATAACTTTGTCCAGAATGATCTGCAAATGCTAGGCCGTCGTGATTACGATATTAGCCACTTTTGGGGAGCAACTGTTGTGGTTGATCAACTAGACTCCACTGCCCTTCAGTTCATACCTACAAGCAAGCTAAAATCCCAACACACTAGCATGCAAATCTCCAGCCAAGACACAAAAAAAAACCAGCTATCGCCTCAGCAAAAAGTTGCGCTCAACATCATTCTACAACATCATAATAATCAATCTGCAACAACACCTTTACGAATGATTGTTCAAGGCACTGCTGGCACTGGTAAATCATTTTTAATAGATTGTATTAGAAGAGAATTAAACATATCTCCACCTATGGCGGAAAACCCATTACTTGTTTTAGCACCAACAGGAGTTGCTGCTTTTAATATACAAGCGACAACAATCCATGCAGGGTTGCGCATACCTATAAGAGAAATGCATCCTTTGACAGGGCAATCATTAATGACATTGCAAGAGCAATTGAAACATATCAAATATATTCTGATAGACGAAATGAGCTTTTTGGGCCCGAAACTACTACTTAAGATAGATAACCGTTTACGCCAAGCATTCCCTAACAAACAACATGACATCTTTGGTGGCATGTCCATGATTCTTGTTGGTGATCTTGCTCAGCTTCCCCCTGTTATGGATAAACCTATATATGCTTCACACTCTACAGCCCTCAGTTTATGGCATTCTTTTACTATTGTCATAACATTGGACACTATTTTCCGCCAGCAAGGTGCATCTATAAGACAACAACAATTCAGAGCACTTCTTCACAACTTAAGAAACGCTCAAGCACTCCAACATGATTGGCAGTTTCTAATGTGCCAGACAAATGCAACATTAACTATTCAACAAAAGAAAGATTTCAACTCTTCAATCCACTTGTTTGCAACAAATGAATCTGCACGCTTGCATAACAGGAAAATGCTCAAAGAATTAAATTTGCCTGTCGCTCTAAGTTTAGCTAAAATTGCTAAGCAAACAAATACTGAATATGACACCAATGAACAGCTACCATTGGAAGTATTACTTTCTATTGATCAGCAAGTGATGTTAATAGCTAACTTGTGGATCAAAGTTGGCCTTGTTAATGGTGCTATTGGTCTCATAAAACAAATTGTATATGAAAACAATACAAAACCACCAGACTTACCAAAATATGTGGTTGTCCAATTCAATGATTATAATGGTCCTCCATGGGATATAGCACATCCAAAAGATATACCCATTTTGCCAATAACGCGAGGTAGGCGTACGCAAGTGCCTTTAACAATGTCTTGGGCCATCACTATTCACAAATCCCAAGGTCTTACATTAGATACAGCTACCATTGACATAGGTAATACTGAAAAGCAAGGCCTCACATTCACAGCTATTTCCAGAGTCAAGACAATTGATGGAATACGGATCGAACCACCATTCTCTTTTGAAAGGTTTTCCAAACTGCAAAATAATCCTTACACAACCATTAGAAAGAAAGAAGAAACTCGTTTGCAGCTACTCTCTGCGCAAACAGATATCTATTCACCTTAAAAACTTTTGCTCCAAAACCATCTTTCTTACATTCCACTACTTTCAACAAGGTAATTACAATTTTACATTGTCATACCTCTTCACAACATGCACTTTCTTAATCGTCCCTCATACTAACTCTTTTTCCCTCGCTGTTCATTTTAGATTTCATTCATTCTAAGACATCCTCCATGCTGCATTGAACACCACACACAAGCCTTCCTATCTATACACGCTTCAATAATTGTCTACAGATATCTCAGGTATAATACAGCTGCAATGCATTGCGCATTCACATTGCTCACTCCTCCAACATATACAGCTATCTCAGGTATGATATGTCACTTTTATTGCTTAGAATGTACTCTATTAACAAACTTTTATACTAATCAATGTCAATTATACAAAGTTATACACAATAAAAACAATGCTATGCTTAGTATGTTCTTTTTGACTGCAAAACATCTGTTCCTCACCCCATAATTAAATTTCTAAGTATTTTAACACTAAAATGAATATATTTCTAATCAGTTTAAAACTTTATACAACTCGAGCATTTGTAACAGCTTTTATCAATCTCATTGTTAGAGGAACTATATATTATACCTCTGATAAGTTTTGTTACAAAAGTGTCTCTTCAATTCAAAAGTTACTGCAACAACACAAGCAACTCTCCCAGGTATGATATTTACATTTTTTTGGCTTCAAGCATACTTTATTGACACCTTTTATTGCTCTAACATTGCTCTCTGTCACTTTTAACTAACTTCCCTCCTTGTGCGCCAGCTACAGTACATTGCCTCTCCAGTGCAAACCTTCTCAATCAAACATTCAGTCTAAATTTCCTACTGCAAATTGAAGGTATGCATACCTACCCAACACATATAGTTTACATTCTCTTCTTTTTATGTGGCCATGTAATTCTTTCAAGGCATATTCTAACAAATCTTCAAATAAAATCAATTAATAAACAAACTTCTCTTTACCATGCCACTTCAGTTGTTTTGGCACATAAATTGTATATATGTTAAATTTAAGAAACTAATTCTATTGCTTCTTTTTGTTGTAGAGATACATATTAACAAAGAACCACATACCCATGCTTGGACACTTCTCACTTTTCAAGTTAGCACTGGTTGTAGCTAAAAAGTCTTCTCAATGTCAATTATACAAAGTTATACACAAAAAAAACAATGCTATGCTTACTCTGTTCTTTTTCCCTACAAAACATCAACTTTCTAACTCTTTTAAAACTAAAATGAATATATTTCTAATCAGTTTTAAACTTTACACTACTCAAACATTTCTAGCAGCTTTTATTAATCTCGTTCTTAGAGCATCTATGTATTGTCCTCTGATAGCTTTTCTTACAAAAATGTTTCTTCCATTCAAAACTGACTGCTGCAACATAAACAACTCACCCAGGTATGACATAACAATCCTATGCTTAGTCTGTTTTTTTCCTTTTTTTTTTTTATATGCAAAGATAGAAGAGAGAGAAATAATAGTATCTAAGTTTCTATATATGCTATGAAACATTTGTTTCAATCTATACCACTATTAAGCTCCATCTCACAATATCAGAAATATGTATCTGTACAATTTCACAGTTAAATAGAAGACGACATAAAACTTGTGGATGACTGCATCTTTCCCTCTCATCTGAAACTTTTGTTTTACAAATACTTTCCACATGTGATTTCAAAGAAAGGATGCAAGGCCCGCAACACATCAGGCAACCTGAGCCAATCTCAAAGCCTCCAATTTCCATATACCAGTTTTCAGGATTAGACCATACCAGGTAACACCTTATAATAGAAAACCATAGCCCAATTTTCTATTTACAATGCAAATGCATTATTGTAACTTCTTAATTATTAAAACCTTCTCATACGTTATTTGATTAGAATTTATGTTTCATAATGTACATTTCTACTTTTTGAATGATAAAAGATTCTTTTCCTGCTAATGCATATCAACATACAAAGTTATTATTACAAGATTCACATATGTTCTTTTATTACAAATTATGTTTCATACTGTACATTGGCACTTTCTGAGTAACTAAATATTCTTTCCCTGCCAGAGCATGTCAACATATGAAGGTGACTTGGTGGCAAAATGCTACTTTACAAAGCACAAGTTAGTACCGGATGCATTCCATGCAACCCTGAAGAGAAACATACAGATACAATTACCTTTCTAACTCTTTTAACACTAAAATGAATATATTTCTAATCAGTTTTAAACTTTACACTGCTTAAACATTTCTAACAGCTTTTATTATTCTCATTCTTACAGCACCTGTGTATTATCCTCTAATGACTTTAGTTACAAAACTCTCTATTCCATTCAAAAGTCACTACTGCAACATTAACAACTCACCCAGGTATGACATTAACTTCCCTTTGTCACGCCACTTCAGTTCTTTTAGCACATGAATTGTATATATGTTGAATTTAAGAAACTAACCATATTTCTTCTTTTTGTTGTAGAGATACATATTAACAGACAACAACATACCCATGATTGCACTCCATGTCGATTACAACCAAACATTTTCTGGTCATATCTAAATTTATACTTTATATCTGCTTTCCAACTTTACCAAATTAAACCTTTTGACATGCCTTTCTTCAATGCAGGTAAAACCTTTGACCGACCACACTAAATCACCTTTCCTATTTCACCAATATCCATTCATTTTGTTCCCCATATTTTAGGTCATATTCCTTTTGGTTTCTTAAAATAATTCACATTTGACCATTATAGCTATTGACCACTTCTCCCATTCTTTATTCTAATGTTTTATCTCCTCATTGCAAACAGATTTAAATATCTCGAATCTATCACTGTGTTGCCCTTGCAAAAATTGCAGACAACAAACAAAAAAAATTAGGGTGTTTTCAAACTTCACTGCATTCCAGATTTATGACACTAATCAGGTCAGTTACAAAGTTATACACAGAAAAAAATGCTATACTTACTCTGTACTTTTTCTTTGCAAAACATCGACTTTCTAACTCTTTTAACACTGAAATAAATATATTTCTAATTAGTTTTAAACTTTACACTGTTCAAACATTTCTAACAACTTTTATTGATCTCACTGTTAGAGCATCTGTGTATTATCCTCTGATAACTTTTGTTGCAAAACTATTTGTTCCATTCAAAACTCGCTACTGCAACATAAACAACTCACCCAGGTATGACATAACAATGCTATACTTGGTCTGTTCTTTTTCTTTGTTTTTCTTAATATGCATAGATAGAAAAGAAAGAAATAATACTATCTAAGTTTCTGTATATGCTACAAAAAAATTCTTTCAATGTACACCAATATTAAGCTCCATCTCACACTATCAGAAATATTTCACTGTACAATTTCACAGTTAAATAGAAGACAACATAAAACCTGTGGATCACTACATCTTTCCCTCTCATATGAAACTTCTGTTTTGCAAATACTTTCCAGTTGTGATTTCAACGGAAGGATCCAAGGCCTGCAACACACCAGGCAACTTGAGCCAATCTCAAAGCCTCCAATTTCCATATGCCAGTTTTGAGGATTGCAGCATGGCAGGTAACGGCTTATAATATAAAACCATAGCCCAATTTTCTATTTGCAATGAAAATGCATTATTGTAACTTGTTAATTATTAAAAGCTTCTCATACGTTATTTCATTAGAATTTATGTTTCATAGTGTACATTGCTACTTTTTGAATGACAAAAGATTCTTTTCCCACTGACGCATATCAAGATATGAAGTAATTATTAAAAGATTCTCATACGTTGTTTTGTTTGATTATACGTTACATAGTGTACATTGGTACTTTTTGAATAATAAAAGATTCTTTTCCTGCCCAGCATTAAAAGGTATGAAGGTGACTTCATACCAAAATGCTACTTTGCAAAGCACAAGTTAGTATACGATACATCCGATTGAACCCTAAAGAGAAAGATAGGCATACAATTAACTTTCTACCACTTTTAACACTAACATGAAAATATTTCTAATCAGTTTTAAACTTTACACAACTCAAACATTTCTAACAGCTTTTATTATTCTCATTGTTATAGCGCTTGTGTATTGTCCTCTGGTGACTTTCATTACAAAAGTGTCTGTACCATTCAAAAGTCACTGCTCCAACATAAACAGCTCACCCAAGTATGACAATTACTTCCCTTTGCCACGCCCCTTCAGTTCTTTTGGCACATGAATTGTATATATGTTGAATTTCAGAAACTAACCATATTTCTTCTTTTTGATGTACAGATACATATTACCAGACAACAACATACCCATGATTGCACTCCATGCCGATTACAAACAAACATTTTCAGGTCATTTCCCAATTTATACTTTATAGCTGCTTTCCAACTTTAGCAAATTAATCATTCTAACGTCGCTTCCTTCAATGCAAGCAAAACCTTTGACCAACCAAACTAAATCAGCTTTCTTATTTCACCAATATCTGTTCATTTTGTTCCCCATATTTCAAGTTATATTCCTTTTGTATAAGACTTGCAAAGGTTGGATAATTAGTGAGATGTTACTTTATAGATAATGGTAAAGGCACTTTTTGGCTTGTGGTCAGCAGACATTCTTTAGTTATATGAGGCTGCCTTTATGTAAGCATTTCACAATACAATTGTTTTTCTGTTTAATCAACAGTACAACATTTCAATCGTGTTTATATTTCCACTTTATACATGATTTCTAATGAATGTTTTGACACACAATTGTAGGTGGATGTCACAAGTTCTGCACATCTCATACAACAGATTCCCGAGATTGATGCTTAACACCCTCTCCGACACCAAAATCAACTGGTATGCCGTTCTCCCTTGCATTAATAACATTCTTTGCATTCTTCTTTCTCATTTTTAACTATTCTGCTCTGCTAATGATGTTCCCTATTTCAATTCACTACTTCCTTTCTCACTTTATTAGTAGTATAACTAATTATTGTCATTTTGTTTCACAAATAACATTACTCTCAACCTTTCTCTTTTGTGAATGACCACCACCACATGCTCTTCTCGGTTTTCAAATCTTTGCCTCTTCTCGATTCTATTATATTCGAATTTCCTATTTTACAACGCTTTGCTTATGTCAAGATATTATCATACTATGCAAACCTAAGTCCCATGTGTTAACTTTACTGTTCTCTTTTTTTAGTGGAGTTCATCATTTAGTGGATTCCAACTCCCATATAAGTTTTACTTGTAATTTTTTAATAAGATGTTATTTGTTTCAAGAATTATTTGTTCAACAATCTCCATTTTAATTATTTAAATATTCTCAGAATGCTCCTTCTCTGGCTATATAAATTCACATTGCAAATGTGATGTACCTACCTATCATTTAAAATGGTAACGAACATACCTCCATCTTTACAGATGATTTTAGGACAGCATACTGTATGGTCAGATAGAATCCTTAAGATATAAATAAACAAAAGATCCTATCATTCATTAGCAATTAAAACTTGGTTGGCACTTAAAATTATATGTTTCATCAATTCAATAGTTCATTATTTTATAAATCGGTATGCTTGGAAAAATGATTTCTATTACCACATTAAAGTCTAACAAACTACTTGAGATGGTGAGCACCGAGAGTATTTAATTATATTTTGTTCATAGATAACCTCTTTTTCAAATACACAATGGGTGCTTATCTTCACTTCAGGAAATTGCTTCTGGTTTTGGTCATGATGTAGCTGTGCCTAGGCATACAAGTAGAATGTTACTGTATTTAATAAAAGCCGCTTTTAAATGAATATACTTTTTATTCCAGTAACTTATAATCTTCACTGAAACTTCTTTTTTGAAACTGCTCCGGGGATTTGGAAAACCACTCTCTGGGAAATAAATAGACTATTATGAGATAAATGAAGCATTCTCTGTAAGTTTGATTTCTATAAATGCATACTTTGCTACAATGCATCATTGCCAATCTTAATGATATTTAATTTTGGACATACTACTTTGTGCTACACTTTTTTTTAAATGACATCCACACAACACTCCACAGGTCAAACTTATATTTTCAATGATTTAGACCAACTCTCATATTTGAATTTTTATTCACTTGTTTAGACTTCGTCATACAATGTCCACTTCCCACTGTTCCATTTTATTGCAAGAAAATTGCTTTTCTATATTAAAATATTTCAAAATGCTTGATTAACAATCTCCTTTTATACTCTTCTCAGTTTTCAAATCTTTGCCTCTTCTTGATTCTATTATATTCGAATTTCCTATTTTTTCGACATTTTGCTTACGTCAAAATGTTTTGCAGCGTTTTGCATAGTTTGTTATAATGTCTCATTGAGAATTTTAATGGTATTTAATTTTAGCCATTCTACTTTGTGCTACTCATTTCTTTAAATGACATCAACACAACACTCGTAGTTCCACCTTGTATGCTCAATGCTTCAGAACAATCCTCATCTTAGAATTTTTATTCACTTGTTTAGACTTCATCATACAAGGCCCACTTCCCATTGTTCTAATTTAGTGATTCAGAAAACAGAATTTTTTCACATTAAATCATTGTTTTCTGCCTAATTATGAATATGACACACTTTGCCTAATTTTTTCACATACTTCTCTCTACAGGATTGCACTTCATTCAAGTTGCAATAGTTACAAATTGCCTCTTACAAAACTATGAAGGTTGACTTGCTTGATATACATGACCTTCCTCACCATGATAAGCAAAATATATATTGCCAGTTCCTCTTTCTTGTCAGGTATTACTTGTTACTCTCATTTTCACATGCCAAATTTTTTTTCTATTTATTAAATTATTTTATAAATTGTAGCATTGTACTATTCAATAAAAGTAACACTTGAAAAATTCCAAAGTTACAAGCTTTAAAACTCTTTCTATACTGCAATTTTAATGTATATTTATTCTACTTTACCAGGTCATTTCCTCACTCCATACTACTAAACATGACATAAATAATATATTTGACACTTCATTCATTGAAACACAAAATTCACTTTTAAATGTGCACAACACTTTGATACACAACTTTAAAATTTACCGTTTTCCACAATTTGCAGGCTTTAAAACTCAGCAGGCGTTGTAATTTAAAACAAGTTGATCGCATTGCCTTTATGTTGTTGCTCATCAAGAAGTAAGTTGTTCTCATTTCGGTTTAAACCTTGCACATTTCGTTCTCTGTAACACTTTCTATTGCTGACAAATGTACTTACTTGATTTCCATGCACTGCAGGTCAATCCGTCATCAGCCATTACACATCTTGCAGCTTTCAACAGCTTTCAAATTATTTGATTCTTTCAAACCTGCTATTTTACATCTCACAGCCCTATCTTCTCAAATATTAACATGTTCAAGATGACGACACCGTTACCATATCATGTTTTAAAGAATCGTTAAGATCTAGCCTCCCACAGTGACTGCTTACACTTATTGACATTGTAACATTCACGGTTTCTTACTTATGTTACTCTCTTCCATCATTGCTACATTTCATTCAATGTTCCCCTTTGCTGAAATCCACTATGTTTAACAACTGAATTCAATGAATGAACATAACTTGCTGCTTTCTCTTCACCCTTGTGCAAATTTATCACTCAAATATTATTACTTTCTATACAAAGTTTCATTTCTGCTATGATGCATTTTTTTGGTGGTGATTTGGTAAAACATAGATTAAAGAAATTTGGAAAATACACACTTTTAAAAAAAATACTGCACATATTTCTGCTTCATTAACAAAACCAGTTCCCCAAACCATTTTACCTATCGGCTTCCCGTTGCACGCACACTGGCGTGCAACTGCTAGTTAAATATTGTTAGTGATCAACATTAGTATTTAATTTATCCATTCTTTTATTTAGGTTGACTCTACAAGTACATAAATGAATCTAGTTTAAAAGCAGTAGATTTAAATGAAATACTTAGAAGTTAAAATTTAAAGAAGAGCCTAATCCATCTACTTTTTAGATCTAATCATTATCAACTTGAGTGTGAAATGTGTTACTTTATGTATGAGGGTATGTTTTAACAATTTATAAATTATTTATTAAAAACATCGAATATGTCATTGTTATAAGATATCCATATATCATAGTTAGAGAACAAGAAACTAGAGGTGTTGATAGAGAATCAAATTTCATCTTTGGAGGTTAGTCTATGATCCTAGAATATTGACACCTATAGAATAACCTCACATAATTTTGACAATACAGTCTTTGAAATCATGAACTAGGATTTACATAATAATTTGATTGTCTTCCAAAACATTGAGTTACATAAATAGAATTGCTTGAGAAAAACATAATCATCTAGAATGTGACACTAACATCCTACTTCCATCCTAAAAGAAAAACAAGACTGTTTTTGATTGGGTATGCAAGGAGAGGTTCCTGATTCCTTACATCAATTCTAACAATAACCAAAAGAGGGACATCAAACAACAAACTACAAAATATTAGCAACTCCTGACAACATACCCATAATCAAAACTTATCAATAGTCCACATTAAAACAATCATAGTTCAATCCAAGAAGCAAGAGTAGCAGATCAAAATATCATAACAAAAGCCATGAAGGCCAATATTCTTAAAGAAAGTAGCAACTAACTCTAAATAGACACTAATCCTAATCATAATAAAAGTAACAACATTAGTCATTTTCCCTTGAGATCTTTTCTCAGGTATCGGCCAGCTTATGTATATTAGTTTTCTAGCCATCCTCCTGTAGGGCATAGTCTTCTTCTTTCCTATTATCTTTCCAACTCTTTTTCTTGAGCATCTTCAATAGCTTAGATTTACCTAAGACCACTCCCATAACCGAATTCCACATTATACCATTAGTTATGTGAATTAAGAAATTAATTGCATTCACAATTTCATTTTTGGATTCATTGAATTTCTCTTATCATGCCTCCAAGTCCATAATGTGGCATTGCATTACTCTTATTTGATTCTCCAGGCTGTTGTCTCTTTCCTCATTTTTGTTATCCAATTCGAGGTTGTATCTCACCTCTACATTATCCTCATTACCCAGTATACTGGTCTTTTTGGTAATCTTCTTCTTCTATATCTTCCTCAACAATTATATTTTCTTCACCTTCCACCTCATAAGCTTTTTCCATTTCTCCTTCAACATCATCCAATGTTTTTTCAAAATTCTCTTCCTCATCTAGTAGGTATTCATCTCCCAAATCCAACTTTGTTACCACTAATACATTTGCCCTAAAATTCCGACGAAGAAGGTATATTGTGACCAAATTTGATTTTTTTTGAAAAAATGCCCGCACTTGTCGGAATTCCGATGATAATTCAACATTTGATTTTGAAGGAGAAGGAATTGGCAATGAAATTTGTGTTTTTTGAAGAAAAAGTGCCTGCGTTCATCGAAATTCTGACGACCGCAGGCATTACTTAAAAAAAAAAAAAAACCAAGTCATTTGATAAACATTAATCCTGCCTCTTTGCCCCGTCGACCTCTGCCATATTCACAAAAAAAATGGGCATTACAAGGAGGGAAACAATTCTGGATTGGGGTGCCGCCAAGATCCAGTTTAAGAAAAAAGGTAGGGTAATCAACCAATTCATTCACAAGATGTTTTCTTGAAGAAAAAATCGTTATGTTTGTGACAATGTGTCGAATCTTCTTGATGTAGTGATGAAATTGTTTGAATTTTACATAGGAGGTTGGATTTGTCTTGGTTGATGATCAAATTGTATCCTTCTTATAATGAATTTTACTGCTCATTATTTTTTTTTCCCTAGCTCATATTCATTGTCTAGTAGAAAAGGAGATAAATAAGATTGAATTGGATGGTTGATCAAATGAACTGATCAATTATCCTATTTATAGGTATAACCTCTTAGGCAAGACCCTAATTAAGGAGCGGGATGACCTAAACCTACGTGATCAAATAGGGAAGAACCACAGATTGTGCCACTCTTTTATTCGACATCCACTGGAAGTGGCCTGAATGTAGGCTCTAGCTGAGGAGCTTACCTTGGGTATGGATGTTGATATATATGGTTGTGACAGAAACTCCCTGTTGTAGGACCGTGAGACCACTGTGTAGTGACTGGGTGCCATTTTTTGTCAATGTTTTGGAAGGGAGGAGAAGTGTACCATGATAGGAAGGTGGCATAAAATGGAAGCTGAGAGGTATAAGGTTATGAGGTGTGGGTTAGGATAAGATAGGGAGGTAAGTGATTAAGGATGTAATGGTGAAAGAGTAAGTTAGGATATGTTAGGGGTTTGGAAGGTAGGAAAGTGAATGGGGGGAGATAAAAGGATGTGAAGGATGGAATGGGGTTAGGTAGGTGAAGTAAAAGTAAATGTGTATGAGTTTAAGGTTTAGGATAGGATGTAGGAAAGTGAAGGAGGTTAAGAGAGGGGATATGAAAGGTAGATGGAAGGTAATAATGATAGGAAGTGAGGTAAAGGTTATGAGGTGTGGGTTAGAAAATAGGGTGTAGGAAATGGAAGGAAGGGTCATCCATGTTGTAGTGCTTCAAGAGGAGCACATTCACATGAGGGACAAGAAGAGTCATATCACTTTGAGAGATTTCACCAAGATGAGTAGCCCGAGTATGGACCTCAAATATTACAAGCCTTTTGGAATTTGATAGGTGTGATACAGGATAGGTTTTCACCCACAATAGAGACACCTCATGAGGATCCACTTGTAGTAGAGGAGCATATACTTGCATCTTGGGAGCTTATTAGGAGTTCGCCTTGAATTTGGGAAATACACATAGAGGAGATAGAAGATTGATCAATACACATTACCTAGCCTCATCATGCATAAATACAAGAGGTATAGACTATAGCAAGCACATATCATGAGCCAAAGGATCACATTCAAGAGTTGCACTTCATCTCCAATCCTCTACATTTTTAAGATCCACAAATGGGTTGAGGCTAAGTCTTGGTTACTTAGCTTGGACTTATGCTTTGGGTTGCATCTATATGTGAGCAACCTAAAGGCATAATTTGAAATGCAATTTTTGAGAGGACTTGCTTCCACCTTGTGGTACTGCGAGGATAAAATGCACCAACTCACATTGGAAACCCTCTCATGGGATACCATTTTGGAGTGGTTCAAAGTGTGTTCTATTTCAAAATATTTTTGACAGAGATGCATAGATGAGTTTCAAAATTTACATAATGAGGTTTCATAGTGGCTCAACTTGAGAGTTATTTTTTGGAGTTCTTGTAGTTTGTAGATTACATTCAAGACAAGTTACTTGTCAGTTATTTCATTAGGGGTGGAAAGCCCAAAATTTCAGTTTTCCTACACATGGCCAATCCAAATGACTTTAGGGTTGCTATGGCAAAGTCTCTTATGGAAAAAGAGGTACATGGGATGACACAAGAGGCATGAGAGAATTTTGTAACCATGATCAAGGGACTAAAGTGTCCATAGGCCTCCCCATCCTTCAAAGGAGAATATAGACTTGCTATAAGATTTCAAAGAAAAACCCAATAGTATCAATATTAGGGACAAAGGTCTAGAGCATAGTAGGGGCCATAGGGTAGTCAAATGTGACCATCATCAACACAAGGATAGTTTAGGTATGAGAGACTATAGGGCTATCAAGCTAGGCCTTCTATGACTCAACAAACTTTTTGGGGAGAATCTAGTGTTTTTAGTAGTTAGGATCTTCTAATTATGGTGGGGCCTAGCCAACATAGGGTTATATGAGAGTCACATGTTATGTATATGTTAGTATCAGATAGAGAGTAGCCACAAGGTTTAAGAGTAGGTGGACACCATCCTAGGATGTCAAAGTAGATAGTTGATATGTGGGTCTTTACCCTCCCAACCACTCAACATATGCCACCATGGGTCTTTACCCTCCCAAACACCCAAAGGTTAAAGGAAGATTCACTGCTGCAACACTCACTTTTTGTGACAGTCTCAAGCACTTAGGACAATCACTCCTTTCATGGCCATTCTTCTTCACACAACACTCTCTAAAATTGATTATGATGATAGAGTACCTCCTTAAACCTTCCAGCAACACCAAAATCAATACCAAACTCTTTCCCAATCTTGCTAATGGACTAACTCAACTCACTGTCAAATTGTGACAGTCAATGCAACGTTTAGGACAGTAGTTAGGATCTTCTAATTATGGTGGGGCCTAGCCAACATAGGGTTATATGAGACAGGGGTAAGTTCGCAAGTGATGTGTATTAGATTGTCATCAAAGTTTCCTGTTAGTGTTACTTTGTATTAGCATTAACCACTTATTGTCATTTCATTATAATCAGTTTGTTATTCCTTATAAGAATTTGCAATATTACCATAATTTGCATAACCTGAATCTGATTGTATTATGTATTCTTGAGATTATGTGCAAATATATATATTTATATGTTATGTCTGGCAGTAACATTATGTTATTTTAATGTTGTTTGAATAAATAGATAAAATTTACCTTCTTAACTAAATATGATATTAACTGTCATTGACTTGATTAAGAACATCTTAATTTATATTCAATGATGCACAAATCTGAATTTAAATATGTATATCATACTAGCTGATATATACTCTAATGCTAACTCAAGAAATTCATGCTTATATGTACCCAACACGAAACTTACCCTTGTCTTTATCCCTGCTGGCAAACTATCATTATTCATCTTGTATGCTCTCTAAACTTGGGCATTAAAGTTGTCCTATGCATTATCACATGACTATTTTTTCTTGTTCTTAGGGTTTCCTATTGCTCTAAACATGATTAGGCTTTTTCACTATGTTGACTACCACCTTTAATAGACTTCCATCATGAAGACTTGTTACTATTGCCCTCTTTGACTGTCACAAGATGACTAAAATGTTTGCATAGGTGACTAGATCTATTCATGTGAGTTCTCTTCATAATATTGGTAATTGGCATACTTTGATCATAAGGATACCACCTTACCTCTTTATGTCTTCACATGATTCTTTGTTCACATAGTTATATTTTTGTCATAAAACCTTTTTGCCTCATACCATTTGGATGATAAAAACATTTCTACAAGTTCCAATTCCTTTGTCCTTGAACTATCTTGGAGTACATAACTACCAACTTGGCATTGTTCCCATATGCTTGTGGTGAATTTCTTTGTTATCCTTGGACATACTTGCTATGATTTTTATTATTTATCTTTGTTTTTCATTTATATTAAACTCTTTTGATTAGCTCCACTTTCTCCTAAATCTCAACTATCAGCCTTTGATAATTTCTTTGCCAAAAAGAGATCTCAAAATCTATCATTGGACTGTCTTTTGATGTTGTGACTACTCTAAGATTCATGCTTATATTCTTGTGTTCCTAAGAATATCATATTCTCCATTATTGGTTCTTTATACAAACCTATATCTTTTATCATTGGCAATGGTTTTCATACATTCATAGGAATTCAAGGCCAAGAACAATCTCTACTCTTTGGTGTCAATGAAATCCCTCTAAGCATGTGTTTTCTTCATCTCTAAAACTTTTCTTTCCACCCTTGTTGTCTGTAGCAGACCTATCCATTAGGCATGAACTTTTAATCTCTATGTTTGGCTGCTATAAAACTTCTATTTGGATTATAACATTTGTCGCTCCATCTATTTTTTATCATCTTCCCATTGTTCTACTCATTGTCTTCTACCTAATGGTTGACATCTATGTGGTTTCTATGACTATTAACCCTTGGGGGTTGTCATCATATCTTTGAAAACATCTTATTTTGGCCCTCCTTATTTAATATTCACAAATTACGATCTCTCCTAAGTAATTGATAACGATTATATATTTATCAATAAACAATCTAAATTGAATGCAAATACTTTTTCCTTTGCAATATAAGGTGTTGGATTTGGGTTGAATCCTACCTCAATCTCTAATCTTGGTTGAAAACTCTTCTTAACTTTCTCTTTGACTGCTTGTTGAATCTTTGGGACTGCCCTTCATATGCATGATTCTTCACGTGGTTTAGATTATTGCCATTTTTGTGGCTTCTTTGGTGGTGTAGCAGCCCATGGGACCCACAAACAACACACACCCTATAAAATCAAGGTATTATGACTTTAAACAACATGTAACCTCTTCTCAAGATCTTCTCTTCTTCAATAAATTTTAATTAGCAAACTTATCATTTTTTTTAGTTTTGTTTCCTCAAAAAGTGTGTTTAAATTATTTATTTTCAAAATGTCTTTGTAAATGGCACAAATGTCACTATATGCCGAGCATTTCATGACAAAATGTCACTCCATCTCTACTTCTCGAGTGCTATAGAATAGGCGCATTCTTTTATCCCATTCTTCTTTAGGTACATAAATGATGGAAGAAGGAGATACGTGGGGGGGAAAGAGGTTTAGGATGTGGGCGATAGAAGGGGTTGGAGTTAGGATATGTTGGGGAATAAAGTAGAGTGAGAGGTATAAGGGGGTAATGAAAGGGTAAATGGGATGTAGGTTATAATGGGAGTTATAAGGGGTGAGGAAAAAGAGTAAGGGGGTAGGGTGGTAGGTTAGGATAGGGATAGGATATGGGTAGGCTAGGATGGGGGTAGGTGATAAGATGCAAAGGGTAGGTTAATAGGTGTGTGGTAGAGGTAAGCTTAGGGAAATAAAGGAAGTAAGACTTATGGGATGTGGGTTAGAATATGTGATTTTAGGGGAATAAAGGGGTAAAGGGGTAGGTATTTGATGTAGAGGTATGGTTCAAACAACTTGAAAATGTTCCAAGTTACTTACTTGCTCCACCAAGCAACAAACCCTCCTTTTTAAGGTTTCACTCAAACCAAGCCTCAAACCTTTAAGAGAATAAATTAAACATCCCATCTCACCTATTTCCATCCCCATAACCCCACAATGGGACATTGTGCAAAGTTATCAATATTTGGTTTCAAACCCCACAAGCAAAAGTGCTCAAAATGGTTCAAATTGCTCACAACCCCTCCAAATGGTTTTATAGGCCAAAAAAGGCTCAAGACAGGTTTGATAGGTTCCTACAAACTCAAATGATGCCAAAAAACCCTCTGATTTGGTTGTTCAAGTCCCAAAAGTCACAAAGTGCAAATCGGCTCCTTAGACCTATTAGCCTTCAAAACTCACTTTTTGGCTTCCCACCCAAAAACTACAAAGGAAAGGACAAGATTGTTTTATTTTATTGAACACCAACCTGGGGCAGCACTATCTACCAAAGGACAAGTTTTGGAACCTCTTGCAAGTACCATTTCTATTAAACCCTCATCTATGGCTAGAAGGGCTAATTTGAGCACTTAACAAAGGAACTACCCTCAAAACCTACAATTTATCAAGGGAAGAAATTTTAACACCTTTGGGTACCCAAATAATCACCAAATACCAAGTTATAGCTTCTGGTTTGCATTAAAAATAAAGTTATGGGGACTGTTCATGAATTCTATTCAATTCCCACAACCAGTCACATAGAGATGCCTGGCCAAATTTAATAAAATCTCACCCAAAATGCATCCTTTAGATCTGAAACCTTTTTGATATTAAAATAAACTCCAAAATCCTCCATTTCACCAAGTTTTATAATTTTCCCATGGTGGATTTGGAAGAAATGGGAAATTGAAGTTGAAGCCCTAGGAAAGGGCACTTTTTCGGGGCTGTTTGTATTTGTTACAACTTTTCTCCCTCAATACTCCACCTCCAAACCCCTAGTTGGATTAAAGAGAAAGTTATTTCACCCCTATAACTCCCCATGAAAAAAAATTTCAGTTTGAAGGTCGTGAAATTCCATACCAACGAAAAGAATAGCAAATTTTCTGGAAAATACAGTTTTTTTATTGATTTCCAATATCAAGTTTTGCAAATTTCAACCACAACAACCCCCAAATGAGTTTGTTGAGGAATTTTATAGTTTTACAAACATGTTAAAACTTATTTTAGATGGCTGTGAACATTTGGAAACTAATTACAACAACTTTTTGAAAAGTTGCTTTACAAGTTGATAACTTTGTCAATTTTTGACAGTTTTTGACAATTTTTGCATTTTGCCATTCAAACTATTTTTATCATCAACCTAGGGACCTAAACACATTGAAATGGATCTAAATAGAAAAAAACAACCTTTACTCCCTAATTCTACTCATCCTAAGTCCCCTTGACCATAGTTGACCATAGGTTTTATAATGCACCCTAGGCCACTAGGCCTTACAAAATGGACAACTAGGACCTTATTACAAAACAAAACATAAACAAAGGATTCTTTGATCCTTTCCAACACCTTGCTATCAGAAACATTAAGTTTTCAATCACTAAATTATGAAATTGAGGCTTGTACCCCTGCACCAGTATTGTGGAGGGGAGTGTGAGATATAAGGTATGAGGGGAAGGGAGATGCTAGCATAGAATAGGGGTAGAGGTAAGGTGGAAAGGAAGCTAGTGGAGGGATGTGAGGGTGTAAGATGGAAGGGTAGGTTTAAGTTAAGATGTGAAGGAAGTTAAGGTATGGAGTATGAAAGGTGGTTAAAGGATAGAGGATAGGAAGGTAGGTGAGTTAGAAGGTATGGTAAATGGAAGTGAAGAGTGTTAGGGGGGGTGGAAATGGGAGTGATTGGGTTTGGGCACCCACTGACAGGATCAACAGAAGTGGAAGGGATTATGCCTTGGCTAGGAAAAGGGAATGTTAAACCTTACTTCATTTCAAAGAGAAAGACTTGGCTAGCTCCTCAGAAACTACGAACAAAAGGTTAAGTAAAGACTTGACAACAACCAACTAAGCCAAGACAACTAACCTAGAAAGCAAAAAAGTGTGTTTTGGTGAAGATTGGGAATAGTGTGTTTTGGTGAAGAAACATGATTTGAGAAGTTTTATGTAGAGGCAAGGGTAGAATTCAGTATTTCATATTAGGACAGCAACCACATTGATTAGGCAAGTCAAATAAGGTCTCTCCAATGTTTAGGATACACAAGCACTAGTCATGTAAGTATGCATGGGCATGTGATTGGATAGGTACTTTCCTTTTAGAATAACTTCTGTCTATGACTCTCTATAACTTGGGTCTATGACTAACTTGGGTCTATGACTCTCAATGGGCATATCACCTGCTCTAAATCACCACAAAGCCATTAGATATGTTTTGAGATGAAAAAGAAGAGTTAAATGGTTTTGGTTCAAATTGCATAATTTCTATGTTCAAGTAATTTAATTTGGTATATTATACTAAAACGTGATTTCATAACTAACATTTCAACTTCTATATAACTAGTTCTATAACTCAATTTTTTTGCCTGTGAAGAAAAACCATGTCAGACAATATCAATGAACAACAAAATAAGGTGACAATTGCTAGATTGTGGTCTAACTTGAAAAGAAAAGGTGATGGAAAATGTTATTGTCCCTGCAAAATTTGTAATGGGTTAAAGACTAGAAGACTTTTAATCAAAACAACTAAGAAACATTGTAGGCTGCATGGTCACATTGAAGGTGGACATGATTATCATCCATTGGTAAGTTTTTCATTATATCTTTTTAACAATTTATATACATAAAAAATCACTTGATGATGAGATCATGATCATGGTTTATTTATGTTTATCAATTTTATATAGGCCGAGCACCCCAAAGCACATGATATGGATCAACATGACCTGAAGAATATGGTTTTTGAAGTGGAGGAATATGGAGGTGTGAATATCGAAGCTGAAGATAATGATCCCATGGAAGATGACGATCATGAGCCACAAAATACAATTGAAGATGATGGTACAAATACATTGATCCATGACACATTTAGTACTGGCACAGATAATCATGATGATGAAGATGACCTTGATGTTGTTCATGATGTCCCTCTACTTGAGAAGGCATTTGAGGCCCTTTACAAAGGCTCCTAGACAACTATTCTCTCTGTTGTATTGTTGGTGAACTTGAAGGTTATGAATGGTTTATCCAACATAACAATCTCACGTATGTTAAGGTATGTCATATATGTCATAATAAATGGTGAATCATGCTCTACCATTAATATTCTTTATATTAACAAATTATTTTTTTGTTGTAGATTGATAGGTGAGTTTTTGTTACCACCATCAAATGTTCTACCTCGCTCATACCAAGAATTATCTACCATTATGAAAGATATTGGAATGGAGTATCAAGAAATAGATGCTTGTCCAAATTATCATATTATTAATTAAAAAAAAACATGAATTTCTAATTGAATGCCCTGAATGTCATATCAGTAGATATCGAATAGATCAAATAACAAAAAAGGTTCCTTGCAAGGTTCTTTGCCATATTCTCATTATTCCATGTATGCAACGATTATTCAAGTGCACTAGCATGGCACAATTTATGGATTACCATGTACGCAATAGAAGTCGAGATGACATTATTCGAATGCCTACGGATAGTTCAACATTAATGGACATAGAGGAAAAGTGGCCACACTTTATAGAAGAACCTCATAATCTCAAGCTCTCATTGGCAGCGGATGATGTCAATCCATTTGGAGAGCTGAGATTTGTTTACTCACTGTGGCCTATTTTTGTTATCAACAATAACATTCCTCCATGGATGTCAATAAAGAGGGAGCACATAATGTTGGCAATGATTGTTCCAAGTATTTATCATTTAAATATAGTTGTCTACATTTAATTATAAATATTGCAGTAAAATGGTCATAATAATTATGTAATGTTTTTGTTCATTTGATTAGGTAAGTACCAAGTTAAAGATATGAATGTATATATCGAGCCTCTTATCGACGAGTTGTTGGAGTTATGAAATGGTGTCACTATGTGTGACATCTCTAGACCAATAGGACAAAGATAATTTCAATTCCATGCAATGCTTGTATGGACAATACACGATGCCCCAGGGCTAACACATTTTTGTGGTATGTTATAGTGTTCAAGTTGCACATGATAATTATAATTAAAAATATTAACATATTTAATCTAATTATACATTATCTTATAGGTCTTCAAACAAAGGGAAAATTTGCATGTCCAGTTTGTGGTCCAAATATGAAATCTCATCTTTCAAAAAGTTTAGGAAAGTAGGTATTTGATGAGCATAGGCACTTTCTCCACAAAAATCATAATTATTGAAATACTGAAAAACATTTTTTCAATGGGAAAGAAGAGAATACATCAAAGCCACAAAGTATGACACCTCACCTATGGAAGTTGGAATATAATAGAATTAATCGTCAAGGTAATGCCATTCCATCTAATGGTTTATGTCATAAAACATCTTTTCTATTGTGTTTTGTTTACTGATGATGTGATTGATGATCGTGAAGGTCATCAAGGCATAAATGACCACCTTCCTAAGGGACTAAAAATTTGTCCCCAACAATTTAGTAGGTTGCCTTACTACGAGCAGTTACAAATTGTGCTTTTGTTTGATACTATGCATATTGGAAAGAATATAACAAAGACATTATGGATAATATTGGATGGAAGGCATGACAAAGAAAAAATTGTCAAAATTTGTAGTGACATTCAGGATTCCAATCATGCAATGAAAAATTTCATTCAATCAAATAACCATGGAGACCAGATTAATATAAGTGAGCTTCCTTGGTTATTAATGGACCAACAAAGCAATTCTATAAAAGAAGTCATACAAAAAATTTGATTCCCCACAGGATTTGTTGCGAACATAAACAATCTCATATCAAAGAAAAGTGAATTTGGGCCAGGGATGAAATTGCATGATTGGCATACCTTCATTAAGGTAATTCATGTTCTTGTGTTTTTACTATATATTTGTATACTGGGCATGTACTTTTCATTGTATTATGTTAGAAAAAAATGAAAAGATAATTTTATAATTGTTGCAGTATGTTCTACCTCTATCTCTCCCAGACGACTTCGACAATAATGTCAAGCAAGTCATATATAATCTTGGAAAAAATAATGAGGTAAGTAGTGATATTTGTTTAGTTCGTTGTATATATATTATATTTGTGATTTGTTTTACTTGTTATGTAATTATTATTTTTGTGTCTTGAATATCTTGTAGGTGGTTGTCATGTAAAGAAATCCATAAAGAAGATATAAAATATCCCTTAAATTTAACCAATAACTTCTTTTTTTGGTGAAATAAATTGTCCTACTAGTATTTGTAATAAGGTGAAAAGTTAGGGTTTCCACCATTACATGTTAGAAGACCACTAAGTTTTTCTTAGAGACCATTACATTAGGGAAAAGATGGAATTTGATAGTTCTAAGCCTAAAAGACCATGATTTTGATCACATTCCAAGGGTTCTAGATGTGCCTCTTCTTTCTCTTTAAATTGAATTGATTTGATTAATGATGTTGAAATTAGGGTAAATGTATGCAAATTGAAGCAATTATACATAAACATTTAGCTAAAATCATCAAATAGAGCCATGAATTTGGATCTGAGCAATATGTGAGTTTTCCAATCTATTCCCAAAAGGTCGATCTGTATTTTAAAGACCAAAGTGCATGTCGCTTTGATCCTTTTAACTTTTTGCCGTCCAAAAGGGAACCTATTCATCTCTGCGAATAATGTCAATCCTAAAAATTATAGCTTTGTACCTGTTCCTAAACATAGTAGAGAAGAGAAAATGATTGGGAATAGGAGTTAGCCTTAGGTCAAACCCTTGTTTTGGAATTAGCCATAAAATAGAATTTAAATGTAAATGAAAGGCTATAATGGAAATTATTTTCATTTGAGGGAAATGCTAAATGTTTTTGAAACACTAATGTTATACCACTTTATGAAGTTTTATTTGTCTCCACAATGAATTAGGGTTTCATGTAGATAGTCTTCATAAATCATAGAACATAAATGTCATCTCTAATGCTTGAAAGAAGACTGATTGTTTGCTCACTTGAATTTGAGGTCATGAATTTGAAATATGAATGCTTGATTTGAAAGTGTGATAGCAAAATAATAGGGGTAAACCTCCTTTTATACATGCTAGTTAAAAACAAAATTAATTGTCCAACATGAGCCAACATGAGATCTAGGCTCCCACTTAAATCATGTTACCATTATGAGGCCCCAAAATGGGCCCCTTTAGAGAGGATCAAGGTGTTGGGCACTCTATTCCTTGAGGACTAGGGCACCCTGCACCCTGTTCCTAGACATCAGAGTCTTGGGATTAAAGGGAAGGAAATGCGGATGATGAAAATTTGAGTGAAAAACATAGTGTGAGTAGAATTAGGGCTTCAATCAAGCCTTAGGGGATGAATGCCAAGGTGAGGGCCCAAGTGAAGACAAAATTGTAAGGAAGTACAATTAAGGATGCTACATTTAGTCTCCACTTTAGCAAGAGTATGAGACTAAGCATACTCACAGTAAGGTACAAAGGTTTGGATTGAAAATTTTTATTAAAAAATCAAAGAGACAAGACACACTAAGCTCCCAAGGGACTTTAGGATCTGACTTCTTCAACATCAAGATAAAAGGGACATCAAAGGAAAGAGGAAAGAGAATCATGATTGCTAGCCTAGTAAAGTTTGCTTACTAAGTCATAAAAAAAATACAAAATTACAAAGCAAAAGGTTTAGTTTGCAAGGTAACTTGAGTATCAAGACACGTGATAGTGTCTGCATAAAGTGAAACATTGAGCAAAGTGTATGCCCAAATGTTAAAGCGATTGCATATGCCTTACCGAGAGAAATTGCTTTAATCTATCATGCATCTAAAGACAAGCACATTGCCACAATGATATGCCCCCAAGAAAGGACAAATCAAAGGATAATGGTCACGAAACATAAAAAACTTAAGGGATCTACTAACTTTAGGGTCAATATTCTCTTATTGTAAATAGTGTATTTCATAAAATATTTGTATTGAATTTGACCTCATCCCCCAAACAAAGTGGAACCACAAGCACAATAGAAGAAGGGAACATGTGTCTTTTGAGTCAACATGGAAGAGACCAAAAGACATCTTGACGCTTTGCATAATCCCCAAGTAGACATCACAAGGGACAAAAAATAGAAAAATTAAGATACAAATATAAGAATCCCATGATAGATTCGACCTCTTTATTACCTTGCACCAATGGAGTGACAAGGGTCATTTAAATAGAACCTAATGTTAATGTTTTGTCGAAGTTGTTCACGGGGTGGCATTTTGGTTGTGTTTGCCATCCCCCTTTCTCTTTTCGGCCCGCTCTTTTGTTTGTCTGTGTGTTCCACATGGTGTCACGATGTTTCTCTAAGAAACTTGCCTTTCTCACCTTGCATTGAGAAAGCACGGAGCTTCTGTGTGGCATAGGTCTTCCCTTTGGCATATGTTATCCCAGCCCCACCATTCTTCATGCGCTAGCAGTGGCACTTGGCACCTCTGCACTTCATTTCTTGGTCCTCTTTTTGCACTCGTATCTAAGTCTCCTCTGAGTTGCCACGTGTTCCTTTGTGGATTCATGAGCTGGAATGTTGTTGGTGCCACGGGTTTCTTATTTTGGCAGGTATAAAGGTCACCGTGATGTAGTTAGCATAATGATATCAAAGGGTTATTTTTGCCTTTTGATTGCATGTGTCTCTATGGGTGCCACACAAGGAGATTCCTGACAGGGAGCGGTTGCGAGGTTTTTTTCTCATGCTTTCTTGTTGGTAGTTGTTAGGCGCTTGAGGCATATTTATTGGTCTTCCTTCAGTTGTTTTAGGGGTTCAGAATTGGAGGAAAGATCACTAGACTTTGTCTTTGTGAATCAGGCCTTTATGTTAATTATGTTTTATGGATGATAAATATATCAAACTGTGCCTGTGGCTTTTATGGTTATTTTGTTTGAAGCTTAATAGGTTAACTTCTGTGCTATTTTCTAATTCAACAACTTCTATGATATGTGTTGTGAGACTATACGAATTAAACTATGTTATTAAACTTGTTATCTATCAGATGAATGGTGTATGTCATATTATGTTGAATGAGCCTTGTTTGATTTTCTTATGTAACTGTATTGGGCATGTGGATTGTTGAATGGGCCTTAAAACTGCAAATACCTGGGTTTTCTTTGCTTCAAATGTTCCAAAAATATTTTGGCGCATCGCCTAATTAGTGTAGCTTTTAAGTATTTTTTCTCCCTTTTCTTCCCCCCATTGCATGAAGAGTCAGCTTCTCAAACCTGGAGGTTATTCAATGAACTTCGCACAAAGGTCCCCCATCACTGAACTTCCCATAAGGTTGTTAGCATATAATGCAAAATTAGTAGTCAACACCTAACACAACAAAAATAAAACACATCATCATGGAAACACACTACGAACAAGAAAGAGAGGAGAGAGTATCTACAACACAAATGAAGCTAATCAAGAAATCATCCACCTCCCAATCTTGTTGAACATTGTTTTGAAAAGGTGGACAAGATGCAAGAGGAGAAACTTTGAGCATGGTAGATGGAGCTAGTACAAGTTCCAAACAAGGACCATGCTCTAATGATGAGTCACTTTGTTTGTCACTAGGAGCTAGGATTAATGCTTTTGAAAATTGTTTAGATAAATCATTGTCAACATCAACAAGCTCATGCATATCATCAGAATCATAAGGATCAACATTGTCATCATGAATATAATTATCATATATTTCTTCATCGATTAATAAAAGTAGGATCTCTAATGCGAATAGAACATGAACCATCATATTTCTTAAGCATTTTTAATCTTGGTGATTTAGGTTGAACTTCCTTCCTAGGGTTAGGTGAAGGTTGGACAAATGGGAGTAAGTTAAAATTTTTGTCTTTGGGGGTGAAATAGGTTTAGAAGCAAGTTCACAATCCTTAGCACAATGTATTCATCATCGTTCTCTCACATAACAGTTTCTTTTAGTTCTAGTCGAGGGTTGCAAATAATTAGGATCAATGGACATATACTTCTTCTCTTCCTTTAAAGGAGGAGGAATGTGACAGGGTATACTAGTTTTAAAAATAGGAGATGTTAGGAACTTCTTGACTGCTCTTCTTAATGGCTCAATAATTTAGACCTTGAAATCATACCTTGGGGATTGGACATCCAACCAAGTAATTATCTTCTACCATGAAGGTTCTCTTAATTGTCAACTCGAGGCATGTACTTGAAATGGGTCTGCAAGATATATGCACTAGAAAGACTAAACAACCACTTTTCCTATTGCTGGAATTAGAATGTTGGAAATAAACAACTAAAATACTTGTAAATAAAACTAACTACCTTCTAGGAATCAACTAAGGAAAACTGAATTTATCCATGATCAACAAACAATATTCTACTCGGTTCATAGTGGCTACAGGAGCAGTTCGTGATCAAAATTGTTGAGCTTTTTAATAGAAATCAAGGTTGGAATACTAATTCATAACTTAGGGATTTTATCCACACTAAGAAACCCTTCATGAACTAGAAGCTACATTTAATTATCAACCCAGGGATGTGAACTTGAAATGAGACAACATTAGATATGCACTATGGAAGCCTTCTAAGTTGTTATTTCAGTTCTGTATAGAAAATAAACTCAGAATAATAAACTGAATTAAAAACATGACAATGTTGGAAATAAAACTAACTACATAGAAGTGGCTATGAGAAGACTTGTTATTTTCAATAGTAGTGGCCGAAGTATGACTGGTTATTTGCAACAACAGTGGCTGCAGGACGACTGTTCTAAAACTAGAGAAATCAAATATGTTGGAAACAAAACCTATCATAACAAACTCACTAATCAAAGTAAAGCATAATGAATAAAAATCTAAACTATGGTGAAATCATAGTTCCTCAAGTGGCCCTTTCTTGAGTTGCTTCAATCTTTCATTAGCATTCCATCTTCATTAGACAAGCTTCAATGCTCAAATATATTCATATTGCAAATCAAATATTATATGGACATGTATCAGACTTGCTAATTGAATATGGACACTACTAACAAGAATCAACACTACTTTTTCACAACTCAACAAAATCTCAGATGTATGCTTGAGCCTTGAGAGTTGAAGTAATTATAAACTCAAAAACTTATTACAAATTTCATTTCTCCTATGACAACAAGGAAATGACTTATTCTGCTCAAAACATGTTATAATTATTTATGAATCATTAAATATTATTTCCACAAGATTCTCCAATATTTATTCACTTTAATAACTCCAAATACATGAACTCATGAAGTGGTAGAAGAGTCCAAGTTGAATTATAACTCAATCCTTAACTGCTGCTTGAAAATCTGCTAGTTTGTCTTAGTCAATGTCTGGTGAATTATTCCCATTAACTATTGTGAATCATCTCAAATGGTTTAAACCCATTTTAGATCTCCTTTTAATATTTCCAGATCATCTTAAAAAAATTAATTGTGTTAAGAAACAAGTGAGATATGAACATTTTATTGAAACTGGTCTTTTGACTTTTTTTGTACTTTCAGTCAACTGTTACATATGTCAATTGCCAACTTGCTCCTCCTTTCTTCTAGCTGTATGAATGACTCAAAACACTCACAAGCAACATGTTAATCATAAAAATTAATTTACATTAAACAATAACCATTTATTATAAAAATTTACCTTTATTTAGCATTAACTAGCTAGACATACATATGCATATCAAGCACCATTAATCATAGTTAATGCTTCACAAAACCAAGGTAATGTTTGGAAATTACTTAGAATGACATTATAAACTGTTAGGTCCTAGAGAAAACTAAGAAGGGGGGGGGGGGGGGGGGGTGAATCAGTTGTCTAATAAATTCAAACCAAAAACTATTTAACCAACTTAATGCTTAATACTGGTAAACCAGCTAAGTATGTCGGTAGACAGTGTTAACAGTACATTGCTATACCAGTAGGGATTAATGCATGAAACATAATCATAAAGTCATCCACAACACATGACACCAATATTTGTACGTGGAAACCCTATAAGGGGAAAAACCACGGTGGGAAACATTACCCATAATCAGATGATACTACTGTAGATAGTAAGTGTACATAAATGGGGTCTGCACATGCAGAAAGGCCAACAGCCTAGAGCTCACTGCTCAATCACAAAATGGGAGTCACACTGACTACAGTTGGATGGTTAAATCCAATAATAATGTACTGCTCAAAATAGCATCTTTATATGCTGGATTCAGTACCGGTGTAATGTTGATATGCTTCTACAGAAGCCTAACTTCACCTTCAAATCAAGTCTTCATGTATATCCCTACTTGATCTCGCATATACATTCACTCAATTCTTTTTCACATTCCACACTTGATCTTACAAATAAGATCTTACATTTATACCATACCCTAAGACCAATTTTAGTAGGTTGGCTCTACAAGATATTACAATAAAAACATTTTACAAACAATTTAATATCCAATGCAATAACCGATTGAACATGTTGGCTTAATGCATTTACAACAATAATAAATCATCTCCATAGCATGCCATGCTGATCTAGAAAAGATAAACCTATCGGTGTAACCCTAGATAACTTGGACCTATTTGCCGGTAAAAGCAAATATGCAAATATGAATATACCAATGATTAATTCTTCAAAACAAAGTGTCCACATGATGTCTTCGACATTACCAAGTGTCTTCCATATCATTCTAGGTACCGGTAAACAATATATCCTGCCGGTGAACCATATACCAGTAACTGTTGCACAGTTTACTTGCTTGCCGGTGAATATTGCTAGATCTTCAGAGTAGGTGTTGACATCAATGACAAAACCATACCAAAATACCAACAATCTCTCCCTTTGACATTGATGGCAACACAAGATGGAAAAACCATCAAAGTGCCAAAACAGAAATGCCAAATACAAAAACCAACAATCTCCATTTCTCCCCCTAGGAGTAACATGTGTTTATCCAAAGATTTAATACCAATCTCTCATGCCAATTTCTCCTTAAATGTGTTTTTCAAAATCTCTCCCCAAAAAGATAATGTGTTTTTCCATAGATATCTCTCCCCCTTTGACATCAAATGCCAAAGTCACAAAAAAGTCAAGTTCATACAAAATACCAACCAATTCAATATACCAGCTACTCCCCCTGAGAAGTAGCTTCCTCATCAAATACTAGAATAAAAGATTTGTCTTTTTAATTATGTTGGTTGATGACAATCATCAATTGTCTAAGTCTCTACCGGTGGTGGTATGACTCCAAGCTGATCTCTGAGATACTCAAAATTCCCCTTAGGTGAAGGTTTTGTGAAAATATTTGCAAGTTGTTCTTTAGTATTCACATAAACTAGTTTTATCTCCTTTTCTTCAACTTTTTCCCTTAGAAAATTTAGTTTGATAGAAACATGTTTTGTTTTAGAATGTAATACCAGATTCTTAGATATATGAATTGCTGCAGTGTTATCACAGTATATAGTAATGGGTTCCTTGCATTTTACCTTTATGTCTTTCAACATTTGCTTAAGCCATAATACCTGTGTACAGTTTGTTGCTGCTGCAACATATTCTGATTCTGCTGTTGATAAAGATGTACAACTCTGTTTCTTACTTAACCAAGAAACTAATCTCTTTCCAAGAAAGAATGCTCCTCCACTGGTGCTTTTTCTATCATCTACATCTCCTGCCCAATTTGCATCTGTGTATGCACATAGATCAAAATTTTCATCTTTAGGATACCATAATCCAAGATTTGTTTTGCCTTGTAAGTACTAGAAAATCCTTTTTACTGTTGATTCATGATTTTCCCTAGGATTACTCTGAAATCTAGAAACAATACATACTGCATTCATAATATCAGGCCTAGTTTGTGTCAAATACAGTAAACCTCCTATCATAGATTTGTATCTAGTTGGATTAACAGGTGTAGATTCATCCCTTTGAGATAATTTGTCATTTGTAGTTATAGGTGTGCTTACCGGTTTAGAGTTCTCCATCCCAAATTTCTTTAGTAATTCTTTCAAGTACTTGGATTGACTCAAAAATATGCCTTTATCAATCTAAGAAATCTGCAAACCTAAGAAGAATTTTATTTCTCCAATCATAGACATTTCAAATTCTTGTTGCATTTCAAGAGAAAATTCCTTACATAATCCATCTTCTCCTCCAAAGATTATATCATCAACAAATACTTCAATAATCAAGATGTCATCATTAGTTATTTTGTAATATAAATTGCTATCTGCATTTCCTTTAGAAAAACCAATCTTCAAAAGATACTTATCCAACCTTGCATACCAAGCTCTTGGGGCTTGTTTCAATCCATACAGAGCTTTTCTTAACCTGCAAACCATATCATTGTCATCTGTCAAATAAAATCCATCAGGTTGTTCAATATATACTTCTTCTTCAAGATCTCCATTAAAAAATGCACATTTAATATCCATTTGATAAACTTTGTAGTCCTTGTGAGTTGCAAAAGCCAAGAATAATCTAACTACCTCAATTCTAGCTACCGGTGCAAAGGTTTCATTGTAATCAACTCCTTCTTTATGAGAATATCTCTTACACACTAGTCTTTCTTTATTTCTGACAACCTTACCATCTTCATTAAGTTTGTTTCTAAATACCCATTTAGTTCCAATTACATTTTTATCTTTAGGCTAGGGAACTAATGTCCAAGTATTATTTTTCTCAGTTTGTCCTAATTCTTCTTCCATAGCTTTAATCCAAAATTTATCTTCACATGCCTCATTGATAGATGATGGTTCAATTTGAGAAATAAGACATACCTCTTCATTTTCCAATCTTCCTCTTGTTATAACTCCTTTAAATTTGTTTCCAATTATTTGATCTTCAGAATGATTCAATCTTACATATCGGGGTGTCTTAGTTTGTTGTTGTTCTTCAATTACTGTGGAATCCTCTGATGATACCGGGGTAATTGGATCTTCACTCTATACCAATGGATTTAGTATAGGTTCATTTGTTACAATTTCTGTTGCCGGTTCAGAGTCTATATACCTTGAAGTTCCTCTGAATTGTTCATCAATCTTTACATTTGTACTTTCAACAATTTTCAGCAATCTTTTATTAAAACATCTATATGCCTTGCTCTTAGATGAATAACCAAAAAATATTCCTTCATCACTTCTAGGATCAAATTTGCCAATATACTCATCTATTCTAATATAACATTTACTTCCAAAAATTCTGAAATACTTAAGAGTGGGAGTATTACCAAACCATAGTTCATGAGGGGTCTTATCGGTTTCACCTTTGATGTGAGCTTTGTTGAATGTATAGATAGTCGTGCTAACTGCCTCTCTCCAATACACATGTGGTAGATTTTCTTCTGATAACATACTTCTAGCTGCATCTAAGATAGTTCTATTTTTCCTTTCGACAACTCCATTCTATTGTGGTATCCAAGGTGCTGATAACTATCTTATGATTCCATTCACTTCACAGAATGTATTAAAGTCTTTAGATGTGAATTCTCCTCCTTGATCTGATCTTAAACATTTTATTTTCTTGCTGGTTTCATTTTCAACCATTGCTTTGAATAGTTTGAACTTTCCAAGTGCTTCTAATTTCTCTCTGAGAAAAGTAACCCAACACATTGTAGAGTAATCAGCAATAATTAGCATGAAATATCTATCACCTTGTAAGCTTCTAGTTCTAGCCAGACCACATAAATCAGTGTGAATTAAATCAAGAGCATTATTGGATTTTTCTGGAATACTTTTGAAACTAGCTCTAACTTGTTTTCCAAATTGACATTCCTTACAAATTGTATTATGAGGTTTCATAATTTTAGGTAGATCTCTAACTGCCTTAGAAGTATTGATTTTTACCATGCAATCAAAATTTACATGACATAATCTCTTGTGCCATAACCAACTTTCATCTATATGTGCAATTAAGCATGCCTTTTCACTGTTATTCAGATGAAAGATATTGCCTCTAGTCTGATTACCCATTGCAATTTCCAAACCAGTTCTATTCATGATTTTGCATTTTCTATTTTTAAATTGTAACTGAAATCCCTTCTCAACTAGTTGACCAACACTTAAAAGATTATGCTTTAATACTTCAAGATAGTAGACATTGTCAGTGTTATGCTTACCATCAAGAGATATTGAACCCTTACCTTTGATTGAACAGGCTTTGTCATCTCCAAATCTTAGTAAACCTCCATTGTATTCTTGAAAGTTCAAGAATTTACCTTTGTCTCCTATCATATGATGTGAGAATCCTTAGTCAATAATCCATTCATCCTTTGCTTCAACTTTAGCTGCTAGGGCTTGTTCTGTCGATTGATCTTCTATTATAGCAACAAAAACCCATCCGTTGTCTGCTGGATCCTCATCAAAATCATCAGTCACACCTTAATCAGCAATGTAACAAGATTTATCTTTGTTCTTCTTAAATCTGTATCTCTGATATTCAGGATTAGGCTTGTATGTTCTTCTAGCTTCTTCTCTTAGTCTACCATGTCTATCAAGGCATCTTGAAGCCATATGACCAATCTTATTGCAGTTAAAACATTTAAAGGGTGCTTTAACTTCATACTTACTTCCAATTGGACCTTTTGGCATTTTCCTTGCAAATAGTGCTTCAAGTTCTTCAAGCTCTTCATTCTCCTTTCTAGATTCTTCAAGTTCTCTTGCATAAAAGGCTCTCCAGTCTGATTTGTCAAATGATGGAGCAGATGATGTTGATACTTTAAAGGCCAAATCAGTTTTTATAGTAGCAACACGACCAAATTCCTTAATTTCAAAGGCTGAAAGTTTTCCAATCAATGTATCCCTAGTTACTGATGTATTAGGCATTGTTCTTAACTCATTTATAGCAGTAACCTTCATTTTATATGCCAGTGGCAAACCTCTTAAGATTTTTGAAACAATTTCATCCTCACTCAAGGTTCCTCCATAACATTTAATACCCAAAACAATTTCATTTACTCTTTCCATAAAAGAAGAAATCCTTTCATCTTCTTCCATTTTCAGATGTTCCTACCTGACTTGAAAGCTTTCAAGTTTTGCAATTTTGACTGTGGAATCTCCTTCATTTAGTTTTTCCAAATGATCCCAAATAGCTTTAGCAGTAGACCTATCTGATAATCCCATGATTTGTTGATCTGATAATGCGCTCAAAAGTGCTTCTCTTGCTTTACAATCATTCTCTTCATCTTTAGCTAAGGTAGTTGGAGTAGTTTGACCAGCTACAACAATAGTATAACCATTCTTAGTAACTTCCCAGATGTCTTTACAAATGCAATTCAGATGTGTCTCCATTCTAATCTTCCATATCCCATAGTTGGTTCCATCAAGTTTAGGACTATCCATTCTGAAATAGTTAGTAGACATTGGATCTCCTCAAGTTGTTAAACTTCTGCAAAAGAGGACTAGGCCTTGATACCAATTGTTAGATCCCATAGACAACCAAGAAGGGGGGGGGGGTGAATCAGTTGTCTAATAAATTCAAACCAAAAACTAATTAACCAACTTAATGCTTAATATCGGTAAACCAGTTAAGTATGTCGGTAGACAGTGTTAACAATAAATTGCTATATCGGTAGGGATTAATGCATGAAACATAATCATAAAGTCATCCACAACACATGACACCAATATTTGTACATGGAAACCCTATAAGGGGAAAAACCATGGTGGGAAACCTTACCCACAATCAGATGATACTACTACAGATATTAAGTGTACATAAATGGGGTCTGCACATGTAGAAAGGCCAACAGCCTAGAGCTCACTGCTCAGTCACAAAATGGGAGTCACACTGCCTACAGTTGGATGGTTAAATCCAATAAGAATGTACTGCTCAAAATAGCATCTTTATATGCTGGATTCGGTACTGGTGTAATGCTGATATGCTTCTACAGAAGCCTAGCTTCACCTTCAAATGATGTCTTCATGTATATCCCTACTTGATCTCACATATGCCTTCACTCAATTCTTTTTTGCATTCCACACTTGATCTTACAAATAAGATCTTACATTTATACCATACCCTAAGACCAATTTTAGTAGGTCGGCTCTACAAGATATTACAATAAAAACTTTTTACAAACAATATAATATCTGATGCAATAATCGATTGAACATGTTGGCTTAATGCATTTGTAGACGTCTAAAAATGGTCAACGCTTGCGGAGTCATACTTTAACATTGGCATTAACATTTCTCCTATGTTGCGCACTTGGTATTTATCATTTGTGAGCATTGAGTCCTTCTTTTGCATTCTTCATTTGTCTCGCTTTCGAATTTGGTCTTGTCGATAACAATCTTCAGTCATGATTTTGATCGATCTTATCCTGTCGCATCAATGTGCTGTTCATTTGTCATCATTTTGGACATCGTCAATCCTAATTAGGGTTTTGTCCTCTTTTCAATCTTTTCATCTTGCGATCAATTCATCATCGATCCTTGTCCTCTGGTCAATCTAGTCATTATTTGATCAATTTGTCATCAATCTTGTCGTCTTGCGATCAATTTTCATCGATCATTGACATTTTCAATCTTGTCATTTTGCGATCAATTTGTCATCAATCTTGTCGTCTTGCGATCGATTTGTCATCGATCGTTGACATTTTCAATCTTGTCATTTTGTGATCAATTTGTCATCAATCTTGTCGTGTTGCGATTGATTTGTCATCGATCGTTGACATTTTCAATCTTGTTATTTTGCGATCGATTTGTCATCAATCATTGTCATTTTCAATCTTGCGATCGATTTGTCATCGATCGTCGTCCTTCTCAATCATGTCAATTTGGATCAATTAGTAATTGTTCCTCGTCAATTGGTGCATTTATCAATCAAATCGTTTGTCAGCATTGGTCCTTTGTTAATCAGAATCATGATCAAATAGATCCTACATCAAAGACCTAATTATCGTCCTTGCATTTCTAATTCATCTTCTAAGGTTTTATGATTTGTTCATTTAATCTTGTTTGTCATTTTCCCTCTAGGTTAAATAATTTATTTATTTATCCTATTTCTTCTTGTCACAATTAAATGTTTATTTAATTGGCTAACTAATTTCTCCTCTCTTTGTGAATTAATTAATAAATGAAAAATTATTAATTAATTTACCGAATTTTCCAATTTACTAATTTCTCCTAATTCCTAATTTTCTAATTTTCATCGATTTTCTAATTTCCTAATTTCTAATTCATCTAATTTTCAATTTTCTCCTAATTTTCTCCTAATTTCATGGGAATGACATAGCAAATTTGTCATAATTTGTCATAATTGTCAATCAATCAATTTTGACATAGCAATTTGTCATAATTGTCAATCAATCAATTTCGCATAGAAAGTGTCAATTTGTCATAATTTGTCATATTTGTCATTCTTGATTTGAAATTTCCATTCGAATCAAATTCATGCTAATCTTGTCTTTTCTCCAATTTGTCTATAAATTGGATGAATTTGTTCAATCAAAAGGTCGAATCAATCATGCTTCTATTACCCTTATGTTGTCGTCTCATCTTGTCAATCTTGCTTTCACATTATACTTATGCACTTGAAGGTGAGATCCACAAACAAAGCTATTTGAAGGAGAAAGAAGGACAATGGAGCCACATGAAGGAGACATCTGCATTTGGTTTGCTTAGATTTAATTTTGAATGTCTTGTCTTCATGTTTTCATTGAATGTTTGTAGGTTTTGTTATCATTGCAATTGAGTTTTCGTGATTGAGCTAGGCTAATGTTTATATTGCTTTGATGATTTCCAAATTCCTATCTACATTAATTGCTAATGTTTATATTGCATTTGCATCCTTGTCCTCACAACATTAGGTCACATTTGCATATCCTAGGTCCCTTCATTAAGCTTAAGTCATTATCATATCATATTAGGGTCATTTGCATAGTAATTGTCCCTTTGCATATAGTGTCAAAACTAGGTTTTGTCATACTTGAGTAATCCAAATCTTTGATTAACCCTAAGTCATTGTTAGGAAGTCTAGACCTTGTCAAACTTTTGTCTTTTTGTCATCATTGTCATTTGGTCAAACCTAGCTTAGTATCCAAGCATATTAGGGGAGACATTGTCATTTTGTCCTTTGTCACTTGGTCTTTTTGTCCTTTGAGGTCTAGACATCATTTCAATTTTCCTAAGGGTCTCTTTTTTAGATTTGCATTCCAAAAATTTTGTCAAAATCTTGAAAAACAACAAAAACATAGGTTGCATTCTTGCCATAGATTGCATTTTCATCTATTTAGGTTGCATTTAGTGCCATATCATACATCATCCGTTTAAAATCAAAAATCCCAAAAACATTGCATAGTGACATGCCTGTTGAGACAAGGTCAAAATCTAAGAAGATGGGTGAACCAACATATCAACCCATTGACAACATATCAAACTCACAGTTTCAAACTAGTCAGACAGTACAGATTGAAGGTTCATCAAGCACATCATTACCACCATATGGAATGGTTCAACTTGGACAACCTCCATTATATGAACCAGTGTTTGTACCCATAAAACTAGGACATGTGAGTGTTCCACCAACACCAAGGGGAAATGCACCTTTTGATTGGAATCAACTGAACCTGCAGCATGACATTCAAACTCAAACATTATATGAGGAACAAACTCTTTCACAAGGATTTGGTTCAGATCAAGGCATTCAACAAGAAATAAATCCAAATATTTTACCAGATTCTTCATCAGATTTTGATGCTTCTGATGATGTTGATATGTTCCTTAAAGATCCTAAGATGACTAAAAGGATGGATAAGTTCTTGAACAAGGTCTTTAAGATGTTCCCAGTAAAATATCTTGACATCATGAGTAATGTGACCTCCTGAAGTGAGCAAATCAATGTACAAAAACAACAAGGCAGTGAGCTGTTAAGTTTTTCTCCGCATCCAAATGAAGAAAATGTGCAACAAGAAACTCAACCTACCTTGATGAGTAAACGTGCTTCAAAGGCATTGACAGTGACTATTCCTCAAAAGTCACCATTTGAGACAATAAATAATCCATTATTTAACACAACACCTGTAACACAAGATCAAACGAGGACCACACAAATATTGACAGCTGTCCCTCAACAAGAAATGGTTCCTCACATGCATAAAATTGGATGAAAATGTAAGATGCAAGAAAGCTTTACAACTTGAATGCCTGATCTCACCAATGTCCAAAATAATTCCACAATGCAACAAAGTTCCTATGTCCCATTAAGTTCAATATATTTGCCAAACACTCAAGTACCTATTATGCAGACTATTGTGACAGATCCTTCGATAATGGTGACACAAAGAGCTACAGATAGTGGTTTGCACAAACAACAAATGTTGCAACAATTGAGTAATACACAAAAGGTACAATCGAATATGCAAACAAACAATGCACAACAACAACAATGCCGCATTCGGCAACAAGTTGTAGTGCCCTCTGCACCATTACAAGTTAATGCAAACTTGCAACCACCACAATGGATTGGACAAACAACATAGCAAGTCAATGCAAGTGCCATACCTCATCTTAAGGATAAACAACAAAAACCTCCCGAACAAAGTTTTGTGCAAATGATGGGATTTACACCGAGACAACAACAATTGGCACAAAGTCAGCAAATTTTGATTCGTCAGCATCAACAACAACATGTGCCTCAATATGTGCCAAGATAAACAAGTTATCATACTTCACAACCGCAATTGACGTCTGTGCAATATCAACAACACCCTCAATTGCAATATCAACCTAGGCTAAAAATGATGATTCCACCACAAGAAGCACAACAACAAGGTCAATATCAAGGCATGGCACAACCACAACAACAAGAGGTGTACCAAGAACATTATATGCCGGAGACACCAAAGACGGCAATTTCAGAGCATCAACAGCTAATCGAAAACATGATGTATTGACAAAGAGTACCCACCAGGATTAATGATGGACCTCCAAAATCTGACACAATTGCGCAACTGCTTGAGAAGTTGCAACGACAAGTCAATGCATTAGAAACCAAAGGAACAAAGAAGTTGTACACAGATAAATATTTCTATCCTAATCCATTTGACAAGAGCTTATATATGCCTCCCTTCCCTAAGCATTTTGAGGCACCTAATTTTGAGAAATATAAAGGGAATGGCAATCCAAAAGATCACATTCGAGCATTTTTTGCGGCGTGTATTGAAGTGAGTTATGAGGAAACATATTTAATGTGCTTATTTGCATGAAGTCTCACGGGACAAGCCATGGATTGGTATTTGCATCTGCCAGGAAATATAAAGACTTGGTCGGAATTGGCTCAAAAGTTTATATCTCGCTTCGCATTCAACATTGATAGTGATGTGACCATGTCAGATTTATGCAACACCAAGCAAAATCAAGGTGAACCATTAGTGACTTTCTTGTGATGATGACGAAGCTTGTATAGTTGTTCTTCCCAAGATATACCTGAAGAACAACAAGTGAACTTGTTTATCCAAAATTTGGTCCCAGAAATGATGTATGAACTCAAATTGAAAAGTCCCAGTACTATTGAGAAACTCATTAAGAAAGGGATGAACATTGAAAGTACTCTTGTAGCTAATGGAATCATTAAGCTCAACAAAGATAGTGACAACACAAACAATTCAGGGGATAGAAATAGATTTTGGTACAAAAACAAGAATGTCACTAATGATGGAGTTGTTGATGCAAGAGTGGTGAATGCAAATCAACCCAAGTTCACAATCAAGAAATTGAGTGCTCCTAATATGTCAACTATGGAACAAAATCAAACACCAGTGAGCAATGTTACTCAACAGCAGCAATACCAACAGCATACTCAACAATACACTCAACAATATAATCAACAACAAGGTCAGCAACAAAACCAGCAACGAAAACCTTTCCGATCAAGGGATGGGCCTCCTCGATAATTTATGCCATTGGGAGAGCCTATTGAATCAGTAATGAAACAATTAATACAAGCAAAATTTATCAAGTTACCAGATATCAAGGCAGAACCATTGGTAAAGCCGCATTGGTGGAATGATAATGCATATTGTGAATACCATCGGTCAAAAGGACATAAAACTGCATCATGTTTTCAATTGAAACATATGATTCAAGACTTGTTAGAGCAAGGAGTAATTGAGGTAGATCCACCCAACGCGACCTCTAACACTAATCATACAATTTTCAAAACTCCTTTGCTTGATCATGACAAGGGTAAAGCGTCTTCTTCAAACTCTACCCAAACAGAAAATTATGTGAATACTGGTTATAACAATGTCATCAATTGTTTTCGAGCGTCAAATGAGTATGTTTCCACCCTAAGAATAAAGGGACAAGATCCTTCTTGCGCAGTCACCACTCGTCGATCCAAAATAGTCCTAAAAGGAGCTCCTGCAACTCCTCCCAAGTCAACTTCTACAAGTCAATATAATCTCCTAGATCATTTGGGAAAGACACCTACACAAATATCGATCCTTGAGTTGTTGAAAATGTCCCCTATGCATTGCGCAGTCCTAGATAAAGCTTTAATTGAGTCCACTGTCCCGACAGACATTGATGTTGACCAGTTTCAAGCCCGAATAGGACATCTAGCTGTTTCCCAACATGTTGCATTTTCTAATAATGACATTTCACTTGATAAGCTCCCTCATAATGATCCTTTACATCTTGAAGGGTTTTTCCATAATTGCAAAATCCGACGAGTCTTGATAGATGGCGGAGCAGATCTTAACATCTGTACCTTGAGAGTGGTCATTGGTCTTGGTTATACAGAAAATGATATTGATTCTTCCAAAAGAATAACAATCAAAGCATATGATGATGTTGAGCACCCATCTAAAGGGATAATTACATTGCCTATCAAAGTCGGTCCAATGACAAAAAATACTTTCCTGCAGGTCCTAGACCTCGATCTCCCTTACAATATGATTCTTGGCCATCTGTGGATCCATGCAATGAAAGTAGTTCCATCCACTTATCATCAATGTTTAAAATATCCTTACAATGGAACTGAGATAACAATTCCAGGAGATCCTAATCCATTTCAATTTTGTGCTACTCTAAAGGATTCCCCGCAGCAGCAAGTCCCAGTTAATAGAGAGGCCCACTCACATAGTTATGTGGATCCTAATGAATTGTTAGAAGTTGTCAAAGGTAAATTGAAAATACAGGACCAAGGATGTGGAGAATATTCAATGGCTCAAACATTCCTCATCGGGAATTTACCAATATCTCCAAAATCATATGGCAAACCACATTTGTTGCAAAAGGAACCTAAGGTAGTCATTTAATATCAACCCCCCACTACATTTACAAGATGGGGTCAACTTGACAAAGAAACTTTGGATGATGATGTCATAAATTGGCTTTATAAGGATCCAACTGAGACCCCACCTATCAGGTTGCCAGTGGAACGATATAGCAAAGGATTTACTATGCTACAAAAGAAAGGATATGACGGTTGCAATGGCTTAGGCCCTGACAAGAAAGGAAGGCTAGAACCTATTATACCCAAGATACGACCTCCAACTTTAGGGTTAGGTTTTGTACCATTGCGAATTGGACCCTCATCTACCAAACTGACCACATGTGGAAAGGGGCGTGACTCTGATCATGAAACAACACCTGAGGATACCCAACCTGAAACTGATTCCAATGAATGGGAGTGGAGTTCTCTTTCTTCTAGCTTCCTTGACCCTAATAATTTTCCCATGGAAGACAAACATGAAATAACTCCCCCTCCTAAAACTTGTCCTAATGCTTGGATAGAGTCATTCTTGGACCCAAGCTTTGAATCAAATACAAGTAGTTCAGACAGTGATACCATGAACATTTACATCTTTACCATCTCAGCCCTCTCTCTCCTTAAAACCGATGATGACATGCCCCTCGTTTATCCCTAGCTTATCCAACATGACCAACAAGAACCACTCACATTGGACTATTTTCAAAATGACGAAGAAATTGCAGAATTTCTGGGACTACGGGAAGGCATACCACAAGGAGATCATAAGGCAGGATTTGCTATTGAACTAGATTCCGTAGCATATTTTGGGGAGTCAACTCCATCTTCTAGTCATAAAAATGAAAAGGAAAAAGAAAAAAATCAAAAGAATAGGTCTTTGAGTGAAAACCATAAGGCACTCTCTGATCATGAAAAAGTAAAAATAAAAGACGTACCTGCGGGTGAAAACCTGTCTGAGGCGCCCAAAGGTGGAAGATTGGACATACCCCTATCAAGTCAGGATAAATCAACATTGCTTGTGGAAATGACCAAAGAGATAAATTTGGGTACACCTGACAACCCTAAGGTCATTCATTTCGCTGCTTCTTTATCAAAACAGGAAAAGATAGATTTTGTCAATTTCTTTCTTGAGAAGATCAGCTTTGCATGGTCCTATGCAGATATGCCTGGCCTTGATCCAAAATTAGTCCTTCATCACTTGTCATTAAAAGCAGATGCCAAGCCTGTCAAACAGAAACTCAGAAAGATGCATCCCCAGGTGGCTCTCTTGGTCAAGGTAGAACTAAAAAAATTACTAGACATGGGCTTTATCAGACCCATCGATTATGCAGACTGGATTTCCAATTTGGTACCAGTTAGCAAGGTAACTGGGGGCATCAGAATCTATACGGATTTTAGGGATCTCAATAAAGCATGCCCTAAAGATGATTTTCCACTGCCAAATATAGACATAATAGTTGACATGACTGCTGGATATGAGATGCTCTCATTGATGGATGGTTTCTCCAGCTATAACCAAATTCGCATTGCTCCTGAAGATCAACATAAGACTGCATTCACCTATGCTTGGGGTACCTATTGTTGGAATGTGATGCCCTTTGGTCTTAAAAATGCTAGCGCAACATATCAAAGAGCGATGACAACAATTTTCCATGATTTCATGCATACTTTGATGGAGGACTATATTGATAACTTATTATGCAAATCTGTCACAAGAGATAGTCATCTAGCCATCCTGGGCCCAATCTTTGACCGAATGGAAACCTACAAGCTTAGACTCAATCCAAAGAAGTGTGTCTTTGGTGTCACAACCGGAAAATTACTAGGGTACATTGTTTCCCACAGAGGCATCGAAGTCGACCCTGCCAAGGTTAAAGCAATAATGGATATGCCTCCTCCTTCCAATCTCTATCAACTAAGAAGTCTGCAAGGAAAGCTACAGTCAATCCGTTGCTTTATAGCTCAATTGGCAGACAAATGTCATCCATTCCAGCATTTATGGCATAAAGGAGTCACTTTTAAATGGACTGAGCAATGTCAATCAACATTTCAAGCTCTCAAGGATTATCTGCTATCGTTGCCTATTCTAATGCCTCCTATAGAAGGAAAGCCATTTATATTGTATATTTCTGCAACTAAAATGGCACTAGGAGTTCTCTTGGCCCAACAAGATGAGAACAACAAAGAGTGAGCTATTTATTATATCAGTCGGACACTAGTAGGCTATGAGCTGAATTATTCAACTATTGAACGGGCATGTTTAGTAGTAGTCTTTGCAACACAGAAGCTTTGACACTATATGTTAAGTCATCAGACATTGTTAGTTGCAAAAATTGATCCCTTGAAGTACTTGCTCAGTAGGGTAGCTTTGACAGGTCACCTTGCAAAGTGGGTTATGATCCTCAGTGAGTTTGATATTGAGTACATGGAGTGAAAGGCAATAAAAGGACAAGTCATAGCAGATCAACTTGCAGAGGCTCCTATTTATGATGATCATCCCATGTTGACCGATTTTCTGGATGAATTAGTCTTTGCTCTTACATCTTCTAATGAATGGAAGTTATACTTTGATGGATCCCATACCAAGTTTGGGTCCGAAGCAGGTATATTGTTTGTCACCCCCCAAGGTGATGCTATTCCCAAATCCTATAGAATAACTTTCAATTGTACCAATAACATTGCAGAATATGAAGCTCTGGTCATAGGACTCCGAGTAGCGGTCCACTAGAACATCACACATTTACAAGTCTATGGAGATTCTCAGTTAGTCATCCATCAAGTGAATGATGACTACGAAACAAAAGATGAAAAGCTTATTCCCTACAAGAATATGGTAGATTTATTCAAGACAAAATTCACGGCTATCCATTTCATTCAAGTTCCAATAATTCAAAACAAGTCGGCAGATGTGATGGCTACAATTGCTTCCATGTTAAATATGCCTCACAATATGGACAAATGTGAATTTTTGGTCGAACAGTTGCTTGTCCCCTCTTTTGAAATTCTGACAGCAGATGTAATGTCTGTTCTTGTTGGCCCTAACTCCCCATGGTACAATGACGTCTATCAATATTTGAAATCCCAAACTTTACCACCTAACCTTTCCACTAACCAATGTCGAGCCTTCATCCGATAGACAGCCAAATATGTCATCATTGTCGACACCCTTTACCGTCGTTCCTTTGACCATACCCTCCTCAGGTGTTTGGATTCTGATGAAGTACAAACGGCTTTACACAAGGTTCATGATGGTATATGTGGGGGCCATTTCAATGGTCTGAGCTTAGCCAAAAATTTGATTCATGCTGGGTATTATTGGCCCACTCTAGAGAAGGATGTTCAGGATTTTGTTAAGAAGTGCTACAAATGCCAAATCCATGGAAACTACATTCATGCACCAGCCCAAGGATTTCATTCTATCATATCTTTGTGGCCCTTTTCTCAATGGGGATTAGATCTTATTTGAAGGATTTGAGAAATACAAATCCACAAAACACAAAAGAAACCTGCATGCAAGAAACCTGTCACAGAGAAAGAGAGAGAACGAATACAAGGGTTTTGGCTCTGACAAAGAGAAAAGATGTATTATCAGAGAAAAATGAATCAAGAATATGAATAATACAAGAGATCAATCCTTATAAAGGAGATCAACACCAAAAGGAAAACCTAACCCTAAGGTGTGAGCATTTAATAATTAAATATTAATTATTAAATGACTAATGTATGCATAAAGAGAAATCTTAAGAGGAGAGCAAAGTTAATTAATTACTTTACTCTAACACCCCCCCTTAAGATGAGCTACAATGCAGCTACAAACAATGCAGAAGAAAGCAAAGGAACTACAATGCAAAAGAGGGTCCCGGCAACAAGGCCTGATGAGGTACCCAAATACAAGAAAATCTCTATAAAGTGGAGTAAAGGAGAAAACCCAGTGGGAAAAAACTCCTCTCTAAAAAGAGATAAAGAATCATGCTGAAAAGAAAACATGAAGGAAGGAAGGCCTCACTGAGACCCCCCAAGGACAACTTCCTTCACCCCAAGCATTGAGCGCAACTGAAGATAGCGCGGAGATGCCAAAGGTTTAGTGAAGATGTCAGCAACCTGCTCCTCTGTAGGAATATACTCCAAGATGAGAGAACCATCCTGAATCAACTGTCTGATGAAGTGCATGTGGATTTCAATGTGCTTTGTCCGCTGATGCTCCACTGGGTTGCATGAAATGTGAATGGCACTCTGGTTGTCACACCAAAGAATAGTGGGACAATCTGGAGGAAACCCAAACTCTGTCATCGACTGCCGAAGCCATAAAACCTCCTGACTGGCTAACACTGCTGCTCGGTACTCAGCCTCTGTAGATGATAATGCAATAGCAGATTGCTTCTTGCAAGACCATGTGATAGGACCAGAACCAAGGCAAAAAATGAAGCCAGAAGTAGACTTCCGATCATTGACATCACCAGCCTAATCGGAGTCAGTGAAGCCAATGATGTGAGGGGATCCTGAAGAGTAGTGAATGCCATAATGTGTGGTGCCCCGAATATATCTCAAAATACGTTTGGCTGCTTGCCAATGGCTCTCATGAGGATCATGGGAGAACCGAGAGACAAGGCCAACTGCAAAGGAAAGATCAGGACGAGAATGTGTCAGGTACAACAGACTGCCAACCAACTACCTGTATAAAGTGGGGTCTACTGAAGGAGTAGAGCAAGTGGAAGACAAAACAACACCTGATTGAAATGGAGTGGGGGCAGACTTGCAATCAAGCATGCCAAATCGCTGAAGCATATCAAGAGCATACTTCTCCTGAAAAATAGAAATCCCATCCGAAGACTGAATAACCTGTAGACCCAGAAAGAAGTGCAAGAGACCAAGATCGGTCATCTCAAACTGCTCCATCAAAGCTCTCTGAACACTCTGAATCATGGAGGATGAGCTACCTGTAATGATGAGATCATCTACATATAGCACTAGAATCAAAAGATCACCCTCCTGACGCTGAATATAGACTGTGTGATCGGAATGACAGCGTGTGAAGTGCGAGGAAAGCAAGAAGGAGTCCATCTTCTCATACCAAGCCCTGGGGGCTTGTTTGAGACCATATAATGAACGTCGAAGTTTGCAAACCAAAGAAGTGTCCTGCACAAAACCCTGAGGCTGCTCCATATAGATCTCCTCATGTAGGTCTCCATGCAAGAAGGCACTCTTCACATCCATCTGAAACACTGTCCATCCCTGTGAAGCTGCAAGTGAAAGTACCAGGCGTATAGAATTCATCTTGGCGACAGGAGCAAAGGTCTCAGAGTAGTCAATACCCTCTACCTGAGAAAACCCCTTCGCAACAAGACGGGCCTTATACTTATCAATAGAACCATCTGCAGCATACTTGGTACGATACACCCACTTGCACCGAACCAACTTTCTTCCCTTAGGAAGAGGACAAAGATCCCAAGTATGATTCTTCATCAAAGAAGAATACTCCTCATCCATGGCCCTATCCCACTCTGGGTGTCCTGTCGCCTCTGAAAACTTTTGAGGATCATCTGAAAGGGTATGACTCAAAAGACTAGAACCAGATGTCTGATCACGAGTGCGACGAGTATCTGAAGGATCACCTGCCAAAGAACCAGCTGCATCAACAGTATCACGGGCCCACTTCAGCAAAGACGGAGCAACTGGTGGTGGTGGAGATGGTGGATCATGATCTACATCATCCTCAAGAGATAAGTAATCCTCAAAAGATGAAGAGGAAGGAGTAGGCAATGAGGGAGAAGCTAGTGATGGAGAATCCATCTGAGGATAGCACTCATCAAACTGGACATCCCGCCGAAACAAGACCTCTCTAGAATCAGGATCAAACAACCTGTATGCCTTAACATCCTCACAGTAGCCAACAAATATGAGTGGTCGGCTCTTCCTCTCCATGGCATTCCGCTGAGCATCAGGAATAAATGCCCAAGCCTCACTACCAAAAACTCGGAATGTAGAAACATCAGGCTTGACATGGGTCCAAGCCTCCTCAGGAGTCATATGTCGTAATGCCTTATGGGGCATCCGATTCTGAATATAATTGGCACAATTGACTGCCTCAGCCCAAAATGAAGAACTCATAGCTCAAGAATGTATCATACAATTTGCCATCTCCCGTAAGGTTCTGTTCTTTCTCTCAGCAACACCATTCTGTTGAGGGGTATAAGGAACTGTAAACTGATGCTGTAAACCATGCTCAGTGCAAAAATCTCTGAAAGCCTGATTTACATACTCCCCCCCATTATTTGTGCGTATCCTCCTGATAGAAAGTCCAGATTGCTTCTCCACAAATGTCTTAAACTTCCTGAAAGAGTCAAAGACATCAGACTTGTACTTAAGAAAGTACACCCATGTACGTCTGGAGAAGTCATCAATAAAAGTGAGTACATAACGGGCCCCTGAAAAAGAAGGAGTCGGAAAGGACATAAGATCACTGTGTACCAACTCTAGGGCTGCCCTAGCACGAGAGGCTCGACCCTTAGGAAAAGGATCTCGATGATGTTTACCAAGGACACAACCATGACATACACCATCTGTACAACAAATCTGTGGAAGCCCAATCACAAGTGCCTGTGTACTCATCTGCTGTAGATATTTGTAATTGACATGACCAAAACGCTCATGCCAAAGCCTGCTCACTGAATCTGCATGTGCTATAAGAGAGGAACCAACAGTGTCTGAACTCTCAAAGCCATCAAAACTATATAAGTGAGATGCAGAATCCATACTCCCAGTAGCCACAACCAAGTCAGGATCATGAAGATCTTGAATAACCACATCATGTGGAGAGAACTCAACTGTCTTACCAGAGCCAGAGTGGCAAATCTGATAAACAGATAGAAGGTTTGTCGAAATGTCAGGAACCAAAAGCACATCCTGAAGACAACCACCATCCAATGAAACAGTACCAGAACCCTGAACGGAAAGTTGTGCTGAGTCACTAACTGCAATATGTCGAGTGCCTATAGGAGCAAGAGCGGTGACCAAATCCTGTGTGTGTGTCATATGGTGAGAGGCACCAGAATCTAGAATCCAAGTGGACGCTGAGGACAATGCTCGTGCAGAAAGAGCATGACCTTTCCCTGTGGGCTGTGAAGGAGGCTGTGGTGCACTGATATTATGCTGCTGCATGGCTTCCTCCAAAGCCTCTAAACGTTTCCAACACCTGGAAACGGGATGTCCTTCCTTGCCACAAAAACTGCAAGGATCACCTGATTTCTTCTTAGTCTTGGAGGAAGACTCACCAGACTTTGAAGATTTGCCCTGTTTAGAATTGAATTGTGGTTTTGAATCAGACATAGGTGGTGGCTTGGAGGGATTCTCACTAGCCTCTGAATCTTTCTTAGGTTTTGGTTTCTGCTTCTGTTTTCCTTTGGAGGACTGGGCTACCAATGCTTGGTTCTGTGAACTTGAAAGTGAATCCAACTGCTTAAGCTTAGCTTGCTCACGAGTCAGACGATCACAAAAGACCTCAAAAGAAGGCATGACATGTCGAGCACCCAAGGCATCCATGGTGGAATAGAAGGTCGAAGAGAAGATCTGAAATGGACCCCGAAGCTTGGAGAGAATCAGGAAAATGCACTCTGTATCAGTCTTAGTCTTACCACAACCCTGCAAGATAGATCTTTGCTGTTTGAACTTCATTAGAAAGTCCTCAATAGAAGGAAATGAATCAGGTACCAAGGAAGTTAACTCTGCCTCAAGCTGCAAAGCTCTGAACTCGTTGACAGTACCAAAAAGTCCTCAAACTTGGTCCAAATGGCTCGAAGAGTGAGACAACCCTCAAGATGAAACTCAAGACTGTCAGAAATGTGTAAAGCCATCAATCCCATAGCCTAATCCATATTGTTCCTGTGCTGCATAATCTCAAAAGGACGTGTCAACTGAGGCTGAACCTCATCCAAACAGGACCATAACCCTTTTGACTGGAGAAGAGTCATCATGCGACCCTTCCAAGTGTGGTAATTATGCGGTGTGAGAGATTCAATAGGTCTGTCTGCCATCCTGTGAACTGTGCCTCAACTGCTCTGAATTTTTAATTATTATTAAGTGGTCTTTCAGAACTAGACAGAAGATGTAGAAGGGGGTTTGATTTTTTTGTATTGGTGTTTGTAAATTCTGGTTTTCTGATGTAAATAACAGAAAGCAAGAGAAAAGACCCCCCCACAATGCAAAAAACTAATCCCCAGTACAAACTGAAAGCTAGAAAATGATAGAAAGCAATAACGGGTTGAGACAAAATTTGGAGCACCTGAAGATTTTTCTGATGAAATAGACTGTAGATCTAAAAAGAGCACAGAACCACCTTTCCGACGCCTATTCGCTTTCGAAAAACGGAGTCCGTATGCAAAAGATATGGTTCCTGGAGTGCAAAAAACTTGTTCTGACTTCGACTGGCAAAAAACACTACAAAACGCCTATTTTCATTCGAAAATCCGAGCTAAAATGCCCGAGTTATACCCGATTTAGTAAAACTGCTTCTAAAAGGCCCAAATAGGCCCTTTAAGCCTTCAAGGGCTTAAAAAAATTAAACCCCTGGTCCGCTGGGCGACCAGGGGCTAGCGCAGGTGGCTGGCGGCGCTGTGGCGGTGCAGGGGCAGGGGCGGTGTGTGGGCCGCGCGTGAGCGGGGCGTGAGTGGCGCGTGGGCGGCGCGCGGGCGGCCGTCGTTGCTGGGTGGGGCGAGGGCGGTTACCGCCGGCGGCGGTGGCCGCTGGGTTGCGCACCTGCTGCACCGGCCGATAAATTGGCTGCGCCCTTTTTAAACCAAAAAACTGCATTTTTTTAATTGTTTTTTGATTTTTTTTTTATTTATTTTTTAATATTTCCGCCTCGGTTTTCGTGCCCTAGGGTCGTACGGCCTTGGGGCCAAAAAAAATTTGCCACCTGGTGCAACTGTGTCCAAATCGGACGAATTTTATATGGAAATAGGGGTTTTTGGGCGCTACGAGCTCAACGGTGAGGTCCGTTTGGGCTCAAAGTGCACCGAAAAAAAAAATACCCCCTATTCCAAAATAAAAAACAGAATACAAACACAGATCTGATGCAACCAAAACCTGGATCTCAAAATCTTTCAAAAGTCTGAACAAGCTGCAGCAGATCTGGCTCTGATACCATGAAGGATTTGAGAAATACAAATCCACAGAACCCAAAAGAAACCTGCATGCAAGAAACCTGTCACAGAGAAAGAGAGAGAATGAATACAAGGGTTTTGGCTCTGACAAAGAGAAAAGATGTATTATCAGAGAAAAATGAATCAAGAATATGAATAATACAAGAGATCAATCCTTATAAAGGAGATCAACACCAAAAGGAAAACCTAACCCTAAGGTGTGAGCATTTAATAATTAAATATTAATTATTAAATGACTAATGTATGCATAAAGAGAAATCTTAAGTGGAGAGCAAAGTTAATTAATTACTTTACTCTAACATTATTAGCAAGATTCACCCGACATCTGCAAATGGACACAAGTTCATCATTATAGCCATAGAGTATTTTACAAAATGGATCGAGGCTATCCCCATGACCTATATCACTGGTGTGCAAATTTCAAAATTCCAACTGTATTATATCATATGCCGATATGGGGTTCCCCTTGCCATAGTCACAGATAATGGTCATCCCTTCAAGAATAAAGATGTCAAGGAACTCTGTGAAAAGTTTCATATCCAACACCGTTTCTCCAGTCCATACTATCCACGGGGTAATGGTCAAGCCAAAGCATCAAATAAAACCATTATCAAGATCCTGAAAAAGGTTGTCAATGACACTGGTCGAGATTGGCATGTACAGTTGAATCCAGCACTATGGGCTTATCGCACTTCTATCCGCACACCTACTGGAGCAACACTTTATTCTTTGGTGTATGGTGCAGAAGCCATTTTACTCTTGGAAGTGGAGATTCCTTCTTTGCGTGTTTCCTTGCAACATCTAATTGATGATGAGACACACAGAGTCTCTTAGTTGCATCAGCTTGAGATGTTAGATGAGAAATGTCAGACAGCTCTGACACATTTGCAAGCATATCAAAACCGTCTCTGTCGCTCTTATAATAAGAAGGTCAAAGGGTGACACTTCGAAGTGGGAGATCTGGTTTTAAAGGCAAACCCCAAGAAAGCACAATTTACTGACATCATCAAAGGCAAGTTTGAACCTAATTGGGTTGGGCCTTTCATAGTGACTGCAGCCTATGGCTCGGGGGCATATCAGCTTGCCACCCCAGAAGGTGAACCTTTGTCTGATCTTGTAAATAGCATGCACCTTCGCAAGTACTGGGCATAATTTTCTATCAGCACTTCTTCAAGTATGATCCTGAAAAAAATACAAAAAATAAAATAAAATAAAATCATCAAAAAGTGAAAAAAAATACAAAAAAAGTGAAAAAAGTGAAAAACAAAGAAAAAGAACAAAAAAGTAAAGAAAAATGATTCACCCTCTAGTGAAAACCTGGCAAACAGGCTCTTTGGGCAAGTACCATGGTGAAAACCTGGCAAACAGGTGCCATGTGTAAAATGATCATTGCTCTGTCATCTATCATGACCTCTAGCTATGCTTTCTCTCTACAGGTTTATCGTGCCTATCCTTGTCCTACCTAATGTTCTATTTCAGGCCTGTGATTGGTCAACATCATTGTCTTGCATACTTCAGTTTCTTATGCATATGTTTCGGTTCTGGTCTCTATATATGTCTTTCCGATGTGTAGTGGGTGTGTTCCCTTGTCATGATCAATCACTGGAACTTTCGAATTGAAAAATGTCCTGAAAATAATCCAAAAAAAAAATTGAAAAATGTCCTAAAATAATCCAAAAAAAAATTTGAAAAATGTCCTGAAATAATCCCTAAAAAATCAAATAATGTCCTGAAAAAATCATAAAAAAAAAAATCAAATAAAGTCCTGAAAAAATGAACACAAAAAAAATTGTACAAACTCGAAAAGAAAAACAAAAAAAATATATCCTCTTGGTGCATAAGACAAATCACTGAGCATACCTCCAACGACAGGCAATCACACATTGTGCTTTAATGAAATCATGCATAAACAGATGAACTTTTTTCAATCAAACCAGACATTCAAACTGATCAAAATTGTCATATCAATCAACCTCAAAATCATTCATCCTTGGCACATTATCATGAGTCTTATACAGGGTGTGGTATGCTCGAAACCAGACTGTGTCCTGTCTTAGACGGGGTACCGCATGTCCTAAAACCAGACAGCATGATCGTCCTATCAACACTTTCAACTTTTGACAATGAAGATCAAGATGTTTGTTTGACTTTTTGGAATTAGCGAGTCTTATCATTTATTGATTTATCTTCGATCATGTTCCTATGTTGCTCAATGATGTCACCAAGTGATTTAGAGTGACCGGGATGGTTCATGGTCTTTTTTTCTTGTTGTGTTTGCTATTTGTGGAATGTTTATCACAAACTGGGGCAACTATATCATTGGGTGTCTGTGATAAGTACATTCTCTTTGTGAATGCCGCACATACCTCAACCTTTGATGTATGCACCCTAGGATGCTTCACTCATTCCTTGTGTACAATGTGTCTATCTTTTGCAAAAAGGGTTGCATTTCAGCTCTGGCCTTCAATGCCATGATGCTCTGCATCTGTTTTGCTACATTAAATAAAGGTTCTCACCTACAAGGTGCATTAGTGAAAGCAAGTTTTTCTTCGTCTCTAATTGTCCTCTGTCTAATTTCTTCTTACTAACATTTCTTCCATTAGTTTGGGTAGTCAGTTCGGTCTAGTTCTCCGATCTCCACAAAAAAACACATATGCTGCATCCTGCATCCATTGGTTAGTGCATTTGCATTAGACAAAGCATTTTATCCATTTCATATTATAAATGCATAAAAAACACATAAAAAATATATCCATACATGTTCCACAATGGTACATCAATAGTGCATAAGTCATCCATACATGGAAAACAACTATAAGTCATAACGCATTGCATCCCATCATATCGATGCATGTCATATCATATATCAAAATAATATCAGAGTACAAAATTGGACTGTCTGTCCTCAGTATGGCCCACAGGCTGACTACATAATGTCACACTACATAATGTCATCTGTCTGTCATAAGGAGCATGTGCCTCTGTCACTGGGTGCTCCCTCTGTCCTCCTCATCCCTACCATGTCTCATAGATGATGTCCCTCCTGCCCGAGGTCCTGGCTATGGTGGTCTCATAGGTCCACTCACCCCATGTTGCTCACTGACCTTCGAGAGCGTGGCCTTCTCTCTGTCCTCGATCGTGCCCGATATGATGATGCTCTCTGCTCTGGTGGAGCTACACTCTCATATAGTGTCCTCCAATGGCGTATCTCCTCTCCGGTCTCCACCAACATCTGTGCCATCTCACGTGCACTAGCATCCCTAATCGACCCAATATACTCAGTGACTCTCTGCCCTTCTTGTTGTGCCTGGGCTATTGTTGTATCTTGAGCCACTATAAGTCTATCTATCTCTACTCTGAATTGAGCATGCTCTGTCCTCAAGGTAGCATTTTGTCTCTCTAATGTCGCAATGTGATCATGTCGACTCACTATGGTAGCCCTGCACATCTCCATCTCCTCTATCCTATATGTCTCCAGCTCTATGGGTATATCCTGCAATGACTCTTGGTCGGCTGAATCTGGCTCATAATCTTCATCCTCATCATCTCTGTCCTCATCACCTCCCTCATCCTCATCACCACCCTCATCCTCCTCATCCTCTCCAACGAGTGGGAAGTCCTCCTGTCTCCTCGGTACCGAAATATCAGGATCTGTCAATGACACTAGCCATCGTCATGCAAACCATCACTCATACTCCTCTGTCATCCCGACGTCCAGCACATCTGACCTCCAATCCCACTGTCTTTGTTGTAGCTGTGTGAAGTTAGCATATTCTTTGTGTGGTTGAATCATCCTCCCCCACTGACTCGTCTCTCTATGAGATCGGGAAAAGTGTGTAGTCCCTCTGGGTACATCCTGCCTCTCTCCAAATTGTCGTCTGACTCTCTCTGGTAGATACATCTCAATCACTCTCTAGTGATTCACTGGTCGCCCAATCAAGTATCTCTCCTGTCTGCAATATGATAGCTCATCACTATCATCTGACCATCCAGGGCAATCAAGATATGGCCTCCATGTGAACTCTCTCAATCTGTCTAGCTCATGTCGCTAATACAGTATGTATCCAAATGGACCCTGTCTCAGTGCTCCCCCATAGCAGTACACATATGGTCGATGTGGTAATACCTGTCTCTATGCAATCGATCGACATATGGCTATGTGCTCAAATGCCCATACCTGTAACAGTGTGACTCCACAGCTCAATGTCTGCACTCCCTGATATGCTATCTGATGCAGTTGAAAATATAGCATAGCAAGTACACATGGTCCCCATGCGTACACAATACCCTCTATTGCCATCTACTCTAGCACTCTTCCCCATCCAATAGGGAATCCATGTCCTCGTCTGTCTCCTACTAGTAGGCATGCTATAACCACGACTATCACCACATATCGTCGATCGTACTCTAATGCCATGGTCTCCCAGCCAATCTCCCTCTCTATGATATCCAGATCATCTACGTCGCACTCAAATAATCTACATAAAGCATCTCTCCCTATCACTAGTTCATACTCTATCATCTCCCCATGAATCAGAATGCAGAGGATATGCCATACATCCTCTAGTGTCACAGTCGCCTCTCCAGTCGCCAAATGGAATGAGGAAGTCTCTGAATGCCATCGCTTTGCCAATGCGGTAAGAAGTCCTATGTTTGCCCTAATCTCAGGCATGAATGTGATATAGTATATTCCAAGTCTTGCTAATGTATCTCTATCCGTGCTTCTGAGTCTATGTCATAACATGAAGCAGTCAGGTCGGTTCTCCTACATAAATAGTGGATACTGTCAACTCTGCATCACAATTGGGGCACATTTTGTCAGTTTCAGGGTTTCCTCCTATGGGCTGCATTTCCTTGTTTCATCCACAAATCAGGGTGTTTCTAATCTATTTTGACCTATCCTACCCTTATCCCCCTTTTCGGGATCATTCGCATGTTGTTTTTGATCAAATTAGGGTTGCCAGTGCACAACTGCGCCTGTGTGCTATGTCTTGTGCCTGTGTAGCATCAACTTGCACCTGTGTACCCTACACAAGTGCAAGACATCCCACACAAGTGCAGGATGCGCCCACACAGGCGCAAAAGTCATTTCTTTCATTCCTTGTGGGCCCCGCAATGTCCCGCAAGCAAGCAAAATTCATGAAATTGACAATATGGGTTTTTGAGATATATACCGCTACTCCCACGTCGTCCAGTCATCTGTAGGTGTGTACACGTTCCCTCAGGTGATCTTCCATTGGAATGTTCACCATCTCTCTGCAAGCATCCTTTTCCCGAGCAACAAATTCTCCTCTTTGGCTAGTGCAAATGAGCTCTTTTCCCTCTCTTTGTCTCATTTATAGATCTTTGTAAGTGCATAGATGGACGTGCACCCTCTCCATCTCATGCTAGTCGTGGTCTTTTGCACCTTCCATTGCTTTTCCTTTGTGTATCCAATCCCCGATTTTCAGTCTATTTGCACCTATCATTTTCTATCATTCTTATCGATCAATTGGCCTCTTTTTTGGATGTTTCCGACCAATTTCTCAAGGGGCATGCATATGTCATTGCCAGTGTCTGGGGCATTTTCATTATTGTTCTTTGAAACAACGCTTAGAATCACATTGTCTCAAAGAGGGGCAAAATGTAGACGTCTAAAAATGGTCAATGCTTTCGCAGTCATACTTTAACATTGGTGCATTGCCTTATTTTAGGGTTTTTGCGTCGCATTCACATTTCTCCTATGTTGCGCACTTGGTCTTTATCATTTGTGAGCATCGAGCCCTTCTTCTGCATTCTTCATTTGTCTCTCTTTCAAATTTGGTCTTGTCGATAACAATCTTTAGTCATGATTTTGATCGATCTTATCCTGTCGCATCAATGTGCGTGGTCATTTGTCATCATTTTGGACATCGTCAATCCTAATTAGGGTTTTGTCCTCTTTTCAATCTTGTCATCTTGTGATCGATTCGTCATTGATCCTTGTCCTCTGGTCAATCTTGTCATCTTGTGATCAATTCGTCATTGATCCTTGTCCTCTGGTCAATCTTGTCATTTTGTGACCAATTTGTCATCAATCTTGTCGTCTTGCGATTGATTTGTCATCGATCATTGACATTTTCAATCTTGTCATTTTGCGATCAATTTCTCATCAATCTTGTCATCTTGCAATCGATTTGTCATCGATCATTGACATTTTCAATCTTGTCATTTTGCAATCAATTTGTCATCAATCTTGTCATCTTCTGATCAATTTGTCATCAATCGTTGACATTTTCAATCTTGTCATTTTGCGATCGATTTGTCATCAATCATTGTCATTTTCAATCTTGCGATCGATTTTTCATTGATCATCGTCCTTCTCAATCATGTCAATTTGGATCAATTAGTCATTGTTCCTCGTCAATTGGTGCATTTATCAATCAAATCATTTGCCAGCATTGGTCCTTTGTTAATCAGAATCATGATCAAATAGATCCTACATCAAAGACCTAATTGTCATCCTTGCATTTCTAATTCATCATCTAAGGTTTTGTGATTTGTTCATTTAATCTTGTTTGTCATTTTCCCTCTAGGTTAAATAATTTATTTATTTATCCTAAGTCTTCTTGTCACAATTAAATGTTTATTTAATTGGCTAACTAATTTCTCCTCTCTTTGTGAATTAATTAATAAATGAAAAATTATTAATTAATTTACCTAATTTTCCAATTTACTAATTTCTCCTAATTCCTAATTTTCTAATTTTCATCAATTTTCTAATTTCCTAATTTCTAATTCATCTAATTTTCAATTTTCTCCTAATTTTCTCCTAATTTCATGGGAATGACATAGCAAATTTGTCATAATTTGTCATAATTGTAAATCAATCAATTTTGACATAGCAATTTGTAATAATTGTCAATCAATCAATTTCGCATAGAAAGTGTCAATTTGTCATAATTTTTCATATTTGTCATTCTTGATTTGAAATTTCCATTCGAATCAAATTCATGCTAATCTTGTCTTTTCTCCAATTTGTCTATAAATTGGATGAATTTGTTCAATCAAAAGGTCGAATCAATCATGCTTCTAGTACCCTTATGTTGTCGTCTTGTCTTGTCAATCTTGCTTTCACATTATACTTGTGCACTTGAAGGTGAGATCCACAAACAAAGCTATTTGAAGGAGAAAGAAGGACAATGGAGCCACATGAAGGAGACATCTACATTTGGTTTGCTTAGATTTCATTTTGAATGTCTTGTCTTCATGTTTTCATTGAATGTTTGTAGTTTTTGTTATCATTGCAATTGAGTTTTCATGATTGAGCTAGGCTAATGTTTATATTGCTTTGATGATTTCCAAATTCCTATCTACAACATTTACAACAATAATAAATCATCTCCATAGCGTGCCATGCTGATCTAGAAAAGATAAACCTGTCGGTGTAACCCTAGATAACCTAGACCTATTTGCCGGTAGAAGCAAATATGCAAATATGAATATACCAATGATTAATTCTTCAAAACAAAGTGTCCACATGATGTCTTTGACATTACCAAGTGTCTTCCATATCATTCTAGGTACCAGTGAACAATATATCCTGTCGATGAACCATATACCAATAACTGTTGCATAGTTTACTTGCTTGCCGGTGAATGTTGTTGGATCTTCAGAGTAGGTGTTGACATCAATGACAAAACCATACCAAAATACCAACATAAACATGAGGTAAAACATTCAATAATATGGTCAATTTATAGGCTCATCATTCCCCCCAGCTAAAATCTTGCTTGTCTTCAAGCAAGGAGTAGACATTGGTTATGCATGGAATTTTGTGACTGTCATATCCTCTTCCTTGGCTCTTGTCTTTTTTTCTCATTGTATTTGTTGCTACAAGGGATTTGAAAATATTTTTTCTATGCTTTGATATTTATAATCATTCCTTGATCTTGTTCCATCATTTCTTTTGTTGTGTATGATCAATTTGTAGAAACTTCTTTGTTGCTACAGTAATATGATTCATTCTCATCATTGTCTTCTTGTTAACTTCCTTCCTCTTTGTATCATGTTTTCTTATCTTTTTTACTTCTACATGTGATAATATTTTTTATTGTTCTTTCATTGTTGATTGCTGCACTAAAAAATTTTATAATATGCATCCCTACTGTAATTTGTACTTTGTTGCTCCTTTCCATTGTCTCAAGATTGTCATTCTTGTTTGGTATAGCTGCCCTTAAACACTTCTATTTTTTCACTCTGCAGCAATAATAGTAAAGGGAAAATGAATACAACATGTCAAATGAAGAAAACATTATCATGAATCTAGAAAGTAAGTATGAATATATGAAACTATGGCAAGATCATCTTTTTATGGTGTAGGACAACAATACAAGGCATGGATATTTCCTCCCAGGTCAAAGGTCATTTGTCCTCAAATGAAAATGAATGGATGAGGGTGGAAAAATAAATAAGTTATGAAGCATGTAACAAGAAAAATGACAATTTCACAAACACATTGTAATACATAGATAGTTAATTAACCAAAAATGATAAATATTACAAATAAATGGAAATCATAAATGTAAGTACCTTTAGTGATTTGGAAAGTTAGAAATTTTGTGAAGAGCTGAAAGTAGATCCCTAAAGAGTTGATTTTACAGGTCCCTTGAAGAGTGTTGCATATTTAACATTAAGAGTTGTTGTAGACTTCTTGAAAGATTGTGTAGGTTAACTATTTAGTCACACTACATCTGTTGCAAGTAACTTAGAACATGAGTAGATCAGCTGGACTACACCATTTGTATAAACATTTTTCATTCCATGAAGACCCAACTACCTAATGAAAATTGTTTTGCCAACATATGCAAAAAATATTTCAAATTGAAGACATGACTAACTCACAACCTTGAAAAATAAGTGACCTTGAAATATGACCAACAAACCATTTGTAAACACCTCTGAAAGAGTCATTTAAACAAGAAGAATCTCGGGAAACAACTCCACTAGACAGCACCTAACTAACTAAGCATGGACAATTAAATAAAAAGACATCTAAGACATTGTGCAAGAGAACTTATTGAATGAAAAACCTATCCTAGCCTATCCTAACCTACACTAACTAGCAAATAAGACTCAATCAAATAAAACCATTCACTAGTTCTGTGAAATATCTGCCCTTTCTCAACAACTTACAATGCTTCACATGCTTATGTGCAACAAAAAAGAGTTGCAATATCAATAGAAACTTAACAAACAATTGCAATGAATTTTGAAAGACACTAAGAAACTTACTTACAACTTCATTATGATAATATATACTGTTGTTTTGAAGTGGATAAGATAGCTGAAACCATTCTTCTTCAGCTGCAACTAGAAATTTGGCTTCATCTTCAACTACAACTTCATGCTTGGATGCAATAAGTGTTGATAATTTTCTTGCCTCCTTCTTAGCTAGATGTCTGATGGGATATCCTCGTGAAAGCACAAATTTAGAACCCTCCTTGGTTCTTTTCTATTGATGGCCTACCTCTTTGTACTCCTCTTGATTTGCAAACATCAATTTGTGTGACTGATTTGACAAAAATATAAAAATTTCTGCACTTTGCTCTCGTTGCTCATGATTTTGCTCTGTAAAATATACTTGTTTTGCATCCAAATTTTTTAAAAAATTCTCTAAGTCATCCCAAAACATGTCTTCATCAATATCTTCTTTACTTTTCAACATTAGAGGACTAAATTTATCTTTATGGTAGCTCTCTTCTTGAAGTAAGAGTTCTAATTTGGCATCACATTCAACAACCTTATGTATGGTAACTTCTTTATTTTCCAAAACAAGGTTATCTTTCTTTACCTTCTCACAAACCAGCACCTTGTCATCAATAGATGAACAAAATTCCTCTATGATGTTAGAGAAAATGTCTTCATTGATTTCCAAACTTGCTGCAAATAATATTGGCTCATGGTTATTGTGCTTCATTGACTTCTAAAACACATTAGTGACTCTCACAACTTCACTCGTCCCTGGCAACGGTGCCAAAAATGTTGAGCTTTTTAATTAGAATCAAGGTTGGAATACTAATTCACAACTTAGGGATTTTATCCACACTAAGCAACCCTTCATGAACTAGAAGCTACATTTAATTATCAACCCAGGGACATGAACTTGAAATGAGATAGCACTGTATATGCACTATGGAAGCCTTCTAAGTTGTTATTTCAGTTGTGTATAGAAAATAAATTCAGAATAATAAACTGAATTAAAAACATGACAATTCTGGAAATAAAACTAACTACATAGTAGTGACTATAGGAAGACTAGTTATTTGCAACAGCAGTGGCTGCAGGATGATTGGTTATTTGCAACAACAATGGTTGTAGGATGACTGCTTATTTGCAACAACGGTGGCTACAAGATGACTGCTTAGTTGCAACAACAATGGTTGCAGGATGACTGTTCTAAAACTAGTGAAATCAAATATGTTGAAAACAGAACCTATCATGACCAACTCACTAATTAAAGTAAAGCGTAATGAATAAAAATCTAAACTATGATGAAATCACAGTTCCTCAAGTGGCCCTTGCTTGAGTTGCTTCAATCTATCATTAGCATTCCATCTTCAATAGACAATGTTCAATGCTAAAAAATTCTTCATATTGCAAATCAAATATTACATGGACATGTATCAGACTTGCCGATTGAATATGGACACCACTAACAAGACTCAACACTAACTAGATATTCTCTAAACTACTATCAACACTACTTTCAACACTACTTTTTCACAACTCAACAAAATCTTAGATTTATGCTTGAGGCTTGAGAGTTGAAGTAATTACAAACTCAACAAATTATTACAAATGTCATTTCTCCTATGAAAGAAAGGAAATGACTTATTCTACTCATGACTGATAACAAAGATTAAACTAACAAGAGTTGAGAGAGTTCTAATCCTCTTCGAACTCTACAATCATCAAATGCACTCATGGTTGAACATGTGTACAAAACATGTTATAATTATATGTGAATTATCAAATATTGTTTCCACAAGATTCTCCAATATTCCTTCACTTTAATAACTCCAAATACACGAACTCATGAAGTGGTAGAAGAGTCCAAGTTGAATTAGAACTCAATCCTTAACTGCTGCCTGAAAATCTGCTAGTTTGTCTCAGTCAACGTCTGGTGAATTCTTCTCATTAACTATTGTGAATAAGCTCAAACGGTTTAAAAAAAATTTAGATATCCTTTTAAGTTTTATAGATCATCTTGAAAAAATTAATTGTTAAGAAATGAGTGAGATATGATTGTTTTACTAAACTTGGTCTTTTGACTTTTTCTGCACTTTCAATTAATTGTTACATCTGTCAATTGCCAACTTGCTCCTCCTTTCTTCTAGTTGTATGAACGAATCAAAACATTCACAAACAACATGTTAATCATTCCAAAGTAATTTACATTAAACAATAACCATGTATTATAATAATTTACCTTTATTTAGCATTAACTAGCTAGACATACATATGCATATCAAACACCATTAATCATAGTTAATGCTTCACAAAACCAAGGTAATGTTTGTAAATTACTTGGAAGGACATTATAAACATGAGGTAAAACATTAAATAATATGGTCAATTTATAGGCTCATCAAGAATAATACTAAGTACAGAACAAAAAATAACTGATAAAAGAAAACAAAGGAGTACTCACTAAGTGGGCCCCCTTAGCAAGAATCCAGATATCTGAACCAAACGACTGAAGCTTAAAACACCATTTTTATTGATTTCAAAATAGTTGACAACATAACAATTTTCTAAGAGTCTATTTCTTTTTAATTCAGAACTATATTACTATAACTGAAACTATCTTTTCCTCTCTACCACCACAAGAGAAGGTGGGAGGCTTATTTAAAGCATAAAATATAACTAACTAGCATACCACTCCCACATCTTAAGGAAGATGCATTTATTGAGAAAGGAGAAATAAAAAGGTGAGATGACAGATTATAAGAACCCATCAAATCCCATTAGAACAACAGAGATAATCTAGCATCATTTCAATCCTAAATCTACTCTTTCAACAAAGGGAACCATTAAGTCTTCAACAGGTCATAATGAACCACTTCCAACCTCCAGCTAACTTCTTCAACAATGATCCTTGTTGTCCCTTCCTTGGCCAATGTTTCCATCATCTTTATTGTTGAGCATCCTGGACCGGTTCAACATCCTTCTTCAATCCTACATGAAGTTGTTAACGTGCACAAATATAGGCCTAATTATTCCTATCAGAATAACATTCAAAATCTACATGTGTTATTGTCATGGATATTCCTGATAACACATTTATCTATCATATTGCATCAGAAAGGAACATATGTCAGATAAGTTTATGCCATATGAACATATTACCAGTACATAAAAAATGATATCACTTTAACAAAGGGTTCTAAACTCAAAGACATAATCAGACTCCTAATATCCCATAAAAGACACATGCACATAGACAAAATAGAGCCATTATTTTTGGCTCATCACTTCCATTTGTAAGAGGTAGGAGGAAAAACCGCAACATATATAGTAGGAATATAAGGTGTAGGAAGGAGAATGGGTCCATCATGTGGAGGAAGAATAGGTATATGATCCCTAGGCTTAATCAAAGATAATAGCGTCTCATTCTTCCACTTTTGATAGGATTGAAAGAGAGAGCATAACTTAAAGACTTAAGAGGATCAAATTGTTTAGGACAAAAGTAATCAAGGTTGGCATCTCCATGCCTCACTATGGGTTGATAAATGCTATGATTGATTGTTATGATTTTGACATTATGAAGGAATTTTAAACATTTATGAATAGTAGAAGGGACCACTTTCATGAAAGAATGCCCAGGATGTCCCAACTTCACATGAAATTGATCCGAAGTAGGAATGATAGAAAAAATGAAATATAAGCACTTAGTACCAATATCAATAGGAACAATAATAGAACCAATAGTAGGGCAAGATAAAAAATCATACATCTTAACCACTACATCAAATTTATCATATGCTACTTGATGCAATTGTAAAGTGTAGTTCCCCTCCCTGATTCATCTTGTCTTTTTGTACATCAATGGATCATATTGATATAGTTTAGTCTACTTTATGATTATTTGATGGTATCATACTATGTACTAACCCTATTTCATGATTATATTGGATATGATGATGATTATGATAGTGCTTGGTTGTTGTGACTATATCCTACTATGTTTGTGACAGGGACAATTTCACACCGCTCATTCATGAGCATGATATGACATTGTGATTCCCCTTCACTTGTCTGCCTATTTCATGATATATGTTATGGTATATGTAGTTGCACGTGTATTGGTGGTGACAGGTTTGCAAGTACTAGACATCAACTCCACCTAGCTTCACAGGTCTGAGTGTGTCTTCATCCCAATGGCAAGTTGATTGGAGATGACATGAAATCTCATTCTACACTCTAGGTTTAAGTTGGTACTCTATCAGTTTTAGTTTTGTGGTTAGAGTTGTCTTGGGGTATTTTATGTTACCCTATGATGGGTTGTCTTGAGGAGTTATAATTATTGGTTACTTAAAATATTAATTAATTAATTGGCTTATATAGTTTATTAATAACAAAATAAATTATTAGATTGCATTGATATTTAAATATAATTGTGTAATTAATTATTTTGGCTTATTATTTATTAATGTTATTTTGTGGATCATAATATTTGGCATTTATAATTATGCATGAAAGATTATTTATTTATTTATTATATTTTATATGTATGTGGGAGATAGTAATGGTATTGAGTTTAAGTTATATTGGTTGAAGTATTTTTATATCTACCCGTACATTTAATTATTTGTTTATTGTGTATTTATTTATTTATTATTGGCTTATCTATTTATTGGTTATTTGTTGGTTATTATTTGTTTATTATTTATTTATTTACTTACCCTTTGTTCTAATTAATTAAAAAGCAGGTTTTCAAGACCCAAAACCTTTACAGCATAGATAGAGAAAAAGCACCAAGAAGAACAGTGCAATAGAGTCCGCAAACATAAAGACTGGACAAAAGACCAGCAAACAAAAAGAACAACTTAACAAAAAAATAGCAAAGAAACAGGGAAGGCACTACATAGCAATTTTCTTTAGCAGATCCTCTGCCTTTATCACCAGCTCATCATAGGTGGCCCCAACAGCTTTCAGGTCTTCTAGATCCTTGTTCGATTTATTTTCCTTCCTCTTGCCTCTGGTGCGGGTTCTAGGACCTTGAGCTTCCCCTGTTCCTTCAGCTTCCAGTTCTAAGTCCTGGATTTCCTTTTCGTCATCCATCTTGCTGATGAGGGTGTGGGTGTTGTTGGCCGAGATCTTCAAGATACTTAGGCTCTGTTCAGTAATGTTCTTCAGGCACTCCTCAATTTTATCAACTTTGGTAACAGTGTCCGAGAGAGTTTTTTTGCTACTGTCCGCAAGGCTTTTTCTGTCCAGCATCTCCTTTTCAATCTTATCAGACCTGGGGTTGAAAGCATCTCTGATGTCTTCAGCTTTGGCAATGGTGTTTTTCAGGTCCTCAATATAGTCGGCCATTGTATTCCCCTCCCCAATATTAATGGTTTCCAGAATCAAGACTCTATTATAGAGTTTCTTGTATTCATCCACAACTTTCTTGTAACCATTAATGAGCCACTCCATTGTTTCCATGAAACCATGCAAACCCTCGGGAGGAGGGCCAAATGAGGGAGCAGCTTTTCCAGGGGTAACCTGTTCTTCTTTGGGGATGTGGAGGGTGGAAATTATGTCGGCAACCCTGAGAGTCTCTTCCATAGTCTCCTTTTCCAGGTTGTGCTTAGCTTCCAGGGTCCTTGCTTGCTTGTCAGCTTCCAGTTCCTTGCTAGTCTCCTCTTTTTTCTTGTTCTTTTTCTGAGTCTAGGTATGGATTTTTGTTTTCTTCTTTAGCAACCCTTTAGGGATCTCCTTCTTAGAATCATCTGAGTCCTCCCCTTCTGAAGAGATGCCGATTAGGGGTTTGCTTTGAGGCTTTTTGCCCTTGGATGAAGAGGGTCTTATTTTTCTGTATTTCCTCTTCTTACCACTTTCATACTCCGAGTCATCAAAACTATCCTCTGTATCAGATGAAAAGTCACTATAGGATTCCTCCTCCTCAGAAAGGGCAGAATCAGACATCTCTTCCTCAGAATCCATAGAGGGTTGCATCCGAGAAATTTGAGTGGCCTTTAAATGGTCATAAATTAGGACCATTATGCCTTGGTGCATAGCAGTATCACCTAGAGGATTCTCTTTGTAGGCCTTAAGGGATGCATTCATCGAACAAAGAAGGAAATAAGGGAAATTAACCTTATCATTGTGCCTAAAGTGATTTAACAGAACAAAGTGATACCCATAAACTTTCGTAAACCTACCATCTAGAGTGATATATCACATTAAAACAAAGAGAATCTCCCGCCAGGGTTTGGCAAAAGCCCTAGGCAGGTAGTAGGTTTTGCTCAACTTTACCAGTTGTTTTTTCTCTTTCTTAGTTACCAGGTACCTTTCAATAGCTTCCCTGCTGACCTTCCTATCTCTGTAGAAGTTGCAACCTTCCCTGGTGAGGCCCGTGGCTTGAGCAATTAAATCTTCATCAATTGCAACCATTTGATCGCAAATTTTTAACATGCCCTTCTTCCAGTTCTTGCAGAAAAGACTAGTTACCATACCATCTTGGCCATGGAGTCTCTCCATGAAGTTTGAGAGACCACCTTGCTATAGAATACCCCAAACCTCTTCCTTCTATTTCCATTCTTTACAACTACTTGGTTCATATCACCTCCTATTTTCGCCCATGTTGTTGCTACTCACGACCAAATTTTGAAACTTACATAGCTGATTAAACTGAGAGATTTTTGGAGCTATAACAATTACTCAGAAAGCATGAGAGTTTATGGCATTGATGTTATAATGAGTGTGTAGATGTCTAAAACTGGTCAACGCTTGCTGAGTCATACTTTAACATTGGTGCGTTGCCTTATTTTAGGGTTTTTGCGTCGCATTAACATTTCTCCTATGTTACGCACTTGGTCTTTATCATTTGTGAGCATCGAGTCTTTCTTCTACATTCTTCATTTGTCTCGCTTTCGAATTTGGTCTTGTCGATAACAATCTTCAGTCATGATTTTGGTCGATCCTTGTCCTTGCCAATTTTGTCATTTTGCGATCGATTCGTCATCGATCCTTGTCCTCTTCAATCATGTCAATTGGTGCTTATCAATTTGGTCTCTTTATCAATCTTGGTCAGTTTGTCAACCAATCTCAATCGTTTGTCGGCATTGGTCCTTTGTTAATCAGAATCATGATCAAATCGACATCAATTATCTTTAGTCAAGACCTAATTGTCATCCTTGCATTTCTAATTCATCTTTTAGGGTTTCATGATTTTATTCATTTAACCCTGTTTGTCATTTCTCCCTCTAGGTTAAATAATTTATTTATTTATCCTAGGTCTTCGTGTCAGAATTAAATGTTTAATTTAATTGGCTAACTAATTATTCCTCTTTTTGTGAATTAATTAATAAATGACAAATTATTAATTGATTTACCTAATTTTTCATCAATTTCTAAATTCCCTCTTTGTGAATTAATTAATAAATGAAAAATTATTAATTAATTTACTAAATTCCTAATTTCCTCATTTTCTAATTTCCTAATTCCTATTTTCCAATTTTCTAATTTTCCTAATTTCTAATTCAATTTCCTCCTATTTTTCTCCTAATTTCATGGGAATGACATTTCAATTTGTCATAATTTGTCATAATTGACAATCAATCAATTTTGACATAGAAATTTGTCATAATTTTGTCATAAATTATCAATCAATCAATTTTGCATAGAAAGTGCAAATTTGTCATAATTTGTCATAATTGACATTTTTGATTTGCAATTTCCATTTGAATCTCATTCATGCTAATCTTGTCTTTTCTCCAATTTGTCTATAAATTGGATGAATTTCTTCAATCCCGACTAATCACATTATCGATCTAATAATCACTTTGTCGAATCAATCACGCTTTGAGTACTCTTGCGCTAATTGTCAAACTTGCTTTCACATTAGGTTTATGCACTTGAAGGTGAGATCCACAAACAAAAGCTATTTGAAGAAGAAAGAAGGACAATGGAGCCACATGAAGGAGATATTCAAATCTGCATTTGGTTTGCTTAGCTTTTAATCTTGAATGTTTTGCTTTCATGTCTTTATTGAGTGTGTTTAGGATTGATCATTGCATTTGAGCTTTCGTGATTGAGCTAGATTAGTATTTTGATTTGCTTGTGCTGATTTCAGATTTCCTATGCTACATTAATTGGTGAACCCGACGTGAACTAACCCCCTAATTATGCTTTTGAGTGCTTTTGAGTTGATGTGCAGGTTAAAAACCCAAGAAACAGGGTAATGCAGGGTTTTCTGGGAACTTCTGCGCCTGTGTCAAACATTCTGTGCCCGTGTAGGCAATCCTGCACCTGTGTAATACATCCTGCACCTGTGTGAGTACTTTTGCATCTGTGTAGGCAATCTTGTGCCTGTGTAATGCATCCTGCGCCTGTGTGAGTACTTATGTGCCTATGTAGGCAATCCTGCGCCTGTGTAATGCATCCTGCACCTGTGTAGGCAATCCTGCGCCTGTGTAATGCATTTTGCACTTGTGTAATACATTCTGTGCTTGTGTCATGCATTCTGCGCCTATGTAAGTCCAGAAACAGAGGTAAAAAAATGCAGTGTTTTTACTTGCAAATTGATTTGTTTTGCATTCTGTTTCTACTTTTTGGTTTTATGGTACTAATTCTTTGTGTAGCATCTTAGCATACGCATGGAAAAGACAATGAATGAAACTACTAACACGTTTTATGCAGGTTCGATAGTCAAAGACTAAACATATCAAACTTCTGACTTGAGTTTTGCAGGTTGCCTAGGACTACAACTAAACTTTGTGTTTGTAATTAATGTTTAGGCACCTAGTATGATTTCTAAATAGGATGGAATGAACGTATATTTGCTTTGATTGTTGAGTTTGACATTGGAGTAGGAGAGTATTCTCTCATCCTTCTTAGGGTGATCAGAAATCCAGATCTTCGATACCATGCTGATGTTTTTGATTGTGTGTCACCTTTAGAGGGCCTGCCTTCCCGACCATTTGCTTTTGCAAGCAAGTGACAATCGTGAGAAGGGAACGACCCAAAGTGAGTATGGCTAGAATACCTTGGCATTCTAACTCACTATAAAGAAATACCTGATGGGCGAAAGCTTTGAAGGAAGGGTTACGTGGGAATTGTAGTTACCTGGGAAGTGATGACCCTTGAACTCATTCTCATATCAACATCTAAGTAGGACCTCACGGTCTAAATCGTGCTTGCGCAACTACATTTGTTTGGTATCTTGGTGGGCTTAATGTCTCAATCATGCTTGCGTGATGCCAAGGAGTAACGCTTAATAGAAATCCTGACTAAACACCTTGTATTTAGAGGCCAAAAATCCTTCTAGTTGCTTGAGAAGGACAAGTTCAGATACTTGGAAGAGATACTAAGTTCGCCATGGGGAGATTTCCATGGGGACTGATGCTTGGCTACCCTGAGAAGTGAGTGCCATGGAGGGGAGCCCGTGGGGTCAAGCATCTATGTATTCTCCTTGAATCTCATAACGAGTCTACCTCTCAAGTACCTATTGTCCTTGCCTACCATAAGAAATGTGTGAATGAGCATGATTGTCTTGAGTCTAAGTTGAAATATCTTGTCTTCTTTGATTGTCAAAAGTTGAATTGCATCTCAAGACAAATTGATTCAAAACAAGGTTAAAAACAAGAACATTTCATCCAACAAAGTTCAAAACACCTTCAAACATGGTTGTCAAACATTGTTCAAAATCTTGTCTCAACATTCATATCACTTAGATTTAGGTTCATCCTAGGTTTGCATTTTGCAAAGTTCATTGTCAAGTACCAAGGTTAGGTTTCACCTAGGTCATACTCCTTTGCATATCAATAAGGGTCATTCATTTGCATGTGTCTTCTTGCATTAGAGTAATACCATTTCATAATTTAACCTTAGGTTTTTCCTTAGGTTGACATTGTCATACATTTGCATTTGCATACCCTAGGTCCCTTCATCAAGCTTAGGTCATTATCATATCATATTAGGGTCATTTGCATAGTAATTGTCCCTTTGCATATAGTGTCAAAACTAGGTTTTGCCATACTTGAGTAATACAAATCTTTGAATAAACCCTAAGTCATTGTTAAGAAGTCTAGACCTTATCAAACTTTTGTCTTTTTGTCATCCATGTCATTTGGTCAAACCTAGCTTAGTATCCAAGCATATAGGGGAGACATTGCCATTTGTCCTATTGTCACTTGGTCCTTTTGTCCTTTGAGGTCTAGACATCATTTCAATTTCCTCAGGGTCTCATTTTTAGAATTGCATTCATAAGTTTGTCAAAATCTTCAAAAACAACAAAAACATTTAGTTGCATATCATATATTGTCCTTGAAATTTTCCAAAAATATTGCATTGCATAGTGACATGTTTGTTGAAATGAGGTCTCAACCTTCTTACAAAGCCATGTCATCACAATTGAGAAATCAATCATGTCAATCTAATCTCTACATGTCTCAGAACTTGGATCAAACTTATCATGATGATGTAAATGTCCAAATACAAAAACTAGAGGAGAAACTAGCTCAAGAAAAGGAGATATTGGAACAAGTGAAAAACATTGAGAAGAATAGATCACAAATGTCCAAAATGTTTCAAAATTTTCCAGGTCAAAATCCAAAGATTGAGCCAATTGATGTAAGATCTCTTCTTGAACGATCAGACATACCAGCTCTCCTCTCACAAATAGAGATGATGAAACAATTTCAAGAAAAGAGACAACAACATTATGTGCCTCCACAACAAGAACAAGAAGGTGTTTACTATCAATCAGATTTTCAACCATCACAACCAATGGTCCTTGAAATTTTCCAAAAATATTGCATTGCATAGTGACATGTTTGTTGAAATGAGGTCTCAACCTTCTTACGAAGCCATGTCATCATAATTGAGAAATCAATCATGTCAATCTAATCTCGACATGTCTCAGAACTTGGATCAAACTTATCATGATGATGTAAATGTCCAAATACAAAAACTAGAGGAGAAACTAGCTCAAGAAAATGAGATTTTGGAACAAAGAGTGAAAAACATTGAGAAGAATAGATCACAAATGTCCAAAATGTTTCAAAAATTTCTAGGTCGAAATCCAAAGATTGAGCCAATTGATGTAAGATCTCTTCTTAAACGATCAGACATACCAGCTCTCCTCTCCCAAATAGAGATGATGAAACAATTTCAAGAAAAGAGACAACATCAATTTCAACATTACGTGCCTCCACAAAAAGAACAAGGTGTTTACTATCAATCAGATTTTCAACCAATACAACCAATGGTTCAACCAATTGTTCAACATATACAACCAATGGTCCAATTTCAACAATATGTCCAACCAACTATACAATGTCCACAAATGGTTCAACCAATGGTGGAATATCAATGTCAACAACCACAACCAAACATTCAAAAACAAAGGTTGCAGCCCACACCAAGCCAAATTTTGAACATGTCAAACCAATTTGATCAACATCTAGTTCGAAATCAAAACATGACATCAAACCAAGGCCAAATTCTTGCCAAACAAGTTCAAATTCCAGATACAACCATGTCAAAACCTCGAAAGAAAGGTGGCTTTATTGCAATGTTGTTAAGGAAATTACCAAGTGAGTTCTTTAAGGAAGATCAAGATAATACAATTATGTCTAGCAATGCCTCATCTCCCCGCAAACAAATTGACTCTCTAGTGGCATCTATCCCTACACCTTTAGAAGTTTCCCAAGAACCTTCCTTATTGTCCTCATCAAACAATACACCCAAGGATGAAATTATCCAAGGGCTATCCATAATTGCTTGCCAAGATAATCCAATTCATGATGCACATCCTTGTCATGTTTCAGAAATACAAGACCAAATGCCACCATGCAATTTATTGCCATTACCTGTTTTAGAGAGTCCCATTCAAATTCCATCCCCTTCGTGCCAAAGCATTAATCCCTTGCCAAAATCCTACATGCATATCCAAAGTCCAACCCCATGTCAAGAGGATAATTTAGAGCATGCAGAAACATGTCTTGAAACAGATCAAGATCAAGATCTTGAAACCTTATCATCCCATCCAATTGTTGACCAAGATCCCATTTCCCTAGACACTCGCAATGATTCACTTATTCCTGTCAATTCGATCCAAGAACACAATGTCCTTTCAAATCACATTGACATTCCACTTCCTAAGAAAAATCAAGATATCCCTTCCATCCTTTCTGATGATCCCATTGAAAGTCAAGAGAAAAACACCTTTAAAGAGGATTCCAATGATCTTCCTCCTTGTCAAGATCAAATTATTCCTTCAGATCCTCCACAAGATCCACTTGTTCCTCCATCTCTTTGTCCTAATGCTCCATATACACTCCAAGATCGTATTTCTTGTAATGATCCCATTATTCCTCCCATTCCATCTCTTGAAGAGCCTGTCATTGAATCATGTCCACTACACAATCCTAGTCCCCCTCATGATCCCGATCCCCTTCATGATTCTAACATGTCAGTGCAAGATGTTCATGAACCCTCGACATGCACAATGGGTTCTTCCACTTTGGTGCAATCCGATCCACTTCAAGATCTCATTATTTCTCTCATCTCATATCCACCTCATAATGGACTCACGTCTTCTTCCCAAAGAAAAGAGTATCCTACAAGTCAAGATATTCATAAAGGCAAAGGAGTAGACCTTCATAAGAAAGAACCCCTTCATATCAAAGAAGATCTTAAGGGTCATGTCTACACAACTCACTCTCAAGACATTGGTATCCCTCCATCAAAATCAAAACATATCCCTTCCCCTTCATACCTTCCATCCATCTTAGGTCCTTATATTCCTTTGTCCTCTATGCAAGGTCAGCAAAGGCACACATCCTTGAGTAAATTTCATCCATCCAAAAGAAGTCCATTTCATTCATATCCATCCATGCATTCCTTTCCCCCTCCAAGCAATTTGAATGCCAAGTATAAACGTCATAAGTCTAGCAATCCACATGTATTCAAAGATCAACATGTCCAATATAATTGACATGTCAAAACAAAGAACAATATGATCTATAAAGAAAAATATATATCCAAAAGGCCACAAAGGCCCACTGAGAAAAATAAAGCAAAGTCAAAATACATATGGGTTCCTAAATCCCTTGTGCAAGCAATGCACTCCAAGGAACCACAAAAGCATGAAAAATCAAAAACCATGTGGATCCCTAAGCGGCTCCTTGAAGCACAAAAGCCTAAAGAAACATCAAAATTGGCATCTACAATTGCTATTCCTCCATCCAAAGATTCCAAGTCTATTCCTCCATCACCTTCTTTATCCATTTTGGGCCCTTATGTCTCAAAATCCATAGCCTTTCCTTCGTCAAAATCTCAATATCCAAAATACGTCTTTCCTCCATCAGTCCATCACCCCTCAAGGTGTGTGCCAATATTGATCTTGCCAACATTTCCATCCACTGAATCCCAATTCTTCCAATACCCTACCTATTATCCAATGCATATTTTCCATCCTTCGATCCCTTTGATCCCATCCTTTGCATAAATCCTTGCCTTAGTTTCATCTCATTTTCCATGTCCTTATCCTACCAACGTCTTTGAGCATACTTTTAACAGTCATGGTCCATTTTTTTTTTCAAGGCTACTATCCAAAACAAAACAAAAATATGCTTGATTCCTTCTTCCATCCCCTATCATGTGTCCATATTCTATTGAAAAAGTCAAAATGCAAAAAAACAAACAAAAAAGTGAAAAAAAAAAAAAAGACAAAAGAAAGAAAAAAATTAAAGAAAAAATAATTCGTCCATTGGTGAAAACCTGGCAAACAGGTGCCTTGGGCAAGTACCATGATGAAAACCTAGCAAACAGGCGTCATGCGTAATCTATGAACTTCTTGCATACCATACTTGGGGACAGGTTTTATCCTATCATACCCTTTTGTCCTTCATTGTTCCACTATCCTATCGAACCCCTGTCATTACCCTTCATTATCCTATTGTCCCTCATGTCCAGTTTCCCTTTCCACCTTTGATCTTGACAAGGCTGATGATCTTCATGAGCATCAGGCATCTTTTTTGTAGCTTTTAGTCCATCATAGCTTTTGGTCATTTATCCATTTTCTTATTACAACCTTTCATCCATATTCCCTGGCTTATTGCAACTTTCTACCACTATCCCTTATCCTACCCTGACCTTCAGTCCATGTCCCTTATCCATTCTTGGTCTTGCCTATCCTATCCATATCTTATCACTGTCCATACACTCTTTTTCATTCCTTGATCTTGATCTAACATAAGGACGCAAAATTTAAACATGGTTTCAAAAACCTCTTGACATGTCCCTCATGCCATGTCACTACTTTACATTGTCATATCCAGTCTCTTGTCCCATCGCGCAAAAGCCCTTGAAAATTGCATCCACGTTGTCTCCATAATAAAAGGCCTTTATCTTCCTTCTATTCACCAACATTTCAGAAAGCCTATTTATTCACCTGTCATATTCCTTGCCTTGCTAGACACTGGGGGCAAATAATTCAAAAAAAAAATTGAAAAATGTCCTGAAATAATTCAAAAAAATCAAATAATGTCCTGAAATAATTCAAAAAAAATCACATAATGTCTTGAAAAAAATCCAAAAAAATCACATAATGTCCTGAAAAAAATCCAAAAAAATCAAATAATGTCCTGAAAAAATCCAAAAAAAAAATTCAAAAAATGTCCTAAGATAATCACTAAAAAGTCAAATAAAGTCCTGAAAAAATGAACAAATTTTTTTTTCAAAAACATTAAAATCCAAAAACAAGCATTTTGTCAATAAATGATCCCCTTTGTGCGTAGATAGATCGCTAAGCATACATCCAATGACTCGCAATCATACATTGTGCTTTAATGAAATCATGCATAAACAGATGAATTTTTTCATTCAAACCAGACATTCAAACTGATCACAATTGTCATAACAATCGAACATCAGCATCACTATCATTCATCCTTGGCTAATATCATGGGTCTTATACAGGGTGTGGTATACTCGAAACAAGACTATGTCCAGTCTTAGACGGGGTACCACATGTCCTGAAACCAGACAGCATGATCGTCCTATCAGCACTTTCAACTTTTGACAATGACAATCAGATTGTTTGTTTGACTTGGTTGAATTTGTGAGTCTTATCTTTTTACTGATTTATCTTTGGCTTCGATCATGTTCCTAAGTTTCTTGATGATGTCACTAAGTGATTTAGAGTGACCGGGATGGATCATGGTCCCTTTCCTTTTTTTGTTGTGTTTGCTATTTGTGGAATGTTTGTCACAAACTGGGGCAACTATATCATTGGGTGTCTGTGATAAGTACGTTCGCTTTGTGAATGCCGCACATACCTCGACCCTTGATGTATGCACCCTAAGATGCTTCACTCATTCCTTGTGTGCGATGTGTCTGTCTTTTGCAAAAAGGGTTGCATTTCAGCTCTAGCCTTCAATGCCATGATGCTCTGCATCTGCTTTGCTACATTAAATAAAGGTTCTCACCTACTTATGTGCATTTGTGAAAGCAAGTTTTCCTTCATCTCTAACTGTCCTCTGTCTAATTTCTTTTTACTAACATTTCTTCCGTTAGTCTTGGTGATCCGTTCAAACCTATCATTTTCTGTCATTCTTATCGATCAATTGGCCTCTTTTCTGGATGTTTCTGGCCAATTCCTCGAGGGGGCATGCATATGTCATTGTCAACGTCTGGGGCATTTTCATTATTGTTCTTCGAAACAACGCTTAAAATCGCATTCTCTCAAAGAGGGGCAAAATGTAGACGTCTAAAATTGGTCAACGCTTGCAGAGTCATACTTTAACATTGGCGCATTGCCTTATTTTAGGGTTTTTGCATCGCATTAACATTTCTCCTATGTTACGCACTTGGTCTTTATCATTTGCGAGCATCAAGTCTTTCTTCTGCATTCTTCATCTGTCTTGCTTTCGAATTTGGTCTTGTCGATAACAATCTTCAGTCATGATTTTGGTCGATCCTTGTCCTTGCCAATTTTGTCATTTTGCGATCGATTCGTCATCGATCCTTGTCCTCTTCAATCATGTCAATTGGTGCTTATCAATTTGGTCTCTTTATCAATCTTGGTCAGTTTGTCAACCAATCTCAATCATATGTCAATATTGGTCCTTTGTTAATCAGAATCATGATCAAATCGACATCAATTATCTTTAGTCAAGACCTAATTGTCATCCTTGCATTTCTAATTCATCTTTTAGGGTTTCATGATTTTATTCATTTAACCTTGTTTGTCATTTCTCCCTCTAGATTAAATAATTTATTTATTTATCCTAGGTCTTCGTGTCAGAATTAAATGTTTAATTTAATTGGCTAACTAATTATTCCTCTTTTTGTGAATTAATTAATAAATGACAAATTATTAATTGATTTACCTAATTTTTCATCAATTTCTAAATTCCCTCTTTGTGAATTAATTAATAAATGAAAAATTATTAATTAATTTACTAAATTCCTAATTTCCTCATTTTCTAATTTCCTAATTCCTATTTTCCAATTTTCTAATTTTCCTAATTTCTAATTCAATTTCCTCCTATTTTTCTCCTAATTTCATGGGAATGACATTTCAATTTGTCATAATTTGTCATAATTGACAATCAATCAATTTTGACATAGAAATTTGTCATAATTTTGTCATAAATTATCAATCAATCAATTTTGCATAGAAAGTGCAAAGTTGTCATAATTTGTCATAATTGACATTTTTGATTTGCAATTTCCATTTGAATCTCATTCATGCTAATCTTGTCTTTTCTCCAATTTGTCTATAAATTGGATGAATTTCTTCAATCCCGACTAATCACATTATCGATCTAATAATCACTTTGTCGAATCAATCACGCTTTGAGTACTCTTGCGCTAATTGTCAATCTTGCTTTCACATTAGGTTTATGCACTTGAAGGTGAGATCCACAAACAAAAGCTATTTGAAGAAGAAAGAAGGACAATGGAGCCACATGAAGGAGATATTCAGATCTGCATTTGGTTTGCTTAGCTTTTAATCTTGAATGTTTTTCTTTCATGTCTTTATTGAGTGTGTTTAGGATTGATCATTGCATTTGAGCTTTCGTGATTGAGCTAGATTAGTATTTTGATTTGCTTGTGATGATTTCTGATTTCCTATGCTACAGAGTGATTTTCTCATTATTAAAATAACTCGAAGTACTCACATCAGTATTTTTCATAATTATCCTGTCCATCAAGAGTCTTTGGAGTGCTTTTATATCGCTCATTACTAATGATTTGTCTGACATCTTCGGGGAGTCCGTATTCACCCGTCCACGTGGTAATTGCCTTACTTTTAACCGTCGCATTGGCAGCCCAATCAGTAGAGCCGTTGGCCTCTCAGTAGATGTGGGAGATATGGCATTTTTTAAAGGTGCTAATAATGTCAATAGCAGAGGTGATTATGTTGTGAATTGACCATGAAGGTTTTGAAGTCCCATTAAGGCACTTTATTATATTATTTGAATCCCCTTCTATCCATAGATAGGGGCATTTCCATTTTTTGGCTAGGATGATGCCTTGAAGAGCTGCCATTGCTTCAACTTTATGGTTGGTTTGGGTTCCAATAGGGACAACAACCATTTCCTTGCAAATTCCTCTATGATCTCTAAGAATAGCTCCACAACCTGAAGGACCTGGGTTACCTTTGGCAGCACCATCAAAATTAACTTTGAGCCAACCTTGAGGAGGGGTTTGCCATTTAGCTTCAAGCCTTTTATCATGGTTGAGATTAGGACCATCAGTGATCTTCATATTCCATACCCTTAAGATATTTGAATCCACTCAGTTGTTCGAGTAATAAGGACCCTCAATGATTCCCATATTTTCCTGAATAGATTGAGGGAGACATCCTTGAAGATTCAGTTATTTCTTTCTTTCCATAGACCCCACAAGATGTGAGGAAGAGAGAGCTGCCACAAACATCTCAAAAAAGGGTTAGCCCATTGAATATTCTAGGAGGAGAGCATATCTCTGATGTTATTAGGAACACCCAAGCAATACTAAAGCTCTTGAGGAAGCTTTCCCAAACAGAGGCTTAGAAGGAACAATGGAGAGCAAGGTGGTCCATAGACTCTTCCTCTTGAAGGCACAACACGCATCTATTAGGGAAGGCAAAACCTCTGCCTTTGAGGTTGTCAAGGGTCAGGATCTTATTTTGGAGGATAGTCCAAAAGAAAAAATTGATTTTGGGGGTAAGACCCTTAATCTAGGCTTTAGACCAATAAGGGTTAATAGGAGGGGGGGGGGAAGGACACAATACATAGAAGACACAGATAAAGTTCCTTTAGGATCATGTTTCCAAATAAGGGAGTCCTCTTCATTATTCAGCCATATGGCAGACAAATAGATCTTGAGCTTAGAAAGTCTAGGGTGGGTACTTTCAATGTTCTGCCATTCATTACCATCACAGAACTCAGCAACTAAGGAGCCAAAAGATCTAATACAGGAGGGAGCATGGGGGGCCCATTCATTGAATTCCATTAAAGGTTTATCAAAAAGCTAGGGATCCTCCCAGAATTTTACTTTCCTACCATTTCCAAGTTTCCATATCACTCCTTTAGCTATACTTTCTTTACATTTAGAGGCATGATTCCAAATGTGGGATCCATTAATACTGAGATCCAAATTGATAAAAGAGGAGAGAGAGGAGGACATAAGAGAGTACTTACTTCGCCAAATTTTGCACCATTGAGAATCGGAATGAAACATTCTCCAGACTTGTTTGGATAGGAGAGCTTCATTTAAAGTAAGAATCCTCCTAAGGCCCAAACCTCCTTTTATTTTTGGCCTACAGACATGGTCCCAAGACACCAAGGACATTCTTTTCTTATCCTCAACCCCAGACCATAGGAATCTTCTTTGAATTTTCTCAATTGCTTCAGCATACTTAACTGGAATTCTGAAAAGACTAAGAGCATAAATTGGAATACTTTGAAGAGTAGCCTTAAGGAGTCGGAGCTTGCTAGCTTGACTTAAGAGGGCCCCTTTTGGTGTAGGAGCACCCTTCCAAACTCCTTCTCTTTCTTTGTTTTGTTGGTATTATGCTTCTTTAGAAGCCATTGTACATGAATAAGAGCCATGAGCTCATGTGTGCTAGACTAGGTCCTAGTTTTAGGTCCTAAGTGAGTTTGTTGTGATTTCTTGTGCACAAGAGGTTGAGTGTGCCTGGAGTATGTGTTAGGCCTTATTGGCATGTTGATGTCCTTAGGATAGCCCAAAATAGGCTTAGGAGTCATGAAAAGCAACAATGGCAAAGTTGCTCAAAAGATGCAAAAGTTGCATGACAACTTTTAAAAGTTGTCAAGCAACTTTTCCACCCAAAATGGTCATAGACCCTTGTTGTTGGTGGAGAGCCCTAATTTTGGCACATCAACTGAGGAAAAGGTGGTATAAGTACTTGCAAATCCTAAATTCATGGGTTGGATGTCAGACATTATACGGCCCTAGCAAAGAGATCAGACTGAGACTGTAAAACTATTACCAGTCAGTTTGAATGAGGGAAACAAGAAAATTAATGGATTGAGATACGTCCAAAACTATGTGGTTTTTCTTTCATGGTGTAAATACTTTCATTTCAAAAAATTATTTTAGGTTTTTACTTGCAAATTGAGTGAGTTTGTAAATAGTTTGTAAACTATCTTCTTACTGTCCAGTTTTGGACAGGATTGTGTAAATGAAGTCTTAACTCCATTCCCCATTGTGGAACCACCATGAAACCATGGGGAATGAGAGTGAAGACCCTATACTATAGTCCCAAGCAAGAAAGGCCCTTGTAAATGCAAGGAGGCCAAGAAAAGGCTCATTCCTAGGCGAAACTGGACAGTGCCCGGTTAGGAATGGTTGTTGGTGCAGAGGTCTTGGACAGCAAGGTTGATTAGTGGAGAGTGCATCCTTTGGAGGAAGTGCAAAGGAGTGTTTGAAGCATCATTGGTGTGAAGGAGGAGCCTCCACCAATCCAAACAAGGTGGTTAAAACTCAAAGTACTCACTGTGACCCAAGCAGACCCTAGAAACCCTCACAAAACCCTTAAAAAACCCAAAATTTGCCCTAGGCACTGTACGGCCACTTGGAGGCCCAAAACCTAGAAAATCCTTGATCCCTTTCCAATTGAATGGCAGTCCATTTTGGGAGTTAGGTTTTTTTTTGCATCGTTTGTGAGAGGGAGCCCTAGAAGACCAATTAGGAGGCCTAATTGGTCCTAATCCTTGTAGCCCTATTTTGTAAGCAAAAACACAAAACAGTGAAATCGGTAGAAAGGATGAAGGTAGCAACTTCTTGGGGGAACATGGAGGGATGTAAAACATGGTTTAAGACCTGATTTAACCTTGCTAACACCTTGGAAAGTGTGGAACAAGATTAGCCCTTATTAGCCATAGTAAGGGGTTTTGAGTCTCATGAGTAGGTGAGACCTTAGGAGCAGCATTGCAACTCATTGGTGGGGTGGATTGGGCAAGGTCAGGGGATTCATTGAGAAAAGGGAAGTCCTAGAGACCCTAGGGTGTGTAAAGAACACTAGGTGATCCAAGGAAAGGATCCAAGAGCATAGACTAGGCTAGTCTATCCCAAACCCCATCCCATCACCTTTCCAACCAGCAAGTTTTTTATGAAATTTGTCCACTAGAGAACTCCAGAAGGGATCAAGAGGGGAAATTCCCATGGGGAGACCAAGGTAGGTAGCAGGAAGGTCAGAAATCCTACACTCCAAGATTCTGCTAATCCTTTGTTGTCTTCTCTCTGGAGTATTAATGAAAAAGACTTCACTTTTAGCCCAGTTGATAAGCTGACCCGAAGCAGAGGCAAATTTACACAAGGTGCTCTTCAAAACTTTAGCTTCTAAAATACTTGATTTCCCCATAATAATAGTGTCATCAACAAACTACTGGTGGGAGCAGATAAGGTCAGCAGAGGATGGTTGGAGGCCCTTAAAGGAGCCTTGCAACACCATTTTTTCCATGGTCCTTCCAAAGTATTCGACCATAATAATGAAGAGGATGGGGGAGATATTATCTCCTTGCCTAAGACCTCTAGAAGCTTGGAAAAAAGTAGAAGGAGAACCATTGACAAGAATGGTAAGTTGGGAGAAAAGGTCGACAACTCTAGAGGAGAACCCAAAAGAAGTGAGGATTTTCTGAAGTAAAGACCAGTCTACCCTGTCATGGGCTTTGGAGAGATCTAGCTTTAGGATGTGACCCTGCTTCTTTTCTCTAACAAGAGAGTGAATGTTCTCATGGATCGTAATAATGGATTCAAGAATTTGTCTTCCAGGAATAAACCCATTTTGCTGGTGTTTAATTAAGGCAGGAAGGACAACCAAAATTCTAGAGGTAAGGACCTTGGAAATAATCTTGTAAAATGAATTGTAGAGGCTAATAGGTCTGAATTTGTCCAAAGAATCAGCACCTTGAATCTTGGGGATGAGAGCAATAAAAGTTCCATTGATTTCTTTCAAGAGTTTTCTAGCCCCAAAAAATTCCTTAACCCCATTGGAAACATCAATTCCAACAATCTCCCAAAAATCTTGAAAAAAGAAGATTGGGAAGTCGTCTGGGCTAGGTGCTTTGTTACCATCAAAGGAGAAAACAACATTTTTAATTTCTAAGTTAGAGGGAATGGAGGAGAGGGAGGCATTCTTTTGAGCATCAATGAGACAAGGAATGTTCTGAAGAAAAGAGGATTGGGCTTCAGCATCCAAACTGTGATCCCTCTTGAGGAGGTCCAAGAAATACCTCTTAGCTTCATTCCTTATTTCATCCTCCTTGACCAGCTCCCTATTCTCCACAACTAGCTTGTTCATCCTATTAACTGCTTGTCGCGTCCTAAAATTGTGACACTTGCAATTTCGACTGCATTTGGGTCTTCACGACGGTGGTGCAATGTTGAACCTGAATGGAGACCCTGAAACTTGCTTGCGACATCAAAAATTGCATATTTTTGCACCTTGGCTTGATCCTTCCTTGCACCCTGCTGTCCCAGGAGGTGGGACCATGGCACCCAGCACCCTGGTCCCTGGCCCTATTTTGGGCCCGGTCTCTTGTGGGCATCAGGTCTTTAAGTTTGCAATTCGGAAAATAATGCTTCTAGGTTGGCCTAAGGTCAGAAAAATCAGTCTCTCAACCCTAATTGACAAGTATATAAACTACTTTTCCTCTCCTAGAAAGGGAGGAAGAAAATAAGAAAGAGCAAGAGGCGGAAGCGATATTCAAACATTCAAACATTCAAGCATTCAAGTATTCCTTCAAGCAATTGAGTATTCTAAGTCTCCATTCAAGGCTAGGTGTTGCATTCAAGACAAGGATTCAACCATTGAAGAGGAGATCACTTACAACATACAACATACAACATCATTACACCTTCGCATGTAAGAATACAAACATTCTTACAACAAGGTATCAGTACTTGTTTACATTACAAACATTTACATTTACAGCATTCTCATTTCTTGGTTAATTCCAAAACCAGGGTTTGACCTAAAGGCAAACCCCTAATCCCTAACCCCCCAATTGTCCTCTCTTTTCTGTGTGTAGGTTGTAGGTACGCGGCTGTAATTGAAGATCTGGAATCCTTGTGCAGAGACGAACAGATCCCCCTTCGTTTCACGGATTTTTTAGAGGATCGTGTGCACTCCGGGCACCATCGTCCCGTCAACTTTCGCTCAAATTTGCAGGACAGCATCGTCTCGACATTTTACTACTAATTTTAGGTCCGCAGCTTCATCCCATATCCCTATCTCTGTTTATAAGTGAATCTTTCCTACTTTACATGCATTCCTAGTTCAATCATTCTATCTACATTCTTTACAAAAGAGGGTATCCTTGATGTCTTAACCCTTGAAACTCATTTAGAATCCAGTCTTGCATTGTGTGAAATTGGATCTTGTGGGTTTCAACCCCTCTTTTGAATGTAAAGTCCCTCCTAAGTGAAAATCGTCAATCCTAGTGACCTCCTTTCTCTCTCCATGGAGTGGGGGAACACCTAGGGTTCGATTTTCTGCTTTACACTGCTTTATGCTTGATAGTCGACATATGGAAGAATCTTGTATTCCTATCACCTTCCTTAAGCTAGATGCATCTCGATCTCTGCTCCCAGAACGTTTCCTCTTTGGTAATAATATCATGGTATTTTTTGAGAGTCTCATTTTCATCAGCAATAGACACAGTACTGAAACCATCCTTCTAGATCTAATCTTGTATTTCTTTAAGGTCTTCCTGAATTTTACTCTTAGCCTCAAATATATTTCCAAAACTAGTTTTGTTCCAGAGTCGTATATTGTCCTTAACACTTTTGAGCTTCTTGACAAATTTAAACATAGTCGTTCCCTCAACTTGGATGCTCCACCATTTCTGAATATTTCCTCTGATTTCGGGTGGAGGGTCCACATTTTTTCAAATCTGAAGGGAAAGTTTCTCTTTCTATTGATTGAGTCAGCAATGAAGGTGATAGGGAAATGATCAGATCCAACCTGAATGTGGGTAGACAAAAAATAGAAGTACTGACTATACCAGTCATCAGCGATGAGAGTCCTATCAAGTCACACTTGGATAAGGTCATTACCAGTTCTTCTGTTAGTCCAAGTGTAATTACAACCCTATATTTCCAAGTCATTGAGACCCTGAGAATTAATAAAATCCATAAGGGCCATCCTACTTTCCAATTGAGGAGGATTGCCTCCAAATTTTTCCTCCTCTCTCAAAGGAGTGTTGAAGTCCCCCATAACCATCCAACTAAGATTTTTGAAGTTGTCCCTAGCCTGAATGATTTTTTTCCAAAAAGAGTTTCTAGCCTTTAAGGTATTAGGAGCATAAATGTTGGTAAGAACCCATGAAGTACCATCTTTTAAATGCTCAAATTTGATACAAGAGAAATTACTATCCTGAATTATGACTTGACCTTTAACAGTATTAAGGTTCCAGATGGTAGCAATGCCTCTTGAAGCACCTTCGGAACTGCCACCACTAACATTACCATTTTTGAAGAACTTCAAAGATTCAACTTTTTCTCTACTCATTTTGGTTTCTTGAATTAGAAAAATATCAGGATTACTATCTCTTATCATATTCCTAATAATATCATGTTTATGGGGATTATTGAGTCCCCTAATATTCCAAGAGATTATCTTCATAGCTACTTACCAATTCCTAGCTCCTTGAGAGTCTTTTGGGTTCCATCTACAATGTTCTTGTTGGCCTCCTTGTCTCTGACTTTGTGGTTAGAGGGTCATCCTGAGGAAGAGGAAATATACCCCACATCAACTTGAGCTATTTTGTTGGATTTCCTTAGTAGAGAAGTCGAGGGAGTATATCCTTTCTTATTCCTGTATTTTGGTTGCTTCCATTCAGTTTCTATCACAGGAGCCGCTTCCATGTTGCTGAGGATTTTGGAGATTTCTTCTTCATTGCCCCAGTTAGGAGTTCTGGAATCAGTTGAAACATTGTTCACTATTTTTGAGCTCTGTTCTGAGTCCGAGAGGTTCATACCCAAAATTGCACATTTTTGGGCTTCTTGAATTTCAGAACTTGGCATGGCTAGAGAAGAATCACTCCTTTCTTCTTGGGGGTTAGGGATCTCTCCTTCCTCAGGTTGGTAATCTTTTGTTTCTAGTTCCTTGTCTTCATAAGTGTCAGCAACCACTTCAACTATCTCATTTGAAGGATCATTCTGATCTTTCATTTCCTTTTTTTGAGTTCTACCCAAGGGGCTGACTTTGGTTGGTTCATTTCTCACTACTTCCTGGGTTGAGGGACTAGAAATAGAATTTGAGGTGACTTCCTTCTTTTCCCCCAAAGGATTAAAGCGATTGGAATTTTCTTCCTTATTCTTTGGATTTTTAACTTTCCACACCATTTTCTCTGGCAACTTTTGATTTTCAATCTGTGGTTTAGGCTGCTTAGGTTCCACCTTTGGCTTGATTGGGCAGGATTTTGCCCAATGACCTACTTTTTTACTTACCCATTGTTATGATTGACCTTTTTGGGAGTTGTGTTTGTGAGATAATATTATTTATGTGGTTTAAGATTTATTGGACTTTTGCTTTATTTATTTTATTTATTAGCCCTTTTCTATTTTATTTATTGGTTAATGGGTTTATTTATTATTTATTATTTATTATTGTTTATTCTTCCTGCCCATTATTTATTTATGATTTATCTTACCCGCCCTCTCTCATTAATGGCTTTGAGGTTGGAGATTGTAATAATATTATTTTATATTATTGTTGTTTTAATTTTCGAGATGGTTGGTAAGAAATACAATATTTTGGATTATTTTGATTGGGCCTTTGATTTATTGGATTTATTTTACTAAGCCTTTATATTTTATTTATTGGTTATTATTATTCAATTTCCATTTTCCCATTTGGTTTAATTATTTGTCTATTATTTAATTATTTACCCTACCTACCCTATTTTATTATTGGTTGAGATATTGAGGTAAGTTAAGTAATATTATTTTATATTTTTCTTACCTCGAGTTTGGGGTTGGTATGGAATATTATATTTCTAATTATTTTTGATTGGCTAACATGTTCCATGGATTTTGAATGTAATTCTATTTATTTGGTTTTCTAAGATTGTTGTGGTGTGGGCTTGGCTGGAGAAATTTTGCATTGTTTGAAGGTTTTGGGATTTTTGGTTTTGGAGCTTGGAGTTGGGATTGCGGTCCATTAGATTGTTGTCTTTCCATAACTTCTACTACTAGGTTGGAGATCTACTTCTTTTGCTAATGAAATTGATTGTTTGTAAAAGAGTGTCTGTGAGGATAAGAAATTGATGGTGTTGTTAAATTAATTATATATTTTAATAATATATTATGGGACTATTGTATTTTGTGAAAAACTTATCTAGAAATGTTTGTCGTGAATTTTCGTTGGATGGATTGCTTGTATTATTTTAGTTAATTCAATTTATTTCATGTTGTGACTTATCTACGCCTCATTTTTGTTAAGTCGGACTTTGGATTAAGTGTTTAATTTATTTTTCGGACTTGGACGAATGTTTCTAGGTCATTTTGAGACCTTTTTGTGCTATGTCTTATTTGCACTATTATATTATTTATATGCGCTACTCTATTTATTGTATGTGCTACCCTGTCCACTATATGTGCTAGTCTGCATTGTATATGTGTTGCCTTATCTAGTATTTGCACTGTTTAAATTAGCATATGCATCACAAAGTCTTGTGTATGCGTTGTAATGTTGTTCGTATGCGATAAATTGTTAAACAAAAGAACTATTTTTATTGGCATAGGCATTGCACTGCTTCTTATATGCGCTGAGACAGTCTGCGTAGGTGCTAGACTATTGTGTTTGATGTTTTGAGTGATCTTGGCTTTCTGTTCTTTTGGTTTTGCCAGTCTGGAGGCTATCGTTTTGGCTTTTTTGAGTTTCCTAATGTTGTTACAAGAATGATTAGTTGATTTGAGATGATTAATTGCACTAATGGTTTGAGCAAGGTGGGAAATGCCTTTCTATTATTCATTGGGCTCATATTGGATGCTTTTGATAATGAGATTCTTAATGTTTGATGATTCTTGGTTTCCTATGTAAGGTTGTGATTTTTGCATGTATTATTCATGTTATTGGAGATTATTATTTGATGTATAACCTTGGTTATCCGGTTATGATGTATTGAGAGCCCATGTTTTATGTGATGTGCATTGTTGTCACCTTAAGGTCTAGATGCATGCTAGGGGGAGTGGGATTCCAAGTGAGTGATTGGGGTTGTGGGGAGTGGACAACCAAGTTACCAGGGGTCTAGACCACCAGAATATCTCATAGGGAGTTTATCTTGTAATCAAGTAATAATTTAAATTAATTAATTTTAGGAGGGTTAAATATTAGTAATTTGCCATAATAAGATAAGGAATGGTTTTGTGGCCTCAACACATGTCCCTGGGGTATTTATAGTGATCCAAGAATGGTTGAGAAGACCTTGGTGATCTAGGTAAGCTAATATCTCTTAATCCTTCAAGGTTGAGATGGCTCTCCATGGACATTATGGATGTCAGGACAAGTTACTAGGTTCCCATTATGATTGCATGTGATGGCACTCTTTCCCTACATGTAGGTCCTAGCACCTCGAGTCTTGATTTTTTATGAAGCCTCGAGAGGTCTTATTATTCTTGAGCCTTGATTTAGCCATGTGATGTGTAGAGTGTTATCATTTGATTGTTAGGTGTTGGCCTAGATCTAGAGTGTGTGTGGGATCTTGTGTCATCTCCTAGCATAGGAGGTGTGTAATGCCCGCCAAAATACCCTAAAGAAACTAAACAATAATATACAAATGGAGATAATTTTTTTCTTAATTAACATCTAATAACAACTAATACAACATAAAAAATCTCCCTCTATTTACATTCATTAACCAATTAACCAATATGAACATACATCATTGCTCATTTCATCAAATAACACAAGCGGAAATAACACAACATCAATAATCTTTCTCTAGGGTACTTTAACATCATTACTTAATTCATTTCCACAATAACATACTACACACACGATAGGTATATTTCACCTTCATTAATGAATCATATTCTAATTCTTTAACCATGAGATATGCAACCTACAACATTACTTATTCATCATGATATGCATAATTTCCTTTCTACCAATGCATCTATGTGAATCATTCTCATTTACTAGATCCAATTAACATCTTCTAACATATTCACTTATTAATCTACAAATATTCCTCTTTCAAGATTATTTAACATTCTAACTAGCATATAAACATTCCATGCAATAATACAACTAATCCATAAAGCAATTCCATTCTACTCCAACTATAATCCACTTTATTTACATGATTCATAAAATCACATCTCTACAATCGTACAAATACGTTGTCTCTAAATTCCAATCTCCAACTACAATTCATCTTATAAACATAAGTACATTAAATGCATTATGAGCATAGCTCTTTCTACTAAAAGATTCCATCGACCCTATACATAAATGTTACATTACAAACATTCCATCTTATCCATTCCATAAATATGCTACAAGGTACATCCATAGTACATCATGAAGAAGAATCCACATCCACACAAGAAGGATCCAAGAGAACATCCCAATGGCTAAAAAGAACCAACCTCCCGACCATGTGGAACCAAAGGAACCACCCCCATGCTAGGAGATGACACAAGGTCCCAACACATACTCTAAACCTAAGTTGGCACCTATAACCAAGGAGACTAACAACACAAGGACTCTCAAGCAAGAACTCACACATACAATAAGCATGAACTCCTAGAGGCATAAAACTCATCAAGACATAAATGCATCCAATAAGCATAATCACAAATCATAAAGGGGAAACACATGTAGGAGTGGAGTGCCATCACATGCCATCCTCATAACATAATAACATATTAACACAAGGCACTAGCCTGATGGACATGTGGAGCCATCTCAACCTATGAGAGACTAAGGGAGATTAGCTTACCATCTTCACGAACTTCTCATGCTTATCCTAAAACATCTTCCCTGGGACTAAGTCATGAGGCACAAATCAATTTATCATCTTATTAATTAATCTAACTACCCAACCCATCAATTATTAGGTTATCACTTATTTACAAATCACAGAAAACTCCAATGCACCCTGGTGGTCCAGACTTCATGCATCCTTACAAGTAACCTCATGCAAGCCTATCTCTCGTGACCCCGGTCATCACAAGGAAGCCCACTCCTCCTAACATGCCCCAACAATAAATCACAAGAGACTCTACCAACATAATTGCAAGAAAATAATACTCAATGCAGCCAACAACTTCCACACATACTCTTACAACATAAACAAGGCTACAACAACATATACAACATCAAGATAGCCAAATTAGCCTCTTGGCTAGCAATAACAAAGGCATATCAAGCCATCAAATGCTGCTATAAAATAAAGAATAACATCACAGCAAGGCCTACTTGCTTGCTGGTTCAAAAATAGCATAGAAATCATCTCAATCATCCATGGCCTATCCACACGGAAGAGAGCCTAAAATATACACAATGGTGTAGAGAAGAAAATATACTCAAAGCCATCAAAATCCATTAAACTGATCAAACCAAAAATAGGAAATATTAACAGACCTTAAATAAAGTCTCTGGTGCAAAAATCAATTCGGGAAAATACTTCAAAAATGACCAAAACTGGGAAAATACAAAACACAGACAGGTTAGCACTTTTGCCCCGCAGGACAACATTTTTGCCAAAAAGAACAACGCTTCTGTCAAGAAGAACAACGCTTATGCATTCCAGAATTGCGCATATGCATCCTGAAACAACGCTTATGTTTCCATGTTCATGCTTATGCATCCTAAATAGCTTATGTTGCACAGAGCAGCGCAAATGCAATACAAAACAACACTTTTGCAGAAACAACACTTTTGCACAGAACTTATGGAAACTTAGAAAACTTTCAGGTAAATTAATAAAATATAGACAACAAAAGGGCTCGAAAAACATATGAAAAGAAATGCCCAGAAACAAGGAATTCCTGGGTATAGACACAATAAAATAACTCAACCTATAAACCAAGATTTAAACAAATAACTTCATAATAATTTCTCACAGAGTCGTGGAATGCATACACGGGAAAACCAAAATAAATATCTCCCAACAACTATATAAAAACCCTCATAACATAAAGTTTCCTTCCCAAATGTTTCCTTCAACAATATTAAAACTATAGGGTAAATAATATTTCAACCCAATACCCAAAAACAATGCAGACACAATGCATACACAAAGAAGCCATTGTAAACCAAAATGTAAAGTGAAGAACTCCAACATGCAACTTTGAAGTAATGGATTGAAGCTGAAGAAGAGCTCCCATAGGCCAAGCCAAATTCAATCCAAGCTCCAGCCAAATCCAAGAGAGAAGAAATCCAAAGCCAAGTAGAAACTTGTTGAAGAAATTTTTCAGAGAAGAGCAAAAAACAACCCAAAAAACCTCATGGGAAAGAAAATAAAAAGAAACAATAATCCAAAAACCCTAGCCTCAATCTCGACCAATCAAAATATTCCATTTTGGAGTATATTTTACCAACCAACCATATAATATAATTTATTCACCCATTTTGAATTCGACCAATGAGAGTGAAGGGAAGGTAAAGTAAATAAAATATACTTATCCAGCTAAGTGGGATTGTTTTATTTCTTTATTTAATTTAATGTGTTCATACAACCCACTTAGGAATAAAGTCAAACTATTAAATAAATATAAGCTTTAAATAAATAATTCAAATGGGGATTAAAATCAAATAAACCAAAAGCTAATAAAATAAATTAAAGAACCAAATAAATATTAAGCCATAGAAAGTCAAATAAATAATTAAATAATCAAATACCATTAAAAGATTAAATCGCAAATATTAAATAAATATTAAACAACAATAAAGCTTATCAAATATTAAAATAATCATAAAATCAATAAATGTTAATTATCAAATAAATACAAATATCAAATAATTAAATACTCAAAACTTATAAATTAAATACTTTAAAATAAACCTTACCAAATATAAAACTACACATCAAGAGCCACATAATTACTCTAACATAATCAAGTAAATCAACCGACATAAATTAAACTCACAATACCTAAAGACCAAGCTTACTAACTGACATGGCAAATTACGCCAAGACACTGACTACTCACAGTGAACAACTTAGACCTAGAGTATGTGAGGGGAAACTCATGCCATCTCTGAACCACATAAGCCATTAGAACTAAAGACACGCTCAGACCTGTGAAGCCAGGTGGAGTCGATGTCTGGTACCTGCAAAATCTCGCAACCACAAAACAACAATACAGCATATACATATACATATATAGAACAAGCAAGTGATAGATAATCACAATGACACATCTCGCTCACAATGAGTGATGTGGAATCGTCTCTATCATGAAAATAGTCAAACAATAGTCAAACACATCTCATAAACATCTCATCATATGTAAACATAAAGTAGGGTTAGCGTAACCATAATCATCATCAAAACCATGATAAATCTAATCTATCAATAATCCATCACATAGTGAGCATATAAAATCCATTGAGTACATATATCATCAAATCACATGATCAATCATGATAGTACAACATCCATATAGATAATCAAAATAGCATATGTCCAATATTGTCTAACATCAATCATAATTTACTGAAGCACATGAGTAATCATCATCCAAATCATCAAAATATAGTCTAGATAAGTCTACCAAGCATAATATAAAAGCCAACTCTAGTCAAAATAAGTCAAATCAAGGGTGGACACTACATTGTCCCCTTTTCCTAGGCTTACTCATGGAATCCTAAGAACAAATAGGGATATAGCTCTCTCATCCACACTGCATCCTCCCATGTAGCCGAAGAATCATCAATCAAACCCCATTGGATCCTTACCTACTCTATGCTCCGACCTCTGAGGGACATCTCTCTATGCTGAATAATGTGCACGGGCTCCATAGAAAGCTACCCGTCATCTACCTGTAAAGCATTCCAATCCAACACATGCAAAATATCAAGGTGATATAACCTCAAAAATGAAACATGAAAGACATCATGGATGTGGGACAAGCTAGACAACAAAGCAAGGCAATAAGCCACAAGACCACTCCGCTCCAAAATCTTGAAAGGTCCAACAAATCTAGGCACCAACTTAGAGCCTTTTGAGTAACGGATCAAACTCTTTTGCAAGCGAACTCTCAAAAATACCCTGTCACCAATAGAAAACTACCTGTCCACTCGATCAACATCCACATATTTCTTCTATCTATCCTGAGTGGCCAACAAATTCTCTCTAATGCGAGCCACCTGCTCCTCCATATCCTACAACATCTCTGATCCAATACACACTCTATCCTCTAAAAGGTCCCAACTCAAGGGCATGCGACATGGTCTACCATATAACGCCTGATAAGGAGACATACCAATAGAGCTATGGTAACCATTATTGTATGCAAACTCAACCAAATAGAGATAATATTCCCAACGAGACTGCTGATCCATCACATACATCTTCAACATATCCTTCAAAACCTAGTTCACCCTTTCTATCTGTCCATCTGTCTCGTGGTGATAAGCTAAACTAAATTTCACTTGTGTGCCCAAATCATGCTAAAGAGCTGCCAAAATGATGATGTGAACACTGGATCAGGATCTGATATGATCCACCGAGGAATACCATGCATCCTCACAACTCCCTCCAAGAAAACCCGAGCTATTGTTGTTGTTGTATAAGAAGACCTGATCGGAGAAAAGTGTGCTACTTTGGTCAATCTGCCTATAATGACCATAATAGCATCATGATGGCATGAAGACATGGGCAATCCAAATATAAAATCCATAGATATAATATCCCATTTCCATCCTAGAACCAAATGTGACTGTAATAATCTTATGTGATGTTGATGCTCTGCCTTCACTCGCTAACACTCTAGGCAACATGCCACAAAATCTACAATATCTCTCCTCATACCAGACCAATGATATATCTGTCTCAAATCCGCGTGCATCTTCTTGACACCTAGATGTGTTGAGTAAGGTGCATGATGTGCCTCTGACATGATCAAATCTCGAAGGCCATCTGATGGTGGAACATAAATACGTCCCAAATGCTTAAGAAGTCCATTTGATTCTACTGAGTAACCTACATATATGCCCCCGAGAGTTGTACCTGTCACAACCTCTACAATAATCTCTTGATACCATAAATCTAAAGGAAGGGCACTAAGAATACAGCTCCTCAAATCCACACTAAGAGACATTGCTAAGATCTCATGCCTCCTGCAACTCAATGCATCTGCTACCACATTCTCCTTACCCTGAATATATCTCACCTCAAAGTTTTACTCACATAAAAACTCCATCCAATGCCTCTGCCTAGTATTCAAATTTGGCTGTGTGAAGATATATTGCAAACTGCAATGATCACCTTGCAACTCAAATCTATGTCCAAGAAGGAAGTGCCTCCATCTAACCAAAGCATGAACCATTGCCGCTTGTAGCTAGGAATTTGGAAATCATCAAAGCAAATATCAATATTAGTAATCTAGCTCAATCACGAAAGCTCAAATGCAATGATCAATCCTAACACACTCAATAAAGACATGAAAGCAAATTATTCAAGATTAAAACTAAACAAACCAAATGCAGATCTGAATATCTCCTTCATGCGGCTCCATTGTCCTTCTTTCTTCTTTAAATAACTTTGTTGTGGATCTCACCTACAAGTGCATACACATGAGATAAAAGCAAGTAGACAAGATGATTGCTCAAGAATACTCGAAGCGTGATTGATTCGACAAAGTGATTATTAGATCGATAATGTGATTAGTCTTGATTGAAGAAATTCATCCAATTTATAGATAAATTGGAGAAAAGATATGATTAGCATGAAAATGATTCGAATGGAAATTCAAATCAAGAATAGCAAAATTATGACATGTGTATGACAAATTGCTATGCAAGGATTTATGACAAATTGCTATGCAAAGATTTATGACAAGAATTTGAAATAGAAATAGACATTTAGGAATGGTGACTTGGAATTTAGGAAATTGATGCAAATTAGGTAAATTAATTAATAATTTCTCATTCATTAATTAATTTACAAAAATAGGAGGAATTAAGTAAACCAATTAATAATTTGTCATTTATTAATTGATTCACAAAAAGAGGAATAATTAGTTAGCCAATTAAATTTAATTGTGACACAAAGACCTAGGATAAAAAATAAATTATTTAACCTAGAGGGAGAAATGACAAACAGAGTTAAATGAATAAAATCATGAAACCCTAAAAGATGAATTAGAAAATGCAAGAATGACAATTAGGTCTTGACAAAGGATAATTGATGTCGATTCAATTTGATCATGATTCTGACTTGATAAAAGATTTGATTGATGAATGTGCCAATTGACGAGGAACAATGACTAATTGATCCAAATTGACACAATTGAGAAAGATGACGATTGATGACAAATCGATTGCAAAATGACAAAATTGACAAGAAGACAAGGATCGATGACAAAATAGATCACAAGACGACAAGATTGATGACAAATTGATAAAAGACAAGAATCGATGACAAATCGATCACATGATGACAAGATTAATAAGAGGACAAAGCCCTAATTAGGATTGACGATGTCCAAAATGATGACAAATGAATACGCACATAGATGCGACAGGATAAGATTGACCAAAATCATGACTGATATAGTTATCGACAAGACCAAATTTGAAAGCGAGATAAATGAAGAATGCAAAAGAAAGACTCGATGCTCGCAAATGATAAAGACCAAGTGTGAATCATAGGAGAAATGTTAATGCGACGCAAAAACTCTAAAATGAGACAATGCACCAATGTTAAAGTATGATTCCGCAAGCATTGACCATTTTTAGACGTCTACATTTTGCCCCTCTTTGAGACAATGCAATTTTAAGCGTTGTTTCAAAGAACAATAATGAAAATGCCCTAGACAATAATGATGGCATATGCATGCCCCCTCGAGGAATTGGCCGGAAAGATCCAGAAAAGAGGCCAATTGATCAATAAGAATGACAGAAGATGAAAGGTTCGAACGGATCAAACAGACTGCCAAGACTGACGGAAGAAATGTTAATAAGAAGAAATTAGATAGAGGATAGTTAGAGATGAAGGAAAACTTGCTTTCACAAATGCACATAATTAGGTGAGAACCTTTATTTAATGTAGCAAAGCGGATGTATAGCATCATGGCATTGAAGGCTAGAGCGGGAACGCAACCCTTTTTGCAAAAGACAGACACATCGCACACAAGGAATGAGTGAAGCATCCTAGGGTGCATACATCAAGGGTCGAGGTATGTGCGGCATTCACAAAGCGAACATACTTATCAAAGACACCCAAGGATATAGTTGCCCCACTTTGTAACAATCATTCCACAAACAGCAATCACAACAAAAAGAAAGGGACCATGAACCATCCTGGCCACTCTAAATCACTCAGTGACATTATCAAGCAACATAGGAATATGATCGAAGATAAATCAATAAATGATAAGACTCGCTTATTCTAACAAGTCAAACAAACATCTTGATCTTCATTGTCAAAAGTTGAAAGCGTTGATAGGACGATCATGTTGTCTGGTTTCAGGGAATGCGGTACCCCGTCTAAGACAGGACACAGTCTAGTTTCGACTATACCACACCCTATATAAGACCCATGATAGTAGAGACAAGGACAAATAATTTTGCGGTTGATTGATATGACAAGTGTGATCAGTTTGAATGGCTGGTTTGAACAGTTCATCTATTTAAGTGTGATTTCATTAAAGCATAGTGTTGGATTGTGTGTCATTGGAGGGATGCTCAATGATCTGTCATATGCATAGAGGATATATTTTTTGCAAAATGCTTGTTTTTGGATTTTAATGTTTTGAAAAAAAAAATTGTTCATTTTTCAAGACTTTATTTGACTTTTTAGGGATTTTTTCAGGACATTTTCAATTTTTTTTGGATTATTTCAGGACATTTTTCAATTTTTTTGAATTATTTCAGGACATTTTTCAATTTTTTTTGAATTATTTCAGGAGATTTTTCAATTTTAGGGATTTTGCCCCCAGTGTCTAGCAAGGCAAGGAATATGACAAGTGAATAAATAGGCTTGCTGAAATGTTGGTGGATAGAGGGAAGACAAAGGCCTTTTATTATGGAGACAATACGGATGCAATTTTCAAGGGCTATGGCGTGATGGTACAAGAGACTGGATATGACAATGTAAAGCAGTGACATAGCATGAGGGACATGTCAAGAGGTTTTGAAACCATGTGTTTTGCATTTCACGTTCTTATGTCATATCAAGATCAAGGAATGAAAAAGAGTGTATGGATAGTGATTAGATATGGATAGGATAAGAAAGACCAAGAATGGGTAAGGGACATGGACTAAAGGTTGGGATAGGCTAAGGGATAGTGGCAGAAAGTTACAATAAGCTAGGGAATATGGATGAAAGGTTGTAATAAGCAAATGGATAAGGACCAAAAGCTATGATAGACTGAAAGCCGCAAACAAGATGCATGATGCTCATGAAGATCATCAACCTTGTCAAGATCAAAGGTGGAAAGGGAAACTAGACATGAGGGATGATAGGATATGAAGGGTAATGACAAGGGTTTGATAGGATAATGGAACAATGAAGGACAAAAGGATATGATAGGATAATGAAGGGCAATAGGATATGAAGGAGGAAACCTTCCCCCAAGTATGGTATGCAAGAAGTTCATAGATTATGCATAATGCCCATTTGCCAGGTTTTCATCATGGTACTTGCCCAAGGCGCCTGTTTGCCAGGTTTTCACCAGTGGACGAATTATTTTTGCTTTACTTTTTTTTTTTTCTTTTGTCTTTTTTTTTCCTTTTTTCTCACTTTTTTTTTTTGTATTTTGACTTTTTCAATAGAAGATGGACACATGATAGGGGATGGAAGAAGGAATCAAGCGTCTTTTTGTTTGGATAGTAGCCTTGAAAAAAAATGGACCATGACCTTTAAAAGTATGCTCAAAGACCTTGGTAGGATAAGGACATGGAAAATAAGATGAAACTAAGGAAAGGATTTATGCAAAGGATGGGATCAACAAGATCGAAGGATGGAAAATATGCATTGGATAATGGATAGGGTATTGGAAGAATTGGGCTTCAGTGGATGGAAATGAAGGCAAGATCGACATTGGAACACACCTTGATGGGTGGTGGATTGATGGAGGAAAAATGGATCTCAAATTGTGAGATTTGGATGGAGGAAAGGATAGTGATTTTGGGACATAAGGGCCCAAAATGGATGAAGAAGGTGATGGAGGAACAGATTTGAGAGGTTTGGATGGAGGAATAGCAACTTTGGATGCCAAGTTGGATGTTTCTTTAGGCTTTTGTGCTTCAAGGAGCCACTTAGAGATCCACATGGTTTTTGATTTTTCATGCTTTTGTGGTTCCTTGGAGTGCATTGCTTGCACAAGGGATTTAGGAACCCATATAGATTTTGACTTTTCTTTATTTTGCTCAATGGGCCTTTGTGGCCTTTTGGATATTTCTTTTTCTTTATAGATCAATTTGTTCTTTGTTTTGACATGTTGATTATATTGGACATGTTGATCCTTGAATACATGTGGATTTCTAGACTTATGACTTTTATACTTGGCATCCAAATTGCTTGGAGGAGGAAAGGAATGCATGGATGGATATGAATGAAGTGGACTTCTTTTGGATGGATGAAATTTACTCAAGGATGTGTGCCTTTTCTGACCTTGCATAGAGGAGGAAGGGATATAAGGACCTAAGATGGATGTAAAGTATGATGGGGAAGGTGTATGCTTGGATTTTTAAGGGATGTTGGATTTAGCAGGGGTACCCACATCTTGAGGAATTTCACTGAGGCCATGACCCTTAATATTTTCTTTAACATGAAGGGATTCTTGCTTATGGAGATCTACTCCTTTGCCTTTATGAATATCTTGACTTGTAGGATACTCTTTTCTTTGGGAAGAAGACGCAAGTCCATTATGAGGTGGATATGATATGAGAGAAATAATGAGATCTTGAATTGGATCAGATTTCACCAAAGTGGAAGAACCAATTATGCATGTCAAGGGTTCATGAACATCTTGCACTAACATGTTAGAATCATGAAGGGGTTTAAGATCATGAGGGGGGCTAGGATTGTGTAGTGGACATGGTTCAATGACAGGCTCTTCAAGAGATGGAATGGGAGAAATAATGGGATCATCAAAAGAAATGCGATCTTGGAGTGTATGTGGAGCATTAGGAAAAGGAGATGGAGGAACAAGTGGATCTTGTGGAGGATCTGAAGGAATGATTTGATCTTGACAAGGAGGGAGATCATTGGAATCCTCTTTAAAGGTGCTTTGCTCTTGACTTTTAATGGGATCATCGGAAACGATGGAAGGGATATCTTGATCTTTCTTAGAAAGTGGAATGTCAATGGGATTTGAAAGGACATTTTTTTCATGAAATGGAAGGGGATCATTTGGGATTGGATGGACTGGGATATCTTGATCTTGCCCGGGGAATGGAGTGTCAATAGGAATTTGGATAGGATGGACAAGAATAGGGAAATCATCATGATTTTCTGGGAAGATGAGATCCTAGTCAACAATTGGATGGGATGATAAGGTTTCAAGATCTTGATCTTGATCTATTTTAAGACACATTTCTTCATGCTCTAAATTATCCTCTTGACATGGGGTTGGACTTCGGATATGCATGGGGGATTCTGACAAGGAGTCAATGTTTTGGCATGAAGGAAATGCACTTTGAACATTTGTGATGGATTTTGGCAAGGAATCAATGCTTGAATGTGAGGAAGATGGACTTCGAATGGGGTCCTCTAAAACAGGTAATGGCAATAAAGTGCATGGTGGCATTGGGTCTTGTATTTCTGAAACATGATAGGGATGTGCATCATGAATGGATTATCTTGGCAATCAATTATGGATAACCCTTGGGTAATTGCGTCCTTAGGTGTATTATTTGATGAGGACAATATGGAAGGTTCTTATGAAACTTTGAAAGGTGTAGGGATAGATGCCATTGGAGAGTCAATTTGTTTGCGGGAGGATAAGGCATTGCTAGACATAAGTGTATTATCTTGATCTTCCTCAAAGAACTCACTTGGTAGGTTCCTTAAGAGCCTTGCAATAAAGCCACCTTTCTTTCGAGGTTTTGACATGATTGGATCTGGAATTTGAACTTGTTTAGCAAGAATTTGGTCTTGGTTTGATGTCATGTTTTGATATTGGACTTGGTTCAATTGTTCAAACATGTTTGAATTTTGGGTTGGTGTGTGCTGCAACCTTTGTTTTTGAATGTTTGGTTGTGGTTGTTGACATTGATATTCCACCATTGGTTGAACCATTTGTGGACATTGTATAGTTGGTTGGACATATTGTTGAAATTGGACCATTGGTTGTATTGGTTGTATATGTTGAACAATTGGTTGAACCATTGGTTGTATTGGTTGAAAATCTGATTGATAGTAAACACCTTCTTGTTCTTGTTGTGGAGGCACATAATGTTGAAATTGATGTTGTCTCCTTTCTTGAAATTGTTTCATCATCTCTATTTGGGAGAGGAGAGCTGGTATGTCTAATCGTTCAAGAAGAGATCTTACATCAATTGGCTCAATCTTTGGATTTCGACCTGGAAATTTTGGAAACATTTTGGACATTTGTGATCTATTCTTCTCAATGTTTTTCACTCTTTGCTCCAAAATCTCATTTTATTGAGCTAGTTTCTCCTCTAGTTTTTGTATTTGGAGACTTGTTTCATCATAAAAAGTTTGATCAATGTTGCTTTGTTGTTGGGTTGGATAGAATTGTGATTGCATTGTCGGTTGATATGTCAAATTTTGTTGCATCATTGGTGCTTGGAACCTTGTTTCAATAGACATGTCACTATGCAAATGCAATATTTTTGGAATTTTTCAAGGATAATGTATGATATGCAACTAAATGCAAACTAAATAGATGAAAATGCAATCTATGGCAAGAGTGCAATCTATTTTTTTGGTTGTTTTTTTTCAAGATTTTGACAAACTCTTTGGAATGCAAATCTAAAAGAGACCCTTAGGAAATTGAAATGATGTCTAGACCTCAAAGGACAAAAGGACCAAGTGACAATAGGACAAAATGACAATGTCTCCCCTATATGCTTGGATACTAAGCTAGGTTTGACCAAATGACAATAATGACAAAAAGAGAAAAGGTTTGATAAGGTCTAGACTTCTTAACAATGACTCTGGGTTTATCAAAGATTTGGAATTACTCAAGTATGACAAAACCTTGCTTTGACACTATATGCAAAGCAATTACTATGCCAATGACCCCAATATGATATGATAATGACCTAAGCCTAGGTTGAATTATGAAATGGTATTACTCTAATGTGAGAGGACACATGCAAAATGGATGACTCTTATTGATATGCAAAGGAGTATGACCTAGGTGAAACTTGACCTTGGTAATTGACAATGAATTTGCAAAATGCAAACCTAAGATGAACCTAAATCTAAGTGACATGAATGTTGAGACAAGATTTTGAAAAATGTTTGACAACCATGTTTGAAGGTGTTTTTGAATTTTGTTGAATGAAATGTTCTTGTGTTTAACCTTGTTTTGAATCAATTTGCCTTGTTTTTGAAATGAGATGTAATTCAACTTTTGACAATCAAAGAAGACAAGATATTTCAACTTAGACTCAAGACAATCATGCTCATTCACACATTTCTTATGGTAGGCAAGGACATTAGGTACTTGAGAGGTAGACTCGTTATGAGATTCAAGGAGAATACATAGATGCTTGACCCCACGGGCTCCCCTCCACGGCACTCACTTCTCAGGGCAGCCAAGCATCAGTCCCCATGGAAATCTCCCCATGGTGAACTTAGTATCTCTTCCAAGTATCCGAACTTGTCCTTCTCAAGCAACTAGAGGGATTTTTGGCCTCTAAATACAAAGTGTTTAGTAAGGATTTCTGTTAAGCGTTACTCCTTGGTGTCACGCAAGTGTGATTGAGACATTAAGCCCACCAAGATACCAAACAAATGTAGTCGCACAAGTACAATTTAGACCGTGAGGTCCTACTTAGATGTTGATATGAGAAAGAGTTCAAGGGTCATCACTTCCCAAGTAACTGCAATTCCCACGTAACCCTTCCTTCAAAGCTTTTACCCATCAGGTATTTGTTTATAGTGAGTTAGAATGCCAAGGTATTCTAGCCATACTCACTTTGGGTCATTCCCTTCTCATGATTATCACTTGCTTGCAAAAGCAAATGGTCGGGAAGGCAGCCCCTCTAAAGGTGACACAATCAAAAACATGAGCATGGTATCAAAGATCTGGATTTCTGATCACCCTAAGAAGGATGAGAGCATACTCTCCTACTTCAATGTCAAACTCAAAAATCAAAGCAAACATATATTCATTCCATCCTATTAAGAAATCATACTAGGTGCCTAAACATTAATTGCAAACACAAAGTTTAGTTGTAGTCCAAGGCAACCTGCAAAAAAACCCAAGTCAGAAGTTTGATATGTTTAGTCTTTGACTATCAAACCTACATAAAACATGTTAGTAGTTTCATTTGTTGTCTTTGTCATGCGTATGCCAAGGTTCTGCACAAAGAATCAGTACGAAAAAACCAAAAAACAGAAACAGAATGCAAAAGGAAACAATTTGCAAGTTAAAAACATTGTCTTTTACCTCTGTTTTTGGCCCTGCACAGGCGCAGAATGTCTGACACAGGCGCAGAATGCTTGACACGGGCATAGAATGTCCTTGACACAGGCGTAGAATGCTTGACACAAGTGCAGAATGCTTGACACAGGCACAGAATGCTTGACACAGGTGTAGAAGTTCCCAGAAAACCCTGCACTACCCTGTTTCTTGGGTTTTTGACCTGCAAATCAACTCAAAAGCATGATTAGGGGGTTAGTTCACATCAGGTTCACCAATTAATGTAGCTAGGAATTTGAAATCATCAAAGTAAATATCAATATTAGTAATCTAGCTCAATCACGAAAGCTCAAATGCAATGATCAATCCTAACACACTCAATAAAGACATGAAAGCAAAACATTCAAGATTAAAACTAAACAAATCAAATGCAGATCTGAATATCTCCTTCATGCGGCTCCATTTTCCTTCTTTCTTCTTTAAATAACTTTGTTGTGGATCTCACCTACAAGTGCATACACATGAGATAAAAGCAAGTAGACAAGATGATTGCTCAAGAATACTCGAAGCGTGATTGATTCGACAAAGTGATTATTAGATCGATAATGTGATTAGTCTTGATTGAAGAAATTCATCCAATTTATAGATAAATTGGAGAAAAGATATGATTAGCATGAAAATGATTCGAATGGAAATTCAAATCAAGAATAGCAAAATTATGATGTGTATGACAAATTGCTATGCAAGGATTTATGACAAATTGCTATGCAAAGATTTATGACAAGAATTTGAAATAGAAATAGACATTTAGGAATGATGACTTGGAATTTAGGAAATTGATGCAAATTAGGTAAATTAATTAATAATTTCTCATTCATTAATTAATTTACAAAAATAGGAGGAATTAAGTAAACCAATTAATAATTTGTCATTTATTAATTGATTCACAATAAGAGGAATAATTAGTTAGCCAATTAAATTTAATTGTGACACGAAGACCTAGGATAAATAAATAAATTATTTAACCTAGAGGGAGAAATGACAAACAGAGTTAAATGAATAAAATCATGAAACCCTAAAAGATGAATTAGAAAATGCAAGAATGACAATTAGGTCTTGACAAAGGATAATTGATGTCGATTCGATTTGATCATGATTCTGACTTGATAAAAGATTTGATTGATGAATGTACCAATTGATGAGGAACAATGACTAATTGATCCAAATTGACACAATTGAGAAAGATGACGATTGATGACAAATCGATCGCAAAATGACAAAATTGACAAGAAGACAAGGATCGATGACAAAATAGATCACAAGACGACAAGATTGATGACAAATTGATAAAAGACAAGAATCGATGACAAATCGATCACATGATGACAAGATTAATAAGAGGACAAAGCCCTAATTAGGATTGACGATGTCCAAAATGATGACAAATGAATACGCACATAGATGCGACAGGATAAGATTGACCAAAATCATGACTGATATAGTTATCGACAAGACCAAATTTGAAAGCGAGATAAATGAAGAATGCAAAAGAAAGACTCGATGCTCACAAATGATAAAGACCAAGTGCGAATCATAGGAGAAATGTTAATGCGATGCAAAAACTCTAAAATGAGACAATGCACCAATGTTAAAGTATGATTCCGCAAGCATTGACCATTTTTAGACGTCTACACCGCTAACTAAAGATCATAGGTGGGATAATTTTGCTCATGATTTTTAAGTTTACGTGACTCATATGCAATCACCTGACCATCCTACATCAATACTACTCCTAGACCCTCCAAATAAGCATCTATACACACCACAAAATTCTCCAAAGGATTTGGCATTGCTAAAATATGTACACTGGTCAAATGCTCCTTAAGGATCTAAAATGCTATCTCACACTGCTCTGTCCAAAAAAATGTTTTTTCTTTTCTTTGAAGAGAAGTGATAGGATGAGCTATCTTGGATAAATCTTCAACATATCTGTGATAATAACCTGTTAAACCCATGAAACTACGCACCTCTCCAACATTAGTGGGTGTTGGCAAATCAACAATCGCTTGAATCTTCGAGGGATCAACTGTGGTACCATCTCTAGAAATCACATGACCAAGATACCTCACCTCTGTCTGGAAGATATCACACTTTTTCAAATTGGCGTATAGTTGATTCTCCCTAAGACACTGCAAAATGTGCCTCACATGATCCTCATGCTCCTCAACCAATCTTGAATAAATCAAAATATCATCTAGAAATACTAATACAAATTTGTCCAAATACAACCTGAATACACCATTCATCAAGCTCATGAAAACTGAAGGTGCATTCGTGAGACCAAAAGGTACCACTGAGAACTCATAATGACCATATCTAGTGTGAAAAGTTGTGCGATGAATGTCTGCCTCCTGAATCCTCAACTGGTGATACCTAGACTTAAGATCAGTCTTAGAGAAAACCTTGGCATCCTTAATCTAGTCAAATAAATCATCTATCCAAGGCAAGGGATATCGGTTCTTCACCGTCACCTTATTAAGTTGTTTGTAATCAATGCACAATCAAAGAGATCCATCCTTCTTCTTCACAAATAATATAGGTGCACCCCAAGGGGACACACTAGGACAAATAAACCCCTTTTCCAACAACTCCTCTAACTGAATCCTCAACTCATTCAACTCCTGCATGGTCATCTGATAGGAAGCTTTAGAAATAGGCTTAGCTCCTGGCACCAAATCAATCGTGAAATCTATATCTCACCGAGGGGGCATACCTGGAATATTACTAGGAAAAACATTTGCAAACTCTTGAAGAATGGGATGTTGCAGCAATAAATCCTCTGAGCTAACTCCCTCATCCACATCCTTCACTTTAACCACAAACAACTGGAAACCCTTATGCACACACCTCTTCATCTGCTTAGCATAAATCATGCGAAGAGAGATAGGTCTCTGAATACCTACAATCTCCACACTCTTCCTACTATCATCCTTCCACTGCACTCTCTTACCTCTACAATCTATCTGCACTTGGTGAGATCCAAGCCAATCCATACCAAGAACCACATCATAAGATCCCAAAGACATAACATGAAGATCCACAGAAGTATGGCAATCTCCTAAAACTAAAGGACAATTGAGCACAAGAGAATCCACTACAACTTTGGACCCCGTAGCTAACTCTACCTACCACCTATCATCTTGCTTTGTCGTAGCAAGCCCACATCACTCTACTAGAAAAGGAGAAATAAAAGAGTCCGATGCTCCAGAATCAAATAATATTGAACAAGAGATACCACCTATCACACCTGATGTCTCTACAACGGTGGCCTGATGCTTAGCCTGATGGTTATCAACCGCCACAAAAACATGATGAGACCTACCCGCATCTCTAATTGTAGGCTCAGAAGTAGCTGGTTCTGCTACCCTAACATTTGAGAAGTACACTGAGGATAATGAACGACAATGTGACTTGGCTGTCCACATGTGAAGAAATCTCTCCTGACAAACACTTTGCTACCTAGTGTTGTACTTGACTGTTGAACACTGCCTCTACTAGAAGCTGGTTGCGAACTTTATGCTGGCTGAGGAGTAGGTCTCCTATCACACTGACGATTGTGACTCCTATCAACCTAAAATCTGGCACCTTGAGCAAAGCTCTACCCTTGAGAAAACCTCTTCTTAAACCGCTGACCACTACGGAAAGAAGAAGAATGGCTCCTAGCATATCCTAAAGACTGTTGTTGTGGTCCTCTCACCGTAGATCCTGAAACAAGTGCACTAATTGTCTGTCCTCCAGTCACTCCTCCTAATGCTAATGAAAGATTCTCCTTTGCTAGTCTTGCCTTCTCCACAACTACCTCTAAGGTCTTAGGTCTGTGCATCCAAACCTCTCCACCAATATGATCATTAAAACCTCTCACAAAGTGTTGAATCAACATCGGCTCATCATCTGCATATCCAGCATATTGTCTTAGCTCAAAGAATTTTTGCTCATACTACTCCACAGTCATCCTCTACTATCTCAAATCATGAAACTCATCGGCCTTCCTCTGCCTCCAATGATCTAAAATAAATCTAGCACAAAACCACCTCAAGAATAATTCCCAAGATATTGTCACTATGTCCAAATGCAACTTGTGTTCCTCCATGTGTCACCATGTCGTCGCAAAATCACAACAAGGCCTACTCACTTGCTGGTCAAAAAATAATAGAAATCATCTCAATCATCCATGGCCTATCCACATGGAAGAGAGCCTAAAATATACACAATGGTGTAAGAAGAAAATATACTCAAAGCCATCAAAATGCATCAAACTGATCAAACCAAAACTGGGAAATATTAACAAACCTCAAATAAAGCCTTTGGTACAAAAATCAATTCGGGAAAATACTTAAAAAATGACCAAAACTGGGAAAATACAAAACACAGACAGGTTAGCGCTTTTGCCCCGCAGGACAACACTTTTGTCAAAAAGAACAACGCTTCTGTCAAGAAGAAGAACGCTTATGCATTCCAGAATTGCACATATAAATCCAGAAACAACACTTATCTTTCTAGATTCACGCTTATGCATCCTAAGATAGCACTTATGTTGCGTAGAGCAACGCAAATGCAATACAGAATAGCGCAAATGCAATACAAAACAACGCTTTTGCGCAGAACTTACAGAAACTTAGAAAACTTTCAAGCAAAATAATAAAATACAGACTTAACGAAAGGGCTCAAAAAACATATGAAAAGAAACGCCCAAAAACAAGGAATTCTTGGGTATAGACACAATAAAATAACTCAACCTATAAACCAAGATTTAAACAAATAACTTCAGAACAATTTCTCACAGAGCCATGAAATGCATACACAGGAAAACAAAAATAAATATCTCCCAACAACTATATAAAACCTCTCATAACATAAAGTTTCCTTCCCAAATATTTCCTTCAACAATATTAAAATTATAGAGTAAATAATATTTCAACCCAATACCCAAAAACAATGCAAACACAATGCATACACAGAGAAGCCATTGAAAACCAAAATACAAAGTGAAGAACTCCAACCTGCAACTTTGAAGTAATGGATTGAAGTTGAAGAAGAGATCCCACAAGCCAAGCCAAATCCAATCCAAGCTCCAGCCAAATCCAAGAGAGAAGAAATCCAAAAACAAGCAGAAATTTGTTGAAGAAATTTTCCAGAGAAGAGCAAAAACCAACCCGAAAAACCTCACAGGAAAGAAAATAAAAAGCAACATTAATCCACAAACCCTAGCCTCAATCTTGGCCAATCAAAATATTCCATTTTGGAGTATATTTTACCAACCCCCATATAATATAATTTATTCACCCATTTTGAATTGGACCAATGAGAGTGAAGGGTAGGTTAAGTAAATAAAATATACTTATCCAGTTAAGTGGGATTGTTTTATTTTTTTATCTAATTTAATGTGTTCATACACCCCACTTAGGAATAAAGTCAAACTATTAAATAAATATAAGCTGTAAATAAATAATCCAAATGGGGATTAAAATCAAATAAACCAAAAGCTAATAAAATAAATTAAAGAACCAAAAAAATATAACATATCAAATAAATATTAAACCATAGAAAGTCAAATAAATAATTAAATAATCAAATACTATTAAAGATTAAATCACAAATATTAAACAACAATAAAGCTTATCAAATATTAAAATAATCATAAAATCAATAAATGTTAATTATCAAATAAGTATAAATATCAAATAATTAAATACTCAAAACTTATAAATTAAATACTTTAAAATAAACATTACCAAATATAAAACTAAACATCAAGAGCCACATAATTACTCTAACATAATCAAGTAAATCAACCAGCATAAACTGAACTCACAATACCAAAAGACCAAGCTTACTAACTGACATGGCGAATTACGCCAAGACACTGACTACTCACAGTGAACAACTTAGACCTAGAGTATGTGAGGGGAAACTCATGCCATCTCCGAACCACATAAGCCATTAGAACTAAAGAGATGCTCAGACCTGTGAAGCCAGGTGGAGTGGATGTCTGGTACCTGCAAAATCCTGCAACCACAAAACGACAATACAACATATACATATACATATATACGACAAGCAAGTGATAGAGAATCGCGACGACACATCTCGCTCGTAATGAGTGATGTGGAATCGTCTCTATCATGAAGACAGTCAAACAATAATCAAACACATCTCATAAACATCTCATCATATGTAAACATAAAGTAGGGTTAGCATAATCATAATCATCATCAAAACCATGATAAATCTAATCTATCAATAATCCATCACATAGTGAGCATATAAAATCCATCGAGTACATATATAATTAAATTACATGATCAATCATGATAGTACCAACATCCATATAGATAATCAAAATAGCACATGTCAAATATTGTCTAACATCAATCATAATTTACTGAAGCACATGAGTAATCATCATCCAAATCATCAAAATATAGTCTAGATAAGTCTATCAAGCATAATATAAAAGTCAACTCTTATCAAAATAAGTCAAATCAAGGGTGGATGCTACAAGGTGGTTCCACATGGTCGAGTGGTTTGATACCTTCTTTCATTAGGATGCTCATCGTTGTATGCTCTTGCATGGATGTGGATCTCTTATCTCTTCATCTATGGATGTACATTTGTAGAAGATTGATGTGCATGCTTCATGTGACATATGTACTTGTTGAGTTTAGGAGATAATTGTGTTGTGGTTGAGAGCTATCCTCCTTGATGTAAATGGATATATTATTCATATGTAATGGTAGATGATAAATTAGGTGAACATATTGATGTATCTTTCTTGTATCTTGGATAATGCTCATTAATGGAATTGGTTCTATAGATATCCTTATAGTGTTATGTGAAAGTCTATGATGATCAAGGAAATGGATTAGTAATGTGGTAATTAGTATTGGAAATGGAATAATGATGCTAGGATGTTGTATAAGTGATTGGGATTAGGAACATTTGTAATTGGTGTTTCAAAATGAATCTCAAGGTTTTAATGGGATTTTATTATTAATGGATCTATTTATGATGGATAGACTAGTGAGGTATTTTATGTATGCATGAAAGAGAAAGGTTAGTTGAGCTATAATGCATTGGATTATGGTAGTAAATATGATGTTATTCTTATGTGGATATGATCTTTATGAGGTTGTTGTTGGAATCCAAGAACATAGAGAGGAGTGGGTGAATCAGTGTTCTACCAAAATGATCAATTTTAACCTTATTAAAACATGCATACACCAATTGGTATACCGGTACATATATAATTGAAAGAAGTAAATCAACCACTAAGACAATCACATAAATGAATACCATAACACACATAATTATACATGGAAAACCTCAAAGAGGAAAAACCACGGTGGGATTTGTGACCCACAATATCAATCCACTGGCCATATGAAGAGATATTACAAAATATAGGGGCCTTGACTTGTAGGAAGGCTTACATGCTAGAGAACACTGCTCAATCACAAAAGGATCCTCACTGACTACATACAAATCTAGACTACAATCTGAAGAAATGATTAAATTGCAAAGATAGCATCTTTTATGCCTGAATACAGTTCCGGTTTAAGCTTTGTCTGTTCTGGTCTGAAAACCCTTAACCCTATACCGGAATAACCCTTTACAAAAATATCCTCACATACATAATCTCTCTCATATATTTCACATCCCCTTCATTATTTCCTTCCTTATTCATCTTACAAAATGATCTAACCAGCTAACCTATATACCCCTTACAATTCAGCATGCCTTATGTCGGCTTACAAAGATAATTACAATATGAATATACGTGTCGGCTCAATAACATAAATACATGAATATCAAAAACAATTCACGATGCCAAATCCAAAAGATGTCAGCCTCCAATACCGATAACCTGATTCTAAACCATGTTGGCTTGCATTGCTGGTATCCAAAGAATTCCTTCCAACCTGTTGACATCGGTGCCGATATCGGTGAAGTGTCTGTGAAGTGTCTGTCAGTACACAACTAAACCAAAATATGAAGCTGGAACAAGTTGCCATGTTGCCATCAATGACAACATATTGAAACCAACCAATTGAGTGTCAATTGCCAACAATCTGCCCCTTTGTCATTGATGGCAACACTCATGTGAAAAATGGTCATGGTTTCCATCTGTCGGTTTCATCCTGAGCCTACTCCCCCTGAGCTGAATATTCATCTATGATCATAATAAAAAATACTCCATATCTTCATATCTTCACCTATACTCCCCCTAATGTATATTGTATATGGTGAAAATGGATAACAATAATAACGATATTGAAAGGCTAAATGAATTCAACCACAAAACCCTAGCCTAACAACAACAAAGATCCACCATAACATATGAAGATTACCTAAGACAATGCAAATCAAATGAAATCACAAAGATTATACCATCACATGTCCAATCGGGTTTGGATCTCCATTCTTCCTATCTCCATTGATCTTGCTTGATATATTTGCTCTCAGATTTTATGTGCACAAGAGCTCAACAAAGAACGGAATGTGGTTGCAAGTAGGATTGCATATGCCAAGTAGTCAATTGATCAAGTAGTTAGATTGATTAGGATGATTGATTACGGTTGATAATGAAGGAAGCATCTCCTTATATAGAAGACACTATATGAAATGGATAAGATTGAGAGGTGTAAAAGGAGGTCGGTTATGATTAGAGGGTAGGTAAAAGAAATAATAAAATAATGAAAGAGGTAGGTAGTGTATGAATTAAGATATGAATGACATGTGTCATGGGTAGAAAAGGCTAATGAATTAATTAAATAAATAAAGATTTATTTAATTAATAGAAGAAGTGGGATCAATTAAATAAATAAGATATTTATTTAATTTAGGAAAAGGATAATTTAAATAAATAAATGTATTTATCTAAATGAGAAATAAGGTTAGAAGAGGATAAATGAATTAATTAAATAAATAAAGATTTATTTAATTAATAGAAGAATTAGGCTAAAGTAATTAAATAAATAAAATATTTATTTAATTAGACATGACAATTTTAGGTGTCTACATATACAACTTCCTTTTTTCTTTTTCACATCACTATCTCTCCTCCTTCAACATCAATTTCATCAAAAATACCAAAAAGATACCAAAAACCGGGATGAAAAATGAAAGATTGTACAATGAATATGTCCCAAAATACCTTACCAAAGCTGGATGTATTAGAAAATATCCGGATAGGCCTTCTCCAAAATCTCTAGATAGGTATCCCAACCAGATTTGAAAGTGTCGGAAATAGATACAAGTCCATTTAGCATATGGGCAAATGACTCTTTCTCATTAAGCTCTGCCGGTGTGGGCTTACCAACCATATCTATACACTCCTTCTTATGTACACTTAGTGAATCCAACCAGGGACTCTCCAAACCTCTAAGACTTTTGGTTCTCCTTATGATTTTATCTTTTTCTTTCAGAAGAGCAAAAACTTGGGCTTCCAAAACCAAAATTTGACCATCTATAGATATAGTTAATGAATGAAATCCATCAAAAGAATTGGCTATACCTGCAATCTCCCTAAATATCCTTAATCTTTTTATCTATCTCAGTTGTGAGTAAACATGTATTACAGCATACTCTATAGATATTAGTACAGTGCCTCAAAGCATTATCTATCAAATTCAAATTTTCATCAATCTTCTTCCTCTCGGACTCAATCACTTGATCAAATGTAGTTCTTTTTGCCTGTGTGAACCTCTCGAGTGCTTTTCGGTTTGATATCTGTTGCAAAGTCTAAAAATCCTTTGAAATGTGCTTGGTGATTGTATTAAGCTTGTCGGATGGGCTCGCTTCTCTGTCAAACTTGCACTCTGGCACAAGTCTATGCAAAACAGTGATCGACTGGTCAATAACCCCTTTATCCATAGATCCCTCCTTCAACATTTTATGTGCAGCCATCATCATGAGTTCAGTAGAACTCATCTCAGTTATGATTATCTTTTCAACCTGCGAGGTTTCAATTGAAAACAATAATGGACTTGCTACCGGTTCCTTGCCAGATTCCCCTTTGTTCTCCTCTAAATTTTTAACCTTTATAGCTTTCTCACTTGCACCGGTGGCTTCGCCACTTGGTGCAGACTTAGTAACTATCAGTTCCTCCCTAGGAACTGTAATCTCATCCTATACAAATTGATCTAGAGGACTGATGTCCTCAACATTAGTATCATGTACATTATCAACCTCTGCACTCTCTTTATCTACCACTATCTCAACATTTGCCTGTACATTTTTATCTACTAGGGGCTTAATATCCACTATCTTAATGTTTTCAAATTTGAGGGTAATATACCTATAATACCTTTACCTTTTCCTTCAATTGGGATGTCTGCAATATCTATCTTAGGTTCCAGTGAAGTATAAAAACCATGGTTCTCTTAAAATAACTTAACCCATGCCTTGTGTGTCTCCTTGATTATCTCATTTACTCTACCTAACATAAGACTGATTATTATATGCTTGTTGTTAAAGATTTTCCTATCTGCAACCTCTAGTGTCTTTTCCATCTCTTCTGGAGCAATAGAAACACAAATAGATAACAACTCTTGTATCTTTATACGCCTATCCTCTTGCATTGTTGATAGTCTTCTAGCATCTAAAATATCATACAACTGTGCTGGTATTTGGTCTTCAATTTCTATCAAGGCTTTCTTATAGATATCCAAATACAACAAAATTGATTCCTCTACTTCTCTTTGTTCATCATTATCTAAATGTTCAAAATAAAACTGTACACTCTTTAACATATCATCTTTAGTAATTTCATCAACTAACTCTACACAATTTTTAGGTGGAATGATAGTTACATTACCGGATTCAATGTCATCCTTCTTCTTTCTCCTTCCAGTACCGGATGGGGTTGAAGGTGTTTCTTTTGGTGCTCTTCTCTATGTTGGTACCCTGATAGTAACTTTCCTAACTAGTTGCTTCTTAGCCTCTACCTTGGTCTCTTCAGTTTTCTTCCTCAATACCCTTTTGAATGTCAAGGGTGTGTCATCTTCAAATGTAGATTGTGCTGCAATAGACTCAATGAATATTTCTAGTTCTTTCCTCTTCTTGCCTTTCTCTGGGACAACATCAATCGAAGCTTTGATGTCCTACGAAACCTTTTCCACAAATTTACTTGCCTTGCTCTCCTGCTTCTCTCTCTTCTTCTAGTTGAACTCAGTTTCAACCTCTTGTGTCTTCTGCTTAGCAGTGCCAAAGGTTTTTACAGTTTCATCTATCGGTGCATCAATTAGCACTTGTGCATAAGCATCAATAATTTGTGCATCAACTTCATAACCCATTTCCTCAATCCAAATCTTTCGGGGCCTTATAGCTTCCATCAAAATTTCATCTTTCTTGACCATGAAGCATATGTCGGTTGAGTACTTCTCAACATTGTGCTTGGGAACCCTCATCCTAGAATTCATAGCCTTTTGAAATGCTTTAAAACAACCCCACACTTTGTCATCTCTTTGACTACCCAATGTAGCAATTGACTATTTTAGTTACCTCCCTACCGAGATATTGAATGCCTATTTTCTCTTCCCAAAAATTGGGAGTCTAATTGATGAAAAATAGCAATAAACAGACAATTAGGTTACCATACTGAAAAAGTTCCTTTGTTTTCTCCTTTAATCTTTCCTAGGTTAATCAACAGTTCATCCAACATCCAACCACATAGATCTAACTTCTCAATCTCCCTCATCATTTTATGACCTGCATAAATGCAAGAGCTAGAAATAGAATCAGTTGATTTGATTGTGTTACCCTGTAACTGATGACCATGCTTTCAAATCTGATGTCTGTGTTGGTGATAGTACTAAGCCTCATTGACTTCTTGTCTGATGTTGTACTGATAATCTTGTTGACCTGATCATTTGAAACTTTCTTTCCCGGACATTGTCCAACCTACGGTAAACTGGTGATTTCCCTGATGACCTCCTTCGTAATCTTATACAATTTATCCAACCAAATAAACTCTCCATGCACCCTGCTTAAAACATACCTAACAATTTCATCTTAAAATTATGGAATATCTAGAATGTTAGTAAACCCTAAATCCACAATATACTGGTATTTGTGCTTAATCTTTCTAGAATCTCCCATTAGATCATTCATGTACATGCTCTTAATATTAGTCATTCCCAAATCCTCAATATGACAGTGAATGTAGACTCGTACATCTTCGACAAACATGACTCTTTCCAGGACACGAGGAAAAACTCCAACCAAATCGTACAAGGTAGCAACATGAGGATATCACTTGAAAGTCAGGCTGGGATGGTCCTTGACCTCAACAACAATCGGATTTGCAACAAATATAGGTGTAGATGATGACCCCGCTTCCATGATTGAAGATAAATACCCATGAATAGTTGCCGGTGAAAAATCCTAAAGACTTCTTCCAATCGCTGGTGAAATCGCTCAAGATGATATCGATTGCACTGATTCACCTTAGACTTCCTATGAATCGCTCTGAATTCAAAGTGATCAGGAATGAAGTGAATTCAACCTTTTATCCTCCAAGAAACCCTAATCTTTCATTGACATCAATGACTTTCAGTGGAAGATACCAGATCTCAATCAAACATCTCCATACCGGATAAGCATCTCCATGTTGAGATTCCCAAAGATACTGAGAGGGGGGGGTGAATCAGTATCTTTCCGGTTAATGGATTTTCTAAACTTATTAAATGAATTGCATCTCAAAACAGTATACTGGCAAACAAGAATTAATGCAGTAAATAAGAACAATAACCACAACATAGAAAGCACACCATAACACAATATTTTTAACGAGGAAACTCGGTGTGGGAAAAACCTTGGTGGGATTTGTGACCCACAATATTCTCTCACTGGCCAATAAGTGAATAGTACTGATACAATAGATGCTTGCACATGCAGGAAGGCCAACTGCCTAAAGCTCACTACTCAAATACAAAAGAGAAGTCTCACTGACTTACAAAAATGGATTAATTAAATCCAATATCATGTACTACTTCGGATCAGCATCTGTTATGCCAGGTTCAGTATCGGTTTAAGCTCATGCAACAATCATAAACCTTATTCCACAATCTGCCTTAATATTCATATATATTGTCCATCTCGCATATTCCTTTATCAGATGTTCTATAAGATCTCATACTTATATATGAGCCTTTTTACAATTCACCTTGTTGGCTTACAAAAAGATTTTACAAATAAATACAAAATACAATAGACAAAATCTTGTCGACGAAGGTGCTAGTGAACATCTTTGTTGTTGCCGCTGCCAGTGTCTGTGCCTGTGCCAGTGTCTGTCAATGTCATAGGATTGTAAGGTTGCCATCAATGACAATACCTTCAATCACCTACAATTTCTCATTGGAGTGTACATTTGCCAATGCTCCAATGTCTGGAACATCTTCTAGAACCTCTTCTCGGGGCATATGCGGTATTTTCATTAATTTTGCCTACCCCTAAGGCATCTGCCTTAGTTACCAGATGAGCTACCTACCAGTGCATTTCCATCTGCTTATTGTTCTTCTAACTTCCTGATCCATCTCTAGGTATGATCTTGTCGGATTTCATTTACCTTCTCTTTTCCTTTCTCATTTGATCCTCCATTACCAACCGGTGGATTTTTGCTTCTACAAAACTTAGCAATATGTCCAACCTCATTACATGCATAACATGTAACATTGTTCTTTTGAATTGATTTGCTAAAACCAATGTAATTTCTTGACCTCCAATGATTAGCCATATGTCCAAATTTTCCACATGCATAACATTTAACATTCATTCTGCAATCTTTTGTCTTATGACCATACTTATTACATTTAGAACATTGACCAAGAGCAGAATCAGGGTTCTGATTTGCTCTATTTCTACATTGCCTAGACATGTGACTAAATATATTACAAACAAAGCATCTACCACTAAATTTATAAGCATTAAACTGCTTTATTGATGCCTTATGATTTTGATCTTCATTTGCAATACCAGAACTATGTCCTTGTTCAAATCCAAGTCCAATGGAATCTCCATTTTGCCTTTGTCTCTTCAATAACTCATCTAGCTGTGTTGAACTAATCTTGAATTTTTCTTTATACTTACTTGCAATAGTTAAATCATCTCTCAGAATTATCATTTGTCTCTCAAGCTCTTGTTCATTACTCCAGGATTGTACTAAATCAGTTTTCAGCATATCATTCCCATGAACCAACCTTCCACATTCTTCAAATTTGTTTTTCAGAGATACAACAAGATTTTCTTCCTTTTTCTTCTGGTCCTCAATCTCTTTAGACAACCTCATAGTTATAACTTGTATTTAATTCCTCATATCCATGTTCTCCTGACTCAACTTCAGATATCTCTCATTAAGTGCATCTTTCTCATCATTATCCTTATTCTGCAAAAGTTCCTTCCTCCTAGCCTAAACATATGACAGTCTCTCTTGTAGGATAAGAACGAATTCCTGAGAAGAATTCAATCCATCTTTTAGCTTCAAGTTCTTCATCCTTTTAGCATCATAATCTTCAAGTGTCACCTCAAGTTGCTTCTCCAAACTCATATACATGGATTTCGGATTTAGGATATTCTTCAAGCTATTAAAATTCATCTAAGGCACAAGGCTTTGATACCAATTGTTGGAATCCAAGAACACTGAGAGGGGGGGTGAATCTATGCTCTACGGGAATGATCAATTTTAACCTTATTAAAACATGCATACACCAACCAGTATACCGGTACATATAAAATTGAAAGAAGTAAAGCAACAAATAAGACAATCACATAAATGAATACCATAACACACAAAATTATATGTGGAAAACCTCAAAGAAAAAAAACACGGTGGAATTTGTGACCCACAATATCAATCCACTGGGCATGTGAAGAGATATTGCAAAATATAGGGGCCTGTACTTGCAGGAAGGCTTATAACCTAGAGCTAACTTCTCAATCACAAAAGGAGCCTCACTGACTACATACAAATCTAGACTACAATCTGGAGAAATGATTTAACTTCAAAGATAGAATCTTCTATGCCTGAATACAGTTCTGGTTTAAGCTCTATCTGTTCCGATATGAAACCCTTAACCCTATACCAGAATAACCCTTTACAAAAATATCCTCACATACATAATCTCTATCTATATTTCGCATCTCCTTCATTATTTTCTTCCTTATTCATCTTAAAAAATGATCTAACCAACTAACCTATATACCCCTTACAATTCATCATTCCTTATGCCAGCTTACAAAGATAAATACAATATGAATATACATATCGGCTCAATAACATAAATACATGAATATAAAAAAAAAATTGTCGATGTCGGATCCAAAATATGTCGGCCTCCAATATCGATAACCTGATTCTAAACCATGTCGGCCTGTATTGCCAGTATCCAAAAAATTCCTTCCAACCTATCGGTGTCGGTGAAGTGTTTGTGAAGTCTTTGTTAGTACACAACTAAACCAAAATATGAAGTCAGAACAAGTTCTCATGTTGCCATCAATGAAAACATATTGAAACCAACCAATTGAGTGTCAATTGCCAACAATTGTAAGTAATGACATTGAGGTACCCTAGGGAAAGATTAATTATAGATTTGTGTTTATTTCCACTTGCTTATAGTGATTTTATGTTTATGTTCATGATGAAAAATATGTATATCTTGTTAATGGATGATGAATGCATATGAGTAGTTAGTTGTATATGTTGCATTAGTAGATGTTTGGAAAAAAAAATATTATCTCTAATTGTATGTTAGATGGTTAATCTCTCTAGGGTATTTTCATGAGCATTACATAAATTATAAAGATATTCTTTAGTTATCACATTTACTATACATGTTGGATCAATTTGCACCCCTCGTGAGATTTTATCTTTGATCTTCATAGTGATATATAGTGGGCCATTACATGCAACAATAGTCTCACTAGGATCAAAGGTAATGCATAGCTCCTTAGGAGGTGTAGGTTAGTCAACAATATTCACCACATTATTAGACTCAATATTGGGAGAAAAATCAAGAAGCTCAGACTCAACCACATTACTAGAATGGGAAGGCAAAGGATTAGTAAATATTTGGAGGTTTTGATTAGGAGCTATGGATTTGTTTCCTTTGTCACTCACACTAGCTACTTATATGGTATTGCTATCAATAAAGTCTTGAATTCTACTCCTTAAGGTATAACAGTTCTATGTATCATGACCAGGTTAATGATGAAATTGGCAAAAGGGTTTGGGATCATGAGAAAGTGGAAAAGGTTTGGAGGTATAAATTGGCTTGATGGGAGGAAGTTTCAACATATTTTTATTTATCAATTTTTTCATTATGCTATGCAAATACTTAGAAAGAGGAGTAAATTATTTTCTAAAGTATTTGGATAAAGGGGCCACACCTAATGTCATGACTGCCACTTGAGTATTGATGTTGTTATTTATTTTGATGTAGCCCTTGTTTGGTTTGTTTAGCACTTTCATTCTTATCAATTGGAGCCATTGAAGGAGATTATTCAACTTGAATCACTTGAAACTGATGTATATGGTGAAAAAATGATGATGATAAACTATTGCAAAACCACAAAGATCCAACCACAAGAAAAACCCTAGTTCTACAACAAAAGCATTCACCATACACCAATGAAGAAACCTAATAGAATTCAAATCAACAAATTGAAATAATAATACCATTCACATGCCAAGTTGGGTTTGATCTCCATTGTCTCCTATCTCCATTGATCTTGTTTGATATATTTGCTCTCAGATTTTTGTATTGTGCACAAGAGCTCAACAAAGAGCGGATTGTGGTTGTAAAGTTGATTGATTGCATAAATATTGTTGGACTAGATTAGGAATGTGAAAGGATAAAGGAATCCTCTTATATAGAAGACACTTTAGAAAATGGAGGGATAAGATTAAGAGGTGAAAGAAATAAATGGACGGCTAGGATTAAAGGGTAGGTAGAAGAAATATTAAAATAATGAAGGGGGTAGGTAGAAAAAAACTAAGAGATAAATGACATGTGTCATAGAAGGGAAAAAGCTAATAAATTAATTAAATAAATAAATATTTATTTAATTAATAGAGGAAGTGGAACCAATTAAATAAATAAAATATTTATTTAATTTAGGGAAAAGATAATTTACATAAATAAAAATATATATTTAAATAGGGAAAGTGCTAGAAGAGGATAAGTGAATAAATTAAATAAATATGAATATATTTAATTAATAGAAGGCTTAAGATAAAATAATTAAATAAATAAAATATTTATTTATTTAAATAGGACAATTTTAGGTGTCTACAACTGATAATTATGAAGCATTGTACACAACTGCGTAAAGGAAGTAAACTCATAAAAGAGAAGCTTATGCTTAATGTCTTTTTGTAAATTAGAAATAAAAATTATTTGAACATCTTGATGAGGCATAGGATAAGCAATTTGAGGATACAAATGTTTATATCTACCAATAAAATTCAGTCACTTTTTTTTTAACACCTTGCTTACAATGAATCAAATCAGTCAAAGTAATCTTAGGACCAATACTATTGTGAAATTGTTAAATCAAAACATTAGCTAATTGTTGAAATGATATAATAGAATGAGTCAAAGAACAATACCATTGCAAATATTTATCCATAAAGAATCAAGTAAATAATTTAGCCATAGAGTCTTTGATCATGAGCAAAGTCACAACATAAAGATTGGAATATTTTCACATGAGTCAAGGGATCACTATTTCCATTGTAAATCTCCAATTGATGGACTTCCATATGTTAAGGAGGGAAAACATGGACAATTCCATCAGATAATGGGCTCACTACATCAAATGCGGGAACATTAAACTTGGATTGGGTAATGGAAGCTAACTGTTGTTGTAAGGATGAGATAGTTTGGGCTAAGTTATTGATGGTTTATTCGATGGAAGGATTGGAATTGAACATATTGGATTGTGATGGAGGAGTAAAATTGTTGTATGTAGGTTGAGGTTGAGAGTAAGGAGGTGGAACACTATAATATGTAGGTATGGGAGATAATTGTTAGACACAATGCACCACTGAGAGGGGGAGGGGGTGAATCAGTGGTTCTCAAATCTCTTTCCCTTTTGCAATCCTATGTGAGAATATCGGTTGATAGATTTAACTCAATGTAGACTTACCAATTAAGGAGGTAAATGCAAACACACTCACAAGGGGAAATCACATAACACCAGCATATACAAGGAAAACCCAAGATGGGAAAAACCTTGGTGAGCAATGTTGTTGGAGTCTACTGCTCCAATCCAACCTCACAATAAAACATAGTTACAAAGTTTAGAGCACCAACCCCTGACTTTAGGGCACCAACCCAAGGAGCTACAACCTCTGCATTTAGGGCACCAACCCAAGGAGCTACAACCCCTGCACCGAGCTACAACTCAATGTTCACAAAGTAAACATCAAATACATAAGCAGTTATCTTGTTACAAGTGAATCTTGCAACCATTATATATATATATATATATATATATATATATATCTTACTCTGTCAGTGAGATACCTTCTCTGCTTCACTGACTCACTTCTCTGTTGCTCTTCACCTACTACTTCACTGCTGGTAAGCCCTACTAGTTTATCTCTCTTCTGTACTACTCTCATTATATTTCCTTTCACTACTCTTCTCTTCACCAATTCTACACTCTGTCGATTGTCTATTTATCTTCTCCGCATCCTTCTTCACTTCTGCTCTACCGATATGAACACTACCAGTTCTTCTGTCCAATCGGTTGAATGCTTCAACCAGGTTGTCTCTCACTCTCACTCTCTTCTCAGATGCTCATTGAGCACTTGGCTGATTTTCTCTTACTTACAGAAGTCTTTCGCTTTGCAATCACACAATATTCTTCTATTCAACAACAACAAATAATCTCTTTGGCCTTCACACTTATACCCTAGACTTCATGCCAAAACCCAATTCAATATCTAGACGGTTAGGTTTTCCTCACCATCCTCGAGGCAAACCAAATCCAATTAGATCTTATCATATCTTGTCCGATCTGATCTCTTAGACTATCAATCTACATGACTCCGCTATTTACGTATCTCCTAGATTACACCTTTAATCTCTGGTGACTTTACTTTTACCCTAATAGTTGATCTCTTGGTCAAACACAAAAGATTTGTCATGCTATTTCCTCCATCGCCTCAATCTTCTCAATCTCTCTTAGCTGACTCGTAGCTGTCTTCCAGATCTCGAGCATCAAACCCCTGCAATAGCTCTGTAGCATGTCCCATGATTTGTGTGACCTTTCATTAAAGTCAACCAACCCTGCAACAAACATGTCAATGTACATTCCATCTTTATCCAAACATTGTTTTGCCACGTTGACTCCATGTGGCATCCATATCGACCAAGTGCCAGCTTGGCACTTCATGTTGGTCTAGATAGGATCACCGACCAGCCACTCTATCGATTCCTCTTTCCTGTCGGTTTTCTAACCATTCCAGTATCACACACTATACCGGTAACCTCATCATATCTGCATTTTGTTGAACTGTAGGTGGAACACCTTGACCAGTCTTCAGACATGTCTTTCTTGAGAAAGCTCATTTTCTCATTTCCCTAAGGTGGAGAGTCATCTGCATCTGCACCTTACTCATATTACTGGTGGGCTTACATACTGGTTATCACTCATGATGACACCAGTCATAAACCTTCACTAGACTCCTTCATCAGTCAGACCATTCTCCTCTGACTGTATCTGCTCGGCCAGTTTGTCTAAATGACAAACACATTACTCCTCTTTAGCATGCCTTATCTATCAGTCCAGTGCATAACCCTGATCTCATGCACTTAAGGTATTCCCTCAATTCACCGGTGGATCTAGTGCGATCCTTCAAGTCCTTGCCTTTACCTCTTCACTCTTATCTCACCAAACTATAATGCACTCAATGAATATAGGAGATAAGCCCCACTTACTTGGTGGAGTAACACCTTGTCATTTGCTCATGTGAGTTCCCTATTTGTGCAACATATCTTCAAACATGCACATGTGAACCAATGTGAGCACATTCACTATCATTCATTTCTTCCCATGATGACTGCATCTTCAACCGGTGAGGGTCCTATAGTTCTGCAACCTCACAGCACACTGTTTCATTCTTCTCTTCCGGTGTTGATGTGATTCAGATAACATTCTGCCTCTTCATCATAAACAACAGCTCAAACACCTCTCTATCTCATCACACAAGTTAGGCACTAACTTGTGTACTGGTGACTCCTGAGGTCATCTTCCTTACCTTTACCGGTGTTCTACAACACAAGGTGATATCCAAGAGATCACATCATGTACTCCTTCATAACAGTGTTGCACGTACATCTCTTCTACTAGTAGTCATCAAATACCGGTTGACATCAATGACAGCACAATACCAACAATAATTGGGTCACAAATGGAAGACTCACAAAAGGAGGTATAAAATAATTTTGATTACCAAGGTTGCCCTCTTAACTAATATGTGTAGGATTAACATTTTGTGTGGAATTAGTCATGATTAAAATTGTGAATGTAGGCACACTAGGCAAGGATGTGGGCATAGGAATAGAATGATTGACCTGAGTAGTAGCTTGAGTGTAACCAAATACTTTAGCACAACTTTTGATAGGCATGATACTAGTGTCAACAATATGAGAAAGGCCACACAACAAATCAACACCAATTTTATCACTTTGAACCATTCTTTTTAATCCTTGAATCAATGGGATTGCCTCACTTTCCACTTATTGTTGACTCATCCATTGTTGAATATTTTCAAATTCATTGTCAATCTTCTCCAATTGGTCAATTGAAACCCTAGTTAGTGATTCATCCACATCGTGATACTTATTAGAAGAATGGGGATAAATGACATCATTTTTTGGATTAGAGGAACCACCAACATTCTCATGCAATAAATTATGCAAATTAAGCTCCATATCCATAATAATTAAACCTTGGGAAGCCTTAATTTTACAACTTCTTCTCATGGAAATATTGTAGGTAGGGCTAATGGTAACAAAACACATGTACAAAAGAGGAAAATTTTAATTTGAAATTGAAAAATTGCGATTAGATAATGGAAAATTATGTAAAAATGATTGATTAACCAATTAATTACACAATCTAATTTGTGAATTTGAAAGATAAATGAATCTAGATCATAGCATAGCATATCATAAAGATCAGATTTGAAAAAAGATTTGAAATATTATGCAATCCACAAGTAAATTTTAGAATTATAAATTAGGGGTTTTTTGTGAATTCTAGACTTTGGATTATTGTTTGGGAGGATATTGTGTATCTTCATTTCAGATGGTTCATGAGTTGGTGCTCCACAAGTTATCTTTCCTCGTGACAGCTGTTGATTGGTTGTGTTCTTGAGCTTTGAGACGTTGACCGATGAAGAGTTGAAAATAGGTGTTGGTGCAACTATTCTGGATGATTCTAACATGCTTGCTGGTGTTTCCTAGTTGTGTCCTATTTGTTTTGGTGATCTTCATTGATAGTTGTGAGATTTTTTGGTGATTTCTATGAACCGGCGATGATTTTCATGTTATGCAGTATTTTTGGTGGTGTAGCATGTTGCGGTTGATCTTGGAAGAATTTCTGGTGGATGTAATCATTTGGGAATTTAAATTAGGTCAATGTTATGTAATGTAAATCATAATATTGGTCCAGTGGTTGATCTTTGTATCATGCAATGTAATTTTTGTAATTGTGAGTTGAGGGTTAGGATTTAGCCGACCTTGTTATCAAGGTTGATGATTTATATATATAGGTTAGATGCTTATGTAATTTAGGTGTCGATGTTGTGTTTGCATTATCAGAGAGAGGTGATTATGCAAACAAGAGAGTTATCATTGAGTGAAGTATTTAGGTGTGTTTGGTGTTGCAGAGAAGACAATTGTACTTAACCGAAACTATCATCAAGCAATTGTAGATGCTATCATTTTAGTTCATTCCTTTCGGATTATAGTTTGAATCATATTGTAAGTCAGTGAGACTTCCCTGAGTTTTGTAGCCTTCCAGGAATATATCTTTTAAGCAGTGAGCTCTAGGCAGTGTGCCTGAATGCATGTGCATTCCCCATTATAATATTTTCACATACTACTACAGAGTATCATCTTACTGTGGGTAGGTTCCCACTGTGGTTTTTTCCTTAACCAGGTTTTCCACGTCAAAATCTTAGTGTTGTGTGTTGTGTTGTTAATTTTCTTATCTATTATTGATGCAGTCTATCAATTTATGTTTTGGAGTTTGTTTTGTTGCGATCCGGTGAAGACTGATTAACCCCCCCTCTCAATCTTCCTTCTTGATCGTTGCTAACAATTAGTATCAGAGATAGATCCTCTAGTAGAAGCTTAATCGCTTGAAGAGATCTAGGATGGCGGCTCAAGGTATCAAGAAGGCCAGTCTGAGGTTTGATGGAAGCAACTATACTGTGTGGAAGAGATGGATGGAGGTGCATTTGGAATGTCTTGCATAAGATTTATTGGAAGATTACTAAGAATGCCTATGTTGTTCCTCATAATGGACCATCCACTCCTGATGAGGTTAAGGAAGCTGAATATAACATCAGAGTGAAGGAAGCATTGCTCAGTGCCTTGATTGATCCTGAAATGACAAATGTTATGGAACTTCAAACCACACATGAGATCTGGGTGAAGATTGAAATCCTGTATGAAGGTGATATTCAAGTGAAAGTTGCTAAGTTGAAGAGTTTAAAAGGAAAGTATGAGACATTGAAGACATGAGATGATGAGAACATACATTCATACATGGCTAAGGTGAATGAGCTTGTCTTTGGTATCAGATCTATTGGTAGAAAGATTAAAGAAGATGAGATTGTTGCTATGGTGTTGAGATCTTTGCCTCTTACTTATAAACATTAGGTTGCCACTATTGATGAGATTCAGAGTGTAACTACAATGACAAGAGATATGTTGGTTGGAAAACTTGTTGTGTTTGAGCTAAGAGAATTTGGAGAATCATATGGAAAGTCTGAGACAACATTCAAAGCATTAGCATCTATGTCTAGTAAGAAAAAATATGATCCTAATGAGTGCAAGATATCTAGATGTGAAAGAGAAAGAAGAGAGATAGAAGAGCAAGAAAGAGAGCTTGATGAGCTTGAAGCACTAATCACTCAGAGATTGCCTAAAGGTGTCAGTAAGTATGATGGAAAGTTGCCCTTGAAATATTTTTCTTGTAATAAGATAGGACCTTTTCCTTCTCGATGCCTGAAGAGAATGGCTAAGTATGACATACATGATAAGTTTGATAAGTGTGATAGGAATGATAGATGTGAGAAGCATGAAAAGTATGATAAGCCTTATAAGTCTAATTGGAAGTTTAGGAACCAAAAGAACTATTATTATGCTATAGATGAACGTGTTATAAATGATGAATCAGAAGGAGATGAAGCTGTATGTATTGTCATTAAAGAAGATAGACCTGTGCCTATTGATTTCACTAGCTGTTCTGTTAGGGAGAAAGCCTTGGCTGCAAAAGTAGAAGAAAAGGGTGAATGGGTGATTGACAACGGTTGTTCACATCATATGACTGGTGACAAAAAAAAATTTGTAAGCATGGAAAGGTATGATGGTAGAATAGTTAGATTTGGAGATGACAAAGCCTATGTAATCCATGGAAGAGGTTCTTATTTTTTTATGTTAAGTATAATATTGGTGATGTTTTTTATGTTGAAGGTTTGAAGCATAGTCTTTTGAGTGTTTGATAGATGGTTGATAAGGGTTATGGTGTACAATTCAAAAATGGTAAATGCAAGATCTTGAATGCCTCCAATATAGAGATTGCATCTGGAACTAAGACTGAATGTAACATTTTTCATTCGAATGCTATAGAGAAAAGTTGGTTGATTGCTAATATAGATGAGAGTTGGTTGTGGCATAGAAGAATGTGTCATGTAAACTTTTATTCATTGATCAAGATCAGTTCTACACAATATGTTAGGGATATGCCTAAGATTGTTAAACCTGTTAATCTAGATGTAAGGAATGTCAGTTGGGTAAGAAAACAAGAATTTCTTTCAAGAGTAAATGATATACATCAGATGGATTGTTAGATCTTGTGCATACTGACCTGTCTGGACCTACAAATGTTAGAAGTGTGCAGGGTGACAAATAATTTATATTGTTAATTGATGTTTATTCCAGAATGATGTGGGTTGTCTTTTTGAGGAAAAATTAGAAGCATTTAAGAAATTCAAGATATTCAAAGCGAAAGTTGAAACTGAGTCTGGATTGAAGCTGAAGTGTTTGAGACCTGATAGAGGTGGAGAATTATGTTTCGGTGAGTTCAATCCTTTCTATGAGATACATGGAATCAGAAGACAACTATTTGCTCCTAGGACCCCATAGCGGAATGGGATTATTGAAATGAAGAACTGTACTATTTTAGATGTTGTAAGAACCATGTTAATTGAAGGAAACATTCTGAAGGTCTACTGGAGAGAAGCTATTAGCACTACAATCTATACATTCAATAGAGTTCATATCCAAGGTGATACCAGTAAAACCCCTTATGAGCTTTGGTTTGGTCATGTTCAAGTAATGTGAAATATTTCAAAGTTTTTGGTTGCAAATGTTATATCAAGAGAGATGAACATATTGTAAAGTGTGATACTAGAAGTGATGAAGGTATCTTTTTGGGATATTATATAAATATCAAATCCTACCAGTGCTATAATAAGAGACCGAGAAAGATAGTTGAGAGTGAAAATGTGAAGGTGGGTAAAAACCTTGGGAAGGAGATAAAAGCTTATGATGAATGTAAAAAATGTTGTTTTAGCTCCTATTCAGCATAAAGAGCCTAAGCAGAATGATCTAGTATAGACTGTAAATCTGGATGTTGTTTTTGTTGGTGATGATGTGCAGAAACCTAAGGATCAGAACATTCAAAACATTCTGAGGTATGTCAAACTAAATCATTATGAGAATCAGATTATTGGTGATAAGAATAAAGGTGTGATGACTAGAAGAAGTATGTTTAATTTCTAAAGTTGAACCTAAAGATGTTGTTGAAGCTTGTAAAGATGATAACTGGATTAGAGCCATGGAATAAGAGTTAGATCAAATTGAAAAGAATAATACTTGGGAACTTGTGCCTAGACCTAAGGATAAAAATGTTATTGGTAATAAATGGGTTTTTATAAACAAATTGAATGAAGTCGGTGAAGTAGTCAGAAATAAAGTTAGACTGGTCTGCAAAGGATATTCACAACAAGAAGGGATTGATTATGAAGAAACTTTTTCTCTAATTGCCAGAATTGAAGTTGTTAGATTGTTTCTTGCTTATGTTGCTTATAAATTTTTCAAGGTATATCAAATGGATGTCAAATCAACTTTTTTGAATGGTGATCTAGAAGAAGAAGTTTACATTGAATAACCTAATGGATTTTGATTGTCAGATGATGGAGACATGGTATGTAAGTTGAAGAAATCACTTTATAGATTGAAACAAGCTCCTAGAGCCTAGTATGCTAGGTTAGACAAATACTTGCTAAAATTGGGATTTATCAAAGGTGTTGTTGAGAGTAATATGTACTTTAAGATTGAAAATGATAACATTTTGATTTTTGAAGTCTTTGTTGATGATATTATCTTTGGTGGTGATGATGATATGAGTATGAAATTTTTCGATGATATGCAAAAAGAATTTGAGATGTCTATGATTAGTGAGATGAAAATTTTCTTAGGTTTGCAGATTGCACAGATAGGAAAAAGCATCTTTATATCTCAAACTAAGTATGTGAATGAACTACTAAAGAAGTTTGGATTAGATGATTCCAAACTGGTTGGAACTCCTATGGTGATTGGTTGTAAATTGTCTAAAAATGATGAATCACCAAAAGCTAATCAAATTCTATATAGATCTATGGTTTGTGGACTGCTATATCTTACTCAAACTAGACCTCACATTATGCATGTTGTGTGCATGGCTGCTAGATATCAAGCTGATCCAAAGGAGAGTCATGTCACTATTGTTAGAAGAATATTTAGATATATAAAAGGAATTAAGGATTATGGTTTATGGTATCCAAAGAATGATGATTTCATGTTGTGTGCTTACACTGATGCAGATTGGGCTGGTGATGTTGATGACCAGAAGAGTGCTACCGATGGAGCATTCTTTTTAGGTAAAAATTTGGTTTCATGGGCTAGCAAGAAACAAGATTCAGTATCTTTATCTACTGTTGAAGCTGAGTACATTGTTGATGCTAGTAATTGCACTCAGATAGTTTGGATGAACAAATGTTAAAAGATATCAGAGTTATTTATGATGAGCCTATTGTTATATACTGTGATAATTCTAGTGCTATAAATATATCTAAGAATCCAGTGCAACATTCAAAGACTAAGAATATATCAATTAAATATAATTACTTGAGAGAGAAAGTCAATGAACAGAAGGTGAAGCTAGAATATGTAAATACTAAGGAACAAATTGCTGATATTTTCACTAAGTCTTTGCCTGCAGATACATTTGTCTATTTGAGAGACAAGTTAGGGGTATCCACCCCTCTTGATCAAAATTAGATGCATTGAGTTGCATCGATTTAGTGGAATTTAGAGCCTTTTATTTGGATTGATAAGTTGGTTCTACTCCTCTGTTAGAGTAGTCTGTTGATTTGGTTGTGTATCCCAGGGAGAGAGATTCATGATTCTGTATTGAGAGTTTGATTTTTCAGTTTTGGAGATCTTTGGCATTGTATTCAAAGGGGGAGAGAGATCATGTGAAAAACTACTTTAACTATCTTGATCTTAGGGGGAGTTTGATGGTAATATCTTCTTTCTTTGCATTGATTATTTTTCACATTCATATGTTGCCATCAATGCCAAAGGGGGAGATTGTTGATTATTGGGAAGATTGTTGGATTTGTTTGTTCATTATTGCTGCTAGGATATGTTGTTGTCATTTATTTCAACATTATTTTGGTGAGTTTGGTAAGATCTTTAGATATAAATTTTGTAGTTTGGTTTTGCTAATCACTGTTTTGCTGAATGCGGTATTTCCTCTGGTATATTCTGGTATGATCAGATCATGTGTTGAGACTATGGATTATTGTTTGGGATAATCTTGTGTATCTTCATTTCAGATGGTTTGTTATTTGGTTCTCCATAAGTTATCTTTCCTCGTGATAGTTGTTGATTGGTTGTGTTCTTAAGCTTTGAGACGTTGATCGATGAAGATTTGAAAAGAGGTGTTGGTGCAACTATTCCGAATGATTCTAACGTGCTTGCTGGTGTCTCCTAGTCATGTCCTATTTTTTTTGGAGATCCTCATTGATCATTGTGTGAGTTTTTGATGATTTCTATGTGTATATGGTGAAAATGGATAACAATAATAACAATATTGAAAGGCTAAATGAATCCAACCATAAAACCCTAGCCTAACAATCAACAAAGATCCACCATAATATATGAAGATTACCTAAGACAATGCAAATCAAACAAAATCACAAAGATTATACCATCACATGTCCAATAGGGTTTTGATCTCCATTCTTCCCATCTCCATTGATCTTGCTTGATATATTTGCTCTCAGATTTTATGTGCACAAGAGCTCAACAAAGAACGGAATGTGGTTGCAAGTAGGATCGTAGTGTAGTCAAGTGATCAAGTACTCAGGTCATTTGGATGCATCATTAGGGTTTGATAATGAGGGAAGCATCTCCTTATATAGAAGACACTATATGAAATGGAGAAATAAGATTGAGAGGTGTAAAAGGAGGTCGGTTATGATTAGAGGGTAGGTAAAAGAAATAATAAAATAATGAAAGGGGTAGGTAGTGTATGAATTAAGAGATGAATGACATGTGTCATGGGTAGAAAAGGTTAATGAATTAATTAAATAAATAAAGATTTATTTAATTAATAGAAGAAGTGGGATAATTAAATAAATAAGATATTTATTTAATTTAGGAAAAGGATAATTTAAATAAATGAATGTATTTATTTAAATGAGAAATAAGGCTAGAAGAGGATAAATGAATTAATTAAATAAATAAAGATTTATTTAATTAATAGAAGAATTAAGCTTAGATAATTAAATAAATAAAATATTTATTTAATTAGACATGACAATTTTGGGTGTCTACACTATGAACTGGTGATGATTTTCTTGTTATGAGGTATTTCTGGTGGTGTAGCATGTTGCGATTGATCTTGGTGGAATTTTTGGTGGATGTAATCATTTGGGAATTTGAATTACATCCATGCTTTGTAATATAAATCATAATATTGGTCTAGTGGTTGATCTTTGTATCGTGCAATGTAATTTTTGTAATTGTGAGTTGAGAGTTAGGGTTTAGCTGACCTTGTTATGAAGGTTAATGATTTGTATATATAGGTGAGATGCTTATGTAATTTAGGTGTCGATGTTGTGTCTACGTTATTAGAGAGAATTGATTGTGCGAACAAGAGAGTTATCATTCGGTGAAGTTTTAAGGTGTTTTTGGTGTTGCAGAACAGACAATTGTGCTTAACTGGAACTGTCATCAAGAATTTGTAGATGTTATCATTGCAGTTCATTGCTTCCGGATTGTAGTCTGAATCATATTGTAAGTCAATGAGACTTCCTTGAGGGTTGTAGCCTTTCGGGCATATATCTTTTGAGCAGTGAGCTCTAGCCAGTGTGCCTGAATGCATGTGCATTCCCCATTGCAATATTTTCACATACTACTACAGAGTATCATCTTACTATGGGTAGGTTCCCACCGTGATTTTTTCCTTAACCGGGTTTTCCACGTCAAATTATTGGTGTTGTGTGTTGTGTTGTTAATTTTCTTATATGTTATTGTTGTAGTCTATCAATTTATGTTTTGGAGTTTGTTTTGTTGTGATCCAGTGAATACTGATTCACCCCCCCCCCCCCCCCTCTCAGTCTTCCTTCTTGATTGCTGCTAACATGGAATAGATTGCATTTAAAAAATATGTTTTAGACAAAATTAACCATAAAAGAGTTGAAGAAACTTAATGAAGAGGTAGTGGAAATAGGAATGGATGATGAGAGATTTCAAAGAGAGAATAAATTGATGGGAGAATCTGAGGGTTTGTTGGACAAGAAAGAAACATATTGGAGATAGAAATCTAAAGAAATATGGGTGAAGAATAGAGATAAAAACACTAAGTTCTTTCATAATAGTGTTGAGGTGAGAAGGAGCTACAATAGGTTAACAATTATTAGATCAATGAGTAAGTGGTAAACTTCTACAAAGATCTCCTAAATAATTAGGATGGTTCAGATTTGAGAGAACAAAGAGATTTATTGGAATAGATTCCATGATTAGTAAAAGAAAAGAAAAATAAAATGTTGAATGAGAAATTTATTGAAGAATAAATCAAAAATATTATGGATCAACTAAAACTAGTCAAGGCCCTAGGGCTGGATTGATTCCCAAAAGTTATATTCTATAAATTTTGGTTCATTATAGGCAAGGAAGTAGTAGAGGCTATTCAACACTCTCGAAGATCTAAAAGGGTTCTTATAGAAATCAATAACACCCTTTTAGTTCCTGAACCAAATAAGGAGCAAGCTACAAGTTTGGATTATTTCAAACTTATATCTCTATGCAACAAATTGTATAAGATTATGTCCAAAGTGATTGCTAATAGACTAAAGAAATTTCTCCCTGACATCAAATCTAAGGAGAAAATAGGGTTTGTGTCAGAAAGATCAATCTTATATGGGGTCATAATAGCACAATAAGTCATGCATTTAATTCAAAAAATAAAGAAACATGGCATGCTTATGAAATTGGATATTTAAAAGGTATACGTTAAGGTGGATTGGAGATTTATTATGAAGGTGTTAGAGCCACTCGAGTTCAATCATTGCTAGATTTAATGGATCTTTTCTTTTATATCCAACCCCTAGATCTTTTTTTTTTAATGGTACTCTCGAAGTCTTATTTGAGACTTTGAGAGGACTAAGACAAGGAGGCCCACTATCTCATTTCTTGTTTATTATAATGGTTGAGCCATTATGTGGGTCATTGGTGAAAGCAACAATCAACAACTCCATTTATGGCTTAAATGTCCCCAACAATCTTCCATCGATAACACAACAACAATTTGTTGATGATAGAATGCTTTTTGGGGAAGCTAAATTGAAGGAAGCAAGGAAGTCAAAGAAGATATTCCAAAAAAAATCACGAGCTTTAGGTTAAGAAGTGGGGAAGGCCAAACATAAATTTATATATTTAATACAACAGAAAGGAGGGATTAGGAAATTATTAGTATTTTAGATTATAGGAAGGGACAATTGTGACGCACTTATCTAGGGACGCATTTGAAAAAATGAATCATATAATGTAGATTATGGAATTCTTTGAGAGAAAGAATCTCCTAAGATATATTCATGGAAGGGGAGGTGGTTATCCTAGGCAGGGAGGATAATAATGTTTAAAGTAGTAATTTCAACTCTTCCAATATATCTAATATCTTTCCTACCCTTATCCAATGAGGCTAATAAAAAAGTGAATCAACAAAAGAAAAACTTATTTTGGAAAGGTAAAATCAAAGAAGAACAAGATAGCCTTGATAGTGTGGACAAATATCTGTCAACCAAGATGGACAAATCAAGTTGGGATCAGGAAACAGATGCTCCAAAAAAAATCTTTAGGAGCCAAATTAATCTGGTGAATGTACAAAAAATCAAATTCCAAGTGGGTAGAGTTCTACTACAACACAAGTACTTGGATGATAATGAAGAGTCAAGCACCTTAAAGACAACAAACACTCTAAAAGGTTCAAGAATATGGAACTTTATGAGGGATTATAATCTCAATTTTTTTCATGGGATTTTGATGATTAAAGATCAACCTATTTTGGGAGGATTCGTCGAATGACAAAGAAAGATTGAATGAGATACTAAATATAAATGTTACCCAAGACGCTTCAACTCATTGAAGTTGGGGAGTCTTTGTAAGAGATTATGCGACAAGAGTTGTGAACATGTAGCCTTGACATGGGAATGGCCTTTAGTGAAAAACATGGGTCTACCAAGGAGAGAGGTCGAACAACTTAGAGAAGTTCTTCAAGGAAGAGTGATTTTGTTAAGGGAAGGGTAGGATGAAATCTTGTGGATGGGTTTAAAAATAGGACTATAGAAGACAACGGATGGTTATGTGTTTAGTGTTGGCATTGTGTTGTCATTGATGTCAACCGGTATAGGATGACAACTGATATAAGGGATGTATATGCAGCATTGTCATTGATGCATATCGGATGTGATGTATTTAATGTCACCTAGCTCAGCAAGTCATTGGTAAGGGAGAGAATGTTATTCAGCACAATGGCCATTGGAGTCACCAGTACACAAGATAATGTTTGACTTGTGTTGAAGATAAGGAGAGGTGACTGGTATGATATAACAACCGATAAATGATGGCATCCGTAAGAGGGGAAGATGTTGGGCGGTTGACTGTGATGAAGAAGAGGATTGTTACCTAAACCACATCAACACTAGTGGTGAAGTATGTGTAGTCCACCGATATGTTGTGTGGATGTCAAACAATAGGACTCCCACCGAATAAAGATGTTGTCACCACTTGCAGAGATGACTGACAATGAATGTGCCCAACAAATTCTCACGTGCCTATTTGAAGATATGTTGCTCAAATGGGGAAGCCACATTGGCACATTGCAGGATGTAGATGACAAGGATCCACTCCCACTGGTAAGTGGAGCTTATCTCCTATTATGCATGGAATGCAACATAGTTCTTGGAGATAAGACAAAAGAGTTAAAGGTAGGTGATTGAAGCCTCACACCAGATGAACTGGTGAAACACTAAGTTGCCTTAGTTGCATGAGATCAGGGATGTGCGTCAGATCAGTCAGGTAGGCAAGATGAGTTGTCAGTATAGAGAAGGAAGGATATGTTTGTCACTTTTGAAAACATGTTAATAGCAGAACCGGTCCAGTAGTGAAGAAAGGTGTTACCAAAGATGCAGATAGATGGAGGTTGTTGAAGGTGGATGACATAATGTCATCAAGGTGTTTACTGATAAGTATTTCTATCGGTAATGTTGTCAAAGTATAGATACAGAAGGCTTCCATCTGATGAAGGTGGTCATGAGGTAGGTTGGCATGTGTGCTAACTTGTTTAGGTGCTCCACCGAAAGAGAAGCAAAGTGCAAGGTTGAAGGCAGCAGGGTCTGTGAATAGGTAGATGAACCTAGTTGAGTGGTTGGCCGGTGATCTTGTCTCAATCGACACAAATGACCTAGAAAAGGTGGATGCCGACAAAAGGGACCACATGGAGGTGAAGTAGCATGCATGCACAAGTTAGTGTGATGTGTCGGTGAGGTCATCGGTGATTGGTCTAGCATTTATGATGACTATGAAGATCGAGGAAGAAAAGCAAATGATTGTGCCTTGAGATAAAGGAAACAATAGAGATCTAGTAAAGAATGATCTTGCATATTGAAGAGGATAAAGGAAACCACATCATGTATGTGGTCGATCAGACTAAAGGCCAAAAAACATGCTACAGACGGCTAAAGAGAGAAGACATATTTTGCAAGGTAGATAGATGGGCAATTCTCATTAATTGAGTGTTGAACATCGATCAAGGAAATGATATTAGATTAGATTTGATATGTCACAATGTTGAGAGATCAGATTGGATGCAGATTCAATGCATGGCGGAAACCCCAGCGTGCCAATGTTCAAACTCACGTCTTGGTAGGAAAACCAGGCTATAAGTATGTGAGCCAAAGATATTATTTGTTGTTGTTGAATGAGAGAGTGTTGTTGCTGCATGTAAGAGCAAATCAATCAAGTAATCAATGAGAATTAGAGAAAAGATTGAGTCTGCAAGTGAGAAATGGGTTGAAGAGTGCAATTGGCAACAATGAGGCAACCGATAGCTGGCCATTGAGTCTGACAAAGGAGTTCATTGGTGGTGAACAAACCGACAGAGAAGAGTTGCAAAAGATTGCAGAGAAGGAAATCTAAGAACCAGCAAAAATTAGATGGTAGACATCTGACTAAGTTATCAAGACTGGTGGTGGAGAGAAGTAGTGTAATAGAGAGAAAAGAGAACTGGTAGAGAGAAGAAGAAGAGGCTGAACCAGTAAAGGTGTAGCGAAGAGTAAGGTGCAATAGAGAGTGGATTGTAGTAGGAGATATGGCTCCCGCAAAGAAAAGGTGAAGAGAGAACCGACAGAGATCTACAAAGAGGAGAACTGGTGGAGAGACATACATGAGAGTTAGAAAGTTCTTTTATAACAAGATGATAACTTTTTTATTCAATATATGATTTGTAATCATTGAGTTGGAGCTTGGTACATGGGTTGGTGCCCTAAAATCAAGGGTTGGTGCTCCTTGGGTTGGTGCCCTAAAGTAGGAGTGGTACTCCTTGGGTTGGTGCCCTAAATGTTGTAACCAAGGTTTTCATTGTGAGGCTAGATTGGAGCAGTAGTCTCCAACAATACTTCTCACTAAGGGTTTTCCTATCTTGGGTTTTCCTCATACACGTGGTGTTATGTGATGTCTTTGTTATGTGTGGTTGCATTTGTGTTAGTCTCCCTTATAACTAGTAAGTATTCTTTCTATTATATATGTTAATCGGTATACACACATATGATAGAAAAGGGAAAAGTTTGTAAATCACTGATTCAACCCCCCCCCCTCTCAGTGAAATCTAGTGTTCAACAATTGGTATCAAAGCTTGGGTTCCTTGTTGATAATCTTTCTCTATCTTGGGTAGATTCTGGTATTTGAACACAATGGTTTGTTTTATGTCAATCCCTACTCCTGTATTTGATGGTTCAAATTTCTCTATTTGGAGTTGTAGGATGTGTTAGGGGTCCCACAGATACTGAGAGGGGGGGCTGAATCAGTATCTAACCGGTAATAGAAATTTCTTAAGTTAAAACATGCATAACATAATATAACAGTGTACCACTATGCAAGGAATAATGCAATAAATAGAATCAAGAACATCCACATGAAAAGTACACCATAACACAAGATGTTAATGAGGAAACCCAGTCTGGGAAAAACCTCGATGGGATTTGTGACCCACAATATTCACTCACTGGCCAATAAGAGAATATTACTTACAATAGGGGCTTGCACATGCAGGAAGGCCAACTTCCTAGAGCTCATAGCTCAATGGGAAGTCACATTGACTTACAAATAAGGATTATACTAATCCAATAACTTGTACTACTTTACAATAGCATCTTCAATGCTAGATTCAGTACTGGTTCCTGCTCTATTCTGTACATATACCCTTTGACCTATATTTTGCACATTAGGTCTACCTAATATTTTCCTTAATGCTCCTACTTCTCTTATTCAAATGTCTACAATGATCTCCTTTATATATAAGAGTAATTTTACAATTTTCCAAGTCGGCTTACAATAATAAACAAAATATTGTATAACAAAAATCCCATCGGCCTCTGTGTCGGTGCCGGTGTAGAGTGTGATCTGTTGATGCCGGTGCACTATCTTGCTGATGTAATGCTTTGCCGGTATAATGTCTTTCTAGTGCCATAGGATTGCAAGGTTGCCATCAATGACAAAACCTTCAATCACATACAATGTCTCATTGGAGTGTGCATATGCTAACAATCTCCCCCTTTGGCATTGATGGAAACACTCATGAGAAATTTAAAAAGTATCCAAAAATGTGTAGTCCAAAAAATGTTACCAAAAATGTGAGAGCTCCCCCTGAGAATATGATTCATGTGTTTTGAATTTTCTCATCCCACTACTCCCCCTTTGGCATCAATGACAAAGGTTGTCAAAATGTCAGTAGAGTTTGTAGTTTCATCTATCCATAACCTCAACCTTGTAGCTGGGTAGTTATAATCTGAAAAAGATCTCCCAAAATCAAGTTTATACTATCCATAAACTTCTTACTATCCTTTATTGCTATCTCATTTCTCTTCACTGTACCGGTGAGATGCTGCAAATGCTCTACCGATGTTTTGCTTCCCTCTGTTAATGCCTCAGAAATTTCCTTCCGCAAAGATGCTAAATAGTCCAATCTTGGACTTAGTTTAGATCTCAAATTTTTTGCCTTATTTATTATTCTTTCTTTCTCTCTTTCTAATTTGAGTAGTTCTTCCTCAAAATTTGCTATCTTCTCTTCAAAAACTGATAGTGTATCAGGTGAGTTGACAAAGCTGTCTGCAAGTTTATTTATCTCATCCTATGCCTTGCTCATTTTCTTGTCAATATCTACAATCAAAAAGTTTGTTATACAGGTATCTTTATACAAATTTTTGTATTCTTTCAACAAATTACATAGTTCTGGTAGAAGTGTGTCAAAATCTCTATTACACTTCTTTATTTCCTCATCAAAGAATTTTTGTTTTTCAATTTCTATCTTATCCTTCATTGACTCTTCCTTTATTTTCTTAATGTTTTCTGAGATATATTTACACAATGTATCCAATTGTCCTAAAGAATATTTATTATCTATATTATAGTTGGGAGCTATTACCTTCAAAATTGGTATAGAATCATCAATTGCTTTGTAAGCCTGTGAGCTACAGTCAGTTATTTTCTTGATAGATTCAAGTAATACCTCAGTCACATTTGTTGATTTGAATGTTGATGATGATCCAACAATCTGAGTACCGGTGGAAGTAACCATGCTTGTATTTACCTCTGGTAGGTCAGTTTGTGTCTGCATTTCTTTAAGTACTGGTTTTCCTACTTCACTAGTTACCGGTGGCACTGTTTCCTTATGTACCTGTTCCAGTTGATGTTGTTCCAGAGCCTTTAGCTCTGTTGGTTTCTTTGTATGTTGTGTTGTCTCAGTCTGTGACTCAGTCTCTACCTTTTTCTCTATATCTTATGCTGGTTTCTCTATTTCCCCTGCTACCGAAAGCTCATTAGCCATAGCTGACTTATCAGTTGTATCTTTGTCTACTATTATGTTGATCTTCTAAGTATCAACATTCACAGTATATAGGACTTTAGAATTAGGATTTTTATCCTCTACATCCATACTTTCAGCTATCAGTTGATCTTCAGTAGTTGTTATTTTCACCAGTGGGGGTAGGTTGTCTTTAACTTTGATGCTTGGTGGTCCACCAACTTTACCTTTCCCCTTGTCTCTATCTTTCTGATATACCTTTATAGGTTTAGGGTTCTTGTACTCTTCTTGTTTTTCTTTTTCAACTAGGAATATATCCCATCCATCTTTTGTTTCCTTTGTCACTTCATTAACTCTTCCTGCCATTAGTGAAATATGCTAGTGTGCAGTAGAGAATACTGACCAGTTTGCTTGAGCAATCAAATCATCAATTTCTTTTGGAGAGTTTACCGGATATACAGCAAGTAGCTTCTCAATTTTTATTTTCTTATCTAATTCTATCACTACCTGTCTTCTTGCTTCTAGCCTTTTGAATAATTCATCAGGAATTTTATTTACTACTTCCATAAAAAATTTCTTGTACATGTCCATATGCAATATAACACTATTCTCAACTTGCTCTTTCCCATCAGCTATTAGAGTGTCATAGATTTTCTCTATGTTCTTCAATTTACCTACCTCTGTGATTTCATTTAGCAGTACATCAAGAGGGGCCAATTCTCTGTTTGTCCTTTTCTTCTTTTTAGGTGTCATTTTCTTCTTTGGTGTGGCCTTTCTAACCACAGATCTCACTGCTTGTTGCTTTTGCCTTGTTCTTCTAGGTGAAGGTGTGGTTGCCGGTGAGGGATCTCTTTTTCTTACAACTCTTTTAAAAGTTACTGGCATGTCACCTTCTGAAGAAGTACCTACTAGTGATAGGTGAGTTTCAGGTTGTGGAGCTGCCAACTCATCCTCTGTTATGCCGGTTTTCTTCAATACATCTTCCTTAATGGCTTTTTCTTGTCTGGACTCTTTCCTTACAAATGCCTCAACCTTCTTTACACTTTTCTTTGATTGTATTTGGCTTTCTATAGTCTCAGCACTACCAAATACTTCTTCCTTAGGTTCATTGGGGGCTTCCAGAAGTGCTTTAGCATATGTTTCAACTATGTGATCATCTATTTCATAGCCCATCTCAGTTACCCAAATTGTCCTCGGGATGACCACTTCCATCCAGATTTCATCTTTCTTAATGACAAAGCATATATCATCTTTGTATTTGTCTACTATTTTCTGAGATAACCTTACTCTTTTCTTCATTTTGGTCTTTAATGCTTGGAAAAAGTCATGGATATTGTTTTCTTTGTCCTCACCCATGTTATTGAATAGTTCAATCAATTGTTTTCCTACCGGTATGTCATATCCAAGTTCTTTGTAACCTATACCAGGAACCTATTTTGTTATGTGTAGCATTAGGCATACTAACAGATTTCCAAATCTGAAAGTTCCTTTCTTTTCCTTCTTGATCTTTCCAAGGTTGTCAATTAGTTCATCCTTTAATCACTCACATATGTCAATTTTTGCATTGTTTGTGACCATGTCATAAGCACTCTTAATGCATAAACTTGAAACTAAATTAAGTCTATTAGCATGAGTAGCTTTATAACCTAATATCATACTGATGACTCTCACATTAATATCTTTTACATCATTAACCCCTAGAGACCTCTTGTCGAATGTTGCACCAGTTAGGTCTATAACTAGGTCATTGGGAACCTTCTTGTTTTTATCCGGTCTCTTACTAGTGGTCGGTAACCCTGTGACAGCTTTCACAGCTTCCTTGGTGATCTTATGGATTGCATCTAACCAGAAAAATTCTCCATGTACCCTACTTAAAACTATCCTAATCACATCCTTTGCAAATTCAGGAAAGCTAAGGATTTTTGTAAATCCTAAGGTCTCAATAATATTGTGTTAATCTTTAACATTGCCGGTATTATCACATATCATGGTTTTATACATGGTTTTAATTTCCTCATCCCCTAACTCTTCAATGTTGCAGTGGATGTACATTATGGGGTCTTCAGCATATACAACTCCCTTAGGAATTTGAGAAAAAGCACTTAAGGTATCATCCTTCTTTGCGATCTCAGGAACTAACTAAAATACGGGCCTAGGTCTTTTTATTACTTCAACTACAGTAGGGTTTGCTATGTATTCAATTGCAGAGATGGATGCCATGATTAAATACCTTTTACTGCTCTGGATGGATGATTGCTTGGAGTGTGCTTTCTTCTTGCTTGAAATGCCTTAGCTTAGAATCTTCGCACTCTCTGAAAATTTGAAATCACGGTGAAATGAAATGGAGCCAAAACCTTACTTTTATAATGTCTTTTCGCCATATACCACATTAATTGCATGCCAGTTAAGTATTCACTTAACATTGTTTTCTGGTAATAGATAATTTTCAACTTCTTATCTCTAACCGAGGGAATAATTAGCACATGTATCAATAGATTTTCCAAACCCTCAAGGAAATTTTCTTCAATTAGATGAAGAGCTTCCTGTCGGTGGAGCACTGCTCTGTCCTTTGGGTGAAGCATCACTCTGTCCTGCTGGTGAAGCATTGGTTGGTTCTACCAGTGGAGGAGTATTCCCAATATTTAGATCGGCTTTTCTAATCCATTGTTTTGATAATTCTTGTTTAACCTCTTCAACTTTTTCTTTACCTTTCAAGCTAACACTTTTGTTGTGTACCGGTGTTCCTTTACTTCTACAAAATTTAGCAATATGCCCAATCTTGTTACATGCATAACAAGTTACATTATTCTTCTAAATAGCTTTCCCATAACCTATGCCAGTTTGTGTTCTGCATTGATTTGATAAATGTCCAAATCTTCCACAAACATAACATCTCACATTCATTCTGCAATTTTCAGAGTTGTGACTAGCTTTGTTGCATTTTGAACATTGACCGGTGGGTGTGTTGATATTCTGATAATTCCTAGATCTACATTCATTTGCTCTATGACCATACTTATTACAGTTAAAGCATTTTCCATTGAATTTATAAGCATTAGGTTGTCTTACTGGTTTGCTGTGATCCTGAGTATTTGCAGTACCAGAGCTTTCACCAACTTCAAAGCCAATTCCAGAAGTGTCACCTTTAGGTTTTTGATTCTTCAGCAAGGTACCAAGTTCCTCTGAGCTTTTCTTGAGTTTTTCTTTGTGTTGATTTGCAGTTTCCAGTTCTCTTTCCAAGATTTATTTTTGTCTCATCAGTTCATTTGAGTCATTCTGAGTGTGCATCAAATCTGTCTTCAACATGTCATTTTCATAGCTAAGTCTTGTGTTCTCATTTGCTACATCACTTAGTCTTCTAGTCAATTCTTCTTCATTCTTCTTCCTATCCTCAATCTCTTTGCAAAATCTCATAGTCATATCCTGCATTCCATTTTTTGTTGTCATGATCTCTTGTTTCAACTTACTTATCATATCATTAAGTGATTCCTTTTCATCATTCTCATTTTGCAATTTTTCGCAAAGTTCTCTTCTTTTATTTCTTGCAACAGTAAAATTTTCTTGAAGTGCCTGAATGATATCCTGAGTTGTCCTTAAATCATCTTCTAATTTTGATATTTTTCAATTTCTCTGCATCATATTCTGTAAGAGCTCCTTCAAGTTGCTTCATCAAATTTTCCATCTTTACCGGTGTCAAGATCTTCCTCAAGTTGTTAGGCTTCTGAAAATAGAGGACCAGACTCTGATACCAATTGTTAGGGGTCCCACAGATACTGAGAGGGGGGGGTGAATCAGTATCTGATCGGTAATAGAAATTTCTTAAGTTAAAACATGCAGAACATAATATAGTAGTGTATCGGTATGCAAGAAAGGATGCAATAAACAGAATCAAGAACATCCACATGAAAAGTACACCATAACACAAGATGTTAATGAGGAAACCCGATGTGGGAAAAACCTCGATGGGATTTGTGACCCACAATATTCACTCACTGGCCAATAAGAGAATATTACTTACAATAGGGGCCTGCACATGCAGGAAGGCCAACTGCCTAGAGCTCATAGCTCAATGGGAAGTTACACTGACTTACAAATAAGGATTATACTAATCCAATAACTTGTACTACTTTACAATAGCATCTTCAATGCTAGATTCAGTACCGGTTCCTGCGCTGTTCTTTACATATACCCTTTGACCTATATTTCGCACATTAGGTCTGCCTAATATTTTCCTTAATGCTCCTACTTCTCTTATTCAAATGTCTACAATGATCTCCTTTATATATAAGAGTCATTTTACAATTTGCCAAGTTGGCTTACAATAATAAAAAAAATATTGTATAACAAAAATCGTGTCGACCTTTGTGCTAGTATACTTGTTTTCTTCTGTGTTGGTGTCGGTGTAGAGTGTGATCTGTTGATGTCGGTGCACTATCTTGCTAGTGTAATGCTTTGCTGATATAATGTCTTGCCGGTGCCATAGGATTGCAAGGTTTCCATAAATGACAAAACCTTCAATCACATACAATGTCTCACTGGAGTGTGCATATGCCAACAGGATGGAAGTCTACCTATCCTCTTTAGGGTTTGATGTGTGGATGTCGGTTGTAAATGTTTGTCCTAGTAAAGTCAGTCCTTCAACCGATTCAGATGTAGAAAGAAGAAATCGGTGCAATGATATAGCAATGAAGGATATACTCTGTGGGTTATCAGATGATGTTTCCTCATAGGTGGACAGATATAGATCAGCAAAAAGCTTATGGGATAGTGATTGAATAATCTCTATGGAAATGAACCTACCACTACAAAACCGGTTGGTAAAGACAAGATGAGAAATGCATCTCATGTATTTATAGATGATAAAGGAAAATTTGTTAGCAGCCACAACAATGATGAAGAAGGAACCCACCTCTTCATGGCTCAAGAATCAGAAGATGAGAGGCACACATTTGAGAATGATCATGCAAGTCATTCCCACCAGCGAGATGTGTTTGGGAGTGATAGTGAAGGTGAAGAAGAAGATGAAGCGAAAGTTGATCTTGAAGGGGAAATTGTAAGTGTACTCGAATAACTTAGTAGAGTGAGGAATGAATACAAGTTATTCAAGAATGTTGTAGTTGTGGATCAGAATCGGTTGATCAGATGCCTTAAAGAATCTAAGAAATGTATCTTAGAGTTAAAGAATAAAAAAGAAGACTCCAAGGAGTGTCAGTGTAAAGATATATAGTATGAGCTAGAGGCCAAGGATAAAGAGTATCAGCAGCTAAAAGGAGAAATGGAGGTTCTCCGAAATGCCCTTGAGAAATGTCAGTATGAGCTCAAGGTGAGAATCTGGTTTGATGGCAGTAGTGATGCCTTGGAAAAAATGTTGAAAAATCAAAAGCATGCCAAGGATACCGATGGATTAGGAAGTGGTTCCGGTGAATGCTCCACTAGTAAGAATGTCCCCCACAATGGCATTTTGTTTGTCTCCTCAAATGGAAATAACAAGGGTCAGACCTTCACACTTAGAGATGCTCCCCAGAAGAAGGTTGATCTAACCACAACCAGTGAAGACATGAAGCAAAGGATGAAGACCGATGCTGCAAGGAGGAGGAACAATACAGGTCCCAAAGGAAAAGGGAAGAAGGGAGAAGGCATCTTCACCGGAAGCAAGAACAAAAGGAGACAGTGGAGAAGACCCCTACCGATAGAAGACAAGGAAATTCTACTGCTCACAAGACAAATAAAGTGTGGGAAAAGAAGAGATCGGATAGAAGAGTTGCAGAGCGTGGAAAATCCAAGATCCATCCCGGGATAAGAAGAAATGGAGATTCTAAACCGATAAGATCCCCTCATGCTTGGAAAAACAAATTTGTTGGTCACAAGCTTCCTTTCTCCAGTTATTATTTTACATGCAAAGAATATGACCTTAGAGAATGTGAATGCAGAATTAAGTCTAGGAATAGACAGTATGTTCTTCCTAGAAACAATAATGTCATCTATTGGAGAAGTAATGGCTTTGGCTATAAAAGTCATAACTATAGAAGGATGAACTTGCAACCACATGACAACCGGTGTAGCAGCTATGCTCAACATGGAAATGGATATAGAGCATATGAGAGACAAAACACTACATGGCATAAAAGTAGAAGAGGTTTTGTTCCTACAAGATCAAGTGGTCCACCGGTTCCGGAAGTAGGTTACAATGGCATGACCAAAAGAAGATGGTCTAACCAATTTGACAGAAGGTCCCCCAATCATGCTTGTGGCATGGATGTTGTTTGCTTCTACAACAATATTTCTAGTCTTGATATAGAATCTGGTAGAGCAAGGACCAATCAGAAAAAGAAGGTAACACCTACTCCCAAGACTGAAAATGGGAAAAAGAATGAGACCAAGAAGGTATGGAGGAAGAAGCAAGAAGATGCAACCATGGAACGACATTGTGCATTCAAAGAACATGTGATATCTCCTAAGACTTAAAGGAGATGCAGGACCTTAGGGGGAGTAGTACATTGACCATATCATTCACCCCCTCAGTGAAATACAACATATGGAGGAACATGCTATTGCTAGTATGAAGGAAGGAAATGAGAAGATAAGTGTGTGTAGTGGTTGCCTTGTCTACACACCTACAGATGAAAGATGGATCACTACTGCATGTGTCAATGACTGGAAAATTTTCCATTGGGATCATATGCAAATTGACACAAGAAGACAGGAGTTACAGGTAGGTGCCTTGGTAGTGATGATAGGCCGGTGCAGGAAACCGGTATGAGCAGTATGTTACCGATATGTATACTAATAGGTACTTGCAAGTTATGTAAGACAATAAGGTTCGGGATAATTGCATTAGACCCGGTAGCATGGAATGAGGATTTTTTGTCTTAGGTGGTGCTAATGATGACCTGAATGACATATGTTAACCTGATTGTTGACTATGTATGCATGCATCCTTTCAGGGCTAACTAGTTTGATTTATGGCATGATAATGATATTGTATGGCATTGTGTACATCTAGGATCATGTCATTTGTTGTGGTAGATATAATGGAGTTGATAGATCATTAGATTGATCACATATGCACAACTCAATCAGTTTAAGGGGTAGTTTGGCTTTGGTTTTAGACCTGACCAACAATAAGGACCTAAGATGCATGACTCAGGGGGATTTGACAACCATGATTTCTAACCTGTATTAGATTTGCTGGACACATAAGGTGTGCAAGTGTCTATGGTTGTACCGGTGTGATTGTATCTTTGGAGGTATCCGAATTGTGAGGTATTTCCATGCCTATTCATTTAAAATCACAACCGGACCACCAAGAGAGTTGTCTGCAAAGAGGGACAGTTACCTGCACAAGAGAACATGCATTTGGTATTGGAAGAGATACAATTGGTATCAGTGTTAGCTTCAACAGTTGGTATCGATATTTTGAGGTCAGAATGGCTTCTGCATATCAAAAGGGTGATGATGCAATCTAACTGGCAGGTAGGTTGTATTCACTGACATATGTGCCTTAAATTGGTTTTAGACTTGTATACACTTGGTTGTTGAGAAATTGGTGTCATTTGGTGGATGAGCTCTCCATATCAAGTGTTGTGACTTGAGAGGATGAAATGTATGAAGGTAAAAGGAGAAGAAGCATCTGGTAGAGAAAAAGGGGTTAGAAAATTGTCAGTGCCCGGTAGACACAAGGAGTAGAAAATTTTTGTCAGTGCCCTTTGCCATTGTTGTCAAAGGGGGAGAGAGATTTTGTAGTATGTCGCATACTACATGTGTGAGAAACCATGGATCACACAAAGGGGAGAAAGAGAATCTATAGTATGCCAAATACAACATGTGTTGACATCAATGCCAAAGGGGGATATTTTTGGCATTGTGTTGTCTTTGATGTCAACCGGTATAGGATGGCAACCAGTATAAGGGATGTATGTGCAGCACTGTCATTGATGCATACTGGATGTGATGTCTTTGATGTCACCTAGTTTAGTAGGTCACCGGTAAGGGAGATAATGTCATTCAGCACAATGGCCATTGGAGTCACCGATACACAAGGTAATGTTTGACTTGTGTTGAAGATAAGGACAGGTGACCAGTATGATATAATAACCAATAAATGATGACATTTGTAAGAGGACAAGATGTTCGGCGGTTGATTGTGATGAAGAGGGGGAATGTTACCTAAATCACATCAACACTAGAGGTGAAGTATGTGCAGGCCATCGGTATGTTGTGTGGATATCAAACAATAGGACTCCCACTGGATAAAGATGCAGTCACCACTTGTTGAGATGACTAAAAATGAATGTGCCCACCTGATTCATATGTGCGTGTTTGAAAATATGTTGCTCAAATAGGGAAGCCACATTGGTACATTGCAGGATGCAGATGACAAGGATCCACTCCCACTGGTAAGTGGAGCTTATCTCCTATTATGCATGGAATGCATCATAGTTCTTGGAGATAAGACAAAAGAGTTAAAGGCAGGTGATTGAAGGCTCACACCAGATAAATTGGTGAAACACTAAGTTGCCTTAGGTGCATGAGATCAGGGATGTACATTGGATCAGTTAGGTAGACATGATGAGTTGGCGATACAGAGAAGGAAGGATATGTTTGTCACTTTGGCAAACATGTTAATAGCAGAACCGGTCTAGTAGTGAAGAAAGGTGTTACCATAGATGCCGACAAATGGAGGCAGTTGAAGGTTGATGACATAATCTCATCAAGGTGTTTACCGGTAAGTATGTCCACCAGTAATGTTATCAAAGTACAGATGCAAAAGGCTCCAATCTGATGAAGGTGATCATGAGGTAGGTTGGTATGTGTGCTAACCTATTTAGGTGCTCTACCAAAGAGAAGTAAAGTGCAAGGTTGAAGGCACCAGGGTCTATGAACCGCTAGATGAACCCGATTGAGTTGTTGGTCGGTGATCTTGTCTGGACCGACAAAACCGACCTAGAAAAGGTGGATGCTGACAAAAGGGGCCATGCAAAGGTGAAGTGCCATGCATGCACAGGTCGGTGTGATGTGTTGGTGATGTCATCGGTGACTAGTCCTACATTTATGACAATTGTGAAGCTCGAGGAAGAAAAGCAGAGGATTGCGACTTGAGATAAAAGGAAACAACAAAGATCCAGTAAAGAATAATCTTGTAGATCAAAGAGGATAAAGGACACCACATCATACATGTGATCGATTAGACAAAAGGCTAAAAAATATGTTATAGATGGCTAAAGAGAGAAGACGTGTTTCACAAGGTAGACAAATGGGTGATGATCATTAATTGAGTGTTGAACATCAATCAACGACATGATATCAAATTGGATTTGATATGTCATGATGTTCAAAGATCATATTGGATGCAAATTCAGTGCACGGAAACCCTAGTGTGCCAATGTTCAAACTCACATCTTGGCGAGAAAATCTGGCTATAAGTATGTGAGCCAAAGAAATTGTTTGTTGTTGTTGGATGAGAGAGTGTTGTTGTTGCATGTAAGAGAAAATCAATCAAGTACTCAATGAGAATCAAATAAAATACTGAGTGTGCAAGTGAGAAATAGGTTGAAGAATGCAACTGGAAATAGTGAGGCAACCGATAGCCAACCATTGAGTCTGACAGAGGAGTTCACCGGTGGTGACCAAACCGATAGAGAAGAGTTGCAAAAGATTGAAGAGAAGGAAAGATGAGAATAGGCATAAATCATATGGGAGACATCTAACTAAGTTATCAAGACCATTGGTGGAGAGCAGTAGTGTAATAGAGAGAAAAGAGAACCGACAGAGAGTAGAACCGACAGAGTGTAGAACCGGCAGAGTGCAGATCCAATAGAGAAGAAGAAGAGGTTGAACCAGTAAAGGTGTAATAGAGAGTAAGGTATTGTAGAGAGTGGGTTGTAGAAGGAGATAAGGTTCTTGCAGAGAAAAGGTGAAGAGAGAACCAACAGAGATCTATAGAGAGGAGAACCTGTGGAGAGACATACATGAGAGTTACAAAGTTCTTTTGTAACAAGAAGATAACTTTTGAATTCAATATATGATTTGTAATCACTAAGATGGAGCTCGGTGCAGGGGTTGGTGCCCTAAAGTAGGAGTGGTTCCCCTTGGGTTGGTGCCCTAAATGTTGTAACCAAGGTTTTCATTGTTTGGCTGGATTGGAGCAGTAGTCTCCAACAACACTTCTCACCAAGATTTTTCCCATCTTGGGTTTTCCTCATACAAATGGTGTTATGTGATGTCTCTATTATGTGTGGTTTCATTTGTGTTAGTCTCCCTTCTAACCGGTAAGTTTGTTTTCTGTTAGATCTGTTAACCGGTATACACACATAGGATAGAAAAGGGAAAAGTTTGTAAATCACTAATTCACCCCCCCTCTCAATGACATCTAGTGTTCAACATTTAGAAATAGAGAGGGAGTTAACTGAAGAAAATTTGCCAATTAAGCTTTGTTCGCACAATTTATGTGTACCCAAAGCTAGTACCTTCACATGGGCAACAATACAAAAAAGAATATTGACAGCATAAAAGTTTCAAAAAATGAGATTTCAAGGATTATCTAGGTGCCCACTCTGTAAAATTGATGAAGAAATAGTTGACCATCTACTACTCAATTAGACTTTTGCTAAAAAAATGTTGCTAGTGGATGTGTGCCAAGCTGGTTGGGTGGGTGCTCTACTAAATGACATCAAGGAGTGGTTTAACTCATTTCCTATTTTAAACTAGAAATCCATGTATGTGAGACTTTGGATCATATGTCCATCGATGGAAAGAAATTAATAGAAGAATATTTTAGGATGAGGAGATGGAAGACAACTCCTTTTTAAATAAAGTGGAAGCTATAGTGGTGGAGATGGTGAATGCCAAATCCAAGAAAAAAAATCTAAGAGATAAATCCTTCATAACATGGGATGCGAGCATGACAAAGAATTGGTTTGGGTTAAAGAACCTTCTAAAAACAATAGGTTTGGTAGGTTTAGATACATATAAATAGAGAAGAGAATATATATAGCAAAAACCACAAGTAGGTTGGGTAAAGATGAATTTTGATGGAGCTTCTCAGGGTAATTCGAGAGTCTCAAGAGCTAGATGTATTATAAGAAATTTGGAAAACACATTACTAGGTAGAGTTGAAAACCCTTTACCAAAAGGATGTAGCATTGAGGCGGAGCTATAGAAAGTAGTTTGGGGATCATGAAAATGCAAAGAATTGGAAAAAGTGGAATTAGAAAGTAAAGATTTGTACAGTAGGCGGACTGACTGCAATAGTGTTTTGGTTAATAAGAGCTAAGGTTTGGAATGAGATATTAAATGCAAATAGTGGAGTCCAATCCTTAACTGATTGAGGTAGAGTTTTACCAAAGTTTTGGAATCCTAGACCTGGATATATACATATGAATAACCAATGCAATAAATATTATGTAAGGAATAGACTCATCTTAAGTGTTTTGTGTCTAGTTGCAAGCATCCTTTGAAGTAATTTAGAGTAATTTTGAATTGTATAGTTGTAAATGACTATAAAGCTATATGAAATCTAGAATGAAAACAATGAATAACAAAATACAATGTAATGACATTAGTAATAGGCTGATTGAAATTGCAATATGTGCAACATATAGAACAATATACAGTTTTGTAAATACTGAGTAAAGCACCTCAATTTAGATGGCCTACTGAATGTAAATTTTATTTAATAGTAATTTATATTACAACCTGGGGTTACCTCTCATGAACCAAAAAAAAGTGCTTCATTTTAATTTGAAATAAATGTCATACTATGCCTTATATTTCCATCATCTCCACTTGTTCATAATGTTAAAATTACTATTTTAATTATCTTAAAAAATATGAAATGTTAGGACAATTAAATATTAAATTAATTAATTTCCCTATGATTTATGAGTAACCCATAGGAAAATAAAATGAGTAATAATCAATTTTAACTTACTATTTTTGAAAAGAGAGCATGGCACATATCTAAAAATTTGGAAAAAAAAAATGTTTTTGTCATATCCAACAAATGCTTTGGATGTGGCTCACACTTGTGACAACCAATTCTTCTTTTTACAACATCTCTTTGAGTAGGTGATACTATTGTGTTATTTTTCTAAAAAAATTCAATTAAATATTCTAAGGCTTCAACAATAACTTTATCTTTCCATACAATTCTACTAGAGAATACCCATATACCATTGCTACTTAGGTCCTCAACTCTTTCACACCTCCCAACAACTCTCATTAGTTCTACTTATTTCTAGTGCTTCTTTCACACCTCCCAACAACTCTCATTAGTTCTACTTATTTCTAGTTCTTGATTTGTTTTTCTTATTAGTTGATTTTTCTTTGTTTGATTACTAACTATAGTTGATGTAATTATATGTTGTTTAATATTAATAGATAAGTTCAAACCAACAAATTCATATGCATTTATTGGATTTTTCACTATCATTATCTAATGTTTTTAGGCTAGATATCTTCATCATGGGTCTAAATTTGAGGTTTCTCATAATTGAAACAAATAAACATCTTCCTATTTCATTAAAATAATACATTTTTTAATTTACATTTCTTCTACAAGAGTGTTTGGTAATATTATCAACCATTGGTTGTAAAATGTTCTCATCAACTTCTATTAAGAATTGGTTTTTTATGTAAAATTCTATGAGGTGTTTTCAATAGTAAACTCGCATCATTACATAACTTTGTTTCATTAGATAAATTTTGTTCATATTCAATATGTGGCATATTTATTGTGTTTTGAAAATTTGGTATGATTATTGTGTTTTCAACTGATGATTGCAGAATTTGTTCGATATCATATTGAGATTAAAAAGATGGCATAGCTTCAACTTAAAGATTCAATTTCCTCATTGTAAAAATATTTTGAATTCATTCCTTTGTTTCTCTAAATTCTTCTCTTCCATGTCTATAGTGGATGCTTCATGTTCATCTTCAAATGACAAAGATGATATATCTTCTTCTATGGTGTTCAATTTCTTGTTTTCATGAAGTTGCCTCATTCATTCCTTCTTTTTCTCATATCCCAAGATTCAATTTCCTCATTGCAAAATAAAAAGACGAGTGTCAATAAAGGAAGATATAGATCTAGGTACACTCAATTAGCTTGCACTTCACAAAGATCTAGGGTTCCTATTAGTCCATTAATCATCCCCTAAATTCTACCAATAGCTTCCTTTTATGATGAAATATATTCTCCTCTTAGTATTTTTAGAGGGTTGCATGATATCCTAAAAATGGAGAAAGATGAATGATTTATCCAATTTATAATGGTATACGTATAAAAAAAAATTGAGGATGGTGAATATATATAGAGACTTCTCCAAAATTGGTTTCTATTAATACATGGAAATGGAGGTGAAACTAATTAAAAATAGCTACACTTATTATGACAAAATGATGAAGAAAATAAAAAAAATATTTCACCTGGTTTTCTAATCTTAAGTCCATTGATCTAAGTTTTGAGAAATATTACATACATATTACATTAATATAAGTGTAAATATTTGGAAGGAAAATATCATTTAAATAAGTAACATCCTATGTGGTGGCAATGTCCTCTCTTAGAGCCTTATTTAGTGTAACGTCTACAATTGGTGGTCTGGTCCAATATGTTAGAATAACCTACAAATTTATATGGAGATTCCTTAGGTTATTTTGAGAACCATTTCCTCTTAGAATTTTATTAAATTCCCTGTCATTTTTTTAATCTTTGATCTATAATCATCAAATATCAAGATATTTCTAAATACCACTAACTAGATGGTGATTTTCAAATGCCTTTTTAAATGTTTTTAAATAAATAGGCTTCTAGATAGTGATATTCTAGGAAACGTCTACCCAACGATATATTTAGTACATCATACAAAGGAAACACTTAGCTTCTTTTTTTAAAGTCTTTTGTATGATGCACTAACTATATGGTTGGATCTGGAGAACAAAGAGGGCATGAGGCCGGAGAAAGTTTCGTTGATGCTAGACAACAAAAGTTGGATTGATTCAATGGCCTTTTTTCGGGAAAGGGGTTTCTTTATAAAATGTTTCGGTGACTGGTCGTCCATGGGTAAGATGAAAGGTTGGTGTGTTGAATACTGAAAATGCAAAGCCGAACTTAAAACCCTGCCAAATGGCTTCTTCTTGGTAACCACTGAAGATGGTAAGGATAAGCAGGGAATTTTGAATAGTGGGCCTTTCTTTATGGGTGGTAGGGGACTGTACATTAGGGATTGGGAACCTAACTTCAATCCTGTGTTGGCGTTGGTTAAAGAGGTACCCATCTGGCTACGGCTATATAACTTGCCTAGAGAATATTGGAATGAGGAGACCTTTCAAGCCTTAGGTAGCAAACTTGGATTCTACATCAAAGCGGATGAGGCTATTGAGTCAAAATATTTCAGTATGTATGCACGATTATGTATTGGGTGAAAACCCCACAACCCGCTTCCAAAACAAATTGAGATCATAACAAATGCAAGACAGTGGCTTCAAAAAATCAAGGTTGAGGAATCAAATGAAAAATGCAATCATTGCAAAAAAGATGGACACATGGAGGAAACTTGTTTGATTGGCCCAAAAGGAAAAAATGTGGAGACAACAATTGAAGATGAGGTAAAAAAATTTGTGAGCAAAGAAAATACAATGGATGAGAAGAGAACAAATGATGGATGAGAAGAGAACAAATGACGACACAACTCAGCCTCAGCCAAAGCCTTTTTTCAAGGGGAGGGTTCAATGGCCATCAACAATAGAACCCAGGAGGTGGAAGAAATTGTAACATATTCTTCTCTTATAAACAAACATAGGGAGGCTGCGGGATGGGTAGAAGAAGTCATCGTAAGAGTGGAGAAAGCAATTGAGATCCTGGATGAGGCAAAGTCCAGGGCCACACCTCCCGTGGAAATAGGTTTAAATTCAGAGATAATCAAGCACACTGAAAATGATCAGGATTTTGGGTCTAACAAGGATGAAATGAAGGAAAATAGAGAATCTTATGGAGATGATGAGGAGGATGAATGGGGATGGATGGATGAGGAAGAAATTATGGAAACAAGGACAATCGAGCAAATGAGCCTATGTGTAACAAGGTACCTATGGGAGAAAAGAAGTCCAGAGGTAGAAAGTCAAACCAATTTAGGATTACAATGGCTGGGAGTGCCAAGGGCCAAAGTAAACTAATAGTAGGGAAGGGAGTCACCCTTCTTGAAGGACAATGAAAATCATAACCTGGAATGTCAGGGGTTGTAATGCCCCTGACAAACGTTGATTGATCAAACAAGGTTTGGATCAATTAAGGCCGGATGTAGTTTTTTTACAAGAGACAAAGATGAATAAAGAGGAAGCTAGTTTACTCATGAGATCTTGGAAGCAGTGGACAGGGGCCTTTGTGGACTCGGAGGGAGCCTCAGGAGGTTTGGGTATTCTCTGGAATCCGAACAACCACAAGGTAGAGGAAGTCTTAGTTTCTCGTATGTGGCAGGTGTGTAAGATTCATTTCTCTCCTTTGAATGTTGATTTCATTTTGATTAATGTCTATGGTCCATCAAAACCAATTCATCATAGAGAATTTTGGCAACCCCTCTCTTCCTTCATTCAAGAACTGGAAGAAGGTGTTATTATTATTGGGGGTGACTTTAATGCTATTTTGAATCTAAATGATAAATCAGGGGGTAAGGGAGGACATTTTGTGTCCCAAGTAAATTTTCTGAATTTTGTGATGGGTAATGGGCGTAGGGAAGTCAAATCAAAGGAAGGTCAGTTCACATGGTCGAACCGAAGGATCTTAGGGAACCATGTAGCAGAAAAGCTTGATCGGTTTTTCTTGGGAGGGCCTTGGGTGGAAACCAATTTCCTTTTCGTCTCAAATATCCAACTGATGGTTGCTTCAGACCACCTACCAGTGGAACTTACCATAGCTTTTGATGGCCCTCCCATTAGGTGTCCATTCAAATTTGAAAAAATGTGGTTGCGGGATGGAAGCTTGAGAGATTTAATCTAGGGGTGGTGGTCTGGGGCTCCTGAGGTCATTGGTACTAAGGCCTTTGTTTTTGTCAAGAAATTGCAATTTATTCAATCTAAAACCAAAGAGTGGAACCGAATCAAGTTTGGCAATATATTTGCCAATAAAATAGATCTCGAAGATAGGTTGGCCGCATTGCAAGAGGTAATAATTCAAAAGGGTATGTCCTTTGAGACTTTTTTGTAGGAGCAAGATCTCAAAAATCAATATAATAAAGTTTTGGCCTGAGAAGAGATTTATTGGCGACAAAAATCGAGGGAGTGTTGGCTTAAGGAAGGGGACAGGAACACAAATTTTTTCCATAACTCAGTCAAAGCGAGAAGGTCCTGGAACAAAATCACAACCATATATAATAGTGAAAAGGTCTTGTTGGACAAAGCGGAGGATATAAATGTTACTACTTACTAACTTGCCACTAGTTTTATATCCAAAGTCATTCTATATACTCTAGTCGGTTACTACTACTGAAATATTCAGTCAGTAAACACAGAGCAATTAGTTATAGAAGAAAGTAGTCACAGAGCTTAGTACACATCGAGTTGTCTACCGAGTAACACTCTATGTCTACCAAGAAACAAAAATGATATACTGAGTTGATATACACCGAGTGAAATGTGTTACCAGATTCATTGAACCTAGGCACATGTGTGGAAACGTGTTACAAGATCGAGGAACAAAGAACCGTTATCTCATTGGAAATTGCACTTAAATATTTTGTATGATTTTGAGGTTATCTATCCAATGAAATATTTTGTATGGTTATTCATTTGATAAATCATGTTTTTAAGATCAAAGCATGAACAGATCACCGACATAAGAGATCTATTTATACAGCATGAATTAAGGATCAAATATAGAGGTGTATGAAGCAAAACATGTGTAATAGATAAGAAATCACTCAGTATTATGACTGTCAGAGACACAGAGGTCACCGAGAAGAATTTCATAGAACAGTCAAGGAACAGAGTAAATAGAAGGGTTTACTGAGTTACTTTATGGGTTACCGAGGTATGCTATAAGCAAGGTAATCTCATTTTGAGCACATAGAATCTGCTATAACATTTCAGATGTAAAGTTGTAGATATTTGTAAATATTTTATTGTAATATTTTGAGTTGTAAGAGAAACCTTTAATAGGGTAAAAGACTCTAACAAAGTCTATAAATTGTAAAGCCTTTAACCAGGTGCAGCATTTAGAATAAGTGTTGTAAAATCCTTTAGCAAGGTAGATCTAACGATCTTGATACTCCTAACAGGGTAAGCTATCAGAAATAGCTAAACATGTAGCTCTAACCGAGAAACCTTTATTATTGTAGTAGTGAAGTTGTGGGTGCCATCCCCACCACATTTTTTCTCTCTAACCAAGAGTTTCTGCATAACCAAAATATATGTGTTATGGAGTGAATCATGTATGATTGTTATTTATTTGTTTTAGCTTTATGTTATGTTACAACAGTTTTTGGTTTATGCATAACAGTAAAGTTATTGTTGAAGAAAGGATTTGAAGTATTGATTCACCCCTTCCCTCTCAGTACATTAGCTTTCCATATTGGGCCTAACAATTGGTATCAAAGCCTCAATCTTGGAAAAGGGTTTAACAGCCTAAAGAAAAAGATCTTATCAATGGAAGGCTATAAACAATCTTGGAGAATTGTGTATCTGCAAGAAGAGTTGGATCATGCTAATCAAGTGATTGCAGACATGCAAAGACAAATGCAAAAATCATTGAAAGTTAGAAGAAGATTATCTGATGATTTATAGGACTCTCAAGAGCTAGTGGAACAAATTGAAACATCATCTGAGAACAGTATATCTAAAGAAACTGAAGAAATGATTGGAGAACTGAAATAAAAGAACAAAGCACTGACTGATCAGCTAAAAGCAATGAAAAGAGGACATGAACATTTCAGCACACAGATGATTGAAAATCTTGATGCATTGAGGATAGCCGAGGATAAAGTAAGAGATCTAGAAAGAGAAAAACAACAGCTTGAAGCATTAGTATTTGAAAAGAATGATGAAATCATTAGGATGACTGGAATTCAAAGTAATCTGTCAGATCAATTGGGTTATGCACATCATGAAGCAAATCTGAAAGATGATGAGAATCAAGCATTGAAACTTGAACTATCAAGGTTGACCGATGAACTTGAAACAGAGAAGAAATCCAAAGAAACACTGAAGAAGTGTTATGAAGCATCAAAGATGTTGGATGAGCAACTGAATACAAGAAGACCCAACAAAGTTGCAGGACTCGGTTACAAAGGAAAAGACTCTACTGAGAAGGGAATCCACACTACCGAGAGAGGAGAATCATCCAAGCAAGCTGGAAACAAGAAGAACATCAAAGGAAAGAAGCCTATTTGCAACTACTGTGGAAAACAAGGACATACTGCTAATATGTGCCAAATCAGAAAAGGTAAGCAACCAAATGTCACAAGGTCTAATGGTTATTGTCACAATTGCAATAAATATGGTCACAGATCTAACCAATGTAGGACAAAGTCTGCTAGCAATTATCAGAAGGCAAAATTCAAAGGATTTTGTAAAAACTGCAATAGATATGGACATAGCACCGAGAAGTGTTGGTTTAAGCAAAAGAACTATATGTGGTATGCACACCGAGCAAATACTAGAGGCTACCGGACTCACACAGATCCTAACCGACAGTATTCTGCAGTACCATGGGATTACAATACAAGGATATGGTGTGAATGTTGTGGAAGATATGGACATATAAGTGCCAACTACTTTATAAGGTTTGGAATGAACAATCGAAGATCATGGAGAAATCCTGGTATGGCATGTTTTCATTGTCACAAAGTTGGACACTTGGCTAGAGATTGCAGAGATCAACCTAGAGGAGACACTGAGGAAATAAAAGGAAAAGTACAGATGATTTGGAGAAAGAAGGAATTTGTGTCAAATGAAGAAAGCACCTTACCTACCGTGTTAGGTGCACCTATTCCGAATTAATCGGTAAAGGTATGAAGGGACTGCATTCTCTCAAGGTTAAATCTTAACAGTTCCTATTTTATCATGCACTTAATTCAAAATCTGCATAACTAAAGATGCATTAGGAAATTTGAAATTTTATCTAGTCTTTAGGAAGCCTGTCAAGTCGGTAAATACAGGAAGCTTGTCTAGTCGGTAAATACAGGAAGTCTGGCTATTCGGTAAAAGCATAAAAATAAGTGGCACCGAGTGCATTTAATGTTTTTGACCTAACTGCATGGAGCCCGATAAGGTATATTGTGTAATTAAAGCTTTTACGCAGTCATTTCACACTTACCAAGTTTTCAAGAGAGCAGAGCAAAGTAATTCAAAGGCGATCAAACCTCCTACGAAACGAAATTCAAGGTATTTACACATCGATCTCAAGAATTTCTAAGAGCTAGCTACCGGGAAATATCAGTGTGATTATCTATTTTATATTTGCTAAGTGGAAAGCATCTGTCGTTTAAAAGTCTTCAAACCCTAAGAATCTTTTGTTAGTATTTATCCAAAATTTGCAATGGCACCTAAGATCCAGAAGCCCGTTGTTGTTGAAAACATTGAAAATCCCTCACTAAAATACTCTCTAACTCCCAAAGTAGCATCTGAACCAGATGATAACACTGCTTTTTCACTCATTCCGGATAGAGTTTTATTAGTTGAGGATGTCAGATTCTTCACTAAGTGTCATGTTGAGGAACTAGGTCATGTTGAGATCAAGGACACATATGATGAATTGTGTACCGATGGGAAATTGGATAGCAAGTATGAACACATCAAATTCAAGGGATTGACCAAAGCCCTAACCTATCCTCGTGTCTTCAAACCCCAGTGAGTCAAGTTTGTTTTGAGAAAAGTTCACGATGATTTCATGTGGTTAGAGGAGCAACCATTTAAAATCACCAAGGAAATCATTCATTTGATCACCGGTTACCCTATTTTTTATCATGCCCGAGCTCAAAAAATGATATCACAAAAGTAATTGATCACTCTAACCAAAGTTGAATCTGATTGCAGAGGACTGAAATTGAACAACGTGACAAATGCAGAGCTGAAGTTTGCCATTAGAGTAATAGGTTATTGTTTCTTCCAATCGGCAAGGGAAAACAATGTACCCTGTGCAGCAGTCGATTTAGCATATAAAATTGTGAAGGGAATGAAAATTGATCTTTGTGAAGTATTGTTGAAAAACCTATTTGAGAATCTAAAAACCATAAGGAAGCCGAAGAAGAACAACTCGGCTAATACACTGAAGTTTGGATCACTTCTGGTATGCATGTTTTTCTATTTTGAGAAATTCTTTCCATCAATCGGTAATGTAGTTTGGGAGCTACATCGACCAATCGCCCATCAAATCAATGACTTCATCAAATGGCTAGGTGATAACTTTAATGATATTATGGATGATTACTTTAGCAAGTTTCAAGAAAAGATGCATAATAGGTATAGAATTCCACCCAAGTTAGTAGAGAAATACAAGGATGACATATGCTTTGAAGTAGACACCGACTACTGCTATGTTAATGTTGTGGAACTGAGAACTCAATCTTTGCCACCGATGGGTTATGAGATTGATTTTGACATCACACAACAGCAGATAGATGTTTTTCTTACATTACCAAGGCATGCTACCGAGCTGAGATACGGTACATATGAAGAAGTTAAAGAGAAAGTTAAGATGAGCATTGTAGTACCCAAGGCTACAAGGAAAGCAACAAAAATGATCAAGGCATTAACGGAGAAATTTGGAGAAGGTTCTTCCTCCACACCTATCAAGGGCACTCTAGTCATCATCGAGGAGGAATCTGAAGCCCAAGAGGCAGCTATCACATTGAGCACTAAGTTGCCTAAAGGGAAAGTTTTGAAAAGGAAGAAATGAGATACATCAAAGGTATCACCGACTCCTTCAGTAAAGTGCCCAAACACAAGGTCATCTGCAGTGTCACCAAGTAAGAAACCAAAGAATGTTGCCACACCAAAGGTAACAAAAACTTACAAGAAATCTACTCAGAGACTCATTTTGACTAAAGAGTCCAGTGACACCGAATCTGAAGACAAAAACAAATTTCAGATTTTCAAAAGTAAAAAGGTAGATGTACACAGTGTTGATAATTTTTGTGCTAATTTGAAGCAATATGGTGGATTTGGAGCATCAAATATGTTAAGTATGAATTCAGATCTGATGATGAAAAGAGACAAATAGAAGAAGTTGTCATCTGCACACTTTTGAAATTCCGATTGGTCCCATTAGAAGTAACTAATTCTCTTCCAAAAGAGTTGTATTTGCATATTGATAACAGGTGGAAGTATGCCATGGACTTAGAGAAACAGATGAGAGAAAGAGGTTTGGTACATCTCTTTCCAGACATGTCGGTAGATGAGATCAGTGAACATCTAAAAAACTACCACATAAACTTCCTAGTCAAGCAAAGAGCCTTGAAATTGATGAATGGCCTTTACTTGGGTGTAGAAAATAAGACCAAGGAAAAGTGGCAGGAAATCTTTTGAGTCAAGAATGTTGGTGAGCAAGTTGAAGTTGAAATAGTTGATGTCACCGAGCAAGATCCTGATATCACCGAGCAAGACCCTACTGACACTATACAAGTTGATGAGGATATCATGGACACCGAGGCACAAGAACAGGAAATGATAGAAGGGAATGCATATGACAAACTGGTATCCAGTGAGTCAGTTTTGGAACAAGTTCAGCCCTATCCTCCGGTCACTCAGCCTACTTCAACCGAGGCCCCTCAGGACACTGAACAAGGAATAGAGGATCACAAGTCTATAGAAGGAGAAGCTACTTCTCAGGCCACCGAGGAACAAACCTCTCAAGCTCCTTCTAGCACAGAAAATGTTACAACCAAGACCCCAAGCACAGAAGCACCAAAAAACACAACAGGTGAAAGCAAAAGACAAGAAAATGAAAAAGCATAGTTTCAAATTAGATTTGTGAAAACCAATAGTGTTGCCGAATGTAGACATATCCAAATTAAAAGGGCAAGCACTCATTGAATTCGGTGAACTATGCAAAGACAAAGCAGAACAGGAAAAACAAATGGCTATTCAAAAGAAAAACAAAGTACTTCAGAAGGTGAAAGCACTATTAACAGATATGCTACTTGAAGCTACAATGTCAAAAGATGCAGCCATCCATATTCAACTGGATGAACTCCTAACTAAAATAGAGACATCTGGAGTAGACGCATCTGAATATTTGAGCAAATTGAAGGAAAAAGAGCTCACTGCTAAAATGATTGAAGAGGTACAGAAAGCTATTGCTATTGGCAAAGTAAAACTAGTCAAATTTATTGCTGAGTTGTCCCCTCAACTCAAGCATATTCTTTATTTATTTCAGAAACTCTCTACATTCTCTTTATTCATTAAAGATATCAAAAATAAAACAGAAGTGATTGAGAAAGAGATCACCGATCTCTCAAATAAGTTGACCACTGAGCCAAATTCTATTCAGCATTTCTATACAAAGTTACAAAAGCTCATGGCTCAACAATTGGAACTTAGGAATGAAGAGCACAAGATCAGGATGGATATAATGACTCTTTAGACATTATTCATTCCTCATCTTTCATCCATCCAAGAGCAGATCAACAAGGCTACCTCCCTATCCACTCAACAAGAGGGAAGCACTTTAGATGGACTAATTTCACTATTACCTGACATTACAGCTCAGAATTCACTCATGGATAGTGTCAAGGATGCCCTCTTTGCCGCTCTTACCGATGCAAGGACAAAGTACAAATCCATTTTTTATCAGTTGCCTCCACCGAATGGTAACTAAGTCTTGATGTTTGTCAAAAAGGGGGAGTGAGTATAGCATCAAAGTATCAAAGGGGGAGTGTAGTATACAGGGGGAGTATATCGAGCAGAATAGAGTATCCAATGCATAATTAATTTTGGCAGTGAACCAAGTAGTGAACAGAGCAGTGACAACCAAGTAGTTAATACAGCATATTGATCACAGAGCATACAAAATCAGAGTTATGTACAGTATAATGATAAGGGGAGTATATCTGAATATACTATTTCATTGACAAATGTATATACTGTTAGTTTAGTCAAATTTTGTAAGTATATAGATTTTTGAGTTATGACTTTGAAAGTAGTTTTGTCAAGCATCTCAACTAATGTCAAAAGGGGAGATTGTTACTACTTACTAAGTTGCCATTAGTTTTATATCCAAAGTCATTCTATATCCTCTATTCAGTTACTACTACTAAAATATTCAGTCGGTAAGCACAGAGCAGTCGGTTATAGAAGAAAGTAGTCACAGAGCTTAGTATACACTGAGCTGTTTACCGAGTAACACTCTATGTCTACCGAGCAGCAAAAATGATATACCAAGTTGATATACATCGAGTGAAATGTGTTACCAGATTCATTGAACCTAGGCACATGTGTGGAAACGTGTTACAAGATCGAGGAACAAAGAACCATTATCTCATTGGAAATTGCACTTAAAGATTTTGTATGATTTTGAGGTCATCTATCCAATGAAATATTTTGTATGGTTATTCATTCGATAAATCATGTTTGTAAGATCGAAGCATGAACATATCACCGACATAAGAGATCTATTTATACAACATGAATTAAGGATCAAATATAGAGGTGTATGAAGCAAAACATGTGCAATAGATAAGAAAGCACTGAGTATTATGACTGTCAGAGACACAGAGGTCACCGAGAAGGATTTCAGAGAACAGTCAAGGAACAGACTAAACATAAGGGTCTACCGAGTTACTTTATGGGTTACCGAGGTATGCTATAAGCAAGGTAATCTCATTTTGAGCACATAGAATCTGCTATAACATTTCAGATGTAAAGTTGCAAATATTTGTAAATATTTTATTGTAAGATTTTGAGTTGTAAGAGAAACCTTTAACAGGGTAAAAGACTCTAACAAAGTCTATAAATTGTAAAGCCTTTAACCAGGTACAACATTTAGAATAAGTGTTGTAAAATCCTTTAGCAAGGTAGATCTAACGATCTTGATACCCTACTCTGTGGGCAGTCTTCTCTTCAAGAGGCCAGAATTATTAGAAGGAAAATAGATGCCTTTTGCAGTGCTACCGGACAACAGGGCAATTGGGCAAAATCTGAAGTTCTTTTTTTTAACACAGGGGGTAGCCGACAACAAGAAATAACCAACATCCTAGGCGTCAAAAGGGGCACTTTACTAGGAAAATTTTTGGGTATCCCCTTATTTGGTGGGCCAAACTGCACTGCCTTATGGGACAACCTTATTAATAGTTGTGCAAACCGTCTTGAGGGTTGGAAAAGTAAATGGCTCACTCTGTCTGGGCGAATCATGCTCCTTAAATCGGTTCTCTCCGTGCTTCCCATTTTCTCTATGACGACCTTAAAGATTCCAGAGAAAGTGATTAACTGCATAAACAGGGGGATGAGAAAATTTCTATGGAATGGCAAAGAGACCACCAAAAAAATCCCTCTGGTTATGTTGGATAAAGTTTGCCAACCTAAATAGGCAGGGGGTGTAGGATTGCAAAACTGGACCTTGCTAAATGAGGCAATGGGGGCAAAATTAATATAGTAGATTTATTCTCACCCGAATCAAAAGTGGGCACAAATCCTAAAACACAAGTATCTAGACCAGATGAGCAGGGAACGCATTTTTACCATCAGTGCCCTACCAAAAGGCTCTGCTATCTGGAATTTTATTGTTTCCTATAGACATGTTATTATTGAGCACATCACTTGGGAACTAGGCAATGGGACAGTGACCAATTTTTGGATAGATTCCTAAGATGGGAGGCCAGCCCTCTCGGATAGACAAGATCTTGAGGATATTAAACAGGTCACTAAAACTCAGTGGGGAGAGAAGGTAGGGGATTTTCTTACGAAAAGCAAGGTTCATGGGGTAGATCTGTGTGAATGGAAAGAGGTGCATAATCTTCCCTTGATAGCACATCACAAAGACCTGTTGAAGAACATCATGTAGGAGTACACGCCCACTTTTTCTAATAAGGAAGATACTCTTAGATGGTGTGGATCAAAATCTGGGCAGTACTTGGTCAAGATTGGCTACAATATTTTAGAAAAATTGGAAGAAAGAAAAGACTAGCCAACCAAAATTTTATGGAGCTCCCCTATACTCCCAAAAGCGGGAGCTTTGGCCTAGCTGGCTTTGAAAAAACACATCCTGACAGGGGAAAGATTGTGTAGATTACGGTTCCTAGGCCCTTTTAGATGCATAATGTGCAAGAAGGCAAAAGAATCTCTCGATCACCCGCTTCTACAACGCGAGGAAGCATGGAAGGTTTGGAGCTTCCTTTTAGGGAAGTTGGGATGGGTTGTCCCTTTACCTAATTCAATTCTTGACCTTTTCTACAGCTGGAATCTTCCTAGCTGCAGGTCTGTTTTCTCTAGTGTATGGCTAGTAGCCCCCTCCCTTGTTGTATGGGAAATCTGGAAGGAGAGAAACAGGAGGATTTTTCAAGAAAAAGAAGAATTAGTGGGGAGCTTGTTGTCAAGGGTAGAAAGAGCAATAGCTGAAGCTATATCAGTGGCAGCTAGGAACCATAATCTGGCAAAACACCCTTACACTAATGAAGATAGAAACATTCAAATGAATTGGCCTCTTGTGGTTTGTCAACCCGTTAATGGGTCCTTGGGGGCTAATCCCACTTTAGATAAAGGGGAGATCTTTTGGGAGCCACCTAGTAAGGAATGGATAAAAATAAATTTCAATGGGGCTTCTAGAGGAAACTCGAGAATCTTAGGTGTGGGGGTAGTGGCGAGGAATGACAAAGGGTCTATCATCTTCAAAGGAGCACGTTGTTTGCAGGATGACACGAATAACAAAGCAGAGGCCCAAGCAGCACTGCTGGCAACTGAGTTGGCTTTAAACATGAAAGTCCAACGATTGCATCTGGAAGGAGACTCTTGGGTGATCATCAATGCAATTACTAAAGGCAATACTCCATCCTGGAAATTATCTTGTTGGGTGGTGATCATCCGAGAGAAACTCAAATCTTTTGAGGAATTTTGGGTCTCCCATGTCAGGCGAGGTGCAAATGCAGTGGCAGATCTACTCTCCAACATTGGCTGAGACATGAATAGTCAAATGGCTAAGTGGTGGAAGGAAGATGGCAGATTGTGGAAGTGGTCTTAAATGCAGTCCTAGAAACATGAAGCCAACAACATGCACGCAAAGAAGCCCGAAATGACAAGTACATCTTTTTGGCCAGCATTTGCAATAAAAGTGGCAGTTGCCTATTGCAAATAGTACTTTTTGGAGATGATGGCGGAGTGTAGCAAATCTATTGTGAAATCTTTTTTCCCTTATGCCACCACGCCTGCATTTATTACCTCTCTCAAACGATGGCGGAGGAATTTAATTCCTTTGGTTTGTGAGCTGGTGGATAAGTTTGTATTTAGTGTGATTGATAACTGGTTTTATGTCATTTGAATTGTAGAGGTTGGAGTATATAGTTTGTGTAGGTCTAATGGAAGCAAACTTCACGCTGTGAACCGAGAAGAAGTTGGTGCCATTCCTGGGGATAGTTTCGGAGAAGAGGATGCAGGGGCTCTTCAAGTACAAAGAGGAGAAATTGTGGAGTGTGAAGCGCCTTATGCTAGGAGAGGAGGTGTCGCACATCCATTTTCGCTATCAAACGAACATGGAGGTGTATTTCCTGATTTTGGCATGGGCATGCGAGTTCGAGCCAGAGGTGGAGAAAGTACGACTCACTCTGACAAAACTGATTGATGGGGAGTACCTAATCAACCTTGACTCCATTCTGGAGTGGGTAGTGCCTCAGACAGGCATTCGCATTAGGGAAGGAGATGACAAGGAGGAGTTGTCGTTTGTTCGAGGACCGGAAAATGACATAAAGGAACAATGTCGTGAATGAGCTCGGATTGGGTGGGAAGCCATGAAGCTCTGTGTAAAACTCATTAGGACGGATGAAGTCCTGAAGGCTCTAAAGGTGATGGCGAGGATGGAGGTCAGGAAAGACCTGCAAGATAGGTTTGAGGAAGGGCGGGCGGTTCAATTGCTAGCAAGTCTGGAAGGAGACCCAGATTTTTTATGCTTGGAATGCATTTTGAAGATGAAAAGCGAAGCTGCAAAGGGCAAAGCTATGGCTGACACGGTGGACAGGGAGAAGGAGAACCAGAGCGAGAGCGAGTGAGTGGCCATGGGGCCATCAATTTTCCACACTTTTCCATTATACTGGTTTTATTAGATGTTTTAGTCATGTCTGTAATATTGGTGCATAGATGCACAGGACTGGTTTCCTTCTTTGTTTTGCTTCGAATGGTTTTAGAGTAGGTTATGACTGTGAATATTTTGGGCTGATGTTTACATCTCTTAACTTGGTCGTTGAGTGATGTTGGTTGTAAACTTTTATTTCTGAATTAATATACTACAAAATTACTGATCAAAAAAATGAACTATATGGTTGGATAGCCACCAATGCGATACTCTATGTCACATTCAAAGTTTTTTTGTCAAGTTAGTGATATTTAAAAATAAAGGAAGGTGGTAGATGTATCAAACAAGAACTCGCAACAAAAGCCACACAAACAAAACATGGAAAGGTGGAAGGTATATCTAATAGCAAGCAACAACATCAGTTGACTTGCTAGTCGATATATCTACTACCATTCATCATTTTCTCTATTTTTTATTTCTAAAGTGAATAACAAGTGAAAAGTAAATTTCTTGATTACCATGATTATATTTGGGGAATTCTCTAATTGTATCTTGAAAGATGATGACAACATCTAATGAAATACAAACTCTATGTTGTTAGCTCTTAGTATGACCACGCATGTGAGACAAAATAAATGTCTTAGATGTATACATAAATACACCAAATATAAAATTTAAAATCTTTGATATATATATGATATATAATAATATATTAAATAAATATCATAAACATTTGCATAAATACATCTTGTCTAGAATGTTTAAAACCCATTTGAGTGTGTATGCGAAAATGTTTATATCATATCACATATGCAATGTGCTTTGTTATGCACCTTTTTTTTAATATTCTTTGTCACGTTCAAGGGAAAATACATTGGACATGTACCAACTCATTATTCTCATATTTCACGGTCAAAATTGCCGGTTTGCACTTTTAACTACATATTTTCACACACAAAATATGAGAAAACGATTTGGACAAATACTTTGAAGTATTTATTTTTTATTATTTTATTATTGTAATATATATGAAAGTTTTAGTCAATCTTAGTGACTTGATCTTATTTCTTATTTTGATAAATTTAATTAATAATTTTATTTTCTAAAATATTTTTTTAATAAATATAATTTTTTAAAGTTTTTATCATCACTTTCTACTTTCAAGAGTGAAATTATAATATTTTTTTGGAAAGTGTAATATTTTTATAATTTATCAAATTTAATTTATTTAATTAATAATTTTATTTTCTAAAATATTTTTTTAATAAATATATATTTTTTTAAGTTTTTATCATCACTTTCTATTTTCAAGAGTGAAATTATAATATTTTTTTGAAAAATGTAATATTTTTATAATTTATTGTAAACTCATTCAAGGGACTTGAGGGAAAAATTTATGTGGGATTTTATTGAATCAATATTTTATATCATTCTTAGTGAATTATTATAATTATAATTTAATGTTGTACAAATATCAAATTCAATTTTAAATAACAAATTCTAATATCGATATTGGTCATCTTTATTTTCTTAAGGTAAGATTTATTTCTTATGTAATATGCTTATAATGTATTACTCTACATTTGTGAGTTTTGATGAAACATTTTTTATTTTGAAAAAACAATTAATAGCAAAACCTTAAAAACGAGAGGTGTGTCATTTTTTTTTCCTTGTGATTCTAATTCCACACCTCTCAAAATCATACTTGGTGATTTAGAAAGACTAATGTTTATTGTAGTTTACTTGACGATTTCACCATTTAAATTTAAATTTTCAAGGCCACATCGTTAAATACAATATTTCATCAACATGTTTTGGTTGAAGTGTCATAGAAAATTACCAAAACAAATTAGACTCGTGTAGTTATGCATTAAGTCATATTTTGTCATGTGTCTATATGATATTATATGATTTGTTTCTTTCTAAAGCTAATAACTACATTTCATTCATTTGTTACTAATAATAAAAATCAACATAGAAAAACCTTAAAAGTCGTAACTAAGAGTACTATATTGTAGGTATTCTCCAAGTTATCAAATTCTTTCTCAACTATTGAAAAAAACTACTCGTAAACAACATTGAGTTGAACATTAAAAGTCAATTTTGAGGGGAAATAAAAGTGTTGAATATTACATAAGGAGAGAGAATCAATAACGAGAAGAATTAGTAGTCATGCATTTTAATTTCACACCTCTCAAAACCATTTTCATAATTGACACTAAGTTATATTTTGTTCATATGCACATGTGATATCATATTATTTGTTGTCTTTTAAATGTAATGAATACATTACCTTTATTTATTATTAATAAAATTATCAACACAAAAAACCTTAAAGTCATAACCAATGGTACTATAATATAGTAATCTTGAAATTTTCAAATTCTTTCTCAATTATTAAAATAAACTACTCTTAAACATCATTAAATTCAACATTAAAAATTAATTTTGACCAAAAAAGTGCTCAATATTATATAAGGAGAGAGAATCAATGGCCAGAAGAATTTCTAGTGGTGCATTTTAATTTCAACTATTAAAATGAACTACTATTTGTTGGCAATATTACAAGGATATTGAGAAGGTTGTTGATGATTATGGACATAATTGATTAAAGATGTTTTACTATCTTGATATTATTATTTTGTCATTGATGTCAAGAAATTGATTTTCTAATTCAGTATGATGTTGCCATATCTTAAGAAATATGATATGAAGATTATAAAGAAGTCGATAAAGACACATGAAAGAATATGATGAATAAGGGGATAAGTTATTCAATGGGCAACTCTACCGAGTCAAACAATGATGAGATCTTGATGTTTTAGATTGTTTTAACATCATACATATGTTGTAAAATGTAAAGGTTAATACTATACTATGTTATCAAGCAAAGAACCTAGTCGGTAAACCCTAAGGTTATCGCAATCGGTTAATGAAGACAAAATGTCTACCGAGTAAAGTTTAGTATTCACCGAGTTGTAACCGAGCTATAACAGAATGCATTAAATGTTTACATGTGATATTTAATGAAAGATGCTGATGAGCTGGAGCGGATCAATGATTGGCAAGCCGTGAAAGAAGTTTGTTAACAAATCTAAGGCAATGGAAAGTCGGCAAGAAGATCTACAACTCATATTAAACCGCATTACCCTAACACAAGTTCCAAGGTGAATGTGCAAGTTTCGAGGTGGGGTAAAACATTTTCAGATCGAAAAGATACAATGAACCTAGACAAGATTGAAGATCTGATGGCTATGATTGATCATGGGAAATGTGATCAAGGAGATTAAGCGGTTAGAAGATTGTTTATAAATAAGGAACTGTTGATAAATAATGTATGTGGGCAAGTGTATGCACAGGGGATGCTACATAGTGATTACCGAGCACAAAAGCTTGAAGACCTATTAGAATAATAGAGTATTGATGCCCAGTAGATAGACAAGATTAGTTCTATGTCTAGATTGTATTGAACAAATAGGAATCTGATTTAGCATTTTAGATGTGAAGTTGCAAATAGATTTTATTACTGTTATTTTGTGAAAGTGACAGGAAATCTCTTAATCGAGTGGACTTAACAGTCTTATATGTAAATCCTCTAACAAGGTGACATTCTGATTAAGTGTTTGAAATCCTTTGACAAGGTCACTTCTAACAAAGTGAAGATCCTAACAGATCTGAGGGAAATCCCTTAACCAGGTCACATCTAGCAATGTGTTTTGTAATCTTTAATAGGATTTTCTTTTAACCGAGCATACTCTAGAAGAGTATATTTCTTAGTGGGTCTGAAATCCCACAGTGGTTTTTCCCTATTTGGGTTTCCACGTTAAATCTGGTGTTATGAGGTTTATATTGTTCATAGGCTTTTGAGTTTGCATGTTTGACAGTTTTTTATTATATGACTGATATATGTTACCGAGGTTGAATCTGATGTTTTTATGGTAATTAAGTTTGTATGATTCACCCCCCCCCCCCCCTCTCATCTTGTTGGCTATTGGATCTGTACTTATATTAAGTATCAGAACTATCAATTGGTATCAGAGCTTTGGACTCCGAAAGGAAAGTTTAAAGGCACTTGAGTTAAAGATCCAAAGATGTATAAGAGGGATGCACCCAAGCTGAATAAGTCAAGTTTCTCTACATGGCAGAAAAGGATGAAGCTACATCTATCAGGAGTTGGAGAATATGCTTTATACTATCTGGAGAATGATTTTGTTGCACCGAGCACCTATCCATTGACTATGGAAGAGATATAGGCGAAGCAAGAACATATTCAAGCAATGATTAAAATAACATCTACATTGACCGATTCTGAGTTTAATGATCTAGAAGGCTGCAATGATGCAAAGGCAATGTGGACTAAGCTCATATCTGTATATGGAGGAGATGAACGTGTTCAAAGAGCAAAAGTTGATAGTCTAAGAGGACAACTTGAATCTATGAGGATGAATGAAGGTGAGAACATAACCCAGTACAGTACAAGACTAAAGGAGATTGTAAATCAAATCAAAGGAGCAGGAGGAACTATTGAAGAAAAGGATGTGACAAGTAAATTGTTAAGAACCCTTCTACTTGCCTATGCAATCCGAGTCTCTGCAATCAATGAATTAAGGTCTGTACCTAATATGCCAGTTTCCTTGGATGCTACTATTGGTAAGCTACATGCATTTGAGTTAAGTAATTTTGATAATAGTGGGTCATCAGTAAATAAAGTTGAATCTGCATTTAGTTCTTTTCATCTGAATGAATCTAATGATTACAATGAGAGAAAGTATAAGTACTCTAAAGGAGATCACAGTGGAGCAAGTGAAAGATTTCGGAAGAACATGGACGAGGTACATAAACTATATGTTGAAATCAGAAAGCAAGAAGAGTTTGAAGCACTATTGGCCAAAAGGTTACCGAGAGGCAAAGGTAAGTATAAAGGAAAACTACTTTTGAAATGTTTCAATTGTGATAAGATTGGACATATGGCTTCTAACTGTCCTAACAAGATTTCACTGAAAGAGAGATTACTGAGATGACAGACAAAAGATAATCATTACAGAGGACACCGAGACTTCAGAAGAAGAGATAGAAAGACATGCTTAATTGCTGATGAGGAATCTGAAGATGATAAATCAGATGAGACTGATACAGAGGAAGTTGTTTATGTGGCCATCAAGGATGGATCAGATGAAGAAAGGTATGAAGAAAAAGCCCTAATATCTCACATAAACACTAATGATTCTTGGATTATAGATAGTGGATGCTCACATCATATGACAGGAGATAAACACAAGTTTGTTATGTTAGAAGATTACGATGGAGGCTATGTTAGATTTGGTAATGATGCACCATGTCCAGTAAGAGGTAAAGGATCCATAACACTTCTTGATAAAGCAAGATGCAATGATGTTTATTGGGTTGAAGGTTTGAAATATAATTTGTTGAGTGTAGAACAGCTAAACAACACAGGTTACCAAATAGAATTTCAGAAAGGAATTGTCAAAGTCCATGACAAGAATGGAAAGTTAGCTGCTACCAGGACACAAACAAAAGGTAATACATTTCACCTTGACTCTACTCACAACAAGTGTTTGCATGCAAAGATTGATAACACCTGGTTATGGCATAAAAGGTTTTGTCATGATAATTTTGATAATCTGATCAAGATAAGTAAGAAGCACAGAGTAAGAGGTCTATCGAGTCTTTAAAAACCTGAGAATGCTATGTGTCGAGGATGCCAGATGGGTAAGATGACAAGATCTAGCTTTACAAGTAAGTCCTACACTTCTAAGGGAATTTTAGATCTTGTGCACACTGATCTTTGTGGTCCTATGAAAGTTCAAAGTTATTATGATGATAAGTATTTCATATTATTTGTGGATGATTATTCAAGGATGATGTCAGTAATGTTTTTAAAAGAAAAATCAAAAGCTTTTCAAATGTTCAAGTGGTACAAGGTTAGAGTTGAAAATGAAACAGGAAGACAACTGAAATGTCTTAGATTAGATAGAGGAGGAGAGTTCACATCTGATGAGTTCAACCTATTTTGTAATGATCATGGTATTAAAAGACAAGTCTCTACACCAATAACTCCATAGCAAAATGGAATAGCTGAAAGAAGAAATACATCTATTGTGGATTGTGCTAGAACACTGATAATTGAGAAGAAGGTTCCACAAACATTTTGGAGAGAAGCAATAAGCATAGCTGTTTACACCTTGAACCAAGTTCAATTGAAGAAAGGTACTTTGAAGACACCTTATGAAATATGGTATGGCAAGAAACCTAATGTAAGTTATTTTAAGATCTTTGGAAGTAAATGCTATGTTCATAAAGATGATAGAAATGGCAAGTTTGATCAGAAAAGTGAAGAAGGAACATTTCTAGGATATTCTTCTAGAAGCAAAGCATTTAAATGTCTTATCAAATCATCTAACAAAATAGTAGAAAGTGCAAATGTGAAAATTGATGAAATTGTAGAAAGAACTGATGAAAGGAATTCCAAAGAACCAAAAGACTATGATGAATTTGTCTATGTGCAACCGAGAAGTCCTATCGAGATAACTGTTGAAGGAAATGAGGAAGATATCCAATTACCGAGTGATGAAGAAGATCATACAGAGCCTACCGAGCCTATATTAGCCAAATATGTCAGAAGGCACCATGCACCAAGTCAGATTATAGGAGATAAGGATGATCCAGTGATGACAAGGAACAAACTGAGACTGAACACATGTTTGATATCTAAATTTGAACCAAGAATAGTGAAAGAGGCATTCAACAGTGAAGATTGGATAAATGCTATGACTAAAGAGATTGATCAAATCAAGAAGAATGACACATGGACACTGGTCCCAAGACTGAAGGACAAAAATGTAATCGGTACAAAGTGGATCTTCAGAAACAAGCTAAATGAAAAAGGTGAGGTCATTCGGAACAAAGCAAGATTGGTTTGCAAAGGTTATGCCCAAGAAGAAGGAATTGATTATGGTGAGACTTTTGCACCTGTTGCTAGACTTGAAGGAGTTAGAACATTGTTGGCATATGCTGCTTTCAAAAACTTCAAGGTATATCAAATGGATGTCAAATCTGCATTTCTGAATGGAATATTAGAAGAAGAAGTTTTCATTGAACAACCTGAAGGATTTATTGAAGACAATAATGAAGATCAAGTATGTAAATTGAACAAAGCTTTATATGGTCTGAAACAAGCACCTAGAGCATGGTATGAAAGATTGCACTCTTATTTGATTAAGATTGGTTTTATAAGGACAAGTGAGAACAACAACATGTACATGAAGAATGATGAAAATGGAATACTAATCTCATCCATATTTGTTGATGATATTATATTTTGTGGAAATGACTCTTTATGCAAGAACTTTGGAAATGAAATGAGCAAAGAATTTGAGATGTCATTAATTGGTGAGATAAAGTATTTTATAGGCTTACAGATACTGCAAATTCAAAATGAGATTTTCATTACTCAATCCAAATACATAAAGGAAATCTTGAAGAAATTTGGAATGGAGGATTCAAAGCCAGTAAGTACTCCTATGACTACAAATTGCAAACTATCAAAGAATGATGAATCTGCATCTGTTGATGAGACACTCTACCGATCCATGATTGGAAAACTACAATATGTTGTTCACAGTAGGCCAAATATAGTACATGCAGTAGGTATTGTTGCAAGATTCTCTACAGATCCTAAGGAAATACACATGACACCAATCAAAAGAATTTTCAGATACTTGAAAGGCACTGAAGATTATGGCTTAGTATATCAGAAAGGAAATGATTTTGATTTAAAAGTTTATACTGATGCTGATTGGGCAGGCAACATTGATGACAAAAAAAGCACAAGTGGAGGAGCTTTCTTCTTAGGAGAAAGACTAGTGAGTTGGCTTAGCAAGAAACAAGGATGTGTTTCTCAGTCAACAGCCGAAGCTGAATATGTTGCTGCAACACTGAATTGTACCAACATTGCATGGATCAAACAATTGTTGGAAGGTATAAATGCGAAAGTTACTGAGCCAGTAACTATATTCTGTGACAATACTAGTGCCATTAATATTTCAAAGAACCCTGTTATGCACTCTAAGACAAAGCACATATCTATCAAATATCATTATCTTAGAGAACAAGCTCAAGAGAAGAAAGTGGTGTTGGAATATGTTAACACAAAGGAACAAATAGCTGATATCTTCACCAAGCCACTACCAAAGGACACTTTTGAATATCTCAAAAGTAAGTTAGGGGTCCTACCCCTATCTTTTACTCACTAACCGAGTTCGGTGAAAGCATCACTTCGATGACTCTATTGAATGTCTTTTGGGGAGCTAATGCTGGAGTGATACACTTTAGAATGTTTTTCTGAAAGTGTACTGGAATAATACTGGGATAATATAGAAAATGATATAGGGAATAGGAATTGTAAACAAATGCTCTGACCAAGACTCAGTTGATACACAACAGCAGGAAATAACTTCTTACAGCAAGAAATTATGTTTTAATTCTATTCTTTTTGGCATTGTTGTCAAAGGGGGAGAAGACCAAGGAGAAGACCAAGGAGAAGACCAAGAAGGAGAAGACCTACCCAGGGGGAGAAAACTGAGAAAAGACTACAGATTGAAGTAAAGACTGAAAACAAAAGAGAAGTCTGATGTATGGGAGAGAGCATTTCAGCATTTCAGAATCACAACAATCCGCATTTTTTTTAAAAGGTCAAATCAAGTGGTTTTGCCATCAATGCCAAAGGGGGAGATTGTTGGCAATATTACAAGGATATTGAGAAGGTTGTTGATGATTATGGACATAACTGATTAAAGATGTTTTACTATCTTGATATTATTATTTTGTCATTGATGTCAAGAAATTGATTTTCTAATTCAGTATGATGTTGCCATATCTTAAGAAATATGATATGAAGATTATAAAGAAGTCAGTAAAGACATAGGAAAGAATATGATGAATAAGGGGATAAGTTATTCAATGGGCAACTCTACCGAGTTAAACAATGATGAGATCTTGGTGTTTTAGATTGTTTTAACATCATACATATGTTGTAAAATGTAAAGGTTAATACTATACTATGTTATCAAGCAAAGAACCTAGTCGGTAAACCCTAAGGAACCTAGTCGGTAAACCCTAAGGTTATCGTAGTCAGTTAATGAAGACAAAATGTCTACCGAGTAAAGTTTAGTATTCACCGAGTTGTAACCAAGCTATAACAGAATGCATTAAATGTTTACATGTGATATTTAATGAAAGATGTTGATGAGTTGGAGTGGATCAATGATTGGCAAGCCGTGAAAGAAGTTTGTTAACAAATCTAAGGCAATGGAAAGTCGACAAGAAGATCTAAAGCTCAGATTAAACCGCATTACCCTAACACAAGTTCCAAGGTGAATGTGCAAGTTTCGAGGTGGGGTAAAATGTTTTCAGATCAAAAAGATACAATGAGCCTAGACAAGATTGAAGATCTGATGGCTATGATTGATCATGGGAAATGTGATCAAGGAGATTAAGCGGTTAGAAGATTGTTTATAAATAAGGAACTGTTGATAAACAATGTATGCGGGCAAGTGATTGCACAGGGGATGCTACATAGTGATTACCGAGCACAGAAGCTTAAAGACCTGTTAGAATAATAGAGTATTGATGCCCAGTAGATAGACAAGATTAGTTCTATGTCTAGATTGTATTGAACAAATAGGAATCTGCTTTAGCATTTTAGATGTGAAGTTGCAGATAGATTTTATTACTGTTATTTTGTGAAAGTGACAGGAAATCTCTTAATTGAGTGGACTTAACAGTCTTATATGTAAATCCTCTAAAAAGGTGACATTCTGATTGAGTGTTTGAAATCCTTTGACAAGGTCACTTCTAACAAAGTGAAGATCCTAACAGATCTGAGGGAAATCCCTTAACCGGGTCACATCTAGCAATGTGTTTTGTAATCTTTAACAGGATTTGCTTTCAACTGAGCATACTCTAGAAGAGTATATTTCTTAGTGGGTTTGAAATCCCACAGTGGTTTTTCCCTATTTGGGTTTCCACATTAAATCTGGTGTTATGAGGTTTATATTGTTCATATGCTTTTGAGTTTGCATGTTTGACAGTTTTTTATTATATGACTGATATATGTTATTGAGGTTGAATCTGATGTTTTTATGGGTAATTAAGTTTGTATGATTCACACCCCCCCCCTTTCTCATCTTGTTGGCTATTGGATCTGTACTTATGTTAAGTATCAGAACTATCACTATTAGCATCATTAAATTAAACGTTAAAAATCATTTTTGACCAAAAAAGTGTTAAATATTATATAAGGAGAGAGAACCAATGGCGAGAAGAGTTATTAGTGGTTCATTTTAATTTTGCACACAATCTAATCTAGAAGCATCAAGATAATTATAGCATAGATTGTGGAAACCTGATAGCATTAATTTCAAACCTCTCAAAATCATACTCATAATTTACTTTAAGTCATATTTTGTTTGACAAGTAGGAGATATGCTAATGAGATATCATATGATTTGTTGCCTTTTAAATCTAATGAATACATTTAATTCAATTACTAACAATAACAAAAAATCAACATAAAAAACTTCAAAGCCATAACTAATAGTATGCTAATATAATAGTCTTCAAATATTCAAACTCTATCTCAACTATTCAAACAAGCTACTCTTAAGCATCATTGAGTTCAACATCAACTGCCAATTTAGATCCATAAAAGATAAATATTCATCACTTTTTGATATGGATGAAGTAAAATCAAACAAATATTCGTCACTTTTCAATGTGGATGAATTCTAATATCAACTATTAAATAAATAAAAAGATAATATTGAAGTATCAACTATTAAATTCTTTCCCAAACATATGATTTCAAATTTATTAAGATTTTAATCAAACTAACTCTACTTTAATTTTCTCCTTTGTCTATCAAAACAAAGGAATTGGCTATGCAGCCATATAAATTGCCAAAGATACAAGAGACTGTTGGCAATTAACACTCATCCGGTGGTTGTTGATGCTTGATTATTGGTTTAGGGTTGCATTAATAGAAAATATTCTTGAGATTTATATCCAGTAATCACAGATCTTGATTTCCGGAAGAGGATGTCAATTGGTAGCTAGTTAACTAGTATTTCAGGTTGAACAAAGCAATTTTGGTCCGATTGCGGTGTCACAAATCATGTATGGGATGATTGGGCCAACATAAAGACATCATTTTATCATCATTTTGGTGATCCACATTTATCTTTGGTGATCCGATCAAGCCGACATGAGACTACACGTTACATTAGCAGGCCAACTTGATAAATGATCTATTTTGAGATTGCAGATATATAAGACTAATGTGGGAGATCTTTTTGGAGTATGTTATGATTGTTTGCGAGAAAGTGGTGATCGAGAATCCATTTTAGTGTAGTTTCACGTGCGCATTCTTGATCCAATAGCTGATTGAGACAAATAATAGGGCAGAACATAATAGAACAGCAGAGGTGATACAGTCAGTAAATTTGGCACTTAACTGAAACTCATCCAAGAATTGTAGATGCTATTTTGGATTTTATTTGTTGTAATTCAACATTGCAATCAATCAGTAAGGCAACGAGCCTTTCGAGGTTGTAGCCTTTATTGTATTTGAGTAGTGAGCTCTAGGCAGTGTGCCTGAATGCTCGTGCATTCCCCATATTGTAATATTGTTTTTCTACTGGCCATAGTGGAATAATATTGTGGGTTCAAATCCCATAGTGGTTTTTCCCATATGTGTTTCCACGTAGAAATCCTGGTGTTATTATTTTGTGGTTGATTGTTTTATTTTTTTGCATTTCAGTTTCATGCTTATGCTTCTGATGGTTTAAGTTAAGTCAGAAAATTTAATAACCGATATATCACTAATTCACCCCTCCCCCCCTCTCAATGATCCTTGATTCCAATAGTTGGTATCAGAGCCTAGTTCCTCTGAGGAAGCCTAACCGTTTGAGGAAGGTCTGGGAGATTGAATCAATGGATTTTTTTTTTTTCAGAGATAGCTCAGTGTGGCACTTGAGGATCTTGATGTAGCAAGAAATAAGATCAATTCCTTGAAAAGAAACCTGAATGTTGTTGATGATTTCATTAATGACTTGAAGGATCAAGTGAACACTTCAAGAGACAAGAGGAAGGAATTAATGGACAAGTTGAAGGAGAAAGAAGATCAAATCATGGAAAATCAAGGTAAAGATGATGAAGTTGGCAAGCTTGAGAGAGAGAATGTTGCATTGAAGAATGAGATGCAATCCATTGTCATGAGGCTGACTAAGGAGATTGAGGACCGAAAGAAGAATGAAGAGAATTTGACACAATCATTAAATGAAGGAGTAGATGAATTCTTCACGCTTATGAGAATGATCAGTTGACATATTCAAGGAATAATGGTTAAGAACTCGAAAGACAGATTGTTGCCTTAAGAGATGAACTTGCTACTGCAAATGAATACAAAGACAAATTCAAAGCCAGCTCAGCAAGGCTTGATGAGATGCTAGAAATTCAGAGACATAGAAAGGATATGCGAGGTCTTGGATTTGAGAAAGGTAAATCCTCTGAATTTGGACAAAGAAATGCCAAACCTAACCAGAAGAAGAGAAAGAATCCTCTGGTAAGACAACTTAATGCTCATAAATTCAATGGTAGATGCTTCACTTGCAATAAATGTGGTCATATGGAAAATCATTGTAAAAGTAGGATGAATAATGGAATGAACAATATGAATAATGTTCCTACCTTTACCGGTCAGTGTTTCATATGTAATAATTTTGGTCACAAGTCAAATATGTGTAGAGAAATAATGAGTAACTTCCAAAATAAGAGATGCTATTCTTGTGGGATGTTTGGACATATCTCTAACTAGTGCAAGATGAAACCAAATCAAATGAACTTCATACCTATGCAAAATGTTGTTTGTCGTGCATGCAATAAAATCAGTCACATTGAAAAATATTGCAAAAGCAAGAATAGTGTTCTGGTAGATAAGAACAAATTAGATGAGAAGGGAAAGGCAAAGGTAGAGGAGATCAAAGACAACCATGAGAAGATGTGGGTCAGAAAATATGAATCTAAAGTAAACAATGGATCTACACCTGAATCCGATGCAGAATCTTCATCCAATAACTAAGGCTTTATACTTAGGGGGAACTTTTCATGCAGATTCTAAGAACCCCCTCTTCGTTGATCTGCAATCGATTCCAGAAGGTTGCAAAAGGCTTAAATCGTATGTGCAAATCTTGTCTAGAAGTTTCAGCGAAGATTTGATGCTTCAATAAGCAACTCCATGAAAATCAAGGTAACCGATTGTAACATTTATTACAATGTAGAATTAGGTTTTTGAAGGTTAAAAGGGTATTTCAAATCTTCATTCGTCACAACGCGATCAAGAGAATAGTGTAAAATAGAAGAGCAAAGTGATTTGGCAATCTAAACAACGATTACAATGATCCTAAAGAGAATTTGAGCGCCCGACTGTGAATTGAGGTATTTATCTGTTTCAAGCTATCAGTTTCCGCAAACCCTAGGTTTTCAATGGCTTCAACTTCTAGAATTGCTACCCCATTGGTTGTGGAGATCAAGGATAGAGCTTGACCCATTTTCAAGAAACATCTTTTTAAATCTATCGAGGATGATCCCAAAGGAGCATTTTTCTTTGTACCCTACGACATTCTTCACAATGAGGGCATAAGGGCATATATCCACTATGATCTTGATGAGCTTGCGAGTGCTGACATTTTGAATCTGTACAACAAGCACCTGGTTGCCTCTTTTTCAAACCATTTTTTAGACAAGGATGCTTCTTCTTGATATGCTGAAGGGTGTTCATGCAAGTGATCAAAGTTTCAATTGAGAGATTGGTTGGATGAATACCTTGTTTTGATTTCTAAGTCTACTTAGTCAAATAGAGGGTTCGATATGTCTCTATTGATATGACTAAGTGTGTCAAATGATACGATACAGTTTCCCAGCAATTGGAAACTAAGATGATTTGACCAACTTTAGAAAACTAACTTGGTATGTTGATGTTTGGATTTGTTAATTTGAAACTTGTGATCACTAACTAATATTGTGTTGATACAATTTATCCTATTTGCGTTGGATTTGTGAGAAGACCCAAAAGGGTATCTAAAACTGGTTATGAAATTTTCAAAAGGTTGATAGATTGCTCTCTGTTTTAAGCCAATTTTGGCCATGCGCTAAAAGATTACCCCAAAGCGCTAATTTTTTTTCTAGATGCACTATACGACCCTGCAAATGCGTTATTTATCACTGTTTGATAACACAAATGTTGATTATGTTATGCACTAATATGTTATGCAGAAGTGCTAAGTGTTGGTTTGTATGTGCTATCTTATGGTTGCTATGCGTTGTACTGATGTTGTTATGTGCTAAGAGAGTATTTGCAAGCGTTATCTGATTTCTACCAATATTTTGTTGTGTATGCACTAATTTGATTTGTTTAAGCACCAAGTTTTGGTTTGAATGTGCTATTGTTTGGTTGAAATGCACTATACTGATGCTCCTATGCGCTAACTATCCTGATTTTCTCAATTTGATGATTTTGTTGAAAGTTTGAAAATGATCTTTGTGTTTGATGGATGGTTTTCTGATAAATGATTTGAAAACATAGTAGACATAAGCAATAACAGTTTGTTTATGCTAACAGATAATGTATGTTCTTTTGAGGATGTGTTCAAATCCCTGATGTTTTCACTGGTTTTGATACAAAGAAGGCATATCAAGTAGACTCTTTATTCAAGGATCATTAACAATATCATAGCCCATTAGTCTCAATACTCTGTCAACTCAAACAACCTTGTCACCCCCTAGAGGGTGCCCATTTTTTTGCCTTTTTCCAGAAATTAACCCAAAGTGAATTGCTTCACAATTGGGTAGTTATCTTGGGAGATATATGGTGAATAATCTTGGGGGCAAATTCTTCCCCACCCTTACATTATGATATTGCCAATGTTTGGCAACTATATCAGCTCAAAGTCTCTATTTCTATGGCTTTTAGTAAAGGCTCTTGTTTGAAGATACCCTTTGAAGTCGCACAAGCGCGATTGAGGCCTACAGCCCAAAAAAGTACCAAAAAAGATGTAGTCACGCAAGCGTGATTGAAACCTCAAGGCCCTACAAAGTGCTCCATATGAGATAACTCAAATATGCTCTGTCCTCTGAGATTTTCATCTCAAAAGGTGATTTGATTATAGTGAGTTAGATTAATTGGCTTTTAGTCGTACTCACTTGGGTCATTCTCTTCTCACTAGCTCCCTCAAGGCGTTCGGGAAGACAGGCCCTCTAAAGGTTGTATTTGCTAAATTTGAAAGAAAGCTTTTAAAAATGGTGTGTTTGGATTTTTTATCACCCAATTAAGGTGAGAGCATATACCTAACACTTTTGAAACACGAAATGCATGCTTTATTTTTATCCAATATTGCAATTGTTTTCTAAAAGACTATCTTGGAAATGTTGCTCTAAAAGACATGTGGTTCTTTTTATCCCAAGATAGCAATGTTTGAAGATAGAAAAAAAAGCTTTGAACAAATGGAATCTTGGTCAACCAAAGTAAATTTGTCAAATGACTCAACAACGATTGAAAACTTTGAAAGATTTTTAAGATAGCAAATGTGAGGTTCTTTTTAAGCTTCCAAATGAAATGTGAGGTTTGTTTTAAGTTCTTGCAAGAAAGACAAGTTCTTTTGACCAAAAATTAAGAAAAGACAACTATTCTAACTCCTACAAAAAAAATTGTTAGAACTTGCAATCAAATTTGTCAGCAACAATCCAATTCTGATGGTGGGCTTCACAAGCCTAATTTTTTAGCTCTATTACAAATTTTTGCATATGTCAGCTCTATGCGCTAAATTGTGGAACAAATGCACTAAGAAATGATTCCTACGCACTAGAAAATTAGGCAGACTCGCTACTCTAAGGCCTTGATGCGCTAGTCTAGTGCTCCTATGCGCTGAAATAGCAAAGAGGAATATGCGCTAAAAAGAAGATCAGATGTGCTTAAAGATGATTTCTATGTGCTAAATAGAGCAATGGATGCACTAAAGTTGACTGGAGATGTGCTATAGAAGGTCTCAGATGCACTATTTTAGTATTCTGATGTTATTGTTGTCTTCAACCTGCACGAAAAATGATGTTATTTTTTGGGATGTGCCCCACGATGGGCACCAAAAATATATGCAGGATTTATGGTGATCAAAATATCTAGATTGAGATCAAAATGGCCAACATACCAAAGAGACTCTTGGGTGCAAGGATTAACTAGATTTTAAACTAGTAAAACTTCCCAAGGTGTGTCCCATTGTTCTTTATCTCATAGGATCCCTAAAGTCAATATTTTTCTCTCAGATCATTGAGCAAATGAATTAGGAATGACAACTCCAAGAACGAGTGATATTATGATCTACATGCAAATCAATGCATTTTAAGACCTATATGATATGCTCAAACTATGATGTTAAGCTAAGATGAAGATAGTGATATGACAAAGATATTGACAAATTATCCTAACATGATATACTAGCATGGATATACTATGATATGAAATGATTCTAAATACTTAAATAATATTCTAACAAAGAGAGGCTAAAATGCTTGACACAATTAGACTATAATGTAGATGCGTGAAACTTGGATATATGACGAATGAAGAATGTGAGCTCTATTTATAGAGGAAATAGGGCAATGGATGGTTAAAATTCAATAATCTTAACAATGGCTAGGATTGAAAGTTACTCAATCCATGTTTACAATTTTCACCAATGAAATGGTGGCAATTGTCAACAAGAGGTGGCTTGAGAGGGGATGCACAAGAGGCATTAAATGCCTGAGAATACATGAGGGTCACCCTAGGAGAGTGTGGTTAGGGTTAATTAGGATTAACCAGTGGATAAAGCTTTTACCCAAAGGGTAAACTCTTGTGCAAGGGTTAATAAGATAACTAGGGTCAAAGCAATGAGTGCTTGATGAGACCCTTGGGCTAGATGAGGGTTGAGTTAGAGAGAAAGTCTCTAATCATGTGGTAAGGTTGAGTTAATCATTAATGGTTTGGGAGACTTTGAGGGTTAACTTGTTGAAGGCATGAAGCCTTTAATGCATTTTGAAGACTTTCCCCCAAACTTGAGAAGTGACCTCCTCAAACTTAGGGAAATGACATGATTGGATGAGTTAAGGCTAATTGATTAGGATTAGATAAATCTAGAAGGCTCTAGAAGAAGATTAATCATGCAAGTGGATTTGTTAGGAGAATGCAAGTGGGAGAAATAGAATTTTAATTATAAATGAAATGCTTTATTTCAACTAAAATAGATGCAACTTGCATAAATGCAAGTAGGGGGGGATTTTTATAAATAAATTTGATTTATTTATATGCAAGGATCAATTTAATTAAATGTAAATTTAATTAAAAGGAAAAAAAGGAGAATTTAATTAAATAAAGTGATTTATTTAATTAAAGGCTAGAAAGGGAGGAGGTTAGATGAATTTAATTAAATAAATTTAACAATTTATTTAATTAAATAGATGAAAATGAAGAAATTAATTAAATAAGATTTAATTAATAAGGGGATGTGGTTTAAATAAATATTAAATATTTATTTAAGAAGGTGGTTAGATTTATACATCTACAACTTCGTCTAAAGAAAATGCAATAAAGTTTGACTCTCTTATTTTTTCCTTTACATCTTCTTTTTCAACCCCAGCAAGACAATTTGCCCATTCCCATCCAATGTTTACTAACCAGTGACTATTAGGATAGTTAGGAACTTTCAAAAAGTGTAATAAACCACTAATTGATGGGAAATCTGTCATAGCACACCCTTTGCTCGAAAATATAAAAAACAACACTTAACTAATCAACTTTTTCCAGTTGTTCTATTTGCATTGCTTTTCCAAAAATAGCTTCAATAGAACCTTTAACTTAAGTAGGCTTCGTCTGTATTTTCTCATGAAAATAATACTCTTCGGCATTCCTCACATGCTTACATTCCTCCTTTGTTTTTCATCTTATCATTGATTTTTCAACTCTGTCTATCATTTGTTTCTCATAAACTTTACCCATATGCTTTTCTATGGTGTCCATTTTTAGCTGCAACCTAATTTCCTTGTTATGTTTCCAAGTGCAAATCTTACACCTGCATTCTGTTGGAGACTCGCCTTCAATTGGATTCTCCACTGGTTCCATGAATGGATACTTTGATGACCAATTAATTTGAAAATTCTGAACTAATATATCCCACTCCCAATCCTTTTTTAATTTTGGTTGATCCTTTTTTGATTTGGCTTTCCTTTTCGCCTTCCATGCATTATCATCTGTGGCATTATCACCCAAGTGGATTATATCATTCTGGCTAACTTGGGTTTCTACCAGATAATCTTCTTCAAGTTCATCCTGATCTGAGATATCAGGTTCGTCGTTGTCTTCAACATGCTATGTAGGTTGTGAATTTTGTACTTGTACTTGTGATGATGTACCTTCCCGATTTTCACCACAATCTTTGCCAAAGCCAAAGTACGAAGACAACGTTCTGTGTTTTGTTGGCCTCTCATGGCCTTCCCCACATTCAAGATTCCCACCCTTCTTCTTGTTCAACATCTCCAACGAAATAAAGGCTACAAAATAAATATCAATTTGTTAAAGAAGTAATAATAGACTATAAAGTATAATATATGTTTAATTTCATTAGTCCTTGAACTACAATCTAGATGTCTGAGGTCTCTTGGCTGACCACTTGGCACTGACGGGTCCCCACTGAATAAGAATGAACTCAACAATGCAAATAGATATAGATAAATTCAGAATAATATTATAACACTTCAAAAATATGATCGCTCACCTTTAGGTCACTAGCAGTCGCCAATGCAGTCAACAACAATGATTTTCCTTGGTCTGAAACTTTGCTATTGATCCAAATTCAGAGCCTAGAACCCACCAAATTGTGTAGAGATATATCTGATCTTTGAATGTATTTATACCAATCCTTATATGGTGAATTTCATGGGAATTTTATATGGTATACAAATATTTGGCGAATCCCGCTTAACTACAACACGACTTATGTAATTTTGGAGGCGATTATGGGTCGTCCAATTAATTGGGAAATACAATAGAGTTGGAAAAAATTGGGGTGAATGGAGACACGTGTTGACAAAATGTTGGGCAAATTGGGTCATCCTAGCCAACAAATCTTCATATGCCTATTGTAATGCCCCACCAGGAAACCCCAAAGGGTTTAAGTTAAAAACACTCAATTAGAGTGTAAATATATATTTTTTTATAATAATAGTTAAGAGTATTACTGATTAGTTACAACATTAAGATAATTTGGAGTTATCTAAAACTTAGATAACACAGCGGAAGGCTAAACGAACCTAAGGAGTTTCCCAACGCGATTACGTAACCTTACACCTAACTCAACTCGCGTCAAATGTTTCAATAAGCTGGATATCTTAATTACGAGATAATGCATAAGACATGGTTATATATATGTTCAATAAATTGACGTCTCGAAATTTTAGGAAGTGTTCATTTATTTTTGGATGTATAGGAGGCCATCGCGAAGTTATTTACTCAATGCACTTTAAATCATAATTAATTTAAGAGGCCTCCCAAAAGGTCCAATGCGATTAATATAATGAAGTTCATTCATTTGGGTTTAAGGTAACCACCCACAATTGATATCATCCTTTAAAATTAAAAGTATGGTTAATAAGATGAGGTTCATTCATTAAGGATTAAACTTCCATTAATAGAGTGAGGTTCCATCATTTGAATTCAAGCATAACCAACTAATGAGTCGTAGTTTCTTTATGGAGGATAGAATGCAAGTAGCCATAGAGTTCATTCATTGAAGTTTTAATAAAGCTAATAGAAGGACTAAATTCATTAAGGTGAAAATGTATTAGGAACACATGAGTTCATCCTTTAAATTACAATATAGTTAGCAAGATGACATTCATCATTACAGGATTAAAATATAAGTTCATAGTGACGTTCTTCCATTAGGATTTAGAATATAACTATCTTATTGCATGTCACTCTTTTTAGTTAAATGAAGTTAATATGAAAATGTACATTTACTAAGATTAAGATATAAACAACTATACGAATACTTCCCTTTTCAGTACAATTTTAGCAATCATAAAGAGATTCTTTTATTAGGGTTATAATTATGGATAAATAGTTGAGTTCACCCAATTATCAAGTTAGTTTGGTAAAGATTATTTGTTAAGATTAAGAAGTGAAATGGCTAAACAAATCCATCCAATATAGCGAAATATAATTAACATGGCGATACTCATTTAAGAAGATAAAAGTAAATACCTATATGATGTTCATCCTTTAGATTTCAAATTAGAAAAATATGACATTAATTCAAACTTTGTTTCCCATTCACATTCGTTCAATTTACCAACTTATATCAAGCTAAAACAATAATGGTAACCTAGCGATATTCTTTCCACTATTACTTCTTTTAATTAACATAAACCAAATACTTTTCCATAATTATAATTTACAATGTTTTATGAACCTGATTACTACATTTCTCAAGATGTCTAAATTTATGCACTTGATTTAGCTTCATTAAATTCCCACCATACACTTATGAAAAGCAACCATACATGATAACTTACAAATGAAATAAAGAAACAAGGCATCACATAACATGGATATGATCTCGGAGTTCACCCCTAAAGGGCTACATCTCTGGGTCTGCTCAACTGCTAGACCCCTCTGACATTCAATATAGTTGGGAATACTTAATTACATGTCTTTTACATCTTTGCCACATAGGTGAACACAACCAGTATACAAATGACCACTTTGGTCCATAAATCCTAAATGATGTCCACATAGAGGCGGATCCAACTGAGCATGCTAAAAGAAAGTACAAGGTCCATTGTCTAACAGTACTCTATTTAGAGACCTAAGACTTAAACAGGTGCCCCAATTTCAACAACGACAGGGTCCAAAACAAATGCATCAAGGTTTGCCACCACTTTAAACAAGGCAAATACGGAACTTAAACTTACAACAATTTTTTTGATCAATACGATATCAAATTTACATTCTTTCTACTAGCATATCGTTGAAGTAATAACAAAATATACAAAGATAATTTTAGATTCATATTCCATACTCTCCTATACTTTAGTTTTCATTTCTAAAATTCCCGGAAGATCTTAATCATTCAAATCGAAAGACAATACTTATTCCAAAAAAAAATTTCTTATTAAAATATATTACATAACGTTAACAAAAGTGTTTTATTTCAAAGGTCTTCAAATAAAGACATTATTTGATCTCTTTTCCAAAGATTACCTTTCCTATTAAAAATGGGTTCCAAATTTAAACGTTCGTTAATATAAATTTAATAATCCAAGATTAATAAATTTTAATTAATCTACAAATTGAAAAAAAATATGCAATCTCCATTATTTAATATATATATATATATATATATATATATATATATATATATATATATATATATATATATATATATATATATATATATATATATAGCAACTAAAATCTAAATTTATATAAAATAGATTTTTCTACAAATTTATTACAACTTCTTTTATTCATACCCCATTGCATTTTTTTTTTTTTTCATTTTATAAATGTTAATATTATATTTTTTTTTCTTTTAAAAAAAAAAATATATAAAACAAAAAAATAAAACAATTTTTTTTTTTTTGGGGAACCCTAGCCTACGGGTCCCACCTCCTATCACAGGAGTGGGAGAAACCAACGCGCAGCCCTGCGGCCCACAGTGCGGACGCAGGTCCTGTGAAACCACACTGTGGTTGCAGGTTCCCTACGACCCACAGTGTGGATGCAGGCCCTGGGAGCCGCATTGTGGTCGCAAGTCTCCCTGCGGCCCATAGTGTGGATGCGGGTCCCCTGCGGCCCACATTGTGGATGCAGGTCGTCTGCGGCCCACATTGTGGACGCAGGTCGTCTGCGAGCCCGTGGGGAGAGAGAAGAGGGGGGGCGGGTGGGAAATGGCGGCGTAAGTTTGAGCCTCAGCTCCTCCGCCTGCCAAACCCTAATGCCCCATTTACTAATAAATTTTTTTTTTTTTTTTAAAAAAAAGAAAAATAAACATGGCCAAAGTAGCAAGGAAAAAAACAGTTTTGATACACATTCTCTTTTTTTTTTTTACAGTCAAACAAAAGGGATTTTTTTAACAGTTTCTTTTTTTTTTTCTATTAGTTTCCTCTCTTCAAAATGTTTCAAGAAACCATAACAACCCTTGAATCCAAGAACAACCAAGCTTTCAAAAAGAAACTGAAACTAAATCTTAAAACATTCATGGGTATTACCATTTTTTTTTCTAGCATTTCATGGAGAACATTCAATCACCAAATTTTTTTTTGATTCAACAATAAATAAAAGGGTAGGCTGATATCCTACCTCATAACGCATTCCAGGCATAACTTGAAGGAGAGCTCCTCCTGCAACTCAAAGCAAAACTCCATTTTCTCCAAAATTTTCCCATCTCCATTCCCAAAAGATCCCAAAAAGAGAACCCCCAAAATATTTCCAAAAACTGGGTTAAATGAGAAACCCCCTTTTTTTGACCTAATTTTCAATTTTGAATTTAGGCATTTATTTTTAAAATAAAAGAAAATGAAAATGGAAATCATTCCTTTCCACTATTCAATACATCTTCTCCATTTTTTTTTTTTCTTATTAAAATTAAAATGCTTCTATTTCTTATTTAATTCTAATTTTAATTTCTCCATATTACTTTAGCCAACATTTATATTTTGAACTATTAACAAGGGTAAGGTATTTAGGTTAATTTAAATTTCCAAAAATCAATCTTTTATACTTTATCAACTTTACAAGTAAAAAGAATAATTTCCTTTAAATAATAAAATTTACCCTTTCTTTTCCAAAATGCGAAAATGATAAATTTATTTCTATTTCCCAATGACTTTAAATCTTTCCTTCCTAAAAATGCATAACTAATTGAATTCGTTATTTTTAAAATTAACTATTAAATTAACTCGCTACAACATAATAAAGCGACCTTTTTAATAAATGACTAATCTCTTGAAAGAAACCTATCTATTCTAATTCCTCAACTTTTAATGCGTAAATGAACACATTATTTCAATTTAAATGCTTTAAGCTTGCTACAATTATAATTAGAGCGATCTCTTTAAATTAATGATTAATCATATAAAAGAAACTACCTATTTTAAATTACTAATGCGTACATCTACTCATTAAATTGAATTAAATACTTAGGATAACAAACTCCACTTACCCCACGCAAGGCACGCAACCCGAGGAAGTCCACCAAATCACATGACACGCAACCCAATGAAAAGAAAGCCCCACACACCACACACAATGCTCACCTAACCATGGCTAAGGTAGGACGAGAGTTTTATAACCCCCAAATCAGAATTCTAAGGATGGAGGAGGTTTACTCAACCCTGCGAATCCCGAAGGAGATGAACCTCGCCCTAGGCGGTGTTGTACCTGAAATCTCCTGCACCCATGAATCACGCAAGCATACATATACATATACATATTCAATGAAGGCGTTAGCTTGAGATTTATCACAAGGGTTAGGAAACAATTACATTTACACAAGAATCGATGCAAGAGCACAATAATAGGTATGCACAATCATTTATATTATCTAAACTACACATTGTATCCTGGTCATCCTACCATTCAAGAATGCCACATAGGAAGTCAATCAAGGTCAAATGGGTTTCACAAGTCTGACTAGGGTAGGGGCATTACACCTATAGGCGAATTATGGTCGTTTATTAAGGCAACCTCAGAAAGTGTAGGTGAAAAAATTAAATTTACCGTGTGTCCACCGTATATTGTATTGGCGAAATCCTCGCATAGAAACAATTAATAACATAAACATGTTGCAATCGGGTCGTGAATTTGACGGAAATTGATAATGTTCTGCTAACGTGGCCACCCCCAGTCGATACAATATATTCGCCATTTCCTAGGCCGTCGACGTGAAAAATTCGTCATTGGCGAATATTCGCCACTAAATTAAACTCTGTTGTTGAATTGCTAGTTGATATATCTACTACCATTCATCAATTTCTCTATTTTTAATTTCTAAAGTGAATAACAAATGAAAAGTAAATTTCTTTTATATTTAGAGAATTCCCTAATTGTATCTTGAAAATTTATGACAATATATTATGAAGTACTAACTATATGTTGTTAGGTGTTAGCATGACCATGCATGAGAGAGATGTAAAAGCATATAAAAATGAATGTCTTAGACATGCCCATGAATGCACATAATATAAAATTTAAAATCTTCGACATAAATATAAGATATATAATAATAATATATTAAAAAAATATCATAGACATATCCATAAATACATCTTATATAGAATGTTTAAAACCCATTTGAGTGTGCATGTGAAAATGTTTTCATCATAACACACATGCAATGTGATTTCTTATGCAATCCGTGCGCATGTTTTTTATTATCTTCTTTGTCACGTTCAAAGTAAATAAGTAAACAAGTACATTGGACATGTACCAACCCATTATATTTGTCTACGTCTTATATAGCAATTCATCGTCCAAATTGCCGGCTTCACACTTTTAACTAGATATTTTCAAAACCTAAAGTGAGAGAAAACGATTTGGAAAACTACTTTGGAGAAGTATTGTTTTAATTTTTTATTATGATATATATGTAAGTTTTATTGACTCGAACTTATTTTTTATTTTTGGTAAATTTAATTTTTTTTATTAAATAATTTTATTTTCTAAAATGAATACATTTCATTCATTTATTATTAATTAAAAAATCAACATAAAAGACGTTAAAGTGATAACCAATAGCACTATGATATAGTAGCCTTCAAGATTTCAAATTCTATCTCAATTATTGAAACAAACTATTCTTAAACATCACCCATTGAATATTAAAAGTCAATTTTGAGGAAAACAAGTGTTAAATATCATATAAGGAGAGAGAATCAATGATGAGAAGAGGTAGTAATTGTGCATTTTAATTTCACACCTCTCAAAATCATACTCATGGTTTAGAATGACTTAATTTTTTTAGTAGTTTACTTGATAAGTTCACCGTTTAAATTTAAATTTTGAATGCAACATTATTAAAAATGATGTCACATCAACACGTCTTTGTTGAAATGTCATTAAAGGATGCAAAAAATTAGACTCATAGTTGACATTAAGATATATTTATATTTTGTGGTTATGTCATGTGATAACTTTTGATTTGTTGCCTTTAAATTTAATGAATACATTTAATTCAATCATTGGTAACAACTGAAAAATAAACATAAGAAGCCTCAAAATTATTTCTCTGCCTCTTTTAAATCTAATGAATACATCTAATTCAATTACTAATAATAACAAAAACTCACATAAAAAACCTTGTAGTCACAACTAATAGTACACTATTATAATAGTCTTCAAATCTTCAACCCTCATCTCAACTATTCAAACAAGCAATACTTAAGCATCATTGAGTTCAACATCAAGTGGTCAATTCCGATCCAAAAAAGCCAAATATTTACCACTTTTTCATGTGGATAAAGTAAAATCAAACAAATATAAGATATATATTACAAATTTTTGATGTGGATGAAGTAAAATCAAACAAATATTCACCACTTTTCAATGTGGGTGAACTCTAAAATTGATTGACCATTCCACCAAAAAGAAAAAGATGATGTTGAAATAACACTATTTAATTCTTTCCCAAACATATGATTCCAATTTTATCAAGACTTTAATCAAACTCACTCTAATTTATATGCAACCATATAGATTGTGAAGGATATAAGGATATATTCTCTATTTTATTCTCATAGGGTAAGTGCATGATTTTTTCTTTTTTGTTTTCTCTGCATGCAACTTAACTGCTTATAGCTATTGATTTGGCTTCTCACACTGTGGATCCATTATGGGCGCAAAGGTCAAAAAGTACATATTTCAAAGTGTCTTCCCATGCCTACTTAAAGATGCCCCAATAACTATCAGTTAAAATAGCCAATACTTATGCACAAATGCCCTAGTAGTCTCTAGTAGTCTAGTCGTGTACTATGGGTACCAATAAAGATGTACAAATGGGTCAATTATGCTCCAAATTTGTTTTAAAAAAATGAACGGCTTTTATACATGTAAAATTTATTAATAGACTTATAGTTATTTGTTTTCCATTTTTTTAAAATTGATAATTAAAAAATTATATATATGAAAAAATGAACAATAATTAGAACATGAACATGAACCTGATGCTCTTCCTCAGAAAACCTAACACACAACCACCTCTCATTTTCACTCTCAGATGAGACGGTAAAATCATCATCCTTTCTTTCACTCTCTGCAAAATGAGGGCCAAAATTATTGTCAATAATGCTGGGCCTCCAAATAATTTCCACCCCACGTCCATCTCGGGGACCCTCACCTGGACAAAGTGAGAATGGAATCTAGGCCACCCATCATTACAACAATTAACAAGTGCTTTTCTGTACAGACGATGCAAAACCCTAATGATGAAACAATGTCGGAGTCTTATAGCGTGCAGACAGGCACCATACAAAAGTGCTGCCTCCACCATCTCAAACACTCTCTTCCTCCTCCTCCCCGTGTGAAAAAGGCAATGATTGTGGATCAATGTACTTTGCTTTCTCTTCTCTGTAGTTTGAGTTTGAAACGACGACAAAACCTACTCTTACTCCTTCATCACATCTGAAAATTCCCCACTGTTTTCTTCTTCCAATCTGAAAAAACCCCTGAACCAATTATCGAAATGCGCAATCTTGATGAACCGAAGATTCAGTGGGCCCCTGGGCCCACCATGGACCCACCAGTGGGCCCACCACAGTACCCGATAACGTTTGCCGCCACTGGTGAATTAATGGAGGTAGGTTGAAAAAGGCTCCCTCTTTTTGTTACGCAACGCTTCGCAGTGTCCGAGGACTGTGAAATCAGATTTGGGAGTTGTACAGTACGTGGTGGGCATTAATGAGTGATTAATACTTTACTGTAGTAATCCAGGACGATGAGCTGGCATGATGTGGATGTTTAGGGTTAAATAGATTTGACATTGGAGGGAGGAGACACAGGTTGGCGGCTTTCACGAGGACGTATTGGATTGAGGAGGTTCCTCGGGACCCAGCACCAACACTTGCGTGTTCTGCTGGGAGGGCAGTTGCAGGTGCTCTTGGGAGGCATCTTATCAATGGGTTTTGGTGGCAGAGAATCATGATAATTCTTATAATAGGAGATCATTGTGCCTCCAGATATAGGCAATAGGGTTTGCCATTTGGGTGTTTGTGAAAGGGATATAACTGGGCATTACTTCACATTATTTTAGTTTTTTTTCCTTGGATGTTGTGAAGAGTTTTTCATGGGTGAAATTATCTATAGATCTTAAATGTCTTTCTATGCAATTTAATTAGGGGAAGAGCACCATAGTTGAGTATGTATCAATTGTTGTGAGGGTTGTTGATATCTTTTGTTCCAAAAATGGAACAAATAAAACTTATTGTTTGAAACATAAAATATCAATTTTTGTTAGGAAATGTATCAATAGTCGTTAGGAAATGTACTAATATTGTAAAAAGTAACGGTGATGCCATATCAGTTGCACAACTATTGGGGCATCTTTTGCATGCCTATTGGTCTCACTTTTTTTTTGGGTTATTTTCAACACCTTGACAAAAAGCATGCTGATGTGGCACCATACTTGATGATGTGGCACTGAAAGCTTAGTTATAAGCACGGGACTTGCCAAGTAAGCTACTGTAAAAAATTGGGAGTGAATTGAAATTTTCACATAAGATTTTGAGAAGCGCGAAGTTAGGGTGCTCAACCACAGGTGCTCTTCCCCTATTTATAGCTATTTGTTTTGGCTTTTGAGTAGTAACGACGTATGCTCTCGGATCCGTTATGCTTGCAAGGGTCAAAAAGTACACATTTCAAATGCCCCAACAGTTGAGTCGTGAACAAATGTCTCAATTTTCGTGCACAAATGAGCCAATTATGGTCCAAAAATGCTAAAAAATAGGTGACTATTGGTACATGTAAATTTTATTACTAGGCTTTTAGTTATGTTTTTAAAGTTTCTTTAAAGCTAGTAATTGGGGGGTTGGATGCACAAGGAGTGAAGTTATTATAACTATAGTGGCTATTAGTGCTCTTCCCCTAACTAATAAATTGTAGTTAATGCATCCTTGATATGGTGTTGAATGGTTCTAATTCAGCTCATGAGGGATCAAGTCTTGTTAAGTGAGAGCCCCTAACGTAAATGATGAGGTTGACATTTCAGTTTTAGTAGTGTCATAACCCTCTTTTTAGACCTTGATAAGATGACTTATTATTATTATTATTATTATGAGTAATGTTAGATAGAAATGATAAATTGAATAAGGTCAAAATTTTAAATAAAAATGAATAACAAATGGTGACACACATGAGATTATTAATTTCTAGTTACTCAACTAAATGTAAAATTGAGAAATTACGTATTTAGTCAACAAATTAATTGAACACATGGTGTAGGAGAAAAGGGGGAAGGGCAAGACAATTGACATAATTGAGGAGGAAAGTTACTCTTCGAGGAATAAATATTATATTTAACAAATACTATGACATGAGAGTTACAAAAATTCATTTTTGATAAAATAGAAGATAACCCCACTATAGGAATATGAAAATATTTTGAGAAAAGAATCTCTAAATCAATAATTTATTTTTTGAAGTGAGAAATAGCTTTCTTTTTCTATATAATGAATACTAGATTTTCGAAAAAGAGGAGTCCATTTTGATTATGTGATCTAGTCTTTTGAATTCTTAAGAAAATTGTTTCGAAACATGTTTCATAGTACGAGATAGGATTTTAGAGGTTTTTGGAGAAGATCTTTACCATGTTATAATGAAGGGAAGGATTTTATTTGCATGCATGTTGTATTTTTATTTCTATGAGAAAATTTGGAGAATAAATGTAGATTTAAAGGATAGATGTTTTTGTTTAAATTTGAAAGTTGGAATGCATGTAGTTATTTGAAAGATTAATATGTTTAAATGCATGCAGCTTCCTTAAAAATAATTAAGAGGAATGCTTGATGCATCAAAATATTTATTTATGTATTATTTATTTATCTTTTTTGAAAATAAATGCTTGATTAGTTTCGTTCATTTTATTTTGAATAGCTCCTCTTTTCTCTTCTCTATAAAAAATAAAATAAAATAAAATCTAAAGTTTTTATTTCTAAAATTTTCTCTGTAAAAGTTTAATAATATTATTAATTATAAATATAAGTAATCCTTATAAATAAATATATAAAATAAATAATATAGACATAGTAGTATCTTAAAATAATATTAATCTGAAATAAATAACAATAAAATTATGTCAAATGAATGATACCATATTTATAGCTTTTCTTTTTAAAGTGAAGGCTTTTATTGAAGCTTTAAGCATTCATTTTTTTTTATAAGAAAAATATAAGGAAAAACATTTTCACTTTAATATATGTATAAATAATAAATATGTATTATACAGGTAAAGATTTAAAATTATAACTATTAGATTTTTAAAAGTAAAATAAAAAATAATAATAACAATTGTTATAAAGCTAGATTATTGTACTAAATAATTAAATGAAAATATTTATGATTAAAATAGTAAATACTATTTGATGTATCTCTATATTGAGATGGAGGGGAAAAGGGTTATTTTTCTAAATTGAGAATTTAATTGAAAGCATATTTTATTACGTGAATATTAATTAAGTTATAATAATATTATTAGTATAATACTATAATAGAAGGAAAGAAAGAAAAAAGAAGATAAAATATTATATATAAATTTACATTGTATATAAAAGCATATTGCATTGTTAGCATTTATTTAGAAAGAATATAATTATGTCATTTAATTGTGACAGTGATAGGGGCACATGTAGTTGCACTTGCATGCATGTCAAGCCTTGATATAAACTCCATGCATATTTTAGACATAAAGAAACTTAATAGTTTTAATGCAAAGTTTCTATTTTAAATATATTCTAGTAATAATAATTTACAGTTTTAATATAAATATTACTAAGTTTCTTGTAAATATTTATAATATTGAGTTAAATATAATTTAATAAATGTTTACCGTGATTTTAATATTTAACAAGTTAAATAAGAGAACAATTATGTATACATGTAAATAATAAAGTAATTTTATAAAGTCTAAAGAACTATCTTTGAAAATAAATAAATAAAAATTATGAATACACGAGGTTTAAGATGAAGTATTGATTTTATTATCATTTGAAAATCTTGAAGATGGAAGATGGATTTTATTGGATAAATTATATTACATACAACAACTTGACAGATAGACGGGTCAATTAAATTAAGTATTTAAAAATAATATTAATAAGTAATTATGGGGAATAGATGTTATACTCCAAGTAAATAATTTTAGACATCATTTTAAACAATTAATCAAATAAATTCTATAATGGAACTTATGATATCAACATCTGAGACTCTTCTTAAGATTAATTTATCCCTAAAATAAATGTTTAATTCTTGTTGATAGTAGGGCAGGAACAATGCAAGAAAACTGAGAGCGGGTGGGGGGGGTGAATCGGTTTTCACCAAACTCAACCAAATTATGCACAATTTCATATATGATTAGGATCAGCAATAGCAATGATAGACACCACATCAACAACACACATAACACATGGATTTTTGATGTGGAAAACTCGGTTAAGGGAAAAACCACGGTGAGAACCTACCCACAATAAAATGATACTCTGCAATAATATGTTTAAATATTACAATGGGGAATGCACATGCATTCAGGCACACTGCCTAGAGCACACCGCTCAAATACAAGAAGGGCTACAACCCCGAGGAAGGCTCATTGTCTTACAAAGATCAGACAACAATCCAAATTACATGAACTGAAAGAATAGCATCTCCAAATGCCTAATTACAATTTCGGTTAAGCACACTGTCTGCACAATAACTCTTCTCTGCTCTTCTCCACACTTCCGAATGATAGATTCGCTTGTTTGCACATACAATATACTCTCAAATCATAAACACAACAACAGACACTCACAGATCACCAACTTACATGATTATGATGCCTATTTATACAAATCATCAACCTTAACCCTTAAGGTCAGCTCAACACATAAGGCCTAATTACAAAATTACATCACATGATACGTAAATTCATAACCAGACCAATACAATGTTGGAAAGGACATAGCATGGACCCAAATCAAATCCTCGAACATGCTACACCACCAAATAATTCACCAAGATCATCTGCAACACGCTACACCCCCGAATATGTCGCATAACACGAAGAATACCACTAAACCAATAAAATCTTCATTAGTGCACACCACGATCAATGCAAACCACCAAAATTCATAGCACATGATCACAAAACATCAACAAGCAACATGAATTCCACGGTAATCACTGTAATAGCTTAGATAATGAGATTCATCATTATTGCATCACTAGAGCTCAAGAACACCAACTGACAAACTGAAAGATATGCTTGTGAAGTTCCAAATCATGAACCATCTGATTAGAGGACACACATGAACGTCCCAAATACTCTCCAAAATCAACAACTCAATATATAATCATTCAGGTGCAATATGGATCGAATATTAACCAGAGTTAAGGTATTTTTGCAACACTAAACATTGAAAAACCAGTCCACATACCAGACCTGATAACTCGACCAAATCAACACATAGCATCATGAAACACACACTGAATCAACTAGAGATAAGTATCTCAAAACCCAACAAACCGCATCAACATATTTGCAATAGATCACCCAAACAATTCTCCACAACAAACCAATTCACTGCAACACAGGAATATGTTGACATCAATGACGACAACATATCCCAACAACTCTAATATCCAACAATTCTTCCATTAAAAACTTAGTTTATTTTATTTGATAAGTATACTTATTTTTAAAATAATATAAAAAATTAGACTATTTTTAAAATAATATAAAAAATTAGACTACATCCAAGCATAATTGAGCTTAGTTTCCAATTTTATTTTTTTTTAGTCCAAAGTATTTTAATCTAAGAAAATAAGTTATTTTTGAAATTAACCAATTCTTTTGAGTAATTCAAGCTTGGTTGAACTAATCCCACGTAGTTGCTTCATTTAAAGGAAATAGTACTAGTTGAATTCAAATAAACCTTCAAGCATTTAGTAATAATTTTCAAGGATAGTAACCTGTTAATAATTGATTTCCCTTTTAAATAATGGTATGAACACAATTCTTTGTTAAACTTGTTGATGCTCTGCAAAATGGACAATGTTAGACCAAAACCTGTGGTGTTATAACACATAAGAAACACAAGAAACAAAGAAGAGTTAGTGTTAATCAACCAAAAACTAGTCTAAGTAGGCATACCAAGAGAGACACTAAAAATATAATGAAGTATTTAACTATGAAAGCAAACACAACAAGGCATCTCCAAATGCCTTCCACCATGCTTGTAGCTCATTTTCCCTTGTTCCTCTCCTCTCCAAGTTCCAAATTAGTGTAGCTCTCAGTAGTTTTTTGCACTATGGATGTCTTGTGGAGATTCAAGATTGAAAATGATTAATCTAAATGTTTATACAAGTGTGAACAAAAGCTAAAAATGAGAGATTATCTAATTAGCTAGTGTTGATTTTAAACCAAAAGAGTAAATATGATTGATTTATGCTAAATGCTCTCTAAAAATGACTATAATGTAAATGAATACAAGTTTTTAGGATCTGGATTATGAAGAAATGGGCTCTATTTATAGGAAAAATGGAACAATGGAGGGTTGAGATTGAGTAATCTCAACAAGGGTCAGAATTGAATGATATTCAATCCATGAGAGAGCTTTCAACCTAATCCCATGTTGACAAGTGTCAACATGAGATGGGTTGAAAGGAGAGGGAATAAGCATTAAATGCTTGACATGACCTGGAGGTTAACTTGGGAGGTAAGGTTAAGGTTGGGTTGAGTGAATAAATTCATTATCCAAAGAATAATGCTTTTATCCAATGGATAAACTCTTGTGCAAGAGTTAGTGATGATAACCATGGTCAAAACAATAAATGCTTGAGAAGACACATGGGTCACATGAGGGTTAAGTTAGGGGTAAAAGTCCCTAACCATGTGGGTGAGTTGAGTTAACCATTAATGGTCATGTAAGAGCCATAAGTGGTTTGGAAGACTTTTAAAGGTTAGCTTGTTGGACACAAAGCATTAAATGTTTTTCAAAAACTTTGGAGTTTTTGAGAAGTGACTCCAAGTTGCTTAGGAATGTGACAATAATTAGGGGATGGATTAGGCTAATTAGAAAGAGGTTAGAAGAATCTAGAAGAGGTTTAAGATTGCAAGTGGGTTTGGTGGGTGAGGGAAAATAGGATTTTTATTAAAATAAAATTCATTTATTTCAACAAATAGGTGCAAGTTGCTTTATTAGGAGAATGCAAGTGGGGGGGATTTAATGATTTAAATAAATGTTTTATTTTATTTATTTAAAAGAGGAAAGATGATTAAATGAAATAAATAGAATTTATTCATTTAATTGATTGTGAATTTGGTTTAATGAATTAATTAAAATAAATTGAATAATTTATTTAATTAATAGGAGAATGTCTGAGGATGAATTAATTAAATGTTAATTTAATTAATTGTTGGCTAGTGGGTTTTTAATCAAATAAATAGCAAATATTCATTTAATTAAAATGGACAGATTTATGTGACTACATTTGCCCCTCTTTGAGACGGTGCGGTTTATCGCGCCGTTTTAAAGAAAGAAAAATAGGTGTGAAGAAATATGCCCCATAAAATGTTAATTTAATAGGTGGTATGCCCCCTTGAGAGATGGGCCAATTTTTTTTGAAAGATCGGACGATCTCTCGAAAAAGAATGAAAATTGGAGGGGTGGTAGAAGAGAAAAATTTAGTAATACTGGTGAAAAATATAAGAAACCGGAGATAAAATGGAGAAATGGGAGGCTCTAGAAGTTCACGGGGACCACGACGGTGAGTAGGATAAAAATTAGGGTTACGACGAAGGGTATATATGAGGGGAAAGGGGTGAAAACAAGCTTATTTGCATTCGTCTCCATAGTGGTTTTTGAGCTCTGATAGTGACCTTTTGGAAGAACAAGCAGTAGTCAGGATGTCGATGCCTATAGCAGATCATCGGTTAGAGCAAGTCCATCGATTCCAGCGGCCAGACGACTACAAACCAGTGGTATGTGAATTTGAATTTTTAAATTTCATGCATTTTTGATAGGTTTTAGGCTTGGTCCAAGTTGAGTCAACACAATAGCGCTAAAACTGTGTTTTGGCACTATTGTCAGCTAAATTAGCGCTTTTGTGCCGCTATGGCGTTTTTATATAGTCGGTTTAGCGCATTCGTCAAGTGTAGCGCTATTGCATAGCTGATTTAGCGCTATTGAGTAGTTGATTGAGCGCTTTTGTTGTGAGGTGGCGCTATTGTATAGTCAATGTACTAGCACTATTGTTGGTTTAGCACTATTGGGTAGTTGATGTAGCATGTTTGTCAGCACTTTAGCGCTATTGAGTGCAGAATAACGCTTTTGGTAGGAAGGTTGATGCCCTAGTGTGTTTGAAAAAGAGTCTCTTGATGCCAATGATGGATGGATGGAGATGTGAGTGGAGAGTTGTTTTGAACCATAGCAGCCTTGCTGAGACTTAGGTCATTAGGATAAATGTTTATTGTAGTTTAGGTGTGTCACGATTGCTTACCTATTGAGACCCGAAGATACTTGATCAAAGTATCTGTTGATAGTCTAGGTTTAAACTTAAGAAAGTTTGAAACAAAACAACTGATGATGATGGTTGATGCATGTGTGTAGGAGGATATTCGCGTCTTATAGATACACGAGAGGCATCCCGCCACACAGGTGTTGCACGATCGATTGAAAGAGGCCGAGGTGGATTGCATTGTAGCGACAGACCTGTATGATGTTATGTATATGTCTGTGATTCAAACGAATTGCGGCTTGATCATAGCATTGGCAGAGCGGTGGCATAGTGAGACATGCACATTTCACTTAGTGCAGGGGGAGATGACAGTTACACTAGAGGATGTATGGTGCATCCTGCACATTCCCATTCGTGGAGAGCTGGTGACGTATGACCAATCTTAGGGGACAGTGGTTGTACAACGATTCTTTTAGGAGGATGTCTTCATTGATGATGGGTCAGTAGCTTGGGAGGATATAGCTGCGCTGTAAGAGCCATTACTGTTGGCATTTCAATAGAAAGGAGATTGTTGATATTCATTGAGGATATTGAGAAGGTTGTTGAAGATTATTTGATATAACTGAAAAAGGATGATAACTATCTTTATAACATTATTTTGTCATTGATGTCAAGAAATTGATTTTTTGATTCAGTATGATGTTGCCATATCTTGAGAAGATTGATTTGAAGAGAAATATGATGTCGGTAAAAGACACAGAAAGAATGTGATGAATAAGGGGAGAAATTATTTATTCAATGGGCAACTATTACCGAGTTAGACAATGATGAGATCATGATGTTTAGATTGTTTTGATATCCTACATATGTTGTTGAATATAAGGTTAATACTATACTATGTCACCGAGCAAAGAACCTAGTCGGTAAACCTTAAGGAACCTAGTCGGTAAACCCTAAGGTTATCGATATCGGTTAATGAAGGCGAAATGTTTACTGAGTAAAGTTTAGTATTTATCGAGTTGCAACCGAGTTATGACAAAGCGCATTGGATGAATACAAGCATTATTTAATGAAGGACAATGATTAGCTGGAGATGTATAAATGATTGGTATGCCACACATGAAGTTTGTTAAGGATCTATGACAAAGGAAAATCGATAGGGAGATCTACAAGTTCCAAGAAAGGAATGCAAGTCCCTAGGTGAGGTAAAACGTTTTCAGATCGAAAGATGCATTGAACCTAGTCAAGATTGAAGATCTGATGGCTATGATTGATCATGGGAAATGTGATCAGGAAGCGGTTAGCAAATTGTTTATAAATAAGGAATTGTTGATAAACAATGTATGCGGGCAAGTGTAAGCATAGGGATGCTACATAGTGATTACCGAGCACAGAAGCTTGAAGACCTATTTGAATAACAGAGTAGAGAGCCTAGCAAAGGGACAATATAAGTCCTATGACAAGATTGTTTTGAGCAAATAGGAATCTTCTTTAGCATTTTAGATCTGAAGTTGCAAATATATTTTTATTACTGCTATTTTGTAAGTGACAAAAAATCTCTTAACCGAGTGGACTTAACAGTCTTATTTGTAAACCCTCTGGCAAGGTAACATTCTAAATGAGTGTTTGAAATCCTTTAACAAGGTCACTTCTAACAAAGTGAAGATCCTAACAGATCTGAGGGAAATCCCTTAACCGGGTTACATCTAGCAATGTGTTTGTAATCTTTAACATGATTTGCTTTTAACCGAGCATACTCTAGAAGAGTATATTTCTTAGTGGGTCCGAAATCCCACAGTGGTTTTTCCCTATTTGGGTTTCCACGTTAAATCTAGTGTTATATGTGTTATGATGATTATGTGTTTATGAGTTAGCATGTTTAGCATTTTTTGGTTATATTGCTGAAGTATAAGTTACCGAGGTTGAATCTGTTGATTTTATGGAAGATTAAGTTTGTATGATTCACCCCCCCCTCTCATCTTGTTAGCTATTGGCATCTGTACTTTACATTCAGTATCAAAACTTACAATTGGTATCAGAGCTTTGGACTCCGAAATAAAAATTTAAAGGTACTTGAGGCAAAGATCTGAAGATGTATAAAAGGGATGCACCAAAGCTGAACAAGTCAAGTTTCTCCACATGGCAGAAAAGGATGAAGCTGTATTTATCAGGAATTGAAGAATATGCAACATATTATTTGGAGAATGATTACATACCACCAAGCACCGACCCAATGAACTTGAAAGAGATAAAGGCAAAGCAAGAACACATTCAAGCTATGATTGAAATAACATCAGCATTGACCGACTCAGAGTTTAATGATCTAGAAGGCTATAATGATGCAAAAGCAATGTGGACCAAGCTTATATCTGTGTATGGTGGCGATGATTATGTTCAAAGAGCAAAAGTAGATAGTCTAAGAGGACAAATTGAATCCATGAGAATGAATGAAGGTGAGAACATAACCCAATACAGTACAAGGCTAAAGGAGATTGTCAATCAAATTAAAGGAGCAGGAGGAACTATCGAAGAAAAGGATATAACAAGTAAGTTGTTGAGAACCCTTCTACCTGCTTATGCTATTCGAGTCTCTGCAATCAATGAATTAAGGTATGTACCTAGCATGCTAGTTTCTTTGGATGCTACTATTGGTAAGCTACATGCATTTGAGTTAAGTAATTTTGATAATAGTGGGTCTTCGGTAAATAAAGTAGAATCTGCATTCAGTTCTTTTCATATTAGTGAATCTAATGATTACAATGATAGAATGAGTAAGTACTCTGAAGGGAATCACAGTGGAGCAAGTGAAAGATTTCGTAAGAACATGGAAGAAGTACACAAACTGTATGAGGAAATCAAGAAGCAAGAAGAGTTTGAAGCATTATTAGCCAAAAGGTTACCGAGAGGAAAAGGTAAGTATAAAGGAAAGCTACCTTTAAAATGTTTCAATTGTGATAAAATAGGACATATGGCTTCTAACTGCCTTGACAAAAAATCTAGTGAAAAGAGAGAATATCGAGATAACAGGCAGAAAGACAACCAATACAAAGGACACCGAGACTTCAAAAGGAGAGATAGAAAGACATGTCTAGTAGCTGATGAAGAATCCAATGATGATAAATCTGATGAAACTGATACAGAGGAAGTTGTTTATGTGGCTATTAAAGATGGATCAGATGAAGAAAGGTATGAAGAAAAAGCCCTAATATCTCACATAAATAATAATGATTCTTGGATCATAGACAATGGATGCTCACATCACATGACAGGTGATAAACACAAGTTTTTTTAAACTAGAAGACTACGATGGAGGCTATGTAAGATTTGGTAATGATGCACCATGTTCGGTGAAAGGTAAAGGCTCTATCACACTTCTTGACAATGCTAAATGTGATGATGTATACTGGGTTGAAGGATTGAAATACAATTTGTTGAGTGTAGCACAACTAAACAATACATGATACCGAATAGAATTTCAAAAGGGAATTGTCAAAGTTCATGACAAGCATGGAAAGTTAGCGGCTATCGGGACACAAACAAAAGGTAATACATTTCATCTTGACTCAACTCGGAACAATTGTCTTTATGCAAAGATAGATGATACCTGGTTAGGGCATAAAAGGTTTTGTCATGTCAATTTTGATAATCTGATCAAAATAAGTAAGAAGCACCGAGTGAGAGGTCTACCAAGTCTGGAAAAACCTGACAATGCTATGTGCCGAGGATGTCAGATGGGTAAGATGACAAGATCAAGCTTTATAAGTAAGTCATACACTTCTAAAAGAATTTTAGATCTAGTACACACTGATCTTTGTGGTCCCATGAAAGTTCAAAGTTATTATGGTGATAAGTATTTCATATTATTTGTGGATGATTACTCAAGGATGATGTCAGTTATGTTTTTGAAAGAAAAATCAGAAGCTTTGCAAATGTTCAAATGGTACAAGGCAAGAGTTGAAAATGAAATAGGAAGACAACTGAATTGTCTTAGATCGATAGAGGAGGAGAGTTCACTTCTGAGGAATTTAACTTATTCTGCAATGATCATGGTATAAAAAGGAAAGTATTTGCACCGAGAACACCTCAACAAAATGGGATAGCCGAGAGAAGAAATAGATCAATTGTAGATTGTGCTAGAACCCTGATGATAGAAAAGAGGGTACCTCAAACATTTTGGAGAGAAGCAATCAGCACTGCAGTTTACACCTTGAACCGAGTTCAACTGAAGAAAGGAACTTTGAAGACACCATATGAGATCTGGTATGACAAGAAACCTAATGTAAGTTATTTTAAAATCTTTGGAAGTAGATGCTATGTTCACAAAGATGACAGAAATGGAAAGTTTGATCAGAAAAGTGAAGAAGGAACATTTCTTGGTTATTCTTCTAGAAGTAAAGCATTTAAATGTCTAATCAAATCAGCTAACAAAATAGTAGAAAGTGCAAATGTGAAAATTGATGAATTTGCAGAAAGAAATGATGAAGAAAATTCCAAAGAACCAGAAGATTATGAAGAACTTGTTTATGTTCAACCAGGAAGTCCTACCGAGAAAGTTGCTGAAGAAAATGAAAATAATGTCTAGTTACCCAGTGATGAAGAAGATCATACAAAACCTACCGAGCCTATATTAGCCAAATATGTCAGAAGACATCATGCATCAAGTCAGATTATAGGAGATAAGGATGATCCAGTGATGACAAGGAACAAACTGAGACATAACACATGTCTGATATCTGAATTTGAACCGAGAATAGTAAAAGAGGCATTTAACAGTGAAGATTGGGTAAATGCTATGACAGAAGAGATTGATCAAATCAAGAAGAGTGACACATGGACATTGATCCCAAGACTGAAGGACAAAAATGTAATCGGTACAAAGTGGATTTTTAGAAACAAGCTAAATGAAAAAGGTGAGGTCATTCAAAACAAAGCAAGACTAGTTTGCAAAGGTTATGCTCAAGAAGAAGGAATAGATTATGGTGAGACTTTTGCACCTATGGCTAGACTTGAGGGAGTAAGAACTTTGTTGGCATATGTTGCTTTCAAAAATTTCAAGTTATATCAAATGGATGTTAAATCTGCATTTTTGAATGGTATACTAGAAGAAGAAGTTTACATTGAACAACCTGAAGGATTTGTTGAAGATAAGTGTAAAGATCAGGTATGCAAATTGAACAAAGCTTTATATGGTCTAAAACAAGCACCTAGAGCATGGTATGAGAGACTGCACTCTTACTTAATCAAGATTGGTTTTATAAGGACAAGTGGAAACAACAATATGTACATGAAGAATAATGAAGACAATGGAATACTGATCTTAGCCATATTTGTTGATGATATTTTTTTTTGTGGTAATGACTCCTTATGCAAGAACTTCGGAAATGAAATGTGCAAAGAATTTGAGATGTCACTAATCAGTGAGATAAAGTATTTTATAGGTTTACAGATACTGCAAATGAAAGATGAGATTTTCATTACTCAATCCAAGTACATAAAGGAAATCTTGAAGAAATTTGGAATGGAGGATTCTAAACCAGTAAGTACTCCTATGACTACCAACTGTAAACTATCAAAGAATGATGAATCTGCATCTATTGATGAGACACTTTACCGATCTATGATTGGAAAGTTCCAATATGTTGTGCATAGTAGAGCGGATATAGTACATGCAGTAGGTATTGTTGCAAGATTCTCTGCAGATCCCAAGGAAACCCATATGGCAGCAATCAAGAGGATTTTCAGATACCTGAGAGGCACTGAAGATTATGGCTTAGTATATGAAAAGAGGAATGATTTTGATTTAAAGGTTTATACTGATGCTGATTGGGAAGGCAACATTGATGATAGAAAAAGTACAAGTGGTGGAGCTTTCTTTTTATGAGAAAGACTAGTAAGTTGGCTTAGCAAGAAACAAGGATGTATTTCACAGTCAATAGCAGAAGCTGAATATGTTGCTGCAGCATTGAATTGTACCAATATAGCATGGATCAAACAACTATTGGAAGGTATAAATGAGAAAGTTACCAAGCCAGTAACTATATTCTATGATAATACTAGTGCCATTAACATTTCAAAGAATCCAGTAATGCACTCCAAGACAAAGCATATATCTATAAAGTATCATTATCTCAGAGAAGAAGTTCAAGAGAAGAAAGTTGTGCTGGAATATATCAGTTCAAAGGAGCAATTAGCAGACATCTTCACAAAGCCACTACCAAGAGACACTTTTGAGTATCTCAGAAGCAAGTTAGGGGTCCTACCCCTATCTTCTACTCACTGATAGAGTTCAGTGAAAGCATCAATTCGATGAATCTATAAAATATTATGTGTGGAATGATGCTGATTTACGCACTTTAGAAGGTTTTCTAAAGGTGTGCAGGAAATAGTGAATAGAGACAAGTTGCTCTGACCGAGACTGAGATGATACACAACAAGGCAAATCACTTCACAAGGGAAGAAATCATGATTTAGTTCTTTTACTTTTTGGCATTGTTGTCAAAGGGGGAGAAGACTAAATGGTTGACTAAATGGTAAAGCCCTAAATAAAGAAGATAACAGAAGAGTAATGATAGGGGGAGAAGATTGCAAAAATAGAGAAGACTAAATGCAAGACAACAACTCAGAAGCCTAATGAAAAAGGGAGAAGATTTTAACAGCTCAAGGATAATAGGAGAAGTCTAACAACAATCTGAATCTGAATCAATTTGAATATCTTGTTGGTATTACCATTTAAAAGTTGGTTTTGCCATCAATGCCAAAGGGGGAGATTGTTGGCATTTTAGTAGAAAGGAGATTGTTGATATTCATTGAGGATATTGAGAAGGTTGTTGAAGATTATTTGATATAGCTGAAAAAGGATGATAACTATCTTTATAACATTATTTTGTCATTAATGTCAAGAAATTGATTTTCTGATTCAGTATGATGTTGCCATATCTTGAGAAAATTGATTTGAAGAGAAATATGATGTCGGTAAAAGACACATAAAGAATGTGATGAATAAGGGGAGAAATTAGTTATTCAATGGGCAACTATTACCAAGTTAGACAATGATGAGATCATGATGTTTAGATTGTTTTGATATCCTACATATGTTGTTGAATATAAGGTTAATACTATACTATGTCACCGAGCAAAGAACCTAGTCGGTAAACCCTAAGGTTATCGATATCGGTTAATGAAGGCGGAATGTCTACCAAGTAAAGTTTAGTATTTACCAAGTTGCAACCGAGTTATGACAGAGCGCATTGGATGAATACAAGCATTATTTAATGAAGGACAATGATTAGCTGGAGATGTATAAATGATTGGTATGCCACGCATGAAGTTTGTTAAGGATCTATGGCAAAGGAAAATCGATAGGAAGATCTACAACGCAGATTGAACCGCAATAACCTAGCCCAAGTTCCAAGAAAGGAATGCAAGTCCCTAGGCGAGGTAAAACATTTTCAGATCAAAAGATGCATTGAACCTAGTCAAGATTGAAGATCTGATGGCTATGATTGATCATGAGAAATGTGATCAAGGAGATTAAGCGGTTAGCAAATTGTTTATAAATAAGGAATTGTTGATAAACAATGTATGTGGGCAAGTGTAAGCACAGGGATGCTACACAGTGATTACCAAGAACAAAAGCTTGAAGACCTGTTTGAATAACAGAGTAGAGAGCCCAACAGAGGGACAAGATAAGTCCTATGACAAGATTGTTTTGAGCAAATAGGAATCTGCTTTAGCATTTTAGATGTGAAGTTGCAGATATATTTTTATTACTGTTATTTTGTAAGTGACACAAAATCTCTTAACCGAGTGGACTTAATAGTCTTATTTGTAAACCCTCTAGCAAGGTAACATTCTAAATGAGTGTTTGAAATCTTTTGACAAGGTCACTTCTAAAAAAGGGAAGATCCTAATAGATCTGAGGGAAATTCCTTAACCGGGTCACATCTAGCAATGTGTTTGTAATCTTTAACAGGATTTGCTTTTAACCGAGCATACTCTAGAAGAGTATATTTCTTAGTGGGTCCGAAATCCCATAGTGGTTTTTCCCTATTTGGGTTTCCATGTTAAATCTAGTGTTATATGTGTTATGATGATTATGTGTTTATGAGTTAGCATGTTTAGCAGTTTTTGGTTATATTGCTGAAGTATAAGTTATCGAGGTTGAATATGTTGATTTTATGGAAGATTAAGTTTGTATGATTCACCCCCCCTCTCATCTTGTTAGCTATTGGCATATGTACTTTACATTCAGTATCAGAACTTACAATTACCAGCTGTGCTATCAGGGATTGTTGGGGGACTGCTATGTCCAGATCGACGATCACATGGACTTACTGTTGGTTGGGGTCAGGTGATCGAGCAGATCATGACAGAGGGGAGCCGGTTTGCATGGGGACCGTGCGTGCTATCACACTTATATCGGGATCTACATGAGGTAGCATCCTGAGGGGTGGGTTTATTGGGAGTGGGGATCACTTTGCTACATATTTGGGCATGGGAGCACTTACCTGTTACCCAACCAGTTAGTCTGAGATTCCGAGCAGTGGACTAGCCATATGTATACATGTATGGAGGTATGATGAGTCATCCCCACCTGGGGAAGTTAGAGTGGTGGTGGTAGGAACTAGACGATTTGGATACAATGATCTGGAGGCCGTACATTAAGTGTGAGCCCTGGGAGGACGATGCAGAGGCATTACCATATGTGTTTATGACACGATACCTCATTGGTAGGACAACCTACAATGTGGAGAGACAACTTCTGGGTAGAGTTTTGAGATAGTTTGGGCAGAGGCAGGGATTGCCTAGTGGATCGGGAGAGTATGCTATAGTAGTCCGAGAGAGCTTAGTTTCCAAATTTTATTTTTAGTCGAAAGTATTTTAATCTAAGAAAATAAGTTATTTTTGAAATTAACCAATTCTTTTGAGTAATTCAATCTTGATTGAATTAATCCCACGTAGTTGCTTCATTTAAAGGAAATAGTACTAGTTGAATTCAAATAAACCTTCAAGCATTTAGTAATAATTTTCAAGGATAGTAACCTACTAATAATTGATTTCCCTTTTAAATAATGGTATGAACACTGATGCCCTCCTAAATGGCACAAGATTGTTAGTTCAAGATCAAACAACATAAAACACACAAGATGTTAGAGTTAGTTAATCAAAAACCAAACACATGAAGGCATTCCAAAGGAGACACTAAAAGAGACATGCTAAATATATCTAATAAATAGAACAAATGATCATGAGACATCTCCAACTGCCTCTTAGCATGGCCTTAGCTTCTTCTCCCTTGTTCCTCTCCTCTCCAAGTTCCAAAATAGTGTAGCTCTCAGCAGCTTTTTGCACTATGGATGCTTATGGAGGATTGAGATTGTAGAATAGCTCTAAACATGAAATGAAAAGCTATTTTAATGCTAAAATGATATATTTTAACCAAAAGACAAAATATTAGATTGTTTATGCTAAATGCTCTCTAAAATGGCTATAGTCTAAATGCTTACAAGTTTTCAGGATCTGGATTATGAAGGAATGGGCTCTATTTATAGGAAAAATGGAGCAATGGATGGCCAGGATTGAAAGGTTTAATCAAGGGTCAAGCTTGAAAGTTGGGGATCCATGTGCACAATTTGTACCAATAAAATAGTGACAAGTGTCAACACAGGATTGGGTTGAGAGAAGAGGTTGGAGGCATTAAAGGCCTGAGAAGACCTCATGGTTATCTAAAGGCTAAGGGTCAAGTATAAATTAGGATTACCCACTGGATTAAGAGTTAATGCAAGGATAAACCTTTGTGCAAATGATTAAGAGATAATCATGGTCAAAGCATTAAAGGCTTGATGAGACCCTTGGGTTGGGTAGAGGTTGAGTCAAAACAAATGTTTTAACCATGTAGGAGGGTTTGGGTTAACCATTAATGGTTATTGGAGACTTTGGGGATTAAGTGGTTGAAAGTTGGAAGCCTTTAATGGTTTTCAAAGACTTTGGGGTTTTTGGTGGTTGAAGGTTGAAAACCTTCAATGGTTATCCAAGACTTTGGGCCATTTGAGAAGTGACTCCATTTTGCTTAGGAATGTGACAATAATTAGGGGATGGATTAGGCTAATTAGGAAGGGGTTAGAAGAATCTAGAAGGGGATTAGATTTTGCAAGTGGATTTGGTGGGTGAGGGAAAATAGGATTTTATTTAAAATAAAAATTCATTTATTTCAAAATGCGTGCAAGTTGCATTTGTAGGAAAATGCAAGTGGGGTGGGGATAATGATTTAAATAAATGTTTTATTTAATTTATTTAAAAGAGGAAAAGGGGGATTTAATTAAATAAATTGATTTTATTTATTTAATTGAATGGAATTTGATTTAATGAATTAATTAAAATAAATTGAATAATTTATTTAATTAATAGAAGAATGTTTGGGGATGAATTAATTAAATATTAATTTAATTAATTGATGGCTAGTGGATTTTTAATCAAATAAATACGAAATATTCATTTAATTAAAATGGACAAATTTATGTGACTACATTTGCCCCTCTTTGAGACAGTGCAGTTTATCGCATCGTTTCAAAGAAAGAAAAACTGGTGTGAAGAAATGCCCCATAAAATGTAAATTTAATGGGTGGTATGCCCCCTCGAGAGATGGGCCGAAATTTTTTGAAAAATCGGGCGATCTCTCGAAAAAGGATGAAAAGTGGAGGGGAGGTAGAATAGAAGAAATTAGAACTAATGATGAAAGAAAAATGGAGTAAATATGAAGAAACAACAAGCCAGCGAGTACCCTGAGGTCATGCAAGAGATACATAGCAGATGTAGTGTGGGGTTTGGATTGATGCTATACAATTGATCAAAATTGGTTGAACAATCTGGTGCAATCGGTTTAATTGCCCCGGTCAAGTCAAAGCGTGACAGTTGATGTCAGTTGGTCGCTTGGACATGAGAAAGTCTGAGTAAGTGAATCAAAGTGACCTGATGTGACTTAGACAATTGATGTAATTGCCTGATGAAGTCAAGGTATATGAAGCAAAATACTCGTTGAGACTTAGACAATTGATGTAATTGTCCGATGTGATTGTGTTTGATTGGTTTGATCAATTGATAGTGTGTGCGTGTGATGGATGGTTGTGGGGAATCATGGCAGCCCCGTTGAGACTAGGTCATTATGATAAATGCCTGATGTAGTCTAGGATTACCATGATCGATGACCTGTTGAGACCCGAAGATACTTGATCAGAGTATCTGTTGATAGTCTAGGTGTGTGGGAGTCGATGTATCTGTGCAAACAGAGTAACTTGCTTGGCTTATTGGATGACTTAGGATAGGAAACACAATCCCTCCTATTTAGAGATGGATGGTGATGAACGTGGCTTGATTGGGTTGATTGAGAAATGATGTAGGGTATGTGATGCTGATTATCGAGATGGGGAGGGTGAGGGGGGGGGGGTTCGATGTTAGATAGAAGAAATGGAGAACCTATGACTCATTCCTATGGAAGAAGAGGAAAATAGAGTATGCATTATTATGACTATGTATGCATGATATGCAACTATTATGAATGTATGGATGGGTGGAATGCAACGAAATGCAATATATACAGATGAGATGGAATGACGATCCATGGTGCTTTATTTTTCATCATTGAGCTTTAAAATGTTGTAAGAAAATACAAGCAACTTGACATAAAGATTCAAGATGACCAGAGTATTTCTTACATGGATTTTTATATAGCAAGTTAATACAAGCAACTTGATATAATGGATCAAGTTGACCTGAGTATTGCTTGTGGAACAGATAAGGATTATCTCCTTTCATGCATGACTTGGAACGTCCTCCTTGATCTTAGGCTGATCATATCCTGAGACAAGTGCATACCGTAATAAGAGATAAAACCTTTATCCAGTTTGGATGAGGTAGGAGGAACCAAAGAAAGAGAATTGTACCTGCAAACAAACAATATATACATAAAGAATAAAGAATATGGATCCTTGGTAATGGTTCATGCTCATATGGTCGAGGTATACGCTGTAGTCAGCAAGCCGTAATGATCTATGACTGCATTTTGCATAAGATCATGTAGCTTGGTGAACTTCCCACGTAGACACCATTAGTACATGCCCCAGTACTTCATCGGAAGTAATGCGCAAACGATACAAAACAATGCTGAAAGATCTCGATACAAATAAACAAATGATTGTACTCATAAATCAACCAAGTATTTGATAGCTTAACATAATTTTCTTGTCAAAGAAAATGTCATCTTGTCTTTGTTTTGATAAGGAAGGATGCATCCTTGTCTAAGACAATTTGGATTGTTGATGTTGATTGTGTTGGTCGAGTGATAAGTGGTCATTTGTGTGAGTATTTTGTATCTGATCGGATGAATATGTACAAGGTGTTGTCATGTTTTTTGGGTGATTTTCGATGGTTTCTCGATGTTTTTGGATTTTGTGTAATAGTTTTTGAATGTTTGTGGATTTTGTGAGTCATTTTTGAATGTTTTTGTATTTTGCGAGACATTTTTGAATGTTTTTGTATTTTGCGAGACATTTTTGAATGTTTTTGCCAATGAATCACCAGTAATGTAGAATCCACTTCCATCATCTAGATTGTAAGGGCATTGCCCCCAAGTTGGACTTGATTTATGAAAAAGCGGGATGCTAGACGCATGAAGTAATTTCTTGGATGACAGATCAAATAACAAGCCATGGTTAGATGGATGGATGTGTGTATGTATGAATGTGATCGCAATGAGCCTGAAAGATACTGGAGCCATTTCCTTTACGAGTGGTGCCTGTTTGCCAGGTTTTCGCCATCGTACTTACCCAAGGTGCCACTGGAGTGGTTGTTCACCGTTTGGATGCATGATTTTTCTTTACTTTTTTGAATGTTTTTGTATTTTCTTTAGGACATTTTTTTGAATGTTTTTGGTATTTTCTTTAGGACATTTTTCTGAATGTTTTTGGTATTTTCTGATATGCAGGGGAGCCTGATGCCTTGTACACCTTAGGTATAAAACCCTTTGAGGTGCATGCTATTGATTGGATCTGCGAGCGGTTCTCCGTCTGATGTAGCCAACTGATATGCCCCGGACCCGAATACAGCAGTGACAACATATGGGCCCAACCAGTTTGATTCAAACTTGCCTTGATGTTCTCTGTTTGGTTGGTTGCGAGGATTTTCTCGAAGAACAAGATCACCTACCTCAAATGTACGAGATCTAACTCGGTGATTGTAGCTTCTACTCATGCGCTGCTGATAGGCTTTGAGGTGATTGTATGCAGCTTGTCGCTTCTCATCTAGTAACTCTAAGTCCTGAAGATGAGATACTCTGTATGCTTCATCATCGATGAGTTTGTGCAATGAAACTCGTAATGATGGTATCTCAACCTCAATAGGTAAGATAGCTTCTGCACCATAGACCAATGAATAAGGAGTTGCACCTGTAGGGGTTCGAATGCTAGTTCGATATGCCCATAATGCTGGATTCAATTGAACATGCCAATCACGGCCGGCATCATTGACTGTCTTCTTTAGGATTCTTAATATGTTTTTATTGGACGCTTCGGCCTGACCATTGCCTTGTGGGTAATAGGGAGTGGAAAAGCGGTGTTGGATATGAAATTTCTCACAAAGTTCACGGACATCCTGATTTTTGAAAGGGAGACCGTTATCTGTGACGATGGACATGGGTACACCATACCGGCAGATGATGTAATTGAGGATGAATGAGGCGATCTGCTTGTCGGTGACTTGGGTAAGTGGAACAGCTTCGATCCACTTGGTGAAATATTCGGTGGCGGTAATAATGAATTTATGGCCATTGGATGAAGATGGATGAATTTTACCCACAAGGTCAAGGCCCCATTGACAAAAAGGCCATGGTGTTGTGATTGGTTGCAGTTCCTGTGCTGGTGCATGTATCAGGTCACCGTGAACTTGACATTTCTTGCATTTCTTGACAAAGTAGTAGGAATCCTTTTCCATAGATGGCCAATAGTATCCAGCTCGCATGAGTTTCTTGGCTAGTGATGGACCACTTGAGTGAGTCCCGCAAATTCCTTCATGTACCTCTTCCAAAGCCTTTGTTATCTCACCTTGTTCTAGACATCGAAGGAGAGTACCATCAAGACCGCGTCGGTATAGGGTTTCGGCAATAATGGTATATCGAGCAGTTTGGCGAATGAAGGTTTTACGTTGGTTATTTGATTGGTTGGGAGGAAGGGTGTGATCGCGGAGATAGGTGTAGAACTCACCGTACCATGGGGATTCAGAACCAACAAGGCAACATATCATTTCGGATTCGGGGATATCATAAGCGGGAATCCAAAGCTGTTCTACCAAGAACTCGTAGCGTGTTGAATTTTGTGGAAGATCTAGGAGAGATGCGATGGTAGCCATAGCGTCAGCAGCTCGATTCTGATCTCTTGGTATCTGCTCAAAAGTAATAGTAGTGAATGATGTCTTTAGACTGTCCACCATTTGTTTGTATGGCATGAGTTTATCATCCTTGGTCTGATACTCATCTGTTGCTTGTCGAATGACCAGTTGTGAGTCGCCATATACTTGTAGTTCTTGTAAGTTCCATTGTACGGCTAATCTGAGTCCCGTGATCAAGGCCTCATACTCTGCTATGTTGTTTGTGCATGGAAATGTGAGCCTGTAAGACTTCGGGATGCTATCACCTTGAGGTGTGATAAACAGAATGCCTGCCCCCGAGCCATGCCTAGTGTATGAACCATCAAAATATAGTTTCCATGGTTGTACTTCTGTGATCATGAATATCTCTTCATCTGGAAAATTGGAAATGAGAGGATGATCGCCTATGAGTGGTGCATCGGCCAACTGATCTGCAATGACCTGCCCTTTGATAGCTTTATGGTCCACATACTCGATGTCGAATTCACTTAGAATCATTACCCATTTGGCCAAACGACCTGTCAATGCTGCTTTACTGAGTAAGTACTTGAGTGGATCAATCTTTGCAATGAGTTGTACCTTGTGTGTTAATAGATAGTGCCGCAATTTAGTGGCTGCCAGGATTACTGCTAGGCAAGCTCGCTCAATAGGTGTGTAATTGAGTTCATAGCCAACCAGTGTACGAGAGATGTAGTATACAGCACACTCTTTGCCTTCTGCATTATGTTGTGCCAGTAATACACCTAATGCTGTACTTGTTGCTGAGATATAAAGTAACAACGGTCTACTTGGATCTGGTGGCATCAGCAACGGTGGATTCATGAGATAGTCTTTAAGTTCCTGAAATGCTTGCTGGCATCTGTCATCCCACTGAAAGCGGATGTTCTTGTGTAGCAGGTGTGTGAATGGGTGACACTTATCGACTAATTGTGCAATGAATCTGCAGATGGATTGAAGCCGTCCTTGTAGTGTCCTTAGCTGACTGATATTCCGTGGAGGTGGCATGTCCATTATTGCCTTAACCTTTGCTGGGTCGACCTCAATACCTTTGCTTGAGACAATGTATCCTAGAAGCTTCCCGGAGGTCACTTCGAAGACACATTTCTTTGGGTTGAGTCGAACATGGTATTGTTCCAGTCTATCAAAGATTTTATCTAAGATGTGAAGATGTCCTCCTCTTGTGAGTGATTTCGCTAGTAAATCATCCACATAATCTTCCATTATAGTATGCATCATGTCATGGAAGATGGTGGTCATTGCTCTTTGATAGGTCGCTCCTGCATTCTTTAGACCAAAAGGCATTACATTCCAGCAGTATGTGCCCCATGGACATGTGAAGGCTGTCTTATGTTGGTCCTCTGGTGCGATCTTTATTTGATTGTATCCTGAAAAGCCATCCATGAGTGAAAGCATGGCATGTCCTGCTGTCAAATCTACTATGATGTCGATATTTGGTAGAGGGAAGTCATCCTTAGGACATGCCTTATTTAGATCTCTGAAGTCTGTACAAATGCGGATGCCCCCTTTTGGTTTGCCAACTGGTACAATGTTGGAGATCCATTCTGCATAATCAATTGGTCTAATGAAACCAACATCCAGGAGTTTCTTGAGTTCTGTTTTGACTAGCACGGCAATCTGAGGATACATCTTACGAAGCTTCTGCTTGACAGGTTTGGCTCCTTTTTCTACTGTGAGATGATGCATGACTAAATCAGGATCAAGCCCAGGCATGTCTGCATATGACCATGCAAAGTTGATCTGACGCTTCTTGAAGAATTCTATAAATTGAGGCTGTTCCTCTGGAGTGAGAAGAGATGCCAGATGTATGATATGAGGGTTTTCAGGAGTCCCCACATTGTATTCTTTAGTCTCCTCAATGAGGATCGTTGATCGTTCTTGTTGTGTACTAGCAGGGAGAATGTCAAACCCTTCATCCTCAGGCACCTCAGAGAGGTTTTCACCATTGGATACGCTCTTTCTTTTTACTTTTGTTGGATCAAACAGTGCCACAGTGTGGTTTTCACTGGAAGATCCATGTTTTAATGTTATATTTTTGCAGCTGAAGGGTTTGGCATCCGCTCCGAAGTATGCTGCGCTATTAAGTTCAATGGCGAATCCAGCTTTGTGATCCCCGCTTGGTAGATTATCCCTTAATTCCAAAAAGTCAATGATAGCCTCATCGTTTTGGAAGAGTTCAAGACATGGGGGATTTGATTGGTTCCATTCGATGAGTTCAGGGTGGATAATGGGCATTACTTCATCAATTAGATTAAGTTCGTTAGAGGTATCAGTGAGGGTCAAGACAGTGTGGTGAAGGTCGTTGATGGTACTCTCCCTGTCAGAATCAGGCGTAGGATGAGATGTAGGGTCTGTGGAAGATGTTTCCAGCTCAGATACCCAAGTGGTCTTTATCTGTGCTTCTCCGTAAACAGGAATGTCTTTGCGTGGCGGAGGTGGTGATGTGTCTTCCTCATCTGAAGTGTTAAGTTGCACTGAATCGAATTCCCACTCATGTGAGTCGGTCTCTGAATCACTTTCCAGCATCCGATTGCTATACCATACTGGGATGTCTTTGGAGTTAAACACGGCAGGTGTGATTGGTTTATGTATCTTTGTAGTGACCGGTGCTGGAGGAACCGTGATGGGGTTTAAAGGATTTGTTACTGGAAGTATTGGTAGTGTTGATTTAGTGACCTCTGTTGGAATGGCTGGTGCCATAGATGTCGTTGCGGGTTCTGATACAGTTGCTGCTGCTATTGGTGTTATTGACGGGATTACTGGTTCGTTTGGTGGGATGATTGGTATTGTAGATGGTTGTGGTGGGGTTGTGAGCCTCGATGGGGCAGTGGGGATAGTGCTTGATGGTGCTTTGATTATAAAAGGTGTCCTCTTTGTAGTAGGTGGGCAAAATGGTTTGTTGGGTTTTCCTTTGAATCTGAGTTTAGGCAGGACTTCTTTTTCAAAGCCTAGGCCTGTATTACCTTTGGGCTTAAACTCTGGCAGCAGTGGTTCATGTCGTCCTTGTTTGCAGTATCCCAAAGCACTCTGACCATCATATCCCATTCTTTGCATAATGAGGAGGCCTTTACCATACTGTTCCATAGGAAGTGTAACTCACGGTATGTCAGTGGTGATGGGATCCTTATAGATCCATTCCGCTAGGTCCTCATCTTGTGTTTCTTCCTCTTGACTCTTTCCAAGAACAAAAGGTGTCAGGGCACATGCAGGCGTGATTAGTGGTTGCTGGAGTAACTGTTGTGGCTTACCATGTGTTCTAGGAGAAGTAGGCATTTGTCCCACACAAAAGAGCTGACTCAAGTTGTATTCTCCAGGACCTTCCTCTGCTACTTTCATTTTAAGCTTTTCTTGCTTGGGTATAGGGGTGTTTGAACTGGCAAGAGAGGCGGGATTTACATATGATGTGGAGGAAATGGCTTCCCTATTATTAGGAACAGTAATCTCTGGTTGATGGCTGATATTATGGCAAAATGCAAAGGGATTTGCATCGCCCAGGATTGTGATCTCTGCACCATTATGTGGGAACTTGATACATTGATGGTAGGTAGATGGAACAGCTTGCATGGCATGTATCCAAGGTCTCCCTAATAATAGATTATATGGCAGAGGAAGGTCCAGAACCTGACAAGTGATGTGCTTTACCACAGGGCCCACTCGGATTGGTAGTACCACAGCTCCTTTGGATGAACGCTCTGCATCATCATAGGCCTTGATGGTGATCTTCTTGCGAGGATCCATGGATTCTATTGCATATCCCAATGCTGTGACCAATTGTAGTGTGCAAATGTTTAGGCCTGCTCCATTATCTATCAAGACTCGCTTGATCCTGTGTTGGTTGACAAAGCCTTCAATGTGGAGTGAGGCGTTATGAGGTTGCTGGAAGGAAGAGTTATCACTTTCGGAAAAAGTGAGACAAGGTGATGACTTTAGACTTCCAACCATGGCTTGAAACTGGTCCGTATTTAAGTTTGCAGGGACTGACGCCTCTTGGAGTGCTTGATCCAAGATAGTTTTATGAGATGGTGACAGGCGTAATAGCTCTAAAATGGATATAAGTGCAGGCGTTTTGTCTAATTGTTCCACAAGATTGTACTGCTTTGGGATGGAGGTGGTGCCTTGTGGAGCTGCCTTGATGGTGACCTTGCCACGACGTGTAACAACATTGCAATTTGAGGTGGGATTTTTGAAGGTGATAGTTGCAATTTGTTCACTGGCATCATACAGGTGATTGACAGTGTAGTTATACGCAGCTTGCGTATAATCAGTGGTATCAGGACCTCGTCTGGAAGTGGAAGGACCCCTTTGATCTTGTGATGGAAGTGGATTCTTGAACATCTGATGATCATTATTGGTTGTTTTTGGGTCATGCCCTTCAATTTCAATTTCTCCTCGGTCAATAAGATCCTGAATGAGATCTTTCAATCGATGACAATTACTTGTCTTGTGTCCTCTTCCTTGATGGAATTCACAATGTTCAGTATCTCTCCACCATGCCGGTTTGACCTGAGGCTCATAATTCGATAACTTAGGTAGAGTGATCAAATTCTGAGAAATGAGTTGTCGCATCACTATTTCAATGGGTTCCCCTAAGGGAGTGTATGTGCGTTTTTGTTTTTGTGGACGAGGTCTTGGTTCATCCTGAGATGTGATGCGACCTTGATTAGGAAGAACATTTGTGTTATTTTGAGGTGGAGGATTTTGTCCTGCAAACCGAACCACAGGTTGTGCATTTTGGACAGTCCGAGCATCCACAACCCCATCATTGACGATATTCTTATTCTTGTTCCAGAAGTTCGGTTTATCGCTATTGAAGCGCGGGCGAGGACCATCTTTGGGTTCATTAAAGATTTTGATGAGTCCTTTTTTGATGAGTGCCCGCTCACATTTTATACCCTTGGTGATCATATCGTTAAAAGAATCTGTGTCTTTGACATCCAGGTGAAATTCCATTTCTTCGTTTAAGTTAGAAATGAAAATTTCCACTAGTTCTCGTTCAGGTAACTGAAGAGAACGTCTGCTAGACATTTGACGCCATCGTTGCAGGAATACTGAGAATAATTCACCTGGTTTTTGTTTGGTGTTGCATAGATCAGCCATGGTGATGTCGCGTTCAATATTATAAGAGTAATGAGATAGGAACTTCTGGATGAGTTCCTCAAATGTTCTTATGCCACCTGGTAGTCGGGAAAACCATGATGTGGTTGTTCCTCCCAAGATTTGGGGAAAAAGGCGCATTAAGTATGTGTCCTCATAAGCTACTTCAAGACAAGCAGAATGAAATTCTCGGACATGATCGCGGGGATCTCCCTTTCCTTTATATTTTTCGAATTTTGGTGTTTCGAACCCGCGTGGAAAGGGTGGCATATAAAGATTCCTGTCAAATGGATAGGGACAGATGTCGTTAAGTGAGAATTGATTGGTTTTAACACCACTATGAAGTTGTTGGGCGAGATTCTCAACTTGTTGCCGCAACATCTCTATTTCATTAGGAGGAGGAGGTGGTGGGTTACCTCGAGGGATGTTATATCTGATGGGATCTCTATGCCTTTCCTCCTCATGGCGACTTTGTCTTTCTGATGCTTGTCTTAATTGGGCAAGATCAAAGTCAGAGGGGAGTTTGGCTCCTTCTTGAGCAAGTCGTAAAAAGTGAGCATCCGCATTGCTCCTTAGTATTTCATCGAATAATCTGTTAAAATGAGGGTTATGCTGAACCCTTTCGATTGTTGAAGGAGTGGGAGTACTTGGGTTTTCATCATTCCCATTTCCTCCAAGTGCTTCTTGAAATTCATTGAGGTTGTCCTCTTCTTCCTCAATTTCCATTTCTCGTTGCCTTGATCGTGATCGGGTTTGAGCCATTTTGTTTACAAGTTTGGTTTTGAAGTTGATTGAAGATGATGATGAGTGGTGATGAAATGCAAGATTGATTGGTTGGTGATTTGTGTTGTATGGGGATCTCTAGCACTTTTAAGGTAGATGTAACCGAAATTCCTTTCTTTGAATTGCTTGTTTGTTTGATAAGTTTGGATGTGATAAGGTGTAGAGAAATCTGAGATGTGTTACAGATTTAACTACCTAGCAATGAGAGGATTCACTCATGAACTAGTTTTAACCTGCGTAGATGTTTCTCTTAGGATGAGCTTATCCTAGATGTAGAAACAATCTAAAAGTGATGTGATGTGTTTTGATTTCAAGCAATATCTAAAAAGGGATCTTGGGACAAGAACCTCTGAATGTTTTGAGAGTTTTGGGATGGATTGATGATGGAATGATAATGTATGAATGAGATGATGGATGAAGATGTTTTCAACTTTCAATAAAAACTTTGTGTCACAAATGGGACAAACTCTTCTTCTTCCCTTTCAGGGGTTGGTGGCACTTCTCGAGCTGTGTTGTAGGTGATACAGATGTTTGGGAAGAAATTGGGATTAATCTTTCCTCCTTGATTCTTGTGATAACTCAGAGCTCTATATTGCATAAAAGCTCTGCGGTTTAATGATTCAGAATCAAATTCGTTTGTTTTACCTTGAAGGTATAGACGCATGCGATGTAGAAAGACTCTATGTGAGACAAAGATTTGTCGATTGATATAGAAGAATTTCCTCCTTTTGATTAAAGCCTTTGAGCTTAATGGTCTTCTTTTCAAGGTACAATTCTGATGACACTTCTTCTTTCGCAAGATGTGAAGAATGGTCATAAAAGTGGTGACTCTGTGTTGTTTGCACTTTGTTTTTGGTATTTTTGGTTGTGTTGACAGATGTTGGATGAGTACTTTGTTTTGGGGATTGATTTTCTGATTTTTCTTTGACAAGAAAACAAAGCAAGCACACAAACACAAGATTGTAGCCTCAAAGGCACAAATGAGTATGGGTCTAGATCAACCCAATCCTTGGACTTGTTTTTGACCCTTCCTTTTGATTTATTTTAAGGTATAATTCCAAAGCCTGAAGTCGGCTCAATTTGCTCTAGGTCTGTAAAACGAACACACTTCAAACACTCTTTATCCCTATGGTCAAATGGCCAGTTGTGATAAATTTAGCCCACATCTTGATATTTCTTCGACTTTGGTACTACATACCTTATGAATCCCGCCGTGGCAGGTAAGGATGTGATATACTAAGTCTTGCACGAGCATAACAAATAGATGATCCCTATGATGGGGGAGTCACCACTTTTATCAAGCCACAAGTGACTTTTCAAAAAGCTATGTTTCTACTCAAGGAAATATGTATGGTGAGTATCTTGGGAGCAAAACCTTCTATGCTCTTGCACTAAATTATACCTCAAATATTCTCAATCAATAGAACAGGTGGGCTACTACTTAAAAGTGTTTAGTCATGTTCAATGGCTTTGGACATAAGTTCATTCTGCAGTGACTCACTTAAGAGCCTTGTAACTGGTGGTGGGGCCCATTTGTCCTTTCGGCCAGTTACACTGTAGGAACAGCTATACCCAAGGCTACAGCTTTCGCTCTCACCTGATTTCTATAGCGGCTCGAAGGATTTACCGCTCGAGGTCGTTCCCAAGAGTATCGATCCCTTGGCAGGCCTCTCTTAAAAAGATAAAATTTTGAGCGTTACTAACACTTTTCTCTTGCACCTAGGACCACGAGAGCCAAGGGAGAGGATAGTGTGTGTTAGAAGTAGGACCACTCGACTGACTTTTTGTGCACAAGCGTGCCAAACACGTAAAACACTTGTTCCTTTTAATCCAGCATTTGCAAATGTGATCTAACTATTTGGAGATGTTGCTCCAACAGCCATGGTGTTCTTTTTAACTTCAAAGCAATATGTTTTGTAATCTAGAAGTTGAAAGTCCTGGTCAACTTAATGAAAAACACGATTGCATGAAGAAAAATTTGTTTTTGCCAAAATGAAGACAAGTGGATTGTTCTTTTTACTGCACCAAAAATTTGAAGTGTGGATTGTGATTTTTAAGTCCCAATTGATGCAAGAAAGAAAGTTTGTTTTGTTGATTTTAAGCACCAAAACAAAATGTATCCCTAACTAGAAAACAATGAAAAACTGTTTTTTTTTTTTTTGTGTTTTTAAGTTCTTTTTAAGCACTAAATGAAATTTTTTTTTTGTGATTTTTGTTGTGTTGTTAACCTGCACAAAGAAAAGAAACAAGTTAATAAAATCAATGCTCAAAGGGGGGCTTCCACAAGCCTAATTTTTGATTTTTCGGTTACAAATTTTACAAATCCTGATCCTGAAATGCCCTGAAATTTGACTAAGTCTGAAATTTGGAGGATCTTCCAAAAACTAGATTTTGCATTTCAACTCCTAGAGGTCTGAAACCCCTCTCAAACATCCTGAAAGTATATATGGAATATAACTTAAAGTATAAGAAAGAGAAAAGATATACTTAAATGTTATATTCCATATATATTCTACCTCCCACAAGCCTAAATTTTTTTTTTATTGGTTACAAGGCCTTTTTTTATAACGTTCTGTTGCAATAGCGCTAGTCTGTGTTTTTGCAGAAGCGCTGATTCATGCAATAGCGCTAGTCTGCATGAGCAGAAGCGCTAATTTAAATGGTAGCGCTGAAAGAAGAGAAAAATCCGAGAAGACAAAAGCGCTAGAAGTGTGTCAATAGCGCTGAAACTGTGACAATAGCGCTAGAATGTTTCCAATAGCGCTGAAACATTTTCAATAGCGCTACTTTATGGTCAATAGCGCTAAAAGAAATTTTTCAATAGCGCTAAAACGCGTTCAATAGCGCCGAAGCGCGACCTGTGTGGCAATTTCAACAAGAAAAAATGTTAATTTCAAAAATGAAGATCAGAAGGTTGCGTGTTCGATTCACGTCGGGTTCACCAAATGATGCCCTCCTAAATGGCACAAGATTGTTAGTTCAAGATCAAACAACACAAAACACACAAGATGTTAGAGTTAGTTAATCAAAAACCAAACACATGAAGGCATTCCAAAGGAGACACTAAAAGAGACATGCTAAATATATCTAATAAATAGAACAAATGATCATGAGACATCTCCAACTTCCTCTTAGCATGGCCTTAGCTTCTTCTCCCTTGTTCCTCTCCTCTCCAAGTTCCAAAATAGTGTAGCTCTCAGCAGCTTTTTGCACTATGGATGCTTATGGAGGATTGAGATTGTAGAATAGCTCTAAACATGAAATGAAAAGCTATTTTAATGCTAAAATGATATATTTTAACCAAAAGACAAAATATTAGATTGTTTATGCTAAATGCTCTCTAAAATGGCTATAGTCTAAATGCTTACAAGTTTTCAGGATCTGGATTATGAAGGAATGGGCTCTATTTATAGGAAAAATGGAGCAATGGATGGCCAGGATTGAAAGGTTTAATCAAGGGTCAAGCTTGAAAGTTGGGGATCCATGTGCACAATTTGTACCAATAAAATAGTGACAAGTGTCAACACAGGATTGGGTTGAGAGAAGAGGTTGGAGGCATTAAAGGCCTGAGAAGACCTCATGGTTATCTAAAGGCTAAGGGTCAAGTATAAATTAGGATTACCCACTGGATTAAGAGTTAATGCAAGGATAAACCTTTGTGCAAATGATTAAGAGATAATCATGGTCAAAGCATTAAAGGCTTGATGAGACCCTTGGGTTGGGTAGAGGTTGAGTCAAAACAAATGTTTTAACCATGTAGGAGGGTTTGGGTTAACCATTAATGGTTATTGGAGACTTTGGGGATTAAGTGGTTGAAAGTTGGAAGCCTTTAATGGTTTTCAAAGACTTTGGGGTTTTTGGTGGTTGAAGGTTGAAAACCTTCAATGGTTATCCAAGACTTTGGGCCATTTGAGAAGTGACTCCATTTTGCTTAGGAATGTGACAATAATTAGGGGATGGATTAGGCTAATTAGGAAGGGGTTAGAAGAATCTAGAAGGGGATTAGATTTTGCAAGTGGATTTGGTGGGTGAGGGAAAATAGGATTTTATTTAAAATAAAAATTCATTTATTTCAAAATGCGTGCAAGTTGCATTTGTAGGAAAATGCAAGTGGGGTGGGGATAATGATTTAAATAAATGTTTTATTTAATTTATTTAAAAGAGGAAAAGGGGGATTTAATTAAATAAATTGATTTTATTTATTTAATTGAATGGAATTTGATTTAATGAATTAATTAAAATAAATTGAATAATTTATTTAATTAATAGAAGAATGTTTGGGGATGAATTAATTAAATATTAATTTAATTAATTGATGGCTAGTGGATTTTTAATCAAATAAATACGAAATATTCATTTAATTAAAATGGACAAATTTATGTGACTACAAACACAATTCTTTGTTAAACTTGTTGATGCTCTGCAAAATGGACAATGCTAGACCAAAACCTGTGGTATTATAACACATAAGAAACACAAGAAACAAAGAAGAGTTAGTGTTAATCAACCAAAAACTAGTCTAAGTAGGCATACTAAGAGAGACACTAAAAACATAATGAAGTATTTAACTATGAAAGCAAACACAACAAGGCATCTCCAAATGCCTTCCACCATTCTTGTAGCTCCTTCTCCCTCGTTCCTCTCCTCTCCAAGTTCCAAATTAGTGTAGCTTTCAACAACTTTTTGCAATATGGATGCCTTATGGAGATTCAAGATTGAAAATGATTAATCTAAATGTTTATGCAAGTGTGAACAAAAGCTAAAAATGAGAGATTATCTAATTAGCTAGTGTTGATTTTAAACCAAAAGAGTGAATATGATTGATTTATGCTAAATGCTCTCTAAAAATGACTATAATGTAAATGCATACAAGTTTTCAGGATCTGGATTATGAAGAAATGAGCTCTATTTATAGGAAAAATAGAGCAATGGAGGGTTGAGATTGAGTAATCTCAACAAGGGTCAGGATTGAATGAATCCATGAGAGGGATTTCAACCCAATCCCATGTTGACAAGTGTCAACATGAAATGGGTTGAGAGGAGAGGGAATAAACATTAAACGCTTGACATGACCTGGAGGTTAACTTGGGAGGTAAGGTTAAGGTTGGGTTGAGTGAATAAATTTATTATCCAAAGAATAATGCTTTTATCCAATGGATAAACTCTTGTGCAAGAGTTAGTGAGGATAACCATGGTCAAAGCAATAAATGTTTGAGAAGACACATGGGTCACATGAGGGTTAAGTTAGGGGTCAAAGTCCCTAACCATGTGGGTGAGTTGAATTAACCATTAATGGTCATGTAAGAGCCATAAGTGGTTTGGAAGACTTTTAGAGGTTAGCTTGTTGGAAACATAAAGCATTAAATATTTTTCAAAGACTTTGGAGTCTTTAAGAAGTGACTCCAAGTTGCTTAGGAATGTAACAATAATTAGGGGATGGATTAGGCTAATTAGAAAGAGGTTAGAAGAATCTAGAAGGGGTTTAGGATTGCAAGTGGGTTTGGTGGGTGAGGGAAAATAGGATTTTTATTAAAATAAAATTCATTTATTTCAACAAATAGGTGCAAGTTTCTTTTTTAACAGAATACAAGTGGGGGGGCAGGTGGGCGGGGGGGGGGGGGGGGGGGATTTAATGATTTAAATAAATGTTTTATTTTATTTATTTAAAAGAGGAAAAATGATTAAATGAAATAAATAGAATTTATTCATTTAATTGATTGTGAATTTGGTTTAATGAATTAATTAAAATAAATTGAATAATTTATTTAATTAATAGGAGAATGTTTGAGGATAATTAATTAAATGTTAATTTACTTAACTGTTGGCTAGTGGGTTTTTAATCAAATAAATAGTAAATATTCATTTAATTAAAATGGACAGATTTATGTGACTACACTTGTTTTAAAGTCTTGTCTCAAATACGTAGTGATTTTGATAGCAATTAGATTCATTTCAAGTTTTATTACAAAATAAATTTTATTTCAAAGAATTAGTATCTACATTTTTTATTTTTTCCTTCAAATACTTCGTATCTTATAAGTATTAGATTTAGTACTAAAGATTCATTCTTGGTGCAATTAGTGCCCTTCAAGCATTTAGACTCATTTCCTTTTTGAAGCTAATAGTACTATGGGTTTTACTTTCAATTTCGATTATTAATTTATTGCTTTCTTTGCAAGTAATAGTTACTTTATTTCTTTTTAATTTTGCAAAAGATTTGGCATTAGTCTAAGAGCAACTAGAAATAGATTGATTAAAAATTATTTATTCCGAGCCTTATTATTATTTACATTGGTTAACTAACAAGTTTTTAGACTCTTTTCTAATCTTATTTTCAAACAATTAGTATTTAAAAATAATGTGGTTATTTTGAAGCTTATTGTTAAATAGTTTTTCCCCTTCAAACAAGTAAGTATTGAATTCATTTCCAAAGTATTGTTGTTTGATAATTTAATTTTCTTTCAAGCAATTTAGTACCTTTCAAGTATAAGGTTTTATATTTAATAGTGTAATAGTTTGTTTCAACCAGGCTTTTCCATTTGGGTGATTGTGAAGGGCTATAACCAGCATTGCCAACTTGGGATAGGAACTACATTATTTCATTATCTTAGTTTTCTTTCTTGGATTTTGTGGCAATTTTTTCATGGTTGGAACTTGGCTAAGATTATTTTGTTAGCATATGATGAACTGATATGATGATAATGTATGTTGTCATTGATGTCAATAAGTACAGGTGAACCGATATGAAGATTGGAAGAAGTTGTTATTGATGTTCAAGTTGGAGAACCGGTATGAAGAGATAAGTGAACTAGTGTCAGGGTTTCACTAAGTGTGACTACCGGTTGGTAGTCTCAGCTCTAGGGTTTCCGGTTTGGAAATCTAGCTTGTGCAATGCAATCGGTGACATTCTGTGATGAGTTAGCTAAGAGACGAGGATGAGATCGAGATGCCATGTCAGTTTTGTACACATGAAGGATTTCCTTGAGGATCTTGCAAGTTGCATGTGAAGATCGATTGCGTTAAATGTCTACCTCGGGAATGAACATTCTTCTTAGCGGTATGTGAAGAGAGCGTGATGGGTTACTGATTTTCAGGTGTGGTGAAGAATGGACAATGCAAAATGACTTGTGATCTGTTTGAGATTGTTTTATTATATGCAAAGTGTTTAAACGGTCAGGATTGGATTGCTTTTAATTGTAAACCTAAAATATTTAGGGTTTAGGGTTTATGCTAGCGATCTAATTGTTTTCTATAAGGTCGATGATGTTTGTTATTGTAAGTGTTGTCAAATGTTGTGTTTGTATCCAAATGATGAGATACTTGCCAGACCAGTGAGTGGAAAACTGTAGAGTGTGATTGCAAAGTAGAGGAGTTGAAAGGGATTTGCCTTAGCATGTAGTGCTGTTATCAGATCAGAGCTTTACCTGTTGTCTTTTAACCATTTCAACAATAGGAGAATCCCTTTACCGGGTAGCTTTAATATGCTTATTGTAAATCCTCTAACCAGGTGACTCAAGATCATTGAGTTCTTCAAATCCTCTAGCAAGGTAACCTTTAACAGGGTTTCAACCTTTAACATGGTATATAGCCATCCCTTAACCGGGTGATTTTTAATAGGATCGGTTCCTAACAGAACCTTATTGTAAAGTCTTTAACTGGACTAGGCTCCTAATAGTGCGAGCTTAAAAAGAGTTCAAAAACAAGCTTGTGGGTATTCATCCCCACCATGGTTTTTCCCATTTAGGTTTCCACGGTGTCATGAGTTGTGCATTTTTCATGTGATGATTGAGTAGCCTTTGTTTAGGTGATTATGCATGCAAAGATAATAGTTATGGTATTACTGATACAACACATGCATGAGTATATTGGTGAAGTAGTTATCAAGTGTTGAATGTTATTTGAAGTATTCAGTTTTACTAGTTTAGTTGTCTGAAGTATTATTGTGTTTATCCAGTATTGCCATGGTTAAGTTCAGTGATGAAGACAACTGGTTAACATTGTTTTAACTTGATAAGTTGTTGAGAAGTTTTTGTCTGTACTGATTCAACCCCCCTCTCAGTACTAGTTAGGGTATTTGTTGTTCATTATTATTCATCAATTGGTATCAGAGTTCCTCCAGGTCCTCAGTGATATAAGATTAACCGCTTGAGGTAAAAGATCTTGCTTTAATGATGAAGAGGGAAGGTCCTAAGTTCAATAGAGATAACTTCAAAATATGGAAGGACAGAATGAAGATTTATATCAAGATTTTGGGTGCTCAACACTGGAGCTATGTTGAGAATGCCTATGTAATACCCACTGACACTCTAACTGATGATCATAAAAGAGAGATTCAAGAAAATGGGCAAGTCATGGAAGCTCTTATTAGCAGCCTGTCCGATATTGAGTTCATTGATGTACAAGATAAGGACACTCCTAAGGATGTATGGGACACATTGGAAACCATTTATGGCGGTGATGAGCATGTCAAGAAGGCTAAGGAATCAAGCCTTAGAGGAAAATTTGAAGACATGAGGATGGTTGAAGGAGAGACCATTCAACAATATGGCATAAGGATCAAGACTGTGGTTGGAGATATCAAGAGCACTGGTGGAACAATTGATGATGCCACCATTGTCAGTAAATTTTTGAGATCATTGTTATTGGTCTATGCAATCAGATTTGCTGCTATTTAGGAGCTAAGGTCTATCGACAAAACCAAGGTATCCTTAGACTCTGTCATTGCAAAGTTGACAACATATGAGTTGAATAGCTACGATGGCAGTGTTCACAATACTAATTCAGCCTTTAGAGCATCTACTGCACTAACTTCAAAAGGAAAAGAAGTAAGTATCAGTTATGAATCTAGGCAATGTAGAGATATGGATGATGAAGAGATTCTAATGGAGTTTGAAGCTCTTTTTTCCAAGAGACTTCCAAAAGGCACCAGAAAGTATAGAGGTAAGCTTCCTTTAAAATGTTTTTCCTGTAATAAGATAGGACATATAACTGTTAACTATCCTAACAATGACAATAAGGATAAACCAGAGAGGTTCAAAAAGTATAAAGGAGGAAGTAGGAGAAATTGTCTTATTTTAGTTGATGAAGGTGTTATTGATGAAGAATTTGAGGATGAAGAGAATGAAGACATAGTGTTTGTAGCTGTAAAGGAAGAAGTGTCTGACAAGAAAGCCCTTGTCTCTTGCATTGACAACTCTAATGAGTGGATTATTGATAGTGGGTGTTCTCACCACATAACTGGTGACCGAAGAAATTTTATGTCTCTAGAAGAATATGATGGAGGTGTTGTCAAGTTTGGCAACAATGCACCATGCTTGGTGAAAGGTAAAGGATCCATCTCACTGAATGGAAAGAGCAGTGCGGATGATGTCTACTAGGTAGAAGGTCTTAAGCATAACCTTTTGAGTGTTTCTCAGCTAAATGACAAAGGACTTATTCTGGAGCTCAAAGGTGGAGTCTATAGTATAATTGGAAAGAGTGGTGAACTTATTGCCACCGGTAAGAAGACCAGAGGTAACTTGTTTCAGTTGAATGTTAAGATTAGTCAGTGTCTGATGGTGAAGTTTGATGATAGTTGGATATGTCATAGGAGACTTTGTCATATGAATTTTGATAGGCAAGTAAGATTAAGGCAGTAAGAGGATTGCCTTTGCTGAACAAACCAGAGAATTATTTGTGCACAGAATGCCAACTTGGGAAGATGTCTTCCTCAACATTCAAAGGTAAGTCTTTTTTAGCAGAGAACTTACTTGATCTTGTACACACCGACCTGTGTGGTCCAATGAAAACTAGAAGTATTCAGGGAGATAGGTATTTCATGATTATTACTGATGACTACTCAAGAATGATGTGGGTCACATTCTTGAAAGACAAGTCTGAGGCATTTGGAAAGTTCAAAGCCTTTAGAGCATTGGTAGAGAAGGAAAGTGGTCAAAGGATAAAATGCCTAAGAACTGATCAAGGAGGTGAATTCACTTCTGATGAATTCAACAAGTATTGTGAAGAGAATGGTATCAAGAGGTAGTTGTCTGCCCCAAGGACACCACAACAGAATGGCATAGCAGAAAGGAATAACAGGACTGTAGTTGAAGCGGCCATAACAATGCTGATCCAAGGAAAGGTTGCTCACACTTTTTGGAGAGAAGCGGTGAGCATTGCAGTCTATACTATGAATCGGGTACTCATCAAGAAAGGTAAAGTTGAAACCCCTTATGAAAATTGGACCAGGAAGACTCCCACTGTGAGTTATTTTAAAGTATTTGGCAGTAAGTGTTATATCAAGAGAGGTGAGCATCTGAGCAAGTTTGATGCTAAATGTGATGAAGGAATATTTCTGGGATATTCCACTAAGAGCAAATCTCTCAAGTGCTACAACAATAAGACTCATAAAATTGTTGAGAGTATCAATGTCAGGGTTGATGAATCCACTGAGGAGCCTGAGAAAACCTGCAGCGAGCAAGTGGAAGATGAACCGGGTGTAGCCTTCTAAGAACTAGTTAAGAAAAAACAAGCAAAGACCTTAGTGTTCATGTACCGACAGAAGCTGCAGTAGGTGAAGAAGAAGATGGTGAAGAATAAGAAGAGGAAAAGAAAGCAGAACCAACTAGAGTCATTCCTAGATATGTGAAACTAAATCATGATCTGAAGCAGATTATAGGAGATAAAGATGCAGGGATACTCACAAGAAGAAAGGTGAAAGAAAAATCTTGCATGATTTCTAAATTTGAGCCTAAAACCACTAGAGAGGCACTTATAGTGAAGACTGGATTAAGGCAATGAAAGAGGAACTGGACCAGATAGAAAAGAATGCAACATGATCTTTGGTACCCAGACCAGAACACAAGAATGCCATAGGTACCAAATGGGTCTTCAGGAATAAGATGAATGAAGAAGGCACAGTTGTAAGGAACAAGGCAAGACTTGTATGCAAGGGATATGCACAGGAAGAGGGAGAAGACTATGGAGAAACGTTTGCCCCACTGGCTAGACTGGAAGGTGTTCGAATGCTACTTGCATTTGCAGCATTTAAGGGATTCAAGGTATACCAGATGGATGTGAAGTTTGCGTTCTTGAATGGAATCTTAGAAGAGGAAGTGTATATTGAGCAACCAGATGGGTTTACCTTATCAAAAGATAGTAACATGGTGTGTCGATTACACAAGGCCCTGTATGGATTGAAACAAGCACCAAGGGCATGGTATGAATGGTTATACTCTCATCTTGTGAAGATATGATTTTAGAGAACAAGTGAGGACAACAACATCTACCTAAATCTGAAGGTGATCAGATTCTGATCTGTGAAGCGTTTGTAGATGACATAATCTCTGGAGGAGATGATGAAATGAGCCATGCATTTGTAGATGAAATGAAGAAAAAGTTTGAGATGTCTCTAATTGGAGAGATAAAGTTCTTCATTGGTCTACAGATCCAACAAATGAAAGAGGGTATCTTTATTACCCAGTCCAAGTATGTAAAAGAGGTATTGAATACCTTTGGCATGGAGGAGAGCAAACCGGTTGGTACACCGATGGTGACTAGATGCAAATTGACTAAGGAAGATGATTCAGAATTGGTGAATGAGAAGGAGTATCCGTCAATGATTGATAAGCTACACTGTGTGGTGCACAACAGATCAGATATTGCTCATGCAGTGGGCATTGCGGCCCATTTTTAGAAAATTCCAAGAGAATCCCACTTGGTAGTAGTCAAGAGGATTCTTAGATACTTGAAAGGGATAGTGGATTATGGATTGCGGTATCCATACAATGGTGATTTTAATCTCAAAGTATTTACTGATGCAGATTGGGCAGGTAATATGGACGACCGAAAGAGCACAACCGGTGGAGCGTTATTTCTTGATGGAAGAATAGTCTCATGGATGAGTAAGAAGCAGAGTTGTACTTCCCAGTCTACAGCTGAAGTGGAGTATGTGACAACATTTATGAACTGTACTCAAGCAATGTAGATGAAACATGTATTGGATGGTTTCAAAGTACCTATATCTGAACCGATGAGTATATTTTATGACAACAAAAGTGCAATAAATATTTCCAAGAATCTGGTCTGCATGCTAGAACTAAGCACATTGAGATCAAGTATCATTTCTTGAGAGAGAAGGTTCAAAACAAAGAGGCTATATTAGAACATGTTTCTAGTAAGGAGCAGCTAGCAGACATATTCACTAAGTCCTTACCGAAGACTACATTTACCTATTTGAGAGGTGAATTAGGGGTTCTGCCCCTTCATGAAGTAAACTAATATTTTATGCTCCACATCAGTTAGGTACTATAGTGACAAATCTTTCAGGATTGATGTGTTGAAAGATGCTACTCCACAGGGGGAGGAGCATAGTGGAGAATGGTAGCTTGTGGCTCCACTTTAGCATTGCTGTCAAAGGGGGAGAAGATATTTGATGATGTATGATATGGGAGAAGATATCTAATGATGAAGATGTATGTTATAGTTGCACTAGTCTATATTTTTTATATAGTTGCAATGCTACACTGAGTATTGCCATCAATGCCAAAGGGGGAGATTGTTGGCATATGATGAACTGATATGATGATAATGTATGTTGTAATTTATGTCAATAAGTATAGGTGAACCGATATGAAGATTGGAAGAAGTTGTTATTGATGTTTTAAGAAGTTGTTATTGGAAGAAGAAGCGTCGCCTGAAACTTGTTTTAAGATGCCCCAATAACTATGCACTTAAAACTGCCAATACTTATGCACAAATGCCCCAGTAGTCGTGCACTATGGGTACCAATAAAAGTGCACAAACAAACCAATTATGATCCAAAAAAGCTAAAAAATGAGTGGCTGTTGGTACATGTGTAATTTATTAATGAGATTTTGGTTATTTGTTTTATGGTTTTTTAAAAGTTAGTAATTGAGGGGTTGGGTGTGCAAGGAGTGAACAATTATTGGAACATGAATGGTAACTAGTGCTCTTCCCCTACATTACTTCACATTATCTTAGTTTTTTGGGGGGGATTTGGCAAAGAGTTTTTCATGGGTAGTGTTGACTCTAAATTTTTCTTTGGAAACAAACAGTCTTATGGTAAATTCAATGCTGGGGGATCGATTGCGCAGGTTACACTGTATGACCTCCAGGATTGAGAAACCAACTCTTCCTTGGTGTTTTGAGGAAAGGGAAAGAAAGAAACACCGTTAAAGACTAATGAGGTGATACGCCAGATCATTAAAAGATATGAGCATACAAATTCCATAAAACATATGACTTTCATAAGCCCATTCAACAATCTACAAGTCCGGATCAAGAACATAATCAAAAGATACAATCAAATTTCTTTGCGACATAAGGAAATTTCCATCATGCATTTACCAGATAACAAGTACGAAACATAGTTTAATTGGCAAAATCTTAGATAGATATATTTCCAAAGTTATTGGAACTTTAACAGAAACAACATAGAAAATACCATCAAAAGCATACTGAAAGAGGCATCATAAAGGCCGTAGGCACAATTTGAGTAACCTTCCTCGAGCAAAACCATAATAGTTTTAAAGGCTAAAAAATAAAACTTCTACTTAGCCAATTTAATTGTTGTTTTCCCAAAAGTTTAGAACCCTCTACAATAGGGAAAAAACCAACATAAATAGAGCCTCAGGCTCCTAAAAACAACCCCCGAAAATATGCCAAAATGGCATAACCTCCCTAAACAGAAAAACATGCCATGTCACTTCGGAGATCATACCCAGCAAAACGGCCCCTGGAATTCCACTCCTCACCTACAACGGTCCGCATACTACCACGAACTGAAAAAACTTTACTAACTACGGACGGGCTGCTAGAAATAGAAAAAAATGCAGGAAACCACTCACATACTGCGCCAAAAGGTGGGCCCTGAAAGAGAAACCAGTCAGCATGCCTTGCCATTTGTCACCATCGTGCTACTTCAGAAACTGAATGCCTAAAATGGACCAAGGGAGCAATGCTGGGCTGACAACTGTCCTACGCGCCCTGCGCAACTGGATAACAAAAAAGGCAAAACTAACCGAGCCCCCAACAAAACTTAGACCAAGAAAATTAATGTGAATATTTCTTGGCGACTAATAGGGGAAATTCCACCCACGAAATAAGAGAACCCAAAATTACTGGTTCCGCAGACTGGATTTCATGCCACAACGGGATGGAGTAGATCGAAGGCCTATTGCAAAGGCAACCATTCATCTTCAGAGAGCGTAGCTTGCGCCTCTAAATATTGAAAATATTGATCCAGGTAGATTACTTCATCAAAGGACAGAGGTACAGGCTCATCCTAGACCTACTTCAGGAGAGCAAAGAGTTGGGCCAGAGGGCGCAAAAGACACTCCACCTCATTCACCAAAATAGGAGTCCCTAGTCGCTGCATGAAAGCTCTATCTTGTTGCAAATACTCGACCTGTTGCACTACTTGTTCAATTCCTAACACAATATCATCCATAGGGAGAGGAGAAGGCAAGCCCAAAGAAACAAACTTCTCTAAACGTCATTTGATATCTGGAACTAAAAATTGCAAAGGCGCCAGGGTTGTTGAAGCCTACAATATTATCCTGTGCCAGTTTATGAAAACATTAGTCATTTTGATCAATTGTCAGCGGTCAGCAATCCCTTTCTCCCTTAGTCTCTCATCTTGGGTGGAATACAACAATTGAATATGACCTTGGGCTACTGGGAACTTAGGACCGATGACAAGCATAGAACCGCTAATAAGGGCGTTGACCTCAACATAGAGGGATTGCGCATCACTAAGAAATCTTAACACTGGCTGTAGGGATGATAGGACCGTTTTACCTTTTCCCAATGAGAAACATACAACTCTGTCAACATGATAGAAAAATCTAGAGGAATCTGCCACGGAGGTAGAAGGTTCACCAATCGAGATATTTCATTATCTTTTGCAATCATCTCCTGCTGGAGCTGATTGCATTTGCTTTGTTCAATGGCTACTTGGTTTTCCAAAGTAAGGATCTTTGCTTCCCCAGTCCTTATGGCTTGCTGCAGCTACAATACACAATCTTGCTCATTTTGTAAGAGAGTCTCCAACTCTGAAATGCACTCACTAGATTGTCCAAGACTAGTCTATCTCTCTTTCAGCTCTGCTTCGAAATTCATCTTTTCCTCCGACTATGATACCTGGGCTTCACTCAGTTGATAGGCATAATCTTCTTTGAGAAGGATTTCTTCATGCAACTATATCTGGACCTGGACGACATCCCTAAAGGTATCCTTTAACTATTGTATCTCTACATCCTTCTCTTGCAATTCCTTCAAAGCCACATTCCTTGTCACTTCTTGGCCTTTTAGCTGAGAGCTTACGTTGTTGAGAGCTGACTGTAATTTCCCTTTCTCTGAATTAGCCTGAGCTAGCAGACTTTGCAGACGATTGATCTTTGAGCTTCGGGCCTTATCTTCCTTCCTTTGCTGGGAAAGGGACTCACAAAGACTAACATTCTCTATTTGGAGCCTTTTCAAATGATGACTTTTCTTGATAAAGTCTATGGATACTACTTTTGAAGTCTCTTCCATCATTTTGACTTTGTCAGATGTCGTGGTGCTTTGTAGACTAACGCCAATGGCTTGTAGCGCGTAATCATCAGATCTCATCTGAGATTCTGATTTGTTAACCTTGGGAACTAGATTTGCAAAGTAGAGGTAATCCCTTTGCTCATTGAAATGCATTTGTAAACGAGGGCGGGCTGGGCGAGCACCTTCCTTTTCCTTCTATTTGCTGGACTTACTCAGACTAGTGATTCTATCATAAATGACTTGTTGGTGGAAATCATCTAGATGATCGATGGCTTGACCTGCAAAAGATGCACCAAGAGGGACTACAAAGGGGAAATGTGAAATGGATCCAGCGAAAGCAGGTTGGATGGGATGAGCCAGAGCCAACGGGGAAAATAACAGGATAAAAGGGGAACCCCCTAATGGGAAAGGGCTAGAGGATGCTGCACCCATAGCCTGGGGAGAGGAATCCTCAAAACCTAGCCTACGTGACACAGGGACTGCTTCTGATGCGGGCGATGGAAAGGTTGTGGATATGGAGGCCATGTTTGAGAAAGGGGCAGAAACCTGCATGAACACATCTTGGGGATTGACCGGCGTACCCGTTGGGGCTAGGGTGAGAGCAGTAGGGACTGAGGTTTGCATTGTGGTCATGGGGACAGTTGAAAGAAAATCTGGAGCCTAAGATGAAGGGAAAAGAAGACGTACCTGAACTACGGAAGGATGCGGCTGCTGAAGATTTGAAGATGTTGCCGACAACTTAGAGGGTGGATTTCCTTCTGACGCACCAAGGTATGTTTTCTTCTTTGGAGGGCTCTCAAAGGAATGCTTCTCGGACCACTTCTTACTAGCTTGCAAACGAGGCCTGCGAGCTGTACTATCTAAAGGAAGAAAAGTTTCTGGTTCTGGCTCCTATCCTTCGATATTTATAACCTCAACCTCCTGCTGGGTGGCTACCTCAGGAGACGAGTCTCCGCGTGAGGAACTGTCACCTATATCATCATCAGATTTATTTACCTTACCCCATTCTTGCTCAAAACGCTCATCCAGGGATGCATTCCCGAGTCTGGCTCTAAGCTGATTCACCTCTTGACGATAAACCCAAAAATCTCCCCTTTTATTTTTGGACTAGGATAAAATATTCATGTTTTCCAACAACGCCCAAGGAATAGGCTTTGCGAGGTTGAACCTTTGCATGAGAGAATATAACTTTAACCATGGAGGCCATTCTAAAATAGGAAAATCATCAGGGCCCACATATAGGTTTGAGTCATCAACCCGGGGGTTCGTGCGCTCAGCCCATAAGTTCCGAAGTTCATGCCTGACAATATTTTTCCTTTTGCTTAAGCAACCATCAGGATCATAACTCCAAGAGCCATCAATTACTACAAAACCCAGCTGCACCATTTTTTACGTTAGGGTTTCCTTAGCCACCTTTCTCCTTACTAGAGTAATTAGGCCAATGGCTTTGTTATTTTTGGTGATAGAGATATCATGTTTTCCAGTGCCAATAGCTTGCTTGATTCTCGCCAACTACCTTGCCATTTCAAGAGCCAGGGTTCGGTTAGTTACGTAAGTGGGGAGCCGGAAAGGTTCCTCGAAAAACCCATGCACATGGATGAAAGAAAAATCAGGGCCCATGAACTAGTTGCAATGAGGTCATTCATTTTGCATCCAGTTCATCTGAATCTAAGAGAATCGGGCTAATGGTTCCTTGGGAATCACTCCAAAGTCCTTAAGTACGGGAGCCATGAACAAATCTGAAAACTGATAGGAATCATAAGAGGCTAGCAGCAGAGGTGTCCAGCAAGACACGAACATTACATTTCCCGACTCATCATAAGTGGCCAAGCCCATGAATTGTGCGAAGAAAGCTTCATTTTGGTGCAAAAGCACGTGTACCAATACTAAAGAGAATCTGAAGTATCGCAACTATTGGAACTCAGATAACTGCTTAACGATGGCTTTAGCGATAGTAACAGAGAAGCCAAAGTGAAAAGGCTCTCTTTGCTTCCTACATTTGAAAAGAAAACCCATCATGGAAGCTGTGATATCCCTGTCATTGTCATGACCACATAGCCATGCTAGGGTAGATGAGATATCCTAGAGGTTGTCCTGCTTTAGGTCACTGTAGGACAAAGGGAACTTTGGAAGTCCAGCCGACAGGCTTTGATTTAGGGCACTTTGACATAAAGTCAAAGCGTCTCTCCTGGTGCTCTACAACTCTTCCATGGATTTCTTTGAGAAAACCTCAGTTATTTCAAAGATCGGGAAGCACAACATCTCCCTAATGGCTTCTAGAGATATGACCAATTTCAGGTGGGACTCGCTAACAGAACATGAAGTGGGATAAAAAATCTTCGCACAAGCCGCAATGAGCTCATAGCAGTACGAGACTGCGTGAACCAAAGATTGAGGAGCACCACTTTTCCAGAAAGGCACTGCTACTGAATGATGATCATTTCTATGATGCAGCATCCTTGAGCAAGCAGCCTCTTTAAGGCTCTTGGGATGCCTATGGATCTCGGGCTCACAGATATTTTCCAAAGAATCCAAGATGACAGATGCATTCTGGGTTATTGTTTTAGCCTTGGCCTTCGTCTTTGGATACTCCTTCTTTGGGGGGATAGAATGCACATAATAAGATAGTTCTTCGAAAACATTAACCTAGAAACCCCTGGGAACGACACTTGCAGATGCAACCTCATAATCCATTATAGGCAGATAACTTTCCTTCTTTTTTCTAGAAAACTAAAGATGGGAGATAGAACATCGCTCTTCCTTCTTTTCCCCTGTTCCTAAAAAATAAAAATAAAAATAGCTCGATAGGAGGGAGGACTTTGAGCTTTTAATGCATAACATGCCTTGATTTTCATGAAAGCCAAGTGTTTAAAGGCAAGGACCTGCTTACACACGTGCCAACTCAAATTGCTACTGCGATAAACCCCCGCGGATGAAGGGCGCCATCATTCCTGCTTCCGTAGAAAACCCTTTGGCTAATTTGACGTTACTCGGGTGACGTTTCTCAGGAAAATCTTTTGTTTGATCGAGGGGGTCAGCTAGAAGTAATAATCGCATGAGCTGAAATAGGCTGGCGGAACCTAATATTTAAAGCACGATGTACCTGAATGTATGCATGGCTCTTTGCTTCCATCCATCTCACTCCTCGAGGTAACTGACAAGACCCTGGTATAAAATCCCATTCGCATGACATGAATTAATGTGGACATGACAAAAAAATTGAAATTGGGGAGGTATGAGCTCTGATCGTTAGTTAGCTATTTGCCAAAATTTTTCTATAAATATGTCTTTCCAGAAATTCTTTTACCATATTGCGAGTTTGAACAATAGAGCTTCTGAAGAAATGGACACTCCTGTTTGACTTGTCAGCAAGAGGGCACAGGTTGCTTTCTTGGGAAACATCTCAGACCGGAGACTGCAAGGGATGACGTGCAGGAAGAACCCTTTAATAATAGTCCCAATTAAATGGGTACTTGGAGAGGATTTTGTTGGCAACCCAGACTGATAACAGGTAAATACGGACATCTGCTTGCGCTTCATAGCCTATCTGCTAGATTATGGTCAGTCTGGGATGCTTGCGATGCAGCTGACTCAGGCGCTTTTTCCCAAAGATTACTTGGGTGGACTGGATGATGTTGTTGCATACCATGTACCCTTCTTAGGGCTTCCCATGGCATTTGACTTGGAGTGGTTTATCATGCTCAATGAGGAGGTGGCGTGGCATCCACTCATCAGTGGGTTGAAGACCATGACACTGTCTTCCCATCGATACAGCGCCAAGCTTGTTGCAGAATTTCTTCTGCGTGTCCATATGATAGTCCTAGTTCTGGAAGGCACAGACTGGTACACTGGGTTCAAAGATTATATCTTCCTGAGAATTTTCATACCAGACCAACAGCCAAACCTGGTGGTCATTTTCATGCCCGGGGAGCTTGAGAGCTCTTTTGACTCAGAATGGCTGGGGGAAGAAGAAAACTCCGACACCGACGAGGGAGAGACTGAAGAGAGCTATTGAAAGGAGTGATGAAAACTTGACTTGTATCTGAACCAAAGGATGTAAACAAAGGAGAGGCCAAGGGCCCACATATTTTGTAATGAAAATATAAGAAACTCTCAATATAATCGATTTTACTTTTCTCTTCTATCTGACCTCTCTCTTTTTTCTTCTTCCTTTTCTGCTTGCTTGACTAGAAATAAAATAAAATAAATAGGCACTATATACATCATGAACATAATATACATTATTTACTTAAAAAGGGGAGGGAACCCTTAATGGAAAGGTTTGAGAAGGAAACTGTTAACCGGGATAGAGAGGGGGTCTCCATTCATATCTTCTAACTCAAAAACATTGAAACCTTTGCAACCTATGATGCGAAAGGTCCCTCCCATAGGCAGTCGAACTTGTTGTGCTGACCAGGTTTCACCGTCCTCTCGTTATATTTTAATACAAGGTCTTCAAGGGCGAAAATCAAATTAGAACTCTTTTTACTGTCAAACCACCTTTTTAGGACTTCCTGTCTATTTTGGAGAGTTGTGAAAGCTACCTCCCTTGCTTCCTCTAGTTCCATAATTTCTGCCAACCTTACGACCATGGGGACGTTTTCGGCAACTTCCATTGATTTTAGCAATTGTAACGTCAGAATCTCAAGTGACAAGGGAAAAAGTGCATCTTTCCCGTATACCAGCTTGTACGGGGAGTTTTTTAGAATCTGTTTGGGCATTATGCGGTCTGCCCATAGTGCATTTCTTAGGTGGTGGTGCCACTCCTTGTATTCAAAACCTATCCTTTTGATAACTTGGATCAGGTTCTTATTCGTAGATTCGACAAGTCCATTCCCTTGAGGGTAGTAGCTAGAAGAGGTCTTGAGATAAATACCTCTGCTGAGGGTGAATTGTGTGATTCGTGAGCCTGTGAATGCGTGCACATTATCTGATATAACGGTTTTTGGCGGATAGTACCAACAAGTTAGATCTTCTAGGAAATCCAACACTTTGCTTTTAGATGAATTCCGCAAAGGGACTACTTCAGACCATCTAGTGAAATAATCAGTAGCAGTCAGGATCCATTTTTGTCCAGTTGAACTTGGGGGGTTGATCATTCTGATAAAAACAAGGCCCCATTGAGCAAAAGGCTCTTCCACGGACACGGGCCTGAGTGGCATTGTAACTTTCTTACCTCTTCCTGTGTAATATTGGCACTCTTTGCATCCCCTTACCAAATTGTGTGTATCTTTGAACATGGACGGCCAAAAATATCCAGCTTGGGTAATTTTGATAGTGGTTGTGGGTGCGGAGAAGTGGCCTCCTGAGGAACCATAGTGAAACTCATGTAGGATTTTATTGGCTTGGCTCCAGTCCACATAGCGGAGCAGAACTCCATCAAAATTCCTTTTGAAAAGAGTCCCATCTATTAAGCGGAAACTGCTATTTTGGAGTCAGTAGAACCTCCTCTTAGCCGGGGCATGATTTTTTGGGAAAAATCGTAGTCTTCATGAAATGCTTCCTTTTGTCAATCCAACTATCACTGGGGACATCGGATACAAACATAACTGTTTCCTCTACAGTCGCTTCATCACCATGGGGTTCACAGTCCTGCACTATATATTCACATAGGCCTCTTCCGCGGACAAGCTTTGTTGGCTTGATATCGACATCATATTCTAGAATCTTAATGATCCAAATTGCCCTCTTTTCAGTGATGTCGCCCTCCATTATGTATTCCCTTACTGTGGGATGAGTCATGTAAACCGTGGTCTTATTACAGGCAATGAAATGCCTGAATTTCTTTAGTCCTTTGATGATGGCTAAGGCTTGATTTTCAACAAAGTTGTAGCGGACCTCATAATCCTTAAGGGTCTTTGAATGGAAAGCTATGGGACGCTCTCCTCCTCTTTGTGTATCCTTTTGAGTTAAAACCATGGTGATGCTATGCTGACCGGAATAGACATACATTATGAAATCCTTAGACATGTTTGGGTTAGATGATATGGGAGTGGAGCAGATGGCATTTTTTATTTCATCAAAAGATTTTTTGGCTTCAGCAGTCCATTTGAAATGTATATCTTTTTTTAGCATGAGAGTGATGGGTCTTATTATTCCAGCAAAGTCGGAGATAAAATGACTAACAAAATTGACCTTTCCTAGGAAGGATTGGACTCCCTTTTTGTTGACTGGAAGGGGGAGGTTTTGAATATCTTTGACCTGGTCTGGATCAATGGAGACACCTTCCTTTGAAACTATATGCCCAAGTAATTTTCCTTGAGGAACCCCAAAGATACATTTCTTTGGGTTCAAGGAGATCCCAAATTCAAGACATTTTTGCAGGACTAACTTGAGATGATCAAAATGATCCTCCCGGTGTTTGGAAAACATGGTCAGGTCATCTAAGTATATTAGGATGATCTTGTTAATTAGTTCTTTGAAAGCTAAATCCATGGCCCTTTGGAAAGTTGCTTTGGCATTTGACAAGCCAAAAGACATCTTCTGGTATGCAAATATTCCCCACTTAGTAGTGAAAGTCATCTTGTGCTGGTCCTCCACTTTCACACTTACCTGGTTATATCCTGAGAAACCGTCAAGCATTGAGAATATTTTTGATCTGACCACAATGCTCAATAATTGTTCCATTGACAGCAAGGGATAGTGATCTTTGAGTGATGCTCGATTCAGGTCTCGGAAGTCCACACAGAGTCGGATATCTCCATTTTTCTTCCTAACAAAGACCAAATTGGACACCCAGGTACTATGCTTTATGGGGTAAACAATCCTTGATTTGATCAGCTTCTTCAACTCTTGATCCATGAGGGATTCAATTTTGGGGTTGATTGGTCTTTGCTTCTGCCGAACTGGCTTAGCTTCATTTGTGAGCTCGATGGTACGCTGGATGATGTTAGGATCGTAACCCTTTAAATCCTCATAAGACCAAGCCATGACACCTTCATATTCATCATAGTATCAAGCCAACTTATTTCTGTCTTCGGAGGAAACACCTTTTCCTACCTTGAGGATTATTTTTCTTCTGATTGACATCTTAGCGTAATCCCCTTTATTTGTTGCGAGTTTCCACTTATCTTTTTTAGCATCCTCATGGTCAAACAAGTTCTCTAAGGTGATCAGACCATTAGGGAGCTTGTTGGACTTTAACTGAATGACCTGGTTCCCGTAAGCTTCTTTGATCTTAGGTTGCAGCTAGTCGACAAATTCTCCCGAGCTTTGGATAAACAAAGCGACCTTCTCATCACTTTTGAAAACCTGCCAATGTGCATCATTATCAGGGATAGCCGAGCGGACCACCACACTGACTAGTTGGAGGCCGGTCAGGAAGTCCACAACGGCAACAAAATGCGCTCCTATGGTGGCCATGTGATCCACTGAAGTATTTAGTTTCCAAGGAATGCTTATGATATTGAAAGCATCGAAACTTTCTATTAGATCCCACACTCTAGCATGGTAAGACCTCATGCGGACATGCTTAGCACTGGATATCCCTCGAACTTGGTGCACTACTAGCTCAGAATCATCAAGGACTTTCAATTTTTTAATGCCCATCTTTTCTGCCATGCTCATGCCTTGAATCAGTCCTTCATATTCTGCTTCATTATTTGAACATGCAAACTGCATCCGGAAAGGCTTTCAGATTTGATCGCCTGAAGGGGGGGTGAGACAAACTCCAGCTCCGGAGCCCATTTTGCATTTAGCACCTTTGAAGTGTAAGGTCCATAGTGCCGAAGACAACTGATCTTCAAAGAACGGGTCCTTAGTGAGCTTTGGGATGGTCTGATCTTCTTAAAAAATGCAATAGGTACCCAAGCCGGTGGCATGATAATTAGAGAAGGGGTCCGAATCTATGAACTCATTTAGAATGACTTCTTTCTCTAGCGGGATCTCCCCCGTTACTTCTTCATCTTCTAAAAGATCTACCACCTTTCGTTCATCATTGGATATAGAAGTGTGGGTAGGATTGAAATTAATCAAGGCCTGATCAGCTATGTGCTCAGTGTGAAGGGGTTCTGAAAGGATTTTCATCTTAGCACCATGTCGGGTACGGAGGATAAGATGGGACCAATCTAGGGACATATAGCTTCCTATTTTAGTAGTAAAATCTTGAGACAAACAAAGCCCAAAGACAGGGGGGATATCGATGACCACTACTTCTTGGGATACGGTTACACTTGGACATGCAAATAATGTTAAGGAGAGGCTTTTGATGAGGCCTACCATTTGAACCTTGTTCCCATCGAGTTGCATTACTACTTTATTTAAAGGGTTGTACCTGATGTTTAACACTTTGACAATTTTCTTAGGCATGACCGTGGTGCTAGCCCAAGAATCTATCATGGAGCTATGCAAGAGTTTATCTCCAACTATAAGGGTAAGGTGAAAAGGATTCGGCTTAGGCTTACCTTCTCCTTGGATAGTAGGGGGTGTGCTTTCATTTGTCAATATGACCGAGGAGCACATTTTACTAGCTGCTGAGCGGGGACTCACCCCATCAGTCTGAAAGGATGGCGGAGCTACCGCACTTGTGTCCTTTTGATCATGAGACAAGGCCTCTCTTAGTATGTTCTTCTATTCTGGGATACTCAGGAGATCCCATAGAGAGAGATGAGCTGGAGCTTTCTTCAACTATTCAACTATGTCCAGCACCTGAAGTGTGAGGACCTTTGGCTCTTTCAGTTTATAAGGGATGAACTCTTTCTACGGGTAGGCGGAATTGACTACCGGTGGTTCTGGGGGCCTGTTCATGGGCACAGATCTCATATTGCCAGCGTCCTCCCCAGTCAAACACCTTTTAGAGTGAAGATTGTATTTTGAGTGCACCATAGGGGCTCCATCCTTTGGGGCACTTACATCATTGGTCAGTACAGTGTCTTCATCTTCCATCCATGAAAAAAGCGCATGGTCAGGGGTGATCTTTGCTTCTTGTTGTAATGACATTCCTTGCATCTGAGCGACAAAAGCCACATTATCCATACCCAGAGATGTGTATGCAGATTCATCCGGCGTCATGCCTGAGCTCCTTTGTTCTACGACCTTCTGTTGCAAATTTCCCCTTAGGCAATTCCTCAGAGTATGAGCATTGTTGCATGAGAAACACCAAGAGTTGGTGTCGTCCGCCAATTTATTTTGACCTACTGTCATTTCTCTACTAGAGGTGGGGTACACGACCTGCAATGGATTGGGGACTGGGACTATTTGGCCATTTGATGGAAAAGATTTCTCAGCATGATGATTCATATGTTGGTATGTGTAGGATTTGAGAAATACAAATCCACAGAACCCAAAAGAAACCCGCATGCAAAAAACCTGTCACAGAGAAAGAGAGAGAACGAATACAAGGGTTTTGGCTCTGACAAAGAGAAAAGATGTATTATCAGAGAAAAATGAATCAAGAATATGAATAATACAAGAGATCAATCCTTATAAAGGAGATCAACACCAAAAGGAAAACCTAACCCTAAGGTGTGAGCATTTAATAATTAAATATTAATTATTAAATGACTAATATATGCATAAAGAGAAATCTTAAGAGGAGAGCAAAGTTAATTAATTACTTTACTCTAACACCCCCCCTTAAGATGAGCTACAATGCAGCTACAAACAATGCAGAAAAAAGCAAAGGAACTACAATGCAAAAGAAGGTCCCGGCAACAAGGCCTGATGAGGTACCCGAATACAAGAAAATCTCTATAAAGCGGAGTAAAGGAGAAAACCCAGTGGGAAAAAACTCCTCTCCAAAAAGAGATAAAGAATCATGCTGAAAAGAAAACATGAAGGAAGGAAGGCCTCACTGAGACCCCCCAAGGACAACTTCCTTCACCCCAAGCATTGAGCGCAACTGAAGATAGCGCGGAGATGCCAAAGGTTTAGTGAAGATGTCAGCAACCTGCTCCTCTGTAGGAATATACTCCAAGATGAGAGAACCATCCTGAATCAACTGTCTGATGAAGTGCATGTGGATTTCAATGTGCTTTGTCCGCTGATGCTCCACTGGGTTGCGTGAAATGTGAATGGCACTCTGGTTGTCACACCAAAGAATAGTGGGACAATCTGGAGGAAACCCAAACTCTGTCATCGACTGCCGAAGCCATAAAACCTCCTGACTGGCTAACACTGCTGCACGGTACTCAGCCTCTGTAGATGATAATGCAATAGCAGATTGCTTCTTGCAAGACCATGTGATAGGACCAGAACCAAGGCAAAAAACGAAGCCAGAAGTAGACTTCCAATCATTGACATCACCAGCCCAATCGGAGTCAGTGAAGCCAATGATGTGAGGGGATCCTGAAGAGTAGTGAATGCCATAATGTGTGGTGCCCTGAATATATCTCAAAATACGTTTGGCTGCTTGCCAATGGCTCTCATGAGGATCATGGGAGAACTGAGAGACAAGGCCAACCGCAAAGGAAAGATCAGGACGAGAATGTGTCAGGTACAACAGACTGCCAACCAACTGCCTGTATAAAGTGGGGTCTACTGAAGGAGTAGAGCAAGTGGAAGACAAAACAACACTTGACTGAAATGGAGTGGGGGCAGACTTGCAATCAAGCATGCCAAATCGCTGAAGCATATCAAGAGCATACTTCTCCTGAAAAATGGAAATCCCATCCGAAGACTGAATAACCTGTAGACCCAGAAAGAAGTGCAAGAGACCAAGATCGGTCATCTCAAACTGCTCCATCAAAGCTCTCTGAACACTCTGAATCATGGAGGATGAGCTACCTGTAATGATGAGATCATCTACATATAGCACTAGAATCAAAAGATCACCCTCCTGACGCTGAATATAGACTGTGTGATCGGAATGACAGCGTGTGAAGTGCGAGGAAAGCAAGAAGGAGTCCATCTTCTCATACCAAGCCCTAGGGGCTTGTTTGAGACCATACAATGAACGTTAAAGTCTGCAAACCAAAGAAGTGTCTTGCACAAAACCCTGAGGCTGCTCCATATAGATCTCCTCATGTAGGTCTCCATGCAAGAAGGCACTCTTCACATCCATCTGAAACACTGTCCATCCCTGTGAAGCTGCAAGTGAAAGTACTAGGTGTATAGAATTCATCTTGGCGACAGGAGCAAAGGTCTTAGAGTAGTCAATACCCTCTACCTGAGAAAATCCCTTCGCAACAAGACGGGCCTTATACTTATCAATAGAACCATCTGCAGCATACTTGGTACGATACACCCACTTGCACCGAACCAACTTTCTTCCCTTAGGAAGAGGACAAAGATCCCAAGTATGATTCTTCATCAAAGAAGAATACTCCTCATCCATGGCCCTATCCCACTCTGGGTGTCCTGCCGCCTCTGAAAACTTTTGAGGATCATCTGAAAGGGTATGACTCAAAAGACTAGAACCAGATGTCTGAGCACGAGTGCGACGAGTATCTAAAGGATCACCTGCCAAAGAACCAGCTGCATCAACAGTATCATGGGCCCACTTTGGCAAAGACGGAGCAACTGGTGGTGGTGGAGATGGTGGATCATGATCTACATCATCCTCAAGAGATAAGTAATCCTCAAGAGATGAAGAGGAAGGAGTAGGCAATGAGGGAGAAGCTGGTGATGGAGAATCCATCTGAGGATAACACTCATCAAACTGGACATCCTGCCGAAACAAGACCTCTCTGGAATCAGGATCAAACAACCTGTATGCCTTAACATCCTCACAGTAGCCAACAAATATGAGTGGTCGGCTCTTCCTCTCCATGGCGTTCCGCTGAGCATCAGGAATAAATGCCCAAGCCTCACTACCAAAAACTCGGAATGTAGAAACATCAGGCTTGACATGGGTCCAAGCCTCCTCAGGAGTCATATGTCGTAATGCCTTATGGGGCATCCGGTTCTGAATATAATTGGCACAATTGACTGCCTCAGCCCAAAATGAAGAACTCATAGCTTGAGACTGTATCATACAATTTGCCATCTCCCGTAAGGTTCTGTTCTTTCTCTCAGCAACACCATTCTGTTGAGGGGTATAAGGAACTGTAAACTGATGCTGTAAACCATGCTCAGTGCAAAAATCTCTGAAAGCCTGATTTACATACTCCCCCCCATTATCTGTGCGTATCCTCCTGATAGAAAGTCCAGATTGCTTCTCCACAAATGTCTTAAACTTCCTGAAAGAGTCAAAGACATCAGACTTGTACTTCAGAAAGTACACCCATGTACGTCTGGAGAAGTCATCAATAAAAGTGAGTACATAACGGGCCCTTGAAAAAGAAGGAGTCGGAAAGGACATAAGATCACTGTGTACCAACTCTAGGGCTGCCCTAGCACGAGAGGCTCGACCCTTAGGAAAAGGATCTCGATGATGTTTGCCAAGGACACAACCACGACATACACCATCTGTACAAGAAATCTATGGAAGCCCAATCACAAGTGCCTGTGTACTCATCTGTTGTAGATATCTGTAATTGACATGACCAAAATGCTCATGCCAAAGCCTGCTCACTGAATCTACATGTGCTATAAGAGAGGAACCAACAGTGTCTGAACTCTCAAAGCCATCAAAACTATATAAGTGAGATGCAGAATCCACACTCCCAGTAGCCACAACCAAGTCAGGATCATGAAGATCTCGAATAACCACATCATGTGGAGAGAACTCAACTGTCTTACCAGAGCCAGAGTGGCAAATCTGATAAACGGATAGAAGGTTTGTCGAAATGTCAGGAACCAAAAGCACATCCTGAAGATAACCACCATCCAATGAAACAGTACCAGAACCCTGAACGGAAAGTTGTGCTGAGTCACCAACTGCAATATGTCTAGTGCCTGTAGGAGCAAGAGCGGTGACCAAATCCTCTGTGTGTGTCATATGGTGAGAGGCACCAGAATCTAGAATCCAAGTGGACGCTGAGGATAATGCTCGTGCAGAAAGAGCATGACCTTTCCCTGTGGGCTGTGAAGGAGGCTGTGGTACACTGATATTATGCTGCTGCATGGCTTCCTCCAAAGCCTCTAAACGTTTCCAACACCTGGAAACGGGATGTCCTTCCTTGCCACAAAAACTGCAAGGATCACCTGATTTCTTCTTAGTCTTGGAGGAAGACTCACCAGACTTTGAAGATTTGCCCTGTTTAGAATTGAATTGTGGTTTTGAATCAGACTTAGGTGGTGGCTTGGAGGGATTCTCACTAGCCTCTGAATCTTTCTTAGGCTTCGGTTTCTGCTTCTGTTTTCCTTTGGAGGACTGGGCTACCAATGCTTGGTTCTGTGAACCTGAAAGTGAATCCAACTGCTTAAGCTTAGCTTGCTCACGAGTCAGACGATCACAAAAGACCTCAAAAGAAGGCATGACATGTCGAGCACCCAAGGCATCCATGGTGGAATAGAAGGTCGAAGAGAAGATCTGAAATGGACCCCGAAGCTTGGAGAGAATCAGGAAAATGCACTCTGTATCAGTCTTAGTCTTACCACAACCCTGCAAGATAGATCTTTGCTATTTGAACTTCATCAGAAAGTCCTCAATAGAAGGAAATGAATTAGGTACCAAGGAAGTTAACTCTGCCTCAAGCTGCAAAGCTCTGAACTCGTTGACAGTACCAAAAAGTCCCTCAAACTTGGTCCAAATGGCTCGAGGAGTGATACAACCTTCAAGATGAAACTGGAGACTGTCAGAAATGTGTAAAGCCATCAATCCCATAGCCTGATCCATATTGTTCCTGTGCTGCATAATCTCAAAAGGACGTGTCAACTGAGGCTGAACCTCATCCAAACAGGACCATAACCCTTTTGACTGGAGAAGAGTCATCATGCGACCCTTCCAAGTGTGGTAATTATGCGGTGTGAGAGATTCAATAGGTCTGTCTGCCATCCTGTGAACTGTGCCTCAACTGCTCTGAATTTTTAATTATTATTAAGTGGTCTTTCAGAACTAGACAGAAGATGCAGAAGGGGGTTTGATTTTTTTTTGTATTTGTGTTTGTAAATTCTGGTTTTCTGATGTAAATAACAGAAAGCAAGAGAAAACACCCCCCCACAATGCAAAAAACTAATCCCGAGTACAAACTGAAAGCCAGAAAATGATAGAAAGTAATAATGGGTCGAGACAAAATTTGGAGCACCTGAAGATTTTTCTGATGAAATAGACTGTAGATCTGGAAAGAGCACAGAACCACCTTTCCGACGCCTATTCGCTTTCGAAAAATGGAGTCTGTATGCAAAAGATATGGCTCCTGGAGTGCAAAAAACTTGTTCTGACTTTGACTGGCAAAAAACACTACAGAACGGCAAAATCAAAAAAAAAGTCCTGCATTAATTAGATCGGGCTCAGAACCAGCTTTCCAACGCCTATTCGTTTTTGAAAAACGGAGATCGGACGCCCAAGTTATGCCCGATTTTGTAAAACTGCTCCTAAAGGGCCCAAATAGGCTCTTATAGCCCTGAAGGGCTAAAAAAAAATCAGCCCCTGGTCCTCTGGGCGACCAGGGGCGGGCGCAGGAGGCGGCGGCGCGTGGGCGGCGCGCTGGCTGGGCGCGGGCGAGCTGGCGGCGGTGCGCGGGCTGCTAGCGGCAGGCGGGTTGCGGGTTGCGGGCTGCGCTGGGCGGCGGCGTGCTGGTGGCCGAGCGGTGGCCGCCGGGCTGGGCGGGGCCGGCGCTGGCCTTAACACTGGCTGCGCCTGCCGAAAACCCAAAAAATGCCAATTTTTATATTTTTTGATTTTTTTTTTTGAATTTTTCACCTCGATTTTCGTGCCCTAGGGCCATACGGCCTTGGGGCCAAAAAAAATTTGCCTCCTGGTGCAACTGTGTCCAAATCGGACGAATTTTATATGGAAATAGGGGTTTTTGGGCGCTATGAGCTCAACGGTGAGGTCCATTTGGGCTCAAAGTGCACCGAAAAAAAATACGCCCTATTCCAAAATAAAAAACATAAGACAAACACAGATCTGATGCAACCAAAACCTGGATCTCAAAATCTTTCAAAAGTCTGAACAAGCTGCAGCAGATCCAGCTCTGATACCATGTAGGATTTGAGAAATACAAATCCACAGAACCCAAAAGAAACCCGCATGCAAAAAACCTGTCACAGAGAAAGAGAGAGAACGAATACAAGGGTTTTGACTCTGACAAAGAGAAAAGATGTATTATCAGAGAAAAATGAATCAAGAATATGAATAATACAAGAGATCAATCCTTATAAAGGAGATCAACACCAAAAGGAAAACCTAACCCTAAGGTGTGAGCATTTAATAATTAAATATTAATTATTAAATGACTAATATATGCATAAAGAGAAATCTTAAGAGGAGAGCAAAGTTAATTAATTACTTTACTCTAACAGTATGGAGGTCGGTTTTCTTGGAAATTTTGCTGAAAAGGAGGCTTGGTGGGTGAGACCTGGGCCCTTTTTAGGTTAACAATTTCATGGGAGAAGGATCTCAGGAGATTTTTCATATCACTGACTTCAGTAGCCGAAGAAGCAGTTTGGGGAGTAGGGAATGAATACATAGATTGTGGAGCAGAAGTACTAGGAGCGGCTTCCTCCATGACTTGGGTAGATATTTCAGAGAATACTAGCATTATAGGGTGAGGGGATAGCTTTCCAATGTCAATAAGGTTGTTTTTAGCTTGGACTGCTATATCAAATGCTTGCGGAAGAGTGTTACCTCCTAAAGATTGAATCATCACTACTATGTCCGAGTTGAAATCTTTTAGATAGAATACAAAAGCCATATCTGTCAGAGGGTGAGGAGACAACGGTATCCTTTGCTAGGTTCGCTGAAACCTCAGGTTAAAATTGGTTAATGCCTCTATAGGCTCTTGATTGTAATGAGTTGGTGCATTAAGGACGATCTGTCAGCTTTATTTGAGAATCTCTAAAAGAAACGATCCCCCAATTGATCCCAATCCCCTATAGTACTAGGGTCCAAGGATCTAAACCAATCCAAAGCTTTTCCTTTGAAAGATGCTATGAGAAACCTCAAAGCTACATTCTGTTCGGTGATGCCATGGATAGTACAGACATTAGCTACATCTTGTAGATGCTCCCTAGGGGTTTTATGACATTCTTCGGTAAACTTAGGAATGACCTTAAGTGTGGCTATCGGGATGGCTCCCCAAACTATGGGTGGAACCAGAGGGATGAGGGGACTACCATTATCCCAAGTCACAAAATTTTGGGGAGGAACTTGTGCCATCACAACGTGTATGATTGTGGGGAAACCCTGAGAAGACGAAGCTATGACTGAATGGACGGTCACCAATGGAGGAAAAAGAAGATGAGGATTTAGGGTCGTTTGACTCCTGGTGACAGGCTTATGACTCATAAACTATCTGAAATATATTTCAAGAAATTGGTCCCACCGAGCATGCCAGAAAAAGAACTGTTGACTCTAAATTTTGCTTTGGAAACAAACAGTCTTATGGGAAATTCAGTGATGGGGGACCAATTGTGCAGGTTACACTGAATGACCTTCAGGATTGAGAAGCCGACTCTTCCTTGGTGTTTTGAGGAAAGGGAAAGAAAGAAACACCTTTAAATACTACTGAGGTGATACGCCAGATCATTAAAAGACATGAGCATACAAATTCCATAAAGCATATGACTTTCATAAGCCCATTCAACAATCTACAATTCCGGATCAAGAACATAATCAAAAGATACAATCAAATTTATTTGTGACATAAGGAAATTTCCATCATGCATTTACCAGATAACAAGTATGAAACATAGCTTAATCAGCAAAATCTTAGATAGATATATTCTCAAAGTTATTGGAACTTTAACAGAAACAACCTAGAAAATACCATCAAAAGCATACTGAAAGAGGCATCATAAAGGTCGTAGACACAATTTGAATAACCTTCCTCAAGCAAAACCATAATAGTTTTAAAGGCTGAAAAATAAAACTTCTACTTAGCCAATTTAATTGTTGTTTTTCCAAAAGTTCAGAACCCTCTACAACAGGGAAAAAACCAGCATAAATAGAGCCCCAGGCTCCTGAAAACAACCCCCGAAAATATGCCAAAAGGGCATAACCTCCCTGAACAGAAAACATGCCGTGTTGCTTCAGAGATCATACCCAGCAAAAGGACCCCTATAATTCCACTCCTCGTCTGCAACGGTCTGCATACCACCACGAACTGAAAAGACTTTGCTAACCGCGGACGGGCTACTGGAAATAGACAAAAATGTGGGAAACCGCTCGCATACTGCACCAAAAGGTGGGCCCCGAAAGAGCAACCAGTCAACATGCCTTGCCATTTGTCACCACCGTGCTACTTCAAAAACTGAACACCCAAAATAGACCGAGGGAGCAACGTCGGGCCGACCACTATCCTATGCGTCTTGCGTAGCTGGATAACAAAAAAGGCAAAACTAACCGGGCCCGCAACAAACCTTAGACCAGGAAAATTAATGTGAATAGGTAGAATTTGGTTTAGATGTATTTATAGATTTCAAATAGGGTAGGGGAAGTGTACCAATAATCGTTATAGTTAACTTTGTGCACCCATAGATCCTCTATGTAATTTCACTACTTATAGCTATCATTTTTGCTTCTAAGTAGTAACAACACACACTATGGGATTTATTATGTTGGAAATTGGAGGAATTTATTATGTGTTGCATTGATGTTTTGTCATTGATGGGAACATCGGTTGTTTTGATTGTTTATCGACTTCTAGTAGGTTTTGGTAGAGTGGTTGGTTTATGATATTGATCTAGTATGCTCTTGTATGATTTGGCTCATGGATTTGGTTTAGATATGTCATTCATTTTATTCATATGGATATCACGATCAGTTGGTTTGAGATTTGATGACTCGGGAGCTATCATCTGTTCTAGTAAGCCTTTTGGTCACCGGTAAGGGTTCTGTCGATGGAGCTCTGTTGAAGACCTTTTGATGAACGTGATAAGCGGTGTTGGTGCGGCTTCTAGATGGCTTTCAGGATGATGTTGGTTATCTTGTTTGTGTTCATGTTGATCAGTGGTGTTGGATTTGGGTCCGGACCTAATGCTACCTAATTCGGCTAGGTTATGCACCGGTTTATGTAACGTGTTGGTGGATGATCCTGACGCGTTACCGGTTGGGTTTGTTGATTGGATTATGTTGTTTCGATCTTAGGCCAACTTGGTTGATCATTAGATTGCAGATTTAAGTTATGAATTTATTGTATTATCTTTTAGGTGGCCAACCTAATTGTTTAGGTATTAGGTTGGTATAAGTATGATGTAAGATCTCTTTGTAGATCATGGGGAATCATGAGATTAATATGGTCATAGGTTATGGGATTATCTGTGTGCGTATAAAGTTGTAATCATATGAGGAGGTTTTTGGTCAATCATAGGTGATCAAATTGGGTTGGTGAAAGAGGTTTAAGACCTCTGGTACTGAGCTTAACTAGAATTGTACTCAGGCATAGGAGATGCTATTCTTGCAGTTCATTCTTCTTCCGGATTATACTTTGGATTTATTTTGTAGTTAATGAGGCTTCTTTTGAGATGAGAAGTGCACTCTAGGCTATTGGCCTTCCTGCATGTGCAGGCCCCTCTTATTGTAATTACATGCTTATTGAAGAAGTATTATTTGACTGTGGGTAGACTTCCCACAATGGTTTTTCCCTTTACCGAGTTTTCCACATACAAATATTGGTGTTATCTTTTGTAGATGATTGGTAAATGTTCTATGGTTTATATTTGTGCTTAACTATTATATCTGATGTTCCAATGTTTGGTTTATGTATTCCAATAACAAGGCTTTAATGCTTAAAGTTCTATAATCTGATGACAACTGATTCACCCCCCCTCTCAGTTGTCCTCCGGTTATCTGAGCTATCTAACATGTTATGCATGCAAGGGTAAAAAAGTACACATTTCAAACTATGCTCGATACCTACTTAAAGATGCCCCAATAACAATGCACTTAAAATTACCAATACTTATGCACAAATTCCCTTGCACAAATGTCCCAGTAGTCATGCACAAATGTCCCAGTAGTCATGCACAAATGTCGATTATGATCCAAAAATGCTAATATTATAGCATATAGACACAAACTATTGGTATTTTGGTATGGTTTTGTCATTGATGTCAACACCTACTAAAACACTAGCACTTTGGAGCACTTTGGAGATCCAACAGATCCAACAACATTCATCGGCAAGCAAGTAACTATTGCATAGTTACTGGTATATGGTACACCGATAGGATATAATGATCACCAACACTTGGAATGGCATGGAAGACACTTGGTAATATCGAAGACATCGTGTGGACATCTTGTCTTAATGAATTAATCATTGGTATATTCATATTTTCATATTTACTTTTACCGGCAAATAGGTCCAGGGTTATCCAGGGTTACACCGGTAGGTTTATCTTTTCCAGATCAACATGGCACGCTATGGAGATGATTAATTATTGTTGTAAATGAATTAAGCTGACATGTTCAATCAGTTATTACATCGGATATTATATTGTTTGTAAAATGTTTTATTGTAATATCTTGTAGAGCCGACCTACTAAAATTGGTCTTAGGTTATGGTATAAAAGTAAGATCTTATTTGCAAGATCAAATGTGGAATGTAAAAAAGGATTGTGTGAAGGTATATGCAAGAATAAGCAGAGCTATACACACATACATCATTTGAAGATTGAAGGAGGGTTTTTGTGAAGCATATCACCATTACACCGGTACTGAATCCAACATATGAAGATGCTATTTTGAGTAGTATATTCTTATTGGATTTAACCATCCAATTGTAGTCAGTGTGATTCCCATTTGTGTTTGAGCAGTGAGCTCTAGGCGGTTGGCCTTTCTGCATGTGCAGACCCCATTTATGTACACTTACTATCTGCAGTAGTATCATCTGATTGTGGGTAATGTTTCCCACCGTGGTTTTTCCCCTTATAGGGTTTCCACGTACAAATATTGGTGTTATGTGTTGTGGATGACTTTGTGTTTATGTTTTATGCACTAATCCTTACCGGTATAGTAATTAATTGTTAAAACTATCTACTGGCATACTTAACTGGTTTACCGGTATTAAGCATTAAGTTGGTTAAGTTGTTTTTGGTTTGAATTTATTTGACAACTGATTCACCCCCCCCCCCCCCCCCCCTCTCAGTTGTCCCCAAGACCTAACACAAACAAGTATGCTGATAGGATAAGTGAGAAATAGACTATGAAAATATGTTGACTTAACTTTGTAACCAAAAAATGATTATCATTTATTGAAGATAACAAGATCCATATACTTTAAAATATGGAAATGCCCTAGATAGGCACATATGTGGTTAACAATTAGAATATTACCTTTCACCCCATGGTGGATTATTTTTATGATTTTGAATGTAATATGTAACTATGAACTCACTCTATATCTATGAACTTTATCTCTAATACTCCTTGAACCCTATCTTGTGAATTCTAAGATAAATATATTTATAGTCATGATATTCTATATCATACTCTTAGGGTTTCTATTAAGAGTTGGTTCTATTTAAAAATAACTTGATAGACAGAAAGCTTCAACTACGTGCATGAATTCTAGAAGGATTGCTAGGTTATTTACAAGTGTTAAGATGAGAAAGATCAACTATTGTAGATTCTTTTCTTATTTCTTATATTTAAATACAAATGCAAATGATTATTCTCATAATATTTAATGATCTAATGCATAAGCTAGATTAGAATGAATGAAATGAATGTCTTTTATACATAAAAATACCATCAAGGTGTTAATATTTATGCAAATTTAGCTTATAACTTTGTCTTCCTTGTACAAGTACATGTCCCATTTTACCTTGAAAAAATCAATGTCACCTTTTATATCTCACATTTTTCTTTACTTCTTGTTGTCTTTCTTTTATGATTGAATTTTGATTGTGGGTTTTTCCTTGTATTTATTTTAGGTATGTTGCCTCTTATTAGACATTTTGAGTTGGGCATCCTTTTGTGATTGTAAAGGAATCTGCAAAACTCTAACTTTTTGAAATAATGGGAAATGCTATTCTAGCCTAGAGACACAAACTAAAGCCCCAAATAAATATCATTCATTGGAAGAAATAGCCAATAGGATCCAACTTCAGTCCCAAAGGAGAGTTGGATGCTATGTATGATTATTTCCCATTGGCATGATATAGGGTTGTGAGGCACCACATATGTCATTTAAGTCATTTCTAGACCCATATTTCCATGTCCTCATTCCAAAAATAGTACTTAATATTTATAGTAAGTTTGACTATCCAGAAATAGTAAATCAAGACCTACGGATGAACCAAACTTTTTTGCCTTTATGGTTAAATGATCAAATTAAATTTAATGTTGAATTAATAAATGAAATTTAAAATTTTTTGAGGAAAAATATATAGTAAAAATTTGGAAAGCACATTTTAGAATGTTAAGTGCCTTTTGGAAACTTTTGACAACATGGGCAAATCAAAAGTGAAAACCGAAAAAGTTAGGAGGCAAAAGACATGTGGATAGGGGAGTTATATTCTTGGAATTGCAAATATTCTCCTTCTTGGTTGTGAGTTTTGGTTATGTATGTTATTTAGAGGGTTTTCGTACCACTTTCTCATCCATTCACTTAATATTTTGCTAATTATTTTGTTGTTCTCATTATAATCTGATAAAAGGCCTAGTAAATGCACTAATTATAAAGTACCTACCTTGTAATATTTGGGGGCAATTTTTTAAACTGGTGAAAAGCGGGGCGTCTCGTGCACCTTCTTTTTTACACTTTTCTTTCTTATTTGGAATCTTGTTTTCCTCTCTCATGGATGCATCTATAGTTCTTATTTTAACACCATATAACTATTTTGAATATAAATCTAAGATGATATTATATCTAAAAATACATGAATATCATCATGTTACAATGGGTCTTTGGTACTCTATGCATGTCAATCTCTCCTGGTCTTATTTTTCACATTGAATTTGCCCCTAAACCAAATGGAGTGTGGACCACCCTAGAAAATCCTCTTTAGTAAGAAAGATGAGTTAAGAGATCATTATTTGGAAAATGGACCCATGGTGTTGATTCCAACCAATTTGACACTATACAAGACTTCACAAAACTCAAATCTATAAGATTACAATTTGAATATGTGGAATCAAGAAGGATGATAAGCAAATGATCTTGAGCAATCTTTTTAAGTCTGGTCCAAAGTATTCTATTTTTTTATTCTACATTCTATGCTACAAAATGTGCCCTAGTTTCCACACACAAAATGACTTCTCTAGATACATTTGCTACATAAATCACTAGGGAGAAAGACAAATTGGTTTTATTGGGAATCAAACCGTTTAAGTCAAATGCCTTAGCTATAAATTGAGGCATAAAAGACAAAAAATTTCTAACAAATAGGATAGGAAACAAAAGAACCAAGGAAAGAAGAAATATAAAAAATCTAGTACTTCAAAAGCAAAAAGCCAACCCTCTTCATCAAAAGGTGGAAAACCTAATAAGTAAAAGGTCAAGTGTTCCTAGTATAAGAGGCTTGGCAATGATAAACACGAGTGTTTAAAAAAAAATAGATCACGTTTCACATCTTCTAGAAACAAACAATATTAAGGTGCCTAATTAGTCAAATAGAGTTCATCAGAAGGTTCTTCTAAAGACACAAACAAATGTAAAGGGAAAGAAAAGTGTAGGGCCCTAGTTGTTGTTGCATCATAAAAGAATTCTTGGATAATTTATTTGGGTGCTTTGCATTGTAGTATTGGTAAATTGTATTCATAGTCTAGATATGCAAACTAGGAATCAAAATCCATTTATATAAACATACACCGGGGAAATAACTAGTAAACCCGACTACAAAATCTTGGGATAGCTATGCACAATGGGTTAATTGTTTCATTTTTTAGTGTAGATGCAATTAGATAAGATAGAATGGTGAATTGAAAGAACTAGGTCTAATGATGAAAAATTTATACTAATCAACATAAACAATAATCTATAGAAAAATATAAGACTTTGAGTACATATTTGGAAATAGGGATTAGAAAAGAACCTGTGCCTACCATTTGAACTTGAAAGTGCCAAAATTTTTAGCTAGGTGTTTTATTCCTAAAGATGTATGATGTGAATATCAAAAAGAGATTCAAGATCTATATGTCGCTCAAAATATCTCCTTGAAATTCTATTAGAAAAGTGTTAGATTATGTGTCTAAGCCACAATGTCTGGGGTTTTCTGCTTCTTCAAAGTTTTGATCTCTTTGTCTCAATTGGCACTTTTTGAATCTATAATCCTTCTTTGCCAAACTTGAAACATACACACATACAATATGAAAAATGGTGTTGGATTTATAGGGGTTTTCCTAGGTCAAACTTCGGGTTTAGAATTATTCCTATAATGAAGATAAATAGAAAGGATATGAAATTTGAAGTAATATACTAAACTGAAATGATTACTTCAAGCTTGATGTTGTTGATGATGATACAATTCTCTTTACATTGGACCCTAAAATGTTTATGCAATAACAAAACATAACAAGACAGGATCAATCATAAAATCCCACTTGCATGAAGATTTATATAACTTGCAACTCCATAATATTGATCTATAAAAATCCTCTCATATACTTGATCTAGGAATTCATATCAATAATGCTTGAATATATACGTGATAAAAATGAATTAGGAAAGATGCTCTTATATAGGGTTCCCAAGGTATTTCATAAATTAAGCTGACCTCAAACAATCATATTCAAATATTGGGATCACAAATAAATTGGTGGGAACAAAACCTTTTTGTTTCACATAGATAAGAGTTCCAAGCATGGGTTTAATTACATTTACTAAGATTTTGGAGAAGATCTTATGAACCATATTACATAAGCTGATAGGATAAAAAATATTAGGAACTATATTGATATAATAATTCTTGAGTTTCTTTAGGATTTTACTAGTAAGAAAGAAATCCTTAGTTTCTAAAGTGGTATCATGACCAACAATATCCCAAAGTTCTTGGAAAAAGGCCTCGGGGAAGTCATCAAGCCCCAAGGGCTTATAAGCTCCCATGGAAAAGGTGGCAAGTATAACTCCTTCACCGGTAATTTGGACAAGGATTTGGGTGTTATCTTATAGAGGTAGAGTTGTAGGTAAGAAATTTAACAACTATTCTTCCATACGAAGGTCACAAGCCGTGACATTCACCAACTAGGCTTGATAGAAGTAGTTAGAAGCCCTAATACCCATCTAAGAGTCATCTTTAATCTTTAGACCATTTTCATCAATAAGGGACAAGATAATATTTCTCTTTCAATGCCAAAGGGATTTTTTTTTGGAAGAAGGCAAAATTCCTATCTCCCTCTTACATCCAATAAACCCTAGATTTTTGCTTCCAAAAGTTATTTTCCTTCTTTAAGGTCTCTCTATAGTTTCTCCTTAAGGCTTCTTCCTTAATGTGGATTGTTGATTGCTAAAATTGCTCCTAGGAAAACAACCTTATGGGAAACTCAGTGATGAGGACACACACATTTTCACTGAGTTACCTTTGGGATTTTAGAAGTCGTATCTTTGTTCATTTGGGGGGAGAAAAGGGGAAGAAAGAAACATTAAAAATAAACCTATTCTAAAACAATGCACTGAATTGATTTTTCTGTCAAACTTAAGAGCACAAAGAACTTCAAATGCATGTCATTCTGAGGCCCATTCAACGATCTGCATGACCCAAACACTAATTAAAATACATCCAAATATTTATTCAACATAAAACAACATACACCATGCATATGCTAGATAAAGAGTATAAAAATGTAATTTAATCAGTAGAATCTTAAGCATATATTGCTAAAGTTAGGCCATAATTTCAAATATGCACAAAAAACTATCAATGCACACTGAATAAGGTAATCCCAAAGGCTACTGACATAGTTTGATTACCTTATCCTAGAAATACAATAGCAGATTTGAGGCTAAATCCTACCTAGAAAACTTGCCTATATATTTCTTAGTAGACTAAAAGTTCTGAACCCTAGGAAAAATAAACATTACACTTCTTATAGAGTAGGGCCTAATGGCCCAATGCTGGAAAAAAAGAGAAGGCATATTGAAGATGTGCTGCTAGCTACACCATTATCATCCATGAAACAACAAGGAACGTTAAAGAGAAAACCACTTTTAGCATCTAGTGCAAATGCCCCCAAATAATCTGTTGATCAGATCAAAAGAAAAATTTCGTGACCATTTCTACAACTGTTTGTAGTTTGAACACAAATGCCCAACTATCTGTAAATCACATGTAGATACCTCCTAGCCACTTCTAAAAGAGACATGTGGTAGCAGGAGGGAGAAACTCAGGGACTAGCAAAATTACAAATTTAAAGCCCAATAGGGAGCTTCCATGTACCACAACAAATTCTAACCTAACCATGTGAAAGAAAAGAAGACCCCTATCACACATCAGCTGATTGCGATTCTTGAGAAAAGAAAAAAGAAAGGCTTGGAAGATGCGAGTCATGCCAACATGTGACAAACACTAATGCACAAAAAAATAAATTTAGCGGGGACTTAAAAAAATGCATAAGGCTAACTCCTCAATGGGTACCGTGGATAAAATTCCATAGTTTCTTTGTGATTTATAGGATAATCCCACATGTGGGATGTCAATACCCAAAATTTCTGGTCTGCAGATCAGACCTGTGTTTCTGCTTTGAAAAGCCTATTGAAAATACACTATAGAGGGAACCAATCATCTTCTGAGGGAAGAGCTTGAGCCTTGAGGGCCTAAGAATTCTGATCCCACTCAATGATTTCCTTGAAAGGAAAGTTACTTAACTCCTTTTAAGTTAATTCAAATAAAGTGAGGAGCCAGGCCAATGGATGAATCAAGCCTTCTATCTCGCCAACTTTAGGAGGATTTCTAAAAGTCTATAGGAATGATTTATCTTATTGTCATTGTGATACTAGGCTCGAAAATTGCTCGACACCCAGTATCGAGATATTTGAGAGGAAAGGGGAAGGTAAGCCGAGTTTTATGAAGCCTTCAAAGTGCTCCTTAATGAGAGCAAGCGAAGATTTCAAAGTTGATAGGCTCAATGCGTTCTGTGTTGCCACTTTGTTGCAGTTGAGGAATTCGTTAGTTCTTCGGGCCACTTCTTTAGGATCCTTAATTCTTGTAGTTTCTAGCTCCTGTTCAGAAGCAACATACAACCAATTTACTATCTTCTAAGAATTAGGGACCTTAGGTGCCATCAACTACACCATTTTGTCAATGGTGACACTAACCCTAGCACACAAGGAATGGGAATCTATCAAGAATTTTAGAGCCAACTCCAAAAAAGGAATGAATTGTATTTTGTCACAATATGAATTATGAAGCTCATGTACCATGGGAGTGGAATTCATGAGAGGAGCAGGTGGGGGAGCTGAAGGCTTTGAAAGGAGCTCCACTTTGACTTCTTTTGATTTTATTCTCTCATGTAGTTCTTTCATGTTCCCTGCTGAATCAATTACCTGATGTTGCAACACCATTATCCTAGTGTGCTTATCATGTACCTCTTCTTGCAATCATTTATTTCTTGTCTACTCATTTTCTAAGGCCACTCTTAAATCTTGAAGCTCCCACTTGAAATGGGCTTGCTTTTCTTGGAACTCTCGTAGAGCTTGATCTTTTACCTTTATTTCCTTCTCAAGGAGACCCTGTGCATTGGTGAACTCTTGATGATATTTCTCTTTCTCCTTAGTAGCCTCTTGCAATTGTGTCTGGATTTAAGTTATATTAGGGGTAACGGTCTAAACTAGCAGAAGTTATTTCTCCTTGTCGTACAACTCTTTGGTCAACTTATTCTTTGCAGATTGCTCCACTTGCAATTGTCTTACTGTGCTATTCAATGCAATTTGAAGCTTGTCTCTTTCAGTCCTTTCCTACAACATTGTTGATTGAAGACAAATAACCTCCACTTCTCTTGCTTTTCCTTCTTTCTATAATTGTTCATTTATATCTTTTACTCTTTCCAACTCGATTGTGAGTTTATTTAGGCACCGAGTACGCTTTAAATAATCAGAAGACACCACTTTCCACATCTCCTCCATGAGTTCCACTCTATCGTGGTCGAGCTTGTTTCAAATCAATGCCAATGGCATGCATTGAATAATCTCCAGGTTTCATCTAGTCAGTTGGCTTGACAACACTTGGTGTCATAACTGTAAATAACAAGTTTTAATGATCCTCTCTATGCAATGCCTATATGTAAACCTCTGTAGGCTTCTGAGAGTCTTTAGCTTTCCTTTTCTGTGCTCTCTAAGCTCGGTTGAGCTTCACAAAATCTGCATGCTAAATAAATATTGATGGGGAAGGGATCATTTTCCTAAAAAAGGGGCCCCTAGAGGGAGAACAAAAGGAATTGGGTTTACGATGGTTTGCAAATGGGCCTCAGTTGTCAAGGTGGGACCAGTAGGGGAGAAAGGAGGGATTCTTGTAAAAACACCGGTAGGGGAGGAAAATGGCAACCCAACACTTGATGATGCAATGGGCATATAGCTAGAAAACCTAAGAGTGCACATTATGGAAGATGATTTTATTGATTGACTTTAGGTCTAAGTAGAGTGAGATATGCTTACTACAATGCCAAAAGAAGTGATGCTATGCAAGGTGGATACACCAAGGCTAGTAGAGGGTGGGACTAATTGAGGCTGCACAACAACCGCAAAAGATAAATAAATCCAGGCTACTAGATGAAATGGTAGGAGAAAGTGAGGATGACGAGGTAGTAGAAACTAGAGATCGAGAAGAAAGAAAAGGGGGAGAAAGCAAAACCTGAGCTAAAGATGTTGCCGATGAAACTAGGGCTGGTGACGATACATACACTCATATCTGAGTATTCCCGAGAACATTAGCTATGTTTTCCTTCTTCTTCTGGGGGCCCACACCTACTTTTGGAGATCTCTATGGCTGAGGCCTCTCACTAGATCGCTTCCTTAAGACTTGGGAGTGAGGCCTGCTGACGAGCTTCTTTATAGCATGGTATACGGGAAAAGGTGCAGGGCCTACCGATGGAGGTATTATCTCAATCTTCTTCCCTTTTCCCCTAGGCACTTTGATCACTTGTGCAAAGGCTCCCCCATCAACACCACTCAGGGAAGGCTCATAGTCATCTTCAATGTCATTGTTATATTTCTACCAGTGCATTTCAAAATTATCATCACTAAGAAGATTACCCAATCCTACTCAAGGTTGTTTGACTTCTTACTTGTATACCTAGAATGCTTGCCTTTTATCCTCGATCCAAGCATCTTATTCCATTTTCTGTATAAAATAACTAGCAATTTCTTCATCAAATTGCCCTTTCTTGTTGTTTCATAGAACATTAACCAAGGCGGTCACTATTCCTTAGGGATGAGATCTAGTTTCATGTATAGTGTTGGGTTTCCTTCTTTTGGATTTCTCCAGGCATCCCAGACGAGACTGCATGGTATGTGTACTATAGGTGTCTATCTTGTGGAAAGGCAACCATCTAAGTCATAGCTCCATTTGTCATCAATAGCCACGAGACCCAATTAAACTAGCTTTGAGGTAAGCACACCTTCTGCCTAAAGTCTTTTAGAGACAATGATGGGCCCTATGATCTTATTGTCTTGGGTTATAGTGACCCCATGCCTCCCTGAGCCTATGCATTATTTAATGATGAACATTTGCCTAAACATTTCTAGGGCTAAGGTGCAATCAGGAACAAATAATGGGAGACGGAAAGGCTCCTCTGTGAACCCATGGACCATGATAAAAGAAAATCCTTGACCCAAAAAACAATCACATGGGGGATTGTTCGCTACCATCCAGCTAATTTGATTCCTTGAAAAATGGACAATGGAATCTATGTCTTGCTTACTCAAATATTGCATGGTAGGGGCTAAGGAAGCATAAAAAAACACATACGCATCATGTGTAGTAGATATTATGTGGGTCCATATAGTTACAAGTTTTTTCCTATTTTGGCTATCATAAATGAAAAGCTCCATATGTTGTCGAAAGAAATCTATGTTCTAATGCAAAAATATGTGGACTAGAAAAGAGGTGTACCTAAATCTATAATAATTTGGAAAGTTTCGCAATTGTTCCACAATCTCTTGAACAAGAACATCCATGAAATCATATGAGAAATCCCATCCCTATTTCTGGAACTTGAACAAGAAAGCCATCTGAAAAGGGTGAACATTTCAATCACTATTGAAACCAAAAAGATATGCTAGCATGGATGCGGTATCCTTTAGATCCTTCTGCTTTAGGTCACTAAAGGATAATGGGAATTGAGGGAGGTCTATGATATTTTGGTCTCTTTGCATTGCATCATTGCAAAAATTGATAGTGCCATTACTACCTCACCAATAACCCTCTAGAACCATCTTGCGGAAAACCTTTGTGTTGTTGTCAATCTGTAGGATACACAACATATCTCTAATGGCCTCCACACTTATCACTACTTTTATTGATTCCCCTTTGATCATTGGTGGATTAGGTTTGAAGTTCTCAATGCATGCATCAATAAAATTTGGGTAGTGAGGAACCATGGGGACCATATATTGCGGAAGCCCAGAATTCCAAAGTTTTAAAGAAAACTTGTTTGAGCTACCCCTCTGTCTCAACTTCCTTTGACAAGAACCTTCCTAGAGGGTCTTTGGCTATTCGTGGAGCTTCAGGTCATATACTTCTTCATACCTATCTCCTACCATAGAAGGGTTCTTAGTCATGGTTTTTGCCTTCATCTTTGTCTTGGGATGAATAAGCTTCGGGGGCATGATATGAGATGCGTAGGATATGTCCCCCAAAATATCCACATACTGCTTCTCTAAGGAAGAACCCACAATATCTGCTCTAGAAGCCATTCTCTAGTGCTTTCAAAAATTCCACTTCAGGGTGAAGGGAAGTTTTCTTGAAACTATCCTTGTTGGACTTATACTCTTGATAAATATTCTTCAAGAAGATGAGATCCTTGATTTTCGCACTGAAAGGTGTGTTAATTGCAACCTTTACCTGATGTATACACCACCTTGCACATATGTGTGAAATTAATCCACACGGTACCCATGCGGATGCCAACCCACTAAGTTGAAAGGCCATCATGCCTTTTTTGCCGTCATTTGAAAGCTTCAAACAACATTCTTGAGAAGAGTACATTCTCTTACCTATGAATATTTATGAAAACCTACTGAGCATATATATGCGAGGGACTACTTGGGATCTTCCGCAAAAGGAAATATTATGGAGGGACACATGGCGAAAGCTTAGGCTTTGCACACCCCTCAAAATCCTACACAAGCAGATTATAATCTTTTAAATTCTTCTCACTTGTCATAGAATGAATCACCATTAAACACCAACTTGCACGGATGGACAAGCTATTAATACGACTTCCAGCATCGTATTTCTATAAATTCTTCTTGGGAAAACAATTGTACTCGCACTAAGACTTTGGTTTTAGTTTCTAAGAGTAGAAGCTATGGATATCCCCATTAGGCTAGTGAGTACGGGAAATTAGGTTGCCTTTTTAGGAACCATTTCTGACCCCCGCTTGTAGAGGATAATAGGCCATAGAAATATGATAGTCATTGTTGCCATAAAATGGGTACTAGGTGAATATTTTGTGGGTTCTGAGGATAGGTACTATGGGAACACGAACATATCTTCTTGCTTTGTTGCCTCTTTGCTAGATATTGAATTGCCCAGGAACCTCATTACACACCTTACTAAAGTAATTTTCCCTAAAAAGTACTTGGGCGGGTTAGAAGAAGTAATAGAAAATGTAGTCCCTTTCATAAGCATCCCCGCTACATCGGACCTGAGATGCTTCATTGACAACAATAAGGTGGTCTCGTGGCTTCCATTCATCTCTAGCTTTAAGACTGTGACTCTGATGCTACACTGTGACCGGGTGTGGTGAGCTACTGAACTCCTATTGTGGCTACATATCTTAGTGGACTCAGATGAGGTCATCTGGTATTTAGATTTTCATGACTATATCTTCCCAATGATCTTGACTCTAGATGATCCTCTTGTCCTCCAAGTAATCATGCAGTTTTGAAACTCATATTCAGATTACGTGGGGGGAGTAGATGATAATGATGAGGAAGACGAGGATGAAAAAGAAGACTAGGTTTCTCCCTTTATACAACCATTCCTTATGATTTCATTTTTGCTTACCAGCAACAAGGCTTAAAGAGCCTATTTTTTGCCATGTAATTATGTAAAGACAACAATACATAATATAATATGACATTTTTCTTTCATGTTACTATGGCTCTTTTGCTTCTTATAAATGTGCCTGTTATTTCTGGTCTGCTTCTGCTTCACTCAAGATTTTTTATTTTCAAACAATTAAAAGAGCTAAAAATCTTCACCAAAAAAACTGGGCAAAGGACTAGAAAGGCCTCCGAAAAAATGGGAAACACACTATTTACAATATTTATACATTAAGGCAAAAAGTGCTTAATTAAAATGCTTAAGGAGGATCCTATTGACTAGGATCTCTAATAATTCACCTTGCATATTCTCCAACACAAAAGCATTGAATTCTTCGCATTCAAAAATGTGAAATGGGCCCTCCCACAAGCTATCAAACTTTGCATGTTGTCCGGGTTTGGCACCCCATTCATTGTTTTTCAAGACAAGGTCTTCGCATTTAAAATTAGGGTACGAGCTCTTCTTGTCGAACCATATTTTAACAATTTGTTGATGACTATGGAGGGAATTAAAATCTATTACTCTCCTCTCTTGTAACTCCAAGAGTTCCGCAAATCTTACCTCCATGGGCTCATTTTCCTCTAACCCTGGAAACTTCAAAAGTTGCAAGGATGGAATCTCTAGCGAGACTGGGAACTGTGCTTCCTTTCCATACACAAGCTCATTTGGGGAGTTCTTTAGTATCTGTTTGGGAATCACATGATCTTCCTAGAGTGTGCTCCTCAAATGATGATTCCATTCTCTTTTATGTTTGACTCCCATTCTTTTAATGAGTTGAATCAAGTTTTTGTTGGTTGAATCAACTAAACCATTCCCTAGCGGTAGGTAATAGTTTGAGGAATTTTTAGATAAATCCCATGGCAGAGGGAAAATTGGGCAACCTTCGAGCCTGTAAATGCTCTAGCATTATCTAACATTATAGTTTTTGGTAGACCAAACCTTGAAACTAGCTCCTCCAAGAAGCTTAATATCTTAGTCTCAGTGGCATTTTTCAAAGGAATTGCCTCCGTCCAGTGTGTGAAGTAATCCATCGCAATGAGGATCTTTGGGCAAAAGAGGACATTGGGTTGATCATTCCAGTGAAGTCTAATCCCCATTGGGAAAAAGGCTCATCTACCACTATGGGTTTAAGCTGAGAATTGTCATTCTTTACATTCTCTGACCAAATCATGTACATTTTTGAACAATGCAGGCTAGTAATAGCCTCCTCAAGTGATTTTGATAGTAGTTGTTTGAGCTGAGAAATGACCTCTCAAAGGAATGTCATATAAATCACGTAAAATCTTTTTAGCCTGTTGCTTATTTACACAACAGAGTACAACTCTGTCAAAATATTTTGAATAGGACTCCTTCAACCAAGTGATAACCACTATTTTGTAATCTATAAAACCTTCTTTTTTTAGGTGGAAGGTCTGAAGGGAGCCTTCTGGTTTGCATGAACATTTCCTGTTGGTAACCCAACACCTTTCAGTTGGTGTCATGTTTTTTAAGTGCTATTTCATCTCGCACCTCGCTTTCTGGGAGCTCAACATCCTAGGCCATATATTCACATAGACCTTTTCCATGGATTACCTTGGTGGGTTTGACATCAATGTCATATTCTAGGATTTTGGTAATCTAGTTGTCTCTTTTCTCTGTAATTTCTCCTTCCATAATATACTCATGGAAAACTGAGTGAGCCACATAGATAGTTGTCTTGTTGTAGGTGATGAGGTATCTGAACTTCTTTAGGCCTTTCACTATAGTGAGTGCTTGTTTTTCTACAAAGTTGTATTTTTTTCATAACCCTTCAAGGTTCTTGAATAGAAGGCAATAGGATGTTCTCTGGCATTGTTTGCATCTTTCTGTGTCAACAGAACAACAATACTGAAGTCGTTGGCATAAACATACATCAGAAAATCATGAGACATGTCAAGATTAGCCAGAAATGGGGATAGATGAGATGACTTCCTAATATTTTCAAATGCCTCTTTGGATTTAAGGGTCCATTTTAAATGTAGATCCTTTTTTAGCATAAGAGTGATGGGTTTGACCATTCCGAAAAAATCAAATATGAGACGGCTAGCGACATTGATCTTTCCTAGGAATGATTGGACACCTTTTTTATTTACTGGCAAGGGAATCTCTTTGATATCCTTTACATGGTCCAAATCAATTAACACCGCTTCTATGGACACTACATGTCCCACCAATTTTCTCTGGGGAACTCCAAAGATACATTTCTTTAGGTTCGGGGACACACCAAACTCTAGATATTTCTGGAACACGAGTTCTAAGTGATCAAAATGGCCTTCATTGTTTTTTGAAAACATCATCAAGTCATCTAGATAAATGAGAATGATCTTATTTATCAGCTCTTGGAAGGGTATGTCCATGGCTCTTTGGAAATTATCTCCAACATTAGACAACCCAAATAGAATCTTTTGATAGGAAAACATTCCCCATTTGTTGGTGAACGTGGTTTTATGTTGGTCCTCTAGTTTGACAAGAACTTGATTATATCCTTAAAAACCATCAAGCATGGAGAATATCTCTGACCCAGCTACCATGTGTAAAATTTTCTCCATAGGTGGCAGGGGATAGTGGTCCTTTAAGGACACTCTATTCAACTCCCAAAATTCTACGCAAAGGTAGATGTCCCCATTCTTATTTTGGACTCGTACCAAATTAGAAACCCGAGTACTATGATTGATCAAATAGATAGTCCGGGAGTCAACTAATTTTCGGAGCTCCTGAGACATTCGGGACTCAATCTTTGGATTAATAGGCCACTACTTTTGTTGGACTGGCTTTTCTCCTTCAGTGATCTAAATTGTATGCTATATTACATCGAGGTTATAACCCTTTAGCTCATCATACGACCATGCTATCATTCCTGTATTCATTGTAGAAATGAACCAACCTATCTCTATCATGTTGAGGGATATTTTTTCCCACTTTAAGCTTCTGACCCTCTGTAATTTGAAGCTCACTGTAATCTCTTTTATCTGCTGTAAAGTTTGTTTTATCATTTCTTGCATCGTCACCATAAAAAAGGTTCTCCAATGTGATCAAACCTTTCGAGATCTTATTTGATTTTAGCTCAATCACTTGATCATCGTATGCTTCAACAACCTTGGGTTGTAATTGATCAATAAATTTTCCAGACTACTATATGAACATAGCTATGTGTTCATCATTTTCAAAAACTTTCCAATATACATTATTATCTGGTATAGTAGGTCTGACAATCCCTTGAACCAAATGCTTATTCTCTAGCAATTTTGAGGTAGGATCAAATTGAGATCCGATCATCATCATATGATCAACAACTTCATTTTTCATTCTGGGGAACTCTTTGAATGTTGAAAGCTTCAAATCTCTCAATCAGATTCCAAATTCTATGGTGGTATGAACGCATGCTGACATGATTTGCAGCTGATATTCCTCAGAGTTGATGAGCCACTAGCTTTGAATCTTCCAAGACTCTTAGCTGTTTAATGCCTAGACATTCAGAAAGACTCAAACAATGAACTAAGCCTTCACACCCTGCTTCATTTATAGAATAGGCAAATTGGAAGTGGAAAGACCTTAGAGTCTGTTCTCTAGGAGGAGAAATTAGACAAATTCCCACTCTGGATACGTTTTTACATCTTGCTCCATTAAAGTGAAAGGGCCATATTTTTTAGGTCAAGTCTTCCTTTTTCTTTTCCTTATCCTTCAGGTCTTTTGACACTTTAAGAATTGTCTGATCCTCATCAAAGATCACATAGGTCCCAATTCATGTGGCATGATAGTTCCCATAAGGATCCATGTCTATGAACTCATTTAGGAAAACCTCTTAGTTTGGAGATTGGTCTTCACTTATCTCTTCATCTTCTAACAATTCTACGCACCTCATTTCATCCCCTGAAATGGATGTATGTGTAGCTTTGAAATTGATCATATCTTCATTATCCATATGCTATGGATGTAGAGGCTCAGATAATACTTTCAACTTAGCCCCATGTTTAGTTTTGAGGATAAGATGAGACCAATCTAAAAAGAGATATCCCCCTACTTTTGTAGTGAAATCTCTGGATAGGCAAAGGTTGAAAATAGGTGGAATGTCAATGATTGCTACTTCTTGGGTTACGGTGATACTATGACAAGAGAATAAGATGAGCGAAAGGCTTTTTATTATACCCATAGTTTGGACTCTATTACCATCAAACTGCATAACCCCCTATTCATGGGCTCATATTCTAGCTTCAAAACATCTAGTATTTGCTTGGGCATAACAATGGTGCTATCATCAGAATCAATCATTGAGTTGTGAAGTAACTTATCCCCAATGATAAGAGTTAAAAAGAAAGGATTGAGTTTCATCTCACCTTCCTTCATGCTAGTAGCAGCTTTGACATTTTCATTGGTAAGCACTATCGACGTTTATGACTATCACCTAACTCTGGCCCATTTCTCTTTGTGTATGATATTTTGGATTGAATTGGCTGAAGGATTTTCCATTTCACCAAGCGCCTCCCATAGGCAGTTTTTCTACTTTGGAATGGCAAGGATATCCCATAGGGATACATTCATGGGAGCTTTCTTCAATTGTTCCACTACATCAAGAATTATAGGAATGGAAGCTTTTGATTCCCTATCCTTCTAAGGAATGAAGTCCTTAGTATTTTTAAAAGTAGGAACCACAATAGGTTACTCTTGAGGCTTCTCTATACTTACTTTTTCTTGCTGAAATAGAGGTTCTCTCGTAAACAGGTGCTTAGAACAAAGGTTATAATCAAACTGCACTTGAGGCATTTTTGGAGATGATGTAGAAGCATCATTTGTAAGAACAGTTTCTTCTCCCTCTATCCATAAAAAAGGGCGTGATTTGGGGCAATTTCAGCCTTTTATTCCATAGACATGCTCTGCATTTGGGCTATAAGAGAAACATTATCCATCCTTGGGGAAGTGTATACTCTTGCATTAGGACCCATTCCTTGGATTCTTTGCTTTGCCACCTTCTGTTGCAAATTTATCCTTGGATAATTCTGTGGCATGTGGGCGTCGTTGTAGGGAAAGCACCAAGAATTAACATTTGCTGCTAGATTATTCTGGCCAAACAATCAACTCTTTGTTTTGACTAGGAGGTATGGCTTGCAAAGGTGTTGGCATAGGTACAAGATGGTTGTTAGGATGACCTTGATTTGCTCTCGCACCATCTTGATACTGATTTTGCTAATAAGGAGGCCTTCCTCCTTGGTAATTCTAAAAGGGGGCCTAGCGAGAGATGCTTGTTGCCTCTTAAGGTTGATTATCTCATTTGAAAAGGTTTTGAGCAAATTCTGCATATCGTTTACTTTTACAATGAGGGAAGAAGGAGAAGAAGTGCTTGCTTGTTGGGAATTTGGGTACATGTACATGGATTGCAAGGTAGATGTACTCGAGGATGAAGGCTCAGGTGCTTGGCTTGTCAACTCTATAAATATCGGCATGGGTAGTCTTGGTGGTAGTTTATCAACATCAATTATGTTGTTGTCTGCTCGAACAACAAGTTCATAGGTGTTCAAAAGAGTGTTTCTGCCTAGAGATTGAATCATAACAAATATACCTGAATTGAAATCTTTTAGGTAGAAAATGAATGTCATATCTGGAGGAGGGTGGGCATGTATGGGTATTCTTTTCTAGGTCTTCTAGAATCTGGAGTTGAAGTCGGTTACAACCTCCTGAGGAGCCCTCTTTATTGTTATCAATTGATGCAATAGAGAATATCTATCCCCCTTTTCAGTAAAGCGTTCAAAGAAATAGTCTCCCAACTGGTCCTAGTCACCTATCAAATTTGGCATGAGAGACTTGTACCAATCCTAGGCCTTTCCTTTAAAAAAAGTTGCAAGCAATCTTAATGCCACATTTTGTTGTGTGACATTATGCACAGTGCATACATAAGCTACATCTTGTAAGTGTTCCCTAGGAGTTTTAGAATCCTCTCCAGTGAATTTGGGAAATTGTTTTAACATAGAGGTCAGAATGACATCCCAATGAGAAGGAGGAATAGGTGGAATGAGAGGACTCCCACTATTCCTTGTGACAAAATTTCTAGGAGGTTGGGCTACCATTTGAATAGGGATCTAGGTTGGGCCTTGCATTCCTCCTTCCATTGTTGCTTGAACTGGTACTAGAGGTGGTAACAATAAACTCATATTTAATGTAGTTTGGATCCTAGTAACTGGTCTATGGCTCATACACCAACTTAAGCTAAGAGAATTTTGTCCCACTGGGCATGCCAGCAAAAGAATAGTTAATCGCTAAAATTGCTCCTAGGAAAACAACCTTATGGGAAATTCAGTGATGGGGAATCACACATTTTCACCGAGTTACCTCCAAGATTTTAGAAGTCAGATCTTCATTCATTTGGGGGGAGAAAAGGGGAAGAAAGAAACATTAAAAATAAACCTATTCTAAAGTGATGCACTGAATTAATTTTTCTGTTAAACTTAAGAGCATAGAGAAATTAAAATGTATGCCATTCTGAGGCCCATTCAACAATATACATACCCTAAACACTAATTAAAATACATCCAAAGATTTCTTTAACATAAAATAACATACACCATGCATCTACTAGATAAAGTGTATAAATATATGATTTAATCAGTAGAATCTTAAGCATATATTGCTAACGTTATGCCAAAATTTCAAAGATGCAGAGAAAACTATCAATGCACATTGAATAAGGTAATTCTAAAGGCAACCAACATAGTTTGATTATCTTATCCCATAAATACCATAACATATTTGAGGCTAAATCCTGCCTAGAAAACTTGCCTATATCTTTCTTAGTAGACTAAAAGTTCTGAACCCCAGGCAAAATAAACATTGCACTTCTTATAGAGCAGGGCCTAATGGCCTAGCACTAGAAAAATAGAGAAGGCATCTTGAAGATGCGCAGCTGGCTACACCATTATCATCCACAAAACAACAAGGAGTGTGAAGGAGAAAACCACTTTCAACATCTAGCGCAACTGCCCCCAAATATTTCATCGATCAGATCAGAATAAAACATTCGTAATCATTTCTACAATTGTTTGTGGTTTAAACACAAATGCCCCACTATTTGGAAATCACACACAAAGACCTCCTAGCCACTGCTACAAGAGATAAGAGGCATTAGGAGGGAGAAACTCAGGGACTGGCAAAATTGGAAATTTAAAGCTTGGTGGGGAGTTGCCACGTATCACAACAAATTCTAAAATTCTTGAGAAAATAAAAAAGAAAGTGTTGGAAGATGTGAGCCATGCCAACACATGGGAAACATGAGTGCACCAAAAAAAAACTTGAGTAGGGAAAACAAAATGTAGAAGGCTAACTCCTTAATGGGTACCATGGATAAAAGTCCACATGGATCACATAAAAAAAGTATCCATTAGGAATTTGAATCTAAATGTTGGTAAGCTATGTAGTCAACTCCTTGTTTTTAAGTAGGGTATCTTGAGAAGTAAATTTGTTCAACCCCTTCACTTTATCTTTTATAAGGCTCAATTTTTGAGACACCTTGTACATAGCCATCCACTAGATGGGATCATTCCACCAATTAGAAATATAGCTCTTAAAGTTAGGGTGGGTGGTCCACATAATTCCATAATGAAAAGGAAAAGGTGCCCTTCTTGGCCTATCAACCCAAGTGAACAGGATGGGATTGTGGTTTGAGATAGAGTGGCGTTGCAACCAATGTCCAAGTTGGAGGAAACAAAAAAATGGTCAATTTTAACCTAGACAGTTCTTGATTAACACCTTTCTCATGCTTAGAAAAAGTAAAGGGTTGTGCAAGAAGATCAAAGTCCATTAGCATCGTCATGTTGATGAAGTCTACCAGATCAACCATGTTGCTAGTGTAATTAATCATACATACCATTTTTTTAAGGGAAAGAAAGGGTTATTGAGGACCAACAATAATCTAGTAGGAATATTCGTTAGCCAACAATTATAGTGAAATGTCCTCCCAAAAAAATTTACGAGCATTATGGGTATTAGGGGAATATAGGTTGACCAAGATCAAAGAGAATTGTAGGTTAGAGAGCCTAAAAAGCAAAAAAGCTTGCAGATAGTGAAAGGAGAACCCCCAAAATATTCCTAGGGTCCCACATGGTAATAACACCCCCAAAGGAGTTCCAACTCCCATTCCCCTATTTGGAATCTTCAATGGGGTGATAATAATGCTTTCTAGTTGATAACCCTCAGAGCTAGGGTAATATTCTCTCCCCTTCGGCTTCTAGTGATTCTTGTCTTGATCAAAACATGGAGAGTTGTCAGCCCTTTCAGAGTACCCTTGATCCCTCCTCGCATTTTCTCAATTCTGAGAAAGAGACTGTGACTGATGTCTTGGCCTTGGCCAAAGATGGGGTGGTCAATACCTTTAATATCTTTATGTGGATTTTCACTGAGATAAAGAATATTCAACTAAAACAAAGAGCTGACAATAGCAACCTGGAGATAGTTAACGATAATGTTAAGAAAATGGATAATCTATAGGTTTCCACTGAGAATAGCCCTTGGTCTTTTGGGACTCATAAAAATCATGCTAAATTTGGTGACCCAATGAAGCCTTGCTTTATGGATTTCTCTTCACGGCTTTGTTTTATGGTAGCGCAAGCACATTATTGTAATTCATTTTGAAGGTTCAAGGTTCAACCATTTCTCTTGCGTGAGTCATGGTTTTGTAATGTTTTTTAATAAGCAAGTGAGAATGCGTTAAGTTAGTTTTGAACCATTTGCAAAGCGGTTCATGGTTCATGATTCAAAATTCCCCTTTCTTTTGTTAAAGGTCTTTGCGCGTTGCCTTTTTCCACTTAAGTGGAAGGGTCTGTGCATCATCAAGAGGGGCCCCCTTTTAAGTCTAGGCCTGGGTGGGTTTTGATAAAATTTTAATTTTTCCTAAGTCCTATGTCTTTTCTTATGTATATGTTGGGTTTCCTATACCGCAACATAAAATTGATCGATGGTTATTGCCTGCGACTTGGCGATAAACCACTAGCGGTGAACCATGGTCAGCAGTTAATGCAAGCAGTTCAAGAAAATAAAAATCCACAGGTATTTGGGGAGGCATCAAAGTTTTATAAACAATACAATGGCAGGTGTATAGTCCGGGCCCAGACCAAAACCATCCTCTCTGCATAGTCCAAGGAAGCAATTTCAATTGCCAGTGCCATCAGGTATCAACAAAGGCTTTTTCATGCTACACCAATGATCTAATGGAAGGGCCCAAGCATAGTCCACTTATCCCACATTGGCCACGGGGAGGAGCATTTCAGTATTTAAAGGCAAAGCCCCATACATATTAAGTGTCAAAGCTTTTGGGCTTTTTGCAAGTAGCAGCTCGGAAGTGGTGGCCCCCCCACATGCTTCTCAAAGCACCCAAATTTTGCAGTGGAAAGGAAAAATAACCAGTGAGCAAGTCAGGTAAATCAATGATGATCGCAAAAGATCCAATGGCTGTCGCTATGTAGCGACATAAAGATGCTTACCAGATATCACCGCGACTTGGCGACAAAGCACGTGCATAAAAGGGGTGAGCAGTTTAGGTTAAGGATCGAGCAGGTTTCAGATGATCAAATGACCATCGCTATACTACCATGTGAAAGTGCTCTACTATTAATAGTCGTGACTTGGCAACTGATGAGGTGGTAGACAAGTGGTGGACACGTGGTGACGTCATGGCACAAGAGAGAGCCACTTAGGAGAGGCTCATGATCAAGCAGATTGTTGAAATCCAATGATAGATCCGAGGTAGATCAACGGTGGGGTGAAATTCTAGGGCTAACCATGACTGTCGTTGTACTATGGTTGTGAAGTGCCCAGAATCAATACCCTCACAACAGGTGGCACTGAGGTAAACTCTGAACAAATCATGAGGAGCCACATGGTAACACACATCTAATGAGGTGGAAGGTCCAATGGTGACATGAGGAAGACAGGTGACGTGTCATCAAAATGAACATCGAGCAGACCTTGGCTTCGATGGACTTCTAAGTGGACTCACTAAAGGCATCACTTTCATTGACATGAAAGGTGTCGATGAAACTAGGGTTTCGATAAGCCATGAAAATGGCTACCCGAAGAGGAAGTTTGGCCGAAAGAATGATGCCAAATAGAACAGAATAAATGGTGGGTCTGGTGGCATTGACATGGTGGATGAGGTTGTGCTCAGGTGGATCAAGTGGTGAACCAAAGGTTGATGTGTGGCAAACCCGACAGATAGGTGGTGCCCAGGTAGATTTCATAAATAAATCAGGGAGTCCCACGTGTGGACACGCGGTAGAAGGAAGCAGATCAGCCATGGTTAATGGTCAGACATATCAAGGAAGATCAAACGGTGATGCAAAATATCCGACGGTGGTTGCTATACTGTGATGAAAAGATGCCCATTGAGTTATCACCATGACTTGGCCACTAAGCACGTGTGGAAATGGAAAGCAGCCCAGGCGTTGAGAATCGAGAAGGTTGAGGGAAGATCTATGACCGTCTCTATACCGCCATATGAAGAAGATCAATTGTTATCCCATGCGACATGGTAATTGGCCAGGTGGTGATTGAGGTGGCCGTCCAGGGAGGCTCAGTTTAAATTAGGTTGTGTCATGTGGTAGGGAGTAGAAGAAGGATCAGGGTGGGCCCAAGTCCAGTGGAAAGATCAAGTGGCTAGTAGATGGATCCAAAGGCAAGTCAGGATGTGCCATGTGTCGCACCCACTAGAAGAGAAAGTGATAGAGGGAGCCGCTCAGGCGAGGTAAAGGCCGAGGAAGTCAAGGTAGATTAACGGTGATCCAGGGAGATCAACGGTTGTCACCAAGTCGCAACAAAAAGTTGCTCGATGGCTAATAGCTGCGACTTGGTGACCAAGTAGGGGGGGCCAATAGAAAAGAAGAGCAATCTAGAGGAAATAAAGAACAAGCAAGTCTGAGAGAGATTGACAGAGGTCGCTGATTCGTAGTCCAAAGATGCACGATGAATATCCATTGCGGATTTGCGACAAGGAAGAAACAAAGAGCTTCATTCCAGGGGTGAGTCCAGGCGATGCTGAGGTGGTAGGATAAGGACCCTAGAGCCAATTAGGGGGTTCCATGTGGTGGAGATGCATGGAAGAGATCTTCATGGCAAGATTCAAAGATTTGAAATATAATTTTAGATTGTGGTGAAAAGGCAGAAGCTTAAATGACCGACTTGCAGAGGGATTGATGACTAAAGACTTTTTTTTTGCCCAATTTATGAGTGTTATATATCGTTGGAAATCTCTCAATCTGAGAAATCCATTTCTATAGTCAAGTGTAACCCACAACAAGTTTTTTTATTTGGGTAGTTACCTTAGGATATCAGATTGGATTTTTTCAGTTTGTCAGAAAGGTTTTCTGCAGGACAAGTTGTGTGAAACAGTTAATGCTGAAAGATAGGGTAGTTGCCATTGTTAGAGAATAATATATGGTTTTGTCCACCCTGCCTTCTTATTTGAGAGTCTTCCCATTTTGTAAGGGGTTCCATCTTTTTTGTGAGCAAGGCTCCTAAATCTTGGTTTCCAATTCTGAGTTTTTTCCAAATTTGTAATACAATGTCCCTTTTTCAAGTAATAGAGTATCTTCTTGTTGTAGATGTTTTCTTTTATAGATCACATATATGTAAGGCATATATACAGTTTACTGGATTGTCTCTAGGCCTTCTCTGATTTTCAATAAATCCAGTCTTCAAGGGAGTTTGGGTTTGTCCTCTCAAAGTGAGAGTGTAACGACTGTTCTTAGGTACTTTTCAAGGAAGAGTTTAAATTCTATGAATAATCATTTTGGATTCAGGATAATGTCTGGATATGTATGATCTTCTGTTTGAGTTTAGAATGTATTAATGTCAGGCGTTAATACAGGGATATCTTTCTCAATAAATTGGATTTGCAATAGAGGTTTTCATTTGCAGATGTATGACTCCATGCCCTTGGATAAGGCACTGATATTGCAGATTCTGGCAATCCTCAGAGATTTTAAAACCAAATATCTATTTAGTTTTTATGTTTGTAGTTTTAGTTTGTTCCACCTATCTCATGCTCCAATATAGTTGAGATGTCAATGTAGATCTAGCCCATCTATAGTAACCTCCTTGTTGTTGAGCCTTTTGAGATTCATCTGCTTTTATTGATGCCATATGTCTGTGATTGGTTGTATTTTGTGCATTAGAAGGGTGTCCCCCCCTTGGTCTAGTAGAACCTGAAGTGTAGGAGGATTATTAGGATCCTATGTTATGTTGTCCAAGCCCTGAAGCTTTTCATTGATTGATATTGGCTATTTCATAGATAGATTGCAGGTGAACTTGGGTTTCTCTTTTTTGAGAACAATAGAAATGGCGACTTTGCTGGGGAGTAATCTAAAGATCTCTGGTGTAGACTATTGAATCAGATTGTAAGTGAGTCTGGCCAAAGTAATTTGGGGAAGAGTCTTAGAAGTTTACAATTTTGAAAGTTGTTTTGAGATTTGAAGGTATATATCTTGGAAGGTTTTGTTGCTGAGAAATAAAAAAAGAATATTATGTGAGTTTGCTGTGTCAAGTACCCAGAAATCTGAAGCTGTTTCAAAGTGAAGATCAGTGGTTAAATTTTATTCCTCTTTAGGGAGGTGGCGACTCTGTAAGAATGAACCTGAGATTTTAAGGAGTTCTTCAAATTTTCAGTCAGAAGTGAAGTGAACAACAACAACAAATATACCCAGGTATTTACCATTCATGAGATAACTTTTGTTCCTTAGAAGGTGAAGCAAGTCACCAGGAAAATGATTATTGGTTCTAAGGTTACATACTTCTTGTTTTGAAAAGTTTCATTCAGAAATATCATGAGAAGTATGTTTGGTTATGAAGTTAATGATTACATATGTTTTGAAAAGAGAGTAAAATAGTAAGATGCATTATCATGGTAATGGTTCAATAGATGTTTGAAATTTGATGGATCTAGATGTAGTTCCTAGATCTGAAATTTCTTTGTCAAATTTAAAAGACATTGATAGGGAGATTAAAATACATCTTCAAAAGATCCAAGATAGATGCATCTTGTTTTTAATAAGGAAAGTAGGGAAGAGAAAGGTTGAATCATCATATGTTTTGAATGAAAGATTTATTGCTGCATTAAATGAGCTTCCAGTTGATGTTAGACCCCATCAGTCAGTTTGGATTGAATTATTTTTAGAGCTTGATGAGCCTGAATCAGTTAGTTGGTCTTCAAGTTTGAGGGAAGAAAGTGTTGCCACTATTAAAGAATGGATAGATGAGATTGAAATGACCAAATCTGAAAATATTCAAAGTTTTGAGTATAGTGATGGAGATGAATCCGTGAGTGGATATACCTCTTATGATGCTGAAAGTGACTCATATTCTTAGCATGACAGTGCAGACGTGTATTCAGAGCAAGAAGAAAATTGTGAAAGTATAGGTTATTGTTCAAATAGTCTTGAGCCTGTTGAGGTTTTAGATTTGAATAATATAGATCACCTTGTTGTCTTTATCAATCCACAAAGTGTTTGCAACCAAGGTTATGAAACTATGTTGCAACATATAGCAACACTTTATGATCAAAATGATAAAGGTCATGATGCAGATGCAAGTTGTTGTAATGACAAAACAAATGTGCATGAAGACATGAGCACTGCAGATTTAATGCATGCATCAGATTCGAACAATGTTTACAACATAGAAGATGAAGCCAAGGAAAATGAAAATGAAGGAGAAGGTTCACTAAGTAGTGAACAAATCTCAAAACTCTTAGCTGCTGATCTTAAGAAGTATACATACAAAAATGTCCCCAATCTCTCATACCCGATTAGTATATGTTTTGATATTGATGATGTTCTTGAAGGTCTGAGGTATGATACATATGATATTTCTTTCCCTACATTTGATTTGAATAATGGACGTACAAGATGAAAATGCATATAAGGTTGATAAATGTAATAATGTGGATTCATATGTTGATACGAAATTAGAATTTGATATGCATTGCATGGATCTTGATGTTAAAGAGAAAGACAAATCTGAAGTGGTTTTCCTAGATTTGCAATTGGTAAATGAACCATTGATAGGTGATCATGCATTTTCATGTTTGCAAAAGGCTAATATAAGGTGTAATCAGCATGCTAAGTTGCAGTCATTTTATGAGGAAATGTTCCTCTCTAGTTTGCAAGCCTGTATTATGGATGAGTGTTTTCCATTTTTGCAAACTAGCAATCAACATGTGCTTGATGTTCCCAGGGATTAGATGGAGCAGGGTTATTTTTCTCTTCAGCTGGGAAATAATTGTAAACAATATGACAATTATGTGTCATTTGATGGTCAACATTTTGAAGTGGGATCTATTTTTCAAAGATTGATTGACTACCAGCGTGCTGATTATCTTTTATGTGACGAGTTGATGAGAAGTTGTAGAGTTTGTGATCAGGCAAATGTAAATGAAACTTCTAGCTAACCCTTGATTCATGGAAATGAGAATCATGTGTTTGACATGGGTAAACATTGATTCCAATTTTGATGGCCTAGGGCCATATGTAAATAAGTTCTATTGTACAGTCTCCTTGCTTTCAGTTGTGTGGTTTTCAATAAGGAGCCTTGCTATTGGCTGGAATAAGGAACCCCTGTTTTGGAGAGTGAAGCTCATTGAAGATTTTAAAAGAAGAAGTGTCTTGTTTTTGGGTGGTCTAATCTGCCAAAGATTTTGAATTCTTGTGTTGATCTTGCAATCAACCATCCCCAGTCAGAGCTACTGTTGGGACTCATAAAAATCATGCTAAATTTGGTGACCCAATGAAGCCTTGCTTTATGGATTTCTCTTCGCGGCTTTGTTTTATGGTAGGGCAAGCACATTATTGTAATTCGTTTTGAACTTGAACCCTTGAACCTTTTTGGTTCAAGGTTCAAGGTTCAACCATTTCTCTTGTGTGAGTCATGGCTTTGTAATGTTTTTTAATAAGCAAGTGAGAATGCGTTAAGTCAGTTTTGAACCATTTCCAAAGCGGTTCATGGTTCATGATTCAAAATTCCCCTTTCTTTTGTTAAAGGTCTTTTCTCATTGCCTTTTTCCACTTAAGTGGAAGGGTCTGTGCATCATCAAGAGGGGCCCCCTTTTAAGTCTAGCCCTAGGCAGGTTCTGATAAAATTTTGATTTTTTCCTAAGTCCTATGTCTTTTTTTATGTATCTGTCGGGTTTCCTAAAGATCGAGCAAGTTTCTTTAGATCTTGCAGCTGTCACTATATCGCAACATAAAAGAGCTTGATGGTTATCGCTTGCGACTTGGTGACAAACCACTAGCGGTGAACCATGGCCGACAATTAATGCAAGCGGTTCAGGCAAATAAACATCCGCAGGCATTTGGGGAGGCATCAAAGTTTTATAAACAATGCAATTGCAGGTGTATAGTCTGAGCCCAGAGTAGAACCATCCTCTCTGCATAGTCCAAGGAAGCAATTTCAGTTGCCAGTGCCATCGGGTATAGACAGAGGCTTTTTCATGCTACACCGATGACCCAATGAAAGGGCCCAGGCATGGTCCACTTATCCCACATTGGCCGTAGGGAGGAGCATTTCAGTATTTAAAGGCAAAGCCCCATACATATTAAGTGTCAAAGCTTACTAGATTTTGGCAAGTAGCAGCTCAGAAGTGGTGGGCCCCTCGCACACATCTCAAAGTGCCCAAATTTTGTAGTGGAAAGGAAAAATAACCAGTGAGCAAGTCAGGCAGATCAACGATGATTGCAAAAGATCCAATGGATTTCTCTATATCACGACATAAAGATTCTCGCCAGATATCACCACGACTTGGCGACAAAGCACTGCCTAAAAGGGGTGAGCGGTTCAAGTTAAGGATCAAGCAGGTTTAAGCCGATCGAACGACCATCGCTATATCACCTTGTGAAAGTGCTCAACTGTTGATAGCCATGACTTGGTGACTGATGAGGTGGCAGACAAGTGGCAGACACATTGTGATGCCCTGGCACAAGAGAGAGCCACTCAGGAGAGGCTAATGATCAAGTAGATCGCTAAAATCCAATGGGAGATCTAAGGCAGATCAACGGTGGGGTGAAATTCTGGGGCTAACCATGACTATCACTATACCGTAGTTGTGAAGTGCCTGCAATGAATACCCTCGCAACAAGTGGCGCTAAGGTAAACTCTAAACAAATCATGAGGTGCCACGTGGTGACACGCAGCTGATGAGGTGGAAAGTCCAGTGGTGACACAAGGAAGACAGGTGGCGTGTCATCAAAATGAACATAGAGTAGACCTTGGCTTCAATGGACCTCTAAGTGGACTCATCGAAGGCATCAATTTCACCAACATGAAAGGTGTCGATGAAACAAGGGTTTCGATAAGACAAGAAAATGACTAGCCGAAGAGAAAGTTTGGCCAAAATACTGATGCCAAACAAACCAGACAAGACGGTGGGTCTGGTGGCGTTGATGTGGTAGATGAGGCTGTGCTTAGGTGGATCAGGTGGTGAACCAGAGGTTGACATGTGGCAGACCCAAAAGATAGGTGCTGCCTAGGTAGATCTCATAAATGAATCAGGGAGTGCAACATGGTGACACATGATAGAAGGAAGCAGATCAACCATGGTTAATGGTCAGGTAGATCAAGGAAGATCAGACAGTGATGCAAAATATCTGATGGTGGTCTCTATACCGCAATGAAAAGATTCCCGCCGAGTTATCATTGTGACTTGGTGACTAAGAACGTGCAGAAATGGAAAGCAGCCCAGGCATTAAGAATCAAGCAAGTTGAGGGAAGATCTACAACCGTCGCTATACCACCATGTGAAGAAGCTCAATTTTTTTCCCATGCAACATGGAAACTAGCCAGGTGGTAGTTGAGGTGTTCGTTCAGGGGGGCTCAGTGCGAATTAGGCTGTGCCATGTGGCAAGGAGTAGAAGAAGAATCAGGGTGGGCCCAAGTCCATGTTGGCAAATGCACACTCCAATGAGACATTGTAGGTGATTGAAGGTTTTGTCATTGATGGCAACCTTACAATCCTATGTCACCGACAAGGCAATCCATCGACACTAGCAAAGTTAGATTCTACACTAGCACACAGACCACCGGCACTGGCAGTGAAAGGAAGCATACCAGCACAAAAGCCGACATGAATTTTATTGTTAATATATTTTGTTTATTATTGCAAAATCATTGTAAGCCAACTTGGCAAGTTGTAAAATGACTCTTATATAAGAGAGTTCATTGTAGAACATTGAAAAAAGAGAGACGTAATGAATGGAGGAACGTAATTAAGCGAAATAAGGCAGACCTATTATGCGAATTATAGGTTAAGGGTTTATGTATGAAGCAAAGCTATAAACCAGTACTGGATCTGGCATAGTAGATGCTATTTTGAAGCAGTACAAGACATTGGATTTATATAATCCATTTTGTAAGTCAGTGAGACTTCCCATTTTGTAATTGAGTAGTGAGCTCTAGGCACTTGGCCATCCTGCATGTGCAGGCCCCTCTTGTAGCAATAATATTCTCTTATTGGCCAGTAAGTGAATATTGTGGGTCACAAAGCCCACCGAGGTTTTTCCCACACCGGGTTTCTTCGTTAAAATATTGTGTTATGGTGTGTTTTTCATGTGGTTCTTTTTATCTCTGTTTATTGCAATACTTTCTATTTACCGGTACACAGTTCTAATTTTCTCTACATGTTTTAAGTTAAGAAAATCTTATTACCGGTTAGATACTGATTCACCCCCCCTCTCAGTATCTGTGGGAATCCTAACAATTGGTATCAGAGCCTGGTCCTCTATTTTTCAGAAGCCTAACAACTTGAGAAAGATCTTGACACCGGTTGAGATGGAAAACTTAATGAAGCAACTAGAAGGAGCTCTCTCAGACTATGATGCAGAAAAATTGAAAAATATCAAACTTGAAGATGATCTAAAGGCTGCTCAGGATATTATTCAAGCACTTCAAGAAAATCTTACTATTTAAAGAAACAAGAGAAGAGAACTTTGTGAAAAGATGCAAAGTGAGAATGATAAAAAAGAAACTCTTAGTGATCTGATGAATAAGCCGAAACAAGAAAACATGACAACAAAGAATGAGATGCAGGATATGACTATGAGATTTTGTAAAGAAATTGAAGATAAAAAGAAGAATGAAGAAGACTTGACTAGAAGATCGAATGATGCTGCAAATGAAAATACAAGACTTAGTTATGAAAATGATATGTTGAAGACAGATCTAATGCATGCACAAAATGACTCAAATGAACTCATGAGACAAAAAGGTATCTTGGAAGGAGAACTGGCTGCTGCAAATCAACATAAAGAAACATTCAAGAAAAGCTCAGAAGAACTTAGTGACTTGTTGAAGAATCAGAAACCTAATGGTGACACTAATGGTCTTGGCTTTGAAACTGGTGAAAGCTCCGGTACTGCAAACACATAGGATCATGGAAAACCAGTAAGACAACCTACTACTTATAAATTTAATGGCAAATGCTTTAACTATAACAAGTATGGTCATAGAGAAAATCAATGTAGATCTAGAAATTATCAGAATACTAGTACACCCACTGGTCAAAGTTCAAAATGCAACAAAGTTGGTCATAATTCTGAAAATTGCAGAATGAATGTGAGATGTTATATTTGTGGAAGATTTGGACATTTATCTAATCAATGCAAAACACAAATCGGCATAGGTTATGGGAAGGCTATTCAGAAAAATAATGTGACTTGTTATGCATGTAACAAGATTGGACATATTGCAAAATTTTGTAGAAGTAAGTCCTCACCGATAAACAATAATGGTGCTAGTTTGAAAGGTAAAGAAAAGGTTGAAGAAGTAAAGAGGGAATTCTCAAAATAATGGATCAGGAAATCAAAACTAAATACTCCTCCACCGGCAGAACAGAGTAACACTCCACCAGTAGAAGGAAGTAACACTCCACCGACAGGAGAGTCTTCATCTAACTAAAGAAAATTTCTTTGAGGGTTTGGAAAACAAATTTGAAACATGCTATTATTCCCTCGGTTGATGGTAAGAAGTTAAAATTACTTCCATACCGGCAGATATGTTAAGTGATTACTTAACCGACAAGCATTAAATATGGTGGTTGGCAAAATTAACATTATAAATCAGTGTTTTTGTCTCCATTCTACTTCACCGAGCATTCAAACATTCGAAGAGCGCGAAAATTTTGAGCTAAGGAATTTCAAGCAAAGAAGCAAAGCAATTTAGCAATCAATCTTTCTAAAGGCAGAATAAGGTATTTATAATCATGGCATCCTCTTCTATACCTGAATTCATAGCAAACCCTACTGTAGTGAAAGTAATCAAGCGCCCTAGGCCCATTTTTTAGTTAGTTCCCGAAATAGCAAAGAAGGATGATAATGTTGGTGCTTTTTCTCAAATCCCCAAAGGAGTAGTTTTTGTAGAAGACCCTAGGATGTATATTCATTTCCATATAGAAGAATTAGGAGATGAAGAAATTAATAACATGTACAAGACTATTATTTGTGATGATTCTGGTAATGTGAAACCTGAACACAAAATAATTGAAACCCTAGGATTCACATAAATTCTCCACATTCCGGATTTTCCTAAGGATGTGATAAGGACAGTGTTGAGCAGGGTTCATGGTGAATTTTTCTGGCTGGATTCAATTCACAAAATAACTAAAGAGGCAGTAAAAGCTATAACAGGCTTACCTTCCACCGGTAATAGACCTGACAAGACAAAGAAGGTCTCAAATGACCTAGTAATGAACCTAATAGGTGCAACATCCGACAAAAGGTCTTTAAGGGTGAATGATGTAATTGACATAAATGTGAGATTCATTAGCATGATTCTAGGCTACAAAACAACACATGCAAACAGACTAAATTCAGTTTCCAGCTTATGCATAAAGAGTGCTCATGACATGATTAAGGATAATGTGAAAATTGATGTGTGTGAATGGTTGAAGGATGAATTGATTGACAATCTGGGAAAGATCAAGAAGGATAAGAAAGGGACATTTAGATTTGGCAACTTACTTGTTTGCTTAATGCTACATATAACCAAACAGGTGCTCGGTATAGGTAATAAGAACCTTGGATTTGACATACCGGTAGGCAAACAATTATCTGACTTATTGAACAACATGGGTGAAAACAAAGAGAAGAATATTAATGAGTACTTTCAAGCATTAAAGGAAAGAATGAACGCTACTGTCAGACTGTCACAAGAAATTGTAAATAAATATAAGGATGACATATGTTTTGTGATTAAGAAGGATGAGATCTGGATGGAGGCAGTTATCCTAAGAACAATTTGGGTTATTGAAATGGGTTATGAGACAGATGATCACATCATTGAAACATATGCAAAAGCCCTTTTGGAAGCACCCAAGGAACCTAAGGAAGAGGTATTTGGCAGTGCTAAAACCATTGAAAATCAAATTCAATCCAAGAAGAGAGTGATGAAAGTAGAAGCAACAGTGAGGAGAGGATCAAGGAAGGCTAAGGCTATAGATGACACAATTCCAATTTTGAAGATGATAGCTCCAAAATGTAATGTAGATAATAAGGATTCTTTGAGTCAACTTGACACTTTGTCTAAGTATATTACTGATAGCACAGTGACAGTTGAACAAATAAAGGAGGACACATTCAAAGAGAGGTTAGAAAAGGAAAAATATAAATTCTTTGAGGAGCAAATAAAGAAGTGTACATGGCAGTTTGACACACTTCTACCAGAATTATGTATCACATTAAAGGAATTCAAAACTTTGTACAGAGATACTTGTAAGACTAACTTTTTGACAGTTGATATAGACAAGAAGATCAACAAGATACAGGAGGAAATAAATCAACTAGCTGACAATTTTATTAATTCATCTGATTCATTATCAGTTTTTGAGCAAAAGATAACAGGTTTTGAGGAAAAATTACTAAAGCTAGAAAGAGAAAAGGAGAGAATAAAAAGTAAGGCTAAGGATATGAAATTAAGACTAAGTCCAAAACTGGACTACCTAGCATCCTTAAGGAAAGAAATATATGATGCATTGGTACAAGGACAGAAAACACCGGCAGAACAAATGCAACACCTCACCGGTATAGTTCAGAGGATAGAGGCCGCAGTAAAAGACAGTAAAAAGTTCATTGAGAACTTGAATCTAGTTTTGGCAGATCTTTTTTCAGATTGTAACCAACTGGTTACAAGGTTGAGACAAGAAACTACACTCTATTGACACTTTGACAACTTTTGTCATTGATGCCAAAGGGGGAGTAGTGGTATGAGAAAAATCCAATAACTTAGGGATCATCTGCTTAGGGGGAGCACACATTTTTGGTCACAGTTTTTGGACTTCAATTTTTGGATACTCTTTTGAATTTTTCTCATGAGTGTTGCCATCAATGCCAAAGGGGGAGATTGTTGGAAAATGCACACTCCAATGAGACATTGTAGGTGATTGAAGGTTTTGTCATTGATGGTAACCTTACAATCCTATGTCATTGGCAATGCAATCCACCGACACTAGCAAAGTTAGATTCTACACCGGCACACAGACCACTGGCACCGGCAATGAAAGGAAGCATACCGACATAGAAGCCGACATAAATTTTATTGTTAATATGTTTTGTTTATTATTGCAAAATAATTGTAAGCCAACTTGGCAAGTTGTAAAATGACTCTTATATAAGAGAGTTCATTGTAGAAAATTGAAAAAAGAGAGATGTAATGAATGGAGGAATGTAATTAAGCGAAATAAGGTAGACCTATTATGCGAATTATAGGTTAAGGGTTTATGTATGAAGTAGAGCTATAAATCGGTACTGGATCTGGCATAGTAGATGCTATTTTGAAGCAGTACAAGACATTGGATTTATATAATCCATTTTGTAAGTTAGTGAGACTTCCCATTTTGTAATTGAGTAGTGAGCTCTAGGCACTTGGCCTTCCTGCATGTGCAGGCCCCTCTTGTAGCATTAAAATTCTCTTATTGGCTAGTAAGTGAATATTGTGGGTTACAAATCCCACTGAGGTTTTTCCCACACCGGGTTTCCTTGTTAAAATATTGTGTTATGGTATGTTTTTCATGTGGTTGTTTTTATCTCTATTTATTGCATTACTTTCTGTTTACCGGTACACAGTTCTAATTTGCTCTACATGTTCTAAGTTAAGAAAATCTTATTACCGGTTAGATACTGATTCACCCCCCCCTCTCAGTATCTATGGGAATCTTAACAGTCCAGTGGCAAGACCAAGTGGTGAGTAGATGGATCCAAAGGCAAATCAAGATGTGCCACATGTCGGGCCCACTAGAAGAGAAAGTGATAGAGGGAGCCGCTTAGGCGAGGTAAAGGCCAGGGAAGTCAAGGCAGATCAATGATGATTTAGGGAGATCAATGGCTGTCGCCAAGTCACAACAAAAAGTTGCTTGATAGCTAATAGCTAAGACTTGGTGACCAAGAAGTGGGGCCTGATAAAGAAGAAGAGCAATTTGGAGGAAATAAAGAACAAGAAAGTATGAGGGAGATCGACGGTGGTCACTGATCTGCAGTCCGAAGATGCATGATGAATATCCATCGCTGATCAATGACAAGGAAGAAACAAAGAGCTTCATTCCGATGGTGAGTCTAGGTGTTGTTGAGGTGGTAGGATAAGGACAACAGAGCCAATTAGGGGGTACCATTTGGCAAAGATGCATGGTAGAGATCTGTGCGGCAAGATTCAAATATTTAAAATATAATTTCAGACTGTGGTGAAAAGGCAGAAACTTTAATGATCGACCTGTTGGGAAAAATGGTGTCTCAACCTTGCATTTATGCGAGGTTACTATTTATAGTAAGTTTTCATTTGAGCACGAAATGGTGCGAAACTCTCCCTAAAGCTTCTGGTTGGTTAGATAAGCATTCCAGTAAAGTTGCGTCGCGAGGTCACAGCTAGTTTTGAAGATATTAATGTTTTCGTCTTGGAGGGGTGCAATAAAATATTTAAACTTAATTTTGGAGACTTTAGAGGCTCCAAAATGCCCTGAAAAGTGGCCGTAACCGGCAAAGCAGGTTATGAGGTGATAGAGCACTTCGCGAGCTTTCCGGCGCTTCAAACAGTTCGTCAATCGGACACCCGGCTCTCAAGTTATGGCCTCCGGAAGTTTGTACTCCTGAAATAGGAAAAATAATTTGTATCGGATACATAAATGAGCTGTAAAGGGGAGCGACACATGTTGATGTGTGCTTTAACATGTCATAGGGCATCTAGAAGGGAGATAAGGTCGGCTACACCTTATTGGGTGGTTTTACCCCATGGTTTTGTAATACCGTTTGACGGTTTCTTGTATTGTATCTCCTATTTATGAGGTGTGTGAGATAGAGGTTGTGTGTAAGAGTCTTATGGCTATTGAGTTGCCTATGAATCTCTGATTAGTGGTACTCCTACGAAGAGCTTGCTCTGCAAGTATGTTGTAATCTATTTTTCATTGCTGAATAAAATATTGAGCTGCTTTTGGAGGGTGGGGTTTTTCTCCCGAAAGGGTTTTCCCCACGTAAATCATTGTGTTGTGGTATGATTGCTATTATATCTATTTCTATTTTCTGTAACTGTTGTAACGATCTGAAAAAAGTTTTGCATTACCCTCCTCTCAAGGTTAGTGTAGAAAGTTGTTTCCGCTACTTAACTTCCTTACAAGTGGTATCAGAGCTTGATCACCTTTGGTTTCAATTGTGGGCAGTTGGGTTTTTTGAACTAATCCAGATTTGAGTGGGAGCTTGTGTAGAAGACACTTTTTGATCTTGTTGCAGGAATATTCAGATGGCGAGTTCGTGAGGGAGAATAGAGGTGGAGAAATTTAATGGAAGTAATTTTGAGATGTGGAAGCTGAAGATGGAAGATCTGCTAATAGATCGAGATCTTTGGGATGCTATTGATGCGAATGTCCAAAGGCCCTCAGATCCTACTGCGGCAACTCAATATGATGTTATGGACCGAAAAGCGAAGGGTCTAATCAGACTGTGCCTGGCAGACTCTGTTCTAATCAATGTCCATGAAGAAAACTCTGCAAAGAAGCTATGGACTAAGCTTGGTGAGATGTATCAAGTGAAATCTTTATTAAATCAAATTTTCTTAAGAAAGAAATTGTATTCCTTGAAGATGGAAGAGGGTGGACGAATTGCAGACCACCTGGAAGCATTCAATATGTTGGTGGCTCAATTAGTATCCATCGGTGTTAAGATGGACGAGGAGGAGAAATGTCAGATCTTGCTTTGTTCTTTGCCTGATTCGTGGGATTCTCTTGTTATGGCTATCGGTAGTACTTATGTTGTTTTGAAATCTGAAGACGTGGTGGGTGCTCTACTCGGTGAAGAGATGCGAAGGAAGGTATCCATCAGTTCAAAGGAAGCCCTAACCGTTCGTGGAAGACCTAAAGAGAAGAATGAGAAGCGCGGCAAGTCCAAATCCAAAGGGAGATTGAAATCTCCTGGAAAGTCCAAAGTCATTTGCTGGAACTGCGGTAAACTGGGTCACATTCGTAAGGATTGCAAAGAAGAAAAGAAGAAGAAGAAAAAGAAAAAGTTTGATTCTGATTCTGAGTTCGACAAGGAAGATGGCGATGCCTTTATTGCGGCTTTGGCGACTCATGCAGGTAATGATGCCTGGCTAATTGACTCAGGTGCATCTTTTCATATGACTTCCAATAGAGATTGGTTTTCTGAATATGAAGGATTTAATGGAGGTAAGGTGTACTTGGGTGATGATTCACATCTAGACATTGTTAGTCGAGGTAAAGTTAGAATCAGGTTTTCTGATGGTAGAATAAAAATGATTAATGGTGTGCTGCATATCCCTGGATTAAAACGAAACCTGTTATCTGTGAGCAAACTGATAGATGCAGGTGTGCAGGTAGTCTTTTCTGAAGCAGGATGTAAGATGATTAAGGGTGCTATGGTAGTTGCTAGAGGTGTCAGGTTTGGCACTTTGTATAAGCTTGAAGCATACACTGTTGAATGTAATAGCACTTCTGTAAAAAGCAAATCTGCGGATACTTCACTAGAAGATTTGAAGGTTTCACCTTTAGCAGATGGAAATGGTTTTTGGGTACCTAAGGGTGCTCTTTCATCTGAAGCAAAGTTACCTGCAGAGAAGACTATGTTATGGCACCAGAGACTTGGCCACATTGGAGAAAAGGGTCTAAGGACCTTGAAAAATAAAAACCTTGTTGAAGGTTTGAATGACTGTAATCTTGACTTTGATTTCTGTGAGCATTGCATTTATGGAAAACAAAACCGCGTTCAGTTTTACTCGAGTTCTCATAAAACTTGTGGTGTTTTGGATCTTATCCATTCTGATGTGTTTGGTCCAGTAGATGTCTCTTCGATTGGAAAATCTACATATTATGTTTCATTTATTGATGATTTTAGTAGAAGGACATGGGTTTATTTTCTAAAGAGTAAATCTGAAGTTTTTAGTCGTTTTAAAGAATTTAAAGCAATAGTTGAGTTGCAGACTGGAAAGAAAATAAAATGTTTGAGAGCTGATAATGGCGGTGAGTTTTGCTCTAATGATTTTGATAGATTCTGTAAAGACTGTGGAATTAACAGGCAGAAGACAAGTCCGTATTCTCCACAGTAGAATGGAGTTGCAGAAAGAATGAACAGGACACTGATGGAGAAGGCTAGGAGTATGTTGAGTGGTGCTGGTCTCGAACAAAAGTTTTGGGCTGAAGCTGTTGCCACTGCTTGCTATCTGATTAACAGGTCTCCTACATCAGCTCTTGTTGATAAAACGCCTATGGAAGCATGGTCAGGTCACAAGCCTTCATTGAGACATCTTAGAGTTTTTGGTTGCGAGGCATATGCACATGTGCCAAAGGAGAAGCGAACAAAGTTGGAGAACAAGGCTGTGAAATGTATCTTCATCGGGTATAGTTATGGTGTGAAAGGATACAAGCTTTGGGACCCTGTTGCACAAAAGGTAATTCACAGTAGAAGTGTTATTTTAGAGAAATTAAGTCTCCTTCTGTTACATTGTAGCCAGAATAGACTAAAAAAGAAGATGTGATTCAACTTCCTTCTACACCTGAAAGAGTTGAATCGAGACCCCTAGATAGGCAAGAAGTTGAGGAGAGCTCGTCTAGCTCTGAATCTTCAGAAGAGGAGGAAGAACCTCCAACTCAGCTTGTTTGAAGGTCTACAAGACATAAACAACCACCTAAAAGGTATTCACCTAATGATTGGAGATGTATTTTTGCTCTGAATACTAGTGTGGATGAACCGAAATCTGTAGAAGAGGCATTAGGTATGAATGATGCAGAATCCTGGAAGATTGCTATGGAGGAAGAAATGGCAGCTTTGAAAAAGAATGATACATGGGATCTTGTACCATTGCCTGAAGGACGAAAACCTGTTGGTTGTAAATGGGTGTTCAAGAAAAAGATTGGTTCAGATGGAAGCATTGAGAAGTATAAAGCAAGGTTGGTTGCAAAAGGCTACTCTCAGGTTGAGGGTGTTGATTACAGTGAGATATTTTCTCCTGTTGCAAAAATGACGTCCATTAGATTTTTGCTTTTTATTGCTACTGCTTATGATTTAGAGGTTGAGCAAATGGATGTGAAAACTACTTTCCTTCATGGTGATTTGGAGGAAGATATTTATATGACACAGCCGGAGCACTATGTGGTGAAAGGCAAAAGTAATTTGGTCTGTAAATTGAAGAAATCTTTGTATGGCCTCAAACAAAGTCCTAGGATGTGGTACCAGAAATTTGATACATATGTGTTGAGTTTGGGATTTGAATGTTCTAAATCAGATCACTATGTTTATTATAAATCTTATGGTGATCATTTCTTATTCATTGCATTGTATGTTGATGATATGTTATTCATTGGTAAAGGGAAAGGTATGATTTCAGAACTGAAGTCTCAGCTCGCTGCTAAATTTGAAATGAAAGATCTTGGTGCAGCAAAGCACATTCTTGGGATGGAAATTAGAAGAGATAGGGTGAACAGAAAGCTATGGCTAGGCCAGAGTAAGTATGTGAATTCAGTGTTACAGAGGTTCAACATGCAGAATTGTAGACCATTGAGTGTTCCTTTTACAGTTGGAATGAAACTATCTGTTTCAGATTGTCCTACATCCCCATTGGAGATGGAAGACATGAGCAGAGTGCCTTACCAGAGTGCGGTTGGAAGCTTGATGTATGCTATGGTCTGTACTAGACCAGACATTGCCCAAGCAGTGGGAGTACTTTCTAGATATATGTCTAATCCTAGTAGAGTTCATTGGGATGCAGTCAAAAGAGTCTTCAGATATTTGAAGGGTACTTCAGAGTATTCTTTGTGTTATCATGGTAATTCAGTTGGAGACATGACTTCCCTTGATATCCATGGTTATGTGGATTCAGATTGGGCAGGTGATATTGATAGCAGAAGATCCACCAGTGCTTATATGTTTACTTTGTTTCGTGGTGCAATTAGTTGGATGAGTAAGTGATAGGCTGTGGTTGCTTTATCCACTACTGAAGCAGAGTATATGGCAACTACTCATGCTTGTACAGAGGCCATTTGGCTTAAGAGACTGTGTTCGGATATTGGAATAAAACAAGGTACAGTGACAGTTTACTGTGACAGTCAGAGTGCAATTAGCCTAGCTAAGAACCCGACATTTCATGCCCGGACCAAACATATTGATGTTCAGTATCATTTTGTTAGAGATATGGTCGAAGATGGTAGGGTGAAGCTAGTTAAGGTGGAAACTTTGATGAAGGTTGTAGATGCTTTAACTAAGGCTGTGAGCATAGAGAAGTTTAGATGGTGTTCAGAGTCTATGGGCCTTATGGCCCCTAGCAATTGATTCATTGTGTTGACATTCCCTTCCGCTCTTGCAAGGTGTTCGACAAGTGGGAGATTTGTTGGGAAAAATGGTGTCTCAACCTTGCATTTATGTGAGGTTACTATTTATAGTAAGTTTTCATTTGAGCATGAAATGGTGCAAAACTCTCCCTAAAGCTTCTGGTTGGTTAGATAAGCATTCTGGTAAAGTTGCGTCGCAAGGTCACAGCTAGTTTTGAAGATATTAATGTTTTCGTCTTGGAGGGGTGCAATAAAATATTTAAACTTAATTTTGGGGACTTTAGAGGCTCCAAAATGCCCTAAAAAGTGGCCGTAACCGGCGAAGCGGGTTATGAGGTGATAGAGCACTTCGCAAGCTTTCCGGCGCTTCAAACGGTTCGTCAATCGGACACCCGGTTCTCAAGTTATGGCCTCCGGAAGTTTGTACTCCTGAAATAGGAAAAATAATTTGTATCAGATACATAAATGAGCTGTAAAGGGGAGCGACACATGTTGATGTGTGCTTTAACATGTCATAGGGCATCTAGAAGGGAGATAAGGTTGGCTACACCTTATTGGGTGGTTTTAGCCCATGGTTTTGTAATACCGTTTGATGGTTTCTTGTATTGTATCTCCTATTTATGAGGTGTGTGAGATAGAGGTTGTGTGTAAGAGTCTTATGGCTATTGAGTTGCCTCTGAATCTCTGATTAGTGGTACTCCTGCGAAGAGCTTGCTCTGCAAGTATGTTGTAATCTGTTTTTGATTGCTGAATAAAATATTGAGCTGCTTTTGGAGGGTGGGGTTTTTCTCCCGAAAGGGTTTTCCCCACGTAAATCATTGTGTTGTGGTATGATTGCTATTATATCTATTTCTATTTTCTGTAACTATTGTAACGATCTGAAAAAAGTTTTGCATTACCCTCCTCTCAAGGTTAGTGTAGGAAGTTGTTTCTGCTACTTAACTTCCTTACACGACCTGCCGAGGGATTGATGGCTAAGGGATTATTTTTTGCCCGATATATAAGTGTTATATATTGTTAGAAAGCTCTCGATCCGAGGAATCCATTTCTTTAATCAAGTGTAACTCATGAAAATTTTTTGTGGGGTAGTTTCCTCAGTATCTCAGATTGGATTTTTTCAGTTTGTTAGAAAGGTTTTCTGCAGAACAAGTTGTGCGAAATAGTTAATGTTGAAAGATAGGGTAGTTGCCATTGTCAGAGAATAATATCTGATTTTGTTCTCCCTACCTTCTTATTTGAGAGTCTTCTCATTTTGTAAGGGGTTCTCGATTTTTTGTGAGCAAGGCTCTTGAATCTTGGTTTCCAATTCTGAGTTTTTTCCAAATTTGTAATACAATGTCCCTTTTTCAAGTAATAGAGTATCTTCTTGCTGTAGATGTTTTCTGTTATAGGTCACATATATGTAAGGCATATATATAGTTTATTGGATTGTCTCTAGGCCTTCTTTGATTTGCAATAAATCTAGTCTTCAAGGGAGTTTGGGTTTGTCCTCTCAAAGTGAGAGTATAATGGTTGTTCTTAGGTACTCTTCAAGGAAGAGTTTAAATTCTATGAATAATCATTTTGGATTTAGGATAATGTCTGGATATGTATGATCCTTTGTTTGAGTTTAGAATGTATTAATGTCAGGCATTAATACAGGGATATCTTTCTCAATAAATTGGATTTGCAATAGAGGTTTATATTTGCATATTGATGTATGATTCCATGCCCTTGGATAAGGCACTGATCTTGCAGATTATGGGAATCCTCAGAGATTTTAAAATCAAATATATATTTACTCTTTATGTTTGTAGTTTTAGTTTGTTCCACCTATCTCATGCTCCAATCTAGTTGAGATGTCAATGTAGATCTAGCCCATTTGCAGTAACCTCCTTATTGTTGAGCCTTTTGAGATTCATCTTCTTTTATTGATGCCATATGTCAGTGACTGGTTATATTTTGTGCATCAAAAGGGTGTCCCCCCCTCGGTCTAGTAGAACCTGAAGTGTAGGAGGATCATTAGGATCCTATGTTATGTTGTCCAAGCCTTGAAGCTTTTCATTGATTGATATTGGCTATTTCATAGATAGATTGTAGGTCAACTTGGGTTTCTCTTTTTTGAGAACAACAAGTCTGACAAGGAGAAGGCCTCTATCATCAATTTCCTTAAGAAAACAATGGAAGATTTTAATAACTTCAAAAAATACTATGAAGTTAGGATGGCTACCCAGAAAGAGCAAATTGCAAAAATTAAGGAGTCCATCAAAGTTGTTCTTAAGACAAGTCGTGGTGTGATTGGTGCCACAATGGAAAGCTTCAAGAACATGATTTGCATCCTTGAAGAGAAGTTCCAATTGAAAGATGTAGTGGATGTGGAAACCAATAATGAACAAGACATATCCACGAGCCCCAGTAAAAGGACAAGAGTCAATTTGAAGAGAAAGGTATTGGGACCTCCTCCTAACTTTCAAAATCTTAAGATCACTAACACTATGATTGAGATAAAAAAAGAGATGGAAAAATCTATGAACCAACTGGAGTAGTGTTGGTTTTTTGTTGTCCTTATGCTAGTTCTAGTTCTACTGGTGTTTCTATGTTTGGTTTTATCTATTGGTATCTAGTTTTGTAATTTTGGTTTGTTGAGATAATGCCCCTCTGATGTAATGTTTTTTTTTTTTTTTCTATGGGGCTAGTTGGATCTTGTGGTCTTCTTAGGCTTAATTCCTTGTTAAGTCTATCTACTACTCTCTTATTTTTTGTTAAAGGGTTTTGGATCCTTTCAAAACCTATTTTTTCCTTAATCATAAACAACACCCCAAAGGAACCATTAGCGTCAGTAATGAGAAAACTAGCATTTCACCATATGTATTTAGCCACTAACTAGAAAGTATCTATATTCATTTTAACTTCTTGGATTAGGAGTATATCAATCTTCTTCTCAAGGAGACAATGCTTGAGAGTGCGTTATTTTTTAGGGCTATTGAGGCCTCTCATATTCCAAGAGAGGAACTTCATTTACAAATGTTTGAGGAGGACTCTAAGGTCTTTTGCCTTCAATTCACAATGTCTCTTGCGACTTTCTTTTGTCTTGTAAGGTGCTAGGAGGGATGATCTACCTTTGTGTTGGCCCCCACATCTATTTCACTATTCCTCATTTTATTTTCTTTTTTTGTTGTCCATCCATCCCCATCTAGGAGAACACTCAAAGTAGCACCCAGGGATAGTACAGTATGCATAGGGGACTAGACCACTAGAGATGCAAAGCGAATGTTCAAGAGTGAAGATCCAACAAGAGGTGCCTTGGGAGAAAACAAATCATCCACCAGGATACACTTGGATCTGAGGCTTTGGACAAGAGTGGTAAGGATAAGAATCTCACCTTAATTTAGGGATCATAGTGAGTCCATGGATTGAGTATTTGGAACAGGAGAGTCATATTGCAGTATTGAAGGGGGCATCTAGAGGGGTTTACAACACCCTATTTAGGTAGGGTTTCCATAATTTTGAGGATCTCATCAATAAAGGGACCATTCAACCCCCACATCCATTTGCAGATGAACTCGGTCTTTCAGCTTTTGGGGTTATCTTTTAGGGGCTTTGTAGTCAGAAACAAGATTGCTAGATTTGCAACAGTTTTGACAAAAAAAAATAGTGGCATTTTTATACTGAATGGTTTTAGTCCATTTTCCTAATTTGGATTGTAGAGAGATAAAATTAGGAAGGGTTTTATATATCCACATTCACACTAAAGAAAGGAAACACTAACCTGGATTTGGGTTTAGTAACCCCATTAGTAGAGACAAAGCATCCAATAAAGTTACCAATGCATTTGAAATTTTCTTCATCCCAAAACTCTAATGGGAGATTGGGTAAGTAGATCCAATCCATTTTGAACCTACTAGATATGGTTTTATTGACATATACATGTTTGTAATAAACCATAATTGTTGATATGTCCCGATATTTTTAGTTGTACCATTGATACTTAAAGTATATGATTAAACACCAAACAAATTAATTTATATTGTCCTTATAGAAAAATTCTAAATAATGTGTTGCTTTTATGTTTATGTAAATGAATCTTCTTGTGACTATTATTAAATAATATAGAAACAACATTGTCTTATATTTTATTCGTATAATAATTCATATATCTTTTCATACAAAAAATGTTATTCTAGAGATAAAATCAAATAGTCTTCGAACATGACAATATTTTGAAAATCTTCTTGAAACTTGTTTGGAATTCTTTTGTTATAGAATTTTCCTTCCTTACAAAGAATCTCTTTCTTTTATGTTTTTTCAAACTCTGTAGTAATTTCCATTATGATTGATATTCATTGTTAACTTCTCATATGCATGTTATTTTAGTTCCTCTTTTCTTTTAATTGTATAAGTTCTTCAATATATGATTCTAGAACTTTTTATCATTGTTCTTTCTTTTTTTTCCAAAATAAAAAATATATTATTTGTTAGGATAACCAGTGAACAACTTGGGGGGGGGGGTGAATCAGTTGTTCATAGATTCTAACTTTTAATCCACAATACAACCTTAGACAAATCAAGTACCAGTAAAGCACATACAGATGCCGATAGGAATAGATATCGGTAAACAATATAATTTAACAATTAACTAGATAATCAATGCAAAGGAACCATACCACATAACACCATGATTTGTATGTGGAAAACCCGAAAAGGGAAAAACCACGGTGGGAAGCCCACCCACAGTCAGATGATACTTCTGTAGAATGTATTTGTTACAATGAGGGGCCTGCACTTGTAGGAAGGCACACTGCCTAGAGCATACTGCTCATTAAAAAGTCTCACTGACTACAGAGAGGCTACAACCATCTCAAGATAAATGGACAACAATCCAATAGAGTGAATTGCTAGAAATAACATCTACCATGCCTGATTATAGTCCTGGTTAATCTCAATGTCGGAGGACTAAATCCTCTCCTGAATCCAATTCGATCACCAATGATCGACCAACTCCTCTGCCTGAATGATATTACAATATTCGCACATTACATTCCTTGACCATGACCTTTTTCAATAACCATTATACATTACAAAGAGTTTCTACCTCTTATTTATACAAACCCAAAGGCCTAAACCGATTAGGTCAGCCACCTAAAATATATTACAATAAGATCATTACATTATTCCTTATTACAATAATATGCCATGTCTGCTTAAGACCAAAACAATAATAAAAAATACATAAATCATCTTGAAACATCTCGGTAACATGTAGAGTACATGTTAGTATGATACCAGTCCATAACCTAGATAGGTACCGGACCTATTTTGGGTCCACCATGCAATAATAATGTCTTCAAGAAGTTTGAAGTATGATCGAAGAACATCTTCAACATCCTGAAATCCATGAAGAAGCTATACCAACACCAATTATGCATCCTGTCATGATTTCTCAATGAAAGCTCTGTCGGTACAGCCTTAAACCAGGGTCGGTAAGGGTTTACCAGAGTGTATGATAGCATCCGATTACCAAACCAATACCAACTTCCCAAAACATGCTCATGGAGAATATAACACATGAAATCAAACATACTTCACTAATCCAAACATGCCGAAAGTGTCCAACAGATAGTCTCTTCTACCAGTAACACTAGCTCTTCTATCGGTAACCAAAACCTGTCTGCTGGTAACCAATCATAACAACTAGTGTTGAAATCAATGACAAAACATCAATGCAACACATAATCAATTTATCCATAATGCCAACAATCTCCCTCTTTGGCATTGATGGCAACACTAGATGTGAAAAAAATGTCTAAGTACCAAGAAGTGCCAAACATGTCTCCCCCTATGAATGATATCTCTGTAAGGTTTTGAATGATTTTTCACATTACTATCACTCCCCCTTTGACATCAATGCCATAAATCTAACAAAAATATCAAAGTAATGATATAAACCTCTGAATCTCAAAGTTGACTACTCCCCCTGAGTAGTAGCACCACTCATCAGTGCCAAAATGAATAATGTCTCTAATAATGCATGGTGGACCGATGACAAACTTCATCAATCAAGTCTCTTCTAGAGGGGCATAAACTCCTAATCTATCTCTCAAATACTCAAATGATTCCTTAGACAATGGTTTAGTGAATATATCTGCAATCTGTTCTTTAGTGTTCACATAAACCAATTTGACTTCCTTTAGATCTACCTTGTCCTTCAGAAAGTTATACTTTATTGAAATATGCTTAGTCTTAGAGTGAAATACCAGATTCTTAGACATGTCAATAGCTGTAGAGTTATCACAGTAGATAAATACCGGTTCACTACAGTTTACCCTGATATCCTTCAACATTTGCTTCATCCACAAGACTTGAGTGCAATTAGTTGTTGCTACAACATACTCAGCTTCTATAGTAGATAAAGAAATGCATGACTATTTTTTGCTGATCCATGAAACCAATTTATTTCCAAGAAAGAAAGCTCCACCAGAAGTTCTCTTCCTATCATCAGTATCTCCTGCCCAATCTGAGTCAGTATATGCCCATAAAGTGAAATCATCATTTTTAGAATACCATATACCATATTCTGTTGTTCCTTACAAATACTAGAATATCCTCTTTACTGTACATTCATGATTTTCTATAGTATTAATTTGATATCTTAAAACAGTACTTATTGCATTCATAATATTAGGTCTAGTCTAAGTCAGATATAATAGACCACCAATCATAAACTCATACCTAGTCGGATTTACCAGTGTAGAAGTATCCCTGATAGATAATTTCTCACTTGTCGCCATAGGAGTACTTACCGATTTGGAATTCTCCATACCAAACTTCTTCAACAATTCCCTCAGATACTTATTTTGACAGATAAAAATGCCTTTGTCAGTTTGAATAATTTGCAAACCTAAGAAAAATTTCATCTCACCAATCATGGACATTTCAAATTCATTCTTCATGTTGTTAGCAAATTCCATGCACAATTTATCTTCTCCTCCAAAAATGATATCATCAACGAATACTTCAATAATTAGAATATCAGTATCAGTGATCTTATAATATAGATTATTATTAGCACTGCCTTTAGTAAAACCAAGCTTCAAAAGATATTTACCCAACCTTGCATACCAATCTCTAGGAGCCTGTTTCAAACCATATAAAACTTTCTTCAATCTGTAAACCATATCTTTATCATCTATAAGTGAAAATCCATCAGGTTTCTCAATTTAAACATCTTCCTCAAGCTCACCATTCAAAAATGCACAATTAACATCCCTTTGATAAACCTTATAGTTCTTATAAGATGCATAGGTAAGAAATAGTCTAACAGCTTCAATTCTAGCTATAGGTGCAAATGTCTCACCATAATCAATTCCTTACATTTGAGAATATCCTTTACAAACCAATCTAGCTTTGTTTCTTACAACTTGACCATTCTAATTCAGTTTATTCCTAAAAACCCATTTAGTTCCAATAAAATTCTTATTTTTAGGCTGGGAAACTAAAGACCAAGTATTATTTTTCTCTATCTGATCTAATTCATCTTCCATATCCTTTAACCACTGTTTATCCTTACAAGCTTCAATAACAGTTGTCGGTTCAACTTGAGAAATAAGACATACCTCTTCATTTTCTAGTTTTCTTCTTGTCATAACTCCCTTGTTCCTATCTCCAATAATTTGATCTTCAGAATGATTTAATCCTACATACCTTGGTGTCTTTTGAACTTCAAGTTCACTGCTCTGATAATCAGTCATAGTTGAATTTTCTGATTGTGTTGGTGTAACTGTCTTAGCTTCCCGTATCGGTTGAGGCATTGCCGGTTCAATTATGATCATATATACTGCCGGTTCCTTGTCATATGATATAGAATGATTTATGTACTATTCATCCACTTTCATATATCACTCTCCACAATTTTCTGCAATCTTTTGTTATAACATCTATATGCTTTTCTTTGAATTGAATAACGAAGAAATATCCCTTCATCACATCTAGGATCAAAATTTCCAATTGAATCATCTCTTTTGATATAGAATTTACTTTCAAAAATTCTAAAATATTTACAGTAGGTGTATGTCCAAATCATAGTTCATAAGGGGTCTTACCGGTTTCACCTTTGATGTGAACTCTGTTGAATGTGTAGACTGTCGTACTCACTGCTTCTCTCTAGTAGATATGAGGCAATTTGGCTTCCATCATCATAGATCTAGCTGCATCCAAAATGGTTCTGTTCTTTCTTTCCACTACTCCATTTTGCTGAGGAGTCCTAGGTGCAAATAGTTGTCTCCTGATTCCATTTGTCTCATAATAACTATTAAATTCATGAGAAGTGAACTCACCGCCATGATTTGATCTTAGACATTTTATTTTCAATCCAGTTTCTGTTTCAACCTTCGCTTTAAAGATCTTGAATTTCTCAAAAGCTTCAGACTTCTCCCTTAGAAAAGTCACCCACATCATTCTAGAATAATCATCAATAATCATCATGAAATACCTATCACCTCTAAATCTTCTAGTCCTTGTTGGACCACATAAGTCAGTGTGAATCAAATCAAGTACATCATTAGATTTATCATGTATGCTCTTAATAGAACTTCTAACGTGCTTACCCAATTGACATTCCTTACATATTGGATTATGAGGCTTCATAATCTTAGGTATATCTCTGACTGCCTTAGTTGAACCGATCTTAACAATATAATCAAAATTAACATGACACAACCTCTTATGTCATAGCCAACTCTCATCAATATGAGCAATTAAACATGTCTTATTACTAGTGTTCAAGTGAAAGATATTACTTCTTGTTTGAATACCGGTTGCAATCTCCGAACCAATCTTGTTAATGATATAATGATCCAGACAAATACTGAGAGGGAGGAGGGGGTGAATCAGTAGATAGAAAACAAACTAAACTTTCATGAAACTCAAAACCCAACTCATAAATCAATCACTGAACTAATCAGTTCAAACACTTTACTACAAACTGCAATCGCAATGTCAAGTTTACTGGTTGACTAGTATACCAAAATAATAGTGTTACAGATCTGAAATTCTCAAACCATTTAACCAAAACATTAAAACACTTTACAAACATAAGTAATAGCACATTTTAGATCACTTCCGGTCATCTTAACACATCTAAGTGGCTATACCAGTTAAACAAAATAGCCATATCAAAACATAAGCACAAAAACCATTCACCACTTGACATAATGATTTTTGACGTGGAAACCCAAATGGGAAAAACCATGGTGGGGATAAATACCCACAAGTATTCTGAACTCTTCTGAAGTTTGCCTTGTTAGGAATAGATCCGGTTAAGGAACAAATCTGGTTAAGGACCACCCAGTTAAGGGATTGACTACAATACCCTATTAGGAGTAACCTCGATAGAGGATTTCAAAATCCATGCTAATGGATCACCTGGTTAGAGGATTTAGAAAACACCAAGCCTGTTAAAGCTTACCTGGTTAAGGGGTTTAACTGTTGTAATTGTTAGAGAACAACCGAGTTTTTGCTAATCTGGTAATAGCACTACTCTTCTTGATTAGATTCTTTTCATGCTCCTATCTGCCTTCAAACATTCTGCAAATACTCCTTTTGGTTTGGCAATCAATCACACTGACACTTAACCAAAATTTCCAACACTACTACAAAACAACTCATCGACCTTATAAGCAAAACAATAGGAAAGGTAACACATCACAAAACCTAAGATCTCATAGAGATTACAAACAAATGGGTTCAAACATGATTGTTGGATTACATAGCAATCATCTGCACATTGCTAAAGACAACCTTGACCGCTCCTTGATCACCTCTCATCAAATCCTGTAACTCATCACTTGGTTTCCACTTCATGCTATGCATTCGCTCATTCCCAAGATAAAACTGTTATCTCTACGCGCCAAAAACCACTTTGAAACACATCACGTGCAACATGCATACATGGCATAATCATCTCCGATCACCATTTGATCATAGATCAACAGAACCGATTCACCAAGTTCCATCGATTAGGGTTTGGCATATCAACAGGTAGGGTTACCGATTGATCTCATTGCTACAATAGTCATACTGGTTTCCATCACTACTCAACTACCAGTTGCATTACTGCATCACTACCAATTGCAATAAACTCCATTATCGGTTACAATTGACATCAATGACAACACTTAAACTTCATTAATGCGATCTTCATGAAATGCCAACATTGTATTTCTTATTATTCTATGTAAATTATTTATTTGTTTCTTATATTTGTATTATATATAATTTTTAATCTTTTTGGTTGTGTTTTATAAGTTTGTTAGTAATTATATAAAAAATCTCATAGTTATCTAGCAAATGTCATAGCCACAGTTAAAAAAATTATGTCATATTTATAGTAGCATCTTGATTGTAATGTTTATCACAAATTTATCTTAGTACATATTTGTTACTATGAGTGTCTTGGTTTAACATCTAAATAATCAAATGTCAAATTTGAAATGCATTTTCTAATGTTTCATTTCTCTTAAATATTTCTATATATAATATACTATTAATTATTTGTGTCTCAAATTTATTTATATTTAAATCAATTCCTATTAATAAAACAAAAAATGATTTTGTTGTCCATGGAATGAGTGCCAATATCATTTGAGGGAAAATATATTTAAATAAGTCAAAATATATTTGCTATTTTTCTTATCTTCTAAAATAGTTTAGATATGTTCTTCACTAGCTAGCTAAAATAGTATTACCATCTTAGAGCCTTAATTTTATTCATCTAGAAACCCTTCATGAATATCTATCATCACTAACACAAAATATGTATTATTATATTATATATATTGATGATAATTTCGTATTCAAGCATATAGAAAAATGCTTTCTATGATAGACCTATGGGCTTTATTGAAGTTTCTTTCTCCAACCTAAATTCACTAAAATGATTGGTTACCCATTACTTAGTTTCTATTACATGATATTATTGTATATATTTCTATTATGTTCATATCTTCTTTTAAAAATTTTAGTTGATATTTCCACCATTTTGTGGTAAACAAGGTATTGTTTCCTTTCCTACTCTAATTGAATAAAAAATAAGATACCAGTTTCACACAAATAATGTATAGACTAGGGTGCACAGTCTATTCAATATCATTTACTTATCATGCTCTATTATGAAGCTCAATTGTTAGATTTTATTTTATGTCTGTTTATCTTCCCTCTTCAATTTGCAAGAACTTGCCATACTGCACATAATTCTAAGAGCATATTATTAGTGATTCTATTTTCTAGTTATCTATAATAATTTATACTTTACTTTTCCTTCAATGGAATGATAGGATTAATGAGCACACATTGCATACTATAGAGAAAATGAGAACACATTAGATATATACTGTTAAAATATAAATAATTAAACAAATTAAATACATTTCATAATTGTTTATCTCTTTTATTTTAATCCTCGAATGCCTACTCATGTCTTAGTTGCATCAACATTAGTATCTCTCACTTTATTAATCAATGAAGGGACTTGAATGGTCTTATAAGAGGCCTCATTAAATGTTTTGATACGATTCCTTATTCAACACATATAAGTAAAGTAAATTCGCTTTCAAGAGGTCAAATTAATTTTAAAAATGGCTACATAGAAAAAAAGTGAGCATATTTTAAAGATGATATTCATCCAAATAAAATTTGTATCGATTAAGATTAGATTGTGTATGATAGTCTAATCCAAAATATTAACACAATTTTATTCTAGATAGAAAAACTTTAAGAACATTTATATTATATATTCTAATTGTTATTCTACTACCAAATCACAACTTCAAACTTTTAATTGCAATATATAATCTTCAAACCAAAAAAATTCAATAAACTCCTTACCCTCTTATAATAATTCTATTTGCTTAATTTTTTTTCCCAATCTCAAACTCTATCAAATCTAAGCTAATTACCATTAAAGTCTAATTTATTGAAGAGAAACAAAAGCAATTTATTTCTTTATAAACGTGTCCACCTAACTTTTAAAATGTTTCATAAAGCAAGTCATTCCCTTAAAATAAAATAAAAAAACAACTTATTATTTTCTCTCCACCTTTAAAAAGCATGATGTTATGATGGGTTCATTATATTAGCACATTTTAAATATTTTTTGTATCGTAGGATAATTAAAAATATCTATGTGCACTTATTATAATGACTATCATATTAAATTGGTAAAATCAATTTGGCACAAAATCTATAATTATGAAAAAGACAAACACAAGATAAAATTTATGGGTAAGAATACTATAAGTAGGTTATGCTTTAGTTGGTTAGGTGATTTTTTCAGTTATATTTAAGATTGGACATCTCAAACAATTATGGCTACTAGATATTATTTTTTGACATGTGCATTTAACAATGATAAAGTAAGTTTGAGTATTATTATATAGTTATAATAGTGAAAATTATATATATCTTTTATCAAGTTGAATCTAGTTTTTAATGTATTGATTAGTGTATAAAAATATATATTTTTGTATGGAAGTTGGTAAATAATTATATTTTAAATATATTATATCTTTACATAATCTTAAAGTTTGGTCTTTTAGTGTAGATATTTCTTACATTTTTATTAAGTTTGTTTATGTTATTAAAGTATATATGTGTTAGTGGAGTATGAGGTGTTGCTATTTTCTATTGGAGTTACACTTTCTAATTTTTGGATATTAGTAGTGTATCCCTCCCATTACTCTTATTTACTACCTCCTCCCATTAAATTAGTCTACATATTCTCACTCTCCTAACTTGTTTTGATACACTTTTACTTCATGTAGCTCCATGCTTTTGATCTCTTTTAAGGCTATTTTGTTTTTGGAGATTAACTTTGTCATACTACTTTTATTTCTTGAATCATTTATATTTATAGCTTTAGAGTACCTTTCTCTTCTAATAGTTTTTGGATTTTCATCTATTTTGTAGATTCTAATATGGATAGCTCTTCTAAACCTACAAATTATCATTCCTCGCTTTAGTTAAGATAAGTAGGTGTAGAATTGACCTAGCCTAATTTCACACATATAGATTTGAATTTCAAATTTAGTTATTTTTTCACTTTCTCATTAGTTGTTACACTCGTCATTATGAGTAAATTAAAGTATAAATTATTTCAAATCACACACTAGGTGGTGTATTAGAACTAACCCTAATTCATTTAAATCATCTAAAGAATTATTTAAGAATTTGGAGAACATATTGTAGTAGAATCATAAATTGTATTCCTTTAATTAACGAGTCTAATTTCACACTTTTCTAGCACTCATTTTAGTTTTCTCACTCCTTTAATAATTTTTGGACCTTTTCTTTACTTGAATTAATCCTCAATTTAAGAATATGAGTCATATCTTACTTTAAAACATCAACACATTCATATTTGGACCCTTTAAGTGTGCCCTTTCTTGTATATCATTTTGTCTATTAGGGTTTGTAGGCATCTAAAAATGGCCAACGTTTGCGGTGTCATACTCTAACATGTCCGGGTGACCTTATTTTAGGGTTTTCACACTTATTAACATTTCCTCTATGTCACACAATTGATTTTTATCATTTATCGACATTGTGTCATTCCCTTGCATTTCTTTTCTATTTGATTTCAATCCCTCGAATTTGAATTAGGTCTTCTCAATGTCAATCTTGATTCTCAATCATTGATCATGACCAACCTTCCATATCAATTGGACATCGTTGTAGCTTTAATTGGTGTTAATTAGGGTTTTTGTCTTAAATCTCATCATTTACAATATCAATTATCTTCATTTATCAATCAATTTGGATCATTTTGGATCTATTTCAATCTTCAATTATCAGTCATCGCCAATCTTTAATCAATTTCGATCGATTTGTCATTGATCTTTGTTGGCCTCTATCGAATCAATATTCATCAAATCAACCTCTTGTCAATCTTTGATTGATTTGTCATCGATCTTAATCAATCATAGATCTTTATCAACTTTGGATCAATCAGTCATTAATACTTTATCAATTCAATCCTTTTGTCAACTTCGATCAATTTGTCATTTGTCTTTTCAATTGCGATTGTCATTGTATGATTATAGCTTTAATTATATTAAGACCTAATTCATTTCTAGTTCATCTCCTAGGGTTTTATGATTTAATCATTTAATCCTATTACACTTCCCCTTAGGTTAAATGAATTTATTCATTGATTTATTTAATTGTCTAATTGTCCCTTTTAGTGAGAGAAATTGATAAATTTTATTAATTTCTCCCACCTTTTTCTCCCCTAACATTTCCCACTAATTTCTCCACCAATTTGGGCTCCTATTTTTTAGGCCAATTTTTCATATTTTGAAAACTATTTTCTCTCCAATTTGTCATCAATCAATGAGCAAATTTTAAGGCCAATTTGTCATAATTGTGCATATCAATATGTCTTAATTTTTGCATAGTATTTTGTCATAATTCTTGACATAGAAGTTTGTCATTAAATGGACATAGCATGTGTCATATCTTGTCCCCCCAATCATACTAATTTCAAATCATATTTCTTCTTTCAAATTGTCCATGCCAATTTCATGTCTTCATGAATTTGTTTATAAATTGAGCCCTTTTCTCATCATTCTCTAACCACGCTTTTAATATCCTTACACTATGAATTTCATCTTGTCAATCATATTGATTGCTACTCATTTTCATTTTGTAGGTGATATCCACAATCATTTGAAGGAGAAACAAGAATAATGGAGGTCAATGAAGGGAACGTCTACATATGGTTTGTGTTATTTTGAATGTTTTATCTCCATTCCTTTACTGAATGTGTTAGGATTTGATTTCATAGCATATTAGTTTTTGTGCTTGACTACTTTTGATGTTATGATGCTTTACCTAATTTCCTACCTCACAAATTTCTCGGTGAACCTGATGTGAAAATACTTAACTTATTGCGTTTTGAGTGCTCTTGAGTCATTTTCAAGTCAAATTTACATGAAAGAGGCCCTTCTGGACCACATCAGAGGGGCATTGCAAACCTGTGCCCTTGTAAGTTGAACCTGCACCCTTGTTAGATATAATTGTGCTCTTGTTAGCTGGAATTGCATCCTTGTAAGTTGAACCTACACCCGAGTTTCCTCTTTTTTGTGCCCTTGTCTCTCTGTTCTATGCTCTTGCAGAGACATAAAGAAGTATAATTTTCAAATTTAGTTTGCAATCATGTCAAATTTAATATTTTATCAGGTGTTAGGCTTTATGTGTTATTAATCATCTGTGCAATGCTTTGGTGAACATTGGGAGAAGAGTTGCATTGAAATTACCAATGCATTTGGTGGATGAAATTGTCGAAGACTATGCTTTGAAACCGAGTGTCTTTGATTTTGGTAGTTAGATAACATTTGGATTTGGGATTAAAATGAACATCTTTTTTCTATGATTGGGCACACTTGTGCATGTGAGTGAACCCATTACTAACACACACTATCCTCTCCCTTGGTTCTCGTGGTCTTGGGTGCAAGAGAAAAGTGTTAGTGATGTTCAAATTTTTATTTTTGGTAGAGGGCTTGCCTCCTAAGTGCCACTTTAGCCAGTGAGAGGGAACAACCCAAGCAGTACTTCTTAGGTACGCTATACAAATTAATAAGTCAAGTGAAAGTCATAACTTCCTGGTGACGTATATCTACATCGATGGTTTTCCCTCGATATCCACACTTGTGTGAGATGCGTAAAAATACTTTAGAGGATTGGGAATGGGTTCTTAAATAAGCCATCAACACATGGGTAGACATTGAGTTCTTCTGAAGTTCCCCCACTAGGAGCCAAATTATTTTAACAGTCTTACCTTCTACTTGTTGACTCAGGGGTTGTGGTACATGCATGCTGAAGAATTCCCTCATGCACTCTTCAAATTGAGATAGAAAATTTCTTGATATCTTCAGGTTATTAGAAATTCAAAGCTTGGTATTCCTGAGAAGCGAGTTTTGTGGAAGGGAGACAGTGCTACCAAGCTTCTATCTATCCAACTGAATGTGGTATTTGTTAGGTCCCAGAGACAACTGAGAGGGGGGGGGGGTGAATCAGTTGTCTAATAAATTCAAACCCAAAACTAATTAACCAACTTAATGCTTAATACCGGTAAACCAGTTAAGTATGCCGGTAGACAGTGTTAATAGTAAATTGTTATACCGGTAAGGATTAATGCATGAAACATAAACATAAAGTCATCCACAACACATAACACCAATATTTGTACATGGAAACCTTGTAAGGGGAAAAACCACGGTGGGAAACCTTACCCACAATCAGATGATACTACTACAGATAGTAAGTGTACATAAATGGGGTCTGCACATGTAGAAAGGCCAACAGCCTAGAGCTCACTACTCAATCACAAAATGGGAGTCACACTGACTACAGTTGGATGGTTAAATCCAATAAGAATGTACTGCACAAAATAGCATCTTCATATGCTGGATTCAGTACTGGTGTAATGCTGATATGCTTCTACAAAAACCTAACTTCACCTTCAAATGATGTCTTCATGTATATCCCCACTTGATCTCGCATATACCTTCACTCAATTCTTTTTCGCATTCCACACTTGATCTTACAAATAAGATCTTACATTTATACCATACCCTAAGACCAATTTTAGTAGGTCGGCTCTACAAGATATTACAATAAAATCATTTTACAAACAATATAGTATCCGATGCAATAAATGATTAAACATGTCATCTTGATGCATTTACATTAATAATAAATCATCTCCATAGCGTGCCACACTGATCTGGAAAAGATAAACCTACCGGTGTAACCCTAGATAACTTGGACCTATTTGCTGGTAAAAGCAAATATGCAAATATGAATATACCAATGATTAATTATTCAAAACAAAGTGTCCACATGATGTCTTTGACATTACCAAGTGTCTTCCATATCATTCCAGGTATCGGTGAACAATATATCCTGCCGGTGAATCATATACCAGTAACTGTTGCACAGTTTACTTGCTTGCTGGTGAATGTTGCTAGATCTTCAAAGTGCTTGTATTCAGTAGGTGTTGACATCAATGACAAAACCATACCAAAATACCAACAATCTCCCCCTTTGGCATTGATGGCAACACAAGATGGAAAAACCATCAAAGTGTCAAAACAGAAATGCCAAATACCAGAAACAACAATCTCCATTTCTCCCCCTAGGAGCAACATGTGTTTATCCAAAGATTTATTTTCAATACCAAACTCTCCTTAAAAGATAATGTGTTTTTCCATAGATATCTCTCCCCCTTTGATATCAAATGCCAAAGCTACAAAATTTAAGATCATACAAAATACCAACTACTCCCCCTATGAAGTAGCTTCCTCATCAAATACCGGAATAAAGATTTGTCTTTTTAATTCTACCGGTTGATGACAATCATCAACTATCTAAGTCTCTACCAGTGGTGGTATGACTCCAAGCTGATCTTTGAGATACTCAAAAGCCTCCTTAGGCAAAGGTTTTGTGACAATATTTGCAAGCTGTTCTTTAGTATTCACATAAACCAGTTTTATCTCCTTTTCTTCAACTTTTTCCCTTAGAAAATTCAGTTTGATAGAAACATGTTTTGTTTTAGAATGTAATACTAGATTCTTAGATATATCAATTGTTGCAATGTTATCATAGTATATAGTAATGGGTTCCTTGCATTTTACCTTTATGTCTTTCAACATTTGCTTAAGCCATAATACCTGTGTACAGTTAGTTGCTGCTGCAACATATTCTGATTTTGCTATTGATAAAGATGTACAACTCTGTTTCTTACTCAACCAAGAAACTAATCTCTTTCCAAGAAAGAATGCTCCTCAAGTGGTTCTCTTTCTATCATCCACATCTCCTGCCCAATTTGCATCTGTGTATGCACATAGGCCAAAATTTTCATCTCTAGGATACCATAATCCAAGATTTGTTGTGCCTTGTAAGTACCAGAAAATCCTTTCTACTGCTGATTCATGATTTTCCCTAGGATTACTCTGAAATCTAGAAACAATACATACTGCATTCATAATATCAGGCCTAGTTTGTGTCAAATACAGTAAACCTCCTATCATGGATTTGTATCTAGTTGGATTAACAGGTGTAGATTCATCCCTTTGAGATAATTTGTCATTTGTAGTCATAGGTGTGCTTACCGGTTTAGAGTTCTCCATCCCAAATTTCTTTAGTAATTCTTTCAAGTACTTGGATTGACTCAAAAATATGCCTTTATCAGTCTGAGAAATCTGCAAACCTAAAAATAATTTTATTTCTCCAATCATAGACATTTCAAATTCTTGCTGCATTTCAATAGAAAATTCCTTACATAATCCATCTTCTCCTCCAAATATTATATCATCAACAAATACTTCAATAATCAAGATGTCATCATTAGTTATTTTGTAGTATAAATTGCTATATGCATTTCCTTTAGTAAAACCAATCTTCAAAAGATACTTATCCAACCTTGCATACCAAGCTCTTGGGGCTTGTTTCAATCCATACAGAGCTTTTCTTAACTTGCAAACCATATCATTGTCATTTGTCAAAGAAAATCCATCAGGTTGTTCAATATATACTTCTTCTTCAAGATCTCCATTCAAAAATGCACATTTAATATCCATTTGATAAACTTTGTAATCCTTGTGAGCTGCAAAAGCAAAAAATAATCTATCTGCCTCAATTCTGGCTACCGGTGCAAAGGTTTCATTGTAATCAACTCCTTCTTTCTGAGAATATCCCTTACACACTAGTCTTGCTTTTTTCCTGACAACCTTACCATCTTCATTAAGTTTGTTTCTAAATACCCATTTAGTTCCAATTACATTTTTATCTTTAGGCTAGGGAAATAATGTCCAAGTATTATTTTTCTCAATTTGTCCTAATTCTTCTTCCATAGCTTTAATCCAAAATTTATCTTCACATGCCTCATTGATAGATGATCATTCAATTTGAGAAATAAGACATACCTCTTCATTTGCCAATCTTCCTCTTGTCATAACTCCCTTAAATTTGTTTCCAATTATCTGATCTTCAGAATGATTCAATCTTACATACCGGGGTGTCTTAGTTTGCTGTTGTTCTTCAATTACTGTGGAATATTTTGATGATACCGGGGTAACTGGATCTTCATTCTGTATCGGTGGATTCAGTATAGGTTCATTTGTCACAATTTCTATTGCCGGTTCAGAGTCTATATACCTTGAAGTTCCTCTAAATTGTTCATCAATCTTTACATTTGTACTCTCAACAATTTTCTGAAGTCTTTAATTAAAACATCTATATGCCTTGCTCTTAGATGAATAACCAAGAAATATTCCTTCATCACTTCTAGGATCAAATTTTCCAATATACTCATCTCTTTTAATATAACATTTACTTCCAAAAATTCTGGAATACTTAAGAGTAGGAGTCTAACCAAACCATAGTTCATGAGGGGTCTTACCGGTTTCACCTTTGATGTGAACTTTGTTGAATGTATAGACAACAGTGCTAACTGCCTCCCTCCAATACACATGTGGTAGATTTGCTTCTGATAACATACTTCTAGCTGCATCTAAGATAGTTCTATTTTTCCTTTCAACAACTCCATTCTGCTATGGTGTTTGAGGTGTTGACAACTGTCTTCTGATTCCATTCACTTCACAGAATGTATTAAAGTCCTTAGATGTGAATTCTCCTCCTTGATCTGATCTTAAACATTTGATTTTCTTACCGGTTTCATTTTCAACCATTGCTTTGAATAGTTTGAACTTTCCAAGTGCTTCTGATTTCTCTCTAAGAAAAGTAACCCAACACATTCTAGAGTAATCATCAATAATTAGCATGAAATATCTATCACCTTGCAAGCTTCTAGTTCTAGCTGGACCACATAAATCAGTGTGAATTAAATCAAGAGCATTATTGGATTTTTCTGGAATACTTTTGAAACTAGCTCTAACTTGTTTTCCAAATTGACATTCCTTACAAATTGTATTTTGAGGTTTCACAATTTTAGGTAGATCTCTAACTGCCTTAGAAGTACTGATTTTTACCATGCAATCAAAATTTACATGACATAGTCTCTTATGCCATAACCAACTTTCATCTATATGTGCAATTAAGCATGCCTTTTCATTGTTATTCAAATGAAAGATATTGCCTCTAGTCTGATTACCGGTTGCAATTTCCAAACCAGTTCTATTCATGATTTTGCATTTTCCATTTTTAAATTGTAACTAAAATCCCTTCTCAACTAATTGACCAACACTTAGAAGATTATGCTTTAATCCTTCAACATAGTAGACATTGTCAGTGTTATGCTTACCATCAAGAGATATTGAACCCTTACCTTTGATTGAACAGGCTTTGTCATCTCCAAATCTTACTAAACCTCCATTGTATTCTTGAAAGTTCAAGAATTTACCTTTGTCTCCACTCATATGATGTGAGCATCTGGAGTCAATGATCCATTCATCCTTTGCTTCAACTTTAGCTGCTAGGGCTTGTTCTACCGATTGAGTAGTAGGTGTCGGTTGATCTTCTATTATAGCAACAAAAACCCATCCATTGTCTGCTCGATCCTCATCAGAATCATCAATCCCACCTTCATCAACAATGTAACAAGATTTATCTTTGTTCTTTTTAAATCTGTATCTCTGATATTCAGGATTAGGCTTGTATGTTCTTCTAGCTTCTTCTCTTAGTCTAGCATGTCTATCAGGGCATCTTGAGCCATATGACCAATCTTATTGTAGTTAAAACATTTAAAGGGTGCTTTACCTTCATACTTACTTCCAATTGGACCTTTTGGCATTTTCCTTGCAAATAGTGCTTCAAGTTCTTCAAGCTCTTCATTCTCCTTTCTGGATTTTTCAAGTTCTCTTGCATAAAAGGCTCTCCAGTCTGATTTGTCAAATGATGGAGCAGATGATGTTGATGCTTTAAAGGCAAAATCAATTTTTATAGTAGCAACAGGACCAAATTCCTTAATTTCAAAGGCTGAAAGTTTTCCAATCAATGTATCCCTAGTTACTAATGTGTTAGGCATTGTTCTCAACTCATTTATAGCAGTAACCTTCATTTTATATGCCGGTGGCAAACCTCTTAAGATTTTTGAAACAATTTCATCCTCACTCAAGGTTCCTCCACAACATTTAATACCCAAAACAATTTTATTTACTCTTTCCATAAAAGCAGAAATCCTTTCATCTTCTTCCATTTTCAGATGTTCATACCTGACTCGGAAGCTTTCAAGTTTTGCAATTTTGACTATGGAATCTCATTCATTCAGTGTTTCCAAGTGGTCCCAAATAGCTTTAGCAGTAGACCTATCTGATAATCCCATGATTTATTGATCTGATAATGCGCTCAAAAGTGCTTCTCTTGCTTTGTAGTCATTTTCTTCATCTTTAGCTAAGGTAGTTGGAGTAGTTTGACCAGCTACAACAACAGTATAACCATTCTTAGTAACTTCCCAGATGTCTTTACCAATACAATTCAGATGTGTCTCCATCCCAATCTTCCATATCCCATAGTTGGTTCCATCAAGTTTAGGATTGTCCTTCCTGAAATAATTAGTAGACATTGGATCTCCTCAAGTTGTTAAACTTATGCAAAAGAGGACTAAGCTCTGATACCAATTGTTAGGTCTCAGAGACAACTGAGAGGGGGGGGTGAATCAGTTGTCTAATAAATTCAAACTAAAAACTAATTAGCCAACTTAATGCTTAATACCGTTAAACCAGTTAAGTATGCCAATAGATAGTGTTAACAATAAATTGTTATACCAGTAAGGATTAATGCATGAAACATAAACATAAAGTCATCCACAACACATAACACCAATATTTGTATGTGGAAACCCTGTAAGGGGAAAAACCACGGTGGGAAACCTTACCCACAATCAAATGATACTACTGCAGATAGTAAGTGTACATAAATGGGGTCTGCACATGCAGAAAGGCCAACAGCCTAGAGCTCACTACTCAATCACAAAATGAGAGTCACGCTGACTACAGTTGGATGGTTAAATCCAATAAGAATGTACTGCACAAAATAGCATCTTCATATGCTGGATTCAGTACCGGTGTAATGCTGATATGCTTCTACAAAAACCTAACTTCACCTTCAAATGATGTCTTCGTGTATATCCCCGCTTGATCTCACATATACCTTCACTCAATTCTTTTTCGCATTCCACACTTGATCTTACATTTATACCATACCCTATGACCAATTTTAGTAGGTCGGATCTACAAGATATTACAATAAAATCATTTTAAAAACAATATAGTATCCGATGCAATAACCGATTAAACATGTTGGCTTAATGCATTTACATTAATAATAAATCATCTCCATAGCGTGCCATGCTGATCTGGAAAAGATAAACTTGCCGGTGTAACCCTAGATAATCTGGACCTATTTGCTGGTAAAAGAAAATATGCAAATATGAATATACCAATGATTAATTCTTCAAAACAAAGTGTCCACACAATGTCTTTGACATTACTAAGTGTCTTCCATATCATTCTAGGTACCGGTGAACAATATATCCTGCCGGTGAACCATATACCAGTAACTGTTGCATAGTTTACTTGCTTGCTAGTGAATGTTGCTGGATCTTCAAAGTGCTTGTATTCAATTGGTGTTGGCATCAATGACAAAACCATACCAAAATACCAACAGTATTATGGGCAAGGGGATTCAACAATTATTGTCGTGACCAAACGTTAGGATTGTGCTTGAATGTGTATATTTTCATGTAAAATTCAAATAACCATTCTATTTTTTGTGATTGTTAAAGGTTCACATTACAAACAAAGGTCAATAAACAATAAACATCACAAGCAAAAAACAAAGGTTCAGATCAAAATAAATCACAAAAAACCTTGACTTGTCTCAAAGCATTCCAAGTTTTCATTCAAAAGATCCCATTAACATGACTTGTCAAAAAATTGGATACCTTGGTTTCAAAATTCATGTCACTTAGGGTTAGGTTTTGGATAGTCCAAAACTTAGGTCTTAGGACATATTAATTTCCTTTCATATTTAGTCCATTGCATAGTCATTATTCCCTTTTGCACTTAGGCTCAAAAAATTATTTTCCTAGGTTTTCATTATTCACTTTCATTGCACTATTGTCATAATACCAAAGTTAGGTTTTTTCTTAGGTTACCCTTTGCATATTCAAAAAGAATTAGTCCATCAAATATCCTTATTTCATTATCTTTTATCATTGCATGTTCCAAACCCTTGTTTTGTCCTAGGTTGATTTGTCATTTTATATCCATATCATATCATAGATCCTTATAATTGTCATTTCTCTTCTTGAATTTAGTCTCAAACATTAGGTTTTGCCAAACTTGAAAAATTAAATCTTTAGACTAAACCCTAAGTTGTTGTTGGGAAGCCTTGACCTTGATCAAAATCTTGTCCTTTTGTCATCAACATCATTTTTCCAAACCTAGCTTAGTATCCAAGTGTATAGGTGAGAAATTTTTATTTACTTTATTATCATTTGGTCCTTTGTCCTTTTAAGGTCTAGACTTGATTTCAACTTCCCAAGGTTGCGTCTTTACATTTGCACCTTAAAAGTTTGTCCAAATATTCAAAAAGACAAAAAAGGTTGCATTATCATATCCCAAAGTTGCATTTAGTTGCATAGCATTATCAAAACCCTAAAAATTCAAAATTCCAAAACATAGATTGCATTCTAAGTCCAAGGTCACATTTGAATTCCTTAAGATTACATTTAGGTGCACACCATTGTCATTTTCAAAAGCTCAAAAATAACAAAAACATTAGTCACATTGTCATATTTTTAATTTGCATTAGTTAGACACATCATCTTTAAAATTAAAAAATCCCCAAAACATTGCATGGTGACATGCCTATTGAAACAAGGTCTAAGTCCAAGAAATCAAATGAATCAACATATCAAGAAACATCTTTTCTAATGGATAACATACCAAACATGAAAATTCAACAATATCAAAACCAACCACTTGATTCTAATGTGGGTTCATCAAGCAACACCATACCACAATATGGGATGATACAATTGTTGGCAAAAGCACACTCCAATGAGAAATTGTAGGTGATTGAAGGTATTGTCATTGATGACAACCTTACAATCATCTGATACTGATAGATAGACACAGGCACCGACAGACTCTACACCGGCATACAGATCACCGACACCAAAAAGGTTGATCACCGACACCATGGCCAACAGGAATTTTGTTTAAATGTATTTTGTAATTAATTGTAAAATATTTTGTAAGCCGACTTGGTGTATTGTAATATGACTCATATACGTATGAGATCATTATAGATCATTTAGAATGAGAAGTATGAAAAGAAGATAGCCGACCTAATGTGTGAATTATTGGGATAAGGGTTTTTGTATATTGCAGAGCTTAAATCGGTATTGAATCTAGCATAGCAGATGCTGATCTAAAGCAGTACAAGACATTGGATTAGTATAATCCATTTTGTAAGTCAGTGTGACTTCTTTGTAATTGAGCAGTGAGCTCTAGGCACTTGGCCTTCCTGCATGTGCAGGCCCCTATTGTAAGCAGTAATATTCTCTTATTGGCCAGTAAGTGAATATTGTGGGTCACAAATCCCACTGAGGTTTTTCCCACATTGAGTTTCCTTGTTAAAATATTGTGTTATGGTGTGTCTCTTATGTTGTGGTTGATATTCTTATTTACTGCATTATTTTTGGTTTACTGGTAAACAGTTTTGATATGCTTTTCTTGTTATAAGTTAAGAAAATTATTATACCGGTTAGATATTGATTCACCCCCCCTCCCAGTATCTTTGGGAATCCTAACAATTGGTATTAGAGTCTGGTCCTCTATTTTCAAAAGCCTACTAGCTTGAGGAAGATCTTGACACTGGTAGAGATGGAAAATTTGAGAAAGCAATTGGAAACAGCTCTTTCAGACTATGATGCAGAAAAAGTAAAGAATATCAAACTTGAGGATGATCTGAAGGCTACACAAGATATTATTTGAGGACTTCAAGAAAATTTCACTATAGCAAGGAATAAAGAAGAGAACTTTGTGAAAAGATGCAGAATGATGAAGATGAAAAAGAAACTCTTAATGATCTGGTAAACAAATTGAGACAAGAAAACAGTACAATGAAGCATGAGATGCAAGATATGACTATGAGATTTTGTAAAGAAATTGAAGATAGAAAGAAGAATGAAGATGATCTGGTTAGAAGACTAAATGATGTTGGAAATGAAAACACAACTCAGTCATGAAAATGATTTGTTGAAGACAGATTTGATGCATACACAAAATGACAGAACTAAACTCACGAGACAAAAAGGAATCTTGGAGAATGAACTGACTGCTGCAAATCAATAGAAGGAGAAATTCAAGAAAAGTTCAGAAGAACTTGTTGACATGCTGAAGAATCAGAGACCTAATGGTGATACAAATGGCCTTGGCTTTGAAGTTGGTGAAATCTCCAGTACTGCAAAAAATCATGATCATAGTAAACCAGTAAGACAACCTAATGCTTACAAATTCAATGGGAAATGCTTTAATTGTAACAAGTATGGTCAATGTTCTAAATGCAATAAAACTGGTCATAATTCAGAAAACTGCAAAATGAATGTAAGATGTTATGTTTGTGGAAGATTTGGACATCTATCTAATCAATGTAGAACACAAACCAATATAAGACATGGGAAAGCTATTCAGAAAAACAATGTGACTTGTTATTCTTGTAACAAAATTGGACATATTGCAAAATTTTGTAGAAGTAAGACACCACCGACAAATAACAAAGGACCTAGTTTGAAGGGTAAAGAAAAAGTTGAAGAGGTAAAGCAAGAATTCTCAAAACAATGGATCAGAAAGTTAGATAAGAATGTTGATGGGATACTCCTCCACCGATAGAATAGAGTAACTCTCCACCGACATGAGACTCTTTATCTAACTGAAGGAAAATCCTTTGGGAGTTTAGCAACAAATTGAAAATAAACATGCTAACATACCCTCAGTTGATGGTGAGAAGTTGAAATTACTTCTTTATCGACATATGAGTTAAGTTGTGACTTAACCGACAAGCATTTAATGTGGTAGTTGGAGAAAATAACATTATAAAGCAAGTGTTTTGGCTCCATTTCATTCACCGAGCATTCAAATCTTTGAGAGCGCAAAAATTCCCGAGCGAAGGCATCCTTAGCAAAGAAGTGAAGCAGTTCATCCAAGCACTCATCCTAAAGGCAGATTGAGGTATTTATAACTATGGCTTCCTCATCCACTCCTTAATTTATTGCAAACCCTACTGTGATTGAAGCTATCAAGCACCCTAGACCCGTATTCAAACTTGTTACCAAAATAGCAAAGAAAGATGATACCCTAGGTGCATTTTCTCAAATTCCTAAGGGAGTAGTATATGTTGAAGATCCTAGGATATACATACATTGTCATATAGAGGAATTAGGAGATGATGAAATCAAGAACATGTATCGGACAGTGATTTGTGATGAATCTGGAAATATCAAATCGGAACATAAGATAGTGGAAACCCTAGGTTTTATTGAAATCCTTAGTGTCCCGGATTTTCCCAAGGATATTATAAGGATTGTGCTAAGAAAAGTGCATGGCAAATTATTTTGGTTGGATTCAATTCATAAGATCACCAAAGAAGCAGTAAAGGCAGTAACAGGGTTACCTTCCACCGGTAGCAGGCCTGTCAGAACTAAAAAGGTCTCCAATGACACAATAATGGACCTAACCGACGCAACATTTGACAAAAGGTCTCTAAGGGTAAATGATGTAAAGGATATCAATGTCAGATTTGTTAGTATGGTTTTAGGCTACAAGGCTACACATGCAAATAGGTTAAACTTAGTATCAAGCCTATGTATTAAAAGTGCATATGATATGGTTAACAACAATGCTAGAATAGATGTGTGTGAATGGATCAAAGATGAATTAATAGACAATCTGAAGAAGATAAAGGGAGATTAGAAAGGAACCTTTAGATTTGGAAATTTGCTTGTATGTTTAATGTTGTATATTACTAAGCAAGTACCTGATATTGGTAGGAGAGATTTTGGTTTTGACATACCGGTAGGAAAGCAAATTTTGGATACACTAAACAACATGGGAGATAACAAGGAGAAAAATATAAATGAACATTTTCAAGCACTAAAAGCTTGAGTGAAGACTAGAACAAGACCGTCACAGGCAATTGTGGATAAATATCAAAAGGAAATATGTTTTGTAATAAAGAAAGATGAAATCTGGATGGAGGCAGTTGTCCCTAGGACTATCTAGGTAACAAAAATGGGCTATGAAACAGATGATAACATCATAGAAACTTATGCAAAAGCCCTCCTTGAAGCACCAAAGGAACCTACTGAGAAAGTCTTTGGAAATGCAGAAACAATTGAAAGTGGAATTCAGTCAAGGAAAAGGGTTAAGAAAGTTGAACAAACTGTGAAGAAGGGAACCTGACAGGCAAAGGCTATTAAGGAAGATGTTTTGAAACAAATTGGTGTCAAGGAAAGTGAGTTGGAAGGACTTCAACCGGAAGCTCATCTTTCACCGATTGGAACTTCTTCTGAGAGTGATATACTGACAGTATTCAAAAGGGTGGAAAGGAAAAGAAAACCCTCACCAGTACCCTCACCCACACCTAGGAGAACAAGACAAAAGCAACAGGCAGTGAGGCCTCCAGTAAAGAAGTTGACTCCTAAGAAGAAAAAGGTAAAACAAGACATTGCTCCACTAGATAAGCTCCTTAGTGAAATAACAAAGGATGGAAAGTTGAAGAATATTAGCAAACTATACAATACACTTTCTGCTGATAACAGAGAGAGCATAGAAAATAGTGTAATTTTACACTTGGATATTTACAAGAAATTTTTGATGGAAATTGTTGATGAAATACCCACTGATCTTTACAGAAGACTTGAAGCTAGAAGGGTAGCTATTGTTGAGTTGGACAAGAAAATAAAAATTGAAAAATTACTTGCAGTTCACCTAGTGAACTCACCAGAAGAAATTAATCAATTAATCAGTGAGGCCAACTAGACTGTATTCTCAACTGGTCACCGACATGTAGCACTGATGGTAGGGAGAATGAATGAAATTTCAGAAGAGATTGCAGATCAACGAGACATATTCTTTGTTGAAAAGGAGAAACAGGAAGAACTCAAAAGACCCAAGACTATCAGAGTATATAAAAAAGACAGGGATAAGGGGAAAGGCAAGGAAGGTGGACCTCCAAACCTTAAGATAACTGACAACTTACCCCCACCTCCTTCTGATACTCCACCGGTAGAAACAATTGACACTCAACCCACTACTGAGAGTATGGAGACTCCTCTAGAGGATACAAATCCTGAGTTTGAAGTTTTGTATACCATGAATATTGATACACAAGAGGTGAATATTGTGGTAGATAAAGAGACCACTGAAGATAAGAAGAAAGATGTGACTACTGAGTCACTGGCTGCAGATGTGGAAATCAATGTTAGCATAGAGACAGAGAAACTGATAGAGGACTCTACTCAGAAACAATCAGAGAAATAGGGAATGAATAGTGCAGAGGCAAATACACACAAACCGAAAGTACATTCAGAGGCTACATATGAGAAACTAGCAGTTGGGAGCCCAGAGAAACCATCTGAGACACTAGAACAGAAACAAGTTGATGTACAAGTTTAAACTGAGACAATGCCATCAACAAAAACTTAAAAACCAAAAACTTTGCTAATAGAAATGCATACCCAAATAGATCCTCTCGAGAAAGTGGAAAGCAAGGTTATTACTACAACCGGCAGCATGGAAATTGTAAAAACAGTTGGACAAACATCTGGTACTTCTATATCAGAATTCCAACATACAAATGTAATAGAGGTCTTATTGGACTCAATAAAGAAAATCATAGAGTGTAGTGCACAAGCCTATAAGGCTATTGATGATACAATCCCCATTCTTAAATTGATAGCACCCAAGTGCATTATGGATAATAAAATTTCTTTAGGTCAACTAGACACATTGTCTAAATACATCACCGACAACATTTTGACAGTTGATCAAATAAATGAGGACACAGTTAAGGAGAAAATGAATAAAGAGAAAGATAAATTCTTTGATGAAACAATAAAGAAGTGCATGGGACACATTGGCACACTTTTACCAACACTAAACAAAACAATAATGGAGTTTAAGGAACTCTATAGAGATACATGCAAGACAAATATTCTGACAATAGATATAGACAAGGAAATAAGTAAGGTACAAAAGGAGATTGACAATATAGCTGATAACCTCATTAGTTCATCTGAACCATTATCAGTTATAGAGCAGAAGATACACAGTCTTGAAGAAAAACTTGAGAAATTTGAAAATGAGAAAGACAAAATAAAAGGGAAGGCAAAAGACCTTAAATGTAAACTCCGCCCCAAATTGGAGTACCTCATCTCTTTGAGTAAAGAGATCTCTGAGGCACTTGTTCAAGGACTGAAGACACCGGAGGAACAAATGCATCACCTCACCAGTACTATTCAAAGGACAGAGGCTGCACTGAAAGACAGTGAAAAGTTCATTGAGAGTCTAAATTTGGTATTAGCAGAACTCTTTCAGATTATAACCCACAAGATACAAGGATCCAGGCAGGAAACACACTCCATTGACAACAAATGACAACCTATGTCATTGATGTCAAAGGGGGAGTAGTGAGATGAGAAAAATGATCAAAATGGGACATCATCAACTTAGGGGGAGCATGGATTTTTGACAACACAGTTTTGGTAAGAAATTCTTTTTGGACATCATTTTTTGGACACTTTTTTAATTTTTCTCATGAGTGTTGCCATCAATGCCAAAGGGGGAGATTGTTGGCAAATGCACACTCCAATGAGAAATTGTAGGTGATTGAAGGTATTGTCATTGATGGCAACCTTACAATCATGTGATACTGGTAGGCAAACACAAGCACAGACACCGGAAAACTCTACACCGGCATACAGATCACCGGTACCAAAAAGGTTGATCACCGACACCATGGCCGACAGGAATTTTGTTTAAATGTATTTTGTAATTAATTGTAAAATATTTTGTAAGCCGACTTGGTGTATTGTAATATGAATCATATATGTATGAGATCATTATAGATCATTTAGAATGCGAAGTATGAAAAGAAGATAGTTGACCTAATGTGTGAATTATTGGGATAAGGTGTTGGCATTATAACAGACAAAGGGAGATTGTTGGCATTTCAATTAGGATATTGAGAAGGTTGTTGATGATTATGGATATAAGTGATTAAAGATGTTTACTGTCTTAATATTATTATTTTGTCAATGATGTCAAGAAATTGATTTTCTAATTCAGTATGATGTTGCCATATCTTAAGAAGTATGATTTGGTGAGTATAAAGATGATGGTAAAAGACATAGAAAGAATATGATGAATAAGGGGAGAAATAAGTTATTCAATGGGCAACTATTACCAAGTTAGACAATGATAAGATCATGATGTTTAGATTGTTTTGATATCCTACATATGTTGTTGATTGTAAGGTTAATACTATACTATGTTACTGAGCAAAGAACCTAGTTGGTAAACCCTAAGGAACCTAGTCGGTAAACCCTAAGGTTATCGCTATCAGTTAATGAAGGCAGAATGTCTACCGAGTGAAGTTTAGTATTTACCGAGTTGCAACCGAGTAATAACAAAATGCATTGAATGAATAAAAGCATTATTTAATGAAGGAAGCTGATGAGCTAGTTATGATTAAATGATTGGTATGTTGTGCATGAAGTTTGTTAAAGAATCTATGGCAAAGGAAAATCGACAGGAAGATCTAAAACTTAGATTGAACCACAATACCCTAGCACAAGTTCCAAGAAATGTATGCAAGTTCCAAGGTGGGGTAAAACATTTTTTAGATCGAAGGATACATTGAACTTGGTCAAGTTTGAAGATCTGATGGCTACGATTGATCATGGTGTTGTCTTCAAAATCTAATTCACCTCAACATCCTTATAATAAAATGATTTAAACTCTGTGCAGAAGAGATATTAAAGGGAAGAAAATTCTTAGGACAACATATGACAAGGTTTGGTTTAACCTTCTACACTTCGGACTTACACAGAGTCTAGGCGGGTATACCTTTGTGAACTAAATTCACACTTTCAAAAGATAAATCCATAACAAACCAGTCCAGAAAACCAGTGGACCTAATCACCTTGAGACCAACTGAAACAAAGGAATGAAAATTATACTCATATTTAGTATTTTGATCTACAAAACATGCAATAGACAACCTTGATCTATACCAGCGCCTTATCCAAGGTCACAGAGTTATCAAAATTCAAACAATACTCCCCAAATAGAATATCTCTACACATCCCATTGGCTCAGCTTTTGTTAATCCCTATATATGCCTGACATACATGAGAATTTATGCACACCAAATCAAACTATGCTCATCAAGATTTGAAATATCCTATGAAGAATTTACTAGTAGAGGCGATCCCTGCATGTTTAATTTCCCTCCTAAAGAGAAAAGCTAGCGAGCACATCTACTGAAAATTGCTTTACAATCCCCATTCAAACAAAATAACCTTGGATTATTCAGAATGAAATAATAAACAACTACAAGCACATTTGAAGAGGACACAAAGTTTTACTCAAAACCGATGGTCTGTATATTGATATATTTTCAAGAAAGTATTACAAAAACTTTTGAATATTCTCCATTAAACTTAGAAAAGCTCAGATAAATTTCTGCAGCATTTTCTTACAAATCTTTGCGATCTTTTCTTTCTTAGTCCTGGTATCCATTTATATCAATATGGATGCACCTAGCTTCGGACTTTCCTAGGAGAATTTATTACAATTGTTGCTTCTCAAGAAGAAGTTACAAAACCTTTTGCAAAAATAGTTACAAGTCCTTTTCGACCTCTCCAGCTTCTTCAACTTGCTGTTCAGTTGCAACATCTTCTAACTGTTCAGGAGCACCCTCTAACTGCTCTGCATCCTGGATGGCATATTTTTTTGTCCATTCATTGTACACATCATTAGTGGGCCATGTGAAATTAATCACTTTTGTCTTAGCCTTGGTCAACCTTTTCCAGGAATTTCTCATCTTGTTGACTTCTAAATTGAGAAAACCATAATGAGACTTGATTTTCTCTATCTCTTGAATTGTCACAACAAAGAAGGAAGCATCATCTAGATCAACAATTCCTTTAATCCTAGCTGACAGTTTGGCCTCTAATTCCTTGAGACACACTTGTTTGTCCTTCAGTTGATCTAGGCTAGCAAAAACTGCTGGGAGCAACTCAAAAACCTGATCAGTATACTCCTTTTTGTACAAGTTAATCTTCCTATCAACATTATCCACCCCTTCTACTAATTTCACTAGATCCTTGGTGGTATCACAAGTGGATTTGATGATAGGATTGCCCCCTGCTTCATCATAAGATGCACAAATAGACTCCAAGTCCTGCTCTCTAGGCCTCCATTTGTCAAAAATAGGTGTCAAAATGGCTTTATCTCCATTGAGCTCATCCCTCATATCCAAAATCTTGCTTATGTTATTATATAGCAATGAGACACTCATTGTATCTGGAAAACTTGAAATAGTAACCCTTACTCTATCCTCTTATTTCTTGGCATACAGGGATTTCAAATTCTCTTTCTCTTGAGGAGTAATCTCAATCACTTGGGAGCTGGAAGGTGCCGGAGATGGTGGGAACTCAATGATGGGGCTGCTAGGTGGAGGTCTTGAATGAGAGGAGGAGATCATCAGTGTTGAAGACTCACCTTGATAGTATTATCCTGTCAACTGGATTTGCAACTTAGCAATAATGCTATCCTTACCTCTTACCTCCTCCTTAGCACTATTATAGGCCTTCAGAATTGTCTCCAACTTGACTTGGAGGTCTTCTTTTTCCTTGGCTTCCTTTTCTGCTACTGCAACATTGAATTTTGCAGTCTCTAACATAGTGCTAGCAGCTTCTACCACCCCTATGGTCTGCACTCTCTTTACTATCATTCCACCAAGGTAGCTTGACCCTTGGGTATCTTTGCTTTTCTTATTTTCATCTCTCTTGAGAGACCGGATGATGAGTGTAGCATTATCCTTGCTAAAAGTGATTCCCTCCATGGGCTTAGTTTCTTTCCTCACTACCTCTAGTACTAGGGCATCTGCTATGTCCCATTGAGGGAGAATAAGCACTCCAGCTTGTGCCACCATATCTCTTCCTTGCTCAGGAGTGATGGTCTTAAATTCTTCCATCATTTCCTATTTTATTTCTTCCTCTACCAGAGCTGGATCTTTTCTAGGCTGCTCACCTTTTCTCTTCTTGCATCTTGCATTGTATTTATCTATGTTTTGTTTCCATACAAACTGCATAAACGTTCCTAAGGTAACAAAATTGTTGTCAGCCAAGAAATCATCACTGGCTTGCTTTATCTCAGGATCCAACTCCTGGCCTTTAAGTTCAGTGGTGGTAATGTCCATTTCAGTAGTAAGGAGTTCTTCTAGCATTCCTTCCTCTACCTCATCATATGTGTAGGCAATTTCCCCTAAATTGCCCAACTGTAAAAGTTGCTCAGCTGTTGCTTGCTCATCTCCTATGTGGATAGGGGATTGGGATGGAGAGTACAAAGGTGTATCAAATTGTACTTCTTTTCCTACTCTCTGCTTTTTAGGGCACTCATGGATGTCAATGACATCTTGTATCTTCCTCTATCCTTTGGAGGTAGAGGGCTCCCCTGTTGTAGGCATCAACACACTATAACTAGATTTCTTATGTAGTGTGTAATCACTAGGAGGGATTGCTTTGGTGGAGGCAGACCTACTTAGAATCATTCTTTCCTTTTCAGGATTGCTTTTAATCACAGCTTCCCTCTTCTCCTTCAGGGTCTGCATCACATCTTCAAAGTAAACAATTAAAAACTTTATTTTCTCCTCTAGAGGGAAAAAGCTAGATAATGGGTCATAACTGGCATCAAACTGATGCACAAAATCTAAGGCTTTCTTATAAGCCACCCATTTTTCTTTCCTCAATTCTTGCTCATCCAAATCAAGTTCATTTCTAATGAGGTCCTCAGGAAACTAAAATTGATCGGGTCTTCCTCTGCACACTGCCCTCTTTCTGAATATGCCATTGAAGAAGTGTTTTGGATCTGCACACCTCGATATTGCAGTTGACAAATGATAGGGTTTGAGAAAGTCTTCAAAATAATTTTAACCTCCCTTGGTTATTATAAATTGATGGGCTATGGTAACCGTAGGGAAAATAGTCCCTTTACCCCTACCGATCAGCTCTGCCTCTTGTACACTACCAATCTGTCTAAGGACTTCTGCAATTCCCACTTTGAGAGGGACCTAATAGGGCAACAAGAATGGAGTGCCTTTAAAACCAAAAACTTTGAAAACTATTGAGACTGGGTACAAATAAATGTCACCCCAATTATGAACAATCTTTATATTTTCTGCAAATTCTTTTGGTCTAATAAATTCCAAAAGAACCTTGGGGATTCTTGGGTTCTCTGAGTAGAGGAGAGTCCTAATCTTGGATGCAAAATATTTATCAAATTTCAAGAAATTGGCATCCTCTCTATCCCATGACAAGACAATACTCCATAGTTGCACTGGCATCTTTTCTCTTTCCTTCTCTTTGATGAGGTCCAATCTACAAGCAAAGTAATAACCTCCTTTGAATAGAAATAGATGCATAAGGAGTGAATACCATCTGAAAGGCCTATCCATCTTTCCGTTTTTTATTCATACTAACCCTCCATGGATAGCATCAGTAATGAAAGAAGCATAATCGAATGTTACTTCAAGGGAAGGATTTAAAATCTAAGCAATCATTAGCAAGTAGTGATTGGGCATATCTGCTTTAGCATCTTGTCCCAAAACTTGGCAGAGTGACCAATACATTCCCTTAGCCCTGAGGGTGAATAGATTCAATGAGAAGGGCTCTTCTGTGTTGGGTCCTACAACTGTCAACCCACCTATCTTCACAAAAAATTCCTTAAGAGGCCCATTTCTAAGGTGATTCCTCTGTGCACCATATACTTGAGCTAATGATTTAAAGTTTATGGGTTCCAAAAAATTTGTAAACTCATTGAGCCCTAAAGCACTTTTGAACTCTTCATTATTAATTTCAATAAGGGCTTTTCCATTTATGTCCCTAATGCTTCTGGTAACTGGATCATAGTTGTGTGCAATTTGAGTCAATAGATCCATGTCCATGAATACCCGTGGAACTACCAACTTCCCTACATCTAACTCCCAGATGCTATTTTGTGGGGCCAGAGAATTCCTCATTCCAAATCCAACCTTAAATCACCCCAACCCAGACAATCTGACCTACGGATCTCTCAACCAGTTGCCCTTGTCATATAGCCCTTCTCCTATCTTCAAAAGAGGAGCTCTAGGCACTAACTCGTTTACTTTTGATGCCTGGTTAGTTGACAATGTCAACTGCTCAAGAAAATCATCACAAATGGGCCTCTCTTAATAATTAACCTTCCCGGAGAACTCTCTCTCAGGTGCCATTTTGAAAATGCAAGCAATAAAAAAAACTACCTGAAATGATTCAGCAACAAATCAAGACCTCAATTAAAACACTACTAAGCAATTGCCACATAGGAGTACAAGAAAACTTGATTTTAGGTTGAAGGAATCTTCTCTACAACTGAATTGACTCACTCTATATCTGAAGACAAAAGCTGTGTATCTGTTCTTCTACAACAATTCTTTTGAATGATACCTTTACTCAATCGACAGAAGATCATATATGGTACCTAGGGTCTTAACTGCAACATTGATTCCGCATGCTTTGGCCGTCCTTTTAGAACTGAATTCATGAGAGAATTCATATTTTTTGCTCCAACGGGCCACAACATTCCTACAATTCTTTCCTTTCTCTCTTTCGCTATTTCGCAAAGCATAATGTTCAGGCGATTTCATTAAGTGAAATCATGCCAACCGTTTGATCAAAAGAGACTTGATCGACCGTTATACTGACTTAACAGTCTTGCCTTCGCACTGGGTCTCACCTCCTTTTTGCCATTTCGCAGACTTTATCTTTTGAGCACTTATCCTTCACGAAACCGCACCAGACATTAAATGGAATTTTAACTGCTCGACATTTAACTCTCACCTTGACCGCCGACATTTTTACTAACTGCGCCTTTACCTTGACTACTAGTAGTCTTTCGCTATTTCGCAGAGCTTAAACATCTGTCAACTTCAGGCTATGAAACAACGCGAAGCGTCAGATTAATTCAGAGATGACCATTGTTTAAGGGAAACCCTTTATCTTTGCTTTACTTACTCCGCCTTTTATTGGTTATTGATTACCATGTGGCACTCAACCATTGGTTTTAGAAAACCGTTCAAGCCTAGTTCCACGTTGGCCACGTGTCTCTCCCTTTTACCATCGGTTACACCTTGGCGGGCCCTCAGCTTCTTCTGAAACCACGTGTCCACCAACACATCACCATCTAGCTTGACACCTGGACGAACCTCTTTTACCTTCGCTATTTCGTGAAGCATATCCTTCAAGCATCTCACAACCGCGAAATAGGATCGACCATTGGATCAAAACAAAGTCGATGCTCTTTTAACCTTATGTTTTATCTGCCTTTGGGGATGAAAAACCTTCTCGCCATTTCGCAGGGCATAAAGCATGAGCACCTTACCCTTGCAAATTCACGCGGGTCATTAGATTATTTTTTACTTGCTCAATGCTTAACCATCTGAATAGACTCCGATAGACGTGGGCCCTCTGACTCAACCTCAAACACTTTGCATCTAGTCACTTTCAGAGCTGACATGTCAGTCTTTCATTAGCCGAGAGAAAACACTAGGTTCCAATTAATTTTTACCACCTGCATCTGCCATGTCACCTCTTATCCTGCGGCATGACTCACCTTTGGGACCCACCTTCTTTTAACCCTTGGACCCACCTCGCTGACTATTGTGATCTCTGCCACGTGCAACTATTTCACTCGCTTTCTAGGCCAGCTGGACTGTCTACTCGGAGTGCCACATCATTTTGCTACTTCGCGAAAGATAATTGTCGAGCATTTTCATCCTGCAAAATAGCATGAACCGTCAGATCAAATGGGACTTGATCACCTTTTAGTCACTTTTAAAATCCTCACATGTAGGGTCCCACCAAAAGCTTTCACCATTTTGTGGAAGGTATTTCTCTTGCAAGTTCAGGCTGCGAAATAACACCAGCCGTTGGATCTTGGACAAGATGATACCTCTTTAAACTAGGCCAAAATCGCCATTTAGAACACATTTCCTTTTCGCCATTTCACGGGTCTTAAACCACGTGCAACTTTGCCTAACGAAATAGTGAACACCATAGATCTTCCTGAGAAGTGCGCACCACTTACTGGGCCCGACAACATTAGGAGGGACATAAATAAGGCATAAAATTTTATGATTTAATTCAAAAGACCGCCTTGGCAAATGACAAGGGGGGACACTTTCAACAAACCTAGGATCCATTACTTAAGTGGATAAAGTAACGAAGAAATAGAACTAGAGGATTTTTTTGATAAAACATTGAACGATTTGAAACTAAAAACCCTAAACCTTTAAGACCTAACACAGAGCTGAAGCAATTGATAGCATGTCTAATTCAAAATTTCAAAATCATAGCCAATTATGGGAAAGGAAAACCCATTTTTTAAATAGTGATAACAGCGGCTCTGACTGGGGATGGTTGATTGCAAGATCAATAGAAGAAAACTCAGAAATTCTAGAGAAATAGACCAAGACATAGACCCAAACAGAAAAATAGGGAAGAAACAAAATATATACAAACAAAGGACCTACTGTACATGGACTTCAAGAGAAATAATGGTTCAGGAATTGTCCATGCACTGGAAATTCCTGTACTTCATCATTCATATTCTTCACAAAATATGAATCCTTACCATTTAAGTCATAGACCACAAAAGGGCCAATCCAGAATGATTCAAATTTTTTATGTTTTCCCTTGTCTTGTCCTTTTGCATTCCACTGAAGAACCATGTCATCAATTTGAAACTTCCTTAAGTATGTCCTTTTATCAAAAAGGTATTTGGATTACAATTGGATCTTCTGATTTCTTTTGTGAGCTAAAGCTCTGAGCTCTTCCACCTCCACAATTTGGATCATTCTGTCTTCCATAGGTTCAGATAGCTCCATATCCTCATCTTGCAAGAACTTGTAAACTGGAAGAAGATTATTCACTGGCAATCTGACCTGAGCACCATAAACCAATTCAAAAGGGGACATACCAATGGCCTTCTTGATTGTTATTCTATCTGCCCACAGAGTTAACTTCAATTTTTGATCCCAAGATCTTTTATTTTCTTCCAAGATTTTCTTGATGATGTTCAAAAGACTTTTATTGCTAGATTCTGCTTGTCCATTCCCCTGAGGGTGATAAGGTGAAGAGTAAGACATGAGTATTCCATGACTAGTACAAAAGCCTACAAACTCTTTTGATCTGAAACACATGGCATTATCCATCACCAATTTTGTAGGTATTCCAAATCTGGTTACAACATTATCCATTAGGAAATCAATGACAACCTTACTTGTAGCTCTTCTTGTAGGGATAGCTTTTATCCATTTAGTGAAATAGTCAGTGGCTACTATGATCCATCTGTGACCTCTACCTGATCTCTCAACAATCTCTCCAATAAAATCAATGCCCCACTAGACAAAAGGAGCTTCCATAGAGACTGGATTTAGGGGTAAGGCTCCTTCATACTTCAGCTTGGATGAAAACTTCTGATAGGGATAGCATCTTTGGACATATGCATGAGCATCTTTGAATAAAGTAGGCCAAAAGTATCCATCCCGGATTATCTTACCAGTAGTGGTCTTAGCAGAGTAATGGCCTCCACATACTCCATCATGCATTTCAGTCAACACTCATTTAGCCTGGAACTCATCCAAACACATTAGTAATTCTCCATCTCTTTTTCTCCAGAACAAATCACCTTGAATGAGCACATATTTTTGTGACATGAGTTTAAGAGTTCTTTTTTGATTATGTGTCATTCCTTCTTAGAATGCAGCATCTCTTAGGAATCAGGCTATCTCTGAGTACCAAGGCTGTCTTTCAATACTAGTGACTAAAGTATCTTTGATTTCAACATTGTGTATTTCAACATTCATAAGATTAGACTCAGTCATAAGCTTAGCCAGACCTAGACCTCTTACCAATTTAGTAATTTTTATCTCCAAGTCAAATTCTTGGATTCTATTAATCCATCTGCATCTTTTCCCTGTAACTTCAGACTAAGACAAAATATCCTTAACTGCAGCATGTGGGACATAGGCAATGACATTTGCATTCACCAGATATGGCCTAAAAGCCTTGACAACTTTAACCAAAGCATAAGCTTGTTTCTCCATGGTCTCATATTTCAGTTCTGCTGCTTGCAAAGACTTGCTGTAGAAGGCTATGGGATGTTCATATCCTTCATTATCCTTTTGTAATAACACTGCAGCTACTGTATGATATGAAGCAAAGGAAAACAACGAAAAAAGGCTTACTGTAATCAGGAGATTTTAGCACTGGTGCTTCTTGAATGGCTTTCTTAATTTCAGCAAAAGCCTTTGAGACTTCTTGATCCCAACAAAATTTGGTATCCTTCTTGAGCAACTTGACGATAGGCTTCACTATCTCTGCAAAGTTTGCAATGAACCTCCTAACAAAATTCACTTTTCCTAGAAAGGACTGAATACATTTTGCATTCTTAGGTTTAGACACCTTATTTATTGCCTCAATTCTTTCAGGGTCTATCCTTACCCCTTCCTTGGAAACAATGTGTCCCAATAGTTTTCCTTCAGTAACTCCAAAATGACATTTTTTGGGATTTAGTGACACACCAAATTCCAAGGCTTTACTGAATACCTTTTCCAAATGTCCATAATGATCTTCAGCCCTTTTGGAGAAACAGGTTAAGTCATCTTGATAGACCACCATGATAATATTAATGAACTCCTTGAAAGCTACATCCATTGCTCTCTGAAATGTAGCTCCAACATTTTTCAAACCGAATGGCATTCTCACATAGACATATGTCCCCCATGGAGTAGTGAAAGCAGTTTTGAATTGTTCAGATTCCTTCACTAACACTTGATTGTATCCTAAGAAACCATCCATCATGGACAAAATATCACAACCTGTTACCCTTTGCAACATACCTTCCATATTGGGAGAAGAGTAGTTGTCCTTTAAAGAAGCAACATTTAGATTTTTGAATTCTACACACAATCTAATGTCCCCATTCTTCTTTCTTACTGGGACTAAATTGGAGACCCATGAAGAATGCCTTATTGGTTTGATAATTCCCCCTTCTCTCAATTTGGTCAACTCTTGCTGCATTTTAGTTTCCAACAGGGGATTGATGGGTCTCTGTTTCTGTCTGAAAGGCTTAGCATCTGGAAGTAGAGGAATTTCATGCTAAAAAAGATCCTGTCTATACACCTTTAGGTCTTCATAAGACCAAGCAAAAACATGTCTATATTTCTTCAAATAAACTAATAAGGTTAGTCCTGACATGAGGGGGTAATTTCTTTCCAATGTATACTAACTTAGGGGATGATTCAGTCCCCAGGTTTACCTCCTCTAGCTCTTCCAACTTGGTGGTAGACTATTGATGTAAGTAACTGTCATTATAACTGAACATGCTTTCTAGCTCTACCAGCCCTTTAGGTATTTCATTGGTTTCCAACTGGACCAACTCATTTCCAAATACTGTTTCTCTTCTGTCAACCATCTCCACCAATGCATTGCAATCAATCTTTTGTCCATCATAATCATCAACACATTGGATGAACCTAAGAATGTCTTCATCATCAGCGAAAACTTGCCAATTGTACACATTATCAAGAATAGTAGGCCTAGATTTTATTTCCATAGTGGAAATACCGATTAATGTTGCATCATCATTCTTCAGAGCAACATTAGCTAAGAAATCTGCCATAATATTATTTGACCGCTCTATCCAATTAATAGAAAATGCACTAAAATGCTCAATAACATCCCAAACTGCATATTTATATCTCTTTAATCTATCATTCTTGGATGCATATTTGGCTCTTACCTGAGATACAACCAATTCTGAATCCCCTAACACTGTCAACAGCTGTATTCCATGCTTCTTTGCAACTTCAAGCCCCAAGAATAGAGCTTCATACTCTGCAGTATTATTTGTGCACTGGAAGGCCAATAAGAATGAATACTTGAAGGTTATACCTGATGGAGATACAAAAAGAACCCCTGCTCTAGATCCTTCTTTGGAGCAAGCTCCATCAAAGTCCATCTACCATAATCCATACTGTTGTGCTTCTAATTCAACCACAAAGGGATCAGTATTCTTCAATTGGGGTAAAATTGGTTGAAGTCTAAAGTTATCAAGATCTACATCAATCATACAATTAAGCATATCTAGGTTTACATTTTCAATTACCCTAGGAGCACGTGGCTCTCTGTACAATTTGACCTAATTTTTGTTGATTGGAATGGTGGCATAGGATAAGTCCAGTTGAAAATTCCCTCCTACTGCTACTGCCCACTGCCTGGAAAGTAACATACCATAATGGGGTTTGGTATCAGTAACAATAACATCCATTTTATAGGTTCCCTCAGGGAATGCTGCTATCTTTACTTCAACATCTATCATTGTACCTATCATAGGTACTTTGCTATTATCCATAGCATAGCATTTTCCATATACAGTAGTTACTAACAGTCCTAATTCTTTCATAACACCACAAGGCATTACATTAGCAACAACTCCTAAATCTATCATGCAGTTTTTAATCAACCGGTTGTTTACTAACAAAGTAACATAGAAAGGATCTACCTATGAAGGCTCTTGGGTGATAGTGGTTCCAACATAAACTTCTGGGGTTTGGAACTCTTGATCCTTTCCAATTCTAGCTGAACTGGTGGGTAAGATTGTGTCACTATTAGATATACTAGAAAACAAAGACAAGGTTGCATCCCTATGTTCTTTAATCTTTAGTAATTCTACTAATGGGACAGTGACCTTCATTTGAGTAAGAGCTTGAGCCATGTCAAATGTAGAACTATTACTTATTTTAGTACTAGCTCTAACTCTTTCTATCTTGAGCTAACTTGCCTTCTTCACTGTGGCAACTCCTTGTATATCACTAGTGTTTTTATCATTTGCACTCTTGGGTACATCTTTAACTTGTTCCCCTTTTTCTTGACCAGTAGCGTTACTCACTGCCCCCTTTTGAGTGACCTCTTTTATGAACATGGAACTCGGTTCACCCTGATCAGTGTCTGTCTTAGTGCTCCTCAAGTTATAGTTATGTTTTGCTTTGGCAATGGCAGCTTTAGTGAGATTTTTAACTTCTTCCTCACTAGGCCTTCTAAGATGAACCTCTTCATCCTCAATTGTCACCACATTCAATGTAGGATGCCTATCTAAGGTTAATTGTCCTTGAACAAACCTTTCATTATCTAGCACATCACTATATTCACTTTGCACAAACTCCACAGACTCATCACTTTCTATGATGGTTTCAAACATATTGATGTCAGTCTCAGCTTCTTGTCTCATAGATTCCTCAAGAGCCCGAGCCACTGCACACTGATGAGGAGAATGTAGTCTATCACAAGCAATACACCATGGAGTATTTTCTATATTATGGATAGTTTTTCCTTTCAAGGGATCTGGAGTATCCTAATTTTGGGCTTTTCATTTTGGGGTTTGCCATCTTTCTAGTTGGTATTATATGGCATGTCATGCAATCTAGGGGGTCTATCTTGCTAGTTATAATGAGGCTTGTCATTTTTATTTACCTTGGCAATCAGATCCTTCATTGCAATAACCAATTTCTCTATCTTATCATCCTCCTTAGCAACTTTATTAGGTTGTTGTTTTGTTTTCTGCCATAATCTACCATCTGTTCTTCTTTCTAACTTCCTGGATGCTTTTCTATTACTTTCTACATTTATGGCAATTCTAAAAGCATCTCTCAAGGTATGTGGATTCTTATCTCTCAGGATATAGGCCATCTTAGAATCAAATGCATTGTAATAAGTATTTAAACACATGTTATCATCTAATCTCATCACTTGATACAATTTGTGCATGGCCTTTTGGAATCTGGCATTGAAATCAATGACCATTTCATTATTTGACTTTCTGATGTTATTGAATTCATTGAGCATAAAGCTCACATTAGTCTTATCACCATACTATTCTTGAAAACAAATTTTAAAATCCTCCCATGACCCTATGCTATTAACTGGAAGACCTCGGAGCCAATCTCTTGCATCATCAACCAGGGATTGAACAAACAATTTCATGATGACATCTTCATCCACTATCTCATAATCATTTATTAGATCCCCAAAATATTTTAGATGTTCCTTAGCAATAATGGCATTGTTCCTAGCAAATTTATGGAGTCTGTCTCTTAACTTAGTAGGATCATGATTTGGATATCCTGGGACCCCATCAAAGAACAATTGTCTATATTGTTCTAAATTAATTGGTCTTCTTTGAAAAGGGGTAATAGCATTATTATTTCCCATGTTCATTCTAATTGTTGGAACTGGAGGCTGATATATTTGGGTATGGTGACTATTCACAGGGATTTGACTCACTGAGGCTATATTAGCAGGCACTGTAGGTTGAATCTTAACCGAGGGAAGGGAAACTTGTTGAGGATCGGGCTTACTAAGGTCTTTTGATGGAAACGAGATAGGGGGAGCCCTTAAGTAACTAATTTTTCTTTTAACTTCCTGATTTGCGACTTCCAATTCAGCCTTTTCCAACTCCATTTGGAGATCCTCTTTTTCTTTCCTCGTTCTCTCCATTTCTCTCTCATGTGCTGACAACCTATGAGAAATCTCCTCCACAGTTTTAGACTTAATTCCATCATCCACCCATTTCTATTTTCCTTTATCCACATTAGTCCTAGGAAGCTGAGAATCACTAGATACTTCCCTGTTTGGTTGGACCACTAACCTATATGTTGGCTTAGCCTTGGGGATCAGGATTTCTCTAATTATAGGGCCTTCCTCATCACTTTTTTCTTTTTCTTTGGCCAATACCTCAAGATCAGCTATCTGTCTAAGAAGCCTATCTCTCTCCATTAATTTAGCTTTGACTTCCTTCTCCCTATTTGCTTCCTTTTGGGCTCTTAGGGAAATTAGATGGTTAACTCTTTTATTCAGATCTTCAATTTTTTGGGACACTTTATCTTCATCAGGGAAATTTTCCTCAGAGTCTGATATATTGATTTGGTCTATGTCAATCAAACTAATGTTTCCATCTATTGTTTTAGGGACAGATTGTCTAATTGCATTTGAACTAGTCCTATCTCTTGTAGAAATAGTAGCATGGGATAGATCTTGATTTAGAACATGTACATTATCAATATTTCCAAACAATCCTGAATGGAAACTTAATATATCTTGTTCAAAATCCCTAGAAGAAGAATTAGAGTTTGCATAAACAGGTCGATCAGTCGTCTTACCAGTATTATTATTCTTTTGTACCCAAGAAGCATTTGATGGCTCATGTAGCACAAATCTCTTCTGACCTCTCCGTGACTGCTCTGGCAAACCTTCTTGCAAAGTTTCACAAGGATGCTTCTTCATGAATGACCTAGTGTTTTTTCCTCCTTGCATTATGCTTGTTTTCTTTTGAAATGATTTATAATTCACAAGGACTGGTTCCAATATAACAGACCCACAAGAGTATGGGAATTATGAAAACAAGTTTTAGAATAATACGTAGGAATTCCACAAACACAATGATTTTCTTTACAACTTGAGCACAAATCTATGTCTGGATCCTTAATGTGACTCTCCCCAGTAGAGTCACCACTTTTGTTGTCTTCAAAATCTGATTCACCTCAACATCCTTATAATAAAATGATTTAAACTCTGTGTAGAAGAGATATTAAAGGGAAGGAAATTCTTAGGACAACATATGACAAGGTTTGGTTTAACCTTCTACACTTCGGACTTACACAGAGTCTAGGCGGGTATACCTTTGTGAACTAAATTCACACTTTCAAAAGATAAATCCACAACAAACCAGTCCAGAAAACCAGTGGATCTAATCACCTTGAGACCAACTGAAACAAAGGAATGAAAATTATACTCATATTTAGTATTTTGATCTACAAAACATGCAATAGACAACCTTGATCTATACCAATGCCTTATCCAAGGTCATAGAGTCATCAAAATTCAAACAATACTCCCCAAACAGAATATCTCTACACATCCCATTGGCTTGGCCTTTGTTAATCCCTATATATGCCTGACATACATAAGAATTTATGCACACTAAATCAAACTATGCTCATCAAGATTCGAAATATCCTATGAAGAATTTACTAGTAGAGGCGATCCCTGCATGTTTAATTTCCCTCCTAAAGAGAAAAGCTAGTGAGCACATCTACTAAAAATTGCTTTACAATCCCCATTCAAACAAAATAACCCTGGATTATTCAGAATGAAACAATAAACAATTGCAAGCACATTTGAAGAGGACACAAAGTTTTACTCAAAACCGATGGTCTGTATATTGATATATTTTCAAGAAAGAATTACAAAAACTTTTGAATATTCTCCATTAAACTTAGAAAAGCTCAGATAAATTTCTGCAGCGTTTTCTTACAATTCTTTGCGATCTTTTCTTTCTTAGTCTTGGTATCCATTTATATCAATATGGATGCACATAGCTTCGGACTTTCCTAGGATAATTTGTTACAATTGTTGCCTCTCAAGAAGAAGTTACAAAACCTTTTGCAAAAATAGTTACAAGTCCTTTTTGACCTCTGCAACTTCTTCAACTTGTTGTTCGGTTGCAACCTCTTCTAACTGTTCAGGAGCACCCTCTAACTGCTCTGCATCCTGGATGGCATATTTTGTTGTCCATTCATTGTACACATCAGTAGTGGGCCATGTGAAATTAATCACTTTTATCTTAGCCTTCGTCAACCTTTTCCAGGAATTTCTCATCTTGTTGACTTTTGATTTGAGAAAACCATAATGAGACTTGATTTTCTCTATCTCTTGAATTGTCACAACAAAGAAGGAAGCATCATCTAGATCAACAATTCCTTTAATCCTAGCTGACAGTTTGGCCTCTAATTCCTTGAGCCACACGTGTTTGTTTTTTAGTTGATCTGGGCTAGCAAAAACTCCTGGGAGCAACTCAAAAACCTAATCAGTATACTCCTTTTTGTACAAGTTAATCTTCCTATCAGCATTATCCACCCCTTCTGCTAATTTCACTAGATCCTTGGTGGTATCACAAGTGGATTTGATGATAGGATTGGTCCCTGCTTCATCATAAGATGCACAAATGGACTCCAAGTCCTGCTCTCTAGGCCTCCATTTGTCAAAAATAGGTGTCAAAATGGCTTTATCTCCATTGAGCTCATCCCTCATATCCAAAATCTTGCTTATGTTATTATATAGCAATGAGGCACTCATTGTATCTACAAAACATGAAATAGTAACCCTTACTCTATCCTCATATTTCTTGGCATACAGTGCCTGAGCCTGTTTCAAACTCTCTAGCTCTTGAGGAGTAATCTCAATCATTTGGGAGCTCGACGGTGCTGGAGTTGGTGGGAACTCAATGATGGGGCTGCTAGGTGGAGGTCTTGCAGGAGAGAAGGAGATCATTAGTGTTGAAGACTCACCTTGATGGTACTATCCTATCAACTAGCTTTGCAACTTATCAATAATGCTATCCTTACCTCTTACCTCCTCCTTAGCACTGTTATAGGCCTTCAGAATTGTCTCCAACTTGACTTGGAGGTCTGATTTTTCCTTGGCTTCCTTTTCTGCTACTGCAACACTGAATTTTGCAGTCTCTAATATAGTGCTAGCAGCTTCTACCACCCCTGTGGTTTGCACTCTCTTTACTATCATTCCACCAAGGTAGCTTGACCCTTGGGTATCTTTGCTTTTCTCATTTTCATCTCTCTTGAGAGACCACATGATGAGTGCAACATTATCCTTGCTAAAAGTGATTCCCTCCATGGGCTTAGTTTCTTTCCTCACTGCCTCTAGTACCAGGGCATCTGCTATGTCCCATTCAATGAGAATAAGCATCCAGCTTGCGCCGCCATATCTCTTCCTTGCTCAGGAGTGATGGTCTTAAATTCTTCCATCATTTCCTATTTTATTTCTTCCTCTACCAGAGCTGGATCTTTGCTAGGTTCTTCACCTTTTCTCTTCTCAAATCTTGCATTGTATTTATCTATGTTTTGTTTCCATACAAATTGCATAAACGCTCCTGAGGTAACAAAATTGTTGTTAGCCAAGAAATCATCACTAGCTTTCTTTATCTTAGGATCCAACTCCTGGACTTTAGGTTCAGTGGTGGTAATGTCCATTTCGGCAGCAAGGGGTTCTTTTGGCATTCCTTCCTCTACCTCATCATATGTGTAGGCAATTTCCCCTAAACTGTCCAACTATTAAAGTTGCTCAGCTGCTGCTTGCTCATCTCCTATGTGGATAGGGGATTGGGATGGAGAGTACAAAGGTGTATCAGATTGTACTTCTTTTCCTACTCTTTTCTTTTTAGGGCTCTCTTGGATGTCAATGACATCTTGTATCTTCCTCTTTCCTTTGGAGGTAGAGGGCTCCCCTGTTGTAGGAATCAATACACTATAACTAGATTTCTTATGCAGTGTGTAATCACTAGGAGGGATTTCTTTGGTGGAGGTAGACTTGCTTAGAATCATTCTTTCCTTTTTAGGGTTGCTTTTAATCACAACTTCCCTCTTCTCCTTTAGGGTCTGCATCACATCTTCAAAGTAAACAATTAAAAACTTTATTTTCTCCTCCTGAAGGAAAAAGCTAGACAATGGGTCATAGCTGGCATCAAACTGATGCATAAAGTCTAAAGATTTCTTATAAGCCACCCATTTTTCTTTCCGAAGTTCTTGCTCATCCAAATCAAATTCATTTCTAATGAGGTCCTCAGGAAATTGAAATTGATGGGGTCTTCCTCTGCACACTGCCCTATTTCTGAATATGCCATTGAAGAAGTCTTCTGGATCTGCACACCTCGATATTGCAGTTGACAAATGATAGGGTTTGAGAAAGTCTTCAAAACAATTCCAACCTCCCTTGGTTATTATAAATTGATGGGCTATGGTAACCATAGGGAAAATAGTCCCTTCACCCCTGTCGGTCAGCTTTGCCTCTTGTACACTACCAATCTGTCTAAGGACTTCTATAATTCCCACTTTGAGAGGGACCTGATAGGGCAACAAGAATGGAGTTCCTTTAAAAACAAAAACTCTGAAAACTATTGAGACTGGGTACAAATAAATGTCACCCCAATTATGAACAATCTTTATATTTTCTGCAAATTCTTTTGGTCTAATAAATTCCAAAAGAACCTTGGCGATTCTTGGGTTCTCTGAGTAGAGGAGAGTCCTAATCTTGGATGCAAAATATTTATCCAGTTTCAAGAAATTGGCATCTTGCCTATCCCATGACAAGACAGTACTCCATAGTTGCACTGGCATCTTTTCTCCTTCCTTCTCTTTGATGAGGTCCAATCCACTAGCAAAGTAATCACCTCCTTTGAATAAAAATAGATGCATAAGGAGTGAATACCATCCAAAAGGCCTATCCACCTTTCCATTTTTTATTCCTACTAACCATCCATGGATAGCATCAGTAATGAAAGAAGCATAATCGAATGTTACTTCAAGGGAAGGATTTAAAATCTGAGCAATCATTAGCAAGTAGTGATTGGGCATATTTGCTTTAGCATCTTCTCCCAGAACTTGGCAGAGTGACCAATACATTCCCTTAGCCCTGAGGGTGAACAAATTCAATGAGAAGGGCTCTTCTGTGTTGGGTTCTACAACTGTCAACCCACCTATCTTCACAAAAAATTCCTTAAGAGGCCCATTTCTAAGGTGATTCCTCTGTGCACCATATACTTGAGCTAATGATTTAAAGTTTATGGGTTCCAAAAAATTTGTAAACTCATTGAGCCCTAAAGCACTTCTGAACTCTTCATTATTAATTTCAATAAGGGCTTTTCCATTTATGTCCCTAATGCTTCTGGTAACTGGATCATAGTTGTGTGCAATTTGAGTCAATAGATCCATGTCCATGAAACCCCCGGAACTACCAACTTCCCTACATCTAATTCCCAGATGCTATTTTGTGGGGCCAGAGAATTCCTCATCCAAATCCAAACTTAAATAACCCCAACCCAGACAATCTGACCTGCAGATCTCTCAACTAGTTGCCCTTGTCATATAGCCCTTCTCCTATCTTCAAAAGAGGAGCTCTAGGCACTAACTCTTTTACTTTTGATGCCTGGTTAGTTGACAACGTCAACTGCTCAAGAAAATCATCATAAATGGCCCTCTCATGATAATTAACCTTCCCAGAGAACTCTCTCTTAGGTGCCATTTTGAAAATGCAAGCAATCAAAAAAACTACCCCAAATGATTCAGCAACAAATCAAGACCTCAATTAAAACACTACTAAGCAATTGCCACACAGGAGTACAAGAAAACCTGATTTTAGCTTGAAGGAATCTTCTCTGCAACTGAATTGACTCACTCTGTATCTGAAGACAAAATCTTTGTATCTCTTCTTCTGCAACAATTCTTTTGAATGATACCTTTACTCAATCGACAGGAGATCATATATGGTACCCAGGGTCTTTACAGCAACATTGATTCCGCATGCTTCGGCTGTCCTTTCAGAATTGAATTCATGAGAGAATTCATATTTTTCGCTCCAATGGGCAACAACGTTCCTGCAATTCTTTCCTTTCGCTCTTTCTCTATTTCGTGAAGCGTAATGTTTAGGCAATTTCGTTAAGCGAAATCACGCCAACCGTCCGATCAAAAGAGACTAGATCAGCCATTATACTGACTTAACAGTCTTGCCTTCGCACTGGGTCCCACCTCCTTTTCGCCATTTTGCAGACTTTATCTTTCGAGCACTTCTCCTTCACAAAACCCCGCCAAACGTTAGATTGAATTTTCACTGCTCGACATTTAACTCTCATCGGGACCGCCGACATTTTTACTAACCGTGGCTTTACCTTGACTGCTAGCGGTCTTTCGCTATTTCGCAGAGCTTAAACATCTGTCGACTTCAGGCTATGAAACAACACAAAGTTTTGGATTAATTCAGAGATGACCATCCTTTAAGGGAAACCCTTTATCTCTTCTTTACTTACGCCACCTTTTATTGGTTATACATTACCACGTGGCACTCAACCATTGGTTTTAGAAAACCGTTCAAGCCTAGTTCCACGTTGGCCACGTGTCTCTCCCTTTTACCGTTGGTTACACCTTGGTGGGCCCTCAGCTTCTTCTGAAACCATGTGTCCACTGACACATCACCATCTAGCTTGACACCTCGATGAACCTCTTTTACCTTCGCTATTTCGCGAAGCATATCCTTCAAGCATCTCGCAACTGCGAAATAGTGCCGGCCGTTGGATCAAAAAAAAGTCGATCCTCTTTTAACCTTATGTTTTATCTGCCTTTGGGGATGAAAAACCTTTTTTCCATTTCGCAGGGCATAAAACACGAGCACCTTACCCTTGCAAATTCACGCGGGCCGTTAGATTAGTTTTTACTTGCTTGATGCTTAACCATCTGAACAGACTCCGATAGACGTGGGCCCTCCGACTCGACCTCGAACACCTGGCATCTAGTCACTTTTAGAGCTAACATGTCAGTCTTTCATTAGCCGAGAGAAAACACTGGGTTCCAATTAGTTTTTACCACCTACATCTGCCATGTCACCTCTTATCCCGCGACATGACTCACCTTTGGGACCCACCTTCTTTTAATCCTTGGACCCGCCTCACTGACTATTGTGGCCTCTACCACGTGCAACTATTTCACTCGCTTTCTAGGCCAGCTAGACTGTCTACTTGGAGTGCCACATCATTTCACCACTTCGTGAAAGATAACTGTCGAGCATTTTCATCTTGCGAAATAGCACGAACTGTCAAATCAAATGGGACTTGATCACCTTTTAGTCACTTTTAAAATCCTTGCATGCAGGGTCCCACCAAAATCTTTCACCATTTCGTGAAAGGTATTTCGCTTGCAAGTTCAGGCTGTGAAATAACGCCAGTCGTTGGTTCTTGGACAAGATGAGACCTCTTTAAACCAAGCCAAAATCCCCATTTAGAACACATTTCCTTTTCGCCATTTCGCGGGTCTTAAACCATGTGCAACTTCTCCTAATGAAATAGCGAAAACCATAGATCTTCCTAAGAAGTGCGCACCACTTACTGGGCCCAACAATATTAGGAGGGAAATATATAAGGCATAAAATTTTACAATTTAATTCAAAATACCGCCTAGGAAAATGACAAGGGGGGACACTTCTGAGGAACCTGGGACCCATTACTTAAGTGGATAAAGTAACGAAGAAATAGAACCAGAGGGTTTTTTGATAAAACATTGAACGATTTGAAACTAAAAACCCTAAACCTTTAAGACCTAACATAGAGCTGAAGCAATTGATGGCATGTCTAATTCAAAATTTCAAAATCATAGCCAATTATGGGAAAGGAAAACCCATTTTTTAAACAATGATAATACATGGGATATGTGATCAAGGAGATTAAGCGGTTGGAAAATTGTTTATAAATAAGGAACTATTGATAAACAATGCATGCGGGCAAGTGTATGCATAGGGATGCTACATAGTGATTACCGAGCATTGAAGCTTGGAGGCCTGTTTGAATAATAGAGTATAAAGCCCAGCAGATGGACAAGATAAGTCCTATGACTAAATTGTATTGAGCAAATAAGAATCTGTTTTAGCATTTTTAGATGTGAAGTTGCAGATAGATTTTTATTACTGTTATTTTGTGAAGTGACAGAAAATCTGTTAGCCTAGTGGACTTAACCATCTTATTTGTAAAACCCTCTAGCAAGGTGACATTCGAATTGAGTGTTTGAAATCCTTTAACAAGGTCACTTCTAACAAGGTGAAGATCCTAACAGATTTGAGGGAAATCCCTTAACCAGGTCACATCTAGCAATGTGTTTGTAATCTTTAACAAGATTTGCTTTTAACTGAGCATACTCTAGAAGAGTATATTTCTTAGTGGGTCCAAAATCCCACAATGGTTTTTCCCTATTTGGGTTTCCACGTTAAATCTAGTGTTATGAGTGTTATGATGTTTATATGCTTTTGAGTTTGCATGTTTAGCAATTTTGGTTATATTGCTGAAGTATATGTTACCGAGGTTGAATCTGTTGTTTTTATGGAAGATTAAGTTTGTATGATTCACCCCCCCTCTCATCTTGTTAGCTTGGCATCTGTACTTTACATTAAGTATCAGAACTATCATAAGGGTTTATGCATATTGCAGAGCTTAAACCGGTACTAAATCTAGCATAGCAGATGCTAATATAATGTAGTACAAGACATTGGATTAATATAATCCATTTTGTAAGTCAGTGTGACTTCTTTGTAATTGAGCAGTGAGCTCTAAGAACTTGGCCTTCCTGCATGTGCAGGCCCCTATTGTAAGCAGTAATATTCTCTTATTGGCCTTTAAATGAATATTGTGGGTCACAAATCCTACCGAGGTTTTTCCCACACCTGTTTTCCTCATTAAAATATTGTGTCATGGTGTGTCTCTTATGTTGTGGTTGCTATTCTTATTTACTGCATTATTTTTGGTTTATCGGTACACAGTTTTGATATGCTTTTCATGTTATAAGTCAAGAAAATTATTATACTGGTCAGATACTGATTCACCCCCCCCTCTTAGTATCTTTGGGAATCCTAACAACAATTAGGACCGCCACCATACTAAGAAACCCATATTTGTACCAATGAAACCAGGATGCGGAAGTGGAACACACCATGAGGGAGTGCACCATTTGATATCAATCAATTGAACCCGCAACATGACACACGATTCCTAGCATCATATGGAGAACAAAATATTTTACAAGGATTTAGATCAAACCAAGATCTTCAACAAGAAATGGATCCAAATAACCTATTAGATTCTGATGACTCAGATGATTTTGAGATGGTTGTTAACAACCCTAAAATGATGAGAAAAATGGATAAATTCTTGAATAAGGTGTTTCAAATGTATCCCAAGAAATACAAAGATATGATGGACACCACTACAACATCAAATAATTAGAATAATATTCAAACGCAACATGAGGTAGACAATCTCTTAAGTTGCAAATCTCATCCAAATGAAGCAAATTTACAATAAGAGGTTCCAATCATAGTACTTGAGAAACGTGTCTCTAAATATTTGTGTGAATGCTCCACCAAAATTGACATTTGAGCCAGTTAATAATCCATTATACAATACCACACCATTTTTAAAAAGATCAAATGGTGATGGCAAAGACATTGACAAATGTGACGCAATAAAAAAAATCACAAGATCCTCAAATTGGTTTGCAGCCAGATGTGCAAGAACATTTTACGACTAGGATTCCTAATATCACTGATGTTTAGACCAATTCAATGACACAACAAAATGCTTATTACACCCAAGTTCAATATATGCGACAAATACACATCACAGGTAACACATAATTTGTTAGCAGGACCTTCAATCATGGCAACAAAAGAGCACATAGTGGCACACAAATATGATAAATATTACAAAAATTAAAAAGTACACAACAGGCACCATCGAATGTGCAAATGTGTAATGCAAAACAACAATATAATACTCAACAACAAATGGCAGTGCCTTTTGCACCTCAACATGTGAATATGAACTTGCAACAACAATAATCATTTGGACATACTTCACAACAAGTTAACATAGTTTCCATTCTGTATGTAAAAGAAAAACAACCTAAAGCACATAAGTATGACTTTTTGAAACTATTGGGATATGTACTAGGGTAGCAAAAAGTGGTGCAAAATCAACAAATTCTTTTTCAACATCAGCAACATCAACACCAACAACATTATGTGCCTCAATATCCTCAACAAGGGCAAACAAGTTATTATATGCACCAACAATAAAAACAATAACAACAACAACAAGAAAACTCATCAACCACAAATGTAGTTTACATAGTCTAAAGTGCAATATAAACCTCAAGTGCATATGGCAATTCTATCTCACCTGACACAACAAAATACTCAGTATCAAATCATGGTGACACCTCAACAACAAGAACCACATCAAAATGCATATATGACAGAAACATCAAATATGATAATTTTGAAACATCAAAATCCATTTGGGGGCACTGTGTATTGACAAAGGGGACATCTAGGGATGAATGATGAACTTCCAAAGCCCTCACAATCTAATGCATTGGTGAAACAAATTGAAAAGTTAAAACAACAAATTGATGCATTACAAACTAAAGGGATAAAGAAATTATCCATCAAACAAGATTTGTGATATTTTTTCTCTCTATCTTGAGTTTGTTTTCCCTTTGCAATGTTTTTCCTCTCTTTCTTGAGTTTTCCTCACTTTTCTTTCACTAGTATTCTTTTCCATTGCTTCTTCAATTAGTTCTTTGGTTTTCCCTTGTGGTTTTGGTATCTCCTTTAGCCATGGTACTCTTCTATAGTATTTTTAGGGCTTGATAGACCATGGTCTTTTAGATTTTGAACAATCACAACTTTTCAAGGGTCCTTTTGGATCCCTCCCCACTTTCCATTTTTCATCCCCTAATTTCCTAACCCACTCTCAAAGAGGTGGACATTAAGGTCTGGTGCAATCAATTTTTTGCCACTTCTTTCTTATGCTTTATAGTTTTTAAATTGATCTCTTCAGGTCTTGATAATGGAATTAACATTAGCAAGAGAAATGGGGCTATACAGTTTTGAGATTTGTGCCTCAAGATACCTTCTGTAGTCAAGAATTTGTAGTAGTACCTGAGAGAATAGATAACTCATACTTTATCATCAATGAAATAAGCATTCATTCATCACAACATATAAGTATAGAGCCTTTATCTACTTCTATTGTAGTATAACGTTTACCAAAATGTAAGTCTTGGGCTCTACTTTCATACTTAAACTTCTTATCTCTATATGTCAATATCTTCCATATATGATTTAGAATCAATATATATATATATATATATATATATATATATATATATATATATATATATATATATATATATATATATATATATATATATATATATATATATATATATATATATATATATATATATATATATATATATATATATATATATATATATATATATATATATATATATATGTAGAGTGGAAAAATTGGAGAACCTTAGCCAATCTACCACTCGGAAGAAGAGTGAATTGACTAGGCTCCAATTTTCACTTGGGAGGGATTTTACATTCAAAGAGGGTATCTACTAGATCCAATCCCAACTGATGCAAGGATTGAATACTAAGTAGATTGGAATGAAATTAACCCTCTTTTGTAAGTTGATTAATTGAATTAAGAGTAAATGATGGAAATGAAGACAAAGTATGCAAAAACAATGAGCTACAGATTTAGGATTCAACCGTGCACCTAGATCTGAGAAGTTTGAGATGATTCAGAGCTGCTCTACAATATCTGGTGGTGTTTGGATAGGGGTGCCCTCCTATCGGCCCTCCAAAATTTTCACGCATTGAAAAGGGTTTTTCTGTCTGTGAATACAACTTAATTGAAGAAGTACAACTGCACACCTATTTCTTGCACACAGAAAGAAAGAGAAATGTGTTGGGAATAGGGGTTTCTCTTCAAATCAAACCTTGGTTTTATAATTAACCAAGTGGTTGAAATAATGTAAATGAAGGGACTGAAAGTAGAAATCGTCCTCTTTGAAAGGATATTGAATTGAATGAAATTGAAATGCTTATACCTCCTTGTGAAATTTTGTTTGCCTCCACATGGAATTAGGGTTTTATGAAGTAGAATTTTGATCTCCTCTTTAATTCTTGAAATCTTGTCTCTATTGGTGCTCCAAAGATTTAAGGAAGACTGAAAATGCTCAATTTCTCTTTAATGCTTGAATGCTTGATGACCCCTTGTGTATATGCATTAGATTTTTTTGATGTCAAATGAGAGGGGAAATCCCTTTTATATACTTGCCAGTGGGTTTTATTGACTAATTTTCCAACTTGGGCCGACATAGAAGGGAATTCCCGCTTCAAATTTGAGTTAGGTCCAAGGAGAGAGGATCAAGGGAGGTCCCAAATAGGAGATCCCAGGGCAGCACACCATGGTATTGCCCTATTTTGGGGCAAGATCAAGGTGTGAGCAGAGAACAGGGTTGAATTGCAATGTGTTTTTTATGTGCATGAGCATATTCCAGTCTCCGATTAGGTCGAGGGGCACAAACACTAAAGCGAAGACCCAAATGTAGTCAAAAATTGCAAGGGGTACAATTTTAGGATGTTAAAATATATACAATATCTCATGAAGGGACAAAAATCGTAAGACAACTAATGATCATTTTTGGTAGCCTAGAGTCATCTCTATCTCTACTCTTTGACTCATTAATAAAGATAATGAAGGAATTGAATTCTTAAAATGAGATTTGAAGCTTGGCCAACTTTAACTAATTGACAATAGTAAAGGACATTAGAGCCAACCTTGATTTTAATTATTTTATTGTCATTGACAATTTAAATAGTCTAAAGTAAGCTAGATGAGACATCACCCATAGCATGAATCTATGAACTTCCTAGAAGAATATTTTATGGTAAAACATGAGATAACATATACCAAGGTAGGTAAAATAATAGGTCCTAGTTTTAAATTCAATATTACTATACCTAGAGATTATCGAACAACATTGTCAAACCCATGAATAGATAAAGATTTAGTATCAATATTAATTCATGGTAATATATTTATACTAAAAACATTGAGTGCCTAACTAGGAACAATTTGAGTGCATTTAATAGCTATTTTATTTACATTAATAAATTTCATCAATGAATCAGATTGGTTTTTTATTTCAGTAGAAGGAAGCTCATTTTGATAGAATGTGATGTTCAATGCATTAGAATGAATATATTCTATTAAATAACTTAAATCATTTGTGTAAGGAAGTTAAGTAGTAGAACAACTTTCTACACTAACCTTGAGAGGAGGGTAGTGCAAAAACTTTTACATATCGTTACAAAAGTTACATAAATTTAACATAAATAATCATAAATAGCATGCATACCACAACACAATTATCTATGTGGGGAAAACCCTTTTGGGAGAAAAAACCCACACTTTATAATCTTCCTAATATATTATTCGAGAATAAATAACAAATTACAATATACTTGCAGAGCAAGCTTATCACAGGAGTATCACCAACTAGAGATTCAAAGGTAACTCAATAGCTATATGACTCTTACACAACCTCTATCTCACACACCTCATATATAAGAGATACAATACATGAAACTGTCAAAGGATATTACAAAACCATGGGCTAAAATTGTTGGACATTGTTGTTGCTAGGATATGTTGTTGTCATTGATGTCAACAAATTCCTATAATTTATTGCTCTTGTGGTTGTAGATTGGTTTATTGGGATCATGGTTTAGTATATGGAGTATTTCTAGTGTCATTATATTCTTCCGTATTGGTTTCAGTGATCTGGGAGCTTAATTGATCATATCATATGATCCGGTTTGCAATTTAAAATCAATACTTTGCAGAGTTCGATATTTCCTCCGGTATATTATGATGTTGTCAGATATTGAGCTATATTTTGGGAGATTGTTTGGGATGTTCTTGTGTATCTCCATGACAGATGGTTTGTGATTTGGTGCTCTAAAAGTTACCTTTCCTCGTGATAGTTGTTGTTGTTTGAGTTTTCTTGAGTTTCAAATGTTGATCGATGAAGATTTGATAAGTGGTGTTGATGCAACTCTTTCAGGTGATTTTCTTCATGTTATGTGGTTTTCCTAGTGGTGTAGTGTGTTGCATGGTTGAGCATTTGATTTAGGTCCATTTTATTTCATGTATATCATTATATTGGTCTGGTGGTTAATCTTTGTATCGAGTGACAAAATTTTATAATTATGAGGTGAGGGTTTAGTTGACATTGTAATCAAGGTTGATGAATTATATAAATAGGTGATATAGTCATGTAATTTGGTGATGGATGAATGTTTGCATTATTAGAGAATGGTAAATATGCAAACAAGCGAATAAATCCTTCGGCATTGTGATTGAGAAGAGATTGAGGAGCAGACAAATGTGTTTAATAGGAACTGTCATAAGGCATTTGCAGATGCTATTCTTTCAGTTCATTGAATTTCAGACTGGTGCTCAAATATTTTGTAAGCCAGCGAGACTTCCTTGTAAGGTAGTGAACCTTCCTTGAGGGTTGTAGCCTTTTGGGTTATTGTATTTTGAGCAACGAGCTCTAGGTAGTGAGCCTGAATACATGTGCATTCCCCATTGTAACTATTTACACATGATCTACAATAGAGTATCATCTCATTGTGGGTAGGTTCCCACTATGATTATTCCCTTAACTGGGTTTTTGCATGTTAAAATCTTGGTATTATGTGTTCTGCTATCAACTTTCTTATCTCTATTGTTTCTACAATTAATCATATTTGCATTTGTGATTAAGTTTAGTTAAACTGGTGAAAACCCCTCTCAGTTTTCCTTTATTGTTGTTGCCAACAAAAACCACCCAATAAAATGGAACCGATCTTATCTCCAATCTAGATGCCCTATGATATGTCAAAACACACATGAACATGTGTAACTCCCTTTTATAGCTCATTTATGTGTCTGATGAATTTTTATATTTCCTATTTTAGGAGACCAAACTTTCAGAGGCCATAACTTGTGAACCAAATGTCTGATTGACTAACCGTTTGAAGTGTTGGAAAGCTCATGACGGATCCCTATCAACTTGTTTCAAAGCCTCTAAATTCCTCAAAATTAATTTTGAAACATTTATCGCAACTTCCAAAAATGGAAACTTTAATATCTTCAAATCTATTTATGATCTTGCAACAAAAATTTACCAACATGCTTATCTAGCCAATCCGAAGCTTTAGGAAAAATTTCAAACCAAGTTGTGCTCAAACAAAAACTTACTATAAATAGTAACCTTATGTAAATGCAAGGTTGAGACCATTTTCCCAACAATTTGGTGTAGTCACATAAATTTGTCCACTTAATTAAATGAATATTTAGTGTTTATTTGATTATTTAACCATCAATCAATAATTAATTAAATTAATATTTAACTAATTCATCTTAACCCTCTTCTCCTATTAATTAAATAAATTATTCAATTTATTTGATTTAATTCACTTAACCAAATTCAGACCATTAATTAAATAAATAAATCATATTTATTTAATTAAATCTTCTCTCACATTTAAATAAATTAATATTTATTTAAATTCCCCCAAAATCCCACCTCTCACATTTAAATAAATTAACATTTATTTAATTCACCTTTATCCTCCACCCACTTGCATTTTCCTACAAATGCAAGTTGCACAACTATTTTAAATAAATCACCTTTATCCTCCACCTACTTGTATTTTCCTACAAATGCAAGTTGCACAACTATTTTAAATAAATTATTTATTTAAAATCTTATTTATCCTCACCCACTTGAAACCTTTAATGGTTTTCCTTAAAGTCTTCAAACTTAAAGGCTTCCTTCTATAGTCTTCTTAAGCCTTTAATGGTTTCCCTTAAAGTCTTCAAACTTAATGGCTTCCCTTAAAGTCTTCTTAAGACTTTAATGGCTTCCCTTAAAGTCTTCAAACTTAATGGCTTATTTCTAGAGTCTTTTTAAGCCTTTAATGGTTTCCCTCAAAGTCTTCAAGCATTTAAATGTTTTATCTTCCTTTTTCTCATGTAAATAAATTAAGATTTATTTAAAGTCAAAATTCACATTCACATTTAAATAAATTAATATTTATTTAAATATCTATCCAAATGCAAATTACACCATTTAATTGAAATAAATGATTTTATTTTAAATGAAAATCCCAAAATTCCTCCCACTTGCATTCTCCTACAAAACCCACTTGCAATCCTAACCCCCTTCTAGATTCTTCTAACTCCTTCTAATTAGCCTAATCCTATGCTAAATATTGTCACATTCCTAAGCAACTTGGAGTCACTTCTCAAAGCCCTCAAAGTCTTTGAAAGGCATTTAAGGCTTTAAGTCTTCAAATGGTTAACCTCTAAAGTCTTCCAAACCATTAAAGGCTCTTACATAACCATTTATGGTTAATTCACCTTTTACCTTTGGTTAGAGACTTTCCTCTAACTTAACCATCCTTTTGACTCATGGGTCTCTTCAAAGCATTTATTTCTTTGACTAGGGTAACCATCATGTCCCCTCAAGCATTTAATGCTCCTTATCTCTCCTTTCAAGCCTCCTCATGGTGACACTTGTCAACATGGGATTGGGTTGAAAGTCTCACATGGATTGAATATCTTTCAATTTTAACCCTTGTTAAGATTGCTCAATCTTAACCCTTCATTTCCCCATTTCTTCTATAAATAGAACCCTTCTCCTCAAGCAAAAGAGGAAGAATTAGAGTATTGTTGTTATACTGGTATTAGCATAGAGATTTTTCATAGCATCACTATCTACACTTGCATAGCATTTTCTTATCATATTCAACCATCTTGAATCTCCATATGGCATCCATGGATAGTGCTAAAAGCTGAGAGCTACACTCATGTGGGACTTGGAGAGGAGAGGAACAAGGGAGGAGCAACTATGAGCATCTTGATTAGCATTTGGAGGAGTATAGTTTATCTATTCTATGTTTGTGTTCTTTCTATTTCATGCTTAATATCTCTCTTGATATGCCTGTTTAGGATAATCTTTTGTTGCTAACACTAACATTTATTTCTTGTGCTCTTGTGTGTGTTGCCATCAAACAGATTTTCTAATCTTTTTTGCAGAGCATCATTTGGTGAACCCGATGTAAATCCAATACAAGATTTCTCTACAAAACTACTAACTTTTTTGTTTAAATTGCCACACAGGTTGCGCTTTAGTGCTTTCGTGTTAAATAATGCTTCTTTGTTTACACAGAGTGGCGCTATTGTAACAGAGAGTTGTAATTTTTTTTATCGTAACCGAAAAATCAAAGTCTAGGCTTGTAGAAGCCCACCAATACCTCATTTTTTTTTTTGGAATAACTGTTTGTTTGTTTATGCAGGATTGGAGGAGCTAGATTAGAAAGCATTGAATTCTTTCTTTCACTTTGTTTTCAAAGTTGGATTAAAACAAATTCATTATCTCTTTTGGCCAAAAAATTGAACCTCACATTTTCATTTTGGATCATAAAAAGAATCACATCTTTAGTTTTGGTTTGTAAATAGAACCCCACTTGCAAATTAAAAAGAACCACAAACTTCAAAGTTTACTTGCAAGTTAGGAACAATCTTTATTTTGGTGCTTAAAATCAACAACACGACTTTTATTTCTTGCATCAACTTAAGTAAATTCACAATCAACATTTCATTTTGGGGCACACTAAAAAGAACAAGCCATTTTTTTTTTCTTTAAAGTTCAAAAGTGATTTTACTTCAAGCAAAAACGTGTTTTTCAATTTAGTTGACCAGGATTTCAAGTTCCTAGATTACAACACATTTTGCCATTGAAGGATAAAAAGAACACCATGACTGTTGGAGCAACATCTCCAAATAGTTAGATCACATTGCAAATGATGAGTTAAAAAGAACAAGTATCGTTTATGTTTGGCACGCTTGTGCAAAGTTTGTCGAGTGGTCCTTCTTCTAACACACACTATCCTCTCCCTTGGCTTTCGTGGTCCTAGGTGTAAGAGAAAAGTGTTAGTAACACTCAAAGTTTATATTTTTAAGAGAGGTCTTCCAAGAGACACATCACTCTTGGGAACGACCTCAGACAGTAAATCCTTCGAGCCGCTATAGAAATCAGGTGAGAGCGAAAGCTGTAGCCTTGGGTATAGCTGTTCCTACAGTGTAACTTGCCGAAAGGACAAATGGGCCCCACCACAAGTTACGAAGCTCTTAAGTGAGTCACTGCAGAATGAACTTATGTCCAAAAACATCGAACATTACTAAACACCTTTAAGTAGTAGCCCACCCATTCTATTGATTGAGGATATTTGTGATAAATTCAGTGCAAGAGCATAGAAGGTTTTGCTCCCAAGATACTCACCATACATATTTCCTTGAGTAGAAACATAGCTTTTTGAAAAGTCATTTGTGGCTTGATGAAAGTGGTAACTCCCCTATCATAGGTATCATCTATTTGTTATGCTCGTGCAAGACTTAGTATATCACATCCTTACCTGCCACGGCGGGATTCATAAGGTATGTAGTACCAAAGTCGAAGAAATATCAAGATGTGGGCTGAACTTATCGCAACTGGCCATTTGACCTTAGGGATAAAGAGTGTTTGAAGTGTTTTCATTTTGAGTCAAGACCAAGTGCAAATTGAGCCAACTTCAGGCTTTGGAAAGAAAAACACCTAAAATAAACTTAAAGGAAAGGGTCATAAAAAGTCCAAGGATTGGGTTGATCTAGACCCATACTCATTTGTGCCTTTGAGGCAACATGCTTGTGTTTATGTGCTTGCTTTGTTTTCTTGTCAAAGAAACATCATAAAATCCAAAATTTCAGAACAAGTATTCATCCGACAAAATATTTTCAAAACAACCAACAAGATCAAAAACAAAGAGAAGAGTATCAAAATATATGACCATTCTTCACATCTTGAGAAAGAAGAACCTTGAGCTCAAAGGCTTTAATCAAAAGACAGAAATTCTTCTATCTAAATAGACAAATCTTTGTCTCTCATAGAGCTTTTTTGCGTCACATGCGCCTTTATCTTCAAGGAAAATCAAACAAATTTAATCCATAATCATTGAACCACGGAGCTTTTATGCAATATAGAGCTTTGAGTTATCGCAAAAACCAAGGAGGCAAGATCAATCCCAACTTCTTCCCAGATATTTGTATCACATACAATGTGGCTCAAGAAATGCCACCAACACCCGAAAGGGAAGAGGTAGAATTTGTTCCATTTGTGACACAAAGCTTTTATTGAGGTTAAACATTTCATCCATTTCTCACCTTCATTTCATCACTTCATTTCAACTCTCAAAACATTAAGAGGTTCTTGTCCTAAGTTCTCTTTTGGATATTACTTGAATCAACACAACAAATCACTTTTTAGATTGTTTCTACATCTAGGATAAGCTCATCCTAAGAGACATATCTACGCAGGTTAAAACTAGTGTGTGAGTGAATCCTCTCATTACTAGGTAGTTAAGTCTGTAACGCATCTCAGATTTCTCTACACCTTATCACATCAAACTTTATCAAACACAACAAACAATTCAAGAAAGAATTTTGGTCATATCTACCTTTAAGTGTTAGAGATCCGTATGCAAAACACTTCACCAACCATAAATCTTTCATTTCATCAACAACTCATCATCATTTTCACCCAACTTCAACAAAAGCTTGTAAACAAAATGGCCCAAACCCAATCACGGTCAAGGCAACGAGAAATAGAAATTGAAGAAGAAGAAGAGGAAAATCTCAATGAATTTCAAGAAGCACTTGGAGGAAATGCGAATGACGAAAACCCAAGTACTCCTACTCCTGTGACAATAGAAAGGGCACAACACAACCCTCTCTTTAACAAACTTTTTGATGAAATACTCAGGAGTAATGCTGATGCTCACTTTTTAAGACTTGCTCAAGAAGGAGCTAAACTCCCCTCTGACTTTGATCTTGCACAACTAGGACAAGCATCAGAACGACAGAGTTGCAATGAGGATGATAGAGGTAGAGATCGCATCAGATATAACATTCCTCAAGGTAATCCACCACCTCCTCCTCCTCCAAATGACATAGAGATGTTGCGGCAACATGTTGAAAATCTCTCCCAACAACTCCATAGTGGTGTGAAGACTAATCAATTCTCACTTAATGACATTTGTCCCTATCCCTTTGATAGGAATCTTTATATGCCACCTTTTCCATGAGGGTTCAAAACACCCAAGTTTGAAAAGTATAGAGGAAAAGGAGATCCTCATGATCATGTCAGAGAATTCCATTTAGCATGCCTCGAAGTGGCATACGAGGATACATACCTAATGTGCCTTTTTTCCCAAAGCTTGGGAGGAACAACCACATCATGGTTTTCCCGATTACCATGTGGCATTAGGACATTTGAGGAACTCATCCAGAAGTTCCTAGCACATTACTCACATAACATTGAATGTGATATCACCATGGCTGATCTGTGTAACACTAAACAAAAACTAGGTGAACTTTTCTCAGTCTTCCTGCAACGATGGTGTCAGATGTCTAGCAAACGTTCTCTTTAGTTACCTGAACAAGAACTAGTGGAAATATTTATTTCCAAATTAAACGAAGAAATGGAATTTCAGCTGGACGTAAAAGACACGGATTCTTTCAATGATGTGAACACCAAAGGCTTGAAATGTGAGCAGGCCCTCATCAAGAAAGGACTTATCAAAATTTACAATGAACCAAAGGATGGCCTTGTCCATGCTTCAATAGTGACAAACCAAACTTCTGGAACAAAAACAAAAATGTCATCAATGACGGGGTTGTGGATGCTAGAACTATCAAAAGTGCACAACCTGTGGTTCAATTTGCAGTACAAAATCCCCCACCCAAGACTAACACAGTTGCTCCTCAAAATCAAGGCCGAATCACATCTCAAGATGAACCTAGACAACGTCAACCAAAACCGAAGCGAATGTACACTCCCTTAGGGGAACCCATCGAAACAGTGTTACGACAGTTGGTTTCTCAAAACCTAGTAACCCTACCCAAAACATCAAACTATGAACCGCAAGTCAAACCTGCATGGTGGAGAGATACTGAACACTATGATTTTCATCAAGGAAAAGGACACGAGACAAGCAATTGTCACAGGTTAAAAGATCTTATTGAAGATCTTATTGACCAAGGTGATATTGAAATCGAAGGGCATGACCCAAAGACAACAAACAATAATCATCTGATGTTCAAAAATCCACTTCCATCACAAGATCAAAGGGGTCCTTCCACTTCTAGGAGAGGCACTGATACCACTGATTATATGCAAGCTGCGTATATTTACACTGTAAATCACCTGTACGATGCCATTGAACAAATTGCAACTATTACCATAAAAAATCCACCTAGTTCTGATTTCAATGTTGTTACACATCGCGACAAGATCACCATAAAAGCAACTCCACAAGGCACCACCTCCATACCAAAGCAGTACAATCTTGTGGAACAATTAGACAAAACGCTTGCACTGATATCCATTTTAGAGCTATTGCGCCTATCTCTGTCTCATAAAACAATCTTGGATCAAGCTCTCCATGAGGCCTCAGTCCCTGCTAACTTGAATACAGATCAGTTCCAAGCCATGGTTGGAAGTCTAAGATCATCCCCTTGCCTCACTTTTTCTGAAAGTGACAACTCTTCCTTCCAGCAACCTCATAACGCCTCACTACACATTGAAGGATTTATCAACCAGCATAGGATCAAGTGAGTCTTGATCGATAATGGAGCAGGCCTGAATATTTGTACACTACAATTGGTCACAACTTTAGGATATGCCATTGAATCAGTGGATCCTCGCAAGAAGATCACAATCAAAGCTTATGAAGATGTAGATCGTTCATCCAAAGGAGCTATTGTATTACCAATCCGAGTGGGCCCTGTGGTGAAGCACATCATATGTCAGGTTCTAGACCTTCCTCTGCTATACAATTTGTTGTTGGGGAGACCTTGGATACATGCCATGCAAGCCGTTCCATCCACTTACCATCAGTGTATCAAATTTACACATAATGGTGTAGAAATCACAATCCTGGGCGATGCAAACCCCTTTGCATATTGTCATAACATAAGTCATCAACCAGAGATTACCATTCCCAACAATAGAGAAGCCATCTCCTCCATGTCATACGTAAGTCCAGCTTCCCTCTCCATTTCAAACATTATTATACCCAAGCAAGAGAAGCTCAAGATGAAAATTGCAAAGGAAGGTCCAGGAGAATACAATCTAAGCCAACTCTTTTGTGTTGGACAAATGCCCACTTCTCCTAAAACACATGGCAAACCTCAACAAGTACTTCAAATGACACTGATTAAACCAGCATGTGCATTGACACCTTTCATCCTTGGAAAGAGTCAAGAAGAGGAAACCAAAGATGAAGACGTAGCATAATAGATCTATAAGGATCCTATCACCACCAACATTCCGCAAGCTCAGCTTCCCATAGATCAATATGGCAAAGGTCTTCTCATTATGCAAAGAATGGGATATGATGGTCAAAGTGCTTTGGGGTATTGTAAATAAGGGCGACATGAGCCACTATTGCTGGAATTGCAACCCAAAGACAATGCAGGCTTAGGCTTTCAAAAAGAGATCTTTCCTAAGCTCACATTCAAAGGGAAACCCAGCAAACCATTGTATCAACCTACTACAAAGAGACCACCCTTGATTATAAAAGCAGCACCCCAGAACATCACAACTGTCCCATTGAAACTAAAGATCCCAGCAAAATCATCGGCAACGCCAGTCGTCCCATTAATCAAACCAACAACACCATCAGTAGTAGCATCAAAGACACCCCTAGTAGCAGCAATTGTACCTGAACCCACCGCAGTATCTATGATATCAGCAGTTCTAGTAGAAGCAGCAGAGTCAACGCTACCAATGTTACCCGTATCAGATTCATTGATCCCCATAATCCTTCCTGCAACACCGATCATACCTGCAGTATTTGACTCAAAGGATATCCCAATATGGTACAGTGACCAGTTACTAGAAAGTGACTTAGAAACTGACTCGCATGAGTGGGAATTTGATTCAGTACAGCTTAACACTTCAGATGAGGAAGACACATCACTACCTCCACATTGCAAAGACATCCTTGTTTACGAAGAAGCACAGATAAAGACTTCTTGAGTTCTTGAGCTAGAAACATCTTCCACAAACCCTACGTCTCATCCTACGCCTAATTCTGACAGGGATAGTACCATCAATGACCTTCACCATAACGTCTTAACCCTCACTAATACATCTAATGAACTTAACTTAATTGATGAAGTAATGCCCATTATCTATCCTGAACTCATCAAATGGAACCAACCTAATCCCCCATGTCTTGACCACTTCCAAAATGATGAGGCGATTATTGACTTCTTGGACTTACAGGATAACATACCAAGCAGGGATCACAAAGCTGGATTCACCATAGAACTTAATAGCGCAACATACTTTGGGGCAGATGCCAAACCTTTTAGCTGCAAAAATATAACAATAAAGCATGGATCTTCCAATGAAAACCACACTGTGGCACTGTTTGATCCTACAAAATTAAAAAGAAAGAGCATATCCAATGGTGAAAACCTCTTTGAGGCACCTAAGGATGAAAGGTTTGACATCCTTCCCTATAGCACACAGCGGGAACGATCAACGATTCTCATTGAAGAAACCAAAGAATACAATGTGGGGACTCCTGAAACTCATCACCTCATACATCTGGCATCTCTTTTAACTTTAGAGGAACAACCCAAGTTTGTCAAATTCTTCTAGAAGTGCCAGATTAACTTCGCATGGTCATATGCAGACATGCCTGGACTTGATCCTGATTTAGTCATGCATCACCTCACAATAGCAGAAGGAGCCAAACCTGTGAAGCAAAAACTTTGTAAGATGCATCCTCAGATAGCAGTATTAGTCAAAGGTGAACTCAAGAAACTTCTAGATGTTGGTTTCATTAGACCCATTGATTATGCGGATTGGATATCCAATATTGTGCCTATCAGCAAACCAAAAGGTGTCATCCGCATTTGTACTAACTTCAGAGATCTGAACAAGGCATGTCCTAAGGATGACTTTCCCCTACCAAATATCGATATCATAGTGGACCTAACAGCAGGACAAGCCATGCTTTCACTCATGGATGGCTTTTCAGGGTATAATCAGATAAAGATCGCACTAGAGGATCAACATAAGACAGCCTTTACATGTCCATGGGGAACATACTGCTGGAATGTAATGCCTTTTGGTCTAAAGAATGTAGGAGCAACCTATCAACGAGCAATGACCACTGTCTTCCATGATATGATGCACATCATAATGGAAGATTATGTTGATGACTTGCTAGCAAAATCACTCACAAGAGAAGGTCATTTGGATATATTAGAGAGAATCTTTGATAGACTGGAACAATATCATGTTAGACTCAACCCAAAGAAATGTCTTTGGAGTAACCTTAGGGAAGCTTCTCAGATACATTATCTCAAGCAAAGGTATTGAGGTCGACTTAGCAAAAGTCAAGGCAATCATGGACATGCCACAACCAAAGAACATCAGTCAGCTAAGGACATTACAAGGGCGGCTCCAATCCATACGAAGATTCATTGCACAACTGGCAGATAAGTGTCATCCTTTTACACACCTGTTACACAAGAACATACACTTTCAGTAGGATGCTAGATGCCAGCAAGCATTCCAGATGCTTAAAGACTATCTCACGAATACACCATTGCTGATCCCACCAAATTCAAGCAGACCTCTATTACTCTATATATCTACAACAAGTACCGCATTGGGCGTATTACTGGCACAACATAATGTAGAAGGGAAAGAGTGTGATGTTTACTACATCTCTAGCACACTGGTTGGCTATGAACTCAATTACACCCCTATTGAGAGAGCTTGCCTAGCAGTAATCTTGGTAGCCACTAAACTGAGGCACTATTTGTTAACACACAAGGTACAACTTATTGCAAAGATTGATCCACTCAAATACTTACTTAGTAAAGCAGCATTGATAGGCCGCTTGGCCAAATGGGTGATGATTCTAAGTGAATTTGACATTGAGTATGTGGACTGTAAAGCTATCGAAGGACAAGTCATTGCAAATTAGTTGGTCAATGCACCACTCATAGGCGATCATCCTCTCATTTCCAATTTTCCAGATGAAGAGATATTCATGATCACAGAAGCACAACCATGGAAACTATACTTTGATGGTTCATACACTAGGCATGGCTCGGGGCAGGCATTCTATTTATCACACCTCAAGGTGACAACATCTCGAAGTCCTACAGGCTCGCATTTCCATGCACAAACAACATAGCTAAATATGAGGCCTTGATCACAAGACTCAGGCTAGCCATACAATGGAAGTTGCAAGAACTACAAGTCTATGGTGACTCCCAACTGGTCATTCGACAAGCAACAAATGAATATCAAACCAAGGATGAAAAACTCATGCCGTACAAACAAATGGTGGACAAATTAAAGGCACCATTTATCACTATCACCTTTGAGCAGATACCAAGAGATCATAATCGAGCTGCTGATGCTATGGCTACCATTGCATCTCTTCTAGATCTTCCATAGAATTCAACACGCTACGATTTCTTGGTAGAATAGCTTTGGATTCCCGCTTATGATATCCCCAAATCTGAGATGATATGTCACCTTATCGGTTCCGAAAACCCATGGTACGGTTAATTCTACACCTATCTCCACGATCACACACTTCCTCCTAACCAATCGAATAACCAATGTAAAACCTTCATTCGCCAAACCACTCGATATACCATTATTGTTGAAACCCTATACTAACGCAGTCTTGATGGTACTCTCCTTCGATGTCTAGAACAAGATGAGATAACAAAGGCCTTGGAAGAGGTACATGAAGGAATTTGTGGGACTCACTCAAGTGGCCCATCACTAGCTAAAAAGATCCTATGAGCTGGATACTATTGGCCATCAATGGAAAAAGACTCCTACTACTTTGTCAGAAAGTACAAGAAATGCCAAGTTCATGGAGACCTGATACATGCACCACCATAGGAATTGCAACCAATCACAACACCATGGCCTTTTTGTCAATGGGGACTTGACCTTGTGGGCAAAATTCATCCATCTTCATCCAACGGCCACAAATTCATTATTACCGCCACCGAATACTTCACAAAGTGGATCAAAGTTGTTCCACTTACCCAAGTCACCGGCAAGCAAATCGCCTCATTCATCCTTAATTACATCATCTGCCGGTATGGTGTCTCATGTCCATTATCACAGATAATGAGCTTCCTCTCAAAAATCAAGATGTTCGTGAGCTCTGTGAAAAGTTTCATATCCAACACCGCTTTTCCACCCCCTATTACCCACAAGGCAATGGTCAGGCTGAAGCATCAAATAAAAACATATTGAGAATCCTCAGGAAGACAGTCAACGATGTCGGCCATGATTGGCATGTTCAATTGAATCCAGCAGTATGGGCATATCGAACTAGCATTCGAACCCCTACAGGCACAACTCCCTACTCATTGGTCTATGGTGCCGAAGCTATCTTACCTATTGAGGTTGAGATACCATCACTACGAGTTTCCTTACATAATCTGATAGATGATGAAGCATACAGAGTATCATGTCTTTAGGACTTAGAACTATTTGATGAGAAGCGACAAGCTGCATATAATCATCTCAGAGCCTATCAGCAGTGCATGAGTAGAAGCTACAATCACCGAGTTTGACCTCATACATTTGAGGTAGGTGATCTTGTTCTTCGAGAGAATCCTCGTAACCAACCAAATAGAGAACATCAGGGAAAGTTTGAATCAAATTGGCTGGGTCCATATGTTATCACTACTGTATTTGGGTCCGAGGCATATCAGTTGGCTACTTCAGAAGGAGAACCGCTAGCAGATCCGATCAACAACATGCACCTCAAACGGTTTTATACGTAAAAGCTGTACAGAGTATCAGGCTCTCATACATACCAGAAAATCAATCCAAAAAGATTCAGATAAATGTCTTGAATAAAATACAAAAACATCAAAAAAGTAAAGAAAAATCATGCATCCAAACGGTGAACAACCACTCTGGTGGCACCTTGGGTAAGTGCGATGGTGAAAACCTGGCAACAGGCACCACTCGTAAAGGCTATGGCTTCATTGTCTTTCAGACTTGTTGCGATCACATTCATTTCATCCACTCATCCATCCATCCAAAGTCATGGTTGGTTATTGATCTGCAAACAAGAAAGTACTTCATGCGTCTTATATCTCGCTTTTCCATAGTCATGTCTAAAAAAAAAACTGGGGGCAATGCCCTTAACCTTTTTGATGGAAGTGGATTCTACATTATCTTGTGATTCGTTGGGTTCTTCATTGAAAACTATCTCACAAAATCCAAAAACATTCAAAACAACAATTAAAATACTAAAAACATTGAAAACAATCATCAAAATACCAAAAACATTTGAAAACTATCTCACAAAATCCAAAAACATCAGAAAACATTAAAAATCAATCAAAAACATGGCAACACCCTGTATATATATGCTTCAAAGTGGATACCAAACAACATTATGACATACTCCAAATAAATGACCATTTATCAATCAACCAAACAATCAACGTCAACACTCAACCTGTCTTCAACAAGGATGCATCCTTCCTTACCAAAACAAAGACAAGATGACATTTTATTTGACAAGAAAATTTTGTTTAAGCTATCAAATACTTGGTTTATTTGTGGGTTATTTATATCAGGATCTTACAACATTGTTTGTGTATCCTCTGTGAATTATTCCGATGAAGTTCTGGAGCATGTACTAATGGTGTCTATGTGGGAAGTTCACTAAGCTACGTGATCATAGGCAAAATATAGTCATAGATCATTATGGCTTGCTGACTACAACGTATACCTCGACCATATGAGCATGAACCATTATCAAGGATCCATATTCTTTATTCTTTATTTTTTGTATATGCTGTTTGTTTGTAGGTAAAAATGCTCTTTCTTTGGTTTCTCCTACCTCATCCAATTGGATAAAGGTTTTATCTCTTAGTACGGTATGCACTTGTCTCAGGATATGATCAGCCTAAGATCAAGGAGGACGATCCAAGTCATGCATGAAAGGAGATAATCCTTGTCTGTTCTGCAAGCAATACTCAGGTTAACTTGATCCATTATATCAAGTTGCTTGTATTAACTTGCTATATCAAAATCCATGAAAGGAATACTCAGGTCATCTTGAATCATTATGTCAAGTTGCTTGTATTTTCTTACAACAATTCAAAAGCTCAATGATGAAAAATAAAGCACTATGGATCATCATTCCATCTCATCTGTATATATTGCATTCCGTTGCATTCCATCCATCCATACATTCATAATAGATGCATATAATGCATACATAGTAATGATAATGGATACTCTATTTTCCTCTTCTTCCATAGGAATGCGTCATAGGTTCTCCATTTCTTCTATCTAACATCGAACCCTCACCCCCCCCCCCTCCCCATGTTGGTACTCAACATCACATACCCTACATCATCTCGCATCAACCCAATCAAGCCAATTACTCTGTCTACACAGACACATCGACTCACACACACCTAGACTATCAATAGATACTCTGATCAAGTATCTTTGGGTCTCAACAGGTAATCGATTATGGCAAACCTAGACTAGAACAGACATTTATCATAATGACCTAAGTCTCAACGGGGCTGCTATGATTCACCACAACCATCCATCACACACACACACACACACACACTATCAATTGATCAACCAATCAAACACAATCCAATAGACAATTACATCAATTGTCTTAGTCTCAACGAGTATTTTGCTTCATATACCTTGACTTCATCGGGCAATTACATCAATTGTCTAAGTCACCATCAGGTCACTTTGATTCACTTACTTAGACTTTATCTTGTCCAAGCAAACAATTGACATCAACTGTCATGCTTTGACTCGACCTGGGCCATTTAACCAATTGCACCAGATTGTCCAACCATTTTGATCAATTATATAGCATCATTCAAAAGTACAACACCACATTTGCACCGTATCTCCTGCATAACCTACAGGTACTCACTGGCTTGCCATTTCTCCGTATTCACTTTATTTTCTTCCATTCTTTCACCATTATTGCTAATTTCTTCTATTCTACCTCCCCTGCACTTCTCGTTCTTTTTCGAGAGATCGCCCAATTTTAAAAAAAAATTTGGCCCATCTCTTGAGGGGGCATACCATCCACTAAATTAACATTTATGGGGCATATTTCTTCACACCTATTTTTCTTTCTTTGAAACGACACGATAAAACCGCACCATCTCAAAGAGGGGCAAATGTAGTCACATAAATCTGTCCACTTAATTAAATGAATATTTAGTGTTTATTTGATTATTTAACCATCAATCAATAATTAATTAAATTAATATTTAATTAATTCATCTTAACCCTCTTCTCTTATTAATTAAATAGATTATTCAATTTATTTGATTTAATTCACTTAACCAAATTCAGACCATTAATTAAATAAATAAATCATATTTATTTAATTAAATCTTCTCTCACATTTAAATAAATTAATATTTATTTAAATTCCCCCAAAATCCCACCTCTCACATTTAAATAAATTAACATTTATTTAATTTACCTTTATCCTCCACCCACTTGCATTTTCCTAAAAATGCAAGTTGCACAACTATTTTAAATAAATCACCTTTATCCTCCACCTACTTGTATTTTCCTACAAATGCAAGTTGCACAACTATTTTAAATAAATTATTTATTTAAAATCTTATTTATCCTCACCCACTTGAAACCTTTAATGGTTTCCCTTAAAGTCTTCAAACTTAATGGCTTCCTTCTATAGTCTTCTTAAGCCTTTAATGGTTTCCCTTAAAGTCTTCAAACTTAATGGCTTCCCTTAAAGTCTTCTTAAGACTTTAATGGCTTCCCTTAAAGTCTTCAAACTTAATGGCTTATTTCTAGAGTCTTCTTAAGCCTTTAATGGTTTCCCTCAAAGTCTTCAATCATTTAAATGTTTTATCTTCCTTTTTCTCATGTAAATAAATTAAGATTTATTTAAAGTCAAAATTCACATTCACATTTAAATAAATTAATATTTATTTAAATATCTATCCAAATGCAAATTACACCATTTAATTGAAATAAATGATTTTATTTTAAATGAAAATCCCAAAATTCCTCCCACTTGCATTCTCCTACAAAGCCCACTTGCAATCCTAACCCCCTTCTAGATTCTTCTAACTCCTTCTAATTAGCCTAATCCTATGCTAAATATTGTCACATTCCTAAGCAACTTGGAGTCACTTCTCAAAGCCCTCAAAGTCTTTGAAAGGCATTTAAGGCTTTAAGTCTTCAAATGGTTAACCTCTAAAGTCTTCCAAACCATTAAAGGCTCTTACATAACCATTTATGGTTAACTCACCTTTTACCTTTGGTTAGAGACTTTCCTCTAACTTAACCATCCTTTTGAATCATGGGTCTCTTCAAAGCATTTATTTCTTTGACTAGGGTAACCATCATGTCCCCTCAAGCATTTAATGCTCCTTATCTCTCCTCTCAAGCCTCCTCATGGTGACACTTGTCAACATGAGATTGGGTTGAAAGTCTCACATGGATTGAATATCTTTCAATCCTAACCTTTGTTAAGATTGCTCAATCTTAACCCTTCATTTCCCCATTTCTTCTATAAATAGAACCCTTCTCCTCAAGCAAAAGAGGAAGAATTAGAGTATTATTGTTATACTAGTATTAGCATAGAGATTTTTCATAGCATCACTATCTACTCTTGCATAGCATTTGCTTATCATATTCAACCATCTTGAATCTCCATATGGCATCCATGGCTAGTGCTAAAAGCTGAGAGCTACACTCATGTGGGACTTGGAGAGGAGAGGAACAAGGGAGGAGCAACTATGAGCATCTTGATTAGCATTTGGAGGAGTATAGTTTATCTATTCTATGTTTGTATGCTTTCTATTTCATGCTTAATATCTCTCTTGATATGCCTGTTTAGGATAATCTTTTGTTGCTAACACTAACATTTGTTTCTTGTGCTCTTGTGTGTGTTGCCATCAAACAGATTTTCTAATCCTTTTTGCAGAGCATCATTTGGTATAGTAGATGAAGATAGAAGAATATTCTATAGTGCTTATTGAATCATTTCAAGATAAACTAGAGAATTCTGAAGAAGATTGTAGAGGGAGATCAAGTAGCTAGAGTAACATACAGTTTCTTGATAAGATCATCCTCATAAGATATTTTGAAATAGGTTGAGGTGAATATGGAATCATAAGTGTAGGATTTGGAAGCAATATTGGAAATTCGTATTTTGTTTATTTTTTTGAGCATTACAATTTTGGGCTCCTAATGTAATTCAATAATTAATAAATCAAAGGATGTAAGTAATAACTTTAGAAGTGATAGATTGAGCAAGATGTAAGTAATAACTCAAAGGATGTACTTAAAATGATTGCCATAAATAGTTTTTACTTTCTTTGATTTTGGGTTTTCTCCATTAACATATGTTATTGGATTCTTAGGATTGTTAGGAATACCATAAACAACAATCACATTAATAGATTCATAATGACACTTAGGAGAATTATTTGAAGGAGAGTTTGAAGGAATACAATTCTTACAAGAAAATAAGTTAAATAAATTATTAAGTGCTTCATCTAACATATGAAAATCCTTTTCAGAAAATAAATCATCAAGTGCAATAAAGTTTTGGGGAAAGAATACATGGTTTAGAAGAGGTAATTTCACCAAAATGTAAGATGAGGGGTCTGTTTCTTAAAGAAGATATGATTATAAATAATAAAGCCTTAAATTGCCTCAAGATAGCATAAAATTAAACTATTGTTTCCACACAAAAATGAAATTATTTACTATAAAGGATAATAAATAAAATTTACGTAATGAAAAATAACTTTATTGTTAATTACCTATGAATTAAGAAAGAAATAAAGTTGATTTATATCAAATACAAAGGTCAATAAAAATCTAATTCTAACTAGAAAGGAACATAGGATCTAGATTGGCCTCATATTGATGTAGGAGCATCCATGGTTCTTGGCAATCTTGCATAAACCAAAAATATTTCCTTTCTGTTTTGCTTTCTGTTTTGCAATATTTATTTCGATGTTTCTTTACATTTGCACATCGGACCTTACAAAGCTAGATTTTGTTTGTGGATGTGTTCATCTACCTTATCCTTTTTTTATGAGATGTTTGGATCTTATTCTGGCAAGTTATTGCTTCTATAATTTGGGATAGTTTTCTATCTCAGAGCATTGAAACCACTTGGACCTATTTGCTAATGGAGAATATTGTAGATCTTTCCTGTTGCTTGTGGAGCTTAATTCTATTGCTTCTAATGATCCTTGGCGTGTGGCCGATCTTCCCTTGGGTCCACACATCATTCTATGTTGTTGCTAGAGGGATTCCTTTAGCGGATGCCGACCTAGTTGTTTTATACATTACATCTTCTTCATCATTATTTATTCCATCTTGGGCTGACACGTGACTTTCTTGAGCTATGAAGAACATATAAATCAATGTAATCAAATAGATAAATACATATTTTTACACAAGATGATAGAGATAGGAGATCCGGAGTTGGCTCACATTCTTGATTGAGCTCGGATATTGTATTTGAGCATGTTTGTAGTCAAGTCTGTGTGTCGAATCTTGTAAGCCCGCATGTAGCCGACAATTGTAATTGACTTCTTGATATAATATATTTCAGATTCTGCATTGCCGCCATCGTGTTGAGTTGTTTGAGTTGTGTTTCATTTGCTGTATGGTCCAAACTATTCTCCTTGAGAACTTACTCTTGTCATGACTACACCACATATGATTTGAAAAACCACAGTGAGAATTGCACTCACAATATGAATAATTGACCAAGAAGGAAAAAACCACAGTGAGAATCACACTCACAATATTTATAATTGACTACAATGTTTTAGGCTCACAATATTTATAATTGACTACAATATTTGCACAATGAATTACACTCACAATATTTATAATTGACTACAATATCTAAGATAGACCACCTAAGTCAACCAAAGACCAACACAATTGACAACAAATAACAACATAACCTCACTTTCTAATCAAACCAACACCAAAAAACTAAAAGGGAACACTCCATAAACCATATAAATATGTCCTCCAAGTCACAACACTTGAATCACCATAGTAGAGGAATGCATAGCATTCTTCAAACCAAATTTGATAGACAACCTCACTGTAAAAAAACTACCACAACCACCTACATCATCTAAGCAATTGAGAGCCTGAAAAAATGATAGTGTAACATCCATAGAACGTAGACATTGTATCCAAAACTACAATCCAATATCAAGAATTGGAGAAAAGAGAATCCTTTCATGAAGACATTTAAACACTATTTTCAACATATTGAAACTTTCACTACACCCACCTTCTGAAAACACCTCATACTTACTCAACATCACCACCATACCACATAACAACATCTAAACATTCACTTTCAGACCATCTACAATATTTTTACAACTGAACAACGTCAAAGACAACACCAACAAGTTTGAAATCAATGACAACAAAACACAAGTTTCCAACAAGAATACCACTATTGGGATTGGATTTATTTTATAAATCTAAGCCAAAGGATTGAAATTGATTTAAGGTCCCCAAAGATGTGTTTTACATAAAAAAATAAAATAAAAGAGCAAATGTCAAGTGTACTCTCTATCATGTGTACAATTTTTGAGACCTTATTCTTAAAATAGGACAATGACATCAACCTCTCTTACCTTTTAATAATGTAATATTTTCTCTTAAATGTATCAAGGCTTCAATCCTCAATTATTTTTTCTAATGTCTTTTTTTTTTTTTACCAAAACCTTGTGCATATCTTTTTATTGTCATTTTTATCTTCTTATCAAAATTTGAAGTAAATAATGTTTATATATTATACTCCATTTTATAAACATTCAAAAAATGATTTTTGATGAGTTTTCTCAAAATTAAAGAGGAACATATTCAATTTTCCACCTTTTTTATGTTTCTACTTTAAAATTAGAAAAATATCACATATTCATTAAAAATGAGCATAAATTATATTATTAAATATCTATCTTTATAATAGAAGGATTTGTGAAATACTTTCATAAAGTCAACATTTTAGGGGTTGCTGATCTAATGCTATGGTATATTCTTCTAACAAATATAAGGCTACTTTGTATGTTAAACCTATTTGAGCTTTGTATTTTCCACCACAATAAAATAAAATAAAAGTTGAGAAACTAGTAATCATTCTCTTCTCACTTCTTGAAATTTTGAGCATGGGTATCTTGAATTACTCATCAAAGATTAAGTTATTTTAATTTTAGATTTAAAAAATTGTCATTTCCTACTCCCTTTTAACCCTTCCATTTCATGTGCATACCTCTACCTTATCGCTCAATTATACATTATTGTATAGGAACAAACACACTTCTCTATATAGATTAATCTAAGACGATTAGTTAAATCACAATGAAAAACTTATTTGTCTTAGGGTTATGGCTTGAAAGTAATAAGTTGATTAGATAATAAATTACACATGAAGTTATAATAAATTAAATGTGGCAACTCAAAGTATAATATTAAATATATGTCATGATAGATGTCTAAAGTTGATTTATTAATGCTTTAGAATATTATGATTGATTGAAATGGGGATATAAACTTTTATAAATCGATTATTTTTCACTCTAGATCACCTTAACAAGCATAAAGCTACTCTTCACAAGTGTGGATGTAAGCTTGTATGTATAATTGATATATAACTTCTTTTGGATTTGATCTATCATAATATAAACTATTAGAATTTTCTTTCCTTCATTTGTGCTATATGCCTCCTCTTAGTCAAACCCCTAGTGGACCATAGTTATGGCTTTGAGAAGAATGATCAAGGGTAGCATGCCATAGTCCTAGAATGTTCTTTGATGTAAAACCTACTTGATTCTTTCTATTCTCCAAAATATTATAATGCTCTCAATAAGAATGCCCTAGTATGTCATGGGTAATCTCCAACATGACTCCATAATGAATGAGTGGGTGTTTTTAAACACTAGCTAATCACATAAATCATCACAAACATGCACTATGCTAGCTCATAATGGTCAATAAAATGATTTACATGGGATAAATTTGAATTTCGAATATTAAAATTTTAGGGGTCAAACATGTGATTACAAAAGTGATGTAAGTCAACTCTACATTCGCAAGTATGATTCAAAGTAAAGAAAAATAAATGTGAGGACTATGAGTACAAAATCTAAATTAAAATAACAAAACTGTAAGATACAAAATGTTATAAACTAATTTCACACAAAAAAGTGACATTCATGAATTAGCTATTAACTTTACCACAATTTAATTAAAAAAATAAAAATCATAATTGTATTGTTTTCACCATTACAATTATATACTAAAAACACGAACTTGTCACCATATTACTTAGTCAACTTAAACATCATCTAATTCAATGATCAAACAATAAGTAATAAACAAGTCAATGGGCCCTTGGTCATTTGGCGAAGTTGAAAGATTCTTACAGTAAGTAATAAACAAGTCAATGGGTCTTTGGTCATCTGGCGAAGTTGAAAGATTCTTACAATGAGTAATAAACACGTGAATGAGCCCTTGGTCATCTGGCGAAGTTGAAAGATTCTTACAGTAAGTAATAAACAAGTCAATGGGCCCTTGGTCATCTGGCGAAGTTGAAAGATTCTTACAATAAGTAATAAACAAGTCAATGAGCCCTTGGTCATCTCGCGAAGTTGAAAGATTCTTACAATAAGTAATAAACAAGTCAATGGGCCCTTGGTCATATGGCGAAGTTGAAAGATTCTTACAGTAAGTAATAAACAAGTCAATGGGCCCTTGGTCTTCTAATGAAGTTGAAAGATTCTTACAATAAGTAATAAACAAGTCAACGGACCCTTGATCTTAATGAGCCCATCAAATATCGAATATCAAAAAGAGATCATACCTCAAACAAATCCCATAACAAAAACAAATCTCTGAATAAACCTCCATTAAAAAAGTAATAATAATAAACATATAACTATTCATACTGAACTATGTATAAAATACTTATATTAATCAAAATCAACCATAGATTATATTCTAAAACAACCTATACCTAATATTCATCAATTATTCCTGCTTCCATTTGCAGCGTTTCATTATCCTTTCCCATATTCAACCATAGAAAATTACGTGACGTGGAGAAATTTGATTACTGAATGAATGGAATTCATTCATTATTTGTCTGGATCAATACAACCCATAATCTATGTTCTTATCAGATAATGACATTTTCTCTACATTAATATGATGGATGAAATATATTACAAACAACTTGAGCAGTTTATCAGTCAAGAATCAGTATATTCAGTAAAAAAATCAAAACTATTATTAAAATTCTTTAAAGTTTTCTCCAATATGCCAAATCAGAACTCTCTTGAAGTCGCTGAAAGCCAATTATTTTGTCAAAAGGATAAGTAGATCAAATGGATTAGGTTTCAGAAGAAAAAGAGAAAGCAACATTTTAACGTATTTTCTAACTACATTGAAACTCAGATTTCACGCAATCTCAATTATTTAATAATTCCTGTGAATTATCTTATTGACAAATGTTACCAGCCATGGAAGAACATGGTTACAATTTTTCTAGATATTGATATTTCTGTACTTCTAAGCTGACTATTTTCATATTTTAGAAAAAAAAAATCTGGTTGTTAGAAGTAGGAAGAATTAGTTTGGTATGAATATTTTTTGATTTGATTGGATGAATTTTTCTTAATTTTCAGATCAAATTTTATGATCTATTATTCAAAACAAAAAGTAACAGAAGAGAAAAATCCGTGTTTATATTATAGATTTTTGAAATTCACGCAATAAAATCATGAAATAAATCATATCGATATCATAGATTTTGGAAATTCGCACTATAAAATCAAGAAATAATTCATACCCATATCATAGATTTTGGAAACTCGCACTATAAAATCAAGAAATAATTCATACCCATATCATAGATTTTGGAAATTCGCACTATAAAATCAAGAAATAGTTCATACCCATATCATAGATTTTGGAAATTCGCACTATAAAATCGAGAAATAATTCATACCCATACTATAGATAGTCATAGATTTGTTTGAGTTTTTCTTGTTTTTTAGATCGAATTTTGTGATCCGTTATTAGAAAGAGAGTAAGAAAAGACAAGTGAATGTATCATGGAATTTGATCTGAGACGCTAAGAGGGAAACAATGACACAATAAAATTCAAAAATAATTTATGCCCATATCATAGATTTTGAAAACTCACACAATAAATAATAAAATAATTAATACCCATATCATAGAGTTTGAAAATTCACACAATAAAATTAAAGAATAATTCATATCCATATCATAAATTTTAGAAGTTTTTCTAAAGAAAAATTAATTTGTCACAATTATAAATATCTACTTTTTTTATTCAACAGAACAAAATTATTTAAAAATCAAACGATAGATAGAATGAACAAGACTTTATCCTTAATAAACTTATTCAAAACAATATACAAATTTTTGAGAATAATGTCAAAGTAAGGAGTCAATTTTTTCAAATTCAAATAGGTGAGAAGCCTTATTCTCCATATTATTTAGCATGTTAAGGTGAGTAGTCTTTATCTCTCAGACTATATGTTGAAAACAGTGGCAAATACTTTGTTATTTATTATATATTTTGTTTGACCTAATACTTTATAATGTGTGGAAATGTCCCTTGTAGTATATTCCATAATTCAGTTCAAAATGAGGACTTTGTATTTTTTCATACTATTGCTTTCTATTTTTGTTTTTTTAATCAAATTTTGATGACTTTTATGATACATGACAGTGATGTAGCTTAGGTAATGAATGAAACGTGGTTCTTAGATATAAATTATTGATGAATGAAGTTCCCTACCTTTTGAATTGTGTGGTGCATTTGATTTGTGGAATCTAATGGTACTAATGCCATAACTCATAAAATATGATTAAGAGGCAAGAGAATCCTTTCAAATGATAATGGAGTTTTGCTTTTTTTAATCAAAAGGTAAGAGCATTGTACTATAATTGTCCATCAACGAGGTGGAGTGCATATATTTTATGTAATTTAAATGTAGCATAAAGTGTTGTTCAATAATGGTTTTAAAAGGGAGAAAGTTATATTATTTGGTTTTAAAAGAAAATATATTTTAAGTTATATTTTTAAATATAAAAAATAAAATTTAAAGTATGTTTCAATGTTATCTATTATATAAATAATTTGAGGCAACAAAAATATTTAGAAATCAAAATATAATATGATGTCTAACTGAGTTGGAAAGACATTGGCAATGACTTAGCCATTGTGAAATTAGTGGTGCGTTACTAGTGGTCATCATTTATTATGGGGGGAGTTAGTAGTAGAATTCTTTTTTTTTTAGTGATTGCACAATCTTGTTGATCATATTTTAGCTATTTCCATCTTCCTTCAAGAACTCACAATTGGGTTTCCATGCTCTTGATTTATTGTTTAGTTCTCTATTAACCTTGCACCGATGCTATATGATGGTGGGCAAATTTGACATCTATAGAATATTTCTAGCATAGGGTAATTAATTTTGAACTTCGTGAGGATAACAAGAATGAGTGAGAGTAGCCATACATGTCTGTACTATAAAATGAACTTGGTGATAATTTTCATAATATTATCAAACATATTGAGATCAAGAAGAGAAAATTTTTAGGACCATTTGTGAGATAAAAAAATTGGGAGAGAAATATTTAGGATAGTTTAAATAGATTCAACATTTTGACAAAACAAAAATATATGTTGGATAATTATTGTTTATTGTAAAATGGGAAAGTTGGGGAGGGTCGGAGTAATTTATTAAACTGCACTCTAAAGGGGATTCAACATGTAAATAATGAGATGAGACTAAGTAGATCAACATTTAACTTCCACAAATAAAGCTAAGTTTTGTCTATATGTAAATGCAACTCACTTACATTTTCATTTTTTAATAAGTTGATTGGTAATAAGATGGTAGAGAAGATCTATTTTGTGGATAGACAAAGTAGAATAACTTAATGCTAAAATTATAAAACTTTGGTCCCAACACTAATTCTTAAAGAAAATCCATTGATAGAATTCAAAAATCTTGAGAATAAGAGAAAAAATCACAAGTCCTCTGATAGTCCTGAAAAATGACTATGCAAAATTTGGTGTCCTTGACAATGTTTTGTCATTTTGAATTAATGTTTCTCTCTGTGTTACTCTCGGGGTTTAAGGTTCTTAGGTTTAGATGTTCCCGGGTGAGCCTTTTATTTTAAAACCTAAATCTTGTTATGTTTCTTCACTACCTTTTTACTTAAACTTGAGGGTCTTTTCCATCATTGGAAAGGACCATGTTCCTTTCCATAGGCATTATTTCTTCTGCCGGCCTTTTAATTTTTCCTAGAGACTATGTCTTTTCCATTATGGTCAGGTCCCCTTTTAATATTTCTGTGGGCATTTATTTTTCCTAAGTCCGACCTTAATGTTTCAGCGTATATCTCCATGTTTAAGTACTGAACAACTAAAAGTCCCATGAATTTGCACGTGTTTAAATGAACGATGATGTTATAACCCAAGCAAAAAGATGCTCGAAGGATAGTGACAAGTTTTGGGCAGAATTTATAAAGCTGCAAGTAATGAATGAACAGATCGGACGACCCTCGCAGTCCCACGATGAAAGATGCAGGAAGGTTAAGGATCACGACATCACGAGATGATGCCACGTGTCCCAGGCAGGTTGAATAATTCCAACAACGAGGCAACTGATAGAGTTAAGATTCAAAGATGATTTGGCAATGCTTTGTCAAACTTTTAACGAGCCCACTTGCTACGTCGGAAGGTCAATATCAATATTGACCGATGGTGATCGTGTGATGTGCCATGCTGGACAGATCTACGATGGATATAGAGCATTTTTCAAAACGAGTGATTGGGGTTGTTTCATTGTTATTCACGTGGGAAAATAAAGGCAGAAGAAGATACGCTTGTTGACATGGAATAAACAGAGACACGTCGACACACGTGGTTGACGACTGATTCTCAAAAGGCCGATTTAGGAGGTTTTTTGCTGGGTGGAGTCGTATTAGTGGACAAAGCTAGTAGTACCAGAGGTGGTAATATCAACAAGTTTTCATTGCCACCACAGAAAGAAGTTGAGATCTTCAGAAGGATCAAGGGGATAAGGATGATTCATGAGCTGGAAGTGAAGTGATCAAGGACCTATCAATAAAATCATAGGATGCGTATTGTCAGAGATTCTCACAGTAACACAGAAAATCAAGAAATTGTTGCTGAGAAACTTTCAAAAGATAAGGACTCAATATCCAAAAAAGGGGGATTTAGAAGCAAAAATTTTGCAGTCAAGAAATCAAGAAATCGGGAACAAAATCGTTCACATAAGGTGAACTTGGTCAGAAGGGCAGTGAATTGGCAGTTTGAGTCTGACAATGTTTTGATTCGATGGATATGATTTCTTGAATCCATTTGCTGGCAGGATGAGTAGAAAAGCATTGGAATGATGATTTTTCCCATGCATGAACACTGCCAATAAAGGTATTTTAATTATAAATGCAGCTAGGTGGTGTCTTCAAATCGTAGAAAGAATAAGAAAATTCATTATTTTGAAATGGTGAAAATGATTCTTGAGCAGTATTGTGCTAGGAGTTACATTGAGCTCTATGATACCGGATATAATTCCTTTGGGAGTGAGTATGCTTATAGTCAATGGAGTCTTGAAAGTGGGGAGGATAGTCAATGGAGGCTTGAAATCAGTTTCTTATCAAAACAAATCCTACAGAGTCTCTCCTTTGTCACTCGTTGGCAGAGGGTTAAAGACCTTACATAGGAAAAGGAGAAGAACAAGGTTGGGATTGGGTTGGCAGCCAATCATATCAACAACGACATGCAAGCTATGACCCCTTCTTCTACTATTATGTTCCTCTACAAGCTCCTCTTTCCACTTTCTCTGATCCTGGGCATAAAGGCTTGAACTCCTCTTTTAGTGGACGGGTGATTTTACTTCTTGCTGGGATCTAAACCCTCTTCGAGAAGGGAAGTACTCTGTAGAGAGTCAAGGTGCATCTCATGGTCCATCTGGAAGCATTAGGAGTGATGGGGGAATGACTCAAGAAATTTTGTTTCTACCAAAAGGCAGTTAAGAATTTTGGTTCTACTTCATCATGAACGCCAACATGGACAGTCTTTTGGGAGATTGTGAGGAATATTTATTTAACAAAGTTACAAGCAGTCTTATGAGCTTGTGACAGTTGTCTCCTCTAGCCTAAAGCTTGTTTGCTCCCTTGTTTTTATAAAAGGGAATTCAGGGCCATGAGACAGAGGTCAAGAAATTTGGTCCACAAGTTTGGATCCAAACCCTTGGTCATGTTTAGTAAGTCTAGGTAAAATTAGTAGACTGTAATAGGAATTTGCAGAGCAAATAAAATGGGTCTTGTGTCTTATTTTGTTTCAAGTTCTTGAAGGAGTTATATGTAAGATAATTTGTAACATAAAATAGCTTATTAAATGAATGCAAGCATAGTTTAAATTCATTTTCTCTAGTGTGTAACTCTGTTATGTTTTGAATGAGTAAGATAAAGGGTTTTTCTCATTCGTTCTATTGATATGATGAATGCGTTCTCTATCTTATGCTCTGATCTAAGGGGTCGGTTAAATTGATAGGATAGGATCTGCAAACTAATGGGGCTTATACATGGATTTTGATAAGTATTTTGGGTTGGGACAGATAGATGAGATGCATTGTAAGGCAATGTTATCTTACGATATCCAACTATTAGATTAATGTTTTGTTCTGTTATATTTCATCTTATGTTTTACAATTTCAGTTGTCCAATGGATAAGACACTATTCGTGACTTTAGTCATTTCCAGCAACAGTTCTTTACTCATATCTCATCGACAACTTGCTATAAATCGATAATATCAAAATATCTTTTCATTTCTATATGTCACTAATTGTAAAAAGTTGTCTCATGCTCCAAAGTAGGTCGAGGATCACTGAGAGCTAGCCAGTCTGTAGCATTCTCCCTCTTTGTTGGACCCCTTTTAGGAGTGAGACCTTCTACTTTATTTTAATGTCATCTGCAAGTGTGGTGTGGAGATTGCAAGAGGATTAAGGGATCACCCTCTTGGGTTTTCAAGAGCCCGGAGTGAAGAAGGGTTAGCATAATCCTTGTCATATGTTGGTCCAAGTCCCCAAGTATCTCTAAAACAGTCTGGAGTTGGCCTCTACACGCATGATTTGAGGCCCTGACTTGGTTCCTACCACTGCGACAGTGTAAAACCACCACAGTGTGCAATCTAGGTAACCAACAAAAATGCTAACTCTGTTGGGGACATCTGCATAGGAGTCATGAGCTTATAAGGTTCCAGATCCTTTGTCGGTTGAGTCAATTCTCATAAATGTTCCCTGAGAATCTGTTATAATTCATCTTTCAATGTAAGTTCTATGAAGATTGATCCAAATTTCAGGATTATTTCATTATATCTCACAAATTGTGGGTGGTGACTTTGAGAGCTGTGCAACAGTGTGCATTATTTGAAAAGGAACTGAAAGAGAATCACAAAACTTTTAGTAGAGATGAAGCAGATTTGAGCTCTTATGATGAAGTACCTTGATACGTCGAGGAAATAATTCACATGATGAAAAAGGAGTTGCAGTACTGGTTTAGGATCATATCTGACCTGAGAACCTAGAGAGGATGTACATATATTTTCAGATCTATCACTATAGTGAGCCAACAAAGCTAATTTCCAGCCGCTACACTACTTCCAGGTACTTTGGATTTTCATGAGTCAAATGTATTTTCGTGAAAGTCATTTGTAGAAAATACTTCCCTATCAAGTGAGATAAGCACTGAGGAAGGGAATGGTATAAGTAATATTTTTACATACTTCTGAAAATTAGTTTGCAAATTTTGTAATAAGTTGACTGAAGTATGTTTCTGAGTCATACATTCTAGTATTGTAAGATTGCTGAATAGATGCATTATTGCTTGTATATCCCTAAAAAATATTCAGTGTAAACGTGCAACATATGCAGTCATCGTCAAGCCATAATAGAATTTTTTCTATTGAAAGATATATACCATTAACTTTTAATGGTATCCAAGGTTTCCCAAACCCTATTCATGTTAATGTTAGGGAGCATTTACCAAGTTTTAATGGGAAATGATTAGAATTAGTATGTCAACACCTGCCAAGGTTTTCTGATTTGATAGGAGATTTTGAGATAAGTCAGGAAGATGTTTGCATGAAGCTTTTTGTTCAATCTTTAAAAGAAAATGCCAGAGACTGGTTTTCATATTTAACATATGTAACACGCTACAAGCATCATGTCGGCCAAGAACATGAAGAACACCACCAGATTAAAAAAAATCATTAATAACATGCTCACCGATCAATGTGGACCAACAAAATGAATAGCACGTGATCTAGAAATATCCACAAGCATCATGAACTACCACAACAACATCCACACCAACTCAAATTACTAGAATCATCATTATCATCATACCAAACTTCAAGAACGTTAACTGCACTAACTTTCAACCTGGAAAAATCACTTGCGAAGCTCCAAACCATGAACCACTTGAATTGAGGACACCCATCAATGTCCCAAACATAATTCCAAATCCACAAATCAAGATATTACAATGCAGAGAAATGCAAATCAAAATACTGAACACTGACAATACAAAAAAACTGGCCACACCAAAGATACTCTTAACTCACTCAAAACTTCATGTGGACCTCTGACACTTGCACTAAATCAACTAGAGATATTACTCTACAAACCCTTTTATTTGCAAAAACCGATCATCAATACACAACATAAACCAACTAACTGAACTTCACTGCATCACTGCACTAGATAGAGAAAATATGTTGACATCAATGACAATACATCTCTCAAACACTCAAAGATATCTCATAAGAAGATATTTGTAGCAATCACACCAAACATCCAACAAGCACCCTTAATCATCTTACGTCCTACATTAGAAAAGACTACCTGCACACCCGCATCTATCAATTTTCTCATAGATAATAAATTTTGTTTTAATCTAGGGTTATGCAACACACCGCTAATCCTTTTTATCCTACCATCAGGAAACTTGATTCTAACTTTACCTCGACCAACAATGTCTAAATTTGAATCATCACCCAAGTACACCTTACCTCCATTTAATTATTCATATTCAAAAAAATAATCTTTATTGGAATTCATATGAAAAGATGCACCTGAGTCAATTAACCAGGCATCATTGCCTGCAATGAATGCATCACCATCTTCCTTCTCAGACTCAGAAGCAAAATCAAACTTCTTCTTTTTCTTCTTCATTTCTTCTTTGGATTCCTTACGGATGTGACCTAGTTTACTACAATTCTAGCATATGACTTTGGACTTTTCATGAGATTTCGATCTCCCTTTGGATTTGGACTTATTGTGCTTCTCATTCTTCTTGCCTTTTTCATTAGATCTTCCTTGAATAGTTAGGGCTTCCTTCAAGCTGATGGATACCTTCCTCTACATCTTTTCACCAAGTAAGGCACCCACCACATCTTTAGACTTCAAAATGACAAAAGTACTACCAATAGCCATAACAAGAGAATCCCATGAATTAGGCAAAGATCAAAGAAAGATTTGGCATTTCTTCTCTTCATCCATCTTAAGACCAACAAATATCAATTGAGCCACCAACATATTAAATGTTTCTAGGTGGTCTGGAATTCATCCACCTTCTTTTATCATCAAGGAATATAGTTTCTTCCTCAAGAAAATCCGATTCAACAAGAATTTTGCTTGATACATTTCACCAAGCTTCGTCCATAACTTCTTTGCAGTATTCACTTCGTGGACTTTGATTAGAATAGAGTCTGTCAGGAACAATCTCATTAGACACTTGGCCTTTTGGTCCATAACATCATACTAAGCAACCACATTAGAATCTAAGGGTCTTGAGACATTCGCATCAACAACATCTCGCAGATCTCGGTCTAGTAACAGGTCTTCAATCTTCAACTTCCACATCTCAAAATTACTTCCATTAAATTTCTCCACCTCTATTCTCCCCGATGAACTTGCCATCTAAAAATTCCTGCAACAAGATCAAAAAGTTTCTTTTGCACAAGCTCCCACTCAAATCTGGAATAGTTCAAAAAATCCAACAACCCACAACTGAAACCAAAGGTGATCAAGCTCCGATACCACTTGTAAGGAAGTTAAATAGCGGAATAACTTCCTACACTAACCTTGAGAAGAGGGTAATGCAAATATTTTTATAGATCATTACAATAGGTACAAAAACTTAATAGAAATAGAGACAACAACATGCATACCACAACACAATGATTTATGTGGGGAAAACCCTTTTGGGAGAAAAACTCCACACTCCAAAAGTTGTCCAATATATTATTCAACAATCAACAAAAGATTACAATATACTTGTAGAGAAATCTCTTCATAGGAGTACCCCTAATCAAAGATTCAGAGTTAACTCAATAGCCATAACACTCTTACACACAACCTCTATCTCATGCACCCCATATATAGGAGATACAATACAAGGAACCGTCAAAATGGTATTACAAAACCATGGGCTAAAACCACCCAATAAAGTGGAGATAACCTTATCTCCTATCTAGATGCCATATGATGTGTCGAACCACACATCAACATGTGTCCCTGTCTTTTACAGCTCATTTATGTGTCCAATGCAATTTATATTTCCTATTTCAGGAGTACAAACTTTCAGAGGCCATAACTTGTGAATTGTGTCTGATTGACGAACTATTTGAAGCGCCAAAAAGATCGTGAAGTGATTTATCAGCTCATAAACCAGTACACTATTTATGCCCACTTTTCATGGCATTTCAGAGCCTCTAAAGTCCTCAAAATTAAATTTAAACCTTTCATTGTACCCCTCCAAAACGAAAACTTTCATATCTTCAAAACTCGTTGTGATCTTGCGACGAAACTTTACCGGAATGCTTATCTAGCCAACTAGAAGCTTTGAGGATAATTTTGCACTATTTTGTACTCAAATGAAAATATACTATAAATAGTAACCTCATGTATATGCAAGGTTGAGATACCATTTTTCCCAACAGTATGATCATTGCTATGTTAATGCATTAATGAAATTGAATAAGGGTCATACTTGGATATTATGATACTTTCTTGAGTGTTGTACATATGCATTTAGAAATGATCTATACATGGTGTATGAGAGGCTAATTATGTTGGTTCTTTTGTTATAATTATGATTATGAAAACTAGAAACTATATTTATTATCATGTTGTGTAATTCTAGAAACCAATTTTGATCATATTTTATGATATAAGAGATTATTGTGATTGAGATATATTGATCCTTTAATTTCACTATTTTATTATGCTTCTATGATTCTATTTAATTTTATTTTGATGATTCGACACTATTATTTGATCACAAGTTTATTTGATTTGGTCAAGCTATTTATGTAAATTATTTTGTTTATTTATTTGAGTTGATAATTGATAGTGTAATGTGATTTTTATGTTATGAGTTTCTATGAGATATGTCTGTCTTGTGTGAGCATAATTATGTTCCTTGAATTTATACTATGCTTAAACTATCAATGCTAGATAGATTTGATATGCTCTTAAATGCATAAGATCACAAGTGAAAACCAATTGTGGTTAATAATGGAGACATAACATGGATTTGTTTGAATGTAATTTTCTTACTCCATGATAGGATAATAAAACATGACATGCAATATAACTATGAAACTTATCAATCCCAATCATATTACAATTCAATTACATTTTGTGATGAAAATATTGAAGTGTGTGTGTGTGTGTGTGTGTGTGTGTGTGTGTGTATTCAAGATACTCTAGTTGATCTCCTTATGTGCATAAATGGATTTGATTATTTTCTTTTATAAATGTTTAAATACACTCAATAGTAAATTGATCATAATTTGGGGCCTAACATATAACCTAGCGGACAACTTTCTAGATAAAGTTATAGGCACACACAAAATCTTTGTGAAACACAGTAGTGCAAAGAGGGAGGGAGAGATATATAAGTGGAATAGCATATGTATTTGATTAGTATAATAGTATAATTGTTAGAAATTGTTAAATCTATGACAAAAATCCTACATTCAAATTATTTATAGCTTTCTCTATAGTGGAGACACGTCTTTAAGTCATTGATTACTATTTGTTTTTAAATAGGATAAGAATATCCAAAAGACTGGATTTGAAAATAAATATAGAGAAAGCAACATTTTACCATATTCTCGAGGTCATATGGATTAATTTGTTTAACAAATTTTAGCACTTGCAAGTAAAAGTGAAAACATGGTTAAATTTTTTAATGAATAAAATTTATTACATATAGATACTAGTATTTTCTTTACTTTAAATAAATTACAATATGATATGGTAGAATATATCTAAACGAAAAACCTTCTTTAACTAAACTACAATAGATTAAATGACACAATCAATCAAACTAACTAAAGACAACTCTTTTATTCTAATGTCAAAACAAAGACACAAAATTTTCAACTTAAAATAAATAAAATACCTTAATGTCCATACTATCATGTTAAGGTGAGTTGTCTCTATCTCTAAGACTAAATGTTGAAAGCAGTGATAAATATCTAATGATATTTAATGTCATTTATTATGTATTTTGTTTAATACTGTAAGAAAGTGTCCCTTGCCGAATATACCATAATTCAGCTCAAAATGAGCACTCTGTATTTTTCCATAATATAGTTTTCTTTTTTGTCTTTTTTGTCTTTTAAATACTTTTGCATGACTTTATGTCTTTTAAATACTTTTTCATAAATAAATGAAAGTGTTTTTTTATTTATAAATAAATTACTTATCTTTTAAATTGTCTGATGTGAAGGGAAAAGCATTCTATGTGATACCATTACAAGTAAGATTTGATTATCTTAAATAGGTAAGCGAATATTTATATAGCATAAAGGAGGTTTTTCTTTTCTTTTCTTAAATAGGTAAGCGAATATTTATATAGCATAATGGAATGAAGAACATTATGCTAGAGCCTCCATCAATGAGGTGGAGTGCATGGATTTATACAACTTTTTTATACTGGATATAAGTAGTCAAAGTGGTTTCATAAAGGAAACATATACATTAGATTTTTTAATAGTTATTTAGATTCTCTCTTCAAATAGTTATGAAAAATTAGGGTGTACTTTAATGTCTTTTTAAAAAAGATTAGTTGGGTATTCTTTAATTTTGGTTGTGATATATGTTTCTATTTCATTTTAAAAAAATAATAGATGATATAATTAAAATTTGATAAAGTTGTATGACACAAAATTGTCATATCAGGAAATAGTATTGAAGAATCTCTTTTTCTCTCTCACTATATATAAAGTAGCTTGTTAGATCATCAAATTGCTACGCACATTTTTAGAGGGATCGAACCACTTCAAGGCTAAGTAAAAGACATTTTTGAAGAAAAATAAACTCATAAACAAAATGTCAATAATAACAAACTAATTAATGAGAATACATATTTTATTTCACTTAGGGATCAAGTAGACCCAATAGGGTATTCATAGAGGCATTCCTAATAGGATTGAACACAAAGTGCAAATAGATAAATTGTACACACAATATTATCGAGTATATACATCTAGTCTCAAAAAAAATCAATAGACCAAGGACTAATGTACTACACATGTAACCTCTATTAAATTGGAGAATATAAAATTAGACATCTAGAAGATGTGGGTACGCATGGTATGATTCTCTTAGGATTATATATCTTAAAGCTCATTGAAGATTTTTATTATGAAATATTGAATCATGAAATGCATACTATTGGCATTATGTGAACCGGCATGAGCCTTATGTAAACTGGCATGAAGACATAATGATATTGTATGTTGTCATTGATGTCAATATGAGACATAGTGTGAACCGGCACATAAGATAAGTGAAGAAAGAGGTACCGGCATATGTGTGAACCGGTATATGCCAAAGTGAAGCGACACATTTGTTCAAAGTGAACCGGCATGCAGTTATGGGAACCGGCACATGGAAGCACTGTATGACTACTGGTTGGTAAGGCAGCTTCCACTTCGGGGTTTCCGGTTGGAGTATCTCAAGTCTATGTGACTCAATCGGTGATCTTTGTGTGATGAGTTAGCAGTATGATGGAGGACAGATTGTGTTGCCACATAAGCTCTGTGCGCGTGAAGGATCTTGCATAAAGAAGACTATTCCTATCTACCTCAGGAATGTGCGAAGTCTGTCAAATGGTGATAATGCGTGATGGGTTATCAGCCGCCATGAAAATGGTGGATAATGGACGATGGAGAATGTCTTGAGATCGACTCAAGACTGGTGCATTTAATGCAGTATGTTTCAATGGTCAGGATCGAACCGTTTGAATTGCTCAACCTAACAAGTTTAGGGTTTAAGGTTTTTGCTACCAACCTGTATGTTCCCTATAAGGTCGATGTTAGGTTTTTGTCTGATGTTGCTGGCAAAAGTTGTGAGTGTGTATCCAACGAAAGTGATACAAGATTCTTGCCAGACCATAGGAGAGAAGAGATACCTGCAAAGTGTATGTGCAGAAGGAAAAGAGGAGCCTAAACAGATCTGTATTAGTATTAAGTGCTATTAACAAATCATTGTAATACCTGTTGATCTCTAACCACTTCAACAGTTGTAAAATCCCCTAACAGGGTAGCCTTAACTGGCTTGATTCAAAATCCCTTAAATTGGGTGGTCTTAACCAGCTTGCTGTAAATTCCTTAACCGAGTAACTCGAAGCTAATGAGTTCTGAGAAGCTAGAAAATCTTAGGAGATCCTTTCAGCTATTGAGTTCTTAAAATCCTCTAACAAGGTGACCCTACTAGGTTTAACCCTTAACTGGGTATCCCTTAACCAGGTGATCCCTAACAGGATCAGTTCCTACCAGAACCTATTGTAATGTTCTTAACCAGACAAGGCTCCTAACAGAGCGGACTTCTAAAGAGTTCAAAAAGCAGCTTGTGGGTATTCATCCCCACCGTGGTTTTTCCCAGTTGGGTTTCCACATGAAAAATATGTGTGTCATGTGAAATGCTTTTGTCTTGTGATGCTTTGTTTTATCTATTATGCACTTAAAGGTTCTATGTTTTGTGCCTATCTATAAAACATATTGAACTCCCTATTGTGAAGATTTGATAGTTAAAGTCTACTTGTTCATGCATGTGAATATTATGATAATGTGGTATTGAGCTAAGAGAAAAGCTTAGTGAATGACCGGTTCATGACTGATTGAGCTATACTGGATGCTACCGGTTGCACTCTGTTTTACCGGTATCTCTATTTATCAGTCATTGTGAGTGTTTGCTATCAAACTGGTTTTGGACTGTATTTGTGTCTGTACTGATTCACCCCCCCTCTCAGTACCGGTTTGGTACTAGTGGTTCATCATTGAGTTATCAATTGGTATCAGAGCTCTCCAGGTCCTCTGTGTTGTAAGCTTAACCGCTTGAGGAAAAGATCCTAGCCAAATGATGAAGAGGGAAGGTCCAAAGTTCAACAGGGAAAACTTTGGTATATGGAAAGACAGGATGAAGATATTCATCAAAAGCATGGGTGTTCAACACTGGAGTTATGTTGAAAATGTATATGTTGTTCCTACCGATACTCTCACCGATGACCAGAAGAGAGAGATACAAGAAAATGGGCAAGTCATGGAAGCCCTCATCAGTAGTCTATCTGACATTGAGTTTATTGATGTTCAGGACAAGGCAAATCCCAAAGAAGTATGGGATGCTCTTGAAAATATCTATGGTGGTGATGAGCATGTAAAACAGGCCAAGGAAGAGAGCTTGAGAGGAAAGTTTGAAGACATGAGGATGGTTGAAGGAGAGACCATTCAGCAGTATGGAATAAGAATCAAAATAGTTGTTGGAGAAATAAAGAGTGCAAGTGGAAAAATAGAAGATTCCATTGTGGTAAGTAAAGTCTTGAGATCCCTGTTGCCGGTCTATGCAATAACGGTTGCTGCTATTCAAGAGCTGAGATCAATAGACATGTCTAAGGCATCCTTGGACTCCATCATAGCCAAGTTGATGGCCTATGAGCTGAATAGCTTTGATGGTAGTGTTCAAAAGTCAGAATCAGCTTTTAAAGCTTCTGCTATACCATCCAGAAAAGGAAAAGAGGCTAGCACTAGTGGGGAACCTAGTCAGAACAGATAAATGAAGGATGAAGAGTTTCTGATGGAATTTGAAGCTCTTCTAGCCAGGAGATTCCCAAAAGGAACTGGTAAATACAAAGGTAAGCTACCTTTGAAATGTTTCTCCTGCAACCGGATAGGACATATTGCTATGAACTATCCTAATAGTGACAACAAGGACAAACCGGAAAGGTTCAAGAAATTCAAAGGAGGAAACTGGAGAAATTGTTTTGTGGCAGTTGATGGTGTCACAGATGAAGAATCAAAAGATGAAGAGAATGAAGACATTGTGTTCATTGCTGTAAAGGAAGATGTGACAAACAAGAAGGCTCTTGTCTCCCGGTTTGATGATTCCAATGAATGGATCATTGACAGTGGCTGCTCTCACCATATGACTGGTGACCGGAGCAAGTTTCTATCATTAGAAGAGTATGATGGTGGTGTGGTTCGCTTTGGCAATGATGCACCATGCATGGTCAAAGGCAGAGGGTCCATCTCCTTGAATGGAAAGAGTAGTGCTGACAATGTGTATTGGGTTGATGGTCTTAGACACAACCTTTTAAGTTTTGCCTAGTTAAATGACAATGGACTCACTCTGCAATTCAAGAATGGAGTTTGCAGAATCAAAGGTAAAGATGGTAAATTGGTAGCCACCAACATGCAGACTAAAGGTAACCTATTTCATCTAAATGCTAATATAAGTACATGTCTTATGGCTAAGCTTGATGATAGCTGGATATGGCATAGGAGATTCTGCCATGTGAACTTTGACAACATTGTGAAGGCTAGTAAGATCAAGGCAGTTAGAGGGTTGCCGATGTTGAGCAAACCAGATAATACCTTGTGTAGAGAATGTCAATTGGGGAAAATGTCTTCCTCAACCTTTAAAGGTAAATCCTTCACTACTGACAACTTGCTTGATCTTGTGCATACTGATTTATGTGGTCCTATGAAAACTAGAAGTGTGTAGGGTGATAGGTACTTCATGATTCTCACTGATGACTGCTCAAGAATGATGTGGGTCACATTATTGAAAGACAAGTCTAAAGCTTTTGGGAAATTCAAAGCTTTCAGAGCATTAGTAGAAAAGGAAAGCGGTAAAAGGATCAAGTGTCTCAGAACTGATCAAGGAGGGGAATTCACTTCCACTGAATTCAACAAGTATTGTGAAGAATTTGGCATCAAGAGATAGCTGTCTACCCCCCAGACTCCACAGCGGAATGGCCTAGCAAAGAGGAATAACCGTACTGTGGTTGAAGTAGCTAGAACTATGTTGATCCAAGGAAAGGTTGCTCACATCTTTTGGAGAGAAGCAGTGAGCACTGCAGTTTACACTATGAACCGGGTACTCATCAAAAAGGGCAAAGAAAAAACTCCTTATGAGTATTGGACTGGTAAGACCCCTGTGGTAAACTATTTTAAGGCCTTTGGTAGCAAATGTTACATCAAGAGGAGTGAACATCAGGGCAAATTTGAAGCTAAATGTGATGAAGGAATATTTCTAGGATATTCCACCAAGAGTAAAGCTGTCAAGTGCTACAATAATAGGACTCAGAGAATTATGGAAAACATCAATGTAAGAGTTGATGAATCCTCTGAGAAGACTGAGAAAACCAGCAGTGAGCAAGTTGTAAATGAACCGATTGCAACCTTATGGGAACTAGTTGTCAGTCAACCGAGCACCAGTAACAGTGTTCCTGAACTGGTGAATGTTGATACTGATGAAGATAAGGATGAAGAAGAAAAGCAAGAAGAACCAATTAAGACCATTCCTTGGTATGTCAAGCTGAATCATGATCCCAAGCAGATCATAGGTGATAAGGATGCAGGAATCCTTACCAGAAGAAAGATCAGAGAAAACTTATGTATGATCTCTAAATTTGAGCCTAAATCATTCAAAGAGGCTCATAATGATGAAGACTGGATCAAGGCAATGGGAGAAGAACTTGACCAGATAGAGAAAAATGGTACATGGTCCTTGGTACCCAGACTAGAGCATAAAAATGTCATTGGCACCAAATGGGTGTTCAAAAATAAGTTGAATGAGGATGGCACATTGATTAGGAATAAAGCCAGACTGGTATGCAAAGGATATGCTCAAGAAGAAGGTGAATACTATGGGGAAACCTTTGCTCCTGTAGCCAGATTGGAAGGAGTTCATATGCTTCTTGCATATGTAGCTTTTAAGAGATTCAAGGTATATCAAATGGATGTAAAATCTGCATTCCTAAATGGTGTACTTGAAGAGGAGGTATATATTGAGCAACCAGATGGGTTTACCCTATCTGAAGACAGTGACATGGTATGTAGGCTACACAAAGCATTACATTGTCTAAAGCAAGCACCTAGGGCATGGTATGAGCGCCTACATTCCCATCTTGTGAAGATTGGATTTGAGAGAACAAGTGAAGATAGCAATATCTACTTGAAGTCTGAAGAAGATCAGATCCTGATCTATGAAGTTTTTGTTGATGACATCATCTTTGGTGGAGATGACAAGATGAGTCATGAGTTTGCTGATGAGATGAAGAAAGAGTTTGAAATGTCACTCATAGGGGAGATCAAGTTCTTCATTGGACTACAGATCTAGCAAATGAAAGATGGAATCTTCATCACTCAGTCCAAATATGTCAAAGAGGTGTTGAAGACTATTGGCATGGAAGATAGCAAACTGGTTGGTACACCGATGGTGACCGGTTGCAAATTGACAAAGGAAGATGATTCCGCACTGGTTGATGAAAAGGAATACCGATCAATGATTGGTAAGTTGCATTATGTAGTGCATAGCAGACCGGATATTGTACATGCAGTTGGCATCACTGCAAGGTTCCAGAAAAGTCCAAGAGAATCTCACTTGAGTGCAGTCAAGCAGATTCTTAGGTATCTGAAGGGAACAATTGACTATGGATTGTGGTACCCATACAACAATAATTTCAATCTGAAAGTATTCACAAATGCTGATTGGGCCGGTAATGTGGATGACCGGAAGAGCACAACTAGTGGTGCATTCTTTCTCGGTGGTAGACTGGTCTCATGGATGAGTAAAAAGCAGAGTTGCATCTCTCAGTCTACAACGGAAGCGGAGTATGTTGCAGCTTTCATGAACTACACTCAAACAATCTAGATGAAGCATGTACTGGAAGGCTTCAAGATCCCTGTATCTGAACCGGTAAGTATATTCCGTGATAACACAAGTGCTATCAATATATCAAAGAATCCGGTTTTACATTCTAGAACCAAGCATTTTGAGCTTAAGTATCATTTCTTGAGGGAAAAGATTCAGAATAAAGAGATTGCACTGGAGCATGTGTCTAGTAAGGAGCAGTTAGTAGACATATTCACCAAGCCTCTTCCAAAGACAATATTTGTGCATTTGAGAGGTTAATTAGGGGTATTGCCCCTTCAGGAGGTGAACTAAAAGTGGTTGTTCCACATCAGTCAGGTACTGGATAGACAAATCTTTGGTTGATTGGTATGTTTAAGGATGCTACTCCTCAGGGGGAGCAACATGAGGAAATAGTGATGATTGTACCTCCACTTTGGCATTGTTGTCAAAGGGGGAGAAGAAGTTAAGCGAAAAGATATCTGCAGCAAATGGGGAGAAGATGTGAAGCAGAGAAGATATCTTTTGTATATTTCCATCAATGCCAAAGGGGGAGATTGTTGGCATTATGTGAACCGGCATGAGCCTTATATAAACTGGCATGAAGACATAATGATATTGTATGTTGTCATTGATGTCAATATGAGACATAGTGTGAACAGGCACATAAGATAAGTGAAGAAAGAGGTACCGACATATGTGTGAATTGGTATATGCCAAAGTGAAGCGGCACATTTGTTCAAAGTGAACCGCAATGCAGTTATGGGAACCGACACATGGAAGCACTGTACGACTACCGGTTGGTAAGGCAACTTCCACTTTGGGGTTTCTGGCTAGAGTATCTCAAGTCTATGTGACTCAATCAGTGATCTTTGTGTGATGAGTTAGCAGTATGATGGAGGACAGATTGTGTTGCCACGTAAGCTTTGTGCGCGTGAAGGATCTTGCATAAAGAAGACTATTCCTATCTACCTCGGGAATGTATGAAGTCTATCAAATGGTGATAATGCATGATGGGTTATCAGCCGCCATGAAAACGGTGGATAATGGATGATGGAGAATGTCTTGAGATTGACTCAAGACTGGTGCATTTAATGCAGTATGTTTCAATGGTCAGGATCAAACCATTTGAATTGCTCAGCCTAACAGGTTTAGGGTTTAAGGTTTTTGCTACCGACTTGTATGTTCCCTATAAGGTCAATGTTAGGTTTTTGTCTAATGTTGCTGGCAAAAGTTGTGAGTGTGTATCCAATGAAAGTGGTACAAGATTCTTGCCAGACCATAGGAGAGAAGAGATACCTGCAAAGTGTATGTGTAGAAGGAAAAGAGGAGCCTAAATGGATCTGTATTAGTATTAAGTGCCGTTAACAAATCATTGTAATACCTGTTGATCTCTAACCACTTCAACAGTTGTAAAATCCCCTAACAGGGTATCCTTAACTGGCTTGATTCAAAATCCCTTAAATCGGGTGGTCTTAACCGGCTTGCTATAAATCCCTTAACTGGGTAACTCGAAGCTAATGAGTTCTGAGAAGCTAGAAAAGCTTAGGAGATCCTTTCAGCTATTGAGTTCTTAAAATCCTCTAACAAGGTGACCCTACCAGGTTTAACCTTTAACTGGGTATCCCTTAACCGGGTGATCCCTAACAGGATTAGTTCTTACCAGAACCTATTGTAATGTTCTTAACCGGACAAGGCTCCTAACAGAGCAGACTTCTAAAGAGTTCAAAAAGCAGCTTGTGGGTATTCATCCCCACCGTGGTTTTTCCCAGTTGGGTTTCCACATGAAAAATATGTGTCATGTGAAATGCTTTTGTCTTGTGATGCTTTGTTTTATCTATTATGCACTTGAAGGTTCTATGTTTTGTGCCTATCTATAAAACATATTGAACTCCCTGTTGTGAAGATTTGATAGTTATAGTCTACTAGTTCATGCATGTGAATATTATGATAATGTGGTATTGAGCTAAAAGAAAAGCTTAGTGAATGCCCGGTTCATGACTGATTGAGCTATACTGGATGCTACTGGTTGCACTCTATTTTACCGGTATCTCTATTTATCAGTCATTGTGAGTGTTTGTTGTCAAACCAGTTTTGGACTGTATTTGTATCTATACTGATTCACCCCCCCCTCTCAGTACCGGTTTGGTACTAGTGGTTCATCATTGAGTTATCACATATAAACTTACATGATTCTATTCCTAAACTACTTGCTAAAAATAAAATGATATGCAAATCCAAGGCCAAATAGAAAAGTCTACATTAATATTAAAACATCTCTTGTCCATATAGATATTCCACAATTGAGTCATCCCACTAAAACCAAATGAGTGGCCAACCCACCTAAATGCATAACTCATTGATCCTAATCCAGTGAAACATGAAACTGATTAACTGCAACAACAAAAAAGATAAACATAGTAACACCAATATTTTTGACATGGAAAACCTGGTTAAGGAAAAAACCATGGTGGGAACCTACCCACGATATGATGATACTTTGCAGTAGTATATGTAAATATTACAATGAGGAATGCACATGCATTCAAGCACACTGTCTAGAGCTTACTACTCAAAATATAATGACTTGAAAGGCTACAACCCTCAAGAAAGGTTCACTACCTTACAATAACATTCAAAAAACAATCCGGTATAGATGAACTGGAAGAATAGCATCTCCAAATGTCTGATGATAGTTCCGATTAAGCACAATTGTCTTCTCTGCAACACACTCTGCTCTATACTTCACACCAAAAGATAAATTGTCTTGTTCGCACATACACCTCTCTCTAATAATGTAGACACAACACCTCTACTCCAATTACATGAATATAACAACTTTTTATACAATTCATCAACCTTGACTACAAGGTTGGCTCAACCCTTGACACCTAATTATAAAATTAAATCATGCGATACATAAATCAACCATTAGACCATTATAATGTCATTGTTGGCATAACATGGACCGAACTCAAATCCTCGAACATGCAACACCACCATAAATCTCACCAAGATCATCTGCAACATGCTACACCACCGAAAATGTCACATAGCATGAAGAATATCTTCGAACCCATAACATCTTTAAAATTATGCACAATGATCAATGCAGACCACCAAAACAAATAGGACATGATTAGGAAACACCAACAAGCATGTTACAATCATCCACAATAGCTACACCAACACCACTTAATCAAATCTCCATTGATCAACATGTTGATACTACAAAACACTCAACAAAAACAAGTGGGACTAGAAATATAACTTGTGGAGCACCAAATCACAAACCATCTGAATTGAAGATACACATGAGCATCCCAAACACTTTCTTAAATCCGCAACTCAAGATATAATAATTCCAGAGTACAACAGATCAAACACTAGAATACTACAACACTGAACACTAAAAACCAATCCAGATCTAGAATCCATATAATCATGGAATCAATGTTGAGACATGTATCTCTAGTTGATTCAACATATCAAATAGTTGAACCAACCAGATCAACTCTCAACAATCACCAAAACACCAAAACAAATTTCTGCATCATCGGAACACAGAAATATGTTGACATCAATGACAACAATATATCCTAGCAACATTAATGTCCAACAAATACAAACATCTAGAAAGAAGAAAAAGATCAAAGAAAGAAATTGCGAATCAAACCATATCCTTGTTCCACACTAACATGCACAAAGTTGTGTAAAATAAGATCTCCTTCACCATTCCCATACTAAAAGGACATCAACATCTACATTCAAATCAAATGAAACATGGCAACTCTGTTGATAACAAGGAAGGAAAACTGAGAGGGGGGGGGTGGTGAATCAGTTTTCACTGGATCAAACAAATTAAGCACAATCTTAGATCTGATCAACTACAGCAAAAAGAAAGATAACAACAATAACAACAACACACATAACACCAATATTTTTGACATGAAAAACCTAGTTAAGGGAAAAATCATGGTGGGAAACTACCCACAATGAGATGATACTTTACAGTAGTATGTGTAAATATTACAATGGGGAATGTACATGCATTTAGTCTCACTACTCAAATTATAATGATCCAAAAGGCTAGAACCCTCAAGGAAGGTTCACTACCTTACAAAAAGATTCGAACTACAATCCGATTAAGATGAAATGCAAAAATAGCATTTGCTAATGCTTGATGATAGTTCTGGTTAAGCTCAAATGTCTACTCTACACCAATCTCTGCACTATACAGCACAACAAAAGATGAATTCACTTGATCGCACATACACCACTCTCTGATAATGTGAACTCAACAACTACACCTCACCGAACTGCCAATTACACCCATTTATACAAATCATCAACCTTGACTACAAGGTTGGCCAAACCGTTAACACCTAATTATAAAATTACACCACATGATACATAAATCAACTGCCAGACCAATACAATGTCATAGACAACATAGAATTGACCTAAATCAATTCCTCAAATACACACCACCACCATCAAAAATCGCGCCAAGATCAACCACAACACGTTACGCCACCAAAAATACCGCATAACACAAAGAATATCACTGAACCCATAATATCATCAAGAACACACACAATAATCAATTCAGACCATCAAAATAAATAGGAAATGATTAGGAAACATCAACAAGCATGTTAGAACCATCCGCAATAGATGCACCAACACCACTTAATCAAATCTTCATCGATCAACACGCTAGCCCTCAAGAACACTTAACATCAGCAACTCAGACAAGAAAGATAGCTTGCAGAGCATCAAATCACAAACCATCTGAAATGAAGATACACACTAACATCCCAAACATTCTCCCAAATCTTCAACACAAGATATGTTCATACCAGAGCACAACAGATCAAATGTAAGAATTCTGCATCACTGAAAACCAATCTCCATACCGAAATCCTCAACTCGATCAAATCATCACATAGCATCATGGAATCAATAAAGAATGAAGTAGAGACACTAGAGATACTTCATACTGAACCACAAATGCACATCAGCAAACCAAACCAAACCAATTCTTTGTAGCACCAAAACATAGGAATATGTTGACATCAATGACAACAACATATCCTAGCAGCAACGATATCCAACAAGATCATCAATTGCAAACTTCTCATATTGAATTTAGATCAATTAAACCACTATCCCCACAATAAAAGGGAATTATTCCCAAAGCTACAAAATATTTCCTATACATCTCCAAATAAGTCCTTAGAACTATATTCATAGCTTATGAACAGCAACAAGGAGATCAACAAAAATCCATAAAACCATTCATCTTCTTCTCAACAAGTCCTCAAAATTGTTATATTCAAAACTAACTCAAATGAGAAGACAAGATACAAAATAAAGAATGCATCTAATAACTAGGTGGGTAATACCTCTCAGATCATTCACTTACCAAGTAGACCAAGAGGGGAAAAAAAATCGTGTACACACAACGTCAAGCAATAAAATCCTACAATAAATGAAAATATTATCTTTAGGTACATAGGTGTGTGCAAGATCATGGGGGTCTAAAATAGGCCCTTAAGTGGTGATAAAAATATAGAAAACCAGAGTTAGGCAACTTGACATAAAAATTTGAATAGATTATTAACATAACTTGAAAAATATGTAAGAACATAATTTGTAGAAAAATGAATATAGTTTCTAAGATACTAGTTGTTTTTAGGAAAAATCTAAATCTATTTGGAGAATAATTAAAATTTCAATATGGTGCAACCATAACCAGTGAATCCTCAAAAGAGAACTAACCAGCTTATGCAACAAGAGTAACACAACAAAAGAAACAATAAGACATTGAAAGATCAAAGAATCAGATTATATTAGTGTCTTATAACCTCCAGTAACCAACCAGTTATCATCGTAGAGTCATCATAGAAGATCTAGTAGTCAATCGGTTACATGCAGGCTAACATGCTAGATACAATCCATCTGGAACTCTCAGAGTCAACCAGATCTCTAATCACCAATCTAAATCCTCATTTTGATCTAATACGCTACAATTGATTAGATAATATCATATATATACCATCCCGAACATATCCAAGTCAACCACAAAAGATTACATTTACCAATGCAGGAAAGTGAAATGTGTAAATAGGTCGGCCCTAAGAATGAAAGGAAATTCTCTAGAAAAGGACAACCAAGAAGTGTGGATCAATGGGAAGGTCAGACAAGGACTTAGGAACATTAAGCAAGACCCAAAATAGATCCACATGCCAATAAACTACTCTGAAAAAAAGGAAAACCAACCAGTAAGCCCAAAACTACTCCGTAACCCAGAAACAGTCAAATCGGAAGCAATATCTTGCCGAAAAAGAATCCAAATAGACTAAAAATATCGAATTAAGCACAAGACCCATCTTGGAAACCGAAAATATGATTTGAAATGAAAATAAAGCCACCACTAGAACATACCGATAGGAACACACAAAACTGCACACTAAACTAAACAAGAACTAAACTAAAAGGAAATATCTTTGGTTGATGCAAGATTGCTCATAGACCGGGGATGCTGCTGCATCAGACACCCCAGGTAGAAAGTGATGCTCCATAAGAGGCAACTTATGAACATCGAAAAGGATTCAGAATAGAGCTCCTTCGGGAGCTCAACCAAATTCTCTAACTCTCGACCCTCTTTATTTTTCTTCCCTCGCTTTAGATCTGCACACTGTCTCTTCTTACTGCTTTCTTTCTTCTACAACTCAAACTTATTTCTTCCACAAGACTTCATCTTGTTTGTCACCATAAGCTTTCTATCTTCTGATTGTATCTTGTTATCAGACTTATCTATCAAATCCTTCTACAAATTCATGCCACCTTCCAGTATAACCTCTGCAACCGGTTTCTCAGTACTACAACTTCTCTTAAGACTCAAATTCTTCACCAATCGGATCTCTAATCACTAAGATAAATCATCATTCTGATCTACTACCCTCCAATTTATTACATAATACCATATATATACCCTTAGAAACATATCCGGGTCAGCCACAAAAGATTACATTTACCAATGCAGGAAAGTGAAACGTGTAAATAGGTCGGCCCTAAGAATGAAAGGAAATTCTCTAGAAAAGAACCACCAAGAAGTACAGATCAACAAGAAGGTCGACCAAGGACTTAGGAACATTAAGCATGACCCAAAATAGACCCACGCGCCAATAAACTGCTCTGAAAAATAAGGAAAACCAACTGGTAAGCCCAAAACTACTTCAGAACCCAGAAACACTCAAACCAGAAGCAATATCTTGCCGGAAAAGAATCCAAATGGATTGAAAATATGGAATTAAGCACAAGAACCAGCTTGGAAACTGAAAATATGATCTGCAATGGAAAGCAAGCCACCACCAGAACATACTGACAGGAACACACAAAACTGCACACTGAACTAATCAAATCAATTAATCAAATCAATCATAAGATCATAACCACAAAAAAATTCACCACATGACACAAGTATTTATATGTGGAAAACCTAAATAGGTAAAAACCACGATGAGATGAGACTCACAAGATAATATCTGAACTCTTCTGAAGTTCACCTTATTAGGAGCCAAGCCTCTTAAAGCTTTTTACAAAAAGTCATGTTAAGAACTGATCCTGTTAGAATCACCTAGTTAAGGGATTGACTACAAATGCCTTGTTAGAAGCAAATACCATGTAAGGAGTAACCTCAGTAGAGGATTTGAAAATCCAATCTAATGGACCACCTTGTTAGAGGATTTAATAAGTAACCAAGCTTGTTAGAGCTTACCCAGTTAGGGGATTTCAATTCTGTTGTAATTGCTAGAAAACAACAGGAGTTTCTTGATTTGTCTGAATAGCACTACATTTTCTTGATCAGATCCATTTAAGCTTCTATCTTCCTTTACTCAATCTGCAGACTCATTCTCTGGTTCGACAATCACACACTCAACTGAGTTCTACCAACTCTTGTCAACACTAAAATAAAATAACTTCATCGACCTTAAATACAAATCAATTAGGTCAGTAACACAACAAAAATCTAATCCTCTCATCGAGATTACAAACAAGGTGGTACAAGCATGATCGTTGGATTTCATAAAAATCTCAACACATCAATCAAGAAAACCTGAACCACTCCTTGATTACCGCTTCATCGAGCTCAATAAATCATAACGTGTTTTGCATTAGATGCAAATACATTTTATTCATTCCCTAGACAAACAAATGCACCAAAACATTTTGAACTTGTCTTCATACAATGACCTTACGTGTCACCATCATTACCGCTCAACCAACATAACCAATTAAAAACCTTAATTGGTTAGGGTTTAACAAAAACAACTGGTAGGGTTTTACCGGTTACATAACACAAAAAGGGTTTAACCTTTTACTCTGATTACCAGTTCAACTCACAAACTTACATACCAGTTTACAATAACCTTCACAAAGTTCTTCCTACTGGTTATAAGACAATATCAACAATAACAACAATACCAACAACATCATTAATATGATTACTGGTTCAATTGACATCAATGACAACATAACATATTATTAATGCAATCTTCATGCAAATGCCAACAGTGCTGAGATGTGCCACATTTTTTTTGTAATTTTTTGGCAACAAAATAATTAATTATGGATTTTTATTAGAACTTAAAAAGAAAAACTTGTATGTCTCTGCACCATATTTTGGTCGAAAACTCATGAAATTTAATTATTTTTTATCATATAGTAGAGGGTGATAGTTCTAATACTAAATGTTTAGTACAGATGCCAAGCTAATAAGATGAGAGGGGGGGTGAATCATACAAACTTAACCTTCAATAAAAACAACAAATTCAACCTCGGTAACATATACTTCAGTAATATACCAAAACTGTTAAACATGCAAACTCATAAGCATATAAACATCATAACACTCATAACACTAGATTTAATGTGGAAACCCAAATAGGGAAAAACCACTGTGGGATTTCAGACCCACTAAGAAATATACTCTTCTAGAGTATGCTCGGTTAAAAGCAAATCCTGTTAAAGATTACAAACACATTGCTAGATGTGACCCGGTTAAGGGATTTCCCTCAGATCTGTTAGGATCTTCACCTTGTTAGAAGTGACCTTGTTAAAGGGTTTCAAACACTCAATCAGAATGTCACCTTGCTAGAGGGTTTTACAAATAAGACTGTTAAGTCCACTCGGTTAAGAGATTTTCTGTCACTTTGCAAAATAACAGTAATAAAAATCTATCTGTAACTTCACATCTAAAAATGCTAAAGCAGATTCTTATTTGCTCAATACAATAGGACTTATATTGTCCATCTGTTGGGCTCTATACTCTGTTATTCAAACAGGTCTTCAAGCTTCTATGCTTGGTAATCACTATGTAGCATCTCTGTGCATACACTTGCCCGCATACATTGTTTATCAACAGTTCCTTATTTATAAACAACTTGCCAACCACTTAATCTCGTTGATCACATTTCCCATGATCAATCATAGCCATCAGATCTTGAAACTTGACCAGGTTCAATGTATCCTTCGATCTAAAAATGTTTTACCCCACCTTGGAACTTGCATACATTTCTTGGAACTTGTGCTAGAGTATTGCGGTTCAATCTGAGTTGTAGATCTTCCTGCCGATTTTCCTTTGCCATAGATTCTTAACAAACTTCATGCATGGCATACCAATCATTTAATCATAACTAGCTCATTAGCTTCCTTCAATAAATAATGCTTTTATTCATTCAATGCATTATGTTATTTCTCGGATGCAACTCGATAAATACTAAACTTCACTCAGTAGACATTCTGCCTTCATTAACTAATAGCGATAACCTTAGGGTTTACCAACTAGGTTTTTTAGGGTTTACCGACTAGGTTCTTTGCTTAGTAACATAGTATAGTTTTAACCTTACAATCAATAACATATGTAGGATATCAAAACAGTCTAAACATCATGATCTCATCATTGTCTAACTTGGTAATAGTTGCCCATTGAATAACTTATTCCTCCCCTTATTCATCACATTCTTTCTGTGTCTTTAGCGACATCATTATACTCATCAAATCACACTTCTTAAGATATGGGAACATCATACTGAATTAGAAAATCAATTTCTTGACATCAATAACAAAATCATAGTATTAAGATAGTAAACATCCTTAATCAGTTATATCCATAATCATCAACAACCTTCTCAATATCCTTATTGAAATGCCAACAATCTTCCTTGTCTGTTATAATGCCAACAATCTCCCCCTTTGGTATTGATGGCAAAACTAATTGATTTGACCTAGTTGATTCAGATTGCTGTGAGATTTCTAACATGTTGAAATGCTCTCCTCCTATCACCAGTCTTCTCCCCCATACATTAGTCTTCTCCCCTTTTCTTCAGTCTTCTCCCCCTTCGACAACAATGCCAAAAAGTAAAGAACTAAAACATAATTTCTTCCTGTATGAAGTGATTTCCTGCTGTTATGTGTCAACTTAGTCTCGGTCAGAGCATTTTGTCTTCAATTCCTGTTCCCTATATTTGTTTCATGCACACCTTTAGAAAATATCCTAAAGTGTGTAAATCAACATCAACTCTTAAAAGATATTCTGTAGAGTCATCGAATTGATGCTTTCATCGAACTTGGTCAGTGAATGGAAGATAGGGGTAGGACCCCTAACTTATTTTTGAGATACTCAAAAGTGTCGTTTGGTAGTGGCTTGGTGAAGATATCTGCTATTTGTTCCTTTGTGCTAACTGTAGTGTCCTAAAATTACGACACTTGCAATTTCGACTGCATTTCGGTCTTCACGATGGCGACGCAACACGCAACCTGAATGGAGACCCCGAAACTTGCTCACGACACTGAAAACTGCATTTTTCAAGCACCCTGGCCTGAACCTCCTTGCACCCTGCTGTCCCGAGAGGTGGGACCAGAGCGCCCAGCGCCCTGGTCCCTGGGTCCTATTTTGGGCCCGGTCTCCTAAGGGGTCTCGGGTCTTTTTGTTTGCAATTTGGAAATTAACTTTCCTGGTCGGCCTAAGGTCGGGAAAATCAGTCTATCAGCCCTAAATGACAAGTATATAAACTACATTTTTCTCTCTCATTTGGCATGAAGAGGATATATGTGAAAAGCGTGGAAATTATACTCAAGCATTCAAGCATTCAAGCATTCCTTCAAGCAATTGATCATTTCAAGTCTCCATTCAAGGCTAAGTGTTGCATTCAAGACAAGGATTCAACCATTGAAGAGGAGATCACATACATGCTACAACAACATACAACATCTAAACCTTCGCACATAAGGATACAAACATCCTTAGAACAAGGTATTAGTACTTGTTTTACAATCATTTACATTTACAGCACTTGCTCATTTCTTGGTTAATTCCAAAACCGGGGTTTGACCTAAAGGCAAACCCCTAATCCCTAACCCCCCAATCGTCTTTGCTTTTTTGTGTGTAGGTTGCAGGTACGCGGCTGAAATTGAAGATCTGGAATCCTTGTGCAGAGACGAATAGATCCCCCTTCGTTTCGCGGATTTTTCGGAGGACCGTGGCGCCGGGCGCCATCGTCCCGACAACTTTTGCTCAAATTTGCAGGACAGCGCCGTATCGACATTTTATTGCTAATTCCAGGTCCACAGCTTCATACTGTATTCCTATCTCAGTTTATAAGCGAATCTTTATCACTTTCTATGCATGCTTAGCTTAATTCTTCTATCAACATTCTTTACAAAAGAGGGTAGCCTTGCTTTCTTAACCCTTGAAACTCATTTAGCATCCAATCTTGCATTGCGTGGGATTGGATCTTGTGGGTTTCAACCCCTCTTTTGAATGTAAAGTCTCTCCCCTAAGTGAAAACCATCGAATCCTAGCGAACCTCCCTTCTCTCTCCTCAGAGTTGGAAGAGGGGAGAACAACTAGGGTTCGATCGCGATTTTCTGCTTTACACTAACATACTCCAACACCACTTTCTTCTCTTGAGCTTCTTCTCTAAGATAATGTATTTGATAGAGATGTGCTTTGTCTTAGAGTGCATAACATGATTCTTTGAAATGTTTATGGCACTAGTATTGTCATAGAATATAGTTACTGGCTTGGTAACTTGCTCATTTATACCTTCCAACAGTTGTTTGATCCATGCTATGTTGGTACAGTTCAATGCTACAGCAACGTATTCAGATTCTGTTGTTGACTGTGAAACACATCCTTGTTTCTTGCCAAGCCAACTCACTAGTCTTTCTCCTAAAAAGAAAGCTCCTCCACTTGTGCTTTTTCTTGCATCAATGTTACCTACCCAATCAACATCAGTATAAACTTTTAAATCAAAGTCATTTCTTTGCTGATATACTAAGCCATAATCTTCAGTGCCTTTCAAGTATCTAAAAATTCTCTTGTTTGCTGTCATGTGTGTTTCCTTAGGATCTGCAGAGAATCTTGCAACTATACCTACTGCATGTGCTATGTTTGGCCTGCTATGAACAACATATTGTAGCTTTCCAATCATAGATGGGTAAAGTGTCTCATCAACAGATACAAATTCATCATTCTTTGATAGTTTATAGTTGGTAGTCATAGGATTACTTACTGGTTTTGAATCCTCCATTCCAAATTTCTTCAAGATTTCCTTTATGTACTTGGATTGAGTAGTGAAAATCTCATCTTTCATTTGCAGTATTTGTAAACCTATTAAATACTTTATCTCACCGATTAATGACATCTCAAATTCTTTGCTCATTTCATTTCCAAAGTTCTTGCATAGAGAGTCATTTCCACAAAAGATAATATCATCAACAAATATGGTTGAGATCAGTATTCCATTTTCATCATTCTTCATGTACATATTACTTTTTTCACTTGTTCTTATAAAACCAATCTTGATTAAATAAGAGTGCAATCTTTCATACCATGCTCTAGGTGCTTGTTTTAGACCATATAAAGCTTTTTTCAATTTACATACCTGATCTTTATTCTTGTCTTCAACAAATCCTTTAGGTTGTTCAATAAAAACTTCTTCTTCTAATATACCATTCAAAAATGCAAATTTGACATCCATTTGATATACCTTTAAATTCTTGTAAGCAACATATGCCAACAATGTTCTTACTCCTTCAAGTCTTCCCACAGGTGCAAAAATCCACTTTGTACCGATTACATTTTTGTCCTTCGGTCTTGGGACCAGTGTCCATGTGTCATTCTTCTTGATTTGATCAATCTCTTCTGTCATAGCATTTATCCAATCTTCACTGTTAAATGCCTCTTTCACTATCCTCGGTTCAAATTCAGATATCAGACATGTGTTCTATCTCAGTTTGTTCCTTGTCATCACTGGATCATCCTTATCTCCTATAATCTGATTTGATGCATGATGTCTTCTGACATACTTAGCTAATACAGGCTCGGTAGGCTCTGTATGATCTTCTTCATCAGTCGGTATCTGAATATTCTCTTCATTTCCTTCAACAGTTCTCTCGGTAAGACTTGTCGGTTGAACATAGACAAATTCATCATAATCTTCTGGTTCCTTGGAATTGCCTTCATCATTTCTTTCTGCAAATTCATCAATTTTCACATTTGCACTTTCTACTATTTTGCTAGATGATTTGATCAGACATTTAAATGCTTTACTTCTAGAAGAATAACCAAGAAATGTTCCTTCTTCACTTTTCTGATCAAACTTGCCATTTCTATCATCTTTGTGAACATAGCATCTACTTCCAAAGATTTTAAAATAACTTACATTAGGTTTCTTGTCATACCAGATCTCATATGGTGTCTTCAAAGTTCCTTTCTTCAGTTGTACTCGGATCAGGGTGTAAACTGTTGTGCTTATTGCTTCCCTCAAAAATGTTTGTGGCACTTTCTTTTCAATCATCAGAGTTCTGGCACAATCCACAATAGATCTGTTTCTTCTCTCAGCTATCCCATTTTGTTGTGGAGTTCTCAGTGCAGGGACTTGTCTTTTTATACCATGATTATTGCAGAATAAGTTGAACTCATCAGATGTGAACTCTCCTCCTCTATCTGATCTAAGACATTTCAATTGTCTTCTTGTTTCATTTTCAACTCTTGCCTTGTACCATTTAAACATTTGAAAAGCTTCTTATTTTTCTTTTAAAAACATTACTGACATCATCCTTGAGTAATCATCCACAAATAATATGAAATATTTATCACCATAATAACTTTGAAATTTCATAGGACCACAAAGATCAGTGTGCACAAGATCTAAAATTCCCTTAGAAGTGTAGGATTTACTTGTAAAGCTTGATCTTGTCATCTTACCCATCTGGCATCCTTAGCACATAGCATTCTCAGGTTTTTCAAGACTCGGTAGACCTCTTATTCGGTGCTTCTTGCTTATTTTGATCAGTTTATCAAAATTTACATGACACAACCTTTTATGCCATAACCAGGTATCATCTATCTTTGCATACAGACACTTGTTCTGAGTTGAGTCAAGGTGAAATGTGTTACCTTTTGTTTGTATCCCGGTAGTAGCTAACTTTCCATGCTTGTCATGAACTTTGACAATTCCTTTCTGAAATTCTATTCGGTATCCTATATTGTTTAGCTGTGCTACACTGAATAAATTGTATTTCAAACCTTCAACCCAATAAACATCATTGCATCTTCCATTGTTAAGAAGTGTAATAGATCCTTTACCTTTTACCGGACATGGTACATCATTACCAAATCTTACATAGCCTCCATCATAATCTTCTAATGTAGAAAATTTGTGTTTATCACCTGTCATGTGATGTGAGCATCCACTATCTATGATCCAAGAATCATTAGTATTTATGTGAGATATTAGGGCTTTTTCTTCATATCTTTCTTCATCTGATCCATCTTTGATAGCCACATAAACTACTTACTCTGTATCAGTTTTATCTGATTTATCATCATTTGAATCCTCATCAGCTATTAGGCATGACTTTCTATCTCTTCTTCTAAAGTCTCGGTGTCCTCTATAATGATTATCTTTCTGTCTGTCATCTCAGTAATCTCTCTTTTTAGTAGAATCTTTATCAGGACAGTTAGAAGCCATATGTCCTATCTTATCACAATTGAAACATTTCAAAGGTAGTTTTCCTTTATACTTACCTTTGCCTCTCGGTAACCTTCTGGCTAATAGTGCTTCAAACTCTTCTTGCTTTCTGATTTCCTCATACAGTTTGTGCACTTTTTCCATGTTCTTGTGAAATCTTTCACTTGCTCCACTGTGATCCCCTCTAGTGTACTTACTCATTCTATCATTGTAATCATCAGATTCACAAATATGAAAAGAACTAAATGCAGACTCAACTTTATTTACCGATGGCCCATTGTTATCAAAATTACTTAACTCAAATGCATGTAGCTTACCAATAGTAGCATCTAGAGAAACTGGCATATTAGGTACATACCTCAATTCATTGATTGGAGAGACTCGGATTGCATAAGCTGGTAGAAGGGTTCTAAACAACTTACTTGTTATATCCTTTTCTTCAATAGTTCCACCTGCTCCTTTGATTTGATTGACAATCTCCTTTAGTCTTGTACTTTACTGGGTTATGTTCTCGCCTTCATTCATCCTCATAGATTCAAGTTGTCCTCTTAGACTGTCCACTTTTGCTCTTTGAACATGTTCATCTCCACCATACATAGATATGAGCTTGTCCCACATTGCCTTTGCATCATTGCAGCCTTCTAGATCATTAAACTCTGAGTCGGTCAATGCAGATGTTATTTCAATCATTGCTTGAATATGTTCTTGCTTTGCCTTTATCTCTTCCATTGTCAATGGATAGGTGCTTGGTGTAATGAAATCATTCTCCAGATAATATACAACATATTCTCCAACTCCTGATAGGTGCAACTTCATCCTTTTCTGCCATGTAGAGAAACTTGACTTGTTCAGCTTCGATGCATCCCTCTTGTACATCTTTGGATCTTTGCCTCAAGTACCTTTAAACTTTTCTTTCTGACGTCCAAAGCTCTGATTGTAGTACCTCTACCCTAGACAGCTTTGTAAAACCGGTTTGACCTTGGTTGACTTTTTATGTGGCAATCTTGAATGGTTGAATTACCATGAGGTAATGTTTAGTCAGATATTATGATTATTGTGAGTATCTATTAATGTGCTTTCGCATTGATTCTTATGTAAGTTTAAACTGTCCTCCTGATTCTTGTTATTAATCTCGAGCTAACATCTTCATTAAATATATATATATATATGTATGCTTGTCTGACTCTTGGTTCCAGGAGATTGCAGGTACAGTACAACCTAGGTGTAAGGTTCGTCTTCACTTGGATTGGCAGGGTTGAGTATACCTCTTTCGTCCTTAGAAATTGGGTTAGGTGGTCATAAAACCTTCAGTTTACCCTAGTCATACTCAAATGAGCGTCGCTTGTGTTTCGTCAGTTTTCTTTTCATTTGGGTTTGCGGGTCGGGTAATTGGTTGACTTACTTGGTTTGCGCGCTTGGTGTGTGGTAAATAGAGTATTTAACCCTAAGTATTTATTTTGATTTAATGTGTTCATTTATGCATTAGTAATTAACGAATTAAAATAAATAGGTTTCTTTTATGTGATTAATCGTTAATTAAAAAGATCGCCCTATTTATGTTTGTAGTGAGTTTAATTTAATGGTTAATTTTAAATAACGAATTTATTCAGTTTATGCATTTTAAAAAAAGAAAGATTTAAATTTATTCGAAATAGAAATAATTTAATCTCTTTTGCTTTTTGGAATAGAAAGATTAATTGTAATTGTTTAAGAAAATCAATTTTGATTAGAAAAGTGAGTTTTATTCATATTTATTTTATATAGTGTGTAAGATTGGTTTTGAGAATTTAATTTAATTAAAAATATTTTACCCTCATTAATATTGTGAAATGCAACTATTAGCTTTGTTAATTAAAAATTAAATGAGGGAGAAAATCATTTCTTTTAATTAACTAAATTTAGAATCTCAATGCATAAACAATTCAACTATGAGATAATTCCATAAACTTAATTAATTAATTAATTAAATTAAGTTGCAAGCTGCATGATATTAGAAATATATTTTTTATTTAAATTTTAGTGGAAAAATAAATTAGATTAATTATATTTATCGTTCCTAGAATTTTAAATAAATAAATGAATAAATAAATAAAAGAATAAATTAAAAAAAAATGAATAAAAGAATTAATTGGAATTAAAGTATTGTTTTAATTCTTTATTTAGAAAATTAATTAATTTGCATGAGAAAAGAAAAGAAAGAATAATGATTTTTAATTATTGCATGTTAGCTTATCTTTTGTTATAAAATTAGAAAATAAAATAAAATTACTTTTATTCTAAATTTAGGTTTTTTGAGAAAAAGCTATTGAACCTAGAATTTTAGTTTAAATAGGGAATAGGTCTTTATTTTAGATACACAGAAAACAGGTCAGGAATTTAGGTGAAGAAATTTATTGGAAGCTTATTGAAAAGATTAGGGCTCTTCTACAGATTTCTTCCAGGAAAGCTATACCAGGTTGGGTGGCTTCTTTGATTTGTTGATTTTTAAGAAAATAATTCTATTTTTCTCTGAATGGTGTGTGTGTAAATTATTTGTCAGATCCAAAACCCTCTTCTGGTTAATTCAGGTTTTGATTTAAAATTTATTGTCTGATGTTAATTTTCTAGTTAATGGGAGTAATTTAATTTTGAGAAAATTAGGGAAATTATTATGAAAAAAATTATTCTCTTTTGTTGATTTGTTCTAATAGTCTTTTAAATAAATCTCTGTGAAATTAGTTGATTTCTTTAGAAGTAAATTTAATTGTGAATTAAATTTATTGGTTTATCTAGTTTAAAGAAAAAGTAATTGGAATAAAATTTTGTGAATGAATTTTATTGAGTTGGGAATTTTATTTCTATGTAAATTCTGTCAAAGGGGTTTTAATGAATTTGGAAATTATTTACATGTTTTAAAAAAATAGAATAAATAAATTAAAAAATAAATAAATAAATAATAATAATTAAAAATATATATATTATAACATATTAAATTTAAAGTGGGTTTTATAAATGTTTAATTGTTTTAGTAAATATTAATTAATATATTTGATTATTATATGTTAATTATTAATTATCAATTATTAATTAATATATATTTTAAATATATGTTAATCATGATTATATATATATATATATATATATATATATATATATATAATTCGTTAATATTGTGTATTATTAAATTATTAATTGTTTATATTTTTGGGGATAAATAAATATATAATAATTAATATTTAATTTTGGTATCTATTTTATTGAGGAAGTATCTTTTTGGGAAAAAGATAAAATATTATTTTATTTGGAAAATTGTTGAAATGAAATATATTTATTAAACTGATAATTTTTAAATAATATTTTATTCAGGAATATATTATACGATATGCTATTGGAATTATTAAAAATTTAATAATGTATCATTTGAAAAATTGGTAAGTTAATGAGATTTTCATTTAGTAAAATAAATGGTTAGTTTATATTTTTTCTTTATATTGAGACATAGACAAATGGACTATTGCAATTGTGGTATTGTATTCTCCTCGTTATGGTGATTTTTTTGTTAATGTATTTTGAAAACTTAGATCATTTAGAAAACTTGATCGACTTTTATTATTTAAACCAATAGGAAAGAAGATTGTCATTTTTTGGTTATTGCCTATGCAAGTTTAATTTTTGTATTCTTTTTTGTTTAAAGTAATGGCAAGGCCTTGATATGTTTGTTTGGACCCTATCGTTTGGTTGATTTGGGGTACCTATTTATGTCTTTGGTTTCTTGTTTGGTTGTTGCCTTGTGATGGTGTTTTAACAGGTCTTGTCCTTTATGCAGGTGTCAAGTGGTGATTTGTGGTTGGCCATAGCGATTCAAGTCTCTAGTTAGAGTATTGTCGGGCAATGGACCTTGTATTAGCTTTTGATATGTTCAGTTGGATCCGTTTCTTTGTAGGGATCATTTATGTAATTATTGACCGATGTGGTCGGTTGTTTGTTGGTATGATTCGCCTTGATGGTAGGAATGTAAATGATATGAAACTTATGTACCCTTAACTTATTTAATTATCAGAGGGGTCTTGCAGTTGAGCAGACCCGGAGATGTAGCCCTCTAGGGGTGAACTCCAAGATCGCTTTGGTGTTATGTGTTGCTTTTGTACTTTTGTTTTCTTTTTCAATTTTAGCATGCATGAATGGCATTATGTTAGAATGTATGAAGTGGATTAGATGAAATTAATTGTAAATGCATGTCTTTTAAATGTAGTAAATTGGATCATGAAAGAATGTAGTTTGGAATAATGGAATGTATTTAGGAAATTAAGTATGCATGGAAAGATCTCGTTAGTTATGGTGAAATTCAAGTGTGTTATTAATTAGATGCGTGACTTAAATTTTAATAAGAAAAATATGAACGAAAGGTATGATTAAATTGTAATTCTAATGGATGAACTTCATTTGGGTTATTTACATTTTCAATCTTAATATTAGCTATATTTTAACCTTAATGGATGTATTCATATATTACCTATGAGTTAGTCTTAATGAAAGAAATTATTCTTTGTATAAGTATTATCTTGTCTTGAGTTAAGTTAAATTTGGAATTAAGTAACCGCGTTGGGAAACTCTTTAGGTGTTAGTTGATGTCTTCCGCTATATAATTTGTTCTTTGATATCTCGTTGTATCATTAGGTTGTGTTTAACTTTTTAAAAAAAAAATTATTGCACTCCATTCATGTGTTTTAGCTTAATCCCTTCGGGGTTTCCTGGCGGGGCATTACAATACCAATTGATAGTTTGATACTAAATGTTTAGTACAGATGCCAAGCTAATAAGATGAGAGGGGGGGTGAATCATACAAACTTAACCTTCAATAAAAACAATAGATTCAACCTCGGTAACATATACTTCAGTAATATACCAAAACTGTTAAACATGCAAACTCATAAGCATATAAACATCATAACACTCATAACACTAGATTTAACGTGGAAACCCAAATAGGGAAAAACCACTGTGGGATTTCAGACCCACTAAGAAATATACTCTTCTAGAGTATGCTCGGTTAAAAGCAAATCCTGTTAAAGATTACAAACACATTGCTAGATGTGACCCGGTTAAGGGATTTCCCTCAGATCTGTTAGGATCTTCACCTTGTTAGAAGTGACCTTGTTAAAGGATTTCAAACACTTAATCAGAATGTCACCTTGCTAGAGGGTTTTACAAATAAGACTGTTAAGTCCACTCGGTTAAGAGATTTTCTGTCACTTTACAAACTAAAAGTAATAAAAATCTATCTGCAACTTCACATCTAAAAATGCTAAAGCAGATTCTTATTTGCTCAATACAATAGGACTTATCTTGTCCATCTGCTGGGCTCTATACTCTGTTATTCAAATAGGTCTTCAAGCTTCTATGCTCGATAATCACTATGTAGCATCTTTGTGCATACACTTGCTCGCATACATTGTTTATCAACAGTTCCTTATTTATAAACAACTTCAACCGCTTAATCTCCTTGATCACATTTCCCATGATCAATCATAGTCATCAGATCTTCAAACTTGACTAGGTTCAATGTATCCTTCGACCTGAAAATGTTTTACTCCACCTTGGAACTTGCATACATTTCTTGGAACTTGTGCTAGGGTATTGCGGTTCAATATGAGCTGTAGATCTTCCTACCAATTTTCCTTTGCCATAGATTCTTAACAAACTTCATGCATGGCATACCAATCATTTAATCATAACCAGCTCATCAGCTTCCTTCATTAAATAATGCTTTTATTCATTCAATGCATTCTGTTATTACTTGGTTGCAACTCGGTAAATACTAAACTTCACTCGGTAGACATTCTGCCTTCATTAACCGATAACGATAACCTTAGGGTTTACCGACTAGGTTCTTTGCTCGGTAACATAGTATAATATTAACCTTACAATCAATAACATATGTAGGATATCAAAACAGTCTAAACATCATGATCTCATCATTGTCTAACTCGGTAATAGTTGCCCATTCAATAACTTATTCCTCCCCTTATTCATCACATTTTTTCTGTGTCTTTTACCAACATCTTTATACTCATCAAATCATACTTCTTAAGATATGGCAACATCATACTAAATTAGAAAATCAATTTCTTGACATCAATGACAAAATAATAATATTAGGACAGTAAACATCCTTAATCAGTTATATCCATAATCATCAACAACCTTCTCAATATCCTTATTGAAATGCCAACAATCTTCCTTGTTTGTTAAAATGCCAATAGAGGAATCATAGAATGTGCATCATTTTTTCATGCTTGAAAGATATGTCTTTATTATAAAGTTATAGATGTTGTTTAAGTCAGCCTATCAATCACGACTTTAGTCATAATGTATGTAGAAAATCAATAATAATTGTTTATGAAATTCAAAATAAGAAAAAATTATATTTGTAGAAATTTGATAGTTTTCTTAATAAACTCTTTTTTTATTTCATTAAATTTGAATTAAAATAAATTATCAATTACATGGGCATAATCTAGAAAATCAAGGAAAACTTCTAAACACATTTTTGAGGTCTAATTTTGAAGTTTGACACCCCCAATTAAAATCCATTCCCAAGGCTATTTTTTAATACTAAAAATGGATATCCGATTACAATGGATATCCGTTCATAACGAATATTTGATTATAATGGATATCCATTCACTTCACTTCTTATTTAACTTTCTTTTTAATAAATAATTTGTTATGTCAACTAAATATTTTGATAATTATTTTGTTAGTTTATAATATATAATATAGTATAATATCATATGTAATACATAATATCGATATATAATATATATTAAATATCATGTATATGCTTGATATAACATTTAATATTATAAATATCTCTTTATCTCTAAACCTCTCTCTCTCTCTCTCATACACACACACACACAGATCTCTCCTTCTAGAGGTCTCTCACCTCTCTATTGGCATTGCATACTCAAATGGTAGTTAAAGGTGATTGAAGGTGTTGTAATTCATGGCAACCTTGCAATCTTATGGCACCAGCAGGCACCGGCACCGACAGGCTCTGCAACGACAGATAGTTCACCGACAGCAACAATAATGTTTACCGACATCCTAGCCGACAAGATTTTGATTATTGTATATTGTATTTAATTGTTATATCTTTTGTAAGCCAACATGGCATATTGCAATAAGACTCATATATAAGTATGAGATCTTGTAGATCATTTTGTGCAACACAACATAGAGGATAGATATGATGGATATGTAGAGCGAATATTAAGGCAGATTTTGTAGAAGGATTTATGATTATTGTATGAGATTACATCGGTACTGAATCTGTCATTGCAGATGTTGTTTTGTAGCAGTACACTATATTGGATTTTTATAATCCATTTTGTAAGTCAGTGATACTTCCTTTGTAATTGAGTAGTGATCTTTAGGCAGTTGGCCTTCCTGCATGTGCAGGCTCCTCTTGTAAGTAATATCCATTCATTGGCCAGTGAGTGAATATTGTGGGTCACAAATCCCACCGAGGTTTTTCCCACATCAGGTTTCCTCATTAAAAATCTTATGTTATGGTGTGCTTTCTATGTTGTCTTTACTGTTCATATTTGTTGCATTAATTCTTGTTTACCGATATATTATTTTAGAATACAAAATACTTAATAAGGTCAGAAATTATGTTAACCGGTTAGATACTGATTCACCCCCCTCTCAGTATCTTTGGGACTATCATCAATCCTAACAATTGGTATTAGAGCCTATTCCTCTATTTTCAAAAGCCTAACAGCTTGAGGAAGTTTCTGACACCGATACAGATGGAAAACTTGAGAAAGCAATTAGAAGGAGCTCTTGCAGACTTTGATGCAAAAAAGTTGAAGAATATCAAACTTGAAGATGATCTTAGGACTGCATAGGAAATCATTAAAGGAATTCAGGAGAATCTCACTATTGCTAGAAACAAAAGAAGAGAACTTCATGAAAAGATACAAAATGATGATGATGAAAAGGAAACTCTTAATGAGCTTGTAAGCAAGATGAGGCAAGAAAACATGACCTTGAGGAATGAGATGCAAGACATGACTATGAGATTTTGTAAAGACATGGAAGACAGAAAGAAGAATGAAGATGACTTGACTAGAAGACTCAATGATGTTGGAAATGAAAATCTAAGACTCAGTCATGAAAATGATATGTTAAAGATAGATCCGATTCACATGGAACATGATAAAACTGAACTTATGAGACAAAAGGAATTTTTGGAAAATGAGTTGGCTACTGCAAATCAACATAAAGAGAAATTCAAGAAAAGTTCAGAAGAACTTGATGATATGCTGAAAAAGTCAGAAACCTAATGGAGACACTAATGGACTTGGATTTGAAGTTGTTGAAAGCTTCAGTATTGCAAACAATCATGATCACAGTAAACCGGTAAGACAACCTAATGCCTACAAATTTAATGGGAAATGCTTTAATTGTAACAAGTATGGCCATAGAGAAAATCAGTGTAGATCTAGAAACTATTAGAACACTAATGCACCCACCGGTCAATGTTCCAAATGCAACAAAATTGGTCATAGTTCAGAAAATTGTAGAATGAATGTAAGATGTTATGTTTGTGGAAGATTTGGACACTTATTTAATCAATGCAGAACACATACCAGCATAGGATATGGAAAGGCTATTTAGAAAAACAATGTGACTTGTTATGCTTGTAACAAGATTGTACATATGCAAAATTTTGTAGAAGTAAGGCATCACCGACAAATAACAAAGGACCCAGTTTGAAAGGTAAAGAGAAAGTAGATGAGATAAAGCAAGAATTTTCAAAACAATGGATTAGAAAGAGAGATCATAATGTTGATGAGACTATTCCTTCACCAGTAGAATAGAGTATTACTCCACTGACAGGAGATTCTTCATCCAACTGAAAAGTAATCCTTGGGGGTATTGCAACAAATTGAAAATCATACAAGTTTACCCTCGGTTGATGGTAAGAAGATGAACTTCTTCTTTACCGACAGATGTGTTAAGTTTCACTTAACCAACAGGCATTTATTGTGGTTGTTAAAGGAAAAGACATTATAAATAAGTGTTTTTCCCTCTTTTTTCATTCACCAAGCATTCAAACTTTTAGAGAGCACAAAAAACCCGAGCGAAGGCATCCATAGCGAGAAGTGAAGCATGTTCTTTCAAGCATCCAAACCTATCAGGAATATTAAGGTATTTATCAATGGCTTCCTCCTATGCTCTAGAATTCATTGCAAACCCTACTGTTATAGAAGTAATCAAATGTCCTAGGCATGTTTTCAAGATTATCCCCAAAGTAGAGAAATAGGATGATACCCTAGGTGCTTTTTCAAAAATCCCTAAAGGACTTGCATATGCAGAAGACCCTAGAATATATATTCATTGCCACATTGAGGAATTAGGTTATGAGGAAATCATGAAAATGTACAAAAATGTTATCTGTGATGAAAATGGAATTGTGAAACCCGAACATAAGGTTATTTAGACCCTAGGTTTTGTGGAAATCCTTGACATTCTAGAATTTCCTAAGGAAGTTGTAAGGATTGTACTTAGTAGAGTTCATGGAGAATTATTTTGGCTAGACTCTATTCATAAAATCACTAGAGAAGTAGTTAGGGTAGTGTCAGGCTTACCATCCACCGGTAGCAGGCCGAATAAAACTAAGAAGGTTCCTAATAACATAGTGATGACTTTAACAGGTGCAACCTATGATAGCAGATCCCTAAGAGTTAATGATGTAATGGATGATAATGTTAGATCCATAAGCATGATCTTAGGATATAAAACCACACATGCTAACCGACTGAACTCAGTTTCCAGTCTATGTATTAAAAGTGCATATGATATGGTCAATAGTGATGCTAAGATAGATGTATGTGAGTGTTTAAAGGATGATTTGATTGATAATCTAAAGAAAACCAGAGGAGATAAGAAAGGTACTTTCTGTTTTGGCAATCTTCTTGTATGCTTAATTATATATCTTACAAAAGAGCTTCCCAATATAGGCAAGAAAGACTTTGGTTATGATATACTAGTAGGGAAGAAACTGTTAGATATATTCATCGATATGGGGACAAATAAGGAAAACAAAATAACATAGTATTTCCAAGCATTTAAAGAAAAAATGAAGACTAGGGAAAGGTTACCTCAAAGTACTATCGATAAGTATGAGAAAGAAATTTGTTTTGTGATTAAAAAGAATGAGATCTGGATGGAGGCAGTTCTTCCTAGAACTGTTTGGGTGACAGAAATGGGATATGAGGCTGATGTGAACATAATTGAAACATATGCCAAAGCCTTATTAGCAGCCCCTAGAGAACCAGAAGAAAAGGTTTTTGGAAATGCACAATCAATAGAAAGTGATGTACAAACATTGAAACAAAGGAAGAGAAGAGAAAAATGCATAAGGAGTGCATCTAAACAAGTTAAGGAAATTAAAGAAAATGTAATGAATATCAATGGTATCAAGGAGAGTGACTTAGAAGGATTACAACCAGAGGCACATCTCTCACCGGTAGGTACATCCTCAGAAAGTGAAATCCCTGCAGAATTCAAAAGAGTTGATAGGAAGAGAAAAACCTCATCGGTACCCTCTCCTCCTCCCAAGAAAACTAGAACACCAAGGTAGAAGCAACAAGCAATAAGGCCACCAGCTAAGAAGATGACACCTAGAAAGAGAAAGCAAAAACAAGTCATTCCACCACTTGAGAACCTACTAAATGAGATAACAGATGATGGTAACTTATCAAATGTAAGTAAATTGTATGATACTTTTACAAATGAGGAGAAAGAAAGAATAGAAAACACTATCATCTTACACCTTGATATTTATAAGAAAGTTTTGATAGAGGTTGTATATGATTTGCCTAGTGATCTATATAGGCGACTAGATGGTAAAAGGTTAGCCATTATGAAGCTAGACAAGAAAATCAAGATTGAGAAACTGCTAGTTGTTCACCCTATGAAATCAGTTGAAGAAATAGATGAGTTGATCAGTGAAGCTAACATAACAGTATTTTGAAGTGGTCACTGACATGTAAGTCTAATGGCCGGTAGGGTTAATGAAATCTCAGAAGAGACAACTGACAAATGAGACATTTTCTTTGTTGAGAAAGAGAAACAAGAAGAACTAAAAATACCGAAAACATTCAAGGTATACCAAAAGGATAAGGACAAAGGAAAAGGCAAGGTAGGTGGACTACCTAATATAAAAGTGACAGATAACCTTCCACCACCTTTATTTACTCCATCGATACTAATAGACGACACACTAGTTACTGAGAATGTGGAGACTCCACATGAGGATACAAATTTTGAGTCTAAAATTTTGTATACAATTAACATAGACACTCAGAAGGTCAATATTGTAGCTGATAAAGAAAGTACTGAGAAAAAGAAGAAGATGTTTCTACTGAGCAACCGGTTGAGAATGTTGGAACACAAGCTGAAAATGTTGAAGTTGAAACACCAGCTGATAACATTCAGATTGGGGTTAGTGAAATGGTTACTGATAGTACTGTTAATGCAAGCACTGAAAAACCATCAGAGATAGGGACACTGGCTGCTGAGAATTCAGAGAAACCAATTGAGATACCAGTAGTGGACAATGCAAAGGTACAAACAGAGAAACCGACTGATAACACTAAAGAACAATCAGAAAAACTGGCTATAGATGTCTAAAAATGGTCAACGCTTGCGGAGTCATACTTTAACATTTGCGCGTTGCCTTATTTTAGGGTTTTGCATCGCATTAACATTTCTCCTATGTTACGCACTTGGTCTTTATCATTTGCGAGCATCGAGTCCTTCTTCTGCATTCTTCATTTGTCTCGATTTCAAATATGGTCTTGTCGATAACAATCTTCAGTCATGATTTTGGTCGATCTTATCCTCTCGCATCAATGTGCGTGCTCATTTGTCATATTTTGGACATCGTCAATCCTAATCGATGATAGAATTAGGGTTTTGTCCTCTTGTCAATCTTGTCATCTTGCGATTGATTCATCATCGATCCTCATTCTTGTCAATCTTGTCATCTTGCGATCGATTCGTCATTGATCCTCGTCCTTGTCAATCTTGTCATTTTGCAATCAATTCGTCATCAATCCTCGTCCTTGTCAATTTGTCATAATTTGTCAATCAATCAATCTTGCATAGAAAGTATCAATTTGTCATAATTTGTCATATTTTTCATTCTTGATTTGAAATTTCCTTTCAAATCTCTTCATGCTAATCTTGTCATCTCTCCAATTTGTCTATAAATTGGATGAATTTCTTCAATCAAAGGATCCCTGAATCAATCACACTTCTAGTATTCTTACGCTAACGTCTTGTGAATCTTGCTTTCACATTATGCTTATGCACTTGAAGGTGAGATCCACAAAATAAAGCAATTTGAAGGAGAAAGAAGGACAATGGAGAATCATGGAGGAGACATTCGCATTTGTGATGGTTTGCGTTTGAATTGAATGTTTTATTTCCATATCTCTATTGAATGTTTGTAAGTTTTCTTATCATTGCAATCTGGTTTTGTGATTGAGCTAGTTTAAATTTGCTATTTGCTTTGATGTTTTCCCAAATTCCTATCTATATTAATAGGTGAACCTAACATGAACTAACCATTTAACCATGTTTTGAGTGCCTTTTGAGCTGATTTGCAGGTGAAAACTCAAGAAACAGGGCAATTCAGGGCTTTCTGGGCACTTCTACGCCTGTGTAGGAGGGATTTGCGCCTGTGTCAAGGGATCTGCGCCTATGTCAATGCATTCTGCACCTGTGTCAAAGGGATCTACGCTTGTGTCAATGCATTTTGCGCCTATGTCAATGCATTCTGCACCTGTGTAAGGCCAGAAACAGAGGTGAAAATCAGTGTTTTTACTTGCAAATTACTTTGTTTTGCATTCTATTCTAGTTTTCTTTGGTACTGATTCTCTGTGCAGCACCTTGGCATTACACATGGCGAAGACAAAAATTAAACTACTAACAAATCTTATGCAGGTTCACTAGTCAAAGACCAAATAAATCAAACTTCTAACTTAGTGATTTTGCAGGTTGCCTTGTATTCCAACCGAACTTTGTGTTTGTGATTCATAATTAGGCACCTAGTATGTTTGCTAAGTAGGATGGAATGAACATGTGTTTACTTTTTTTTTTCGAGTTTGACATTGGAGTAGGAGAGTATGCTCTCATCCTTCTTAGGGTGATCAGAAATCCAGATCTTCGATACCATTCTCATGTTTTGGATTGTTTGTTACCTTTAGAGGGCCTGCCTTCCCTACCATTTGCTTTCTTTTGCAAGCAAGTGACAATCGTGAGAAGGGAATGGCCCAAAGTGAGCATAGCTAGAGTACCTTGGCATTCTAACTCACTATAAATAAATACCTAATGGGCGAAAGCTTTGAAGGAAGGGTTACGTGGGAATTGTAGTCACTTGGGAAGTGATGACCCTTGGACTCTTTCTCATATCAACATCTAAGTAGGGCCTCATGGTCTAAATCATGCTTGCATGACTACATTTGTTTGGTATCTTGGTGGACTTATGTCTCAATCATGATTGCGTGACACCAAGGAGTAACGCTTAACAGAAATCCTTATTAAACACTTTGTATTTAGAGGCCAAAAATCCTTCTAGTTGCTTGAGAAGGAGGAGCTCGGATACTTGGAAGAGATACTAAGTTCGCCATGGGGAGATTTCCATGGGGACTGATGCTTGGCTGCCCTGAGAAGTGAGTGCCATGGAGGGGAGCCTGTGGGGTCAAGCATCTATGTATTCTCCTTGAGTCTCATAACGAGTCTACCTCTCAAGTACCTACTGTCCTTACCTACCATAAGAAATGTGTGAATGAGCATGATTGTCTTGAGTCTAAGTTAAAATATCTTGTCTTCTTTGCTTGTCAAAAGTTGAGTTGTGTCTCATTTCAAAAACAAGACAAATTGATTCAAAACAAGGTTAAACACAAGAGTATTTCATTCAACAAAGTTCAAAACACCTTCAAACATGGTTGTCAAACATTTTTCAAAATCTTGTCTCAACATTCATGTCACTTAGATTTAGGTTCATCCTAGGTTTGCATTTTGCAAATTCATTATCAATTACCAAGGTTAAGTTTCACCTAGGTCATACTCCATTGCATATCAATAAGGGTCATCCATTTGCATGTGTCCTCTTGCATTAGAGCAATACCATTTCATAATTCAACCTTAGGTTTTGCCTTAGGTTGACATTGTCATACATTTGCATTTGCATCCTTGTCCTCATAACATTAGGTCACATTTGCATACCCTAGGTCTCTTCATTAAGCTTAGGTCATTATCATATCATATTAGGGTTGTTGGCATAGTAATTGTCCCTTTGCATATAGTGTCAAAACTAGGTTTGGTCATACTTGAGTAATCCAAACCTTCGAATAAACCCTAAGTCATTGTTAAGAATTCTAGACCTTATCAAACTTTTGTCTTTTTGTCATCCATGTCATTTGGTCAAACCTAGCTTAGTATCTAAGCATATAGGGGAGACATTGTCATTTTGTCCTTTTGTCACTTGGTCCTTTTGTCCTTTGAGGTCTAGACGTCATTTCAATTTCCTAAGGGTCTCTTTCTTAGATTGCATTCCAAAAAGTTTGTCAAAATCTTGAAAAACAACAAAAACATAGGTTGCATTCTCATCTATTTAGTTTGTATTTAGTTGCATATCATATATTATCCTTGAAAAATTCCAAAAATATTGCATTTGCATAGTGACATGCTTGTTGAAACAAGGTCAAAATCTAAGAAGATGGGCGAACCAACGTATCAACCCATTGACAACATATCAAACTCACAGTTTCAAACTAGTCAAAGAGTACAAATTGAAGGTTCGTCAAGCACATCATTACCACCATATGGAATGGTTCAACTTGGACCACCTCCATTATATGAACCAGTGTTTGTACCCATGAAACCAGGACATGGGAGTGTTCCACCAACACCAAGGGGAAATGCACCTTTTGACTGGAATCAACCGAACCTACAACATGAAATTCAAACATTATATGAGGAACAAACTCTTTCACAAGGATTTGGTTTAGATCAAGGCATTAAACAAGAAATAAATCCAAATGTTTTACTAGATTCTTCATCAGATTTTGATGCTTCCGATGATGTTGATATGTTCCTTAAAGATCCTAAAATGACAAAAAAGATGGATAAATTCTTGAACAAGGTCTTTAAGATGTTCCCACAAAAATATCTTGACATGATGAGTAATGTGACCTCCTCAAGTGAGCAAATCAATGTGCAAAAACAACAAGGTGGTGAGCTGTTAAGTTTCTCTCCGCATCTAAATGAAGAAAATGTGCAACAAGAAACTCAACCTACCTTGATGAGTAAACGTACTTCAAAGGCATTGACAGTGACTATTCCTCAAAAGTCACCATTTGAAACAATAAATAATCCATTATTTAACACAACACCTGTAACACAAGATCAAATGAGGACCACACAAATATTGACAACTGTCCCTCAACAAGAAGTGGTTCCTCGCATGCATAAAATTGGATCAAAATCTAAGATGCAAGAAAGCTTTACAACTGGAATTCCTAATCTCACCAATGTCCTAAACAATTCCACAATGCAACAAAGTTCCTATGTCCCATTAATTTCAATATATTTGCCAAATACTCAAGTACCTATTATGCAAACTATTGTGACGGATCCTTTGATAATGGTGACACAAAGAGCTACAGATAGTGGTTTGCACCAACAACAAATGTTGCAACAATTGAGTAATAAACAAAAGGTACAATAGAATGTGCAAACAAACAATGCACAACAACAACAATATCACATTCGACAACAAGTTGGAGCGCCCTCTGCACCATTACAAGTTAATGCAAACTTGCAACCACCACAATGGATTGGACAAACAACACAGTGAGTCAATGCAAGTGCCATACCCCATCTTAAGGAGAAACAACAAAAACCTCCCAAACAAAGTTTTTTGCAAATGATGGGATTTACATCAAGACAACAACAATTGGCACAAAGTCAACAAATTCTAATTCATCAACATCAACAACAACATGTGCCTCAATATGTGCCAAGACAAAAAAGTTATCATACTTCACAACCGCAATTGATGTCTGTGCAATATCAACAACACCCTCAATTGCAATATCAACCTAGGCTACAAATGATGATTCCACCACAAGAAGCACAGCAACAAGGTCAATATCAAGGCATGGCACAACCACCACAACAAGAGGTGTATCAAGAACATTATATGCCAGAGACACCAAAGACAACAATTTCTGAGCATCAACAGCCAATGGAAAATAGGATGTATCGACAAAGCATACACCCAAGAGTAAATGATGAACTTCCAAAATCTTCACTACCTAACGCATTTGCACAACAGCTTGAGAAGTTGCAACGACAAGTCGACGCAATGGAAACCAAAGGAACAAAGAAGTTGTACACAGATCAAGATTTATGTCCTAATCCATTTGAGAAGAGCTTGTACATGCCTCCCTTCCCTAAGCATTTTGAGGCACCTAATTTTGAGAAATATAAAGGGAATGGCAATCCAAAAGACCATATTCGAGCATTTTTTGCGGCATGTACTGAAGTGAGTTATGAAGAAACATATTTGATGCACTTGTTCGCATGAAATCTCACCAAACAAGCCATGGATTGGTATTTACATCTGCCAGGGAATATAAAGACTTGGTTAGAATTGGCTCAAAAGTTTATATCTCACTTCGCATTCAACATTGACAGTGACGTGACCATGTCAGATTTATGCAACACCAAGCAAAAGCAAGGTGAACCATTAGTGACTTTCTTGCAATGATGGCGAAGCTTGTATAGTCATTCTTCCCTAGATATACCTGAAGAACAACAAGTGAACTTATTTATTCAAAATTTGGTCCTAGAAATGATGTATGAACTCAAATTGAAAAGTCCCAGTACCATTGAGAAACTCATTAAGAAAGGGATGAACATTGAAACTGCTCTTGTAGCTAAGGGAATCATTAAGCTCAACAAAGATAGTGACAACACAAACAATTCAGGGGACAGAAATAGATTTTGGTACAAAAACAAGAATTTCACTAATGATGGAGTTGACGCAAGAGCTGTGAATGCAAATCAACCCCCATTCACAATCAAGAAATTGAGTGCTCCTAATATGTCAACTATGGAACAAAATCAAACACCAGCAAGCAATGTTACTCAACAATACACTCAACAATATAATCAACAACAAGGTCAGCAACGAAAACCTTTTTGATCAAGGGATGGACCTCCTCGATAATTTACGTCATTGGGAGAGCCCATTGAGTCAGTAATGAAACAATTAATACAAGCAAAATTTATCAAGTTGAGTGAACTCACAATACTTGTTCCCACTTTTTGACCAACTTTGACACTTAGATGAATATTTTGCAAAAAACCTTCACTTTCCGACACCTATAACTTTTAAACTGTTAAGAATTTGAAGATGATGTAAACTAGTGATTTGTAACATCTTTTTTGTAGATTCTACATATTGTTTTTTCAAATTTTTTTGAATAAAATTTTATTGATTTTTCCATCTCCCTCAAAAGTAGTTTTTTACAACAAACAACATTTTTTAAGAGTGATGTGCATCCCGAAACGTATAACTTTTTTTCTATAAATGATAAAAACTTATCTCTTTTAAATTTTGGTTTGTAACATCAATACCCAGGGCATGCAGTTGGTTTGATAGTGATATGTTGAATATTTTTTATTTTATTAAGTTTTGAAGTCCGACTAATTATAATTTAGATATTGGTGTACGTTTGAACACATAACTTGTTCTATATATATCAAAATTCAGTTTTATTTTTTTTGTTAGAAAGAAGACATCAATACCTAGTGCATAGATATTTTTCAGATTTTTTTTGAATTAGTTTACTATTTTTCCTAGTGCATTGAACATATAAGTTCATCTTCGGTGAAAAACCTACATTCATAAAAATTAAAATTAAAATGTATTAATAAAATTAAATATATTAAAAATTATACTATTTGGAAAGCTTATAATAAGGACTAAATCCTTAAGAAAACAAAACTTCTAAATGAATTCGTTTGACCCCTCAAAAGCTAATGTAAAATTGGTTTTTTATCAACATTTGATATAAGCAAAGGAGACTCCATTGCAAGTATGATTTAGAAGTAGAGAGGTTCTATCCAAGAAATTTTGATCTAAGAGCCTATGATCTAACTCTGTTCAATTAATTACTTCAAATGGGACCTCTTAAAGCTTAAATCATTATATTTTCTAAAAAATGTATGATTTCAGCAAAAATCAAGATGTACCAAAAAGTGGGAACCAGCTTTGTGAGTTCACCCAGTTACTAGATATCAAGGCAGAACCATTGGTAAAGCTACATTGGTGGAATGATAATGCATATTGTGAATACCATCGGTCAAAAGGACATAAAACTGCATCGTGTTTTCAATTGAAACATATGATTCAAGACTTGTTAGAGTAAGGAGTAATTGAGGTAGATCCACCCAACGCGACCTCTAACACTGATCATACAATTTTCAAAACTCCTTTGCTTGATCATGAAAAGGGTAAAGCATCTTCTTCAAACTCTACCCAAACAACAAATTATGCCAATACTAGTTATAACAATGTCATCAATTGTTTCTGAGTGTCAAATGAGTATGTTTCCACCCTAAGAATAAAGGGACAAGATCCTTCTTGTGCAGTCACCACTCGTCGATCCAAAATAGTCCTAAAAGGAGCTCCTGCTATTCCTCCCAAATCAACTTCTACAAGTCAATATAATCTCCTAGATCATTTGGGGAAGACACCTGCACAAATATCAATTCTTGAATTGTTGAAAATGTCCCCTATGCATTGCGCAGTACTAGATAAAGCTTTAATTGAGTCCACTATCCCGACAGACATTGATGTTGACTAGTTTCAAGCCCGAATAGGACATCTAGTTGTTTCCCAAGACGTTGCATTTTCTGATAACGATATTTCACCTGATAATCTCCCTCATAATGATCCTTTACATTTTGAAGTCTTTGTCCATAATTGCAAAATCCGATGAGTCTTGATAGATGGCGGAGCAGGTCTTAACATCTGTACCTTGAGAGTGGTCATTGGTCTTGGTTATATAGAAAATGATATTGATTCTTCTAGAAGAATAACAATCAAAGCATATGATGATGCTGAGTACCCATCTAAAGGGATAATTACATTGCCTATCAGAGTCAGTCCAGTGACAGAAAACACTTTCCTACAGGTCCTAGACCTCGATCTCCCTTACAATATGATTCTTGGTCGTCTGTGGATCCATGCAATGAAAGCAGTTCCATCTACTTATCATCAATGTTTAAAATATCCTTACAATGGAACTAAGATAACAATTCCAGGAGATCCTAATCCATTTCAATTTTGTGCTACTCTAAAGGATTCCCTGCAACAGCAAGTCCCAGTTAATAGAGAGGCCCACTCACATAGTTATGTGGATCCTAATGAATTGTTAGAAGCTGTCAAAGGTAAATTGAAGATACAAGACTAAGGATGTGAAGAGAATTCAATGGCTCAAACATTCCTCATTGGGAATTTACCAATATCTACAAAATCACATGGCAAACCACATTTGTTGCAAAAGGAACCTAAGATAGTCATTCAATATTGGCCCCCCACTACATTTACAAGATGGGGTGAACTTGACAAAGAAACTTTGGATGATGATGTCATTGATAGGCTTTATAAGGATCCAACTAAGACCCCACCTGTCAGGTTGTCGGTGGAGTGGTACGGCAAAGGATTTACTATGCTATAGAAGAAAGGATATGACGACTACAGTGGCTTAGGCCCTGACAAGAAAGGAAGGCTATAACCTATTATACCCAAGATGCGACCTCCAACTTTAGGGTTAGGTTTTGTACCATTGTGAATTGGACCCTCGTCTACCAAAATGACCACGTGTAGAAAGGGGCATGACTCTGATGATGAAACAACACCTGAGGATACCCGACCTGAAACTGATTCCAATGAATGGGAGTGGAGTTCTTTTTCTTCTAGCTCCTATCCCCTTGACAATGTTTTCCTTGACCTTGATGATTTGCCCATGGAAGACAAACATGAAATAACTCCCCCTCCTAAAACATGTCCTAATGCTTGGATAGAGTCATTCTGGGACCCAAGCTCCGAATCAAATGCGAGCAGTTCGGACAGTGATACCACAGACGTTTACATCTTTGCCATCTCGGCCCTCTCTCTCCTTAAAACCGATGATGACATGCCCCTTGTCTATCCATAGCTTATCCAACATGACCAACAAGAACCACTCACATTGGATTGTTTTCAAAATGACGAAGCAATTGCAAAATTCCTTGGACTACGGGAAGGCATACCACAAGGTGATCATAAGGTAGGATTTGCTATTGATTTGGATTCCACATCATATTTTGGGGAGTCAACTCCATCTTCCAGTCATAAAAATGAAAAAAGAAAAGAAAAAGTACAAAATCAAAAAGATAAGTCTTTGAGTGAAAACCGTAAGGCACTCTCTGATCATAAAAAAGTAAAAATAAAAAACGTACCTGCGGGTGAAAACCTCTCTGAGGCACCCAAAGGTGGAAGATTGGACATACCCCTATCAAGTCAAGATAAATCAACATTGCTTGTGGAAATGACTGAAGAAATAAATTTGGGTACACGTGACAACCCTAAGGTCATTCATTTCACTGCTTCTCTATCAAAACAAGAAAAGATAGATTTTGTCAATTTCTTTCTTGAGAAAAAGATCAGTTTTGCTTGGTCCTATGCAGATATGCCTAGCCTTGATCTAGACTTAGTCCTTCATCTCTTGCCATTAAAAGTAGATGCCAAGCCTGTAAAATAGAAACTCAGAAAGATGCATCCCTAGTTGGCTCTCTTGGTCAAGGTAGAACTAAAAAATCTACTAGACGTGGGCTTTATCAGACCCATTGATTATGCAGACTGGATTTCAAATTTGGTACCAGTTAGCAAAGTAACTGGGGGCATCAGAATCTGTACGGATTTTAGGGATCTCAATAAAGCATGCCCTAAAGATGACTTTCCACTACCAAATATAGACATCATAGTTGACATGACTGCTGGATATGAGATGCTCTCATTGATGGATGGTTTCTTCGACTATAACCAAATTTGCATTGCTCCTGAAGATCAACATAAGACTGCATTCACATGTGCTTGGGGTACTTACTAATGGAATGTGATGCGCTTTGGTCTTAAAAATGCTGGAGCAACATATCAAAGAGCTATGATGACAATTTTCCATGATTTCATGCATACTTTGATGAAGGACTATGTTGATGACTTATTATGCAAATCTATCACAAGAGATAGTCATCTAGCCATCCTGGGCCCAATCTTTGACTGAATGGAGACCTACAAGCTTAGACTCAATCCAAAGAAGTGTGTCTTTGGTGTCACAGCCGGCAAATTACTAGGGTACATTGTTTCTTACAAAGGCATCGAAGTCGACCCTGCCAAGGTTAAAGCAATAATGGATATGCCTCCTCCTGCCAATCTCTGTCAACTAAGAAGTCTGCAAGAAAAGCTACAGTCAATCCGCTGGTTTATAGCTCAATTGGCAGACAAATGTCATACCTTCCAGCATTTATTGCATAAAGGGGTCGCTTTTAAACGGACTGAGCAATGTCAATCAGCATTTCAAACTCTTAAGGATTATCTGCTGTCACCACCTATTCTGATGCCTCCTATAGAAGGGAAGCCATTTATATTGTATATTTTTGCAACTGAAACGACACTAGGAGTTCTCTTGGCCCAATAGGATGAGAAAGGCAAAGAGCAGGCTATTTATTATATCAGTCGGACTCTAGTGGGCTATGAGCTGAATTATTCAACTATTGAACGGGTATGTTTAGCAGTAGTCATTGCAACATAGAAGCTTCGACACTATATGTTAAGTCATCAGACAACATAGAAGCTTCGACACTATATGTTAAGTCATCAGACATTGTTAGTTGCAAGAATTGATCCCTTGAAATACTTGCTTAGTAGGGCAGCTTTGACAGGTCACCTAGCAAAGTGGGTTATGATTCTCAATGAGTTTGATATTGAGTACATGGAACGAAAGGCAATAAAAGGACAAATCATAGCAGATCAACTTGCTGAGGCTCCTATTTATAATGATCATCCCATGTTGACCGATTTTCCGGATGAATCAGTCTTTGCTTTCACATCTTCTAATGAATGGAAGTTATATTTTGATGGAACCCATACCAAGTTTGGGTCCGGAGTAGGTATATTGTTTGTCACCCCTCAAGGTGATGCTATTCCAAAATCCTACAGAATAACTTTCCATTGTACCAATAACATTGCAGAATATGAAGCTCTGGTCACAGGACTCCGAGTAGCGGTCCACTAGAACATCACACATTTACAAGTCTATGGATATTCTCAATTAGTCATCCATCAAGTGAATGATGACTACGAAACAAAAGATGAAAAGCTTATTCCCTACAAGCATATGGTAGATTTATTCAAGACAAAATTAACAGCTATCCATTTTAGTCAAGTTCCAAGAATTCAAAACAAGTTGGCAGATGCGATGGCTACGATTGCTTCCATGTTAAATATGCCCCACAACATGGACAAATGTGAATTTTTGGTCGAATAGTTGCTTGTACCTTCTTTTGAAATTCTGACAGCAGATGTGATGTGTGTTCTTGTTGGTCCTAACTCCCCATGGTACAATGACATCTATCAATATTTGAAATCCCAAACCTTACCACCTACCCTTTTTGCTAACCAACGTCGAGCCTTCATCCGACAGATAGCCAAATATGTCATCATTGTCGACACCCTTTACCGTCGTTCCTTTGACCATACTCTCCTCAGGTGTTTGGATTCTGATGAAGCACAAACGGCTTTACGTGGGGTTCATGATGGTATATGTGGGGGCCATTTCAATGGTCTGAGCTTAGCCAAAAAGTTGATTTGTGCTGGGTATTATTGGCCCACTCTGGAAAAGGATGTTCATGATTTTGTCAAGAAGTGCTTCAAATGCCAAATCCATGGAAATTACATTCATGCGCTAGCCCAAGAGCTTCATTCTGTCATATCTCTGTGGCCCTTTTCTCAATGTGGATTGGATCTTATTGGCAAGATTCATCTGACATCTGCATTGACACAAGTTTATCATTACCACCACAGAGTGTTTTACAAAATGGATCGAGGCTATCCCCATGACCTATATCACTGGTCTGCAAATTTCAAAATTCCTATTGAATTATATCATATGCAGATATGGGGTTCCCCTTGCCATAGTCATAGATAATGGTCATCCATTCAAGAATAAAGATGTCAAGGAACTCTGTGAAAATTTTCACATCTAACATCGTTTCTCTAGTCCATACTATCCACAGGGTAATGGTCAAGCCGAAGCATCAAATAAAACCATTATCAAGATCCTGAAAAAGGTTGTCAATGACGCTGGTCGAGATTGGCATGTACAATTGAATCCAGCACTATGGGCTTATTGTACTTCTATCCGCACACCTACTGGCACAACACCTTATTCCTTGGTGTATGGTGCAAAAGCCATTTTACCCTTGGAAGTGGAGATTCCTTCTTTGCGTGTTTCCTTGCAACCTCTGATTGATGATGAGACCCACAGAGTCTCTCGATTGCATCAACTTGAGATGTTAGATGAGAAACATCAAATAGCCCTGACACATTTGCAAGCATATCAAAACCGTCTTCGTCGCTCTTATAATAAGAAGGTCAAAGGGTGACACTTCGAAGTGGGAGATCTAGTTTTAAAGGCAAACCCCAAGAATGCACAATCTACTGACATCATCAAAGGCAAGTTTGAACCTAATTGGGTTGGGCCTTTCATAGTTACTGCAACCTATGGCTTGGGGGCATATCAGCTTGCCACCCCAGAAGGTGAACCTTTGTCAGATCCAATCAATAGTATGCACCTTTGCAAGTACTGGGCATAATTTTCTATCAGCAGTTCTTCAAATATGATCCTGAAAAAATACAAAAAAATCAAAAAACTCAAAAAATACAAAAAAAAGTGAAAAAAGAAAAAAAAAAAGAAAAAGAACAAAAAGTAAAGAAAAAATGATTCGCCCTCTAGTGAAAACCTGGCAACAGGTGCTTTGGGCAAGTACCATGGTGAAAACCTAGCAAATAGGCGCCATGTGTAAAATGATCATTGCTCCGTCATCTATCATGACCTCTGGCTATGCTTTCTCTCTACAGGTTTATCATGCCTATCCTTGTCCTGACCCAATGTTCTGTTCTAGGCCTGTGATTGGTCAACATCATTGTCTTGCACACTCTGGTTTCTTGTGCATATGTTTCGGTCCTAGTCTCTATATATGTCTTTTAGATGTGCATTGGGTGCGTGCCCCTTGTCATGATCAATCACTGGAACTTTCAAATTGAAAAATGTCCTGAGCAAATCATAAAAATGGAAAAATGTCCTGAAAAAATACAAAAAAATCAAATAATGTCCTGAACAAATCATAAAAATGGAAAAATGTCCTGAAAAAATACAAAAAAATCAAATAATGTCCTTAAAAAATCATAAAAATCGAAAAATGTCCTTAAAAAAAAATCCAAAAAAAAGTCAAATACAGTCCTGAAAAAATGAACAAACAAAATTGTAAAAACTTGAAAAACAAAAAAAAATAAAAAATATCCCCTTGTGCATAAGACAGATCGCTGAGCATACCTCCAACGACATGCAATCACACATTGTGCTTTAATAAAATCATGCATTCATAGATGAACTTTTTCAATCAAACCAGACATTCAAACTGATTAAAATTGTCATATCAATCAATCAACATCAATATCATTCATCCTTGGCACATTATCATGAGTCTTATACAGGGTGTGGTATGCTCGAAACCAGACTGTGTCCTGTCTTAAACGGGGTACCGCATGTCCTGAAACCAAACAACATGATCGTCCTATCAACACTTTCAACTTTTTACAATGAAGATCAAGATTTTTGTTTGACTTGTTGGAATTAGCGAGTCTTATCATTTATTGATTTATCTTCAATCATGTTCCTATGTTGCTCAATGATGTCATTGAGTGATTTAGAGTAACCGGGATGGTTCATGGTCCCTTTTTTTTTTTTGTTGTGTTTGCTGTTTGTGGAATGTTTGTCACATACTGGGGCAACTATATCATTGGGTGTTTGTGATAAGTACGTTCACTTTGTGAACACCGCACATACCTTGACCCTTGATGTATGCACCCTAGGATGCTTCACTCATTCCTTGTGTGCGATGTGTCTGTCTTTTGCAAGCTCTAGCCTTCAATGCCATGATGCTCTGCATCCGTTTTGCTACATTAAATAAAGGTTCTCACCTACAAAGTGCATTGGTGAAAGCAAGTTTTTCTCCATCTCTACCTATCCTCTATCTAATTTCTTCCTACTAACATTTCTTCCGTCAATTTGGGCAGTCAGTTCAGTCTAGTTCTCTGATCTCCAAAAAACATAAGTTGCATCCTGCATTCATTGATTAGTACATTTGCATTACATCAAGCATTTTATCCATTTCACATCAAAATATATCCATACATTTTCCACAATAGTACATAAAGAGTGCATAAGACATCCTTACATGGAAAATAATCATAAGCTATCACACATTGCATCCCAATAGCTGCATATCATATCATATATCAAAATAATATCGGAGTACAAATTTGGACTGTTTGTCCTAAGTATGGCCCGCAGGTTGAATACATAATGTCACACTATATCTATCTCTGTCATAAAGAGCACGCGCCTCTGTCACTGGGTACTCCCTCTATCCTCCTCATCCTTGCCATGTCTCAAGGATGATATCCCTCCTACCCCAAGTCCTGGCTGTGGTGGTCTCATAGGTCCACTCACCCCCATGCTGCTCACTGACCTCTGAGAACATGGCCTGCTCTCTGTCCTCGATCATGCTCGATGTGATTCTGCTCTCTACTCTGGTGGAACTACACTCTCATATAGTGTCCTCCAATGGCGTATCTCCTCTCCGGTCTCTACCAACATCTGTGCCATCTCACATGCACTGGCATCCCTAATCGACCCAATATACTCGGTCACTCTCTGCTCTTCTTGCTGTGCCTGGGCTATTGCTATATCTCAAGCCACTGTAAGTCTAGCTATCTCTTCTCTGAATTGATCCCACTCTATCCTCAAGATAGCATTCTATCTCTCTAATGTCGCAATGTGATCATGCTGACTCACTATGGTAGCCCTGCATATCTCCATCTCCTCTATGCTAGCTATCTCCGGCTCTATGGGTATATCCTGCAATGACTCCCGATTGGCTGAATCTAGCTCATAATCTTCATCCTCATCATCTCCATCCTCATCGTTCCCCTCATCCTCATCACCGCCCTCATCCTCCTCATCCTCTCTAGCGAGTGGGAAGTCCTCTTGTCTCCTCAGTACCGGAATATCAGGATCTTTCAATGGCACTGGCCATCGCCGTGCAAACCATCGCTCATACTCCTCTGTCATCCCAGCGTCCACCATATCTGATCTCTAGTCCCACTATCTTTGTTGTAGCTATGTGAAGTTGGCATATGCTATGTGTGGCTGAATCATCCTCCCCCACTGACTCGTCCCTCTGTGAGATTGGGCAAAGTGTGCAGTCCCTCTAGGTACATCCTGCCTCTCTCCAAACTGTCGTCTGACTCTCTCTGGTAGGTACATCTCAATCACTCTCTGGTGATTCACTCGTCACCCAATTAGGTATCTCTCCTATCTGCAATACGATAGCTCATCACTATCATCTGACCATCCAGGGCAATCAAGATATGGCCTCCATGTGAACTCTCTCAATCTATCTAGCTCATGTCGCCAATACAATATCTATCCGAACGGACCCTATCTCAGTGCTCCCCCATAGTAGTACACATATGGTCAGTGTGGTACTACCTGTCTCTCTACAATCGGTCGACATATGGCTATGTGCTCAAATGCCCATACCTGTAATAGTGTGACCCCACAACTCAATGTCTGCACCCCCTGATATGCTATCTGATGCAACTGAAAATATAGCATAGCAAGCACACATGGTCCCCATGCGTACATAGTCCCCTCTATTTCCATCCGCTCTAGCACTCTTCCCCATCCAATAGGGAATCCATGTCCTCGTCTATCTCTTGCTAATAGGCATGCTATAACCACGACTATCACCACATATTGCTGATCGTACTTTGCTACCATGGTCTCCCAGCCAATCTCCCTCTCTACGATATCCGGATCATCTGCGTCACACTCAAATATTCTGCACAAAGCATCTCTCCCTATCACCGGATCATACTTTATCATCTCCCCATGAATCGAAATGTGGAGGATACGCCATACATCCTCTAGTGTCACCGTCGCCTCTCCAGTCGCTAGATGGAAAGAGGAAGTCTTTGAATGCCATCGCTCTGCCAATGTGGTAAGCAGTCTTGTGTTTGCCCTAATCTCAGGCATGAATGTGATATAGTATAATCCAAGTCTTTCTCTTGTATCTCTATCCATGCTCCTGATTCTATGTCGTAGCATGAAGTAGTCAGGTCGGTTCTCCCACGTAATCAATGGATACTGTCGACTCTGCATCACAATTGGGGCACACTTTGTTAGTTTTAGGGTTTTCTCCTAAGGGCTGCATTTCCTTGTTTCATGCACAAATCAGGGTGTTCCTTATCTATTTTAACCTATCCTACCCTTATCCCCCTTTTCGGGATCATTCGCATGCCGTTTTTGGTCAAATTAGGGTTCTCAGTGCACAACTGCTCCTGTGTACCCTACACAAGCGCAGAACATCCTAGACAAGCGCAGGATGCACCCACACAGGTGCAGAAGTCATTTTTTCCATTCCCTGTGGGCCCCGCAATGTCCCACAAGCAAGCCAAATTCATGAAATTGACAATATGGGTCTTTGAGATACATACCGCTACTCTCGATCATCTATAGGTGCATACATGTTCCTCGAGGTGATGTGCCATTGAAATGTTCGCCATCTCTCTGCAAACGTCCTTTTCTAGAGCAACAAATCCTCCACTTTGGCTAGTGCAAATGAGCTCTTTTCATTCTCTTTGTCTCATTTATAGATCTTTGTCAGTGCATAGATGGATATGCACTTTCTTCATCTTATGCTGGTCACAGTCTTTTGCACCTTCAATTGCTTGTCATTTGTGTATCCGATCCCCAATTTTCAGTCTGTTTGCTCCTATCATTTTCTATCATTCTTATCGATCAATTGGCCTCTTTTTTGGATGTTTCCGACCAATTCCTCGAGGGGGCATGCATATGTCATTGTCAGTGTCTGGGGCATTTTCATTATTGTTCTTTGAAACAATTCTTAAAATCGCATTATCTCAAAGAGGGGCAAAATGTAGACGTCTAAAAATGGTCAACGCTTGCGGAGTCATACTTTAACATTTGCGCATTGCCTTATTTTAGGGTTTTGCATCGCATTAACATTTCTCCTATGTTATGCACTTGGTCTTTATCATTTGCGAGCATCGAGTCCTTCTTCTGCATTCTTCATTTGTCTCGCTTTCAAATTTGGTCTTGCCGATAACAATCTTCAGTCATGATTTTGGTCGATCTTATCCTGACACATCAATGTGCATGCTCATTTGTCATATTTTGGACATCATCAATCCTAATCGATGATAGAATTAGGGTTTTGTCCTCTTTTCAATCTTGTCATCTTGCGATCAATTCGTCATTGATCCTCGTTCTTGTCAATCTTGTCATCTTGCGATCGATTTGTCATTGATCCTCGTCCTTGTCAATCTTGTCATTTTGCAATCAATTCGTCATCGATCCTCATCCTTGTCAATTTGTCATAATTTGTCAATCAATCAATCTCGCATAGAAAGTGTCAATTTGTCATAATTTGTCATATTTGTCATTCTTGATTTGATATTTCCTTTCAAATCTCTTCATGCTAATCTTGTCATCTCTCCAATTTGTCTATAAATTGGATGAATTTCTTCAATCAAAGGATCCCCGAATCAATCGCGCTTCTAGTATTCTTATGCTACCGTCTTGTCAATCTTGCTTTCACATTATGCTTATGCACTTGAAGGTGAGATCCACAAAACAAAGCAATTTGAAGGAGAAAGAAGGACAATGGAGAATCATGGAGGAGACATTCGCAATTGTGATGGTTTGCATTTGAATTGAATGTTTTATTTCCATATCTCTATTGAATGTTTGTAGGTTTTCTCATCATTGCAATCTGGTTTTGTGATTGAGCTAGTTTAAATTTGCTATTTGCTTTGATGTTTTCCCAAATTCCTATCTACACCGGCAAAAGAGAGCACAGTGAAATAGACCGAGACACAAGATGATAAACAGGTTCATACACAGATAGTACCACCGACAAATGCTGAGAAGCCTAAACCTTTGCTAGTTGAAATGAAAACACAAAATGACCTACCAGAGGTCGAGACAAGGAAAGTTGTTACTACCACCGATAGCATGGAGATTGTTAAGGTAGTTGGACAGTCATCTGGTACTTCCATGGCTGAATTCAGACCCACAAATATGATTGAAGTACTCTTAGATTCTATTAAGAAAATTGCTAATTCTAACGCATTGGCTTATAAGGCTATAGATTATACCATTCCTATTCTTAAATTGATTGCACCCAAGTGTAATATAGATAATAAGGATTCTTTGAGTCATTTAGACACATTGTCTAAATACATCACCAACAATATACTGACTGTGGACCAAATAAATGAAGAAACATTTAAGAAGAAAATGGACAAGGAAAAAGAGAAATTCTTTGGAGAAACAATAAAGAAGTGCACGGAACATATTGACACCCTTACCGGCACTGAACAAAACAATTATGGAGTTCAAGGAACTGTACAAAGACACTTGTAAGACTAATCTTTTGATAGTGGATATCGATAAGGAAATCAATAAAGTGCAAAAGGAAATTGATAACATAGCTGATAATATCATTGGCTCGCCTGAACCAATATCAGTTATTGAGCAGGAAATTACTGAATTTGAGGAGAAACTAGAGAAGTTTGAGAAGGAAAAGGAAAGAATAAAGGGCAAAGCAAAAGATCTTAAATGTAGACTCAATCCTAAATTGGATAACCTCATCTCTTTGAGGAAAGAGATCTCAGAGGCACTTATTCAAGGATAGAAGACACCAAAAGAGAAAATGCATCACCTCACCAGTACTATTCAGAGAATAGAGGCAACATTAAAGGACAACAACAGGTTCACTCAGAGCTTGAATTTGGTATTAGAAGACCTATTCCAGATTGTAACCAATCGATTACAAGGTTCTAGCTGATAACTACACTCATTTGACAATTTTGACAACCTTTGTCATTGATGTCAAAGGGGGAGTAGTAGGACAGAGAAAAATGGTCATCAGAAGAGATCATCTACTCAGGGGGAGCACACAGTTTTGGTAAGATTTTTGGACTTCAATTTTGGGGACACTTTTTGGATTTTTCTCATGAGTGTTGCCATCAATGCCAAAGGGGGAGATTGTTGGCATTGTACACTCTAATAATAGTTAAAGGTGATTGAAGGTGTTGTCATTGATGGCAACCTTGCAATCTTATGGCACTAGCACGCACCAGCACCGACAAACTCTACACCGACAGATAGTTCACTGGCAGGGACAATAATGTTTATCGACATCCTAGCCGACAGGATTTTGATTATTGTATATTGTATTTAATTGTAATATATTTTGTAAGCTAACATTGCATATTGCAATAAGACTCATATATAATTATGAGATCTTGTATCATTTTGTGCGACACAACATAGAGGATAGATATGATGGATATGTAGAGCAAATATTAAGGCAGATTTTGTAGAAGGGTTTATGGTTATTGTATGAGCTTACAGCGGTACTCAATCTGGCATTGCATATGCTATTTTGTAGCAGTACACTATATTGGATTTTTATAATCCATTTTGTAAGTCAGTGAGACTTCCTTTGTAATTGAGCAGTGAGCTTTAGGCAGTTGGCCTTCCTGCATGTGCAGGCTCCTCTTGTAAGTAATATCCATTCATTGGCCAGTGAGTGAATATCCCACCGAGGTTTTTCCCACACCGGGTTTTCTCATTAAAAATATTGTGTTATGGTGTGCTTTCTATGTTGTCTTTACTGTTCATATTTGCTACATTAATTCTTGTTTACTGATATATTGTTTTGGAATGCAAAATAATTAATAAGGTTAGAAATTTTGTTAACTGGTTAGATACTGATTCACCCCCCCCTCACAGTATCTTTGGGACTATCATCAATCCGAACACTCTCTCCCTCTCTATTGACCCTCATCTTCCACCTCACTTATTCTCTCTCTAGTCTCTCTCTCTCCTTCCCTCCCTCTCTCTAGGTCTCTCACCTCTCTACCTATGTCCCTCTATGAACCTCTCAATTGATCCTCCTCTTTCCCTCTCATCTATTCTCTCGCTCACCTCTCCAAGTCTCTCTCTCAAGTTCCCTCTTTACCTCTCTGCCTTTCTTTCCCTATCTCATTATACACATCTCTCTCTCTCTCTCTCTCTCTCTCAAATCTCTCTCTCAAATCTCTCTTAGTTCTATATGTATTGTTAATATATAAAAATATTATTATATATTAACAATGCAAAATATTTATAATGTCATGTAACAGATATCTATTAGTAACAAATATCAATTACTAATAGATATCTGTAAGTAACAAATATCCATTATTAATGGATATTCATTAATAACATATATCCATTGCTTCCTTTACTTGGGCACAAAACCTTTGGCACCATTTGTGTTGGATTTGGTGCCAAATTGAATTAGAAACAAATATTTGTTTGTAACATATATCCATTTCTAATGGATATTTGTTTGGTTGACCTATAAAAACGGACAAATCAACCATTTTAAGTCCCCACATTTATTTTGTTAAGTCATAAATATCATGATCTTTGTCTATATCAAACAAAATTCACCTTTTGGACCACTTATTTACACAAAAATTAGACTATCAATCATTTTTTGAATCTTTTTGCAAGTATATTGTGGGGAGAACTCATCATAAATAGAAACACAAGATAAAACATACAAGAGAATAAATTGAAGCTAATAGATAAAAAGATAGAGAAAGACGTAGGAAGAAAAGACAAGGCATATCAAATAGTCATCAAGGTGCTAAAGCTTCTTCTTTACCCATAAATGTTATTTCAAGTGAAGATGAAATTCAATTTGAAAATGTGAAGCATGATATTCAAATTGAAAAGAAAAATGTTAAAATTGATTTTGGAAATGTTTATATTGAAAATAAAAATGTTGAAATTAATATTGAAATGAAAATGTTGAGAATGAAAATGAAAATGTTCAATATTATGTATCACCAAATGACATGAGAAGAGAATTATTTTGTGTGGAAGAAAGAGAAATTAAAAATCCAACAAATTCAAGAACCCCAAAATGGTTAGTTGAAATTGTTGAGAACATAATTGAAAATATTGAAGGAAAGAGGTCAACTCGAACCATTCAGTTGCAGGCTACAAAAAAATTTAATCAACACTTTAACAATAAGACATTGATTGAACAATGTTGACTTTTTGTACAATTACTAAAGAAACACAAAATAAGACCTTTTCTAGACAATTTGAAGATTCATGTGAATAAAAAATTTGAAAAAAATGTTATTATTGTCAAAAATATTTAAAATGCTCTTAATTTTATTGGGAAAACTAGTAAGGCAATAGATAAGATAGTTTCTCAAAGAGTAATCACAACCTCACTAGTGAGCCATCATTTGAGGAAGGCCTATTTATTGAGGAAAAATTATCTTGATATGAACCTAAATTTAAAACATTGTTTAGAGCACTCAAAACAAGAACAAGACAAGATAGTCCTCTTCAAAATGATACAAGGTCTTTTAGTGGGAGGTTTCAACATGTTGACAAGAAGCTAACTAAGAATGTAAAGGATGAAATTAAACAATTTTGGCACTCTAATTTGAGAGTGTCACCCAATGTGAGTGATGTTTTAAAGTTGAGAGTTGGTAAGAAAGACCACACACCATATCCTCAACATTTCTTGGAATGTAGCCAAACAATTTTATACAAACAATTTTGTGAAAAACACCCAACTTTGCAAATCTCATGAAGGGATTTTGAATTGTGTAAGCCATTTTATTGTGTACCTATTAAAATTAATAATACATATTATAAATACTATGTAGATATTTCAATGTATCATGATCTATTATGCTATATTCGTTCTACTTTTCATACTAGAAAAATGTTGCAGGAGTGTGGTGCAGTGCAACTCCCTAAGTCATCTAGGCACTTGTTAGATTTATTTTATGTGCTCAAGATGATGGCTATTTTTGTAAAAAATGATTGTTTAAATGAGAAGTGTTTACAATATAGTGGGTTGTCAATTTTTGTATCATATTTTTATGAGGGTGACGAACATGAATTTGGAATGCAAATGGTTGAAAAAAGATGTACGAGACAGTGAAATACAATTTGAAGAGTGAAGGTGAAGGTTCTATATGTGAGTTGGTCATAAGAGAACATTCACTACCTTGGGCCATAAAAAAAACTTCCTCCTTTGGATTCCTTTAGATGATAAATGTTTCAATTAGTCCTTGTACTTTCTACAATTAATCTTCTAGAGCTCCCTAATCTGATTTCACATCCATTCTCATGAAATGTAAGCTTGTATCATTTGTTGAACATTTTACTAACACTAAGATGATTATGTCTCAATCCTTTAACATAGATAACATCCTCTTTTTTGTTCCTTCCATCAATGGTTATGGTTTCTTTACCACGAATCTGACTAACTTCACCACTAAACTTGACTGATCCACCATTCCACTTTTCAAGATTAATGAACTTTCTTCTATCACTAGCCATCTGATTTGAGAAACCATTGTCAATCACCCTTGCATTTGGTTATTTTTCATGAAGAGCGGTCCACACAATTAGGGATCTCTCGTTGTTGTAATTGTTAGATAGAGTATTAGATTATTCACATTTTCCAACATTAAAACTTTTATGGTCATTAAAAAATGTTTCATCATTTGAATCATCACATTCTTCTTCCTTACATGAGTAACTACTTTCTTTAGAATATAGAATTCTTTTAGGTTTATCCCATTTTCCTTTATCATATCCTCTTCTACTTCTATTTCTTTGAAAGTACTTTTAGATTTATAATGACCAATTCTTCCATAATTAAAGAATTATAAGGGTAACTTACCTTTATATTTGTCGGTATATTTCTTCAGTCTTCTTACAAATTTTTCATTTGCATTATCAATTTTATCATCAAGATCGACAATGTCTTCCATTCTCTTACTGGACTTGAATGTATCTTCCTTCTTGGGGTTGTCCAAAGCTCAATGTCTCTCTTCTCAAAAAGAGTGAGTGCTCTGTAGAGTTGATCCATTATGTAAGTGTCAAGATCCTTTCTTTCCTTAATAGTAGACACCTTAGGAACAAATGATTTAGGAAGGGTCCTAAGTACCTTCTTTACTACTTCATCTTCTTCCAACTTTCCACCAACAACTTTGATTCCACTCACCACTTTAGCTACTTGGTGCATGTAGCTATCAATGGATTCATCTTCTGACATCCTTAGACTCTCAAATCTTCTTGTGAGGCTCTACAACTTCAAAAAATTTATCTTCTTGTATCCTTCATATATATTTCTAAGCTTCTCCCCTACATATTTTGCAGATTTGCAATTCATCACCTTCAAGAGTTATGTATCCCATAGACCATTTATGATTGTATTCATTTCCTTTCCATCATTCTCATGCATTTTTATTTCATCTAGAGTAGTAGGTGGAGTAGAGGGAGGGTTATAATCATTTACAATAGAGTTCCAAATTCCAAACCCCATAGGGTTCAAATATGATTCCATTCTCATTTTTTAGAAAGAGTAGTTTGTGCCATCAAACTTAAGAATCTTGTAAGATCTATCTTGTACAATCCTGGACCTACCTCAAGTAGTTAATCTTCTTCTAGAGGAACTTATCTCTAATACTAATTGTTGAACATACTTTAGGACTAAGAGGGGGGTGAATCAGTCCAAAGCAAATACTTAAATTTTTTTCTATAATCCATAACCAATTTAACCTTACTCTTATCAATAATAATGAAAGATAAAAAAAAATGAAACACCATGCACAAGACAATACCATATTTATGTGGAAAACCCAAATAGGGAAAAACCACGGTGAGAGTCAACTCACAATATAAGAAATGATTACAATTTTATTTAAGGCTCACTGTCAAGGAAGCATATTGCTCCCTATAGGACTTGCAGGTTGAGATGCATTATTCCAAGGCAAGTTACAAATGACTTGCATGCTAAGATGCACTACCTCAAGGCAATATACAAAGCTTGTAGTGAAGACACAATATATTCAAGAAAGGTACATGAATATTGTTAGGATTCCCAAAGATACTGAGAGGGGGGGGACCGGTTTGTGAATTTACTTGATTTAAAACATGTAAAGCATATCAATACTGTGTACCAATAAACCAAAAATAATGCAGTAAACAAGAATAACAACAACCACATGAAAAACACACCATAACACAGTAGTTTAATGAGGAAACCCGGTGTGGGAAAAACCTCGGTGGGATTTGTGACCCACAATATTCTCTTATTGGCCAATAAGGGAATATTACTGTTTTGAAAGAGGGGTCTGCACATGCAGGAAGGCCAAGTGCCTAGAGCTCACTGCTCAATTACAAAGGAAGTCACACTGACTTACAAAAATGGATTATACAAATCCAATGTCTTGTAATGCTTCAAATTAGCATCTACTATGCCAGATCCAGTACCGGTTTTAGCTCCGCTTCATACATAAACCCTTAACCTTTAATTTGCATATTAGGTCTGCATAATTTTGCCTATCAAATTATTTCTAAATGTTCGACAATGATCTCATACATATATGAGTCATATTACAACTCGCCATGTCATCTTACAATGATTTTACAATTAATTACAAAATATATTATCAACAAAATTCTTATCGGCCAGAGTGCTGATATCCATCCTTTCACTGCCGGTGTTCTGTGTGCCAGTGTAGAGTTTGTCGTTGCCGGTGCCGGTATATTTGTCTTGTTGTTATCATATGATTGCAAGGTTTCCATCAATGACAAAACCTTCAATCACCTACAATTTCTCATTGGAGTGTGCATTTGCCAACAATCTCCCCCTTTGGCATTGATGGCAACACTCATGAGAAAAAAAGTGTTCAAAAATGATATCTAAAAAATAATCTACCAAAAATGTCTTACCAGAACGGTATGCTCAAAACTGTGTGCTCCCCCTGAGAAGATGAACCATTTTTCTCATTCCTCTACTCCCCCTTTGACATCAATGACAAAGGTTGTCATTCGCTGTCAGTGGAGTCCTACCTGAATTCTTGTAACCGGTGGGTTACAATCTGAAAAATGTCTGTCAAAACTAGATTTATTCCATTGTTGAATGTTTTGCAGTCTTTTATGGCTTCTTGAGTCCTCTGCACTGTACCGGTGAGTATGTGCATTTTCTCTTCCGATGTCTTTAGTCTGGGAACCAGAGCCTCAGATATTTCTTTTCTCAAAGAAATAAGATACTCTAGTCTTGGACCAAGTCTGCATTTTAAGTCCTTTGCTTTGTCCTTTATTCTTAGTTTTTCATTTTCTAGTTTCTTGTTTTTCTCTTCATGCACTGCAATTTTCTTCTCTAATTCCAAAAATGAGTCTGATGTTCCAATCAGATTATCAACAATATTATTAATCTTATCCTGTGCTTTTTTGATTTCTTTGTCAAGATCCTCTATTAATACATCCGTTTTGCAAGTGTCCCTGTACAATTTCTTGAAGTCAAGAATGATTTCACTAAGTTTTGGTAAAAGAGTATCCATTTCCTCTTTGTTCTTATTCACAATTTCCATAAAGAGTTTCTCTTTCTCTTTTATCATTCTTTCCTTAAATGTATCCTCATTTATTTTGTCCAGTGTTATTAGGTTGCCAGTTATATACTTAGACAATGTGTCTAATTGGCTCAAAGAATCTTTATTCTCAACACTACACTTTGGTGCTATCATCTTCAAAATTGGTAAAGTGTCATCTATAGCCTTATAGGCTTGTGCATTGTACTCTGTTATTTTCTTTATTGAATCTAATAAGACCTCAGCTACATTAGTAGGTCTAAATTTTGTCATGGCTGTACCAGATGTTTGTCCAATAGTTTTTACAATCTGTAATCCGCCGGTTGTAGTTATAGCTTTGCTTTTTTCTTTCTTAGGAGGATCTATTTGAGTTTTAATTTCTACAAACAAAATTTTAGGCTTTTCATTTTGCGTCGGTGGCACTGTCCCTGTCTATACCTATGAAGGAACCTGTTGCTCTACCTATTTCTCTGTGTTGTCCACTGTCGGTTTTTCCTTTATGTTGCCTGTTGCCGGTGACTCAGTTGGTTTTTCAGTTTCAGTAGTTTTTGGTGGCTCAGTGGATGCATCAGTATGCACATCTGTGGTTTTTGCCTTTCTAGTGTCTGGGGGTTCACTTGATCCTTCAGTTTGTTTTAGTTCCCCAATTTCAATGTTTTCTATTGCAATATTTCCTGTCGGTGGCTCTGTTGCCACATTTGATTTCTCAATTGATTCCTTATCCACCATAATATTGACTTACTGAGTGTTAATGTTCACTATATATAACACCTAAGAATTAGGATTTGTATCCTCATGTGGTGTGTCCATACTCTCAGTTGCCAGTTAATTGTCAGTAGTGTCTACTGGTGGAGTATCTAGAGGTAGTGGGGATAAGTTGTCTATTATCTTTATACTGGGAGGTCCACCTACCTTACCTTTTCCTTTGTAACTGTCCTTTTGATATACCTTGAAGGTTTTAGGTTTTTTATACTCTTCCTATTTCTCTTTTTCTACAAGGAATATGTCCCATGCATCTGTTGTTTCCTCTGTTACCTGATTCACTCTTCCTGCCATCAGTGCTATATGCAGGTGAGTAGTTGAGAATACTGACTGGTTAGCCTTAGAGATTAATTTATTTATCTCATTAGGTGAGTTAACAGGGTGCACTGCAAGTAGTTTTTCAATCTTTATTTTCTTATCTAGCTCAACAATAGCTACTCTTCTAGCTTCTAGTCTATTATATAGATCAGTCGGTATTTCATCAACAACTTGCATCAAAAATTTCTTGAAAATATCTAAGTGTAAGATTACACTATTCTCTACTTTCTCTTTGTCATCAGCGGATAGTGTGTCATATAATTTGTTGATGTTCTTCAACTTTCCATCCTCTGTAATTTCACTCAGAAGTTTATCAATGGGAGCAATAGTTTGTTGTGCCTTCTTCTTAGGAGTCATCTTCTTTTTCTTTGGAGTTAATTTCTTTGCTGGGGGCCTCGCTGCCTGTAGCTTCTGTCTTGTCCTCTTTGGTGTAGGAGAAGGTGTCGGTGAAGGTTTTCTTTCCTTTCAACTCTCCTAAATACAATAGGTATGTCACTTTCTGAAGAATTTCCAACCGGTGAAAGGTGAGTTTCCGGTTGAAGTGCTTCCAACTCACTTTCAGTTATACTGGTTTGTTCTAGCACATCTTCTTTAATAGCTTTTGACTGCCAAGTTCCTTTTCTAACAGTTACCTCAACCTTCTTAACTCTTTTCCTTGATTCAATTTGACTTTTTATAGTTTCAACACTACCAAATACTTTTTCTTCCAGTTCCTTGGGAGCTTCCAAGAGGACTTTTGCATAAGTTTCTATTATGTTTTCATCAATCCCATACCCCATTTGAGTAACCAGATGGTTCTAGGAATAGCTGCCTCCATCCAAATTTCATCTTTCATGATCAAAAAAACATATTTCCTTTTGGTACTTATCCACAATAGCTTGTGATAGCTTGTTTTCATTCGATCCTTTAGTGTTTGAAAGAGCTCATTTATGGTTTTCTCCCTATTCTCTCCCATATTGTTCAACAATTCTGATAGTTGTTTTCCTACCGGTATATCAAAACCAAATTCTTTAGCACCAATACCGGGTACTTGTTTGGTTATGTATAGCATCAGACAAAAAGTAGGTTTCCAAATCTGAATGTTCCTTTCTTTTCCCTTGTGATCTTTCCTAGATTGTCTATTAGCTCATCTTTAAGCCATTCACATATGTCTATCCTTGCATTATCATTTACCATATCATAGGAACTCTTAATACATAGGCTAGAAACTGAGTTTAACCTATTTGCATGTGTGGCCTTGTAACCTAAGATCATAATGATAAATCTGATATTTGTATCCTTTACATCGATTACCCTTAGTGATCTTTTATCAAATGTTGCACCGGTTAGGTTTGTCAGTAAGTCATTTGAGACCTTCTTAGTTTTTCCAGGTCTATTGCCGATGGAGGATAACCTTGTTACTGCCCTTACCACTTCTTTTGTGATCTTGTGAATAGAGTCTAACTAGAAAAGTTCACCATGTACTCTGCTTAACACAATCCTTATGATATCCTTGGGGAAATCCAGGATAGTAAGTATTTCAGTGAAACCTAGTGTTTCTACTATCTTGTGTTTAAGTTTGACATTTATGGATTCATCATAGATTACAGTCTCATACATATTTTTAATTTCATCATCACCCAGTTCATCAATATGAAAATGTATATACATTCTAGGGTCTTTAGCATATACTACTCCTTTAGGGATTTGGGAGAATGCACCTATGCTGTCATCTTTCTTAGCAATTTTGGGAACTAGCTGAAAAACGGGTCTAGGTCGCTTAAAAACTTCAACAACAGTAGGGTTTGCAATAAATTCAGGAGTGGATGAAGATGCCATAGCTATAAATACCTCAATTTGCCTTAAGGAAGAATGCTTTGATGGATTATTTCACTTCTCTGCTTGGAGTACCTTTACTCAGGAATTTTCACACTCTCAAAGATTTGAATGCTTGGTGAATGAAAAAGAGCCAAAAAAATTTCTTTATAATGTTATTTTTGCCAACTATCACATTTAATGCTTGTCAGTTAAGTCACAACTTAAGTCATCTGTTGGTATAGAAGTAATTTCAACTTGTCACCATCAACCGAGGGAATAATAGCATGTTTTTCATTTTGATGCTAAACCCCTAGAAGAATTTTCTTGAGTTAGATGAGAAGTCTCCTACCAGTGGAGTGTTACTCTGTTCTACTAGTGGAGGTGTAATCATATCAACATTCTGATCTGACTTTCTGATCCATTGTTTTGAAAATTCTTTCTTTACCTCTTCAACTTTTTCTTTCAAACTAGGACCTTTGTTATTTGCTGGTGATGCCTTACTTCTGCAAAATTTAGCAATATGTCCAATCTTGTTACAGACATAACAAGTCACATTGTTCTTTTGAATAGCTTTCCCATATCCTATGCTGGTATGTGTTCTGCATTGATTAGATAAGTGCCCAAATCTTCCACAAACATAACATCTCACATTCATTCTGCAATTTTCCGAATTATGACCAATTTTGTTGTATTTAGAATATTGACCGGTGGGTGTATTAGTGTTCTAATAATTTCTAGATCTACATTGATTTTCTCTATGACCATACTTGTTACAGTTATAGCATTTGCCATTAAACTTGTAAGCAGTAGGTTGTCTTACCAGTTTGCTATGATCATGATTGTTTGCAGTACCGAAGATTTCACCAACTTCAAAACCAAGGCCATTTGTATCACCATTAGGTTTCTGATTCTTCAGCATGTCACCAAGTTCTTATGAACTTTTCTTGAATTTTTCTTTGTGATGATTTGTAGCAGTTAGTTCACTTTCCAAAATTCCTTTTTGTCTTATAAGTTCAATTCTATCATTTTGTGTGTGCATTAGATCTGTCTTCAACATATCATTTTCATGACTAAGTCTTGTGTTTTCATTTCCAGCATCATTTAGTCTTCTGGCCAAGTCTTCTTCATTCTTCTTCCTATCTTCAATTTCTTTACAAAATCTCATATTCATATCCTGCATCTCATTCTGTGTTGTACTGATCTCTTGTCTTAGCTTGTTTACTTGATCATTAAGAGCTTCCTTTTCATCATTCTCATTCTGTATCTTTTCACAAAGTTCTCTTCTCTTATTTATTGCAATGGTAAGATTTTCTTGAAGTGCTTGAATGATATCCTGAGTAGCCTTTAGATCATATTCAAGTTTGATATTCTTCACCTTTTCTGCATCATAGTCTGAAAGAGTTGTTTTCAATTGTTCTCTCAATTTTTCCATCTCTACTGGTGACAAGATCTTCCTCAAGCTATTAGGCTTATGAAAATAGAGGACCAGGTTCTGCTACCAATTTTTAGGATTCCCAAAGATACTAAGAGGGGGGGGGGGGTTGAATGAGTATCTAACCAGTTTGTGAATTTACTTGATTTAAAACATGTAAAGCATATCAATACTGTGTACCGGTAAACCAAAAATAATGCAGTAAATAAGAATAACAACAACCACATGAAAAGAACACCATAACATAGTAGTTTAACAAGGAAACCCGGTGTGGGAAAAACCTCAGTGGGATTTGTGACCCACAATATTCACTTACTGGCCAATAAGGGAATATTACTGTTTTACAAGAGGGGCCTGCACATGCAGGAAGGCCAAGTGCCTAGAGCTCACTGCTCAATTACAAAGGAAGTCACACTGACTTACACAAATGGATTATACAAATCCAATGTCTTGTACTGCTTCAAATTAGCATTTTCTATGCCAGATCCAATACTGGTTTTAGCTTTGCTTCATACATAAACCCTTAACCTATAATTCGCATATTAGGTCTGCATAATTTCACCTATCATATTATTTCTAAATATTCTACAATGATCTCATACATATATGAGTCATATTACAACTCACCATGTCGGCTTACAATGATTTTACAATTAATTACAAAATATATTATCAACAAAATTCCTATTGGCCAGAGTGTTGGTATCCATCCTTTCATTGTCGGTGTAGAGTTTGTCATTTCTAGTGCCGGTATATTTCTCTTACCGGTATCATATGATTGCAAGGTTGCCATCAATGAAAAAACCTTCAATCACCTACAATTTCTCATTGGAGTGTGTATTTGCCAACAAATATATGAATCAATAATGAACAATCCTTTAGAAACCAAACCTCTGGAAATATTTAGATATGAAATTATCCTTGAATCTCTATCTCAAGCAACCAACTTCATAGCAAGCACCACACACTTTATCTATCAGACCTTCACATCACTAAATTTTTTAAATGATATAATCATGTAAGTGAAATATACATATTGATCTACATACTCATATCCACCATCAACATTGATTTTCTCTTCTATATATACCATCTTCTTGATTGGAAACATGAATTAGGTTAGTCGAAGTAGAGGGATAACATAGGTGATTTCAAAGTGGCCATCAACACATGAGTATGGTGAATGTGATACAATTAGGAGATACAAAGGACCTAAAAACAACATATCAATTCTTTCTAAGTAGTTCAAAACAATTCACACTCTACCACACATCCTTCAAGGTTGGCAACAAGGTAATGTATAGATACAGCAATCAACACACTATAAGTCAACCCAAAAAATACTTTCTAGATGAATAGGCTCAATGTGGATCCCTAAAAACCAAGGTAGAACTCCAAATCAATGAAACATAGTCTGGAAAGAAAGGAGAGACACCCAAAGTTTCATCGCAAGCATAAAATTAGCATTTGCAGGTCATATCAAAGCAGTTTGCTTGAAACACCCATTCCAGTCATAATGCAACATCAAATAGACCACCTAACATGATGCAAAACACACTAGAACATTCCTTGAACATGCAACAATATTCTCAAATCCTTCTTTTATCTTTCCATAACAAGAGTATATTGGCACAACACAACTAATATAGATTATCCCATTCTGAAGAACCAATCAAACATAGAACACATTACCACATCAACACCTGATAATTGAACTAAGACACAACACAAATATTATAATTTGTCCTCAAATCTAAAACACATGAAACACTAATGGAAAGAAATGTACAACATTTTCTAGACCAATTATGATAAACAACCTAGTTGTTAGTCAATTGCAATCACCAACTATATTAGTTGCAACACCAAGGACCTAAAAAGATAGGTTTTCAATGTCTACAAAGCATAAACATTATATTCAAATATGTAAAAATATGTAAGGCCATATTTGTTGGCAATAACAAGAAAGGAAAACTAAGGGGTAGGGGGGGGGGGGGTGAATTAGTTTTCACCGGATTAAACCAATTAAGCACAATCTCAAATCTGATTAACTGCACCAAAAAGAAAGATAACAACAATAATAGAAACACACATAACACCAATATTTTTTATGTGGAAATCCCGGTTAAGGGAAAACCCATGGTGGGAACCTATCAACAATGAGATGATACTCTATAGTAGTATGGGTAAATATTACAATAGGGAATGCACATGCATTCAAGCACACTTCCTAGAGCTCACTGCTCAAATTACAATAACCCAGAAGGCTACAACCCTCAATGAAGGTTATATTGGCATTATACACTCTAATGAGAATAGTTGATGTTGTCATTGATGAAAACCAACTAGAAACCAACTGACAATAGGTTTCTCCGCATGCATCAGCATCATAGACATCATGCACCGACAGGCACCAGCAGACACTTTCACCGACATCCAGATCACACCAGAAATGAAGTATACCGACACTTAGGATGACATGGGATAAATTTTTGCATATAAGAATTATATTGTAAATAAAATTAATTATTTGTAAGTCGACTTGGTATATTTTAAAGACTCGTATATGTATGAGATCTCATAGGTCATTTTGAAAAAAATTGTAAAAATATAATAGGATATTATTGTATGAGGTGATATAGTGGACAACAAAGGTTTTAACTAAGCTTAAACCGGTACTGAACCAAGCATTTGAGATGCTATTTTGAGCAGTACATTATATTAGATATAATTATCCATATTGTAGTTAGTGAGACTCTTTTGAGCAGTGTGCTCCAGGCAGTTGGCCTTCCTGCATGTGCAGGTCCTTATTGTAAGTAGTATTTATTCATATTAGCCACTGAGTAAATATTGTGGGTCACAAATCCCACCAAGTTTTTTCCCACACCGGGTTTCCTTGTTAAAATATCTTATGTTATGGTGTGCATATATGTTGTCTCTGTTATTTCTGTTTACTGCACTATTTCTTGTTTACTGGTACACTATTTTGGGCTGCAAAGTTATGAATGAGTTCAAATATTTAATAAACCGGTTAGACACTGATTCACCCCCTCCCCCCCCTCTCAATGTCTTTGGGGCTATCATTGAATCTAACAATTGGTATCAGAGCCTGGTCCTCTATTTGCAAAAGCCTAACAACTTGAGGAAGATTCTGAAACCGGTACAGATGGAGAACTTAATAAAATAGTTGGAAGGAGCTCTTGAATATTTTGATGCAAAAAAATTGAAGAATATCAAACTTGAATATGATTTGAGGACTACTAAGGAATTCATTAAAGGACTTCAGGAGAACCTGGTTATAGCACAAAATAAGAGAAAAGAACTTCATGAGAAAATGCAGAAACAAGATGATGAAAAGGAAATTCTTAGTGATATTGCAAACAAGTTGAGACAAGAGAACACTAACATGAGAAATGAAATGCAGGACTTAACCATGAGGCTATGTAAGGATCTTGAAGATAGAAAGAAGAATGAAGAAGACTTGACTGGGAGACTTAATGATGGAGGTAATGAAAATCTGAGACTTTGTCATAAATTGATATGCTAAAGACAAATCTGATTCACATGCAACATGATAAAGATGAGCTTGTGAGACAAGTTGGAATTCTTGAAAATGAGTTGATCACTACAAATGAACACAAAGACAAATTCAAGAAAAGTTCAGAATGATTTGATGACATGCTGAAAAGACAAAAACCTAATGGAGATACAATTGGACTTGGATTTGAACATGGAGAAAGTTTTGAGACTGCAAACAATCAAGATCATAGTAAACTGGTAAGACAACCTAATTCTTATAAATTCAATGGGAAATGTTTCAATTGCAATAAATTTAGTCATAGAGAAAATCAGTGCAGGTTTAGAAATAATCAGAATATAAACCTACCCACTGGTCAATGTTCCAAATGCAATAAAGTTGGTCACAATTCAGAAAATTGCAGAATGAATGTGAAATACTATGTTTGTGATAGATTTGGGCATTTATCTAATCAATGCAGAACATAAATTGGTCAAGGAAATGGAAAAGCTATTTAGAGGAATAATGTAACTTGTTATGCATGTAACAAGATTGGACATATTACAAAATTTTGTAGAAGCAAGACTATACCGGCGAACAATAAAGGATCTAATGTGAAGGAAAAAGAAAAGGTAAATGAAATAAAGTAAGAATTTTCAAAACAATGGATTAAGAAGGGAGATTAGAAAGTTGATGAATCTATCTCTGCACCGGTAGAACATAGTAACCCTCCACAAGTAGGAGATTATTCATCTAGCTAAGGAATAATCCTTACGGGGTATTGGAGCAAATTGAAAATCATGCATTTTACCCTTGGTTGATGGAAAGAAGACACATTTCTTCTTTATCGGTAGATATGTTAAGTTTTCACTTAACCGACGAGCATTTAATGTAGTTTTTGAAGAACTTTTTGGTTATATAACACCAAAAAACCCTAATTTTGACTCACCAAGCATTCAAGCATTCAGAGAGCGCGAAATTGAGCAAGGGCATTCTAAGGCAAAATAGTGAAGTGATTTCCAAGCATTCAAATTTTGAGTAAGAGGTATTTATCTTTCAAAATGGCATCTTCATCTTCTGCACCTGAGTTTATTGCAAACCCTACTATGGTATAAAACGTTACGCACCCTAGGCTCATGCTTAAAATCATCCCTGAAATTGCCAAGCAAGATGATTCTATTGGAGCATTTTTGAAAATTCCGAAGGGAGTCGCTTTTGCCGAAGACCCTAGAATCTACATTCACTACAACATAGAAAACCTAGAAACCGATGATTTGGAGAACATGTATAGTGGTGTCATTACTGATGAACAAGGTTTAATCAAACTAGAGCATAAGATAGTTCAAGACTTAGGATTCATTGAGATACTAAACATACCTGAATTTCCTAAGGAAGTAATCTATCTAGTTCTGAGTAGAGTTCATGGAGAGTTCATGTGGCTTGACTATTTTTTCAAAATCTCTAAGGAAGCAATTAAGGCAGTTACTGGTTTACCCTCAACCAGTAGTAGGCCTAACAAAACTAAGAGGATACCTAACAAGGGAGTTATGGAGTTAACTAGAGCTACATCCAATAGTAGATCTCTTAGGGTTAATGACATTACTGATGCAAATGTTAGATATGTGAGTATGGTACTTGGCTATAGAGTAACACATGCAAATAGATTGAATTCGGTTTGTAGCCTTTGTATTCATAGTGCATATGAGATGGTAAAGAACAACACTAAAATTGATGTTTGTGAATGGCTTAAAGATGAATTAATAGACAACCTGAAAAAGATTAAGCGTGACAAGAAAGGGACATTTTGTTTTGGCAACCTTCTTGTGTGTCTAATGCTTTACTTCACTAAAGAGATACCTGATATTGGTCATAAGGACTTTGGATATGGCATCCTGGTAGGCAAACAAATCAAGGAAGCTTTCACCGATATGGGAACTGACTGTGACAAGGTCATAATAGATTACTTCAAAACATTTCAAACCAAAATGAAGGCAAGAGATTGGTTACCACAGAGCATAGTTGATAAGTATGACAAGCAAATCTGCTTTGTAATTAAACATTATGAGACATGGATGGAAGTAGTTAGCCCTAGAACTATATGGGCTACTAAAATTGGTGATGAAGTTGATTTACACATTTTGGAAACATATGCAAAAACATTACTTGAAGCACCTAGAGAACCAACTGAAGAAACTTTTGGAAATGCCAAGACCATTGAGAGTGTTGTTACAATGCAAAAACAGAGAAAAAGAAGAGAAAATATTATAAGAGATGCATCCAAGATGGCCAAGGAGGTCAAGGAAAATGTGATGAACATAAATGGTATATCCACCAGTGATCTAGAAGGATTGAAACCGGAAGCTCATGTTTCACCAGTTGTCACTTCTTCTGATACCGACAGTGGAAAAGCAGCTGAATTCAAGAGAGTACAAAGGAGGAAGAGAAAACCTTCACCGATACCCTCTCCTTCTCCCAAAAAGAATAGAACGCTGAGGAATATGCAACAGGTAGTTAGGGAACCCAAGAATAAGCTTACACCAAAAAAGAAATAGACACCAATTACCCCTACTCTGGAAGAACTATTGAATGAGATAACACAAGAAAGAAATCTATCGAATATGAACAAATTGTATAATTCTTTTAAGTATTCTGACAGGGAAACAATAGAAGAGAGCATAATTTTACATCTTGACATCTATAAGAAAGTTTTAATTGAGGTTGTGGATGTTTTACTTAATGATACTTATCTGAGACTTGAGGCTAAATGACTATCAGTGATGGAACCTGATAAGAAGTTGAAAGTTGAAGCATTGTTGGCGGTACATCCTGTAAATTCAAAAGAGGAAATTGATGGATTAATCTCTAAAGAAAACCGGTCAGTATTTATCAGTGGACATCGGCAAGTGAGCCTAATGGTTGGTAGAGTTAAGGATATTGCTGATGAGACTGTAGATAAATGGGATATATTCTTTGTTGAAAAGGAAAAGCAAGAAGAAAGAAGCAGACCGAAAATGGACAAGACCTTTAAGGTATATCAAAAGGATAAGGGAAAAAGAAAAGTTGGTGGTGTTCCTTAAATAAAGATTACAGATAATCTTCCACCTCTAGCTTAGAATATCCCACCGATACATTCAGACAGTCCACCTGATATGGGAACTGAAAAATGTTACTCTTGATAACACTAACCTAGATTCTGAGATTCTTTTTTCAATGAACGTTGATAAACAAGATATTAACATTGTTGTAGACAAGGAAACTGCAGAGGTTAAGGCAAATGATGCTAAAATTAGTGAGATCTCTGAGTCACTGACACAAACTATTGAATCTCATAACACTGAGAAACTGACACAAGCTAAGCAACTGGAGACTAAGATACCAATAGAATATAAAGGAACTAATACTGAGAAACAATCTGAGGAAAAGGTTCATGTTGAGTCTAAGAAACCAATAGTTGTAGAGGTGCTTAATCAAACTGAAAAACCAAAGGAAGCAGAAGAAATAACACATACAGAGAAACCGGTAGACAATGTGAATAAAGAGGAAGGAGTTGATGGAAATAAGGAAGAAATAGTGAAGGTAACTAGAGAAAAATCTATTGAGAGGAAAGCTATTTCTAAACCGAGCACATCTACAGGTCAATTTAGACCAACTAATGTAACAGAGGTTCTATTGGATTCCATTAAGAGAATAATAGATTGTAATGCCTTAGCATTTAAGGCTATTTATAACACAACACCTATCTTGAAAATGATTGCACCTACCTGTAATATAGATCACATTAATGATTCTTTAGGTAAATTGGACACATTGTCCAAATTCATTGTTGATAATGTCATAACTATAGATAAGGTGAATGGGGATACTATAAAGGAAAGAGTAGATAAAGAGAAAGAAGAATTATTTGAGAAAACCATCAAAAACTATAATGAGCATATGGATTGATTAATACCAGTACTCAACTCAACACTTTTGGAGTATAAGGAGCTATATAGAGAAGCATGTAAGCCTCACTGTTTGAAAGAGGACATAGATGAGGAAATCAAGAAGACACAAAAAGAGATTGATGACATTACAAATAATATGATAGGTTCTTTGGGACTTATCTTAGTTTTTTAGTAGGAAATGGCATTTTTCGAAGAGAAGTTAGAGAAACTTGAGAAAGAGAAAGCAAGGTTAAGGTCAAAAGCCCGAGAACTTAAAAGTAAAATTGGTCCAAAATTGGACTGTCTCATTACTCAGCGGATTGAGCTATCAAAGGCAATAGTTCAAGGAGAACAATCACCAGAGCAAAAAATACACTATGTAACTGGCATGATCCTACAGACTGAGACCATTCTCTCTGACAACACAAAATTCATGCAAAACCTAAATCTAGTTTTGGCAGACATTTTTCAGATTCTAACCAACCAGTTACAAGCGATGAGGTAACATTTTTTTTTTGTATTCTTTGATTCTTTTTGACATCCTTTGTCATTGATGTCAAAGGGGGAGTAATATTAGTATGGAGAAAAATAATTGCACAGAGGAGATCACTTGCTCAGGGGGAGCACACATTTTTTATCAAATTTTGGAGTGCACTTTTGGATAACAGTTTTTTGGATTTTTCTCATGAGTGTTGCCTTCAATGCCAAAGGGGGAAACAATTGACATTCTACACTCTAATGAGAATAGTTTATTTTGTAATATATGGCAACCAACTAGCAACTAACCAACAATAGGTTTCTCCACATGTGTCATTATCACAGACATCATGTATCGGTAGGCACCGGCACCGGCACCAGCAAGCACTTTCATCGACATCCAGATCACACTAGAAATGAATTATACTGGCACTCAGGCCGACATGGGATAAAGTTTTTCTTATAAGAATTATATTATAAATGTAATTAAATATTTGTAAGCTAGCTTGGTATATTGTAAAGACTCGTATATTTATGAGATCTCATAGGTCATTTTGAAAAAAAATGTAAAAATGTAATAGGAAATTATTGTATGAGGTGATATAGTGGACAATGAAGGTTTTGACTAAGCTTAAACCGGTACTAAACCAATCATTTGAGATGCTATTTTGAGTAGTACATTATATTGGATTTAGTTATCCATATTGTAGTCAATGAGACTCTTTTGAGCAGTGCGCTCCAGGCAGTTTGCCTTCTTGCATGTGCAGGCCCTTATTGTAAGTAGTATTTATTCATATTGGCTAGTGAGTAAATATTGTGGGTCACAAATCCAACTAAGGTTTTTCCCAAACCGGGTTTCCTTGTTGAAATATCTTGTGTTATGGTGTGCATTTATGTTGTCTCTATTATTTCTATTTACTGCACTATTTATTGTTTATCGGTACACTATTTTGGGTTGCAAAGTTATAAATAAGTTCAAATATTTAATAAATCAATTAGACACTGATTCACCCCCCCTCTTAGTGTCTTTGGGACTGTCATTGAATCTAACAGGTTCACTACCTTACAAATATGATTGGACTACAATTCAGAAAGGATGAACTACAAAGATAGCATCTGCTAATACCTGATGACAATTTCGGTTAAGCTCTAATGTATTCCCTTTACCAATCTCTTCTCAACACACCACACTAAAAGATGAATTCACGTGATTGCACATACACCACTCTCTGATAATGCAAACTCAACAACAAACACCAAATTATATGATACACCCATTTATACAAATTATCAACCTTGACTACAAGGTCGGCCAAACCCTTAACACCTAATTACAAAATTATATCACACAATACATAAACCAACCACCGAACTAATACAATGTCATAGACAACATAGCATAGACCTAAATCATCTTCTCAAACACACACCACCGGAAATCTCACCAACATCAACCGCAACACGTTACATCACCAAAATACTGCATAACACAAAGAATATGACCGGACCAAGAAGATCATCAATAACTCGCACAATAATCAATGTGGACCATCAAAACAAATAGTACATGATTAAAAAACACCAAGAAGAATGTTAGAACCATCCACAATAGCTACACCAACACCACTTATTCAAATCTTCATTGATCAATACGTTAATACTGAAGAACACTTAATCAACAACAATTCAGATAAGAAAGATAGTTTTCAGAGCACCAAATCACAAACCATTTGAAATGAAGATACACATGAACATCCCAAACACTCCCAAATCTGCAACACAAGACATGATCATCCCAGAGCACAATGGATCAAATAGCGAAATACTACAATACTGAACACTGAAAACTAGTCTCCATACCGTAATCCTCAACTCAATCAAATCACCACATAGCATCATGGAATCAATAAAGAATGAAGTAGAGACCCTAGATATACTTCATAGAAAACCAAACATTTCTCTGCAATACCACTACACAGAAATATGTTAACATAATGACAACAACATATCCTAGCAGCAACAATATCCAACAATCTTCCCTTTTGGCATTGATGGCAACATATGAATGTGAAAAACAATCAATGCAAAGGAATAAATCCACACCAAAAAATTCCAATAGACTCCCCCTAAGATCATGCACACAAATCTCCAAAGATAAGGTATTTTTTCACATGCTTCTCTCCCCCTTTGATAACAATGCCAAAGATATAAACTGATCAAGCTTCTCTCTCCCAAATGACATAATCTCTCCCTCTAGGATAAACTCACAACTTTGACCAACACACTAACTACTTCGGCTGAGTAGAAGCATCAACTCATCAACTCAGATAAAGAGATAAGATGGTGAAGTCCACTGGATTGATGCATCTCAATGCACCTAGTTCTCATTAGGAGGGCCAAAGACCCCTAACTTGTCTCTAAAGTACATAAATGTATCTGCAAGCAATGTCATAGTGAAAATATCTGCAATCTGATCTTTTGTAGATACATACTCTATTTTTACTTCTTCATTGCTTACTTTCTCCCTCAAGAAATGATACTTAATTGATATATTCTTTGTCTTAGAGTGCGGTACCGAATTCTTGGAAATATTAATAGCAATTGAATTGTCACAGTAAATAATGGTAGGCACATCATACAAAACTCTAATGTCTTTCAACATCTACTTCATCCAAAACTCGAGTATAGTTGCTAGCAACAACAATGTATTTAGTTTCAATAGTAGATAGAGATATAGCATCTTGTTTCTTACTTGCACATGAAACCAACTTATTCTCCAAAAAGTGATGCAAAGGCCTACCCAAACTCCTAATGACAAGCCCAAACAAGGTTAGGCTAGTGACCCCCTAACTAAACACAAGGTTCTTGCAAGGAAGGACTCTGCCCCTTGGATGTAACTACACACACATTCAATAAGATAGGCCTACTCAAGAGGAGTAAAAGGCTTCAACTCCTCAAACATGCTTTACCGGTGACCTCTACTCCTTGGGGTTTTCAATTTGGACAACACATGTCATCTAAGGATTCTTTCAAACACTGGTTTTGGTTTAGAGCATCGATTCCTTATACCTCCTTTGTAAACCTATCCCTCGGCTTGTAGCCCTATTTGACGATAGAATGGATCTTATCTTCAAAATGTTCAGCACACCCATACAAAAAAATTATCATTTCAGACACCCTTTTGGAAGTTGTATTGATCCCTAAAATGGTTTGGCTAGATCTACAATTACAAGGTCTATTCCCTTCAGAGGTTAAGAGACCTAATAAGGGAAATTAGCCATATTTTCCAAAGCAACTACCTTTACCAGTACACCAAATGAAAAAAAAATTTATGGGAATGTGGGGGATAGTGAGAAACCTCTAATTCCAAGTTTGCATTCCTAGGATCCACCACTATGACAACTTATGATGACTATCCTAAATTGTGTCCTAGGTAGTCACATAGAGATGCCTACCTAATCTTGTTCCTTTCTCCACACAACAAAGTTTTCCCTATAGAAAACCATAAAAACACTAAATTACAATGGCTTATCCTACATCCCTCCAAAGGAAGAGTCTTCTAATAGACTGGAGTGCAAGATAAGGCCACTTTTGTTCAAAACACTCTCCAAACCCTCAATTTTTGGGTTATAGTCAGAAAAATGGAGGGTTCTCTCTACTCTGGAATAGTTAAGACCTTAGACATCCACAAAAATAAATCTATTCCATCTCTCTATCTACTCCATGGATGGTGTGATTCAAATAAATCCGTATAGGCACATGCAACTCCTGCAAACTCAGAATTTCTGGGAAAACTAAAGTATTTTGTGTATTATTGCTTAACAAATTTCAACTACAATAACAACAACCTTGGGAATAGTGTCCAAAAGGCTTATAAAACTCTCCAACAATTTCCCACCAAATTTTGGAGTAGGTTGGAGCCATTGAAAGGCTTCACCCAATCGATTTACAAAAAGTTGCACTTTTGCACTCAAAAGTTGCATTTGTTTCAATTTTGCACAAAAAGTTGTCATACTCTCTAATGTTGGGATCCACATACATGGACCAACAAAACACACATAAAACATGTCTAAAACCTATCAAACATAAATCTAAACCATCTATTACCCCTTTTTACCACATTGTCCCAATTGGCTTCTCAAATTGCCTAATTGGTGACATGGGCTTACATGGTGAGGTTTATTGCATACATGAAACACAAGACAGACTAAGACACCCTAATGATCATATTATTCATCCTTAGGGTCATGAATAGCTTGTTGATGAGGTGCTCCTACACCATACTCCCTGGGAGAAGAGATCTCAAGCCCACTCAAGATCAGAGTTTGTACATCTCCACTATGATTAGATATTTGCTCACTTGTCATCCAAACTACCTCATGGTTTGGTTTGTCCCGCCAAGCCACCAATTATTCAATGTACTCCTTGTTCCTTGTCTTCTTTGTGACTCTAGTGTCTAACACTTTGCTCAACTTAGGTGATTCCTTCCTTGCAATGTCATTGTCTATTGCAACCTGCATTGGATCTTCTTCTTCATTGCCATCACCTTTAAAAAGTGTAAGATCACACACATTAAAAATGGGTGATAATCCAAGATAAGGAGGAAGTTGGATCTCATAGGCATTTTGTCCACACTTTTTCAATATCTGACATAGTCCAATCTTCCTCTGCATGATTTTGGTGTATTTGCCTTTTGGGAGTCTCTCTTCCTTCAAATGTACCCATACCAAAACCCCAACATTAAATTGTACATCTCTCTTCTTCTTATCAAATTGAGCCTTATACTTCACTTTAGATTGTTAGATATGAAACTTGACTTGGTCATGCACCTCTTTGATGGTTGATGCAAAAGCTTCACCATCTGCACTAATGGGCTCTTTCTTGGGTAAATCTGTTAACTCCAATACTCCTCTTGGGTGGATGCCATAAATAATCTGGAAAGGAGATTTACTGGTACTATTTATGGTGTCAATGTTAGAGAACTTTGCCTATGACAAAATGTTATCACACTTCTCTCCATGTTACCTTGACAAAAACCTTAATAGGTTTCCCAATGACCTATTGACAACTTCAGTCCGCCCATCCATTTGAGAATGGTAGGCTGATGAGAAAGCTAGGTTAGTCCCCAAATTCTTCCAAAGAGTCATCCAAAAGTGACCTATGAACTTCACATCTCTGTCTGAAACAATGTTTAGGGGCAATCCATGTATCTGGACTATCTCTTTGAAGAATAGGTTTGCAACATATGATGCATCACAAGAAGTCTTACATGGCAAGAAATGAGCCATTTTACTAAACCTGTCCACCACTACAAAAACACTACCAAATCCTCTCCTTGTCCTAGGTAGACCCAACACAAAGTCTATATTTATGCTCTCCCATGGCCTAGAAGGAATGGGTAAGGGCTGATACAAACCTGCATTTGTAGATTTCTCCTTGGCTTTCTGACATATAACACATGTCTCCAAAAAATTTCTTACATCTGCCTGCAATTTAGGCTAGACGTAATGTCTCTTCACAAGGTCTCGGGTCTTGTCAAGTCCAAAATGACTTGCCATAGATCTACAATGCTTCTCCCTAGTAATATTCAACCTCATGGAACACTTAGGAATACACAACTGCACTCCTTTGAACAACAATCCATCTTGTATTAGAAACTCATAAAACTCAATATGATACCCATCACCAAAAGTTTCACATACCTTGTAGACATCTCCAAAGTCTTCATCAGCAATGTACATACTCTTCAAGGAATAAATACCAACACTCTCCATCTTATTTTAGTTGACAGTTAAGAGCCTCCTGCTCAAAGCATCAGCAACTTTGTTCTTGACTCTCTTCTTGTGTTTGAGGGTGAATGTGAAGGCTTGCAGGGTCTCTACCCACTTCATATGCTGGTGGTTTAGCTTCTCTTGGCTATTTATGAAACTGAGTGCCTGATTATCAGTAAAAAACTACAAACTCCTTAGGAAATAAATAGTGCCTCCACTTCTTCAAAGACTGTACTAGATCATAGATCTCCAAGTCATAAGATGAGTATCTCTTATTGGCATCATTTAGCTTTTCACTGAAAAAACCAATAGGCCTTCCTTCCTGACTGAGCACTGCTCCAATATCCATGTGGCTTGCATCACATTCCACTTGAAATATCTTATTGAAGTCTGGTAAGGCAAGGACTGCTTGTTCTGCAACCTTCTTCTTCAATGTCTCAAATGAATCATCTACCTCTTTGGTCCAACTGAACCTGCACTTTTATCCTCCCTTTATGGTGTCAAGCATGGGTGCACAAACATGAATAAATCCTCTTATGAACCTCCTATAAAAAGTTGCCAACCCATGGAAACTTCAGACATCATTCATAGTTCTAGGTGTAGGCCAAGATAGTATAACACTTACCTTCTCTTGGTCCATTTTCAACTCACCTTGTGAGATTGTAAAACCTAAGTAGATGATCTTCTCTTGCATGAACAAACACTTATCCAAATTGATCATTAGTTTCTCTTCATGTAACCTCTTAAGAACCATATCTATGTGTTTGAGGTGCTCTTCCCTTGTGTAACTAAAGATCAATATATCATCTAGATATACTATGACAAATTTTCCTATGAATTCCACCAAAACTTCATTCATCAACCTCATAAAGGTACTAGGGCATTGGACAACCCAAATGGCATGACTTTCCATTCATACAACTCTTCATTAGTTTTAAAATTTGTCTTCCATTCATCCCCTGGCCTTATTCTAATCTGATGGTATCCACTTTTTAGATCCATTTTTGTAAAATACTTGGCACTCCCTAAGAAATCAAGTAAATCCTCTATTCTAGGGATTGGGAACCTATATCTTATGGTTATCTTGTTGATGGCTCTTGAGTTTGTACAAATCCTCCAAGTACCTTCTTTCTTGGGTGCAAGGACTATCGGTACTACACATGGGCTTAGAGTTTTGCCAATCAGTCCTGATTCAAGCAACTCTTCAATTTGCCTTGCCATTTCTGCATTCTGGTCTAGGGTGAGCTTGTAGGCTGCTTTGTTTAGCAATGTAGATCCAGGGATCAGATCTATGCAATGACAAATGTCCCTTACCGGTGGTAGGGACCTTGGCATTCCATCTGAGATAATTCCTTGATGCTTATCAAGCAACTATTTGACTGCCAGGTCTATGTGCTTTGATCCTCCTTCTTTCTCTTCTGCAAACTGCTCTTTCCTTGTCACCTTGGGACTAGGCATGAGGGCATAGCAAACTGCACCTTCCTCTTTAATCTCCTTCATGAACTATTTACCTTCTACTATCAACACTCTTGTATCCTTCCCTTTTGATTCCATCTCTTCCTCTATCAGAGGTAAGAGTTCTATCACCTTCCCATCTTTGGTGATTGAGTAAGTGTTTCTTAATGAATCATGATGAGCTTTCAAGTCATACTGCCATGGTCTCACAAACAAGAGATGGCATGCATCCATTTTTTCTATGTCAAATAGAAATATATCCTTGTAAGATCCAATCTAAAACTCCACCCAAGCCTGTTCTTCCACCACTGCTTGTTGACCTTGGGTGAGCCAAGAGACCTTATAGGGGTAAGGGTGAGGCAGCTTCCTAAGTTTAAGCTTTTCTACCATTTCAAGTGATACAAAATTTTTCAGTGGATCTGGAGTCTATCAGAACCTTGCATACCTTTCCTCCTGCCTTGCAAGTGGTTTTGAAAAGAGATTTCCTTTTTGTAGGCTCCTTATCAGGTACCTTCATGGTGGTTACTGCTCTCCTCATCATCAAAGCCTCTCCTCTTTCATGATAACCATATCTATTAGGAGCATTAACACTTTGATAAGTGTTTGCACGTGCCACACTTTGGCAATCAGATTCCTACACCAAATTGCTTCTCCTTTCTCCCATGGAGCTAGAAGCCTTCTCTAGACATCTATTGGCCATGTGCCCTTCTTGGTTGCAGTTGTAACTAATGAATAATGATGAACAGTAAGTACTCAACAAATACTGAGAGGGGGGAGGGAGTGAATCGATATAGACAAAAACTTCCTAAAACCACTTTGACTGCAAAGACTGCACTAATTGATAAATAGGATCACCAATCTAAATCAGGGCTCTACCGGTAAAACATAGTGAGACTGTGAAACACATAAACTGGTAACACTAAGATCTTCAAAAAACCTAATAACTCACTTCCACTTCACCCATATGCTTAAACAGGTAATACATCATCAGAAATATAAAAACCACTGGATCAGCATGCATTACTACTTAACGGAGAATACTAATCATCACATGAAAAAGCATCACACATGACACACTGATTTTTTACATGGAAACCCAACTGGGAAAAACCACGGTGGGGATGAATACCAACAAGTTGTTCTTTGAACTCTTCTGAAGTCTACTCTATTAGGAGCCTAATCCAGTTAAGGACTTTACAATAGGTTCTACTAGGAACTCATCCTGCTAGGGATCACCTGGTTAAGGGATGGTTAAATACCTGGTTAAAGGTTAGAACCCTACTAAAGGTTACCTCGCAAGAGGATTTGAAGAAATTAATGAATTTGAGTCACCTTGTTAAAGGATTTATAGAAAGCCTGTTATAGCTACCTGGTTAAGGGATTTTCCAACTGCTGAAATGGTTAGAAGTCAACAGGTAAAACACTGATCTGATAACAACACTCAATGCCAAGGTAGATCCACTTTAGTTCCTTTACTTCTACAATCACACTCTGTAGGTATCAACACACTTCTCCGATCTTGCAAGAATCAAGTATCTCTTCACTTGGATACACACATAACATTTGCCAATAACTTCACAATGCAAATCATCATTGACCTTATAGGGAACAGATAGGTCGGTAGCATAAACCCTAAACCCTAAACATTTAGGTTATCAATATAGTTGGACCAATCTTGACCATTCAAACACATTGCATTGAATAAAACAGTCTTGAACAGATCTCAAGACGTTCTCCATCATTCGTTCTTTGCCGCTTCTGGAAGCTGATAACCCATCACGCACTCTCCATCGTTTACTGAGACTTCGCACATTCCTGAGGTAGATAGAATCAATCTTCTTCATGCAATATCCTCAAGGAAATTCTCCATGTGCACAAGACTGACATGGCAACACGATCTAATCTTCATTGTAATGCTAAATCATCACAGAATGTCATCGGTCGAATCACATAGACTTGGAATGCATTAACCAGAAAGCTTGAAACTGAGACTACCAACCAGTAGTCATACCAAATGAAACCCCGATACAAAACTTTCCATATACCGGTTCACATTCCAACATATTGGTTCACTTGAACAAACATACTGCTTCAGTTTTTCACATATACCGGTTCACATCATCATACCGGTTCTCTTGCCAGTTTGCTTACTTCAATATACTGGTTCATACTTCAGCATATTGACATCAATGACAACATACAATATGATCATGTCATCATACTCTACACATATGCCATGAATCTCCCCCTTTGGTATTGATGGCAATATACAAAGATATCTCTGTGCTTCACATCTTCTCCCCAATACTGCAGATATCTTCTTTGCTTCACATCTTCTCCCCCTTTGACAATAGTGCCAAAGTGAAGGCACAAACATCTATGTTCCACTATGCTGCTCCCCCTAAGGAGTAGCATCCTTCAACACACCAATCCTGGAAATATTTGACAATGCAATACCTAACTAATGTGGAGAACATACTTTTAGTTCACCACTTGAAGGGGTAGCACCCCTAATCCACCTCTTAAATAGGTTAATATAGCCTTTGGTAGAGGCTTGGTGAATATGTCTGCTAACTACTCCTTACTAGAAACATGTTCCAATACAACTTCTTTGTTCTGAACCTTCTCCCTCAAGAAATGATACTTGAGCTCGAAGTGCTTGGCTCTAGCATGCAAAACCGGATTCTTGGAAATATTAATTGCACTTGTGTTGTCACAAAAGATACTCACTAGTTCAGATACAGGGACTTTGAAACCACTTAATACATGCTTCATCTAAATTGTCTAAGTGCAGTTCATAAATGTTGCTACATATTCTGCTTTTGTTGTAGACTGAGAGATACAACTCTACATCTTACTCATCCATGAGACTAGTCTACCACCAATAAAGAATGCACCACCAGTTGTACTCTTCTGGTCGTCCACATTACCAGCTCAATCAACATCTGTAAACACTTTGAGATTAAAGTCATTACTGTATGGATACCACAGTCCATAGTCAATAGTTCCCTTCAAATATCTAAGAATCCGCTTGACTACTACCAAGTGGGATTCTCTTGGACTTTTTTGGAAACGTGCAGTAATGCCCACTACATTTGCAATGTCCGGTCTATTCTGTACTACATAATGCAACTTACCAATCATTGATCAGTATTCCTTCTCATTCACCAATGCTGAGTCATCTTCTTTTGACAATTTACAACCGGTCACCATTGGTGTACCAACTGGTTTGCTGTCTTCCATGCCAAAGGTCTTCAACACCTCTTTGACATACTTGGACTGAGTGATAAAGATACCATCTTTCATTTGTTGAATCTGTAGTCCAATGAAGATCTTAATCTCTCTGATAAGTGACATCTCAAATTCCTTCTTCATCTCATCTGTAAAATCATGACTCATCTTGTCATCTCCACCAAAAATTATGTCATCAACAAATACTTCACAGATCAGAATCTGATCTCCTTTTGACTTCAGATAGATATTGCTATCTTCACTTGTTCTTTCAAATCCAATCTTCACAAGATGGGAGTGTAAACATTCATACCATGCTCTAGGTGCTTTCTTTAATCCATACAAGGCTTTATGTAGCCTACATACCATATCACTATCTTCTGATAGGGAAAACTCATCTGGTTGCTCTATATACACTTCCTCTTCAAGTATTCCATTCAGGAATGCAGATTTTACATCCATCTGATACACTTTGAATCCCTTGAAGGCTGCATATGCAAGAAGCATTCAAACTCATTCCAATATAGCTACTGGAGCAAAGGTTTCTCCATAGTCTTCTCCTTCTTCTTGAGCATATCCCTTACACAATATTCTGGCTTTGTTTCTTAACACTGTGCCATCTTCATTCAGCTTGTTTGTGAAAACCCATTTGGTGCCAATAACATTTTTATGTTCAGGCCTAGGTACCAAAGACCATGTACCATTCTTTTCTATCTGGTCAAGTTCCTCTTCCATAGCCTTGATCCAGTCTTCATCTCTATGCACCTCTTTAAATGTTTTAGGCTCAAATTCAGAGATCATGCAAGAATTTTCTCTGACCTTTCTTCTTGTGAGAATTCCTGCATCCTTATCTCCTTTGATCTGCTTTGGATCATGATTCAAATTTACATTCCTCTTTCTTTTTCTCTTTATCCTCATCTACATCAGCATCAACATCTATCGATGTAAGAGCACTGTTACTAGTACTTGGTTGTTTTGTAACCGAATCCCAGAAGGTTACAACCAGTTCATCTACAACTTGCACACTATCGGTTTCCTCAGGTTTCTCAAAGGTTTCATCAACTCTAACATTGATACTTTTGACAATTCTCTGAGTCCTATTGTTAAAACACTTGAGAGCTTTGCTCTTGGTGGAATATCCTATGAATATTCCCTCATCACATTTTGCATCAAATGTGCTCTGGTGTTCACCCCTCTTGATATAAAACTTGCTACCAAACACTCTAAAGTATCTTTCTACAGGAGTCCTACTGGTCCAATACTCATAAGGTGTTTTATCCTTACCTTTCTTGATGAGTACCTAGTTCATAGTGTAGACTGCAATGCTCACCGCTTCTCTCCAAAAGGTGTGAGCAACTTTCCCTTGAATCAACATTGTTCTGGATGCTTCAACTATAGTCTGGTTGTTCCTTTCTGCTAGGCCATTCTGCTGTAGAGTTTGGGGGGCAGACAGTTGCCTCTTGATGCCATTTTCTTCATAGTACTTATTGAACTCACTAGAAGTGAACTCACCTCCTTGGTCAGTTCTAAGGCATTTGATTCTCTTACCACTTTCTTTTTCAACCAGTTCTCTGAAGGCTTTGAACTTTCCAAAAGCTTCAGACTTATCTCTCAAGAATGTGACCCACATCATTCTTGAGCAATCATCAGTAATAATCATAAAGTACCTATCTCCTTGAACACTCCTAGTTTTCATAGGACCACACAAATTAGTATGCACAAGATCAAGTAGATTTTCTGCTATGAAAGAGTTCCCTTTGAAGGTTGAGGAAGACATTTTCCCTAGTTGACATTCTCTGCATAGAGGATTCTTCAGTTTGTTTAGCATAGGCAATCCTCTAACTGCCTTGATCTTACTGGCCTTCACAATGTTATCAAAATTTACATGGTAGAGTCTCCTATGCCATATTCAACTATCGTCATACTTAGCCATTAGACATTGGCTGATATTTGTATTTAACTAAAATAGGTTACCTTTGGTCTGCATACCAGTGGCCATCAGTTCACCACTCTTTCCTTTTATTTTGCACACTCCATCTTTGAATTACAGAGTGAGTCCATTATCATTCAGCTGAGCAACACTTAGAAGGTTATGCCTAAGACCTTCTACCCAATACACATTATCAACACTACTTTTTCCATTTAGAGAGATGGACCCTTTTTCTTTTACCATACAAGGTGCATCATTACCAAATCGGACTACACCTCCATCATACTCTTCGAAGGACATAAACTTTCTCTGGTCACCAGTCATGTGGTGAGAACAACCACTATCAATAATCCATTCATTAGAATTATCAAAGTGAGAGATAAGAGCCTTCTTGTCTAATGCGTCTTCCTTGACAGCTACAAATACTATGTCTTCACTTTCTTCATCTTTTGATTCATCATCAGTGACACCTTCATCAACTGTAACAAGACAGTTTCTCCTATTTCATCCTTTGAACTTTTTGAACCTCTCCGATTTGTCCTTATTATCACCATTAGGACAATTAACAACAATGTGTCTAATTCTATTGCAAGAAAAGCATTTCAAAGGGAGCTTACCTCTATATTTACCAGTTCCCTTAGGAAGTCTCTTGCCCAGAAGAGCTTCAAATTCCATCAGGATCTCCTCACCATCCATATCTCTGCTTTGTCTAGGTTCACAACTGGTACTAACTTCTTTACCCTTTCTAGATAGTGCAACAGATGCTTTAAAGGCTGAATCAATCTTCTAAACACTGCCATCATAACTATTTAGCTCATAAGTGGTCAACTTAGAAATGATAGAATCAAGGGACACCTTTGTCTTGTCAATAGATCTCAACTCCTGAATAGAGGCAACCCTTATTGCATAGACTAGTAATAAGGTTCTCAAAACTTTGCTAACAATGGTGGAATCATCCATTGTACCTCCTGCACTCTTGATGTCTCCGACAACAGTTTTAATCCTTATCCCATATTGTTGAATGGCCTCTCCTTTAATCATTTACATATCTTCAAACTTTCCTCTAAGGCTTTCTTCCTTAGCCTACTTCACATGCTCATCACCACCATAGATAGACTCCAGAGTATCCCATACATCTTTGGGATTGTCTTTCTGCTGAACATCTATAAACTCAACATCAGATAGACTACTGATAAGAGCTTCCATTACTTGTCCATTCTCCTGAATTTCTCTTCTTTAATCATCGATGAGAGTACCGGTAGGGACAACATAAGTATTCTCAACATAGCTCCAATGTTGAGCACCCATGCTTTCAATGTATATCTTCATTCTGTCCTTCCATATCTTAAAGTTATCTTTATTGAACTTAGGACCTTCCCTCTTCATCACTAGAATAGGATCTTTTCCTCAAGCGGTTAAGCTTACAACACAAAGGACCTAGAGGATGCTCTGATACCAATTGATGAAAAATGTTGAACAGTAAGTACTCAACAGATACTGAGAGGGGGGGTGAATTAGTATAGACAAAAACTTCCTAAAACCACTTTGACTGCAAAAACTGCACTAACTGGTAAACAGGATCACTGATCTAAATCAGGGCACTACCGGTAAAACATAGTGAGACTGTGAAATGCATAAACCAGTAACACTTAGATCTTCACAAAACCTAATAACTCACTTCCACTTCACCCATATGCTTAAACAAGTAATACATCAGCAGAAATATAAAGACCACTGGATCAACATGCATTACTACTTAACAGATAATACTAATCATCACATGAAAAAGCATCACACATGACACATTGATTTTTTACATGGAAACCCAACTAGGAAAAACCATGGTGGGGATGAATACCCACAAGTTGTTCTTTGAACTCTTCTGAAGTCTGCTCTATTAGGAGCCTAATCCGGTTAAGGACTTTACAATAGGTTCTGCTAGGAACCGATCCTGCTAGGGATCACCCAGTTAAGGGATGACTAAATACCTCGTTAAAGGTTAGAACCCTGCTAAAGGTTACCTTGCAAGAGGATTTGAAGAACTCAATGAATTTGAGTCACATTGTTAAAGGATTTACAGAAAGCCTATTAAAACTACCCGGTTAAGGGATTTTCCAACTGCTGAAATGGTTAGAAGTCAACAGGTAAAACATTGATTTGATAACAACACTCAATGCCAAGGCAGAACCACTTTAGTTCCTTTGCTTCTGCAATCACACTCTGTAGGTATCAACACACTTCTCCAATCTTGCAAGAATCAAGTATCTCTTCACTTGGATACACACATAACATTTGCCAACAACTTCACAATGCAAATCATCTTCGACCTTATAGGAAATAGATAGGTCGGTAGCATAAAACCTAAACCCTAAACATTTAGGTTATCAATACAATCAGTCCAATCCTGACCATTCAAACACATTGCATGGAATAAAATAATCTTGAATGGATCTCAAGACGTTCTCCATCGTTCATTCTTTGCCGCTTCTGGAAGCTGGTAACCCATCACGTGCTCTCCACCATTTACTAAGACTTCACACATTCTCGAGGTAGATAGAATCAATCTTCTTCATACAAGATCCTCAAGGAAATACTTCATGCGCACAAGGCTGACATGGCAACACGATCTGATCTTCATTGCAAGGCTAACTTATCATAGAATATCATCGGTCAAATCACACAGACTTGGAATGCATCAACCGGAAACCTTGAACCTGAGACTACCAACTGGTAGTCATACCAAATGAAACCCCGATACAAAACTTTCCATATACTAGTTCACATTCCAACATACCGGTTGACTTGAACAAGCATATCACTTCACTTTTTTACATATACCGATTCTCTTGCCTGTTTGCTTACATCAATATACTGGTTCATACTTCAGCATATTGATATCAATGCCAACATACAATATCATCATGTCATCATACTCTGCACATATGCCAACAGTAACATCTAGGAGGTCCTCTTCCTTGGGATCTTGCTCTAGAGGGGGGTCTCCTACCCCTAAAGATTCCTCTTAGATTGTAGCCCCCTCATTGGTTATAACTGCTCTCTCGTCTATTGCCTTCTTGGTTAGAGTCTCCTTGGTATTGAAAATCATTTCGTCTACCTCTGAAAGGGCCTCTTCCTCTTTGTTTTCTCCCTTTACCTCTTCCATTTTGATCCTGCCTTCTCTTCAACTTCTCCTCCACCTTGAGTGCCAATTGAAAGCACTTTTGGACTATCTCCAGGGTATGGAGATTCAAGTCTTCTTGGATTGTAAACCCCAACCCATTGAGATATCTTGCCACCTTCTCATCTTCACTCTCTTTCACCTTGGTCCTCACACACAACTTCATGATCTCCTTGGTATAGGAACTCACATCCATCTCCTTTTTTTTCAAATTTTGTCTCCTCCTATGCAATTAGATATTGTAGTCTATTAGGACATAGGCTTCTTTCACCAAAGCCATCATCTTCTTCCATGTAGCTACTCTTCTCTTTCCCTCTTTCACCCTCTCATCCTAGATGAAATTCCACAAAGTTAGTGCAACCCCTTTCATTTTAGATTGGGCCATCTTCACCCTCTGGTGGTCTGGTACATCTTCACTCTCAAAGAAATTGTCCAAGGAGTCTATCCACTCCATCACTGTATTAGGCTCCATCTTGCCTGCAAATGCCAGCAGATCCATCTTTACATCCATTTTTCTTCTTTTAATGGACTTGAGGACACTCATTAGAGTTATCTTATCTACAGGTACCTCTAGCTCTTCTTGCATAGGGATCTCCTCTTCATCCCCTTCTTCTCCATAGTCTCTCTCTCCCCTCTCCACTCTGTCCTTCAATCGGTCCATCTCATTTCTCAAGGCCTAATTCTGAGCCCTGAATTCTCTTCTCTCTACCATCTACTTCTTCACCAGGACATTCAACTCCGCATTGGTCATTCTTGGAGGTGCCTCATGGGACCCTTCTTCTTTTGACATCTGGTCTTCTCCTTCTCTTCCAAAGGACACTCCTTCACTCTGATACCACTTGATACAGAGGCCTACCCAAAATCCTAATGACAATCCCAAAAGGGTTAGGCTAGTGACCCCCTAACTACACACAAGGGTCTTGCAAGGAAGGACTCTACACCTTGGATGAAACTACACAAACATTCACTAAGCTAGGCCTACTCAAGATGAGTAAAAGGCTTCAACTCCTCAAACATGCTTTACCAATGACCTCTACTCCTTGGGGTTTTGAAGTTAGCAGACACATGTCATCTAAGGACTCTTGCAAACATTGTTTTTGGTTTAGAGCACGAATTCCTTATACCTCCTTTGTAAACCTACCCCCTCATCTTGTAGCCCTATTTGATGATAGTATAGATCTTATCTTCAAAATGTTCCACACACCCATTCAAAACAATTATCATTTCTGACACCCTTTTGGAAGTTATATGGATCCACAAAATGGTTTGGCCAGATCTACAAATACAAGGTTTGTTCCCTTTAGAGGCTAAGAGACCTAATAGGGGTAATTAGCCCTATTTTCCAAAGCAACTACCTTTACCAGTACAACAAATTAAAAAAAACAAATTATGGGAATGTGGGGGATAGTCAAAACCCTCTAATTGCATGGTTGCACACCTGGAATCCACCGCTATGACAACTTATGATGATTGTCCTAAATTGTGTCCTAGGTAGTCACATAGAGATGCCTACCTAATCTTGTTCCTTTCTCCACACAAAATTTTTCCCCTGCATCAAACCATAAAAACAATAAACTAAAGCATCTCATCATGCATCCCTCCAAAGTAAGAGTCTTCTAATGGACTGGAGTGCAAGATAAGGCCATTTTTGTTCAAAACCCTCTCCAAACCCTCAATTTTTGGGTTACAATCAGAAAAATGGAGGGTTCTCTCTACTGCAGAATAGTTAAGACCTCCACCAAAAGAAATCCATTTCATCTCTCTATATACTCCATGGATGGTGGGATTTAAATCAATCCATACAGGTACGTGCGACTCCTGCAAACTCAGAATTTCTGGGAAAACTAAAGTATTTTGTGTATTATTACTTCACAAATTCCAACTACAACAACAACAACCTTGAGAATAGTGTCCACAAGGATTATACAACTCTCTAATGGTTTCCCACTAAATTTTGGAGTAGGTTGGAGCCATTGAAAGGCTTCCCCCAACCGATTTACAAAAAGTTGCACTTTTGCACTCAAAAGTTGCATTTGTTGCAATTTTGCACAAAAAGTTGTCATACTCTCTAAAGTCGAGATACACATACATGGACCAACCAAATATGCATAAAACATGTCTAAAACCTATCAAACACAAATATAGACCATCTATTACCCCTTTTTACCACATTGTCCCAATTGGCTTCTTAAATTGCCTAATTGGTGACATGGGCTTACATGGTGGGGTTTATTACATACATAAAACACAAGACACACTAAGACACCCTAATTATCCTAGTCTTCATCCTTAGGGTCATGAATAGAATGTTTATGAGGTGCTCTTGTACCAAAAATAAAGCTCCATCAACAATTCTCTTCTGGTCATCTACATCACCTGCCCAATCAACATCCATATAGGCACATAGCATGAAATAATCATTCTTCAGATACCACAACCCATAGTCAATAGTTCCTTTCAAATATCTGAAAATCCATTTAACAACAACAATATGAGTCTCTTTAGGATCATCTTGAAATCTAGCACAACGACATACAACATGCATAATATCTGGTCTAGTCTGAGTCAGGTACAACAGTCCACCAACCATAGATCTATACAAGTTCTGATTAACTTTCTGAGATACATCATTCTTAGACAACTTGCATCCAATCACCATAGGAGTTCCAATAGATTTAGAATTTTCTAACCCATATTTCTTCAACAATTCTTTCACATACTTAGATTGAGAAATGAAAATACCTTTACTGGTCTGAGTAATCTATAATCCTAAGAAGAATTTCATCTCACATATCATGGACATCTCAAATTCCTTTTGCATATCATCAATAAACTTCATACTCAAATAATAACCTCCTCCAAAAATAATTTCATCCACAAATACTTAAACAATCAAAATGTTATCATTCTCAACCTTAAAGTATAAGTTATTGTCAGCAATACCTTTACAAAATCCCAACTTCATCAAGTACTTATCTAATCTTGCATACAAGGCTCTAGGGGCTTGCTTCAATCCATACAGTGCTTTCAAAAATCTGCATTCCATGTCTCCCTCATCTGATAATGAAAATCCTTCTAGTTTCTCAATGTAGACTTCCTCCTCAAGATCACCATTCAAAAAGGTTGACTTAGATTCATCTGAGAAACCTTAAAATTCTTGTAAGCAACATATGCAAGCAGAAGTATAACAACTTCAATTATAGTAACAAATTCAATTATAGCTACATGAGAAAACATTTCCTCATAATCAATACCTTCCATCTAAGAACATCCCTTGCATACCAATCTTGCTTTGTTTCTTACCACTGATGGTATTATGGATGACTTCATCATGTGTTGCATTGGTTTTTCATTGATGTCAACACTTGTCTGTTGGTATTCTGGATATGTTGATATGGTTTTGTCATTGATGTCAACACTTATTAACACTTATCAACTCTGGCACTTTGGAGAATTGGCAAATGTTCACCGGCAAGCAAGTGACTTATGCATAGTCACCGATATTTGGTTCACTGGCAAGATATATTGTTCACCGACACTTGGAATGACATGGAAAATACTTGGTTATGTCGAAGACATTGTTTGGACACTTTGTCTTGAAGATTTGTTCATTGGTATATTTGTGTTTGCATATTTGTTGTTACCGGCAAATAGGTCTAGAATAAACACCAGCAAGCTTATCTATTCCAGATCAGCACGACACACTTTGGAGATGATTTATCAATGTTGTAAATGAATTAAGCCAACATGTTGAATCGGATATTGCATCGGTTATTGATTTACATGTAAATTGTTTTTATTGTAATATCTTTTAGAGCCAACCTACTAAAATTGGTCTTAGGTTATGGTATATATGTAAGATCTTATTTCTAAGATAGATATGCGATTGGAAAAAGGAATTATAAGAAGGTATATGCAAGAATAAGCAGAGCTATACACGCAAACATCATTTGAAGGTGAAGGAAGGTTTTTTGTGAAGGCGTATCAGAACTACACCAGTACTGAATCCAGCATATGAAGATGCTATTTTGAACAGTACATCATTATTGGATTTAACCATCCAATCGTAGTCAGTGTGACTCTCATTTGTGTTTGAGCAGTGAGCTCTAGGTGCTTGGCCATTTTGCATGTGCAAACCCCATTTGTATACACATACTATCTGCAGTAGTATCATCTGATTGTGGGTAAGGTTTCCCACCGTGGTTTTTCCCCTTACAGGGTTTCCATGTACAACTATTGGTGTTATGTGTTGTGGATTTTATTATCTTTCTGTTTCATGCATTAATCTTTATTGGTACTGCATTTAACTGATAAATTGTCTACCGACATAAAGTTTGGTTTACCGATATTAAGCATTAAGTTTGGTTCAGTTGTTTTTGGTTTAAATTTATTAGACAAATGATTCACCCCCCCCCCTCTTAGTTGTCTCCGGGACCTAATAATTGGTATCAGAGCCTAGTCCTCTTTTTGCAGAAGTTTAACAACTTGAGGAGATCCAATGTCTTCTAACTATTTCAGGAAGGATAGTCCTAAACTTGTTGGAACCAACTATGGCATATGGAAGATCAGGATGGAGACACATCTGAATTGCATTGGAAAGGACATCTGGGAAGTTACAAAGAATGGCTATACTGCTCCTACTCAAAATCAGCGTAATCCACCTACCTTAGGAAAAGATGAAGAAAATGATTGCAAAGCAAGAGAAGCACTTTTGAGTGCATTATCAGATCGGCAAATCATGGGATTATCAGATAGATCTAATGCTAAAGCTATTTGGGACCATCTGGAAACATTGAATGAAGGAGATTCCACAGTCAAAATTGCAAAACTTGAAAGCTTCCGAGTCAGGTATGAAAATCTAAAAATGGAAGAAGATGAAAGGATTTCTGCTTTTATGGAAAGAGTAAATGAAATTGTTTTGGGTATTAAATGTTGTGGAGGAACCTTAAGTGAAGATGAAATTGTTTCAAAAGTTTTAAGAGGATTGCCATTGGCATACAAAATGAAAGTTACTGCTATAAATGAGTTAAGAACAATGTCTAATACATCAATAACTAGGGATACATTAATTGGAAAACTTTCAGCTTTTGAGATTGAGGAATTTGGTCCTGTTGCTACTATAAAGACAGATTTAGCTTTTAAGGCATCAACATCATCTGCACCATCATTTGACAAGTCTGATTGGAAAGCCTTTTATGCAAGAGAACTTGAAGAAAGCAGGAGAGAAAATGAAGAGCTTGAAGCACTATTTACAAGGAAAATGCCTAAAGGTCTAGTTGGAAGTAAGTATGAAGGTAGAGCACCCTTTAAATGTTTTAACTATAATAAGATTGGTCATATGGCTTCAAGATGCCCTGACAGACATGCTAGATTAAGAGAAGAAGCTAGAAGAACATACAAGCCTAACCCTAAATATCAGAGATACAGATTTAAGAAGAATAAAGATAAATCTTGTTATCTTGCTGATGAAGGAGTCACTGATGATTCTGATGAGGATCTGGCAGACAATGGATGGGTTTTTGTTGCTATAATAGAAGATCAATGGGCACCTACTGTTCAACTGGTAGAGAAGGCCCTGGTAGTTAAAGTTGAAGTTAAGGATGAATGAATCATTGATTTAGGATGTTCACATCATATGACTGGTGATAAAGGTAAATTCTTGAACTTTCAGGAATATAATGGAGGTCTAGTAAGATTTGGAGATGATAAATATTGTTTGATCAAAGGAAAAGGTACTATATCTCTTGATGGTAAGAATAATACCGACAATGTTTACTATGTTGAAGGTTTAAAGCATAATCTTTTGAGTGTTGGTCAATTAGTTGAAAAAGGATTTTAGTTACAATTCAAGAATGGGAAATGTGAAATTATGAACAAAACTGGTTTGGAAATTGCAACTGGTAATCAAGCTAGAGGTAATATATTTCATTTGAACAACAATGAAAAGACATGCTTGATTGCACATATTGATAAAAGTTGGCTATGGCATAAGAGACTCTGTCATGTAAATTTTGATTGCATTGTGAAAATCTGTACTAATAAGGCAGTAAGAGATTTACCTAAGATTGTTAAACCTCACAATCCGATATGTAAGGAATGTCAACTTGGAAAACAAGTTAGAGCATCTTTTAAAAATATTCCAAAAAAATCCAATAATGCTCTTGACTTAATTCATACTGATTTATGTGGTCCAGCTAGAACTAAAAGCCTACAAGGTGATAGAAATTTCATGCTAATCATTGATGACTATTCTAGAATGTGTTGGGTTACTTTTCTCAGAGAAAAATTAGAAGCACTTGAGAATTCAAACTATTCAAGGTGATGGTAGAAAATGAAACCGACAAGAAAATCAAATGTCTGAGATCAAATCAAGGAGGCGAATTTACATCTAAGGAATTTAATACATTCTATGAAGTAAATGAAATCAGAAGACAGTTATTAGCACCCCAAACACCACAGCAGAATGGAGTTGTAGAAAGGAAAAACAAAACTATCTTGGATGTAGCTAGAAATATGTTATCTGAAGCAAATCTACCACATGTATATTGGAGAGAGGTAGTAAGCACATCATTCTATACATTCAACAAAGTTCACATCAAAGGTGAAACTGGTAAGACCCCTCATGAACTATGGTTTGTTATTACTCCTACTCTTAAATATTTCAGAATATTTGGAAGTAAATTCTATATTACAAGAGATGAGTATAATGGAAAATTTGATCCTAGAAGTGATGAATGAATATTTCTTGGTTATTCATCTAGGAGCAAGGCATATAGATGTTTTAACAAGAGATTGCAAAAAATTGTTGAGAGTACAAATGTGAAAATTGATGAACAATTTAGAGGAACTTCAAGGTATATAGACTCTAAACTGACAACAGAGATACTAACAAATGAACATACATTGAACCCACCGGTACAGAATGAAGATCCAGTTACACCAGTATCATTTGAAAATTCCATTGTAACTGAAGAATTATAGAAAATGAAGACACCTCGGTATGTAAGATTGAACCATTCTAAAAATCAGATAATTGGGAACAAGTATCAAGGAGTTATGACAAGAGGAAGACTGGAAAATGAAGAGGTATGTCTTATTTCTCAAATTGAACCATCATCAATTAATGAGGCATGTGATGATAAACATTGGATTAAAGCTATGGAAGAAGAATTAGAACAAATTGAAAACAATAACACATGGACATTAGTTCCCCAGCCTAAAGACAAAAATGTAATTGGAACAAAATGGGTATTCAGAAACAAACTTAATGAAGATGGTAAGGTAATCAGAAATAAAGCAAGACTAATGTGTAAGGGATATTCTCAAAAAGAAGGAATTGATTATAATGAAACCTTGGCACTGGTAGCTAGAATTGAGGCAGTCAGATTAGTCTTGGCTTTTGCAGCACACAAGAACTACAAAGTATATCAAATGGATATTAAATGTGCATTTCTGAATGGAGATCTTGAAGAAGAAGTTTACATTGAGCAACCTAATGGATTTTCTTTGATAGATAACAAAGATATGGTTTGCAGGTTAAGGAAATCTTTGTATGGGTTGAAGCAAGCTCCAAGAGCTTGGTATGCTAGATTGGATAAATATCTTTTGAAGATTGTTTTTTCTAAAGGTAATGCTGACAACAATTTATACTATAAAGTGACTAATGATGACATCTTGGTTGTAGAATTTTTTGTTGATGATATAATCTTTGGAGGAGAAGATGAATTATGTAATTACTTTTCTATTGAAATGTAGCAAGAATTTGAAATGTCTATGATAGGAGAGATAAAATTCTTTTTAGGATTGCAGATTTCACAGATTGATAAAGGTATATTCTTGAGTCAATCTAAGTACTTAAAGGAGTTACTAAAGAAATTTGGGATGGAAAACTCTAAAGCGGTAAGCACACCTATGACTACAAATGACAAATTATCACTAAGGGATGAATCTACACCTGTTAATCCGACTAGGTACAAATCTATGACAAGAGTTTTACTGTATTTGACACAAACAAGACCTGATATTATGAATGCAGTATTGTTTCAAGATTTTAGAGTAATCCTAGAGAAAATCATGAATCAACAGTAAAAAGGATTTTCTGGTACTTACAAGACACTACAAATCTTGGCCTATGGTATCCTAGAGATGAAAACTTTGAATTATGTACATACACAAATGAAAATTGGGCAAGAGATGTGGATGACAGAAAAAGCACCACCGACGGAGCATTTTTTCTTTGAAGTAGATTAATTTCTTGGTTGAGTAAGAAACAAAGTTGCACATCTTTATCAACAGCAGAATCAGAATATGTTGCAGTAGCAACTAACTATACACAAGTATTATGGCTTAAGCAAATGTTGAAGCACATAAAGGTAAAATGCAAGGAACCTATAACTATCTATTGTGATAACACTGCAGCAATTGATATATCTAGGAATCCGGTACTACATTCTAAAACTAAACATGTTTCTATCAAATTGAAATTTCTAAAGGAGAATGTTGAAGAAAAAGAAGTAAAACTAGTTTATGTGAATACTAAAGAGCAGATTGTAGATATTTTCACTAAGCCTTTGCCTAAGGAGACTTTTGAATATCTCAGAGATCAACTTGGGGTCATACCCCCACCAGTAGAGACTTAGACAGTTTATGTTTGTCATCAACCAACAAAATTAATAGAGAAATATTTTACTCCAGCTTTGATGAGGTGAGCTACTTCTCAGGGGGAGTAGTTGGTATACTGAATTCGTTGGTATTTTGTATTGGCTTTGGCATTTGATGTGAAAGGGGGAGAGATTGATATGGAAAAACACAAGGAAAACTCATGTTACTCCTAGGGGGAGTGATTGTTACTTTGGGAGAGATTGATTACTCTCTGTACCTGAATTTTGATTTCTGGTTTTGATCTCTTTGGAAGATTGTTGGTTTTTGGTATTTGGCATTTCTATTTTGGGACCTTGATGGTTTTTCCATCTTGTGTTGCCATCAATGCCAAAGGGGGAGATTGTTGGTATTTTGGATATGTTGATATGGTTTTGTCATTGATGTCAACACCTATTAACACTATCAACTCTACCACTTTGGAGAATTGGCAAATGTTCACCGGCAAGCAAGTGACTTATGCATAGTCACCGGTATCTGGTTCACCGACAGGATATATTGTTCACCGGCACTTGGAATGACATGGAAAATAATTGGTTATGTTGAAGATATTGTTTGGACACTTTGTCTTGAAGATTTGTTCATTGGTATATTTGTATTTGCATATTTGTTGTTATCGGCAAATAGGTCCAGAATAAGCACCGACAAGCTTATCTATTCCAGATCAGCACGACACGCTTTGGAGATGATTTATCAATGTTGTAAATGCATTTAGCTGACATGTTGAATCAGACATTGTATTGGTTATTGATTTACTTGTAAATTGTTTTTATTGTAATATCTTTTAGAGCCAACCTACTAAAATTGGTCTTACGTTATGGTATATATGTAAGATCTTATTTGTAAGATTGATATGGGATTGGAAAAAGGAATTGTAAGAAGGTATATGCGAGAATAACTAGAGCTATACACGCAGACATCATTTGAAGGTGAAGGAAGGTTTTTTGTGAAGGCAGAACTACACCAGTACTAAATCCAGTATATGAAGATGCTATTTTGAGCTGTACATCATTATTAGATTTAACCATCCAATTGTAGTCAGTGTGACTCTCATTTGTGTTTGAGCAGTGAGCTATAGGTGCTTGGCATTTCTGCATGTGCAGACCCCATTTGTATACACATACTATCTGTAATAGTATCATCTGATTGGTTTTTCCCCTTATAGGGTTTCCACGTACAACTATTGGTGTTATGTGTTGTGGATGTTATTATCTTTCTATTTTATGCATTAATCTTTACCGGTACTGCAATTAACTGATAAGCTGTCTACCAGCATAAAGTTTGGTTAAGTTGTTTTTGGTTTAAATTTATTAGACAACTCATTCACCCCCCCTCTCAATTGTCTCATGGACCTAACATTGTCTTCTTTGAGGTTTACATTATGTTCACCAGTATGGTTAGTGGCTTATGCACAGTCACTGGTATGTGTTCACTAGCAGGTTATATTGTTCATGGGCAACGATGATGACTTGTTATCATGTGGAGATCATTTGGTTATGTCAAAGACATGGAATGGAAGTTTGGATTTGGTGTTTTTCTTATTGGTCTAATCGGGTTGACAAATTTGCCTTTACCAATAGATAGGTCTAGGTTATGGACCGGTATTCCAAATCAGCACGACACATTATGAACATGGTTTATTGATTGGTAAAATGTATTGAGCCAACATGTTCTATCACATCAAGACTTATTTTTAATTGATTTAATTGTAATATCTTTAGTGAGTCAACCTAGACATTTGGTCTTAGGTTTTGTATATATGATTGTAAGATCTTATTGAAAATCGCGATATGGTTATGGTATGAGTGTGCTCAAATATTGAAGAGCGAAAATAAGCAGATCCTTGTGTGAATCACGTAGACATAATTTCAAGGTTGAAGGAAGGTCATGAAGGTGTTTTGGCACTCATGTTCAGAGCTTAACCAATACTAAATCCAACATTGTAGATGCTATTTTGAGCAGTACATTATCATTGGATTTAACCATCCAATTGTGTATTCAGTGGGACTCCTATTTTATGATAGAGCAGTGAGCTATAGGCAAATGGCCTTTCTGCATGTGCAGACCCCATTTGTATACACTTATTATCTATAGTAGTATCATCTAATTTTGGGTAAGGTTTCCTACCATGGTTTTTCCCTTACCGGGTTTCCACGTCAAAATCTATGTGTAATGTGTTATGGATGTTGTTTCTCTTTCTGTTTTATGCATTAAGTTAAACCGATACTGCTATAACTATTAATCTGTTTTATCGACATTTAAGTTTGGTTTATAGACATTAAGTTTAAGTTGAAATAATTTGCATTTGGATTACAATTTATTGACAACTGGTTCACAACTGATTCACCCCCCCCCCCTCTTAGTTGTCCTTCCCAGGTCCTAACAATTGGTATCAAAGCTAAGTCCTCTTTTTGTAGATTCCTAACAGCTTGAGGAGATCCTATGACAACAAATATTTTTAGGAAGGACAGTCTGAAACTTGATGGAACTAACTTTGGTATATGGAAGATCAGAATGGAAACACATCTGAACAACATTGGAAGAGATATATGGGATGTTACAAAGAATGGCTATGTTGCTCCTATTCTGAATCAGCCTCATCCACCAACATTGGCTAAGGACATGGACAATGATTGAAAAGAAAGAGAAGCACTTCTTGTTGGCATTCTACACTCTTATGAGAATAGTTGATGTTTTCATTGATGGCAACCAAGTGGCAATCATCTGGCAACCCACCGGCAATAGATTTCTACATACACTGGCATCGACAATAATGCATATTGGCACTTAGGCCGACATGGAATAAAATTTTATTTATTGTTTTGTAATGTAATTATCTTTTGTAAAAGCCGACATGATACATTGTAATAGACTCATATATGTATGAGATCTTTTAGGTCATTTTTGTGTGGAGACAGATAAGAAGTATAAGGCAATTTTGTATAAGGTGATATCATTGACAACAAAGCTTTTTGGTTATTATTTGAGCTTAAACCGGTACAGAACTTGACATATGAGATGTTGTTTTGAGCAGTATATTGTATTGGATTTTGATAATCCATTTTGTAGTCAGTGTGACTCTTTATTGAGCAGTGTGCTCTAGGTTGTTGGCCTCCTTGCATGTATTGGACCCTCATTGTAAGTAGTATTTATTCATTGGCTAGTGAGTAAATATTGTGGGTCACAAATCCCACCAAGGTTTTTTCCACACAAGGTTTCCTCATTAAATATCTTGTGTTATGGTGTGTTCTCTATGTTGTCTCTGTTGTTCTTATTTGCTGCATTAATTCTTATTTACTGGTACACTGTTTTGTGATGCTAAGTTTTAAATATTATGTAAACCGGTTAGACACTGATTCACTCCCCCTCTCAGTGTCTTTGGGACTATCATTGATTCTAACAATTGGTATCAAAGCCCGATCCTCTATTTTCAAAAGCCTAACAACTTGAGGAAGATTTTGACACCAGTATAAATGGAGAACTTAAGAAAACATTTGGAAGGAGATCTTGAAGATTTTTATGCAGATAAATTGAACAATATCAAACTTGAAGATGATCTAAGGATTGCATAGGAATTCATTAAAGGACTTCAGGAGAACTTTGCTATAGCACAAAATAAAATAAAAGAACTTCATGAGAAGATGCAGAAAGATGATGATGAAAAAGAAACTCTTAGAGATAGTGCAAACAAGTTGAGACAAGAAAACAATAATATGAAGAATGAAATGCAATATATGACTATGAGGTTATGTAAAGATATTGAAGACATGAAGAAGAATGAAGAAGACTTGACTAGGAGAATTAATGATGCTGGAAATGAAAATATGAGACTTAGTCATGAAAATGATATGTTGAAGATAGATCTAATTCACATGCAACATGATATAACTGAGCTTATGAGACAAGTTGGAATTATGGAAAATGAGTTGGCTACTGCAAATAAACACAAAGAAAAATTCAAGAAAAGTTCAAAGTAGCTTGCTGACATGCTGAAAATTCAGAATCCTAATGGAGATACTAATGGACTTGGATTTGAAGTTGGAGAAAGTTTCGGTACTGCAAACAATCTAGATTAGAACAAACCGGTAATACAACCTAATGCTTATAAATTTAATGGAAAATGTTTAAATTGCAACAAATATGGTCATAGAGAAAATCAGTGTAGATTTAGAAATAATCAGAACACAAACTCACCCACCAGTCAATGTTCCAAATGCAACAAAGTTGGTCATAATTCAGAAAATTACAAAATGAATGTGAAATGTTATGTTTGTGGAAGATTTGGACATTTATCTAATCAATGCAGATCACAAACCGGTCAAGGATATGGAAAGGCTATTCAGAGGAATAATGTGACTTGTTATGCTTGTAACAAGATTGGACATATTGCTAAATTTTGTAGAAGCAAGAATGCACTGACAAACATAATGAGATCTAGCTTGAAGGGAAAAGAGAAGGTAGAAGAAGTAAAGAAAGAATTTTCTAAATAGTGGATTAAGAAAAGAGATCAGAGAACTGATGAAACTATATCTTCACTGGTAGAACAAAGTAATCCTCCACCAACAGGAAATTCTTCATCTATCTAAGGAATAATCCCTTGGGGGTATGGCAGTGAATTGAAAAACATGCATTCTACCCTCGGTTAATGGTGAGAAGATACATTTCTTCTTTACCGACAGGTGTGTTAAGTTTTCATTTAACTAGCGAGCATTTAATGATGTTTTTAAGAAATTTTTGGCTATAAAGCACCAGGAATACCCTCATTTCAAACTCACCGAGCATTCAAACTTTCTGTGAGCACGAAATGGAGCAAAGGCATTCTAGGCGAATCTGAGAAGTGTTTTTCAAGCACTTGGCAAGCATCCAGATAAGAGGTATTTTTCATAATGGTTGCTTCATCTTCTGTTCCTCAATTTATTCCGAACCCTACCATTGTGGAGAATGAGAAATGCCCTAGGCCTGTTTTCAAGATAATTCCCGAGATTGTGAAGCAAGACGGCTCTGTAGGAGTTTTTTCAAAAATACCTAAGGGAGTAGCATTTGTAGAAGACCCTAGGATTTATATACATTGCAATATAGAAGATCTAGGATCTGAGGAGTTAATGAAAATGTTTAATAAGGTCATTTGTGATGAACATGGAATTGTTAAACCCGAACACAAGATTGTGGAAACTTTAGGTTTTATGGAGATACTGAATATACCTCAATTTCCAAAGGAAGTGGTAAGGATTGTATTGAGAAGAGAACATGGATAATTCTTATGGTTGGATTCTATTTGTAAGATAACCTAACAAGCAATTAGGGCACTTACTAGTTTACCCTGACCCAGTAACATTCTAGTTTTGCAATCTTGACAGTGGTATCTCCTTCATTCAATGTTTCCAGTTTATCCCAAATAGCTTTAGCAGTAGATCAGTCTAATAATCCCATGATCTATTGATCTAATAATGCACTCAGAAGTGTTAGAATCAATGACAGTCCCAAAGACACTGAGAGGGGGGGTGAATCAGTGTCTAACCAGTTTACAAAATATTTAAACTTATTTAAAACTTTGCATCCCAAAATAGTGTACCGGTAAATAAGAATTAATGCAACAATAAGAACAACAAAGACAACATAGAGAACACACCATAACACAAGATATTTAATGAGGAAACCCAGTGTGGAAAAAACCTCAATGGTATTTGTGACCCACAATATTTACTCACTGGCCAATGAATAAATACTACTTACAATGAGGGGCCTGCGCATGTAGGGAGGCCAACAGCCTAGAGCACACTGCTCAATAAAGAGTCACACTGACTACAAAATGGATTATCAAAATCCAATACAATGTACTCCTCAAAACAACATCTCATATACCAGGTTCAGTACTAGTTTAAGCTCAGATAATAACCAAAAACCTTAGCTATCAACTATATCACCTTATACAAAATTGCCTTATACTTCTTATCTGTCTCCACACAAAAATGACCTAAAAGATCTCATACATATATGAGAATATTACAATGTATCATGTCAGATTTTACAAAAGATAATTACATTACAAAAACATAAATATAAGTTTATTCCATGTCGGCCTGAGTGTCGGTCTGTATTATTGCCGATGTTGGTGAAGTGTCTGTCGGTGTATGTAGAAGTCTATTGTCAGTGCCGGTATCTGTCGATGGGTTTCCAGATGATTTCCAGTTGGTTTCCATCAATGACAACATCAACTATTCTCATAAGAGTGTAGAATGCCAACAATCTCCCCCTTTGGCATTGATGGCAACACTCATGAGAAAAATCCAAAAACTGTTTCCAAAAACTGAATTCCAAAAAGACTCCAAAAATATGTGCTCCCCCTGAGCAAGTGATCTCCTCTATAGACATTTTTGTCTCCACTACTACTCCTTTGACATCAATGACAAAGGTTTGTCAAAAATAATCAAACGAGTGAAAAAATTTCATCTCAAATTCTGTAACTGGTTGGTTACAATTTGAAAAATATCTGCCAAAACTAAATTCGGACTCTGCATAAACCTTTTGCTATCATTCAAAGTTGCCTCAATCTGTTGGATCATACCGGTGAGATAATGCATGTGTTCTTCTGGTGGTCGTTCTCCTAGAACTAATGCCTTAGAGATTTCAATTCTCTGAGAGATAAGATTGTCCAACTTAGGACCAAGATTATTTTTAAGTTCCCGGGTATTTGACCTTATCCTTGCCTTCTCTTTCTCAAGTAAAGGTCCAACAAGAAGTAAGTATGAAGGTAAAGCACCTTTCAAATGTTTTAATTGCAATAAAGTTGGTCATATGGCTTCTAGATGTCCTAATAGACATACAAGGTTAAGGGAGGAAGCAAAAAGATCATATAAGCCTAACCTTGAATATCAGAGATACAAATTTAAGAAAAATAGAGACAAGTCATGTTACTATGCAGATGAAGGTGTTAGAGATGATTCAGATGAAGATCTAGCAGATAAAGGATGGGATTTTGTTGCAATAAAAGAAGATTAACCGACACCTATTGTCAAACTGGTAGAGCAGGCACTGGCAGCAAAAATTGAAGAAAAAGATGAATGGATTATAGATAGTGGGTGCTCACATCATATGACTAGTGATAAAAGCAAATTCTTATCTTTTCGGGAAATTCATGGAGGTCTAGTAAGGTTTGGAGATAATAAAGCTTGTTTAATCAAAGGAAGAGACACTATATCTTTGGATGGTAAGCATAATACTGACAATGTTTATAATGTAGAAGGTTTAAAGAATAATCTTTTGAGTGTTTGTCAGTTAGTTGAGAAAGGATTTCAGTTACAATTCAAGAATGGAAAATTCAAAATCATAAACAAAACTGTATTGGAGATTGCAACTAGTAATCAGACTAAAGGTAATATCTTTCACTTGAATACCAGTGATAAAACATGTTTGATTGCACACATTGATGAAAGTTGGTTATGGCATAAGGGACTCTATCATGTGAATTTTGATTGCATTGTAAAGATCAGGTCAACTAAGGCAGTAAGGGATTTACCTAATATTATGAAACCTCATAATCAGGTATGTAAGGAATGTCAAATGGGAAAGAAAGTTAGAACAACATTTAAGAGCATTATTGATAAATCCAATAATAATCTTGATTTAATTCATACTAATTTGTGTGGTCTAGCAAAAACAAGAATACTACAAGGAGATAGATACATTATGATAATAATTGATGATTATTATAGAATGTGCTGGGTTACTTTTCTCAAGGAGAAATCAGAAGCTTTTGAAAGATTTAAGATATACAAGGAAATTGTAGAGAATGAAACCGGCAAGAAAATAAAATGCTTAAGATCAGATCAAGGAGGAGAATTTACATTTAGAGAATTTAATGCATTTTGTGAAGTGCATGGAATCAAAAGACAACTATTAGTACCCCAGACACCCCAGCAAAATGGAGTTGTGGAAAGGAAGAACAAAACTATTCTGGATGCAACAAGAACCATATTAATGGAAGCAAATCTACCTCATGTGTACTGGAGAGAAGCAATGAATACAACAGTTTATACTTTTAACAGAGTTCACATCAAAAGTGAAACCGGTAAGACCCCTTATGAACTATGGTTTGGTCATATTCCTACTCTTAAGTATTTCAGAATATTTGAAAGCAAATGTTATATTAGAAGAGATGAATATATTGGCAAATTTGATCCTAGAAGTGATGAAGGAATATTTCTTGGTTATTCATCTACAAGCAAGGCATATAGATGTTATAATAAAAGGTTACAGAAAATCATGAGAGTACTAATGTGAAGATAGATGAACACTTTAGAGGAGATTCAAGATCTGTAGAACCGACAGTTGTAAATGATCATAGATCAACTGCCACAGATTGCACCGGTACAGAATGAAGACCCAGTCACACCGACATCATTAGAAAACTCAACTGTGAATGAAGAGAAACAACCTATGAATATTAATCAGAACAAACCCAAGTATGTAAGATTGAATAATTTAGAGAATCAGATAATTGGAAACAAGAATCAAGGTGTTATGACTAGAGGAAGACTAGCAAATGAAGAGGTATGTTTAATTTCTCAAGTTGAACCAACATCTATTATTGAAGCATGTAAGGATAAACATTAGATAAAAGAATTGGAAGATGAATTAGAACAAATCAAAAAGAACAACACTTGGACATTAGTTCCCCAGCCTAAAGAAAAAAATGTAATTGGAACTAAATGGGTATATAGAAATAAACTTAATGAAGATGGAGAAGTAATCAGGAATAAAGAAAGATTAGTTTATAAAGGTTATTCATAGAAAGAAGGAATAGATTATAATGAAACCTTTGTACTAGTAGCCAGAATTGAGGCAGTTAGACTATTTCTTGCATTTGCATCTTATAGGCACTATAAAGTTTATCAAATTGATGTAAAATGTGCATTTTTGAATAGGAGATCTTGAGGAGGAAGTTTACATTGAACAACCCGATGGATTTTCTTAGACAAATAATAAGGATATGGTTTGCAGGTTAAGGAAAGCTTTATATGGATTGAAGCAAGCTCCCAGAGCTTGGTATGCTAGATTGGATAAATATCTTTTGAAGCTTGGTTATACAAAAGGTAGTGCTGATAATAATTTGTATTACAAAGTTACCAATGATGATATTTTGGTTATTCAAGTATTTGTGGATGATATCATTTTTGGAGGTGAAGATGGATTATGTCAGAACTTTGCTAACTAGATGCAAAAAGAATTTGAAATGTCTATGATTGGAGAGATAAAAAAAATTCTAGGTTTGTAGATTTCACAAACAGATAAAGATATATTCATATGTCAAACAAATTACTTGAAGTAACTTTTGAAGAAATTAGGTATGAAAAATTCCAAACCAATAAGTACTCCTATGACTACAACTAATAAATTGACATTGAAGGATGATTAAGCTCTTATTAATCCGACAAGATACAAATCTATTATTGGAGGTTTATTGTATTTAACACAAACAAGACCTGATATAATTAATGTAGTATGTATTGTTTCAAGATTTTGTAAGGAAAGCACAGTGCGGAAATGCCTTCCTAATGTTAATTAACAAGGAAGATCATGCAAGAATGCAGTTTAAAAATTTTACAGAATGTTAAATATAACATAGAAATAACACATGGAATCAACACAGAGACAGAACAACAAGAATTACGTGGGAAAAAACTTTCGGGAAAAAACCCACCACCAATAGTTGAAACACTTTATTTCCAGTAAATGAATTTACAACAAAGTTTCAGTTAGCAACTGTAGGTATTTGTTCTCAGATTCTCATGAATTGGATACTACAATCGACTCACGCTATCAGTTACACCATAATTATCCAATGGCTACATATATCAGATTTTTGACAGTTCATCTGAGCAACTGCAGCAACGATTTGAAGTCTAACCATCTGCATTGGTCTGCATTCATGAGAAACACAATATCCCACATGCACCAAGAAGTCGGGTTAGTTTGTATTCATATACACCGACAAGACCATCTTCAATGTCCAAGTGTTTATCTTTTGGAATCCGGTTTTAGCGTACACCCATAGTGAGTCTCTAGTGCACTTGCTCGACCTATAACTCGCATCTTTTCCAGTCTATCACGGACTCACCGCCAGAATGAAGCTCTTCTTTATCGTTGGGTCATGATGGAAAGTCTAACAAGTATTTTCCCATCGCGACCTAGTGACCACCGCCGGACCTTCTGTGATCAATGTCCGATCATCTGCGATCTTCTCGGCCTTTAACTTGCCTTAGCCACTCTCCTACCAAGTCCCACCACTTGGTTTCCATGTCATGAGGGATAACATTTCGGGAACCTCACAACCTTTGTATAGAGACATCCGCTGATAGTCCCAGAATTTTACTCCACCATTGATCTTCCTTAGATCTGTCATTGGATCTTCTTGATTTTCATGACCCTTATCTCACCTCTGCCGCTCACTTATGCTATGTGTCACTTCCTGATTGGCTCTGGAGTCCCTACTTTGCCACCTTAGGACGACCTCACTAACTGCTCAGAATGAAGCTCTTCTTTATCATTGGGTTGTGATGGATATTCTATCGAGCAATTTCCCATCACAGCCTAGAGACCATTGTTGGATCAACCTTGATCTGCTCAAACGTTATCTCACCTGAGCTACTCTCTTATCAGGCCCCACCACTTGGTCGCCAAGCCGTGATGGATAAATTTCATGCATTTTGCCATAGTGGTATAGCGACATTCGTTCATCCACCTTCAACCTACATGGTCTTTAACTCACTTCTTTTTGTACGTGCATTATTGCCAAGCCGCGGGGAACAACTTTTGATCATCTTCCCATCGCAGTATAGCGATAGCCATTGGATCATCTCGAACTTGCTCACCCGATGGCCGATCACAAGAAGAGGGTTCCATCAGCCCATTGACAAGAGAACAACTGACAGTTGTTCCATCGGGATAGGTTACTTCGATCAGTCTGAACATAAGTCAAGTTAATTCAAGGCACATTTCCAACAAACTCCCACTTGACGAGGAATCACTGGACCGATTACCATTCTAGACGTTACTAAGAAACATGGGTATCAAGACCCATAGAATTAGAACACCACCTGAACTTGTTAAGATAAACTTTTCCATCTTCCACCATGTCACGAACAAAGTGATACTGAACATCAATATGCTTCGATTTGGCATAGAAAGTAGGCTTCTTCGCCAAACATATGGCACTTTGACTCTCACTCCAAATTTCAATCTGCTCTGCATCAAAACCAATATCTAAACTCAAATGCCAAAGCCAGACAATTTCTTTACAAGAATGTGTGGCCACCATGTGTTTTTCCTCTATAGTGGGGAAAGCGACTATAGATTGTCGCTTGCTCATCCAACTAATTGCTCCACCATTCATGACAAAAACATATCCACTAGTGGATCTTGTGATGTCTATGTCTCCTACCCAATCAAAATCCACAAAACCACATACATTGAGATTTTTCTTTGAATCATCAGAATGACCATGATAGCACATAGAAAAATATGAAGTTCCCTTTAGATATCTAAACACCCTCTTTACAGCATCCCAATATGGCCTTCCTGGATTCGACATAAACTTGCTAAGTATTCCCACTAGTTGGGCAATGTCTAGTCTTGTACAGACCATAGCATACATCAAGCTGCCAATAGCACTTGCATAAGATACACTTTTCATGTCTTCTATCCCTTTTGGATATTTCAGACTCTCAATCACAAACAACTTAATTCCCTACAAGATGGGAACAACCTATGATTTATAGTCAGACATATGAAACCTGTCAAGAACATATATATATATATATATATATATATATATATATATATATATTCTCTAGCTGAGCCAAATTTTCCTCTTAGATCTATTTATTTTGATCTCCATTCCTAGAATGTAATTTGCTGCTCCTAAGTCCTTCATTTCAAATTTCATAAATAACTAATATTTTAAATCTGAGATCATACCTTTTGTATTTCCTATGAACAACATGTCGTCTACATACAAAGCTATGATAAGAATCCTATCACCTTCAGTTTTGTAGTAAACACAATGATTAGATTTTGATCTCACAAATCCCAAGGACAAAACACATGTATCATACTTTTGATACCACATTCTAGGATACTGTTTCGAACCATACAGAGACTTCTTGAGTCTGTATACCAAATGTTCTTTACTTTTTCCACAAACTGCTCAGGCTGAGACATAGAAATCTCATCTTCAAGATAACCATGAAGAAATGTTGTCTTCACATCCATCTGCTCGATATCCCAATCATATGTTGCTGCAAGTGACAAGAGAAATCTGATAGATGTCAGCTTATCCATAGGAGAAAATATCTCTCCATAGTCAATACCTTCCTTTTGAGAATACTCCTTTGCAACCAATCTTACTTTGTACTTGTCAATGATGCCATCTAGACCATACTTCTTTTTGAATACCCACTTGCATCCTACAAGCTTTCTACCTTTAGGCAATGGCACCAAATCCCAAGTTCCATTTTCAACCAATGATGACATTTCATCATTCTTGGCTTCCAACCAAGAATCTAAATCAGGCATCTTAATAGCTTCTTTGACACTCCTAGGCTCATCAGTATCTGCAAGTAAAGCATACGCACAATTAAAATTCAACATAGAGTGACTGTACTTATTAGGTGTATACCTACTAGGTTGCCACCTCTCTCAAGTAGATCTTCTCAACTCTAGTGTTGAGGCTTCTTGAGGTTCAACAGGAGGCTCATCATCATGTTCTTCTTCAGAACTACTTGAACTGCTTGACCTCTTCTCATCTTCAGGTATCTCTAGAGATTCTTCCTTAGCTGGAGGAATTTCAACCTCAGCTTCTCCTTGCTTTCCTATGTTGTGATCTAGTGACATAAGTTTCAACTCATGAAAAATCACACTTCTACTATACATAACCTTACCAGTCACTGGATTCCAAAGTTTATATCCTTTCACAACAACTCCATAGCCAATGAAGATACATTTCACAACTTTTTTATCCAACTTAGATCTATTAGAATCAGGCACATGAGCATATGCCTCTGCACCAAAAACACGAAGGTTCCTTAAAGAAGCTTTCTTACCAAACCATGCTTCCATAGGTATTTTGTCAACCATTATTGAAGTAGGAGAACGATTCAGCAAGTAACATGTTGTAGCAACTGCTTCAACCCAGAACTTTTGTTCCAACCCAGCTCCACTCAACATGCTTCTTGCTTTCTCCATTAGAGACCAATTCAACCTTTCAGCAACTCCATTTTATTGTGGAGTGTAAGGTACAGTCTTATGTCTCTTAATTCCATGATCAACATAGTACTTGTCGAAATTTACACTACAATATTCACCACCATTGTCTATTCTTAAAGATTTAATCCTTCTCCCAGTCTAATTTTCAACAAGGTTCTTAAACTCCTTAAACCGACTGAACACTTCTGATTTACTTTTAAGAAAGTAGACAAATTCCCTTCTTGAATAATCATCTACAAAAGATACATAGTACTTAGACTTAGACAGAGAAGGAACATCCACTGGACCAAACACATCAGAGTGAACATAATTTAGAATGTTAGAAGACTTATGAGAATTGGAATAAAACTGAACATGGTTATGTTTTCCATATATGCAGTGTTCACAGAAATTGAACTCAAAACTAGAATCATCCAAACCTTCAACTAGATTCTTATTCTTCAAAAATTTTAAACCTTTTTCACCTATGTGGCCTAACCTATTATGCCAGAGCATAGTTTTCTTAGTAGGAATTTTAGCTTCCAATGAATTAGCATTATCCATCATTATAGTTTTCTTAACTAGACTTTTCAGAGGCTACATTACAACATATAGGTTCAACATTTAACTTATATAGTGTACCAATGCGATCACCCTTTGTCAATACAATGGAACCCCTAGTCATCTTGCAACCACCAAATATAAATGCAACTTTTACTCCAACATCATTAAGTTTACCTATAGAGAGAAGGTTTCTTGCCAAACCTGGTATATGAAGAACTCCATTGATCCCCTTCACTCTACGATCTGGAAATTGAATTTTAATTTTGCCTCTCCCTACAATATATAATGTAGAATCATTGGCCAAGTATACCTTTCCACTAGCATACAATTAATACTTTGAGAACCACTCCTTGTGGGAGGTCATGTGAAAAGATGCACCAGAATCTAATGACCAGGTGTCATCTAAGGTTGGCACTGCCAGGGCTGCTACAAATGCATTTGCATCACTCTAAGAAGATTCAGTGTCAGAATACTTATTCTTCTTCTTCTCCTCCTTGCAATCCTTTTGGATATGCCCTTTTTGCCCACAGTTCTAGCACTTCACCTTCGACTTCTTGCCTGGAGATTTTGATCTCTCTCGAACAGAGAGTGCATCTTTTATCATCTCAGAAGACTTTTTTCTCATTTCTTCTGACAAATGAGTATTAGCCATAGTACCCATCTTGAACTGGGTCGTAGTACTACTGATAGCCATCACTAAGTGATCCCAAGAGTTAGGCAATGAATATAACAGTAGCATGCAACGTTCTTCTTTCTGAATGGTCACACCAACATAAGTTAATTATGCAAGAACCATGTTGAATGCATTCAAGTGGTCTACCAATAGTGTTCCTACATCCATCTTCAGAGAGTACAACTTCTTTCTCAAGAAAAGTTTATTCACCAAGGATTTGCCTTGATAAATATCTCCCAACTTATTCTAGAGAAGATGTGCAATTTTCTCCTCATAGATGCTTAACAAAATAGAATCAGCAAGACATAGCCTGATTAGACCCCTTGCCTTCCAGTCAACTAATTACCAATCCTCTTGCTTCATGCTTGTAGGTTTCTACCTAGACATATCAATCCAAAGGTCTCGATCGATCAACAAGACTTCCATCTTGAGTTTCCATAGTTCAAAATTAGAACCATTGAATTTTTTCCATGTCTATGCACCCTGAGGTGCTCATCATCTTAACCTATAAAACAAACAAGTAGACACTCTACAAGACTCCCACTAAAACAAAACTGACAGAAAAAATTAACCCTACCCAACAAGGATAACAAAACGGTCCAAGCTCTTATACCACTTGTAAGGAAAGCACAGTGCGGAAATGCCTTCCTAATGTCAATTAACAGGGAAGATCATGCAAGAATAACATAGACAAAACACATAGAATCAACATAGAGACAAAACACCAAGAATTACGTGGGAAAACCCTTTCAGGAAAAAACCCACCACCAACAATTGAAACACTTTATTTCCAATAAATGAAATTACAATAAAATTTCAGTCTACAAGTACAGGTATTCATTCTCAAATTATCACAAATTGGACACTACAATTGACTCATGCTATCAATTACACCATAGTTATCCATTGGCTACATATATCAGATTGTCAATAGTTTATCTGAGCAACTGCACCAATAGTTTGAAGTCTAATTGTCTGCGTCGGTCTGCATTCATGAGAAACATAATATCTCACATGTACCAGGAAGTTGGGTCGGTTCCTATTCATATACACCGACAAGACCATCTTCAATGTCCAAGTGTTTATCTTTTGGACTCCGGTTTGAGCACACACCTGTAGTCAGTCTCTACTCCACTTTCTCGACCTCTAGCTCGCATCTTTGCCAGTCTGTCACAGACTCACCACCAGAATGAAGCTCTTCTTTGTTGGTGGGTCGCGATGGAAAGTCTAACGAGCAATTTCCCATCGTGGCCTAGCAACCACCATCGGATCTTCTATGATCATCATCTGATCATCTGCGATCTGCTCGACCTTTAACTCGCCTTAGTCACTCTCCTACCAAGTCCCACCACTTGGTCACCATGTCATGAGGGATAACATTTCGGGCACCTCACAACCTATGTACAGTGACAACCACTAATAGTCTCATAATTTTACTCCACTATTGATCTTCCTTGGATTTTTCATTGGATCTAATCGATTTGCATGAACCTTATCTCACCTAGGCCGCTCACTTATGTCATGTGTCACTTCTTGATTGGCTCTGGATTCCCTACCCTGCCACCTTAGCACGGCCTCACTAACCACCCAGATTGAAGCTCTTCTTTGTCGTTGGGTCACGATGGATATTCTACCAAGCATTTTCCCATCGTGACCTAGCAACCACCATTGGATCAACCTTGATCTACTCAACCGTTATCTCACCTAAGCTGCTCTCTTGTCGGGCCCCACCACTTGGTCGCCAAGCCACAATGGATAACTTTTGTGCATCTCGCCATAGCGGTATAGTGACAGTCATTGATCTACCTTCAACCTGCATGGTCTTTAACTCACTTCTTTTTGCATGTGCTTTATCGCCAAGCCACGGGGAATAAATTTCAATCATCTTCCCATTGCGGTATAGTGACAACCGTTGGATCATCTCGGACTTGCTCACCTGATAGCTGATCACAAGAAGAGTGTTCCTTCGGCCCATCAGCAAGAGTCACACCAATAGTTGTTCCATTAGGATAGGTTACTCCAATCAATATGAACATAAGTCAAGTTAATTCAAGGCACATTTCCAGTAGATTTCAAAGCAATCCTAAATAAAAGCATGAATCGACAGTTAAAAGGATTTTCCAGTACTTACAAGGCACAACAAATCTTGGTTTATGGTATCCTAAAGATGAAAATTTTGATTTATGTGCATACACTAATGCAAATTGGGCAGGAGATGTAGATGACAAAAAGAGTATCACTGGTGGTGCAATCTTTCTTGTCAAAAGATTGATTTCATGGATAAGCAAGAATTAGACTTGTACATCATTATCAACAAGAGAATCAGAATATGTTGCAGCAACAACTAATTGTACTCAGGTATTATGGATCAAGCAAATGTTGAAGGATATAAAGGTAAAATGTAATGAACCAATCATTATCTATTGTGATAATTCAATAGCAATCGATATATCAAAGAATCCGGTATTTCACTCTAAGACAAAGCATGTTTCTATTAAGTACAATTTTCTGAAAGATAATGTTGAAGCAAATGAAGAGAAATTGGTTTATGTGAATACTAAAGAGAAAATTGTAGATATATTTACAAAGCCTTTTCCTAAGGAAATATTTGAATATCTCAGAGAGCAGCTTGAGGTAATTTCCCCACTGGTAGAGACTTGAATGATGGAGATTTGCATCAAACCAACAGGGACTAACAAAAAAATATTTTTTGGCTTTGATGAAGGAGAGCTACTTCTCAGAGGCAGTAGTTAGTTGAATGTTATGTTTTGTTTCTTAACTGCTTTGGCATTTGATGTCAAAGGGGGAGAGATATCTATGGAAAAACGTTGTACTTGGGGAGAGATGATCATTCTACTTAGAGAGATATACTCTTTGGATATATGTATTTTTTTGGTTTATGTTTCTGTTACAAAACTTTGTATTGACCTATCTTTGGGAGATCGTTGGTCTATTGGTTTTTGGCATTCTGTTTTTGGCACTTAGATGTTTTTCCATCTAGTGTTGCCATCAATGCCAAAGAGAGAGATTGTTGGTATTATGGATGACTTCATCATGTGTTCCATTAGTTTTTTCATTGATGTCAACACTTGTCTTCTTCAAGGTTTACATTATGTTCACCAGTATGGTTAGTGGCTTATGCAAAGTCATCGGTATGTGTTCACCAATAGGTTATATTGTTCTCCGACAATGATGATGACTTGTTATCATCTAGAGATCATTTGGTTATGTCAAAGACATGGACTGGAAGTTAGCTTCTCTTGATTGGTACGTGAATGGTCTAAATATCAGTTGTGAATTCCTCTTCGAATTCACTGTTGATCCGTGTATATTTCTGTGGCTCCGAATTAAAACTATGTAGTACCCAAGATTGTCATTGTAAAGAATCTATATCCATCCCTTGAGCTGGTAGATATTATATAGTTATATACACAAATAAAGTGATTTTATGATTCAGTTAAGTCATTGAATGATTAAACGGGATAACAACAACTAGTTTGTCCTCTTGGTGAATCCCATACTTAATTTTGTAACAACTCGAACTGGGTTCTGTAAAGAGGTGAACTCCGCAACTTTCATTCCTGGTTCTGTGAAAGAGCGTTGGATTTGGTGTTTTGCTTATTGGTCTAATCAGGTTGACAGATTTCCCTTTACTGACAGATAGGTCTAGGTTATGGACTGGTATTCCAGATCAGCACGACATGTTATGAAGATGGTTTATTGATTGGTAAAATGTATTGAGCCGACATGTTGTATCGCATCAAGACTTATTTGGAATTGATTTAATTGTAATATCTTTAGTGATCCAACCTATACATTTGGTCTTAGGTTTTGTATATATTATTGTAAGATCTTATTGAAGATCAGGATATGGTTATGATATGAGTGTGTTCAAATATTGAAGAGCCAAAATAAGCAAATCCTTGTGAGAATCACACAGACATTATTTGAAGGTTGAAGGAAGGTTATGAAGGTGTTTTGGCACTCATGTTTAGATCTTAATTGATATTGAATCCAACATTGTAGATGTTACTTTGAGCAGTACATTATCATTGGATTTAACCATCCAATTATGTATTCAGTGTGACTCCTATTTTGTGATTGAGCAGTGAGCCCTAGGCAGTTGGCCTTTTTGCATGTGCACACCCCATTTATATACACTTACTATCTGTAGTAGTATCATTTGATTGTGGGTAAGGTTTCCCACTGTTGTTTTTCCCTTACCGGATTTCCACATCAAAATATTTTTGTTATGTGTTGTGGATGTTGTTTCTCTTTCTATTTTATGCATTAAGTTAAACCGGTACTGCTATAATTGTTAATCTATTTTACCGGCATTTAAGTTTGGCTTACCGGCATTAAGTTTAAGTTGGAATAATTTTCATTTGGATTACAATTTATTGATAACTAGTTCACAATTGATTCACCCCCCCCCCCCTCTCAGTTGTCCTTCTCAGGTCCTAACAACCACTTCCCTAGCTTCATTCAGTTTATTCTAGAACACTCATTTAGTACCAATCACATTATTGTCTTTAGGTCTCAAAACAATCTCCCAAGTGTTATTCTTCTTGATCTGATTCAAATATTCATCCATAGATTTTATCTAGTTTACATCCTTTCATGATTCAACAACATCTTTAGGTTCAATCTTAGAAATCAGGCATATTTCTTCAGCAACAAGTCTTCTTCTAGTCATCACAACCTTGTTCTTATCACCAATAATCTGATTCTCAGAATGATTTAATTTCACATACCTCAAAGTCTTCTGATTATTTTGATTCTAAGGCTCTTGAACTTCTTCATCGGCAGCAGCAATATCTGGATTGACTATCTCTAACGGATTATTCTACTTTAGGATCTCAGTCTATGCAAGCTTTGAAACAATATCCCGATCATCAATCTCATATCCACATGCTCTGATATGCTTGCCAAAACATTCATCAACCTTCACATTTGCACTTTCCACTATCTTCTTCAACCTCTTATTGTAACACTGGTAGGCCTTGCTCTTAGTAGAATACCCTAAGAAGATTCCTTCATCACATCTTGCATCAAAATTTCCTATATCCTCATCTCTTTTGATATAATATTTGCTTCCAAAATCTCTAAAATATCTAACTACAGGAACATGACCAAACCATAGGTCATAAGGAGTCTTGCTAGAATCACCTTATTTATATGCACACAGTTGAATGTGTAAACAATAGTGCTAAAAAAATCCTTCCAAAATGTTTGCACAACATTTCCTTCAATCAGCACCATTATAACAACATCCAAGATTGTTTTATTCTTCCTTTCAATAACTCCATTCTGATGAGGGGTTCTAAGAGCAGATAACTTCCTTCTAATTCCATTCCTTTCATAGAATGTATCAAACTCGCTGGACATGAATTCTCCTCCTGTGTCAGATCTCAAACACTTCAACTTCAACCCTATCTCAGTCTCCACCTTTTCTTTGAACATCTTGAATTTATCAATTTCTTTTGATTTCTCCCTTAGAAAAGTCACCCACATCATTCTAGAGTAGTCATCAATCAACAACATTAAATACATGTCACCCTACATGCTTCTCAGTCTAGTAGGACCACACAAGTCAATATGCACAAGATCTAACAGTCTAGTAGATGTATACAACTTAGTCTTAAATGATGTTCTTATTTTCTTTCCCAACTAAAATTATTTACATACTGGATTAGAGGGCTTCACAATCTTAGGCAAATCTCTAATAGCTTGAGTATATATTATCCTTGTCATGTAGTCAAAATTACCATGACACATCTTCCTATGCCACAACCAACTTCCATCTATCTGAGTGATCAAACAACTTTTCTCATTGGCATTCAAGTGAAAGATATTACCTTTCATTTTAGTCCCTATTGCAATCGCTATACCAGAGGCATTCAGAATCTTGCATTTACCATTTTTGAATTGAAAATCATATCCCTTGTCAACCATTTGTCCAACACTCAAAATATTATTCTTTAAACCTTCAACATATAAGATATCATTAGTATTATTCTTACCATCAAAATATATAGAACCTCTACCATGAATCACACAAGCTTTATCATCTCCAAATATTACTATACCACCATCATACCTTTCCATATTCACAAATTTACTTTTATCAACTGCCATATGATGTGAACAACCATTGTCAATTACCCATTCATCTTTCTCTTCAATCTTAACAGCCAAAGCTTTCTTGTCAACAATGCAGCCTGTAGGAATCACTGGTATCGAATCATCTTCCTTGATAGAAATAAATACAAATTCATCTCTTGAATTCCTATTATCTGAATCCACATTTGTCACACCTTCATTAGCAGCATAATAGTATCTCTTCTTATTTCTATACTTTTGGTAGGGCTTGTAGGGCTTTTTATGTTTATCATGCTTCTCATATCTATCATGCTTATCAAATTTATCACGTCTTTCATGATTATCATACCTAGACATTCTTTCAGGACACCTAGAATCAAAATGTCCTATCTTATTACAAGAGAAATACTTCAAAGGTAACTTTCCATCATACTTATCAGCTCCCTTAGGCAATCTCTAAGCAATAAGTGCTTCAAGCTTATCCAACTCTTTCTCCTACACTTCCATCTCTCTCATCTCTCTTTGATATCTTGAAAACCTAGATGAACTCTCTCCCAGATCATACAACTTCTTCCCAGATACAGGGGCTTTAAATGGAGTCTTAGATTTACCATGTGATTCTCAAAATTATCTCAACTCAAAAGCAACTATATTTCCAACCAGCGTATCTCTTGTCACAGTAGTCACACTTTGGATCTCATCAATAGTGGGAACTTTAGCTTTATAAGAAAAAGGCAAGTATCTCAACACCTTAGCAAAAATCTCATCTTTCTTAAGAGTTCCATTGGCACATCTGATGTTCATGACCAGCTCATTCACTTTATCCATAAAGGATGTTATGTTCTCATCTTCTCCCATCTTCAATGTCTCATATTTTCCCTTCAAACTCTGCAACTTAGCAACTTTAACTTGTGCATCTCCTTCATACAAGACCTCTAAATTTTTCCATATATCATGTGTAGTCTGAAGTCCCATCACATTAGTCATCTCTGAGTCAATCAAAGCACTCATAAATACTTCCTTAGCCCTTATGTTATGTTCAACTTCCTTGATTTCATTAGTAGTAACTGGTCCATTCAAAGGAACATTGTAGACATTATTTGTCATCTTCCAATAGTCTTCACCAAGACACTTCAAATGTACTTCCATTCGGTCCTTCCGTAGAGTATAATTATTTCCATCAAATCTAGGACTCTCCTTGAACACATAAGTTTCCATCTTGAATCTCCTAAGGTGATTAAGCTTCTTGTGGAGGATGTAGCTCTAATACCACTTGTTGGCAACAACAAGAAAGGAAAACTAAGAGGGGGAAGGGTAAATCAATTTTCACCGGATTAAACCAATTAAGAACAATCTCAAATCTGATCAACTACAACAAAAAGAAAGATAACATCAATAACAACAACACACATAACACCAATATTTTTGACATGGAAAACCACAGTGGGAACATACCCATAATGAAATCATACTCTGTAGTAGTATGTGTAAATGTTACAATAGGGAATGCACATGCATTTAAGCACATTGCCTAGAGATGACTACTCAAATTACAATAACCTAGAAGGCTACAACCCTGAGGGAAGGCTCACTACCTTACAAAGATTATCAAACTACAATCTGGAAAGGGTGAAATGAAAAGAAAGCATCTGCTAATGCCTAATGTCAGTTTTGGTTAAGCTCAAATGTTTGCCCTGTTGGTGCCCAAAACTACAGATTGAAAAACTTAAGGATTTTCCAAGCCCTTAACTGATCCAACTAGCCTTGGCCAATGAATAGGGGTGGTCAAAGACCAAATCCCTCTACACTTAAGGCTCCACTGAACCTAGGTGGGTATACCTCTCCCTCTCAAGCACAAAAAGAGTTATTTAAAGTGGATTTAAACTTTGGTAAGACAACTCTTTGCAAGAGTGGCAATAATTTCCTGCTACTATTGAGTGCTTTTATTTGAATGCTTTTGAAATTGAAAACTGAATTTAAAGATAATTGTGTATAAAGATTGTTGTATTTTGGAAATAAAATTCTTTCAGGACATTCAAGAAATATGTAATAGAATAGTTCACAAGTTTTCATAAGAAAGCTTTTCTCTCATGGAACTTATGCATATCAAATCAGAATCTCAGAGAATGAATAATAGACCAATGCCTCTATCTTAGAATATATTTGATACTTTGTGGACAAACAAATTTATCAACTCAGGAGACAATATTAATAATCACTATAATGGTTCAATATGTGTCACATAAACAATCAGAACCCAATCTCACATTAAATGTAACAGCATGTGATTCACATTACAGCAAATCCTTAAAAAGATTTATGAAGAGGACAAAGAATGTTTCATCAACACAGAAAGTAGACAATGCATTTGAAGTAGAAACAACGAATCTTGTATATTAATCTCCGAGAAATGACAGTACACAAAAGATACACTTTGAGATACTTCATTATAATTTGCTTGCACAAAAATGGCATTTCTTCTTCCTATACAATTTCCTAATACATATGAATTTTAGTCCCTACAGCAGTATGATGATTTCCCCCAAAAAACTCTGACCCCATTTGATACAAAATGACTTAATACAAATACATATGTTGAAAGACACGAATGAAAGGACACATCGTTTCATTATCTTAACAACAAACTAAATAATAGTTAAAAGCCTAACTAAGATATCAATTACATTACACAAACTAAAACACAACACTAAGACTTTTGATCACACCATCATCCACATTTTTGAATATGCCACAAGCAGCCTGGATCCTTGTATGTTGTAGCATTGAAGATTGCATCCTTGGCTACATTATCGATCACATAAAAATTCTCCAACTGATCGGTCGTGTCATTCATGTCAAGGACATCTGCTCTAGCAATGGCTTGGGTTGCACTAGGCATAGACTTGAAATCAGAGATCCATACGATTTTGTCTTTGATCACACCTACATCATCTACCAAACTGGGAAGCCCATGCTGAACAATCTGTTGGGATTCATCAAATTCAGACTTCAATTCTTTTTTAATTTCTTCATGTGTAACAAGCTGACCCTGCACCTTCTTCTTTACTTTCTCTCTGGTCGATGCATCCTGTAACAACATGTTGAGTCTATCTCTAATTCTGGTGTCAGAAACCATATTGTCCATGTTCCTCTAATATTCACCCCAAAATTCATCCAATACTTTCTCCATACTGTCATCTCTTACTTAGCAACATACAAGTGGTATCATCCCTAATACTTCTCATCTCCTTTTTTAACTTATTGTGTTCATAACATAGTGTAAAGCGAAAAATCGCGATCGAACCCTAGTTGTTCTCCCCTCTTCCAACTCCAAGGAGAGAGAAGGGAGGTTTGCTAGGATTCGATGGTTTTCACTTAGGGGAGAGACTTTACATTCAAAAGAGGGGTTGAAACTCATAAGATCCAATCCCACACAATGTAAGATTGGATGCTAAATGAATTTCAAGGGTTAGGAAAGCAAGGCTACCCTCTTTTGTAAAGAATGTTGTTAAGGAAATTAAGCTAAGAATACATAGAAAGTCATAAAGATTCACTTATAAACTGAGTTCGGGTTATAGGATGAAGCTGCGGACCTAGAATTAGCAGTAGAATGTTGATACGGCGCTGTCCTGCAAATTTGAGAAAAAGTTGTCGGGACGATGGCGCCCGGCGCCACGGTCCTCCGAAAAATCCACGACACGAAGGGGGATCTGTTCATCTCTGCACAAGGATTCCAGATCTTCAATTTCAGCCGCGTACCTGCAACCTACACACAGAAAAGCGAAGATGATTGGGGGGTTAGGGATTAGGGGTTTGCCTTTAGGTCAAACCCCGGTTTTGGAATTAACCAAGAAATGAGCAAGAGCTATAAATGTAAATGATTGTAAAACAAGTACTAATACCTTGTTCTAAGGATGTTTGTATCCTTATGTGTGAAGGTATAGATGTTGTATGTTGTATGTTGTAGCATGTAGTATGTGATCTCCTCTTCAATGGTTGAATCCTTGACTTGAATGCAACACTTAGCCTTGAATGGAGACTTGAAATGATCAATTGCTTGAAGGAATGCTTGAATGCTTGAATGTTTGAGTATAGTTTCCACGCTTTTTCCCTCATGTATGTGTTATCAAATGAGAGAGGAAAATGTAGTTTATATACTTGTCAATTAGGGCTGATAGACTGATTTTCCCGACCTTAGGCCAACCAGGAAATGTAATTTCCAAATTGCAAACAAAAGGGCCCGAGCCCCTTAGGAGACCGGGCCCAAAATAGGACCCAGGGACCAGGGCGCTGGGCGCTCTGGTCCCACCTCCCGGGACAGCAGGGTGCAAGGAGGTTCAGGCCAAGGTGCTTGAAAAATGCAGTTTTCAGTGTCACGAGCAAGTTTTGGGGTCTCCATTCAGGTTGCGTGTTGCATCGCCATCGTGAAGACCGAAATGCAGTCGAAATTGCAAGTGTCGCAATTTTAGGACGCTACATTTAGCCCCCACTTTAGCGGGAGTATGTATGCTCATACTTCTGGTAAAGTACAAGGAAACATCATTGAAAGACTTTCACCCCGTCAAGGAGGCAAGATACACCAAGCCCCCAGTGGACTAAGGATCTTACGACTTCGATTGACAAAGTAAAAGGGAAGATCACGAGGGAGAACCATGACTGTTAGTAGTAAGGCTCCCTCACTATGAGTCATGCAAGAAAGATATCAAAAATTTTCAAGTATCTTGAAAAGATATAAACGGGATGTATGCGCCCCTACGTTAAAGCGATCGCACACGCCTCACCGGGGGTGATTGTTTTAACGTAGTGATACACATAAGAAATGAGAAAGGAGCACGTTATCGCAAGGATTTAGCCCCCAAGTGTGAGATAAACCCAAGGATAATAGACACAAAACACAAAGCACGAGGTGACTTCGCTTTCCTCGGGGTCAGTATGCTGTATGATAATTCATGTATATATATCATATGTATGTATGCATAATTGTTCTTCATTCCCCAATCAAGGAAGGTCACCTAGAATAAGGGAACACATGTGTCTTTTGAGTCAACATGAGAGAGACCGAGGGATCTCAATGCTTTGCATCGTCCTCAAGTAGACAACACCAAGGACAACAAATAGAAGAATGAGAATAACATATAGAAGAAGTAACAAAAGAGAGGGGGAGAGAATCTGCTATGCTAATGTAACTAGTATAGCACGTCATCTACCCCCCGATCTTGCTGATCAATGTTTCGGGAAGGCAGGGAACATGCTAGAGGAGGAACATCCAAAACAGTAGATGGAGCTATCACAAGATCCAAACAAGGGCTATGTTCATGTTCCGAGCCACATTGTTCTTGTCTAGGAGCTAGGATAAGTGCTTTAGAAAATTCATTAGATAAATGGTTATCAACATCAACAAGTTCATATTCACTATCAGAAGCAAGAGGAGTAACATTTTCATCTATATCGTCATCAAGATTTATAAAAATAGGATCTTTAACTCGCACAGGATCAAGACCATCATGCATCTTATGTTTAGGAGATTTAGGCTCAATGTCCGGCTGAGGAGAAAATGGAATAATGCTTGTTGAAGGTGTTTTTGGAGATTGCAAAGTTTGAGAAGCAGCTGCCTGAGCTCTAAAACGACGCTTTCATTGGCGTTCACGTGCAGAACGATTTCGTCTAGTCTTAGTAGGAAGTGGAGAAGATTGAGGAGGAGGAATCTTCTCATCCTTAGCACTTGGGTGTTTAGGTTGTGGTCTCTTAGGTTGGATAATAGGAGAAGAAGAAGGTCTCTTCTCTCTATAAAAAGAAGGAGGAGGAACTGCTCCATATAAAGGAGGAATTTTTGGTTTAGGGAGAAGACCAAGTCCATCATGACGAGGAGGTATAGGTCTACTCTTAGGAAGTTTATTAGGCATAGACATAGTCACATCCATAGGGATGGGTTGGGAATCTTCTTGAGGAAAGACATTAGTTTTATCTTTCAAAGGAAGAACTTCCTTCTCAAGAATGATAGGAATGTCAAGTTTAGGTGTTCTAGGTTCACTTAGAGATAAGATCATATCTGTTTTCCACTTTTGATAAGATTTGAAAAGATGATCACTTCGCGGAGGAAGAGATTGGAATTGTTTAGGCCAAAAGTAATCAATAGGAACGCTAGAAGTTCCTTCAGCTGGTTTAAAGAGACTATGATTGACAGTAACAACTTCACCATTATGGGGAAATTTCAAACACTTGTGAATAGGAGAAGCAATAGCTTTCATGGAAGATAGCCAAGGATAGCCAAGCTTCACACGAAATTGTTCGGAAGATGGAATAATAGCAAAGTTCACATCAAGGGATTTGTTATGGACTTCAATAGGCAATGTAATAGAACCAATTGCGGGAGAAGAAAATGCATCAAATAATTTCACAATCACATCTGTTTTGTCATAGATCACTTGATTCAATTGCAAAGTAAAAATAAATTCTTCAGTAATAACATTAACCATGCACGAAGGATCAATAAGCACTCCACGACAAGGTGTATTCTTGACTTTTGCAACTATGTATAAAGGACCATCAGGTGCCCTAATGGTTTCACTGGAATCAAATGTGATGGAAGGTTCTTTAGGGATTTCTTGCTGCTCTACAAAGTTAATCACATTCGGGGTCATAGACACAAGACCATCAGATGAGAGAGAGGAATCATTAGCCTCAATCGCATTAGAGGTATGAGAAGGCAATGGATCAGTGAAAATCTAAAGATTTTGGTTAGGAGGAGCTACAGATGTGTTGCCTTTATCATTCACTCCAGAAACAGAAATAGTATTATTATCAATCAAATCCTGAATTTTACCCTTTAAAGAAAAACATTTTTTAGTATCATGACCAGGCTGACGATGAAATTGACAAAAGGCTTTGTTATCAAAATAATGTGAAGTAATCTTTGCAGGATCAATTTGTCTTATAGGAGGAAGAGTAAGCACATTTTGTTCCAATAACTTATTCATAATACTATGCAATGATTCATTCAAAGGAGTATACTTTCTTTCTCTCTTGAAAAATTTAGAAATAGGAGGCACACCTGATGCTGCATTCACATTGTTGTTGATGATGTTTTCATTGAATTTGATGGAATCTCTGTTCGGTTTAAACTTCCCAAATGGTTGTTGAATACTATCACCCTTATCACTCGGAGCCATAGGATGTGATTGTTCCATTTGACTCACAGTCAGTTGATAATTGTGAAGAGTTGCACACAACTGTTGGAAAGAAGTAAACTCAGAAAACAGAAGTTTGTCTCGAATATCTTTTTGTAAATTAGAAATAAAGATTCTTTGAATATCATTGTCAGGCACTGGAAAAGAAATTTGAGCATACAAATGCTTATATCTACCAATGAAATCAGTCACTTTTTCTTTAACACCTTGTTTACAATGCATTAAATCAATCAAAGTAACTTTAGGACTTATATTGTTTTGAAATTGTTGAATGAAAGCATTTGCAAGTTTTTCGAAAGAAGTAATAGAATAAGAAGGCAACGAGAAATACCATTGTAGGGCTTTGTCTCTTAATGTTCTAGTGAACAGTTTTGCAAGCAACCTTCGGTCATAAGCAAAATCAGTACATATTGTTTGAAAAGTCTTAACATGTGTTAGAGGATCACCTTTACCATTATAAAGCTCCAAATGCGGGATTTCAACATGTTTAGGAGGGATAGCTCGAACAATGTCAAGAGAAAGTGGGCTCGCAACGTCAAATGTGGGCACACTAAACTTAGATTGATTCATAGAGGCAATTTGTTGCTGTAAAGAAGAGACAGTTTGTGCTAGATTGTTAATGGTCGCTTCAGTCGAAGAGTTCATATTAGATGTGTTAGATTGAGATGGAGGTGTTATGTTATTGAAAGAAGGTAAAGAGTAAGGTGGTGGGACTCTATGATAATTAGTCATAGGAGATGATTGGATAGGAGGAACACTACAAGGAGGAATGGAATGGTTAAATGAATTGCCCCCTTGCATCATGTTCATTTGTGAAGATGTAATAGGAACACTCATTTGAGGAATGAATGAAGAAGTCGGATTGAATGAAGGAAGAGGGTTAATTGAAGAAGAAGGATTGCCCCCATGACTGGTGATCATAGGAGGAATGTCTTGTGTTGAAGTAGTCATTATGTTTGATGTAAAAGTAGGTATACTAGCAATAGGAGTCGTCAAAGGAATAGAATTATTGTCTTGGGTAGGAGGTTGCGTATAACCTAAGGTTTCAGCACAACTCTTCATAGGCATCACATTTGAATCCACAATGTGTGCAATACCATGCAAAATATCAATTTCATTCTTATCACTTTGAAGCATACGTTTTAGACCCTCAATTAAAGGAAGAGCTTGACTATCAGGGTATTCTTGAGACATCCATTGTTGAAAATCGTCAAATTGGTTATCCAATTTCGAAAGTTGTTCTACAGAAACCTCATGGAGAGCTTCTTCATCATTAGGAGGATTAGAGGAATTACCCATGTCCTCGTTAAAAAGGCTATTCAAATTAGGTTCCATCTCCTCAGTAGTTAAACCTCGGAAAGACTTAATTCTACGGCTTCGTCTAACGGGAATAGTGTAAGTAGGGCTTATTGTTGTAAAACTCATGCACTAGAAAGAGAGAGAAGATTTTGAATTTAGAGGTAGCAATTTTCAGTAAAATCAGCCAATCTTCTGGATTTAAGCTGTTAAATGCAATCACAACAGTCTCCCGAAATTTCGAAAAAAATGTCCGGGACCGTCACGCCCGGAGTGCAACACGGTCCTTGCAACTTTTTTCGAAATTTGCAGGGATGAAAGGTATGATGATTTTAGAGCTAATCTGAAAAAATTGAGTGATTTTACGATCTGTAGATAGGCCAAATTAAAGTTGCAAATTCAAAATTGAACCCTATCAAGATTGTCAAAAAATGCAAAATTTGAATTTTGAAAAAGAGAGGGAAACTGAAATTTTGAATTTTATGATTTTAGAGGGAATGTCAAGAGCAATGCAAATTTTGAAATTTGAAAATTGACTCAATTTCACGCAAAATTCAATTTTGAAAGCGGAAATCGAAGTTGTTGTAATTAAACACTTAATTTCAAAAGTCACAAAATGCAAGAATTTGAATAAAGCACTGAAATTTCGAATGAATGCAAACACAATTTTCAGATTTATGATAATAAAAACGTAATTTTGACACAAAATTTTAATTTCAATGATTTTTGAATGATTAGAAGCCTTAGACTAAGCAATCGCAAGACCAACTTTGACTGTAATTTTGAAAGTGTTATAATTGACAAAATCAGCCAAAATTCTGGATTTTAGCAGGAAAATACAGCAAGATTTCGCTCCCGAAATTTTGGAAAAAATGTCGGGGATGATGGCGCTCGGAGTGCAACACGATCCTCGCAACTTTTTTCCAAATTTCAGGGATGAAAGATATTGTGATTTTATTGTAGAATCCAAAGTTACAGCTGATTTGGAGATGTTTTGATTGGTCAAATTGTTGGACAAAGGTCGAATTAAGAGGGTTTCAAAAATTAGGGTTTTGACATTTAACCACTTAATTTTCAGAATTAAAGCACAAATATGAATTGGAAATTTGTAATAGAAGGGCAGATCTGAAACAGGCATTAACATTTAGACATTTCGCAAGTTCAATTACTAAAAAGAAAATTTAGGGTTTTTATGCAATCACCTCTAAAATTTTGCAAAAGATCAAACATGGAAATGTAATCAATTTTTTTAGATCTAAGCATGAAAAATCAGAAAGGATGTTCACGTCGGGTTCACGAAAATGTAAAGCGGAAAATCGCGATCGAACCCTAGTTGTTCTCCCCTCTTCCAACTCCGAGGAGAGAGAAGGGAGGTTTGCTAGGATTCAATGGTTTTCACTTAGGGGAGAGACTTTACATTCAAAAGAGGGGTTGAAACTCATAAGATCCAATCCCACACAATGTAAGATTGGATGCTAAATGAATTTCAAGGGTTAGGAAAGCAAGGCTACCCTCTTTTGTAAAGAATGTTGTTAAGGAAATTAAGCTAAGAATACATAGAAAGTCATAAAGATTCACTTATAAACTGAGTTCGGGTTATAGGATGAAGCTGCGGACCTGGAATTAGTAGTAGAATGTCGATATGGTGCTGTCCTACAAATTTGAGAAAAAGTTGTCGGGACGATGGCGCCCGGCGCCACGGTCCTCCGAAAAATCCGCGAAACGAAGGGGGATCTGTTCGTCTCTGCACAAGGATTCCAGATCTTCAATTTCAGTCGTGTACCTGCAACCTACACACAGAAAAGCAAAGACGATTTGGGGGTTAGGAATTAGGGGTTTGCCTTTAGGTCAAACCCCGGTTTTGGAATTAACCAAGAAATGAGCAAGAGCTGTAAATGTAAATGACTGTAAAACAAGTACTAATACCTTGTTCTAAGGATGTTTGTATCCTTATGTGCGAAGGTATAGATGTTGTATGTTGTATGTTGTAGCATGTAGTATGTGATCTCCTCTTCAATGGTTGAATCCTTGACTTGAATGCAACACTTAGCCTTGAATGGAGACTTGAAATGATCAATTGCTTGAAGGAATGCTTGAATGCTTGAATGTTTGAGTATAGTTTCCACGCTTTTTCCCTCATGTATGTGTTATCAAATGAGAGAGGAAAATGTAGTTTATATACTTGTCAATTAGGGCTGATAGACTGATTTTCCCGACCTTAGGCCGACCAGGAAATGTAATTTCCAAATTGCAAACAAAAAGACCCGAGCCCCTTAGGAGACCGGGCCCAAAATAGGACCCAGGGACCAGGGCGCTGGGCGCCCTGGTCCTGAAGGACCAGGGCGCTGGGCGCTCTAGTCCCACCTTTCGGGACAGCAGGGTGCAAGGAGGTTCAGGCCAGGGTGCTTGAAAAATGCAGTTTTCAGTGTCGCGAGCAAGTTTTGGGGTCTCCATTCAGGTTGCATGTTGCGTCGCCATCGTGAAGACCGAAATGCAATCGAAATTGCAAGTGTCACAATTTTAGGACGCTACACATAGCTTTTCAAATTTTTTCTTCCATTGGCCTCCTGAATCTGTAATTTGGGGAACTGGGTGTACACTACTCTTAAGGGTTTCTTCATATAAAGCCTTATACTTATTCTTCTTTGCTATCTCATGTTTCATTTGGGCCTTATTGAATTTTGAAATATTAATACCCATTTCAACTGTGATCATAGGATCTACTTCTCCAACTTTCAAGGTCATCATGTGACCAAAATCTTTATCTACATCAATGATTTTTGGCCTTTTATTAGGAGGATATAAGGCCCACAATAACATTTCTTCCTCCTTTGGTTCATATCTTGATCCAATAAAAAATATCTTGCACTCCTTGGATGTTCAATTTCATATCCTTATTATCTGAATGTAACAAAGAATAAAAAATAAACGAAGCACTCAGGTCCCATCCTGGAAGCACAATTATTCCTACCTCTACTAGAAATTTCCTACCTTTTTGCAAGGTCATCACCTCAACTTCTGTGTCAATGTCTTTCGTCACCCTCTTCATCATTTCTACTTCATTCTCAAGGGTAACTGTTGGCACTGCTTCCCCTAATTTCTTACCCTTTAAGTGGTACATGAATGATTTGAATTCCTTAGACTTAATGAATTGATCATCAGATACAAAAGAAACATGCTCTGCCATTGTTTCATCTGTTTCTGCATTTAGGAAAACAATAAGTCTATTCTATGCTTCTAAGTCCTTCTCCTTCTCAAGTGCACGGAGGTTGGAGACTACTTTATTTTACCTTGAATCACTTTGGGCTAGTTCTCCCTCCCTCCCTTCTAGTCTCTGCCTTCTTTCCTCTAGCTTCTTTTCCAAGGTCCCCATAACTTCTGCAAGCTCTTCCACCTCCTTAGTTTTGCACATATCTTCAAATTCATCTTCCTGATGGAAGTAGTCTCCCAACTACTGTCTTTTCTTTCTTGAATGGATGTAACCTTCAAGATTATAGTGTGTTCTAGTTGCATGCTAAAACAAGTTGTATTCATCCACCAACTTCCTTTCAATGGCCTCGTATTCCCTAGTTGATACAATTTTAAAATCCTGAAAGTGAAGTGTGCTAGGGAGGAAAACTTTCTTGTGTGCTCTTCTAAAATGTTTGGCATTAGACACAATTAACTGCCTTACAATTTCCAAGAAGGCAATCCTGTCTGGTGCAGGCTTTCGTAGCACATATGGATAAGCCTCAAATCAATAGCATTGATCAAAAGTGAAATTTTGGCTAGAGTGCCAATCACCCCAGTTGTGATTAACCTTTGGATTTTGGTGCTCATGAGGCCTAAGATACTTCTTGAGATCCTCAGAAAATGATCCTTGCCGAGGCTCACCAAAAAGCAAGAAAATTGGTTTGACAAAGAATTCCTCAAATTTCAAGTAATAAGAATTCACAAATCTATAATCCCAAAGGGAAACCCATAATTGCACTAGTTTCTCCTTTCCATCCTTCCCAACTGTATTTACATTCAATTCCTCCGACCATAATCCTCTAAGTTTCCCATAAAATAAAACAATATGCATCAACAATGAATAGGGCTTGAAATATTTGTCTAGATTATCCTTTAGGTTCAAGAAACCTTCATGCAATTTGTCTACTAAGTATGAAGCAAAGTCAAAAACCCAAGGCTCATGCCTATGAACTTCTACTACTAGAACCAATGGTCCTATGTTTGCCACATCAAGAGCTTCAACTCCTCCCACCTGATCACACCATATATGTATATTGCAGATACTTCTTGAAAATAGTCATGTCATAAGGAGGACCATCTTCATCTGTTAGTCTCCCCTTCTCTACTTTGTGGACAATGAGGCTCCAACCCTGGTATATAGTGTCCATCTTCTTGCACTCCTCTTCCAAATCTACAAAAGACAAAGGCACGTCCGCCTCCAAATCTACTGCAAAAACATCCTGAATTGTAGCCTTTGTAAAGTGGACTAGAGCAGTCCCATCAAGAAACATAATGCATCGCTTGTTTGCATCATAATGTCTTACTAAAAGCTTAAACAAATCAATATTCACAAACACATTGGGTACTACAAGTTTTCCTAGACCATTTTTCCTTGTGTTTGAAATTGGCATGGGCTTATCCCTGTGGAAGTAATGGAAAAGGAAAAACTCATGCCCTCACACAGTGGTGAATACATCTCCAATCTCTCTATATCTATCCTCCAACTGGTCACAGATAGGTAGATTTACCTTAGCTCTACGTGACCTAGCTCCTGGAGATCTCATTTGGTCTATCATGTCCTGATTTAGCTTTCTTCGAACCTCACTGACCTCACCCTTTGATTTCTTTCCCATGGTACAAAATATTTCGGCAACCTTTTTCTTCTCTTTTGAGCTTGATGGTGAATAAGCACTTGATATATTTCTGCAATAACTTCATGACAAATGCTACTCTGCAATACTGGTTATATGTCCCAAGGAGTCCAATCTTGCAATTGATTATTGCAAATCTTGGTGGATTTTCTTCATGCGGCAATGGATCTACTCAATTGATGCATTTAATGGAAACCATTTTGTCAGTTCTTCTTTATCAAGACGTCCAATGGCTAAGCAGTGAGACTCCTCCTGACGATTCAAATGTTTGGCACCTGTTGTTATGACTTTACCACTTTTTTCTTTTTGATCGACACAAACTATCCCGACCCCCTTATCGGGTCTCGGGATATCAATTTTTTCTTTATCCCGATGGTTCATTTCATCTCGATGGGCATCACTTTAGTCTTGGCTTTGCCTTTTGTTTCAATGCTCCATCGGCACAACTCTTCTCGATGCATTCACCTTTGGTTTCCTTTACATCAGGTGTCGGTATAGTTTATTTAATGTCCCTCTGATGCCCCGATGATCTCAATATTCCAATCCGCATTTTGACTAAGACCACCGTGTTATTGGCATAACTTATCCTGAGGAACTCCTCGCACTTACCATTTGCCTAAACGATCCTATCGGGTTTTGACATAACATAAAAGTTCTTCTTCTAATGTCCCGATGAGTCCTCATTAGATTCTTTCTCTATCAGTATAACTCATATTGATGCCCCTGCAAGTGCTTCTATCTTCATCGGGGGTCGGAATAGACTTTTTCTATTCCTCCCGAAGTCCCGATGAGTTCCCGATGCCCTTTTGTGTTTTATGCTTCAACATTTGTTTTATCAGTATAGGTAATACCGATAGCTTCGCCTTTCGATTCTCCATGTCATCGGGGATCGGTGTAGCTATTTTTGCACTACTCTGATATGGTTCTTTTTTTCTATGGGCTCGCTTCCAATTTTCTTTAGTCATCAGGTATCAGGATAAAACTTTCTCATTACTTCCGATCTCCTGATACTATATGATAATCTTTGTCATACCATTATAAGGTATACCGATGGTTTCATAGGTTATCGATATAGTAATTTCTACACTTTTTTGATAAGCCGATAGAAAACAACTACCTACTACCTTGTCAGAACAAGCTATCTCGATGGAATGACCTTTCCAAGAGTGCGCACCATGTTGAGTATTTTTTAAGTGCTCCAATGAGTCCATGCTCTATTTCATTGTTATAAGTGATGTCGATAATCCTCCTTTGGGTTGCCAAAGCAATTCCATCAGAACTACTTATGCTGATAAGTGAAATTTTTCAATTTAGCACAAATGAGCTATCCATCTTGCAAATTGATGATCCCCACTTTTCCCAAAGCATCTAAAACATACTAGAAGACAATCCTTGATCACACCATAATGACTCCTCTGTCAACTAATGCTTCACAATGGATTCCTTGTGCAGTCTATACTCAGTGCATGCCCTCAGTGTGCCGAAGTGATACCTTGACATTCCTAAAATAGCTGATCCATAGAGAATTTTACTTGTGCTAACAAGGTTCCTACACATGCAAACCAGTAATAAATGCTCATATGATAAAATAAAAAGGCCTTTATGTATCATAAAATATTTTGTAAAAATATGTGCTAACAATGGCTCTTTCTAGGGATGTATGTTCTCTTTAAGGACATAGCATGATCCTACTTGTCTCTAGAAAGCAGACCAACACAAAAATTGAAAACAGAAAACAAAAGAAATTTAAACTATTATGATACAAAAATACTCCCTGCTCATAAAGAGAAAAAATTCTTAAGATACTGAGCATGAACCAGGAACTCTTGCATTTGACCAACAGTATCCTGCAAGTAATTGGAGTTTTCTCCACCTTTTTCTGAAATGATAAAAGGTCCCAGCCAAAGTGCATCGAACTTGCCATGTTTCCCTTTATCCTAATCATTGGCATTCCATTTTAACACCCATTCCCCATCTTTAAATGATCTGTCACATGCTTTTCTATCATGTAAAGCTTTTACCATTTGTTCTCTCTGTAAGTTTCTTTCCTGGGCTTCTTTTCTACATTCATCCAGCTCAGCTAAAGGCATCAATCTATCCCCCGTGAAGTTTACTTCTTCCAAACATTTTTTTGTAACAAATTTATAAACTGGAAGCAAATTATTTAAGGGAAATCTTGCTTCCTTGCCATATACAAGCTCATATGGGGAGAATCCTGTGGACTTCTTGATTGTCACTCTATAAACCCATATGGCTAAGACCAATTTTGAGTCCCAAGCCTTTTTATTATCACCCAACATCCTTCTGATAATCTTCAGAAAGTTCTTGTTGCTTGATTCTGCTTGTCCATTTTCTTGGGGATGGTAAGGTGATGAGTAAGATAGAGTGATACCATAATTTTCATAGAAATTGGAGAACTCCTTGGATCTGAAACACATCCCATTGTCTACTACAATCTTCTGAGGTACTCCAAATCTAGTCAGAATATTTTCTAAGAGAAACTTTTTCTTCACTTTGCTTGTAGCCTGTCTTGTGGGGATAACCTAAACCCATTTAGTAAAATAGTCAGTAGCAACCAAAATCCATTTATGCCCACCACTATATTTATTTCCTATCTCTCTTATGAAGTCAATACCCTATATCTGGAAAGGTTCTTCTGTATGCATGGGCATGAGAGGAATGGCTCCATTATATTTGAGTTTCCCTGAAAACTTTTGACAAGCTTCACATTTTCTGACATAAGTATGACAATACTTGAAAACTTGAGGCCAGTATTAACCAACATTAAGAATTTTGTGAGCAGTAGTTTTAGCTGAGAAGTGACCTCCACATACACCTTCATGTAAATCTTTTAAAAGAGCAGATGCTTGACACTCATCTAGACATAATATAAGAATACCATCTCTATTTTTCCAGTATATATCCCCATTAAGTAATACATACATAGATGTTTGAAGCTTTAAAGTTCTTCTTTGACTATCATTTAAACTATCTGGACATTTCATGTATTTCAAGAAGTGAACAATATTTGTATACCAAGAGCATCTTTCAATGCTAATTTGTACATCTTTAAGCTCTACCTGGTTTACTTGTGTTGCTTGAAGATTGGATTCTTCCATCAACTTCACTAAACCTTTACCTCTTACCAGTTTTGTTATTTTTAAATCAATATTGAACTTTTGGATCTGGTTTATCCATCTACATCTTCTCCTAGTAGTCTCTGTTTGTCTGAAAATGTCTTTAACAACAGCATTTGGTACATAGGCAATAACGGTGGCTGCAACTATGTAAGGTCTAAAGGATTTCATATCTTTCATAAGAGCATAAGCCTGTTTTTCATTCAAATCATAATTCAATTCTAATGCTTGTAATGTTTTACTAAAAAATGCCACTGTCTTTTCATGACCCTCATCATTATTTTGTAACATGACAACAACAATAGTATGGAATGAGGCAAATGAAAATACTTGAAAAGGTTTTGAGAAGTTAGGTGATTATAAAATAGGGGCTTCCTTGATGGCTCTTTTGATATTTGCAAAAGCTTCAAGAGCTTCATTAGTCCACTTTATTTTAGCACCCTTTTTTAACATTTTAGCTTTAGGCTTTATGATTTCAGAGAAATTTGAAACAAACCTTCTCACAAAGTTAATTTGACCGAAGAAAGATTGGATCGCTTTAATAGTTTTTGGAATTTGGATTTTAGCAATCCTTTCTAGATCAATTCTAACTCCATCTTTTGAGACAATATGACCTAATAATTTTCCTTTAGTAACCCCGAAGTGACATTTTTTAGGATTCAAAGATATGCCATATTCTAGTGCTCTAATAAAAAAAATTCTGGATCATTACAATGATTTTCTCCCTTTTTAGAATAAGCAGTCATATAATCCTGATACACTACCAAGATACAATCAATCATACCCTCAAAATCCACGTCCATAGCTCTATGGAATGTAGCTCCTGCATTTGTTAGTCCAAAAGGCATCCTAGCATAATTACCCTAAGGTGTAGTGAAAGCAGTTTTGAACTTCTCTGCTTCCCTAACTTTGACTTGATTGTAACCCAAGAAGCCATCCATCATAGAGAACAACTCATTCCCTATGACCTTCTGCAACAAAGCTTCCATATTAGGCAAGGCATAATTATCTTTCAAAGATGAAACATTTAGATTTCTGAAATCTACACATAGCCTAATATCACCATTTTTCTTTCTTACTGGTACTAAGTTTGATACCCATGTTGAGTGCCTTATAGGCTCAATAATCCCTACATTTCTCATTTTCATTAACTCCTCCTTCATCTTTGGAGCCAAGGTAGGATTTATAGGTCTTTTCTTTTTTCTGAAAGGTTTTGCATTAGGATTCAAAGGTACCTCATGCTGGAACAAATCTTCCCTGTAAGCTTTAAGGTCATCATATGACCAAGCAAAAACATGTCTATACTTCCTCAACAGATTAATCAATTTAGTTCTAATTTTCAGTGTGAGCTTCTTTCCAAGTTATACTTCTCTTGGGTTGCTTTCACTTCCCAAGTTTATCTTTTCAACCTCCTCACATTCTCCTGAATTAGGCCTGAAATTCATTACATCTTTATCATCAAACATTCTTTCAAGCTCTATTAATCCTTTTGGGATTTTATTAGTTTTTAGCTGCAATACTTCTTGCCCAAGTACAATTGCTTTGTCATCTTTGTCCTCCACAAGTCCATTCGAATCAATCTGCTAGTGCTCATATTGATCTTCACAAAATAAATTTTTTAGTAAATCCCTGTCATCATAAAAAACTTGCCAGCTTTTTACATTATCAGGCACTGACGGTCTAGTTTTAATCTCCACTTGGGTAATGTCATCCAAAGGGATGTCGTTGTGCTTGATAGCCAAGTTCACCATGAAGTCTGCCCAAATATTGTTGGATCTCTCAGTCCAATTGATGGAGAAAGCATCGAATAATTTAATGGGATCCTAGACTTCATTCTTGTAGCTTCTTAATTTTTCATTTTTTGCAGCAAATTTGCCCCTAACTTGTGAAATTGCTAATTTTGAATCACCATAAACCATTAGTAACTTGATACCATGCTTATTTTCTAGTTTAAGACCCAACAAGAGGGCCTCATATTCGGAAATATTATTATTACATTCTGTAGCTAGGAAATCGGAAATCATCACAAGCAAATCAAAATTAAACTTAGCTCAATCACAAATGCTCATTGCAATGATCAATCCTAATTACACTCAATAGAGACATGAAAAGCAAAACATTCAAAACTAAAAACTAAGCAAACCAGATGCAAATTCGAATGTCTCCTTCATGCGGCTCCATTGTCCTTCTTTCTTCTCCAAATAGCCTTTGTTTGTGGATCTCACCTTCAAGTGCATAAACCTAATGTGAAAGCAAGATTGACATTGGCACAAGACTACTCAAAGCGTGATTGATTCGACAAAGTGATTATTAGATTGATAATGTGATTATTAGATTGATAATGTGATTATTAGATAATCTGATTAGGGGCTTTGATTGAAGAAATTCATCCAATTTATAGACAAATTGGAGAAATTACAAGATTAGCATGAAGAGATTCAAATGGAAATTGCAAATCAAGAATGTCAATTATGACAAATTTATGACAAATTTGCACTTTCTATGCAAAATTGATTGATTGATAATTTATGACAAGATTATGACAAATTTCTATGTCAAAATTGATTGATTGATGATTTATGACAATTTATGACAAATTTCTATGTCAAAATTGATTGATTGTCAATTATGACAAATTATGACAAATTGAAATGTCATTCCCATGAAATTAGGAGAAAAATAGGAGGAAATTGAATTAGAAATTAGGAAAATTAGAAAATTGGGAAAATAGGAAATTAAGAAATTTAGTGAATTAATTAATAATTTTTCATTTATTAATTAATTCACAAAAAGAGGAATTATTAGCCAATTAAATGAACATTTAATTGTGATGAGAAGACTTAGGATAAATAAATAATTTATTAATCCTAGAGGGAGAAATGACAAACAAGGTTAAATGATTAAATCATGAAACCCTAGAAGATGAATTAGAAAATGCAAGAATGACAATTAGGTCTTGACAAAAGATAATTGATATCGATTCGATCATGATTTTGAATTGATAAATGATTCATACTGATAAGTGATTTGATTGATAAATGTGCCAATTGATGAGGAACAATGACTAATTGATCCAAATTGATATGATTGAGAAGGACAACGATCGATGACAAATCGATCGCAAAATGACAAGATTGACAAGTTGATAAGGATCGACCAGAATCATGACTGAAAATTGCTATTGACAAGACCAAATTCGAGAGAGAGATAAATGAAGAATGAAGAAGAAGGACTCAATGCTCGCAAATGATAAAGACCAAGTGCGTGACATAGGAGGAATGTTAATGCAACGCAAAAACCTAAAATGAGGCAATGTGCAAATGTTAAAGTATGACTCCGCAAGCGTTGACCATTTTTAGGTGTCTACACATTCAAAAGCCAACAAGAAAGAGTATTTAAAAAAAGTTCATTAGGTTCAATAAGTACAACTCCTGCTCCATTCCCTTCCTTACTACAGGCACCATCAAAGTATAATTTCCAAATTAAGTTTTCATTTTGTTTAACTGTTTGTGTAACTTTACTAATATCTAAAGGTTTAGAAATACTTACCTGGAAATTGTCCATATCTGAATGGCAAAAGTAGGTTGCTTGATCAGGATCGACTTCTTCTATGAGATATGGGGATCTTGGCTCTCTATTTATCCTCATTGTTGTCCCTTTGACTGGAATAGTAGCATAAGATAGATCAAGATGAACGTGGCCACCCACCAAATTTGACCATTGCCTAGATAACAACATTCTATAGTTTGCAGGAACTTGCATCACTGTGATGTTTGTCTTATATGTGGTATACGGGCAAGCTGGAAACCTAAACTCTACATCTTTCATAGTACCCACCACCGGTACAAACCTATTGTCCATGGCATAACACTTACCATAAGGTGTGTCAACATGCATCCCAAGCCCCCTCATGACATCTTCAGGCATGATGTTCATCATTGCCCCTGAATCTATCATACAATTCTTGACCATTTTATTGTTAATTAACAATGTCAAATAGAATGGATCAACTTGTGTAAGATTTTTCATGATAGATGTGCCTAAGTAAATTACTGGAGGATCCTCTTTTAACTTAACATCATTTTTATTTAGATCCCCAATGTTTGATATAATCTTCAAGGTCTCATCTTTATATTCTGAAAATTTCATTACTTCAAGCAAGGGCATAGAAATTTTTACCTGAGACAACGCTTGTGACATAAAAGTTGCATAGTTTGAAGAAGGCTTACTAATATGTTTTTTCTCCACTAACTTGACAAGCTTTGGCATTTCAATTGGCTTATTCTTTTCTGGCTCTGTCCACTTGTTGGCACCAGCATCCTTACCCTTGGCTACATTATGTTTTGTCCCACCAGATTTTGTGACTTTGGCAAATATACCTGCTGGCTTGCCCTGCTCATTGTTAACATTCCTATTCCTCAGTTGATAATTGCTTTTCACTTGTTCTACAGCTGCGATAGTGAAAACTTTTTCTTCTTCTTCAGTCAGGTTTCTCAAAGAAGGCACTGCTTCTTCTTGAAACAATTTTCTCAAAGCAGGGATATCTTCGTCGTCATCAGAAAAAACCTACTGCGTACCATGTTGCAAATTTTCTCTTCTTTGATGCACATCAGAATATTCTTCTTCTTCAGATAAATCCTCATTTCTTCCCCAATATGGATAAGATAAGAAGGCATTAACAGTTGGTTCATAATCTTAATTTTTATCTTCTTCTTCTATCAAGCTCTGGGCAATCATGCACTGTTCTACAACATGAGGTAGATTACATACATCACACCATGGAGATTTATCTACAAAGTTTGTAGTTTTCTTTAATGGGTCAAGAGTCTCTTTGTTGGTATTTGGTTTTACTGGTTTTCCATCTTTCCAATTTGTATTATATGGCATGTCATGCAACCTCGGCCTATTGTAACTTATTTTCTTATTGTTCCTATATGGTGGCCTTTCATTATGATTTTCTTACCCTTTAAGTCCTTGAGCATGTCCATGATTTGAGTAAGATCATCTTTCCTAGGAACCCTGGAGTTGTACAGCTTTGGATCATCTCTCTTAGCAACTTTTCCAACCACCTTCCTATTATTGTCAATAGTAACAACTATTTTGAATGCTCGTTGTAAAGTGTTAGGTCTATGAGACAGAATCTCATAATGAGTTTTGCTATCAAAATCACTTAAATAAAAGTTAATCAAAAATGAGTCAGCTAGTCTGACATCTTTGGGTATTTCATTTAATACCTTATTAAATCTTTTATTAAATTCATTCACTGATTCATTTTGATTCTTTTCCATGCTTGTTAGTTCATGGGGTGCAAATGAAGGATCATTGTGATCTCCAAATTCTTCCAAAAATACCATCACAAATTCCTGCAGGCTGCAAATACATCTGTTAGGAAGGCCTCTATACTATTCCCCTGCATCCTCTATCAAAGACTGAACCAACAACTTCATGAACACATCTTCATGAGGAATCTCAAATTCTTTGATGATATGCTTTACATTAATAACATGCTGCTTGGCTGAATCAACTCCATTTCCTAAAATTTTTGGGATTGATAATCTCGAATCATTAGTGATCTGATTTGGATAACCAACAATGCCAATGAAATCCAATTGGTTGTACCTCTCAATGATTAAGGGTTGTCTACCAACATGATGGTTTCTTTGATTGTTCATAATCCCATTATTGTTGCCATAGTTTCCATTATTACCATTATTTCCACCCCCATTATTATTTCCATTATTGTTACTATTGTTCCTACCTCCACCATTGTCACTTCCATAATTGCCATTGTTACCTCTATTTTGTCCATTATTCTGGTTGATGCCACACCCATTATTTCCTACATGATTGGCCCTATTTATGTTAATCCGACTCCCATAATTCTTGCCATCTCCATTCCTTCTTCCATCCTCCGTCTTTTCTTCATTTTGATCCCCATGCACATCTGTCCATCTTTTATTTTCACTTACCAACGGGTTGTCATAGGTTAGAAAAGGCTGGTCATTTCTTCTCATATGAAGAGGACTATATCTTGGAACTACTGTCTACTTGTTTCACCTCTCTCTTCTCCTACCTTGTCTATCTTGGGGCTTGAAATATTATTTCTCTCTATTCCTAATTTTTGTAACACCCAATCTGGTTGCCTTTTAAGTGCCCTCGCCATCTTGGCATCATCAGCGCTCATATCTGGCATTTTAAGAATACGATCATCCCATAGTTTTTCTTCTTGTTCCTCAGCATTCATGATCTCATCATGTCTATGTCTATTATCCTTTGAACCTATTTTATGAAAAGGAATTTCCTCTCTATTCTCATATTTTCCAGCAGATGAAGAATCTTCCTCCCTACTAGGAAATCTCTTATATCCTTCAAATACCATGTTTGATTTCTTTCCTTTGTTCCTTTTCTTGGGAGTCAACTGAACAAGATCTTCTTGTCCTTTGTGCAGAGATCTCCTCCCCTACATAAATATTAATGACAAATTTCTAGGAGTTTCTCTTACTTTCTCAACATACCAATCATTACTCATGTATTACATGTAGAGTCACCACCTCCTAAGAGGAATAATATTTTTTACTAATCTTCTGGGCTCTTTCCTTCAGTAGAGTCTAAAATGAAACCCCCCAAAAAATTTAAGTGCTTCTTATCACAACTCCCCAGCAAAGTTGCCAATCTATTGGTACCAAAACTATAGATTGGAAAACTTAAGGGTTTGCCAAGCCCTTAACTAATCCAACTAGCCTTGGCTAATGAACAGGGGTGGTCAAAGACCAAACCCCTCTGCACTTAAGGCTCCACTGAACCTAGGTGGGTATACCTCTCCCTCTCAAGCACAAAAAGTGTTATTTAAAGTGGATTTAAACTTTGGTAAGACAATTCTTTGCAGGAGTGGCAATAATTTCCTATTACTACTCAGTGCTTTTATTTGAATGCTTTTGAAATTGAAAACTGAATGTAAAGATAATTGTGTATAAAGATTGTTGTATTTTGGAAACAAAATGCTTTCAGGACATTCAAGAAATATGCAATAGAATAATTCACAAGTTTTAGAAGAATGCTTTTCTCTCAAGGACCTTATGCATATCAAATCAGAATCTTAGAGAATAAATAATAGATCAGTACCTCTATCTCAGAATATATATGATACTTTGTGGACAAACAAATTTATCAACTCAGGAGACAATATTAATAATCACTATAATGGTTCAGTATGTGTCACATAAACAATAAGAACCCAATCTCACATTTAATGTAACAACATATGATTCACATTACAACAAATCCTTAAATAGATTTATCAAGAGGATAAATAATATTTCATCAACATAGAAAGTAGACCATGCATTTGAAGTAGAAACAATGAATCTTGTATATTAATCTCTAAGAAATGACAGTACACAAAAGCTGCACTTGGAGATACTTCATTATAATTTCCTTGCACAAAAATGGCATTTCTTCTTCTTATACAATTTCTTAATACATATGACTTTCAGTCCCTACAACAGTATGATGATTTCCCTCAAAAAACTCTGACCCTATTTGATACAAAATGACTTAATACAAATACATATGCTGAAAGACATGACTGAAAGGACACGTCCTTTCATTATCTTAACAACTAACTGAATAGAATTAAAAGCCTAACTAAGATATCAATTACATTACACAAACTAAAACACAACACTAAAACTTTCGATCTAGCCATCATCCACATTTTTTAATATGCCGCAAGTAGCCCAGATCCTTGTATGTTGTAGCATTGAAGATCACATCCTTGGTTGCATTCTTGATCACATAAAAATTCTCCAACTGATTGGTCATGTCGTTCATATCAAGGACATCTGCTCTGGTGATGGCTTGGGCTGCACTAAGCATAGACTTGCACTCGGAGATCCATACAGTTTTGTCTTTGATCACACCTACATCATCTACCAAACTGGGAAACCCATGCTGAACAATATGCTGGCATTCATCAAATTCAAACTTCAATTCTTTTGTAATTTCTTCATGTGTAACAAGAAGATCCTACACCTTCTTCTTTACTTTCTCTCTGGTCGATGTATCCTGTAACAACATGTCGAGTCTATCTTGAATTCTGGTGTGAGAAACCATATTGTCCATGTTCCTCTAATATTCACCCCAGAATTTGTCAAATGCTTTCTCCATATTGTCATATCTCTTACTTAGCAACACACAAGAGGTATCGGCCCTAATGCTTCTCATCTCCTTTTTCAACTTATTGTGTTCATAAAATAGATTTTCAAATTTTTTCTTCCATTGGCCTCCTGAATCTATAATTTGGGGAACCAGGTGTCCACTCCTCTTAAGGGTCTCTTCATATAAAGCCTTATACTTATTCTTCTCTTCTATCTCATGTTTCACTTGGGCCTTATTGAATTTTAAAATATTAATAGCCATGTCAACTGTGACCATAGGATCTACTTCTCCAACTTTCAAGGTCATCATGTGACCAAAAACTTTATCTACATGAATGATTTTTGGCCTTTTATTGGGACGATATAAGGCCCACAATAACATTTCTTCCTCCTTTGGATCATATCTTGATCCAATAAAAATCTCTTGCACTCCTTGGATGTTCAATTTCACATCCTTATTATCTGAATGTAACAAAGAATAAAAAATAAACGAAGCACTCAGGTCCCATCCTGGAAACACAATTATTCCTACCTCTACTAGCAATTTCCTGCCTTTTTGCGGGGTCATAGCCTCAACTTCTGTGTCAATGTCTTTCGTCAACCTCTTCATCATTTCTGCTTAAATCTTAGGGGTAACGTTTGGCACTGCTTCCCTTAATTTCTTACCCTTGAAGTGGTACAGGAATGATTTGAATTCCTTAGACTTAATGAATTGATCATCAGATACAGAAGAAACATGCTCTGCCATTCTTTCATCTGTTTTTGCATTCAGGGAAACAATAAGTCTATTCTCTGCTTCTGAGTCCTTCTCCTTCTCAGGTGCACGGAGCTTGGAGACTACTTCATTTTCCCCTAAATCACTTTGGGTTGGTTCTCCCTCCAGCCCTTCTAGTCTCTGCCTTCTTTCCCCTAGCTTCTTTTCCAAGGTCCCCATAACTTCTGCAAGCTCTTCCACCTCCTTATTTTTGCACATATCTTCAAATTCATCTTCCTGATGGAAGTAGTCTCCCAACTCCTATCTTTTCCTTCTTGAATGGATGTAACCTTCAGGATCATAGTGTGTTCTAGATGTGTGCTGAAACAAGTTGTATTCATCCACCAACTTCCTGTCAATTTCCTCATATGCCCTCGTTGATACAATTTTAAAATCCTGAAAGTAAGGTGTGCTAGGGAGGAAAACTTGCTTGTGTGCTCCTCTGGAATGTTTGGGATTAGACACACTTAACTACCTTACAATTTCCAAGAAGGCAACCCTATTTGGTGCAGGCTTTGGTAGCACATATGGATAACCCTCAAATCCATAGCATCGAACAAAAGTGAAATTTTGGCATGAGCACCAATCACCCTAGTTGTGATTGACCTTTGGATTTTGGTGCTCGTGAGGCTTAAGAAACTTCTTGACCTCGTCAAAAATGATCCTTGCCGAGGCTCACCAAAAAGAAAGAAAATTGGTTGACAAAGAATTTCTGAAATTTGAGGTAATGAGAATTCACAAATCTGTAATCCCAAAGGGAAACAAATAATTGCACTAGTTTCTCCTTTCCATCCTTCCCAACTGTATTTACATTCAATTCCTCCAGCCATAATCCTCCAAGTTTCCCATAAAATAAAACAATATGCATCAAAATTGAATAGTGCTTGAAATATTTGTCTGGATGATCCTTTAGGTTCAAGAAACCTTCATGCAATCTGTCTACTAGGTATGAAGTGAAGTCAAAAACCCTAGGCTCATGCCTCTGAACTTCTCCTGCTAGAACTAGCGGTCCTATGTTTTCCACATTAGGAGCTTCAACTCTTCCCAACTAGGCACACACCATATATGTATATTGCAGATACTTCTTGAAAATAGTCATTTCATAAGGAGGACCATCTTCCTCTGTTAGTCTCCCCTTCTCTGCTTTGTGGACAGCGAGGTTCCATCCTTGGTATGTAATGTCCATCTTCCTGTACTCCTCTTCCAAATCTACAAAAGACAAAGGCACATCCACCTCCAAATCTACTGCAAAAACTTCCTAAATTGTAGCCTTTGCAAAGTGCAGTAGAACAGTCCAATCAGGGAACATAATGCATCGCTTTTTTGCATCATAATGTCTTACTAAAAGCTTCAACAAATCAATATTCATAAACACATTGGGTACTACAAGTTTACCTAGACCAATTTTCCATGGGTTTGAAATTGGCATGGGCTCATCCCTGTAGAACTAATGAAAAAGGAACAACTCATGCCCTCGCACAGTGGTGAATACATCTCGAATCACTCTGTATATATGCTCCAACTAGTCACGGATAGGAAAATTTACCTTATCTTTGCCTGACCTAGCTTCTGGAGATCACATTTGGTTTATCATGTCATACTTTATCTTTCTTCGAACCTCACCGACCTCACCCTATGATTTCTTTCCCATGGTACTGGATATTTTGGTAACCTTTCGCTTCCCTTTTGAGCTTGACCCCTCCATCTCTACAAATTCCTTCACTCTATGCTTAGTAACTCAAAAAATTTCTCAATAAGCACTTGATATCTTTCTACAATAGCTTCATGGGAAATGTTGCTCTGCAATACTAGTTATATGTCCCAAGGAGTCCAATCTTTCAATTGATTATTGTAAATCTTGATGGATTTGCTTCGTGCGGCAACAGATCTACTCAATTGATGCATTTAATGGAAACCATTTTGTTAGTTCTTCTTCATCAAAACGTCCAACGGCTAATCGACGAGACCCCTCCCGACGTTTCAAATGTTTGGCATCAATTGTTATGACTTTACCACTTTTTGATTTTTGATCGGCACAAACTATCCCGACCCCCTTATCGGGTCTCAAGATATCAATTTTTTCTTTATCCCGATGGTTCATTTCATCACGATGGGCATCACTTCAGTCTTGGCTTTGCCTTTTGTTTCAATGCTCCATCGGCACAACTCTTTCTGATGCATTTTCCTTTGGTTTCCTTTTATTTAACTAATCGGGTGTCGGCATAGTTTATTTCATGTCCCTCTAATGCCCTGATGATCTCAATATTCCAATCCGCATTCTGACTAAGACCACCACATTATCGGCATAACTTAGCCTGAGGAACTCCTCGCACTTACCATTTGCCTAAACGGTCCTATTAGGTTTTGGCATAACATAAAAGTTCTTCTTCCAATGTACCGATGAATCCTCATTAGATTATTTCTCTATCAGTATAACTCATGCCGATGCCCCTGCAAGTGTTTCTATCTTCATTAGGGGTCGAAATAGCCTTTTTCTATTCCTCCCGAAGTCCCGATGAGTTCCCGATGCCCTTTTGTGTTTTATGCTTCCACATTTGTTTTATCGGTATAGGTAATACCGATAGCTCCGCCTTCTAATTCTCCATGTCATCGTGGATCGGTCTAGCTATTTTGCACTACTCCGATATAGTTCTTTTTTCCGATGGGCTCGCTTCTAGTTTCCTTTAGTCATTGGGTATCAGGATAAAACTTTCTCATTACTTCCGATCTCTCGATACTATATGATAAGCTTTTCCATACCATTATAAGTTATGCCAATGGTTTCATAGGTTATTGGTATAGCAATTTCTACGCTTTGCCAATAAGCCAATACAAGCCGATAGAAAACAACCACCTACTACCTTGTCAGAACAAGCTATCTCAATGGAATGACCTTTCCAAGAGTGTGCACCATGTAGAGTATTTTTTAAGTGCTCCAATGAGTCTGCACTCTATTTCATTGGTATAAGTGATGCCGATAATCCTCCTTTGGGTTGCTAATGTGGTTCCATCAGAACTACTTATGTTGATAAGTGAAATTTTGCAATTTTGCACAAATAAGCCATCCATCCTGTAAATTGATAATCCTGACTTTTCCCATAGGGTCTAAAACATACTAGAAGACAATCCTTGATCACACCATAATGACTCCTCTGTCAACAAATGATTCACAATGGATTCCTTGTGTAGTCTATACTCAGTGCATGCCCTCAATGTGCCCAAGTGATACCTTGGAATTCCTGAAACAACTGATCCTTAGAGAATTTTACTTGTGCTAACAAGGTTCTTGCACATGCAAACTAGTAATAAATGCTCATATGATAAAAGAAAAAGGCCTCTATGTACCATAAAATATTTTATAAAAATATGTGCTAACAGCGCCTCTTTCTAGGGATGTATGTTCTCTTTAAGGACATAGCAAGATCCTAGTTATCTCTAGAAAGTAAACCAACATGAAAATTGAAAATAAAACATAAGAAATTTAAACTATTATGATACCAAAATACTCCCTGCTCATCAAGAGAAAAAATGCTTAATATACTGAGCATGAACCGGGAACTCTTGCATTTGACCATCAGTATCCTGCAAGTAATACCAGTTTTCTCCACCTTTTTCTAAAATTATAAAAGGTCCCAACCAGAGTGCATCGAACTTGCTGTTAGTCCTGGAGACAACTGAGAGGGAGGGGGGGTGAATCAGTTGTCTAGTAAATTCAACCAAAATTAACTTAACCAAAACTTAATGCTTAATACCAGTAAACCAAACTTTATGCTGGTAGACAGTCTTAAAACTTAATTGCAATACTGGTAAAGATTAATGCATGAAACAAAAGGACAATAACATCCACAACACATAACACAAATTTTTGTACATGGAAACCTTGTAAGGGGAAAAACCACAGTGGGAATCCTTACCCACAATCAAATGATACTACTGCAGATAGTATGTGTGTACAATATGGATTCTACACATGTAGAAAGGCCAGCTGCCTAGAGCTCACTGCTCAATCACAAAATGAGAGTCACACTGACTACAATTGGATGGTTAAGTCCAATGATAATGTACTACTCAAAATAGCATCTTCATATGCTAGATTCAGTACTGGTTTAGTTCAGATTGCCTTCACAAAATCCTTCCTTCAACCTTCAAATGTTGTCTGCGTGTATAGCTCTGCTTATCTTCGTATAAACCTTATTGTAATCCTTTTCGCATTCACAATCCCATCTCTATCCAATCTTACAAATAAGATCTTACATATATACCATAACCAAAGACCAATTGAGTAGGTCAGCTCACTAAAAGATATTACAATAAAATCAATTACAAACAAATCAATATCCGATGCATGATGTCGGCTCAGTGCATTTACAATAATAATAAATCATCTCCATAACATGTCATGCTGATCTAGAATAGATATGACTGTTGGTGCTTATCCTGGACCTATTTGCCGGTAACAGCAAATATGCAAACTCAAATAAACAATTAACCAAGTCACCAAAACCAAGTGATCGAATAATGTCTTCAACATAAACAAGTAGTTTCCAAGTCATTCCAAGTGCCAATCTGTTAGTGAACCAAATACCAGTGATTTGCATAAGTCTCTGACTTGCTGATGAACATAACCAAAGTCTCCAAGTGCTGATAAGTGTTGACAAGCGATGACAAGTGTTGACATCAATGACAAAACTATATCAACATATCCAAAATGCCAACAATCTCCCCCTTTGGCATTGATGGCAACACAAGATGGAAAAAACATCAAAGTGCCAAAACAAAAATGCCAAAAATGAAAAACCAAAAATCTCCCAAAATACAGATACATAGAGTAATCAATCTCTCCAACAATCTCTCCCCAAAGTAACAATCTCTCCCCAAGGGATAAAGTCTCTCCCCCTAGGAATAATATGTGTTATCCATGTGTTTTTCCATATCAATCTCTCCCCCTTTGACATCAAATGCCAAAGAAATACAAAACCAAATACAATTAGTTTAGAGAACTTATCACAAAATACCAACTCATTCAATATACCAACTACTACCCCTGAGAAGTAGCTCTCCTCATCAAAGTCGGAATAAAAGATTTCTCTGTTAATTCTATTGATTGATGGCAAACATCAATTGTCTAAGTCTCTACCAGTGGGGGTAGGACTCCAAGTTTCTCTCTGAGATACTCAACTATTTCCTTAGGCAAAGACTTTGTAAAAATATCTGCAATCTACTCTTTAGTATTCACATAAACCAATTTCACTTCTTTTGCTTCAACATTCTCCTTTAGAAAATTGAATTTGATAAAAACATGTTTAGTTTTGGAGTGAAATACTGGGTTCTTAGATATATCAATTGCTGCCATATTATCACAGTAGATAGTTATAGGTTCCTTGCATTTTACCTTTATGTCCTTCAACATTTGCTTGACCCATAATACCTATGTACAATTAGTTGCTGCTGCAACATATTCTGATTCTGTTGTTGATAAACTTGTACAACTCTGTTTCTTTTTCAACCATGAAATTAGTCTACTGCCAAGAAAAAATGCTCCGCTGGTGGTTCTTTTTCTGTCATCCACATCTCCTGCCCAATTAGCATCTGTGTATGCACATAAGTCAAAATTTTCATCTCTAGGATACCAAAAACCAAGATTTATAGTGCTTTGTAGGTACCGGAAAATCCTTTTCACTGTTGATTCATGATTTTCTTTAGGATTACTCTGAAATATTGAAATGATACATACTACATTCATAATATCAGGTCTTGTTTGTGTCAAATATAGTAAAACTCCTATCATAGATTTGTATCTAGTCGGATTAACAGGTGTAGATTCATTCTTCAAAGATAATTTATCAGTTGTAGTCGTAGGTGTGCTTACTAGTTTATAGTTTTTCATGCCAAATTTCTTTAGTAATTCCTTCAAGTACTTAGATTGACATAGGAATATACCTTTATTAGTTTATGAAATCTACAATCCTAAAAAGAATTTTATCTCTCCAATCATAGACATTTCAAATTCTTGTTGCATTTTGTTAGAAAAGTCTTTACACAAACCATCTTCTCCTCCAAATATTATATCATCAACAAAAACTTCAATAAGCAAGATGTCATCATTAGTCACTTTGTAGTACAGATTGATGTCAGCATTACCTTTAGTGTAACCAAGCTTCAAAAGATATTTGTCCAATCTAGCATACCAAGCTCGAGGAGCTTGTTTCAATCCATATAAAGCTTTCCTTAACCTTCAAACCATGTCTTTGTTATCTGTCAAAGAAAATCCATCAAGTTGCTCAATGTAAACTTCTTCTTCAAGATCTCCATTTAGAAATGGACATTTAACATCCATTTGATATACTTTATAGTTCTTGTGTGCTACAAAATCCAATAAAAGTCTGACTGCCTCAATTCTAGCTACCAGTGCAAAGGTAATTCCTTCTTTCTAAGAACATCCCTTACACACCATTCTTTCTTTGTTTCTGATTACCATGCCATCTTCATTAAGTTTATTTTTGAAAACCCATTTAGTTCTAATTACATTTTCGTCTTTAGGCCGAGGAACTAATGACCAAGTGTTATTACTTTAAATTTGTTTGAATTCATCTTCCATTGCTTTAATCCAATATTTATCTTCACATGTCTCATTAATTGATGTAGGTTCAATTTGAGAAATAAGACATACCTCCTCATTTGCCAATCTTCCTCTAGTCATAACTCCTTGAAATTTGTTTCCAATTATTTGACCTTTAGAATGATTCAATCTTACATACCAGGGTGTTTTTTCTTGTTGTTTTTCTTCAGTGACTGTTGAATCTCCAGATGATGCTAGTGTAACTGGATCACCATTCTATACCAATTTATTCACAGTGGGTTCATTTGTGATTATCTCTATTGTTGGTTCAGAGTCTATGTACCTTAAATTTCCTATAAATTGTTCATCAATTTTCACATTTGCACTCTCAACAATTTTCTACAATCTCTTGTTAAAACATCTATATGCCTTGCTCTTAGATGAATAACCAAGAAATATTCCTTCATCACTTCTAGGATCAAATTTGCCAATATACTCATCTCTTCTAATATAGCATTTACTTCCAAATATTCTGAAATATTTAAGAGTAGGAGTATTACCAAACCATAGTTCATGTGGGGTCTTACAGGTTTCTCCTCTGATGTGAACTTTGTTGAATGTATAAACAGTTGTATTGACTGCTTCTCTCCAATATATATGAGGTAGATTTGCTTCAGATATCATACTTCCTCCTGCATCCAAGATAGTTTTGTTTTTCCTTTCCACAACTCCATTTTGCTGGGGTGTCCGGGGTGCTGACAACTGTCTTCTGATCCCATTCACTTCACAGAATGCATTAAATTCCTTAGATGTGAATTCAGCTCCTTGATCTTATCTCAAACATTTGATTTTCTTTCCGGTTTCATTTTCTAGCATCACCTTGAATAGTTTGAATTTCCCAAACGCTTCAGATTTTTCTCTGAGAAAAGTAACCCAACACATTCTAGAATAGTCATCAATGATTAGCATAAAGTATCTATCTCCTTTTATACTTCTAATTCTTGATGGACCACATAAATCAGTATGAATTAAATCAAGAACATTGTTAGACTTCTCCGAAATACTCTTAAAAGATGCTCTAACTTGCTTTCCAAATTGACATTGCCTTAGTAGTACTGATTTTCACAATGCACTCAAAATTTACATGACAAAGTCTCTTATGCCATAACCAAGTTTAATCAATATATGCAATCAAACATGCTTTCTCATTATTGTTCAAATGAAAGATATTACCTCTAGTCTGATTACCGGTTGCCATTTCCAAACTAGTTCTATTTAAGATTTTGCATTTACCATTCTTGAATTGTAACTGAAATCCTTTCTCAACTAATTGACCAACACTTAAAAGATTATGCTTCAAACCTTCAACATAGTAAACATTATCAGTATTGTGCTTACCATCAAAATATATAGTGCCTTTTCCTTTGATCAAACAAGCTTTATCATTTCCAAATCTTACTAGACCTCCATTGTAATCCTGAAAGGTTAAGAATTTACTCTTATCACCAGTCATATGATGTGAACATCCTGAATCAATAATCCATTCATCCTTATCTTCAACTTTAGCTACCAGGGCCTGCTCTACTGGTTGAACAGTAGGCATCGGTTGATCTTCTATTATAGCAACAAAAGCCCATCCATTGTCTGTCGGATCCTCATCATAATCATCAATAACTCCTTCAGCAACATAATAACAAGATTTGTCTCTATTCTTCTTAAATTTGTATTTCTGATAGTCAGGGTTAGGCTTGTATGTTCTTTTAGCTTCTTCTCTTAATCTTGCATGTCTATTAGGACATCTAGATGCCATATGACCAATCTTATTATAGTTAAAACATTTAAAGGGTGCTTTACCTTCATACTTACTTCCAATTGGACCTTTAGGCATTTTCCTTGCAAATAGTGCTTCAAGTTCTTCAAGTTCTTCATTTTCTCTCTTGCTTTCTTCAAGTTCTCTTACATAGAAGGCTTTCCAATCAGATTTATCATGTGATGATGATGATGCAGTTGATGATGATGCCTTGAAAGCTAGATCTGTCTTGATAGTAGTAACAGGACCAAATTCCTCAAGCTCAAAAGCTGAAAGTTTTCCAACCAAAGTGTCTCTAGATACTAATGTATTAGGCATTGTTCTTAATTCATTTATAGCATTAACTTTCATTTTATATGCCGGTGGCAAAGCTCTTAAAACTTTAGAAACATTCTCATCTTCACTTAAGGTTCCTCCACAACATTGTATACCCAAAACAATTTCATTTACTCTTTCCATAAAAGAAGAAATTATTTCTTCTTCTTCCATTTTCAGACTTTCATACCTGACTCAGAAGCATTCAAGTTTTGCAATTTTGACCATGGAATCTCCTTCATTCAATGTTTCCATTTTGTCCCAAATATCTTTAGATGTAGATCTATCTGACAATACCATGACTTGTTGATCTGACAATGTGCTCAAAAGTGCTTCTCTTGCTTTGCAATCATTTTCCTCATCTTTTCCCAAGGTTGGTGGATTAGGTTGACCGGGAGTAGGAGCAGTATAACCATTCTTTGTAACCTCCCATATATCATTTCCAATGCAATTTAAGTGTGTCTCCATCCTGATCTTCGATATTCCATAGTTGGTTCCATCAAGTTTTGGACTATCCTTCCTGAAAAAGTTAGAAGACATTAGATCTCCTCAAGCTGTTAAACTTCTACAAAAAGAGGACTAGGCTCTGATACCAATTATTAGGTCCTAGAGACAACTGAGAGGGGGGAGGCGTGAATCAATTGTCCAATAAATTCAACCAAAATTAACTTAACCAAAACTTAATGCTTAATACCGGTAAACCAAACTTTATGTCGATAGACAGTCTTAATAGTTAATTGCAATACCAATAAAGATTAATGCATGAAACAGAAAAACAATAACATCCACAACACATAACACAAATATTTGTACGTGGAAACCCTGTAAGGGGAAAAACCATGGTGGGAAGCCTTACCCACAAACAAATGATACTACTGCAGATAATATGTGTGTACAATATGGATTCTGCACATGCAGAAAGGCCAGCTGCCTAGAGCTCACTGCTCAATCACAAAATGAGAGTCACACTGACTACAATTGGATGGTTAAATCGAAAGATAATGTATTGCTCAAAATAGCATCTTCATATGCTGGATTCAGTACTAGTTTAGTTCAGATTGCCTTCACAAAATCCTTCCTTCAACCTTCAAATGATGTCTGCGTGTATAGCTTTGCTTATCTTTGCATAAACCTTATTGTAATCCTTTTCGCATTCACAATCCCATTTCTATCTGATCTTACAAATAAGATCTTACATATATACCATAACCTAAGACCAATTGAGTAGGTCGGCTCACTAAAAGATATTACAATAAAATCAATTACAAACAAATCAATATTCGATGCATGATGTCAGCTCAATGCATTTACAATAATAATAAATCATCTCCATAACATGTCACGCTGATCTGGAATAGATATGACTATCGGTGCTTATCCTGGACCTATTTGCTGGTAACAACAAATATGCAAACTTGAATAAACAATTAACCAAATCGCCAAAACCATGTGATAGAATAATGTCTTCGACATAACCAAGTAGTTTCCAAGTCATTCCAAGTGTCGGTGAACAATATAATCTGCTGGTGAACCAAATACCAGTGATTTGCACAAGTCTCTGACTTGCCGGTGAACATAACCAAAGTCTCCAAGTGTTGATAAGTGTTGACAAGCGATGACAAGTATTGACATCAATGACAAAACCATATCAACATATCCAAAATTCCAACACTTGCCATGCTTCCCTTTATCCTGATCTTTGGCATTCCATTTTAACACCCATTCCTCATCTTTACATCATCTATCACACGCTTTTCTATCATGTAAATCTTTTACCATTTGTTGTCTCTATAAGTTTCTTTCCTAGGCTTCTCGTCAACATTCATCCAACTCAACTAAAGCCATCAATATGTCCCCCATGAAGTTTACTTCTTCCAAACATTTTTCTGTAATAAATTTATAAACTGGAAGCAAATTATTTAAGGGAAATCTTGCTTCCTTGCCATATACAAGCTCATATGGGGAAAATCCTATGGAGTTCTTGATTGTCACTCTATCAGCCCATACTACGAACACCAATTTTGAGTCCCAAGCCTTTTTATTATCACCCAACATCCTTCTGATAATCTTCAGCAAGTTCTTGTTGCTTGATTCTGCTTGTCCATTTTCTTGGGGATGGTAAGGTGATGAGTAAGATAGAGTGATACCATAATTTTCTCATAAATCAGAGAACTCCTTGGATCTGAAACACATCCCATTGTCTACTACAATCTTTTGAGGTACTCCAAATCTTGTGAGAATATTTTCTAAGAGAAAATTTGTCACCACTTTGCTTGTAGCCTGTCTTATGGGGATAGCCTCAACCCATTTAGTAAAATAGTCAATAGCAACCAAAATCCATGTATGTCCACCACTAGATTTATTTGGTATCTCTCCTATGAAGTCAATACCCCACATCTAGAATGGTTCTTATGTATGCATGGGCCTGAGAGGAATGGCTCCATTATATTTGAGTTTCCCTGAAAACTTTTGACAAGCTTCACATTATCTGACATAAGTATGACAATCCTTGAAAACTTGAGGCCAATAATAACCAGCACTCAGAATTTTGTGAGCAGTAGTTTTAACTGAGAAGTGACCTCCACATACACATTCATGTAAATATTTTAAAAGAGAAAATGCTTGACACTCATCTAGACACAATAGAAGAATACCATCTCTATTTTTCTAGTATAGATCCCCATTAAGTAATACATACCTAGATGTTTGAAGCTTTAAATTTCTTCTTTAACTATCATTTAAACTATCTAGACATTTCATGTATTTCAAGAAGTGAACAATATTTGTATACCAAGGGCATCTTTCAATGCTAATTTATACATCTTTAAGCTCTACCTAGTTTACTTGTGTTGCTTCAAGATTGGATTCTGCCATCAACTTCACTAAACCTTGACCTCTTACCAATTTTGTGATTTGTAAATGAATATTGAACTCTTGGATCTGGTTTATCCATCTGCATCTTCTCCCAATAGTATCTATTTGTCTGAAATATCTTTAACAACAACATTTGGTACATAGGCAATAATGGTGGCACCAACTAAGGTCGATCTATAGGATTTCACAGCTTTCACCAGAGCATAAACCTATTTTTCATTCAAATCATAATTCAATTATGATGCTTGTAATGTTTTACTAAAAAATGCCACTGGTTGTTCATGACCCTCATCATTCTTTTGTAACATGACAAAAACAATAGTATGGAATGAGGCAAATGAAAATACTTGAAAAGGTTTTGAGAAGTCAGTAGATTTTAAAATAGGGGCTTCCTTGACGACTCTTTTGATATTTTCAAAAGCTTCAAGAGCTTCATTAGTCCACTTTATCTCAGCACCCTTTTTTAACATTTTAGCAATAGGCTTTATGATTTCAGAGAAATTTGAAACAAACCTTCTCACAAAGTTAATTTGACCGAAGAAAGATTGGATCACTTTAACAGTTTTTGGAATTTGGATTTTATCAATAGCAGAAATCCTTTCTATATCAATTCTAAATCCATCTTTTGAGACAATGTGACCTAATAATTTTCCTTCAATAGCCCCAAAGTGACATTTTTTAGGATTCAAAGATATGCCATATTCTGGTGCTCAACACACCACACCAAATGATGAATTCACTTGATTTCACATACACCACTCTTTGATAGTGTAGAATCAACAACAACCACCAAATTACATGAATATTACACCTATTTATAAAAATCATCAACCTTGACTACAAGGTCGGCCAAACCCTTAACACCTAACTACAGAATTATATCACACAATACATAAACCAACCACCAGACCAATACAATGTTATAGAGAACATAGCATGGACCTAAATTAACACCTCAAACACACAAAACCACTGTAAATCTTGCCAAGATCAACCAGAACATGTTACATCACGAAAATACAACATAACACGAAGAATATCACCAAACCAAGAAGATCATCAAGAAATCACACAATAATCAATGCGGACCATAAAAACAAATAGGACATGATTAGGAAAAAACAACAAATAAGTTAGAACCATCTGCAATAGCTGCACCAACACCACTTATTCAAATATCCATCAACCAATACACTAACACTGAAGAACACTTAATCAACAACAATTCAGATAAGAAAGATAGCTTTCGGAGCACCAAATCATGAACCATCTGAAATGAAGATACACAGGAATATCCTAAACACTCTCCAAAATCAGCAACGCAAAACATGATCATCCTAGAGCACAACGGATGAAACACCAGAACACTACATCACTGAACACTAGAAAGGAGTCTCCATACCGGAATCCTCAACTTGATCAAATCATCACATAACATCATGGAATCAATAAAGAATGAAGTAGAGACACTCGAGATACTTCATATCAAACCAAACATTTCTCTACAACACCAAAACATAGAAATATGTTCACATCAATGACAACAAAATATCCTAACAGAAGCAATATCCAACAATATTAGGAAATGTAGAGGAATGTGGATCATTCTCCCAGACACATATCAATACATTCCTTTGCACTAACTTTCTTTATCAAATGTACAAGGACCAAAATATCCCATAAACATTATCTTCTCACATGGTACAATATCTTCATTCTAATGTCATGTATCTAATCATCATCTTAATATCTCAAACCATCTAAACCTCATCATGCACTCATTTCTATCAACATCATCAATTGTGTTACTTAGTGTAGACATCCACATACCATCTGCAACCAACATCCATCTTATATATTGATAAACACGATTACACACATCCATTACTTCCTTATTAACTTAGCAGATCTCTATTTAAGCAAGTGTGATATCACCACAGACAACACAGCCAAGTACAAAATATATTGTCAAACATCAAGTTGACATCAATGACAACACATATTTCCAACAAAGCATACTAGTCCATTCTGAGTGTTGGTGTCCTATCTAGTGTGAAATATAGAGTTAGGGATTGACCTTCAAGACACACCAAGAACTAATGGACCACTCAAGAGAGTCTAAAACACCCTATGCACTTTGAAACATTAAAAAATGACTTGATATAAATGGAGAATGATTTCCCCTAGGAACTAGAGAGGATCAACAAATCTAAGAGAAGTTAGGGAGGAGCACTCAAGCCTCCTTGATCCTCCTAAACACTTCCTTAAGAAATAAGACACCAAAGAAAGGAGTTATGATCCTTTTCCACTTTTCAAGGTTTCAAACAAGGCCTCAAAATAACCTAAAATAGCTTAACACCCTAGGGATGAACACCTAGAGACTTGACAAGCACATCATAAAATTACAACACTCTTAAACTATTCCAAGATGCATTACATTCATCTTAAATCTAAATTGAAAATTTACTATATTCATTTTACTACATTGTATGTTTAAGAAAAATAACATTATAAGATGGAAATGTTCTTAACTATAATATTGAGAGATAATCGAGATACCAATATCATTATTATCCATATTATATTGGCATTTACAATCCATCTCATTATGAGAGATCCAACAATAAACATTATAATTTACACATTTAGTACTCAAATTTCTTTGCAAATGATAATTACATTAAATAATAAAACAATGAAACATAGATGAACTAGTACCCAATTGGACATATGTATCCCTCAAAACATAGTTAAAAAATAGTGCCAAGATCCATAGCTCAAGGCTACAAATAGGAGGGAAACTACGAGAACCTTCTGATAGTTTTGATACTTAATGTTAAGTGCAGATGCCAAACTAATAAGATGAGAGGGGGGGTGAATCATACAAACTTAATCTTCCATAAAAACATCAAATTCAATCTTGGTAACCTATACATCAGTAATATAACCAAAACTACTAAACATGCAAACTCAAAAGCATATAAACATCATAACACTCATAACACCAGATTTAACATGGAAACCCAAATAGGGAAAAACCATTGTGGGATTTCAGACCCACTAAGAAATATACTCTTCTAGAGTATGCTCGGTTAAAAGCAAATCCTGTTAAAGATTACAAACACATTGCTAGATGTGACTCGGTTAAGGGATTTCCCTTAGATCTGTTAGAATCTTCACTTTGTTAGAAGTGACCTTGTTAAAGGATTTCAAACACTCAATCAGAATGTCACCTTGCTAGAGGGTTTTACAAATAAGACTGTTAAGTCCACTTGGTTAAGAGATTTTCTATCACTTTACAAAATAACAGTAATAAAAATCTATCTGCAACTTCACATCTAAAATGCTAAAGCAGATTCTTATTTGCTCAATATAATATAGGCATAGAACTAATCTTGTCCATCTGCTGGGCTCTATACTCTATTATTCAAAACAGGTCTTCAAGCTTCTGTGCTCGGTAATCACTATGTAGCATCCCTGTGCATACACTTGCTCGCATACATTGTTTATCAAAAGTTCCTTGTTTATAAACAATAGCTAGTCGCTTAATCTCCTTGATCACATTTCCCATGATCAATCATAGCCATCAGATCTTCAAACTTTGACTAGGCTCAATGTATCCTTTGATCTGAAAATGTTTTACCCCGCCTAGGAACTTGCATACATTTCTTTGAACTTGTGCTAGGGTATTGTGGTTCAATCTGAGCTGTAGATCTTCCTGTCGATTTTCCTTTTCCATAGATTCTTTAACAAACTTCATTCACGGCATACCAATCATTTAATCATAGCCAGCTCATTAGCTTCCTTCATTAAATAGTGCTTTTATTCATTCAATGCATTTTGTTATTACTCGGTTGCAACTCAGTAAATACTAAACTTCACTCGGTAGACATTCCGCCTTCATTAATCGATAGCGATAACCTTAGGGTTTACCGACTAGGTTCTTTGCTCGGTAACATAGTATAGTATTAACCTTACAATCAATAACATATGTATGATATCAAAACAATCTAAACATCATGATCTCATCATTGTCTAACTCGGTAATAGTTGCCCATTGAATAACTTATTCCTCCCCTTATTCATCATATTCTTTCTGTGTCTTTTACCGACATCTTTATACTCATCAAATCATACTTCTCAAGATTTGACAACATCACACTGAATTAGAAAATCAATTTCTTGACATCAATGACAAAATAATAATATTAAGACAGTAAATATCCTTAATCAATTATATCCATAATCATCAACAACCTTCTCAATATCCTTATTGAAATGCCAACAATCTCTCCTTGTCTGTTATAATGCCAAATGCCAACAATCTCCCCCTTTGGCATTGATGGAAAAACCAATTGATATGACCTAATTGATTCTAATTGCTGTGAGATTCTGAAATGCTGAAATGCTCTCCCCTTGTCATCAGAATTCTCCCCCATACATTAGTCTTCTCCTCTTTTCTCTTCAGTCTTGCTTTTCTTCAATCTTCTCCCCCTTTGACAACAATGCCAAAAAGTAAAGAACTAAAACATAATTTCTTCCACTGAGAAGTGAATTCCTGTTGTTATTGTCAATTTAGTCTCAGCCAGAGCATTTTGTCTTCAATTCCTCTTCCATGTATTGTTTCCTACACACCTTTAGAAAACATCCTAAAGTGTGTAAATCAACATCAACTCCTAAAAGATATTCTATAGAGTCATTGAATTGATGCTTTCACCAAGCTCGGTTAGTGAGTAGAAGATAGGGGTAGGACCTCTAACTTACTTCTGAGATACTCAAAAGTGTCCCTTGGCAGTGGCTTGGTGAAGATATCTACTATTTTTTCCTTTGTGCTAACATACTCCAACACCACTTTCATCTCTTGAGATTCTTCTCTAAGATAATGATATTTAATAGAGATGTGCTTTGTCTTAGAGTGCATAACAAGATTCTTTGAAATGTTAATGGCACTAGTATTGTCATAGAATATAGTTACTAGATCAGTAACTTTCTTATTTATACCTTCCAATAGTTGTTTAATCCATGCTATGTTGGTACAATTCAATGTTGCAGCAACGTATTCAGCTTCTGCTATTGACTGTGAAACACATCCTTGTTTCTTGCTAAGCCAACTCACTAGTCTTTCTCCTAAAAAAAAAGCTCCTCCACTTGTGCTTTTCCTATCATCAATGTTGCCTTCCCAATCAGCGTCAATATAAACTTTTAAATCAAAGTCATTTCCTTTTTGATATACTAAGCCATAATCCTTAGTGCCTTTCAAGTATATAAAAATTCTCTTGATTGTTGTCATGTGTGTTTCCTTAGGATCTGTAGAGAATCTTGCAACTATACCTACTACATGTGCTATATCTGGCCTACTGTGAACAACATATTGCAACTTTCCAATCATGGATAGGTAAAGTGTCTCATCAACAGATGCAGATTCATCATTCTTTGATAATTTGCAGTTGGTAGTCATCGGAGTACTTACTAGTTTTGAATCCTCCATTCCAAATTTCTTCAAGATTTCCTTTATGTACTTGGATTGAGTAATGAAAATCTCATTTTTCATTTGCAGTATCTGTAAACCTATAAAATACTTTATCTCACCGATTAATGACATCTTAAATTCTTTGCTCATTTCATTTCAAAAGTTTTGGCATAAAGAGTCATTTCCACAAAAGATAATATCATCAACAAATATGGCTAAGATCAGTATTCAATTTTCATCATTCTTCATGTACATATTGTTGTTTTCACTTGTCCTTATAAAACCAATCTTGATTAAATAAGAGTGCAATCTTTCATACCATGCTTTAGGTGCTTGTTTCAGACCATATAAATCTTTGTTCAATTTACATACCTGATCTTTATTCTTATCTTCAACAAATCCTTCAAGTTGTTCAATAAAAACTTCTTCTTCTAATATACCATTCAGAAATGCAGATTTCACATCCATTTGATATACCTTGAAATTTTTGAAAGCAGCATATGCCAACAATGTTCTTACTCCTTCAAGTCTAGCCACAGGTGCAAAAGTTTCACCATAATCAATTCCTTCTTCTTGAGCATAACCTTTGCAAACTAGTCTTGCTTTATTTCGAATGACCTCACCTTTTTCATTCAGCTTGTTTTTGAAAATCCACTTTGTACCGATTACATTTTTGTCCTTCGGTCTTGGGACCAATGTCCATGTGTCATTCTTCTTGATTTGATCAATCTCTTCTGTCATAGCATTTATCCAATCTTCATTGTTAAATGCCTCTTTCACTATTCTCGGTTCAAATTCAGATATCAAACATGTGTTCTGTCTCAGTTTGTTCCTTGCCACCACTAAATCATCCTTATCTCCTATAATCTAACTTGATGCATGATGTCTTCTGACATACTTGGCTAATATAGGCTCAGTAGGCTCTATATGATCTTCTTCATTACTCGGTAACTGGATATTTTCTTCATTTCCTTCAGTAGTTTTCTCGGTAAGACTTGTCGGTTGAACATAATTCATCATAATCTTCTGGTTCTTTAGAGTTTCCTTCATCATTTCTTTATGCAAATTCATCAATTTTCACATTTGCACTTTCTACTATTTTGTTAGATGATTTGATCAGACATTTAAATGCTTTACTTCTAGAAGAATAACCAAGAAATGTTCCTTCTTCACTTTTCTGATCAAACTTGCCATTTCTATCATCTTTGTGAACATAGCATCTACTTCCAAAGATTTTAAAATAACTTACATTAGGTTTCTTGTCATACCAGATTTCATATGGTGTCTTCAAAGTACCTTTCTTCAGTTGTACTTGGTTCAAGGTGTAAACTGTTGTGCTTATTGGTTCTCTCCAAAATGTTTGTGGAACTTTCTTTTCAATCATCAGGGTTCTGGCACAATCCACAATAGATCTGTTTCTTCTCTTAGCAATTCCATTTTGTTGTGGAGTTCTCGGTGCAAAGACTTGTCTTTTTATACCATGATCATTGCAGAATAAGTTGAACTCATCAGATGTGAACTCTCCTCCTCTATCTGATCTAAGACATTTCAATTGTCTTCTTGTTTCATTTTCAACTCTTGCCTTGTACCATTTAAACATTTGAAAAACTTCTGATTTTTCTTTTAAAACCATTATTGACATCATCCTTGAGTAATCATCCACAAATAATATGAAATATTTATCACCATAATAACTTTGAACTTTCATAGGACCATAAAGATCAGTGTGCACAAGATCTAAAATTCCCTTGGAAGTATAAGACTTACTTGTAAAGCTTGATCTTGTCATTTTACCCATCTGGAATCCTTAGCATATAGCATTCTCGGGTTTTTCCAAACTCAGTAGACCTCTTACTCGGTGCTTCTTGCTTATTTTGATCAGATTATCAAAATTTACATGACAAAACCTTTTATGCCATAACCAGGTATCATCTATCTTTGCATACAGACATTTATTCTGAGTTGAGTCAAGGTGAAATGTGTTAGCTTTAGTTTGTGTCCTGGTAGCAGCTAACTTTCCATGCTTGTCATGAACTTTGACAATTCCTTTCTGAAATTCTATTTGGTATCCTATATTGTTTAGTTGTGCTACACTAAACAAATTGTATTTCAAACCTTCAACCCAATAAACATTATTACACTTTTCATTGTCAAGAAGTCTTATAAATCCTTTACCTTTTACTCGACATGGTGCATCATTACGAAATCTTACATAGCCTCCATCATAGTCTTCTAACATAACAAACTTGTTTTTATCACCTGTCATGTGATGTGAGCATCCACTATCTATGATCCAAGAATCATTAGTATTTTTGTGAGATATTAGGGCTTTTTCTTCATACCTTTCTTCATCTGATCCATCTTTGATAGCCACATAAACTACTTCCTTTGTATCAGTTTCATCTAATTTATCATCATTGGATTCCTCATCGGCTATTAAGTATGTCTTTCTATCTCTTCTTTTGAAGTCTCGGTGTCCTCTGTAATGATTATCTTTCTGTCTGTCATCTCGGTAATCTCTCTTTTCAGTAGAATCTTTGTCAGGATAGTTAGAAGCCATATGTCCTATCTTATCACAATTGAAACATTTCAAAGGTAGTTTTCCTTTATACGTACCTTTGTCTCTCAGTAACCTTCTGGCTAATATTGCTTCAAACTCTTCTTGCTTTCTGATTTCCTCATACAGTTTGTGTACTTCCTCCATGTTCTTGTGAAATCTTTCACTTGCTCCACTGTGATCTCCTTTAGAGTACTTATACTTTCTTTCATTGTAATCATTAGATTCATCAAGATGAAAAGAACTAAATGCAGACTCAACTTTATTTACTGATGACCCACTATTATCAAAGTTACTCAAATCAAATGCATGTAGCTTACCAATAGTATCATCTAAAGAAACTGGCATATTGGGTACAGATCTCAATTCATTGATTGGAGAGACTTAGATTACATAAGTTGGTAGAAGGGTTCTTAACAACTTACTTGTTATATCCTTTTCTTCAATAGTTCCACCTGCTCCTTTGATTTGATTGACAATCTCCTTTAGTCTTGTACTGTACTGTGTTATGTTCTCACCTTCATTCATCCTCATAGATTCAAGTTGCCCTCTTAGAATGTCCACTTTTTCTCTTTGAACATGTTCATCACCTCCATACACAGATATGAGCTTGTCCCACATTGCCTTTGCATCATTGCAGCCTTCTAGATCATTAAACTCTGAATCGGTCAATGCAGATGTTATTTCAATCATTGCTTGAATATGTTCTTTCTTTTCCTTTATCTCTTCCATTATCAATGGATAGGTGCTCGATGTGATGAAATCATTCTCCAGATAATATACAGCATATTCTCCAACTCCTGATAGGTGCAGCTTCATCCTTTTCTACCATGTAGAGAAACTTGACTTGTTCAGCTTCGGTGCATCCCTCTTATACATCTTTGGATCTTTGCCTCAAGTGCCTTTAAACTTTTTCTTCTGGAGTCCAAAGCTCTGATACCAATTGATAGTTCTAATACTTAATGTTAAGTATAGATGCCAAACTTATAAAGTGAGAGGGGGGGTGAATCATACAAACTTAATCTTCCATAAAAACAACATATTCAACCTCGGTAACCTATACATCAGTAATATAACCAAACTGCTAAACATGCAAACTCAAAAGCATATAAACATCATAACACTCATAACACCAGATTTAACGTGGAAACCCAAATAGGGAAAAACCATTGTGGGATTTCTTACCCACTAAGAAATATACTCTTCTAGAGTATGCTTGGTTAAAAGCAAATCCTATTAAAGATTACAAACACATTGCTAGATGTGACTTGGTTAAGGGATTTCCCTCAGATCTGTTAGGATCTTCACCTTGTTAGAAGTGACCTTGTTAAAGTATTTCAAACACTCAATCAGAATGTCACCTTGCTAGAGGATTTTACAAATAAGACTGTTAAGTCTACTCGGTTAAGAGATTTTCTATCACTTTACAAAATAACATTAATAAAAATCTATCTGCAACTTCACATCTAAAATGCTAAAGCAGATTCTTATTTGCTCAATATAATATAGACATAGAACTAATCTTCTCCATCTGCTAGGCTCTATACTCTATTATCCAAAACAAGTTTTCAAGCTTCTGTGCTTGGTAATCACTATGTAGCATCCCTGTGCATACACTTGCCCACATACATTGTTTATCAACAGTTCCTTATTTATAAACAATAGCTAACCGCTTAATCTCTTTGATCACATTTCCCATAATCAATCATAGCCATCAGATCTTCAAACTTTGACCAGGTTCAATGTATCCTTCAATCTGAAAATGTTTTACCCTACTTAGGAACTTGCATACATTTCTTGGAACTTGTGCTAGGGTATTGCGGTTCAATCTAAGTTGTAGATCTTCTTGCCGATTTTCCTTTGCCATAGATTCTTTAACAAACTTCATTCACGGCATACCAATCATTTAATCATAGCCAGCTCATCAACTTCCTTCATTAAATAATGCTTTTATTCATTCAATGCATTCTGTTATTACTCGGTTGGAACTCGGTAAACACTAAACTTCACTCGATAGACATTCTGCCTTCATTAACCGATAGCGATAACCTTAGGGTTTACCGACTAGGTTCTTTGCTTGGTAACATAGTATAGTATTAACCTTACAATCAATAACATATGTATGATATCAAAACAATCTAAACATCATGATCTCATCATTGTCTAACTCGGTAGTAGTTGCCCATTGAATAACTTATTCCTCCCCTTATTCATCATATTCTTTCTGTGTCTTTTACCGACATCTTTATACTCATCAAATCATACTTCTCAAGATATGGCAACATCATACTGAATTAGAAAATGAATTTATTGACATCAATGAAAAAATAATAATATTAAGATAGTAAATATCCTTAATCAGTTATATCCATAATCATCAACAACCTTCTCAATATCCTTATTGAAATGCCAACAATCTCTCCTTGTCTGTTATAATGCCAAATGCCAACACCTTCTGCCATTGATTTCCTTATGATGAAAGTTAGTATACCATAAACTTACAACATGATAAATTTGATGGCTATAAATAAATATAAGTTGAAAGGTTTTTTTAGACAATTCCATAGTTAAATTCTCGTTGAAATTTTTTCCATTTTGCTGGGTCCCAAAATTATCTCTCATGATTTTAGAAAGATCAATCTACTTCAAGGCTATGTAAATTTCAATCTTTAAGGTGAAAAAATTTACTCATCAACTAATATGAGTGATGATAGGCTAATTGCTAAGATTGGATATTTTCTCTTTGGCTTTGGTCCTAATTAGATATAGGAAGGTATTCCTAGAGATATCCTCAATAAGTTTGAGAAAAATAGTTAAATAACAAATTTTAAACATAATAGCAGTATCTAACATATGCCTAGTCCCAAATGTTTTCATTAGATTAAGTAAAATCCCACAACACATATAACCTCTAATAATGCAACTCATGTTGTCCATTTTTTCTCATTTGATCTAAACTAGCCCTAGTAGGTTCTTTGAGTTATACAAATGATTAATAAAATATAGTTCTAGGTTCTTAAGTGTTTGTGGGGTCAAAATTAATAATTATGTCTTGTTGACTTCATGAGGCATTGGTTTCTTACTTTTGATTTGAAAGGGTAAGATTCACCATGGAAAGAGGAAAAGGTACAAGATTATTTTCTGTATTTGAATAATTTTCAATGAAAAGAGAGAGAATAAGTTTCTTTCAAGTTTTTTTTTCTCATTGAAGTTCTCTTACCCACATAATATAAAAAATAGGGTTTTCTCTTGATCTAGGAGCTCCATTCCTAGTGCAAAAATAATAGATGGTGGTTTTGTTTAGACCCATGCTAATAAAGAACAAGCAAAATCATGGAATAACAAATGAGGCTTGGGATCTTAAGTGGAGATTTTTGCATTAGCCATGTGTAGTATATATTTCATTTGTGTCTCCCTATTTAGATATGTATACCAAATATCACTTAGACCCATTATATTCAATTCAATATTTTTTGTACCTTTTTATGAGTGGGATTTATTAGGATAAGGTGACATTAACCTTGCAATCCTATTCCATTAATATGTCTCTATGTTCCTTGGAAAGTCTTCCCTCAGACATGAGATAAAAATATTAAATATACGTTATTTATGGTTAATTGTAATTGTATTTCTGTGAGGTGTACATATAAATATTATAAAGATAAATTAAAATGGACAAATTAATCCCCCTTAGGAATCCACATTGGGATATGAAAGGTCATGTATTGGGCACCCAAGATTGGGAGGAGAAAATATGTTTGTTGGGAGATCTAAAGCGTCATTGGGGAGTTATAAAGCATCCAAAAGGTCAAAGTTCTGAGTGGCTATGGGTTAGGCACCCATGTTGGAGTCACTTGAAGGGAATTTATATTTTATTATGTTTCTCAATTTTTCACTTTCCTTGGTATTAGTTTTTTCAAGTGGTTTATTCCCTCTTATTTTAGAAGATAAGACTAGTTTTGCCTCTCCCAGTTGTTGGCATTGCACACTCCAATGAGAAATTGTAGGTTACTGAAGGTATTTTCATTGATGGCAATCTTGCAATCCTATAGCACCGGTAGGCACCGGCACCGGCAGACTCTACACCGACAGATAGCTTATCGGCAGTGGCAAAGATGATTACCGGCACCCTGGCTAACATTATTTTGTTTATTTTATATTGTATTTAATTGTAATATCTTTTTGTAATCTGACAAGTCATATTGTAATAAGACTCATATATAAGTATGAGATCTTGTAGATCATTTAAGATGCGAACATGCGAAGATTATTGCAGAAGTAATATGCAAATATTAAGGCAGATTTTGGAGTAAGGTTTATGGTTATTGTATGAGCTTAAACTGGTACTGAACCTGGCATAGCAGATGTTGAACTAAAGCAGTAAATTATATTGGATTTGCATAATCCATTTTGTAGGTCAGTGAGACTTCCTTTTTGTTATAAAGTAGTGAGCTTTAGGCAGTTGGCCTTCCTGCATGTGCAAGCCCCTATTGTAAGTAATATCCATTCATTGGCCAGTGAGTGAATATTGTGGGTCACAAATCCCACCGAGGTTTTTCCCACACTGGGTTTCCTCGTTAAAATCTTGTGTTATGGTGTTCTTTCTATGTTGTGCTTATTGTTCATATTTACTACATTAATTCTTTTTTACCGGTACACTATTTTGGAATGCAATTTATTTAATAAGGTCAGAAAATCTATTAACTAGCAAGATATTGATTCACCCCCCCCCTCTCAGTATCTTTGGGAATCCTAACAATTGGTATCAAAGCTTGGTCCTCTTTTTTCAAAAGCCTAACAGCTTGAGGAAGATTTTGACACCGGTACAGATGGATAACTTGAGAAAGCAATTGGAAATAGCTCTTGCATATTATGATGCAGAAAAGTTGAAGAATATAAAACTTGAAGATGATCTAAAGGCTGCACAGGAAATCATTCAAGGACTTCAGGAGAATCTTACTATTGCTAGAAACAAAAGAAGAGAACTTCATGAGAAGATACATAATGATGATGATTAAAAGGAAACTCTTAATGATCTTGTAAGCAAAATGAAGCAAGAAAACATGACCTCAAGGAATGAGATGCAAGATATGACTATGAGATTTTGTAAAGACACTGAAGATAGAAAGAAAAATGAAGATGACTTGACTAGGAGAATCAATGATGCTGGAAATGAAAATCTAAGACTCAGTCATGAAAATGATATGTTGAAGACAGATTTGATTCACTTGGAACATGATAAAACTGAACTCATGAGAGAGAAGGATTTCCAAGAAAATGAGTTGGCTACTGCAAATCAACATAAAGAGAATTTCAAGAAAAGTTCAGAAGAACTTGATGACATGCTCAAAAATTAGAAACCTAATGGAGATACTAATGGAGTTGGCTTTGAAGTTGGTGAAAGCTCCGGTACTGAAAAAATAATCATGATCATAGTAAACTGGTAAGACAACCTAATGCCTACAAATTTAATGGGAAATACTTTAACTATAACAAGTATGGTCATAGAGAAAATCAATGTAAATCTAGAAACTATCAGAACACTAATGCACCCACCGGTCAATGTTCTAAATGCAACAAAATTGGTCATAATTTAGAAAATTGCAGAATGAATGTAAGATGTTATGTTTGTGGAAGATTAGGGCACTTATCTAATCAATGCAGAACACATACCGGCATAGGATATGGAAAAGCTATTCAGAAAAATAATGTGACTTGTTATGCTTGTAACAAGATTGGACATATTGAAAATAGTTGTAGAAGTAAGGCATCATCGGAAAACAACAAAGGACCCAGTTTGAAAGGTAAAGAGAAGGTTGAAGAGGTAAAGCGAGAATTTTCAAAACAATGGATTAGAAAGAGAGATCAGAATGTTGATGAGACTATTCCTTCACCGGTAGAATAGAGTATCACTCCACCGGCAAGAAATTCTTCATCTAACTAAAAAGAAATCTTTTGGGGGTATGGAAACTAATTAAAAATCATGCTAGTTTACCCTTGGTTGATGGTAAGAAGATGAATTGCTTCTTTACTGGCATATGTGTTATGTTTTCACTTAACCGACAGACATTTATTATGGTAGTTGAAGGAAATGACATTATAAAGCAATTGTTTCTCACTCTTTTTCACTCACTGAGCATTCAAATTTCCTAAAAGCACGAAAAACCCGAGCAAAGGCATCCATAGTGAGAAGTGAAGCAAAATATTTCAAGCATCCAAACCTAAAGGCAGATTAAGGTATTTATCAAGTGGCTTCCTCCTCTGCACCTGAATTCATTGCAAACCCTGTTGTTGTTGAAGTGATTAAACACCCTAGGCCCATATTTAAAATCATACCCGAAGTAGCGAAGAAAGATGATACCCTAGGAGCATTCTCTAAAATACCCAAAGGAGTTTCATATGCAGAAGACCCTAGGATATACATACATTGTCATATTCAGGAACTTGGTGTTGATAAAATTATGAACATGTATAGGACTGTAATTTGTGATGAGAATGGTATTGTGAAACCGGAACATAAGATCATAGAAACCCTATTTTTTGTTGAAATACTTAGTATTCATGATTTTCCTAAGGAAGTTGTGAGGATTGTACTTAGTAGAGTTCATGGGGAATTCTTCTGGCTTGACTCCATCCACAAGATCATAAGAGAAGCAGTTAGGGCAATGACTGGCTTACCTTCCACCAGTAGCAGACCTAACAAAACTAAGAAAGTTCCAAATAACACTGTGATGACCCTAACCGGTACAACCCATGACAACAGATCCTTGAGAGTTAATGATGTGAAATATATAAATCTCAAATTCATTAGCATGATATTAGGATACAAAACTACACATGCTAACAAATTAAAGTTTGTTTCTAGTTTATGTATCAAGAGTGCTTATGACATGGTGAATAGTAACACTAAGATCAATATATGTGAATGGCTAAAGGATGAATTAATTGACAATCTGAAGAAAATTAAAGGTGATAAGAAAGGTACTTTCAGATTTGGTAATCTACTTGTGTGCCTATTGCTATAGATTACTAAGGAAGTTCCTGATATAGGCAGGAAATAATTTGGCTTTGACATACTGGTAGGAAAACAACTTTTGGATATCTTTACCAGCATGGGAGATGACAGGGAAAACAACATAATTGAATACTTCCAAGCATTTAAGGATCGAATGAAAACAAGGGAAAGGTTATCTCAAAACATAGTTGACAAATATCAGAAGGAAATATGTTTTGCTATAAAGAAAGATGAAATTTGGATGGAAGCAGTCGTTCCTAGAACTATTTGGGTAATAGAAATAGGTTATGAGGTAGATAAAAACATAACTGAGACATATTATAAAGCCCTAATTGAAGCCCCTAGAGAACTTGAAGAGGAAATATTTGGAAATGTTGAAACCATTAAGAGCAAGGTACAAACCCTTAAACAAAGGAAGAAAAGAGATCAATCTATCAGAAAAGCAACAAAATGAGCCAAAGAGATCAAGGAAAACATATTGAATATCAATGGTATTAAGGAAAGTGATTTGGAAGGGATACAACCGGAAGCTCATCTTTCACCAGTTGGAATTTCATCTGACAGTGAAATCTCAGCTGAGTTTAAGAGAGTAGAAAGGAAAAGGAAAAGGAAAACTTCACCGGCACCCTCTCCTGCAACTAAGAGAACAAGAAGGAACAGCAGGCAGTAAGGCCCCCAATAAAGAAAATGGCATCAAGGAAGAAGAAGGAAAAATAGGTTATTCCTCCTTTAGACAATCTTTTGAATGAAATAACGGATGATGGAAACTTGTCTAATGTCAGTAAATTGTATGATACTTTTACTAATGAAGAAAAGGAAAGTATAGAAAACAGTATCATTCTACACTTAGACATTTACAAGAAATTTTTGATAGAAGTTGTAGATGATTTACTGAGTGACTTGTATAGGAGACTTAATGCAAAAAGACTAACTATTATGGAATTGGATAAGAAGATAAAAATAGAAAAATTATTTGCAGTTCATCCATTTAAATTAGTAGAAGAAAGTGATGAGTTGATAAGTGAGGTAAATAGGATAGTATTTTCTAGTGGTCACCAGCATGTAGGTTTAATGGCTGGAAGAGTGAATGAAATCTTTGAAGAGACAACAGATAAGTGGGATATCTTCTTTGTGGAGAAAGAAAAGCAAGAAGAGCTGAAATGACACAAAAATTTCAGAGTTTACCAAAAGGATAAGGACAAAGGTAAAGGCAAGGTAGGTGGACCTCCAAGCATAAAAGTAACAGATAATTTGTCCCCGCCTTCTTCTGATACTCCATCGATTGAGACTGTTGATACACCACCAGCTACTGATAATGTTGAGTTGGAATCAACACATGAGGACACCAATCCTGATTTAGAAGTTTTATATACTATGAATATTGATACACAAGAGGTAAATATTGTGGTTGATAAGGAAACTATTGGTGAGAAGAAAGATGCGGCAACTAAGCCACCGACTGAGAATATTGCAGTGGAAACAGATGAAGAGAAAACAGTTGAAAATATTGAAATTGGGGTTGAGACACAAACTGAACAATCAGTTGATCCCCTGGCTTCTAGAATTGTGACTGATACCACTGGTGCACACATTGAAAAACCCACAGAGTTAGAGATATTGGCAGTGGACAGTTCAGAGGTGCATACTGAGAAACCGATAGTGAATACTGAGACTTCATCTGAAAAACCGGCAATAGAAAGCACAAAGAAACCAACTGAGGTACACACTGAGAAACAGGAAGAGAAAAAGGTTGAGGTACAGGTTCATACTGAGACAGTGCCACCACCAACTACTGAGAAACCCAAGCCTTTGCTAGTTGAGATAGAGACACAAACTGGCCTATCCAAGGACAACACAAGCAAAGAAGTTACTCACACCAGCAGAATGCAAATTGTTAAGGTAGTTGGACAATCATCTAGTTCTTCCGTGACAAAATTCAGACCAACTAATATGACAAAGGTATTATTGGATTTCATCAAGAAAATAACAGATTGTAATACACTTGCATATAAGGCTATTGATGATACAATTGCTTTATTAAAATTGATTGCAACCAAGTGCAATGTAGACAATAAAAATTCTTTAAGTCAATTAGACACACTGTCTAAGTATATCACTGGCAACTTATTAACAGTTGATCAGATAAATGAGGAGACATTTAGTGAGAAAATGAAAAAAGAAAAAGAAAAATTCTTTGATGAGACAATAAAGAAGTGCATGGGACAAATTGACACACTCCTACCGACACTAAACAAAACAATAATGGAATTTAAAGAGTTGTACAGAGACTCATGCAAGGCTGATATTTTAACAGTGGATATAGATAAGAAAATCAGTAAAGTGCAGAAAGAAATAAATGATATAGCTGATAATCTCATCAGTTCATCAGAACCCATATCAGTTATTGAACAAGAGATAGCAGGTTTTGAGGAGAAAATTGAAAAATATGAAAAAGAGAAGGAAAGAATAAAGTTCAAGGCTAAAGAGCTTAAGTGCAGACTTGGTCCGAAACTTGACAACCTCATCTCTTTGAGAAAAGAGATCTCAGAGGCACTTGTTCCAGGACTAAAGACACCAAAAGAGCAAATGCACATCCTCACCGGTACAATTCAAAGGACTGAAGAAACATTGAAGGACAGTAAAAAGTTCACTGAGAGCCTGAATTTTACATTGGTAGATCTATTTCAGATTGTAACCAACTGGTTATAGGGTTCCAGCTAAGAACTACACTCAATTGACATTTTTGACAACCTTTGTCATTGATGCCAAAGGGGGAGTAGTAGAGATGAGAAAAATGATGGACATAAGAGATCATCTCCTCAGGGGGAGCAGACAGTTTTGGTAAGATTTTTGGGCTTCAAATTTTTGATACATTTTTTAATTTTTCTCATGGGTGTTGTCATCAATGCCAAAGGGGGAAATTGTTGGCATTGTACACTCCAACGAGAAACTATAGGTGATTGAAGGTATTTTCATTGATGGAAACCTTGCAGTCCTATGGCACCGACAGGCACCGGCACCGATAGACTCTACACTGGCAGATAGCTTACCAGCAGCGGCAAAGATGATTACCAGCACTCTGGCTGACAGGATTTTATTTATTGTATATTGTATTTAATTGTAATATCTTTTTGTTAGCCGACAAGGCGTATTGTAATAAAACTCATATATAAGTATGAGATCTTCTAGATCATTTAAGATGCGAACATGCGAAGATTATTGCAGAAGTAATATGTGAATATTAAGGTAGATTTTGGAGTAAGTTTATGGTTATTGTATGAGCTTAAACCGGTACTGAACCTAGCATAGAAGATGTTGAACTAAAGTAATACATTATATTGGATTTGCATAATCCATTTTGTAAGTCAGTGAGACTTCCTTTTTTGTAATTAAGCAGTGAGCTTTAGGCAGTTGGCCTTCCTGCATGTGCAGCCCCTATTGTAAGTAATATACATTCATTGGCCAGTGAGTGAATATTGTGGGTCACAAATCCCACCGAGGTTTTTCCCACACCGAGTTTCCTCATTAAAATCTTGTGTTATGGTGTGCTTTCTATGTTGTGCTTATTATTCATATTTACTCCATTAATTCTTGTTTACCGATACACTGTTTTGGAATGCAATTTATTTAATAAGGTCAGAAAATCTATTAACCGTCAAGATACTGATTCACCCCCCCCCTCTCAGTATCTTTGGGAATCCTAACACTAGTTTGCTATAAATTGGAGCCATGGTATAGTTGTTTGACCCTCTGTTTCTTGAAGGCTTCCAAGTGATCCTGAGTTTAGCTGGATAAGTGTAGTGAAGTGTATTATAGTAGCATTCTCTTTTATTAAGACTAATAATATACTTACCCTCTTTCTCTTGTTGAATTTTTTTTTTCTAAAAGGGTTTCTCCATATAAATCTAGTTTCTCATTTGGTATGCTGATTTTATATTGTTATTGAATGTTTTTTATTAAGGAAAATCAAGTTTTAAGGGACCCAAAACCTGCTTACAATTTGAAAAGAAAAGCAATAGAGAATCTACAGAAGACAGAACAAAGAGAGAAAGGCTGAAAAAGAACAACACAAAAGACATCAGCCAGAGTAAAGAATAGCAAAAGGCCAGTGAGAGACTGGCACACCTAAAAAAAATTACATTTCAAGTGGAAATATTTATAGTCTCTTTCGCATCCCTGACCAGCATCATCATTGCATTTGTTACCTCTTTCAAGTCTTTCTTTTCCTGCACTTGTTGATTGCCTTTGGTCTTCAGCTCCAGCTCTCTTACATTTTGCCTAGTTCTGCATCTGGAAGAGTGTTGAATAGAACTAGAAGTCGGCTCGTCATCAACAATCACAATGTCTTTATTTTACTTATCCTTCTCCAAGCAAGCAACCAACACATTCATGTTTTAAGAAGACACCTTCAACACATCCAAGCTATGATCCATGAATTTCCTCAGAGTACTCTCAATTTTTTGAATCCAATTGTTTATGAGATCATTATCAGACTCGCCCTTTTATTTGAGAGTCCTCACCACATCCTCCAGGTTCTTCAAATCTCCCTTTATAATCTCACTTTCCAGCCAGTCCAGGATTTCTTTTTCATCCTCTATTGCACTACTATCCTCTGCATTTTCCTCTTTTCCTTTAATGTTGATATCCTTAACCAAATTATCAATTTTGAAATCTAGCTCTCTCTGTTTTTCCTGAATGCTGGTAATGTTATCAACCACCCACTTCTAAAAATTGAACATTTCCAGAGTGTTGTTTCTAGCAGCATTAAAAATGGAATTCGCATTCTCCATTTCCCGGGCAGAATCCTCAGACCTAGGGTTGCCCTCCTCCATATTATGCTGAACATCCTCCCTGTTGTCTAAATCATAGGGATTCTCCTTTGCCTCTAACTCTTCAACATCCTCTTCTCTTTGGTCATTATCCTTGTCTCCTTCATCACCCTCAACCTCCTTCTCCTTCTCATTCTCTGCCTCTTCTTCTACCTCCTTCTCCTGCTCCTTCTGAGAAACAACCTTCTCTTCAGTGTCTTTTTCAGCATTTTCACTAACCCTCAATTTCTTTTTAGGAGGAAGATTAAAAGAATCCTCATCAGAGTCAAAACCGTCATAATCCTCAGAAATATGGGCATTCTCCACCAGGGGATCATCCTTATTTGCCTTAAATTTTCCCTTAAGATGCTCATATATTAACAAAATAAGACCTTGGTGAGAAATGCGATAGGAATTAGGTTTCTTAGCATGGTCAGCCAAACTATCATTCAGGGAGGAGGCTAAGTAGAAGGGCAGAGATATCTTAGAGCCATGGTGAAAATGATTAAGGATAACAAAGTGGTAATTGTAGAATTTTGAAAACCTACCATCAACCGTAAGATACTCCATTAACACTTTCAACATTTTCTTCCAAAAGGATTTTACCTGGTTAGGGAGATAATAGGAAGTATTATCCTTTTTGGCGAGGCAAGCCCTTTCTTCTTCATTCTTGGGGAAATTCTTGATAGCTTCCACCGAGAACTTGCGGTCTCTGTAAAACTTGATGTCGTCCTTCTGCAAACCGGTCACCTCAGCCACCAAATCTTCATCCACTCTCTAGGTTTGACCAAACAAAGTAACTCTGTTATTATTCCAGCCCTTGGCAAAACCATGGGAAACAGACTTCTTTCTCCCATGCAATTTCTCAATATAATCAGTGAAGCCATATCTATGTAACCTTCTCCAAATTTTCCTTTCCCCATTCCAACTATCACAACTAGTGGGCTGGTTACGGTTGATATTTCCTCCCATAATGTGATAGTTGTTCAAGTCAAAACCCTCAAGGGAGCACAAACTGATCAAATGTTGAAGAACAAAGAAGCTGGAATAAAAAACCAAGGTAATTTTCTTGTTTTTCAAGTAGTCTTTTAAAGCATGCAAATTAATCCAGTACTTAATATGATAAGGCCCTTCACACCTATACTCATTAGCGCGACGCTTGAGACGGGTCATCATCTAACAATCCACCTCACTCCAAAATCTATCATTGAAGTCCGGACCCAAAAAAGTAATAATGAAATTAATATGTACCATGGATTCTGTCATAAAATAATTGCTCTCGGACTCTGTTCTTACATGATGACTCTCTGATATAATTAGCATTTTCCACTAAAATGACCCCTTCATTGGCTAACAAATTGGGTACCCTATTACCTTCCCTAAAGGTATGGGTAATAATCACACTATCATAGGCATCTAATAATTTTTTAGCCTTATTAATGATATTTTAGATATTCCAAGAAGGGGAACTAATACCTTTAATAGCCTGAATTATATTAAGGGAATACCCCTCTAGCCAAATTCTTTTAAAATTGAAGCTCGGAACAAGATGAAGATATTTTAACATTGCCAGAGCTTCTGCCACATGGTTGTTTTGAATTCCAAAGGGAGAGGCAATTGCAACAACACAAAAGCCATAAGAGTTTCTGATAACCCCTCCCCCTCCAACATTCCCTGGATTTCCTTTAGCTACTCCATTGAAGTTCAACTTATCCCAATCATGAGGAGGGAACCTCCAAACCATATTATCTCTTCCACTCTTCATATCAAACTTCTAGACCTTGTTTATCAAATTCCATTTAGTTAGAATGCTTTTCTCATTATCAGTCATATTAGTATAACTACACTGCTTGTTACTTTTGTGAATGGTATTGATGTTTTCTTTAATAGCCCTACAAATATTTTTTAAAACCACCCAAGAAGGACACTTGGTCTCCCTAAAAATTCTATCTTTTCTCTCCTTCTAAATATGCCAACAGGTCATAGGAAGAACAAAGGACCAGAGGGTCTTAATCATGGGAATCTTGGTAGGGAAGATACAATGCCAAAGGACTTCCTTAAAACTATTCTGCATAACCCAGTCAATTTTCCATTGCATCCACACTTTACCCTAGATTTCCCAGGTAAAAGAATAATGAATGAACAAATGATCCACAGACTCAGCCTCTTTTTGACATAACTCACACCTATTAGGAATCATAAATCCTCTTTGAACTAGGTTATCAATAGTAAGAATCTTGTTGTGAATTGCAAGCCAGAAAAACATATTAACTTTAGGAATGAGGAATACATTCCAAATGTTAGTCCATATAGGGTTATAGGCCTGAGTAGCTATTTTTTTGTAAGCGGGAGAAACAGTAAAATTACCCCTAGGATTACTCTTCCATAAGAAGACATCATCTAAATCTTTGCTGACAGAAAAGGACAGTAAATCATGTTGGAGTGAAGAAAATCCAGCATAAACCGCATCAAGTCTAACCCATTTATTCTTGTCCCAATAGTTACAGACCATAGAACCAAACCTCCTTTTACAATCTTCAATGAAATTGTTGCAATCCTAATTAAAAAGAGGCTCATCTTTGATCCAGACATCCTCCCAAAATCTGATTTTGTTACCTTTGCCAAGGACCTCGCCAGCTCCATCTTTAGCAACTTTAATAGATTTTATCATACTATTCCATATAAAAGATCCAACAGGGATATCTTCAGAATAGAGAAGGGAATGAATGGGCTGATTATGGATGTATTTGTCAAACCACACCCTATTCCAATCTCTCTTAATACCATATTCCCTCCAAATTTGTTTGGCTAACAAAGCTTTGTTGAAAGGTTTAATAGATTTATTACCTAACCCCCCAGTACTTTTAGCACCACAGACTTTATCCTAGGAAACCAAAGCAATCATTTTCTTATCTTCCACACTAGACCAAAGAAATCTTTTCTGAATTCTTTCTAAAGCTTCTACAAATTTGACCGGTATGCTAAACAAACTAAGAGCATAAACAGGAAGATTATGAAGGGTAGCTTGAAGAAGTTGAAGCTTACCAGCTTGCGATAACATAGAGCCTTTCCAACCAGCCAATTATTTGTTGAACTTATCAATCAAATAATTCCAAAAAGAGTTTGGAGGAGCCAAACCAAGAGGGAGACCCAAATAAGTAGAGGGGAGCAACTCAACCTTACAGCCAATTATGTTTGTAGAAGAAATTAGCAGAAGAGTATCCCAACAATATAGTATCATCAACAAATTGTTGATGAGTGCAGAAGAAATTAGCAGAAGAGGGTTGCAACCCTTTGATGGTCCTATTCTCTTTCAACTTTTGAATCAATCTACTCAAACATTCCACCAAAATAGTGAAAAGAATAGGCAAGATAGGATCTCCTTGCCTGAGACCCCTTAAAGATTTAAAAAATTTGGAAGGAGATCCATTAATAAGAACAAAAAAAATTGGCGTAGATATCAGCTTTATTGTGATTTTGATAACCTTCTCATCAAATCCAAAGGCCTCCATGATCCTAAAAAGAACCTACCATTCACCCCTATCATAGGATTTTGCCAAATCCAGCTTTATGAGAAATCCCTCTTTGATTGCAGCATTAAGAGAATGGATATTCTAATGCACAATAATTATAGAATCCAAAATCTGCCTACCTAGGACAAATCCTTTTTGCTCCTCAAAGATAATAAGGGGAAGAACAACTAGCAATCTAGAAGTCAAGACTTTTGAAATTATCTTGTAAAAAGAATTACATAGACTTATTGGCCTAAACTTACCCATAGAATCAGCTCCAACAACCTTAGGAGTTAGAGAAATGAAGGTAGAGTTGATTTCTTTAAGAATTCTTCTGGATCCAAAGAATTCTTTGACAGCAGTGGCCATATCAGCCCCAACAATGTGCCAATATTTCTGAAAGAAAAACATGGGGAAACCATCCGGGCATGTTGCCTTATCCCCTTGAAAGGAGAAAATAGCTCTTTTAATTTTATCAATGAAGGGGATGGCAAATAATATCTTATTCTGATTAGGTCCAATTATCTTAGGAATATTATCAACCAGATCTTGTTGCTTTACAATGTCAATTTCCTTGCTACCCATAGGAGGTTACAAAAGAACCTAATAGCTTCATCACCTATATCATCATCTTTGACAAGAATTTTGTCATCAAGAATTAATCTGGAAATTTTTCTTACTGCTTTATGCTTAATTTATGTTCTATGAAAGAATTTATTATTTCTATCACCAACTTCTAACCAAATAGCTTTGGATATCTGCCTCCAGTAAATTTCTTCTCTTGAAATAGTACTGTGTAATTTCGCTAGAATCTCATCTTATTTAGCCTAGGGGAAATTCTTATAATCATATTCATGAATAGAATTTTGAATATGTTCTAATTCCTCCTTGAGCTTCCTCTTAGATTCAAAAATATCCCCAAAAACCTTTTTATTCCAAACCTTCATGTTGTCTTTGACATTTCTTAACTTTTTAGCAACTTTGAACATGGCAGAACCATCCACAGTTATATTTCACCATTTGGCAATGGAAGCTTCCAAAGAAGGGTGTGAAATCCACATTTTTTCAAACCGGAATGGAAAGCAGTGTTTGCCCTTAATAGAATCAGCAACAAAAGAAATGGGATAATGGTTTGATCCAATTTTGTTAATAATAGACAGAGAACATCTATACTTAAGGACCCAGTCAGGAGTGATAAGGGATCTATCAAGCCTTACAAGAATAAGATCACCTCCATCCCTTCTATTAGACCAAGTGTAGGAGGCTCCAGAAAGGTCAACATCAATGAGGGAATTGGCATTGATGAAGTCCATAAGATCAGTCATGTTATCCAGTTGAGCTTGGGTTCCTCCAAATTTATCAATCTCTTGCTCAGGGGTGTTGAAATCTCCCATCAAAAGACAACTATCATGGGAGAAAATCCCTCTTTTCTGCTAGATTTTGTCCCAAAACTTACTCCTAGAAGCTTTAGAGTTGGGAGCATAAATGTTGGTGACCGCCCATTCCTGTCCTTCAACAATGCATTTCACTCACATAGAAATGATATTACCATCTTCATCAATCAGATCTCCATCAATAGTTTTCTTATTCCAAAATATGGCAACCCCACCAGACACTCCATTAGAACTACTGCCACAAACACCCCCATGTTTAAAGAATTTTAATTTTTCAACTTTTTCCTTACTCATTTTAGTTTCCTAAACTAGGATAATGTTCATCTTATGATCTCTAATAAAATTCCTGAGCACATCCTATTTATGGAGACCATTTAGGCCTTGTATGTTCCACGAGATTACCTTCATTTAGAAACCTAGGAGTAGGATTCCTGAATGGTTTGTTGCTTTCCATCAGCTATATTTTGTTTTCTCTCCTAGTCCCTATGCCACTTCATAGTTTTATGTCCCTGTGGGGATTTGGAAAGACCAATATCCACCTTAGACTTGGTTCTACTTTTAACCCCATTAGTACAACTTGTTTTCTTGTTTTTCTTTTTTCCCACTCCTATTTACTCTTCATCTTTATATGCAGACTTCTTACTATTCCAAGGTTCTCCTTTTCTCTGAGAGGAGGTGGGTTAACCTAGGGCAATTTGAACTGGGTCTTTTCTTCAATGATAATATTTGGACCTTCAGAGTCCTTTGAACACACTTTATTACTTTCTTGTTCTGTATCTTTTGGAGACTCATATTGTGATTCATTTATGTCGCCAATCTCACCGTCTTCAAGAATTTCTTCTATAATTACATTTTGTAACTCTTGACTCTGTAAAGCTTCAAATCCATTGTTTGTTTTAACTTCAAATACATTCTCTTCATCCTTTCTGATTTCCTTCTGAGGAGTATCCTTGAAAGGACTAGATTTCCTTTCATCCCTTGTTATATCTTTTGAGTTACTAGGAAGTCCAATTCCTCCTTCCAATCTACCCTCCTTATTTTTGTTCATCTTCTCTTTCCAGATCTGTTTGACATGATTATTGTGCTTCTAAGCATTCTTTGGGTTACTAGGACAAGCCTTTGCCCAATGTCCATCTTTCTTATAGGAGAAGCACACAAAAGGGAGGGATTCAAACTCTATAAATTGTTCCCACTTACCTAGCTTGGAATTTATTTCGATAGAGCTAGGAAGGTCCATGTTCTGTGAGATATTAACACATATCCTTGCATACACCAGTCTCTTTCATGTTGCTATCATAGATTCTATAGCCACAAGCTCCCCAAAGGATTTAGCAATGCCTAAGAACATGTCCTCCAGCCAAAATTCAAGCGGCAAACCAAGCAACCGCACCCAGAATGGGGCATATTCAAAAAAGGAATCATTGACCTCCATGTTTGGAGACCATTTACTTAAGGATAAAGAAGACTTCCCAAGCATCCAGGGTCCTCCACTCAAATCCATTTCCAAATATTCACCACAGGAGAAGGAAAAGACAAAAAAAACCCCTTGACAGGGCTAAGACATCAACCTATCCTTTCACCCTCCATTTTCTCTTCACAAAAGACCTAACAACTTCAATATTAGGTCTAGGTCCAACCAATTTCCCCACCAGATAAAATGCCATTAGAGAAATACAGTGATCTATGACCACATCTAGTAGTGCAATAGCTAATCTTCCTACATTTCTATCAAAAATATCTTCCACAAAGGGAAAGGTAGATTTTCTAGTAGGCTTGTTTGCAAATAAACTATTCCAAAGTTTGAACACCTTGACTTCAGCCATCTTTTCCAACTCAGTGTTCAAGTTCTTGGGACCCAACTTTGAAGAATCTTCAGTATTTTTAAAGTCAAGAGGAGGGTCCTGATGCCATGGGTCCCCATCCTTTCGACCATCCTCATCATCCACCAAAGATCCCAAAGAGACAAGTTGTCCTTGATCTGTAGAGGCAGTAGAACTAGAGGAACCAGCCGCATTGTTCCCTCCATTCGCAGAATTCAAATTTCCCTCCAGTTGTGCTATTCCATCCATTAATTGCCTACTAGGAAGAATATTGTTTCTTCCCACAGGAATATTGTTATTGAATGTTCCAATCGCTTTCATATTTCAGTTTTTGTTATCTTATTTCAACTTTTTTAATGTCCACATAGCTAAAATTTCATTTTAACTCAACAATATATTACACAAATATAAGAACAAAATTACATAATTGCAATAAAATGATGCATGCATTGCCCAACCAAGGCCTCTCAACACATAGAAAACACATTTCCTTCAAACTCTCTCTTCTTCTTAATTTGCAATGATACCAAATAATATAGACAAGCCCAAGAAATCCTAGACAAGCAGCCAACAACACATCTTGCACAAATTTCACAATGAAAGAAAAACACTCTCAAACTATCATAACCTTAATTTTACCCTTATTATTTTTTACAATTGATGATATCATAATTAAAATATATATATTATCTCACCATATTTGAAAGATAGAATTAATTACATTCTATAGAATTTGAGACAAGTTTGTTTTTAATTATTTTTAATTAAAAAGTCTTAGTGGAAGGCATTTAATTGAGAGTTATAGGTCGGCCTCCACCAAAGAGATTCCTCCAGAAAATCCAAAGGATGAAGTGCGGATCAAAGGGAATATCAACCACGCACCAAGGAACATTGGAATTTAATTCACAAGGCTCCACAAACTACAGAAGGGATCTGGTAGATTCACCAATATAAAAAGGTTCAAACAGTTCTGGTGCCAGAAAATTGTCTCGAAATCCAAAACTAATAACTTGCTTGAAAATGATCCAAATGCTCTATGGTTTAGGAATAAGGAATATAATCATGTCCTCAAGAAAAATCCAACTCCATAAGATCTGGTGAGCCAATGTAAGAAAATGTAGAATGAAAATTTGAAACTACAAAACAAAAAACAATTAGAAAATAAATATTTTTGGTTGATGCAATATTTCCAAGAACCAGGGATGCTCCTGCATCAGACATTCAAGGGTGTTGAAAATATGAGTCTCTCACTTTTCCATGGTCAGAGGAAAACCAAGGTGGTCTACCTCTGCCTGAGAAATCAAAGATGAATCTTCAACTAGTATGTCCCTCCATTTTACAAGATACCCCTTATACTAACTACTCCAGGTGCTATGCCCAATCCTATTGTCCAAAATGTCTTCAATCTGATCTGGCTCCTTCCAAGGTAATTGTTTCTCCAAGTCTACAATACTATCCTCACTGAATTCAGGTTCATGATACTTATGTAGATTTGCAATGTTAAATATAGGTGAAATACTCAAACTATCTGGTAACTCCACTTTATATGCATTTCTGGTACTGAATTTCCTCAAGATCTTACAAGGTCCAAACTTCCTCATCTGCAACTTTTTATAGGTTCCAACTTGAAATATTTATTTTCTAAGATACACTATCACTTCATCACCACCGTCAAATTCCTTATGTCTTCTCTTCTTGTTTTATTTCTCCTTATACTTGTTGTTCATGTCCTCCAAATGTTGCTTAACTTGAATATGCAAGGCCTTCATGTGATCTGCAAATTATTTTACCTCTGCAATCTGGTTGTCTTCATTACTGACATCTCTTAATTATAATATACCTCTAGGGTGTGCTCTGGTAACAATCTCAAAAGGTGTTCTTTTAGTACTCCTATTCACTGAATTATTATAGGAAAACTCTTCTTATGCAAGAATCAAATCCCAACTACTGGTCTTTTATTCAACCAAGCATCTCAATAAATTTCAATAGCTCTTGTTTACTACCTTTGTCTATCCATCAGTATGAGGGTGAAAAGTAGAACTGAACTTCAAAACTATCTTTATCTTCTTCAAAAGTGCTCCAAAGATAACCAACAAACCTAGTATCTCTATCTGAAACTATGCTTTTAGGTAATCCATGCAACCTTACCTCTTCCTTGAAAAATAGGTCAGCTATATGCACTGCATCTGATGTTTTCTTACAAGGTATGAAATGAGCCATCTTCGAGAATCTATCGACTACCATAAATATAGAATCATTCCCTATCTATGTCGAAGGCTTATACAATCCCACATTCTGACTACTGCCTTTTGCAACTTGACAAACTCTATAACTATGCACAAATTTTCTAACATCCTTATAAATCTGAGGCCAAAAGTAATGCTCACTCACCAATGCTATTGTCTTATCAACACCAAAGTGTCCAACTAATCCTCCACTATACTTCTCCTTTATCAGATTCTCCCTTATATAACTCTTAAGTATACACAACTAAACTCCTCTGAATAACATCTCATCTTGAATGAAGTAATCCAACCAGATGCTTCTATCTACCATAACTGGTTCCCTACATGCTCTCCAAGGTTCTGCAAAATTTGGGTCATCATCATACAAGGTCTTCAACTCCTCAAATCCTAATACTGTCACTCTCATCTATGTCAGAAAATTCCTCCTTCTACTCAATGCATCAACAACTTTGTTATATTTCCCACTTCTATGCTTCAACACAAAGGTGTAACTCTACAAAAACTCTACCCATCTCATATGGCTCTAATTCAACTTACTCTGATTGTTCAAATACTGTAAGGCTTGATGATTGGTATAGAACACAAACTCCTTAGGCAACATGTAATGTCTCCAGTTATTCAAGGATTTAACTATGGCATAAAATTATTGATCATACATTGAATATCTCCTTCGGGCATCATTCAACTTCTCACTGAAATAAGCTATCGTTCTCCCTTCTTGATTTAATATGGCTCCAATTGCAGTTCCAATTGCATCACAATCGACTTGAAACACTTTGTTAAAATCTAGTAAAGCTAACACAGGCTGCTTAGTCATTTTCTACTTCAGCAATTCAAAACTCTCATTTTCTCTGGTTAACCACTTGAATTCCTTCCTATCTCCCCTCTTTGTCTCAGTCATAGGGTTACAAACTGAACTAGAATTTCTAATGAACTTTTGGTAGATACTAGCCAATCCATGAAATGATCTTACCTCTCCAATGCTTTCTGGTATAGGCCACTTGACAATTACTTTTACTTTCTTAGGGTCCATCTTCAATCCATCCACAGATATCACAAATCCGAAATAGAGTATTTCTTCCTTCATGAAAGTACACTTCTTAAGGTTTATCAGCAACTTTTCTTCCCTCAACCTCTGCAAAACTTGTTTAAAATGCAACAAATGCTCCTCTTTGGTCTTACTAAAAATCAAAATGTCATCCAGTTATTGAATAACAAACTTACCCAACAATTTCTTCAATACCTCATTCATAAACTTCATGAAAGTACTCTGTGCATTATTCAACCCAAAAGGCATCACCAACCATTCATACAATCCTCATTTGTCTTGAATGTTGTCTTCCACTCATCTCCTTCTCTAATTTTGATGTGATGATATCCACTCTTCAAGTCTATCTTTGTGTAGTATTTGGCTCCACTCAAACAGTCCATTATGTCATCCATCCTAGGTAAAGGAAACTGGTACTTCACTATGATCTTGTTTATTGCTCTGGAATTGGTACACATCCTCCATTCTTCTTAGGTGCTAAAATTGTTGGCACTGCACAAGGACTCGGGCTTTCTCTGATCAAACCTTTCTTCAGCAATTCTTGCACTTGTCTATTAAACTCTTCAGTCTCTACTGGTGTCAACCAGTGTGCAGCTTTGTTAGGCAAACTAGCTCCAGGAATTGGGTCCATACAATGACTGATACTTCTCATAGGTGGTAATCCATCAAGCACATTATCGAAAATGATGTCTTCATACTCTGACAGTAACTGCTTTATCTCTTTTGTTTGTTCTTCTTCATGTTCCAGATGCTCAGTCTTCTTAGGAACTAAGGAAAACACACATTCTCATGTCTCAGTATATGGTTTTTCTTCCATCATGTATTGCATGTCTATCAGACTACCAAGGTCTACCCAACAAAAGGTGACAAATATCCATAGGTATAATATCACATAAGACTTCATCATGATAATTTCCAATTTTCAATTTCACAAAACATTGCTCACTTACTAACAGCTTATGATCATCTTGAATCTATGCTATCTGATAAGGCTTAGGGTGTTTCAATCTTTCCAACTTCAACTTATTCACCATTTCTTTTGAAACAAGATTATCTAAACTACCACTATCAATATTACAGCACTTAACAGATACCTCACATCTAGTCTTGAACAAATTTTGCCTTTGCAAGGGATCCTCATCTTCTCTGGTATGACACGAAGCTCTCCTCATCATCAACAGTTCTCCATCTTCCGGTTTGTTAGTTGATCTCTGGGGCTTTCTTCTACTAATATTGTTCTAATGTTCTCTTTATTTATACAAATGAAAGCATGATGTCCTTATCCTCCACACTTATAGCATGTTCCCCTAAACACTCTCTTGTATTGTCTTTTGTCATCCTTTCCAAAATTTTCATTCCGGTAGCCATCAAGTTCTCTCCTCTAGTAGAAATTTATGTCATCATTCTAGTATGAATTACCTTCTTTGCTTACTTCCTTGTCCTTGTTGTGATCTGTATAGGTTCCTCTTCCTCCTTGAAATATTCCTCCAAAAAACCTTCCACCTCTACCTCATTGTCTCTGCTCATGTATTTTGTTCAGCTTCTCTTCTGCTTTCAAGGCATACCGGTACGCTTCTTCAACACTCTGCAACTTGATCAAAATGATTTCATCTTGTATAGACATTCGTAGTTTATTCAAGTATCTTGCAACTTGTTCAACCTCATCATCGACATGTCTAGATCTGATATTCAACTTGTAGAATGCTTCAGTGTACTCCTTCACACTAGATTCCTCCTGCTTCAAGTTCTGCAACTTCCGGAATAGATTTACTTGATAATCAGCTCGCATAAACTTTGATTTTAACTTAGCAATCATACACTCCCATGATTTGATCTTCTCGTTACCTCTTCTCTGTCTATCAACCTACAAATGCTCCCACCAAAGAGATGCATGACCTTTCAACCGGGTACAGACATACTTCACTCTTCTTTCCTCTATGGTGTTCTCAAAATCAAAATACTTCTCCATCTCCAAGATCCAATCCATATATTCATTTTCATCCAACTTTACATCATACTTCGATGGGGTAAAATGTGGTTTAGTGTTTGCCCTACTCAAAACCCTCAAGAACCTTTCTTCATCTAGATCGATCACTGATAGATTTGCTACTTGTTATGTCGGGGCCTCTTCTTCCTCATCTTTGCTCACATCTTCAATATGTCAGCCTCTTCTAGTGTCTCAATGACTTCCAACCGTGCTAGAATTCCTCACAATATTTCCATCATAGTAGGGTTTGCATTCCCATGGGCTCCACCATTCCTATTTCCTCTTCATGCTATCTTTACGCCAGTCCTCTGCAGGTGCAGGTTAGACCCATAGTCTATCACCCTACAACAAAATTCTCTAGACAATGCAATCTCCATAACCAAATCTTGCTCTGATACCACTTGGTGTAGTCATCGGTTAGGAGAGACCTCAAAAGAGATCAATCCGGACTGGGCAGCAAGAGTAAAAACAACGGAAACAAGAGGTTATGATGGAGGCAATGTTATAAGATTCATCTCACTGGCCTAATACAAACATGCTTAATTACAAATCAGGTCACTCCCGGACCTCCAAACCTAAGATCTATCTACTATATTGTATCTGATTTTCTTCTTGCTTTCTTTCTCTCTAACTTCTAATTCTCACAATGATTTATATGATCCAAGAAGATCTGATCGGTCCAAAAGGAATCAAATACTAAAGAACAAGATGAAACATGTAAAACCAATAGGTTGGCCTCCGCCAAAGAGATTCCTTCGAAAAATCCAAAGGATGAAGTGTGGATCAAAGGGAAGGTCGGCCACATGCCAAGGAACATCTAAATCAATGCACAGGGTTTCACAAACTATGAAAGTGTTATCATTGTGTTGTCATTGATGTCAATTGGTATAGACAGGACACCAGTATAAGAGATGTATGTGTTGTATTGTCATGGATGCATACAGAATGAGATATCTTTGATATCACCTTGTGTTGCATTTCACTAGTAAGGTAAGGGAGAGAATGCCATTCAGTAGAATGAGCTTTGGAGTCATCGATATACAAGTCAGTGTTTGACTTGTATGGAAGAGATGGACAGGTTACCAGTATTGTCTGTCACCAGTAAGGAGAGTATGTCAACTAGTAAGTGATGTGTTGACATGGAGAAGACATATCAACCAAGTGAGTGGTTGTCCATCGGTAATGCTGACAGTGCAGAGCAAAAGGATCTCATGAGGTAGGTTGGCATATGTGCTAACTGATTTTGGTGCTTCACTGGAAGAGAAGCAGTGTGCAAGTTTGAAGGCAGAACGGTTAGGGTATAACCGGTAGGGTTTGTGAACCGGTAGATGAACCCGATTGTGTGGTTGGTCGGTGATCCTATCTGGACTGACATAGAAGACTTAGCAAAGGTGAATGTTAATAAAGGGGTCACATGGAAGTGAAATGGCATGGATGAACAGGTCGGTGTGATGTGTCGATGAGGTTGTTGGCGATTGGTCCAACATTTATGATGATTGCAAGGCTCAAGGAAGAAAAGAAGAGGATTATGGCTCAAGATGAAGAAAAAAACAAAGATCCAAATAAGGCTGATCTTGCAAATCCAAGAGGGTGAAGGAAATTGAATCAATCACGTGATTGATCAGACAAAAGGCCGAAAAACATGCTATAAATGGCTAAAGAGAGAAGATGCATTTTGTAGGGTAGACAGATGGGCGATACTCATTGATTGAGTGTTCAACATCAATCAAGGACATGATATCAAATTGGATTTGATGTGTCATGATGATCAGAGATCGGATTGGATGTATATTTAGTATATGGTGGAAACCCTAAAGGTGCCAAGTTCAAACTCACGTCTTGGCAAGAAAATATGGCTATAAGTATGCGAGCCAAAGATATTATTTGGTGCTGCTGAATGAGTGAGTGTTGCTGTTGCATGAAAGAGAAAATCAGTCAAGTACTCAACAAGTATCAGAAGAGAGACTAAGTGTGAGATACTAGGGTTGAAGAGTTCAACTAGCAACAGTGAGGTAACCGGTGGTGACCAAATTGACAGTGAAGGGTTGTAGAATAGTGCAGAGTAGGCAAGAAGAGAACCGACATAAGATAGTTCTGGTGGAGAGCACTAGAGCAGTTGATAGAAGAGAGAACCAGTAGAGAGAACTGACAAAGAGAGAACCGATAGAGAAGGAGAAGAGGTTGAACTGAGAAGGTTGCAGTAGGAGATAAGGTTGCGGCAGTGAGATGGTGAGGTAGAGAACTAGTAGTGAATTGGACAAGAGATCCAGCAGAGAGATTTGCAGAAGTGTTACAAAATCCATTTATAACAAGGTTATTAATTTGTAAATGATTATGTTTTGTATTCACTAATTTGTAGCTTAGTGCAGGGGTTGTAGCTCCTTGGATTGGTGCCCTAAATCAGGGGTTGGTGCTCCTTGGGTTGGTTCCCTAAACATTGTAATCAGAGATTCATTGTGAGGCTAGATTGGAGCAGTAGTCTCCAACAACATTTCTCACCGAGATTTTTCCAATCTTGGGTTTTCCTCATATATGCTGGTGTTATGTGATGTCCCTTTATGTGTGAATGCATTTGTGATTAGTCTCCCCACTAACCGGTAAGTCTGCATTAATTTAGATCTGATAACCGGTATACATTCATAGGATAGCTAAAGGTAAAAGATTGAGAACCACTGATTCACCCACTCTCAGTGGTGCATTGTGTCTAACAATTGGTATCAGAGTGTAAGTTCCTAGTCAGACATGATTTCTCTAGCTTGGGTAGATTCTGGCTTAAGGACACAATGGTTTGTTTAGTGTCAATTCCAACTCTGGTGTTTAATGGGTCTAACTATTCCATTTGGAGTTGTAGAATGGAAGCTCACTTATCCTCTCTAGGGTATGATGTATGGATGTCTATTGTAAATTGCTGCCCTAGTAAAGTCTATCCTCCCACCGATTTAGATGCAGAAAGAAAAACCCAGTGCAATGAATCAACAATGAAGGTCATACTTAGTGGGCTATCCGGTGATGTCTCCTCACAAGTGGACAGATGCAGATCTGGAAAAAGCTTATGAGATAGACTAAAGAAGCTCTATGGAAATGAGCCCACTACTGCAAAACTGGCTTGTGATGATAGGATGAGAAATGCATCTCATGTATTTGAGGATGATGAAGAAGGAACCCACCTCTTCATGGCTCAAGAATCGAAATATGAGAGTCACACATCTGAGAATGATCATGCAGATCACTCCTACCGATAAGATGTGTTTGGCACTGATAGTGAAAGTGAGGAAGAAGAGGAAGCAAAAGTTGATCTTCAAGGAGAGCTTATAAATGCACTTGAAGAAATCAGAAGAGTAAGAAATGAATACAAGCTATTCAAGAATGTTGCTATTGTGGAGCAGAACCGGTTGATCAAATGCCTTGAAAAGTCTGAGAAATGTATCTCAAAGTTGAAGACTCAAGAATAAGACACCAAGGAGTGCCGGTGTAAAGATCTAGCATCTGAGCTAGAGGTAAAGGATAAAGAATATCAACTCCTACTTGGAGAAATGGAGGTTCTCCGAAATGACCTTAAGGAGTGTCAGAATGAGCTCAAGGTAAGAATCTGGTTTGATGGTCGTAGTGATGCCTTGGATAAGATGTTGAAGAAGAAAAATAATTCCAAGGATACCAGAGGATTAGGAAGTGGTGTTGGTGAATGCTCCACCAACAAGAATGTCCCCCACAATGACATTCTATTTGTCTCCTCAAATGGAGAGAACGAGGGACAAACCTTCACTGTCTGAAATACTCCCTGATAGAAGGTTGATTCTACCCACAACTAGTGAAGACTTGCAGACAAGAATAAAGACTGGTGCTACAAGAAGGAGGAACAATACAGATCCCAAAGGAAAAGGGAAGATGGGAGAAGGAAGCTTCACCAGAAGCAAGAACATGAGAATATAGAAAAGAGGACCTCCTACCAGTAGAGGACAAAGAAATGCTACCGCCCACAGGACAATGCAAGTGTGGGACAAGAAGAGAATAGATGGAAAAAATGCAAAGAATGGACAACCTAGGATTCATCGTTAAAGAAGGAGAAATGGAGATGCCAGATCGGTAAGTTCTCCCCATGCATGGAAAAATAAGTTTGTAAGTTATAGACCTTCCTTCTTTGGTTATTGATTTGCATGTAATGGTCATGGCCATAGGGTAGAAGAATGTAGAAAGAGATATAGAAGGAATAATCTAGGACCTCATAGATATCATAAATATGAGAAAAATGTATCCAGGAGTGGATACATGCATATCCCCTCTCCCAGTTATGCAAATATTGTTTGTTATAACTGCAATGGAATTGGCCATAGAAGTTATGAATGCAAGAAGAAGGAATTGCAGTCATATGGAAGTCGGTATAGCAGCTATTCTCAACTTAGTATTGCATACAAAGCATAGGGAAGTCAGAGGCCTACATGGAACCAAAGGAGAAATGTCCCTGTAGGATCAAGAGGTCCACCGGTTTCAGTTGCCTGTCTCAGCAACATGACCAGAAGAAGTTGGTCAAACTGGTATATTAAGAGATTCACCAATCATGAAGATTGGATGGATGCTATGTGCTACTATAGCACTACTTCTGGTTGTGATGCAGAGTCTAGAAATGAAAGGGGCCATCAGCAGAAGAAGGTAAGACCTGCTCCCATTACTGAAAATGGGAAGAAGAATGAGACCAAGCAGGTGTGGAGGAAGAATACCATGGACTGGCAATATGTATTCAATACACACATGATATCTCCTCAAGTTTAAAGGAGATGCGGGACCTTAGGTGGAGTTACACATTATTCACCCCCTTAGTGGAAGAGGACAAACTGAAGAACAAGGTGTTGTAGGTATGAAGGATGGAAATGAGAAGAAAACTATGTGTAGAGGTTGCCTTGGCTAGATACCAATATATTAGAGATGGATCACTACTACATGTGTCAATAGATGGAGATTAACAATTGGAATGAAATGCAAAGTGACACAAAATGATTGGAGTTACAGGAAGGTGCTTCGACGGTGATGATGGACCGATGCAAGAAATTGGTTGTGCAGGATATTACCGGTATGATGCTAATAGGTACTTGCAGGTTATGTAATACAATGAGGTTGGAGATCATTGCATCAGCCCCAGTAACATGGAATGTGGTGTTTATATCTCAGGTTGTGCTAGAAAAGACCTGAAAGACATATATTGGCCTGGTTGTTGATCATGCAGGCATGCATTCTTTTGGGCTAACCGATTTGATTTATGACTTGATGATGACATTATATGGAACTGTGTATATCCAGGATCATGTCATAGGCTGTGGTGGATAGACTGGAGTTGAAATATCATTAGATGATCATAGTTGCACAACTCAACTGGTATATGGTAAAGATTGGAGCTCTAGTTTTGGACTTGACCGGCAATGTGGATGTGAAATGCATGACTCAGGGGGATCATTTGACAGCCATATCTTTTGATTGTTATCGGACATGTTGGACACAGGGGGAGTGCATGTGTCTATGGTTGTACCAGCATGAATGTGTCTGGGGTTTATCCAATTGAAATCACAACTGGATCACTGGAAGAGTTACCTGCACAAGAGAACATGCATTTGGTATCGAAGAAGATACAATTGGTATCAGTGTCAACTTCAACACTTGATATCAGCTAATTGGGGTCAGAATAACTTCTGCATATCAAAGGGAAGATAATGCAATCTGACCGGTAGGTAAGTTTTGTTCACTAACACATATGCCTTTAATTGGTCTCAGACCTATATATGCAAAGGCTTCTGGTTTGTATATACACTTTGTTGCCGAGCAATTGGTGTCAATTGATGGTTGAGTCCTCCATCTCAAGAGTTGTAACTTGAGAAATTGTACCGATTAGTATCTAATGAGGAGATGCATCTGGTAAAGAGAAAAAGGGGAGAAAAATATCTGATAGTGACCGGTAAATACAAGGAGGTGAGAGACCCTGACAGTGCCCTTTGCTATTGTTGTCAAAGGGGGAAAAAGTTTCTATAGTATATCGCATACTGCATGTGTGAGAATCCATGGATTATATAAAGAGGAAGATTTGGATCACACAAAGGGGGAGAGAGATTATGTAGTATGTCGGATACTACATGAGTTGACATCAATTCCAAATGGGTAGATTGTTGGCATTTAGTTCTCATTCATGTCAACCGGTATATGCAGGATAACGGTATAAGAGATGTATTTGTTGCACTATCATAGATGCATACAGAATGAGATATCTTTCATATCACCTTGTGTTGCAGTGCACTGGTAAGGTAAGGGAGAGAATGTCATTCAGTAGAATGACCTTTAGAGTCACCGGTATACAAGTCAGTGTTTGACTTGTATGGAAGAGATGGACAGGTTACCAGTATTGTCTGTCACCGATAAGGAGAGTATGTCAATTGGTAAATGATGTGTTGACATGGAGAAGACATATCAACCAAGTGAGTGGTTGTCCACTGGTAATGCTGACAAAGTGCATATATAGAAGGATCTCATTTGATGAAGGTGATCATGAGGTAGGCTGGCATATGCGCTAACTAGTTTTGGTGCTTCACTAGAAGAGAAGCAGTGTGCAAGTTTGAAGGCATTTTGATTAGGGTATAACTGGCAGGGTTTGTGAACTGGTAGATGAACCCGGTTGTGTGGTTGGTTGGTGATCCTGTCTGGACCAAAATACAAAACTTAGAAAAGGTGAATTCTGACAAAGGGTCCATGTGGAAGTGAAGTGACATGAATGCATAGGTTGGTGTGATATGTCGGTGAGGTTGTTGGCGATTGGTCCAACATTTATGATGACTGCGAGGCTCAATAAATAAAAGAAGAGGATTGTGGCTCGAGATGAAGGAAACAATAGAGATCCAGATAAAGTTGATCTTGCAGATCGAAGAGGGTCAAGGAAACCGCATCAATCACACGATTGATCAAACAAAAGGCCGAAAAATACGCTACAGATAGCTAAAGAGAGAAGACGTGTTTTGTAGGGTAGATAGATGGGCGATGCTCATTGATTTAGTATCGAACATCGATCAAGGACATGATATCAGATTAGATTTGATATGTCACAATGATCAAAGATCAGATTGGATGTAGATTCAGCATATGGCGGAAACCCTAAAGGCACCGAGTTCAAACTCACATCTTGGCGGGAAAACTTGGCTACAAGTATGTGAGCCAAAGATATTGTTTGGTGTTGCTGTTGCATGAAATAGAAAATCAGTCAAGTACTCATTGAGTATTAGAAGAGAGGATGAGTGTGAGAGACTAGGGTTGAAGATTTCAACCAACAATAGTGAGGTAACCGGTGGTTACCAAACTGGTAGTGAAGGGATGCTGAAGAGTGCAGAGTAGGCAAGTAGAGAACGGACAGAGAGAGAACCAGTAGAGAAGGAGAAGAGGCTGAACCAAGAAGGTTTTAGTAGGAGATAGGGTTGCAGTAGTGAGAGGGTGAGGTAGAGAACCAATAATAAACTAGACAAGAGATCCAACATAGAGACTTGTAGAAGTGTTACAAAATCCATTTGTGACAAGGTTATTAATTTGTAAATGATTATGTTTTGTATTCACTAAGTCGTAGCTCCTTGGGTTGGTGCCTAAATTAGGGGTTGGTTCTCCTTGGGTTGGTGCCCTAAAATCAGGGGTTGGTGCTCCTTGGGCTGGTTCCCTAAACAATGTAATCAAAGATTCATTGTGAGGTTGGATTGGAGCAGTATTCTCCAGCAACATTTCTCATCGAGGTCTTTCCCATCTTGGGTTTTCCTCGTATATGTTGGTGTTATGTGATGTCCCTTTATGTGCGAATGCATTTGTGATTAATCTCCCCACTAACTGGTAAGTCTGTATTGAGCTAGATCTGATAAACACTATACACACATAGGATAGTTAAAGGGAAAAGATTTAGAACCACTGATTCACCCCCCTCTTAATGGTGCATTGTGTCTAACAGGAAGGGATCTGGTAGATTCACCAATGCAAATAAATCCAAACGGTTTCAGTGCCAGAAAACTCTCAGAATCCAAAATTGATAACTTGCCAGAAAATGATCCAAATGCTCTGTGGTTTAGGAATAAGGAATATGATCATATCCTCAAGAAAAATCCAACTCCACAAGATCTGGTGAGCCAATGCAAGAAAATGTAGAATGAAATGCTGAAACTACAAAATAGAAAACAAACAAAAAAGAAATATTTTTGGTTGATGCAAGATTGCCAAGAACCAGGGGTGCTCCTATGTCACAATGTGATCAATAGAATAGTGCAGAGAAGAAGAGCAAAGCAATTTGGTGATCTCAATAGCAATTTAGTGATCCTAAAGAGAGTTCTAGTGAATTAAGAGCTATTTAGCTATTTCAAACTATCAGTTTCTGCAAACCCTAAGTTAGAAATTTGAGTTGTGACATGCCTCAATGAAACCAGTGAAGTACCTATTATTGGCATTGTGTTGTCATTGATGTCAACTGGTATAAGATGGCAACTAGTATGGGAGATTACTAAGTTGATGAATACAGGAAATGGTGTCATTGATGTCCTCTAGCATAGAAGGTAATCAGTAAGGAAGATAAGGTCATCTAGCATAATAGCCATTAGAGTCACCAGTACACAAGTTAGTGTTGACTTGTGTTGAAGACATAAGGACTATAGACTGGTAAGTGACATGTTGGTAGTGCATAGTTCCCAACCAACAAGAGAGAAAGATGATGGGCGGTTGATTGTGATGAAGAGGCAGAATATTACCTAAATTACATCCACCGCAGGTGAAGTATGTGCAGGCCACCAGTATGTTGTGTGGATGTGAAATAGCAAGACTCCCACTAGATAAAGATGCAGTCACCAAATGAAGAGATGACTGACAATGAATGTGCCTAATTGGATCACATGTGCCTGTTTGAAGATATGCATGCTAAAATAGGGAAGCCACATTGGTGAAATGCAGGATGTAGATGACAAGGATCCACTCCCATCAGTAAGTGGAGCTTATCTCCTATTATGCATGGAATGCATCATAGTCCTCTGAGATAAGAGAAAAGATTAAAAGGTAGGTGATTGAAGGTTCCCAACGGATGAACTAGTGAAACACTAAGTTGCCTTAGGTGCACGAGATCAGAGATATGCACTCGACCAGCCGGGTAGACATGTTGAGTTGCCAATATAGAGATTGGAAGATATGTTTGTCACTCTGACAAACGTGTTAATAGCAGAAGCAGTCTAGTGGTGAAGAAAGGTGTTACCAAAGATGCAGACATATGGATTTTGTTGAAGATTGATGACATGATGTCATCAAGGTGTTTACCTATAAGTATGTCCATGGGTAATGTTGACAAAATGTCGATGCAGAAGGCTCTCATCTGTTGAAGATGTGCATGAGGTTGGTTGGCATGTGTTCTGACTGGTTTAGGTCCTCCATTAGAAGAGAAGGAGAGTGCAAGGTTCAACGCATACCAATTAGGGTATAACCGATAGGATCTATGAACTGGTAAATGAACCCAATTGAGTGGTTGGTAAGTGATCCTGTCTGGACCGACATAACCGACCTAGTAAAGGTGGATGTCAACAAAGGGGCCACGTGGAGTTGAAGTGGCATGCATGCACAAGTATGTGTGATGTGTTGGTGAAGTTGTTGGTGACTGGTCCAACATTTATGGCGACTATGAAGCTCAATAAATGAAGGCAGAGGATTGTGGCTTGAGATCTAGTATAGATTGATCTTGGAGATCAAAGAGGATGAAGGAAACCACATCACACACAAGATCAATTAGACAAAAGGTAAAAAATCATGCTACAAACGAAAAAAGAGACAAGACGTGGATCGCAAGGTAAATAGTTGGGTGATGCTCATTGATTGAATGTTGAACATTGATCAAGGAGGTGAAGTGGCATGCATGCACAGATCTGTGTGATGTGTTGGAGAAGTTGTTGGCGACTGGTCCAACATTTATGGTGACTATGAAGCTCAATAAATGAAGGCAGAGGATTGTGGCTCAAGATCAAGGAAACAAAAAAGATCCAGTACAGACTGATCTTGCAGATCAAAGAGGATGAAGGAAACCACATCACGCACATGATCGATCAGACAAAAGGCCAAAAATCATACTACAGATGGAAAAAGAGACAAGACATGGATTGCAAGGTAAATAGTTGGGCGATACTCATTGATTGAGTGTTGAACATCAATCAAGGACGTGATATTAGATTGGATATAATATATCATGATGATGAGAGATCAGATCAGATACAGATTCAGTGCATGGTGGAAATCCTAGCGTGCCAATGTTCAAACTCACGTTCAGGAGGGAAAATATGGATATAAGAGTGTGATCCAAAGATGTAGTTGGGGTTGCTTCATGAGAGAGAAAATTAGTCAAGTTCTCAATGACAATCAAAGAAGAGACTGAGTGTGTGAAAGAGAATTGATCTAAAGAGCACAACCGGCAAGAGTGAGGCAACCGGTAGTCTGCCAATGAGTCTGATAGAGGAGTACATTGATGGTGATTGAACCAGCAGAGAAGAGTTATAGAAGATTGCAGAGAAGGCAAGTTGAGAACCGATAGGAATCAGATGGTAGACATCTGACTAAGTTATCAAGACTAGTGGTATATAGCAGCAGTATGACAAAGAGAAAAGAGAACCGACAGAGAGAAGATTTGGCAGAGAAGAAGAGGCTGAACAGGTAAGGTTGTAGCAGCGAGTAAGGTTGTAGAAGAGAGTGAGCTGTAGTAAGAGATAAGGTTGCAACAGTGAGAAGGTGAGAAGAGAACTGGCAGAGAATTGGAGAGAGAACCGGTGGAGAGACATACATGAGAGTTACAAAGTTCTTTTGTGACAAGAACATAACTTTTGTATTTAATATATAATCTTGTGATCACTAAGTTGGAGCTCAGTGCAGGGGTTGGTGCTCCTTGGTTTGGTTCCCTAAAGGAGTGGTACTCCCTGGGTTGGTCCCTAAATGTGCTAACTGGATGTTTTATTGTGAGGGTGGATTGGAGCATTAGACTCCAACAATATTTCTCACCGAGGTTTCTCCCATCTTGGTTTTTCCTTGTACATCAAGTGTTATATGATATCCCTTTTATGTGTGGTTGCATTTGTGTCATCCTCCCATCTAACTAATATGTCTACTTTATGTTAGATCTGTTAACTGGTTTACACACACACAATAGAAAATGGTTAAGTTTGGAAATCACTGATTCACCCCCCCACCCTCTCAGTGACATCTTGTGTTCAACAATTGGTATCAGAGCCTAGGTTCCCAGTTGATAAGCTTTCTCTAGCTTGGGTAGATTCTGGTATCTAAACACAATGGTTTTCTTATGTCAATCCCTACTCCTGTATTTGATGGTTCAAATTTTCTTGTTTGGAGTTGTAGGATGGAATTCTACCTATCCTCTTTAGGGTTTGATGTGTGGATGTCGATTAATAATGGCTACCCTAGTAAAGTCAGTTCTCCCACTGATTCGGATGTAGAAAGAAGATACTGGTGTAATGATATAGCAATGAAGGCTATACTCTATGGGTTATTAGATGATGTTTCTTCACAGGTGGTCAGATGAAAATTGGCAAAGATCTTATGGGATAGATTAAGGAAGCTCTATGGAAATGAGCCTACCACTGTAGAACCAGTTTGTGAAGACAAGATGAGAAATGTAACTCATGTGTCTGCAGGTGATGAATGTAGATTTGTTAGCAGCCGCAACAATGATGAAGAAGGTGTTGGCATTATGGATGAATTTATTATGTGTTGCATTGATGTTTTGTCATTGATATCAACACTAGCTATTATGGTTGGTTACCGACAGACATGTTTTGTTTACCGATAGAAGATCTACTATTACCGGTAGAAGAGATTATCTATTGGACACTTCTGGCATGTTTGGATCAGTGAAGTATGTTTGATTACATGTTATACATTCTTCATGAGCATTTTTTGGTCAGTTGGTATTGGCTTGGTAATTGGATACTATAATACATTCTGGTAAAACCTTACCGGCATTGGTTTAAAGCTCTATCGGTAGAGCTTTCACTAAGGAATCTTGACAGGATGCATAATTGGTGTTGGTGCAGCTTCTACATGGATTTTAGGATGCTAAAGATATTATTTGATCATGCTTCAACTGCTTGAAGACATTGCTTTGGCATGGTGGACCCAAAATAGTTCTGGTACCTATCTAGGTTATGGACCAGTATCATGTTAACGTGTACTCTACATGTTACCGGGATGTTTCGAGATGATTTATGGATTTTTTATTGTTGATTTGGTCTTAAGCCGACATGGTATATCATTGTAATAAGGAATTATGCAATGATATTATTGTAATATTTTTTAGGTGGCCAACCTAATTGGTTTAGGCCTTAGGGTTTGTATAAATAAGAGGTGGAAACTCTTTATAGAGTATCATGGTTATGAAAAGGTCATGATCAAGGAATGTAATGTGCGAATATTGTAATATCATTCAGGTAGAGGATTTGGTCGATCGTTGGTCATCGAATTGGATTCAAAAGAGGATTTATTCCTTCAGCATTGAGCTTAACGAGAACTGTAATTAGGCATGGTAGATGCTATTTATGGTAGTTTAGTCTATTGGATTGTTTTCCATTTATCTTCAGATGGTTGTAGCCTCTCTATAGTCAATGAGACTCTTTTGTAATGAGCAGTACGCTCTAGGCAGTGTGCCTTTCTGCAAGTGCAAGCCCCTCATTGTAACACATACTTTCTATAGAAGTATCATCTGACTGTGTGTAGGCTTCCCACCGTGGTTTTTCCCTTTCCGGGTTTTCCACATACAAATAATGGTGTTATTCGGTATGGTTACATTGTTAAGTTGTATTGTTTACGAGTATCTATTCCTACCGACATCTGTATGTGCTTTACCGATACTTTATCATTTTAAAGGTTATTAAGTGGATTAAAAGTTATAATCTATTAACAACTGATTCACCCCCCCCCCCCCCTCTCAGTTGTTCACCGGTTATCCTAACAGAAGGAACCTACCTCTTCATGGCTCAAGAATCAGAGGATGAAAGGCACACATCTAAGAATGATCATGCAAATCATTCCTACCAACAAGATGTGTTTGGCAGTGATAGTGAAGATGAAGCAAAAGAAGATCTTGAAGGAGAACTTGTAAGTGCACTCGAAGAACTTAGTAGAGTGAGGAATGAATACAAATTATTCAAAAATGTTGCAGTTGTGGAACAAAACCGGTTGATCAGATGCCTTGAAGAATCTAAGAAATGTATCTCAGAGTTGAAGACTCAACAAGAAGACACCAAGGAGTGTCAGTGTAATGATCTAGCATCCAAGCTAGAGGACAAGCATAAAGGTATCAGTATCTAGAAGGACAAATGGAGAATCTCTTAAATGCCCTTGAGAAATGTCAGGATGATCTCAAGGTGAGAATTTGGTTTAATGGTAGAAGTGATGCCTTGGATAAAATTTTGAAGAAGCAAAAGCATGCCAAGAATACCGAAGGATTAGGAAGTGGTGTCGGTGAATGCTCCACCAGCAAGAATGTCCCTAACAATGACATTTTGTTTGTCTCCTCAAATGGAGATAACAAGGGATAGACCTTCACTGTCTGAAATACTCCCCAAAAGAAGGTCAATCTAACCACTACCAGTGAAGACATGAAGCTAAGGATGAAGACTGGTGCTACAAGAAGGAGGAACAATAAAGACTCTAAAGGAAAAGGAAAGATGGGAGAAGGCAGCTTCACCGGAAGCAAGAATGTGAGAAGATAGAAAAGAAGACCTCCTACCGATAGAAGACAAGAAAATGCTACTACCCACAAGACAAAGAAAGTATGGGAAAAGAAGAGATCGGATGGAAGTGTTGCAGAGCGTGGACAATCCAAGATCCATCCCCAAAGAAGTAGAAATGGAAATACTAAACCGGAAAGATCTCCTCATGCATGGCAAAATAAATTTGTAAGTCATATGGCATCATTTACCGGCTACTGCTTCTCTTTCAAATATTATGGTCATAGGGAAGATGAATGCATAAAGAGGTCTAGAAATAAGAAAATTTTTTGTCCAAGATGTAATGCTAATGGCCATAATATGTCAAGTTATAGAAACATGCATAGATCTGTTCATATGCATAATAAGATGAGTACATTTTCTGCCTCAAGAAATGCAAATTATGTATGTTATAATTGGAATGGATTTCGGTATAGAAGTCATGAATGCAGGAACTGGAAATTTCTGTCATATGACAGTTGGTATAGCAGCTATGCTCAACGTGGAAATGGATGTAGAGCATATGAGAGACAAAATGATGCATGGAAAAAAAGTAGAAGAGGTTTTGTTTGTACAAGATCAAGTGGTCCACCGGTTCCGATAGCAGGTTACAATGGCATGACCAGAAGAAGATGGTGTAACCAATTTGACAGAAGGTCCTCCAAACATGCATTTGGCATGAACACTATTTTCTTCTATAACAATGCTTCAAGTCATGTGGAAAAATCTGGTAAAGAAAGGACCAATCAGATAAAGAAGGTAACACCTTCTCCCAAGACTCAAAATGAGAAGAAGAATGAGACCAAGCAGGTATGGAGGAAGAAGCAAGAAGATGCAACAATGGACCGGCATAGTGCATTGAATGAACAAATGATATCTCCTAAGGCTTAAAGGAGATACAAGACCTTAGGGGGAGTAGTACACTGACCATATCATTCACCCCCTCAGTGAAAGAGGACAAATGGAAGAACGGGATGTTGCCAGTATGAAAGAAGAAAAGGTAAGATAAGTGTGTGTAGTGGTTGCTTTGGCTACACATCTACAAATAAGAGATGGATCATTGTTGCATGTGTCAATGGATGGCTAATTTACAGTTGGGATAAAAAAAAATTGACACAAAAAGATAGGAGTTAGAGGAAGGTGCTCCGTCAGAAATTATGGACCGGTGTAGGAAACCATTATGTGCAGTAGGTTACCGATATGTATACTAACCGATAGTGCATGTTATGTAAGACAATGAGGTCCAAGATCATTGCATTAACTCTGGTAGTATGGATTGAGGATTTTATGTCTCAGGTGGTACTAAAGAAGACCTTAATGACATATGTTGGCCTGGTTGTTGATCATAAACGCATGCATGTTTTTTGTCTAACCGGTTGTATTTATGGTATGATAATGATATAGTATGGCATTATGTACATCTAGGATCATGTCATATGTTGTGATGGATATAATGGAGCTAAAAGATCATCAGTTGATCACATATGCATAGATCAACCGGTATAAGGGGCAGTTTGGCTCCAATTTTGAACCTGATAGGCAATGAGAACCTGAGATGTATGACTCAGGGGAGTTGACATCCATGTTTTTCTTACTGTTATTAGACTTACTGGACAAAGAGGGTGTGCAAGTTTCTATGGTTGTACTGGTATGATTGTGTCCTTGTAAGTATCCAAGGTTTTGAGATATTTCAATACCTATTCAATTAAAATCACAACTGGACCACCAAGAGTGTTGTCTTAAAGAAGGAAAGCTACCTACACAAGAGAACCTGCATTTAGTATCAAAGAAGATACAATTGGTATTAGTGTTAGTTACAACACTTTATATCAGCATATTGGGGTCAGGATAACTTGTACATATCAAGGGGAGATGATGCAGTCTGACCGGCAAGTATGTTGTATTCACTAACACATGTGCCTTCAATTGGTTTTAGATTTGTATATGCATGTGTTTCTGATTTGCATATACACTTGGTTGATGATAAATTGGTTTCAGTTGGTGGTTAATCCCTCCACCCCAAGTGTTGTGAATTGAGAGGATGAAATGTATGATGGTCGAAGGAGGAGAAACATCTAGTAGAGAAAAAGGGGAGAGAAAACTCTGTTAGTGCCCGATAGACACAAGGAGGAGATAAACCTTGATAGTGCCCTTTTCCATTATTACCAAAGGGGGAGAGAGATTTGGTAGTATGTCGGATACTATATGTGTTGACATCAATGCCAAAAGGGGAGATTGTTGCCATTGTGTTATCATTTATGTCAACTGGTATCAGATGGCAACCGGTATGGGAGATTGATGAGAAATGTTGTCATTTATGTCCTCTAGCATAGAACGTAACCACTAAGGAAGAGAAGATCATCTAGCATAATGGCCATTGGAGTCACTGGTACACAAGCTAGTGTTGACTTGTGTTGAAGATATAAGGACTGTAGACCGGTAAGTGACATGTTGGCAGTGCAAAGTTGCCAACCAACAAGAGAGAAAGATGTTGGGTGGTTGGCTGTGATGAAGAGGGGGAATGTTACCTAAATCACATCAACATTAGAGGTGAAGTATGTGCAGGCCACCGGTATGTTGTGTGGATGTGAAACTAATAGTGAATGTGCCCAACCGGATCACATGTGCCTATTTGAAGATATGCATACTCAAACAGGGAAGCCAAATTGGTGCAATGTAGGATGAAGATGACAAGGATCCACTCCTACCAGTAAGTGGAGCTTATCTCCTATTATGTATGGAATTCATCATAGTCCTCCGAGATAAGACAAACAAATAAAAGGTAGGTGATTGAAGGATCCCACTAGATGAACTGGAGAAACACTAAGCTACCTTAGGTGCATGAGATCAGAGATATGCACCAGATCAACTAGGTAGACATGTTGAGTTGCTGGTATAGAGTTTGAAGGATATGTTTGTCACTTTGACAAATATGTTAATAGAAGAACCAGTCCAGTGGTGAAGAAAGGTGTTACCACAAATGCAGACATATGGAGTTTGTTGAAGGTTGATGATATGGTTTCATCAAGGTGTTTACTAGTAAGTATGTCCACTGGTAATGCTAACCAAATATAGATGAAGAAGGCTCCCATCTATTGAAGATGTGAATGAGGTTGGTTGGCATGTGTGATGACCGGTTTAGGTGCTCCATTAGAAGAGAAGCAGAGTGCAAGGTTCAAGGCAGATCGGTTAGGGTATAACTAACAAGGTCTGTGAAGTGGTAGATGAACCTGGTTGAGTGGTTGGTCGGTGATCCTGTCTGGACCGACATAACTGACCTAGCAAAGGTGGATGCTGACAAAGAGGCCACATGGAGGTGAAGTGGCATGCATGCATAGGTCTGTGTGATGTGTCAGTGAAGTTGATGGCGATTGGTCCAACATTTATGGTGACTACAAAGCTTGAGGAATGAAGGTAGGGGACTGCAGCTTGAGATCAAGGAAACAACAAAGATACAGTACAGACTGATCTTGTAGATCAAAGAGGATCAAGGAAACTACATCATGCACGTGATTGATCAGACAAAAGGCTGAAAATCATGCTACAAATGAAAAAAGAGAGAAGACATGGTTTGCAAGGTACACAGTTGGGTGATGCTCATTGATTGAGTGTTGAATATCAATCAAGGACATGATATCATATTGGATATGATATGTCATGATTGTCAGAGATTAGATTGGATACACATTTAGTGCATGGAAAAAATCCTAGTGTGACAAAGTTCAAACTCACGTTCAGGCAGGAAAACATGGATATAAGAGTGTGAGCCAAAGATTTAGTTGGGGCTGTTGCATGAGAGAAAATTAGTCAAGGGCTCAATGAAAATCAAAGAAGAGACTTAGTGTGTGAAGAAGAATTGGTTTGAAGAGCACAACTGAAAAGAGTGCGGAAACCAATAGTATGCCAATGAGTCTGATAGAGGGGTATACTAGTGGTGACTGAACCGATAGAGAAGAGTTATAGAAGATTGTAGAGAAGGCAAGTTGATAATAGGCAGGAATCAGATGGTAGACATCTGACTAAGTTATCAAGACCAGTGGTAGATAGAAGCAGTGTGACAGAGATAAAAGAGAACCGAAAGAGAGCAGAACCAACAGAGAAGAAGAAGAGGCTGAACTGGTAAGGTTGCAACAAAGAGTGAGTTGTAGTAGGAGATAAGGTTGCAGCAGTGAGAAGGTGAGAAGAGAACCGACAAAGAATTGGAGAGAGGAGAACTGGTGGAGAGACATACATGAGAGTTACAAAGTTCTTTTTTAACAAGAAGATAACTTTGGTAGTTAATATATAATCTTGTGATCAGTGAGTTGAAGCTTGGGGCAGGGGTTGGTGCTTCTTGGGTTGGTGCCCTAAAGTAAGAGTGGTACTCCTTGGGTTGGTGCCATAAATGTTGTAACCAAATGTTTCATTGTGAGGTTGGATTGGAGCAATAGACTCCAACAACATTTCTCATAGAGGTTTTTCCCATCTTGGGTTTTCCTCATACATCAAGTGTTATGTGATGTCACTTTTATGTGTGGTTGTATTTGTGTCATCTTCCCATCTAACCATTACGTCTACTTTATGTTAGATCTGTTAACCATTTTTTACACACATGATAGAAAAGGGTTAAGTTTGGAGATCACTGATTCACCCCCCCTCTCAATGACATCTTGTGTTCAACACCTAGCCTAAGAAAGGTATCGAATAACATAGTGATAGTAACTACTCATTCCAAGTTCTGCAACAAAGAAATGACTATCAGTGACATTCTGGAGCATGATATGAAGCTCACATCAATGGTGGTCAAATACAAATCTTACCAGTCAAGCAGACACAACTTCATTTTTGGAACTACCATATATACAACATATCAGATACTCAAGAATGACATGAGGTATGATCTATGTACAATCCTTCTGAATGAGCTGATAAGTAATTTGAAGAAAATTATGAAGACAAGAAGCACACTTTTAAATATGGAACTCTTCTTATTTGCTTGGCCTTATATTTCTTGAAAATGTGATACCTAGTGTAAAAGGAAAGGTCCAATGGGCCTATGATAGACCGGTGGCAATGCAAATCAAAGAGGGATTTTGGGGAATTGGAGATGCCACAATAAGAATATCTACTCTCTGGGGTTATTTCAAATCTTTCCAAGCCGCAATGAAGAACAGAGAAAGAATCCCTAAGGAGATTGAGGAGAAGTATGACCAAACTATTTGCTTCATGGTTGATAAAGATCAATGTCAAATGGACATCGTGGCGCCTAGGACAGTTTGAATCATGCCCATGGGGTGATGCATATGCTCAACACCTATTGAGCCAACTGGTGGATCCAAAAGAAGGAAGAATTGGAACATTTAAGGAGAAAGACCTTGAATTGCACAAATAGTTCACTGCACTTGCTAAAAAAAGAAAAGTCACTAAGATGGTTGAGGAATGTCATGCCCAAACTTTTGGGCACGAACGGGATAATTTTTAAAAAAAAACACAACTTAATAACATTAAGTTTGCTAAAATGTAAAGCACTAGCAAGTTTTGTCTTGACTATGTTTTCGAGTTAACTCAACCACAATCTTAAGAAAGCGAAAATAATTTAGATAAATGCAGAATACTAAAAGAATAATATATTATCTCATCGATTTTAATCAATAAATTAATTTAGTCAACTAATTGACGTAGATAAAATTAATCTCCTATAACCATTAATTGTTTTTAGAATCTAATTAAATTAGTCCTAGCACTTAGTTTATAAATGTCTATATATTATTTTAACAATAATTAAAAAGTGTTTAAACTAAATCGACTAAAGGGTCTATTAAATTCATAATGAATATTTTCCTTTAAAGTTTAATCTCTCCAAAAAACCTATAATTAGGTGGACTACAAATATTTCCCATAGTCCAATAACTACCAACAAAATTAAATTTCCTAAATGATTAACTCCAATATAATTTAAAATTTAAGACTTCATATTTAATTGTTTATTTAACATATATAAATTATGAATGTTAAATAAACCAATTAAATTAAAGTCAAATTTATACATCCATAGCTTAAAACTATATATATATATATATATATATATATATATATATATATATATATATATATATATATATATATATATATATATATATATATATATATATATATATATATATATATTAAACACCTATATATTTATATGTGAGGATAATCCCCCCCTTTTTTTAAAACATACATTATTAACAAATACCCATTTAACCTAACTAAAATGTTATAAAAATGATCCCTCTCAAACTCTATTTCTCTTCCATTCTATTATCTTGCCCTAACCCTATTTTCTGGTTAGGGCTTAACTATGATTTTATCCTTATATATTTTTTTGAAGTGTGTGTGTGTGTGTTTGATTGTGTAGGTTCTAGAGGCAGAGAACATGGTGGATACGGAGGAGGAGAGGAGGAGCGGAGGTGGGTTAGTGGAGCGTCGAGCGGGGATCATCCCAGGCACCACTGGGTTTCCCCACAGTGGCGGTCGGGCGCTGCTCGCTGTGGGGAAACATGGTGGCGGGGTTGGGCCCTTCCACTACGGTTGCCCACAGTGGCGGCCTCCATGCCGCCCACTGTGGGAAGCCACAAAGGGGGCCTGAGCCACCGTCGACCCACTGTGCTTACACACAGTGGGTTCGGCCCTTTTCCCCCAAAACCCTAGGTTTTAAAAAAAATGCTTTTCCTCTATTTTTTTTGTTTATTATTTTTTTTATATATATAGAAATATAATTATATATATATATATATATGTGTGTGTGTGTGTATATATATATATATTTATATATATATATATAATTATATTATATATAGAAATATATTTTAATATAAATATAAATATATATATATATATATTTATTTATATACATATATTTTCAATATAAATATAAATAAATATATATATATATATATATATATATATATATATTGGATACTCATTAGATTTAGGGCTAAATTTTCTTTTAAGCAAATATATATTATTTTTTTTCTTTTCAAAAAAACATAGAACAGATTATTAATAAGCCTCAGATTTAAATCAAGGTTTTTTTTTTTCTTTGTTTTAAATTCCAAGTTGCTATAATCTGAGATAAATTATTTAATCTTAGATTTATCTTAAACAATGACAGAATTCAATATTTAAAAAACATCTAAATAAAAAAGATATTAATTAAGTTAGATATGCTATTTAACTTTAGATTTTATATTCTGCAGATAAGTAAATGATTGACAGAGTTCAATAAATCTAATCTGCAAATATATAAATGACAGAATTTAATAAGATATATTCAGCAACTACATTAACCTAGATTATTTTAATTAAACTTAGAGATATGCGTGAGGAAATAAACTGAACATTTAATTTCAAAGTGACATGCATGCAATCATAAAACTTTTAAGAACAATACAAGTTAAACCCAACAAAATTATTTCATTGATGCAATAATAAATTAACAGAAATAATGCATTTATTTAAGGCATTTTTAGAATACAATATAGTCACTATTACATGAGGGTGAAATACCCAAACTAATCCCTCATTTTTATTAAATGAGGAATTCAATTAAAATAGATACATTTTCTTTTCAAAGTAATTACAACATATAGTTTCCCTTTCACATTGCTGCACTTTAAAATATAAAATATTCTATTTCCAAATTGTTTCTCTGCAAACAAATAATTCTAGCAACTTCTACTTGTCCTTTACTTTTCTTCCAACAACCTGCAAATAAATCAAAAGGCTATGACCATGGAGTGCTCACCTCCCAGCCTAGGCTTACTAGAAGCCACCCCCGAGCTTGGAGAACCAAGCCCTAGACAGGTTACACACATGCAAACACAATAAGCAGGGGGAAACAAACACAACCGCATATTCCCAACCAAGGCTACACTGCACCACAAAATGTGATGGTTTTACAAGGGTGGTAGTGGACCAAATACCCTGAGGAGACTGCAAGTATGGTAAAACACAAAGCCACCTCATGGCAAGCAAAGATATATCATAAGTATAATAACCCCACATCCTTATGCCCCCCCAAGGCATTCATGCCATATTTCCCTCCTTATGACCCCCAAATGCATAAACATGTCATGCAACAAGGGTCACATAAATATCCCTTGAGATCACTCTCATAACGAGAGCCTCTCACTTGAGGGCTGTCAAACTTCTACCACCCACAAGTCCATCCTCTCTCCCAAGAGTAGGAGGTCTTGGTTACTCCCAAAACACAGAATGCATGCAATAAATAAAAGACATAACACATAATAATTTTCACAAAAGAAAATGCAAGAGAACAACTTTTTTCACACAAACAATCTTTCCAAAATAAACATGCATCATGAAAGAAACAAGAAGAAGATAACCAACCTTCAATCTACCCAAAGGTATGCTAGACTAGTTGGGGATGAGCAGCTCAATTCCATAATTCCTTGCTTCTCTACACTTAGCCCCTTTCCTATTCCAAATCTATTCTTCTTTTCAAAATTGCCTTGTCTCCAAAAATGGAGAGTGGGTGATTACCCGCAAATTCTCTCATTCTTTCCTAAGAAGACCTCAGTGAGAGTTCTCACAGGTTTCTAAAATTGAAAAAAGAAAAAGTCTGAAAAAGATCAAAAGGGATCTCTCATCAAAAAGGAAAGTTAACTAACCTAGATGATGCCTTCTAAATTCAATTTTCGCACATCTTAGAAAACTCACTTTTTGGGATGACTAAATAGTCACATGGGAGTAGACACATGCCTAAAAACACTCCTAACCCATAAGTTATACCTTATGGACTTTAGGAAACATCTTTAAACTACCCCTAGGAGTCCATTTAACCCTTTTTAAACCCATCTGAAGTTAACTTTCGGGTCAAACCTAGGTTGACCACCCCAATTATTCTCTACCCAAGGAAAATATAGAACCACATTAAATTATTTGAAAAAGATATGGTTAAAACAACTCCCTCCAAGAGACAATTCAAAAATCAAGACATAAATCAACACGTGTCAAGTGACACAATAAAATACTTTACAACATTACACATAAAATTTTGTCTCTTGTTGGATTTACACAAATTAATAAATTCAATTTAACACACATGCAACATACACTTTCACAAATAAAATACGATACAAATGGGGTGTTGTCTCTCCAAATAGACAAACCCCGATTTTACGAACGTACATAGGTCTAGGTTTGGTTCTCCATAATGTTTCCATGGTCACATGGATAATTTTCCTACGCATCTCAATTACACATTAGTAATTCCAAATAAACTCATATAATATTTAAACACATGAATAAGAATACATGTCAAATACTCTACATACAATTCACATTTAAACCAATCGATATATCTTATATCCAAATAAATCTACATAAGCAATTATCATAGTCCTCATAATTTTGATCAATACATAAGACACACATCCTATTTCTATCATCATAGTAAATTCCTACAAATCCAATAATGACATACATCATCTCAAATTTATCCTATTCTTGAATCATATAGAGTTCTATATCTATAATACATAGAAGTGAAGCATCCATATATATCAATGTTACACTGCAAGGTGAAATGATTTCGTAACCTGGTTCAATTACTTATCTCACCTGTCTAACATAGCCCATCCTATTGAATTATAGAATTTATTAGTAAGGTCAACCATGGTCAACTAAGTCAACCAAAGCTTGATCAGGGAGGGGCTCTACAAGGAAGTGGTTGTGCAGATGGGATTCACCCAAGAGGAGGTGAAGCAAGCTAGAGGAAAACATGCATAGATGGAGGCCAAAGAGGAAACTAGAAATGCTAAGGCTGACCCGGTTCTCTCCAAGGCTAAACCAAAAGAGACCAAATTTTCTCGTTCTCTGGTGGCACCATATTCAAGATAGAGCCCTTTCAAAAAGGGAGTGTTGAAGAAAAAAGAGAAGTCTAAAAAGACTTATGTTGTTGTGTCTTCGGTGGCCTCTGAGATAGAATATAAGGAGGAAGCAAGAAAGAGTAAGAAGAAAGGTGAATTTGTAAGAGTGGTAATGAAGTTGCAGTTTGGTGGAGCCTAGCAAAGCAAGAAAGACAAATCTGAACCTACCCCTACTGGAAGACCCAAGAGAGGTAGACAGTTCAGAACTCAACTTGACAAAGACCTTAAGTCTGGTGACCTGCAAGGTAAATATACAATTGTTCCTCCACTGTCAACATACCAACTAATAGATGAAATATTTTTTGATGGAAACTTGAAGAATATTGGAGCTTATTATGAGTATCTAGATGAGGTAGATCAAAGAAAAGTTGAAAATGTTGTTGTTTTATACTTGCAGAATTTTAGTAAAACATTGATTGAGCTTGAGCAGAGTATCCCTAAGGACCTATACAACATTATTGATGCAAGGAGACTGACTGCTAGTAGAACAAATAAGGAAATGAAAGAAAGAGAGTTGATAAATGTTTGCACCTATATCGCTTGAGATGAATTCAAAAGGTTCATTAAGGAAGCTAATAAGAAAGAATTTAGAAGCAAAAAATAGGGTAAATAGGTTGATGATAGGAAAGGTGGAAGAGGTAAGAAAGGAAACTGGAGATATATAGAGAAAAATAATTGTGATATAAAGATGCATTTAAGTCTTCTCAACTAGAAGTAAAAGAAGGTGTTTTCAGTGATCAGAAGGATGAAACTCAAACTGAGGGACATCTAGAAGATCAAGACCACACAACTCTTGATCTTGAGACCGGTGATAATCCTCCGATGGTGGACAGTACTAAAGCAGCCCCTGAGATTCAAAAAGGTGATACTGCACCAAGTGGCAACACCGGTGCACAAGATAAAGGGAATGGAGTAGAGAAGAAGGAACCTCAGAAACTAGAGGAAAGGGTTGTTGAGGTAGACAAGGGTAAAGGAGTCATTGATCCAGAAATTGACACTCCTATAGTCACAAGGACCCCACCAAAAATATCTATTAATATAGATGGTCCTCTGAACCTTGGATAAATGTCACCTCTAGAGAAGTTGATGCTTGTAGCAACTGTTGAATCTCAGGTGAGTTAGGATCTGGTAAAATCTGATTCAAAAGATAAAAAGCTCATTTTGATGTCTGTTGATGTTTTGCAAAAGGTGGCTCCGAGTGTACAGTTAGATTCTAATGCTAATCCCTCTAGTAAATTTTTACATTTGATTAACAGTGTAAACACCAATTTTGATTCTTTAGAGAAGTCCACTACTGAGCGAGTTTTAGATAGATTCAAGGATGTAAGGATGCAGACATTCTGAAACATGATTGAAGATGATATAGTAAGATTGAATAAAGGTCTATAGGTTATTTCAGATGCATTGGCAGAAGGTGGTAAATTATATAAGTCTTGTCTAATTTTGCCCAAATTCATTGTAGATATAGACAAGCAAATAAGTGTTTGCCAAGGAAAAATTGCTATTATTTCACAGTCCTTTGATCTCAATGTAGATCTAATGAGTAGTGTTCAAGGAAAGATATTGGCTCTAAATGATCAGATCTCAAGCCTCAATGCAGACAACGATAGAATTTTGAGGAGACTTGGTGAACCTCAGAACTTGATTGCTCCCCAGTTGGACTCCATGTTAAGCAATAAGGTAGAGTGTATGAAGGCAATTTCTCAACCTATGTCATCTAATTTTAATGAAGTAGAGATTCATGCAACTATATTTAGTGCATTCATTACAGTTTTGGATAACTTGAAGAGTGGGTGGGACACTCACCTAGGATTTTTGAAGACCATTTTTGCTGACATCTTCAAATATTTGTAAGTCTTTGACATGTATCTTTGTATATCAATTTTGGATAGCACCTCATCTTTAGCATTGTTTTCAAGGGGAGAGAAAAGGTGAAAAATGTATAGTATTAAGAATTCTTTGTCTAAGGGGGAGCCTTAGAAATTCTTTTGAATTGGTGTACAGTTCTCAACACTTAGCCATTTTTCACGAGTGTTGCCATTAATGCCAAAGGGGGAGATTGTTGGAAATTGACACTCATCTAGTGGATTATAATGGTTGATTATTGTTTTAGGGTTGCCATTGATGGAAACTCCTCATGTGATTCCCATCCTGTAATCATAGATCTTGATTTCTGGAAGAGGATATCAACCGGTAACCAGTTAATTGGTATTTTAGGATGAAAAGAGCAATTTTGGTCCAGAAGATTTCCGGTGATTGCAGTGTAATGAATCGTGTTTGGGATGATTGGGCCAAAATAGAGATATTATTTTATTTTTTATTTTGTTGATCCACATTTATCTTTTGTGATCCAGTCAAGCCAACATATGACTACATGTTACATTAACAAACCGACATGATAAATGATCTATTTTGTGATAGCGGATATATAAGTCCGATGTGGGAGATATTTTAATGTATGGTATGGTTGTGTGCAAAAAAGTGGTGATCGAGAATCCTTTGTAGTGCAGTTTCATGTGTGCATTCCTGATCTGACAACTGACTGAGACAATGAACATGACAGAACAAAGAAGAATAGTAGAGGTGATATTGATGCAGAGCCCTCCTTGTATCTTTTCAAACACTTTAGGATGTATGACACTGACCCCTCAAAACACCAATAGGATGCTACAAAGCAAGGCTCTACAATCTTAGTTCCAACTTCAAATTTCACTCCAAGATTCATACTACATAAATTGGGTAGCTTGCTCCATTATGCATCATGTAGCCTCCTAAGGTTCCTGACCTTCACAACACCTATTTTTGATCATACAATACTCACATGGACCAAACCAAACACTGGTTTCAAGGATTTAACCCAATTCCCTATGACACCTTCACAATTAGGCCTATTTCCTTGTAGCCCTTGGAGACGGGTAATAGGACCTTAAGTCCAAACTTTTCCAAACACCCTAGCAAAAAAATCACTAATTAAAATACCCTTTATGGTCTTACACAATCCCCCAAAAGGAGAAGTCAAGATCTGACAAGGAAAGGTCTGAACTTGATGATGACCAACTATCCTAAAGGGCTAATTAGGCCTCCATTTGTGAAGCAACTATATCAAAATGGACAACCTTACAACCAAAACCCCATTAGAATGTGGGGAACCATAAACCATTATAGATTCCTAGGGTTACATGCCTGGAATCATCGCCAATTGTCTTCTAGGGTAACTATTGTAGTCTAAGGGCTAGTTAGCCACATAGAGATGTCTACCTAGGCCTAATCAAACACACATCTCCCTTTCTCCTCCTGCAAAATTATTTTGGAATCATATATTAAATAGGCCATAGTTGCATTCTGCCCACTTCCATGAAATTTAGATGGACAGGTTGCATGTTATGGTAATGGAAAGGCAAAACCCTAGGTAAACCCTGGTTTTCCGGGTACCTATAGCAAAACTTGGATATCTAGAGGAAAACAACCGATCAAGACCAAATAATTGGTAACTCATTGCATTAGAAAAATCACAACATTGGGGATTGGTCCCAATCCATAAAACTCCATACCCCGTGCCAAAACATCACATTTGCAGGAAAAACTCAGAATTTCTTATTGTTTGCAATCATAAAATATTTCTCCGTACAATCTAACCTTGGTAATTGTGTCCTCAAGTTTTTTATACCCCTCTACAACTTCTCTCAACCAAAAATAAGAGGTTAGAGCCATTGGAGGAGTTAGACCAACAAGAATTCAAAAATTTGCACAAAAGTTGCTCATGACAACTTTTGACAAAGTTGTCAAAAATATCATTTCTTGCACCCAAATGACTTGGGTCAAGACTAACACCTCTAAACACCCTAGAAGCACATTAAAAAACTAAAACCACTAGGACAAACATATCCTAAGCATACTTAGTCCCCTTTTGTCCAAAAGTCCTAATTGGCTTATCAAGATGCCAAAATAGGAGTTTGGCTCACAAGATGGGGTCCTTTATTACAAACACAAAATGCATGATTGAAACACAAGGAAAACATCCTAAGACATGTTTAAGGTCTTATCCTTCCTCCTTTGATCCTTAATGATCATGGTGAAGGAGTGCCCCTGCACCATACTCCCCAGAAGAAGAAATCTCAAGTCCACTTGAGATGAGAGTCTACAGCTCTACACCATGGTTTTTGATTTGTTGTTCTGTCATCTAGACTACTTCAAAATCTGGTTGTCCCTATCAAGCCACCAAATACTCCATATATACTTTGTTCCTTGTCCTCTTTGCAACCTAGGTGTCCAAAACTTTATGCAACTTTGGTCATTCATGTTTGGGAATGTTATCATCTGCTACAACTTGAATTGTTTCTTCTCCTGCGTCAACACTACATTTGTAAAGAGTTAAGTCACATAAATTAAAAATGGGTGACAAACCAAGATCAGGTGAGAGTTGGAGTTCATAAGCATTTTGTCCACATTTTTTCAAGATTTGACAAGGTCCAATCTTTCTCTACATAAGCTTTGTATATTTGCCTTTTGGAAGTCTTTCCTTCTTCAAATGAACCCACACCAAGTCTCCCACATCAAACTAGACATCCCTCTTCCTCTTATCAGCATGAGCCTTATACCTTTCTGCAAATTGTTGATGGTGAGATTTAACTTGGTCATGTATCTCCTTTATGGTGATGGAAAAGGTTTCTCCATCTGCACTAATGGCTTCTCCTTGAGGTAGTTCCCTTAACTCCAACACACCCCTTGGGTGGATGCCATACTCAACCTGTAAAGGTGAATTACCAGTGCTTCTATTTACTATATCATTATAAGAGAATTATTTCTGAGATAGTATGCTATCCCACTTCTCTCCATATTGCCTAGTCAAACATCTTAGTAGATTTTGCAATGATATGTTTACAACTTCAGTTTGGCCATCAGTTTGGGGATGGTAGGCTGAGGAGAAGGATAGATTTGTGCCAAGCTTCTTCCAAAGAGTCTTCCAAAAGTTTCCAATAAATTTCACATCCCTATTAGAGACTATGGTCGAAGGCAAACCATGTATTCGGACAATTTCTTTGAAAAATAAATCTGCAACATAAGAAGCACCATAGGTGGTTTTACATGGCAAGAAATGTGCCATTTTACTAAACCTATCCACCACTACAAAAACACTATCATAACCTTTTCTTGTCCTAGGCAATCCTAAAACAAAATCCATACTTATACTATCCCATGGTCTTGAAGGAATGGGTAAAGGCTAGTATAAACATGCATTGGTAGACTTCCCCTTTGCTTTTTGGAATATCACACATGTCTCCATAAATCTTCTAACATATGTCTGCAATTTGGGCCAAAAGTAGTGCCTCTTCACCAAGTCTAGTGTCTTTTCAAGGCCAAAATGGCCTGCCATTGCTCCACAGTGTTTCTCCTTGATTATGTTTAGTCTCATAGAGCACTTGGGTATGCACAATTGTGCACCCTTAAAAAACAATCCATCTTGTATCAGAAATTCAGAGAAATAAACATGAAACCACTTATCAAAAGATGCACATACCTTGTAGATCTCTCCAAAGTTTTCATCATCCTCATACATGGCCTTTAAGGAGTCTATTCCAACACTCTCCAATTGGATCTAATTTGTGGTTAATACTCTTCTGCTCAAAGCATCTGCTACCTTATTCTCGACCCCTTTCTTATGCTTAAGAATGAAAGTGAAAGCTTGTAGGGTCTCTACCCACTTCATATGCCTATGGTTCAACTTTTCTTGGCTATTTATGAAATTGAGGGCCCGATTGTCTGTGAAGACTATGAACTCCTTTGGTAGCAAGTAGTGTCTCCACTTTTTCAAGAATTGCACTAGAGTATACATCTCTAGGTCATAGGATGAGTACCTCCTCTTTGCCTCATTTAATTTCTCACTGAAGAAGGCAATGGGCCTTTCTTCCTGACTAAGCACTACCCCAATAGCCATGTGACTAGCATCACATTCCACTTGGAAGATTTTGTTGAAATCGAGTAGGGCAAGGACCGGCTGCTCTGCAACTTTCTTCTTCAATGTTTCAAAGGAGTTATATGCCTCTTTAGTCCAACTCAACCTACACTTTTGTCCTCCCTTTATGGTGTCAAGCATTGGAGCACAAATATGGCTAAATCCCCTTATAAATTTCCTATAGAATGTGGCCAAACCATGGAAGCTTCTAACATCATTCATTGTTCTATGTGTAGGCCAATACAATATAGCACTCGCCTTTTCTTGATCCATTTTCAATTCACCATATGAGATTACAAATCCCAAGTAGATGATCTCTTCCTGCATAAACAAACACTTTTCCAAATTGATCATTAATTTCTCTTCATGCAATATCCTTAGGACCAGGTCTACATGTTTTAGGTGCACTTCTTTGGTTTGATTGAAAAATTAGAATATCATCTAGGTAGACTATGACAAAATTTCCTATGAAATCCCTCATAACTTCATTCATTAACCTCATAAAGGTACTTCATGCATTAGATAAGCCAAAGGGAGTGACCTTCCACTCATACAACCCCTCATTTGTTTTAAGTACAGTCTTCCACTCATCTCCCGGCCTAATCCTAATCTGATGATAGCCACTTTTCAAGTCTTTTTTTTGTAAAATATCTAGCACCCCCCAAGCAATCTGACAAGTCCTCAATCCTATGCATTGGAAATACATACCTGATAGTAATTTTATTGATAGCCCTTGAGTCTTTGCAAGTCTCCAAGTGCCTTCCTTTTTGGGTGCCAAGAATATAGGGACTGCACATGGGCTCAAACTTTTGCCAATTAATCCGAACTCCAACAGTTCTTCAATATGTTTTTCCATCTCAACATTCTAATTCGGGGTGAGCTTGTATGTTGCTTTGTTAGGCAAGGTGGATCCAGGTATAAGGTGTATGAAATGATTTATATCCCTCATAGGAGGTAGTGTCCTTGGCATGCCATTAGAGATGACACATTTATACTTGTTTAGTAACTGATGCACTGCAGGGTCAACCAACCTCAATCTGTCTCCTTTCTTGTCTTCAGACTTCTCCACCTTTGTCACTTTGGGACTAGGAATAAGTGTGTAACAAACAATGCCTCCATATTCTATCTTCTTCATGAATTGCTTTCCTCCTACCACCAACACCTTGGCCTCCTTTTCTTTTGTTTCCTCCTCACTCTCCATCAAAGGTAACAACTCTATCACCTTACCATCTTTGGTGATTTAATATGTGTTCCTAGCACCATCATGTTGTGCCTTCAAATCAAATTTCCATGGTCTTCAAAATAGGAGATGGAAAGCATCCATCTTTGCAATGTCAAACAACAACCTATCCTTATAGGCTCCAATCTGGAATTCTACCCAAGCCCGCTCTTCCACAACAGCTTGCTGACCTTGGGTGAGCCATGAGACCTTGCAGGGGCAAGGGTGAGGTAGTCTTCTCAATTTTAGCTTCTCCACCATTTCTAGAGACACAAAGTTTTCAGTTGATCCAGAATCTATTAGAACCTTTCATACCTTTCCATTTGCTTTGCAAGTGGTCTTGAATAGAGACTCTAGCGGTGGAGGTTCTTTGTTAGCCATCTTCATAGTAGTTACTGCTCTTTTGATCATCAAAGATTCACCTCTTTCAATGTAACCATAGATATCAGGGGTATTGACACTCTAGTATGTATTTGCACTTGCCACACTTTGGCAATCAGATTCCTGGACCAAGTTACTTCTTCTTTCCCCCATGGAACTAGTAGGCTTGCTAGGACACCTATTGGCCATGTGCCCTTCTTGATTGCAGTTATAGCATCTAATTGGACCTCTACCTTGAGATCTTCCCCTAAATGGTGGTCTTCTTCCTCTGAAGTTACCCCTCTGATTGTATCCTCCATTATTTTTGTGACTACTTTCTCCTTTGGTGCCTTCTTGATTTGTTTCACCTTGGTTTCCAAAACCATTTCCCTTACCTCTGAAAAAACTTCTTCCCCCTCTTTATTGTCTTCCTCTTCCTTTATTGTTCTGATCTTGTCTCCTTTTTCTTTTCTCTTCCACCTTGATGTCAAGTTGATGGCATTTACCAACTGTATCCGGGCTAAGGAGGTTTAGTTCTTCTTGGATGTTGTACCTTAATCCATTTAGGTACTTTTTCAATCGCCTCCTCCTTTGTCTTAGACTTCATACATAGCCTTTGGAACTCCTCTATGTAAGAGTTCACATCCATCTCCTTCTACTTGAGATTTTTCCTCCTCTTGTGAAGTTGAACTTCATAATCCTTGGGTACATAAGCCTCCTTTACTAAGGCAACCATCTTTTTCCAATAAACAATCTTGGGTTTGTTGCCATTTTCTCTCTCCTCTTGGAAAAAGTTCCACCAAGTTAGGGTGGCTCCCTTCAACTTGGATTTAGAAATCTTCACCTTCTAGTGTCATAGAATAACTTCACATTCAAAGAAACTAGATAGGGATTCTATCCAATCCACCACTACATCTGGTTCAATCTTCCTAGTGAAAGTTGGCAAATCAAACTTCTACTCCATGGTTCTTCTCTCCATGGACTTGAGGGAATTAAGGAAGTGCCTCTAGTCAGGAGGAATTGCCTCTTCCTATGGCATAGGGATCTCATCTTCATCCCCTTCTTCACCACTACTATTGCCTCCATCTTCCTTCCCATCTAATCTAACCCTCAGCCTCTCTATCTCCTTCTGTATGGCCTTGCAAGCATTGGCCTACTCTCTGACAATCTTTGCCAATTCCATGTTGGTGATTGGTCCCCTAGGGACTTCTTCCTCTCCATCTGCCATTTTCTCAAAATCGCTATCTCTTTACCAAAGTCGTTACTAGCTCTAATACCACTTGATGAAGAGCCCTCCTTGTATCTTGTCAGACACTTCAGGATGTATGACACTGACCCCTCAAAACACCAATAGGATCCTATAAAGCAAGGCTCTACAATCTTAGTTCCAACTTCTCATTTAACTCCAAGATTCATACTAAACAAATTGGGTAACTTGCTCCATTATGCATCATGAAGCCTCCTAAGGTTCTTGACCTTCACAACACCTATTTTGGAGCATACAATACTCACATGGACCAGACCAAACACTGGTTTCAAGGATTTAACCCAATTCCCTATAACACCTTCAAAATTAGGCATATTTTCTTGTAGCCCTTGGATATGGGTAATGAATTCAGATACTCTTTATGGTCTTACACAATCCCCCAAAAGGAGAAGTCAAGATCTGACAAGGAAAGGTTCAAACCTGGTGATGACCAATTGTCCTAAAGGGTTAATTAGGCCTCCATTTGTGAAGCAACTATATCAAAATGGACACACCTTACAACCACAACCCCATGAGCATGTGGGTAAACATAAACCATTATAGATTCCAGGGTTACATGTCTGGAATCATCGCCAATTATCTTCTAGGGTAAGCATTGCAGTCTAAGGGCTAGGTAGCCACATAGAAATGTCTCCCTAGGCCTGATCAAACACACATCTCCCTTGCTCCTCCCACAAGATGAGTTTCGAATCATAGATTACATAGGCCACACTTGCATTCCACCCACTACCATGAAATTTAGATGGACAGGTTGCAAGTTATGGCCATGGAAAGGCAAAACCCTAGGTAAACCTTGGTTTTCTAGGTACCTACAACAAAACTTGGATATCTGGAGCAAAAAAAAATGATCAAGATCAAATCATTGGTAATTCACTGCACTAGAAAAATCACAACATTGGGTTATTGCTCCCATTCTGTAAAACTTCGTACCCCATGCCAAAACTTCATATTTGCAGGAAAAACTCAGAATTTCTTATTGTTTGCAATCATAAAATATTTCTTCATACAATATAACCTTAGGAATTGTGTCCTCAAGGTATTTATAGCCCTCTACAACTTCTCTCAACCGAAAATAAGAGGTTAGAGCTATTGGAGGAGTTAGACCAACAAGAATTCAAAAATTTGCACAAAAGTTGCTCATGACAACTTTTGACAAAGTTATCAAAAATGTCATTTCTTGCACCCAAATGACTTGGGTCAATACTAACACCTCTAAACACCCTAGAAGCACACAAAACAACTAAAACCACTCGAACAAACATATCCTAGGCATACTTAGTCCCCTTTTGTCCAAAAGTCCTAATTGGCTTATCAAGATGCCAAAATAGGAGTTTGGCTCACAAGATGGGGTCCTTTATTACAAACACAAAATGCATGATTGAAACACAAGGAAAACATCCTAAGACATGTTTAAGGTCTTATCCTTCCTCCTCTGAGCCTGAATGATCATGTTGAAGGGGTGCCCCTGCACCAAATATAGTAAGTATATTTGGCACCTAACTAGAACTCATCCAAGCATTGTAGATTCTATTTTGGAGTTCACTTTCTATAATTCATCATTGTAATTAATCAGTAAGGCAGTGAGCCTTCCAGGGTCGTATTCCTTATTGTATTTGAGTAGTGAGCTCTAGGAAGTGTGCTTGAATGCCTGTGCATTCCCCATATTGTAATATTGTTATTCTACTGGTCATAGTAGAATAATATTGTGGGTTCAAATCCCATTGTGGCTTTTCCCATTTGGGTTTCCATGTAGAAATCCGGTGTTATGATTTTATGGTTGATTGTTTTATGTTCTTGTATTTCAGTTTCATGTGCATGCTTCTGGTGGTTTAAAGTTAAGTCTAAAAATTTGCTAACCGGTAGATCACTGATTCACCCCCCTCTCAGTGATCCATGATTCCAAAAATAGTCATTTCAAAATTACCATAATATTATAACTTATACACTGGTGCATTCTAGAGATTAGATAGTCATTTCCAAATTATTGCGGTTTTTCATGGAAGTTACGAATAATGTGTGACAGTTATAAGGAGGAGTAGTTTTGATTTGCAAAGAGGGAAGCATAATTTTAGATGGTTTTTTGACCTTGTTTTTATGCTTCTACACCTTGCATGCCATAAAAACTATATTGGAAAGACTATGAAGATAAAGCATGAAATTGAAGAGGATAAAGAGACCACGGGTTTTAAAAGGGGGAGATATTTAGGAATCAGATAAAAAATTTGGAGGGGCGATGTAATATAGGAAGGATTTCTACCAGATAGAAAAGAAAATAATGTGTATCTAACCTCCAAACAATATGTTGCTTGGATTTCAATTCATCTTATGGAAGGAAAATAAGGTAATTTTAATCATAATATAAAGCTTTGTGCAATTATATTATTATCCTTATACATTGAGTGCATGGAGATCTCGAGCAAAATTATGATATTATTTTGATTAATCCATTAGCTTTTCAAAACTTGAATCATTGTCTTAACTTTTGAGTCACCTTTATGCTCATCGTATAATGCCAATCTACCAAGCTCTTTTATTTTGTGCTTTAATCTTATATATGTTTAATTGATGACTACCAGTAGTCAATAGATGCCATCTGGTTGTTTTCATAGTTATAACTATGAGTTTTTGATACATTGATATGTTATCCAATAGCCATTGCAGTTTCCTTGCTCCCACGATGTTGTTTAATCCTTTAAATAAACATAGTTCTAATATTTATATGAAGTTGTAACACTTTACTTATAGTTTCCTTAATACTTGCAACATTTCCCTATCTAAATCCTTGAAGTGCAGTCTGTCGTTTTTGTTGTAAAGTCTCAAGAATTTGATTATTCTTATTCCTTTATCAAAACAAACTATTTTATAAATATGTATCATCTAGTACACTTTTCTTCATATCAACATAATAATATTCTTAGCTATTAATATATTATCATGCAAGTAATGTTTAGTGCATATGAAGTTAATGAGATCTCCCTTTAAATTGTGTCTTGTTAAGTTTTAATACATAGAGTTGTTGGCAAGAGACATTGCATTGATGATCATATGTTGTCATTGATGGAAAATTGAGTTAGATATCCAATCCTTAGTTCTTGATTGAGGTTCAGTAAGGTTCGGTGAGAAGAACAAGTCATCTGGTAGAATGTACAGTGTTGTGGTGGGTGATTCAGTTGTGTTGAGTATTTGTTGTTGTGGATCTCAATAAAAAATTACGGTAATGTAATATGCATTATTCCAGGTGTGTAGCATCCGATGATAAGTTTTGAGTAAGTTGGAAGATCTGATAGACAGTTTTTTGCTAGAACAGTGTTCATTGGTTGTAGCGTGTGAAGATTTTGTGTGTTGATCATGCGGAGTGATTCTGGTGGTTCTTTATGTGTTTGAGGTTGTTGAGTTGACATATGGGATGATTGTGGACATTTTTTTTGGTCTGTTTGATTGTTTTGATTGCATTTGAGCTGACTTGGTTAACACGTTTCATTTGTGTGTTTATGCAGTTTTTGGGATGACATGGAATTGATCTAATTTGTTGATGCATATATACTAGATTGATTGATTTGATCATTTATGAGATCGATGATTGTGTGTGAAGTGTGTATGCAAGGTTGGAATATTGGTGCTCTGGTATATTGCAGAATATTAGAACATAGCAGAATAGGAGAGCAGAGTGTGATCATATGTTTTGTCCTTAATCAAAACTATACTCGAGCATTTTTTGATGCTATCAAATAGTTCAAACCCTCTTGTATATTTAATAATCATTTTGTAAGGTAGTGAGCCTTTAGGGTTGTAGCCATTACTTGTAATTTAGCAGTGAGCTCTAGTGATAGGGACGGGAGTGCAAGTGGAAATGCTCAAGTGACTTGTTTGTAGACTAAGAATAGGTCCTTATTGTTTTCAAGGAATTGTTGTTGTAATCAGAGTGCAAAGGTTCATAGACCACCTGAAACTTCCTCTTGTTTCACCTCCCTAAACAAGACTTCTTGGTTGCTCAAGGGCTTCAACCCCATAACCACTATGGCTTGCTAAAACTATGTTCTTGGAGTCTATCCCACAAAAGGTGTCAAATTCATGTGAGGACAACTTGTTTCAACTAGCATTGATGTCTTTTGTGCTTTTCATTCACCATTTGTGTACCCGATTTGACCAAAATTCAATTTTAAGGCCTAAAAAGGCTACAAGCAATTAGCCCTCCTTTTGGGGTTTTGTTCTCACCCTGCTCAAGCGATGGACTTCCAGACTGAAAGTGTCACATTTTTGGATACCTTTTTGGGGGTCCCTAAAGCCTTCTCCGTGACTATCCCAAAAATGGGCATAAAAGGAGGGTTTTGGTAGGGTTTGTTGGCAAAAACTACATTCCAAGTATGGGAACCTCAAAATGACTCAAAGACACCTATTTCTTCTTTGATGTTGGCTAACAAGGCTATAAACAAAAATTTTTAAACCTCACAAAGTGAAGAACAAGATTTTCATGATATACACAAAAAGGAAACACACCATTTGACAATTTTTCACTTTTGCCTTCTACAAGCACTTTTTTTTGGCAAAATTCCAATTACAACTGAAGCATATGAACATAACCAACATTAGAGACAAGAAGGAATCCAATTTTCCCTACACAAAAGGCATTAGGCAATTACAAATAGTAAATAGTTCATTGTCAAAGTAAATGGGACTGCACTTTTCCTCTTTTCACTGTTTTCCCATTTTGGACCTACACTTTGCAATGTTAAAACTCTTATTTGAAGGTTTGTTTGTGCTTTATAAGAAATACTCTGCCTTCTTCTTACATTAATTCCTTCATACCTACAATTTGGAGGGGAGAAATCCACATACAACTTCAACAAATAAGCAAAAATCGGTCATACTTGACTGTGGCAGTCTGCTAGGCATTTTTCATTTTGCCTAAGGAGATCATTGTTTGGTCTTGGCTTTTACATTACCCATGGGCAGGGCTTACTCCTCTCTTGTACTTGTTTACAAGCAAACAAAGTATAGACAGAGGTTTCCACACACCAATGAATGGTGGAGAGCAAACTATGAAAGAAAACAACTACCAAACAATGACTCACTTTTTTGGCTTACAATTCATAAAACTGAAACATATAACCTTCCTCTTCCAGACTTAGGAAGTCTTCCTTGCTTGCATATTTCACTTTATCAACACATAGGACTGTTCACCAAAAGGATGCAAATGTTATGGGAGAGAAAAGCATCAAATTTATGCAAAGACCCTAGCCAAATGACTTACTTGCCTAGGGCTCCATGGCCACAAAACAACTTGTAGACACCTAAAAATGGTCAATGCTTGCGGAATCATACTTTGACATTTGCGCATTGCCTCATTTTAGGTTTTTGCATCATATTAACATTTCTCCTATGATTCGTACTTGGTTTTTATCATTTGCAAGCATCGAGTCATTCTTCTACATTCTTCAATCATCTCGCTCTCAAATTTGGTCTTGCCGACAACACTATCCAGTCATGATTTTAATCGATCTTATCTTATTGCATCAATGTGCGTGCTTATTTGTCATCATTTTGGACATCATCAATCCTAATTAGGGTTTTGTCCTCCTGTCAATCTTGCGATCGATTTGTCATCGATCGTTGTCCTCTTGTCAATCTTGTTATCTGGCGATCGATTTATCATCAATCATTATCATTTTCAATCTTGTCGTTTAACGATCGATTTGTCATCGGTTGTTGTCATGTTCGATCTTGTCATTTTGCGATCGATTTGTCATTGATCGTTGTTTGTATCAATTATGTCAATTTGGATCAATTTGTCATTGTTCCTCGTCAATTGGTGCATTTTCTCAATCAAATCATTTATCACATTGGTCATTTATCAATTCAAAATCATGATCGATATCAATTATCTTCAATCAAGACCTAATTGTCATTCTCGCATTGCTAATTCATCTTCTAGGGTTTCATGATTTAATCATTTAACCTTGTGTGTCATTTCTTCCTTTAGGATTAATAAATTATTTATTTATCCTAAGTATTTTCATCGCAATTAAATGTTCATTTAATTGGCTAATTATTCCTCTTTGTGAATGAATTAATTAATAAATGAAAAATTATTGATTAATTCACTAATTTCCTAATTTTCATCATTTTCCTAATTCTTAATTTCCTAATTCCTCTTTTTCTAATTTTTCTAATTTCTTAATTCCTAATTTCAATTTCCTCCTATTTCTCTCCTAAATTCACGGGAAAGACATAGAAATTTGTCATAATTTGTCATAATTGACAATCAATCAATTCTTGCATAGCAATTTGTCATAAATTGTCATAAATTGTCATAAATCCTTGCATAGCAATTTGTCATACACATGTCATAATTTTGCTATTATTGATTTGAATTTCCATTCGAATTACTTTCATGCTAATCTTGTCTTTTCTCCAATTTATCTATAAATTGGATGATTTTCTTCAATCAAGATCCCTAATTGATCACATTTTGAATCCCTAATTGAATTTCTAATCACTTTGTCAAATCACGCTTCGAGTACTCTTGAGCAATCATCTTGTCTACTTGCTTTCATATCATGATCATGCACTTGAAGGTGAGATCCACAACATAACTATTTGGAGAAGAAAGAAGGACAATGGAGCCACATGAAGGAGACATCTGCATTTGGTTTGCTTAGATTTCATTTAGAATGTCTTGTCTTCATGTTTTCATTGAATGTTTTTAGGATTGTTATCACTGCATTTTAGTTTTCGTGATTGAGCTAGATTAGTATTTCTATCTTGTTTGTGATGATTTCCTATTTCCTAACGTACATTAATTGGTGAACCTGACATGAACACTAACCATCTAACCTCTTTATGGTGTTTTTGAGTGCTTTCAAGTTGATTTGCAGGCCAAAAACCCCAAAACAGGGTCGTGCAGGGTTTTCTGGAGACTTCTGCGCCTGTGTGAAGCAACCTGCGCCTGTGTTGAGAATTTTGTGCCTATGTTGAAGACATTTTGCGCCTGTGTTGAAGACATTCTATGCCTGTTTCCTGCATTCTGCGCCTGTGTCCTGAGTTCTGCGCCTGTGTAAAAGTCCAGAACAGAGGTGAAAATGCAGTATTTGACTTGAAATTTGTTTAGTTTTTGCATTCTATTTTCTATGTTTTGGATTTTGGTACTAATTATCTGTGCAGAATCTTGGCATATGCATGGCAAAGACAATAAATCAAACTGCTAACATGTTTTATGCAGAATCGATAGTCAAAGACAACAAATCAAACTTCTAACTTGGGTTTTGCAGGTTGCCTTGGAGAAACAACTAAACTTGGTGTTTGTTATTAATGTTTTAGGCACCTGGTGATTTCTAATAGGTTGGAATGAATGTATGTTTGCTTTGATTGTCGATTTTGACATTGGAGTAGGAGAGTGTGCTCTCATCCTTCTTAGGGTGATCAGAAATCCAGATCTTCGATACCATGCTCATGTTTTTGATTGTTTGTCACCTTTAGAGGGCCTGCCTTCCGGACCACTTTGCTTTTGCAAGCAAGTGATAATCGTGAGAAGGGAATGACCCAAAGTGAGTACGGATAGAATACCTTGGCATTCTAACTCACTATAAAAAAATACCTGATGAGTGAAAGCTTTGAAGGAAGGGTTACGTGGGAATTGCAGTTACTTGGGAAGTGATGACCCTTGAACTCTTTCTCATATCAACATCTAAGTAGGGCCTCTTGGTCTAAATCATGCTTGCGCGACTACATTTGTTTGGTATCTTGATGGGCTTAATGTCTCAATCACGCTTGCATGACATCAAGGAGTAACGCTTAACAGAAATCCTTACTACACACCTTGTTTTTAGAGGCCAAAAACCCTTCTAGTTGCTTGAGAAGGACAAATTCGGATACTTGGAAGAGATACTAAGTTCGCCATGGGGAGATTTCCATGGGGACTGATGCTTGGCTGCCCTGAGAAGTGAGTGTCGTGGAGGGGAGCCCGTGGGGTCAAGCTTGAGTAAGCTAGGTTTTGTCATACTTGAGTAATCCAAATCTTTGATAAACCCTAAGTCATTGTTAAGAAGTCTAGACCTTATCAAACTTTTGTCTTTTTGTCATCAATATCATTTGGTCAAACCTAGCTTAGTATCCAAGCATATAGGGGAGACTTTGTCATTTTGTCCTTTTGTCACTTGGTCCTTTTGTCCTTTGAGGTCTAGACATCATTTCAATTTCCCAAGGGTCCCTCTCTTAGATTTGCATTCATAAGTTTGTCAAAATCTTCGAAAACAACCAAAAACATAGGTTGCATTCTTGCCATAGATTGCATTCTCATTCATTTAGTTCGCATTTAGTTGTATATCATATATTGTCCTTGAAAAATTCCAAAAATATTGCATTTGCATAAGTGACATGTCTATTGAAACAAGGTTCCAAGCACCAATGATGCAACAAAGTTTGACATATCAATCGACAATGCAATCACAAATATATCGAACCCAACAACAAGGCAATATCGATCAAACTCTTTATGATGAAACAAGTCTCCAAATACAAAAACTAGAGGAGAAACTAGCTCAAGAAGAGGAGATATTGGAACAAAGAGTGAAAAACATTGAGAAGAATAGATCACAAATGTCCAAAGTGTTTCAAAAATTTCCAGGTCAAAATCCAAATATTGAGCCAATAGATGTAAGATATCTTCTCGAACGATCAGACATACCAGCTCTCCTCTCACAAATAGAGATGATGAAACAATTTCAAGAAAAGAAACAACATCAATTTCAACATTATGTGCCTCCACAACAAGAACAAGAAGGTGTTTACTATCAATCTGATTTTCAACCAATACAACCAATGGTTCAACCAATTGTCCAACATATTCAACCAATGCAACCAATGGTCCAATTTCAACAATATGTCCAACCAACTATACAATGTCAACAAATGGTTCAACCAATGGTGGAATATCAATGTCAACAATCAAAACCAAACATTCAAAAACAAAGGTTGCAGCACACATGAACCCAAGTTTCAAACATGTCGGAACAATTGAACCAAGTCCAATATCAAAACATGACATCAAACCAAAAACAAGTTCAAATTCCAGATCCAACCATGTCAAAACCTCGAAAGAAAGGTGGCTTTATTGCAATGATCTTAAGGAAATTACCAAGTGAGTTCTTTGAGGAAGATCAAGATAATACAATTATGTCTAGCAATGCCTCATCCCCCTGCAAGCAAATTGACTCACTAGTGGCATCTATCCCTACACCTTTAGAAGTTTCACAAGAACCTTCCATATTGTCCTCACCAAACAATACACCCAAGGATGCAATTATCCAAGGGCTATCCATAATTGATTGCCACGATAATCCAATTCATGATGCACATCCTTGTCATGTTTTAGAAATACAAGACCCAATGCCACCATGCACTTTATTGCCATTACCTGTTTTAGAGGACCCCATTCGAAGTCCCTCTTCCTCCTGTTCAAGCATTGCTTCCAGGCCAGAATCCATCACAAATGTTCAAAGTGCATTTCCTTCATGCCAAAACATTGGTTCCTTGTCAGAATCCCCCATGCATATCCAAAGTCTAACCCCATGTCAAGAGGATAATTTAGAGCATGAAGAAATGAGTCCTAAAGAAAATCAAGATCAAGATCCCGAAACCTTATCATCCCATTCAATTGTTGACCAGGATCTCATCTTCCCAGAAACTCATGATGATTTCCCTATTCTTGTCCATCCTATCCAAAGTCCTATTGACACTCCATTCCTCGGGCAAGATCAAGATATCCCAGTCCATCCAATCCCAAATGACCCCCTTCCATTTCATGAACAAAATGTCCTTTCAAATCCCATTGACATTCCACTTCCTAAGAAAAATCAAGATATCCCTTCCATCCTTTATGATGATCCCATTGAAAGTCAAGAGCAAAGCACCTTTGAAGAGGGTTATGATGATCTTCCTCCTTGTCAAGATCAAATTATTCCTTCAGATCCTCCACAAGATCCACTTGTTCCTCCATCTCCACGTCCTAATGCTCCATATACACTCCGAGATCTCATTTCTTGTGATGATCCCATTATTTCTCCAATTCCATCTCTTGAAGAGCCTGCCATTGAACCATGTCCACTACACAATCCTAGTCCCCCTTATGATCCTAATCCCCCTCATGATTCTAACATGTCAGTGCAAGATGTTCATGAACCCTCGACATGCATAATGGGTTCTTCCACTTTTGTGCAATCCAATCCACTTCAAGATCTAATTATTTCTCTCATCTCATATCCACCTCATAATGGACTCACGTCTTCTTCCCAAAGAAAAGAGTATCCTACAAGTCAAGATATTCATAAAGGCAAAGGAGTAGACCTTCATGAGAAAGAATCCCTCCATATCGAAGAATATACTAATGGTCATGGCTACAGAGCTCACACTCAAGGCATTGGTATCCATTCAAAGTCAAAATCCAAATGTCCACCTTTCCCATCATCACTTCCATCCATTACAGGTCCCTATATCCCTCCATCTCCTATGCAACATCAGCAAAGGCACACATCTTGGAGAACCCTCCATCCATCCCATAGGCCTCCATATCATTCCCATCCACACCGACATTCATTCCCTCTTCCAAGCAATTTGGATGCCAAGTATAAAAATCATAAGTCTAGAAATCCACATGTATTCAAGGATCAACATGTCCAATATAATCGACATGTGAAAACAAAGAACACCATGATCTATAAAGAAAAAGAAATATCCAAAAGGCCACAAACAAAAACAAAAGTCAAAATATATATGGGTTCCTAAATCCCTTGTGCAAGCAATGCACTCCAAGGAACCACAAAAGCATGAAAAATCAAAAACCATGTGGATCCATAAGCAGCTCCTTGAAGCACAAAAGCCTAAAGAAACATCCAACTTGGCATCTAAAATTGCTATTCCTCCATCCAAACCTTCCAAGTCTATTCCTTCATCACCTTCATCATCCATTTTGGGCTCTTATGTCCCAAAATCTCAAGCTATTCCTCCATCCAAATCTCACAATCTGAAATTCATTTTTCCTCCATCAGTCCATCACCCCTCAAGGTGTGTGCCAATGTCAATCTTGCAAACATTTCCGTCCACTCAAGCCCAGTTCTTCCACTACCCTATCCATTATCCAATGCATATTTTCCATCCTTTGACCCCTTTGATCCAATCCTTTGCATAAATCCTTACCTTAGTTCCATCTCATTTTCCATGTCCTTATCCTACTAACGTCTTTGAGCATACTTTTAAAGGTCATGGTCCATTTTTTTTTTCAAGGCTACTACCCGAACAATAAGACACTTGAGTCCTTCTTCCATCCCCTATCATGTGTCCATCTTCTATTGAAAAAGTCAAAATTGAAAAAAAAAAATAGTGAAAAACGAAAAAAGACACAAGAAAAGAAAAAAGTAAAGAAAAATAATTCGTCCACTGGTGAAAACCTGGCAAACAGGCGCCTTGGGCAAGTACCGTGATGAAAACCTGGCAAACAGGCGTCATGCGTAATCTATGAACTTCTTGCACACCACACTTGGGGGCAGGTTTCCTCCTTCATATCCTTTTGTCCTTCATTGTTCCATTATCCTATCGAACCCCCATCATTACCCTTCATATCCTATTGTCCCTCATGTCCAGTTTCCCTTTCCACCTTTGATCTTGACAAGGCTGACGATCATCATGAGCATCATGTATCTTGTTTGTAGCTTTCAGTCTATCATAGCTTTTGGTCATTTATCCATTTGCTTATTATAACTTTTCATCCATATTCCCTGTCTTATTGCAACTTTTTGCCACTATCCCATATCCTATCCCAACCTTCAGTCCATGTCCCTTATCCATTCTTGGTCTTGCTTATCCTATCCATATCTTATCACTATCCATACTCTCTTTTTCATTCCTTGATCTTGATCTGACATAAGGACGTAAAATTTAAACATGGTTTCAAAACACCTCTTGACATGTCCCTCATGCCATGTCACTGCTTTACATTGTCATTTCTAGTCTCTTGTCCCATCATGCCATAGCCCTTGAAAATTGCATCCGCATTGTCTCCATGATAAAAGGCCTTTGTCTTCCCTCTATCCACCAACATTTTAGCAAGCCTATCTATTCACCTGTCATATTCCTTGCCTTGCTAGACACTAGGGGCAAAATCATAAAAGTTGAAAAATGTCCTGAAATAATTTTTAAAAAAATCAAATGTCCTGAAAAAATCTCTAAAAAATATCAAAAAAATGTCCTGAAAATAATCCCTAAAAATCATATAATGTCCCGAAAAAATCCCTAAACATCAAATAAAGTCCTGAAAAAATGAACACAAAAAAAATTGTAAAATCTTGAAACGCAAAAAAAAAAAAAAAATGATCCCTTTGTGCATAGACAGATCCCTGCACATCCCTCCAACGACACGTAATCCAACACTATGCTTTAATGAAATCATGCATAAATAGATGAACTTTTTCCATCAAACCAGACATTCAAACTGATCACACTTGTCATATCACTCAACCGAAAATTTATTTGTCCTTGTCACTAATATCATGGGTCTTATACAGGGTGTGGTATACTCGAAACCAGACGGGGTACCACATGTCCTGAAATCAGACAGCATGATCGTCCTATCAACACTTTCAACTTTTGACAATGAAGATCAAGATGTTTGTTTGACTTGTTGGAATTGGCGAGTCTTATCATTTATGGATTTATCTTCGATCATGTTCCTATGTTTCTCGACGATGTCACTGAGTGATTTAGAGTGACTGCGATGGTTCATGGTTCTTTTCTTTTCTTTTGTGATTGTTGTTTGTCTGTGATGTGTCTGTCTTTTGCAAAAAGGGTTGCATTTCACCTCTGGCCTTCAATGCCATGATGCTACACATCCATTTTTCTACATTAAAATAAAGGTTCTCACCTACAAAGTGCATTACTAAAAGCAAGTTTTTCTTTGTCTCTAACTGTCCTCCGTCTCATTTTTCTTCTTACTAATATTTCTTCTGTCAGTTCGGATAGTCAGTTCAGTCTAGTGCTCTGGTCTCCACACACATATGTTGCATCCTGCATCCATTTGGTTAGTACATTTGCATCACATCAAGCATCATATCAAAAAATTTATCCATTTCATATTATAAATGCATCAAAAACACATAAACAAAAATATACATCCATAAATGTTCCATAATGGTACATAAATAGTGCATAAGTCATCCATACATGAAAAATAACTATCAGTCATAACACATTGCATCCATCATATTGATGCATATCATATCATATGTCAAAATAATATCGGACTACAAAATTGGACTGTCTATCCTAAGTATGGCCCGCAGGCTGACTACAAAATGTCAAACTACATAATGTCCACTGTCTGTCCTAAGGAGCATGTGCCTCTATCACTGGGTGCTCCCTCTATCCTCCTCATCCCTGGCATGTCTCACGGATGATGTCCCTCCTGGTCCTGGCTGTGGTGGTCTCATAGGTCCACTCACTCCCATGCTGCTCAATGACCTCCGAGAGCGTGCCCTGCTCTCTACCTCAATCGTGCCTGACATGAAGCTGTTTTCTGCTCTGGTGGAACGGCACCCTCATATAGTGTCCTCCAATGGCATATCTCCTCTCCAGTCTCTACCAGCATCTGTGCCATCTCGCGTGCACTGGCATCCTGAATCGACCCAATATACTCAGTGACTCTCTGTTCCTCTCGCTGTGCCTAAGCAATTGCTGCATCTCGAGCCACTGTGAGTCTGGCTATATCCGCTCTAAACTAATCCTGCTATCTTTTTAATGTCACAATGTGATCCTGCTGACTCGCTATGATAGCCCTGCACATCTCCATCTCTTATGTCCTAGCTGTCTCCAGCTCTATGGGTATATCCTGCAATGCCTCCTACTCATCATCCCCATCCTCATCTTTGTCCTCGTCATCCCCATCCTCATCTTTGTCCTTGTCATCCCCCTCATCCTCATCCCCACCCTCATCCTCCTCGTCCTCATCATCTCCCTCCTCCTCTCCTATGAGTGGGAAATCCTCCTTTCACCTCGGTACTGGAATGTCAGGATCTGTCAATGGCATTGGCTGCCACCGTGCAAACCATCTCTCATACTCCTCTATCGTCCCAGCATTCGCTACATCTGATCTCCAATCCCACTATCTCTGCTGTAGCTGTGAGAAGTCTGCATATGCTGTGTGTGGCTGAATCATACTCCCCCACTGACTCATCTCTCTGTGAGATCGGGCAAAGTGTGCAGTTCTCCTAGGTACATCTTGCCTCTCTCCAAATTGTTGTCTCACTCTCTCTAGCAGGTACAACTCAATCACTCTCTGGTGGTTCACTGGTCGCCCAATAAGGTACCTCTCCTGTCTACAAAATGGTAACTCATCAATATCATCTGACCATCCCGGACAATCACGATATGGCCTCCATATGAACTCTCTCAGTCTGTCTAGCTCATGTCGCCAGTATAGTATGTATCCAAAAGGACCCTGTCTCAGTGCTCCCCCATAGCAGTACACATATGGTCGGTGTGGTACTACCTGTCTATCTGTAATCGGTCGACATATGGCTATGTGCTCAAATGCCCATACCTGTAGCAGTGTAACTCCATAGCTCAAAGTCTGAACTCCCTGATATGCTATCTGATGCAACTGAAAATACAGCATAGCCAGTACACATGGTCCCCATGCATAGACCATCCCCTCTGTCATCATCCGCTCCAGCCCTCTTCCCCATCCAATAGGGAATCCATGTCCTCGTCTGTCTCCTGCTAGTAGACATGCTATCACCACTGCTATCACCATGTATCGTCGATCATACTCTGATGCCATAGTCTCCCAGCCAATCTCCCTCTCAACGATATCCAGATCATCTGCGTCGCACTCAAACAATCTACAAAATGCATCTCTCCCTGTCACTGGGTCATACTCTATCATCTCTCCATGAATCAGAATGCAGAAGATACGCCATACATCCTCCAGTGTCACCATCGCCTCTCCAGTCGCCAGATGGAATGAGGAAGTCTCTGAATGCCATCTCTCTACCAATGCGGTAAGCAGTCCTGTGTTTTCCCTAATCTCAGGCATGAATGTGACATAGTATATCCCAAGTCCTACTAGTGTATCTCTGTCTGTGCTCCTGAGTCTATGTCGTAGCATAAAACAGTCAGGTCGGTTCTCTCGTGTGATCAACGGATACTGTCGACTCTACATCACAATTGGGGCATATTTTGTCAATTTTAGGGTTTGCTCCTATGGGTTGCATTTCCTCATTTTCATGTCTAATCAGGGTGTTTTTCATCTAATCTAACCTATCCCACCCTTATCCCCTTTTTCTGGATCATTTGCATGTCATTTTGACCAAAATTAGGGTTTGCATTGCACAATTGCGCCTGTGTAAGGTAACCTGCGCCTGCGTCAGGTAACCTACGCTTGTGTCTCCCTACACAAGCACAGAAGACCCCACACAAGCACAGGATTCGCCCTACACAAGCGTAGGAGTCCCTTTCTGCATCCCCTGTGGGCCCCGCAATGTCCAGTAAGTAATCAAAATTCATGAAATTGAAAACATGGGTTTTTGAGATCCATACCGTTGCTCCTACATCATCCAGTCATCTGTATGTGCGTACACGTTCCCTGAGGTGATCCGCCATTGGAATGTTCGTCATCTATCTGCAAATGTCCTTGTCCAAAGCAACAAATCCTCCTCTTTGTCTAGTGCAAATGAGCAATTTTTCACTCTCTTGGTCTCATTTATAGATCTTCGTCAGTGCATAGATGGATGTGCATCTTCTCCATCTTATATTGGTCATGGTCTTTTGCATCTTATATTGCTTGTCCTTCATGCATCCGGTATCCGATTGTCAGTCCGTTCGATCCTATCATTTTTATCGATCAATTGGCCTCTTTTCTGCATGTTTCTGGCCAATTCCTCGAGGGGGGATGCATACGTCATTATTATTATCTGGGGCATTCTCATTATTGTTCTTTGAAACAACACTTAAAATCGCATTGTCTCAAAGAGGGGCAAAATGTAGACACCTAAAAATGGTCAACGCTTGCGGAATCATACTTTGACATTTGCGCATTGCCTCATTTTAGGTTTTTGCGTCGTATTAACATTTCTCCTATGATTCGTACTTGGTTTTTATCATTTGTGAGCATCGAGTTATTCTTCTACATTCTTCAATCATCTCGCTCTCAAATTTGGTCTTGTCGACAACACTATCCAGTCATGATTTTAATCGATCTTATCCTATTGCATCAATGTGCGTGCTTATTTGTCATCATTTTGGACATCGTCAATCCTAATTAGGGTTTTGTCCTCCTGTCAATCTTGCGATCGATTTTTCATCGATCGTTGTCCTCTTGTCAATCTTTTTATCTGGCGATCGATTTATCATCAATCATTATCATTTTCAATCTTGTCGTTTAACGATCGATTTGTCATCGGTCGTTGTCATGTTCGATCTTGTCATTTTGCGATCGATTTGTCATTGATCATTGTTTGTATCAATTATGTCAATTTGGATCAATTTGTCATTGTTCCTCGTCAATTGGCGCATTTTCTCAATCAAATCATTTATCACATTGGTCATTTATCAATTCAAAATCATAATCGATATCAATTATCTTCAATCAAGACCTAATTGTCATTCTCGCATTGCTAATTCATCTTCTAGGGTTTCATGATTTAATCATTTAACCTTGTGTGTCATTTCTTCCTTTAGGATTAATAAATTATTTATTTATCCTAAGTATTTTCATCGCAATTAAATGTTCATTTAATTGGCTAATTATTCCTCTTTGTGAATGAATTAATTAATAAATGAAAAATTATTGATTAATTCACTAATTTCCTAATTTTCATCATTTTCCTAATTCTTAATTTCCTAATTCCTCTTTTTCTAATTTTTCTAATTTCTTAATTCCTAATTTCAATTTCCTCCTATTTCTCTCCTAAATTCATGGGAATGACATAGAAATTTGTCATAATTTGTCATAATTGACAATCAATCAATTCTTGCATAGCAATTTGTCATAAATTGTCATAAATTGTCATAAATTGTCATAAATCCTTGCATAGCAATTTGTCATACACATGTCATAATTTTGCTATTATTGATTTGAATTTCCATTCGAATCATTTTCATGCTAATCTTGTCTTTTCTCCAATTTATCTATAAATTGGATGATTTTCTTCAATCAAGATCCCTAATTGATCGCATTTTGAATCCCTAATCAGATTATCGAATTTCTAATCACTTTGTCAAATCACGCTTCGAGTACTCTTGAGCAATCATCTTGTCTACTTGCTTTCATATCATGATCATGCACTTGAAGGTGAGATCCACAACAAAACTATTTGGAGAAGAAAGAAGGACAATGGAGCCGCATGAAGGAGACATCTGCATTTGGTTTGCTTAGATTTCATTTAGAATGTCTTGTCTTCATGTTTTCATTGAATGTTTTTAGGATTGTTATCACTACATTTTAGTTTTCGTGATTGAGCTAGATTAGTATTTTGATTTGCTGTGATGATTCCCGAATTCCTATCTACACACCTTGTACCTGCACTCTTGAAACCAAAACTCATATTTACATAATTTACAAATTGACCAACTGGTTCTTGAGAAGCCATGAACACTTTAAGACTCCAAGAAACCAAGTTGGTCAAGCATTCTTGCCCAAATTCCTAGATTGGGCAGTAAAACTATGAAATCAAAACAATTTTGCTACAACTTCAAAACTTAATCAAATTTAATGCCATGAAAGGGAGGAGTCTAAGAAAACATAGTAGAAATTGAAAATGCAAGAACAGTATGGAAAAGTACAACAGGTGTACGGACTGCTGCTCACACCAAGTTAGAAACTAGGGAAAAACAAGGTAAAATGAGTGCAAACTTTCATAATCATTAAAAACTATGATTGAAAAACCCTTAAAATAGTTCCAACAAGAGAATAAATACCATTCTAGGTTGGTTAACCTCTTGTATGGACAGGTACATGTCCAAGCACACTAAAATTTGACATTTTGGATGCCTAAAATGACAACTTTTGTGCCTAGAAGTTGTAGGGTTGAACTCAAAACCCACAAAACAACTAAGAACACTTCACACACCTAAAAACCAAACATAAAACATGCCTAGACCTTTTCAAAACAAAATCACATAAAAAACTCACTTTTTACAACATTTTGCCAGGCAACTCCAAAACTGGCAATTTTGAGCAAAAGATGAAAATAGGAAAACAAAACCTCATAATGAGTTCAATGTTAGGGTTTCAAGTAGATCCGAAGCAAATATGAACTAACAATTATATGCAGATTTAAATACGAAAGATAAAGAAATAAAACAGGACACAGATAACACAGAGATTTAACGTGGTTCACCCAGAATGGGTTACGTCCACCATACACAGTCGTCCAATCTTTCTTATTATCCAGCAAAAATAGTACATCAACCTTACAATGCCTTAAGCATCCTAGCCGCTTATAACATCAATTTTTAGGGCAACAAACAAAGTCAGCCTTTTTAGGGTTTTATTACAATGTGGGCCCCCGAACCCCTGCCCAAGGCCCGGCCCGGCCCTGGACCCCAACGAGGATACATGTAGAGTGTACAGCACTTTGCTGATCAGTTGCCACATTTCAACAATCTCCCACTTGGAGACTGATCAAGCTCCACACTGAACAATCTCCCACTTGGAGACTGATACTTACACGACACCATTGTACATACAACATCTGCTGGATAAAACACTAGGACTTAACTGGTATAAATTCCACAATTATCAATCAAGAAGACCAACAGAAACTGATGAAGAAATTAGCTTCTCCTATGGAACTGCCTTTGTGAACATATCGGCAGGATTCTCACTTGTGTGAATCTTCTCAAGCCATAACTGACCCTCCTCCAAAACAATCCGGATGAAGTGGTACCTGAGCTGAATGTGCTTTGTCCTTGAATGAAAAGCAGAGTTCTTTGCAAGATGAATGGCACTCTGGCTATCAGTATACAATGGGCTATCCTCTTGTGTCTGACCCAGTTCCTTCAGAAAACATTGCAACCAAATCATCTCCTTACTGGCTTCTGTAGCAGCAACATACTCAGCTTCAATGGTTGAAAGTGCAACAACCTTTTGCAGCCTAGAAATCCAACTGACTTCAGTCTCCCCTATAGTAAAAACATACCCTGTAGTACTCCTCCGTGAATCAATATCACCTGCCAGATCAGAGTCAACAAATCCACTCAGAGCAGCATTAGATCCTTTGAAACATAATGTCTTCGTAGTAGTTCCATTCAAATACCGAAGAATCCATTTCACAGCATTCCAATGTTCCATACCCGGATTACTCATAAACCTGCTCACAACTCCCACAGCATGTGCAATATCTGGCCTTGTGCATACCATTGCATACATCAGACTGCCAACAGCTGATGAATACGGGATGTTAGACATTTTATTAACCTCTTCCTGTGCCTTTGGGCACATCTCCTTAGTCAATTTGAAATGACTAGCCAAAGGTGTACTAACTGCTTTTGCATCCTGCATGTTAAATCTTTTCAACACCTTCTTTATATACTCACTTTGGGACAAATTCAAGGTTCTATTTTTCCTGTCCCATGTAATCCTCATACCAAGAATTTGCTTAGCTGCACCCAAATCCTTCATAGCAAATGACTTGGCTAATTTCTATTTAAGATCATTTATATGTTGCATGTTAGACCCAGTAACAAGCATGTCATCAACATAAAGCAACAGGATAATATAACTGCCATTATCAAATCTCTTGAAATATACACAATGATCAGAATGACATCTATGATAACCGTGTTCAGCCATGAAAATATCAAATTTTAAATACCATTGTCGGGGTGCTTGCTTTAGGCCATACAGACTTTTCTTCAGCCTGCACACCAAGTTCTCCTTACCTTTGACCTCATATCCCTGTGGTTGCAACATGTAAATTTCCTCCTCCAAATCTCCATGGAGAAAAGCTGTTTTGACATCTAATTGTTCAAGATGTAAATCATCTGCAGCCACAAGACTAAGTACAGTTCTAATTGAAGTCATTTTTACAACTGGAGAAAATATTTCATCATAATCTATACCCTTTTTTTGTGCAAAACCTTTTACCACAAGTTTGGCCTTATATCTTTTCTGACCTCCTTCCTCCTCCTTCAGCCGATAAACCCATTTGTTAGGCAAGGCTCTTTTTTCTATAGGTAAAGGGACTAAGTCCCAAGTCTTATTTTTCATCAAGGAGTCCATCTCCTCTTTCATGCCTAGCTCCCACTATTGTTTGGCATCTACCTGCATTGCTTCTTCATATTCTTGTGGTTCACCAGAATCCGTTAATAAAATAGAATACAAAGAAGGAGAAAATCTTTCAGGGGGTCTACTTGTCCTCATAGAATGTCTAACACTTGCAGGAGTTTGTGGCACAATCTATTGTTGCTGAGCATCAGGTACTTGTGGCATTTCATTTTCAGGAATCTCATCCAACACCACATATTCTTGTTTGTCTTGTTCATGCTTCTTTTCCTGCATCTGTTCTTTATACATAACCTTCTCATTGAATATAACATCTCTACTTCTAATTATTTTCTTATTTTCAAAATCCCTTAACCGATAGCCATATTCATCTATCCCATATCCAATGAAGGTACATTTCTGAGATTTAGCATCAAGCTTGGTTCTGTTTTCTTTATCAACATGGACAAAAGCTTCACAACCAAAAGTTTTTAGAAAAGAATAATTTACCTTTTTACCAGTCCATGCCTCCTCTAGAATACCACCATCCAAAGGGGTTGAAGGTCCTCTATTTATCAAATAGACAGCAGTATGTACAACATCTGCCCAAAAATGTAAGGGCAATCCAGCATGCAATCTCATGCTCCTCACACATTCCATGATGGTCCTATTCATTCTCTCTGACACACCATTTTCCTGTGGAGTTCCTGGAACTATCTTCTGCTTTCGAATCCCATTTAAGGAATAGTAATCTTCAAATGCTTTGCTGCAATACTCACCTCCATTATCCGATCTGAGACACTTCAACTTTTTTCCTATCTCATTCTCAACCAAGGCTTTCCATTTCTTAAAAGTTTCAAAAACATCTTATTTTATTTTTAGGAAATATATCCATGTTTTTCTAGTTGAGTCATCAATAAAAATAACATAATAACAAGAGCCACCAAGAGATGATACCTGAGCCGGTCCCCATACATCTGAATGTACAAGCTCTAACTTCTCACTCTTCTTCTCTTTCCCAACCTTGAGAAATCTAATTCTTTTCTGTTTACCATAAACACAGTTTTCACAGAACTCTAAATCAATCTTCTTTAGTCCTGGCAATAGATTTTTGGAGTGAAGGATTTTTATCCCTTTCTCACTCATGTGCCCAAGCCTATGGTGCCACATTATTGAATCTGTTCTTGCAACATTTATTGTTGTTGTCCCTGTAGTAACTTTATCTGTAGCAGCTAAGGTAGAGTAAGTGTTACTAGTACACAGATATAATGTGCCTACCTTCACACCTTTAGCTACTACTAATGATCCTTTAGTGACCTTCCACATACTGTCTGAGAAGGTAACTATGCAACCTTCACTACCTAGTTGCCCTGCAGAAATAAAATTTCTTCTTAAATTAGGAACATGTCTTACCTCCTGCAGAAACCAGTCATTACCATTCTGCAACTTGATCTTTATCTTTCCTTTTCCAACAATTTGACAGGGCTCATCATCACCCAAATATACCTGTCCAAAATCACCTTGAACATAATCTAGAAAATATTTTCTATGGGGTGTAGCATGAAATGAAGCCCCAGAATCTATTACCCAGGAATCATTAACATTATCCAAACATAAGATTAAAGCATCTTGTAAAGTATTACTTGCAATATTAGCTTCCTTACTATCATTTTCATTTTTGTCTCCTTCTTTGTTTTTCCGAGACCAACAGTCTTTCTTTAGATGACCAGGCTTTCCGCAGTACCAGCAATCTTTCTTTCCTCTAGATTGAGAGTGTCCTTTCTTTGACTTCCCTCGTGACTTCTCATTCCCAGGGCCTTTTCCTCTTTCCTTTGATCTTCCTTTGTTCTCCACATTCAAAACACTACCCGATGATGTTGGAGTCTCACCTGTGCTTTTCCTTCGCATTTCCTCGCTTAGGATAACACCAACAATATCATCAAATACCAAAGTATTTTTACCAGAGACAGAGTTACTTACAGCCATAACCAAGCTATTCCAGCTTTCTGGCAAAGAACATAAAATCAAGAGAGCCCTAACCTCTTCTTCAAAGGTAATTTTTACCCAAGACAATTGACTAGTAATTGTATTAAATTCATTTAAGTGCTCCGCTACAGATCCTCCCTCACTCATTTTCAAATTAAACAAACGCTTCATAAGAAATACCTTATTCGAAGCCGAGGGTTTCTCATACAACTTAGCCAATGTTGCCATCAAATCTACAGTCATTTTTGCTTCTGTTATATTGAATGCTATAGACGATGCAAGGCACAATCAAATGGATCCCAGTGCCTTTCTATCTAAAATGTCCCACTCTTCATCTGATATTGTGGTCAGTTTCTTTGCCTTTCCTTCCAATGGCCGCCACAAATCCTTTTGATACAGGTAATCCTCCATTTGCATTTTCCATAACTGATAATTCTGGCCGTTAAAATTTTTGACCTTGAATTTGGAATCCTCCATTGCTCCCACTCAAATCTGAAAGTCCTGCCAATTTACAGAAAACCTCACTCTGATACCAATTGTTAGGGTTTCAAGCAAATCCGAAGCAAATATGAACTAACAATTATATGCAAATTTAAATACAAAAGATAAAGAAATAAAATAGGACACAGATAACACAAAGATTTAACGTGGTTCACCCAGAATGGGTTACGTCCACCATACACAATCGTCCAATCTTTCTTATTATCCAGCAAAAACATTACATCAACCTTACAATGCCTTAAGCATCCCAGCTGCTTATAACATGCGTTTTTAGGGCAACAAACAAAGTCGGCCTTTTTAGGGTTTTATTACAATGTCGGTCTTCATCAACGAAAAATGGCAAAAAAAATATATGCCACATTACTTTGCAGAGTGTACAGTACTTTGTTGATCAGTTGCCACATTTCAACATTCAAAACTCATCCAAACAACTTAAAGCAACACAAAAACAACTTAAACAACCATTCCCACTCAAAGCTAATGAAAATCAAACTTGCTCTCAAACCTATGTTGAAAATGAGGCCTAGGTGCTCCTGCACCATCTAGGCAATGAGCTTGAATGCATGTGCATTCCCCTTGTGTAATATTTTTATACTTCTAACAAAATCTATTAATATTGTGGATTTGAATACCATCCTAGTTTTTTCCCTTAATCGATTTTCCACGTAAAAATCTTGGTGTTATGGTGTTGCTAATCTTGGCTTTGTGTTTTTTGAACTTTAATTTTCTTTATTTGCATTGAGTGGTTAAAAGATCAGATTATTAAAGTTAAAATTTGTTGAACACTGATTCACCCCCCCCCCTCTCAGCATTCCCTTTATTTCAACAATTGGTATCAAAGATAAGTTCCTCGGAAGGAGCCTAACAAGTTGAGGGAGATATGCGAGGAATAAAAGGAGAACTAACCATTCATCTATCACTTTTCATTAAAATCGAGAGAGTAGAAGAGCGCAGTGAAGGAGAATTAGCAAAGATTTCAAGTGATATTCAGATTTGGTGTGCAATCTTGCATCCAATTGAAAGGTATTTAATAGTGAAAGCCCTTTTTGGTTGAAGTTTAAAATTTGAATTCAATAAGATGGTTGCATCTATTATTGTAACTTCTTTTTTTGTTGAAATCACTGAGCATGTGCGCCCAAGCTTCAAGAATCATCCATTCATTTCAATGGAAGATAATCCTAAGAGTGTGTTTTCATCGGTGCCCTACGAAGTACTTCATATTAAAGATATTAGGGTATACACATACTGCCCTATTGAGGAATTGGGTAGCTTGCAAATTTTGAATCTGTACAACAATCAATTGACAGATAAAATTTCAATGTTGAAACCGAAATTTCAAGAATTGGAAAACAATGGTTTTACGTAGCGCATCAATTTTTTGATGTTCTATGAATAGGAATAGATTTTTTTCATCTTGAGCCGAGTTCATGATTAATTTATACAGTTGGATAATCCCCACAAAATCACTAAGTCATTCATTCAAGATTTGACAGGATTATGTGTAACCGGAGAACTGCCATCCCTAAAGGCTGTGAAGAATGACATTGTGTCCAATGCGACAGGGTTAAATTTTGACAAACAAGCAATGACAATTAACGATATTATGGAGTACGATATCGGGTTTGCATCAATGGTAATTGGGTATAAAATCTATTATTATAGAAGAGAAAATTTTGTTTCTAGTATTGCTATTTATGTCGCATATGAGATTATGAGAGAGAACAAGAAATATGATCTTTATAAATTACTCTGGAGTGAGCTTATCAAGAATATTAAGAAGGTCAAAGAAAATAAGAAACATTCTTTCAAGTTTCGCACATTGCTCTTATGTCTATTTTTCTACTTTGTGCAAGAGGTTTCAGGTTGTGGGAAAGTACAATGGGCATTTGATATACCTATAGGAGTTCAAATCTAGGACTTCTTGTACAACTCCAGTGACTCCAAAACCAGGAATAAGAATCTATCAGGTTATTTCAAGAACTTCTAGAAGAAAATGCATGAAAGGGAAATAATTCCTAAAACTATTGTAGAGAAATACCAAGATACCATATGCTTTATGGTAGATTCAGACCAATGTTTGATGGAAGTCATAGACCCCTAAACCATATGGATTATGCCAATGGGCTATGAGGTTGATGAATAGATTTTGGAACTATATGCACAATATATGTTGATCAAATAGGTGGATCCCAATGAGGAAAGATTTTGAACACATAAGGAGAAAAGCTTAAAACTTCATCAGCAATTCAAGAAACCTGTAATCCACAAGAAGGTAAGGAGGTAGGTAGAGGATTTTGCAAAGAATATGGGGATAACAAAGGAAACTATCCGAAAAGCTAGAGAGGAAAATATTCTCTTTGAGGAGCAGACTGTGAAGAAGGAATCAAAACTGGAAGTGCCTAAGCCTAAGCCAAGGCAATCCAGAAGCATAGCTCCCTCCTTCAGTCTATAAAGGCAACAAGAAAGCCTAAATCTTCAATCAAGTCATCTGATAGAGAAAATAAGAGGAAGACAGCTAGATTTTTGACTATGGATGATGAAGAAACTAAGTTCAATGAAGTTGTAAAAGAGGTAAAGGCCAAAGCTTCTAAAGCCACCAAAGTTGCAAAAGAAAAACAATCTAGTGGAAGCAAATGTGGTAATAAATCTAAGGTATCTGAGTTTGATGAAGCATTGAAATAAGGAAAATTCACTATTGTACCTCTCATAACATTAGAACAAATTGTTAATGAAGTTGTTAAGAATGGTAACTTGAAGCCACTATCAGAGTGGTATGACAATTTTGATGAATCCAGAAAAAGAACACTAGAATAGGCTATTGTAGAATACCGTAATGTATACAGTAAAGCTCTAATTGAAATAATGATAGTCATAACCAAGAATTTGTATGATACTTTGGATGCTAGAAGATAGACAATGAATAAGGAAGATGATAGATTAAAGGAGTATGTGTTGACCAACTTATGTTCAAATATCACTAAGGAGGAAATAGATAGATTGCTTAAACTAGAAAAGAATGAATTCAGAAGTAATTAGAGGGTGAATAAAATTATGTTAGGGAAGATAGATGAGGTTGAAAAGGAGACTTAAAATATTTTGAAATTTTTTTTGTTAGATAATCAGTATGAGGTAAATAAGGCTAAAGGGCAAGAAGAACCTCATCTGGAAGAACGGGACAAGACATCTCAAGTCAATTAGGAAGCCAAGAAGAGAGTGGATGATACTTCTATTTTAGAAGTCTAGACTGATGAACGGGTAGAGGTCAGTGTGCAAGAAGAAGTTAAAGAAGAGGATATAGGGAAAGTAAAGGAAGGAAAGGAAAAGGTTGAGGTTAAGACTGAGGCAAAAGGCAATGCTAAAACAATTGAAGGAAAACAAGTCATCGATGATCTGAAGTTCATTCAAGGTCTAATTAACCTTACCTCTTTGTCCCCAGTTCAAAAGCTATAACTTGCATCATTTGCTCAAGACAAAGCCAATGAAGATCTTTTCAAATCTCATACAAAAGACAATATATTGTTAAGTTTGGTAACCGATGTTTTGGAGAAATTGATTCCTTCATTTCAAAAGGATACTTTAGATACCCCATCTGAGTAATTAAAGAGTTTGATCAATTTTGTAGATAAACATTTTAAATCTCTTGAAAAGTTTACTAAAGAAAAAGTGTTGGATATTGTTGGCCATTACTGCTTCTAGGATATGTTGTTGTCATTAATGTCAACATATTCCTATGATTTTCTCTGGTGATTGCAAATTGGGAAGATCTTATGATTCGGTTTGTAGTGTTGGTTTGTTGATCACTATTTTGGAGAGTTCGCTATATCCTTCGATATATTTTGGTGTGAGTAGATCTTGTGATGAGATTTTGGGATATTATTTTGAATGATCTTGTGTACCTTCATTTTAGATGGATCATGATTTGGTGCTCCACAAGTTATCATTCTTTGTGATAGTTATCGATTGATGTGTTCTTGAGCTTTCAGACATTGACCAATGAAGATTTGAAAAGCGGTGTTGGTGCAATTGTTTCGAATGATTCTAACATGATTCTTGGTGTTTCTTAGAAATTTCCCATTTGTTTTGGTGATTTGTATTGATCGTTGTGATATTTTTTGGTGATTTCTATAAACTGGTGATGATTTTCGTGTCATGTGGTTTTCCTGGTGGTGTGGCATGTTGCGGTTGATCTTGGCATGATTTTAGGTGGAGTTGTGTGTTTGGGAATTTGGTTTGAGACCATGTTATGCTATATAAACCATTATATTGGTCTGGTGGTTGATCTTTGTATCATGTGATGTAATTTTGTAATTGAGAGTTGAGGGTTAGCCGACCTTGTTGTTAAGGTTGATGAGTTGAATATATAGGTGATATAGTCATGTAATTTGGGTGTTGATGTTGTGTTTGCATTATCAGAGAGATGTTTGTGTGCAAACAAGTGATTTATCCTTCGGTGTTGTGTTTTTGGTGAGATTGGTGTTGTATGGCAGACATTTGTACTTAACCAGAATTGTAATAAATCATTTGGAGATGCTATTCTTTCAGTTTATTTCTTTCGAATTGCAATCTGAATCTTATTGTAAGTCAGCGAGACTTCCCTAAGGGCTCTAGCCTTCTGGGCCATTATATTAGAGCAGTGAGCTCTAGGAAGTGTGCTTGAATGCATGTGCATTCCCCATTGTAATATTTTCACATACTACTACAAAGTATCATCTTACTATGGGTAGGTTCCCACTGTGGTTTTTCCCTTAACTGGGTTTTCCACGTCAAAATCTTGGTGTAGTGTGTTGTATTGTTAATTTGCTTATCTGTCTTATTGCTGGAGTATATTAGATCTATTTTTGGTGGTTAAGTTTGTTATTCCGGTGAAGACTGATTCCCCCCCCCTCTCAATCTTCCTTCTTGATTGTTGTGAACAATTGGTATCAAAGTCAGATCCTTTGGTAGAAGCTTAACCGATTGAGGAGATCTGGGATGAAATCTCAAGGTTTTATCTTGAAGAAGGACACTCTGAGATTTTATGGAAGTAACTATGCAATATGGAAGGACCGAATGGAAGTGCACTTGAAATTTCTTGGTGAAGATTATCGAAAGATTACAAAGAATGTCTATGTTGTTCCTCAGAATGGACCATCTACTTCTGATGAGATTAAGGAAGTTGAACATAATATTAGAGCAAAGGAAGCATTGCTTAGTGTCCTGACTAATTCTGAGATGACAAATGTAATGGGACTTCAAATCACATATGAGATCTAGGTGAAGCTTGAGGTGATGTATGAAGATAATAAAAAAGTGAAGGTTGCTAAGTTGCAGAGTTTGAAAGGAAACTATGAGACATTTAATATGGGAGATGATGAGAGCATACACTATTTTATGGCTAAGGTGAATGAGCTTGTCCTAGGTATCAAATGTGTCAGTGGAACAATTGAGGAAGGAAAAAATTTTGCTAAGGTGTTGAGATATTTGCCTCCTACTTATAAACATAAGTTTGCTGCTATTGATGAGATCCAGAGTGTGACTACTGTGAAAAGAGATATGCTAGTTGGAAAGATTGTTGCATTTGAGCTGAGTGAATTTGGAGAATCGAATGGAAAGTCTGAGACTGCATTTAAAGCATCTACATCTATATCTAGTAAGAAAAAATATGATCTCGATGAACGCAAGATATCTAGATATGAAAGAGAGAGGAGAGAGATGGAAGAGAAAGAAAGGGAGTTGGATGAACTTGAAGTACTAATTGTCCAAAGATTTCCTAAAGGTGTCAGTAAGTATGATGGAAAGTTTCCATTGAAATTTTTCTCTTGTAACAAGATAGGACATTTTTCTTCTATATGCCTGGAGAGAATGGCTAAGTATGACATACATGATAAGTTTTATAAGCATGATAGGAATGATAGATATGACAAGAATGAGAAGTATGATAAGCTTTACAAGCCTAACCAAAAGTATAGGAATTAGAAGAACTATTACTATGCTATTGATGAAGGTATTATAGATTAAGAATCAGAAGGAGATGAAGTTGTATTCCTTGCCATTAAGGAAGATGAAACTGTACCTATTGATTCCACTAGTTGTACTAGTGAGGAGAAAGATTTAGCTACTAAAGTTGAAGAGAAAGATGAATGGGTGATTGACAGTAGTTGTTCACATCATATGACCAGTGATAAAAGCAAATTTGTGAGTATGAAAAGATATGATGGTGGAATAGTTAAATTTGAAGATGACAAAGCCTGTGTGATCCATGGGAAAGGTTCTATTTCTTTTGATGGTAAGCATAACACTAATTATGTCTTGTATGTTGAAGGTTTGAAGCATAATCTTTTGAGTGTTGGACATATGGTTGATAAAGGTTATGATCTACAATTCAAGGATGGTAAATGCAATATCTTAAATGCCTCTGGTATAGAGATTACATCTGGAACTAAGACTAAACATAACATTTTTCATTTGAATGTTGGTGAGAAAAGTTTTTGATTGCTCAAATTAATGAGAGTTGGTTATGGCATAGGAGAATGTGTCATATAAATTTTGATTCAATGATTAAGATCAGTTCTACACATGTTGTTAGAGATCTTCCTAAGATTGTTATGCATGCTAATCCGGTGTGTAAGGAATGTCAATTGGGTAAGCAAACAAGAATTTCCTATTAGACACAATGCACCACACAAAGGGGGGTGAATCAGTGGTTCTTAATCTTTTTCCCTTTAACTAACTAATGTGTGTATACTGGTTATAGGATCTAGCACAACAGAGACATACCGGTTAGTGAGGAGACCAAATCAAAACAATCACACACAAGGAGGCATCTCATAACACAAAGATGTACGAGGAAAAACCAAGATGGGAAAAACCTCGATGAGTAATGTTGTTGGAGTCTACTGCTCCAATCCAGCCTCACAATGAAAACTGTTACAACATTTAGGGCACCAACCTAAGGAGCACCAACCCCTGCACAGAGCTACAATGCAGTGATAAAAAAAATAACTTTGATTACAAAAGTAGCTGTCTTGTTACAAGTGAATCCTGCAACCATTTCATATACCTTTCTTTGTTAGTGAGATACCTTCTCTGCTACATCGACTTACTTCTCCTACTGCTCTCATTTGTTTATTCTCTGCCAATAAGATCTACCGGTACATCTCTCCTCTTCTTTTGATCTGATGGATCTCCACCTTACTCTCTGCTCTTTACTGGTAAAACACTTTGTCAGTTTTTTGTCTGCCTTCTCTGCACCTTCCTTCACTTCTACTCTGTTGGTATGGACACTACCATTTCTGCTTTGCTACCAGTTGAACACTCCAACTAGGTTCTCCCTCACTCTCACTCTCTTCTTAGATACTCTTTGAGCACTTGGTTTATTTTCTCTCACATGTAGAAGTAATACTCTAATACTTCACAATAGCACAATATATTTCTTCTATTCAGCAGCACCTTACTATTTCTTAGGCTTGCATATGTATAACCCAGACTTCTCGCCAAAAAACAATTCAAACTTGGTGCCTTAGGGTTTTCTCCACTGATCACGAGGTACATCAAATCCAATCATATATGATTGAATCACAACTTTGAGATGACTCCCTATGCATTTTTTCCAATATCATGTCATCCACGACATGCCTTCCTTCTTCAGCAACCTACAACCAATCTGTCAACTTTGCTCAGTCAATCGCCATAAATGGCCCAGTTGTCTCCTTTGCCTACTTTGATCCGCACAACTCTACCTCAAGCTTTGTAGTCATCATTAATATCAAACCAATCACAACTACCTCACCGACCTCATGTCACTGACCTGTGCATGTTTCATCCGCCACTTCATCTTCACGTGGCATCATTGTCGGTATCCATCTCATCATACTATTCTATCGGTTCATGCCTAGTCACTGAACACATAAATAAGCAATTTCATCTACCTGTAATCAAACCCTACTGGCATATAATGCCTTGCCAACAAACCTTCATGCCCACACCAGTTTAATCTTGCTAGTGTAGAGCATCAACAGGGAAACAACCATGTCAGTGCACAATAGCTATCAAGAGTAACACATCATGTGTAACTCCATCAGATGAAGGTTTTCCATTCTTTCACATTCTTCTCACTCAGCTACATACTGGTATCCATGTTTACCTGTAATTACCTAGATGACACGATGTCATCATCCTTCATTAGTTTGGCACCAACCTTCCTTCAGTCTCTTGGTATCCCATGTCTAATCCTGCAGACACACCATCATTCTTCTCCATCAAATTGGTTCTACTCTCATCTGGTTTGTCAAGATGACAAACACACCATCTCAACTCCTCAATCTTCCTTCACTGGTATAACTTGTCTCTACATTCAATCACTTGTCAATCATAGGGAATCATTTTGTTGGTCCAAGTGAGACTTTGTTGGGGGAGGTACATCATCCTCATGACATATGTCATCTTGCAAATAGAGGGAACATACTTTGTCAACCTATCACCCAGCCTATGATGGCTTCTTCATCTGGTGGAATTCCTGCTAGTTATACATGAACTAGTAATTAGGTGGCCTGCTCATACTTCTACTTCTCCTCTAGTGTTGATGTGAACCAAACAGTATTCTGCCACTTCTACATAAACAATGCTCATCATGTAATATCTTCATCCTAGTTGTATGAAACACCATATCAACAACCCTTTTTCAGAGTGGTCACATTACTACACATCAAACATATCTGTACATGTCAGTTCTTCCTTCTGCATGAAGATGGTCACCTGGTTGTCACCAATGACAACACATCAACTCTTCTCCCATATCGATCCATCTTCTATTTCAGTTGTCATCAAACTGTTAGACACAATGCACCACTGAGAGGGGGAGGGGGTGAATCAATGGTTCTCAAAACTTTTCTTTTTAGCTTTCCTTTGAGGGTGACACCAGTTTGTGAATCAAGCACAAAGTAGATTTACTGATTAGTACTGAAACTAACTCAAATATACACACACACACAAGGAGACATCACATAACACTAGTATATACAAGGAAAACCCAAAGTGGGAAAAACCTCGATGAGCCATGTTGCTGGAGTCTACTGCTCCAATCCAACCTTACGGTAAAACACAGTTACACAGTTTGGAGCACCAACCCAAGGAGCTACAACCCAAAGGAGCACCAACCCATGCACTGAGCTACAACTCAGTGTTCATAATGCAAACTTCAAATACCTAAGTTATTATCATGTTACAAGTGAATCTTGAAACCTTATTAAAAGTCTCACTCTATCAGTGAAGTACTTCTCTCCTATACTGACTCACTCTTCTTCCTGCTCTGCACCTGTTGCAACTCTGCTAGGTTTGCACCTCACTCTCTGCACATCACCGGTTTCACACTCTGTTGGTGTAGTCACTACCAGTTCTTCTCTCCAACCGGTTGAAAGCTTCAACCAGGTTCACTCTCCCTCTCTTGTCTTTACTTGCAAAAGTCTATAGCTTCGCAATAATACAATATTCTCTCTATTCAGCAACAACAAACAATCTCTTAGGCCTTTTTACTTATAGCCCATATTTCCCACCAAACGCCAATTCAAAACTCAAGCGGTTAGGGTTTCTTCACCATATTTGAGACATACCAAATCCAATCAGATCTTGCAAGATCAGATCTTTCTAACATATGAATGCATATCTTCGCCATAGTCATGTTTCCTCGATCACACCCTTTAATCCTGGTGTTTTTATTTTTACCTTCTTGGAAAATCCTTCGGTTAGTCACAAGAGATCTGTCAGGTTGTTTCCTTCATCGCCTCAATCTTCTCAATCTCTTAGCTGGCTCGTCGTTGTCTTTCAGACCTCGAGCCTCAAACCCCTACAATCCTTCTGCAACATGTCCCGTGATTTGAGTGACTTTTCATTAAAGCTGACCAACCCCTGCAACAACCCCATCATTGTACTTTCTATCTTTATCCAATCGTGGGTTTTCCATGTTGACTCCATGTCGACTATCTGCCAGCCCGACACTTCAAGTCGGTCCAAGTAGGATCACCGACTAATCACCTTACTGGTTCCTCACTTCGGCCGGTTTTCTAACCCTTTCGATCTCAACCATTCTACCAGTTACTTTGTCATATCTGCTCTCATCTTGAGTTGTTGATGGAACTCTCAAACCGGTTTCCAGACTAGTAAGTCCTAAGTATGCTCAATTCCACATATGGGAAATCTTCTGCAACAACACCTTGCATATATAACAGATGGACTCATATACCGGTTACCACTCTTGATGACATCATCTCATTAACCTTCACAAGACTCCTATCATCTTTCAAAGAGATTAGATTCCTATACTTACATTTACACATCCTTTCTTCCTGATCAAGGATGTTCCTTCCTCTACCAGTTTGTTAGGGTGACAAACACTTCAGACTTCCTCTGACTCTTCTCAAGATGACTGCAACTTCTTTTAGTGGGATTCCTATTGTTTTGCAACCTCATAGCATATCGGTTCATTCTTCTCTTCCAATGTTGAAGTGATTCAGATAACATTTAGCCTCTTCATCCCAAGTAACCACTCACAACACTTCTCCATCTCTTCACATAAGTTAGGCACTAGCTTGTGTATTGATGGCCACTAAGGTCATCTTCCTTATCTTTACCGGTGTTCAGCAACACAAGGTGATATCCAAGATATCACATCCTGTACTCCTTCATAACAGTGTCGCACATACATCTCTTCTACTAGTAATCATCCCATACCGGTAACATCCTATACCGGTTGACATCAATGACAACAAAATGTCAATATTTCTTTCAAGAGAAAACAGTATACATCTGATGGATTGCTAGATCTTGTGTATACTAAGCTATGTGGACCTACAAATTTTATAAGTGTGCAGGGTGATAGATATTTTATGTTGCTAATTGATGATTATTCTAGGATTATGTGGGTTGTCTTTTTTAAGGAGAAATCAAAAGCATTTGATAAATTCAAGATATTCAAAGTTAAGGTTGAGACCAAGTCTGGATTGAAGGTGAAGTGTCTAAGATTTGATAGAGGTGGATAATTTTGTTCCAGTTATTTCAATTTATTTTGTGAGAAGCATGAGATTAGAAGACAATTGTCTGCTCCTAGAACCCCTCGGTAGAATGGAGTTATTGAGAGGAAGGACAAAATTGTTTTGGATGTTGCAAGGACAATGTTGATTGAAGAAAATTTTCTGAAGATCTACTAGAGAGAAGCCAAATTAGCACTGTTGTTTACACATTTTGCAAAGTTCACATCAAAGGAGATACCAGTAAGACCCCTTATGATCTTTGGTTTGGTCATGATCCTACTGTGAGATATTTCAGAGTATTTGGTAGAAAATATTATATCAAAAGAGATGAGGATATAGGAAAGTTTGATGCTAGAAATGATGAAGGAATTTTCTTAGGATATTCAACAAAGAGAAAGGCCTACCCATTCTATAATAAGAGACTATGAAAGATAGTAGAAAGTTCATATGTGAAGGTGGATGAGAACCTTGGGAAAGAGATTAGAGCATGTGGTTATGATGATGGACAGCATATTGGTTTAGCCCCTATTCAGCCTAAAGAGCCTAAGCAGAATGATCTGGTAGAGTCTGTGAATCCGGATGTTGTTGGTGAAGGAGTGTAGGAACCTAAGAATTAGAACAATCAAAAAACTCTGAGGTATGTAAGACTGAATCATTCTGAAAAATCAGATTTTTGGTGATAAGAATAAAGGTGTGATGACTAGAACAAGGCTAGTTGCTAAAGTAGTATGCTTGATTTCCAAAGTTGAACCTAAAGATGTTGTTGAAGCCTGTAAAGATGACATTTGAATTAGAGCTATTAAAGAAGAACTAGATTAGATTGAGAAGAATCATACTTGGGAACTTGTGCCTAGACCTAAGGATAAGAATGTTATTGGTACTAAATGGGTATTCAAAAATAAATTGAATGAAGCTGATGAAGTTGTCAGAAATAAAGCTAGATTGGTCTGCAAAGGATATTCACAACAAGAAAGGATTGATTATGAGGAGACTTTTTCTCCAGTTGCCAAACTTGAAGTTGTTAGACTGTTTCTTTCTTATGCTGCTTATAAAGATTTCAAGGTATATCAGATGGATGTCAAATCTGCCTTTATGAATGGTGATCTTGAGGAAGAAGTTTACATTGAGAAACCTGATGGATTTTCATTATCAGATGATGGAAACATGGTACGTAAACAGAAGAAATCCCTTTATGGATTGAAACAAATTCCTAGAACTTGGTATGCTAGACTAGATAAATATTTTTTGAAACTAGGATTTATAAAGGTGTTGCTGACAGTAATCTATACTTTAAGATAAAAAGTGATAATATCCAGATTGTTGAAGTCTGTGTTGATGATATAATCTTTTGTGGTGATGATAACTTGAGCATGAAGTTTGTCAGTGATATGCAGAAAGAATTTGAGATGTCTATGGTTGGTGAGATGAAATTTTTCTTAGGTTTGCAGATTGCACAGACTGGACAAATTTATATTCATATCTCAAACTAAGTATGTGAAGGAATTGTTGAAGAATTTTGGGTTAGATGAATCTAAACCGGTTGGAACTCCTATGGTGGTTGGTTGTAATTTTTTTAAGAATGATGAATCTCCTAAAGCAAATCAGAGTTTGTACAGATCTATGGTTGGTGGACTATTGTATCTTACTCAGACTAGGTCGAACATTATGCAATTTGTGTGTATGGCTGCTAGATATCAAGTTGATCTAAAAGAGAGTCATGTCACTGTTGTGAAGAGGATATTCAGATACTTGAAGGGAATTGTGGACTATGTATTATGGTATCTGAGGAATGATGATTTCATGCTTTGTGCCTACACTGATGCTAATTGGTCTGGTGATGTTAATGATCAGAAGAGCACTACTGGTGGAGAATTCTTTTTAGGTAAGAAGTTGGTTTCATGGGATATCAAGAAACAAGATTCAGTGTCCTTAGCTACTGCTAGTAATTGTACTCAAATAGTTTGGATGAAGCAAATGTTGAAGGATATCAGAATTATTTATGATGAGCCTACAATTATATACTGTGATAATTCTAATGCTATTAACATGTCAAAGAATCTGGTGCAACATTCAAAGACCAAGCATGCATCAATCAAATATCATTACTTGAGAGAGCAAGTCAGTGAAGAGAACATGAAGCTCGAGTATGTATCTACAAAGGAAGAAATAGCTGATATTTTCACTACACCTTTGCCTATAGATAAATTTGTCTACTTGAGAGACAAGTTGGGGGTATCTATCCCTCCTAATGAGAACTAGATGCATTGATTTTCATCAATCCGGTGGATTTCAGAGCCTTATCCTTTTATCTGGATTGGTGAGTTGGTGATGCTCCTCTAGTGGAGTAGTTTGTTGATCTGGTTATGTATTTTTGGTGGAGAGAGATTTATGTTTCTATCTTTGGGGAGAAAGATTCTGGTTATCTTTTTTAGACCTTTGGCATTGTTGACAAAGGGGGAGAGAGATCATGTGAAAAACAACTTTATCTATCTTGATCTTAGGAGGAGTTTGCTAGAGATATCTTCTTTCTTTGCATTGATTGTGTTTCACATTCATATGTTGTCATCAATGCCAAAGGGGGAGATTGTTGGATATTATTGGTCATTGTTGCTGCTATGATGTATTGTTGTTATTGATTTCAACATATTCCTATGATTTGCTCCAGTGATTGTAGATTAGGAAGATCTTATGATCTGGTTTCTAGTGTTGGTTTGTTGATCACTGTTTTGTAGAGTCTAGTATATCCTCCAATATATTTTGGTGTGATCAGAGCTTATGCTGAGATTTTGGGATATTATTTGGGATGATCTTGTGTATCTTCATTATAGATGGATCATGATTTGGTTCTCTACAAGTTATCTTTCTTCATGGAAGTTGTCGATTGGTTGTGTTCTTGAGCTTTCAGACGTTGACCGATGAAGATTTGAAAAGTAGTGTTGGTACAATTGTTCTGGATGATTCTAGCATGTTTGTTGGTATTTCTTAGTCATGTCGTATTTGTTTTGGTGATCCACATTGATCGTTGTGCAAGTTTTTGGTGGTTTCTATCAATCGGTGATCATTTTTCATGTTATGCAGTTTTCCTAGTGGTGTGGCATGTTGTGGTTGATCTTGGCATGGTTTCTAGTGGAGTTGTGCATTTGGGAATTTCGTTTAGGACCATGCTATGCTATGTAAACCATTATATTGGTCCATTGATTGATCTTTGTATCGTTTGATGTAATTTTGTAATTGAGGGTTGAGGGTTTAGCCAACCTTGTTGTCAAGGTTGATGAGTTGAATATATAGGTGGTATAGTCATGTAATTTGGGTGTTGATGTTGTCTCTACATTATCAGAGAGAGGCTTGTGTGCAAACAAGTGATTTATCCTTTGGTGTTTAGTTTGTGTTGCAAGGAAGACATCTGTGCTTAACCGGAACTATAATCATGCATTTGGAGATGCTATTCTTTTAGTTCATTTCTTCTGGATTGTAGTCTGAATCTTATTGTAATTCAATGAGATTTTCGTGAGGGTTGTAGCCTTTTGGGCCATTATATTTGAGCTGTGAGCTCTAGGAAGTGTGCCTGAATGCATGTACATTCCCATTGTAATATTTTCACATACTATTGTAGAGTATCATCTTACTGTGGGTAGGTTCCCACCGTGGTTTTTCCCTTGACTAGTTTTTTCACGTCAAAATCTTGGTGTTGTGTGTTGTGTTGTTAATTTGCTTATCTGTCTTATTACTGAATTTTATCACATCTATTTTGGTGGTTAAGTTTGTTAATCCAATGAAGACTGATTCACCCCCCCCTCTCAGTCTTCTGTCTTGATTGTTGCTAACAATAAGTTCAAAAGGAATTCAATGCAAAGACACTTTGGAATTTGAAAAGGATGATCGCCAAAGATAGAGCCACATTAGGAGAATGTATGAAGAGCTTGCAAGATGCATTATATGAAGGTGTGAACTTGTATAAATCATGTCTATCCTTGAACAAGTTCATTGCAGATATTGAGATGAAGTCTAAGGTGTATGAGAATGAGCTTCAATGCATATCTCAATTAATTTATTCCCTATCAACACCATTGAGCAATCATGAGAATCAAGTAATATCTCTACTTGAGAAAATCATAAGCCTGAACCATGATTGGGAGAGAATAATTGGGAGAGTTGGTGAAGTTAGGAGTCTCTTTACTCCTGAGCTAGACATTATGTTCAATGCTCTCAAAGATACTCAAAATTCTATGGCAACGGTGACCCAGATGATGTAAAGGCTTCAAAGGCACAATCTTACTTGTTTAGTGGGTTCCTAACCATGTTGGAGAATCTATAGAAATAGCCACTTGAACTCATTGAAGAATTCCTATGATGATATCTTCAAATTTTTGTGAGTATGTACATATGTAGGTAGCATTTTTTATTTTTGGGTCCATAACTTTGTCATTGATATCAAAGGGGAAGAATAGACAAATGAAAAATGTTGATCTTAGGGGGATATCATTGATTCTTTGGAAGTTCAACAGTTAGATTTTCTCTTGCAATGTATATCTTGGTATTGGTTTGATACTTAGTCATTTTTCATTGAGTGTTGCCATCAATGCCAAAGGGGGAGATTGTTGGCAAGACACACTCCATTGATGATCAAATGTTATCATTGATGGAAACTTGAGCTAGATATCCAATCCACAATTCTTGATCGAGGTCAGGTGAGAAGAACAGGTCATTCGACAAAATGTACAGTGTTGTGGTTGGTGATTCAGTTGTGTTGAGTATTTGTTGTTGCAGATCTCATTAAAATATTATGGTCATGTAATATGCATTATTATAGGTGTGTAGCATCCGGTGATAAGTTTTGAGTAATTTGGAAGATCTGGTAGATAGTTTTTTGGTAGAATAGTGTTCATTGATTGTAGCGTGTAAAGATTTTGTGTGTCAATCTTGTGGAGTGATTTTGGCGGTCATTTGCATGTTTGAGGTTGTTGAGATGACATATGGGAAGTGTGTGGACATTTTGTTTTGGTCCTCTTGATTGTTTTGATTGCATTTGAGACGACTTGGTTAACATGTTTCATTTGTGTGTTATGCGGTTTTTGGGCTGACATGAAATTGATCTAATTTGTTGATGTAGATATAATCTATTGATAGATGATTGTGTGTGAAGTGTGTATGAGCAATTGTGTGCAGTTTCACATGCGCAATTGGAAGATTGGTGCTCTGGTACTCTAGTATATAGCAGAATATTAGAATAGAGCAGAATAGCAAAGCAGAGTGTGATCATATATTTTGTTCTTAATCGGAACTATACTTAGGCATTTGTTGATGCTATCAAATAGTTCAAAACCTCTTGTATCTTTCATAATCATTTTGTAAGGTAGTGATCCTTTTGGGTTGTAGCCCTTACTTGTAATTGAGCAGTGAGCCTGAATGCATGTGCATCCCCTTATGTAATATTTTTATACTTCTAACAAAGTATATTAATATTGTGGGTTTGAATACCACCGTGGTTTTTTCCTTAATTGGGTTTCCATGTAAAAATCTTGGTGTTATGGTGTTGCTGATCTTGGCTTTATTTTTTTTGCACTTTACTTTTCTTTATTTGCATTAGGTGGTTGAAAGATCATATTATTAAAGTTAAAATTTGTTGAACACTGATTCACCCCCCTCCCCCCCACTCTCAGTGTTCCCTTGACTTCAACAAGAGAGCTCTGACTTTAGATACCTCTTTTGATAATGAATCTTTTTATAATAAGGGAACTCGTGTTTAAACAAAATATATATAAATAAGTGTTACTAAAGATACGCTTCATGAAATAGAAGAAAGTAAATCTTAATTGTGATACTTGGTATGTATAGTGGCTTGTATTACTTTAAAGGTTAGATGTATAGCATGAGAAATGTTTGTTAATCTATAATTATTATTTTGGTACTTGTTTATGTATGATAGAATATACTCAACCATTGCTTAAGAACTTATAGATTATGTTTAAGTATATAGATTATAGAAGAAGATTAGTTTGTATATGTTTCTTTTATTAGCATTAAGAGTGATTATACTTTAGATATGGTCAAACTAGGATGCAAAATATTTTACCCAGGATTGAATTAGAGGAAAGTATAGAAGAATAACGTAATGCCAAGAAATACTTTAGTATTGATAACAAGTTTTTAAAATAGAAAATAAAAGTATATTATATTAGGACCCCAATGTTAAGGATCCTTACATTTAGGATTTAGTATTTGAGAAATAACTTTTATTTGGTAGTGTGGGTGTTAAACTAGATATATGGAAATATGTTTTTAGAATTATAAGAAATGGAATATTTATAAGATTCATATATATAGAAAAGAGTCTAATTTTGGGGGGTTGTTTCACAAACTATTAAAACTCATTAAGATAGATTTCTCTTGAACTCATATTAAATAATTTGGATCAAAATTTGAATAATAATGAGATAAGCTATATCAAGGTAGTGTATGATGAAGCATTTCCTATTTTGTGTGATAATACAAGTTCTAGTAATATTTTAAAGACTCCAATAATGCATTCAAGGGCTAAAGATATAGCAATCCAGTATCATTTTTTAAGAGAGAGAGTTGTAGAGAAGGAAGTCAGACTGGAGTATATACGTACTAAGGAATAGATTGCAGATACCTTTACTAAGGCATTGGAAAAGGATACATTTGAGTATCTTCGACCTAAGTTGTTGCAAATGTGAAGATGTTTGATGTGTCAATGTGGTTGTCATTGATGTCAGCATACTAATTATGTGTTTTCATTGTTTGGTTTTGCTCTGCATTGTTGATATGTTGTAGATGTGTTCATGATATGTTTATATGTTGTTGGATATTAGCTTGAAATATTTCTCTCATGTTTTGGAGGTCCGAAAGTTGTGTTCTGAAAGTCTATGCAATAATGATTTTCTCTAGCAAAAGTTGCAATGCTCTACATTTCTCTGCATTTCCAGTTTTGTTGATGAGATTTCATATTTATGTCATTCATGTGTCTATCTTTGATTTTCTGATTCATCTCATGTTGGTATGCTCTAGAGTTGTGGTTTTGGATATGATCAATTCAAGTCTACATATTTTGCTCTGATGATTGGGGCATTTGGATAACATGTTGTTGCATCATGGTGTGGTCCACTTCTCATTCCTTCCCACTAAAAGAGACTTACAGAAGACCTATTTTGAATTTGTTTCCTTATCTCCTTGGTCAACATGAAAATTCTATTGCAAAGATCAATATAAATGAAGAATGATTGCAATGAGGAATATATAGAAAAAGTTAGAAAGATATAAAGGAATTGGATTGAAAAGAATATTCATCTCTTGTTGGTTTGTGTGAAGTTATGTTTGGTTGCAGATGATCAGTATGGTTGTTTGTTGGTGTTGTTTGGTATTGGTGGCAGTGAGCCTAAGGTTTCTTTCGACAAGTCAGTTGTGTGCTTCAGTGGTGGATTGTTTCTTTCTTTCTTCTTCTTCTAGGCAGTGAGCCCTTCTTTCTTTTTCTAATGGTTTTAGCTGAACAATGAGCCCACATGTAGTGAGCATTTCTAGCAGTGAGCCATATTATAAAAATGACCTTAGTTGTTGTCACCCTAACAAGTGTTTTTATATTGAGAACTAACATTCATCGTAGTTTCTCCCTTCTTGGGTTTTCCACATTGTTAGCACTCCCACAATTTTCCATTTAGAATGTTCAAGCTTGTGGGTTGCCTTATGGTGTCTCTATTCTTTCGAGTCTTTTGTACCTCTTTGTTTCAAACCTAAGTCGTTGACCTCTTAAAACAGTTCAATTGGTTCAAGGATCAAGGTGCGTTTTAGGTAAATGTCTTTAGCAGCCTTTATCTCCACCAAAGCAAGCATGTTATTATTATGTGTATTGAACTTTGAACCCATGAACCTTTTTGGTTCAAGGTCCAAAACATCTTTTTGTTAGTCGCGGCTATGTAATGTCATTTAACGAGCCGGAGTCAATATGATTTCAGTCATCTTTGAACTTTGAACCTTGAACCAATTATCTCTTCGGTTCAAACAGTTCAACGGTTCAAGGTTCAAAGTTCTTGCTTGTTAGTCATGGTTATTGCTCGTTCCCGGCATTGTTTTGAGCCACCAGTTCACTTTTGTTCTTCCCAGATGAACTTGAACCTTTGAACTCTTTATAAACTAGTTCAAGGTTCAAAAGGTTCACTTCAAGCCGATCTTAAAGACTTTATGAACACTAAAAGCGGCGTGGCAAGAAGGAATATTCTCAACATCTAACAATTTAAAATTCTAAATCTGGAAAGTAATCATGAATACATTAACTATTTGTGTGGAATTAATGGGCAATTAAGAAGGTGTCATATTTTCAGTCATTTCACTATCACCTCACATGCTTAAGTGAATCATTATGAAGCGTGTGTGGTTTTCTCGATTTTTTCCCGTCTGTTTAGAAGGATATATGAATTCATCTCCATATTTGTAAGGGTTGCAGCTACTATAATTGAGAAAATTGGAGGTGCCAAAGGTAAATTCGTCTCTACTTTCCTGAGAAGGTTTTCAGATTCATTGTGGTAACGGGTAAGTTCAGACGATTCCCCTATGTTGTATTTCTTTAGTTATGAGGATTTATCAGTATAGGAAGAAAATATTTAGCTTGTTGGAGTAGAATTCTACCCTGTTTTAGAATTGCTTGATTAAAAGTATAGATAGGCAGTATGAGGCCAGTATTACCGAAGTTTGACCGGATGTCATTTTTAGTGAGCATATTACCAAAACTAGATGATATTTCCTTGGCTCATGCCAATCTAGGGGATTTCTTAGAAAGAACCAAGAACCCTCAACCTCATTCAATAATGGAGAAAATAGTGATAAGTGGTCTCATTGAAGCCACTGCATTTCCAGTTGCTACACCATATCGATATTTGGTGATAGCTTGCATGAATAGGTATGATGCAGAGAATAGATGCATAAGAACTAGTAATGGTGAGCTTCTAGTTGGTATCAATAGGGAAACAGTAATGGCAGCGATAGGAATCTCACACAAGGAATCATATGAGGATTGGTCTATTGGGACCTCATACACCTTCTTCTTAGATTAAAAATGTGTGTATAGAAGTGTAATTGCAATAAACTGGATCCTTAGAGTTCAAAAAGGAGGATCATGGTTGCCAAAGCCCCTGATTAGAGAGCACTTCATCACATAAGTGCAAGACATTGTTATACTACTAAATAGGCTAAAAGGGAACTCACACTCCTTTTACTGGGAATATTGGATGTATTTTTACATTCAGGTGGTGTTATCCGGTGACAAATATCTTGATTGGGCCCAGGTAATTGCAGAGAGACTCCATGAAGGTTTGAATAACTTTGTGGGTATGTCTAGTTTTTATATGTCCTCTTATCTTTTCTACATACTAGATTGTATGAGAGATTGGTCTAGTTTTCTCAATGAACCATGGGTGGATGGCATGAAGGTTTATGATTACTACCCTTTGTTATAGCAGCAGAAACATGTTGAACATATTCCCAGATGGAATGGTGTCTTCATAGGGAGACTTTCTTTTGAACTATAGGTCTATGTGAATAAGACAATGTCAAATGAACCATTCAAGCTACCAAGGTATGCCTTTAATAGCTATGTACTTATAGAGGTGAGCAGGCAACTAGCTCATATTGATAAAAGGTTGGGGGCAAAAGGCGAATCTGGAGTTGCCTTTCCTATTGAACTTGGATACTATAGTTGTAAGTCCGTACTCAATAATTTAAATTTGGAATTGGAATTTAAGAGGATGAACCTACAGCCCTATGTTGCTAGACGTAGGTTTGATAGCAGAGGTTATGCCATGGAAAATCTAAATGTGGATGACCACTTCCATCATGAACCCCAGTTGGAAGATTACTGGGAGAATTGCAGTGATCAATATCAGGTAAGAAGGAGATTGTGGTCAAGATTTACTCTATAGCAAATAATAACCATGAAGCTTCCTATCAATATATCTGGAGTTTAGGAGGATACAGGGGAATATATTTTGGATCCTGAATTCAATAAGGAAGTTCAAGGAAAGCCAATCCCTGATCTTGACTGGAATAAAAAGGAAGATGATAATGTTCAAGCTAAAACTTTTAATGTTGTAAGGAGAACTAAGAAGTGGTTGAGAGACCAAAAATTTAAGAAAGGATCGCTCATATAATCCCATGAAATAAGAGTTGATTCACATACTGTGACTCAACTTCCTATTTCTTCCACTAATGAAATTATTGATGTTGTAGGTAGTTCAAAGCCAATTGTTGAAAAAATCCAACCCAGGAGATCAAAAAGGTCACCATTAGCTTCTACAGCAGCTTGAGTAACTCAATCAAGGAGCAAGAAAAAGAGTAAAAAGCCAACATTGAGCCAGATTATTGTGGACCTAGATCCTAGTGAAGAGGTAGAAGTAATAATGGATCCATAGGATTTGAGTGAGCCTGCGGTACAAGAAATGGACATTGGTAAAGAAACAGAGAGTGAATTGAACCCAATAAACACTTTGGTTATTGTCAATTCACCAGATATTCATACCACTCCCCCATCTAAAGAACCTGCAAACACACTGCAATGGTTACAAGTTGTTGTTGGGAAAAAGTGCACTGTGGTTCCAATTCAATCCATATAGAAGATATGGTCAACAAGTGTCTTGGAAAGGTATCCAAGCTGAAATGACTCAAAATGCAAACAATGCTTAAGGTAGATGAAGCAACATAGACAAAGCTACTGAGGATGACTTCATAGTGGAAAAGTTTGATCTGGGGGTTGCTTCGCGAGCCGTTGATGTTAAACATTTGGAGTATTCCACGAAGAGTATGATTTCTAGATCATGGAAGGATGAGAAGGATAAAAGGGAGCTGAAGAAAATCATCACTCAAATGGCTGAGTACATCAATGCCCTTCACCATCCAAAAACTCAACCCTTGTCATAGGTGGCAGTATCATTTGATCCCAAATCACCAGCAAATCAAAAGATGTTGGATCAAGTCCAAAGAAACAGAATGGTCATGGAGATGCTCAATAAATGGCTGGATCTTATAATACAACAAGGTTCAAACTATATTATCAGTCTGATGAAAGTATATGAGGATGTTGTGACTGTGAGCAAGGAATTGGAATTAGAGGTTGTTGCCTGGGAGAAGGAAAGGACCAAATGTGTGGTAGTTCTTGCACAGATGAATGATATACAAAAATTTGGTGTGATGAAGTTCTTGGCTGAAAAACCTATGGAAAGCCTGGATGATAATGTATTATATGTGTCAAGGAAAAATGTGGAGTGGCGTAATTCAGTTATCAAACAAGGCCACAAAGACTCCACTAAACTGCTTAAAGGATTGACAAATTTAATTGATACAATGCAAAAGGATCTCAAATGCATTGACATCCAGCTTATGAAAGATGTGCCCAGACAATTGAAGCTGCCACAGATATGACAAAAATCTTCCAAGAAAGGATACAGTTGATTCGGAAGACAAAATTCTTGACTACGGATGATTTCTCAAAAGTAACCAAAATTGAGTCAATTCTCACGGTTTGTTCCGATCATCTGGAAACGCACAAGGAAAGGGTGACACAAGTAAATATGGACAAGGAGGTTTAGAAGCAACAAATCTAGCATATTGGAATCCCCTACTTTGAGGTCGTCCTAAACTTCTTGGTGGCACATTTAGAGTGGCGTGGTGTGCATAGTTATGTGGCAAAGCAGGATAAACCAGTGGCTTCCTTTGCCACGGTGGAGTCATGATCTATTTGGGGATGATCTGTTAGCCTTTGTGTGGTTGTTATTTTAGTTTCTCTTGTTTTTAGGAAAATGGTTTCTTTAACCTATGGTTAAAGTGAATTTTTAATGATTATGTAACAAACTATAAGCCTAGAGGCTATTTAAACAAGGAAGTAAGTTTATGTTAAGGTCCGAAAAACTATGATTTTTAAAGGAACAAATAATATATGTTTTCTATGAATTTCTTAAAACTAGAATGACTGGTTTAGCAATGAAATGTTATGGTGTGCAGTCTTTGAATCTATGTGTTTGAGGATTGGTGATCTTTCTTGAGAAATCAACTAATGTGCATGATATCATTTTGTTATCAGTTATTCCTATGTTTTTTGGATTCATTGTTACCATTATTTGCAAGTAAAATTCATTGTGGATTGAGTTGTGTTGATCCCCCTTGTCCTGTGATACATGAGAGAGAATCAATCAGAGTTCATAATGCTATGCATTTTCTTTTTCTCTGAATTTATGGAATGAACATGTGTGAAAATCAGAGTTTGTGAGCTCTTATTTGATCTTCAGAATATTCTTTTTGTTTTATTTTAAAAGCATTCCTTTGTGTTGATAGATGAATGCTAAAGCCTTTCCATGCTTTATGGTTAAAAGTGTCTTCATTTCAAAGTTTTCTACATAAAATTCATTGCAAATCATATGAGGAGCTGCCCTCTAATGCATAGGATGGATTTTTAATTGGTTCATCCAACTGTTGGTTTATTTGTTTCCATTCATAAAGGGGTGTACAAGAGTCATATTATTATTCAAAGAAAGCAAACATTATAATCTGAAGAAAGGGACAAATCTGTTAACCAATAGATTTTTAACAACTCTGTTGGGGAGTCAAATCACAAGACTGGTTGCCTAGTTGCAAGATTGGAGTCAAGAAGATATACTAGGTCCCAAATATAGGAAGGGATAGTTGATTCTATTTTTCAAGATTTGTAGAACCTGAATTTTCAACCCACTTTTTCACCTCAAATATGAGCAAGAAGTAGGCATCCTTCCCCATCTCCTTCACTTCTTGTATCCTCACTCTATCAAGCTCTAACCTTGCATGGTATTGCTTTACCAAATATAATCAAACCTGACTCCACTCAATATCATCTTTCCAATGGCAGTAAATAACCCTTGGGGAGCCACGGTAGGTCCACTGAACTTAGGTTTAAATTTGAATCCCCTACCCAAAGGTGCGAGAGATCACTTGCCAAAATTTAGTGGTGATGGGAAAACCACTATTGATGAACACTCTAATGTGTTCAATGTTGCTTGTGGGATAATAGTTGTTCAACATGAGGATGTTGTCATGAGACTATTTGTACAAACACTGATTGGAGTAGCAGTAGATTGGTTCTATCACTTGCCAAACAGTGTGATAATAAATTGGCAGGATTTGAAAATGAGGTTTGAGACAAGATTCAAAGTGGCTAAAGATGAACACTCTCTTTTGGCTCAATTGGCCCAGTTAAAGAAAGAGATTACGGATTCTATGAGGTATTTTGTAGAAAAATTTGATAAGATTGTACATAAAATTCCAGTCAATCAAAAACCCTCGGATGACAATCTGAAGTATTTTTTTATAAATTTCATGCCTTCAGAGATAGGTTTCTTGATTTGTAGGCAAAGAGTTGCAAACCTAGGTGCTGCCAAAACACTTACCATTGAGTTGGAAGATGATCTGATCACTGTAGGGAAATGGAAAAGATAAGTACAGATACCCAATGCTCAACCTTTTACTTCTTCAGACCCTGTGATCTAGAGGTTGATGAATGATGTAATAACTCTTAAAAGACAATTACCTAAAGCCAGTACATCATACTCATCCCCTTATCAAGACATACCTATGAGGAATACAAATTAGTGTTTGGGCATTGGAAACAAATCTTTGCAATTACCCCCTACCCAACAAAGATTGGCAATTGAGGCACCACCACCTAAGGGGAGTATGTGTGTTTTTCATCTCACCAATGAACATGATGGCATTTCTTGTCCTAAGATGGTGTGTTACACGTAATTGATGAATTCAAAAGAGATCTCAAATGAGTGGAGTGAAGAGGAATCTTTAAAGCAACTTGGCAACTCTGAAATCCACTTCCTAGAGTATGAGTCATATTCAAAAAGAGGAGGTGACATTTTGGTTACTTTAGAAGATCCTTCATGTGTTGTGCTCACAAGAAATCAACAAAATGTAAAACCTTCAGGCGCTTCTTCATCTTCTGCTATGAATTTTAAAGGTAAGGAAATTGTTTCAAAATTTCATAACAATGATCAAAAACCTCAAGAGTCCCCATTGGTAAGGTCTTTTGAAAAGGAAATTTCATTTGATATTGTAGAATTTTGCAAATCCTCCCAAATTCAAATTACACCTGTTGAGTATCTTAAGTTAAATCCCAAATAAATGGATAGACTCGTTTAGTTTGTAAAAGAAAATAATGTGTTACAAGCTAATAGAACACAACAGTCAGTAAATGCCACATTGTCTTCCTACAGTGATGTATCAGCTTACCCTGTTTCTCATGAAAGGACCCCTGAAATAACTACCCTCCAAACAGATGATACTTTGTCTTCCCTTGAGTTAAAACTTGAGCCCTTTTATATATCATTGTTTATAAATGGTCATAAATTAAATAACTGTATCATAGATTCAGGTGCATTAGATAATATAATACCCTCTGCAGTAGCTAAAGCATTGGGGTTATCGTTGACGAAAACTTTTGGCAAATGTTATTCTATGGACTCTAAACGAATTCCCCTGTTGGGACAAATTAAGGATGCTCAATTAGTTCTTTCCGCCCACCCAAATAAAAGAATCAAGCTGACTATTCTAATATCTGACATCCCAGCCAACTATGGCATGTTGCTAAGTCGTACATTTTGTAGAGACTTAGGAGGTGAGATTAAAATGGATTGGTCTCAAGCCACAATTCCTGTAGGAAAGTAGCAAGTCATTTTGCAACCTGAACCAAAGTCTAAATTCACTGCTTTTCCGTCTAATGATCCAAGGGCCCAAATTCTATATCATGAATCTCAATTTGGAAACTACATGATTTTGTTTGATAAAGAGGTAGTGGGAGGCCTATCACAGCCAAAGGGAGAAGAAAGTTTGTGGTTAATGGAGTTTGATGGAATTTGTGCAGCGTCAGGTTCAGGCACAAGGGTAGTGTTAATTTCTCCTTCAGGTACTCATATCCCTTTTTCTTTTAAATTAGAGTTTAAGAACACAAACAATACGACTGAGTATGAGGCTTTGTTATTGGGTTTAGCTGAAGCCAAGAAACTGGGAGTAAAACTTCTGCGAGTCAAAGGAGATGCTGAGTTGATTGTAAAATGGGTCAGAGGGTTGTTTAATGTAAAAAATGAAAGGCTGAAACACTACCAAAATAGAGTTTGGGATGAAATCAAATATTTTGATGCATTTTCCATTGAGGCTATTCCTAGAGAACAAAATTCAAAAGCATATTCATTAGCCGTGTCAGCTTCCTTATTGATTCTTCATCCTGAATTTGTTGATGATACTTACTAAGTAGAGTTAATATATTGGCCTAGTGTTCTTGATAACTCTGAATTCTGGAAAGTGTTTGAAAATGATAAAGAAATTATTGATTTTATGCAATGTGTAGAAACATTTGTTGCTACATATTTTGAAGGTTCAGATGCAGAGTGTAAGGAGTTTTCACCAAAATGGGCCAAGGAGTTGACTGATGGAGTAATGCAATTAAAAGGGAACAAGATTCCTAAAGGTTAGTTTCATTAGAATGTCTATTTGTTCGTCATGATGCATACAAGAAAAGAAAAGGTGATAAGTCTCTTGAGGTTGAAGATGTTGGAGGTTATGAAAGGATTAACATTGGCACTGAAGAAGACCCCAAATATATCAATCTGGGAAAATGTTGCATACCCGTAGAGAAAGAGAGGTTCATTAGTCTCTTGCTAGAGTTCAAATATGTATTCGCTTGGTGTTATGGTGATCTAAAGAATTTCAGAGACAAAAAATTTTAGCATCAAATTCCCCTGAAACCTAGAGTAAGTCCTTTTCGAAAAAAGCTTAGAAGTTTCAATCCTAAAGTAGCTGAAGCCATATTTTAGGAGGTAGATAAAATGTTAAAGGCTAGGATTATATACCTCATCCACCATTCTACATGGATAGCCAACATTGTTCTTGTTCGGAAGAAAAATGGAGAAATAAGGATCTATGTATATTTTAGAAATCTGAATCAAGCTAGCCTAAAAGACAATTACCCGTTGCCTGCTATGGACCATATTTTGCAAACAGTTTCAGGTTCCAAAATGATTTCCATGCTTGATGGCTTTTTGAGTTATAATCATATCAGTGTTCTATAAAGTGATCAACATAAGACTGCCTTTATTACTCCTTGGGGTACTTTTTCTTATAATAGAATGTCATTTGGTTTAATCAATGCAGGGGTGACATTTCAGCAAGCTATGGATTTATCCTTTGGTCATTTGAAAGATAAGATAATTGTTGTGTATCTTGATGATTTAACCATCTTTTCCAAGAGAAGAAAACATCACCTAAGGGATTTGAGACAAGTGTTACAGAGGTGTCATGAGCATGGGGTGTCCCTAAATCCAAAAAAGTCAGTGTTTGGGGTGACAGAGGGTAAGTTGCTTGGCCATATTGTCTCTAAAGAAGGAGTAAGAGTAGATCCTGAAGGAGTAAAGGCAATTCAATAGCTAAGTCTACCATCAAATAGAAATGCAGTCAGATCCTTCTTTGGACAAGTAAATTTTCTAAGGAGATTCATTCTGGATTTTGCAAAGACTACTAGGTATATTGTAAATTTGATGAGTGAAAAGAAATCTTTTAAATGGAATGAGGAAGGAAAGAAAGAACTCGAATCAATAAAGAATTCTATTGGTCATGCGCCTGTTCTGGTTAATCCAGATTTTAAGAAGGACTTTGTTATCTATTGTTATGCCTCGAAGCATACTATGTCAGGGATTATGTTATAGAAGAATGAGGGTAATGAAGAAGTCCCAATATCTTTTATGAGTGTTCCCTTGAAGAAACATAAATCAAAATATTCCTTGATGGAAAAACAAGCATATGCGGTTGTGAAAGCCATAAAATAGATCAGGTACTATATTCTCCATTCTCATGCAATTGTTTATATGCCTCACTCTATAGTCAAGAGCGTATTAACACAACAAGATATAGGAATGAATAATAGAGCCTCATGGGTGTCAAAGATTCAAGAGTTAAATTTGGATGAAATGTAAATTGTTCACAGGTAAGCCGCAGCTCACAGCATTACCACTCCGACTCGTGATTGTGGATGAAGCATTCAAATAGTGGGGTTTGGATTTCATAGGTCCTTTGACGCCTACTTCAAGTGTAGGGCATACATATATACTGACAACCATAGACTATTTTACCAAATGGATTGAAGCTATTCTGGTACGGAAAACATCTTCAGAGGTTGTTTGCAACTTTCTCAAAGAGAATATCTTGGTTCGATTTGGAGTTCCACTAAAAATTGTGGTTGATAAAGCCACTAATTTCTCTTCTACTGAAATTACATTATTCTACTATGATCATGGGATATCCCTCACTCATTCTTCTGATTATCATCCTCAGGGGAACGGTCAGGCGGAATCCAGCAATAAAATCTTATAAATATTATGAAGAAATTGGTGAGTGAAAATTTCAAAGATTGGCATAAAAAATTGTTTGAATCTCTTTGGGGTGATCGTACATCACCACAAAGAGCTATTGGGATGTCACCATTTGAATTGGCATATGGTGTAGAAGCTCAGGTAGCACTTCCTCTAGAAGTTGTAGCTACCAAGTTACAGACTATCATTGAGGATGCCTATTTTCAAGGTTCTCTGGAAAAATGGATTATGCATTTGATGAGAATGTTAGGATTCCCAAAGATACTAAGAGGCGGGGTGACTCAGTATCTAACCGGTGGATGGATTTTTTAAACTTATTAAATGAATTGCATGCCAAAACAGTGTATCGATAAACCAAAAATAATGCAGTAAATAAGATCAGTAAACACAACATAGAAAGAACACCATAACACAATATTTTTAACGAGGAAACCCGGTGTGGGAAAAACCTCGGTGGGATTTGTGACCCACAATATTCGCTTACTGGCCAATAAGTGAATATTACTGATACAATAGGGGCCTGCACATGCAGGAAGGCCAACTACCTAAAGCTCACTACTTAAATACAAAAAGGGAAAATCTCACTGACTTACAAAAATGGATTTTGTAAATCCAATATCATGTAATGCTTCGGTTCAGCATCTGTTATGCCAGGTTCAGTACTGGTTTAAGCTCATACAATTTCCATAAACCTTATTCCAAAATCTGCCTTAATATTTGCATCTGCCTATTGCATTCCTTCCATGCATTTCTTGCTTCTTCTACAAATGATTTACAAGATCTCAAACTTATATGAGTCCTAATAAAATTCGCCTTGTTGGCTTACAAAAATATTTTACAATTAAATACAAAATACAATAAACAAAATCCTGTTGGCCAGGGTGTCGGTAAACATCTTTGCCACTGCCACTGCTGATGTCTGTGCCTGTCCCGGTGTCTGTCGGTACCATAGGATTGTAAGGTTGCCATCAATGAAAATACCTTCAATCACCTACAATTTCTCATTGGAGTGTGCATTTTCCAACAAAGAATTGATGAGGAAAGAGACAAGGTAGTAGATCGAATAACAGAGAATCAGATGAGGGTAAAGAAGATATTTGACAAGTGAGCTAGGCCACGGAAATTCATGCTAGGTGATCAGGTCTTGCTCTAGGATAGAAGAAGAGAACCAAAAGGAGCACATACGAAGTTTGAATCACTATGGAAGGGGCCATTTGTGATTTAGGAGGCCAAAGGTCCTAAATCTTTCAAAATTGCATATCAAGATGGTTTTGCTCTTCCTCTGACCTATAATGGCTAGGATTTGAAATTATACCAATTGTAAACAAGAGTCCCTCATGGTTTTGTACATAAATTTTGGCTTGTTTAGTTTGTAGTGTCTTTTCTGTTGTTGTGTCTGATTTGGTCTTTAAATAAAGTTTGTTTGCAAAACCAAATATCTTGGAGTTCATGTCTAGTTCCCTTACAGTCCTAGTCCCCAGTCAGAGCTAATGTTAGAACTCCCACAATTTTCCATTTAGAATGTTCAAGCTTGCGGGTTGCCTTATGGTGTCTCTATTCTTTCGGGTCTTTTGTACCTCTTCGTTTTGAACCTAAGTCGTTGAACTCTTACAAGAGTTCAATTGGTTCAAGGTTCAAGGCACATTTTAGGTAAATGTCTTTAGCGGCCTTTATCTCCACCAAAGCAAGCGCGTTATTGTTATGCATATTGAACTTTGAACCCATGAACCTTTTTGGTTCAAGGTTCAAAACGTCTTTTTGTGAGTCGCGGCTATGCAATGTTATTTAAAGAGCTTGTATCAATATGTTTTAAGCCAATTTTGAACTTTGAACCTTGAACCAATTATCTCTTCAGTTCAAACAGTTCAAAGTTCAAATTTCTTGCTTGTTAGTCATGGTTATTGCTCATTCCCAGTATTGTTTTGAGCTACCAGTTCATTGTTAATCTTCCTAGATGAACTTGAACCATTGAACTCTTTGTAAAATGGTTCAAGGTTCAAAAGGTTCACTTCAAGCTGATCCTAAAGACTTTGTTAACACTGAAAGCGGCACGGCAAGAAGGAATATTCTCGGCATGTAACAGTTTAAAATTCTAAATTTGGAAAGTAACCATGAGAACATTAACTATTTGTGCGGAAGTGATGGGCAATTAAGAAGGTGTCAGATTTTCAGCCATTTCACTATTACTTCACACGCTTATGTGAATCATTATGAAGCGTGTGTGGTTTTCTCAATTTTTTCCCGTCTGTTTAAAAGGATAAATGAATTCATCTCCATATTTGTAAGGGTTGCAGCTGCTATAATTAAGCAAATTGGAGGCGCCGAAGGTAAATTCATCTCTACTTTCCTAAGAAGGTTTCCAGATTCATGGTGGTAACGGGTAAGTTCAGATGATTCCCCTATGTTGTATTTGTTTAGTTCTAAGGATTTATCAGTATAGGAAGAAAATCTTTAGCTTGTTGGAGTAGAATTCTACCTTGTTTTAGAATTGCTTTATTAAAAGTATAGATAGGTAGTAAGATGCTGGTATTACCGAAGTTTGGTCGGACATCATGTTTAGTGAGCATATTACCAGAACTAGATGATACTTCCTTGGCTCATGCCAATCTAGGGATTTCTTAGAAAGAACCAAGAACCCTCAAGCTCGTTAATTAATGGAGAAAATAGTGAGAAGTGGTCTCATTGAAGCCGCTGCATTTCCACTTCCTGCACCATGTCCAGATTTGGTGATATCTTGCATGAATAGGTATGATGCAGAGAATAGATGCATAAGAACCAGTAATGATGAGCTGCTAGTTGGTATCAATAGGGAAACAGTAATGGCGGCAATGGGAATCCCACACAAGTAATCATAAGTTATTTTTGGTTTAAATTTATTTGACAACTGATTCACCCCCCCTCTCAGTTGTCTCTGAGACCTAACAATTGGTATCAGAGCCTAGTCCTCTTTTTGCAGAAGTTTAACAGCTTGATGAGATCCAATGTCTACTAACTATTTCAGAAAGGACAGTCCTAAACTTGATGGAACCAACTATGGGATATGGAAGATCGGGATGCAGACACATCTGAATTGCATTGGGAAGGTCATCTGGGAAGTTACAAAGAATGGCTATATTGCTTCTACTCAGAATCAGCCTAATCCACCTACCTTAGGAAACGATGAGGAAAATGATTGTAAAGTGAGAGAAGCACTTTTGAGCGCATTATCAGGTCAACAAATCATGAGATTATCAAATAGATCTACTGCTAAAGATATTTGGGACCATTTGGAAACACTGAATGAAGGAGATTCCATAGTCAAAATTGCAAAACTTGAAATCTTATGACTCAGGTATGAAAATCTAAAAATGGAAGAAGATGAAAGGATTTCTGCTTTTATCGAAAGAGTAAATGAAATTGTTTTGGGTATTAAATGTTGTGGAGGAACCTTCAGTGAAGATGAAATTATTTCAATTTTTTTAAGAGGATTGCCACCGGCATACAAAATAAAAGTTACTGCTATAAATGAGTTAAGAACAATGCCTAATACATTAGTAACTAGGGATACATTGATTGGAAAACTTTCAGCTTTTGAAATTGAGGAATTTGGTCATGTGGCTACTATAAAGACAGATTTAGCTTTTAAGGCATCAACATCATCTACACCATCATTTGATAAATCTGATTAGAAAGCCTTTTATGCAAGAGAACTTGAAGCACTATTTGCAAGAAAAATGCCTAAAGGTCCAGTTGGAAGTAAATATGAAGGTAAAGCACCCTTTAAATGTTTTAACTATAATAAGATTGGTCATATGGCTTCAAGATGCCCTGATAAACATGCTATATTAAGAGAAGAAGCTAGAAGAACATACAAGCCTAATCCTGAATATTAGAGATACAGATTTAAGAAGAATAAAGATAAATCTTGTTATCTTGCTGATGAAGGAGACACTGATGATTCTGATGAGGATCCAGTAGACAATGGATGGGTTTTTGTTGCTATAATAGAAGATCAACCAGCACCTATTGTTCAACCGGTAGAGCAGGCCCTGGTAGCTAAAGTGGAAGTTAAGGATGAATGGATCATTGATTCATGATGTTCACATCATATGACTAGTGATAAAGGTAAATTCTTGAACTTTCAGGAATATAATGGAGGTCTAGTAAGATTTGGAGATGATAAAGCATGTTTGATAAAAGGAAAAGGAACTAAATCTCTTAATGGTAAGCATAATACCGACAATGTTCACTATGTAGAAGGTTTAAAGCATAATCTTTTGAGTATTGGTCAATTAGTTGAAAAAGGGTTTCAGTTACAATTCAAGAATGGAAAATGCAAAATTATGAACAGAACTGGTTTGGAAATAGCAACCGATAATAAAAATAGAGGTAACAACTTTCATTTGAATAACAGTGAAAAGATATGCTTGATTGCACATATTGATAAAATTTGGCTATGGCATAAGAGACTCTGACATGTAAATTTTGATTGCATTGTGAAAATCAGTACAACTAAGGCAGTTAAAGATTTACCTAAGATTGTTAAACCTCATAATCCGGTATGTAAGGAATGTCAATTTGGAAAACAAGTTAGAGCATCTTTTAAAAGTATTCCAGAAAAATCCAATAATGCTCTTGACTTAATTCACACTAATTTATGTGGTCCATCTAGAACTAAAAGATTACAAGGTGATAGATATTTCATGCTAATAATTGATGACTATTCTAGAATGTGTTGGGTTACTTTTCTCAGAGAAAAATCAAAAGCACTTCGGAAATTCAAACTATTCAAAGCAATGGTAGAAAATGAAACCGGTAAGAAAATCAAATGTCTAAGATCTGATCAAGGAGGTGAATTTGCATCTAAGGAATTTAATGCATTCTGTGAAGTAAATGAAATCAGAAGACAATTATCAGCACCCCGGACACCACAGCAGAATGGAGTTGTAGAAAGTAAAAATAGAACTATCTTGGATGCACCTAGAAGTATGTTATCTAAAACAAATCTACCACATGTATATTGGAGAAAGGCAATAAGTACAGCAGTCTATACATTCAACAAATTTCACATCAAAGGTGAAACCGGTAAGACCCCTCATGAACTATGGTTTGGCATTTTTCCTACTCTTAAATATTTCAAAATATTTGGAAATAAATGCTATATTAGAAGAGATGAGTATATTGGAAAATTTGACCCTAGAAGTGATGAAGGAATATTTCTTGGTTATTCATCTAAGAGCAAACCATATAGATGTTTTAACAAAAGATTGTAGAAAATTGTTGAGAGTACAAATGTGAAAATTGATGAATAGTTTAGAGGAACCTCAACGTATATAGACTCTGAACCGACAATAGAGATACTAAAAAATGAACCTACATTGAACCCACCAGTACAAAATGAAGATCCAGTTACACCGGTATCATCTGAAAATTCCACTGTAACTGAGGAATTGCAGCAAATGAAGACACCCCACTATGTAAGATTGAACCAATCTAAAAATCAGATAATTGGGAACAAGTATCAAGGAGTTATGACAAGAGGAAGACTAACAAATGAAGAGGTATGTCTTATTTCTCAAATTGAACCATCATCAATTAATGAGGAATATGAAGATAAACACTGGATTAAAGCTATGGAAGAAGAATTAGAACAAATTGAAAAGAATAGCACATGGACATTAGTTCCCCAGCCTAAAGACAAAAATATAATTGGAACAAAATGAGTATTCAGAAACAAACTTAATGAAGATGGTAAGGTAATCAGAAATAAAGAAAGACTAGTGTGTAAGGGATATTCTCAGAAAGAAGGAATTTATTATAATGAAACCTTTGCACCGATAGCTAGAATTGAGGCAGTCAGATTATTCTTAGCTTTTGCAGCACACAAGAAATACAAAGTATATCAAATGGATATTAAATGTGCATTTCTGAATGGAGATCTTGAAGAAGAAGTTTACATTGAATAACCTGATGGATTTTCGTTGATAGATAATAAAGATATGGTTTGTAGGTTAAGGAAAGCTTTGTATGGACTGAAGCAAGCTCCAAGAGCTTGGTATGCTAGATTGGATAAATATCTTTTGAAGATTGGTTTTTCTAAAGGTAATGTTGACAGTAACTTATACTATAAAGTAACTAATGATGACATCTTGGTTATAGAAGTTTTTGTTGATGATATAATCTTTGGAGGAGAATATGGTTTATGTAAAGACTTTTCTATTGAAATGCAGCAATAATTTGAAATGTCTATGATTGGAGAGAGAAAAATATTTTTAGGATTGCAGATTTTATAGACTGATAAAGGTATATTCTTGAGTCAATCTAAGTACTTGAAGGAGTTACTAAATAAATTTGGGATGGAAAACTCTAAATTGATAAGCACACCTATGACTACAAATGATAAATTATCACTAAGGGATGAATCTACACCTGTTAATCCAACTAGGTACAAATCTATGATAGGAGGTTTACTGTATTTGACACAAACAAGACCTAACATTATGAATGCAGTATGTATTGTTTCAAGATTTCAGAGTAATCCTAGAGAAAATCATGAATCAGCAATAAAAAGGATTTTCCGGTACTTACAAGGCACTACTAATCTAGGCTTATGGTATCCTAGAGATGAAAACTTTGAATTATGTGCATACACAGATGCAAATTGGGCAGGAGATGTGGATGATAGAAAAAGCACCACCGATGGAGCATTTTTTCTTGGAAGCAAAATAATTTCTTGGTTGAGTAAGAAACAAAGTTGCACATCTTTATCAACAGCAGAATTAGAATATGTTGCAGTAGCAACTAACTGTACACAGGTATTATGGCTTAAGCAAATGTTGAAGGACATAAAAGTAAAATGCAAGGAACCTATAACTATCTTTCATGATAACACTGTAGCAATTGATATATCTAAGAATCCGGTACTACATTTTAAAACTAAACATGTTTCTATCAAACTAAATTTTGTAAAGGAGAATGTTGAAGCAAAATAAGTAAAACTAGTTTATGTGAATACTAAAGAGCAGATTGCAGACATTTTCACTAAGCCTTTGCCTAAAGAAACTTTTGAATATGATCAGCTTGGGGTCATACCCCCACTAGTAGAGACTTAGACAGTTGATGTTTGTCATCAACCGACAGAATTAACAGAGAAATCTTTCACTCTGGCTTTGATGAGGAGAGCTACTTCTCAAGGGGAGTAGTTGGTATACTGAATAAGTTGGTATTTTGTATTTGAACCTGGTTTTTGTATTAGTTTTGGCATTTGATGTCAAAGGAGGAGAGATTGATATGGAAAAACAAAAGGAAAACAAATGTTACTCTTTGGGGGAGAGATTGTTATTTTGGGAGAGATTGATTACTCTTTGTATCTAAATTTTGAATTCTGGTTATGATCTCTTTTGGGAGATTGTTGGTTTTTGGTATTTGGCATTTCTATTTTGGCACTTTGATGGTTTTTCCATCTTGTGTTTCCATCAATGCCAAACGGGGAGATTGTTGGTATTTTGGATATGTTGATATGGTTTTGTCATTGATGTCAACACTTATCAACTCTAACACTTTGGAGAACTAGCAATGATCACCGACAAGCAAGTGACTTTATGCATAGTCATCGGTATCTGGTTCATGAGCAGGATATAATGTTCACCAGCACTTAGAATGACATGGAAAACACTTGGTTATGTTGAAGACATCATTTGGACACTTTGTCTTGGAGATTTGTTCATTGGTATATTCGTATTTGCATATTTGTTGTTACTAACAAATAGGTCCAAAATAAGCACCGATAGACTTATCTATTCCAGATAAGCACATCACACTTTGGAGATGATTTATTATTGTTGTAAATGATAGTTATGATACTAAATGTTTAGTACAAATGCCAAGCTAACAAGATGAGAGGGGGGGTGAATCATACAAACTTATTCTTCAATATATTCAACAGATTCAACCTCGGTAACATATACTTCAGTAATATAACCAAAATTGCTAAACATGCAAACTTATAAGCATATAAACATCATAACATTCATAACACCAGATTTAACGTGGAAACCCAAATAGGGAAAAACCACTATGGGATTTCGGACCCACTAAGAAATATACTCTTCTAGAGTATCCTCAGTTAAAAGCAAATCCTGTTAAAGATTACAAACACATTGCTAGATGTGACCCGGTTAAGGGATTTCCCTTAGATCTGTTAGGATCTTCACCTTGTTAGAAGTGACCTTGTCAAAGGATTTCAAATACTCAATCAAAATGTCACCTTGCTAGAGGATTTACAAATAAGACTGTTAAGTCCACTTGGTTAAGAGATTTTCTGTCACTTTACAAAATAACAGTAATAAAAATATATTTGCAACTTCACATCTAAAATGCTAAAGCAGATTCTTATTTGCTCAATACAATCTAGTCATAGGACTTATCTTGTCCCTCTGTTGGGCTATCTACTTTGTTATTCAAACAGGTCTTCAAGCTTCTATGCTTGGTAATCACTATATAGCATCCATGTGCTTACACTTGCCTACATACATTGTTTATCAATAGTTCCTTATTTATAAACAATTTGCCAACCGCTTAATCTCCTTGATCACATTTCCCATGATCAATCATAGCCATCAGATCTTCAAACTTGACCAGGTTCAATATATTCTTTGATCTGAAAATGTTTTACCTCGCCTCAAAACTTGCAGTCCTTTCTTGGAACTTGTGCTAAGGTATTGCGAATCAATCTGCGATGTAGATCTTTCTGCTGATTTTCCTTTGCCATAGATTCTTTAACAAACTTCATGCACGACATACCAATCATGTAATCAATTCCATCTCATCAGCTTCCTTCATTAAATAACTTTTTAATCATTTAATGCATTCTATTACAACTCGGTTGCAACTCGATAAATACTAAACTTCACTCGGTAGACATTCTACCTTCATTAACTGATAGTGATAACCTTATGGTTTACTGACTAGGTTCCTTAGGATTTACCGACTAGGTTCTTTCCTCAGTAACGCAGTATAGTATTAACCTTACAAACAATAGCATATGTAGGATATCAAAGAACAATCTAAACATCATGATCTCATCATTTTATAACTCGGTAATAGTTGCCCATTGAATAACTTATTCCTCCCCTTATTCATCACATTCTTTCTGTGTCTTTTACCGATATCTTAACTCTCTTCAAAGCATACTTCTTAAGATATGGCAACATCATAATAAATTAGAAAATCTATTTCTTGACATCAATGACAAAATAATAATATTAAGACAGTAAACATCCTCAATTAGTTATATCCATAATTATCAACAACCTTCTCGATATCCTTATTGAAATGCCAACAATCTCCCTCTTTGGCATTGATGGCAAAACCAATTGATTTGACCTAATTGATTCAGATTGCTGTGAGATTTTGAAATGCTCTCCTCCTGTCATCAGATTTCTCCCCCATACATTAGTCTTCTCCCCTTTTCTTCAGTCTTCTCCCCCTTTGACAACAATTTTAAAAAGTAAACTAAAACATGATTTCTTCCACTGAGAAGTGAATTCCTTGCTGTTATGTGTCAACTCAGTCTCGGTTAGAGCATTTTGTCTACAATTCTTGTTAACTGTATTTGTTTCCTGCACACCTTTAGAAAACATCCTAAAGTGTGTAAATAATCATCAATCCACACATAATATTATGTAGATTCATCGAATTGATGCTTTCACCAAACTCGGTCAGTGAATAGAAGATAGGGGTAGGACCCCTAACTTGCTTCTGAGATACTCAAAAGTGTCCCTTGGCAGTGGCTTGGTGAAGATATTTTCTATTTGTTCCTTTGTGCTAACATACTCCAACACCACTTTCTTCTCTTGAACTTCTTCTCTAAGATAATGATATTTGATAGAGATGTGTTTTGTCTTAGAGTGCATAATAGGATTCTTTGAAATGTTTATGGCACTAGTATTGTCACATAATATAGTTACCGGCTCGGTAACTTTCTCATTTATACCTTCCAACAGTTGTTTGATCCATGCTATATTGGTACAATTCAATGCTGCAGCAACTTATTCAGCTTCTATTGTTGACTGTGAAACACATCCTTGTTTCTTGCTAAGCCAACTCACTAGTCTTTCTCCTAAAAAGAAAGCTCCTCCACTTGTGCTTTTTCTATCATCAATGTTGCCTACCCAATCACCATCAGTATAAACTTTTAAATCAAAGTCATTTTCTTTCTGATATACTAAGCCATAATCTTCAGTGCCTTTCAGGTATCTGAAAATTCTCTTGATTGTTGTCATGTGTGTTTCCTTGGGATCTACATAAAATCTTGCAACTATACCTACTACATGTGTTATGTCTTATCTGCTGTGAACAACATATTGTAGCTTTCCAATCATGGATCGGTAAAGTGTCTCATCAATAGATGTAGATTCATCATTCTTTGATAATTTACAGTTGGTAGTCATAGGAGTACTTACTGGTTTTGAATCCTCCATTCCAAATTTCTTCAAGATTTCCTTTATGTACTTGGATTGAGTAATGAAAATCTCATCTTTCATTTGCAGTTATTGTAAACCTATAAAATACTTTATTTCACCGATTAATGACATCTAAAATTCTTTTCTCATTTTATTTCCAAAGTTCTTCCATAAAGAGTCATTTCCACAAAAGATAATATCATCAACAAATATGGTTGAGATCAGTATTCCATTTTCATCATTCTTCATGTACATATTGTTGTTTTCACTTGTTCTTATAAAACCAATCTTGATTAAATAAGAGTGCAATCTTTCATACCATGCTCTAGGTGCTTGTTTTAGACCATATAAAGCTTTGTTTAATTTACATACCTGATCTTTATTCTTGTCTTCAACAAATCCTTCAGGTTGTTCAATAAAAACTTCTTCTTCTAATATACCATTCAGAAATGCAGATTTGACATCCATTTGATATACCTTGAAATTTTTGAAAGCAGTGTATGCCAATAATGTTCTTACTCCTTCAATTCTTGCCATAGGTGCAAAAGTCTCACCATAATCAATTCCCTCTTCTTCAGCATATCCTTTGCAAACTAGTCTTGCTTTATTTCGAATGACCTCACCTTTTTCATTCAGCTTGTTTATGAAAATCCACTTTGTACCGATTACATTTTTGTCCTTCGGTCTTGGGACCAGTGTCCATGTGTCATTCCTCTTGATTTGATCAATCTCTTCTGTCATAGAATTTATCCAATCTTCACTGTTAAATGGCTCTTTCACTATTCTCGGTTCAAATTCAAATATCAGACATGTGTTCTATCTTAGTTTGTTTCTTGTCATCACTGGATCATCCTTATCTCCTATAATCTGACTAGATGCATGATTTCTTCTGACATACTTGGCTAATACAGGCTCGGTAGATTCTACATGATCTTCTTCATCACTCGGTAACTGGATATTCTCTTCATTTCCTTCAGCAGTCTTCTCAGTAGGACTTCTCAATTGAACATAGACAAATCCTTCATAATCTTTTGGTTCTTTGGAGTTTCCTTCATCATTTCTTTATGCAAATTCATCAATTTTTACATTTGCACTTTCTATTATTTTGTTAGATGATTTGATCAGACATTTAAATGCTTTGCTTCTAGAAGAATAACCAAGAAATGTTCCTTCTTCACTTTTCTGATCAAACTTTCCATTTCTATCATCTTTGTGTACATAGAATCTACTTCCAAAGATTTTGAAGTAACTTACATTAGGTTTCTTGTCATACCAAATTTCATATGGTGTCTTCAAAGTTCCTTTCTTTAGTTGAACTCGATTTAGGGTGTAAACTGTTGTGCTTATTGCTTCTCTCCAAAATGTTTGTGGCACTTTCTTTTCAATCATCAGGGTTCTGGCACAATCCACAATAGATTTGTTTCTTCTCTCAGCTATCCCATTTTGCTATGGAGTTCTCGGTGCAGAGACTTGTCTTTTTATACCATGATCATTGCAGAATAAGTTAAATTCATTAGAGGTAAACTCTCCTCCTCTATCTGATCTAAGACATTTTAGTTGTCTTCCTGTTTCATTTTCAACTCTTGCCTTGTACCATTTAAACATTTGAAAATCTTCTGATTTTTCTTTTAAAAACATAACTGACATCATCCTTGAATAATCATCCACAAATAATATGAAATATTTATCACCATAATAACTTTGAATTTTCATAGGACCACAAAGATTAATGTGCACAAGATCTAAAATTCCCTTAGAAGTGTAGGACTTACTTGTAAAGCTTGATCTTGTCATTTTACCCATCTGGCATCCTCGGCACATAGCATTCTCAGGTTTTTCTAAAGTCGGTAGACCTCTTACTTAGTGCTTCTTGCTTATTTTGATCAGATTATCAAAATTTACATGACAAAACCTTTTATGCCATAACCAAGTATCATCTATCTTTGCATACAGAAACTTGTTCCGAGTTGAGTCAAGGTGAAATGTGTTACCTTTTGTTTATGTCCTGGTAGCAGCTAACTTTCCATTCTTGTCATGAACTTTGACAATTCCTTTCTGAAATTCTATTTGGTAACCTGTGTTGTTTAGCTATGCTACACTCAACAAATTGTATTTCAATCCTTCAAGCCAATAAACATCATTACATTTAGCATTGTCAAGAAGTGTTATGGATCCTTTACCTTTTACCCAACATGGTGCATCATTACCAAATCTTACATAACCTCCATCATAATCTTCCAACATAACAAACTTGTGTTTATCACCTGTCATGTGATGTGAGCATCCACTATCTATGATCCAAGAATCATTAGTATTTTTCTTCATACCTTTCTTCATCTGATCCATCTTTGATAGCCACATAAACTACATCCTCTGTATCAATTTCATCTGATTTATCATCATTGGATTCCTCATCAACTATTAGGCATGACTTTCTATCTCTTCTTCTGAAGTCTCAGTGTCCTCTGTAATGATTATTTTTTTGTCTATAATCTCAGTAATCTCTCTTTTCAATCGAATCTTTGTCAGGATAGTTAGAAGCCATATGTCTTATCTTATCACAATTGAAACATTTCAAAGGTAGTTTTCCTTTATACTTACCTTTTCCTCTCGGTAACCTTCTGGCTAATAGTGCTTCAAACTCTTCTTGCTTTCTGATTTCTTCATAAAGTTTGTGTACTTCTTCCATGTTCTTATGAAATCTTTCACTTGCTCCACTGTGATCCCTTTCAGAGTACTTACTCATTCTATCATTGTAATCATTAGATTCACCAAGATGAAAAGAACTAAATGCAGATGCAACTTTATTTACCGAAGACCCACTGTTATCAAAATTACTTAACTCAAATGCATGTAGCTTACCAATAGTAGCATCCAAAGAAACTAGCATATTGGGTACAGACCTCAATTCATTTATTGCAGAGACTCGGATTGCATAAGCAGGTAGAAGCGTTCTCAATAACTTACTTGTGACATCCTTTTCTTCAATGGTTCCTCCTACTCCTTTGATTTGATTGACAATCTCCATTGATTTTGGCACGCCTCATGGGAAATGGATTTTTGTTAGATCTATGTTTTTTGCAGATTTTTCTAACCCTATATTGTTGTTTTGTAAAACAATTTGGAGAATAATCTTGTGCAGCTAGGGTTTTGGACACAAAATCAAGATCTTGGAGAGATTCAAACATATCTCACAAATGGCTGGGAAATTTTGCACCAAATTGTTTTTGCAAGTTGAAGAAAGTATCAGGAGCTCTCAATCGAAAATTCAGAATTTTTGGAGCACATTTTCATTTTCTATGAATTTTTTGTGATTTTTCATAAAAAATTAATTTTGAGAGCAAATGAGAGAATTTTTTGGATTTTCTTACATTTTTGGAAATCTCTCATAATTATACATAGGATCTGTTCTTTGTGATTTTAATTTTAATGCAAACTATTTATCTAAAAATCCAATCTTTAAAAATTAGGGTTTTTCCTTATTTTGATCAGATCTCACAAACGGCTTCGTATTTTGACATCAGATTTTTTGCACAAGTTAGAAAAAGTATTAGAAGAGTTCAGTAAAAATTTCAGATTTTTTGGATCATTTTGTCAATTTATATGAATTTATTATGATTTTTCATAAAAAATTAATTTTGAGAGCAAATTAGTGAATTTTTCAGATTTTCTTATATTTTTGGAAATCTCTTAGAATTATACATAGGATCAGTTTTTTGTGATTTTAAATTTGATGCAAAATTATTCCTCAAAAATAAGATCTTTGAAAATTAGGGTTTTGCATTATTTTACTCATATCTCACAAACTACTTGGATTTGTTGCAGAAATTTTTTTATGCAGGTTTGGAAGACCATCAGAATTCTTAAATAAAAATTTCAAATTTTTTGGATCGATTTTGCATTTTATATGAATTTTTTATGATTTTTCATAAAAAATTAATTTTTGGAGCAAATTAGAAATTTTTTTGGATTTTCTTACATTTCTAGAAATCTTTTGAAATTTTACAGGTGGTCTTTTTTTATGATGAATCAAATATTTGAATTGGTCAACAAAACGCATTGTTGAAGGCCCCTATTTCACAAAGTCTTTTGGATCTAAAATTTACCTAACTTGTGTGCTTGCAGGAAGGGGTGATCATTTGAAACAATCCAAACTACTAATAAATCTTTGTTGCAGGTCTTTGGCAAGGGTTTTTGGATTTTTATTGTGTGCCTTGTTTTCATAGACTAGCAAACACTTCAATTGGTGCACTAAAATTGAATCATTATCTTTTGTGTCTTGAGCAATAGGCTCTTTTTGTTTAATCTTTAAAGGGTCTATCTTCCCGTGTGGTCATTAGGACTACTAGTGAGAAGAGACCAACCCAAGTGGTAGCGAGGAAAACCCACCTCTTCCGAACCACTATAAACAACTATATTCATGGTGAAAATTATGGATAACGTGTGTTGATTAGTTCATACCGACACTATGTCTCCCCATAAACCTGTTTGATCAAATTTATTTGATCAGTTGTAGGGCGTAACCCCTACCGGCTGGGAGCCTTCTGTATTTACAAAGCTGAAAGTGCCACATGTATGGCCACACGAGCAGATGCCCTTACTAGCACCTTTTTGTTTTAGAAGCCCAAATCTTTCTAGTTGTTGGGGCAAGAGGTCAAACCTCTGGTAGCAGCCCACACACATACGGTTCTTAGTAGAGATACAAAGTTTGCCACGGGGAGTTTTCATGGGGACTGATGCTTGGTTGACCTGAGAAGTGAGTGCCGAGGGTGGAGCCAGTGAGGTCAAGCATCTAAGTATCTGCTCTGAATAGCGTAGCCTAGGGGGTAAAACCCCATGTGGGATCAACAACTATTGTCTTGGCCAGCCATAAGAATTGTGCTTGACTTATTTTAAACATTCAAAACATTCAAGACCAAACAGCAAAACATTGTGTCTTTTGTGTCTTCAAGTGTATGCAAAACATTTTTTACATCAAATAACACACTTTTCTTGCAGTCATTTTGAGTCTAAACACTTGCAAACATTGAGTCCTCATCAACATTGTGTCCTCTTGTCACGAAAAACAGTCAAACATTCAGATTTGGTCACAACCAACAAATTCACAAATTGGAAAAATTTTACAGTCCATCAAACAAGAGCAATCAGTTTCAGAATTCTTGAGCTTCCTAGGTTATTTCTCCAGGTTTTCATCTAGCATTCAACTTGTCTTTGGGTCTCACAAAGTCCACCATTGCTTTACATCTTGCATTAAATTTACATTTGTCTAAACTTGAGTCAAAAGGTCACTTGCTTGTCCGCATCATACTTTGTCAACACACTACATACAACAACATTTTGCTAATGGTCCCTCATCAAGGTCTATCACCTTTGGGTCTCATTTGGTCTCACACATCTCGGTCAATACCTAGTTCATGGTTGAAACCCGTCTTCAAAAATCTAGGAGAGAAACTAAAGAGGCTCAAGAGTCTGCAAACATGAGTTCTTATGAGTATGACAATGATATCTTTTTCAATTCTGATCATACTACATTACCTGACATGGATACCGATAGAAACATTCCAAATGTTGAGAACATGGACACTACAAACAACAATGATACACACAATGATGATATGGACAACTTTTCAGTACATTTAGCAGATGTGGAAGAATCCATTATGGATCCCCGTTTCAATCGATTGGTTGAGGAAATAATGAGGAGGGATAGACAATACTTCTTACAAATGATGGCACAAAGTGGAGCCAAGATACCTCATGATTTTGACATGTCTCAAATAATGGAAAATCGACCTTTGCAACAAACTCACTCCAACATGGATCAAAGGAGACCTAATAGTGGAGGCAATAGAGGACCACATATGGTACCTGAATCACCATCATCTTTGTTTCAAAAACCAGAGGTCCCATATACACATGGTCAAGCATATGATACTCACCTTCGTAGACCATTATGGAAGTCTTATGCAGAAAGATATGCTCAATCACATATCAATGCTAAGAATCAACCACCAAAGCAATTGGATATTCAAAGGCATGCTCAAAATTTGGACACAAGGAAACCCCGTGTCAAATTTGGGGGCAACACATTAGAACATGACATGCATGTAGAGTACGGTATACATGGACGAAATAGATATTTCATTCCTCAACATGAATCTATACCAAGTGGTCCATATACGCAGCATCATTATAGACCTCCTCCATATGAACATGTGTATGATCAATATCATTCATATATGCAACATGCTCCTCCTCCAATTGGTGCGTCAAACATGGGGTATGGTCCAAGAAGTCGATCTCCACCTAAGAGCAATTTGGAGCAAGAAATCAGGGACTTACAAAAGAAAATGGAGGACATAAATACACCAAAGCCAACATACACAATGAGAGACATATGTCCCTATCCATTTGACAAAAGAATTCCAGTGCCTCCATTTCCTACACACTTTGTGACGCCTAAGTTTGATAAGTATAGAGGAAAAGGGGATCCTAAGGCACACATAAGATAGTTTTTCACAGCTTGCATTGAGGTAGCAGCAGAAGAGACATATTTGATGAGATTATTCCCAAAGAGCCTAGGCGATCAAGCTATGGAATGGTTCTCCCAACTTCCACCTGGTATTAAGTCATGGGGTGACTTAGAAGAGGCATTTATTCAACATTTCTCCTACAACATAGAGACAGACATATCAGTCACTACTTTGTGCAACACCAAGAAAAAAGAGGGAGAGTCTTTTGCATCATTTTTACAAAGACGGAGGAATCTAGCCAGCAAATGCTCTTGTGAAATTCCACAAAAATAAATGGTAGAAATGTTCACCCAAAATGTTAACAAAGAGATTGGTTATGACTTAAGGAAAGCTTGTTTGTCCACCTTCAAGGATGTCATTGAAAAAGGCTTAGTGACAGAAAAGGTCCTAATTGAACAAGGAGTCATTAAGATATTCAAGGAAAACAAAGATGACTTTAAAGGAAAAGACAAGCCAAGATTTTGGAATAAAAACAAGAACACAGTCAATGATGGTGTTGTTGACGCCAACATAGTGCGACCCAAATTCACCTTTTTGGGATCAATTTCTACAAACAATCAAGTGAATACTCAAACAACTTCCAAATCATGAGGGAAGTACACTCCATTGGGAGAACCACTTGAGTCAGCTTTCAAGAAGCTAGTGGCAAACAAGGTAATCACAATTCTAGGTTTTCCTCCATATGAACCAAAGGTCAAGCCAAATTGGTGGAATGATGATGAGTATTGTGAATTTCATAAGAGCAAGGGTCATAAGACAGGAAATTGTCATCAACTGCAGAACATCATACAAGATCTCATTGATAGAGGTGATATTGAAATTGAGGGACACTCATCCAATCAAGAACATGAAATGTTTAAGGAACCATTCCCAAAGCATGACAAGGGAAAAGCTAAAGCCACAGATGACTGGACCAACTATACCAGAACATCCTATAACCATGATTCAACTATCAATCACATCTCGATGGACAATTATGTCTCTACCATTATCATCAAGGACAAAAACCCTAAGAATTCTACCCAGAGACCGAAGATTGTCTTAAAAGGTGTTGGATCTTCTTCCAAACCTACCTCTGAATGTCATGTTACAACCCGTCGAGGTAAAATCACTTTGCAGGGTGCTCCAGCCAAGAACACCACCTCCTCATCAACCAAACCTGAGTATGACCTTGTAGAACAGTTAGGGAGGACACCCGCGCTCATCTCCATCCTTGAGCTATTACGCATATCCCCCGCTCATAAAGCCATTCTTGACAAAATCTTGAGAGATACTGCCATTCCTACTGATCTGAATTTGGACCAGCTCCAAGCCATGGTGAGATACCTTTCCATTCCACACTCCCTTACTTTCACAGAAGTCGATAACGCCTCCATAAGTCAACCACATAATGCACCTTTACACATTGAAGCCTTCATACACAAACATAGAATCAAACAAGTCCTGATTAATGGAGGAGCAGGTCTAAACATTTGTACATTGAGCACTATTAAACAATTGGGATATTCTGACAAAGCTGTGAATTCTACAAAGAAAATTACTATCAAAGCATATGATGATGAAGAGCGTTCATCCAAGGGTACAGTCACCTTACCTCTTAGAGTTGGGCTAGTTACAAAGGATGTGGTTTGTTAAGTACTTGATCTTGATCTCACATACAACATATTGCTAGGACATCCTTGGATTCATGAAATGAGCGCAGTCCCATCTACATATCATCGATGCGTCAAGTTTTCACACAATGGAGTTGAAGTGACCGTCAAAGCGGATCCAAATCCATTCATATATTGCAACAATCTGCAACCTAGATCAGAAATAACAATCCCAGTCAATCGCCAAGCTGTTCCTTCTTCAACATATGTGGATCCAGAATCCTTGAAAGCTTCTACGTCAAAACAAATAGAGCTAAAAGAAAAATTCAAGAATAAAGACATGGGATGTGGTGAGTATATCTTTCATGTTGATCAACTCCCACTATCTCCTACGACATTCAATCGACAAGAACAACCTACAAACAATTTTCAATGCCAAAGAATTGGGTGTGAACCACCTAGTGTTGTGGCTACTAAGTCTAAATGCAAATCTCCTCTAGTGGTGCAAGCATCTCTTGATATCAATAATCCTAAGAGTGGTTCCAACAAAGAATCTATTGAGCATATCGCCAACCCTCTTGAGAACTCACATAACTTTACCATTTCATCCGCTCATTCCATTTCCACTCCTCTCCCAAACTTGGATCAACAAGAATCACAAAAGCCCTTAGTCATTGGGGATCAAGAATCAAGCTTTGAAAAGAAAAATTTAAAAGTCAAAAATAAAGAAAAGTGCTTTAGTCCAAATCAAAATCAAAAGCTATTGGACTCTGCAAAAATCAAAGTCAAGGATAAAAATACTATGAAAGAAAAAGAACAAGAGTTGATCTCCCCTAATATCAAAATAACTGGGGGTAAAAGTTCTAAAATTTCAAGTCAAAAAGCATACTTGTTGATCCTAAGTCTCCATCATGTCATGATACTTTCACTTCTTTTCATAATCATAAGCCTTCATAACTCATCCACTTGTTCTGCACATCCTTTCCCTTCTAGCAATACATCATGGACCTTTAATGGAGCTTGATTGAAGGACTTTGTTATCAGGGATGCCCAAACTTCTTTAGGTGACATGCATACGGGCCTGTGTAGTCCACACACTAGTAATTCTATCTCAGTTCCTTTATCAAGGAAGACAGTCACTCAAGCTACATATCATTCAGTCAAGGAACGTCACAGCTACAATCATAAAGTCAAGCCTCGCACATTTGAGGTAGGTGACTTGGTTCTCAGAGAGAATTCCAAAAATCAGCAAGACAAAGAGAAGAAGGGCAAGTTCGAACCAAATTGGCTTGGTCCTTACATAATTACAACAACATATGGATCTGGGGCATATCAGCTCTCAACTACAGAAGGTGAACCTTTGGAGGATCCTATCAACAGCATGCACCTTCGCAGATTTTACACATAGCTCTTCAGAGTATCCTAATTTCAAAAAAAAAAAAAAAAATCAAAAATACAAAAAAAAAATCAAAAAATTTCAAAAATAAAACAAAAAAATTATAAAACAAAAAAAATCGTTACTTGGTGAAAACCTGGCAAACAGGCGCCTTGTGACACAAAAACATTGAAAATCGAAAAAAGTAAAGAGAAATAATTTCGTCCAACGATGAAAACCACTTCGGTGGCACCCTGGGCAAGTACCATGGTGAAAACTGGGTCACCAGCGCCATGCATAGAGACATTGCTCCTCCCTCCTTCAGGATTCTCTTTCATCACTTCACTTTGCACACACTCACAACCAATTCATCCATAATAAACTTACCCATTCCCATCATGGCTTGTTATTGATCTACCCAAGATTGGTTAACCATTCATAATAAACCTCCCTTTTCGCATCCCTTTCCATCCATAATAAATCAGATCCTATCTGTGGCTAAGGCAAATCCTACGTCTAGTGATGGGTGTGGAACTGAGAGCATCGCACGTTCTGAGGAGTACAGTTTCTTCCAGCTTCCTTCAGTCTATCCACACACAATCCGTAATAAAGCAACATTTGCATCACAGATCTGCAATAAAGTTCTGTCTTCTCCACAATAAAGTATTAGTTTCATGGATTCAATCAGTTTTAGATGAGACACAGCAGCAACAATGGGCTTCAACAAATCAAGTCTTTCAACAGACTCAGACAACATATGGTTCAGTGCTATCTATCCTTTTTGTGAAAGTAAACATTGTGACCACAATCAAATAAGACTTATACAAGTGACAAGAGACACTAAACTTGAGGACTACAGTGGATGTTGGTGTTGAGTCTTGGTTTTCTTTTGATTTTATCTTTTGGTGACATGTCTTTTAGCTTTTTCAGGATATCTCTGACTAAAGATTCTATCTCCAGGATGTCTTTGACTAGAAAGGCGAGGATGGGGTATCGTCACCTATTTTCTTTTGCTGTCTGTGGATTGTCTCTTAGTAATTCTATGACTTGTCCAAGGATATGAGGACATTGTGAGTCTAGTGTGAACTGGGGCATTCCTTGTTTGTGACTGTCTTATCTCCATGCAAACAGGTACAATGACTTTCTGGGTCGAACATATGCCTCGATTGTCATAACCTACTTTCCATAATAAAGCTCAATGATGATAACACACAAGAAGCTCCTTTCACTTTCATATCTTCTATCTTCCATCCCCCTTTCTTGATTTCCTTCCATCATCCTTCTCAAGTACATGACTGAGTATAATGACACACCAAAAACATTTGCATTTCATGTAGTTGCACATGCATTACCACATGTTAGCATTTCATACATTCATATAGATATCACAACTGCATCACATCCTACACACAACACCTGTTAGCACAATTTACATCTGCATTATCATATTCATCTGCATTACATACATTCACATTTGCATCATGCATACACATATAAAACATAAAAGAACAAAAATATGTCATTGCATCATATACATATTTGCATCCATATCATAAGCATACATCATGAAACATACATCACATAGGTACACATGCATATAGTTGCCGCAAAGATGAATCATCTCATATATATATATATAAAGTGTCATGATACAATGATGTTAAAAATCATATGGCTATAATCACCCGAAGGTGTCTACATCATCATACAAAAATGGTACAATACTGATACATAGGGAGCCCTCTATGGCTATGATGAACTCCCTCCCTCAGAGCCGGCTGGCCTCGACGGAGTCTGAGCCCTAGAAGGACCCGCCCCAAGATCATCTCTCCTAGCCCCTGTGTCCTCTACAACCACCCCTCGTGTCGCCCTATCTGGATAGAGGAACCCACTGATAACTCCTCCCAGCACCGCCAGTAGTGCTAATTATGTCTATTTCATCATGTCCAATACCACGTGTCTAGCCCTCATCTCCAGTCCTGGATCCTGAAACACTCGTCTCAATGCCTCCCTGTCTCCAACTCAATCGTAGGGTATCAGCTCCCCATCGATCGGTATCCATAGTATCCTTTAAACATCCTCTAAGGTGACTATCATCTCACCTATCGACAAAGGAAACGTACATGTCTCTGAGTGCCATCTCTCAGCCAACACAGTCAGCAATCCCATGTTCGCCCGAAACTCAGGCACATACAGAATATGTCTCAATCCCATAGCCTCAATCGCAACATGGTCCTCGACTGTCAACTCAGGTCGCAACCTCTAATTCGATGGGAATCTCTCCCGTGACTCCAGCATAGGTAGATACTCCTGCAGTCACACAAATCAATTATCTCAGTCCTAGTGACACTCACTTTTCATCACAAAGTGTTGCTTCTACCCTAGTGGTACTCCCTGTTCATCACAAAGTACTACGTGTTTGGCACTCCCTGTTCATCACAAAGTGTTGCTCATATTTGCACTCACTGTTCATCACAAAGTGTTGCTCATATTTTAGTACTCCCTATTCATCACAAAGTACTATATCTTGGTACTCACTGTTCATCACAAAGTGCCTTGATCTATCTTATCCTAGGGCCTATGCTTGAGTGAATCCTCTTGAGTAGTTTCCTAATTGGCAACGTATGTTCTATCACAGAATTGTCAATCCTAGCCCTATTTGTTATCCTAGTCTTCCCTAGAGGACCTTCTTGAGTGTATCCTCTTAGCAGCTTATCCAATCGACAACGTATGTTCATCACAGAACTGTCGATTTGACCTAGAAGACAAAAATTCACATTTTTGGACACAAACGTGCTTTCCTGAAATAAACGCGCATTTATTACATTACCTAGTATGCATTAATGACAACAATAAATGCAACAAAGTACAAGGAGGTTTTGTGGTACTCACCGGCTCTCCTGCCTCTGCTGGCCTTTGGAATCGGCGAACACGGTCGAATCTGTGAACCAAAGCCATCGCTGCTGACTGTTGCTGCTCTTTTCTCTCTCTGCACTCTAATCTCTTGGAGGTGTAGATGACAATGAGGATGTATTTCCCTCGTGGTCTATCTTATAGACTGGCCTAGCCCTCGTTTCCCAAGTCAGTCTTCATTATCCCGTGACTCTATCACTTTATCCGATCAGTCCATTCTAGCCTCTCTTTCTTATCGAGAGATTGTCTGCAATCTTTTCAGACATTTTCATCCAATCTCTCGAGGGGGCATATCATTCCCATCTTGGGGCAACTCTATATCAGTTCATATTATCTTCTTTGAAACAACGCGACAAGCCGCATTGTCTCAAAGAGGGGCAAAATGTAGACACCCAAAATTGTCCAATCTAATTAAATAAATATTTTATTTATTTAATTATCTTTAGCCTAATTCTTCTATTAATTAAATAAATCTTTATTTATTTAATTAATTCATTTATCCTCTTCTAGCCTTATTTCTCATTTAAATAAATGCATTTATTTATTTAAATTATCCTTTTCCTAAATTAAATAAATATCTTATTTATTTAATTATCCCACTTCTTCTATTAATTAAATAAATCTTTATTTAATTAATTGATTCATTAGCCTTTTCTACCCATGACACATGTCATTCATCTCTTAATTCATACACTACCTACCCCTTTCATTATTTTATTATTTCTTTTACCTACCCTCTAATCATAGCCGACCTCCTTTTACACCTCTCAATCTTATCCCTCCATTTCATATAGTGTCTTCTATATAAGGAGATGCTTCCTTCATTATCAAACCCTAATCAATCATTCTAATCAATTATCCTAATCAATCATTCTAATCAATCATTTTAACTACTTGATCAATTGACTACTTGGCATATGCGATCCTACTTGCAACCACATTTCCGTTCTTTGTTCAGCTCTTGTGCACACATAAAATCTGAGAGCAAATATATCAAGCAAGATCAATGGAGATAGGAAGAATGGAGATCCAAACCCTATTGGACATGTGATGGTATAATCTTTGTGATTTCATTTGATTTGCATTGTCTTAGGTAATCTTCATATGTTATGGTGGATCTTTGTTGTTGTTAGGCTAGGGTTTTGTGGTTGAATTCATTTAGCCTTTCAATATCGTTATTATTGTTATCCATTTTCACCATATACATTTTGAAAGAATGGAGATAGGAAGAATATATATCAAATATATCAAGCAAGAACAATGGAGATAGGAAGAATGGAGATGAATGACATGTGTCATGGGTAGAAAAGGTTAATGAATTAATTAAATAAATAAAGATTTATTTAATTAATAGAAGGAGTGGGATCAATTAAATAAATAAGATATTTATTTAATTTAGGAAAAGGATAATTTAAATAAATAAATGTATTTATTTAAATGAGAAATAAGGCTAGAAGAGGATAAATGAATTAATTAAATAAATAAAGATTTATTTAATTAATAGAAGAATTAAGCTTAGATAATTAAATAAATAAAATACTTATTTAATTAGACTAGACAATTTTGGGTGTCTACATTTTGCCCCTCTTTGAGACAATGCGGCTTGTCGCGTTGTTTCAAAGAAGATAAGATGAACTGATACAAATTTGCCCCAAGATGGGAATGATATGCCCCCTCGAGAGATTGGATGAAAATGTTTGAAAAGATTGTAGACAATCTCTCGATAAGAAAGACAGGATAGAATGGACTAACCGGATAAAGTGTCAGAGTCACAGGATAATGAAGACTGACTCGGGAGGTGAGGGCTAGGGCTAGGGTAGTCTATAAGATAGACCATGGGGGAAAATACATCCTCATTGTCATCTACACATCCATGAGATTAGAGTGCAGAGAGAGAAAAGAGCAGCAGCAGTCAGTAGCAATGGCTTTTGTTCACAGATTCAACCGCGTTCGCCGATTCAAGAGGCCAGCAGAGGTGGGAGAGCCAGTAAGTACCACAAAACCTCTTTGTACTTTGATGCATTTATTGTTGTCATTAATGCATACTAGGTAATGTAATAAATGTGTGTTTATGTCAGGAAAGCGCATTTGTGTCCAAAAATGTGAATTTGTGTCTTCTAGGTCAAATCGGTAGTTCTGTGATGAACATACGTTGTCGATTGGATAAGCTGTTGAGAGGATACACTCAAGCAGGTCCTCTAGGGAAGGCTAGGATAGATCAAGGCACTTTGTGATGAACAGTGAGTACCAAGATAGAGTACTTTGTGATGAATAGGGAGTACTAAAATATGAGCAGCACTTTGTGATGAACAGTGAGTGCAAATGTGAGCAGCACTTTGTGATGAACAGGGAGTGCCAAACACGTAGTACTTTGTGATGAGCAGGGAGTACCACTAGGATAGAAACAACACTTTATGATGAGTAGTGAGTGTCACTAGGACTGAGATGATTGATTTGTGTGACTGCAGGAATATTTGCCTATGTTGGAGTCATGGGAGAGATTCCCATCGACTCAGAGATTGCAACCTGAGTTGACAGCCGAGGAGCGAGTTGCGATCGAGGCTATGGGATTGAGACATATTCTGTATGTGCCTGAGTTTTGGGCAAACATGGAACTGTTGACTACGCTGGCGGAGAGGTGGCACTCTGAGACTTACACTTTTCATTTGCCGATGGGGGACATGACAGTCACCTTGGAGGATGTATACAGGATTATGCAGATACCGATTGATGGGGAGCTGATTCCGTACGATCGAGACGGAGACAGGGATGCCCTTAGATGAGTGTTCCAGGATCCGGCATTGGAGATGAGGTTGGGACATGTGGCATGGGATACCATGACATGGACAAGATTAGCACTACCAACAGTGTTGGCAAGAGTTATCAGTGGGTTCCTCTCTCTGGATAGAGCGACACAAGAGTTGGCTACGGGATCGGGGAGGAGGAGGATGAGACAACTAGGCTCAGGAGATAGAGGGGACAGGAGAGATGATCTTGGGGCGAGTCCTTCTAGGGCTCAGACTCCGTCAAGGCTAGGTGGCTCCAAGCGAGGGAGTTCATCATAGCCATAGAGGGCTCCCTGTGTATCAGTATTCTACTATTTTTGTATGATGATGTAGACACCTTCGGATGATTGTAGCCATATGATTTTTGACATCATTGTATCATGACACTTTATATATATATATATATGAGATGATTCATCTTTGCGGCAACTATATGCATGCATACCTATGTGATGAGATGTTTCATGATGTATGCTTATGATATGGATGCAAATATGTATATGATGAAATACAATATTTTTTTCTTTTATGTTTTTATATGTTATGCTAATGCAAATGTGAATGTATGAAATGCTTAATATGTGGTAATGTAGGCGAAACTACATGAAATGCAAATGTTTTTGGTGTGTCATTATACTCAGTCATGTGATAGCAGGCTACGCGGACTCGAGAAGGACGATGGAAGTCAATCAAGAAGGGGGGATGGAAGATAGAAGATATGAAAGTGAAAAAGCTTCTTGTGCGTTATCATCATTGAGCTTTATTATGGCAAGTAGGTTATGACAATCGAGGCATATGTTCAACCCAGAAAGTCATTGTACCTATTTGCATGGAGATAAGACAGTCACAAACAAGGAATGCCCTAGTTCATACTAGACTCACAGTGTCCTCATATCCTTGGACAAGTCATATCATTACTAAGAGACAATCCACAAACAACAAATACAAATAGGTGACGATACCCCATCCTCGCCTTTCTAGTCAAAGACATCTTGGAGATAGAATCTCTAGTCAGAGACATCCCAGAAAAGCTAAAAGACATGTCACCAAAAAAGATGAAATCAAAAAGAAAACCAAGACTCGACACCAACATCCATTGTAGTCCTCAAATTTAGTGTCTCTTGTCACTTGTATAAGTCTTATTTGATTGTGGTCACAATGTTTACTTTACAAAAAGGATAGATAGCACTGAACCATATGTTGTCTGAGTCTGTTGAAAGACTTGATTTGTTGAAGCCCATTGTTGCTACTGTGTCTCATCTGAAACTGATACTTTATTGCGGAGAAGATGAAACTTTATTGCGGATTTGTGATGCAGATGCTGCTTTATTGCGGATTGTGCGCGGATAGACTGAAGAAAGCTGGAAGAAACTGTACTCCTCGAAACATGTGATGTTCTCAGTTCCACACCCAACACTAGATGTAGGATTTGCCTTAGCCACAGATAGGATCTGATTTATTATGGATGGAAAGGGATGCGAAAAGGGAGGTTTATTATGAATGGTTAACCAATCTTGGGTAGATCAATAACAAGCCATGATGGGAATGGGTAAGTTTATTATGGATGAATTGGTCGTGAGTGTGTGCAAAGTGAACTGATGAAAGAGAATCCTGAAGGAGGGAGGAGCAATGTCTCTACGCATAGCGCTGGTGACCCAGTTTTCACCATGGTACTTGCCCAAGGCGCCACCGAAGTGGTTTTCACCATTGGATGAAATTATTTCTCTTTACTTTTTTTGATTTTTCAATGTTTTTGTGTCACAAGGCACCTGTTTGCCAGCTTTTCACCAAGTAATGATTTTTTTTGTTGTATTTTTGAAATTTTTTGAATTTTTTTTTATATTTTTTGTATTTTTGAATTTAGGATATTCCAAAGAGCTATGTGTAGAACCTGCGAAGGTGCATGCTATTGATAGGATCCTCCAAAGGTTCACCTTCTATAGTTGAGAGCTGATATGACCCAGATCCATATGCTGCTGTAATGATGTAAGGACCAAGCCAATTTGGTTCGAACTTGCCCTTCTTCTCTCTATCTTGCTGATTTTTGGGGTTTTCTCTGAGAACCAAATCACCTACCTCAAATGTGCGAGGCTTGACTTTGTGATTGTAGTTGCAACATTCCTTGATTGAATGATGTGTATCTCGAGTGACTGTCTTCCTTGATGAAGAAACTGAGATAGAATTACTAGCGTGTGGACTACGTAGGCCCGTATGCGTGTCAACCGAAGAAGTTTGGGCATCCCTGATAACAAAGTCCCTTGAGGAAGTTCCATTAAAGATCCATGATGTATCGCCAAAAGGAGATGGATGTGTGGAACAAGTGGATGAGTGATGAAGGCTTATGATTGCGAAAAGAAGTGAAAGTAGGATAGCATGATGGAGACTTAGGATCAACAAGTATTCTTTTTGGCTTGAAATTGTAGAACTTTTGCCCCCAGTTATTTTGATATTAGGGGAGATCAACTCTTTCTTTTTTTGCTTCATAGGATTTTTATCCTTGACTTTGATTTTTGTAGAGTCCAATAGCTTTTGATTTTGATTTGGACTAAAGGACTTTTCTTTAGTTTTGACTTTTAAATTTTTCTTTTCAAAGCTTGATTTTTGATCCCCAATGAGTAAGGGCTTTTGTGATTCTTGTTGATCCAAGTCTGGAAGTGGAGTGGATGAAATGGTAAGGCTATGTGAGTTCTCAAGAGGGCTGGCGATATACTCAGTAGATTCTTTGTTGGAACCACTCTTAGGATTATTGATAACAAGAGTTGCTTGCACCACTAGAGGAGATTTGCATTCAGACTTAGTAGCCACAACACTAGGTGGTTCACACCCAATTCCTTGGCATTGCAATTTTTTTGTAGGTTGTTCTTGTCGACTGAATACCTTAGGAGATAGTGGGAGTTGATCAACATGAAAGATATACTCACCACATCCTATATCTTTAAACTTGAACTTTTCTTTGATCTCTGCCTGTTTTGATGTAGAAGCTTTTAAGGATTCTGAATCAACATATGCTGATGAAGGAATAGCTTCTCGATTAGCTGGAATTGTTATTTCGGATCTAGATTGTAGATTGTTGCAATATATGAATGGATTTGGATCTGCTTTGACGGTCACTTCAACTCCATTGTGTGGAAACTTGATACATCGATGATATGTAGATGGTACTGCGCTCATCTCATGAATCCAAGGACGTCCCAAGAGTATATTGTATGTGAGATCCAAGTCTAGGACTTGACAAACCACATCCTTTTTAACTGGCCCAACTCTGAGAGGTAAGGTTATTGTGCCTTTGGATGAGTGCTCTTCATCATCATATGCCTTGATGGTGATTTTGTTTGTAGAATTCACAGCTTTATCAGAATATCCCAATTGTTTAATAGTGCTCAATGTACAAATGTTTAGACCTGCTCCTCCATCTATCAAGACTCGTTTGATTCTATGTTTGTGTATGAAGGCTTCAATGTGTAAAGGTGCATTATGTGGCTGACTTACAGAGGCGTCATCGGCTTCTGTGAAAGTAAGGGAGTGTGGAATGGAAAGGTATCCCACCATGGCTTGAAACTAGTCCACGTTCAGATCAGTAGGAACAGCAGTTTCTCTCAAGATTTTGTCAAGAATGGATTTATGTGTGGGGGATATGCGCAAGAGTTCAAGTATGTGTGGGGGTTGTAACATGACATTCAAAGGTAGGTTCGGAAGAAGATCCAACACCTTTTAAGACAATCTTGGGTCTCTAGGTAGAATTCTCAGGGTTTTTGTCCTTGATGATAATGGTAGAGACATAATTGTCCATCGAGATGTGATTGATAGTTGAATCATAGTTGTAGGATGCTCTGGTATAGTTGGTTTGATCCTATGTGGCTTTAGCTTTTCCCTTGTCATGTTTTGGGAATGGTTCCTTAAACATATCATGTTATTGATTGGAGGAATGTCCCTCAATCTCAATGTCACCTCTATCAATGAGATCTTGTATGATGTTCTTTAGTCAATGACAATTTCCTGTCTTATGACCCTTGCTCTTATGAAATTCACAATACTCATCATCGTTCCACCAATTTGGTTTAACCTTTGGTTCATATGGAGGAAAATCTGGAACTGTGATTACCTTGTTTGCCACTAGCTTTTTGAAAACTGACTCAAGTGGTTCTCCCAATGGAGTGTACTTCCTTCGTGATTTAGAAGTTGTTTGAGTATTCACCTGATTTGATCCAGAAAAAATGAATTTGGGTCACACTGTATTGGCATCAACAACACCATCATTGACTGTGTTCTTGTTTTTATTCCAAAATCTTAGCTTGTCTTTTCCTTTAAAGTCATCTTTGTTTTCCTTGAATATCTTAATGACTCCTTGTTCAATTAGGACCTTCTCTGTTGCTAAGCCTTTTTCAATGACGTCCTTGAAAGTCAACAAACAAGCTTTTCTTAAGTCATAACCAATGTCTTTGTTAACATTCTGGGTGAACATCTCTACCATTTGTTTTTGTGGAATTTCACAAGAGCATCTGCTAGCTAGATTCCTCCATCTTTGTAAAAATGATGCAAAAGACTCTCCCTCTTTTTGCTTGGTGTTGCACAAAGTAGTGACTCATACGTCTATCTCTATGTTGTGGGAGAAATGTTGAATAAATGCCTCTGCTAAGTCACCCCATGACTTAATACCAGGTGGGAGTTGGGAGAACCATTCCATAGCTTAATCACCTAGGCTTTGTGGGAATAATCTCATCAAATATGTCTCTTCTGCTGCTACCTCAATGCAAGCTGTGAAAAATTGTCTTATGTGTGCCTTAGGATCCCCTTTTCCTCTATACTTATCAAATTTAGGCGTCACAAAGTGTGTAGGAAATGGAGGCATTGGAATGCTCTTGTCAAATGGATAAGGACATATGTCTCTCATGGTGTATGTTGGCTTTGGTGTATTTTCGTCCTCCATTTTCTTTTGTAAGTCCCTGATTTGTTGCTCCAAATTGCTCTTAGGTGGAGATCGACTTCTTGGACCATACCCTATGCTTGAGGCACCAATTGGAGGAGGAGCATGTTGTATATATGGATGATATTGATCATACACATGTTCATATGGAGGAGGTCTATAGTGATGTTGTGTGTATGGACCACTTCGTATAGATTCATGTTAAGGAATGCCATATCTATTTTGTGCATGTATACCATACTCTACAGGCATGTCATGTTCTAATGTGTTGCCCCCAAATTTCACACGAGGTTTCCTTGTGTCCAAATTTTGAGCATGCCTTTGAATATCCGATTGCTTTGGTGGTTGATCCTTAGCATTGCTATGTGATTGAGCATATCTGTCTGCATAAGACTTCCATAATGGCCTGCGAAGGTGAGTATCATATGCTTGACCATGTGTGTATGGGACCTCTGGTTTTTGAAACAAGGATGATGGTGATTCAGGTACCATATGTGGTCCTCTATTGCCTCCACTATTAGGTCTCCTTTGATCCATGTTGGAGTGAGTTTGTTGCAAAGGTCGATTTTCCATTATTTGAGACATGTCAAAATCATGAGGTATCTTGGCTCCACTTTGTGCCATCATTTGTAAGAAGTATTGTCTATCCCTCCTCATTATTTCCTCAACCAATCGATTGAAATGGAGATCCATAATGGATTCTTCCACATCTGCTAAATGTACTGAAAAGTTGTCCATATCATCATTGTGTATATCATTGTTGTTTGTAGTGTCCATGTTCTCAACATTTGGAATGTTTCTATCGGTATCCATGTCAGGTAATGTAGTATGATCAAAATTGAAAAAGATATCATTGTCATACTCATAAGAACTCATGTTTGCAGACTCTTGAGCCTCTTTAGTTTCTCTCCTAGATTTTTGAAGACGGGTTTCAACCATGAACTAGGTATTGACCGAGATGTGTGAGACTAGATGAAAATGGAAAAAGTATGGAAGACCAAGGGTTGGATGGAATGTAAATGAATCTGAGGTTTACTTGCAATGTCCAAAGTGTAAGACCAAGTATGTATGTAGTAGAGTAGGTGTGACTTCCAAAGAGAGGATACTTTCTCTTGATGAGGTAAGTTGACCTTGACTCTAAGTAAGACCAAATGAGACCCAAAGGTGATAGACCTTGATGAGGGACCACTTAGCAAAATGTTGTTGTATGTAGTGTGTTGACAAAGTATGATGAGGACAAGCAAGTGACCTTTTGACTCAAGTTTAGACAAATGTGAATGTAATGTAAGGTGTAAAGCAATGATGGACTTTGGGAGACCCAAAGACAAGTTGAATGCTAGATGAAAACCTGGAGAAACAACCTAGGAAGCTCAAGAATTCCGAAACTGATTGCTCTTGTTTGCTAGACTGTAAAAATTTTCCAATTTGTGAAGTTGTGACCAAATCTGAATGTTTGACTGTTTTTCGTGACAAGAGGACACAATGTTGATGAGGACTCAATGTTTGCAAGTGTTTAGACTCAAAATGACTCCAAAAAATGTGTGTTGTTTGATGTAAAATGTTTTGCATACACTTGAAGACACAAAAGACACAATGTGTTGCTGTTTGCTCTTGAATGTTTTGAATGTTTAAAATAAGTCAAGCACAATTCTTATGGCTGGCCAAGACAATAGTTGTTGATCCCACATGAGGTTTTACCCCTTAGGCTACGCTATTTAGAGTGGATACTTAGATGCTTGACCTGACTGGCTCCACCCTCGACACTTACTTCTCGGGTCAGCCAAGCATCAGTCCCCACGAAAACTCCCCGTGGCGAACTTTGTATCTCTACTAAGAACCGTATGTGTGTGGGCTGCTACCAAAGGTCCGACCTCCTGCCTCAACAACTAGAAGGATTTTGGCTTCTAAAACAAAAAGGTGCTAGTAAGGGTATCCGGTCGTGTGGCCATACATCCGGCACTTTTAGCTCTGTAAATACAGAAGGCTCCCAGCCGGTAGGGGTTACGCCCTAGAACTGATCAAATAAATTTGATCAAACGGGTTTATGGGGAGACATAGTGTCGGTATGAACTAATCAGCACACGTTATCCATAGTTTTCACCATGAATATAGTTGTTTATAGTGGTTCGGAAGAGGTGGGTTTTCCTCACTACCACTTGGATCATTCTCTTCTCACTAGTAGTCCTAATGACCACACGGGAAGACAGGCCCTCTAAGGATTAAACAAAAAGAGCCTATTGCTCAAGACACAAAAGATAATGATTCAATTTTAGTGCACCAATTGAAGTGTTTGCTAGTCTATGGAAACAAGGCACACAATAAAAATCCAAAAACCCTTGCCAAGGACCTACAGCAAAGATTTATTAGTAGTTTGGATTGTTTCAAATGATCACCCCTTCCTGCAAGCACACAAGTTAGGTAAATTTTAGATCCAAAAGACTTTGTGAAATAGGGGCCTTCAACAATGCGTTTTGTTGACCAATTCAAAGATCTGATTCATCATAAAAAAATAACACCTGTAAAATTTCAAGAGATTTCTAGAAATGTAAGAAAATCCAAAAAATTTGCTAATTTTCTCCAAAAATTAATTTTTTATGAAAAATCATAAAATATTCATATAAAATGCAAAATCGATCCAAAAAATCTAAAATTTTTACTGGAGAGTTCTTATGGTCTTCCAAACCTACACAAAAAGGTTTTTGCAACAAATCTAAGCAGTTTGTGAGATATGAGTAAAATAATGCAAAACCCTAATTTTCAAAGATCTGATTTTTGAAGAATAATTTTGCATCAAATTTAAAATCACAAAGAATAGATCCTGTTTATAATTCTGAGAGATTTCCAAAAATGTAAGAAAATCCATAAACTTTGCTAATTTGCTCTCAAAATTATTTTTTATGAAAAATCATAAAAAATTCATATAAATTGATAAAATGATCCAAAAAATCTAAAATTTTTACTAAAATTGACCTAGACAAAAAAATTTATGTCAAAATTCGAAGCCGTTTGTGCGATCTGATCAAAATAAGGAAAAACCCTAGTTTTTAAAGATCTGATTTTTATGGAAATATTTTGCGTCAAAATTGAAATCACAAAGAACAGATGCTATGTATAATTATGAGAGATTTCCAAAAATGTAAAAAAATTCGAAAAATTCTCTCATTTGCTCTCAAAATTAATTTTTTATGAAAAATCAGAAAAAATTCATAGAAAATGAAAGTGTTTTCCAAAAATTCTGAATTTTGGATTGAGAGCTCCTGATACTTTCTTCAACCTGCAAAAACCATTTGGTGCAAAATTTCCTAGCTGTTTGTGAGATATGATCGAATCTCTCCAAGATCTTGATTTTGTGTCCAAAACCCTAGCTGCACAAGATTATTCTCCAAATTGTTTTACAAAATAGCAATATAGGGTTAGAAAAATCTGCAAAAAAACATAGATCTAACAAAAATCCATGTCCCACGGGGCGTGCCAAAATTTTTATGGTGAAAATGGATAACAATAATAATGATATTGAAAGGCTAAATGAATTCAACCACAAAACCCTAGCCTAACAACAACAAAGATCCACCATAACATATGAAGATTACCTAAGACAATGCAAATCAAATGAAATCACAAAGATTATACCATCACATGTCCAATAGGGTTTGGATCTCCATTCTTCCTATCTCCATTGATCTTGCTTGATATATTTGCTCTCAGATTTTATGTGTGCACAAGAGCTCAACAAAAAATGGAATGTGGTTGCAAGTAGGATCGTAGTGTAGTCAAGTGCATAAAAGATGATTAGGGTTTGATAATGAAGGAAGTATCCTCTTATATAGAAGACACTATATGAAATGGAGGGATAAGATTAAGAGGTGTAAAAGGAGGTCGGCTATGATTAGAGGGCAGGTAAAAGAAATAATAAAATAATGAAAGGGGTAGATAGTGTATGAATTAAGAGATGAATGACATGTGTCATGGGTAGAAAAGGTTATTGAATTAATTAAATAAATAAAGATTTATTTAATTAATAGAAGAAGTGGGATCAATTAAATAAATAAGATATTTATTTAATTTAGGAAAAGGATAATTTAAATAAATAAATGTATTTATTTAAATGAGAAATAAGGCTAGAAGAGGATAAATGAATTAATTAAATAAATAAAGATTTATTTAATTAATAGAAGAATTAAGCTTAGATAATTAAATAAATAAAATATTTATTTAATTAGACTGGACAATTTTGGGTGTCTACAACTGGCATATTGGGTACAGACCTCATTTCATTTATTGCAGAGACTCGGATTGCATAAGCAGGTAGAAGGGTTCTCAATAACTTACTTGTGACATCCTTTTCTTCAATGGTTCCTCCTACTCCTTTGATTTGATTGACAATCTCCTTTAACCTTGTACTGTACTGGGTTATGTTCTCACCTTCATTCATCCTCATAGATTCAAGTTATCCTTTTAGACTATCCACTTTTTCTCTTTGAACATGTTCATCACCGCCATAGACAGATATGAGCCTGTCCCACATTGCCTTGGCATCATTGCAGCCTTCTAGATCATTAAACTCTGAGTTGGTCAATGCAGATGTTATTTCAATCATTGCTTGAATATGTTCTTGCTTTTCCTTTATCTCTTCCATTGTCAATGGATAGGTGCTAGGTGTAATGAAATCATTCTCTAGATAATATACAACATATTCTCCAACTCCTGATAGGTGCAGCTTCATCCTTTTCTGCCATGTAGAGAAACTTGACTTGTTCAGCTTCGATGCATCCCTCTTATACATCTTTGGATCTTTTCCTCAAGTACCTTTAAACTTTTTCTTCTGAAGTCGAAAGCTCTGATACCAATTGATAGTTCTGATACTAAATGTTTAGTACAGATGCCAAGCTAAAAAGATGAGAGGGGGGGTGAATCATACAAACTTAATCTTCAATATATTCAACAGATTCAACCTCGGTAACATATACTTCAGTAATATAACCAAAACTGCTTAACATGCAAACTTATAAGAATATAAATATCATAACACTCATAACACTAGATTTAACATGGAAACCCAAATAGGGAAAAACCACTGTGGGATTTCGGACCCACTAAGAAATATACTCTTCTAGAGTATGCTCGGTTAAAAGCAAATCCTGTTAAAGATTACAAACACATTGCTAGATGTGACCCGGTTAAGGGATTTCCCTCATATCTATTAGGATTTTCACCTTGTTAGAAGTGACCTTGTCAAAGGACTTCAAACACTCAATCAGAATGTTACCTTGCTAGAGGATTTACAAATAAGACTGTTAAGTCCACTCAGTTAAGAGATTTTGTGTCACTTTACAAAATAAGAGTAATAAAAATATATCTGCAACTTCACATCTAAAATGCTAAAGCAGATTCTTATTTGCTCAATACAATCTAGTCATAGGACTTATCTTGTCCCTCTGCTGGGCTTTCTACTCTATTATTCAAATAGGTCTTCAAGCTTATGTGCTCGGTAATCACTATGTAGCATCCCTGTGCTTACACTTGCCCACATACATTGTTTATCAATAGTTCCTTATTTATAAACAATTTTCCAACCGTTTAATCTCCTTGATCACATTTCCCATGATCAATCATAGCCATCAGATCTTCAAACTTGACCAGGTTCAATGTATTCTTCGATCTGAAAATGTTTTACCTTGCCTCGAAACTTGCAGCCCTTTCTTGGAACTTGTGCTAAGGTATTGCGGTTCAATCTGCGCTGTAGATCTTTCTGCTGATTTTCCTTTGCCATAGATTCTTTAACAAACTTCATGCACGACATACCAATCATTTAATCAGTTCCAGCTCATCAGCTTCCTTCATTAAATAATGCTTTTAATCATTTAATGCATTCTGTTACAGCTCGACTGCAACTCAGTAAATACTAAACTTCACTCGGTAGACATTCTGCCTTCATTAACCGATAGCGATAACCTTAAGGTTTACCGACTAGGTTCTTTGCTCGATAACATAGTATAGTATTAACCTTACAAACAATAGCATATGTAGGATATCAAAAAACAATCTAAACATCATGATCTTATCATTGTCTAACTCGGTAATAGCTGCCCATTGAATAACTGATTCCTCCCCTTATTCATCACATTCTTTATGTGTCTTTTACCAACATCTTAACTCTCTTCAAAACATACTTCTTAAGATATGGCAACATCATACTAAATCAGAAAATCAATTTCTTGACATCAATGACAAAATAATAATATTAAGATAGTAAACATCCTTAATCAGTTATATCCATAATCATCAACAACCTTCTCAATATCCTTATTGAAATGCCAACAATCTCCCTTTGTCTGTTATAATGCCAACAGTAAATGCATTAAGCTGACATGTTGTATCGGTTATTGCATCGGTTATTAATTTACTTGTAAATTGTTTTTATTGTAATATCTTTTAGAGCCGACCTACTATAATTGGTCTTAGGTTATGGTATATATGTAAGATCTTATTTGTAAGATCAATAAGTGATTGAAGGAAGGAATTATAAGAAGGTATATGCAAGAATAAGCAAATCTATACACGTAGACATCATTTGAAGGTTGAAGGAAGGTTTTTGTGAAGGCATATCAGAACTACACCGGTACTGAATCCAGCATATGAAGATGCTATTTTGAGTAGTACATTATTATTGGATTTAACCATCCAATTGTAGTCAGTGTGACTCCTATTTGTGTTTGAGCAGTGAGCTCTAGGTGCTTGGCCTTTCTGCATGTGCAGACCCCATTTGTACACACATACTATCTGCAGTAGTATCATCTGATTGTGGGTAAGGTTTCCCATCGTGTTTTTTCCCCTTACAGGGTTTCCACGTACAAATACTGGTGTTATGTATTGTGGATATTATTGTCTTTCTGTTTCATGCATTAATCTTTATCGGTACTATAATTAACTGATAAATTGTCTACTGGCATAAAGTTTGGTTTACCGGTATTAAGCATTTGGTTTGGATAAGTTGTTTTTGGTTTAAATTTATTTGACAACTGATTCACCCCCCCCCCCTCTCAGTTCTCTCCGGGACCTAACAGTAATAGTGGATCAAGAGGATTTGGGTAAGCCTGCGGTACAAAAAAATGGACATTGGTAAAGAAACAAAGAGTGAATTGAACCCAATAAACACTCTGGTTATTGTCAATTCACTAGATATTTTTACCACTCCTCTATCTAAAGAACCTACAAACACACCGCGATGGTTAGAAGATGCTATTGGGAAGAAGCGCAGTGTAGTTCCAATTACAATCCCTATAGAAGATATGGTCAGCAAGTGTCTTGGAAAGGTATCCAAGCCAAAAAGACTCAAAATGCAGTCAATGCTTGAGGTATATGAAGCAACAAGTCATTGCACGGCCGAGATAGCCAAGCCTATTCGAGATAGAGACGTAGACAAAGCTACCGAGGATGACTTCATAGTGGAAAAGATTGATCTGGGGGTTGCTTTGCGAGTCGTTAATGTTAAACAATTGGAGTCTTCTATGAAGAGAATGATTTCTAGATCATGGAAGGACGAGAAGGATAAAACAGAGTTGAAGAAAATCGTCACTAAAATGACTGAGTACATCAATTTGATTCACCATCCAAATCCTCAACCCTTGTCATAGGTGGCAGTATCATTTGATCCCAAATCTCCAGCAAATCAAAACATGTTGGATCAAGTGCAAAGAAACAGAATGGTTGCAGAGATGTTCAATAAATGGATGGATCTTATAATATAGAAAGGTTCAGACTATATTGTCAATCTAGTGGAAGTATATGAGGATGTTGTGACTATGAGCAAGGAATTGGAATTAGAGGTCGTTCCCTGGGAGAAAGAAAGGACCAAATGGGTGGCAGTTCTTGCACAGATGAATGATATACAAAAATTTGTTGTGATGATGTTCCTGGCTGAAAAAACTTGTGGAAAGCCTGCATGATAATGTATTATATGTGTCAAGGAAAAATGTGGATTGGTGTAATTCAATTATCAAACAGGGCCACGAAGAATCCACTAAACTACTTAAAGGATTGACAAATTTAATTGATACAATGCAAAAGGATCTCAAATGCATTGACATCCAGCTTATGATAAATGATGCCCAGACAATCGAAGCTACCATAGATATGACAAAAATCTTTCGAGAAAGGATACAGTTCATTCGGAAGACAAAATCCTTGACTATGGATGATTTCTCAAAAGTAGCCAAAATTTATTCAATGCTATGATTTGTTCTGATCATCTAGAAACACACAAGGAAAGGGTGACACAAGTAAATATGGACAAGGAGGTTTGGAAGCAACAAATCCATCATATTGGACTCCCCTACTTTCAGGTCATCCTAAACTTCTCGACAGCACATTTAGAGTGGCGTGGTGTGCGCAGTTTTGTGGCAAAGCAGGATAGACGAGTGGCTTCCTGTGGTTGTTATTTTAGTTTCTCTTGTTTTTAGCAAAACAGTTTCTTTAACCTCTGGTTAAAGTGAAGTTTTAATGATTATGTAACAAACTATGAGCCTAGAGGCTATTTAAGCTAGGAAGTAAGTTTATGTTAAGGTCCGAAAAACTGTTATTTTTCAAGGAACAAACAATATTTGTTTTCTATGAATTTCTTAAAATTGGAATGACTGGTTTAGCAATGAAATGTTATGGTGTGCAGTCTTTGAATCTGTATGTTTAAGGATTGGCAATCTTTCTTGAGAAATCAGCTAATGTGCATGATATCATTTTGTTATTAGTTATTCCTATGTTTTATGGATTCATTGTTACCATTATTTACAAGTAAATTCATTGTGGATTGAGTTGTGTTGATCCCCCTTGTCATGTGAGACATGAGAGAGAATCGAACAGAGTTTATACTGCTATGCATTTGCTTTTGCTCTAAATTTATGAAATGAACATGTGTGAAAATCGGAGTCTGTGAGCTCTTATTTCATCTTCAGAATATTCTTTCTATTTTATTTTAAAAGCATTCCTTTGTGTTGATAGATGAATGCTAAAGCCTTTCCACGCTTTCTGGTTAAAAGTGTCTTCATTTCAAAGTTTTCTGCCTAAAATTCATTGCAAATCATATGAGGAGCTTCCCTCTAATGCAGAGGATGGATTTTTAATTGGTTCATTCAACTATTGGTTTATTTGATTCCTTTCATAAAGGGGTGTACAAGAGTCATATTATTATTCAAAGAAAGCAAATATTATAATCTGAAGAAAGGGACAAATTTGTTAACCAACACATATGACATATCATATCTAGTATTTCATGTCTATATCTTCTTTTGGTTAAGTAATCTACGTTTTTCTTGTCGGTTCTATTTTTTGGGGAAAAGATAAATGGTTTTAATGTACAATTGATTAACCAGTATTAGAGTTGTGGTTCCTAGAAAGTGAGACTAACCACTCGAGGAGATTCGATGGTGCATAAATTGACTATTCTTACGTTTGAAGGATCTGACTATAGTTTCTAAAGAGTGAATATGCAAGGATATTTGATTTCCTTGAGTTACAAGACTTGGAAGGCTATGGAGACTAAGTATGTGCAACCAACAAATGGACCTACTACATTGGATGAGATTGAAGCGTGTGAGGAGAATGAGTGGGCAAGGTATGTTATCTTAAGTGAAATATCTAAAAATTAATTGGCAAAGGTTGTTGCATTAGATACTTCTTATGAAGTCTAGGAAAGATTGAAGAAAATCTATTAAGGAAATGATAGAGTTAAGCTAGTTAAGATGTGGATTGCTAAAGACAGATATGAGAATTTGAGAATGGAAGAAGGTGAAGATATAACAAGTTATTTTCAAAAGGTTGATAGTGATGAAATAACTCTGATTAAGAGAAGACAACTGAGAGGGGGGGTGAATTAGTTGTCTCAAAAACTTACACAAATTAAACTTAAACTCTGATCTAGTTATTAAGCATGAAAGCATGAAACAACAACACGTCAAGAACACACATAACACCAATATTTTTGATGTGGAAAACCTAGTCAAGGAAAAAACCATGATGGGAACCTACCCACAATATGATGATACTTTGTTAGAAGTATATAAAATATTACAATGGGGAATGCACATGCATTCAGATACACTACCTAGAGCTCACTGCTCAAAAACAACAAAGGGCTACAACCCAGGGAAGACTCATTGTCTTGAAAACACATTCGGATTAATTTGAAAGATCATGAACTGAAGAAATAGCATCTCCTAATGCTTGGTTATAGTTTTAGTTAAGCTCATAAACAAATTCTCTTCACTCTTCTTCTCTTCCTCTAAAAGATGTATGCATTATTCTCTCATACACTTCTGATTCTCATCCACACACACACACAATTACAAAAATAATACACTTATTTATACATGGCATCAACCTCATGAAGATCAACAAGGTTAGCTCAACACTCATTACCTAATTACAAAAATATAATCACACACACTACAATATCACAAGCGACCAAGAAATATCGATTATGGCATAGAACAGACTCATATCACATGCCTCAAATATGAAATGTAATGCCCACCAAAATACCCTAGAGGAAATTAAGTTATCTAACTCACTAATGAAGACAATAAATTTTTTTTATCTTAGAATCATTTAATACAACATACCAACATCATCTCAACCACGTACTAACATACAATAACTCTTAATTTTAAAAGAACATCATGTAAATAGCTTTTCACTTAATCAAAACACAAGCGGAATAACACGACAAACATTACATCTACCTCCCTAGGGTATCTTAACATCATCACTTACTTAATCAACCAAAACCATGATATCCTACTCAACATTCATCATTCATTTACACATATCCATTATAACAAGCACAATATAAATGCAAGCACATCTATCCATTCTACAAATTCTATTGATCCATTGAATCCATGAACATGCGTTTATGCATATCTTTCTATTCTACTTTTACTCTTTATCATGCTTCCAAACTACATATTTGATTTTATGCCTAGTATGATCATTTCCTCAACATAAATTCTAAATGCATAGTGTAGATTCTAAATGCCATTCTCATTCTTTCCTTATATATATGCACGCTACCTAACTCAAAATACAATAGCATCATTAACCAAGTATAACACAATTATCAACCATGAGCTTTTCTTTAAGATATATCATTACTCAGGATAATTGACCAAGCATATCACATAAATTCCACTAGAAATAAAAACAAACACATAGCTAAGAATTCCAAACCATGAATCCAAATACACCCTTATCATTAATTAAGAAATACTTGAATTCTACAAGGGGTATCTATATTCCATTCACAACTATCATAGGAACCATCCATTAAGATTTAAGCTAAACTATTTAACTTATTAACTACCTTTGGCAATTCCTTTTCAGAATTATGAAAGCTTTTGGGTTTGGGGAAAAGGTGATTCAGCTTTGTTCTCAATTGACTAGAACTTCTACATCTACAGTAATTATTAATGGATCCCCTTCCAGTTTCTTCAAAAGTACTAGAGGCCTAAGACAGGGGGATCCCATCTCTCCTATCTTGTTTACTATCTTGGCTGAAAGTTTGGGTAGATTTATTATGAGAAATGTGGAAGAAGGAAAACTTAAAGGCCTTAAACCTTCATCTTCCAACATAACATGTACTCATGAACAGTTTGTTGATGATTCGGTCATAATGGGAGAAGCTACCATTAGGGAAGCGAGAAACATGAAGAGTGTTATGGATTCCTATGAAAGTGCTTCTAGTCAAAAAATAAATTGGGATAAGAGTTCTTTGTTCTTTATCAATACCCCTGAGGATAGACAAAGAAGGATAGAAAGAATCCTTGGATGCAAAATTGTTGAGTTTCCTTCAACCTATTCAGGTCTCCCTCTATGCCTGAAGCCTTCAGAGAATTTCTGGATGAAGTCGGTTGATAGATTCAATACCAAGTTGGCAGGGTGGAAAGGAGTCCTCCTTAGACAAGCGGGAAAGGCGACTTTGCTTAAAGCTACCCTTCAAAATTTGCCTATCTATGCCCCCAGTCTGTTTAAAATCCCTATAAAGTTTGTGGAGGCAATTGAAATAATTCAAAAAAAATTCTTATGGTCGGGAGTGGAAGATAAAAATAGAATCCCCCTTATTGCTTGGAATAATATTTGTACTCCTAAGGCACATGGGGGTCTGGGACTAAAGAATATCTTAACTATGAATAATGCCTTGTTAGCTAAACAAATTTGGAGAATGAAAGGGGAGGAAAGAGAATGGAATTTAATTTGGAAAAATAAATACATGTACATGCAACCATCTGAGGAAGAATTTATGGAAAATGTTTTTTTTGTTGAAGGATCTACAATTTGGAATGCAGTTCAAACGGCTAAAGATTGGGTAGCAGCTGGAAGAATGTGGAAATTGGGGAATGGGAGAATTATTATATTTTAGGAGGACAGATGGCTTATGGATAAACTGTTGGAGGAAATTCCTATCCTTAAGGATTGGAAAGACTGGTTCAAAACTAGGTATGGATTCTTTGTTAGACACTACTGGAGAAATGGGAAGTGGATTGAGTTCAGCCAGCTTTGTCCGGGATTAAAATTTCTAGAGATTTTGCTTTCTTCTAAAATTTTTAGGGACAACATTGAGGATTGTCTGATTTAGAGGGAAACTTCAGATGGAAAATATTTTGTGTCTTCAGCAGTGTCTATCCACAACAAATTTCTGAACGAGATCCCTTTGTGGGCCAAAGTGTGGATAAAGAAGTTGACGCCCAAAATTAATATCTTCTTTTAGATTTTTATCCAAAATAAGGTGTTAACCCTTGATAATCTCCATAAGCATGGATTTGTTTTTCCTCATAGGTGTTCTATTTGTTGCAGGGAGGAGGAGTTTTCTTGTCATATCCTCTACCAGTGTATTTTCCATCAGTAAATCTAGAATATTATTTTTAGTAGGTGGAAGTTGAGCTGGGTTTTCCCGAATTCTTTGGAAGAGTTCTGGTAGCAATGGTATTGTCCTTCTTCTAATTCTAAGAATTTTGATCTTTGGAAACTTACTCTCCCTAATGTAATATGGAACATCTAGAAGGAGCATAACAACAGGATTTTTAGGAATAAAAGTGCTAACCCTGAAGTGGTGGTGGATAAAATCTATAGAGGGATTTTTGAATGTCTAAATGGAACTGATCATGGTTTGTCTGCTAAAGAAGATTTTATTAAAAGATGGAATTTATCCATTAACAGAATCAATGTGGATAAGGATAGGGATGGTATTGTATGATGCTTTCCTTCTCAAGGATGGATTAAGGCTAATTTTGATGGGGCGTCTAAGGGGAACCCGGGGAAAGCTGGTTATGGGGGCATTGTCAGGAATTTTGTTAGAAGTTGCCTTGTGGCAGTTGCTGGCCCCTTGGGTAATCAAACAATTCATTATGTTGAAGCATCAATGGCTTTGAACACTTTGATTATTGTAAAAGATCTTAATCGTGATAATCTATGGTTGGAAGGAGACTCACTTAACATAATTAAACGTCTCAAGGGAGAAATTGAGCCTTCATGGACTATAGAAAATATTATTTTTAAAGCTAGAGAAATAATTGCTAGCTTTAAATCTATTATTATAGAACATGCCTTTAGAGAAAAAAATGGGGTTATGGATGGGTTAGCGAACTTTGGCATAAATTCTGAAGCTCAATGTATATGGAAGGGGGAAGTTAATATGGATTTTAACATTAAAGAACTTATCAGAAAGGACAGATTCATGGGGAAAGAGGGATTGCACAATTAATCAAGAATGTTGTAATGAGTAATATTCAAATATTTAGAAAGGTAATGATGGCATGTCAAAAGGGCAGAGTCCTAATCAAGAATATTAATTGTCAATACACTTTGTGGGTATGCATTTTCAAAAATTCGAGTGTCATTGGGAAGAAAGCTCTGAAGTTGCAGAAGAAGAGAATTTGTAAATCGAAATCTAAAATGGAGGGAGATCTAAGAAGAGAGGAACTTGATAATATTTCTACATGGAAGGAGATACCTAAGGTTTGGGCAAAGCTGGAGAAAGGATTCATGATGAATTTTATGGAAAAGTTGGTCGACTATGATAAAGGCAGAGTTAACCTAGCGATAACCAAAGTCACTGAAAACTGGATAAACGACTCCTTCAAAATTCATGGTGTTAAGTTTAAGCTGGATGCAGATCTCATTGTGACAGTTACAAGTATGCTCCACTCTGGTCTTAACTTTTTTAAAGACTTGAAAGTGTCTAATAACGCAGTTAAGCTTTTTCTGCATAAAGAGAAGGAGAGAGCAAAAATAGGAAAAGCCACAGGGAGGTATGATGATGCTTCCAATATTAAGAAAATTTGGGTTTGTGTGCTTAATGCAATTATGGAATATATTACTATGGAGGGTCATTTTACCAGGGTCCACACATACCATTTTTTGCTTTTAAATCATTTTAGACATGAGAAGGGGATTTCTCTGTCATATTACCTCTTTAGGTCTCTGTCGCGATCTCTGAATAAGCACAGCAAGAACCCTTCTTGGCCTATGCTTCATTGCGGCCTTATTTTTCTCATTTATAAGCATTGCAAGATCCTAGCTATCTAGGAAAATAAGAGATTGTCAGTATCACTGGGGAAAGGAAAGAGGAAGATGGAGGAAGGTGGGCCTAGCAAGGATGAGGGAACACAGAGCAAAAAAGGTAAAAAAAACTACTATGGAGAAAATTCTGGAGGACAAGGGTTTAGAGGACATTGGAAAAGATGGAAGTGAGATGGAGAATGATGAGTCTGAAGGAGAGGAGAGCTAGAAGGAAGAGGAAGTGGGGGAAGAGGAAGGAGGAGTTGAGGAAGTTTCTGATCAAAATAATCTGGCCCACAATGTGAGCATAGGAATTGTTAACAGCCAACCTATGGAGGAGCAGGACAAGATTAATGAGGAATGGGAAATGGAAATTGAGCAAGAGAAGGACAAGGAAACTGAGTAGGAGAAGGACAAGGTGAATTCGAGCAGGGATCAAGATAAAGTTGGAGAGGGGATAATTCTAGATAAACTCAAAAACCAGTCTGAGGCTCGTATGGGTTTTGACACATGGGTTTATAAAGAAATAAAGAATCTAGAAAAAACTGATAGGCAGTAGGAAGAGAAAGGGAAGAAAGCTGAAATAAAATAGGAACAGTGGAATAAAGGAATGGAGGAAAAAGTGGAGAAGCTGGAAGCTCAGATTGGTAATCTGGAGGAAGGAAAAATAGCTATGAAAATTTTTTTGATAATGATTCTGGATATTCTCTCCTTGGTGAATAAGAATTTAGAGGAAATTACCAAGTTCCTTGATGGTTCCAGCACCCCCAAACCTCTTGTGGATCTATACATTGATGAGGATTCTATCGAGGCAGGAACAGTGGAAAGTGCTCCTGGTGGTGCGGCGAAAAGAACAAGGGCAAACATGAAAAAAGTTGCGCTGGCCTCTTCCAAGGATATCCCTAAGCTTAGGGATAATATTAAATATTTACAAGGGATTAGTGGAAATTTGGCTAATGCCCTAAAAAACATTAAATAATTTTTTTTCTATCTCTTTTCTATTATGGTAGGATGTGGCTGGTTTTGTTGGGCTTTTTTGCTGATTTTTGCCCATAACTGTGCTGGTTTTTTGGCAATTTGTCTTTTCTTCTTGCTTAATGCTATTATCTTTTAAGGAACTTTTGTAAAGGGTTTCAGGACCCCTTCAAAACCTTCTTTTCCCGTAATCAAAAACTTACTAACCACCTATTTATTACTGTGGTTTAGTATCAACCAGTTTTCAAGACCATCATTAATTTATTTAAAAACATCCATACATCATGTGCATTATGTATCTAACTCAAGACTCCATTTTGTCACAATCATTTCCACTATCATTGCATATTAAATCTCATCATACAACTAAATCCAGCATTCAACTACATATGCATCTAAATATCCTTACTACATTTATCATCTTAATTACCAATTTAATTTACTTATCCAATCCTAACTTAGGTATGAACATACATGCTATTTTCACAATATTGATTCTACTACATTACTTTCCTTTCAAAGCCATGCAAGATAAATCACAACCAACTCACCACATAAGCATTCCCATTGAACATAAATTCTATATTATTCAATTCCTTCTTTTAAATTCATAAACTTTTCTCTTAAACACATAACACCATGATATTACATAAACTTTACAACATGAACATTATAAATCTAATCCATAAACACATCGACGATCATAATAAGATAATCTCAGAACATAACCTATGATAACACATATATTCCTACATCAATTCTATAAGACTTAACTAGCATATATCCACATCTACAATCACGAGAATATTATATCTTGAGTAACTCAACTCCTTTAAAAATTCTATTTACATACATAACAAGTTTCCAACTACTTCCATTACAAGCGTTTACATCGCATAACCATAAAATACAATTACATCAATCTGCAATATGATACATACAAGTGCTGCAATACATCCATGAGAAGAAGTCCACATCAACAAATGATGAACACCAACAAGAAGATATCCCAATGGCAAAAGCACCAACCACCCGACCAATGTGGAACCTACAAGGAACCACCCCCCATGCTAGGAGATGACACAAGGTCCCAACACACACTCTAGACCTAGGTTGACACTTATCTACCAAAGAGACGAGACATACAAGGACACTCAAGCAAGAGTCAATCACAAGAAGGCACAAATAGAAATTCCCAGAGGCGCACAAATCAACAAGACATCAATGCATCTCAAGCAAGGATACATGTAGGAGTGGAGTGTCATCACATGCTATCCTCCCCCATAATATTGCCAACACAACTCTTCATGGCATAACCCCGATAGACATGTGGAGCCATTTCTACCCATGAGAGAATCAAGGGAGATTTGACTTACCGTCTTCACGACCTTCTCATGCTTACCCTAAAACACCCTCCCTAGCAATAACTCATGAGGCTCAACAATTAATTATCTTGTTTAAAATAAGTTCTAATTACCCATCCCAACTAATTCATTATTAATGTTATCACTTGTTTAAACACAGGAAAACCCTCATGTGCCCTGGTAGTCTAGACGGAAGCTTATCAACTTAACCACCTATCTCTCGCAACTCTAGTCATCACATGAAAGCCCACTCCGCCTACATGCTCCAAAAATAAACCAAATAAAAGAGGCTCCAATTCAAATTCCAAGAAGAGATCCATAACTTCATCATCCAACCCAACAACACATAAACATACAAGGCAAGACCATAGCTAAAGAGTGTAAAAAGGGCTTAAATCCATTGCAATACAATATGAGCCTCAATGATAAATCCATAGAACATCAAATACAACATTACATCAATAAAATACCAATTATGTTGTCTCCATAGCAATGTCATCTTGTTGTCCCCACAACAATGCCATCTTGCAGTCTCCACAGCAATATCCCAATATAAGAAGAACTCAAATCTTCAACAATAAATAAGTCAAGAATGTTACAGCATAGAAAATGCAAAAATCGCATCAATCTAATAAATAACAATAAATGGAAAATGTCTACAAGAACCCCAAAAAGCCTCTGGAATCAAACCAAACTCAATAATCCAAATCTGACTGGAAAAATAGTGAAAACACTAAAAATAAACAAAATCGTGCTTTTGCACTTTAGTTTAGCGCTTTTGCATTGCAAGTTAGCACCTACGTTAATTAATTTAGCGCCTGTGCAGTTAGAGACAACACTTTTACCCAAAGGACAACGCAAATGCATAAAAGGACAAAGCAAATGCAACCACAAACAGCGCAATCACATGAACAAACAGCGCAAATAAATGAAAGAACAATGCAAATGCAGAATCAGCACTTTTGAATAAAAGGACGGAAAAATACATAACTTTCGGCAGACTTTAAAAATCAAGCTTAATTCAAAGACTTACAAAAAATACATGAAGGAGGTCACCCAAACCCAACAAGTAAGAAGAAACAAATGGAATAAAGATTAATAAAACATAGAGAGAGGAATATATCCTACCGCTGAAAGACCCAGAACTCACACACGGAGACTTCTTTGAGTCTGAATCACACAGGACAACACTACCAATAACAGATAAAGCCAATACTACACCAAACAAAAGACCAATCACATGATCCAGACAATGATATAGGAAACTCACAACAAGCAGCCATGAATACAGATTTTCCAATGCTACAGAAGACTAAATATTTCTCCAATAAAAAATATACCAACACCCATAATAATATAAATTTTTATCCCCCATATATTAATCTGAAAACTATAATAAAACTATATAAACCAAATATTTCCTACCCAGCTCCTGAAAGGTATTTTCAGACACGGAGCATACACAGAGAAATTTAAAAACTGATATAAACAAAAGATAAGGAACCCAACCTGCACCCTGAGTGATGGATGAGAGTTGAGGTAGAGCTCCAACCAAATCCAATCAACATAAACACCAACAATAGAGAACAAGCTCCAAAATTAATAAAAAATTTGCAGAGAAAGTTTTCCAGGAAGTAACCCGTGAACAAACTCAAAAAATGAGAATAAAAAACATACAAAAGCACAAAAACCCTAACCTCTACATCAACCAATCAAAATATTACTTTTGGGAATATATTTTACCTACCCACTATGGAATATAATTTTATCCTCCATTTCAAAACCCACCAATGAGGATGAAAGGTAGGTGGGATAAATATAAGAAAGTATTTTACATATGTATTAATATATTGGTGGGGTATATTATTATTATTTTACCAAGGAGTATTTACATATCCCAAGTGCATTTAAAGTCAACTATATTAAATCGATGAACTATAGACAAAATCATTTAAATTAAATAATCTAAAGGAAACATTAATGAATAAATTATTAAAGGCTCATAACTATTAAATAACCAACAAATATTAATACTAAATAAATAATTAAACTTTAGACATAAGCAAGCTACAAATAAATAGAGGGGTAAATAAATCATAGATATCCATTAAATAATAAATACTAAATAAATTAAAATTAGATATTAAATAGATAAACAATTGAGGATTAAATACCCAATAATCAAATAGACAAAATACTATAAATCAAATAATCAATCTAGACATTAAAAATCGCATTATCACATATAATCGAATAAATCATCAAATACTAACATACTCACCAGACCGACTGACCAACATGGCAACTATGCCAAGACTCTAATGACACATAGTGACGACTTAAACCTAAAGTAGGTGAATAGAACTTGTGTCAAATCTGAAACCACATATACCATTGGGAATGAAGACACGCTCACACCTATGTAACCAGGAGAAGCTCGCACCTAGTAATCTAGGAGGAATAAGTGTCTAGTACCTACAAATCCTGCAACCACAAAGCAATGATGCATATATATATGCATATATATAAATGGCAGACACGTGGTATAATTTCACAATGGCACATCCCACTCACAATGAGTGATGTGACGTTGATTCTACCATGAAGACAGTCCAAAAATGACACACATCAAGTAAGAATCTCATCATATATGTAAACAAGAGATGGGGTTAGTATGTCAATAATCTCCTCAAATGCATAATCGACATAAAACTATCCACAATATCATCTAGTGCTTAATCAATCATAAACCATAAACATAATGAATCATATAAAGCCATCGAGAATGTGTACACATATAAAATCTATCAAATAACATATATCCATATTATCCCATAATCAATAATAAGAAATCCCATTATTATCATAATGATCCAAGATATGATAGTCAATCATAATAATCATCATATAGCATATGTCTATGAAGAAGTGTCTAACATCACAAAATAGCATCTACGATAAGTGCAAAGTCATAAGAAGCCATCCAAGTATTATTGTCATGTCTAAACAAGCCTATTGATGCATAGATCAAAAGATAAACTGAGGAGGGACACTACATGAAACACCTCCAAGAATTATGCATTGAACATCTACAACATGCTACAAGCAGATGGTCATTCAAAACAATGAAGAATACTAACACATCAGAGAAAATCATCAATTATGTGCATAACGATCAATGCATGCCACGAACACAAAAGGCACATGATCTAGAAACATCCATAAGTATCATGAATCACCACCACAACATCCACAACAACTTAAATTACTAGAACCATATCACAATTATACCAAACTTAAATAACACTAACTGCAACGATTGTCAACCTAGAAAAATCACTTGTGGAGCTCCAAACCATGAACCACTTGAATTGAAGACACACATCAACATCCCAAACACTCCTCCAAATCTATAGATCAAGATATTGAAATGTGGAGCAATGCAGATCAAATTACTGACACTTTGGCATCATTGAACAACAGAAATAACAGCCACAACACAGATAACCACAACTCACTCAAATCTCCATGTGGACCACTAAAAATTATACTAAATCATCTATACACAATCCTCTACAAACCCTTTAATCCACAAATATTGATCATCAACATGTTGAACAAAGTCACTACCTAACCTCCATTGCAACACTGTCACAAAAAGAGAAATATGTTAGCATCAATGACAACACATCTCTCAGATATCATTAAAGCACATATTTGCATCAAACATCCAAACATCCAACAATATCACCCTTTGCATTGATGGAAACATATGATGTGAAAAATAATCAATGACAAAGAAATTAACAACTCTCTTAGATTACTCTTCCACTATACAAATATACTCTCCCCTGAAGTCACTACACATTTTTTCACATGAATCTCTCCCCCTTTGACATAATGACAAACACACATATTTGCACCACAAAACTCAAAACTGACTACTCCCCCTGAGTAGCAACCTCCACTCATCAATTTGGATCACAAGATATGACTGTGTAATGCACCTTAGTTTTGATTAGGAGGGGAAATCACCCCTAGCTTCCCTCTAAGATACTCAAAAGTATCTTTAGGCAAAGGCTTCATAAAGATGTCTGCAATCTATTCCTTTGTAGGCACATACTCCAATATGACTTCCTTCTCATTTACCTTATCTCTCAAAAAGTGAAACTTGATAGATATGCTTAGTCTTAGAATGCAACACCGGATTCTTAGAAATGTTAATTACACTTGAATTGTCACAATAAATAGCAATAGGCACACCATACATAACTTTGATATCCTTCAACATCTTCTTCATTGATATAACCTGAGTACAATTGCTAGCAGTAACAATTTATTTTGCCTATGCAATAGATAAAGAAATTGAATTCTATTTTTTACTCAACCAAGAAACAAACCTTTTTCCCAAGAAAAATGCACCACTATTAGTACTCTTTTAATCATCAACATCTCCTGCCCAATCAACATCAGTAAAGGCACTCAAAGTAAAATCTTCATCTTTAGGGTACCATAAACCAAAATCAACAGTTCCTTTCAAATATCTGAAAATTCTTTTAACAGCTACAATATGAGATTCCTTAGGATCAACTTTAAATCTATCAACAAGACAAACAACATTCATGATATCTGGTCTAGTATGAGTCAAATATAACAATCCACCAATCATAGATCTATATCTAGTCTGATTTTCTTTAGGGGAATCATCATCCTTAGTCAACTTACATCTAGTTACCATAGGAATCCCAACTAGCTTTGTGTCCCCTAAACCAAACTTCTTCAACAATTCCTTCACATACTTTGACTGTAATATAAAAAGATCCATCTTTCTGACTACGTAATTTACAATCCTAGAAATAACTTCATCTCTCCAATCATATACATCTCAAACTCATTATGCATCTCATTAGAAAACTCTTTGCACAAGCTATCATTTCCTCCAAAAATAATATCATCAACAAAAACTTCCACAATCAAAATTTAATCATGACCAATTTTGAAATAGAGATTATTATCAGCAGTAACTTTTTTAAATCCAAGCTTCAATAGATACTTATCCAATCTGGCATACCAATATCTTGGTGTTTTCTTCAATCCATACAATGCTTTCTTCAACCGACACACCATGTCCTTTTGATCAGCCAATCGAAATTGATCTGGTTATTCTATGTATACCTCTTCTTCCAATTCACCATTAAGAAATGTTGACTTGACATTCATTTGATATACCTAGAAATCTTTGTAAGAAACATAAGCAAGAAATAATTTAACAACTTCAATCCTTGCCACCGAAGCAAAAGTCTCCTCAAAATAAATTCCTTTCATTTGAGAATATCCTTTACAAATAAGTATAGCTTTGTTTCTAACAATTTCACCTTCCTCATTCAATTTATTTTGGAAGATCCATTTAGTTCCTATTATATTTTTGTCCTTAGGTATAGGAACAAGAATCAATATATTGTTCTTTTCAATCTGATTCAATTCTTGTTCCATCGCTTTTACCCAATATTTATCTTTACATACTTCATTCACATCCTTAGGTTCAATCTTAGAAATCCAACAATACTCAACCTGATCTTCTGCAATTCTCCTCCTAGTCTAAATGCCTTTATTTATATCTCCTATGATTTGATTTTCTAAATGATTCAATCTTACATACTTGGGAATCTTAGGATTTTCCTGATTTTCTGACTCTTAAGCTCTCTCTTCTACACTTTCACTAGTTCCTTCATCTTGATTCTCTGGATTCACCAGAACAATCTAAACTTGATTTTGGGTCTATTATTTCTTTCCTTTATTTTCACAGTCACTCTGATCATCTGAATCATATTCGCAATATCTGATTGTTTCTCATCGCTTTCATCAACTCTGACATTAGCACTCTCAACTATATTTCTAAGTCTCTTTTTATAACACCGATATTCCTTGCTTTTGTTAGAATAACCAATAAATATTCCTTCATCGCACCTAGTATCAAACTTCCCTAAATCTTCATCTCTTCTTATATAGTATTTACTTCCAAAAATTCTAAAATATTTAATAGTATGAGCATGACCAAACCATAGTTCACAAGGAGTCTTACCGGTATCACCTTTGATATGCGCCCAGTTAAGAGTGAACACAACAGTACTCACAACTTCTCTCTAATAAACATGTGAAATCTTTCCTTGCAACATCATTGTCCTAGAAGCTTCTTGAATAGTTTTGTTCTTTCTTTGCACTACTCCATTTTGTTGAGGGGTTCTCAAACCAGACAGTTGTCTTCTTATCCCTTTCTCTTCACAAAATGCATTAAACTCATTGGAAATGAATTCTCCACCTCTGTTAGATCTCAAACAGTTCAGCTTCAAACTTATCTCAATCTCAACCATAACTTTGAAAATCTTGAACTTCTCCAATGCTTCAGACTTTTCCCTTAAGAAAGTAACCCACATCATCCTTGAATAGTCATCAATCAACTACAGGATATATATATATATATATATATATATATATATATATATATATATATATATATATATATATATATATATATATATATATATATATATATATATATATATATCTCCTTGCAAGCTTCTCACTCTATAAATTCCACATAAATCAGTATGCACAAGATCTAATAATCCATTAAAAAAATGCTTCTTAATCTTAAAAATATATTCAGGTTTGTTTCCCCAACTAACATTCCATGCACATAGAGTTAGCAGGTTTCATCAATTTAGGAAGATCTCTTATTGCCTGAGTAGAACTTATCTTAACAATGTTATCAAAATTCACATGACACATCCTTCTATGTCACAACCAACTTTCATCAATCTGAGCAATCAAACATCTTTTACCAGTAGCATTCAAGTGAAATATATTACCTTTTGTCTTTGCACCCAATGCAATCTCTATTTCGAAGCTACCCAAGATTATACATTTTCCATTCTTGAACTAAAGATCATAACCCTTGTCAACCATATGTCCAACACTCAGAAGATTATGATTTAGGCCTTATACATACAAGACATCATCAGTATTGTTCTTACCATCAAGAGAAATAGTGTGAGGCCCTACCCCGACTCATCCTAGCATTTCAGTGATTTTCATGTTGAGACTATTATGGATGCTTCATTTCTATGCATTATAGATATAGAACTCTATATGATTCTAGAATAGGATAACTTTGAGATGATGTATGCCATTATTGCATTTGTAGGACTTTATTATGATGATAGAAATAGAATGCATGTCTTATGTATGGATCAAAATTATGAGGATTATTATAATTACTTATGTGGATTTATTTATGATGAATACTAAGAGGGGGGGGTGGATTAGTATACCAAAAATCTTTGCACTTAAACACTTTGCAAGACTGACAATAAACCGGTAAAACAATTTAGTAGACAAACCGGTTAACAAACATGCAAACCAAATAGCTAATAATGCATTCACCCATAGAAACACAAACACCATAACACAAAAGATTTTGACTTGGAAACCCAAATGGGAAAAACCATGGTGAGATGGGACTCATAAGTAACTATCTGTAGAATAGAAACCAGACTGGTTAAGGTCAGACCGGTTAAGGTCTTACAATGTTCTTTACCAGAACAGATCCTGTTAGGAATCTCAATCTCTGTTAGGAGATAAGTCTGATTAAAGACTACCTTGCTAGAGGATTTTAGATCCACAGATGTGAACCAACTTGTTAGAGGATTTACAAGAGGCTTTTGGGCCTACCCGGTTAAGGGCTATAGACTTATCGAAGATGTGAGTAATCAACAAGTGAGTGATCTAGAAAATAGCACAGATTTCTTGGTCAGATCCTTGATAGCTCAATCTTAATGCATTACAGCATTACTTCAGTCTTCTACACATTCATACTCTCTCTAACTCTTCAGTTACCTTGAACCCTAGCAACAACATCAACCTCAACAAATACCTTAGAACCCTAGACATGATGTCCTTATAAAGGAATCTGATTTCATGTAGGTCCAATAGGATTACAATACAATTTCCTAGGTTCAATGCATCTGGGCATATCTGGTAACATTACATAAAAAGCACAGCCAGAGAGTCGGCACCATCAAACGATCAATGGATGGTAACTTATCACAAAATGCCAATTGGTAACTCATCACAGAGTATTACCGGTTCATACAAAATACCGGTTGTCAGTTTGTCAAAATGAAGACTGGTAAAAATGTGTTATGCTACTTTAATCCCTCATACCGCTTGGTATCCACGAACCGCTTGAGGTCAACATGCCGCTTCAGACTGGTAAACACATTCTGCAAAACATCAATAGTCTAAAGACTATAATACAACTGTAGACATCTAAAAATGGTCAACGCTTGTGGAGTCATACTTTAACATCTGTGCATTGCCTTATTTTTAGGGTTCTTGCGACGTATTAACATTTCTTCTATGTTGCGCACTTGGTCTTTATCATTTGCGAGCATCAAGTCCTTCTTCTACATTCCTCATTTTTTTGGCTTTCGAATTTGGTCTTGTTGGTAACAATCTTTAGTCATGATTTTGGTCGATCTTATCCTATCGCATCAATGTGCATGCTCATTTGTCATATTTTGGACATCGTCAATCCTAATCGATGATAGAATTAGGGTTTTGTCCTCTTGTCAATCTTTTCATCTTGCGATCGATTCGTCATCGATCCTCATTCTTGTCAATCTTGTCATCTTGTGATCGATTCGTCATCGATCCTCGTCCTTGTCAATCTTGTCATTTTGCGATCGATTCGTCATCAATCCTTGTCCTCTTGTCAATCTTGTCATTTTGCGATCGATTTGTCATCGATCGTTGTCCTTTTCAATCATGTCAATTTGGATCAATTAGTCATTGTTCCTCGTCAATTGGCACCTATCAATTTGATCTCTTTGTCAATCTTGGTCAATTTGTCAACCAATCTCAATCGTTTATTAGCATTGGTCCTTTGTCAATCAGAATCATGATCGAACTTACATTAATTTCTTGTTGTCTTGACCTAATTCTTTGTCCGCTTATTTCTAGGGTTTTATGATTTGATCATTTAATCCTTTTCTTCTTCTTGGTGGGTTAAATAAATCTATTTATTTAGTCCTAGGTCTTTTTCATGAATTAATTAATGGATAAAAACCTATTAATTAATTCACTTAATTCCTATTTCATCCTTTTCCTCAATTTTTCCAATTTACTAATTTCTCCTAATTCCTAATTTCTATTTCTCCTATTTTCTTCAATTTTTCTAATATTTCCCCTAATTTCATGGGAATGGCATTTCAATTTTGTCATAATTTGTCATAATTTGTCAATCAATCAATCTTGCATGTCAATTTTGTCATAATTTGTCAATCAATCAATCTTGCATAGAAAATGTCAATCTTGTCATAATTTGTCATATTTGTCATCCTTTATTTGAAATTTCCTTTCAAATCTCTTCATGCTAATCTTGTCATCTCTCCAATTTGTCTATAAATTGGATGATTTTCTTCAATCAAAAAAAAAAAAAGAGGATCAATCACGCTTCTAGTATCCTTATGCTGCCATTTCATCTTGTCAATCTTGCTTTCATACTATGCTTTTGCATTTGTAGGTGAGATCCACAAACAAAGTAATTTGAAGGAGAAAGAAGGACAATGGAGAATTATGGAGGAGATATTCTCATTTGTAATGGTTTGCATTTGGTTTGATTATCTTGTCTTCATATCTCTATTGAATGTTTTTAGGATTTCTTATCATTGCAATCTAGTTTTTGTGGTTGATCTAGTCTAATATCTACTTGCTTTGATGAATTCCGAATTCCTATCTACAACAACATACCGGTTGGAACAAATACCGATTGTTCTCTAACTCACGCATATGAAGAGGATCTTAATGCAAGTGTGTGTCCGTCAATGACAATCACAACATGAACATCAAAAATGCCAACAATCTCCCCCATTGACATTGATGGCAACACTTAGGAAAATAAAATTTTGACATCTAAATGTTTTACAACAAAAACATGCCATTAGCAAAATTGCTCCCCCTAAGCATATACACTATCCCTTTAACAATACGATGTATAAAAATTTTGCATATAGAGCATAAACATTGAGATATCAGAGCATATATCAAAGCATATAGCAAAATTTTGAATCCAGATACTTCTCCCCTATACTTCTCCAAAATAGATAGAGTACTTCTCCCCCTTTGCCAACAATGACAAAGTACCACTAAACAACCCTGTTTCCATTTGATATTAAATAATAAAAGTTTATGACAACAAGGAGTAATACTTGTCAAAAACAAATTTATAGTCCTGCAACAATTGTTTCATCGATAGAGACCAGGACTCAAGTAGGGAGGTGGCTACTTCTTTCTCTACTCGCATCTGGGAGACCTGTTCTTCCATGGCATCAACTGTGCTCATCTCCTGTGTAACTATCAAGGAATCCAGGTTCAGGTAATAGTTCTGAAGAATTTGTAGACGTGGGAGTAGAACCAGTTGTAGCTCCTACAAATCTCTAGACTGTGTGCTGATCTCTTGCTCCATTTTGGCTGACTGGGTATGAAATCAGTGAACGGTTTGCCCATAAGTTGCAAAGGAATCATAAGGCATCTTGAATGTGCTCATGTAGGACTGTAAGTCTGTTTGAAGCTTTTGCTTCTGAGCTAGCACATCATCATAGAATAGATGGGGTTGATAGATTTTGCTAAGTAGCAGATTTCCCTCATCCAAAGCATCCCTTATATCCTTTTGTTCTTTCTTCAGTTCAGTTCGGAGCTCATTCAACTTCTTCACCAGAGCTATATTAAGAGCTTTTTGATGCTCCTTCTTGACATTAGCCTCTGCTACCTCTTCAAGGCTCTGCACCTGATCATCTACTACTATGCATAGGAGCTTAAGTCTAGCTAGTGATGAATTGGTGTTTGGGAGATTTGTACCGGGTATCAAACCGATAAGCGTATCCACAGCTGCTTGGATTACATCCTGCTCCTTCTTCTGTCAAATGATTTCAAGGCGCTCTTGAGCTACCTTGATGCTCTGCATTAGCTCTGTTTCACTTGGAGACTAGAGATCTATAGGACTGGTGAGATCAGCTAGTTTAGCTTGACTCCCGGTTGCCTTCGGAGTCTCCATCGCCGCTTCTCCTGCCTTGTCCTCTTCCGCTTTCTTCTTCTCCGCTTCTCTCCTCTTCTCTGCTTCCTTGTCTTCCTCAGCCTTTTTCTTTTCTGCTTCCTTTTGCTTCTCCTATTCCTTATCTTTTTCCTCTCTGCTTCCTTCTTCTTCTTCTCCTCTTCACCATTTTTCTTCTTCTCTTCTTCTTCCTTCTTCTTTTTCTCCTCTTCATCATTTTTCTTCTTTTCTTCTTCTTCCTTTTTCTTCTTCTCCTCTTCATCTTTCTTCTTTTTCTCCTCTTCGTCATTTTTCTGCTTCTCTTCTTCTTCATTTTTCCTCTTCTCTTCTTCATCCTTCTTCCTCTGCTCGGCCTCTTCCTTCACCGCTTCCTGTCTGTCCTCAGCTTTCTTCTCCTATTCAGCCTGATGCTCCTATCCTGTTGCCTCAGATGGTATCTCTTGGGTAACATCCTCAGCATCCAAAGCATCGACATCAATGGTGTCAATTGGTTCAACAACCAGATTTCCTTCATCATCAAATGCTTCATCTAGTTTGGATATAACCGGTTCTTTCTCAGCTTGCCGGTTGGCGAGACACGCTTTGTGAGTCTGGATAGTTGTTTTCATATATAGATGGGTGTCTTTTTCGACATCAACAACTCTACCTTCTAACAGCCAGAGTCTTCTTTTTCTAGTGAAGAAGAGTCCTTTTTTTTGGTCAATAACATCATACAAGTCAGAATTTGATAGGTCGGGAAAGTACTGTGCAAAAACCTTCTCCCTAATTTCCTATTCTTTCTCTATGGAAATTTTCCATCTATTATCTAATGACATATATAGAGAATCTAGTGTCTAAGATTTGATCTCTGAGGGCGACCAGTCATTAATACATAAATACTGAATTATTTCCTTTTCAACCGCTTCCTTTTCATCCTCATTGAAGTCATCAAAACACTCAAGTAAGTCATTTAGCACTTTTCTCCTAATATTATTTATTGTTCTTTGACAATGTGTCAAAGGTTTATAGGAAGAGATATCTATATTTACCAATGCAGATGATGTCGGTTCATTCTTTGTTTTCTTTCTTGTCTATCTTGCCTTCTTAGGCTGCTCCTCAAACACAGTTTCCTCTGAGTCCAGAGAGTTGCTTTTTGTCTTCCTTTTCCTCTCGAAGACTTTAGTCGGCACTTCTTCTGGTTTCTTTTTGGATGGTGACCACTTGGTCAATTTTGGAGTCGCAGTAGTAACCGATGCGGATGCTGCAGGCACTGCCTTTGCCTTCTTTACTGCAAGTTATTTTCCTTTCTTTGCTAGTGGTTCCTCAACCGGTGCTATCCTCTCTAGGTAGGTGTCAGTTCTCTTTGCCTTAGGATCAAGTGGTGAGGCAATAAGGGTAGAGGCATACCCTTCCAGCATATCATACATCACCTCATAGCCCATTGGCTCTACTTCTTCCTGTCTAGGCTCAACAGCCTCCATTATGCATTTATCTACTTGGATGGTGAAGCAGATGTCATCTTCATATTTCTTGATGATATCATCTGAGATCCTCATCCTTTGGCTCATTTTTTGTCTAAACTCATCAAAATACTTGTTCAGAACATCAGGGTAATCGGTTCCCATTGCTTGAATGCTCTCCTTGATTTGCTTGGTTACTAGTTGGTCAGGAGACCACTGGACATCTCCTACTCTTGGAAAGTATCCTTGAAAGTAAAAGAACAACCCGACTAGTAGTTGTCCGAACTTAAACCTTTGTGCATTATCCTGTTTGATCGACTTCATGTTTTACAAGAGTTTCCCTTGCATACTGGTGCACAGGTCAAATGATGCATCCTCCTTAATCATTCGGTAAGCAGCATTTACCGCTGCAGCAGATACAGAGTTAATCCTGCTGGCTGAGAATGTCTGGTATCCAATCACCATACACGCATACTTCACTAAATCATCCTTGATAGAATTGACTGTCATGCCTCGTGAGTCACTCACTAAACCGGTGAGCCTTGTCATTTCAGTTTTGCTTATTGTCCTTAGGGTTGGCACTTCCCCTGTGTTGCAAAAACCGGTGACCGCATGAATTGCCTACGGCGTAATATCATGCATCCTCTCCAGGTACATCTTGTCACCATGGACTCTGCTCAAAATGATCCTTATGTGATCTTCTGTAAAATCTTCCAGGAAGTAGACAACATTGTGGAGTTTCTTCTTCTCCAAGATATTATACTCCGGTTTGATTTTCTTATCCTTGCCACAAAACAAACCTAACTGGGAGTGGATAGCTAGAGACCCTAGGTCTTCAATCTTGCAGTCTATGTAGTCAGAAATTCCCTCTTCTACTATCACACCAGCTGGAACTTGTGATAGAGAATTATACTTGGACTTTCATTGAATAAAACTTTTAGATTCAATAGATGCACTAGAACTGGTATGAGATGTGGAAGCCATGATAGAAACTTTAAGAACTTCGAGAAATACCTTTTTAAAACACGTGAATTTAGGGCTTTCCGATTCTCCTTCACTCCACACTCCATCGGTTGCTGAATCACTTCTTTGTGTTCTCCACTTGACCGTTTGTAGTTTGAATTTGAATCTCCTTCGCGGTTTGTCAATTTCTCAAGATCTCAGCTCAAATCGCCTCTTCGTTGCTCTGATCTTTGAAAAACTTTTCTTCGCTCAAAAATAGATAGTGAGAAATGATTTGAAAAATGTCTTTAAACATATCTCTTACCTACCGTCATTAATGCTCCTCTATTAGGGCATAAACCCTAATTTGCCTTTTTACCATTTTCGGTCTTCTCTCAAGTGACAGGTGTCACATACCAGTTAAGGTCTTTTATCGGTGTAAATTGGGGGTTCAAAACAATTCGCCGTTTGCTCCCCCTAAGCTTTTCTGAGGCTTAGTTTGTCGGTTCTGATATTTCCACACTAGGTGCAGAAACAGGTTCCTCTTGTAACACCACTGGTTTCTTCTTCCAGGTTTTGTTCATATCCTCTTGAATGGTGTCAACATCAATGTCTCCTTCCGGAGTGATCGGTATATCATCAGATATGTTCTTCCTTGATCTACAGAATCTGGCAATGTGACCCGGTTTGTTGGAGTGATAGAAAACCAATCCAGGTGCTCTCCAAGATCCATTGTTCATGTTTCCATTCTTCCTTCTGCATGTTGCAGTAGTGTGACCATGACCATGACAAATCATACAATTTTCTCTCCATCTGATTGCCGCTTGATAGCCACTGCTTCTTGGCTGATGATTGAAGACATTAAACCGGTTGTGATTCCAGTTCACAAAAGGTTCAGGACCAACTCCTTGGGTCCTCTAAGGATATCTTCCAGTGTCATTCATGACAGACCTGCATTCAAATGCTCTATCCCCATACTTGTTGCATGCATAACAGTTACCATTGAATCTATAGGATCTAGGCTTATCATTTAGGAAATAAGGAAAATTGTTGTAATCCTTACTCCTACACACATTTGCAGTATGTCCTTCTTTAAGACTGTTAAAACAAACAGGTTTAAAATTTTGCTTACCTATATCCTTTGATATCGGTTGTTTCTTTGATGCTCTAGCATTTGTACCAGAGGTCTCACCTTCCTCGTGACCAGAATAACCAAGTCCATTGGTATTCTTGACCGGTTTGGCAGATTCAAGCTTTTGCTCAAGATTGACAGTACTCTTGTTGAACTTAGCAAGTATTTCCTTTGACTCAGAGAGTTCTTTGGAAATAGCAGCATTTGTTTCCATCAGGTTTTCATTCTCAGAGATGGCACTGTTCAGTTCACCTTCCATGTCATCCTTTTCCACTTTGCTATCATGGAGCTGAGCAGTTAGGGCACTGATCTCTTGTTTCAGCTTGGAGATCTCATGATCTCTTTCTTTCACCAGATCTTCAGCTTTCCTCCGGTTCTCAAGCTCTTGACACATCTAGATAGTTAGTCCCTCCAACTCCTTTCTCAGGTTGGATTTTGATTCATTCAACTTGTTTACTTCTGCAATTAGGGCTTCCATGTCTGCTTCATCTACAAAACTATTTTCAGATAGCTCCATCAGCTTTTCTGCATGTTCTCTCCTTTTTACTTGATATGCCTTGTATTTGACCATAAGATCATCATAGGCTTGCTCAGACTGAGTGAGCCATTGAGTAAGTTCCCTCAAGGTGTATTCCCCCATATCTCTCTCCAAGTGGTTAAACTTATAGAAAGGTAGGATCTGATACCAATTGATGAATACTAAGAGGGGGGGTGAATTAGTATACCAAAAAAATTTGCACTTAAACACTTTGCAAGACTGACAGCAAATCGGTAAAATAATTTAGCAGACAAACCGGTTAACAAACATGCAAACCAAATAGCTAATAATGCATTCACCTACAGAAGCACAAACACCATAACACAAGAGATTTTGACGTGGAAACCCAAATGGGAAAAACCACGGTGAGATGGGACTCACAAGTAACTATCTGCAGAATAGAAACCAGACCGGTTAAGGTCCTACAATGTTCTTTACCAGAACAGATCCTGTTAGGAATCTCAATCTCTGTTAGGAGATAAGTCCGATTAAAGACTACCTTGCTAGAGGATTTTAGATCCACAAATGTGAACCACCCTGTTAGAGGATTTACAAGAGGCTTTTGGTCCTACCCGGTTAAGGGCTATAGACTTGTCGAAGATGTGAGTAATCAACAAGTGAGTGATCTAGAAAATAGCACAGATTGCTTGGTTAGATCCTTGATAGCTCGATCTTAATGCATTACAGCATTACTTCAATCTTCTACACATTCATACTCTCTCTAACTCTTCAGTTACCTTGAACCCTAGCAACAACATCAACCTCAACAACAACCTTAGAACCCTAGACATGATGTCCTTATAAAGGAGTCTGATTTCATGTAGATCCAATAGGATTACAATACAATTTCCTAGGTTCAATGCATCTAGACATATCTAGTAACACGACACAAAAAGCACCGCCAGAGAGTTGGCACCGTCAAATGATCGATGGATGGTAACTTATCACAAAATGTTGATTGGTAACTCATCACAGAGTATTACCGGTTCATACAAAATACCGGTTGCCGGTTTGTCAAAATGAAGACTGGTAAAAATGTGTTATGCCGCTTTAATCCCTCATACCACTTGGTATCCACGAACCACTTGAGGTCGACATGCCACTTCAGACCGGTAAACACATTATGCAAAACATCAATAGTCTAAAGACTATAATACAACATATCGGTTGGAACAAATACCGGTTGTGCTCTAACTCACACATATGAAGAGGATCTTAATGCAAGTGTGTGTCCATCAATGACAATCACAACATGAACATCAAAAATGCCAACAATTTGGATATATAAGATATTGATTTGTTTAATGTCAATTGTAAAATTATCCTTGTGACCATGGAAATACTATGGAGAACCAAACCTAGTCCTATGTACGTTCGTAAAACCAGGGGTTGTCTATTTGGAGAGACAACACCCCGTATTTTATTTGTGAAAGTAAATGTTGCATGTGTGTTAAATTGAATTTATTAATTTGTGTAAATCCAACAAGAGACAAATTCCATGTGTAATTTTGTTATGTATTTTATTGTGTCACTTGACACGTGCTGATTTGTGTCTTGATTTTTGACTTGTCTCTTGGAGGGAGTTGTTTTAACCATAGCCTTTTCAAACATTTGAATGTGATCCCAAATTTTCCTTGGGTAGAGAATCTTTAGAGTGGTCAACTCAGGTTTGACCCGAAAGTTAACTTCAGATGGGTTTCTAAGGGGTCAAATGGACTCCTAGGGGTAGTTTAAAGGTGCTTCCTAAAGTCCATAAGGTATACCTATGGGTTAGGAGTATTTTTAGGCATGTGGCTACTCCCATGTGACTGTTTAGTCACCTCAAAAAGAGGGTTTCCTAAGGTGAGCGAAAATTCAATTTAGAAGGTTCCATCTAGGTTAAATAACCTTCCTTTTTGATGTGAGATTCTTTTTCCCACTTCCTTTTACTTTTTCCTTTTTAAGTTTTAGAAACCTGTGAGAACTCTCACTGAGGCCTTCTTAGGAAAGGATGAGAGACTTAGTGGGTAATCACCCACTCTCCATTTTTGGAGATCATGCAATTTTGAAAAGAATAGTTTTTGGTATACAAATTTGGCCAAGTGTAGAAGAAAGGATTGTGGAATTGGGCTACTCATCCTCAAACTAGTTCTAGCAAACCTTTGGGCAGATTGAAGGTAGGTTCATCTTCTCCCTTTCATGTTGCATGTTTACGTTGGAAAGATTGTTTGTATGTAAAAGTTGTTTTCTTGTATTTTCCTTTGTGAAATTATTATGTGACCTATCTGTTATTTCTTTTATGCATTTTCTTGTGATTTGGGAGTAACCAAGGCCTTCTACTCTTGGGAGAGTAGGATGGTCTTGTGGGTGGAAGGATTTTGATAGCCCTCGAGTGAGAGGCTCTCTTTATGAGAGTGATCTCAAGGGTTGTATATGTGACCCTTGCTGCATAGCCTTGTGTGTGCATTTGGGGGTCATAAGGAGAGAAAGTATGGCATAGATGCCTTGGGGGGCATAAGGATGTGGGGTTAATGTACTTATGATATATCTTTGTTTGCCATGAGATGGCTTTGTGATCTACCATTCTTGCAGTCTCCTCAGGGTATTTGGTCAACTTCCACCCATGTAAAAACATCACATTTTGTGATGAAGTGTAGCTTTGGTTGGGAAAGTGTTTGTTGTATGTTTTTCCCTTGCTTGTTGTGTTTACCTGAGTGTAACCTGTCTAGGGCTTGGTTCTCCAAGCTCGGGGGTGGCTTCTAGTAAGCCTAGGCTGGGAGGTGAGCTCTCCATGGTCATAGCCTTGTGATTTATTTGCAGGTTGCTTGGAAGGCAAAGGAAAAAAGACAAGTTAGAAGTTGTTGGTTTTACTTGATTTGCAGAAAGAGATTAGGGAATGGGATATCATATTTTAGTTGCAGCAATGTAAAAGAAAAGCTATATGTTGTATTTATTTTGAAAAAGAAATGTATTCATTTTATTTAAAGTCCTCATTTAATAGAAATGAGAGACTAGATGGGTATCTCACCCATTTGTAATGTTGACTATATTGTATTCTAAATATCCTTTAAAGAAATGCATTATTCTATTAAGTTATTATTGCAAAAATGAAATGATTATTTGTGGATTAAGTTCCTATAGTTATTGAAATAATACTTGTTGTATTCATGTTATTTCTAAAAATAAAAGTTCAGTTTATTTCCTTATGCATATTGAAATAATGGAAATGAGAGAAAAGTAAGCATATTTATTCCTTTTTACAAATTATGGTTAAAAAGATTTAATTTGTCTATCTCTAAGGATTATTTCAAATGATTTCCAATCTAATATAGTTGCTGTTAAAATTTATCAAATTCTGTCATTTTATTTATTTGCAATAAATAAATCTAGACTTAACAGGCTATCTCTAAAGTTAGCAACTAGATTTGTCAAAAAAAAAATATGCCCTATTTAAATCTGTTAGTTTTGATATACCTGCTTTATGTGATTTTTAAAAAAAAAGAGAAATATAAACAGATTGCTTAAAGTAAATAAAAGAAATTTTGCCCCTATTTCCATGCTATCAGTATTTTAATAATTTTTACATGATTTAAAAAGTTAAGAAAATAAAATATCTACTTAGATAAACCTGCACTAAATCTATCCCTTAAATTATATATATATGTGTGTGTGTGTGTGTGTGTGTGTGTGTGTGTGTGTGTGTGTGTGTTACAAAAAAAAGGGGGGATTTAAATTATTTTTAAAAAAAGAATAAACAAAAAAGGGGAGCCTCGACCCCCCCCACACTGTGGTCGGCGACCCCTAGTGGCGGCCACAACCGCCACTGTGGGCCGCAACCCACAGTCGGGGTGGCTTCGCCCCCCACTATGGGCGGCACCCCACAGTGGCGGCGGCAGTTAGGCTGTGGGCCACGTCCCACAGTGGTGGACAAGGACGCCTCTGTGGGCTGTGACCCACAGGCTCGACTGCGGCCGTCCCTACGAGGAGCCCCCAAGGCTTTCTCCCCCACCGCCGCACCAGCAACAAAACCCTGCGGCCGCCCTCCTCTGCCATTTGCCTTCAGCGTCCTCCCTGCGCAAAATAATAAAACCCTAACCCAGTTCGAGTTAGGGTAGTTTTGGAATTTTTAAAGAAAGATTAAAAAAAAGAGGGGGAAACCCTATTCGAATTTTGAATAGGGAATCCCCATAGATATTTAAACTAGACAAAAATATATATATTATTTGTCGTGATTCATTATATCTTATATATGAAGTTTTACATTTACATATGATTATATATACGAATGTATAAGTCTAACTTTAGATTAATTATTTTATTATGTATTTAAATTTTATATATGTTTTATATAAACATATGGTATACTCGAATATGATGTTTAAAATTTTAATTATTTTTGAAGCTTTATATTTTAGGAAATTATAACGATTCCTTTGTAAGATATTTGGTTATAGGGGGATTATTGTAGTCCACCTAAATTTAGGTTTGTCAAGATTAAGCTTTATAGGGAAAATTTTTATTATGGATTTAATTGGCCCTTTAGTCAATTTTAGACATATTATAATTATTGTTAAAATAAATCATGGGATTTAAAAATCCAATTGCTAGAGTTAATTTAATTAATTCTTGCAATGATTAAAAAGATTAATTGAGATTAATAATATCTCTGGTCAATTAATTTAGGGGTTTTTGCTTAAATGAATTTATTATTTATTAATTGATGAGATAATAATAAATCCTTTGGAGAATTAATTTTCCACATGTAATTTAGATTATCTCGCTTACTTGATATAGTTGTTTAAATTAACTTTAGTTGAAGAAGATGTCATGCCCAAAATTTAGGGCCAAAAACAGAACGATTTTTTTTTAAAAAAAACGACTAGTTAAATAACCAAGTTTGCTATCACGACATGTGTTAACATGTTGGCCATAACAAAGATCGAACTAACTATGATACTAACTAAGTATCAAAACTTAATTAAAATTCATTTGCGGAAACTAAATGTTTTAATTTATTTTCTCATCAAATAAAGTCGTTAGTTTAATTTATTAAACTCATTTAAATGGGTAGACGAAGATAAAAATTGATCTCCCATAAAGCCATATTGTCTAAATTACATTTTAAATTATTAATTAAATTAATGGATTAAAGTGTCAAATTAATTTTCTAAATGACATTATTCGATGAGGAAAATTATCTTTCCAAAAATCAATTTTAGTTATCAAGGAATTAATTTTCCCCTTCTATTTAATTTAAGGCTTCACTAATAGTTAGTTCTATAAATAATTAATTGAAATAATAATTTCCACGTCTATCTAAATTGAAAACCCTAACCAATTTTAAATATAAATTTTTTTCACAACTTAAAAAAATAAAACTCAAGAAAACCCTAATTTATATTACATTATAAAATTACTTCTTTGACTCCTTACTTTTTTTAAAAAAAAACTTAAACTTACTTATCTTCCCCTCTACCCTAGCTCTAACCGAGCTAGGGTTTTCTTTTTAAATTTATTATTTTTATTTTTTTTGAACCCCATCACCACGCAGGGTGGCCATGGTGGCAGATGGGTTTGAGCGCAAGCAGGAGGGGGCGAAAGTGGGGAGGAGGCGAAAGGTGGAGGTCGGCGCCGCCGAAGTCTCCACTGTGCAAGGCACAGTGGGCTCGGCTGCCAGCCACTGTGTATCACACAGTGCGCACGGCCGTCGGCCACTGTGCAGTGCACAGTGAGCTCGGCCCGCCGGCCACTGTGCAATACACAGTGGTTTCGGCCACCGGCCACTGTGCCATGCACAGTGCGCTCGGCCGCCGGCCACTGTGCATTGCACAGTGCATTCGACCCCGGCCGAAACCCTCCGCGTAAATTTTTTTTTGTTATAATTTTTTTTATAAAAAATATAAATATATATTATATATATAAATATATATGTATATATATATGTATATATATATATATATATATATGTATATATATATGTATATTTATATATATATACACATATATATATACATATATATTTATATATATATATATTAGTTATTATGTATATTTTTTAAAAACAGTGAAAGAAGTTTATTTATATTTTCAATTACAGAGATGATTAATGTTTTTTTTTTTTGTCCATTTGCTTTATGAATATAGGATTTAGATGGAATTTATATGTTTTTAACACTCTGATCTTTTTTTACTGAATATTATCAAAGACAAAAAATATGATATTGCTGGAGTCTAAGGTAAATAAATATAATAAGATAACAGCAAAGTAATAGTTATAGATTTATTTCTTGCAATAAAATAACCATAGAAATCAATAATTTAATAGCAACTTAACAATCTAAAGTTTAATAAACTCAAGTTAAGGGATTAGAAGAGAGGGATGCTTTAGATTTTATTCCAAAAATTAATTGTGAAATTTCACTTCTTGCAACTAATATTTACTAGGGTTCATAAAACTTAGATCTTACAATAGGAAAAATAAACTGCAATTTACACCTTTAAAACAACATGCATACATTCATTAAAATGTTAACAATACATACTACTCATATTTTTCTGCAAGTAGAATGAAGGTAAAATAAATTAAAAACTGATTTTTCCATATTACAAAAGGAAAACTATTGCATGCAAATCAAAGTAGCACTTTTTTTTTTTCTTTTAAAACAGGGATAGAAATAAAACAAGCTTTTTACAACTCTAAGATATTCTGCAAAATTTACAGGATGTTTTTTTTTTTTTTCAACTACAATCCCAACTCTCATGTCTATATTTCAAATTTACAACTTGCCTTTCTTTTCAACAAGTGAGGGCGTATTTCTTTTAACAAAACTAATATCTGCAAATAAATTTAAATTTCCTTCTACAATAATCTTCTGCAACTTTTCTCTTGTCCTATTCTTTTCTCTTGACTTTCCTGCATAATAAATCACAAATATGACCACGAAGTGCTCACCTCCTAGCCTAGGTTAACTAGAAGCCACCCCCGAGCTTGGAGAACCAAGCCCTAGACGGGTAACAAACATGCAAACACATAGAAGACAAAAATACACACACAAATATTCAGACACACTCCCAACTTGGCTACACAGCACCACACTTTGATGATGACTTTTTTTTAAGGGTGGTAGTGGACCAATACCCTGAGGAGAACTGCAAGTATGGAAAACAAGTAGCCACATCATGGCACAATAAATACATCAAAATCTCAATCCCTTATTCCTTATGCCCCCCAAAGGCATTCTAGCCTTATATCCCTCCTTATGACCCCCATTGCACAAACAGGCCATGCAGCAAGGGTCACACAAAGATCCCTTGTGATCGCTCTCAAACGAGAGTCTCTCACTCAAGGGTTGTCACTGCTACCACCCACAAGATCCTCCTCTCTCCCAAGAGTAAGAGGTCTTGAGAAAACTCTCAAAACACAACAAAGCATAATGCAAAAATTCCAAATGAAATTCTAAAACAAGACATTCAAGAACACAGATTTCTTACACCAATCATACTCTCATACAAGAAAATAGACATTTTAAAGAATAATGAAACCAACCTTAATCTGCCCAATGGTAGTATAATATTTGAGGAAGAGCTGTCCAATCCACGGATCTTCTTCTTCTACCCTTAGTCAAATTTTCTATTCCAAACTATTCTTTTCTTTTCAAAAAAAATTCTCTTGTCTCCAAAAATGGAGAGTGGGTGATTATCCTCCAATTTCTCCAATTCTTGCTTAAGAAGCTCATTCTCTGAGTTCTCACAAGTTTCTAAAAACCAAAAAAGGAAAGTAAAGCAGAATGCAAAAAGACTCTCATTCGAATAGGAAAAATCTCAATTAGATTTAAACTTCTAATTTTCAATTTTCGCACAACTCAAAAAAGCCAATTTTTAAAGCGTCAAAAAGGTCACATAAAAGTAGAAACTTGCCTAAAAATACCCCTAACCCCTAGGTATACCTTATGGGCTTTAGGAAACCCTATTAAACTACCCCTAGGTGTTCATTTAACCCATTTTAAACCCCTCTGAAGTTTATTTTCGGGTCAAACATATGTTGACCACTCCAAAGATTCTTTTCCAAGGTATTAATGACAACACATTATATTATTTAAGAAAAACTATAGTTAAACACTTTCCCTCCAAGAGACAAAAATAAAACATTTAAATTAAAATCCACATGTGTCAAGTGACACAAATAAAACACTTTTACAAAATAAAACATGAAATCATCTCTTGTGGGTTTTACACATTAAATTTAAATAACACTTAACACTCATGCAGCATATACTGTTATGAATAAAAATACAACACAAACGGGGTGTTGTCTCTCCAAATAGACAACCCCTGGCTTACAAACATACATAAGTCTAGGTTTGGTTCTCCGTAATTTTCCATGGTCACATGGTAAATTTCCTGTGCATCTCAATTTACACATTAGTACTTTCAAATATCCACATATAATATAATTCAAAGGAATAACAATACACATCATCACTTGCATACAATTTTCATCTGCACAAATTAAATACATCTTTTATCAAGCAATTTCACATAAGCAATTTCATCCCAATTCACATAAACTTAACCATACATCATAGTTCTATTATCATAGTAAAGTCCTGCAAATATAATTATGACATCTATCATTGCAATCTCATCCTATCTAACAATCATGTAGTGTTCTATCTCATAAAGCATATATGTAAATCATCAAAACATAGCAATGTTATCCAAATTCTGAAATCATATAAGTTCTAAGTCTCAAAGTGCATCAAAATAAAGTATCCATAATAGTCTAAATATAAATTCCACTGAATGTCAGACTGAATCGAGGTGAGGCCTCACAGAAGAATTCAAACGTAGTTAAGACAAGACTGGATACGGCATTATTTTAGCAAACTTAGTTTTATTAGGACATGTTTTAAAAAAAAAAAAATTATTCCGTTTGTGCCCAAAAGTTTGGGCATGACAAATAGAACCTCTACCATGGATTATACCATCTTTATCATCTCCAAATTTCACAAGTCCACCTTCATACTTCTCCAAGCTCACAAACTTACTTTTATCACCTATCATATGATGAGAGCCTCCCCTATCTATCTTCCATTCATCTTTCTCTTCAACCCGTGCATCCAAAGTATTGGATCATCTTCCTTGATAGCAATAAACACCCATTCATTATCACTTGTATTTCCTTTATTTGATTCATCATTTGAAACACCTTCATCAACAGCATAATAACATCTCTTCTAAGATTTAGGCTTTTAAGTCTTTCTAGGACACACAAATATCACATACTAAGCAATGTCATCTAAGACATAGCATAGACCAATATCACACACCTTGAATATGAAAAACCTCCAAGAATTATGCATCAAACATCTGCAACACGCTACAAGAGTCTTGTCAACCAAAACAATGAAGAACACTAACACACTGGAGAAAATCATCAATCACGTGCACAACGATTGATACAGAGCACCAATACAAAAGGCACATGATCCAAAAACATCTATAAGCATCTTGAATCACCACTGCAATATTTGCAACAACTCAAATTACTAGAATCATATCATCATTATACCGAACTTCAAGAACACTAACAATAAAATTGTCAACCTGGAAAAATCACCTGCGGAGCTCCAAACCACAAACCACTTGAATTGAAGACACACATCAATGTCCCAAACATTCCTCTAAATCCACAAATCAAGATATTGCAATGCATATCAAATTACTAAGATTCTGACATTACTGAATAACAGAAAAAACCAACCACAACACCGATAGCCATAACTCACTCAAATCTTCATGCGAACCTCTGAAAATTGTACTAAATCATCTAAACACAATCCTCTACAAACCTTTTAATCCACAATCACTAATCATCAACATGCTGAACAAAGTCACTAATAGAACTCACAACAACACTTTCACAGACAAAGAAATATGTTGACATAAATGACAACACATCTCTCAGATGTCATTAAAGCACATATTTGCATCAATCACCCGAGACATCCAACATTATGAACATCATCATAATTTGTTGTTTAATGACATGTTGAAAGGCCAAAGGGATGAATTGACAAGGAAAAAATATCTTTTATAGATAGATTCTCTTTTCTATCACCACTATTCATGTCCACTTGTTTGGGTTGGGAAGAAGTATTCTCATCATCTAAAGCTTCATCTCTAATCAATATTATGCTAGAAGATAGATCATTAATAAAATTCATAACATCATCTTGTCTTAAAATATTTTGGTGATTAAGATAAGCTCTTGGAGAATGAGGATCTAGAGTGAAAATTTACTAAGATTAACATGTTTACCTTGTCCCTCTTGTACCAAAGTACCTTTGTGAGAAGGGATTCAATACTATTGTATCATCGTAAATTGTAACCAGACCAATTTACACCTCATGTTTGTGCTCCTACTTTAACATGTCCTATCTCAATCCCCTCTCTAGGTTTGGTTTGACCCTATTCTCCAAATTTTATGTCATGAACACCCTTTGGTGGGTCCCATCATGGGATTCCCTACCCTTTTATATTTATTTTGGTCCTATTTGTAGAAGGACTAGGGTGTGGGATGCCCTATTCTGGACCAAGGCACCCCAAAATGTCTTGGTCCCTCTCAAGTGGGCCCCAATTTGAAATGGGGTAGGTTCTATATCTCCTAATCTTCAAGGCTACACATGACCATTGGAGGTCGACCTAATAAATAATTTACCTAGGGACAACTATATAAAAATATCAATTCATTTCAATCTAAAATAAATATAGGAGCTACCTAAAGAATTTGTGCATCCATAAAGCATTCATCATCAAATGTCTTTTGTAGTGCCCCTCTCTGATTCATCTTTCTTTTGTGCATCGATAGAATATATTGATATAACTTAGACAATGATGCTTTTGATTGATGTTTATGAATTTATCTATAATTTGTATTCTTTATAGTCACTAGTACATTTGGGGCTCATTTCAGATGGTCGCTCGTCAGAATTCTGACTCTTTTTCGTCGGGTTGCCGACAAACACAATCATAAAAAACTTCTTGTCGGATACTCCGACGATGCTCGTCAACATCGAAATTCCAATGAAAACCATCAGGTCTCCATCGATGTATGTCTTACCAATAGCCTCATCGTCTATCGGCAAGACCAAATATTCCCTTTGCCGCTAGTGTAAGTCGACTATCGGCAAGACATATATCGATCGAGACCTGATGTCTCGGGTGTCATTGGGGTAGTACATGCCGATGAAATCCATCGGCAGGACTTACACTAGAGGCGAAGGGAACATTTGGTCTTGCCGATACCGATGAGGCTATCAGTAAGACATACACTGATGGAGGTTTCAGGTCTCCATTGGTGTATGTCTTACTAATATCCTCATCGTCTATTGGCAAGACCAAATGTTCCCTTTGCCTCTAGTGTAAGTCTTCTCGATGGATTTCATCGGCGTGTGCTACCCCGACCGCTCATCCGCCGAGAGAATGTCATTGGGCATATAGCATCCTCATCAGATGTTTTTGTTGATTCCCATCAGAATGCCGACATCGTCCGATGGCAACCAGGAACTATGTAACGATGAGGATGTTGTATACCCGACGGTATAGTCATCGGTGCAAATATAGGGGACGTCAAAATTTTGATGATTATTTAATTTTATTTTTTTTAAATAATACAAAAAATCATATAATGACTACTGAAATTCAATAGTTTCACATCAACATGTTAATTATTTTACGGCATGAGATAGGTTTCAGGTCAAAACCCCACACAAAATGTAGCCTATCGGCTAATAATGCAGCAATATTTTGATCAATTCAAGGAAATCATTAGAACTTGTTAGCTATCCTTCTTAACTATGCCTGATACAAGGATTTTTCTCTGGGTTTCTATCATGGCTTGTGCTCTATCAAATATCCTCTATTTGAGCTACCTTGACTACATGCCTACCACTGTTTGAAACTTTGATAGTCTATATCCTCTATGTTGCTAACGTTGAAAGGCTCCTTTATCACCATGAATATTGGCTCAGATGTATGGCTTCTGCAATAAGCATAGGATAGTATTTATATTGATTTGATATAAAAATTCTTACTCATAATTGTCTTTCCAATAGTGAATGTCCTTATTGTCACATACAATGAGTATGATGGCATCCTTGACATCTTTTTAAAATGATCTCTTATCTAAGTGTTTTCTCATATTTTTTTGATTATCTCACCACTTAAGAACCTTCATCACTGTGATTTGCTAACTATCTACACTCGTGGAGAGTTATTTGACCGCTCTTTGTATCATCTATGGATCTAGGGCTTTTGGTTTGACTGGCAACTCTTGGTCTCTAACTTTGTATGAATTCTATTATCACTACTCATTCTCTTGAAGTTGACATCTACAGTATTGTTTCTATATCTTTCCTGTGATTGAAAGATTTGATATCTCAACTATAGTGAGGTTTGACTGTGAATGAGGATAGTTCACGACCCATTTTGTGATAAGTTTCTTTTAGATCAAAAGTTGACCTAGATGATCATCAAATGAGAACTATTGGCTATCATAATCACTATGCATAACGATTTTTTCTTAGAGAGATCAAGTATTATATTAACAAAGTAATGAATTTATAAGGCTATGTGCTCAATGGGTCTCTTAACTTGTAAAAATTGCCAACATTCATGAAGAAAAATGAAAAAATGTCATTAGTGAAATGATTATTCATTGAGATCATCTTAAGATGACTTAAAACACAACCATCATATCCCACAAAAATAAATACAGGCCAAATACGCCTCAGAAGCCTCTAATTACTTAAAAGTTAATACTATCCTCTAGATGTTAAAGGAAATTTGGTCATGTGCATTGACCGCTACAATTTGGAGTGCAAAAGAGGGAATGTACCTGACAATCTGCTACAATTTTAAGAACAAAGAGACTCTATGGCACAGAGAGGTTGCAATTGTAGCCTATGTTGGCCATAATCCATGTTGCAGCAATAACGAGATGTGAGGTAACAGTTATAAAATTTGGATGAACTCAAAGAGACATTTACAAATACAACCTACCCTTTATAATACCTAATTGAAACAATGGATGCAATGCAAGTCCTTGTATTAATAATGTTTGGCAGATAGTAAAAAACTAGAACAATAACATATAAAAGTGGTTAGACTTAAGATGATAAGGAAAATTTAAAAATGCTAAAGAAAATGTCAACTAATTAAAAAACTTACAAGGATGAGGCATATTCATAACTTTTGCAGTCGCATCATGCATATCAGCACTAGAAGCAACTCATGGTGTTAGTGTACATATAAGACAATATGGGAGTTCATTATACCCAGCAACTTGTAGTGTTGTTGTTCATGTTGGCTCTGTTGGACCTTGCAATTAAGATTCAATATACATTATTCAAAAAGATTAACTGTGCAACATAATGATCATCTATCATCCAAAAAAGAAATGGCGTGTAGGGTAGGGTTTCAGGCGATTTAGGGGAGAGTTTCAAGTGATGATTTTGCTGTCCCTAGCGGACCCCTTCTGGGTTCACAGGGAGATGGCTCGAGATCCCCAGGATCTGCTGGCTTTAAAGACAACCAGGGTGATGCGGATTCTGAAGATGGTGGGGACCCAAAAACGGGTTTTCAAGTGGACCCAAGGGACAGATCACGGGTCAAGCTGGTTGTGGAGGAGTGATACAGGATCACAATGGCAACTTTATTTCTTCTATTGCTATCCCTATTGGTAAATAGACTAATAATATTGCTGAAGTTATAGGGGCTTATCATATTCTTAAACTTGTAAAATAGAACAACTGTAAGCTTGTTTGGGTCGAGGGGGATTCTAAGAACATTATCAACTACCTTAAAGGAAATTCTACTCTGGCTTGGAATGTTGATATTTAGATGAAAAAAGGCAAAGACATTATTAAAACCTTTGATAAATGTATGTTCGCTCATATTTATAGACAAGCCAACGTGTTGCTGACTTCCTTGCCAATAGGGGAGTGACGTATAAGACTCAACTTTGTTGGACCCATGGTGGCAGTCCTTGGACTCTGAACTTGCGATGTATCTGCTCCAACAATGAAGTCAGGGGAGTAAAGTTAATGATTATTAGTGTGATTATGACTTTACATGTTTTTTATAACTGCCAATACCTTTTGTTCTAAGACAGGTGGCCAGAGAGGACATAATAATCGATGCTAAGTTATTGCACATGCTTTGTGGGTGATTTCATACATTTTTTGGAGTATTGCCTTAAATCTGGAAATTCGCTACAAAGAGAATTACAAAGAGCCTAAGAAAATGGGTGGTGCCAGAAAGAGAATTGAGCCGCCTAGTTGTGTGTAGCTTAAGAATGAAAAGAATCTTTGGTGCATTCTAAAGAAAGGTGGGTTTACTAATTGCATTGAGAGGCTTCAAGGGCGAAATCAAGATGTTACCAGGTATTTTGCTAAAAACTGGAAGGATGGCTCGATTATTCTTCATGGTCAGAGGGTCCTGGTAGATGAAGCCCTTATTGCTCAGGTTACTGGGCTATCTATGGAAAGCATAAAGTATTCTAGAGATAGGGTGTACATAGAGAAAGCTATGCAGGGTTTCCCTCAAGAGGAGGAGGAGCAGGCTAAAATTGTCAATAAGAAGGTTAGATCAAACCTTTCTGCCAAAAGCTTCTCAAAGTAATTATGAGTTATCTTACTTTGGATGGTCGGTATACTACAGTGTATGGACACCATTTTGTTATTCTAAATCATTTTCGCCATGGGGTAAAAATTTATTTCCCATTCTACCTCATCTCTTCCCTTAGGGCTAATTTCAGTGACCACCGTAAGAACCCTGCTAAGTTTCCCATTGTGCATGAAGGCTTGCTGGTTTTTATTGATGCACATTTTTGTGCTCTTCCTCCCCCTAAGTATTTTGTCCATATTTTTTTAAGAATGATGATTCTGGGTTTGGGTCTGAGGAGACTACACCTCCCCTGAAAAAAGCTAAAGTGGAAACTCCTTCGAGCTCTAAACCCAAATCAAGGAAGGGATCATCTGGTCACAAGAATATTGTTATGTCCTCCTCCTCTACTTTGGTTGAGATTGGCTCCTCCTCTTCTTCTGAGAAGGTTGATAAGAACCCTAGTAACCCTAATGTCCTAGCTTCTCCTCTTTCCTTTAAGGAGACCAGTAATATGGGTGTGGCTGGTATTGCTAACCTTAATCCTAAAAGTGATGAGCTAAATGGTAAGAGGGATGATTATGAAAATGTACTGGGTTTAGCTCGTGATCATGTAATCGACACCTTCAGTTTGTTCAAGTGGCTATTTCATGAACTCAAAGAGAATCGGATTAACCAAAGAGCTCTAGGTAGAAAAATGGATTCCCTCCCTATTGGTTCATCTCTTGGTCAGTACAATGATGGGAATTTGACTAAGGATGAGAAGAATTCAGCCATGGACTGTATCTAGAAAACAGGGGTTCATAGGGTTGACCAGCACAAGAAAAATCTGGAGGAACGCATCAACCAGGTTGAGGATGGCTACAGAAAAATGTAGGACACCCTCAAAACCATTCTAGTTAGAAGTCATAAAATTTTTAAACAATCCATAATGGTAATGAACACCATGGTGAAAATTTTGGACCAACCGGATAAGGTTGTTTTTGTTATTGGTGAGGAAGCTGAGGCGGCTCAAAGTGGTGATGGACCCTGCAAAAGGACTCAAGGGAACATAAAGAAGGTGGCCCTTTAGAACTTGGATCATAATGCTATGTAGGGTGCTCCTGACACCATGAATTCCCTAGAGGCCGAGGTCACTGAGACCCTCATAAGCCTAATATAATTGGGTTGTTTTCTGTTGTTGGCTCTTTCTATGTCTAGGTTTAGTCTTTATGTTGTCTTTTTGTGCCTGCCTGGGCTTTTGCTATCTCTTTGGATTCCTATTTCTATGCCTATCCTTGCAGCCCATTTTGTTTTGGAAGTTTCTATCTGATTCTAATCCTCTTAGAATCATTTTTTAAAGGGTTTCGGGGTCCCTTCCAAACCTGTTTTTGCTTTAATCCAAAATTGTGCAACATAATGAAATATTGAAAAGTGTGTTATCTTATTGAGCTTCGCTTTGTTTTGAGAATAGTTTAATATTCTCTACTTAATAGGCCCAACCACGTGAAGGTGGAATCTCATGTGGCCCCTCCCCCCCCCCCCCCTAACATCACTCTAAATTCCCTGTTAACTTCAAACATTCATTCATTCTTTCATTCATTATTAAAATATAGCATTCATTCATTATCACAGAATGTTCATTAACACATCACATTCATTAACATTCATTAACATGCAACATTCATCAATATTCATTAACACATATCATTCATGAACATTCATTAGCACATAATTATATTCATTAACACATAAGAATTAGTCATTATCAAATAAGGTAGATTATAATCATTTCTTCTTTTCTTTTTTTTTGAAGCTATGTAAAAACTAAGTCAAGTATCATTTTCTTCATCATTTCCCCCATCTTCAAGTGTTTTTCCCCCTGCTCATGATCTTGATGTATGCCTAGTCCTACACAGAGGATGAGGAAACTGAACCAAAGGGGGGTCGTCTGCAATAACAAAGAAATGGGTTAAATTCAAAACATTTTTTATTATTGTTACAAGTATTTCATTAATTTAAAGAACATAACCATGGCGCTCTTTACTTGATGGGGCATCATCTTCCACATCATTTTGTCTAGCCTCAACCTCAACATGTTGAACACCCTCTAGATCCTCTGGAGTTGAAATACGAAAGGTTACATTAATCAATACACCAATTGTAATTAAGTTTGTTTAAAGGAATACCAGTGGTCCTATTTACCTGATTGGGGAACATCACGTTCTTGATGTTGTCTACCCGGATCATGCTCCACTTGGTCACCACCGACTACATGCTCTAAAATATTAACAAAAAAGGTTACATTAATTACTTCACTAATTATAATTTAATTATAATGTTTAATTGTATTAATAATTATATTAAAAATTTTGAATAGCAAATGAATACCTCCATTACTGGAATGCACATCCGGACCTTCATGTCCAAGTTGTGTTCCACAATTAATAGACTGCATTCCAATGTCATGCACATTGTTATCATTGCTTACTTATTTAAAAAGAATATAGTCACTTTATGTTGGAACTTAACATCAAATAGATTATTGGTAAAGTATTCAATTTGAAATCATTTTCATTTAGCTTATTTGTGACCCTACAGTGAAGATTGTTAAACTTGATGGTTAGCGAGTGAGATATGAAAACCTAAAGATGGAAGAAGATGAAAGGATTACTGCATTGATGGAAAGGGTAAATGAGATTGTTATGGGAATTCAATGGTGTGTTGGAACTCTGAGCGAAGATGAAATTGTTTGCAAAGTCATGAAAGCCCTACCACCGACTTACAAAATGAAGGCTATTGCTATTAATTAGTTAAGAACAATGGCTATTACATCTGTCAATAGAGATATTTTGGTTGGGAAACTATCTTCTTTTGAGCTTGAGGAATTTAGACCTTCTGGAGCTGTGAAGACTGAACCTTCTTTTCATGCATCTACATCTACAACTAGGAAGAAAGACTGGAAAGATTTATATACAAAAGAGTTAGAAGATATGAAGAGAGAAGATGATGAGTTTGAGAAACTTGAATCACTATTTGCCTGAAGAGTACCAAAAGGATTGTTGGGTAAATATTTTGTCACTAGCATACCAATGAAAAAATATATGATTCACACACAGCTATGTTGAGAAATTAATCTCTCCCCTCATCAAGGGGAGGTTCCCTTTTAAATTTCTTCTCTAATTAACAAGAAATTAAACTTTGTGGGTTAGTTACAGGCATATAACTCTCTTTTTTCACAGTCTATGTATTCTCCCTCCACTTTGTTACAATTTCCCTATCACTTTTGATACTTAAAGAAATGAATGAATTAATCTAGCAAACTGTACCAAATTTTACAAGCGAGAAGCACAAAGTCTTTCTTGAATGTAACACTAACTTAAACTAATTATCGCAACTGGTAAGAAATCTAACTTGCAGCTCAAATTCTTCAAGTGTAATTCTCCAATCCTTAAAACTACAAGCAACAATAGCAATACAAAGCCTACCACTAATCACTTAACAATAGAAAATTTCCCAAATATGCAAGGAGCACAAAGTCTACTTTCACAATTCAAGAGCTCTTTTACCCACATAACAATATCTCCAATATCAAGGAATTAAAGAACATATATAATTAATGAACATAAGAACATTAACTCATATAAACAATTTTTGATGCGACACAAAGCTTGAGATCAAATAAAATTGCTTTCTTTATTTGCTTGATCAAATCTTCACAACAAAAGCTCAAAGTATTAGTTGAGGCAAAAATTCAGCAGAGTTTTGCTTAGGCATAATCCAAGATAAAAAAAAATATACAAATGAGGGTCCTCCTTATATATGAAAAGAGTGGAGAAAAAAAGTGGGCACGGTTGACTAATTCAACTGTATAGTCCCACTTGACTACAACTACAGCAGAGAGAAATTAAGCAACTGCGAGAAAACTTGTAGCATTTAACAATGCAACTACATGAAAAGAAATTGTCAAAAGGGCACATTATTCATCTTTCTCCTCCTCATTAGATTTGTGGAATTCTTTGAACATAGTCAGGATGGCCTCCATCTCAACTTTGTCCGGCATTGGGGTAGAATCTGTGATAACACAAACACAGGAAATTGCATCCTCAGCCTTCACATATTTCTTTTTTCCATCTTTCAACATGGATGCAAGGACCTCAAAACTTACTTTAACTCCAGTAACTTATCAAATGCACTTAGAGAGAAATCTTGTTTTGTGCAGTGATCCATTAAAGAAATAAACTCTTGTGTGATAGCATCCCTAGTAATAAGATTTTGATTGTCATCATATAGATAGCAAGGAATGTCAGCAATTCTAGCAAAAATGAGATCAATCTCATCATCACCTTCCTTCCTTTCTCGATCCAGTTCTACAATCATCAATCTTATTGTCTCTTTTTTATGAGACAACAAGGACAAGATTTGGATATATTTTCTCTTGTGAAAATTACTTTATTCTCCACGAGGACGTCTATTCTGATGTCCTCCATTTTGCTCCAAAGGGTTGCACTCCTCTCAATATATTTAATTTCTTGAGATAGTGAAGTCTTGATACTTTGCATTTGACTTTCAATTACTTCAAAATCAGCCAATAACCCAATCATTGAACTTAGAAGATGAGACCCCTCTGATTTCAACCATGCAATCCACCCATCTACTACTTGGCCCTTGACTCCCACCTGTTCAACTTTCTTTAGAGCCTCAATATCTATTGAGGAACCAATAGGCTCGATTTCTTGGGAGGATTGTGTAACCTTGAGAAGAACATTGGTTAATTTCTCACACTTTTGTTTTAACTCATTCTTCACATCTCTTTCCTGATCAAATCTTCACCATAAAGAGTCAAAAGCATTTTGAGAATCCAGCTTCATGCTCTCATGTGTTTCCACTCCAAGTTCTACGGTTTGGATGGTATAGTCCTCAAGTTGTATATTATCTTTACTTTTATAATATGATGGCACCATGACCTCAGCATATTTCCTCTTAGTAGCTAGATCTACTAATACCCAAGAAACACTCTTCGGCTTTTTTGTACCTTTGGGCTTTGGGGGAACCAACTGCTCAAAATCAAACACATCAGGTGAAATCATTTGTTTCTTTCTCTTGGGTGCTACTACCTCCATCCAAGGTGGTAATTTTGGATTGGCGAGTGGAGTGATAGCTTCTTATTGAGTACCAATTGGTATATCAAGAGCAAACTTGCTTGAACTTGCAGTGGTTTTGGATGTTGTTATTGGTATCAAAGCAGAAGTATCCAATGACATGCAAGCTAATGTAGTAACAATAGTTGCTACTGACACCTCTTCAGTTACAGCCATAGATGGGAGAGTGGAAATAATTTCAGTACTTACCAGAGGTAGAACTTCTATTATGACCACTGTAGAAGTTAAAGTCATCATTTGTTGTTCCGCAAATGCTTTCTCCATGGTTTCAGGAAAATGGAATATTGAAGATTCAATGGTGGTTGAAGGAATATCATCCAAACTTGAAAAATTGGATAATATGAAAAACTATTGAGTAGCTTCTGACTATTTCATGTCCATATCTAACTCCTCATCATCAAATCCCTCATCCTCTTGATCTGGGTTAGTTTCAATGGAATGAATAACAACTTCTGGATGGGTTGGTGCCTGTGAGGTGGCAGGGGCATTAATCTCTCCATGATGTGTTGGCTCTCCAACCTGTTCTTCCTCTTAATGAGGAATTTCACCTTCTTCCGACTTCTTTTCTTTCCCAGTCTCTTTAGTAGACTGTTGCTCTGACTCTTTTGTGGCTGTCTCTTGTGTTGTTGAAGATGACTCACCTTGTTTAGACCCCTTAACTATTAATTTAATTTTGTGTCTTTTGCCCTTAGATTGGGTTGTAGGAGCTGAGGATGGTGCTTGTTGATCTTCTTTTCTCTTGGTCATTGTTTTAGCCATAGCTTTCTTACCAACTGGACCATCACTATTGTCATCATCTCCAGAACTAGCAAGAAGTTGTTTCATTCTAAGATTCTTCTTCAACAACCATGCATTGGTATTTGCCAAAATGGGGGAAATTATTTGAGTAATAGACTTACTCTCCTTCTTTGACCATTGCACTAGTGGGAGTGGTGAATCAGCAATCTTCTTTTCATAATAGACTGGGTCTACTATGTCATCGGTATCCTCCATGGTCATTGGGATTTCTACCAAATCTTGATTTTCAATCTTCTCTAGGGTAAGACGACTGAAATCCATTCTTCTTATGTCTTCTTCATCTTGGAAATCCACCCATACATCTTCAAACCTAAAAAACATGGGTTTAGTTTCTTTTGAGTTTATTCTTCATGCCATGAAAATCAAAATTATTTCGTTCTTTGAACCTCCTCATAGTATTCCATTGCATCTCTTCTTCCATGTTCTTGGCCTTGGCATTAGTTAAAACTAAATACCAACCAATAGATTTCGAGAAATTCAATCCAGTCTTATGTGCTTGTGATTGTTTTTCATGCACAAAAATCAGTTGCCGAGACAGCTCCATGAGTACAATCTTGTCAGATAGATATCTTCATAGAATGAAAGGTTCTCCTGTAAAATATTCTATCCGGATGTAAGTGAATGTTGGGAACTGAAGAAAAATACATCCAAAATGAGAAACCTTGTTATATGCCACCTTCGAGAGCCTTTTCTTTTGCAAGTCTTTGTCAAACATGCACTTCCATACAACAAAGAAAGCGTCATTAACTCTTCTAAACTGGTTCCCTTGATTATAGATCATGAGTTGATCATAATAATTCCAGACAGGCACTAACTTCTTGTCACCTTTTGTAGATAAACCTGGATATTGCCTCATGGAAGTAGCTGCATATACCAAGTATGAGGTCATATATAATTTCAATGTTCCCTTAACCTCCTTCAATTGTGAGCAAATTGCATCACTGATCTGCTCACCCCAATCAATCCTAGCAGCTCCTTTCCTAATTATATTCATGTAATAGCACATCCAGTTTTGGAAATAATGAGTCTTTCAAACCTTTCACCCGTGCCAACATGGTGACCATATCATTGTATTCCTCATTGAAGTCACTTCTATGGAAATATTTAGGCCATCTCGAAGTAGTATTTTTTCTTGCAGCAGAGAGGTAAACTGTATTAATTACTTTCTTGCATTTTACCTCATTTTTCTCATAATACTCTTGAACACTTTCTTGAGAAATATCGGCCGGTTCCTCAACTAAAGAACCCTTGAATACACTATTAAAGAAAACATTTTCCAATGTCATAACCACATTTTGATCAGCATCCTTAACCTATCTTATATTTGGATCGAAATGATCCACCACTGCAAGTACAAATTCTGGGTCATGAGCGGCAACGGGGAAAGAAGCATATTTGTGCAACTCGGATCTGATCAAGTTTGTTAGGCGAGAAGGAGGTTTCTCAACTTGATCAATAAACTCCTGCATATTAAGATGACCAATCTTCGTATCCCTAATCTCTTTGATGTTGGAATCTATTGAGCTTTTCGGGTACATGTTCAAGTATTTGTCATACTTGTACTTCATTTTCTTTGCTAATGACTTGCCTGGTGAGGATTCCAATTGACTAGAAGAAGACTCTGATTTATCATGAGGAGGTCTTGACATTTGCAAATTGTTGCATTCAACACTAAGGATTAGCTTCTTCAACAGTCATCATCATCAGAAAACTAAATTTTATCAACTGGATCAAAAATTCGAAGTCAGAACGGGCTTGGGAACAAAATTGGTAAAAACTAGCAGGTCTGGGAAAAAAGTATAACTTGCACCTTAGGAGTAAAATTTTGCACATCAGACTTTAAATTCTGATGTACAGTGGTAAAACATCTTCCTTGCATATTGGAATTTAAAGTCTGATGTGCAAGTTGGGGAAAATCCATTGGCACATTCGACGTTAAAGTCTGATGTGCAGGTTGAAAAAAAGTCATTAGCACATTGAACTTTAAAGTCTGATGTGCAACTAAAAAATCTTTCAAAAGACAAGCACATCAGACTTTAAAATCTGATGTGCAGGGGAAGGACAACCGATTGACATATCGGGTTTTAAAACCCGACATGTCAATCAGACAAACTCATCTCACATATCGGACTTTAAAGTCTAATATGTGAGGTTTCACCCTCCTGCTAACATGTTGGGTTTTCAAACCCGACTTGTTAGCAAGAGGGTATCTCCCACATATCAGACTTTAAATTCCGATATGTGAGAGTCATTTCAGTTTGTTAGCTTGCATGTCGGGATTTGAAACCCGACATGTAGGTGAAGGATAAAATGGACTAAAGATCAAAGGGAAATTGGACATTAAAGTCCGATGTGCCCTCGACCTTGAAGGAAAGGGAAAAACGCGAAAATAAAAAATGACAGCAAAAAATAATAGCAAAAACCTGAGAAGAAAAGAAAAACCCTACCTCAATCCACGTGACTGAAGAAAATCTGATGACTTCGCAAGGAGATTTGGGATGAAATCATGAGAAAGGAGTAGGAGGGCACGCGCGGAGAAAAGATTTGCAAAATAAAATGAGGGATTAAAACCAAAAACCTAATAAATAACCCCCAAAATAACCATTAATACCCTCATTAATGATTAAGCGCACCATGCATGTCAGACTTTAAAGTCTGACATGCATGCCATTACAAACAACCTGCACACCGGACTTTGAAGTCCGATGTGCAGGAGCAAAGACCCTGCAGGTCAGAAAATCCAATCTGGAGGAGAAGGACTACCTGCAGGTTGAACTTTAAAGTCCAATCTGCAGAGATAGAACCAAAACATTGCACATCAAACTTTAAAGTCTAATGTGCAATTCTTCAAATAGGGAAAACCCTGCAGATCGGACTTTAAAGTCCGACTTGCAGGTAAAATTGCAAAAATAAAAGAACTTAAAAAAAATAAAAACAAGAAGTGGAAAGCAAAAGGAGCTAACCGACGGAGTCGGTCAAGCTCTCCCAGAGGACGTAAGGTATGAAACAGACCAGTTTCATAGGGTTGCCTCATGATTTTAGTCGCACTGAAATCAACAACAAGAGCTGGCTCTGACTGGGGAAAAAGCTACACCACTTGAAGCTTGTAGAATCTAGAACTCCGAGTGCCTGTATCCATTGGGTTATAGAGTCAGGCAACGAAAAAGCCTAAGAAGATAAAACTATATAATTTTTGCAATAAGTACAACTTCCTTTTATATTGTTCGAAAGTTATCCACTGTGAGGTAGCAAGAATGGGGTACCATCCGCATATGCAAGTAAGTAGCTATGCTTGCCACATATTTCATGAATAGTGAAGGGACCTCTCCATAAGGAGTCAAACTTTGCATGCAAACCCTTTGGTTCCCTCCTCTTGTCCCATAACAAGACTTGATCACCAATTGAGAACTCATGAGAAGTTATTTTCTTATCAAATAACACCTTCACTTGGCTTTGGTGTGTAGCAATCCTATCCACCACTTCTGCTCTTGTTTCTTCCAACTGAGAAAGAAACATAATCTGCGTATCAAGTGAATCTTGATAGGTTTCATCTTCAACGGCCTTGGTGAGCTTTAATGCTGGAAGTTCTACAATGATAGGAATCTCGGCATTCAACCCATACATAAGTTTAAAAGGTAACATACCGATCTCTCTTTTTGGAGTTATACGATCCACCCATAGCGCATCATAAAGAGATTTATATCAAGTCTGTTGTCTCTCATCAACAAGCTTCCTCATAATAGTAACCATATTCTTGTTTCTTGACTCGGCCTGACCATTTCCTTGCAGATAATAGTCAGATGAGTGTGAAAGGGTAATACCATAATCAAAGCAAAAGTCAATGATCTCATAAGATGAAAAACATGAAGCATTGTTAGTTACTATCTTATGAGGAACACCAAACCTTGAAACGATGTTTTCCTTCAAAAATTAACAAACCACCACCGAAGTAGCTTACTTAGTTGGAATTGCCTCCACCCACTTAGTGAAGTAATCTATCACTGTGAGAATGTATATGTGACCTACACTAGATGTTGGATTGACATGTCTAATGAAATCCAATCCTCACTGTTGAAAGGGCTCTTCAATTACAACTGGCTTAAGAGGGAGTGCAACTAACTTAGGCTTACCCACAAATTGTTGATATTGCTCACATTTGTGAACCTAACTATATGTATCCTTAAACAATGTTGGCCAATAGTATATAGCATGCAATATTTTATATGTAGTGACAGGAGCAGAAAAATGTCCACCACAAGCAAGATCATGAAAAGCTTGAAGTAATCTTACTTGTTGTTGTTTGTCCAGGCAACGCAGGAAATTACCATCTAAACCTTTCTTATACAAACCATTGTCCCAAAGGAAAAAATTCACCGCTTTAATATTCAAGGTTCTCCTTTCATTACATGACAAGTGCGCAAGATAGTCTCCATACGTTAAGAGATATGCCAAGTTAGAATACCACTCATCAGTGGTGCTGACAAATAGAACCTTGGGAATATCTTGATTTATACCTTCATTTTCCAGCACCACTTCAATTGATTTGTTGTCAGCTATCAACTGACATAGACCTTTTCCATGAACCAACTTAGTGGGCTTGATTTCCATGTCATATTCCCAAATCTTAGCAACCCAGTTGCCCCTTTTAGTTCCAAACTCTTGTTGCGTTAAAATTCACTTGACAACAGCATCAGGAACAAGAGCGATGACATATGAATTTCGAATATAAAACCTGAAATATTTCACCGCTTTAACCATGACAAAAGCATGCTTCTCCATTTCTACGTACTTCAATTCATGAGCTTTTAGCGGATAACTCATGAATGCAATGGGTGATTCCACACCTTCATTATTTTTCTACATCAGTATGGACAAACAGGTATGATTTGATGCATATCTATACATGATAAACTCTTTCATATAATCACGGCATACCAAGACTGTGGTGTTTTCCATGGCCTCCTTGAACTGATGGAAAGCTTTCTTTCCTTCATGAGTCCACTTGAAAAGAGAATTACTTTTCATCATGTTAACTATATGATGAGTTTGTTCGGCAAAGTCTAGAATAAATATTCGTAAGAAATTTACTTTGTTGAAAAAAGAGTGGACGACAGTCTTACTTGTTGGTATAGAAAGATCACGGATAGCTTTTACTCTTTCAGCATCAATTTTTATACCTTCTTTTGAAACAATGTGCCTTAGTAACTTACCTTCGATGACCCCAAAAATAGATTTCTTGGGATTGAGGGAAATGCTGACGACACTTCCCCAATACTTGTTGCAAATGATAGAAATGATCTTGACGTTTCTTAGAATAAATAGTCAAATCATCCAAATAGAATACAATGAACTTACTAAGGAAACTTCGGAAGGCCAAGTCCATTGCACGTTGGAAAGTTGCTCCTGAATTTATCAACCCAAAAGGAATTCTATGATATGAAAAAGTGCCCCAAGGTGTAGTAAATGCAGTTTTGTGTTGATCTTGTTCAAGAACCTCCACTTGGTTGTAACCCAAAAATCCATCCAACATGGACATCATCTCTGATCCAGTAACACCTTGTAGGACATGATCCATGACAGGTAAAGAGTAGTTATCTTTTAAGGATGCCTAATTCAAATTCTAGAAATCAACACATATCCGGATCTCACCATTCTTTTTACGTACAGGTACAATATTGGCTATCCAAAAAGAATGATGAATGGGGAAGATTATCCTTGCTTTCAACATCTTTTGAACTTCAGCAAAGATAGTATCAGAGATCTTTGGGTTGTATTGCCTTTACTTCTGACAAAAAGGCGTGATACCTGGTTTTAATGGAATGTCATGACGGAGCTCTTTGGGGAGAAAAGACTTTAGATCTTCATAGGAGTAGGCCAAAACATCAACATATTGCTGCAATAATGCAACAAATTTCTACTTTCTTCTTGTGAACAACACTTTCCAATGTTGATCATCTTTGGAGTAGTTTTGGTCCCTATATTTACTTGTTCAAATTCCATTGAGCCTACAACTGATTTTTGTTGCTTTTTGACATATCAGTCATGCTTGTCAAAAATATTTTCTAAAGAAACTAGACCCTTAGGGATCTTGTTTCCTTTCAATTGCAGAAATTTCTCACCCATTTTTGCATCAATACTTTCAATTGCATCCTTTTAAGGGTAGTGACTACCTTCAAAATACATATCATCAAAATTGTCAGCAGTCTGCAAAAAATTAATTACATGATGATCATCATTAAACACTTGCCAATGATCAGAGTTGTCAGGAACACTTGGTCGAAAGACCAATTCAACAATGTATGTTGAACAAGAAAAATCTTTGTGAGGAACCAAAGAGGTTGTTGATACTGCTAATGAGTCTTCCCTGTCATTAAATTCATGGGACAACAAATATATCAAAATCATCAAATGCCTCTATCAAATCCCATACAAGGTTACGATAATGGTGTAGCCTATCGATCCTTGTTTGGTATATGTTCCTAACTTAACAAACTATCAACTCAGCATCTCCTTGAGCATGTCAATTTTTAATCCCCTTCTTTTTGGCAACATTCATCCCCAAAAGAAGAGATTCATACTCAGCAGTGTTATTTGTGTTGTCAAACTACAATTTGAAGGAGAAAGGAAAGAAATTTCCATCAGGAGAAACTAAAACAACACTGGCTCCTGATCCGGTAGAAGAACAACTACCATCAAATTGTAGTGTCCAAACCTCATCTGGACTACCAATGCTGACAGTATCAAAATCGATAATTTCTTGTTGTGAAGTAGAAGATCCTTCTGATTTTGCAACAATACTCTCACAATCAACTAGAACCTCATTGAGTGAAATGACATCTTCAATCTTAGGAACAACCTTTAACCCATCATCAGAATGCAGGAAATAATTACCCATACCTGACGACTCAAACAGAATCTAAGCCCGTTGATCATCAGATTTGACAATAGTGTATTTTGATTCTTTTTCTGGAAATTTCTTTTGGATAACTCCCTTAACAAGAATACGAGCTTCAGTCATATCCATGTTTAACTCTCCTCCCACATCTCTATAGAAATTTCTTCCCAACAATAGGCCATTGGAAGTCGGCACATCGGCTACTAATACTATCATCTTAATCTTCTTTTCTGGGAATGCAGCAAAAGAAAATTGTGCGTCCTTAATTTGACCTATCAAGAGGAATTGCTTGTTATCCATAGAGAAACATCTTCCAAATGTTTTGGTCAAAGTTAAACCAAGGGCATTGGCAACTTTTGATGGCATAACATTATCAGATGCCCCAGAATCGATTACACAATTACTAAGAGTATAATCATTTATCAACAAAGAGATATAGAATGGTTCTATCTTTTCTATAGGGGAAGGGGAAGTCACTAAGTTATTCTGAAGTAAGTTAGACTTGGGAATATTACTAGGAGTAGTATATTTTTCTTTAACAAACTTGACCAAATAGTCAAATTGATCTGGATTAGATCTCAAAAATTCAACCTCAGACATTTGTATTTTGGTTTTCCTAGCATGGTCTAAGATATCAAATAATTGAAAAGAATTCATCAAAGATTGACTTGGGTTCTCATTTTGAGAACTTAAAACATTAGGTGCACTAGTCTTCGATGCAGGTGTAGAAGAATTGATAGGTGCAGAAACATTGACAGTAGTCGAAGAAGCACTTACACTTTTATCCTTTGTGGCATCCTTCGAGATGGAGTTGTCTTTTGAGGGATTTGGTACGAGAGTCCCACGCTTAGAAATAGTAACTGGCAAACGTTGAGAATCCTTGGTTTGAATAGAACCATCACTCTCCGTATTAATAGGCGACTAAGCTACCTGTGCTTGCGAACGGATGAATACTGCAAAGACATCCCCATCATGTGTGTCTGGCATATCATCTTCTTGATATTGCATAAACCTGATATTAGAGTCGCTAGCCAACTCTGCATCATCTTCTTGATGCAAATTGGCATCTTCTTCACCAAAAGGGGGAAGATCATTATGTTCAGCTTCATAATAACCCATAGCTAAATTTTGGGGCAGTGCTTCCAATGCAAGCCTTTCTAGAGCGGGAGGCAATTTATTTTGATTACGCATGGCATAATTGGAAGCATTATTTGGATAAGTCCTTCTTGGGACATCACAATAAGAAGTATTTCCTTGTGAGGAAATTTGCTTCTTAAGCGCTAACAACTCATTTGCTAGATTTTGTATCATGGGATCAATAGAATTTGTTGAAGAAAAAGATAAATTGGCAATTTGATTATTCCTAACCTTGTTAGGATCTCTCCTTATGTTATTGGTGAGGATAAGATCATCTTCGACCGATATGGCCATCTATTGCATAGTGGCCAAATATGTAGGATTATCCCTTTGCAAAAGAAAACTCACCTCTGGCAATTGAGCATTGATAAAGAAGCATTTTAAATTTCTAGCAGTGGGTTGTGAAATGACAAGAATGCAATTGTGCAATCTGTTGAACTTTGCTATGAACTCACGCATAGGTTCCTAAGGTTCTTTTTTATTTAAGTTAACTGTGCTAGCAGCGCATGATCATCTTCGGTAGACTTGAACCTTGCCTCAAACAGTATTCTGAGAGTTGCCCAATTTATGATACAATTGTTCGGAAGATGATAGAACCAATCAGGAGCAGCTCCATGCAGAGTCTTAATGAACAATCTGGCTAAAACATCTTCATGCTCAACACCCAGGACCCCACATGCAATGTAGAAGGCAGCAATGTGTTCGTCCGGGTGTTGAGAACCATTCCCCAAAAACTTAGGCTTTTTTTTTACGTGCCTTTGGAAATTTCATGTAAAGGTGCATTCAAGCTCAATGGACCAAAAGCAGTACACCAAGGGCCAGCAACAGCCATCCTTAACAAATTATATGGTGGTATTACAAAATGACTTGCAAGTAGAACAACTATGACTTGCAAACTTGATGCCTCACTTGGTACAGGAGATCATCGTGCAAAAGGAGGAAAACTTTGTATCCGTTGCAAAGGATAACGCGTACGTGGAGGTGTCACAAAGGGAAAATTATGTTGATGCAAAAACTCAAAAGTAGGATCAAAAACTCCTGCTAATCGTTGCCCATGAGTATAACTTTGATTAGCCAGATTAGGATTTTTGAGAAAATCAACAAAATGGATATTACAATGAAAAGCACACTGCAACCCAAAGGGAAAGTACCGGTTGCACGTTGCTCCCCAGCAGAGTCACCAAAAAACTGTTGGGTGAATATTTTGTCACTAGCATACCAATGACAAAATATATGATTCACACACAGCTATGTTGAGAAATTAATCTCTCCCCTCATCAAGGGGAGGTTCCCTTTTGAAATTTCTTCTCTAATTAACACGAACTTAAAATCTGTGGGTTAGTTTTGGGCATATAACTCTCTTTTTTCAGAGTCTATGTATTCGCCCTCCACTTTGTTACAATTTCCCTATCACTTTTGATATTTAAAGAAATGAACAAATTAATCCAACAAACTGTACCAAATTTTACAATCAAGAAGCACAAAGTATTGCTTGGATGTAACACTAACTTAAACTAATTATCGCAACTGGTAAGAAATCCAACTTGCAACTCAAAGTCTTCATGTGTAATTCCCCAATCCTTAAAACTACAAGCAATAGTAGCAATACAAATCCTACCAATAATCACTTAACAATAGAAAATTTCCCAAATATGCAAGGAGCACAAAGTCTACTTTCACAATTCAAGAGCTCTTTTACCCAAAAAACAATATCTCCAATATCAAGGAATAGAAGAACATATATAAGTAATGAACATAAGAACATTAACTCATAAAAAAAAATTGACACAACACAAAGTTTGAGATCAAATAAAATTTCTTTCTTTATTTGCTTGATCGAATCTTCACAACAAAAGTTCAAAGTCTTAGTTGAGGGAAAACTTTGGCAGAGTTTTGCTTAGCATAATCTAAGATAAAAAATATACAAATGAGGGTCCTCCTTATATATGAAAAGAGTGGAGAAAAAAAGTGGGCACAGTTGACTAATTCAACTACACATTCCCACTTGACTACAACTAGAATAGAAATAAATTATGCAGCTGCAAGAAAACGTGCAGCATCTAACAATGCAACTACGTGAAAAGAAAATTTCAAAAGGGGACACTGTATTCATATTTCTCCTCCTCATTAGATTTGTCAAATTCTTCTAACTTAGTCAGGATGGCCTCCATCTCAACTTTGTCCGGCATTCCAGTAGAATCTGTGATAACATGAACATGGGATATTGCATCCTCAACCTTCACATATTTCTTTTTTCCATCTTTCAGCATGGATGCAAGGACCTCAAAACTGACTTGAATCTTGAGTAACTTATCAAATGCACTTAGAGAGAAATCTTGTTTCGTGCAGTGATCCATTAGAGAAATAAACTCTTGCGTGATGGCGTCACTAGTAACAAGATTCTAATTATCATCATATAGATAGCAAGGAATGTCAGCAATTCTAGCAGAAATGAGATCGATCTCATCATCACCTTCCTTCCTTTCTCGATCCAGTTCTACAATCATCAATCTTATTGTCTCTTTTTTATGAGACAAAAAGGACAAGATTTGGATATATTTTTCTCTTGTGGGAATTACTTTATTCTCCATGAGGATGTCTATTCTGAAGTCCTCCATTTTTCTCCAAAGGGTTGCACTCCTCACAATATCTTCAATTTCTTGAGATAGTGAAGTCTTGATACTTAGCATTTGACTTTGAAATACTTCAAAATCAGCTAATAACCCAATTGTGGAACTTAGAATATGAGACCCCTCTGATTTCAACCGTACAATCCACTCATCTACTACTCAGCCCTTGACTCCCACCTGTTCAACTTTCTTTAGAGACTTGGTATCTATTGAGGAACCAATAGGCTAGATTTCTTGGGAGGATTGTATAACCTTGAGAAGAACGCTGGTTAATTGCTCACACTTTTGTTTTAACTCATTCTTCTCATCTCTTTCTTGATCGAATCTCCGCAATAAATATTCAAAAGCAATTTGATAATCCAACTTAACACTCTCATGTGTTTCCTCTCCAAGTTCTACGATTTGCATGGTATAGTCCTCAGGTTATATATTATCTTTACTTTTATCTGATGATGGCACCATGACCTTAGCATATTTCCTCTTAGTATCTGGATCTACTAATACCCGAGAAACAATCTTTGGATTTTTTGTACCTTTGGGCTTTGGGAGAACCAACTGCCTAAAATGAAACTCATCAGGTGAAATCACCTATTTCTTTCTCTTGGGTGCTACTACCTCCATCCAAGGTGGTAATTTTGGATTGGCGGGTGGAGTAGTAGCTTCTAGCTAAGTACCAATTGGTATTTCAGGAGAAAACTGGTTTGAACTTGCAGCGGTTGTGGATATTGTTATTGGTATCAAAGCGGAAGTATCCAGTGACATGCCAGCAGATGTAGTAACAATAGCTACTACTGACACCTCTTCAGTTACAGCCACAGATGGGAAAGTGGAAGGTGCAATGGAAATGATTTCAGTACTTACCAGAGCTAGAACTTTTGTTATTACCATTGTAGAAGGTAAAGTCATCATCTGTTGTTCCACAAATGCTTGCTCCATGGTTTTAGGAAAATACAACATTGAAGATTCAATGGTGGTTGAAGGAATATCATCCAAACTTGAAAAATTGGATAATGTGAAAAACTGTTGAGCAAAATCTAACTGTGTCATGTCCATATCTAACTCCTCATCATCAAATCCCTCATCCTCTTGATATGAGTCAGTTTCAATGGAATGAATCAAAAATTCTAGATGGGTTGGCGGCTATGAGGTGGCAGGGGCATTAATCTCACCATGATGTGTTGGCTCTCCAACCTATGCTTCCTCTTAATGAGGAATTTCACCTTCTTTCAGCTCCTTTTCTTTCTCAATCTCTTTAGTAGACTACTTCTCTAACTCTTTTGTGGTTGTCTTCTATGTTGGTGAAGATGACTCACCTTGTTTAGACCTCTTAACTGTGAATTTAATTTTGGGTCATTTTCCCTTAGTTTGGGTTGTAGGAGCTGAGGATGGTGCTTGTTGATCTGCTTTGCTCTTGGTCCTTGTTTCAGCTGTAGTTGTCTTACCAATTGGACCATCACTATTGTCATCATCTCCAGAACTAGCAAGAAGTTGTTTCATTCTAAGGTTCTTCTTCAACAACCATGCATTGGTATTTTCCACAATGGGGGAAATTCTTTGAGTAATAGACTTACTCTCCTTCTTAGACCATTGCACTAGTGGAAGTGGTGAATCCGCAATCTTCTTTTCATAATAGACTGGGTCTACTATATCATCGGTATCCTCCATGGTCATTGGGATTTTTGCCAGATCTAGATTTTCAATCTGCTCTAGGGTAAGACGACTAAAATCTATTCTTCTTATGTATTCTTCATCTTGGCCATCCTCCCATACGTCTTGAAACCTAAAAACATGGGTGTAGTTTATTTTGAGCTTATTCTTCATGCCACAAAAATCAAAACTATTTCATTCTTAGAACCTCCTCATAGTATTCCATTGCATCTCTTCTTCCATGTTCTTGGCCTTGAGATTAGTTAAAACTGAATACCAACCAATAGATTCTGGGAACCTCAATCCACTCTTATGTGCTTGTGATTGCTTTTCATGAATAAAAATAAATTGCCGACACAGCTCCATGAGTACAATCTTGTCAGACGGATATCTTGGTAGAATGAAAGGTTCTCCTGTAAAACATCCTATCCGAATGTAAGTGAATGTTGGGAACTGAAGAAAAACACATCCAAAATGGGAAACCATGTTATATGTCACCTCCGAGAGCCTTTTCTTCTACAAGTCTTTGTCAAACATGCACTTCCATACAACAAATAAAGTGTCATTAACTCTTGTAAAATAGTTCCCTTGATTATGGATCGTGAGTTGATCATAATAATTCCAGACAGGCACTAACCTCCTGTCACCTTTTGTAGATAAACCTAGATATTGCCTCATGGAAGAAGCTATATATACCAGGTATAAGATCATATAGAATTTCAATGTTACCTTAACCTCGTTCAATTGTGAGCAAAGTGCATCACTGATCTGCTCACCCCAATCAATCCTAGCAGCTCCTTTCTTGATTATATTCATGTAATAGCACATCCAGTTTTGGAAATAATGAGTCTTTCAAACCTTTCACCTATGCCAACATGGTGACCATATCATTGTATTCCTCATTGCAGTCACTTCTATGTAAATATTTAGGCCATCTTGAATTAGTAGATTTTCTAGGAGAAGAGAGGTAAACTGTATTAATCACATTCTTGCATTTTACCTCATTTTTCTCATTATACTCCTGAGCACTTTCTTTAGAAATATCGGCCACTTCCATGACTGAAGAACCCTTGAATACACTGTTAAAGAAAATATTATCGAATGTAATAACAAAATTTTGATCAGCATCCTTAACCTGTCTTGTATTTGGATCTAAATGATCCACCACTGCAAGTACAAATTCTAGATCATTAGCTGCGACGAGGAAAGAAGCATATTTGTGCAACTTAGATCTGATTAAAGTTTGTTAGGCGAGAAGGTTGTTTCTCAACTCGATCAATAAACCCCTTCATATTAACATGAACAATCTTCGTATCCCTGATCTCTTTGATGTTGGAATCTACTGAGCTTTCCAGGTACATGTTCAAGTATTTGTTGTTAATGTTTGTAGCTTCAGTCGAATGATCATTTAGAATACATATAATATATGTTGATTAATAATAATATATTATTATGTTATATTATTATATTATTATTATTCATATAAAATTTAATATTTAATATTAATCTATTATATTATTCTAAATTAATAATTGATTGATGAAACATTATAATATTGATTAAATTATTATAATTAAAGGAGAGACATGTCCGTTCAAGGACATGCCTCTCCAAAGGAATATATATAGTATAATGTTATTCAATTTGAGAACACATAGAATTTCAAGAATGAAAGTATCAGATTGAATCAGATATATACATTAAAATACATCCAATAAAACCTGGGAAAATCAACATGGTATCAGAGCTCAGGCCTGTGAAGTTTAATTTGGAGGTTGGAGAGGGTTAGAGAATTCAGTTTTTAGAATTTTCAGTCTGAAATATGCCATTGTACGGCCCTTGGTTGGCCTCAAAATGAGGACTATAATATATGGATGGAAAGATATATTTTTCTAGTTTTCAAATATGTTTATCTCATCAAATTTGATTCAGTTTTGTGCAAGATATGACGACTTTGGTGCAGGTCACTTGAAACCCTACCTAGGGTTAGCAGTTTTGGGAAAAATGTCATAACTTTTGTTTTAACTGTTGGATCTAGATATAACTTGGAGGAAAAGTTTGTAATTAGATTTTCTAACATCTCACTGAAGAGATTAGATAAATTTGGTAAATTGAAAATTTTATTAACAACTGTGTGTGGCAGATCATAATGAAAGTGTTGATCAAAATTATGAAAATGTTCTACATCATTCAAAGGGAATTATGATGAGAGATTATTCATGCATGATATTTCTTATATGGGCTCACCTTATGAAAGGAAATGTTTTAAACTTAAGATAAGTATTCCATGTTTTATTAAGGCACATGAATTATTGAGTTTGTAATTTATGCTATAATATTGGCTAGTAAAATATTGTATGCTTTTATCATTGGTATTTTTGTTCGAGATAATTTAGTTTATGAGTTATTTATAATCTCTCTCTGACATACCTTCAGGATGAAAGCACAATAAAATTGAATTAAAGGGAGAAATAAATTGATGCTTATAAACAAATTGATGATTGAGACCAGATGCAGAGGGAGTCTGACATTTCAAAAGAGGACAAGAGGTTGATACAAGAACTTGAGCTTCAGAGGGAGCAGATGGTTCAGTCAACTTGTGACAATTTCGATCATAGTGATTGAGAGGAATTTTCACTATTGAAGGTGAAACACTTATGAGGTAAAACTTGATTCAATTGATTATTATACTAATGAAATCATTTAATGCCTTATGGGCCCTGTGTAAATCATAAGGAAGTGACGACTTCCAAATGATTTCCACTTGTATTTTTGAGGTTATTGGAAGGTAACGATCTTACAATAACTTGAGCTTGTGGATAGAATCATCGATAGAGGCAATCCACATGAGAGCTTGTGGATAGAATCACTGACTGAGGAAATCCACGTAAGAGCTTGTGGATAGAATCACCGACTGAGGCAATCCACTTAAGAGTTTGTGGATAGAATCACCAACTGAGGCAATCCACGTGAGAGCTCATGGATAGAATCGCCGACTGAGGCAATCCATGTAAGAGCTTGTGGATAGAATCACCAACTAAGGCAATCCACGTGAGATCTCATGGATAGAATCACCGATTGAGGCAATCCACATAAGAGCTTGTGGATAGAATCGTCGACTGAGGCAATCCACATGAGAGCTCATGGATAGAATTACCGACTTAGGCAATCCACGTAAGAGCTTGTGGATAGAATCTCCAACTGAGGCAATCCATGTGAGAGCTCATGGATAGAATCGCCGACTGAGGCAATCCACACAAGAGCTTATGGATAGAATCACCGACAGAGGCAATCCACGCAAGAGCTTGTGAATAGAATCGTTGACGGAGGCAAATTCACACCTTGAGACTATGGTCCCCTGTGATGAGCATCATATGGTTGATGAAAATACTCCCAATATCATGAGATGATATTTTTGAGTTATGGTGAATATCATGTGCCTTGATATTCTTGTTTATACCATACTTCCTGATATCATAGTGAGATAATATTTTCTCTATTCCATAATTAATCTAGACTTATGCATTTGCATTGATTTTATCTTCCCTAGCTAAGAGGGAGTGTTAATTATGTTTTGTGTAGCTATGGTGAGGGCCATAAGTGTCGACATGGGAGATCACTGCACATTTTGTTTGATCATCCTCCCTAGCTAAGAGGGAGTGTTAATGTTTGTAGCTTCAGTCGAATGACCATTTAGAATACATATAATATATGTTGATTAATAATAATATATTATTATGTTATATTATTATATTATTATTAATCATATAAAATTTAATATTCAATATTAATCTATTATATTATTCTAAATTAATAATTGATTGATGAAACATTATAATATTGATTAAATTATTATAATTAAAGGAGAGTCATGTTCGTTCAAGGACATGCCTCTCCAAAGGAATATATATATAGTATAATGTTATTCAATTTGAGAACACATAGAATTCCAAGAATGCAAGTATCAGATTGAATCAGATATATACATTAAAATACATCCAATAAAACCTGGGAAAATCAACATTTGTCATACTTGTACTTCATTTTCTTTGTTGATGACTTGCTTGGTGAGGATTCAAATTGAATGGAAGAAGGCTCTAATTTATCGTGAGGAAGTCTTGACATTTTCAAATCACTACATTCAACATCGAAGATTAGCTTCTTCAACAGTCATCATCATCAGAAAACAAAATTTTATCAACTGGATCAAAAATTCGGAGTCAGAACGGGCTTGGGAACAAAATTGGTAAAAACTGGCAAGTCGGAGAAAAAAGTTTGACCAGCACCTTAGGAGTAAAAATTTGCACATCGAACTTTAGAGTCCGATGTGCAAGTTGGGGAAAAGCCATCGACACATCGGACTTTAAAGTCTAATGTGCAGGTTGATAAAAATTCATTAGCACATCAAACTTTAAAGTCCCATGTGCAACTGAAAAACCTTTCAAAAGACAAGCACATTGTTAGGTCCCGGAGACAACTGAGAGGGGGGGTGAATCAGTTTTCTAATAAATTTAAACCAAAAACAACTTATCCAAACTTAATGCTTAATAGTGGTGAACCAAACTTTATGTCGATAGACAGTTTATCAGTTAATTGCAGTACTGGTAAAGATTAATGCATGAAACAGAAAGATAATAACATCCAAAACACATAACACCAATATTTGTACATGGAAACCCTATAAGGGGAAAAACCATGGTGGGAAACCTTACCCACAATCAGATGATACTACTGTAGATAGTATGTGTATACAAATAGGGTCTGCACATGCAGAAAGGCCAAGCGCCTAGAGCTCACTGCTCAAACACAAATAGAGTCACACTGACTACAATTGGATGGTTAAATCCAATAATGATGTACTACTCAAAATAGCATCTTCATATGCTGGATTCAGTACCAGTGTAGTTCTGATATTCCTTCACAAAAAACCTTCCTTCACCTTCAAATGATGTTTGTGTGTATAGCTCTGCTTATTCTCGCATATACCTTCTTACAATTCCTTTTTCCAATCGCATATCGATCTTATAAATAAGATATTACATATATACCATAACCTAAGACCAATTTTAGTAGGTCGACTCTAAAAGATATTACAATAAAAATAATTTACAAGTAAATCAATAACCGATGCAATATCTGATTCAACATGTCGGATTAATGCATTTACAACATTGATAAATTATCTCCAAAGCATGTCGTGTTGATCTGGAATAGATAAGCCTGTCGGTGCTTATTCTGGACCTATTTGTCAGTAACAGCAAATATGTAAACTTGAATATACCAATGAGCAAATCTTCAAGATAAAGTGTCCAAACGATGTCTTCAACATAACCAAGTGTTTTCCATGTCATTCCAAGTGTCGATGAACAATATATCTTGCTGGTGAACCAGATACCAATGACTGTGCATAAGTCACTTGCTTGCCAGTGAATATTTGCCAATTCTCCAAAGTGCCAGAGTTGATAGGTGTTGACATCAATGAAAAAAACATATCAACATATCTAAAATACCAACAATCTCCCCCTTTGGCATTGATGGAAACACAAGATGGAAAAACCATCAAAGTGCCAAAACAGAAATGCCAAATAGCAAAAACCAACAATCTCCAAAAGAGATTATAACCAGAAATCAAAATTCAAATACAGAGAGTAATCAATCTCTCCCAAAGTAACAATCACTCCCCCTGGGAGTAAAATGTGTTTTTCCATATCAATCTCTCCCCCTTTGACATCAAATGCCAAAGCCAATACAAAAACCAGGTTCAAATACAAAATACCAACCAATTCAGTATACCAACTACTCCCCCTGAGAAGTAGCTCACCTCATCAAAGCCGGAGTAAAATATTTCTCTGTTAATTTTGTCGGTTGATGACAAACATCAATTGTCTAAGTCTCTATCGGTGGGGGTATGACCCCAAGCTATTCTTTGAGATATTCAAAAGTCTCCTTAAGCAAAGGCTTAGTGAAAATATCTACAATCTACTCTTTAGTATTAACATAAACTAGGTGTTTTCCATGTCATTCCAAGTGTCGGTGAACAATATATCCTGTCAGTGAACCAGATACCGGTGACTGTGCATAAGTCACTTGCTTGCTAGTGAAGATTTTTCAATTCTCCAAAGTGTCAGAGTTGATAGGTGTTGACATCAATGACAAAACCATGTTAACATATCCAAAATACCAACACACATGGGACTTTAAAATTTGATGTGCAAGGGAAGGACAACCGACTGACATGTCGGGTTTTAAAACCCGACATGTCAATCATACAAACTTATCTCACAAAGTCTGATATTTGAGGTTTCACCCTCCTACTAACACGTTGGCTTTTCAAACCCAACTTGTTAGCAAGAGGGTATCTCCCGCATATCAGACTTTAAAGTCTGATATGTGGGAGTCATTTCAGTCTGTTAGCCTGCATCTCAGGATAAAATGGCCTAAAGATCAAAGGGAAATCGAACATTAAAGTCCGATGTGCCCTCGACCTTGAAGGAAAGGGAAAAATGCAAAAATGAAAAATGATAGGAAAAAATAATAGCAAAAGCCCAAGAAGAAAAGAAAAAAACTACCTCAATCCACACAACTAAAGAAAATCTAATGACTTTGCGAGGAGATTTGGGGATGAAATCGCGAGAAAGGAGCAGGAGGCCACACGCAGAGAAAAGATTTGCAAAATAAAATGAGGGATTAAAACCAAAAACCTAATAAATAACCCCCAAAATAACCATTAATGCCCTCATTAATGATTAAGCACGTCAAGCATGTCGGACTTTAAAGTCCGACATGCAGGACTAAACCCCTTGCAAGTCATACTTTAAAGTCCAACATGCATGCCATTACAAACAACCTGCACATCGGACTTTAAAGTCCAATATGCAGGAGCAAAGACCTTGCAGGTCAAACTTTAAAGTTCGATCTATCGGAGAAGGACTACCTACAGGTTGGACTTTAAAGTCTAACCTGCAGATAAAACTGCAAATAGGAAAAACCCTGCAGCTCGGACTTTAAAGTCTGACCTGCAGATAAAACTGCAAAAATAAAAGAACTTAAAAATAATAAAAACAAGAAGTGGAAAGCAAAAGGAGCTAACTGAGAGAGTCGGTCAAGCTCTCTTGAAGGACTAAGGTTCGAAATGGACCAGTTTCGTAGGGTTGCTTCATGATTTTAGTTGTGTTAAAATCGAGGACAACAAGGACCGATAAGAAGTAAGTATGACGGAAAAGCACCTTTTAAATGTTTTGCATGCAATAAGATTGGTCATTTTGCATCTAGATGTCCTGAAAGAAATTCAAGATTTGAAGAAAGACTTAAAAGATCATTTAAGCCTAACCCTGGATATCAGAAAAAGTATAGATTCAAGAAAAATAGAGACAAATCATGCTACATATCGGATGAGGAAGGCATTACTGATTCAGATGATGAATCGGCAGAAGACTCTGCTAGTGGATCCAGCAATGGGTATTCTTGGCTATCAAGGAAGATGATCTAGCACTGGAAGAGAATGTACCTGAGGAGAAGGCACTTGTTGCTAAAATTAAGGACAAGGATGAATGGGTAATTAATAGTGGTTGTTCACATCATATGACTAGAGATAAAGGGAATTTTCTATCTTTGCAAGAATTTGATGGTGGACTAGTTAGATTTGGAGATGACAAGGGATGTATGATTAAAGGAAAAGGAACTATATCATTGGATGGTAAGAACAATACTGACAATGTTTATTATGTTGAACATTTGAAGCATAATCTTTTGAGTGTAGGACAATTGGTAGATACAGATTTGAATTACAATTCAAGGATGGAAAATGCAAAATCATTAACAGATCTGGCTTGGAGATTGCAACCGGTACACAAACAAAAGGTAACATATTTCATTTAAACTCTAGTGAGAAGACATGTTTGATTACATAGATTGATTAGAGTTGGCTATGGCATAAAAAGTTGTGTCATGTGAATTTTTATTGCATTATGAATATCAGTTCAACTAAGGTTGTTAGAGATATGCCTAAGATTATGAAGCCCTATAATCCAGTATGTAAAGAATGTCAAATAGGTAAACAGGTCATAACCTATTTTAGGAGTATACAAGATAAATCAAATGATGTTCTTGATCTTATTCATACTGATTTGTGTGGCCTTGCTAGAGTTAAAAGTTTTCATGGTGATAGATATTTCATGCTAATCATTAATGATTTATAGAATGATGTGGGTTACTTTTTTGAGGGAAAAATATGGAGCATTTGAAAAGTTTAAAATCTTTAAAGCTAAAGTGGAAACTGAGATAGGATTGAAGATTAAATGTTTGAGAACAGATCATGGTAGAGAATTCACATCCGGTGAGCTTAATAACTTTTGTGACAAACATGGTATAAGAAGACATTTTTCTGCTCCCCGGACACCTCAGTAGAATGGAGTTGTGGAAAGGAAAAATAGAACTATCTTGGATGTTGCCAGAAAAATGATGATGGAAGATAATCTACCTCATATCTACTGGAGAGAAGCAGTGTGTACAGTGTTACTACTTATCAAGTTGCCATTAGTTTTATGTTCAAAGTTATTCTATATACTCTAGTCGGTTACTACTACCAAAATATTCAGTCGGTTTGAACAGTCCAGTCGGTTATTGAAGAAAGTAGTCTCTGAACGTAGTATACACCGAGCTGTCTACCGAGTATCATTTCATGTCTACCGAGTAGCAAAGATGACACACCGAGTTGTTATACACCAAGTGAAACGTGTTACCAGATTCATTGAACCTAGACATACATATGAAAATGTGTTACAAGATCGAGGAACATCTAACCGTTATCACATTGGAAATTGCACTTAAAGATTGTGTATGATTTTGAGGTCATCTAACCAATGAAATATTTTGCATGATTATTCATTTGATAAAACATGTTTGTAAGATCGAAGTAATGAAAGGATCACCATCATAAGAGATCTATTTATACAACATGGATTAAGATTAGAAATATACATGTAGATGATAGAAAGGAAGATATATGAAGCAAGACATGTGAAAGCACTAAGTGTTATGACTGTTACAGAGACACAGAGGTCACCGAGAAGGATTTCAAAGAACAGTTAAAGAATAGAGTAAACAGAAGGGTTTACTGAGTTACTATATGGGTTACCGAGGTATGCTATAAGCAAGGTAATCTATTCTAAGCACATAGAATCTGCTATAACATTCCAGATGTAAAGTTGCAGATATTTGTAATGATTTATTATAATATTTTGAAGTTGTAAGAGAAACCTTTAACAGGGTAAAAGACTCTAATCAAGTCTATAAATTGTAAAGCCTCTAACCAGGTGCAACATTTAGTTTAAGTGTTGTAAAATCCTTTAGCAAGGTATATCTAACAGATATTGTTACTCCTAACAGGGTAAGCTATCAGAAATAGCTAAACATGTAGCTCTAACCCAACACTCTTTATTATTGTAGTAGTGAAGTTGTGGGTGTCATCCCCATAGCAGTTTTTCTCTCTAACCAAGAGTTTCTACGTAACCAAAATATATGTGTTATGGAGTGAATCATGTATGATTGTTATCTATTTTTTTTAGCTTTATATTTATGTTACTGCACTATTCAGTTTATGCATAACAGTAAAGTTATTATTGAAGAAAAGTTTTGAAGTACTGATTCACCCCTCCCCTCTCAGTACATTAGCTTTCCATATTGGGCCTAACAATTGGTATCAGAGCTTCAATCTTGGAAAAGGGTTTAACTACCTAAAGAGAAAGATCTTATCAATGGAAGGCTATAAACAATCTCGGAGGATTGTGTATCTGCAAGAAGAGCTGGATCATGTTTATCAAGTGATTGCAGACATGCAAATACAAATGCAAAAATATTTGAAAGTGAGAAGAAGATTATCTAATGATTTGCAGGACTCTCAAGAGTTAGTGGAACAAATTGAGACATCATCTGAGAACAGTATATCTGAAGAAACTAAAGAAATGATTGGAGTATTGAGAGAAAAGAACAAAGCACTAGCTGATCAACTAAAAGTAATGAAAAGAGAACATGAACATTTTAGCACACAGATGACTGAAAATCTTGATGCATTAAGGATAGCCGAGGATAAAGTAAGAAATCTACAAAGAGAGAAACAACAACTTGAAGTCTTAGTATCTGATAAGAATGATGAAATCACAAGGTTGATTGGAATTCAACAAAATCTATCAGATCAACTAGCTTATGCACATCATGAAGCAATTCTGAAGAATGATGAGAATCAAGCATTGAAACTTGAAGTATCAAGGTTGACCGATGAACTTGAAATAGAGAAGAAATCCAAAGAAACACTAAAGAAGAGTTGTGAAGCATCAAAGATGTTGGATGAGCAACGGAATACAAGAAGACCCAACAAAGATGTAGGACTCAGTTACAAAGGGAAAGACTCTACCGAGAAGGGAATTCATACTACCGAGAGAGGAGAATCATCAAAGCAAGTTGGATTCAAGAAGAACATCAAAGGAAAGATGCCTACTTGCAACTACTATGGAAATCAAGGTCATACTGCCAACATGTGCCAAATCAGAAAAGGTAAGCAACCGAATGTCACTAAGTCCAATGGTTATTGTTACAATTGCAATAAATATGGTCACACATCTAAACAATGTAGGACAAAGTCTGTAAACAATTATCAGAAGGCAAAATTCAAAGGGTTTTGTAAAAACTGCAATAGATATGGACATAGTACCGAGAAGTGTTGGTTTAAGCAAAAGAACTATATGTGGTATGCACACCAAGCAAATGCTAGAGGCTACCGAACTCACACAAATCCTTAACGACAGTATTCTGCAGTACCATGGGATTACAATACAAGGATATGGTGTGAATGTTGTGGAAGATATGGACATATAAGTGCCAATTGTTTTATAAGGTTTGGGATGTACAACCGAAGATCATGGAGAAATCCTGGTATGGCATGTTTTCATTGTCACAAAGTTGGACACTTAGCTAGAGATTGTAGAGATCAACCTAGAAAAGACACTGAAGAAATAAAAGACAAATTAAAGATCATTTGGAAAAAGAAGGAAATTGTGTCAAATGAAGAAAGCACCTTACCTACCGAGTTAGGTGCTCCTATTCCAAATTAATCGGTAAAGGTATGAAGGGACTGCATTCTATCAAGGTTAAATCTTAACAGTTTCTATTTTATTATGTACTTAATTCAAATCTACATAATTAAGATGTAATAGTAAGTTTGAAACTCTATCAAAGTCTTTTGAAGCACTTTTTAGGAAACATGTCAAGTCGGTGAATACAGGAAGCCTGTCAAGTCGGTAAATGAAGGAAGTTTGGTTACTCAGTTAAAGTGGAAAAAGGAAAGAAGTTTTAGTGGAACCAAGTCCATTTAATATTTTTGACCTAACCTGAACGGAGCCCGATAAGGCATATTGTGTACTTAAAAGCATTTTCACGGTCATTTTTACTCACCAATTTTTCAAGAGAGCAGAGCAAAGTGAATCTAAGGCGATCAAACCTCCTACAAAGAAAATTCAAGGTATTTACATCAATCTCAATGCATTGTTAAGCTGGTTTACCAATCTTATCAAGTTGCTATTATTTGCTAAGTGTGAAGCGTCTGCCATTTGAAATCTTAAAACCCTAAGGATCCTTTGTTAGCTTTTATCTAAAATCTAAAATGGCGCCTAAGATCCAAGATCCCATCATTGTCAAGAATGTAGAGAATCCCTCACTAAAATACTCTTTGACTCCCAAAGTTGCATCTAAATCGGATGACAAAACTGCTTTTTCACTCATCCCGGATAGAGTGTTGTTAGTCGAGGATGTGAGATTCTTCACCAAATGTCATGTTGAAGAACTCGGTCATGTTGAAATTAAAAACACCTATGATGAATTATGCACAGATGGTAAATTGAATAGCAAGTATGATCACATTAAGATCAAGGGATTAACTGAAGCCCTAACCTATCCCCATGTGTTCAAACCCCAGTGGGTCAAGTTTTTTTTGAGAAGAGTTCACGATGATTTCATGTGGCTAGAAGAACAACCATTTAAGATTACCAAGGAAATCATTCATCTGATTACTGGTTACCATATTTATGATCATGCTCGAGCCCAAAAGATGATATCACAGAAGGAATTGATCAGTTTAACCAGAGTGGAATCAGATTGCAGAGGATTGAAATTGAACAATGTCACAGATGAAGAACTAAAATTTGCCATAAGAGTAATAGGTTATTGTTTCTTCCAATCAGCAAGGGAAAATAGTGTACCCTGTGCAGCAGTAGACCTAGCATACAAAATTATGAAAAAGGGAATGAAAATTGATCTATGTGAGGTGTTGCTGAAGAACCTATTTGAGAATCTGAACACCATCAGGAAGCCGAAGAAAAACAACTCGGCTAATACACTAAAGTTTGGATCATTACTTGTATGCATGTTTTTCTATTTTGAAAAATTCTTTCCATCAGTCGGTAAAGTTGTTTGGGAGCTACACCGACCAATCACCCATCAGATCAATGACTTCATTAAGAAGTTAGGTGATAATTTCAATGATATTATGGATGATTACTTCAGTAAGTTCCAAGAAAAAATGCATAACAGGTACCGGATTCCACCCCAGCTAGTGGAGAATACAAAAATGACATATGTTTTGAAGTTGATACTGATTACTGTTAAGTGAATGTTGTGGAACCAAGGACTCAATCTTTGTCACCGATGGGTTATGAGATTGATTTTGACATCACACAATAGAAAATTGATTCATTTCTTACATTTCCAAGACATGCTACTGAGCTGAGGTATGGAACCTATGAAGAAGTAAAGGAAAAAGTAAAAATGAGCATTGTAGTACCCAAAGCTACAAGAAAGGCAACAAAGATGATAAAGGCATTATCAGAGAAATTCGGAGAAGATTATTCCTCCACACCTATCAAAGGCACTTTAGCTATTACCGAAGAGGAATCTGAAGCCCAAGAGGCAGCTATAACATTGAGCATCGAATTTCCTAAGGGAAAAGTGTTGAAGAGAAAGAAATAGGACACATCAAAGGCCTCACCGACTCCACCTCCAAAGAGACCTAACACTAGAGCATCTGTAGCTTCACCAAGTAAGAAAACAAAGAGTGTTACTGTTCCCAAGGTAACAAAGACCTACAAGAAATCTACTCGGAGACTCATTTTGGCAAAAGAGTCTAGTGATACCGAATCAGAGGATGCAAGCAAATTTCATATTGTCAAAAGCAAGAAGGTAAATGTACATAGTGTTCAAAACTTTTGTGCTAATCTCAAAGAATATGGAGGATTTGGATCATTTAGATATGTTAAATATGAAACCAGAAATAATGATGAGAAGAGACAAATTGAAGAAGCTGTCATCTGCACACTTCTAAAATTCCAGTTAGCTCCATTGGAACTAGCTAAGTCACTTCGAAATGAACTTTATTTGCATATTGATAATAGGTGGAAGTATGCATTGAACTCGGAGAAATAGATCAGAGAAAGAAGTCTAGTTCATCTCTTTCCTGAAATGTCAGTAGCTGAAATAAAAGAACATCTGACAACCTACAACTCAAAGTTTCTTGTCAAACAGAGAGCCTTAAAACTGATGAATGGGTTGTATATTGAAGTGGAAAATGAGACTAAAGCAAAGTGGCAGGAAATCTTTAAAATCAAGGATGTCAGTGAGCAAGCTACAGTTGAAATTGTTGATGTCACTGAGCAAGATCCTGATGTTACTGTGCAAGACCCTGCTGACACCATTCAAATAGATGAATATGTCATGGATATAGAGGCACCAGAATAGGAAATGATAGAAGGCAATGCATATGCAAAACTTGTATCTAGTGAATTAGTCTTGGAACAAGTTCAACCTTATCCACCGGTCAAACAACTTGTCTCAACCGAAACCCCTCAGGATACAGAGCAAGGAACCGAAGGTCACAAGTCTACAGCAAGAGAAGGTACTACTCAAGAACAGACATCTCAAGCACCTTCTAGCACTAAGAATGTTGCAACTGAGACACCAAAGGACTCTACAGAGGCTAAAGAAACCGATCAAAGTGTTGTCTCTACCGAGCAACCTACCGAGGGTCATCAAGCCTCACAAGCCATTGTCTTAGTTCCATCGGTAAAAGGTAAAGAAAAGAAGATGAAAAAGCATAGTTTTAAAGTTGATTTGTCAAAACCAAGTGTTGCCCAATATAGATATTGTAGACGTCTAAAAATGGTCAACGCTTGTGGAGTCATACTTTAACATTTGTACATTGCCTTATTTTAGGGTTCTTGCGTCGCATTAACATTTCTTCTATGTTGCGCACTTGGTCTTTATCATTTGCAAGCATCGAGTCTTTCTGCATTCCTCATTTTTCTCGCTTTCGAATTAGGTCTTGTCGATAGCAATCTTCAATCATGATTTTGGTCAATCTTATCCTGTCACATCATGGTGCGTGCTCATTTATCATCATTTTGGACATTGTCAATCCTAATCGATGATAGAATTAGGGTTTTGTTCTCTTGTCAATCTTTCAATCATCTTTAGCTTGTTAGTAATCATTTGCGATTATCAATTTGTCAATCTTGTCATTTTGCGATCGATTCATCATCGATCCTTGTCCTTTTCAATCATGTCAATTTGGATCGATTAGTCATTGTTCCTCGTCAATTGGCACCTATCAATTTGATCTCCTTGTCAATCTTGGTAAATTTGTCATTGATTTTTGTCAGCCAATCTCAATCATTTATCAACATTGGTCCTTTGTCAATCAGAATCATGATCAAACCTACATTAATTTCTTATTGTCTTGACCTAATTCCTTGTCCTCTTATTTCTAGGGTTTTATGATTTGTTCATTTAATCCTTTTCTTCTTCTTTGTGGGTTAAATAAATCTATTTATTTAGTCCTAGGTCTCTTTCATGAATTAATTAATGGATGAAAACCTATTAATTAATTCACCTAATTTCTATTTCTCCTATTTTCTTTAATTTTTCTAATATTTCCCCTAATTTCATTCCCTCATTTTCTCCTATGTTTATGCTTCCATTTGTTGCAATCATGGAGGCTATTTTTTCTCTTCCCTTTTGTCATGGCAATGGCATTTCAATCTTGTCATAATTTGTCATAATTTGTCATACATCTTGCATAGCAATTGTCATACATTTGTCATAATTTTTCCATTCTTGATTTGAATTTCTTTTCAAATCTCTTCATGCTAATCTTGTCCTCTCTCCAATTTGTCTATAAATTGGATGATTTTCTTCAATGAAAAAGGAGAAAATCAATCACATTTTCGAGTAACCTTATACTACGAATTTCATCTCTCAACAACTTGCTTTCCACTTGCATTTTGCACTTGTAGGTGGGATCCACATCAAATTTGAAGGTGAAAGAAGAACAATGGAGCCACATGAAGGAGATATCTGCGTTGGTTTGCTTTGATTTCATTTGATTTGAATATCTTGTCTTTATGTCTTCATTGATTAGATTAGGATTGCTTTCATAGCAGCTTTAGGTTTTGTGGTTGTCCTAATTGCTATTGTTTTGATGATTTTCAATTTCCTGATCTACATTTTTGGTGAACCCGACATGAACTAACCCCTTTACCATGTTTTGAGTGCTTTTGAGCTGTTTGCAAGTGAAAAACTCAAGAAACAGGGTGACTCGGAGCTCTCTAGGCACTTCTGCACCTGTGTTGATGGGTTATGCGCCTGTGTTGAGTCATTCTATGCTTGTGTTGAAGTTTTATGCACCTGTGTTGATGGGTTATGCGCCTGTGTTGAGGCATTCTGCGCCTGTGCAAGGCTAGAAATAGAGGTGAAATCAGTTGTTTTTACTTGCGAATTTGTTTGTTTTCAATCTGTTTCTTGCATTCTGGTTTTTCTTTGGTACTAATTCTCTTTGCAGCATCTTGGCGTTACGTGTGACGAAGACTAAAAATGCAACTACTAACAAATCTTATGCAGAACACGGTCAAAGGCTCTCATTAAAACATCTTGCTTGCGATTTTTAAAGTAGTTGCACATTTCATTTCTTAAAGGTTAATGAACACCATGCATGCTTTGTCTGTTTTTAATTTGATTGCATGTTTTAACCCTTAGAACTGGGCCTACCTCCCGATTTGCCTGGCACTTTGCACAGGCATTGGTGAGAGGGAATGACCCAAAGTGGTGATGGGCTAAAGCCAAGCTCTTCTGAACCACTCTAAATAACTGTGGATGCAACAAAAGTTGTAGACAACGGGTGCTGGAATGGTATTGCGATGATTTATTCGCCGGATCAATACCCACCCGAATGGATTCCCTTACTAGAATCTCTTGTTTTTAGATGCCAAAATCCTTCTATCTGTTGGCTCAGGCATTGTGATACGCACATGTTGAAGACACCTCTCATGTACTCCTCAGTTAGAGATAGCAAGTTCTTGGGAAGTGATGCCCCTTGAACTCGAAGCTTGGTATGCCCGAGAAGTGAGTGCACTATAAGGGGGAGCCAGTGCTACCAAGCGTCTAGCTATCCAGCTGAGTGTTTTATTTTATGGTTAGAGGATTCAACAGATATTGCCCTTGCCAGCCATAGGATTTGTTGTGAATGTGCTTGATTGTCTTGAGTCAAAGTCAAACAAACATTTTTGTCTTCCATGATTGTCAAAAGTTAAATCAAAAACAAACTTTCAAAAGTGCTCATAATCAACTTGGGTTTTCAAAATCAACAACCTTCAATTCAAAACAAAATCCAAAAAAAAGTCCAAATTTGTCCAAGTATTCATCCAACATTTGAACATGGCTTGTCAAAACATTGAATATCTTTGTTTCAAAATTCATGTCACTTTAGGCCAGGTTTTGCATAGTCCAACTTAGGTCCTAGGACATATTGTCATCTCCCTTCATTTTAGTCCTTTTCATTGCAAGCGTCCTCATTTTGCACTTAGGTTCAAAATCATTTCCCTAAGTTTGCATTTCATTGTCATATCTAAGCTAGATTTCCATTTAGGTGACATTCACGCATTATCCTTGTCATGCTAAAATTAGGTCTTGCCTAGGTTGCATTTTGCATATTCCAAGTCATTGGTCTTCACATATCCTTATCATTGTATTGTCATCTTGTCTTGGCTTCATCTTGTCACATCATATCCTTAGATCATTTTCATGTCATATCCTAAGTCATTGTCATAATCATTGCCTTCTTCCATTTAGTCTCAAAAATTTGGTTTGTCAAACTTAAAAAATCAAAACTTTGGATGATACCCTAAGTTGTTGTTAGGGAGTCTTGACCTTGTCTAAAATTTGTCCTTTCATTAATATCATTTTTGTCAAACCTAGCTTAGTATCCAAACATATAGGTGAGACATTGTCAATTTGTCCTATTGTCATTTGGTCCTTTGTCCTTTAAGGTCTTGACTTCATTTCAACTTCCCAAGGTTGTGTCTTTAGCTTTGCATTTCAAAAGTTTGTCTCCAAAAATTCAAAAGGTACAAAAACATTAAGTTGCATTGTCATCCTTTTAGGTTGCATTTGTCAATCCCATTAGTTGCATTGCATAGTGACATGTTTGTTGAAATGAGGTCTCAACCTTCTTACAAAGCCATGTCATCACAATTGAGAAATCAATCATGTCAATCCAATCTCTACATGTCTCAGAACTTGGATCAAACTTATCATGATGATGTAAATGTCCAAATACAAAAACTAGAGGAGAAACTAGCTCAAGAAAAGGAGATTTTGGAACAAAAAGTGAAAAACATTGAGAAGAATAGATCACAAATGTCCAAAATGTTTCAAAAATTTCCAGGTCAAAATCCAAATATTGAGCCAATTGATGTAAGATCTCTTATTGAACAATTAAACATACCAGATCTCCTCTCACAAATAGAGATGATGAAACAATTTCAAGAAAAGAGACAACAACATTATGTGCCTTCACAACAAGAACAAGAAGGTGTTTACTATCAATCAGATTTTCAAACATCACAACCAATTGTCCAACATATACAACCAACACAACCAATGGTCCAATTTCAACAATATGTCCAACCAATTGTTAATTATCGACAACAAACTCAGTATCAACAACTACAACCAAACATTCAAAAACAAAACCTTCAACATGCACCAAGCCAAATTTTGAACATGTCAAACCAATTTGATCAACATCTAGTTCGAAATCAAAACATGACATCAAACCAGAACCAACTCCTTTCCAAACAAGTTCAAATTCAAGATACAACTATGTCAAAACCTCGAAAGAAAGGTGGCCTTATTGAAAGGATCTTAAGGAAATTACCAAGTGAGTTCTTTGAGGAAGATCAAGATAATACAATTATGTCTAGCAATGCCTCATCCCCCCACAAACAAATTGACTCTCCAGTGGCATCTATCCCTACACCTTTAGAAGTTTCACAAGAACCTTCCATATTGTCCTCATCAAACAATATACCCAAGGATGAAATTATCCAAGGGCTATCCATAATTGATTGCCAAGATAATCCAATTCATGATGCACATCCTTGTCATGTTTCAGAAATACAAGACCCAATGCCACCATGCACTTTATTGCCATTACCTATTTTAGAGGACCCCATTCGAAGTCCCTCTTCCTCATGTTCAAGCATTGATTCCTTGCCAAAATCCATCACAAATGTTCAAAGTACATTTCCTTCATGCCAAAACATTGATCCCTTGTTAGAATCCCCCATGCATAGCCAAAGTCCAACCCCATGTCAAGAGGATAATTTAGAGCATGAAGAAACGTGTCTTAAAAAAGATCAAGATCAAGATCCCGAAACCTTATCATCCCATCCAATTGTTGACCAGGACCCCATGTTGCCAGACACTCATGATGATTCCCCTATTCTTGTCCATCCTATCCAAAGTCCTATTGACACTCCATTCCTTGAGCAAGATCAAGATATCCCAGTCCATCCAATCCCGAACAATCCCCTTCCATTTCATGAAAAAAATGTCCTTTCAAATCCCATTGGCATTCCACTTCCTAAGAAAGATCAAGATATCCCTTCCATCCTTTTTGATGATCCCATTAAAAGTCCAGCGCAAAGCAACTTTAAAGAGGATTCCAATGATCTTCCTCCTTGTCAAGATCAAATTATTCCTTTAAATCCTCCACAAGATCCTTTTGTTCCTCCATCTCCTTGTCTTAATGCTCCATATACACTCCAAGATCTCATTTCTTTTGATGATCCCATTATTTCTCCCATTCCATCTCTTGAAGAGTCTGTCATTGAACCATGTCCACTACACAATCCTAGTCCCCCTCATGATCCTAATCCCCCTCATGATTCTAATGTGTCAGTGCAAGATGTTCATGAACCCTCGACATGCATAATGGGTTCTTCCACTTTGGTGCAATCCGATCCACTTCAAGATCTCATTATTTCTCTCATATCACATCCACCTCATAATGGACTCGCGTCTGCTTCCCAAAGAAAAGAGTACCCTACAAGTCAAGATATTCATAAAGGCAAAGGAGTAGATCTCCATAAGCAAGAATCCCTTAATGTTAAAGAAAATATTAAGGGTCATGTCTACACAACTCACTCTCAAGACGTGGGTACCCCTACTAAATCCAACATCCCTTCAAAATCCAAACATATCCCTTCCCCTTTATCCCTTCCATCCATCTTCAGTCCTTATAATATCCCTGCGTCCTGTATGCAAGGTCAACAAAGGAACACATATTTGAGTAACTTTCATCCATGCAAAAGACCTCCACTTCATTCCTATCCATCCATGCATTCCTTTCCCCCTCCAAGCAATTTGGATGCCAAGCATAAAAGTCATAAGTCTAAAAATCCACATGTATTCAAGGATCAACATGTCCAATCTAATCAACATGTCAAAGCAAAGAAACATATGATCCAAAAAGAGAAGGAAAAATCCCAAAGGTCACAAAGGCCCATTGCTCAAAAACAAAAGTTAAAATCTATATGGGTTCCTAAATCCCTTGTGTTGGCAATGCACTCCAAGGAACCACAAAAGCATGAAAAATCAAAAACCATGTGGATCCCTAAGCCGCTCCTTGAAGCACAAAATCCTAAAGAAACATCCAACTTGGCATCCAAAGTTGCTATTCCTCCATCCAACCCACTCAAATTTGTTCCTCCATCACCTTCTTCATCCATTTTGGGCCCTTATGTCCCAAAATCCCAAGCTATTCCTCCATCCAAATCTCACAATCTGAGATCCATTTTTCCTCCATCAATCCACCACCCGTCAAGGTGTGTTCTAATGGTGATCTTGCCAACATTTCCGTCCACTGAAGCCCAATTCTTCCAATACCCTATACATTATCCAATGCATATTTTTCATCCTTCGATCCCTTTGATCCAATCCTTTACATAAATCCTTGCCTTAGTTTCATCTTATTTTCCATGTCCTTATCCTACCAACGTCTTTGAGCATACTTTTAAAGGTCATGGTCCATTTTTTTTTAAAGGCTACTATCCAAAAAAAAAAACAGGTGAAAAAAAAAAACAAAAGAAAAAAAAAGTAAAGCAAAAATAATTCGTCCACTAGTGAAAACCTGGCAAACAGGCGCCTTGGGCAAGTACCGTGATGAAAACCTAGCAAATAGGCATCATGCGTAATCTATGAACTTCTTGCATATCGTACTTGGGGACAGGTTTTATCCTATCATATCCTTTTGTCCTTCATTGTTCCATTATCCTATCGAACCCTTGTCATTACCCTTCATATCCTATTGTCCCTCATGTCCAGTTTCCTCTTTCCACCTTTGATCTTGACAAGGCTAAGGATCGTCATGAGCATCATGCATCTTGTTTGCAGCTCTTAGTCCATCATAGCTTTTGGTCTTTATCTATTTGCTTATTACAACCTTTCATCCATATTCCCTTAGCTTATTGCAACTTTCTGCCACTATCCCTTAGCCTACCCCGACCTTCAGTCCATATCCCTTATCCATTCTTGGTCTTGCTTATCCTATCCATATCTTATCACTATCCATACACTCTTTTTTATTCCTTGATCTTGATCTATAATAAGGACACAAAATTTAAACATGGTTTCAAAAACCTCTTGACATGTCCCTCATGCCATGTCACTGCTTTACATTGTCATATCCAGTCTCTTGTCCCATCACGCAATAGCCCTTGAAAATTGCATCCGTATTGTCTCCATGATAAAAGGCCTTTGTCTTCCCTCTATCCACCAACATTTCAGAAAGCCTATTTATTCACCTGTCATATTCTTTGCCTTGCTAGACACTGGGGGCAAAATCATAAAAATTGAAAAATGTCCTGAAATAATCAAAAAAAAATTGAAAAAAATCCTGAAAACATTCAAAAACATCAAAAAAATCATGTGTTCATTTTCAGCCAAAATGTCAAAATCCCTAAAAATCAAATAATATCCTGAACAAATCCCTAAAAATCATATAATATCCTGAAAAAATCCCTAAAAATCAAATAATGTCCTGAAAAAATCCCTAAAAAGTCAAATAAAGTCCTGAAAAACGAACAAAAAAATTGTAAAAACTCGAAATTCCTACAAAGTGAAAACATCAAAATCCAAAAACAATTTCTTTGGCATTTTGTATTTTGTCAATAAATGGTCCCCTTTGTGCATAGACAGATCACTGGCATACATCCAACGACAATCAATCAAACATTGTGCTTTAATGAAATCACGCATTAACAGATGAACTGTTCAACCAAGCAAGCATTCAACCTGATCACAGTTGTCACATCAATCCAAATAGCATCAACATTACCATTGGTCCTTGTCAACATTATCATGGGTCTTATACAGGGTGTGGTATACTCGAAACCAGATTGTGTCCTGTCTTAGACGGGGTACCGCATTCCCTGAAACCAGACAGCATGATCATTCTTGTTTTCCACTTTTGACAATGACGATCAGACTGTTTGTTTGACTTGGTTGAATTTGTGCATCTTATCTTTTTACTGATTTATCTTTGGCTTTGATCATGTTCCTATATTGCTTGATGATGTCACTGAGTGATTTAGAGTGACCGGGATGGTTCATGGTCCCTTTCCTTGTTTTGTGTTTGTTGTTTGTGGAATGTTTGTCACAAACTGGGGCAACTATATCATTGGGTGTCTATGATAAATACGGTCACTTTGTGAATGCCGCACAGACCTCGACCCTTGATGTATGCACCCTAGGATGCTTCACTCATTCCTTGTGTGCAATGTGACTGTCTTTTGTAAAAGGGGTTGCGTTCCAGCTCTGGCCTTCAATGCCATAATGCTCTGCATCCACTTTGCTACAATAAATAAAGGTTCTCACTTACTTATGTGCATTTGTGAAAGCAAGTTTTCCTTCATCTCTAACTGTCCTCTGTCTAATTTCTTCTTACTAACATTTCTTCCGTCAGTCTTGGCAGTCCATTCGGTCTAGTTCAGTCATAAGTGCACAATTGCACTTGTGCACACTGTCTTGTGCTTGTGTAGCATCAAGTTGCACCTGTGTACCTTACACAGGTGCAAAACATCATTACACATGCACAGAATGCGCCCACACAGGCACAGATCTGCATTTTTTTCCCTCCCCTGTGGGCCCCGCAATGTCCCGCAATCAAGCAAAATTCATGAAATTGAACATATGGATTTTTGAGCTACATACCACTGCTCCCACATCGTCCGATCGTCTATAGGTGTGTACACATTCCCCAAGGTGATCTGCCATTGGAATGTTCGCCATCTCTCTGCAAGGGTCCTTTTTCCTAAGCAACAACTCCTCCACTTTGGCCAGTGCAAATGAACTCTTTTCCTTCTCCTTGTCTCTTATATAGATCTTTGTCAGTACCTAGACGGACATGCATGCTCTCCATCTTATAATGGTTGTGATCTTTTGTGCCTTCCAATGCTTGTTCTTTGTGCATCCAACCTTCGATTTTTGATCCGTTCGAACCTATCGTCTTCTGTCATTCTTATCAATCACTTGGCCTCTTTTCTGGATTTTTCCGGCCAATTCCTTGAGGGGGCATGCATATGTCATTGTTATTGTCTGGGGAATTTTCATTATTGTTCTTTGAAACAACCCTTAGAATCGCATTGTCTCAAAGAGGGGTAAAATGTAGACATCTAAAAATGGTCAATGCTTGTGGAGTCATACTTTAACATTTGCGTATTGCCTTATTTTAGGGTTCTTGCATCGCATTAACATTTATTCTATGTTGCGCACTTGGTCTTTATCATTTGCGAGCATCGAGTCCTTCTTCTGCATTCCTCATTTTTCTCACTTTCGAATTAGGTCTTGTCGATAGCAATCTTCAGTCATGATTTTGGTCGATCTTATCATGTCGCATCATGGTGCGTGCTCATTTATCATCATTTTGGACATCGTCAATCCTAATCGATGATAGAATTAGGGTTTTGTCATCTTGTCAATCTTTCAATCATCTTTAGCTTGTTAGTAATCATTTGCGATTATCAATTTGTCAATCTTGTCATTTTGCGTTCGATTTGTAATCGATCCTTGTCCTTTTCAATCATGTCAATTTGGATCGATTAGTCATTGTTCCTCATCAATTGGCACCTATCAATTTGATCTCATTGTCAATCTTGGTAAATTTGTCCTTCATTTTTGTCAACCAATCTCAATCATTTATCAACATTGGTCCTTTGTCAATCAGAATCATGGTCAAACCTACATTAATTTCTTATTGTCTTGACCTAATTCCTTGTCCTCTTATTTCTAGGGTTTTATGATTTGTTCATTTAATCCTTTTCTTCTTCTTTGTGGGTTAAATAAATCTATTTATTTAGTCCTAGGTCTCTTTCATGAATTAATTAATGGATGAAAACCTATTAATTAATTCACCTAATTTCTATTTCTCCTATTTTCTTTAATTTTTCTAATATTTCCCCTAATTTCATTCCCTCATTTTCTCCTATGTTTATGCTTCCATTTGTTGCAATCATGGAGGCTATTTTCTCTCTTCCCTTTTGTCATGGGAATGGAATTTCAATCTTGTCATAATTTGTCATACATCTTGCATAGCAATTGTCATACATTTGTCATAATTTTGCCATTCTTGATTTGAATTTCTTTTCAAATCTCTTCATGCTAATCTTGTCCTCTCTCCAATTTGTCTATAAATTGGATGATTTTCTTCAATGAAAAAGGAGAAAATCAATCACATTTTCGAGTAACCTTATGCTACGAATTTCATCTCTCAACAACTTGCTTTCCACTTGCATTTTGCACTTGTAGGTGAGATCCACATCAAATTTGAAGGTGAAAGAAGAACAATGGAGCCACATGAAGGAGATATTTGCGTTAGTTTTCTTTGATTTCATTTGATTTGAATATCTTGTCTTTATGTCTTCATTGATTGGATTGGGATTTCTTTCATAGCAGCTTTAGGTTTTGTGGTTGTCCTAATTGCTATTGTTTTGATGATTTTCAATCTCCTGATCTACAGATATATCAAAATTAAAGGGGCAAGCACTCATTGATTTCGGTGAACTATGCAAAGAAAAGGCCGAACAAGAAAAGCAAATGGCAATTCAAAAGAAAAATAAGGTACTTCAAAAGGTGAAAGCACTCTTAATAGATATGCTACCTGAAGCTACAGTGTCAACGGATGCAGCCATCCACACTTAACTCGATGAACTCCTAACAAAGATAGAGGCATATGGAGTAGATGCATTGGAATATCTGAGCAAGCTAAAAGACAAAGAGCTCACTGCAAAAATGATAGAAGAGGTACAGAAAGCTATAGCTGTTGGAAAAGTTAAACTTGTCAAATTTATTGTTGAGTTGACTCCTCAACTCAAGCACATTCTTTATTTATTTCAGAAACTCTGCACATTTTCTTTATTCATTAAAGACATTAAGAATAAAATAGAGGCAATTGAGAAAGAGATCACTGATCTCTCAAATAAGTTGACCACAGAGCCAAATTCAATTCAAAATTTCTATACAAGGTTACAACAGCTCATGGCTCAACAATTGGACCTAAGAAATGAAGAACACAAGATCAAGATGGACATAATGACACTTCAGACATTATTCCTTCCTCATCTTTCATCCATCTAAGAATAGATCAACCGAGTCACCTCCTTATCTACTACACAAGAGGGAAGCACTCTAGATGGCTTAATATCATTATTGGCTGATATTCAAGCATAGAATTCTTTAATGGACAGTGTAAAGATTGCACTCTCTGTCGCTCTCACCGAAGCACGGACCAAGTACAAATTCATTTTTGACCAGTTACCACCCCTGAATGGTAATTAAGTTTTGATGTTTGTCAAAAAGGGGGAGTGATACAGTATTGGGGGAGTGCAGTATTCAAGTATCAAACAAAAGGAGTATAGTATACAGGGGGAGTATACTGAGCAAAGTAAGCAGAGTATCCAAGTGTAGTGAATCGAGAAGTAAACAAAACAGTAAGCAAAGAACGTGAATAAATCACTGAGCATGCAAAATCAGAGCTTTGTACAAGTATATCAATAAGGGGATTATATCTGGATATGTTATTTTATTGACTATTGTATATACTGTCAGTTTAGTCAAATTTTGCAAGTATATTGATTATTGAGTTATAACTTTGAAAGTAGTTTTTGTCAAAATCTCAACTAATGTCAAAAGGGGAGATTGTTACTACTTATCAAGTTTCCATTAGTTTTATGTTCAAAGTTATTCTATATACTCTAGTTGGTTACTACTACCGAAATATTTAGTCGATATGAACAGTCCAGTCGGTTATTGAAGAAAGTAGTCTCTAAACGTAGTATACACCGAGCTGTCTACCAAGTATCATTTCATGTCTACCAAGGAGAAAAGATGACACACTGAGTTGTTATACACCGAGTGAAACATGTTACCAGATTCATTGAACCTAGACATACATATGAAAACGTGTTACAAGATCGAGAAACATCTAACCGTTATCACATTGGAAATTGCACTTAAAGATTGTGTATGATTTTGAGGTCATCTAACCAATGAAATATTTTGCATGGTTATTCATTCGATAAAACATGTTTGTAAAATCGAAGCAATGAAAGGATCACCGTCATAAGAGAAACCTTTAACAGGGTAAAAGACTCTAATCAAGTCTATAAATTGTAAAGCCTCTAACCAGGTGCAGCATTTAGTTTAAGTGTTGTAAAATCCTTTAGCAAGGTAGATCTAATAGATCTTGTTACTCCTAATAGGGTAAGCTATCAAAAATAGCTAAACATGTAGCTCTAACCGAGCACTCTTTATTATTGCAGTAGTGAAGTTGTGGGTGCCATCCCCACCGCAGTTTTTCTCTCTAACCAAGAGTTTCTGCGTAACCAAAATATATGTGTTATGGAGTGAATCATGTATGATTGTTATCTATTTGTTTTAGCTTTATATTATGTTACTACACTATTGGGTGAATGCATAATAGTAAAGTTATTATTGAAGAAAAGTTTTAAAAGTACTGATTCACCCCTCCCCTCTCAGTACATTAGCTTTCCATATTGGGCCTAACATACAGTGGTTTATACATTCAACAGAGTACATATCAAAGGAGAAACTGGTAAGAAACCTTATGAATTATGGTTTGGCAATACACCTACAGTTAAGTATTTTAGAATTTTTGGTAGTAAATGTTATATCGGGAGAGATGATACTATTGGGAAATTTGATCCTAGATGTGATGAAGGCATAGTTCTTGGTTATTCTAATGAAAGTAAAGCATATAGATGTTATAACAAGAGATTGCAGGGAATTATGGAGAGTGCTAATGTCAAAGTAGATGAGTTGAATAGAAGTCAAATCAAAGCTTATGAGAAGGAACCAACAATGGAAATGATTATATCTGAATTGGTAGAACCTTTACCAGAATAGAGAGTTGAACCAGTTACTCTGGAAACATTAGAGAATTCTACAGTAACTGAAGAATAGGGAAGAGGAACAGAGAGTCCCCTAGATATGTAAGACTGGACCATTCTGAAGATCAAATAATTTGGGATAAGAGCAATGGAGTGATGAAAAGAAGAAGACTGGCAACTAATGAGGTATGTTTAACTTCACAAGTTGAACTGGTATCAGTAATTGAGGCATGTAAAGATGAATTTTGGTTAAAAGCTATGGAAGAAGAATTAGATCAGATTGAGAAAAACAACACATGGACTTTGGTTACCTGGCCTAAAATAAAAATGTTATTGGAACTAAATGGGTTTTTAGGAATAAATTGAATGAGGATGGTCAAGTTATAAGGAAAGAATTGATTATGGAGAGACTTTTGCACCGGTAGCTAGGATTGAAGTTGTAAGATTATTTCTTGCCTATGTTGCTTATAAAAACTACAAGGTTTATCAAATAGATGTTAAATGTGCATTCTTGAATGGGGATCTTGATGAGGAAGTTTATATTGAGCAACCTGATAGTTTTTCACTATCAGACGACACTGATATAGTTTGTAGGTTAAGGAAAGCTTTATATGGACTAAAACAAGCACCTAGAGCTTGGTATGCAAGGTTGGATAAATATCTTTTGAAGCTTGGTTTTACTAAGGGCAGTGCTGATAGTAATTTATATTATAAAATCACTGATGATGATATATTGATTGTTGAAGTATTTGTTGATGATATTATTTTTGGAGGTGAAGATAAATTATGCATAGAATTTTCTAAGAATATGGAGAAATAATTTGCAATGTCTATGATTGGTGAGATGAAATTTTTCTTAGGTTTGCAGATTACTCAGACTCATAAAGGCATTTTTATCTATCAAACTAAATATACTAAGGAATTGTTGAAGAAATTTGGTATGGTAGATTCTAAACTGGTAAGTAAAACTATCGTTACAAGTGAGAAATTGACAAGAAAAGATGTTTCTGCACCGGTAAATCCTACAAGATACAAATCTATGATTGGAGGTCTACTTTATTTGACTCAGACTAGGCCTGACATTGTGAATATTGTTTGTATTGTTTCAAGATTTCAAAGTGATCCTAGAAAAAATCATGAGATGGCAGTGAAAATGATTTTTAAATACTTGCAAGGTACATGAGAATATGGCTTATGGTACCGTAAGGATGATAACTTTACTTTATGTGCATATACACATGTTGATTGGGCTGGAGATGTTGATAACTAAAAAAGTACTTCCAGTGGAGCTTTCTTTCTTGGAAGGAAGTTGGTTTCATGGATCAGAAAGAAATAGTCATGTACTTCTTTATCTACTGTTGAAGCTGAGTATGTTGTTGCTGCTACTAACTGTACACAAGTTTTATGGATGAAAAAAATGTTGAAGGATATAAAGGTTGTTTATGATGCACCGGTAGTTATTTACTGTAATAACTCTACTTCTATTGATATATCAAAGAATCTGGTAGTTCATTCTAAGACAAAGCACATATCTAGAAAGTATAACTTTTTGAAGGAGAAGGTGGAAGCAAATAAAGTTAGATTGGTTTATGTGAACACTAAAGAACAAATTGCAAATATTTTCACTAAACCTTTATCAGAGCAATCATTTGAGTACCTGAGAGATAGATTGGGGGTTTCTGCCCCTTTAGCAGAGACTTGATTGATGCGGTTTGGCACCAGTCTGGTATGCATTATCAGAGATACTATTCATTTTGGCACTGATGTGGGATGCTACTGCTCAGGGGGAGTAGTTAACTTTGAGATTCAGAGGCTTATGTTTTGCTTTGATATTTCTATCAAATTTCTAACATTGATGTCAAAGGGGGAGAGATAGTGATGTGAAAAAGTAAAAATGTCAAAGAGAGAGATATTGGTATTCAGATCTATATGTAGGAGATTGTTGGTTTTCTTCCACAAGGGAAGACTTGTTTGGCATTTCTTGGTACTTAGATGTTTTTCACATCTAGTGTTGTCATCAATGCCAAAGGGGGATATTGTTGGTCATTTGGTGGAATTGACTATGTGTTGCATTGATGTTATATCATTCATGTCAACACTATTTGTTTGGATGCTTTACCGGCACCCTTCTGGTTAACTTAGATCCGGCATGATCCGATAGACTCTGGTATAGTCTAGTGATGGAATTGGCTTATTCATGATACTTATACTCATATTTGGTTTGTTAGTTTTGGTCTGGTGATTGGATAGTATCCTGCTTGCTTAGAGGATTGGTTTCTTGTTTCGACGAGGGTTTCACTATCAGAGCTTTTGATGGAGATCTTTGATGAATTGCATAAGTAGTGTTGGTGCAGCTTCTGATGGAGTTTCAGGATGTTGTTGGTGATCATGTTCGAGACTTGGCATTTGGAGATCATTGTTGAAGTGTGTGGACCTACACTTGGTCCTGGTTGATCTAGGTTATGGAACGACATTAATGTAACATGTGGATAGGCCCTATTGATGTATTTCTAGGATGTCTTATGTGTTGATATTCCTTGTTTGGTCTAAGGCCGACATGGTTTATAATTATGTAATTGGTTTATTGTTTGGTGGCCGACCTTATTTTTTATGGTCGAGGGTTTTTATAAATAGATGTAAGATCTCATTTTAGATCATCATGGTAAATATAAAAGGCCATGGTCAAGGAGTGTAATGTGCGAATAATGTAATATCATTTAGGTAGAGGAGTTGGTCGATCATTGGAGATCAAATTGGGGTTATGTAAGAGGATTTAGTCCTCTGGTATTGAGCTTAACTGGAACTGTACTTAGGCATAGGAGATGTTATCTTTTGCATTTCAACACTTCTCCGGATTGCAGTCTGGATTTATATGTAGTCAGTGAGACTCCTTTTGTGATGATAAGTGTTCTCTAGGATGTTGGTCTTCCTGCAAGTGTAAGCCCCTTCATTATAATTCACATACTTACTGTAGAAGTATTATCTGACTATGGGTAGGCTTTCCACCATGGTTTTTCCCTTTACCGGGTTTTCCATGTACAAATCTTGGTGTCATGTGGATGGTATTTATTCTGTAATTATTGTTTATACTTAATTGGATTAACTGTTATTCCAGTATTAATGTTTTGAGTTCTGGTATTAAATTTTTCATTTTTAATGCTTCTAGTAATCTGTGAGAACTGATTCACCCTCCCCCCCTCTCAGTTGTCTTCCAGTTATCTGAACTATCTAACAATTAGTACATAATTACATTCTTAATAGTATCACATACCTTCTTCTGGCATCTGGTGGTGTATTTCCTTTTTTCCTTTCAATTCTCTCCTTCGCATCCAAAATCAGGTCCTTCCACTCCCTCTTTGGAATCATGGGGGGATGCTCGTACATTACATTCTTCTCTAAATGTGTCCTGTATTGGTCCCTCACATACTTTAGATATGTGTCATCTTTTTCAAGGACCTTGGTTTTGTCGAATGTTTCATTTCCAAACAACCCAACCATATGGTTTGTTAGTTCATATTTAAACTTTTTTTCTTGGTCATTACACCTTTAAAGAAAAAACAAACCTGTTAGATTCAAAAATAAACTGAAGCTACCTTTGATATAGTTCAAGAAAATGATTAAAAGGAAAACTATTCTAGCAATGATATGAAATCAAAATAGTGGATTGGGGTTAGGTCACATATGATGTTCCATCTTTTACATATGGTGGGCCCAAATATCTGCAATCCAATGTCATTAAGATTTTTATTAAAAATATCATTTCCTGCAAAAAAATCATGGGATCATTAGTCCAAAATGAGTGATCAGTAAGTAAATTATAATTAGACTATATATAATATTAATTATAAAGTACCTGCAATCTTCTATATCTTTATGAGAATCAATTCTTCATCGCTCACCATCAATGTGGCATGCAACGTTCCTGTACTAGCAATATGGGAAGATCTAGGAAATGATGGTATGTTATCAGCAGTAGTCACCTCTAGCACATCCTCATGTGCATCTCCTACTGCAAAAAATGAATCCACTATGAAATACCCCCAAGAAAGAATGCTTCAAGGGAAATAAAAACATAATGAAAGAGACAGCAAAAGAGGGATCTACCAACAGTGGGCGGGTCAACATGACGTGCAGTAGACGATGTCTGCATGTTGCATGTTGCTGACATTGTAGTTGGAAATACAGGTGGGGCTAACCTTGGATGAGGTAGCATTTGCATAGGAATATTGATAGCACCTAAAGAATAATACATTAAATATATAAAACATTACATATATGGAAACTGCAAGAATTGTAAACAAGGATGAACCTTTATTAAGAATTGTAAAGAAAGATGAACCTTTATTAAGTGTTTGATTCTAATCTTAATGATAGAATAGTATGAAGGAGGACAAAGGTAGGTAAATTTGTCACAAGAGAGCAGTGTAAAGGAAGAAGGAAGGAGACACCTTGAAGAACATAGTAATGTATTATGGTTTGATAAAATCAATAAAATTTTGTGTTTTGGAACTTGTTAATTGCAAATTTCCATGACAGTCACGTTTCATGCACTCTTTCAAGTTTCTTCTCATCAAGTAAATAGATTAAAAATGTCTAAACAAGGATTGGAGGGTGAAGTGTAATGAATTAACTTTGTTTTGTGCCAAGTTAGAGCAATGGCCATGAAGAATGAGGAGAGTTTGAATTGTTTTTCTCTAAACTATCCAAAACTGAAAGGAAATACAAGAGCAAGGAAAGAATAATAAAATCCAAGTAAGTTTATTGATAAAGTAAATGTTACCAAGAGAAATGTAAAAAACCTTGGAGAAATCACCCAAATGTGAAGAAGGAGGCACAAGAACTTTTGAAAGGGGAAAAGCAAAGAAAACTCCTTGTGATATTATGAATGAGGCAATGCCTAAAATGAGAGAGAGAGAGAGAGAGCAAGAAGCTCTTTGAAATAATTTCATTAAGAAGAAATGAGAGAGGAGACATCTCTTAAATAAAGATGAGGAGAGGAGTTACAAAGTAACTCCCAAATCTATGAATGCCACCATTCATAAAATGTGTGTGCCATGTGTCCACATCCTCTTATGGAGGAAATCTAATATTCCTTAATAAAGGAAAATAAAAGAAATGACTTGTCCTCACACATGTACTAGAGGACAAATTACATGTAGGAATTCCAAAGGAATATCCTAAAATAAATACAAATAAACCTACGCCAAGTAAAGATTAAATATTCTAACACCCCCCCTTAAGCTTTACTTGGAGAGTTTACATCAAACCCTTCATTGGGTTGCAAGCCAAGATTTTTACAATGAAATAGGAACTTTTCTTTACAAAGTGGCTTGGTCAAAATATCTGCAACTTGGTCTTCCCCCTTGCAATAGAGGAGTGAAACTTTTTTGTCTTCAATTTGTTCTCTAATAAAGTGATGTTGGAGAGCAATGTGTTTTGTCCTTGCATGGAAAACTAGATTTTTAGCCAAGGCAATGGCACTTTGGTTGTCACAATACAATTGAGTTGGTTCGTGTTGAGGTAGACCCAAATCTTCAAGTAGTCTTCCAAGCCACAAGACTTCTTTGGAAGCATTAGTGCATCCTTTGTACTCAACTTCAGTGGATCCAAGAGAGGTAGATTGTTGCTTTTTACTATTCCAAGAAATTGCTCCTGAACCAACAAAAAAACAATAACCACAAGTAGATTTCCCATCATTAGGATCTCCACCTAGATCGGAATCAATAAAACCTTTTAAAGTAAAATCAAAATTTGCATCATAAAACAAACCTACATTAATAGTTCCTTTAATATATCTTAAAATTCTTTTAGCAACTTTAAAGTGTGTTTGTTGAGGTTTAGACATGAATCTTGAAACCAAACCAACACTATAAGCAATATCTGGCCTAGTAAGAGTTAAATAATTCAAACTTCCAACTAATTGTCTATACAAAGTAGGATCAACAAGAGGATTTTGCATATCAAGCATTAACTTAGTGCCTAATTCAATAGGGATTGAAACATGGTGAGCATCATTCATGTTAAACTTATCTATGAGATCTTGAGCATATTTACTTTGAAATAAGAAAATTCCTTTAGAGGTTTGCCAAATTTGCATTCCTAAGAAATAATGTAAAAGACCTAAATCAGTCATTTGAAAATTTTGATTAAGTTGAAACTTAATATCAGAAATAGAAGTATCGGAACTTGAAGTAAGAATCAAATCATCTACATACAAGATAATAATGATAATATCATCTTCACTATGTTTAATATACAAGTTAGGATCATTTTTACTTCTAATAAAGCCTTGAGAAAGAAAGAATGCATTAATCTTTGAATACCACTCCCTAGGAGATTGCTTTAATCCATAAATTGATTTCTTTAATTTACAAACTAAGTGTCTATTACCTTCTATAATAAAACCAGGAGGTTGAGACATATAAATTTCTTCATGTAAATCACCATTAAGAAAAGCACTTTTAACATCCATTTGGTGAATAGGCCAATTCATTCTAGAAGCTAAAGAAAGCACAAGTTTAATTGTAGGCATTTTAGCAACAGGAGCAAAAGTTTCAGTATAATCTAAGCTTTCAATTTGAGAAAAACCTCTAGCAACTAATCTAGCTTTAAATTTACTAACTTGATTATTAGCATTCAATTTAGTTTTATAAAGCCACTTGCAAGAAACAAGATTTTTACCATGAGGCAAGGGAACTAAATCCCAAGTTTGGTTAGAAGTTAAAGTATCATATTCTTCCTTCATTTCTTTTTGCCAATGTGGTTGATTTTTAGCTTGATCAAATGTTTTAGGATCATTAGAATTCATAATAGTAGTCATTAAAGCATAATTACAATAATTAACTCTTCTAGATTGAAGTCTATCCATTCTAGCTAAGTATTCATCACTATCTTGAATTAAAGATTTGAACCGTTTAGGTCTTCTTTTAGAAGAAATGGATTCATCACTAGAAGAGGAGTCATGAGGAGTAGAGTTATTATTATCATCATCACCATCACTAGAAGGAATAGAAAGAGATGCATTAGGAGTAGGGTTAAGAGAAGGAGGTTGGTCCTCCACAAGCACAATTTTGCTTTGAGAAAGTTCATCATCCTCCACTTTAGAAAAATCATGAATGCATTTTTCTGCAATACAAACATGTCTTGCAACTTTTACCTTGTTAGTAATAGGATTGTAAACTCTATAACCTTTAGTATTTTCATCATAACCAACAAAAATAAAAGGAGAAGATTTAGCATCTAATTTTTTTCTTTTCTCCTTAGGTTTGTGAACATAAGCTATGGAACCAAAAATTCTTAAATTCTGCAAATTGGGCTTTCTACCAGACCAAGCTTCTTCAGGAGTTTTATCCTTTAAGGCTTTGGTAGGTGTTATATTAATTAAATAAGTTGCACAAGCCATAGCTTCAGCCCAAAACTTGTAATCCATATTTTTTGCATGCAATAAACATCTAGCCATTTCAACAATTGTCCTATGCTTCTATTCCGCCACACCATTTTGTTGTGGTGTATAAGGAACATTAAACTCATGTTTAATTCCAAAAGATTTCAAATAAGCATTAAATGCATTATTGACATATTCTCTTCCATTGTCAGTACGAAGAATCTTAATTTTAGAACCAGATTGCCTTTCTACAAACATATAAAATTCAGTAAACACATCAAGCACTTGATCCTTACTATGAAGGAAATATATCCATGTTCTCCTTGAAAAATCATCAACAAAGGTAAGTGCATACCTTGAACCTTGGATGGAGGGATTCTCCATGGGACCCAAGAGATCACTATGAACTAAATGCAATTTAGTATATGCCCTCCAAGATTGACCATGAGGAAAGGGTTCCCTATGCATCTTACCACTCATGCAACCATTGAAAACAATTTGAGAAGGAACAATACTAGGCAATCCATCAACCATATTTGCTTTTTGCATCAATGAAATATAATCAGAATTGAGATGGCCAAGTCTTTCATGCCATATAGTAAAATCAACAGTAGTAAGCAAAGAATACTTTGGAGGAGCAAATTCATAGAACTTGAATAAGTTATCACTATCCATTTTAGCAGTAGCAATAACATGATTAGTTTTTGGATCAATGATATAACGTATGCCCCTATAAAAGTTAATCTTATAATCTTGACAAAGTTTAGGAACTAAAATGAATTTTGATTTTAATTCAGGAACATAAAGAACATCATGTAATTTCCCATTAGGAACATTCACATCACCAATAGCTTCAACTTTGTAACTATGATTATTAGCTAATTGAACAGGAATATTAGAAGTATCAGGTTGCAAAGATTCAAAACATTCTTTATGAGAGGTAACATGTTGAGATGCACCAGAATCAATAATCCACTCAAGTGGTTGAGAAACATTATAAGTACATGTAAATGCATGACGAGATGAATTACCATTATTATTACCTTTCTTATAATGAGGTTTATGTTGTTGATTATTTTGATTCATGGGCTTTTTACCATTTTGTTTCTTAAAACAATTATTAGTAATATGTCCATCTTTCCCACAATATGTGCAATGGGGTCTTGTTTGAGAATTATTCCTTTGATTATTGTACGTATTATTATGATTATTATTATGAGAATCATTATGATAGGATTTAGAATGGGATTGATAATTAGAAGATTTGTGATTATTATTATGATTATTATTATGATTATGATTATGATTATTATTATTGGATCTAAAATTATTATTATGATTTTGATTTTTAGACATAAAAGCATGTTCACTACTTTTAAGAGTACCAAATTGAATTAATTTAGCTTCCTCTTGATGCAATAAATTACGAAAAATATCATAAGTTAAATGAGTAGCTAAGCTAGGAATAGCAAGTTGAGCATGAATATTCATAATAAATTGTTGAAATTGACGAAGAAGACATTTTTTAAGAATAAGATGAATTAAACGTAAATCAGCTAGAGTAACTCCTAAACTAGTTAATTGACTATTAACAGAATCAAACTTTAATAAGAATTCATCCATAGTTTTAAAATCTGTATACCTGAGATCTTCAAGTTGATCTTGAAGCTGAATTTTTCGGGATTCATTGGAGCTATCATAAGTTGTTTTTAAAATTTCCCAAGCTTCATATGTTTTTGTACAATTTCCAATTAGAACATACAAATCAGGAACCATTGAAATGCCAATTAAACCTAGTGCTTCCTCATTTTAAGCCTTCCATCTATCTTGGTCGGCTTGAGGAGCAGTTGTAGCGGGCTCAAAGGTTTTATCAGTTGCAACATTCAAAAGATGCTTGAAACGAAAAATAAAAGAAATATGTGTTTTCCATGAATGATAACTAGAACTATTTAATTTGATTTCCGGAATTAAAGTAGACATGATAGCAAAATAATGGTTAGTAAAAAAAATTCCCTTTGAGTAAAAAACGAAAATTAACCTCCTTGATTAAAAATTTCAATAACAATTTCTTTAAATTTTTATGAAAAAAACTTTCAAATCTTAAAAAACTTTATATTTTTTTTAGAAACTTTTATAGAAAAAAGTTTGAATTTATATATATATTATTAAAAAAAAATTAAAAAATTAGTTTTATTTAGAAAAAGTTTATTTTATTAAAAAACTTTAAAACTTTTAATAATAAAAGAAAACTTTACTTATATTCTAAATAAAGTAAACTTTATAACTTATTTTAAATAAAGTTTTTAATATAATTTTATACGTGAGATTAAGAAAATGAAGTTTAAAGTTTTATAAAAGAGCAGTAAACGATGCTTTTAGAGAAAGGAATTAAACGTAAGCAATGAAATGATAAAGGGCAGAGGTGTTAAAACATAGATTGCAGGAAAATCAGAACAAAATAAAATGCAGACTGAGGGCAGGTAATAACAGTAAAATTAGAGAGAAAACGTGACAAACAGAGAATCTACATAGACTAAATGATGATATATATCAAGAACATGCAGAGACATTACACGAAGCAGGTAGAAGAGAATATATTTTTAAATCTGATTTTTTATTTGTTTGCTACAGATTGAGGGCAAGTAATAACAGAGATCTAATAAAATTGATTCTGAAATTGAAACTAGAGATCTTTGTTATTAAAGTATGCACAAGAAGCAGTTAGAAAACACAGAGTTTGAAGTAAATGAAATAGATAGATTCAGATTTAAAAAGAAATAAATTTAGATTTAATAGAATTATTTTAAACAGATTTAAACAAAAATATGAAAGTTTTAACAAAAGATTGAAATAATATAAAAAAACAAAATTACTACAGCAAATAAACATAAATAGTTTTTTTTAAATCTGCAAACAGAAACTGTTAGAAAATACATCTAATAATCTGCAGAAAATGTTAGAGAAAAAAAAAAAAAAAAAACCAAAATATATCTCTGAATCAAACAGAAACTGTTATAAAATACATCTAATAATCTACAAGAAATGTTAGAGAGAAAAAAAAACTAAAATATATCTCTGAATCCAACAGAAATAGATAGAAAAGAAAAATAAACCAGTAATATTCTGCAAGTGAAATAAAATGTTAGAATCTCCAAATAAACAGAGAAGCAACTGAATAATGCAAAATGTTTTGGCGGCAAGCCCTCCAAACTAATAAATATAAATTATAGAATGCAGGAAAAGAGGTTAGAAATGGAGTTTTGGTGGCAAGCCTTCCAAAACCACAACTTAAAACCGGGAAGAAGAAACTTTGGCGGCAAGCCTTCCAAAGCCACAACTTTAAACCAGAAAGAAGAAACTTTGGCGGCAAGCCTTCCAAAGCTTATTTAAAAAAAATAGAATCTAAGAAGATTGAACCTGCAGGCAAACTTGTTAACAAGTTTGAAAAAAAAAATTAAAATCTGAAACCAAAACCTGCACAATAGAAAATATTAGAGAAAGGACTTCTCCTCTCAAGAATGCCTCCAAGAAGGTGAACTCCACAGAATGGTAACCTTCATCAATGTCAACTTAAAACAAGGATTAGAAACCTACTTTGATACCATGAAAAGAAATACAAGAGCAAGGAAAGAATAATAAAATCCAAGTAAGTTTATTGATAAAGGAAATGTTACCAAGAGAAATGCAAAAAACCTTGGAGCAATCACCCAAATGTGAAGAACGAGGCACAAGAACTTTTGAAAGGGCAAAAGCAAAGAAAAACCCCTTGTGATATTATGAATGAGGAAATGCCTAAAATGAGAGAGAGAGAGAGAGAGAGAGAGAGATAGAGAGAGAGAGAGAGAGAGAGAGAGAGAGATAGAGAGAGAGAGAGAGAAGCTCTTTACAATAATTTCATTAAGAAGAAATGAGAGAAGAGACATCTCTTAAATAGAGATGAGGAGAGGAGTTACAAAGTAACTCCCAAATCTATGAATGCCACCATTCATAAAATGTGTGTGCCATGTGTCCACATCCTCTTATGGAGGAAATCTAATATTCCTTAATAAAGGAAAATAAAATAAATGACTTGTCCTCACACATGTACTAGAGGACAAATTACATGTAGGAATTCCAAAGGAATATCCTAAACTAAATACAAATAAACCTAAGCCAAGTAAAGATTAAATATTCTAACAAAAACCCTTAGTTTTGGGTCAGTCACAAGGGTTTGTTAATATCCATTTATGTAGTCATTGAAAACTTCTCAAATTCTGGATTCCTGTTGCCAACTGAAGTATCTTTTATATTGAATTGTTCTTATGTTGAATGGTTGTACAAATGTCAAGAAAACTAGTGCCCTAGCAGACTGAGATAGAGTTTTCCTTGTTTTGGGACAGCAAACCATATTGTTTTGCTGAGTGATGTCCAATGGGTTGAAATAGGATCGTGTTTCTAAAGTAGAATGTGACAATCTTTGAAAGGAGAGAGTATCATATAGTGAGAGGTGAGTTGACAGTGAAGAACAAATCACAGTATGAAGCTCTCAAAAATTATAAGTGATGAAGTGAGAGGTTGATCCAAGTCATGGATCTAGAAAAAGGATGTGTTGGGGGTTTGTAGCCCTAAGGAATGAATGATCAGTCGTGAAGAGCATCAACTAGATCCCTCTGCATCAACTACATAATAAATATATGATCAATAACACTAGCATTAAAAAAGCAATTTCACAAGTCCAAAGGAGGAGTAATTTTAATGTATAGAATATGGTCATCACCTGAACTACCTACAATACCCTGATCATGGCCACCAGGTTGATGAGGACGCATAAAATCTTGCAAAAACAACACGTACATATTTTAGTTAATGACATAAAAGAGAATAAAATATAAACCATTATTGAAATTTTGTTATAATTAAAGCTTTCGTTACTACTTACTTGCATGTTATGTGTTGTCTGCATCAATTGTTGCACCCTCTCTTTTATTTCATTGGTCTAAGGGCTCATGGATGCCAAAGCAAGAATCTCTCTATTAATTTTTCTAATAGACTTTTTCATCATTTCTATAGGGTTTATGGTAAATGTGATATCATAATTTCATAATACTGTTGAGTCCACATCCCTATAGAGGTGTTGAGGTACTACAGGTCCCTTTCCATTTCCCTGAACATCTGTTTGTGACAAGAATATTATTAACACTATCAAAATTACTCCAAAACACTCAAGAAAAGAACTTAATAATGTAATAGTTTGCTTCTATCTAATTTGTACAATTACAATGAGGTTTGCCTACTCGGTAAAAGTGTCAGGACCTACATCCTTGTTTGTGCTATGTGATGGATCCATGTCACCCTTTGACAAAGAAAAAATATAAAAACGTTAGCGAAATAAATCCAATAGACTTAGCAAAAAAACTTAATAATAAAATGGTATATTGGAGTCATTAATTGAAGGTTGGTATAAATGGTATATAGTACATACCACCCCCATGATAGTAACTTTGTTTGTATCTATACAATTCAAATTATAATCGATTAGCAGCTCTTCCCTTGCATTATTGATTTTATCGCACATGCGAATACACGATTTCCCTCACATGCCTCAAATATGCAATTGGGTTGCTTATTAGTTGACCCAAGTCACATACTATTTATAAAACCTACAATATTCCCTGTTGCTTTTGGTTATCCATCAATTTATACAGCCACTTGTTTACTTCGATCATTATCTTTTTGTTTCATATAATTTGCTGACAGTGCATACCTACACATACTTTTTTTATACCGAACAATCTGCATCCAATTTTTGTAATTGTAACAAGGTCTGACAAACTCCATCAATTCAGCAACTTTGTTGTAACAAACCTTTATGTCATGCATGGACAATAGGTCCAAACCATGTAACAACAAACGTGCTATGCAATATATCCTCTCGTTAACACAAAAATTAGTGTTTATTGGAGGAAGTTCCTTGGGTACCCATTGTTTCTATAGATGTTTGTACCTCAAGGGCACCTCGATGTTTCCTTTGGTCTCATCATCGTAAGAACATGACCCCCCTTGAGCAAGGAAAAAATTTATGTGTTTATTGAATTTTCTTCTAATCTTTTGACCTCTAGTTGATCTCCCTATTTTAGATCTACTACATGTCTCACTTTCGTCTTCTATTCCTAAATTTCCCTCACTCGAGGAAGACACATCTGACAAATACCTATTTGGTGATACCTACACTCCATCAAATGAGAAATTTAGTTGGTAATGAGAGAGATATTTTTCAAATGAGGGTAATGTTGATGAAGAAGTTGGCCCTAAAGTTGATGTTGAGATTAAAATTTGAATAATTCCAATTGGGGCCTCAAGTGTTGATAACTATATTAGATTTGTTGCTAATGTCGAGATTTGAAAAACTGAGGAAGTTTGTTTTCCTAGTATTTTTCTAAAATAAATTGTTTCTATAGGGTGTATTGACTTATACCTTTCAATCCATGAGACTGTGCAGGATCCTCGTCAAAGGGGTTTAGGTTCTTGCATATGTAATTCAATTATCTTATGTTAGCTAATAATTGCATGATACGTATACTAAAAATTACATAGTACACAACATGAACAATATGCAGTCATCATAATCATTGTATATTTTTTTATTCCTTACCTTTACTTTATTTAGACTATGCAGGATCCTAAAGTAAAGGGTTGACGATGTCTGTAGTCAATTACTTGTTTCCACCAAGGGTGGTAGCGTCACACAAAATATATACATGAAATCAACACCAACAATTGAGAATCATAAGCATTACATTTGTAATTTGATAAACAATAAATATATATGCATCATAAGCATCACATATGTATCATCATAAACATGTAATCCATCAAATATATATCATAAATCACCATCCATCACATAGCTAATAAACAGTCTACATAATGAATTAATTATGTAACCATGTAAGTCAAATAAATTTCTATCAAGAAATCAATATTAAATAGACAATATACTAATCGCATATGTCATACATTTTATTCATGTCATTGATCTTCTTCTTCATCCAACTCATCATCATAACCATCATCATTATCATCGCCATTTGTTACAAGCTAGGGTTGTCGTTATACCAAAAGATCGACATGTCAATGCTTGATACAACCACTAGACTTGTAGAATCCATAGGAGGCTATTAAACCATGTCATGAATCCCCGCGAGGGATGCTAGCCCACTTCCAAAAATCCCCCTCCCAGCATCACTCACCACGTTCTGCATGATTTGAACCTGTGACCAATCTCTGATACCACTCATTACAATCTAGGGTTGTTGTTGCACCAAAAGATCAACCTGTCAATGCTCGATACAACCACTAGACTTATAGAATCCACGGGAGGTTGTTAAACCATGTCGTGAATCCCCATGAGGGACGTTGGCCCACTACCAACACCATCATCATCATCATCACCATCATCATCATCGTCACCATCATCACCATCACCATCACCATCACCATCACCATCACCATCACCATCACCATCACCATCACCATCACCATCACCATCACCATCACCATCATCACCATCATCATCAGTAGGAGCAGCAACATCATCATCATCATCAGCTTCTTCTTCTTCGTGAACATTTCTGTCAGGAACATCATTGACTAACTGTCGATCATGATCATCATCTACATCATCTTCTATTTCTTTGGTATCTTCTTCTTCCATCACATTATACTTTATCGGCCTTCCTCTTGGATCATGTCTAACAACAAATGACCGACCCAGTTTATGTGGAACCTCTAAGTAAAATACCTACTCACATTGGCTTGGATGAACATAGGGCTCATCCCCAACTAGCTCAAACAACCTTGTATTAACCATTATAAATCCATTATCATGTTCAATAACAGTTCTATCAGGATCATTTTTATTCAATTGTAGGTTGTACCATTTGACGACAAACAAAACTAATTTGAAGGAATTAAAGTCACACTCAAGTATATCATCCAAAATGCCATAGTATCTATTTTGAGACTCTTGAGGATGTATGTCATTTCTAGATGAAATATTGGTCACCTCAAAGACTACAGTTATCTCTGAATCACAAGTTTTCTTCGTGTCATCCAACTTTTTGATGTGAAATTTATGACCATTGAAGCACATAGTGTTATGGTGTTTGACCTGCAATATGTCAAACATGTAAAAATTATTGCATCGTGAGTTGATAAACATATGGGTGATTAATAAATTTATGCGTACCTATTTATCTCTTAAAACATATGCTAAATCAATTTCCCTTTGCGTAACATTGGAATCTCCATTACGATGAGCTTCTTTAACCAATGAAGACACACATTCCCATGTTAATTTGTGACCCAAAAATTGATATCATTCAATCCATACTGTCATCCAATCAAGATTGTTTGTAATATACAAATGTAGTGCATTCCACTCTCGACCAACTGTACAAAAAATAAATAGATGACTTACAACCGATTTATTTTAAATATTAAGAATTAGTTAACTACAATAACATCATATAATTACCTTTCACTTTCCTCAATCTACCTTTCCCCATCAAGTACTCTCCTTCAAATTTGTTAATGGGGTTAGGATCCCAAATGCGATCTACATGGATATTTGTTGCAAACTTAGGAAGATATTCAGTAATGTACACCATAGTCTAGTAAACCATATATCCCTCCACCATAGAACCCTTGGGATGTGCTCTTTGTCGAACCAAAGACTTCAAAAAATTTAAGTGCCTCTCAACCATTCATATTGACCTAGTGTGTATAGGTCCACACAATTCAATCTCCTCAGCTTGGCATATGAGGTAGTGTTCTTGTGCATTGAAAAAAGTTGAAGGTAGACACTTTTTCATTTCACACATTAGATGAGGAATTTTTCTCTTCCAATATTTTATATCTTCTTTATGGATTTCTGTAGATGACAACCACCTACAAGAGATTCAAGACGCAAAAATATATAAACAAAACTTTACAAAATAATATATAATATATTACATAACAAGTAAAACAAATTGTAAATATAATATATATACAACAAATTGAACAAACATCACTATTTATCTCATGTATTTTCAAATATCATATATGACTTGCTTGAAATTATTGTCGAAGTGGTCTGGGAGAGATAGAGGTAGAACATACTGCAACAATTATAAAATGATCTTTTCATTGTTTTCTAACATAATACAATGAAAAGTACATGCGCAGTATACAAATATATAGTAAATATACAAGAACATGAATTACCTTAATGAAGGTATGCCAATCATGCATTTTCATCCCTGGCCCAAATTCACTTTTCTTTGATATGAGATTGTTTATGTTCGCAAAAAATCCTGTGGGAAATCGAATTTTTTGTATGACTTCTTTTATAGCATTGCTTTGTTGCTCCATTAATAACCAAGGAAGGGCACTTATATTAATTTGGTCTCCACTGCTATTTGATTGAATGACATTTTTCATTGCATGATTGGATTCCTGAATGTCAATACAAATTTTGACAATTTTTTCTTTGTCACGCCTTCCATCCAATATTTTCCATAATGTCTCTATTATATTCTTTCCAATATGCATAGTATCAACCAAATACACAATTTGTAGCTACTCGTAGTAGGGTAACCTACTAAATTGTCTGGGATAACTTTTTAGTCCCTTTGGAAGGTGGTCATCCATGCCTTATAGACCTTCATGATCATTAATTACATCATCAATAAACAAAACACGATAGAAAAATACAAATTTCAAACATAAACCATTAGATAGAATGACATTACCTTGATGATTAATTTTATTATATTCCAACTTCCATAAGTGAGGTGTCATTCTTCATGGCCTTGATGTAGTCTCTTCTTTCCCATTGAAAAGATGTTTTCAGTATTCCGATACTTATGATTTTTGTGTAGGAAGTGCATATACTCATCAAATACCAGCTTTCCTAAACTTTTTGAATAACAAGATTTCATCTCTGGACCACAAACTGGACATGCAAATTTTCCCTTTGTTTGAAGACCTAGAAGATAATGTATAATTCGATTAAATATGTAAATTTTTATAATTATAATTATCATGTGCAACTTGAACACTATAACATACCACAAAATGTGTTAGCCCTGGGGCATCACGTATTGTCCATACAAGCATTGCATGGAATTGAAATTGTCTTTGTCCTATTGGTATAGAGACGTCATACATGGTGACACCATTCCATAACTCCAACAACTCGTCAATAAGAGGCTCAATATATACATTCATATCTTTAACTTGGTACTTACCTAGTTGAATGAACAAAAACATTACATAATTATTATGACCATTTTACTGCAATATTTATAATTAAATGTAGATGACTATTAAATGAGAAAATACCTGGAACAATCATTGCCAACATTATGTGCTCCCTTGTTATTGACATCAATGGAGGAATGTTATTGTTGATAACAAAAACAAGCCTGATGGTATGATGAAAGAATAAGTATCTGGTCAACTACTGAGAGGGGGGGTGAATCAGTAGATAGAAAAACTAATACAAACTTCACCAATCTCAAAAATCAATCTCTCAAAGTAAAATTAGAACTAACAATGTAATACCTCTGTCAAGATAAAAACTCATAAGATAAACCGGTTGACTATTACAACAAATTGACAGTAAACAACTTCTTCATTTATCAATCTGGTTATCATGACTTATCAAAGTAGTTAACTAAATCAACCATGAAAACATAACCACAAAAACATTCACCACTTGACACAAATAATATTTGACGTGGAAACCCAAATAGGTGAAAACCACGGTGAGATGAGACTCAGAAGATAACTATCTGAACTCTTCTGAAGTTCACCCTATTAGGAGCCTACCTTGTTAAAGCTTTACAAAAATTCATGTTAAGAACTAATCCTATTAGGAATCACTCGGTTAAGGGATTGACTACAATGCCTTGTTAGAAGCAATACCCTGTAAGGAGTAACTTCGATAGAGGATTTGAAAATCCAAGCTAATGGATCACCTTGTTAGAGGATTTGAATAACACCAAGCTTGTTAGAGCTTACCCAGTTAGGGGATTTCAATTATGTTGTAATAGTTAGAAAACAACAGGAGTTTTCTGATCTGTTTGAATAGCACTACACTTGCTTGATCATATCCATTCCATGCTCCTATCTGCCTTTACTCAAACTGCATATACATCATCCGGTCCGGCAACCACACACTCAACTGATCTTTGCTAACTCTTTACCAACTCATAAACTAAACAACTTCATCGACCTTATAAACGAATCAATTAGGTCGGTAACACACCAAAAACCTAAGTATGACCATTGGATTACATAGCAATCTCTACACATCAATCAAGAAAACCTTGATCGCTCTTTGATCACCACTTCATCAAACTTAGTAACTCATCACGTGCTTTGCATTAGATGCAATACATTTGCTCATTCCCTAGATAAAAACCATTACAACAACTCGCCAAAATCTCTTGAAATTGTCTTCATATAATAATAATACGTGTCATAATCACTACCACTCATCATCATATCATAAACCAATATAACCAATTCACCAAACTTAATCGGTTAGGGTTTATCAAAAACAATAGGTAGGGTTTACCGGTTATATCAATAGATAAGGTTTACACCGGTTACCGGTTCACTCTACAAATTCTTTCTACCGGTTAGAGTAACAATATTGCAACAATATCATTACCAGTTAATTGACATCAATGATAACATAACATATCATTAATGCAATCTTCATGCAAATACCAACAATCTCCCCCTTTGGCATTGATGGCAATACAACTATCAATATCATTGATTGTTGTGTGATTGTGAATAGGAATCATGGTTTACATTACCAAGTATTCACCATGCTCTCCATGTCTTCAGCTTGTTGGTGGTTCTCCTTCCCATAATCACATAATTCTTCTCCCCCTTTGACAGCAATACCAAATTGAAAGTAAAACATATAATGTCAAATTTCACTGTGCATCATCAACAATCTTCAACTTGATGCTCCCCCTATGGAATAAATCCACTTCTACACCAATCCTTCTGTAAAATTCTGAAAGTAGCTCTGGGACTTAAGTAATATACATCATACTTAACTGACTTCATGAAGAGGGAAAACCCCTAACTGACTTCTAAGATACTCAAAAGTAGTCTTAGGTAGAGGTTTAGTAAAAATATCTGCAAGTTGTTCCTCGGTAGAAACATGCTCCAAGATCACATCTTTACTCTGTACTTTTTCCCTCAAGAAATGATACTTCAATTCAATATGCTTGGTTCATGCATGCAAAACAGGGTTCATGGAAATATTTATGGTACTTATATTATCACATAAAATCTTTATAGGTTCTAAAATCTTAATCTTAAAACCTTCCAAAATGTGCCTCATCCATATAGCCTGTGTACAATTCATGTAAGTTGCAACATACTCAGCTTTATCAGTAGATTGTGAAGTACAACTTTGCTTCTTACTACTCCATGAAACAAGTCTTCCTCCAAGAAAAAATGCTCCACCGGTTGTGCTTTTCCGATCATCAACATTTCCTGCCCAATCTGCATCTGTGTATACCTTCAAGTCAAAATTTCCTCCTTATGGAGACCATAACCCATAATCAACAGTACCTTTTAGATATCTAAAAATTATTTTGGTTGCTATCAGATGTGTTTCCTTAGGATTCTTCTGGAATATAACAACTATGCCAATTGCATGAGCTATGTTTGGTCTGTTGTGAACAACATAGTGCAATTTTCCAATAATTGACATGTATTCCTTCTCATCAGCAGATTTGGACTCATCTTCATTAGACAACTTACAACCTATAACCATAGGTGTCCCAACTAGTTTACAATCACTCATGCCAAATGTCTTCAAGACCTCTTTCACATACTTAGACTGTGTGATGAAAATACCATTCTTCATTTGTTGTATTTGCAAGCCTATGAAAAAATTTATTTCCCCCACTAAAGACATTTTAAACTCATTTTTTTGTTTCGTCTATAAAATTGTTGCTCATGTCATCATTACCTCCAAATATGATATCATCAACAAATAATTCGTTGACTAGTATTTTATCTCCTTCACATTTGAGATAAATGTTACTATCATCACTAGTTCTCAGAAAGCCTATCTTCATCAGATGTGTATGAATCCTTTCATACCATGCTCTCGGTGCCTGCTTTAATCCATATAAAGATTTATGCAATCTGCATACCATGTCTTTCTTATTAGTCAGAGCATAACCATCTGGTTGCTCAATGTATACTTATTCTTCTACTGTCCCATTCAAAAATGTTGACTTAACATCCCTCTGGTATACCTTGAATTTCTTGTGTGTTGCAAATGCAAGTAAAGTTATGACACCTTCCAGTCTTGCCACTAGTACAAAAGTCTCACCATAGTCTTCTCCTTCCTCTTGTGCATAACCTTTGCAAACCAACCTAGCTTTGTTGTGAACTACAACACCATCTTCATTCAACTTGTTCCCGAATACCCACTTAGTACCTATCACATTTTTATTTACTGGTCAGGGTACTAGGGTCCATGTGTTGTTCTTCTCAATTTGATCTAATTCCTCCTTCATATCTTTAACCCAATGATCATCACCAAATGCTTCCTTAGCAGTTCTTGGTTCAATAGTGGAGATCATGCAATAATTCTCTTTGATTCTTCTTCTGGTTAGTACTCCAGCATCCTTATCCCCAATAACCTATTCAAGATTGTGATTCAGTCTCACATATCTTAGAATAACATGATCATTATCTTCAGGTTCAGCTTCTTCATTATCATCATCTTCTTCTAAATTTATCTATTCCGGTTGAACTGGTACATCAATACTTGCTTTGCCGGTTTCATATTTCACAGTTTCTGGTTCCAAAAATAAAATGCCAGGATCTTCATCATTTTTCTCTGAACTGGTTTCCTCTAAGACTTCATAATTTTCATCCACTCAAACATTATCACTCTCAATAATTCTCTGTCTTGTTGTTAAAACACTTGTAGGTCTTACTCTTGGTGGAATAGCCAATAAATATACCTTCATCACTTTTAGCCTCAAATTTGCTAATATAATCACCTCTCTTAATAAAACATTTGCTTCCAAATATTTTGAAATAACTAACATCAGGTGATCTACCATACCAATATTCATAAGGAGTCTTGTCCTTACCTCTCTTTATAAGAATTTGGTTCATAGTGTAGAAATTTGTTCTGACAACTTATCTCCAGAAAGTTTTTTCTACACCTCCTTGTATCAACATCATCCTAGGAGCTTCAACAACTGACCAGTTGTTCCTCTCTGCAATTCCAATCTGTTGTGGTGTCCTTGGTGCAGATAGCTACCGTTTGATACCATTTTTTTCACAATACCTAGTGAATTCCTTAGAAGTAAATTCACTGCCTTGATCTATCCTCGGACACTTTATCTTCTTACCGCTCTCCTTCTCACCTAAGGCCCTAAATTCCTTGAGCTTAGCAAAAGCTTCAGTCTTATCCTTCAAGAATGTGACCCACATCATCCTTGAGCAATCATCAATGAAGAGCATAAAATATTTGTCACCTTGAATACTTTTTTTTCTTATTGGTCCACAAAGATCTGTATGAACCAAATCTAACAAATGTTCTGCTAAAAAGGATTTTCTCTTGAAAGTTGAGGATGTCATCTTTCCCAACTGACATTCTTTGCGCAGATCATTAACCGGTTTGTCTAACTGAGGCAAACCTCTCACTGTCTTGGACTTACTCACTTTAACAATGTTATCAAAGTTTATGTGATAAAATCTCTTATGCCAAAGCCAACTATCAACTATCTTTACAATAAAATAGTTGTTGACTTTAGGATTAAGGTGAAACAAGTTACCTTTAGTTTGCTTCACGGTTCCAATCAATTCACCTTTATTGCCATAGATTTTGCACATACCATGTTTAAACTCTAATGGGTATCCTTTGTCATTGAGTTGTGCCACACTCAAAAGATTGTGATTTAGACCTTCAACCCAGTAGACATCATTTGCACTACTATTTCCATTAAGACAAATAGTTCCCTTAACTTTAACCATGTAGGGTGATTCATTACCAAATCTTACAACTCCACCATCAAATTCCTTTAGACAAAGAAATTTGCTTCAATCACCGGTCATGTGATGTGAACAACCACTATCGATGATCCAATCATTAGAGTTATCCATCCTAGATACTAATGCCTTTTGGTCTAACATCTCTTAATGGCTACAAACAAAATGTCTTCATTAGCATCACCATCAGATTCCTCATCAGCAATACCACCATCAATAGCAATAAGACAATCTATTTTGCCTTTACCCTTGTACTTCTTTAATTTCTCTCATTTGTGCTCATTATCACCATTAAGACAGTTAGCAGCAATGTGTCCAATCTTGTTTCATGCAAAACATTTCAAAGGTAATTTCCCTCTATATTTACCTGTACCTCTAGGCAACCGCTTGGCCAACAATGCTTCAAGCTCAACTTCTCGGCTAGATCTAGATTCATAACTATGACTGGTATCTCTAGTTTTCCTCACAGTTGGGTTAGAAACAAAATCTCTAAATGGAGACTTAGAATTCTGTACACTACCATCATAACCATTTAATTCAAAAGCAGTAAGCTTGTCAATGATGGAGTCAAGAGTTACCTTAGTTTTGTCAATGGACTTCAGCTCCTGAATAGCTGCAACTCGGATAGCATAGACCAGTAGCAAGGTTCTCAGTACCTTACTGATCACTATGGAATCTTCCACTTTACCTCCTGCACTCTTAATTTCACTAACTATCTCTTTTATCCTTTCACCATACTATTGGATATTCTCACCTTTAGCCATCTGCATGTCATCAAAATTTCCTCTTAGACTCTCTTCTTTAGAAATCTTAACATGTTCATCACCGCTATAAATCTCTTCAAGTTTTTTACATACCTTATATGCAATTTCAAGACCATGAACATCTACATACTATGCATCAGACAAAGAATTGATAATAGCCTCCAATGCTTGATGATTTTCTTGTTTCTCTTTCTTCTAATCATCATTCAACATCCCGATAGGTGCAACATACTTAGTATCGACATGTTCCCAATACTGGCTTCCCAAACTCTTGATATAAATTTTCATTATGTCACTCCATATCCTGTAGTTCTCTCTATTAAACTTCTGACCTTCCTTCTTCATCATGATCTACAAGATCTTTACCTCAAGTTGTTAGGCTTAGACCTTAGAGGACCTAGAATGCTCTAATACCAATTGATGGTATGATGAAAGAATAAGTATACGGTCAACTACTAAGAGGGGGGGTGAATCAGTAGATAGAAAATTTGACCAATCTCAAAAATCAATCTCTCAAATTAAACTTAGAACTAACATTGTAATACCTCTGTCAAGATAAAAACTCATAATATAAACCGGTTGACTATTACAACAAATTAACAGTAAATAACTTCTTCATTTCTCAATGCTTCCGGTTATCATGACTTATCAAATTAGTTAAGTAGTTAAGTAAATCAACCATGAAAATATAACCACAAAAAAATTCACCACTTGACACAAATAATTTATGACATGGAAACCCAAATAGGTAAAAACCACAGCGAGATGAGACTCACACTATAACTATTTGAACTCTTTTGAAGTTTTCCCTATTAGGAGCCTAGCATGTTAAAGCTTTACAAAAAGTCTTGTTAAGAACTGATCCTGTTAGGAATCACCCAAATAAGAGATTGACTATAATGCCTTGTTAGAAGCAATACCCTGTAAGGAGTAACCTCGGTAGAGGATTTGAAAATCCAAGCTAATGGATCACCTTGTTAGAGGATTTGAATAACACCAAGCTTGTTAGAGCTTACCCGGTTAGGAGATTGTAATTTTGTTGTAATTGTTAGAAAACAACAGGAGTTTGTTGATCTGTCTAAATAGCACTACACTTGCTTGATCAGATACATTTCATGCTCCTATCTGCCTTTACTCAAACTGCAGATACATCATCCGATTCGGAAACCACACACTCAACTGATCTTTGCTAACTCTTTTCCAACTCATAAACTAAACAACTTCATCGACCTTATAAACAAATCAATTAGGTTGGTAACACAACAAAAACCTAATTCTCATAGAGATTACAAACAAATTGGTTTAAGTATGACCGTTGGATTACATACAAATCTTTGCACATCAATCAAGAAAACCTTGATTGCCCCTTGATCACGGCTTCATCAAACTTAGTAACTCGTCACGCGCTTTGCATTAGATGCAATACATTTTCTCATTCCCTAGACAAAAACTATTACAACAACTTGCCAAAATCTCTTGAAATTGTCTTCATACAATAATCATACATGTCATAATAATTACCACTCATCATTAGATCATAAACCAATATAACCAATTCACCAAACTTAATCGGTTAGGGTTTATCAAAAATAACAGGTAGGGTTTACTGGTTACATCAATAGATAAGGTTTACACCGGTTATCGGTTCACTCCACAAATTCTTCCTACCGGTTATAGTAACAATATTACAACAATGTCAACAATATCATTACCGGTTAATTGACATCAATGACAACATAACATATCATTAATGCAATCTTCATGCAAATGCCAACAAGGCCACACTGAGTAAACAGCTCTCAACTCTCCAAATGGATTGATACCATCCACTGCCAATGAAATCCTAAGATTATGAGGTTCTTCTTTAAAGTGTGGCCACTTTGTTGGCATTTGTATGAAGATTGCATTAACGATAAGTTATGTTGTCATTGATTTCAATTGAACTGGTAATGGTATTTATGATATTGCTAATATTGTTGTTATTAATATTCTCTTGTAACCGGTAGGAAGAGCTTTGAGGAAGATGTTGTAAACCGATATGTGATTTTATGAGTTGAATCGGTAACTGGTGTATAAGGTTAAACTCTTTCAATGTTATGTAACCGGCAAACCCTACCAATTGTTTTGGTTAAACCCTAACCGATTAAGTTTGTTGAAATGGTTATGTTGGTTTATTATCTAATGAGCGGTAATCATGGAGACATGTGTGATCATTGTAAGAAGATAAGTTCAGATTGTTTCGGCATGTTTGTTTGATTGTCTAGGGAATGAGAAAAGTGGATTGCATCTAATGCAAAGCGTGTGATGAGTTACAAGTCCGATGAACAGGTGATCATGGAGCGGTTGGAATTTTCTTGAAGAATGTGTATAGATTGCTATGTAAATCCAACGGTCACACTTGAACCAATTTGTTTGTAATCTCTATGAGAGAATTAGGTTTTTTTGTGTTACCAACCTAATTGATTTGTATTTAAGGTCGATGAAGTTGTTTTATTTATTTTTGGCAAAGTGTTGGCAGAAATTAGTTGAGTGTGTGGTTGCCTAACCGAAGAATGGATCTGTAGTTTGAGTAAAGGCAGATTGAAGCTTAAAAGGATATGATCAACCAAATGTAGTGCTATTTAGACAGATCAAGAAAAAATTGTTTTCATCTAACAATTACAGCAGAATTGAAATCCCCTAACTGGGTAAGCTCTAACAAGCTTGGTTACTTCTTAAATCCTCTAACAAGGTGGTCCATTAGCTTGGATTCTCAAATCCTCTGCCGAGGTTACTCCTAACAGGGTATTTGCTTTTTATCTAACAGCGTATTTGCTTTTTATCAAGGCATTTGTAAATCCTTTAACCGGGTAATTCCTAACAGGATCGGTTCTAAATAGGACTTATTGTAAAATATTTAATAGGCTTGGCTCCTAACAGGGTGAACTTCAGAAGTGTTCAGATAGCTATCTTGCGAATCTCATCTCACCGTGGTTTTACCTATTTGGGTTTTCCACGTATAAGCATTTGTGTCGTGGTGAATATTTTTGTGGTTATGATCTTATTTGTTGATTTGATTAACTTTTGATAAGGCATGATAACTAGAAGCATTGAGAGATGGAGTATGTTGATATATGATTAAGCATTTGGATGTTTACAAGATTAAAGTTCTTTACTAATAAGTTGCTATAACAGTTAACCGGTTGATGTTGAGTATTCTTATGAGTATTGATCTTGACAATGATATTCTATTGATATGTTTACTTTGTGAGTTTGAGTTTGAGATTGGGAAGTTTGTATGAGTTTTCTAGTTTATTGATTCACCCCCCCCCCCTCTCAGTATTCTACCAAATACTTATTCTTTCATCATACCATCAATTGGTATTAGATCATCTTAGGTCCTCTTAAATCTAAAGCCTAACAGCTTGAGGAAAAGATCTTGTAGATCATGATAAAGAAGGAACGTCTGAAGTTCAACAAAGATAACTATAGGATATGGAGCGACAGAATGAATATTTACATTAAGAGTCTGGGAAGTTAGTATTGGGATCATTTAGAAACTCAGTATGTTACACCTACTGGAACTCTGACTGGTGATCAAAAGAAAGAACAGCAATAAAATCATCAAGCATCGGAGGCTATTATCAGTTCCATGTCTGATGTTGAATATGTAAATGTTCATTGTCTTGAAAATGCATATGAAGTATGGAAAAAACTTAAAGAGATTTATAGTGTTGATGAACATGTTAAGATTTCTAAAGAGGAGAGCCTAAGAGGAAAGTTTGATGACATGAGAATGTCTGGAGGTGAGAATATCCAGCAGTATGGTCAAAGGATAAAAGAGATAGTCAGTGAAATAAAGAGTGCAAGAGGGAAAGTGGAAGATGCCACAGTGATCAGTAAGGTACTGAGAACCCTGCTATTAGTCTATGCTATCCGAGTTGCACATATTCATGAGCTGAAGTCCATTGACAAAACTAAGGTAACTCTTGACTCTATCATTGGCAAACTTACTACTTTTGAATTAAACAGTTATGATGGTAGTGTACAGAAATCTGAATCTGAATTTAGATCTTTTGTCTCTAACCTATCTGTGAGAAAAAGTAGAGATACTTGTCATGGTTATGAATCTAGATCCAGCAGAGATGTTGATGATGAAGACAGCTTAGTGGAGCTTGAAGTATTGTTGTCAAAATGACTACCTAGAGGCATTGGGAAATATAGAGGTAAACTACCTTTAAAATGTTGTGCATGCAACAAGACTGGTCATATAGCAGCTAATTGTCCTGATGGTGAAAATGAACACAAGAGAGATAAATTCAAGAAGTATAAGGGTAAAGGCAAGAGAGATTGTCTTATTGTTATTGATAGTGGTATCACTGATGAAGAATCTGATGATGATGCTAGTGAAGATATTGTGATTGTAGCTATTAAGGAAGATATATCAGGTCAGAAGGCACTAGTGTCCAGGATGGATAACTCTAATGATTGGATCATTGATAATGGTTGTTCACATCATATGACCGATGATCGGAGCAAATTTCTTTCTTTGAAGGAATTTGATGGCAGTGTTGTCATATTTGGCAATGACTCACCATTTATGGTTATAGGTAAGGGAGTTATTTCTCCTAATGGGAAGAGCAGTGTTGATGATGTCTATTGGGTTGAAGGTCTAAAGCACAATCTTCTGAGTGTGGCACAACTTAATGACAGAGGATACCCACTGAGTCTAGAAATGGTATGTGATAAATCTTTGACAACAAAGGTGAATTGATTACAACCAGGAAACAAACCAGAGGTAATCTGTTTCATCTTAATCCTAAAGTTAGCAACTGTTTGATTGCAAAAATAGATGATAGCTGGCTTTAACATAGGAGATTTTATCATATAAACTTTGATAACATTGTTAAAGTGAGTAAGTCCAAGACAGTAAGAGGTTTGCCTCAGCTAGAAAAACCGATTAATGCTCTTTGCAAAGAATGTGAGTGATCATGTTAATCCTAAGTATGTGAGACTGAACCACAGTCCTGAATAGATTATTGGGGATAAGGATGTTGGAGTACTAACTAGAAGGAGAATAAAAGAGAACTCTTGCATGATCTCCACCATTGAACCTAGAAGTGCTAAGGAGGCATTTGGTGATGATCATTGGGTTAAAGCTATGGAGGAGGAATTGGATCAAATTGAGAAGAACAACACTTGGACCCTGGTACCCCGACTTGTAAACAAGAATGTTATAGGTACTAAATGGGTATTCAAAAACAAGTTAAATAAAGATGGTGTTGTAGTCTTTAACAAGGCAAGATTAGTTTGCAAAGGTTATGCACAAGAAGAAGGAGAAGATTATGGCAAAACTTTTGCACCAGTAGCAAGACTGGAAGGTGTCAGAAATTTACTTGCATTTGCAGCCCATAAGAAGTTCAAGGTATATCAAATGGATGTTAAGTCTACATTTTTGAATGGGATATTGGAAGAAGAGGTATACATAGAGAAACCAGATGGTTATGCTTTGACAGATGAGAAAGACATGGTATGCAGATTGCATGTAGCTTTGTATGGATTAAAGCAGGCACACAGAGCATGGTATGAACTGATTCATACACATCTGATGAAGATAGACTTTGCAAGAACCAGTGATGATAGTAATATTTATCTCAAGTCTGAAGGAGATGAAATATTGTTCAGTGAAGTATTTGTTGATGATATCATATTTGGAGGCAATGATGTCATGAGCAATAGTTTTGCAGATGAAATGAAAAATGAGTTCAAAATGTCTTTAGTAGGGGAAATAAAAAATTTCATAGGCTTGCAGATACAGCAAATGAAGAATGGTATTTTCATTACTCAATCTAAGTATGTGAAAGAGGTTTTGAAGACTTTTGGCATGAGTGACTGTAAACCGGTTGGAACACCAATAGTTACAGGTTGTAAGATGTCTAAGGAAGATGAATCTAAGTCTATTGATGAAAAGGAATATAGGTCAATGATTGGAAAATTACACTATGTTGTTCACAATAGACCAGACATAGCCCATGCGGTTGGTATAGTTGCAAGATTCTAGAAGAATCCAAAGGAGACACACCTAATAGCAACCAAGAGAATTTTTAGGTATCTGAAAGAAAATGTTGACTATGGATTATGGTATCCATATGGAGGAAACTTTGATTTGAAGGCATACATAGATGCTGATTGGGTAGGAAATGTCGATGACCAAAAAAGAACTATCGGTGGAGCATTATTTCTAGGAGGAAGGCTTGTTTCATGGAGTAGTAAGAAGCAGAGTTGTACTTCACAATCTACTATTGAAGCTAAGTATGTTGTAGCTTATATGAATTACACATAGGTTGGATGAGGCGCATTTTGGAAGGTTTTAAGATGAAGATCTCAGAACCTATAAAAAATTTATGTGATAATACAAGTGCCATAAATATTTCTAAGAATCCTATTTTGCACGCATGAACCAAGCACATTGAATTGAAGTATCAATTATTGAAGGAAAAATTTCAAAGTAAAGATGTTATCTTAGAGCATGTTTCTACCAAGTAGCAGCTTGCAAATATCTTTACCAAACCTCTGCCTAAGACTACTTTGAGTGTCTTAGAAGTTAGTTAGGGGTTGTCCCTCTTCATGAAGTTAGTTGAACATGATTTTGATTGCATCAATCCCTGAATCACTTGTAGAATCTTAGAAGGATTGATGTAGAAGTGGATGTATTCCACAGGGGGAGCATCAAGTTGTAGTATGTTGTTGATGCACAGTGAAATTTTGATATTATATGTTTTACTTTCAATTTGGCATTGTTGTCAAAGGGGGAGAAGAATTATGTGATTGGCAAAGGGAAACCAGCGACAGGCTGAATACAGACAGAGCATGGTGAATATTTGGTAATGTAAACCAAGATTCCTATTCACCAATTCACAGCAGCAATCAGAGGCATTGATATTTGTATTACCATCAATGCCAAAGGGCGGTATTGTTGGCATTTGCATGAAGATTGCATTAATGATATGTTATGTTGTCATTGATGTCAATTAAACCGGTAATGGTATTTATGATATTGTTGATATTGTTGTTATTGATATTGTCTTGTAACCGGTAGGAAGAGCTTTGAGGAAGATGTTTTAAACCGATGTGTAAGTTTGTGAGTTGAACCGGTAACTGGTGTATAAGGTTAAACCCTTTCTATGTTATGTAACCGGTAAATCCTACCAGTTGTTTTTGTTAAACCCTAACCGATTAAGTTTGATGAATGGTTATGTTGGTTTATTATCTGATGAGTGGTAATGATGGAGACATGTGTGATCATTGTAAAAAGATAAGTTCAAATTGTTTTTGCACATTTGTTGATTGTCTAGGGAATGAGAAAAGTGGATTGCATCTAATGCAAAGCGTGTGATGAGTTACAAGTTCGATGAAGCAGTGATCATGGAGCGATTGGAATTTTCTTGAAGAATGTGTATAGATTGCGATGTAAATCCAACGGTCACACTTGAACCAATTTTTTTGTAATCTCTATGAGAGAATTAGGTTTTTGTTGTGTTACTGACCTAATTGATTTGTATTTAAGCTCGATGAAGTTGTTTTGTTTAGTGTTGGCAGAAATCAGTTGAGTGTGTGGCTGCCTAACCGAAGAATGGATCTACAATTTGAGTAAAGCTAGATTGAAGCTTAAAAGGATCTGATCAAGAAAATGTAGTGCTATTCAGACAAATCAAGAAAAACCTATTGTCTTCTAACAATTATAGCAAAATTGAAATCCCCTAACCGGGTAAGCTCTAACAAGCTTGGTTACTTCTTAAATCCTCTAACAAGGTGGTCCATTAGCTTGGATTCTCAAATCCTCTACCAAGGTTACTCCTAACAAGGTATTTGTCTTTTATCAAGGCATTTTTAAATCCCTTAACCGGGTGATTCCTAACAAGATCAGTTCTTAACAGGACTTATTATAAAAGCTTTAGTAGGCTTGGCTCCTAACAGGGTGAACTTCAAAAGAGTTTAGATAGCTATCTTGTGAGTCTCATCTCACCGTGGTTTTTACCTATTTGGGTTTTCCACGTATAAACATTTGTGTCATGTGGTGAATTTTTTTTGTGGTTATTATCTTATTTGTTGATTTGATTAACTTTTGATAAGATGTGATAACTGGAAGCATTGAGAGATGGATTGTGTTGATATATGACTAAGCATTTGGATGTTTACAAGATTAAAGTTGTTTACTGATAAGTTGATATAACAGTTAACCAGTTGGTGTTGAGTATTCTTATGATTATTGATCTTGATAGTGATATTCTATTGATAAATTTACTTTGTGAGTTTCAGTTTGAGATTGGGAAGTTTGTATCAATTTTTTAGTTTACTAATTCATCCCCCCTCTCAATAATCTACCGGATACTTATATTTTCATCATACCATCACACTTTTCCTCTTTGTCCATAAATGTTGAACCATCCGTAGGCATTCGTATAATGTCATTTCGACTTCTATTGTGTGCATGGTAATCCATAAATTGTGCCAAGCTAGTGCACCTAAATAATTGTTGCATACATGAAATAATGGGAATATAACAAAGAAACTTGTGAGGCACATTTTTTGTTATTTGATTTGTTTGATATCTACTGATATGACATTCAAGGCATTCTATTCAAAATTCATATTGTTTATGATATATAATATGATCATTGGGATAAGCATCTATTGCTTGATACTCCATTTCAATATCTTTCATAATGGCAAATAATTCTCAGTATGGGAGGGGTAGGATATTTGATGGTGGTAACAAAAACTCACCTATCAATTTAAAGAAAAAATTATAATTTGTTAATATAAAGAATATTAATGGTACATGATTTAGCATTTATTAACTATAATGACATATATGACATGCCTTAACATACATGAGATTGTTATGTTGGATGAACCATTCATAACCTTCAAGCTCACCAACAACAATACAATGGAGAGAAGAGTTGTTTTGGAGCCTTCGTAAAGGGCCTCATACTCCTTCTCAAGTAGAGGTAAATCATGAATAACACCAAGGTCATCTTGATCATCATGATCACCTATGCCAGTACTAAATGTGTCATGGATCAATGTATTTGTACCATCATCTTCAATTGTGTTTTCTGGCGCATGATCGTCATCTTCCTGTCGATAATTGACAATCAATTGGTTGGTTTCATTATGTTGTCATTGATGGCAAATGATATTTTGTTTTGGCTTCATGTTTTGGTTCAGTTGTGTACCGGCAGGCACTTCACAGACACTACACAGGCACCAACACCAACATCGACACCGGTGGATAGAAGGATTTCTTTGGTACCGGCAATGCAGACCGACATGGTTTAGAATATGGTTATAGATATTGGAGGTTGACATCTCTTGGAACAAGCATTGGAAATTGATTTTCATATTCATGTATTTATGTTATCTAGCCGACATGTAATTTGATATTGTAATAATCTTTGTGAGCTGACATAAGGCATGATAAGTTGTATAGGGTATATAGGTCAGTTCGATTAGATCATTTTGATATAGATATGGTGATGGAAGATTGGATGTGATATAATGCAAAATACATCAGAGAGATTATGTATGTGAGGATATTTATGTAAAAATTATTCTGGCAAAGGGTTTAGGGTTTCAAACTGGAACAGACAGAGCTTAAATTGGAAGTATATTCTGGCATAGAAGATGCTATCTTATTAGTTCAACACTTCTTTGGATTGTAGTCTGGATTTACATATAGTCAGTGAGGCTCCTTTTGTGATTGAGCAGTGTACTCTAGGTTGTAAGTCTTCCTGCAAGTACAGGTCCCTTATATTTTGTAATATCTCTTAATATGGCCAGTGGATTGATATTGTGGGTCACAAATCCCACCATTTTTTTCCTCTTTGAGGTTTTCCATGTATAATTTTGTGTGTTATGGTTCTCATCTATGTGATTGGCTTATTGGTTGCTTTACTTCTTTCAATTCTGTATGTACCAGTATACCAGTTGGTGTATGCATGTTATAATAAGGTTTAAATTGTTCTCTTTGGTATAACATTGACTCACCCCCCCTCCCTCTCATTGTTATTGAATTCCAACAATTGGTATCAGATCCTTGTACCTTGGAGTAAGTTTAACGGCTTGACGGAGATCCTGAATCCATGGACATGGGTTTGGAGAAGCTACTTGAGATTGCACTTCAAGATTATGATGCTGAAAAGTTGAAGAACTTAAAGCTACAAGATGAACTGAATTCTGCTAAGGAATTCATTCTTGTCCTACAAGAGAGGCTATCATCTGTTCAAGATAGGAGGAAGGAACTTTTTCAAAGTTAGGATGATGAAGAAAAAGATGCACTTAAGGACCAATGTCATAAACTGAGTCAGGAGAATATGGTCGTGAGAAATGAAATGCAAGATATAACTATGAGAATGTCTAAAGAGATTGAGGACTAGAAGAAAAAGGAAGAAAATCTTGATGTATCCCTGAAGAATAAATTTGAATAATGTAGTAGGCTGGTTCATGAGAATGATATGTTGAGAATTGATTTAGTACAATCTCAGAGTAATGAACAAGAGCTTGAGAGACAAAGGATAATTCTGAGAAATAATCTAACTACTATAAGTGAGTACAAAGAGAAATTCAAGATTAGTTCAGCACAGCTAGATGAATTATTGAAGAGACAAAGGGAGATTGGAGATTCCAGTGGACTTGGATTTGAGCAAGGACAGAGTTCTGGTACTGCTAATGAAGATCAAAACCATAAGGCACCGGTAAGGCAGTTTAATGCTTATAAATTTAATGGTAGATGTTTTATTTGCAATAGATTTGGTCACATGGCTAGGCAATGTAGAAACAGAGAAAATCAAAACCCTGATTCTGCTCCTAGTAAATGTTTTAAATGCAATAAGTATGGTCATAAGACAAAAGATTGCAGAATGAATGTTAAATGCTATGCATGTGGAAAGTTTGGGCATATGTCTAATTAATGCAGGTCAAGCAATTATAACGATTTTAGCAAAGTAATTCAAAAGAACAATGTTACATGTTATGCATGTAATGAGGTTGGACATATTGCTAAATTTTGTAGAAGCAGAAATCCACCGATTGGTAATGGAGGATCAAATGAGAAAGGTGTTGGTTCCCAAAAATGGACTATGGGTTTACACTGCTTGCAGGGCAAAGACCAAGTTGATTTCCTCCAAATATTTATGGAGAGCCACCTCCAACTATCAATATATGTCAGGCTTGGACCAACAATAACAAGGATGGAGGGTCCTCTTGCACTTTAGGCTACAGAACAAGGGAGGGTGATCCCTTCAGTAAGAAATTCCTGATCTCCGTAAGGATATTTAGGAACTTACTGAAAACAAAGCAGATTATCTCATTAATAAAACTCAACAAAAAGGGAGAATTCTCAAGGATGGAAAATCCTTCAGTGATCCTCAACCTTAACCTGGAGTATGAGAGATGGTGAGCCTATTTTTCAGAAAATACATAAATCTTAGCAATGATTGTTCTGATTGTTTATAAGATTTGTTCTGAGAGATCATGAAGAAGATAAAACTGTTAAATTGATAACCTAATGAGATTTACTAGCAAATACCAGTGCCTTATTCATTTGGGCTACAAAGTCTATGAAAAATGTTGCTGAAAATCTGATAAAACTTCATCTAATAGCTGGTCTTGCCTGAAATAATACTGCCTTACAATATTAATCTGCTTATGATCCTTTATCTGAACTACTTATCAAATCCTATGGCGAGCCTTATTTTCTCTGTAATCTTATTCAAGCATTTTAATTAACCCCTTGGATTAAAGCATTGAATAAAAGAGTACATACATCATAAAAATGCAATAAACAAAAGAAACCCTTGATTCCATTTGCTTAAAAGAAGATAAAATCACACACGGGAGAGTAAAGATTAGGAAACTATATTTGCATTAATATTATGAGCTATCTTTTATCAAATGATAGCCAACAAATTCAAATACAGAGTAACCCATTTGAAAAGGGGAAACTACTACTATTATATTACAATTTTGCTTTGCAAAATAACATTACAGTCCCTATCATTTCCTACGACTCTCTAGAACTATTTTGGACCTAGCCCTGCAAAAAAGATCTATTTTATAGAGATCTTTCTCAAAAAAATTTGGACCCTAACTAATGGCCTTGAATTCCCTTTTATAGAAAACAAGGGAGCAACAAGCTTCAGGCCATAAGACACTTGTCAACAACATATTCATTTCTTGATAATTAGCCTTAAAGGCTATGCACAATTTTGTTGCAAAATATCAACATGTCTATGCGCCAGCACCTATGAATCATTATTCTCAAACCAAAAATTGGTAGAAGGAAAACCTTTTGAGTCATGTCGTTATCACCCTGACACCTTCGGATGGCATGTGAAATGTTGCATTTTTGTCCCATAGAGCATTTCCCTTCCTTAAAAAGGGAAATAGGATCCCGAAAAGAGGTAAACTCGCCCCTCAAGCTAGAGGGGGAACTCAACCTTCATGCCCAAGATCAAAGGTAGTGGGAGGTGAAGTTATAGGGGAAATATAATATGTTGGGGAGGGGTCACAGCTTCCATGCAGCTACATGGATGGATTGCTTCTGCTCCCTACCTAGACGTGTCCATTTTTTGTTTCTCTACAAGCTCTGTCTCAAAACCCTCTGCCACCCAAAGACTAAGTAGACATAGAGGTTGTGCCATGAGTGACCTTTCTTTGCAAGAAAGGGCTTTCACGACCCCTCTGGAAATCCTCCCCACTTTCACATCCCTTATGGAAATAGACATACTCACAAATAAAAGAGAGGTTTCATTTGGTATCATAGACTACATTGCAACTTCGTCTATAAGCTTGCTCAAACATCATTTCTTCTGCAGAAAGAAAAACTGCACCTAGAAAATGAAAAGGCTTCATACTCTTCTACTAATTTGATCACCACCTTGTTGTATTTATAGTTGAACCATACTTCATCAAGTAGTTCTTTCTCTTGAAACATCATCACTCTAGTGTTCTCAATTTGCTCTGCCAGCTTTAGACACTAGAATTAATGTATATCACATCTACTGCATTCTTCTGTCAAGTTTCTCCTGATGCGAACGATTTTATTCTGATCTTATTTCTCTTTTCAATGTACAATCTCCTGCTTCAGGATTTATGTCAACAAGTAAATCTCTAAATTCATCAGAGAACTTACGATTCATCACAACTAAACTGAAAGCTTATCCAAATCCTTTCACATCTCTGAGCTATCATCTTTGACTGTCAAATCAATCCTGAATCGACAAGTCTAAATCCCATTCATTTTGCCCTTTCCCACAAGCTACAAATGATGCCTCCAGAAATCTCTCCAAAGTTCTCATTTGAAACTCAACTGTAGATCTCATCTAACTTGGCAAATATAATGGTCATTTCCTGCCAACTTAGCAGTTTGACTTTCCAACTGTATATGTGGACCCGCAAAATCCTGACTGGATAGGGCCATATCATTCTTCAACCTAGCTCTGTCAACAACCTCCATGCAAGCCCTCCTGATTAGACAGGGAAACCTAGCATCATCTTGTGATACCGCAATCTGTAACTACCTCGCAAATTCCATTGCAGGAATATGAGGGTCATCCAATCTGCTCGATCTTTACCACTTTGCATACTGCCCGCCAACTCCTTCAGGACTTAAAAGTTGACCACCTTTTACCTTAGGATAAGACATCCCCATTCACTCTGAGCATATGCAAATTGATAGGACTGTTAGTAGAACGAACTTTACCTCCTGCGCACCAGTATTTACAAAGCTTTCAACCGGTTATGCTACTAACCCTGTCGGTTTCGCTGATAACACGTGGCATCATCTCGCGATGTCACAATCATTAAAATCCTCACATCTTTGATCACGTGGAAGCGATAGCCATTGGATCTATCCATTCTTTAACAGATGGTCAGGGTATTTAGCACTTGTCGGACTTAGGAAAAAATAAGCGCAGGCATTTAAATATTTAGAAGGGGACCGATAATAGGGATGTTGTGCACTTGACTTAGGAAATTTCATCTCATGAACCAGTTAGCCAATATTTTACTTAGGGAATAAAAAGGCCCCATTCATGGAAAGGGTATCCTCTGTTTTAAGTGGGAAAAGTAACAACAAAATGTATCAATTCTAGGGTTTTCTTCACAAGAATGTAAATGTTTTGATAAATCCTAAACCCTAAGCCTTGAATCGTTCTTAGAGGATATAAGTAACAACTTGAAAATCAATGTTTTGGGCTAAAATTTGAAAATTTTATGAAATCAATTTTCAGGGCTATCGGTAGGGAAAGAGAAGGTTAGTGAAATTCAGGAAGATCATATTCAGAGATGGGTCAGGAAGACTGAAGAATAATCAGTAGATGGGAATACACCAGTTACTTATCCGACAGAGGAGGTTTCTCCTGCACCGGCAGGTAGCTCAATTGGTAACTAAGGTAGAAGCCTTAGGGGTAGGCAAAATTCATGAAGATACTGCATATACCCCAAGAAGAGGTTCTAGAAGATGTTCTATACATTGGAGATGCTTATCTGGCATGGATATGTTATGTTCAAGATCTGATATCTTTCACCGGTAGTCATTGATGTCAATGGAAGATTAGGGTTTTTCTTGGAGGTTAAAAGGTCGAATTCATTTCATTATTGATCACCTTGCATTCAGAGTGATTCAATGTGATTAGGAGTGACTAAGAGCGATCAAAGACATTTCAATATGATCAAATATCTTCTTGGGCGATTTCACCAACAACTAGAAGAATATGTTAAGGGTTTCATCGGAAGCGATCAACGGGTATTTATCTTTAATCATGGAAGTGGGATCATCATCTATTCCTATCTTTGTTGCAAATCCGACTGTAGTAGAGGTCAAGGACCACCCTAGGCCAATTTTAAGGCGATATCCACATGTAGCTACCCTGGAAGATTCGGTTGAAGCATTTTTCCATGTTCTGGAGGGAGTTGTTTATGTTGAAGATGTTAGGGCATACATACACTGTCACATTGAGGATTTGGAGAAATCTGATATAAAGATCATGTACATGATTGAGCTTATGGGAGATTCTGGAAAGGTCAAACCCACATACAAGCACATTGAAGACTTAGGGTTTACCAGCATTCTGGACATTCTAAAATTTGAAGATGAAATAATTAGGTATGTTTTTAGCAAAGTACATGGAGAGTCTATCTGGTTAGATAGACCTTACAAGATCACCAAGGAAGCCATCAGGGCAATCACTGGTTTACCATAGGTTGGCCAATGTCTAGATAAGAAGGTTTTGAATTATTATGTCAACAAAATCATTGACGCAACATCTGACAGAAGATCTATGAGAATAAGCACTATTACCAACATGAACATCAAATTCAGTAGCATGATCATCGGTTATAAGGTAACTCAGTCAAACTGGCTGAATTCTATTTCTAGTTCCTGCATTTTTGCAGCTTTTAAAATGATGAGAGAAAATGAGAAATTGGATCTATGTGGTTGGATGTTAGATGAGTTATTAATAAACCTAGGAAAGATTAAAGGTGAAAAGAAAGTAACTTTCTAGTATGGAAACTTAATTGTCTGTTTAATGTTATTTTTCATGAATGACACTCTCAGTTTTGGGAAGAGGCAATGGGCATTTGATATCCTGGTAGGGAGACAATTGAAATAGTCAATTGCTACATTAGGCAGTCAGAGAGATGATAAAGTATGGGGTTATTTTAAGGGATTCCAAAAGTCTATGAAATATAGGGAAAGGGTTCCTAAGCATATTGTTGAAAAATACTCAACCGACATATGCTTCATGGTGAAGAAAGATGAAACACTTATGGAAGCGGTTAAGCCCTAGAAGATTTGGATTGAGGAAATGGGCTATGAAGTTGATGCATAGATCCTTGAGGCTTATACAAAAATGTTGATTGATGCACCTGTTGATGAGGCAGAGAAGCCTTGTGGTACTACAAAACAGAAGACACAAGAGCTTGAAATAGAGCTCAACCGAAAGAAGAGAGAGAAATAGGAAGGAAAGGTTATCAAATTTGTTGAGAAGGTTTCACAATACATCAAAGCATTAATTGATGTTTTCCCAGAGAAAGGTGGGAAGAGGAAAGAACCAGATGTGTTCATTGAGACTATCACAGTTGAGTCTGAATCTGAGTATAGCACACCCCTGGCATTCAAGAGGGTTGTAAGGAAGAAAATAGAGGAAACAAAGGTAGAGGCTAAAAAGCAACCGGTTAGGAAGGTTATATTCAAGTTACCATCACAAAAGCAAGCACCAAAAATAACCACTTCAGCTTCATCCAGTACTGCAAAAAGGAAGAAGAAAAGTGACATGGATATGGCTATTCAATCTGGTAATGTAACTATCATTCCACCAAAAAATTGTGCAGAGTTAGTAGATGAAATCACTAAGGATGGCATGTTAAAGAATGTACAGTTTTTTTATGATCATTTAGATAATGTTGAACAGAGAGAGATAGAGGAGGCAGTTTTGTTATATTTAGATATTTATAAGAAAACCTTGATAGAAATTGAAAACCAAATACCGGCAGAATTGTATGATATGTTAGATGCTAGGAGGCTATCAACAATACAGGAACACAAACACATAAAAATTTAAGAATTGTTATCTATTTGTGTTTCTATTACTCCAGAGGAAATGGATAAGACACTTGAGGTTGCAGATAGAAAAGTCTTTAACAACAAACATAGAATAACCAATCTTATGTAAATGAGATGATAAAGGAGACCCAAAAGGCATGGGCTAAGTTCTTTGAGGAAAATAGAGGTTTCTTTACTTCACAGGAATCAAAGACAGACATTGCAAACACCCTGGTTGAAGGCAAAGGAAAGGATATTATGGGTACTTCACCCTCAATTTTGAAGAACATTAAGATAGTGGAAATCAAGCCCCCGGTAGATACAAGTGTACAGTCAAATATTGAGACACCGGCTAATACAGAGAGTGAAAAGATTGATATTGTACAGGATACAAATGTACAGGTTGAGGTTGTAGACGTATAAAAATGACCATATTCCTAAATGAATATTTATGTTCATTTCTCTATTTAATTAAATCCAATTTAATTAAATTACCCGCATTCCTCTATTTAATTAAGTAAATTACTCAATTTATTTAAATTAAATTCACTAGACTTCTTTTTACCATTTAATGAATAAATCATTTTATTCAATTAAATCCCCCCTATCCACTTTTAATTAAATTCAGATTTAATTAAATAGTTATCCTAAATTGAATAAATCTAATTTATTTAATTTCCCCAAATTGAAACCAAATTGAATTAAATTAACTTTATTTCAATTAAATCCTATTATCCCTCCATCCACTTGCATTTTCTACATCTCCCACTTGCCTTCCTAAACTCCTTCCTAATTTCTTCTAGACTCTTCTAAACGCTTCTAATTAGCCTAACCCATCTTCTAAACTTTGTCACATCCCTAAACAAGGGGAAGTCACTTCTCAAACCCTTAAAGTCTTTGATAACCATTAAAGGCTTCAAGTCCTCAACCACTTAATTTCCCAAAGTCTCCCAAACCATTAATGGTTAATTCAACCCTCTTACATGGTTAGAGACTTTTTGCCTAATTTAATCTTCACCCAACCCAAGGGTCTCATCAAGCCTTTAATGCTTTGACCATGATTATCTCTTAATCATTTGCACAAGGGTTTATCCTTGGATTAACTCTTAATCCAATGGGTAAGCCTAACCTAAGCTTAACCCTTATCTCTAGATAGCCATAAGGTCTTCTCAGGCATTTAATGCCTCCAACCCCTTCTCTCAACCCAACCCTATGTTGACACTTGTCACCATTTCATTGGTGCAAATTGCAAACATGGATCCCCAACTTTCAAACTCAACCCTTGATCAACTCTTTCAATCCTGACCATCCATTGCTCTGTTTTTGCTATAAATAGAGCTCTCATTCCTCCATTTTGAGATGAATCCAAGTTTGTAGTATCATACTTATGCTCAAAATACATTCAAGCTTTCATATATCATTTTTATGCTCATCATTTTAGCCTCTCTTTTAGATAGAAATTAATCTAAATATGCATGTTTAGAGTACTTTCTTTATCATTAGCTTAAATCATTAACTAATATATCATGTTAGGATAGTATTTATACTAACCTTGTCATCTTATAATCTAGTTTATTGCATTTTAAGATCATGCATAGCTTAGGATGCATTTCATTCTAAAATCTATCAAAAGCATCACTCGTTCTTGCATTTGCCACCCCTAAACCATTTTGCTCAGTGATCTGAGAGCAAAAACATTGGTTTGAGGGACCATGTAAGATAGAGAACCATGGGACCAACCTTGGGAAGCTGAGTGATACTTCATTACTCAATAGCTTGCACCAAGAAGTCATGTGAGTGTGTGAGCAAGGCTCAATAGAGCTCCATTTTTCACATATTGAGTTCTATCAACCTGCTTTTCTCACATACAGAGGTTATAGTTCCTAGAGAGGAACCGGCAGTTACAGAGACTGCACCAAGTGGCGAAGCCACTGGTGCAAGTGAGGAAGCTATTAAGGATAAATCATCAGAGGAGAAGAAAGGAAAATCTGGCAGGGAACCGGTAGTAGGTCCATCACTATTGTCAATTGACACCTAGCAGGTTGTAAAGAAAAACATAATCAAGATGAGTCCTACTAAACTCATGATGATGGTTGCATAGAAATTAATGAAGGAGGGATCTATGGATAAAGGGATTATTGATCATTCTATCACTATTTTACATAGACTAGTCCCGGAGTGCAAGATTGACAAGTAAGCGAGCCCATGCGGCAAGCTTAAGACAATTACTGAGAATATTTCAAAGGATTTTCAATACTTGTATTAGATTTCAAACCGGCAAGCACTGGAGAGATTCACTCAGGTTAAAAGAGCCGCATTTGATTAGGTGATTAAATATGAGAAGAAGAAGATTGATGAAAAGCTAAAACTAATAGATAATTCTTTGAAGCAGTGTATAAATATTTATAGGGTATGTTGTAACACAGATATACTTACATTTAATGTGGATAAGAAGATTAAGGAATTTCAGGAGAAAATTGCAAGCATAGCTAATTCTTTTGGTGGATTGACCTCATTGACTACATCCATTGATGGTCAAATTTTAATTTTGGAAGCCCAAATTTATGTTCTTGAGAAGGAAAAAGACAAAATCATAAGAAGATCCAGAAGTCTTAGAGGCTTGGTGAGTCCCCAGTTGGATTCACTCAGTGTACATAAGAAGGAATGTATGGATATGGTTGGGAAGCCCACACCAGCAGAACTAAATGAGAAAGAGTCCTTTGCACATATACTGAATGGACTTGTATTTATTTTTGGCACTTTCAAATCTGGTTGGGATACTTATCTTGAGCTATTGGAGAAGGCATATCCAGAAATTTTTAAATTTGTTAAGCTCCGGTAAGATATTTTTGGGATATTCATTGTACAGTTTTGTATCTTTGACATTTCTTTTAAAATTTTGATGGCATTGATTTCAAAGGGGGAGTGATATAGATGTCAAAAAGAATAGAAGGATTTGTATACATTAAGGGGAGACATGGAGTATAGAGTATTTTTTAATATTCATCTCAGGGGGAGCAGGAGGGATGAAATTGGCAAATGAAACCTTGACCATTTTTCACATGAGTGTTGCCATCAATTCCAAAGGGGGAGATTGTTGGCAGTTGACACTCAATTGGTTGGTTTCACTATGTTGGCATTGATGGCAACATGATATTTTGTTGCGGCTTCATGTTTTGGTTCAGTTGTGTACCAGTAGGCACTTCACAAACACTACACCGGCACTGACAGATAGAAGGAATTATGTTGTCACTATTTTGAAAAATGGATATTCTTTTTCCATAATTGGCTAAATCTGCAAGGTTGGGTTTAACATTTCATGTTGCCTCTGAGTTTTGTGCCAAAAGGGGTTTAGGTTTTTTGAATTTTGATCCTTCTTTTGTTCTAAAAGCCCTTGCATTTTGTTTCTGCATTACCTATTTTCACTTAACCGAAAGGGTTGGTCTGTCATGAAAGGGTCCCCCCTTTACGAATTACCTTAGGCGGGTCTTTATTAAGTCTTTCATTTAGCACCCTTTTCCTAAGTTTTCTTCTCCTTATCGGGCTCTGAAAGATCATGTACGTTTTAGTGGATCTAATTGTGTGTGCGGTCTTGCAAAGGAAATATGTGCGAGCTTTAAGCTTCATGAAGTAGCAAAAGCCTGGCGGGCCCCGAAAGTCAAGTGAATCTTTTGATTAAGGACCGTTCATCTTCAGGGAGATCTGATGGCCCGCGTTGTTTCACTGGGCAAAAGAGCGTGTATTTTAAAGTCTGTGAAGGAGCGAAAGGATAGGTGGGTCTGGCAGGTAAGCAGTGTGTGGTATTAAAGGCCGATTAACTTAGAGTTGATCCAACGGTGCACGTGGATTCGCAGAAGAAAGTGATCTAAATTTTACCTTTTGCAAAGCAGCGAAAAGGTGGAGGGCCCGGGTAAGGTGGTCACGAAAGGGTTAACAAATGATCATCTTAGAAAAGATCTAATGGTTTGCATTAGTTCGCAAAGAAAAGTTGCCTAGGGTTTAAAGTCTGCGAAGTAGCGAAAGGTTGGTGGACCCATGAGATAAGAAGGTCATGGTATTAAAGACTGATCAACTTGTAGTTGATCAGATAGCCCGTGTTGATTCGCAACCTCAAATCAAACAAGGTTTATTGTCCGCGAAGTAGCGAAATGACATGGCAGTCACATGGCAGATGACGTGGCAGGACAGGTAGATCGCTTGGCTAAGGTAAAAGATGGTCTGTCAGATACACATGGCTCCAAAGGATTGTTGAGGGCTCGCTTTGATTTAACTGGGGATGGTGTTGAAACCCATGGTAAAATAGAACATGTGGCAGTCCTAAAATGGAGCCCGATGGAGTTCTTGAGTGAATAGCTGACTAACACGTAAGATTCATTTACTGATGATAGAACAAAGTAAGTAGTGTCTGTGCCGAGGGCCCACTTTAAAGGTTTAAGTGCGTTAAAGGTTGTACATCTCAAGATTAATCCAACGATGGGCGCTTTTTCACAGCCCGAAGATGCAAGATGGTTAGCCTTTGCGAAGCAGCAAAAACCGCTAGCAGTGATGATTGTGCGTGGTTAGTGAAATAGACTGGCGGTCACCGTAAGCAGTAAAGGTCGAGCAGGTGGTATTTGATCGGACGGCCAGTGTTGTTTTGCATGATTAAAGTACGCAAGGTTTACCTTTCGCGAAGTAGCGAAAGGAGGGTGGGGCCCGTTACCAATGTAGAATGGTCAGTGAAGTAAAGGACGTGCAAGTTTTTCCAGATCCAAACGACAGCGTCACTTTGCAATGAAAAGGTACACAGTTTTTAACCTTCGCAAAGCAGTGAAACGCAAAATACTCAGAGATTGTTATGATCCATTATAGCCAATTCTTGAATTCGGCTATGAATTCAATTCTGAGTTTATTGCCAAAGCATGCGGTTTTAGATGCTTCGATTCATTGCTCTGTTGCCGTATTAAGCTTCATATCAATTGAATATCGGCACCATTTTGACGAGTTTGTTGCAAAGGAGCTGGTGCAAAGCGAATTTCTTCAGGCAAGTAACAGGTTTTTGCATCTTTCTTGCTACTTACAATTTGAAAATCAGTATTACTTTGTGCTTGCCTTATCAGAGTTCTGTTTAGGTCTTAATTGATATAATTGCATTACTGGGATGGCACCAAGAAGGGATTTCACAAGGAAGGTGAATTATTAGGATAGAAACATATGTGATGATTTCTTGGAACAACAGACTATGTCCACAAATGTCACGGCTAAATTTAAAGAGTTGGTACCTAAATCCCCCCGTCTAAGAATTGGAGACGGTTTGTATGACAAGGGCAATTGGTTGAGAAATCCACAGATAGGGATATCAGGTCTGGGTCTTTTCAAAGTAGGATTCGGTCAGAGACATGCCCTTGCCCCAATGAATAGTATATGGGAACAGAACGTAGAAAATCTCATAGTCCCTGGGGTTTTCATGGATGTTGATTTGTTAACCCAAATTGCACACAATAATGACCCAGTTGCCAAATGTATCAAGAATGTGAAGGGAGGAGCCCTGATTGAGATCAATGATGATGAGTTTAGAAAGGTGTTTAAGCTCAGTGAGGTGTCTAATTATTTAGAGCCCATAAATTTTGATACCCTGGCCTAGGTTTACAATGTACAAAGGGATCACCTCAGGAGTGGATAATTGAAAGAGTTTTTTGTTAAAATAGGAGGGCTAACTGTTGTAGGCCCTAGTACCATGGAACCTTTCTCTCTGAATTTGTTTACTCTAAGAGCTAAAGGCATGTATTGGTCACTATGTCAAATCTGTGGGGAAGATGTTGAAAACACCATGCCAACCCATTATATGTTGATGATAGCCCAGATTTTGAACCCCTCTCTGGCAGTTACATTTGATTATGCACCTTATCTCATAGATGCAATGTTAGGCCCAATATGGAAAGCTAATGTACTGAGAGGGGAGGGGGGAATCAGTACTCCAAAACTTTTCTTGAATAATAACTTTACTGTTATGCATAAATAGAATAGTGCAGTAACATAAAATAAAGTTGAAACAAATAGATAACAATCATACATGATTCACTCCATAACACATATATTTTGGTAATGCAGAAACTCTTGGTTAGAGAGAAAAACTGCAGTGGGGATGGCACCCACAACTTCACTACTGCAATAATAAAGAGTGCTCGGTTAGAGCTACATTTTAGCTATTTTTGATAGCTTACCCTGTTAGATCTACCTTTCTAAAGGATTTTACAACATTTATTCTGAATGTTGCACCCGATTAGAGGCTTTACAATTTATAGACTTGATTAGAGTCTTTTACCCTGTTAAAGGTTTTTCTTTCAACTTCAAAATATTACAATAAAATCATTACAAATATCTGCAACTTTACATCTAAAATGTTATAGCAGATTCTATGTGCTCAGAATAGATTACCTTGCTTATAGCATACCTCGGTAACCCATATAGTAACTCAGTAAACCCTTCTATTTACTCTGTTCTTTGACTGTTCACTGAAAACCTTCTCAGTGACCACTATGTCTCTATAACAGTCTTCCTTCATACATACATACACTTCACTCATGCTATATAAATAGATCTCTTAAGATGATGATCCAATTCATTGCTTCGATCTTACAAAGAAGATTCCTCGAATGAATAACTATACAAAATATTTCATTGGTTAGATTGATCTCAAAATCATACACAATCTTCTAGTGCAATTTCCAATGTAATAACGGTTAGATGTGCCTCGATCTTGTAACACATTTTCATATGCATGTCCAGGTTCAATGTATCTGGTCACACGTTTCACTCGGTGTATGTCAACTTGGTGTGTCATCTTTGCTGATCGGTAGTCATAAAAAGATACTCAGTAGACAGCTCGGTGTATACTGCGTTATGTGACTGCTTTCTTCTGTAACCGACTAGACTGTGCATACCGACTTCTCTGTGTGTACCGACTGCATGATTCGGTAGTGCTAACCGACTAGAATATATAGTATGACTTTGAATATAAAAACTAATGGCAATTTGATAAGTAGTAACAATCTCCCCTTTTGACATTAGTCGAGATGTTTGACAAAAACTACTGTCAAAGTCATAACTCAAAAATCTATATACTTTGCAAAATGACTATACTTGACAGTAAATACAATAGTCAATGAAATAGTATATTCAGATATACTCCCCTTATCATTATACTGTACATAACTCTTATTTTTCATGCTCGGTTTTGTGCTTGTGTGCTCTGCTTACTATCCTTGGATACTCTACTCGGTATACTCCCCCTGTATTCAATACTCCAAATACTGTATCACAAAACTGTATTACTCCCCTTATATAGTATAGTACTCCATATATTGTATTACTCCCCCTTTTTGACAAACATCAAAAACTTAATTCCCATCCGGGGGTGGTAACTGATCAAAAATAGATTTATACTTCTTTCGGGTGTTGGTGAGTGCGACAGAGAGTGCATCTTTGACACTTTCCATTAAAGAATTTTGTGTTTGAATATCAGCCAATAGGGATATTAAGCCATCAACAGTGCTTCCCTCTTATGTAGTAGATAGGCGTGTAGCTTGGTGAATCTGTTCTTGAACTGATGAAAGATGAGGAAGGAATAATGTCTGAAGTGTCATTATATCCATTCGAAACTTATGTTCTTCATTTCTGAGTTCCAGTTGTTGAGCCATGAGCTATTGAAGCTTGGTATAAAAATTCTGAACTGAATTGGGCTCAGGAGTCAACTTATTTGAGAGATCGGTGATCTCTTTTTCAATTGCATCAGTTTTATTCTTGATATCTTTAATGAATATAGAAAATGTGAAAAGTTTCTGAAATAAATTAAAGAATATGCTTGAGTTGAGGGGACAACTCAGCAATGAATTTGACAAGCTTGACTTTTCCAATAGCTAGAGATTTTTGTACCTCTTCAATCATTTTTGTAGTAAGCTCCTTGTCTTTTAGCTTGCTCAAGTACTCGGATGCATCAACTCTAGATGTTTCTATTTGATTAAGGAGTTCATCCAGTTGAATGTGGATGGCTGCATTGGTCGACACTGTAGCTGAAGGTAGCATATCTGTTAGCAGTGTCTTTACCTTCTAAAGTACTTTATTCTTCTTTTGAATGGCCATCTGTTTTTCTTGTTCAGCCTTTGCTTTGCATAGTTCACCGAAATCAATAAGTGCTTGCCCCTTTAATTTTGATATATCCACATTGGGCAACACTATTGGTTTAGATAAATCAACTTTGAAACTATGCTTTTTCACCTTCTTCTCTTTACCTTTGGTCGGTTGAACTAAGACAATAGCTTGAGAGGCTTGCTAACCCTCGGTAGGTTGCTTGGTAGAGGCAACACATTGGTCAGTTCTTGTAGCTGTTGTGGTGTCTTTTGGTGTTTCAGTACTGGGTGTCTCAGCTGCTACATTTTCAGTGCTTGACGGTGCTTGAGAGGTCTTGTCTTGAGTTGTACCATCTGCTGCTTCAGACTGGTGACCTTCGATGCCTTGTGTTGTATCCTTAGGAGCTTCCGTAGAGATAGGTTGAGTGATCGGTGGATAAGGCTCAACTTGTTCTAAAACGGATTCACTAGATACAAGTTTTGCATATGTAGTGCCTTCTATCATTTCCTGCTCCTGTTCCTCTGTATCCATGACATCTTCATCAATTTGAATAGTGTCAGCTGGGTCTTGCTTGGTAGCATCAGGACCTTGCTCAGTGACATTAGGATCGTGCTCGGTGACATCAACAATTTCAACTATAGATTGTTCACCGACATCCTTGATTTTGAAGATTTCCTACCATTTTGCTTTTGTCTCTGTAATGCCCCACCAGGAAACCCCGAAGGGATAAAGCTAAAACATACAAATGGAGTGCAATAATTTTTTTTTTTAAAAGTTACACCACATTAAGATACAACAAGATAACAAAGATTCAGATTACATAGCGGAAGACATCAACTAACACCTAAAGAGTTTCCCAACGAGATTACTTAAATTTCACAATTCACTTAACTCACACAATTAATCCAATAAGCTGATTATCTTAATAATGAGATAATTCATAATCAGGATAATTTCTTTCAGAAGATGGAAATATAAATCACAAGCAAAGATTCATCCATTAAGATCTATTCATAATCTTCATTCAAGCTTTTCATAAAAATACAAGCCATACATCTAATATTCTAACACACTATAATTTCATCATAACCATATGAGATCTCTTCAAGCATACTTAATTTCCTTAACAACAACTGAATATATTTCATTACTCTAAGTTGCATTCTTTCATATTCCAATTTATTGCATTTTAAAAGACGATTACATACATGTATCTACGATAAATCTCATCTAAACCACTTATGCATTCGATCAAAATGGCATTCAAGAAAGACTGCATATAAGCATTTAAAGTTAATTCCATTTATCCACTTATCCATTCTAACATAAGCTATTCATCCATGATAAAGTTGAATAAGGGAAACATAAGAGACTAACATCACATAACACCATAATGATCTCGGAGTTCACCCCTAAAGGGCTACATCTCCGGGTCTGCTCAACTGCAAGACCCCTCTGATAATTAATAAAGTTAAGAATACAAGAGGTTACACCATTACAATCCGGCCATCAAGGCGAAATATAAACAATATACAAACAACCACATCGGTCAATTAATACATAAACGATCCCTGAAAAGAAAAGGATCCAGCTGAACATAATCAAAGCTAATACAAAGGTCCATTGGAGCATCCATCAAACTGAGTCATCACCACCCAAGGTCTAACATGTAACCAAGTACTCACAAGGGTAAAGACAATAGGGCGACCCACAAAAGTGCTCCTAACAGGACAAACGACAACACACTAGCGAACGTAGGGACAAGTGTCATCACACAACCTGGTATGGTTACCAAGGTAGGTCTTCATAGGTTCCGGCCCCATACACTGGTTACCCTGGCAACCTAATCCGAGCCTCCGGCCCATCCAAGCCTCATGTGGACCCACACATCCTCTCATGAAGACAAGGATGATGGTTTGCCATTTCAGGCCTTCTCACAACATGTCGGGTATATGTTAGCACTCGTCCCATGTGTGAGGCACATTTATCTTACTTAGAAATTACATTCTAATCTACTGTTAGGTTATCACTTATTAGACTCACTTTCGACGGGTTACCCAGCAGCCACTTTGGGCGCGGCCCTCAATCGAAAGCCACTTTCCCATACAACACTAGACTATACTCAGACGAACTCAAAAGCCAAGGAAATAGACATGGTCAGACGAACGGAGTTCAAAAAGGAGGAAACAACCATCTGGTCAAACATGACTCGAAAGAGGTACACTTACTGACAACACTCTAACTAGAGACCCGACCAACAATGGTCAACCACAATTCAACATTCGACACCCACAAAGGATATGACCAAAAATGACACTACCACAAAACAATAGTCAACTCGGAACCGAGGACTGAAACAGGTACCCCAAATCAATCCATTCAATAGGGTCCTATCAAACAAGCACGACTTGCCATTACATAAGCAAAAGCGAATACAGAAATTAAACTTGCATAGGTAATATTTAGCAGATACAATCTTTCTCCAAACTAATCTAGACATTAAACGTCGATCAAGTTTTCCACAAGGTCTATATTATAATGCAGCTATCTACCTCATCTAGGAATAGGTTGTTCTTGGTTTTCTAACTCTCTAAGGTTCAAAGCATCGAACAGACATATTAAGCCATAATGAGTTCTTAAACCAAATTCATATTAATAAAACTCAGACAACCATTAATCAATTAAATAAGATATTTAATCTCTAATTAAAACATCATTGACGTACTAGTTCAAAATAAATCCTACACATTTGTCTTTTCCAGAACCAATTTACACTATACAGATCAAGGAAATATACATATTTAGGGAAGCCAAATAAAGAAAGTCCATTCCCAGATTAACAAATTGTTTCCTTGAGCATATAAAGAAAATTACTAAAATTAACTATTAATTAATGAATATATTTAATAATCCACGATTAATTAAATATAACAAATTAATAATTAATAACGGAATTAACAATTAAAGTATTTTATTACAAAAAAATATGCATTAATAATAAGATAAGATTTGAATATTAATTATTGTATATTTAACCTTATACAATTAATTAATAACAAATTACACTTGAATTATTAATTAATGCCAATATTTAATCATAATAAAAAAAAACTTAATTAAAATATCAAACATAATTAAAAACTTAATTTCAAATTAAATTTAATAATATTAAACTATAATATTTTTTATTTTATTTTTTTTAAAAAACATTAAAAAAAAACTTTTCTTTCCCTTTTTTTTTTTATACAAAAACCAAAATATAAATATGGGGGAGGGTACCCACGTGGACCCCCACGTGGGCCCCCCCCTTGGGAGCTCATGCTGCTGCCCAATGGGAGCACGCAGCCCCCATGGGAGCGCTGCTGTTCCCAAAGGGAGCATGCAGCCCCCATGGGAGCGCTGCTGCCCAATGGAAAAGCAGCACCCCTCCACGTGGTGGGGTACTCTCCCACGTGGTTGGGGTTTCCAATCTTGTTAATTTTATTTTATTTTTTAAAAAAAAAAATTGATCACTGTGCAATACACAGTTAAAAAAAAACAGTCTCCCAGAGACTAAAGAATAATGAATTTTTTTTTTTTTATTCACCCAAATTGCAATCTTTTAAAAATACCCAGATCAGGAAAGGGGAAAATTTCTCCAAAACCAACAGCATATTGGTCAAACAAGATTGATCTTCACAAATTTAACATCTAATCTGCCAAACCCCCAACTAAATTTCAATTTTATTTATTTTAAATCATTCTTAGCAAACCAGAAATTGATTTGAAAACAAAGAATGAAATCAAGGAGGGATAATTCAAGATCTTATTTCCATTCTACTCTATTAATCAATCAAACCGATTTTTCAATAACAAATTCATTTCTTTCAACCAGAACAGTAAATTCTTTTGGCAACAAGAAAACAATTTAGAATCCTACCTTCATACGCAATCCTGGAAGAGATTTACTGAAGAGCCCAACCTGCAAGCTCAAGAATTCCTCCTCCTTCCAAAACCCCCAAATTTCATCCCAACAATATTTTTCCAACCAAACATTTTTTCCCAAAAATATCCATCCTCCAAAATTTCCCAAAAAATTTAGGTTATAAGGAAGAGTTGACCAAAATTCCATTTTTGGAATTGAAATTTTTATTTAAAAATAATTCTCAAAAATAATTCTATTTTCCAACTATATCAACAAATTAAATTGCTTTTCCCATTTAAAATTGATTTTCCTAATTAATTCAATTTAACCTTTCTAATTTAAAAAGCCAACAGAATACAATTAAATCTATTGCAATTAAATACAAAACTTTCTTTTTCAACAGCATTTACAAAATGCATTTAATATTCAAAATCAACCATTAAATTGAACTTACTCCCAATTTAAAACGAGCAATCCAATATCAACGATAATCGCATAACGAAATCCTGATTAATCTAGTCCATTAATCTTTAATGTACGAACACATATTAAGTCAAATTAAATACTAAGGACTAATTAATCAATTTAACCATACACACCAAGCACGCAAACCAAGAAAGTCAACCAGACTGACGACTTGCAAACCCAACCAAAAGGGAATGCTGATGACGACTGACGATGCTCACTTGAGCATGACTATGGTCAACTAGGGTCTTACGACCCACTAATCCAACTCTAAGGATTAAAAGAGGTACACTCAAACCTGCGAATCCAGGTGAAGACGAACCTCGCACTCATGCGGCGTTGTACCTAAAATCTCCTGCAACCAAGAGTCATACATGCATACATATATAAACTTAATGAAAGCGTTAGCCCGATATTAATACCACGTAATAGTAACACTAAACAACTTGCATACAACTAGTGTGAAAACCACATCAACAGCTATGCATTAAATCAAACATCTGACTATAACATTATATTAAGATAAACTAACCAAGATTAAACCGAGATTAGAAAATTATTAGGGCAGGGGCACTACAGTCTCATTCTCTACATCAATATATAGCCCATTCATCAGTTTTAAGGCTCTCTGTTTGACAAGAAATTTTGAATTGTAGGTTGTCAAATGTTCCTTTATTTCTGCTACAGACATATCAGGAAATAGATGGACTAGACTTCTTTCTCTGATTTGTTTTTCTGAGTCCATTGCATATTTCCACCTGTTATCAATATGTAAGTAAAGTTCATTTGGAAGTGACTTTACTAATTCCAATGGAGCTAGCCGAAACTTTAGAAGTGTACAAATGACAACTTCTTCAATTTGTCCCTTCTCATCATTATTTCTTGTTTCATACTTGACATATCTAAAAGAACCAAATCCACCATATACTTTTAGATTGGCACAAAAGTTTTCAACACTATGTATATTTACCTTCTTGCTTTTGACAATTTGGAATTTGTTGGCATCCTCAAATTCTGTATCACTAGACTCTTTTGCCAAAATGAGTCTCCGAGTAGATTTCTTGTATGTCTTGGTTACCTTGGGAGTAGTAACACTTTTGTTTCTTACTCGGTGATGCAGTTGATGCTCTTGTATTAGGTCTCTTTGTTGGAGGAGTCGGTAGGGCCTTTGAAATGCCCTGTTTCTTTCTTTTCAATACTTTACCCTTAGGCAGTTCGGTGCTCAATGTTATTGTTGCCTCTTGAGCTTCTGATTCCTCTTCGGTGATGGCAAGAGTACTTTTGACAGGTGTGGAGGGAGATTCTTCTCCAAATTTCTCAGATAATGCCTTAATCATCTTTGTAGCCTTTCTTGTAGCTTTGGGTACTACAATGCTCATTTTTACCTTTTCCTTAACTTCTTCATAAGTTCCATATCTCAGCTCGGTAGCATGCCTTGGCAATGTAAGAAATGCATCAATTTGTTGTGTGATGTCAAAGTCAATCTCATAACCCATTGGTGGCAAAGATTGAGTTCTTGGTTCCACAGCATTCACATAACAGTAATCGGTGTCTACCTCAAAGCATATATCATCCTTATATTTCTCTACCAGCTGGGGTGGAATCTGGTACCTGTTGTGCATCTTCTCTCGAAATTTGCTGAAATAATCATCCATTATATCATTGAAATTATCTCCCAACTTCTTGATAAAGTCGTTAATTTGATGGGTGATTGGTCGGTGTAGCTCCCAAACTACTTTACCGACTGATGGAAAGAATTTTTCAAAGTAGAAAAACATGCATACAAGAAGTGAACCAAACTTTAGTGTATTTTCCAAGTTGTTCTTCTTCGGCTTCCTTATTGTGTTCAGGTTCTCAAACAATTTTTTCAATAACACTTCACATAAATCAACTTTCATTCCCTTTTTCACTATTTTGTAGGCTAAGTCAACTACGGCACAAGGTACATTGTTTTCCCTTGCTGATTGGAAGAAACAGTAACCAATTACTCTAATGCCAAACTTAAGTTCTGCATCAGTGACATTGTTTAGTTTTAATCCTCTGTAATCAGATTCAACTCCAGTTAAACTGATTAACTCCTTCTGTGATATCATCTTTTGTGCTCGTGCATGATCATAGATAGGATAACCAGTGATCACATGAATGATTTCCTTGGTGATTTTGAATGGTTTCTCTTCTATCCACATGAAATCATCATGAACTCTGCTCAAAACAAAATTAACCCATTGGGGTTTGAACACACAAGGATAGGTTAGGGCTTTAGTCAATCCTTTAATTTTGATGTGTTCATACTTGTTGTTCATTTTACCATATTTACATAGCTCATCATATGTGTCCTTAATTTCAACATGGCATTTGGTGAAGAATCTCACATCTTCGACTAACAAGACTCGATCCGGGATGAGTGAAAAGGCGGTTTTGTTGTCCGATTTAGAGGCGACTTTAGGAGTTAAAGAATATTTCAGTGAGGGCTTCTCTACATTTTTGACAACTATGGGATCTTGGATCTTGGGTGCCATTTGTAAATTTCAGGTAAAACTTAGCAAACTATCCTTAGGGTTTGATGGTTTACAAACGGCAGACGCTTCACACTCAGCAGATAGTCACAATTTGATAAGATTGGTAAACTAGCTTAACAGTGTGATGAGATTGATGTAAATACCTTGGATTTGCTTTGAATGAGGTTTGATTGCCTTGATTCGCTCTGCTTTGCTCTCTTGAAAACTTGGTGAATGAAAATGATCGCAAAAATGCTTTTAAGTACACAAAATACCTTATCGGGCTCCATGCGGGTTAGGTCAAAACATTAAATGCACTCGGTTCACCTTTAACCGATTTACTCCTTTTTTTTGTTTTAACCAAGTAACCAAATTTCCTTCATTTACCGACTTGACAGGCTTCCTGTATTCACTGACTTGACAGGTTTCCTATAAAGTACTTTTGATAGAATTTTAAACTTACTAATGCATCTTGACTATGCAGATTTTGAATTTAGTACATAATAGAATAGGAACTGTTATGATTTTAACCTTTAGAGAATGCAGTCCCTTCATACCTTTGCTGATTAATTTGGAATAGGTGCACCTAACTCGGTAGGTAAGGTGCTTTCTTCATTTGACATGATTTCCTTCTTTTTCCAAATCATCTTTAATTTTTCTTTTATCTCTTCAGTGTCTCCTCTAGGTTGATCTCTGTAGTCTCCAGCTAAATGTCCAACTTTATGACAATGAAAACATGTCATACCAGGATTTTTCCATGATCTTCGGTTGTTCATTCCAAACCTTATAAAACAGTTGGTACTAATATGTCCATATCTTCCACAACATTCACACCATATCCTTGTATTGTAATCCCATGGTACTGTTGCATATTGTCGGTAAGGATTTGTGTGAGTTCGGTAACCTCTAGTGTTTGCTCGGTGTGCAGACCACATGTGGTTCTTTTGCTTAAGCCAGCACTTCTTAGTACTATGTCCATATCTATTGCAATTTTTACAAAACCCTTTGAATTTCGCCTTCTGATAGTTGTTAATAGACTTTGTCCTACATTGATTAGATGTGTGACCATATTTACTATAATTGTAACAATAACCATTTGATTTAGTGATATTCGGTTGCTTACCTTTTCTGATCTGGCATATGTTGGTAGTATGACCTTGATTTCCACAGTAGTAGCAAATAGGCTTCTTTCTTTTGATGTTATTCCTGTTTCCAGCTTGCTTTGTTGATTCTCCTCTCTCGGTAGTGTGAATTCCTTTCTCGATAGAGTCTTTTCCTTTGTAACCGAGTCCTGCATCTTTGTTGGGTCTTTTTGTTTTCAGTTTCTCATCCAACATCTTTGATGCTTCATAACTCTTCTTCAATGTTTCTTTGGATTTCTTCTCTGTTTCAAGCTCATCGATCAACCTTGATACTTCAAGTCTCAATGCTTGGTTTTCATCATTCTTCAGAATTGCTTCATGATGTGCATAATCTAGTTGTATCCCAATCAATCTTATGATTTCATCATTTTTATCAGATACCAAGACTTCAAGTTGTTGTTTCTCTCTTTGTAGATCTCTTGCTTTATCCTCAGCTGTCCTTAATGCATCTAGATTTTCAGTCATCTGTGTGCTGAAATGTTCATGTTCTCTTTTCATTACTTTTAGTTGATCAGCCAACGCTTTGTTCTTTTCTTTCAATACTCCAATCATTTCTTCAGTTTCTTCAGATATATTGTTCTCAGATGATGTCTCAATTTGTTCCGCTAAGTCTTTAGAATCCTGCAAATCATCAGATAATCTTCTTCTTACTTTCAGAGATTTTTACATGTCTGCAATCACTTGATTAGCATGATATAGCTCTTCTTGCAGATACACAATCCTCCGAGATTGTTTATAGCCTTCCATTGATAATATCTTTCTCTTTAGGTAGTTCAACCCTTTTCCAAGATTCAAGCTCTGATACCAATTGTTAGGCCCAATATGGAAAGCTAATGTACTAAGAGGGGAGGGGTGAATCAGTACTCCAAAACTTTTCTTGAATAATAACTTTACTATTATGCATAAACAGAATAGTGCAGTAACATAAAATAAAGTTAAAACAAATAGATAACAATCATACATGATTCACTCCATAACACATATATTTTGGTTACGCAGAAACTCTTGGTTAGAGATAAAACCTGCGGTGGGGATGGCACCCACAACTTCACTACTGCAATAATAAAGAGTGCTCGGTTAGAGCTACATTTTAGCTATTTCTGATAGCTTACCCTGTTAGGAGTAACAAGATTTGTTAGATCTACCTTGCTAAAGGATTTTACAACATTTATTCTGAATGATGCACCTGGTTAGAGGCTTTACAATTTATAGACTTGATTAGAGTCTTTACCCAGTTAAAGGTTTCTCTTTCAACTTCACAATATTACAATAAAATCGTTACAAATATATGTAACTTTACATCTGAAATGTTATAGCAGATTCTATATGCTCAGAATAGATTACCTTACTTATAGCATACCTCGATAACCCATATAGTAACTCGGTAAACCCTTCTGTTTACTCTGTTCTTCGACTGTTCACTGAAAACCTTCTCGGTGACCATTGTGTCTCTGTAACAGTCTTCCTTCATGCATACATACACTTCACTCATGTTGTATAAATAAATCTCTTAAGACGGTGATCCAATTCATTGCTTCGATCTTACAAACAAGATTCCTCAAATGAATAACTATAAAAAATATTTCATTGGTTAGATTGATCTCAAAATCATACACAAGCTTATGGTGCAATTTTCAATGTAATAAAGGTTAGATGTGCCTCGATCTTGTAACACATTTTCATATGCATGTCCAGGTTAAATGTATCTGGTAACACGTTTCACTTGGTGTATGTCAACTTAGTGTGTCATCTTTTCTACTCGGTAGTCACAAAAAGATACTCGGTAGACAGCTTGGTGTATACTGCGTTCTGTGACTGCTTTCTTCTGTAACCGACTAGACTGTGCATACCGACTTCTCTATGTGTACTGACTGCATGATTCAGTAGTGCTAACCGACTAGAATATATAGTATGACTTTGAATATAAAAACTAATGGCAATTTGATAAGTAGTAACATGCAATACATGCAAGACTGATGGGGATAAAAAGTGGTAAGGTAGACAAACCATTTGGATGGTACTCTCTTCTCATGCACATGTTTTTGTTCAAAGGTGTTGATTACTTTGCTAGTGAAATGGATTTAGTTAAGGAAAAGGATGGTGAAGAGATGCCTGTGCAACTGTGGAGCACTATTTTGTTTTGGGACAGAGAGGATGCCAGCTATCAAAAATTTGACAGATGCTTTGCATCTAAGATTAGGATTCTTTTATGTTCTGAGAACCCTAGCATCTCCAAAGCTCTTCTAGAATTCCTTAGGCCTAAGGAATTTTTTGAAGGCATCAAGATTGTGCACAACTGGGGTGACATATACTTGTACCCTGTCTCTACAGTTTCAGAGTTTACGGTTTTAGAGGCACTCCATATTTATTTCCCTATCAAGTCCCATTGAGGATAGGAATTGCAGAGGTCCTAAGGCAAACTGGAGGTGTGCAAGAGGCAAAGCTAACAAATAGGGGAAAAGGGACCATTCTCCCAACTGTTACCGTGGCTCATCAATTTATGATCATTAAGGGTGGTTGGAAGTACTTTGAAGATTTCTTTCAACCATATAGGTTGCCTACTGCAGTAACAAGGTTTGCTAACCCTAAGGATTTTTTCAACGGCATCTTCAGGAGGAGAGCAGTATGCAAAGGTAGGCCACATCAATTTCATTTCCCCAAGGATATAATTAGAAATGAGTTCAGTTTGGATGAGCAGGAATTGAGGAAAGAAAAGTGGGTAGCCTACAAGAAGGGTCTAGATTTCATCCTTCAATTTGATAGCAGTTATGACCCTCTATCTAGTTTTACTCCCTTTGAGGAAAAATCAAATTCTTAATTCTTTATTTTGAATATTTAATGAAAACTTTGAAGGAAAAGAGGGAAGCTATAATAAGAGATAATCTTGATAAGGTTAGGTTGGTTCTAGCCAAGCCTGCCTTTGCTAAGGCCATCCCTTTGGGAAATTATGTAATGCATAAGAAGTCCAAATACAGTGTGTTGATGCCAGTAACAGGTGAGCCCTCTACTTCAAGAGGGAAGAGAGCAATTGAAGATGTCATTGACATCCAAGAATCCCCTAAAAGGCAAAGGGTGAGGAAGGAAGTGCAAATAGCTGAGTCTCTATACTCTCCATCTCAATCCCCTATCCATATAGGAGATGAATAGGTAGTAGCAGAACAATTATTGCAGTTAAGGAGTCTTGGGGAGATTTCCTACACGTATGAGGAAACACAAGAGGGAATGTAGAAGAGCCACCTACTACTAAAATGAACTTAACTGTTGATGAGTTCAAAGGTCAAGAGTTAGACTTTGCTGTCAAGCAAGACAGTGAGGAGTTCCTCGAAGATAGTAATTTTGTCACAATAGGGGCCTTTATGCAATTTGTTTGGAAGAAAAACATAGATAAATTCAAGGCGAGGTGTGAAAAGAGGACGAGTGATCAGCCTCATAAAGATGCCACTTCAGTAGAGGATAATGTGAAACAAGAAATGATGGCAAAATTTCAAGCCATCACTCCTGAAGCAGGAAGGGAAATGGTGTCAAAGGCTGGCATTCTACTCCTCCCTAAATGGGATATAGCAGATGCCTTTGTACTTGAAGCAGTCAGGAAAGAGACCAAGCCTATGGAGGGAGTAACATTCAGCAAGGATAATGTTGCTTTAGTCATGTGGTCATTGAAGAGGGATGAAAGTAGAAAGAGGAAAGATACCTCAAAATCCAGTTTCCTAGGAGGTATGATAGTGAAGAGAGTTCCGGATACAGGGGTGGTAGAAGCTTCTAGCACAGTTCTGGAAAATGCAAAATTCAGTGTAGCAGTGGCTGAGAAAGAAGCAAAGGAGAGAGTTGATCTCCAAGTGAAACTAGAAACAATTCTAAAGGCTTATAATGAAGCCAAAAAGGAGGTAGCCAATAGGGATAGTATTATTGCTAGATTACAGAGTCAATTGGCAGTAAAAAACCAAGGAGGTGAGTCCTCTACCTTGATGATTGCATCTTCTCCAGCAAGACCTCCACCTACCAGTCCTATCATAGAATTTCCTCCTTCTCCTATGCCTTCTGGTTTTCAACCAACTAAGACCATTCAACATGAGTTGGAAAAGTTGAAACAGGCTCAAGCCCTGTTTGCAAATAAATATGAAGAGAAGGTAAAGGCCATAATTTTGAGTTTTGTTTATACAGTAGAGGCCCCCACTGTGCACACTAATATGAAAAGAATTTTGGATACTTTGTGTGAGCTGAATGAGGACAATGCCATTTTAGAGCCGATTTTGAATAAGTGGATGCCAAGAGAAGTGGATCTAGAACTTATGTGTACATCCTATGATGATGTAGGATCTGATGACATTATTAAATCCACATGTGAGTTAGCAAAAAGCCTAACCAAGCTAGCAGAAGGAAGAGCCAATGTAGAGAGGAAGGCTAACTTGTACAGGAAGGATTATACTGAGCATAAATTTGAATTGTTTCCTAGGGGTTTTGTTAGCCAAAATCAGTTGAAGGACAAACAGGTATGGCTTGATGAGCTGTGAGCTAACTTGTCTTTAAGGGTGAATGAAATCATCAACAAAGATGACACATCTCTATTTGTCAGAACAATTGAAGAAATAGAAAAGATAATGTCACACTACGGTTTCTTGGAATCAGAGGTTAAGAAGGTAAGGAACTCTTGGAAAAGTTTGGTTAAGTTGGAGAAAAGGATTGTTGGCTACTCATGGCTTGGTTATGACGTGTTCCAAGAATGGACCCAAAAGTATGCGGTGCAAGAAGAGGAAAACCTAGAACAGTTGGAAGATGTTGCAGTGGAAGGACAAACTAAAGAGGTCATTGATACTGAAAAAGACTTGTAACTGTTTCTTGGAAGACATTGTGGTTTGTAACAAATTTTTCTTAGGAAGTTCCGAAGCTTGTATGCATCCATAATGTTATAAATGGATACCAGGACTAAGAGAAAGGGGGTCACAAGAATTTGTAAAGAAACTCTGCTAAAATATCTAAGGTTTTTCTGGATATTACAAAGAATACTTTGAGTTGTGTAAAATTTTCTCATAAATGAATATGAATATATAGATCAAAACTTTTCAAGCCTAAAATATGTGTTGTCTTCTAGTGTGCATTCAGTGTTTAACTGGTTCTATTTGAATAGTCTAGGGTTATTCAGTTGAAAATGGATTGTAATGCAATCTTATGGATATGTTTTTAGCTTTTCTCTTCAGGAGAGGAATTAAATATGCCCGAAACACCTCTGTCAGTAGATTATTTGTTTGCATGCTTTGAATTTGATAAACGGCATCTAGTTTAACAAGACAAAACTCTCATATATGCAAGGCATGTATAGGGTTAATAAAATTTGAAGTGATGAAATGTATGGGAATGTTTAATTTTGGGATCCTTTCTTGACTTAGGTGACTCTGTAGCCTAGATAAGGCACTTGTATCAGGTGTGGATTTCTTTCTATATCTCTTGGGGATCAATACTTAAAATGAGCATAAGTTTTCCTTTATTGTTTCAGTTTTTATTAAGGTGATGAAGTCCATAGGCTTTTAGCATTGGTTTACTATGGATCTCGAATTTTAAAGTGTGAAAGTTTTCACATAAGGTATACCCACCTGAGCTTTGGATAAGTTTGAAGTGTAGAAGGTTTTGTCGAAACCTTGTCATATGTTATTTTGGAGTTCTAGTTTTCTTGGTGTCCTCTTCATATGCAAACAGAGTTTATTATATTTCTTACAAGGAGGATAGAAGGGAATTAGAATTTGAGAACAACAAAAGTGGTGACTCTGTTGGGGAGAGTCATAGTGTGTATCTATGTTACAAATTGGTGCTTGAATTAGTTCAGAAGTTTGTTTGGATCTGTGTGTTTGTGGAAGGTTGCATTATCTCTCATTTGTGTTATCCTTTTCTCTTAAAATCCTCCCATTTTTTTTAATCTTTGCAAGAGATTTGTCAAAACTTGTTTTCTTATTTCCCCACAATTTGTGGGGGTGGTTACTCTGACAAGTATAACCAATGTTTTTTAAATAAGTATAATGTAGAGAGGAAGGAACACCAGGTCTTTCATGAGGAAGCATCCTCAAGAGACATTGCAAGAGGGATTACCTGAACAAGCACGAAGAGGCCAGAAAAGATCAGTTGTACATGAGCCATCTAATGTTTCTAGGGTACAAAAGAGCATTAATATGGGTAAGTCAACTGAAAGACCCACATATGCAAATTTAAATCTTCTTCCCACGAATATAAGCAGGACATTTTGGGTTTCCATTCTAGTATGTTTGGTAATAATGAAGATGTCCAAGTTTTAAATCAGAGGATCTCTCGTGCTAGTTTATCTAGGAAGGACAGGAATAGTTCAAATATTAAGATGGATTTTGTACCTAGAACAACTGGTGGAAACTTTAGTTTAATTGATATCGACCAAGTTAATGTGTCAGATTCTGAAGAAATGTTCCCTAATGAAGATAAGGTATCCCAAGAAATTAAGGTCCTCAATAGAAGAGTCCATCACTTAATTTCCTTAAGAGCACAAAAGGAAGCAAATAAAGAAAAGGAAGTGAAAGCTAAGTTATTTAAGAAGGATAGGCTTTTAAGACAGATTGTTGATCTTGAGTTATTCACCCAAGAGAAAGGTAAGAGTGAGGATGAAGGTCCAGTCATCAGAGAAATTTTAGTTGCCAAGACCAGCCCTACATACAAATCTGTGGTGCAACCGAATAGGGAGGTCCTTAGTGATCCACAACCTGTTAGAAATAATATTGACAAAGGAAAACAAAAGTGCATGGAAGATGGGTCTGGATCTAAGACTACAGCAGAAATCTCTCATATGTTATATGCACATGAGAGAGAGATAGATAGGATGAGGAAGGAGAAGGAAGATCTGCAGAGGGAGTTGGAAAAGGTTGAATTAGAAGCAACCAATCAAGAGGTTAAAAGAAAGATTAATTATCTAAAGGCTCCTCCTATCATTATTCCTTTAGCAGACCCAAATAAACCTAATCCTCAGCATGCTTCACTCCCTCCAGTCAAAATTCAGTCAACCTTGCCTGTGAGCACTGTCCCAGCAAATCAAGCCCCTATTAATAATCAAGGTAACCAAATCCCTCTGATTCATGGTCCTAATGTAAGAATGAACATGGGAAATAACCTTACAGCTAATCAATTCCAGAGAAGACCCATTAACTTGGAGTTATACAGACATCTCTTCTTTGATGGAATCCCAGGGTACCCTAGCCATGTTCCTACTGAATTAAGGGATAGACTCCACAAATTTGTTGGCAATAATGTAATCAGTGTAGAAGAGCACCTAAAATCTTTTGGTGACTTAATAAATGATTATGAAATTATAGATGAAGATGTCATCATGAAATTGTTTGTACAGGCCTTAGTTGATGATGCAAAGGATTGGTATAGAGGTCTCCATGTGAATAGCATTGGGTCTTGGGAAGATTTTAAGAACTACTTTCAAGAACAATATGGTGACAAAACAAATGTCTAATTCATGCTCAATGAGTTCAACAATATTGGAAAGTCTGATAATGAAATTGTCATAGATTTCAATGCTAGATTTCAGAAAGAAATGCATAGGCTCTATCAAGTCATGAGGTTAGATGATAATATGTGTTTGAACACTTATTACAATGATTTTGATTCCAAAATGGCCTATATTCTGAGGGATAAAAATCTGCATAATCTAAGGGATGCATTTAGGATTGCCATTAATGTGGAGAGTAATAGGAAAGCATTTGGGAAAGTAAGAAGGAGAACTGATGAGAGGTTGAGGCAAGAATCAAAGCAGCAACTTAATAAAGTTGCCAAGGAGGAAGACAAAATAGAGAAATTAATGGCTACCATGAAAGATCTTACTGCTAAGGTAAGCAAAAATGAGAAGCCTCATTATAATTGGCAAGATAGGCCTCCTAGATTGCATGACATGCCTTACAATACTACTTGAAAGGATGGCAAACCTCAAACTAATAAGCGAAAAAACACTCAAAACCAAGATACCCCAGATCCTTTAAAAGGAGGAAATGTTCATAATATGGAAAATACTCCTTGGTGCATGGCTTGTGATGGGCCTCATTCTCCTCATCAATGTGTTGTAGCTCAAGCCCTCGAAGAATCCATGAGAAAAGAGGTTGAGCCTGACATTAATATGTTTGAAACTATTATTGAAAGTGATGATGAGTCTTTACAAAGTGAATTTAGTGAATGTGATGTGCTAAATAGTAATAGATCTTACCAAGGATAGTTGACACTTGATTGGCATCCTACTTTGAATGTGGTAACTATTGAAGATGAAGAAGTTCATCTCTGAAGACCTAGTGATGAAGAGGTGAGAAATCTTACTAAGGCTACCATAGCCAAAGCCAAGCATAATTACAACTTGAGGATTAGTAAGAAGGATGGAGATCAAGGTGAACCTGGCTCAATGTTCATTAAAGAAGTATCCCAGAAGAAAGTAGCAAGTAATGCCACCTTGCCTCAAGACGGTCAAGAAAAGAATAACCAAATTAAAGATGTAGCCAAGGGTATGGATAATAATGCTACTGGTGATATACAAGGAACTGCCACAATGAAAAAGGCAAGTCAGCCTAAGACAGAGAAAGTTAAGACTAATACTGAGTTGATTAATAATTCAACTTTTGATATGACTTAGGCTCTTACCCAGATGAAGGTCACAGTCCCCTTGGTAGAACTATTGAAAATAAAGGAACATAGAGAAGCTGATCTATCTTTGTTTTCTAAGATATCTGATAGTAGTACAACTTTGCCTTCAGGTTCAATGAAAGATGAAAAGGATCTTGAGCTGCAAACCCCAGAGGTATATGTTGGAACAACTATTACTCAAGAGCCTTCACAGGTTGACCCTTTCTATGTTACTTTGTTAGTGAATAACTAGTTAATTAAGAACTGTATGATAGATTTTGGTGCAGCTACAAATGTGATGCCATATGGTGTCATGAAAGAATTAGGATTGTCAATAAGCACAGTGTATGGGAAGTGTTATGCTATGGATAATTGAGAAGTACCAGTAATAGGTACAATGAAATATGTGGAAGTAAAAATAGCAGCATTCCTTGAAGCAATATATAAGATGGATGTCATAGTAATAGATACAAAACCTCACTAGGGCATGCTATTATCTAGACAATGGGCTGCAGCAGTAGGTGGAAATGTTCAGTTGGATCTGTCATATGCTACAATCCCAATCAATGGAAGCCAGGTTAGGTTGTATAGAGAACCACGTGCCCCTAGGGTAATTGAGAAAATAGACCCTAGTATGTTGAACTGTATGATTGATGTGGATCTTGACAATTTTAGAATACAACCAATTTTACCTCAGTTGAAAAATACGGATTCTATTGTGACTGAATTGGAATCTCAACAACATGATTTATGGCACATGTATTTTGATGGAGCTTTCTCTAAAGAAGGATCTGGAGTAGGAGTTCTTTTTCTATCCCCATCAGGTATAACCTTCAAATATTCCTTTTTGCTAGCCTTTCACTGTACAAACAACACTGCTGAATATAAAGCCTTGTTATTGGGGCTTGAAGTTGCAAAAATGCATGGGATTCAGTTGTTAAGAGTACTAGGAGATTCAGAGTTGGTTGTTTCTCAGGTTAGATCTAAGTATGCATCTAAAAATGATCACTTGAAAAGATATAAGCATGCAGTATGGGATGTGATTGAACATTTTAGTGTGTTCTCTATTAATTGGATAGAAAGATCAAAGAATATCATGGCTGATTTCTTAGCAAATGTTGCATTAAAAAATGATGATATAACACTAACCGGTGTATCCACAGTTGAGATAAAAGCTAGGCCTACTATTCCTGATAATGTATATAATTGGCAAGTGTTTGCGGATGATGAAGATATCCTCATATTCATACAATGCATTAATGACTATGATGGACAAAATATTGATTGCAATGCATTGGTAGAAGTGGTGGAAGATAGAGAAAATGTGTTTGGAAATGACATGGTTCAGTTGGAAACTAATGAAATACCTAAAGGATTAGTAGAATTGGAAGGTATGTTCAGTTACAGTGACAGTCATTTACATCAGCAGTCAACCACCAAGTTAGATGAATTGGAGGAAGTAAACTTGGGGACAGAATCATCCCCTAAGTTGGTGTATATTGGAAAAAAATTGTCTCCTCATGTCAGAGTTAACCTTATTAATTTGTTATTTGTTGAAGATATATAAGCATGTTTTTGCCTGGTCTAATGAAGATCTGAAGGCGTATAGACAAGATCTGTTTCAGCATGAAGTCTCTTTGCTTCCAGATGCTAAGCCTTTTAGATAGAAACAAAGACCTATCAACTCCCTGTTGGAATCTAAAATGCAACAAGAGTTAACCAAGTTGAGGGAAGGGGGGATCATTAAGCCTATAAGGCATTCATCATGGGTGTCTAATTTGGTCCCAGTTAGAAAGAAGAATGGGGACATACGGCTCTGTGTTGATTTTAGGAACCTAAATGTTGCTTCTTTGAAAGACAATTATTTTTCTCCTAATATGGAAGCAATGTTGCAGAGAGTAACTGGTTGTGACCTATTGTCTATGATGGATGCGTTCTCGAGATATAACCAGGTGTTAGTAAAAGAATCTGAACAATTCAAGACTGCTTTTACCACTCCTTGGGGAACATATGTATATGTTATAATGCCTTTTGGTTTAAAAAATGTTGGAGCTACTTTCCAGAGAGCAATGGATGTAGCTTTCAGGGAATTCATTAACATTATCATGGTAGTGTATCAAGATGATTTAACATGTTTCTCCAAAAGAGCGGATGACCACTGTGGGCACTTGGAAAAGGTTTTCAATAAAGCTCTGGAATTTGGTGTCTCTTTAAATCCAAAAAAATGTCATTTTGTTGTCACTGAGGGAAAGTTGCTTGGGCATATTGTCTCCAAGGAAGGGGTTAGAATAGACCCTGAAAGAATTGAAGCTATAAACAATGTACCTAAGCCAAGGCGTGTCAAAGGTACCCAATATTTCTTGGGCAAGGTAAATTTTGTTAGAAGGTTCATTGCCAACTTTGCATAAATAGTTAAGCCTATTGTTAGATTGCTTAAGAAAGATACAAAGTTCTATTGTGATGAAGAAGCTTCAAAGGATTTTGGTGAAATAAAAAAGGCTATTTGGGAGGCACCAGTGTTGAAGTCTCCTGATTACAGTAAGCCCTTTTCTCTATTTTATTTTGCTTCTTATCATACAGTGGTTGCAGTTCTTTTACAAAAGGATAATGAAGGACATGAACACCCTATAGCCTTTTACAGCAAATCTCTACAAGCTGCAGAGCTAAAGTATGAAATTATGGAGAAACAAGTGTATGATCTAGTTAAGGTTGTAAAAGAATTTAGGCCATATCTTGTGAATGCACAAGTAATTGCTTATGTCCCACATGCAGTTGTCAAGGACATTTTATCTCAGTCTGAGGTCACTGGTAAAAGATGCAAATGGATAACCAGAATTCAAGAGTTTGATTTGGAGGTTAAAATCACTAAATTGGTAAGAGGTTTAGGTCTTGCTAAGCTGATGGTTGAATCAAACCTTCTTGATGTTGAGGTGAATAATGTTGAAATTAAGAACATCTTGGTCACTAGTATTGAGATAAAACCCTGGTATTCAGAGATAGTGCATTTCTTAAAGGATGCAACACATTCAGAGGGAATGACCCACAACCAGAGAAGGACACTGAGACTAAAATCTCAAAAGTATGTCCTTATTCAGGGTGATCTGTATTGGCAGAATAGAGATGGGGCATTGTTGATATGTTTGGACAAATCCTAGGCTAGAAATATGTTAACTGAAATGCATGATGGGGTATGTGGAGGTCACTACTCTGCCAAAACAACAGCTGGTAAGATAGTCTAGGCTAGATATTATTGGCCCACTTTGTTTAAAGATGCCCATGAACATGTTCGGAGATGTGACCCATGCCAAAAAATTTCATCCAAATTGAAGTATGAGGGAGCCTTACCCCTCAACCCAGTCACAGTAGAAGCCCCTTTTGTTCAATGGGGCATTGATTTTATTGGAGAAATAGTTAAGAAATCAGGAAGAGATCATAGGTGGATCATAGTGGCCACTAATTATTTTAATAAGTGGATTGAAGCTATACCCACTAGAAGAGCCACAAGTAAGGTTGTTATTGACTTCCTGATGGATAATGTTATAACCAGATTCGGTGTTCCTGTGAAACTGGTAATGGATAATGCCATGAGCTTCAGATCAGAGGAGTTCATTGAATTTTGCACCAGTCATGGAATAATTATGTCCTACTCTTCACCATATCATCCTCAGGGTAATGGGCAAGCTGAATCCAGCAATAAGAGCCTTCTGAACACTATTAAGAAAATACTTGAGGAGAACGAAAGGTCTTGGGACTAGAAGTTGTAGTTGGCCCTATGGGCAGACAGGGTTACTATCAAGAAAGCAATTGGCGTGTCACCTTTTGAGTTGGTTTATGGCATGCAATCTAGGGTGCTAGTCAACAATCTTCTTCCTGTATACAAGTTCCTACAAGCTGAGGATATGGAATTATCTGAACCTATAGAAGACAGAATGATTCAAATGGTGGAGGTGGAGGAAATCAGGACTTTGGCCCATAAGAGAAATTTGAAAATTCAGTTGCAATCCAAATATTTGTTTGACAAAAGAACCTTGTTAAGAAAATTTCAAATTGGCAACATGGTTCTTCAATGGAATGTGAAAGGGCAAGATAAAGGAAAACAAAAAAAAATTGAGTCACTGTGGATAGGCCCCTCTGTGGTTTATGATCTTAATGGAAAGGATTCATATTTTTTGCAGAAAATGAATGGTGAGGTACAGGAATTTCCAGTGCATGGACAATTTCTAAAGCATTACTTTTCTTAAGTCCATGCATAGTAGGTCTTAGTCTGTATATATTTAGGTTTGTTTATGTTGGTTGTTTTTGGGCTTGTGTTTGGTTTGTTCTCTAGAGTTTTCTATAATTCTTGTGTTGATTTTGCGATCAACCATCCCCAGTCAGAGCCATTGTTGTCGTTGTTTTGAAAATTGGATATTCTTCTTCCATAATTGGCTAAATCTGCAAGGTTGGGTTTAACATTTCATGTTTCCTCTGAGTTTTGTGCCAAAAGGGATTTAGGGTTTTTGAATTTTGACCCTTCTTTTGTTATGAAATCCCTTGTGTTTTGTTTCTGCATTACCTTTTTTCACTTAACCAGAAGGGTTGGTCTGTCGTCAAAGGGTCACCCCTTTACGAATTACCTTAGGTAGGTCTTTATTAAATCTTTTATTTACAGCCCTTTTCCTAAGTTTTCTTCTCCTTTTCAGGCTCCATAATGATTGTGTAAGTTTCAATGGATCCAATGGTGTGCACGGTCTTGCAAAGGAAATATGCACAAGATTTAAGCTTCATAAATTAGCAAAATCCTGGCAGGCCTCGCAAGTCAAGTGAATCTTCTGATTAAGGACTATTCATCTTCAGGGAGATCTGATGGCCCACGTTGTTTCGCTAGGAAAAAGAGCATGTATTTTAAAGTCTGCAAAGCAGTGAAAGGATAGGTGGGTCCGACAGGTAAGCAGTGTGTGGTATTAAAGGTCGATTAACTTAGAGTTGATCCAACGGTGCACGTGGATTCACAGAAGAAAGTGGTCTGAAGTTTACCTTTCACAAAGCAGTGAAAAGGTGGAGGGCCTAGGTAAGGTGGTCATGAAAGGGTTAACAAATGATCATCTTAGAAAAGATCTAACAGTCCACGTTAGTTCGCGAAGAACAGCTGCCAAGGGTTTAAAGTCTGTGAACCAGTGAAAGGTTGGTGGACCCACGAGATAAGCAGGTCATGGTTTTAAAGACCGATCAACTTGTAGTTGATCGGACAGCCTGCGTTGATTCGTAGACTAAAAATCAAATGAGGTTTACCATCCACAAAGTAGCGAAATGACATGGCAGGATAGGTGGATCGCTTGGCTAAGGTAAAAGATGGCCTGTCAGATACACGTGGCTCCAAAGGATTGTTGAGGGTCTGCTTTGATTTAACCGGGGATGGTGTTGAAACCCATGATAAAATAGAATACATGGCGGTCCTAAAATGGAGCCCGATGGAGTTCTTGAGCGAATAGCTAACTGACACATAAGATTCATTTACCGGTGATAGAACAAAGCAAGTAGTGTCCCTGCCAAGGGCCCACTTTAAATGTTTAAGTGCATTAAAGTTTGTACATCTCAAGATTAATCCAACAATGGGCACTTTTTCGCAGCCCGAAGATGCAGGGTGGTTAGCCTTCATGAAGCAATGAAAACTGCTAGCAGTGATGATTGTGTGCAGTTAGTGAAATAGACTGGTGGTCACCGTAAGCAGTAAAGGTCGAGCGGGTGGTAGTTGATCGGACAGTCAGTGTTGTTTCGCACAATTAAAGTATGCAAGGTTTACCTTTCGCGAAGTAGCAAAAGGAGGGTGGGGCCCATTACCAATGTAGAATGGTCGGTGAAGTAAAGGACGTGCAAGTTTTTTCCAGATCCAAAGGACAGCACCGCTTCGCAATGAAAAGGTGCGAGGTTTTTAACCTTCAGGAAGCAGCGAAATACGAAATACTCAGAGACTATTATGATCCATTGTAGCCAATTTTTGAATTCGACTGTGAATTCAATTCTGAGTTGATTGCCAAAGCATGCGGTTTTAAATGCTTCGATTCATTGCTCTGTCACCATATTAAGCTTCACATCAATTGAATATCGGCACCATTTCAACGAGTTTGTTGCAAAGGAGCTGGTGCAGAGCAAATTTCTTCAGGCAAGTAATAGGTTTTTGCGTCTTGCTTGCTAGTTACATTTTGAAAATTTGTATTACTGTGTGCTTGCCTTATCAGAGTTTTGTTTAGGTCTTAATTGATATATTTGCATTACTGGGATGGCACCAAGAAGGGATTTCACAGGGAAGGTGAATTATTAGGATAGAAACATATGTGATGATTTCTTGGAACAATTAACTATGTCCACAAATGTCATGGCTAAATTTAAATAGTTGGTACTTAAATCTCCCCATCTAAGAATTGGAGACGGCTTGTATGACAAGGGCAACTGGTTGAGAGATCCACAGATAGGGATATTAGGTCTGGTTCTTTTCAAAGTAGGATTCGGTCAGAGACATGGCCTTGCCACTGGGTTACACTCAATATAATTATTAATCATTAGGAAATAGGAAATCATCACAAACAATATAAATATTAATCATATCTGCGTTACACTCAAATAATCTGCACAACGCATCTCTCCCTGTCACTGGGTCATACTCTATCATCTCTCCATGAATCGGAATGCGGAGGATACGCCATACATCCTCCAGTGTCACAGTCGCCTCTCCAGTCGCCAGATGGAACGAGGAGGTCTCCGAATGCCATCGCTCTGCCAATGCGGTAAGTAGTCCTATGTTTGCCCTAATCTCAGGCATGAATGTGACATAGTATATCCCAAGTCCTGCTAGTGTATCTCTATCTGTGCTCCTGAGTCTATGTCGTAGCATGAAGCAGTTAGGTCGGTTCTCCCATGTGATCAACGGATACTGTCGACTCTGCATCACAATTGGGGCATATTTTGTCAATTTTAGGGTTTGCTCCTATAGGTTGCATTTCCTCATTTTCATGTCTAATCAAGGTGTTTTTCATCTAATCTGACCTATCCTACCCTTGTCATCTTTTTCCGGATCATTTGCATGTCATTTTGACCAAACTTAGGGTTTGCATTGCACAATTGCGCCTGTGTCAGGTAACCTGTGCCTGTGTTAGGTAACCTGCGCTTGTATCTCCCTACACAAGTGTAGAAGACCCTACACAAGCACAGGATTCGCCCTACACAAGCGCAGGAGTCCTTTTTTGCATCCCCTGTGGGCCCCGCAATGTCCCACAAGCAATCAAAATTCATGAAATTGAAAATATGGGTTTTTGAGATCCATACCGCTGCTCCTGCATCGTCCGGTCATCTGTATGTGCGTACATGTTCCCCGAGGTGATCCGCCATTGGAATGTTTGCCATCTCTCTGCAAGTGTCCTTGTCCAGAGCAACAAATCCTCCTCTTTGTCTAGTGCAAATGAGCACTTTTCACTCTCTTGGTCCCATTTATAGATCTTTGTCAGTACATAGATGGACGTGCACCCTCTCCATCTTATGTTGGTCGTGGTCTTTTGCATCTTTGATTGCTTGTCCTTTGTGCATTTGGTCTCCGATTGTCAGTCTGTTTGCTCCTATCATTTTCTATCATTTTTATCGATCAATTGGCCTCTTTTGTGCATGTTTCCAGCCAATTCCTCGAGGGGGCATGCATATGTCATTATTGTTCTTTGAAACAACGCTTAAAATCACATTGTCTCAAAGAGGGGCAAAATGTAGACACCTAAAAATGGTCAACGCTTGCGGAGTCATACTTTAACATTTGCGCATTGCCTCATTTTAGGTTTTTGTCTCGCATTAACATTTCTCCTATGATTCATACTTGGTCTTTATCATTTGTGAGTATTGAGTCTTTCTTCTGCATTCTTCCTTCATATCGCCTTTGAATTTGGTCTTGTCGACAACAATCTCCAGTCATGATTTTAATCGATCTTATCTTATTGCATCAATGTGCATGCTCATTTGTCATTATTTTGGACATCGTCAATCCTAATTAGGTTTTTGTCCTCCTGTCATCTTGCGATCGATTTGTCATCGATCGTTGTCCTCTTATCAATCTTGTCGATTTGTCATCAATCCTTATCGTTTTCAATTTTGTCGTTTTGCGATCGATTTGTCATCGATCGTTGTCATGTTTAATCTTGTCATTTTGTGATCGATTTGTCATCAATCGTGGTCATTTTCAATCTTGTCATTTTGCAATCTTTTTTGTCATCGATCCTTGTTCTCTTGTCAATTTTTTCATCTTGCGATAAATTTATCATCGATCGTTGTCTGTCTCAATTATGTCAATTTGGATCAATTAGTCATTGTTCCTCGTCAATTGGCGCATTTATCAATCAAATCATTTATCACATTGGTCCTTTGTTAATCAGAATCAAATCGAATCAATTATCTTCAATCAAGACCTAATTGTCATTCTCGCATTGCTAATTCATCTTCTAAGGTTTCATGATTTAATCATTTAACCTTGTTTGTCATTTCCTCCTTTAGGATTAATAAATTATTTATTTATCCTAAGATTTCTTGTCACAATTAAATGTTCATTTAATTGGCTAATTATTCCTCTTTGTGAATTAATTAATAAATGACAAATTATTAATTCATTTACCTAATTTCTAATTTTCATCAATTTCTTAATTCCTAAATTCTTAATTCTCTAATTTCTTAATTTTCTAATTCCTAATTTCAAATTCCTCCTATTTCTCTCCTAAATTCATGGAAATGACATGTCAATTTGTCATAATTTGTCATAATTGACAATCAATCAATTTTTGACATAGAAGTTGTCATAATTTGTCATAAATCATCAATCAACAAATTTTGCATAGAAAGTGCACAATTTGTCATAATTTGTCATAATTGACATAATTGATTTGCAATTTCCATTTGAATCTCTTCATGCTAATTTGATCATTTCTCCAATTTGTCTATAAGTTGGATGAATTTCTTCAATTAAATCCCTTGATTCTTGACCCCTAATCAGATTATCGAATCTCTAATCAATCACGCTTTGAGTACTTTTGAGCAATTTTCTTACCTACTTGCTTTCAATCATGTATGTGCACTTGTAGGTGAGATCCACAACCAAACTATTTGAAGAGGAAAGAAGAACAATGGAGCCGCATGAAGGAAGCATTCATATCTACATTTGGTTTGCATAGTATTTAGTTTTGAATGTTTCATTTTCATGTCTCTATTGAATGTGTTTAGGATAGATCATTGCAATTTGCTTTCGTGATTGAGCTAATGATTAATGTTTATATTGTTTGTGATGATGTTGGTACTTAAATCCCCCCATCTAAGAATTGGAGACGGTTTGTATGACAAGGGCAACTGGTTGAGAGATCCACAGATAGGGATATCAGGTCTAGTTCTTTTCAAAGTAGGATTCGGTCAGAGACATGGCCTTGCCACTGGGTTACACTCAATATAAATATTAATCATTAGGAAATAGGAAATCATCACAAACAATATAAATATTAATCATTAGCTCAATCACGAAAGCACAATTGCAATGATCTATCCTAAAACACATTCAATAGAGACATAAAGATAAAACATTCAAAAGTAGAAATTAAGCAAACCAAAGGTATGATTTGAATGCTCCTTCATGCGGCTCCATTGTTCTTCTTTCCTCTTCAAATGGTTTGGTTGTGTATCTCACCTACAAGTGCACACACATAATTGAAAGCAAGTAGACAAGATTATTGATCAAGAGTACTAGAAATGTGATTGACTAGAAATTCGATAGTCTGATTACCAATTAGCTTTGATTGATGAAGATCATCCAATTTATAGATAAATTGGAGAAATGATCAAATTAGCATGATTCAATTCAAATGGAAATTGCAAATCAATTATGTCAATTATGACAAATTTATGACAAATTATGCACCTTCTATGCAAAATTTGTTGATTGATGATTTATGACAATTTATGACAAATTTCTATGTCAAGAATTGATTGATTGTCAATTATGACAAATTATGACAAATTTCTATGTCATTCCCATGAAATTAGGAGAGAAATAGGAGGAAATGAAATTAAGAATTTAGAAAATTAGAAAATTAGAAATGAGGAATTAAGAAATTAGAAAATTAAGAAATTGATGGAAATTAGAAATTAGGTAAATTAATTAATAATTTGTCATTTATTAATTAATTCACAAAGAAGAATAATTAGCCAATTAAATGAACATTTAATTGTGACAAGAAAACTTAGGATAAATAAATAATTTATTAATCCTAAAGGAGGAAATAACAAACTAGGTTAAATGATGAAATCACGAAACCCTAGAGGATGAATTAACAATGCGAGAATGACAATTAGGTCTTGATTGAAGATAATTGATATCGATCATGATTTCAAATTGATAAATGACCAATGTGATAAATGATTTGATTGAGAAAATGTGCCAATTGATGAGGAACAATGACTAATTGATCCAAATTGACATAATTGAAAAGAACGATGATTGATGACAAAATAGATTGCAAAACGACAATATTGAAAATGACCACGATTGATGACAAATTGATTGCAAAATGACAACGACCAATGACAAATCGATCGCAAAATGACAAGATCCAACATGACAACAACCGATGACAAATCGATCATTAAACGACAAGATTGAAAATGATAAGGATTGATGATAAATCGATCGCCAGATGACAAGATTGACAAGAGGACAACGATCAATGACAAATCGATCGCAAGATTGACAGGAGGACAAAACCCTAATTAGGATTGACGATGTCCAAAATGATGACAAATGAGCATGCACATTGATGCAATAAGATAAGATCGATTAAAATCATGACTGGAGAGTGTTGTCGACAAGACCAAATTCGAAAGCAAGACATCTGAAGAATGCAAAAGAAGGACTCGATGCTCGCAAATGATAAAGACCAAGTGTGTAACATAGGAGAAATGTTAATGCGATGCAAAAACCTAAAATGAGGCAATGCACAAATGTTAAAATATGATCCCGCAAGCATTTTCGAAAGCAAGACATCTGAAGAATGCAAAAGAAGGACTCGATGCTCGCAAATGATAAAGACCAAGTGCATAACATAGGAGAAATGTTAATGCGATGCAAAAACCTAAAATGAGGCAATGCACAAATGTTAAAATATGATCCCGCAAGCGTTGACCATTTTTAGGTGTCTACATTTTGCCCCTCTTTGAGACAATGCGATTTTAAGCGTTGTTTCAAAGAACAATAATGAAAATGCCCCAGACAATAATAATGACATATGCATGCCCCCTCGAGGAATTGGCCGGAAATATCCAGAAAAGAGGCCAATTGATCGATAAGAATGATAGAACATGATAGGATCAAACGGACTACCAATACTGATGGAAGAAATGTTAGTAAGAAGAAATGAGACAGAAAACAGTTAGAGACGAAGAAAAATTTTCTTTCACTAATGCACTTTGTAGGTGAGAACCTTTATTTAATGTAGCAAAATGGATGCGTAGCATCATGGCATTGAAGGCCAGAGCTGAAATGCAACCCTTTTTGCAAAAGACAGACACATCACAGACAAACAACAATCACAACAAAAAAAAGAAAAGGACCATGAACCATCCCGGTCACTCTAAATCACTCAGTGACATCATCGAGCAACATAGGAACATGACCGAAGCCAAAGATAAATCAGTAAAAAGATAAGATGCACAAATTCCAACAAGTCAAACAAACATCTTGATCTTCATTGTCAAAAGTTGAAAGTGCTGATAGGACGATCATGCTGTCTAGTTTCAGGACATGTGGTACCCCGTCTAAGATAGGACACAGTCTAGTTTCGAGTATACCACACCCTGTATAAGACCCATGATAGTAGTGACAAGGACAAATGATATTGATACTGATTGATTGATATGACAATTTTGATCAGTTTGAATGTTTGGTTTGATTGAAAAAGTTCATCTGTTTAAGCGTGATTTCATTAAAGCACAGTGTATGATTGCGTGTCATTGGATGTATACTCGGTGATCTGTCTTATGCACGGAGGGGTTATTTTATGACAAAATGCTTGTTTTTGGATTTTAATGTTTTTTACAATTTTTTTGTGTTCATTTTTTCTCAGGACATTATTTGATTTTTTAGGGATTTTTTCAGGACATTATTTGATTTTTTTGGATTATTTCAGGACATTTTTCAATTTTTTATGATTTTTTTAGGACATTTTTCCATTTTTATGATTTTGCCCCCAGTGTCTAGCAAGGCAAGGAATATGACAGGTGAATAAATAGGCTTGCTGAAATGTTGGTGGATAGAGGGAAGACAAAGGCCTGTTATCATGGAGACAATACGGATGCAATTTTCAAGGGCGATGGTGTGATGGGACAAAAGACTGGATATGACAATGTAAAGCAGGAACATGGCATGAGGGACATGTCAAGAGGTTTTTGAAACCATGTTTAAATTTTGCATCCTTATTACAGACCAAGATCAAGGGACAGAAAAGATGTATCGATAGTGATAAGATATGGATAGGATAAGCAAGACCAAGAATGGATAAGGGACATGGACTGAAGGTCGGGGTAGGCTAAGGGATAGTGGCAGAAAGTTGCAAGAAGACAGGGAATATGGATGAAAGGTTATAATAAGCAAATGGATAAAGACCAAAAGCTATGATAGACTAAAAGCTGCAAACAAGATGCATGATGCTCATGAAGATCCTCAGCCTTGTCAAGATCAAAGGTGGAAAAGGGGATATGACATGAGGGACAATAGGATATGAAGGGTAATGACAGGGATTTGATAGGATAATGGAACAATGAAGGACAAAAGGCTATGATAGGATAAAACCTGCCCCCAAGTGTGGTATGCAAGAAGTTAATAGATTACGCATGACGCCTGTTTGCCAGGTTTTCATCACGGTACTTGCCCAAGGCGCCTATTTGCCAGGTTTTTACCAGTGGACGAATTATTTTTCTTTACTTTTTTTTTTTTTGTCTTTTTTTTTTTTTGTATTTTTTTTTTATTTTTTTTGTATTTTGACTTTTTCAATAGAAGATAGACACATGATAGGGGATGGAAGGAGGACTCAAGTGTCTTTTTGTTTGGATAGTAGCCTTGAAAAAAAAAATGGACCATGACTGTTAAAAGTATGCTCAAAGACGTTGGTAGGATAAGGACATGGAAAATGAGATGAAACTAAGGCAAGGATTTATGCAAAGGATGGGATCAAAGGGATCGAAGGATGGAAAATGTGCATTGGATAATGGATAGGGTATTGGAAGAACTGTGCTTGAGTGGATAGAAATTTTGGCAAGATTGACATTGGCACACACCTTGAGGGGTGATGGACTGATGGAGGAAAGACGTATTTTGGATATTGAGATTTGGATGGAGGAATAGCTTGAGATTTTGGGACATAAGGGCCCAAAATGGATGAAGAAGGTGATGAAGGAATAGACTTGAGAGGTTTAGATGGAGGAATAGCAATTTTGGATGCCAATCTGGGTTGTTCTTTTTGTGCTTCAAGGAGCTTCTTAGGGATCCACATGGTTTTTGACTTTTCATGCTTTTGTGGTTCCTTGGAGTGCATTGCTTGCACAAGGGATTTAGGAACCCATATATATTTTGACTTTGCTTTATTTTTCTCAGTGGGCCTTTGTGGCCTTTTGGATATTTCTTTTTCTTTATAGATCATATTGTTCTTTGCTTTGACATGTCGATTATATTGGACATGTTGATCCTTGAATACATGTGGATTTCTAGACTTATGACTTTTATGCTTGGCATCCAAATTGCTTGGAGGGGGAAAGGAATGCATGGATGGATATGAATGAAATGGAGTTCTTTTGGATGGATGAAATTTACTCAAGGATGTGTGCCTTTGCTGACCTTGCATAGAGGACAAAGGGATATAAGGACCTAAGATGGATGGAAAGTATGATGGGGAAGGTGTATGTTTTGATTTTGATGGAGGGATACCAACGTCTTGAGAGTGAGTTGTGTAGACATGATCCTTAAGATCTTCTTTAACATGAAGGGATTCTTGCTTATGGAGATCTACTCCTTTGCCTTTATGAATATCTTGACTTGTAGGATACTCTTTTCTTTGGGAAGAAGATGTGAGTCCATTATGAGGTGGATATGATATGAGAGAAATAATGAGATCTTGAAGTGGATCAGATTGCACCAAAGTGGAAGAACCCATTATGCATGTCGAGGATTCATGAACATCTTGCACTGACATGTTAGAATCATGAGGGGGATTAGAATCATGAGGGGGACTAGGATTGTGTTGTGGACATGGTTCAATGACAGGCTCTTCAAGAGATGGAATGGGAGAAATAATGGGATCATCAAAAGAAATGCGATCTTGGAGTGTATATGGAGCATTAGGACAAGGAGATGGAGGAACAAGTGGATCTTGTGGAGGATCTGAAGGAATAATTTGATCTTGACAAGGAGGAAGATCATTGGAATCCTCTTTAAAGGTGCTTTGCTCTTGACTTTTAATGGGATCATCGGAAAGGATGGAAGGGATATCTGGAATGTCAATGGGATTTGAAAGGATATTGTGTTCTTGGATAGTATGGACAGGAATAATGGAATCACTGTGAGTGTCTGGGGAAATGGGATCCTGGTCAGCAATTGGATGGGATGATAAGGTTTCAGGATCTTGATCTTGGTTTTCTTTAGGACTCATTTCTTCATGCTCTAAATTATCCTCTTGACATGAGGTTGGACTTTGGATATACATGGGGGATTTTGGCAAGGGATCAATGCTTTGGCACGAAGGAAATACACTTTGAACATTTGTGATGGATTTTGGCAAGGAATAAATGCTTGAACATGAGGAAGAGGGACTTCGAATGGGGTCCTCTAAAACAGGTAATGGCAATAAAGTGCATGGTGGCATTGGGTATTGTATTTCTGAAACATGACAAGGATGCGCATCATGAATTGGGTTATCTTGGCAATCAATTATGGATAGCTCTTGGATAATTGCATCCTTGGGTGTATTTTTTGATGAGGACAATATGGAAGATTCTTGTGAAACTTCTAAAGGTGTAGGGATAGATGCCACTGGAGAGTCAATTTGCTTGCGAGGGGATGAGGTATTGCTAGACATAAGTGTATTATTTTGATCTTCCTCAAAGAACTCAATTGGTAATTTCCTTAAGATCATTGCAATAAAGCCACCTTTCTTTCGAGGTTTTGACATAGTTGTATCTAGAATTTGAACTTGTTTGGCAAGAATTTGGTCATGGTCTGATGTCATGTTTCGATATTGGACTTGGTTCAATTGTTCTGACATGTTTGAAAATTGGGTTGGTGTGTGTTGCAACCTTTGTTTTTGAATGTTTGGTTTTGGTTGTTGACATTGATATTCCACCATTGGTTGAACCATTTGTTGACATTGTATAGTTGGTTGGACATATTGTTGAAACTGGACCATTGGTTGTGTTGGTTGCATATGTTGGACAATTGGTTGTGATGGTTGAAAATCTGATTGATAGTAAACACCTTCTTGTTCTTGTTGTGGAGGCACATAATATTGAAATTGATGTTGTCTCTTTTCTTGAAATTGTTTCATCATCTCAATTTGTGAGAGGAGAGCTAGTATGTCTGATCGTTCAAGAAGAGATCTTACATCAATTGGCTCAATCTTTGGATTTTGACCTGGAAATTTTCGAAACACTTTGGACATTTGTGATCTATTATTCTCAATGTTTTTCACTCTTTGTTCCAATATCTCTTCTTCTTGAGCTAGTTTCTCCTCTAGTTTTTGTATTTGGAGACTTGTTTCATCATAAAGAGTTTGATCGATATTGCCTTGTTGTTGGGTTGGATAGAATTGTGATTGCCTTGGATTAAAATTTGATTGCATTGTTGGTTGATACATCAAACTTTGTTGCATCATTGGTGCTTGGAACCTTGTTTCAATAGACATGTCACTATGCAAATGCAATATTTTTGGAATTTTTCAAGGATAATGTATGATATGCAACTAAATGCGAACTAAATGAATGAGAATGCAATCTATGGAAAGAATGCAACCTATGTTTTTGGTTGTTTTTCGTGATTTTGACAAACTTTTTGGAATGCAAATCTAAAAGAGACCCTTCAGAAATTGAAATGATGTCTAGACCTCAAAGGACAAAAGGACCAAGTGACAAAAGGACAAGATGACAATGTCTCCCCTATATGCTTGGATACTAAGCTAGGTTTGACGAAATGACATTGATGACAAAAGATAGAAGATTTGATAAGGTCTAGACTTCTTAACAATGACTTAGGGTTTATCAAAGATTTGGATTACTCAAGTATGACAAAACCTAGTTTTGAGACTATATGGAAAAAGGGACAATTACCATGCAAGTGACCCTAATATGATATGATAATGACCTAAGCTTAATGAAGAGACCTAGGGTATGAAAATGTATGACAATGATATGACTTTAATGCAAGAGGACACATGCAAATGAATGACCCTTATTGATATGCAAAGGAGTATGACTTAGGTGAAACCTAACCTTGGTACTTGACAATGAATTTTGCAAAATGCAACCTAGGATGAACCTAAATGTAAGTGACATGAATGTTGAGACAAGATTTTGAACAATATTTGACAACCATGTTTGAAGATGAGTTTTGAATCTTGTTGAACTTTTGTTGGATGAATGTCTCTTGTGTTTAATCTTATGTTGGATCAATTTGTTTTGCTCTTGAAATGAGATACAATTCAACTTTTGACAAGCAAAGAATACAAGATATTGCAACTTAGACTCAAGACAATCATGCTCATTCCCACATTTCTTATGGTAGGCAAGGACATTAGGTACTTGAGAGGTAGACTTGTTATGGGATTCAAGGAGAATACATAGATGCTTGACCCCACGGGCTCCCCTCCACGGCACTCACTTCTCAGGGCAGCCAAGCATCAATCCCCATGGAAATCTCCCCATGGCGAACTTAGTATCTCTTCCAAGTATCCGAACTTGTCCTTCTCAAGCAACTAGAAGGGTTTTTGGCCTCTAAAAATAAGGTGTTTAGTAAGGATTTCTGTTAAGCGTTACTCCTTGATGTCACACAAGCGTGATTGAGACATTAAGCCCATCAAGATACCAAACAAATGTAGTCGCGCAAGCACGATTTATACCGTGAGGCCCTACTTAGATGTTGATATGAGAAAGAGTCCAAGGGTCATCACTTCCCAAGTAACTGCAATTCCCACGTAACCCTTCCTTCAAAGCTTTCGCCCATCAGGTATTTGTTTATAGTGAATTAGAATGCCAAGGTATTCTAGCCGTACTCACTTTGGGTCATTCCCTTCTCACGATTATCACTTGCTTGCAAAAGCAAATGGTCGGGAAGGCAGGCCCTCTAAAGGAGACACGCAATCAAAGACACGAGCATGGTATCGAAGATCTGGATTTCTGATCACCCTAAGAAGGATGAGAGCATACTCTCCTACTCCAATGTCACACTCAACAATCAAAGCAAAAACATGTTCATTCCAACCTATTTAAAAATCACTAGGTGCCTAAAACATTAATGACAAACACCAAGTTTAGTTGTTTCTCCAAGGCAACCTGCAAAAACCCAAGTTAGAAGTTTGAGGTGTTTATTCTTTGACTATCGATTCTGCATAAAACATGTTAGTAGTTTCATTTGTTTTCTTTGCCATGCGTATGCCAAGATGTTGCACAGATAATTAGTACCAAAAACCAAAACACAGAAAACAGAATGCAAAAACAAACAATTTTCAAGTAAAACACTGCATTTTCACCTCTGTTTCTGGACTTTACACAGGCACATAAGTCATGACACAGGTGCAGAAGTCATGACACAGGCATAGAATGTCTTCAGCACAAGCGCAGAATGCATAACACAGGTGCAGGTTGTCTGACACAAGCGCAGAAGTCCCCAGAAAACCCTGCACTGCCCTGTTTTTGGGTTTTTTTGACCTGCAAATCAACTCAAAAGCACTCAAAAACACAGTAAAGGGGTTAGATGGTTCGTGTTCATGTCGGGTTCACCAATTAATGTACGTTAGGAAATAGGAAATCATCACAAACAATATAAATATTAATCATTAGCTCAATCACGAAAGCACAATTGCAATGATCTATCCTAAAACACATTCAATAGAGACATAAAGATAAAACATTCAAAAGTAGAAATTAAGCAAACCAAAGGTATGATTTGAATGCTCCTTCATGCGGCTTCATTGTTATTCTTTCCTCTTCAAATGGTTTGGTTGTGGATCTCACCTACAAGTGCACACACATAATTGAAAGCAAGTAGACAAGATTATTGATCAAGAGTACTAGAAATGTGATTGACTAGAAATTCGATAGTCTGATTACCAATTAGCTTTGATTGATGAAGATCATCCAATTTATAGATGAATTGGAGAAATGATCAAATTAGCATGATTCAATTCAAATGGAAATTGCAAATCAATTATGTCAATTATGACAAATTTATGACAAATTATGCACCTTCTATGCAAAATTTGTTGATTGATGATTTATGACAATTTATGACAAATTTCTATGTCAAGAATTGATTGATTGTCAATTATGACAAATTATGACAAATTTCTATGTCATTCCCATGAAATTAGGAGAGAAATAGGAGGAAATGAAATTAAGAATTTAGAAAATTAGAAAATTAGAAATGAGGAATTAAGAAATTAGAAAATTAAGAAATTGATGGAAATTAGAAATTAGGTAAATTAATTAATAATTTGTCATTTATTAATTAATTCACAAAGAAGAATAATTAGCCAATTAAATGAACATTTAATTGTGACAAGAAAACTTAGGATAAATAAATAATTTATTAATCCTAAAGGAGGAAATAACAAACCAAGTTAAATGATGAAATCACGAAACCCTAGAGGATGAATTAACAATGCGAGAATGACAATTAGGTCTTGATTGAAGATAATTGATATCGATCATGATTTTAAATTGATAAATGACCAATGTGATAAATGATTTGATTGAGAAAGTGTGCCAATTGACGAGGAACAATGACTAATTGATCCAAATTTACATAATTGAAAAGAACGATGATTGATGACAAAATAGATTGCAAAACGACAATATTGAAAATGACCACGATTGATGACAAATTGATTGCAAAATGACAAGATCGAACATGACAATGACCGATGACAAATCGATCGCAAAATGACAAGATCGAACATGACAACGACCGATGACAAATCGATCATTAAACGACAACATTGAAAATGATAAGGATTGATGATAAATCGATCGCCAGATGACAAGATTGACAAGAGGACAACGATCAATGACAAATCGATCGCAAGATTGATAGGAGGAAAAAACCCTAATTAGGATTGATGATGTCCAAAATGATGACAAATGAGCATGCACATTGATGCAATAAGATAAGATCGATTAAAATCATGACTGGAGAGTGTTGTCGACAAGACCAAATTCGAAAGCGAGACATCTGAAGAATGCAGAAGAAGGACTCGATGCTCGCAAATGATAAAGACCAAGTGCGTAACATAGGAGAAATGTTAGTGCGATGCAAAAACCTAAAATGAGGCAATGCACAAATGTTAAAATATGATCCCGCAAGAGTTGACCATTTTTAGGTGTCTACAATCAGGATAGAAACATATGTGATGATTTCTTGGAACAATTAACTATGTCCACAAATGTCATGGCTAAATTTAAAGAGTTGGTACTTAAATCCCCCCATCTAAGAATTGGAGACGGTTTGTATGACAAGGGCAACTGGTTGAGAAATCCACAGATAGGGATATCAGGTCTGGTTCTTTTCAAAGTAGGATTCGGTCAGAGACATGGCCTTGCCCCAATGAATAGTATATGGGAATTGGACGTAGGAAAGCTCATAGTCCCTGGGGTTTTCATGGATGTTGATTTGTTAACCGAGATTGTACACAATTATGACCCAGTTGCCAAATGTATCAAGAATGTGAAGGGAGGAGCCCTGATTGAGATCAATGACGATGAGTTTAGAAAGGTGTTTAAGCTCAGTGAGGTGTCTAATTATTTAGAGCCCATAAATTTTGATGCCTTGGCCCAGGTTTACAATGTACAAAGGGATCACCTCAGGAGTGGACCATTAAAAAAAAAATTTGTCAAAATAGGAGGGCTAACTGTTGTAGGCCCTAGTACCATGGAACCTTTGTCTCTAAATTTGTTTACTCTAAGAGCTAAAGGCATGTATTGGTCACTATGTCAAATCTTTGGGGAAGATGTTGAAAACACCATGCCAACCCAGTATATGCTGATGATAGCCCAGATTTTGAACCCCTCTTTGGCAATTACATTTGATTATGCACCTTATCTCACAGATGCAATACATGCAGGACTGATGGGGATAAAAAGTGGTAAGGTAGACAAACCATTTGGATGGTACTCTCTTCTCATGCACATGTTTTTGTTCAAAGGTGTTGATTACTTTGCTAGTGAAATGGATTTAGTTAAGGAAAAGGACGGTGAAGAGATGCCTGTGCAACTGTGGAGCACTATTTTGTTCTGGGATAGAGAGGATACCAGCTATCTAAAATTTGACAGATGCCTTGCATCTAAGATTAGGATTCTTTTATGTTCTGAGAACCCTAGCATCCCCAAAGCTCTTTTAGAATTCCTTAGGCCTAAGGAATTTTTTGAAGGCATCAAGATTGTGCACAACTGGGGTGACATATACTTGTACCCTGTCTCTACAGTTTTCAGAGTTTACGGTTTTAGAGGCACTCCATATTTATTGCCCTATCAAGTCCCATTGAAGATAGGAATTGCAGAGGTCCTAAGGCAAATTGGAGGTGTGCAAGAGGCAAAGCTAACAAATAGGGGAAAAGGGACAATTCTCCCAACTGTTACCGTGGCCCATCAATTTGTGATCACCAAGGGTGGTTGGAAGTGACTTGAAGATTTCTTTCAACCATATAGGTTGCCTACTGTAGTAACAAGGTTTGCTGACCCTGAGGATTTTTTCAACGGCATCTTCAGGAGGAGAGCAGTATGCAAAGGTAGGCCACATCAATTTCATTTCCCCAAGGATCTAATTAGAAATGAGTTCAGTTTGGATGAGCAGGAATTGAGGAAAGAAAAGTGGGTAGCCTACAAGAAGGGTCTAGATTTCATTCTTCAATTTGACAGCAGTTATGACCCTCTATCTAGTTTTACTCCCTTTGAGGAAAAATCAAATTCTTAATTCTTTATTTTGAATATTTAATGAAAACTTTGAAGGAAAAGAGGGAAGCTATAATAAGAGATAATCTTGATAAGGTTAGGTTGGTTCTAGCCAAGCTTGCCTTTGCTAAGGCCATCCCTTTGGGAAATTATGTAATGCATAAGAAGTCCAAATATAGTGTGTTGATGCCAGTAACAGGTGAGCCCTCTACTTCAAGAGGGAAGAGAGAAATTGAAGATGTCATTGACATCCAAGAATCCCCTAAAAGGCAAAGGGTGAGGAAGGAAGTGCAAATAGCTGAGTCTCTATACTCTCCATCTCAATCCCCTATCCATATAGGAGATGAATAGGTAGTAGTAGAACAATTATTGCAGTTAAGGAGTCTTGGGGAGATTTCCTACACGTATGAGGAAACACAAGAGGGGATGCCAGAAGACCCACCTACTGCTGAAATGAACTTAACTGTTGATGAGTTCAAAGGTCAAGAGTTAGACTCTGCTGTCAAGCAAGACAGTGAGGAGTTCCTGGCTGATAGTAATTTTGTCACAACAGGGGCCTTTATGCAATTTGTTTGCAAGCAAAACATAGAGCAATTCAAGGCAAGGTGTGAAAAGAGGAAGAGTGATCAGCCTCATAAAGATGCCACTTCAGTAGAAGAGAAAGTGAAACAAGAAATGATGGCAGAATTTCAAGCCATCACTCCTAAAGCAGGAAGGGAAATGGTGTCAAAGGCTGGTGTTCTACTCCTCCCTGAATGGGATATAGCAGATGCCTTTGTACTTGAAGTAGTTAGGAAAGAGACCAAGCCTATGGAGGGAGTAATATTTAGCAAGGATAATGTTGCTTTACATGTGGTCATTGAAGAGGGATGAAAGTAGAAAGAGAAAAGATCCCTCAAAATCCAGTTTCCTAGGAGGTATGATAGTGAAGAGAGTTCCGGATACAGGGGTGGTAGAAGCTTCTAGCATAGTTCTGGAAAATGCAAAATTCAGTGTAGCAGTGGCTGAGAAAGAAGCAAAGGAGAGAGTTGATCTCCAAGTGAAACTAGAAACAATTCTAAAGGCTTATAATGAAGCCAAAAAGGAGGTGGCCAATAGGGATAGTATTATTGCTAGATTACAGAGTCAATTGGCAGTAAAAAACCAAGGAGGTGAGTCCTCTACCTTGATGATTGCATCTTCTCCAGCAAGACCTCCACCTACCAGTCCTATCATAGAATTTCCTCCTTCTCCTATGCCTTCTGGTTTTCAACCAGCTAAGACCATTCAACATGAGTTGGAAAAGTTGAAACAGGCTCAAGCCCTGTTTGCAAATAAATATGAAGAGAAGGTAAAGGCCATAATTTTGAGTTTTGTTTATACAGTAGAGGCCCCCACTGTGCACACTAATATGAAAAGAATTTTGGATACTTTGTGTGAGCTGAATGAGGACAATGCCATTTTAGAGCCGATTTTGAATAAGTGGATGCCAAGAGAAGTGGATCTAGAACTTATGTGTACATCCTATGATGATGTAGGATCTGATGACATTATTAAATCCACATGTGAGTTAGCAAAAAGCCTAACCAAGCTAGCAGAAGGAAGAGCCAATGTAGAGAGGAAGGCTAACTTGTACAGGAAGGATTATACTGAGCATAAATTTGAATTGTTTCCTAGGGGTTTTGTTAGCCAAAATCAGTTGAAGGACAAACAGGTATGGCTTGATGAGCTGTGAGCTAACTTGTCTTTAAGGGTGAATGAAATCATCAACAAAGATGACACATCTCTATTTGTCAAAACAATTGAAGAAATAGAAAAGATAATGTCACACTACGGTTTCTTGGAATCAGAGGTTAAGAAGGTAAGGAACTCTTGGAAAAGTTTGGTTAAGTTGGAGAAAAGGATTGTTGGCTACTCATGGCTTGGTTATGACGTGTTCCAAGAATGGACCCAAAAGTATGCGGTGCAAGAAGAGGAAAACCTAGAACAGTTGGAAGATGTTGCAGTGGAAGGACAAACTCAAGAGGTCATTGATACTGAAAAAGACTTGTAACTGTTTCTTGGAAGACATTGTGGTTTGTAACAAACTTTTCTTAGGAAGTTCTGAAGCTTGTATGCATCCATAATGTTATAAATGGATACCAGGACTAAGAGAAAGGGGGTCACAGGAATTTGTAAAGAAACTCTGCTAAAATATCTAAGGTTTTTCTGGATATTACAAAGAATACTTTGAGTTGTGTAAAATTTTCTCATAAATGAATATGAATATATAGATCAAAACTTTTCAAGCCTAAAATATGTGTTGTCTTCTGGTGTGCTTTCAGTGTTTAACTGGTTCTATTTGAATAGTCTAGGGTTATTCAGTTGAAAACGGATTGTAATGCAATCTTATGGATATGTTTTTAGCTTTTCTCTTCAGGAGAGGAATTAAATATGCATGAAACACCTCTGTCAGTAGATTATTTGTTTGCATGCTTTGAATTTGATAAACGGTATCTAGTTTAACAAGACAAAACTCTCATATATGCAAGGCATGTATAGGGTTAATAAAAGTTGTAGTGATAAAATCTATGGGAATGTTTAATTTTGGGATCCTTGCTTGACTTTGGTGACCTTGTAGCCTGGATAAGGCACTTGTATCAGTTGTGGATTTCTTTCTATATCTCTTGGGGATCAATATTGAAAATAAGCATAAGTTTTCCTTTATTGTTTCAGTTTTTATTAAGGTGATGAAGTCCATAGGTTTTTAGCATTGGTTTACTATGTATCTTGAATTTTAAAGTGTGAAAGTTTTCATAGAAGGTATACCCACCTGAGCTTTGGATAAGTTTGAAGTGTAGAAGGTTTTGTCAAAACCTTGTCATATGTTTTTTTGGAGTTCTAGTTTTCTTGGTGTCCTCTTCATATGCAAACATAGTTTATTATATTTCTTACAGGGAGGATAGAAGGGAATCAGAATTTGAGAACAACAAATTCTTTGGTTACCGGCAATGCAAGCTAACATGGTTTAGCATATGGTTATCGGTATTGGAGGCTAACATCTCTTGGATCCGGCATTGGCAATTGATTTTGATATTCATGTATTTATGTTATCTAGCTAACATGTAATTTGATATTGTAATAATATTTGTAATCTGACATAAGGCATGACAAGTTGTATAGGGTATATAGGTCAGTTGGATTAGATAATTTTGATATAGATGTGGTGATGGACGATTTGATGTGATATAATGCAAAATACATCAGAGAGATTATGTTTACAATTTCAGATCAGAACAGACAGAGCTTAAACTAGAACTGTATTGTGGCATAGAAGATGCTATCTTAGCAGTTCAACACTTCTCCGAATTATACTCTAGATTTATATGTAGTCAGTGAGGCTCCTTTTGTGATTGAGCAATGTGCTCTAGGTTGTAAGCCTTCCTACATGTGCAGGCCCCTTATATTTTGTAATATCTCTTAATATGGCCAGTGGATTGATATTGTGGGTCACAAATCCCACCGTGGTTTTTCCTCTTCGAGTTTTTACATGTATAATTTTGTGTGTTATGGTTCTCATTTATGTGATTGGCTTATTGGTTGCTTTACTTCTTTCAATTTTGTATGTACTGGTATACCAGCTAGTGTATGCATGTTATAATAAGGTTAAAATTGTTCTCTCTAGTATAACACTGATTCACCCCCCCTCTCAATGTTATTGGATTCCAACACTTCCATGGGATCATTATCTTCAGCTTCGATATTCACACCTCCATGTTCCTCCACTTCGAAAACCATATTCTTCAGGTTGTGTTGGTTTATATCTTATGCCTTGGGTTACTCGACCTATATAAAAATGATCAATATAATTAAGCCATGATCATGATCTCATCATCAAGTGATTTCTTATGTATATAAATTGTTAAAACAATATAAATGAACAATTTACCAATGGATGATAATCATGTCCCCCTTCAATTTGACCATTCTGCCTACAATGTTTCTTAGTTGTTTAGATTAGAAGTCTTCTAGTGTTTAAGCCCTTACAAATTTTGCAGGGACAATAACATTTTCCATCACCTTTTTTTTCAAGTTAGACCACAATCTGTTGAAGATAGCATCGGGAGGACAAACCAGAAGATATCAAGTAGGATTCCTCCATAGCTAAGAGGGAGTGTTGATTTTATTGTAGCTGTGGTCGGAATCCACATGCCTACATAAATAATACAGAGCTTGTGATTATATTGATAATAATTATACTGATAATATAATTATTATATTATTAGTTGTGAGATAATATAATTATATTATAGTATACTGAAGGGTTTTCTTATTGGTTCTTTCCCTTCAGTGCTCTTTGAACCAGACACCTTGTAAAAGACAAAAAATATTAATATATTTCAGTGGTATATCCACTTTTATCAAAAAAAAATTATATTATAATTATTATATTATTAAATGTGATAATATAATTATAGTTATAATTTTTAATAATATAATAATATATAATCATTAATATTTAATTATTTAATATTATAATAAAGTATGGTGTCCCTTGGTGAAAAGGCACCTCTTGCATATATGTTATGAGATGTGTGATCTCATTGAGTGTAGAAGATAATAATAAGAAAAAAAAATTACAGGAAATACCTAGGACTTTAACATGGTATCAGAGCCAGCAAATATTTTGAACATTTGCTTCGTATTTCTTGCCCGTTGAAATTAATGATGCAAATATTGTGTGAACATTGCTGCCTATAGGGAGAGCATCCACGATAATGATGGTGAAGGTTAATGATGGTAATGCCCTCCTATCTTCACAGCTCGAGGTCATTCAAGCTTTCTCGATGCATACATCTCCATGATCAGGTTAATGATTAAAATTGAAGGTATCTCCATGATCAGATTAATGATCAGAATTGAAGATGAACTCCATATACAAGCTGTGGGTATGCAATGACATACAATAGAGGACAAAGAATAAAGAACTATGATAGTCGCTACATGAAATGGCAGTGATCATGTTTGGAAACTACACAACAGACAGTGATGTTTGATAATAGTTGATTAAGCGGTGATTATAGTCTCACATAGAAATTGCACTTCAGCAATTACTATTTACGAAGTAGTGTTTCCATTATGAAGACAACAGTCAGTATTAATATTAAAGTAGAAATTTATATTACAAAAAGCAGCGATTTGTTATCCTAAAAAGGCTGCAAACAAAAAAGAAAAAAAAATGAATAAAACAAATAGAGAATAAGACGAATTGCACATGAGACAAAATTGGAAATAAGAGAAATTGTAAAAGGTGCGATTAAGTAAAAATAGAAAGCTACGATCTCTTTATCTTGTGAATAAAGACAAAAGTATTGTCCTAAAAGACAAAATCTATTTTGTCCTATTCAAAGAAAAGACAAACATACACTTGTCTTATTCAAAGGAAAAAGTCAAATATAGTCAGCAATTAAGGAGGAATGATCAGAAACGTGGCAACCAGAATACTTAAATATATGCAACAATTATCATAAGAATAATAAATCAAAAGTTTGGAAAAGGTGTGACTTCACCAAGACAAAAGTAATATTTTTAATCTACTAGCTAACTCTCCTAATGAGAGGGTTACGTAAAGATTAATTATTGGAAAGGTCACTAATTATTGATTAAGAAGAAAATTATATGGACGACTCAGTCAACAATTTATTTTAAGAATGTGGTTCTTATTTAATATGATTTATGATTCATATAAAGTGGTTTGATAAGACAAAATATTATGATAATAGATTTCATCAATGCCCAAGACAAATAGACATAAAGATCAATCAATATGGAGAGCAGATCATTTAGAAGGCAGAGATTACATTAAAAACATTGATGAAAGGGCATGAATTAATATTAACAAATAGAAACTATTGGGTTTAAAGAAAAGTCACAACCGATGGTTATATTGAAAAGATAAAATTTTATTAGGAAAGGTTGTGTGTGAGATTTATAAATAGATTGAAATCATTTTTGAATTGAGATGTGTATTGTGTATGATGTGCGTGAGAGAATAATTCTAAGAATATCACTCAACAAATAAAGAGTTCTTAGACGTGTAGTGTGTATGTGAAAGATAATGCTAAGAATATATATCAGAGAAGAGAAGGAATGTTCGTTATTTGTGGTGTAAAGAAGGTGTAGACGTGATGAATATAACGAGAAAGAAAGGTGTTTGAGATTACCAAATGTAGCACTCAGATTAGAAAAGCAAAGAGTGTTGAGTGGAAAGTGTATAAAGGCATATCATATATCTCCAGACTTGTGGAGAATGAAAAGAGTATTGTCAAAGGCAGATTTCTGAGTGTATGGAAGCAGATATATAAATTTATATATATACAGATTTGAAGATGGTTATAGCATATTTAAAGGGATAATTTATAGTAGATGTAAGAAAGAGTCTATAGCAGATTTGTGAAGGAAAATTGAGACAGTCATAAGTGACAATAATATATTAGACGAGTTGTAAAGAAAATTATCACAGAGAAAATTATCGGTAGTGGGCCAACATCTCTTGTGGGGATTCGCGACATGGTTTAACAGCCTCCTATGGATTTTATAAGTCTAGTGGTTGTATCAGGCTTTGACAGGTCAATCTTTTGGTGCAACGACAACCCTAGCTTGTAACAAGTGGTATCAGAGCTTGCTCACAGGTTCGAATCACACAGGTCACGGAGAGTGACGCTGGGAGGGGGATTGTTGGTAGTGGGCCAACATCTCTTGCGGGGATTCACGACATGGTTTAACAGCCTCTTGTGGATTCTATAAGTCTAGTGGTTGTATCGAGCATTGACAAGTTGATCTTTTGGTGCAATGGAAACCCTAGCTTGTAACAAAAAGATTTGTATATGAAGAGGCAGATCTTGTGAGAAGAATTCATGTGGGATGGTTGTTGAGAACACTATTGGGTTGGTATACGTGAACTGCAGGTGCATCGAGCGAAGCACCGGGCATGCAGGGTTGAACGGAAGGCTCAAGCTCGACTGTAGGTTGTGTTGTTGTGGAGGTTGAGGCATGTTGAACATACAGAGCCTCCAGATGAGTTGCCATATACGAATCTCATCAAGACTATAGTTGATGTTGTTCTAATATTGCAAGCGAGCATTTTGCTCTGGTAGGCTTTAGAAACTTGGAAGCAACATGCTTAGCAGGGCAGTGCCATAGACCTCTAGCAGCATGCTCATGCCTCACATAAAATGGGAGCTTCAGAATAGAGTATCAACATCCATCAAAGCATCATGTGAATTGTTTGAGAGAGTGCCTCAAAGAAGATGTCATCTCAAGAATGGATTACAATAATCGCAGGATATGCATTTAATAGAACATGGTCTCTACTTGTGCAAATAACAGGAGAACTGTTATGGTATATAGACAACCATCTAATCATAAGGAAGTGGAGAATTTTGTCAAATTTGTAGTTACAGACCCGTCACTATTATGTGAATGTGTTTTCTCAGCAATTGAAGATGTTGGAACTCTTTTTCATTGGGAAGTGTGTGTATGGTTTAAGGTTGACCATTTGCATAGCTTTATGCATATTGGTGATTGTTGTTCTCTACGAGAATTGTGAAACAATTATGACTTGATCAGCATTTGATGTTCTCTAAGATGGCTTCTTTTGATGGAGATTAATCAATGAGAGAAGATTGTGTATACATGTTAAAGATTTGTCATATATGATACTCTTTGAATAGATAGACAAGACACATATGATGTTCTTGGACATGTGATACCTACAAATAAACAACATAAGAGAAAGAAGCAAAAGAGATTGCATTCAAGAAAGGAAGAACTCGATAAATTGCTACTATGAGACTGAGTTGGTAGCTAGGGACACTTCTTCAAAAGAGGGAGTCTGATAATCCATTAGAGGCAACCTTAGAGGAAGAGATCAGGAGGTTGATGTTAGAATTTGAGCTTCAGAGGGAGTAGCTAGAGGATCTGCTTTATTTGATTTCCAAGGATCTTGATCATATTGATTTAGAGGGAGTAGACCATGTCGAGATGGTTTCTCTAGTGATCAAGAAATTGTAGCAGTTAGAGGAATCTATGATTCATGAGATAGAGTTCCATGTGATATCCCTGGATGGATAGCTACTTGATGGGTTTGGGATTCACCAAGGGTGATGCAAACCTTCGAGACCAGCTTGGAGACATGGAAAAATGAAGCTCTAATTGAGAGGGAGGCTCAACATTAGTGATCTTCTGTGATTTGATAATACTTTTCTCTTTGAGAGAGACTTGAGGTGAAAGTCCTTATCTCCACCCTCTGATATGGTTCATGGTGGATGTCATGTGTGTGACTCCATGACTTCATTGGTTCAGTGCTTGTTGAGCCCCTGTGAACATTATTGAGAGGTGACGATCTCACAATAATGAACACTTGTACTTTTGATCATTATTGTAAGGTGACGATCTTGCAATATTAACCATACCATCATGGTGGATATCATGAGACGTGATATTTGTGGATAAGCCATGATGGTTGATATTACAGAAAGAAATATCCATGGTGGATATTATGTGACATAATACCCGTGGACATGCCATGAAGTAATATCCTTAAATGCCATAATGGTGGATATCATGTGACGTGATATTTGTGGATATGCGATAACCTCTGATATCACGGTGAGGTGATATCTTTCTCTCACACAATAAATGGAGCTATTGTGTTTACTATAAGGTGTTATTACTTATTGAAGGATAGAAAGATTTCCTCCCTAGCTAAGAGGGAGTGTTGATTTTATTGCAGTTGTGGTCGAAATCCACAGGCCTACATAAATAACACAAAGCTTGTGCTTATATTGATAATAATTATACTGATAATATAATTATTATATTATTAGTTGTGAGATAATATAATTACATTATATTATTAGTTGTTATAATATAATTATATTATAATTACTATATTATTAATTATGATTATATAATTATAGTTATAATTATTAATAATATAACAATATATTAATATTATATTAATATATAATCATTAATATTTAATTATTTAATATTATAATAAAGTATGGTGTCCCTTAGTGAAAGGGCACCTCTTGCATATATATTATGAGATGTGTGATCTCATTGAGTGTAGAAGATAATAATAAGAAAAAAAATTACAGGCAATACCTCAGACTTTAACATAATCTAGCAATTGTATCCTTATTTTGTTCTTCGCTGATATTATCTGACATGTTCTTTCTTCACAGGCAAAAAAATTAGGCTATGGAAAAATTGCAAATCGAACCAAAACCATTTAACTCTTCTTTTTCATCTTAAAACATTGAACTTAATAGAGAACGTATTTAATGTAGCTAGTGGTCACAAATTCTTTTGACACTAATCAGTTCTGGAATTTTCTTTCATGTGAGATTCTTTGGTAAATTTGGAGGATTAGAAATTTAGAGAAATATCAAGGGATAGAAAGGACCCTTACTGATTCTTTTCGTATACTCACATTCCATACTCAGATTACAAAACTTCGGTCTATAACCTTCACAAACTAAGCAAAACAATGTCTCAAGTATGGAAGTTTTCTTAGAACCAGTTATAAAGAACTTGAAATGTTAGTTATGAAATGATGTTTTAGTATAATATACCAAATTGAAATACTTAAACATATAAAAATTACAAAACGAACCAAAACCATTGAACATTCAACATAGTAACATCATGAACAACAGTCATTGACAGATCACAAGAGCAGCAACTATATTACAACAATGTCAAAACACACTGATAAGATCTGATAGCACATCATTTTTCAAATTAATTATGCTCTTAAAAATGCTATTCTCTTATATTTTTTCTTTTGATTTTATACATTGAACACTTTCTATCATAACAATAGTTATTGTTGGGTTTTATGTGATGGTTGACATGGATGAGCTTTCACTTTGACAAGTCTTGGCAAAATGTATATATCAAAAGCATCTCAAGGAACATAATGAGAAAAAGCAGAGCTCCTATGTATGTTAGAGGTTTTGTTCAGTTTATATTGAATCCATTAAGCAGATTATTAATATTCATACTCCTAAGAAGAAGTAAAAGTTGCAAATAATTGAAAATTGCATTATCGAGTTAAGTTATCCCGATAAGAACACTTGAACAAAAAATACCAACATTTGATGAGGGTATTATATACCAATAAATGCAACAAAGAAAATCCATCGGTGAAGGTTATAACGAAAAGAAGGTCATCATCATAACCAAATGGATCGGGATGTGTTATTTTGAGTTACCCCGATGCCCGAAAAAGACATCGGGAAAGCATGTACCGATGGAACATACTTCATCAGGAAAGCTTTGCCTATTGTTGTAATTCATTCCAAGTTATCCCTATACCCAATGGAAAAGTTGGTCGATTAAGTGGAACAAGAATGTCATTGAGAAGACCTATGATGATGGAACAGACTACAATGGGAAGAGTTGCGCCAAAGGAGAAAGTTGTCAAAGAAACAATGCTAATCTCTATGACATCTAATGATCTAACCCGACACTTGATGGGAGTATCGGGTTGACTTACACCGATACAGCAGAAGATAAGTTATCGGCTAAGGATATACCGATAAAGGAGAGTAAAGTCCAAAATAAAAGAAGGGTTCTGCAGGTGGCTCCAAAAGAAAGTATACATAGAAGAGACACATGTCATCGAGTCATTGCCATATCTGAATTCAAAACTGAAATAGTGATTTATTATTTAATGCTTGCAGCAGGTACATCTATGGTTCACACAAGGCAATTTTATGAGAAACTCATCAATGCAAATCTGTATGTAGATGCATTAGGCATATAAACTAAAATTGCCTAATCTGAGTGTCACACAAGTGAAAGATAATTCACAGAGAGAATACATTGAGTTTCTGAAAACCAGAGCGAAGAATTGTGATTACAGAGATGGACACTTCAAGTTCAACAGGAAAGAAAAGGACAGCAAAGAGCTCAGAATCTAAGGTAAAGAAGACTAAGACAGAGGATGTGCCTCCTGTTAGAAGATTAAATGAAGACATGATTCAGCAAATGCAAGCACCAGGCCCGAAGTCCAGAAGGTCGAAGCAACACCTGCCTGGAAGGGACTAGTTGGAAGATAGATAGAAAGAGGTTGAGGATGTCTGAACTAAGGTGAGGGGAAACAAATTGTTTCTGTTCCATTATCTGAGAAGAAACAAGGAAATGTCGCTTTGCAATCCTTGGATGATGAATTTGGGTAAGTTAATTGTCCCAAATGTCTTTGTGAACATAAGGTTGCTGGAGGTTCTGGTTAGAAATTACAATTTCGTGAAGAGATACATTCAATTTCCAAATGGTGATGCATTCATTAGGTTTTCCATGGGTACTGTTAATGAAGTATTTAATTTAGATCCCAAACCTGACAAACCCCTATCCTTTGAGGAGTTAGAGGAAGAATATCTTAGGATGGACACTACATACAATGGTTGGAAAATTGTTATTCATAAAACGCAGCCATAGAAATTGACTGAGGAAGATGGGCCACTATTTAGCATTGATTTATTTAGACACTGCTTGTAGTATACATACATGTCATGCGGGAAAATAGGAGGAGTCGAGGTGCCTGATTTGGCGAGTACCGGGCCATTGGTTTTAGTTTCTGACATACAAATGTATCAGCCCAGGCCTTTTGACTATGTTGCATATCTGGTAGAGAAGTTACATGAAGGTTTTCTAAACCTTAAAGATAATAGAAACCCTACCTTCAAATTTTATTCACTGTTAATGCATTTGGTTTTGTTCTATGGACGTGTGAAGGGTTTGTGGCCAGAAGATTTAAAATTGAATATAACGAACAGGGAAGGTGAAGAACAACCCATGCAATTATGAACATCTTTTTGGGATTCTCGGTATATGAGATCCAATTATATTAAGTTTGAAGAACTTATAGTGAAACCACTGTACAGGATAAATGGGGTTCCATGTGAAGGATCTATCTCTAATGGAATTAAGAGATTTTTAAGGCCTAAGGATTGTGATGAAAGGCGAATTGTTGACCACAATTGGGGAGACTGGTTTGTAAACAAAGATTTCACATGTTTCAGAATATATAGATTTGAGGGAAGCCCTTATATGTTGCCTAAATTAGTTCCAAACAGAATAGCCTACTTAGAGATTGTAAGGCAATTGAGTGTGTCAAATGCTAAACATTTTGCGGATCAGCGCAAACAAGCCTTCCTGCCTGGAAGACTAAGTTTTGGAGATTTTACAAGTGTCTACTAAAGCTTATGATATAATTAATAGAAAATTGATGGAAGAATACAACTTATTTAAGCACTGTGCCAGGAAGAATTATGATCTTGAAGGTTATATTCATTCTTGCAAGAAAAAGAAAAACTTGGGAGATTATTTGCACTCAAGTCTAGAGGCTGAAGATATGTTTAGGAATATGGAGGATGCAGAAGCCCAAGAGGTAATTGATAGACTAAACATATAATTGGTAGAAAAGAGACAAAGATTGCAGGAAATGGAAACTGAGGAGGAGGAAGCGGAAAGTGAATCGGATGAAAATGCAACCATCTCTAGGTATCAAGTACCAGCAAGGGAAGAAGAGCCCAAAAGTGAATCGGATGAAAATGCAACCATCTCTAGGTATCAAGTACCAGCAAGGGAAGAAGAGCCCAATGTGCAAGAGCAAATTGTGACAAAATTGGAGGTTAATGTTGATTCTAGGTTGGAGGAATATTCTGCCTTTGTTGCAGATGATGTATTTATACAATCAAAAGAATTTAAATCATTTTTGTACAATTTCAAAGGAAAGAAGTTGAGGGATTCTATTCCCAACATTACACCAGAAAATGAAGTTGAACTGTTGAGGAAGTTAAAAGAATAAATAGATGTTGAGTTGGCCATAATGACTCCTCAAAAGGCGAAACACCTTCTTACAGAGGCTGGAGTGATCTTATTTCCTGGATGGGATCTTAGTGCTTCGTTTATTTTCTATAGTTTATTACATTCAAAGAATAAGGAGTTTAAATTAGATATGCAGGGTGTAAATGATGTGTTCATTGGATCAAGGTTCGATCAAGATAAGGAAGCCTTATTGTTATGGGCTTTATATCCTCCTCATAAAAGACCTAAGATTATTGATGTTGATAAGGCCTTTGGCCATATGATGAAGCTTAAAGTTGGGGAGATTGATCCCATCGTTTCTGCAGATATTGGAGTAGATATCTCAAAGTTTAAAAAGGCACAAATGGTCAGGATAGTAAGAGAAAGAAACCTAATATAAAGGATTGTATGAAGAACTGCTGAGAACAAGTGGGCAACTAGTGCCAATGGTTCTTTCTCCTGATAACTCACAGTGGAAGAAAAAAATGTGAGGAATTACAACAAGAAAACAAGAATATTCTTAAACAGATGCAAAGTGTGAGGATAGATATTGTCTTTGTATTGTTAACCAAAAGATTTGAGACTTTGCAAGGCTTTTTGGAAGAATTCTAGATAATTTTTCAAAAGAACATGGATAATGCAGTCTCACACAATAGGATTCAAAACAGATTGGGGACTAGAGTGCATCATAGAACAGTAGCCAAAGTAGAAAATGAGGAGATTGAAAAGATAAAGAAGTTGTTGGCAAGACACAATAAATTTGATAAATAGTTACAGATTGAGTATGATGACTACAAGCACATAACTCATGACGGTTTCCCGAAATTGATTGATTAGAAAGGTGAGATTAAAGATAAGGATAAATGGATCTCAAAATGCCAGAGTCTTCTCAATTCCACCCTTAATATTGCTCGGACTGATGGAAATGAATTAAAAAAGACTATAGAACAGTTGGAGAATTTTGTCACACTGGAGATCATCATCAGGGACATAATTCATGATGCAGATACATACAAGTCGCGAAAAATACCTAGAGCACATTGAGAAATGTGACAAGATATTGGGAGATCAGACTTGATTTTTAAAAATGTCTCAAGGAAATGTCAGTTTTTAGGTAGTTAGTCTTTAGTTAGACTTAGTTAAGTTTAATTCCAAATGAAAGGGTATGCCCTTTCATTGTGGAACCGAATCTCATCTATATTTTTTTCGTCTGTCAAGATAATCTTTTATGCGGTGCTTATGCAGTTTGTTTTTTAAGAAAGACGGTATCAAGTTGGTGGATGACAATATTTATTGAAATCAATTGGTTTTATTATCTATTTTTAATATAAAGATCAAGTGTTCTTCATCTTTGATGGTATCTACTTTTTCAATTGATTGATTAGTTCCTTGTGATAAATCTATTCAATTAGATTGCTTCAATGTGCTATCTTATGTTATTGTGATTGAGATTACTTTTCAGTTTGAAGGATTGGTTGGCAAGATTCAAATTGTCTTATTGGTTTTTTGGAGTAAAATTAAATTCAATTAGACTAACTGCATATTATATTTTGATTACAACTCATATAGATTTCTTTGACGTGATGATCTTGGTTTATTTTTTGGAAATGCCAAACTGGTGAAAAGACATTGTGCTATATGTAATCAGATGATTATCTTATGTTTATTTCAATACAAAGATCAAGTGTTTTTCATCTCTAATGGTATTTATCTTTTTAATTGTTTGATTAGTTCTCTGTGATAAATCTATCCATTTAGATTGTTTGAATGTGATATCCTATGTTATTATAGTTTGGGTTAAATTTCAGTTTGATTATCAGTTTGAAGGATTGGATGTCAAGCTTCATTCTGTCTTATTGGTCTTTCGGAGCAAAGTTAAATTCAGTAAGACTAACTGCAACATTATGTCAGGGGTGAAGGCACTGGTCTACTATTGTTTGAAGATAATTTAATCAGGTGTTTTCAGAGTAATCTCAATTAAGAAATCATACTTATAATAAAGTAACCTTTTATTTAAAGCATTCATTTACAAGCACGTAATTCAAAGTTTTCAGTAATTATTTAATTGAAGTGGCATAAACCTTGGAAACATTCAATTCCAATCAAGAATATTTGACAACAATGGGATTAATACCCATCAAAAGTCTCTTCTCAATCTTCAAAACACCCTTACAAGACAACAACTTAATAGACACCAACCATACTTTGAGGAAGACAAACATGACAATGGTTGCCCTTACCTTGTAATGAAGCCAATCTCTCCGGCCAATCTCTTGATTGTTGGCATTCTACACTCACATGAGAATAGTTGATGTTGTCATTGATGGCAACCAACCAGCAATAGGATTCTATAGGTTCACCGACAACACAGACATCATTCACCGGTATCGGCAGGCACAACAAGTTTATTCATTAGAATCTAGTTTATACTGGAAACGAAGCATATTGGCATCCAGGCCGACATGAGACAAGTTTTGTTTATATGAATTGTATTGTAATATAATTAATTATCTATAAGCCGACATGATGTATTGTAAAGACTCATATATGTATGAGATCTTATAGGTCATTTTTGATATAGCATAGAGAGGCAATTATATATGGGATTATGTAGAAGGTAGCGAAAAGATTTTGTAATAAGGTAGATAGGTTATGTGAGTGAATATCATTCACCAGCAGGTTTTTGGTTAAGGATTCTGACAAAACTTAAACCAGTACTGAATCAAGCATTGCAAATGCTATTTTGAGCAGTATATTGTCTTGGATTTAATTATCCATTTTGTAGTCAGTGAGACTCTTTCATTGAGCGGTGAGCTCTAGGTTGTTGGCCTTCATGCATGTGCAGGCCCCTATTGTAAGTAATATTTATTCATATTGGCCAGTGAGTAAATATTATGGGTCACAAATCCCACCAAGGTTTTTGTTGGCAAATGCACACTCCAATGAGAAATTGTAGGTGATTGAAGGTATTGTCATTGATGGCAACCTCACAATCCTATGGCACCGGCATAGGCACAGGCACCGGCAAAGATGTTTACCGGCACCCCAGCCGACGGGATTTTGTTTTTATATTTTGTATTTAATTATAAAATCTTTTTGTAAAGCCGACAAGGCGAATTGTAATAGGACTCATATAAGTATGAGATCTTGTAAATCATTTGTAAAAATAAAGAAAGGAATGTAATAAGCAGATGCAAATATTAAGGCAAATTTTGGAATAAGGTTTATGGAAGTTGTATGAGCTTAAACTGGTACTGAACCTGGCATAGCAAATGTTGAACCAAAGCAGTACATGATATTGGATTTGCATAATCCATTTTTGTAAGTTAGTGAGACTTCTCTTTTTGTAATTAAGCAATAAGCTTTAGGCAGTTGGCCTTCCTGCATGTGTAGGCCCCTATTGTAAGTAATATTCACTTATTGGCCAGTGAGCAAATATTGTGGGTCACAAATCCCACCGAGGTTTTTCCTACACCGTGTTTCCTCGCCAAAAATATTGTGTTATGGTGTGCTTTCTATGTTGTGTTTATTGTTCTTATTTACTACATTAATTCTTATTTACCTGTACATTGTTTTGAGCATTTAATAAGTTCATAAAATCCATTAACCCGTTAGATACTGATTCACCCCTCCCTCTCAGTATCTTTGGGAATCTAACAATTGGTATCAGAGCTTGGTCCTCTATTTTCAAAACCCTAACAGCTTGAGGAAGATTCTGACACCGGTACAGATGGAAAACTTGAGAAAGCAATTGGAAACAGCTCTTTTAGATTATGACGCAGAAAAGTTGAAAAATATGAAACTTGAAGATGATATGAAGGCTGCACAGGAAATCATTCAAGGACTTCAAGAAAATCTCACTATTGCTAGGAATAAAAGAAGAGAACTTTCTGAGAAGATGTAGAGTAATGATGATGAAAAAGAAACTATTAATGATCTTGTAAGCAAGATGAAGCAGGAAAACATGACCTTGAGGAATGAGATGCAAGATATGACTCTGAGGTTTTGTAAAGACATCGAAGACCAAAAGAAGAATGAAGATGACTTGATTAGGAGAATCAATGATGCTGGAAATGAAAATCTAAGACTCTGTCATGAAAATGATATGTTGAAGACATATAATTCACTTGAAGCATGATAAAATTGAACTCATGAGACAAAAAGATTTCTTAGAAAATGAGTTGGCTACTGCAAATCAACACAAAGAGAAATTCAAGAAAAGTTCAGATGAACTTGATAACATGCTGAAAAATCAGAAACCTAATGGAGATACTAATGGTCTTGGCTTTGAAGTTGGTGAAAGCTTTGGTACTCCAAACAATCATGATCATAGTAAACTGGTAAGACAACCTAATGCCTACAAATTTAGTGGGAAATGCTTTAATTGTAACAAGTATGGTCATAGAGAAAATCAGTGTAGATGTAGAAATTATCAGAACACCAATGCACCCACTGGTCAATGTTCTAAATGCAACAAAGTTGGTCATAATTTAGAAAATTGAAGAATGAATGTAAGATGTTATGTTTGTGGAAGATTTGGACACTTATCTAATCAATGCAAAACACATATCGACATAGGATAAGGAAAAGCTATTCAGAAAAACAATGTGACTTGTTATGCTTGTAACAAGATTGGACATATTACAAAATTTTGTAGAAGTAAGGCATCACTAGCAAATAACAAAGGACCCAGTTTGAAAGGCAAAGAAAAGATTAAAGAGGTAAAACAAGAATTCTCAAAACAATGGATTAGAAAGTCAAATCAAAATGTTAATGAAGCTATTCCTTCACCAGTAGAACAAAGTATCACTCCAGTGGCAGGAGATTCTTCATCTAACTAAAAAGAAACCTTTTGGGGGTATGGAAACAAATTGAAAAACATGCTAATTTACCCTTAGTTGATGGTGAGAAGTTGAATTACTTCTTTACCGACAGATGTGTTAAGTTTCACTTAACCGGCAGGCATTTAATGTGGTAGTTGAAGGAAATGACATTATAAAGTAAGTGTTTTGGCTCTTTTTCATTCACCGAGCATTCAAATTTCTTTAGAGCGTGAAAAATCCTAAGCGAAGGCATCCATAGCGAGAAGTGAAGAAAATCATTCAAGCATTAAAACCTAAAGGCAGATTAAGGTATTTATACAATGGCTTCCTCCTCTGCACCTGAGTTCATTGCAAATCCTACTGTAATTGAAGTTGTTAAGCACCCTATGTTGGCAAATGCACACTCCAATGAGATATTGTAGGTGATTGAAGGTTTTGTCATTGATGGCAACCTTACAATCCTATGACATCGGCAAGACAATTTACCGGCACCGACAAAGACAGACTCTACACCGGCACAGAGACCACCGGCAATAAAAGGAAGCATACCAGCACAGAAGCCGACATGAATTTTGTTTGTAATATATTTTGATAATTATTGTAAAATCATTGTAAGCCGACTTGGCAAGTTGTAAAATGACTCATATATATAAGAGATCATTGTAGAACATTTTGAAATAGAAGAAAGGAAATATATAGACGAAATAAGGCAGACCTATTATGCGAATTATAGGTTCAGGGTTTATGTATGAAGCAGAGCTATAAAACCGGTACTGGATCTAGCATAGTAGATGCTATTTTGAAGCAGTACAAGACATTGGATTTATATAATCCATTTTGTAAGTTAGTGAGACTTCCCTTTTTGTAATTGAGCAGTGAGCTCTAGGCACTTGGCCTTCCTGCATGTGCAGGCCCCTCTTGTAACAGTAATATTCTCTTATTGGCCAATAAGTGAATATTGTGGGTCACAAATCCCACCGAGGTTTTTCCCACACGAGGTTTCCTCATTAAACTACTGTGTTATGGTGTGTTTTTCATGTGGTTGATGTTATCTCTATTTATTGCATTATTTCTTGTTTACCGGTATACAGTATTGATATGCTTTACATGTTTTAAGTTAAGAAAATCATCAAACCGATTAGATACTAATTCACCCCCCCTCTTAGTATCTGTGGGAATTCTAACGCCCTAGACCCGTATTTAAAATTATTCCCAAAATTACAAAGAAAGATGATACCCTAGGAGCATTTTCAAAAATACCCAAAGGAGTTGTATATGCTGAGGATCCTAGAATTTACATACATTGTCATATTGAAGAACTAGGAGCTGAAGAGATAGTGAACATGTATAGAATAGTAATTTGTGATGTTAATGGAAATGTGAAACCAGAACATAAGATAGTTGAAACCCTAGGTTATGTGGAGATTCTTAGTATCCCTGATTTTCCAAAGGAATTTATAAGGATTGTGTTAAGCAGAGTACATGGGGAGTTATTTTGGTTGGATTCCATTCACAAGATAACAAAATAGGTAGTTAGGTCAGTGACAGGCTTACCTTCCACTAGTAGCAGGCCTGATAAAACTAAAAAGGTTCCAAATGACATTGTAATGACCCTAACCGGTGCAACCTATGACAAGAGATCCTTCACAGTCAACGATGTAAAGGATATCAATGTAAAATTCATTAGCATGATTCTTGGATACAAAGCTACACATGCCAACAGATTAAACTTTGTTTCTAGCTTATGTATCAAAAGTGCTTTTGACATGGTAAACAACAATGCAAAGATTGACATATGCGAATGGTTAAAAGATGAGCTAATAGACAATCTGAAGAAAATTAAAGGGGACAAGAAAGGGACATTCAGATTTGGCAACTTACTTGTATGCTTATTTCTATATATCACCAAGGAAGTTCTCAGTATTGGTAGAAAGGATTTTGGATTTGACATACCGATAGGAAAACAACTTCTGGATTTTCTAAACAACAATGGAGATGATAGGGAGAAGAACATAAATGAATATTTTCAGGCACTGAAGGCTAGAATGAAAACCAGGATAAGACTATCTCAATCCATAGTTGATAAATATCAAAAGGAGATATGCTTTGTGATAAATAAAGATGAAATCTAGATGGAGGCAGTGGTCCCAAGGACAGTTTGGGTTACAGAAATGGGATATGAGGCAAATGAGAACATAATAGAAACCTATGCAAAAGCCCTTCTAGAAGCCCCCAAAGAACCAACAGAAAAAGTATTTGGAAATGTGGAAACAATTGAAAGCAAAATTCAATCACAGAAAAGAATAAAGAAAACTGAACAAATAGTTAGAAAAGGAACAAGGCAGGCAAAAGCAATCAAGGAAGACATATTGAATAAAAATGGTATTAAGGAGAGTGACTTAGAAGGATTACAACTGGAAACACATCTTTCACCGGTTGCTACCTCCTCTGACAGTGAAATACCGGCAGAGTTTAAAAGGGTAGAAAGAAAAAGAAAACCCCACTGGTATCCTCTCCTGCACCTAAGAGAAAAAGATAGAAACAACAAGCAGTTAAGCCTCTGGCAAAGAAGATGACTCCAAGAAAGAAGAAATTAAAACAAGTTGTCCCTCCACTTGAAAATCTTCTACATAAAATAACTGAAGATAGTAACTTATCAAACATTAGCAAGTTATATAGCACATTTTCAAATGAAGAAAAAGAAAGCATAGAAAACAGTGTTATCCTACACTTAGATATCTACAAGAAATTTTTGATTGAGGTTGTAGATGATTTACCCAATGACTTGTATAGAAGGTTAGAAGCAAGAAGAGTAGCAATTGTTGAACTAGATAAAAAGATGAAGATAGAAAAACTACTTGTAGTTCACCCACTGAATTCAACAGAAGAGATTGATGAACTAATAAGTGAGGCAAACCGGATAGTATTTTCAACTGGTCACCGGCATGTAGCATTAATGGTTGGCAGAGTTAATGAGATATCAGAAGAAACAACAGACAAATGGGATATCTTCTTTGTAGAGAAGGAAAAGAAAGAAGAGCTTAAATGACCAAAGAGTTTTAAAGTCTATCAAAAAGAAAAGAATAAAGGTAAAGGTAAGGTAGGTGGACCTCGGAGCATAAAGATAACAGATAACTTGCCCCCACCTTCTTCTGATACTCCACCGGCACAAACTGTTGATACACCACTGGTAACATATAATGTTGAGAGTATGGAGATAACACATGAGGACACAAATCATGATTCAGAGGTGTTGTATACAATGAATATTGACACACAGGAAGTCAACATTGTGGTTGATAAGGAAACAATTGAAAAGAGAGATGTGGCAACTGAGTCACCGGCAGAAAACATTACAGTTGAGACAAATGTTGAGGACATAGTTGGCAACATTGAAATTGGGGCAGAGCAATAAAATGAACAGTCAACTGATCCCCTAGTTACTGGAAAGACTGATGTACATACTGAGCAACAGAGAACTGATAGCACTGACAAATATGTTGAGATACCGGTTGTAAACAGTTCAGAGGTAAATAGAGAAAAACTGATAGAATACACAGAGTCACAATCAAAGAAATAGACAGTGGAAAGATCTGAGAAACAGGCAGAGGTACATATAGAGAAATCAGAAGAGAAGAAGGATGAGGTAAAGGTTAATGCAGAGAATGTGCCACCGGCATTAGCTGAGAAACCTAAACCCTTACTAGTAGAAATATAGACTCAAACTGACCTACCAAAGGTCACCACAAGCAAAAAGGTTCCTCACATTGGCAGATTATAGATCATTAAGGCAGTTGGTCAATCATCTGGTTCTTCACTGATAGAATTTCAGCCAACCAATGTAACAGAGGTATTGCTTGATTCAATTAAGAAAATAACTAATTGCAATGCACTTGCATATAAGGCAATTGATGACACCATACCAATTTTGAAGATGATTGCACCCAAGTGTAACATAGAAAACAAAGATTATTTAAGCCAATTAGACACATTGTCTAAGTACATAACCGGCAACCTACTAACAATTGATCAGATCAATGAGGAGACTTTCAGAGAGAAAATAAATAAAGAGAAGGAAAAATTCTTTGAGGAGACAGTAAAGAAGAGTAAGGAACATATTGATACATTATTACCGGCACTAGGAAAGACAATTTTGGACTTCAAGAAATTGTACAGAGATACATGTAAGACCAACATTTTGACAGAGAATATAGATACAGAGATCAGCAAAGCACAGAAGGAAATCAATAATATTGTTGATAATTTAATAGGTTCATCAGACTCCATATCGGTAGTAGAACAGGAAATTATCAGCTATGAAGAGAAAATTGAAAAACTTGAAAAAGATAAGGAGAGATTAAAGTTTAAGGCAAAGGAACTGAAATGCGGACTAGGTCCTAAACTAGATATCCTCATCTCTTTGAGAAAAGAGATTTCTGAGGCTCTTGTTCCAGGACTTAAGACACCGGAAGAGAAAATGCACATACTCACCAGTACAATCCAAAGGACAAAAGCAACACTAAATTATAGTGAGAGGTTCTATAACAGCCTAAATTTTGCATTAGCGGATCTGTATCAGATTGTAACCAACCGATTACAGGGATCCAGATAGGAACTACACTCAATTGACATTGAATGATAGCCTTTATCATTGATGCCAAAGGGAGAGTAGTAGAGGATGAGAAAAATGAGTAAGGAGCACACAATTAATGTATGATAGAAGAGATCATCTGCTAAGGGGGAGCACACAATTTTGGTAAGATAGTTTTGGAGTACACAGTTTTGGTAAGATTTTTTTTTACAACACTTTTGTTGGCTTTTTCTCATGAGTGTTGCCATCAATGCCAAAGGGGGAGATTGTTGGCAAATGCACACTCCAATGAGAAATTGTAGGTGATTGAAGGTATTGTCATTGATGACAACCTTACAATCCTATGGCACCGACAGGCACCAGCACAGGCACAAGCACCAGCACCAGTAGTGGCAAAGATGTTTAACGGCACCCCAGCCGACAGGATTTTGTTTATTATATTTTATATTTAATTGTAAAATATTTTTGTAAAGCCGACAAGGCGAATTGTAATAGGACTCATATAAGTATGAGATCTTGTAAATCATTTATAAAATGAAAGAAAGGAATGTAATAAGCAGATGTGAATATTAAGGCAGATTTTGGAATAAGGTTTATGGAAGTTGTATGAGCTTAAACCGGTACTGAACTTGGCATAGCAGATGTTGAACCAAAGCAGTACATGATATTGGATTTGCATAATCCATTTTAGTAACTCAATGAGACTTCCCTTTTTGTAATTAAGCAGTGAGCTTTAGGAAGTTGGCCTTCCTGCATGTACAGGCCCCTATTGTAAGTAATATTCACTTATTGGCCAGTGAGCGAATATTGTGGGTCACAAATCCCACCGAGTTTTTTCCCACACCGGGTTTCCTCGCCAAAAATATTGTGTTATGGTGTGCTTTCTATGCTGTGTTTACTGTTCTTATTTACTGCATAATTCTTGTTTACCGGTACATTGTTTTGAAATGCAATCCATTTAATAAGTTCATAAAATCCATTAATCGGTTAGATATTGATTCACCCCCCCCCCCCTCTCAGTATCTTTGGGAATCCTAATAGTTTTTCCCTTACCAGGTTTCCTCGCCAAAATATCTTGTGTTATGTCGTACATTTATGTTGTCTCTGTTATTTCTATTTGCTGCATTATTACTTGTTTACTGGTACATTAATTTGGATTGCAAAGTTATAAATAAGTTCAAATATTACACTAACCGATTAGACACTGATTCACCCCCCCCCCCCCCCTCTTAGTGTCTTTGGGACTGTCATTGCATCTAACAATTGGTATCAGAACTTGGTCCTCTATTTGCAAAAGCCTAATAGCTTGAGGAAGATTCTGAAACCGGTACTGATGGAGAGTTTGAGAAAACAACTGGAAGGAGCTCTTGAAAATTTTGATGCAGAAAAATTGAAGAATATCAAACTTGAAGATGATCTGAGGACTACCCAGGAATTCATTAAAGGACTTCAGGAGAACCTGTTTATAGCACAAAACAAGAGGAAAGAACTTCATGAGAAAATGCAGAAACATGATGATGAAAAGGAAACTCTTAGAGATATTGCAGAGAAGTTGAGGCAACAGAATAGTAACATGAGGAATGAAATCCAAGATTTAACCATGAGGCTATGTAAGGACATTGAAGACAGGAAGAAGAATGAAGAATACTTGACTAGGAGACTTAATGATGGAGCAAATCAAAATCTGAGACTTTGTCATGAGAATGACATGCTAAAGACAGATCTGATTCACATGCAACATGATAAAGAGGAGCTTAGGAGACAAATTGGAATTTTGGAAAATGAGTTGATCACTGCAAATGAACACAAACACAAATTCAAGAAAAGTTTAGAAAGACTTGATGACATGCTGAAAAGACAGAAACCTGATGGAGATACAATTGGACTTGGATTTGAACATGGAGAAAGTTTCAGGACTGCAAATAATCAAGATCATAAAAAACCGGTAAGAAAACCTAATGCTTATAAATTTAATGGGAAATGTTTTAATTGCAACAAATTTGGTCATAGAGAAAATCAGTGCAGATTTAGAAATAATAAGAATACAAATTTACTCACCAGTCAATGTTCCAAATGCAATAAAGTTAGTCATAACTCAGAAAATTGCAGAATGAATGTGAAATGCTATGTTCGTGGTAGATTTGGACATTTATCTAATCAATGCAGAACACAAATCGGTCAAGGATATGGAAAGGCTATTCAGAGGAATAATGTAACTTGTTATGCATGTAACAAGATTGGGCATATTGCAAAATTTTGTAGAAGCAAGACTATACTAGCGAACAATAAAGGATCTAATCAAAAAGGAAAGGAAAAAGTAAATGAAATAAAACAAGAATTTTCAAAACAATGGATTAAGAAGAGAGATCAGATTGTTGATGAATCTCTCTCTACACCGGCAGGAGATTCATCTAACTAAGGAATAATCCTTAGAGGGTATGGCAAAAAATTGAAAATCATGCATTCTACCCTCGGTTGATGGTGAGAAGTTATATTTCTTCTTTATCGGCAGATATGTTAAGATTTCACTTAACCGGCAAGCATTTAATGTGGTTGTTGAAGAACTTTTTGGTTATTAAACATTGGAAAACCCTCATTTCAATCCAACAAGCATCCAAGCATTCAAAGAGCACAAAGAGAGAGCAAAGGCATTCTAAGGTGAAGCAACAAAGATTTTTCAGGCATTCAAGGATTTCACAAGTTAAAAGGTATTTTTCGAAATGGCATCTTCATCTTTCGCACCTGAATTTATTGCAAACTCGACTGTGGTAGAAAACATTAAGCGCCCTAGACCCATGTTTAAAATCATCCCTGAGATTGCTAAGCAAGATGATTCCATCGGAGCCTTTTCTAAAATTCCAAAGGGAGTTGCTTTTGTCGAAGACCTGAGGATTTATATTTACAGCAACATAGAAAATTTAGGGTCAGATGACTTGAAGAACATTTACAAAGATGTTATAATAAATGAACAAGGTTTATTCAAGCCAGAGCATAAGATTGTTGAGGATTTAGGATTTGTTGAAATTCTGAATATTCCTGAATTTTTGGATAAGATAGTTTACTGAGCAGAGTTCATGGGGAGTTAATGTGGCTAGACTCTATTTTTAAAATTACTAAGGAAGCAATCAAGGCAGTTACTGGTTTACCCTCAACCGGTACTAGACCCGACAAAAAGAAGAAGATACCAAACAAGGGTGTTATGGACCTAACCGGAGCTACATTTGACAATAGATCTCTTAGGGTTAATGATATCACTGATGCAAATGTGAAATATGTGAGCATGGTATTTGGATACAGAGTTACACATGCAAATAGGTTAAATTATGTTTCTATCTTGTGTATTCATAGTGCATATGAGATGGTTAAGAAAAATGCTAAAATTGATATCTGTGAGTGGCTTAAGGATGAATTGCTAGATAACTTAAAGAAGATTAAGGGTGATAAGAAGGGGACATTCCATTTTGGGAATCTACTTGTGTGTTTAATACTTTACTTCACAAAGGAGATACCCAGCATTGGTCATAAGGACTTTGCATATGACACCCTGGTAGGTAGACAGATCAAGGAAGCTATTACTGGTATTGGTGCTAACAGTGATGACATGGTAAAAGACTACTTCAAAAACTTCCAAACCAAAATGAAGGCTAGAGAAAGGATAAGGCAGAGTATTATGGATAAGTATGACAAGCAAATTTATTTTGTAATTAAAAGAGATGAAACATGGATGGAAGTTATTACTCCTAGAACAATTTGGATAACAGAGATGGGATATAAAGTTGATCTGAATATTCTTGAGGCTTATGCTAAGACACTTATTGATGTGCCTAGGGAACCTTCAGAAGAAATTTTTGGCAATGCTAAGACTATTGAGAGTGTTGTTTCGATGTAGAAGCAGAGAAAAAGAAGAGAAAAATTCATTAGAGATGCATCCAAAATGGCTAAAGAAGTTAAGGAAAATGTGATGAACTTAAGTGGTTTTTTTGCTAATGAATTGGAAGGACTGGAACCGGTAGCTCATATTTCACCGGTTGTCACTTCTTTTGATACAAACAGTGGTAAGGTTGCAGAGTTCAAGAGAGTTGAAAGGAAGAAGAGGAAACCTTCACTTGTACCTTCTCCTTCTCCTAAAAAGGCAAGAACATTAAGGAAGAAGCAACAGACTGTAAGGGAGCCAAAGAAGAAACAACAACCTAAGGCATCAAATACCCTTACATCAGAGGAACTGGTAAATGAAATTACTCACGATGGTAATCTTTTCAATGTGAATAGACTTTATCATTCATTCAAGGATTCTGATAAGGACATAATAGAGGAAAACATCATTTTGCATCTTGACATCATCAAGAAAGTTTTGATTGGGGTCATAGATGATCTGCCTAATGAATTATACATAAGATTAGAGGCTAAAAGAATGTCAATTATGGAATTTGATAATAAGTTAAAGGTAGAAGCATTGTTGGTTGTTCACCTTGCTAATTCCAGAGAAGAGGTTGATGAACTGATTGTCGAAGCCAACTGGTCAGTTTTTATCAGTGGTCACCAGCAGATCACCCTAATAGCAGGGAGAGTGAAAGAGATAGCTAAGGAAACTATAGACAAATGGAACATATTTTTTGTTGAAAAAGAAAAGAAAGAGGAAAGGGAGAGACATAAATTGGATAAGTCTTTTACAAATGTATATCAAAAGGACAAAGGTAAAAACAAAATTGGTAGTGTACCTGTTATAAAGGTCATAGATAACCTTTCTCCACCGGCACAGGACACCCCACCAATAACTTCAGAGATACCGGTACATACAGACAATCAACCGGATAAGGAGGCTGAAGAAATAACACATGATGATACTAATATGGATTCTGAAATTCTCTTTACTATGAATGTAGATACACAAGTTGTTAATATTGTTATAGATAAAGAGACTACAGAGGTTAAGACAACTGATACTATAAACATTGAGATCTCTGAGTCACCGGTTAACACTGTTGACTCTCAGAACATTGAAATACCAGCAAAAACTATGAAGCCTAACACTGAGAAACCGACAGATGCAGAGGCTCATACGCACACCGAGAAACCAACAGAAGAAGAGGTAATAACATAGAGTGAGAAACCGGCAGCAACTGTAAATAAAGAGGAAACAAATGATTGAAACAAGGAAAAAAATGTTAAGGTAATTGGTCAAGTATCTGTGGAAAAGAAAGTTATTACAAAACCGAGCACATCCCCTATAGATTTTAGACCTAAAAATGTGAAAGATGTTCTTTTGGATTCAATTAAGAGGATCATAGAGTGCAACACCTTAGCATACAAGGCCATTGATGATACATTGCCTATTTTGAAAATGATTGCACTGGCATGTAAGTTAGATCATATTGATGGTTCTTTGAGTAAATTGGACGCATTGTCCAAATTTATTTCTTCAAATGTTCTAACCATAGATAAGGTTAATGAAGAAAGCATTAAGGAAAGGGTAAATAAAGAAAAAGGTGAATTCTTTGAGAAAATTATCAAGGACTATACTAAGCATATTGATTCCTTGTTACCGGTACTTAATTCAACAATTTTGGAATACAAAGAATTGTATAAGGAAGCCTGCAAGCCTCACCACCTGACTGAAGACATTGATGAGAAGATTAAGGAAACACAAAAGGAGATAGATAACATAGCGGATAATATGATAGGTTCTTCGGAACTTACCTCATTTTTTGAACACAAAATGGCAGTTTTTGAGGAAAAGATAGAGAAACTGGAGTAAGAAAAAGAAACGATAAGGTTGAAGGCCCAGGAACTGAAAAACAAACTTGGTCCAAAATTGGACAGTCTTATAACTCAGCGGATTGAGCTATCTAAAGAATTAATTCAAGGAGAACGACCACCAGAGCAACAGATGCATTATCTGACCGGCATGATCCAGCAAACAGAAACCATTATTGCTGACAGTAATAAATTCATGCAGAGCTTGAATCTAATATTAGCAAAAATCTTTCAAATTGTAAACAACCAGTTACAGGCTATGAGGTAGAATTTTTGTATTCTTTGATTCTTTTTGACATCCTTTGTCATTGATGTCAAAGGGGGAGTAGTATGGAGAAAAATATATGGAGGAAAATGCACAGAAGAAATCACTTGCTCAGGGGGAGCACACTCCTTTTGAGGATTAGTTTTGGACTTCATTTTTTTTACAACAATTTTTGGATTTTTATCAAGAGTATTGCCATCAATGCCAAAGGGGGAGATTGTTTGAATTCTACACTCACATGAGAATGGTTGATGTTGTCATTGATGACAACCAACCGGCAACAGGATTCTATAGGTTCATTGGCAACACAAACATCATTCACCGGTACCGGCAGGCACAACAAGTTTATTCATCGACATCTAGTTTATACCGGCAATGAAGCATATCGGCATCCAGGCTGACATGAGACAAGTTTTGTTTATATGAATTGTATTGTAAAATAATTAATTATCTATAACCCAACATGATGTATTGTAAAGACTCATATATATATGAGATCTTATAGGTCATTTTTGATATATCATAGAGAGGCAATTATTTATGAGATTATGTAGAAGGTAGTGAAAAGATTTTGTAATAAGGCAGATAGGTAATGTGAGAGAATATCATTCATCGACAAGTTTTTGGTTAAGGTTCCTAATTAAACTTAAACTAATACTGAATCAAGCATTGCAGATGCTATTTTGAGCAGTACATTGTCTTGGATTTAATTATCCATTTTGTGGTCAGTGAGACTTTTTCATTGAGCAGTGAGCTCTAGGCTATTGGCTTTTCTGCATGTGCAAGCCCCTATTGTAAGTAATATTTATTCATATTGGTCAGTGAGTAAATATTGTGGGTCACAAATCCCACCAAGGTTTTTCCCTTACCGATTTTCCTCGCCAAAATATCTTGTGTTATGGTATGTATTTCTATTGTCTCTATTATTTCTATTTGCTGCATTATTACTTGTTTACGAGTACATTAATTTGGGTTGCAAAGTTATAAATAAGTTCAAATATTACACTAACTGATTAGACACTGATTCACCCCCACCCCCCCCTCTCAATTTCTTTGGGATTTTCATTGCATCTAACATTGATATCATTGTTACATACTTATCCTCCAATTTATAGAAATATCCAGCGGTTCAAATGAAAGTTATGATAATTCTTCCAAAACTTGTGTCATATGAACTAGCCAAGAAAATGGTTGAGGATGTATACTGTGAAGATGTAGGACATGATATAGATGATATGGATGAGGAAACACAAGAAATGGCAATTCAACGTGTCAAAAAATATCCCCATGTGTTAAAGGCCCTTGATATTGATGAATATGCTAGAAGTGTGGAACAACGGACATCCAATAAAAAGCAGGAAACTCTTGCTAACATAAAGATTGAATCGGCAATATGAATGTAAACAACAAAAATTAATTTTCTACAATACATGGGTTAAACTCAAATTTAGTTTCTCTTTATATCTCTATGCTATGGAAATGCCCTTCAATTTATTTTTTAAATAGTTTTTGTCTCTATGCCTACAATTTGTTATGTTTTTTTTAATCTGATTTTTTTTTCGATTTTTATTGATGCACATGAACTAGCCAAGAAAATGGCTGAGTATGTATATTGTGAAGATGCAAGACAGGATATAGATGATATGGATGAGGAAACACAAGAAATGGTCGTTGAACATGTCAAAAAATATCCCCGTGTGTTAAAGGCCCTTGAAATTGATGAATATGCTAGAAGTGTGTAACAACGGACATCCAATAAAAAGCAAGAAACTCTTGCTAACATAAAGATTGAATCGGCAATATGAATGTAAACAACAAAAAATAATTTTCTACAGTTCATGGGTTAAACTCTATTTTAGTTTCTCTTTATATCTCTATGCTATGGAAATTCCCTTAAGTTTTTTTTTTTTTAATAGTTTTTGTCTTTATGCCTACAATTGATGAATGCTGAGAGGGGGGGGTGAATTAGTATACCAATTGGTATTGAACTCAAACACTTAAACAGTTTAGTAGTAAACCAGTATAACAGTTTTACTAACAAACTGGTTAAGACAAATGCAAACCAAACAACAAATAAGGCATTCACCCATAGGAGCACAATCACCATAACACAAGAGATTTTGATGTGGAAACCCAAATGGGAAAAACCACGATGAGATGAAACTCACAAGTAACTATCTGCAGAGTAGTAACCAGACCGGTTAAGGTCATACAATGTTCTTCACCAAAACAAATCCTGTTAGGAATCTCAATCTCTGTTAGGAGATAAGTCCGATTAAAGACTACCTTGTGAAAGGATTTCAGATCCATAGTTGTGAACCACCTTGTTAGAGGATTTACAAAGGCTTTGCCAAGCCTTACCCGGTTAAGGGTTTCAGACTTGTCGAAGATGTGAGTAATCAACAAGTGAGTGATCTAAATACTAGCACAATATGCTTGGTTAGATCCTTGATAGCTCATTGTTAATGCATTTCAGCATTAGTTCAGTCTTCAATATTTCCACACTTTGTTTCTTCACACAGACCTAATCTCCTTTTGTGATCGCACATACAAAAATTTCATCAACCACCTAAAACCCTAATGATCACTAAAACCCTAGACATGATGTCCTTATAAAGGAATCTGATTTCATGTCGGTCCAATAAGATTACATTGCAAGTTCCTAGGTTCATTGCATCTAGACACATTTGGTAACATGACACAAAATCACCGCCAAATTGTCGGTGGATGATAACTCATCACAAAAATAATACCAGTTGGTAACTCATCACAGAGTAATACCGGTTCATACATTTACCTATTACTGATTCACATATTTTACCAATTACCAATTTGTCAAAATGAAGACTGGGAAAAATGATAACAACCGCTTTGTTCCTTCGTACCGCTTTGGGATCCTCAAACCACTTGAGTCTTCATACCACTTGGGTCTTCATACCGCTTGAGATCCTCGAACTGCTTGAGATCTTCATACCGCTTTGGGTCTTCATACCGCTTGAGATCGGCAAACACTTTCTGTAAAACACTGATAGTCTAAAGACTATAATACATAATACCAATTGGAACAAATACCGGTTGAGCATAACTCATACATACAAAAAGTGATCTCAAAGCAAGTGTGTGTCCATCAATGACAAACACAACATCATCATCAAAAATGCCAACAATCTCCCCCTTTGGCATTGATGGCAACACTTAGGAAAATTTTGACATCTAAGTGTTTTACAACAAAGATATGCCATAAACAAAATTACTCCCCCTAAGCATATACACTATCCCTTTTGTAGAAAATACAATGTATACTACTCCCTTAAGGAGATAACATGAAAGCATACATAGCATTCACCAAAATTTTAAATACAAAATACTGCTCCCCATTTGCCAACAATGACAAAGTACTGCAGAATAACCCCTGTTTCTCATTATCATTAAAATAATAAGTGTTTATGACAATAATGAGTGAAACTTATCAAAAACTGATTTAAAATCTTGCATGAAGGTCTTCATGGATAAAGACCATGACTCAAGAAATGAGGTAGCCACCTCACTTTCTGTTTGCATCTGGGATACCTGTTCTTCCATGGCATCAATGGTGCTCATCTCTTGAGTGACCGTTAAGGCATCCAGATTGAGATAGCATTTTTGAAGTATTTGCAGTCTTGGTAGTAGAACTAGTTGAAGTTCCTACAAATCTCTGGTCCGGTTGGTGATCTCCAACTCTATTCTGGCGGACTGGAGCTGAAATCGGTGAACAGTTTGCCCATATGTAGTAAAGGAATCATAGGGCATCTTGAAGGTGCTTATAAATGCCTACAAATCAGATTGTAGTTTTTCTTTCTGTGCAAGCACATCATCACAAAATAGATGGGGTTGGCTTATCTTAATGAGCAGTAATTTCCCCTCATCCATAGCATCTCTTATGTCTTTTTGCTCTTTCTGAAGTTCACACCAGAGCTCGTTCAATTTCTTCACTAAGGCAGTGTTTAGTGTTTTTTGATGCTTCTTCTGTGTGTTACTTCAGCAACCTCTTCCAGGATTTGTACCTGGTCCTCCACGACTGTGCATAGAAGTTTTAGCTAGGCCAAAGAGGAATCGGTATTGGGGAGGTTGGTATCGAGAATCAAACTAGTAAGTGTATCCACCATAGTTTGAATAACGTCTTGCTCCTTTTTCCTCCTTAAAGCTTCCAGTCGCTCTTGAGCAAGCTTAATGCTTTCGAGCTTCTCCGATTCATTTACAGATTGGAGTTCAATGGGACTGGTAATGTCAGCTGGTTTGGCTTGACTACCAGTTGCCTATGGTGTCTCCACATGTGTGCTCTTTGTTGCTTCCTTCTTTGCTTTAGCTTTTTGCTTTTCCTCTTCTGCCTTCTTTTGTTCCTCTGCTTCTTTCTTTTTCTTCTCTTCGTCCTTCTTCTTTTCTTCTTCCTTCTGCTTCTCTTCTTCTTTCTACTTCTCCTCTTCCTGTTTCCTCTTCCTATTTCCTTTTCTCTTCTTCTTTTCTCTTCTCCTCCTCTTCCTGTTTCTTTTTCTCCTCTTCCTTTTTCTTCTTCTCCTCCTCTTCTTGTTTCTTTTTCTCCTCTTCCTTTTTCTTCTTCTCCTCTTCTGCTTGTTTCCTCTTCTCTTTCTCTTGATTCTTTTTCTCTTTCTCTTTCTCCGCTTGCACTTTATCAGCCTTTTCTTTGTCCGCTCTCTCTTTATTAGCTTTTTCCTTTGCTACATTCGGAGTGATATTTTCACCATCCAAAGCATCAACATCAATTGTGTCCATCTGTTCAGTGACTGGTTCTCCTTCACTGTCATATACCTCATTCGGTTTTCCAGTTTTCGGTTCTTGCTCAACCTTCTTGTTGGCTTCAGACACTTGGTGCAACCTCAGAGTGGCTTTAGCATGTGAGTGTGTATCTTTTACCACTTCAGGAACTTTCCCTTCCAGTAACAGAAGTCTTCTTCTTCTGATGAAGAAGAGGCCTTTGTACTTATCCATGACTTCATATAGCTCTAAATTTGACACATCAGGAAAATATTGTGCAAAAATTTCCTCTCTTATTTCCTGTTCCTTTTCTATGGCAATGCACCATTTGTTATCTAAAGAATTATATAAAGAATCCAGTGTCACAGATCTAATTTCTGATGGTGACTGGTCATTAACACATAAATATTGAATAACTTCCTATTCAACTTCCTCCTTTTCATTGTCATTAAAATCATCAAAATGATCTATCAAATCACTTAGCACTTTTCTCCTAATATTCTTGATAGTTCTTTGACAATGTGTCAATGGTTTGTAAGAGGAAATGTCTATATCTACCGTTGTTGATGATGTCAGTTAATTGCTGGTTGTCTTTGTCTTCTTCCTCATTTGCCTAGTCTTTTTAGGTTATACCTTCAGTTCTGTATCCTTAGAATCTGGTGAGGTGTTCTTAGTTTTCCGCTTTCTTTCAAAGACCTTGGCAGGTGCAACTTCTTATTTCTTCTTGGTCGATGACCGCTTGGTCACTTTAGGACTTGCTGAAGTAACCGGTGTCAATACCGATGGCACTACCTTTCCTTTCTTTACTGAAGGCTCTTCAATCGGTGTTACCCTCTCCAAGTAGGTGTCAGTTTTCTTCTTCTTTGGATCAAGAGGCGAGGCAAGTAGTGTTAGGGTTTCAAGCAGATCCGAAGCAAATATGAACTAACAATTATATGCAGATTTAGATACAAAAGATAAAGAAATAAAACAGGACATAGATAACATAGAGATTTAACGTGGTTCACCCAGAATGGGTTACTTCCACCATACACAGCCATCTAATCTTTCTTATTATCCAACAAAAATAGTACGTCAACCTTACAATGCCTTAAGCATCTCAGCCACTTATAACATACGTTTTTAGGGTTTTATTACAATGTCGGTTTTCATCAAAAAAAAAGTACCTAAAATTTTTTTCTCGGGGGCTCCTGCCCCCGAACCCCAACAAGGAAATGTGCTGAGTGTACAGTACTTTGCTGATCAGTCACCACATTTCAACAATCTCCCACTTGCAGACTGATCAAGCTCCACACCGAACAATCTCCCACTTGGAGACTGATACTACACGACACCATTGTACATGCAACATTCGCTGGATAAAACACTAGGACTTGACTGGTATAAATTCCACAATTATCAATCAAGAAGACCAACAGAAACTGATGAAGAAATCAACTTCTCCTGTGGAACTACCTTTGTGAACATATCGGCAGGATTCTCACTTGTGTGAATCTTCTCAAGCTGTAACTAACCCTCCTCCAAAACAGTCTAGATGAAGTGGTACCTGAGATAAATGTGCTTTGTCCTTGAATGAAAAGCAGAGTTCTTCACAAGATGAATGGCACTCTGGCTATCAGTATACAATGGGCAATCCTCCTGTGTTTGACCCAATTCCTCCAGAAAACATTGTAATCAAACCATCTCCTTGCTGGCTTCTATAGCAGCAACATACTCAGCTTCAGTGGTTGAAAGTGCAACAACCTTTTGCAACCTAGAAATCCAACTGACTGTAGTTCCCCCTATAGTAAAAACATATCATGTAGTACTCCTCCATGAATCAATATCACCTGCCAGATCAGAGTCAACAAATCCACTCAGAGCAGCATTAGATCCTTTGAAACATAATGTCTTCATAGTGGTTCCTTTCAAATACCGAAGGATCCATTTCACAGCATTCCAATGTTCCATACTCGGATTACTCATAAACCTACTCACAACTCCCACTGCATGTGCAATATCTAGCCTTGTGCATACTATTGCATACATCAGACTGCCAACAGTTGATGAATACGGGATGTTAGATCTTTACCTCTTCCTGTGCCTTTGGGCACATCTCCTTAATCAATTTGAAATGACTAGCCAAAAGTGTACTAACTGCTTTTGCATCCTTCATGTTAAACCTTTTCAACACCTTCTCTATATACTCACTTTGGGACAAATTCAAGGTTCTATTTTTCTTGTCCTGTGTAATCCTCATACCCAGAATTTGCTTAGTTGCACCCAAATCCTTCATAGCAAATGACCTAGCTAATTTCTATTTAAGATCATTTATGTGTTGCATGTTAGACCCAGCAACAAGCATGTCATCAACATAAAGCAACAGGATAATATAACTGCCATTATCCAATCTCTTAAAATATACACAATGATTAGAATGACATCTATGATAACCGTGTTTAGCCATGAAACTATCAAATTTTAAATACCATTGTCGGGGTGCTTACTTTACGCCATACAAACTTTTCTTCAACCTGCACACCAAGTTCTCCTTACCTTTCACCTCATATCCCTGTGGTTGCAACATGTAAATTTCCTCCTCCAAATCTCCATGGAGAAAAGTAGTTTTGACATCTAATTGTTCGAGATGTAAATCATCTGTAGCTACAAGACTATGTACAGTTCTAATTGAAGTCATTTTTACAACTAGAGAAAATATTTCATCATAATCTATACCCTTTTTCTGTGCAAAACCTTTTACCACAAGTCTGGCCTTATATCTTTTCTGACCTCCTTCCTCCTCCTTCAGCCTATAAACCCATTTGTTAGGCAAAGCTCTTTTTTCTGCAGGTAAAGGGACTAAGTCCCAAGTCTTATTTTTCATCAAGGAGTCCATCTCCTTTTTCATTCCTAGCTCCCATTGTTGTTTGGCATCCACCTGCATTGCTTCTTCATATTCTTCGGGTTCACCAAAATCAGTTAATAAAATAGAATACAAAGAAGGAAAAAATCTTTCAGGGGGTCTACTTAACCTTGTAGAACATCTAACACTTGCAAGAGTTTGTGGGACAATCTGTTGTTGCTGAGCATCAGGTACCTGTGGCATTTCATTTTCAGGAATCTCATCCAACACCACATATTCTTGTTTGTCCTGTTCATGCTTCTTTTCCTGCATTTGTTCTTTATACATAACCTTCTCATTGAATATGACATCTCTACTTCTAATTATTTTCTTATTTTCAAAATCCCTTAACCGATAGCCATATTCATCTATCTCATATCCAATGAAGGTACATTTATGAGATTTAGCATCAAGCTTGGTTCTATTTTCTTTATCAACATGGACAAAAGCTTCACAACCAAAGGTTTTCAAAAAAGAATAATTTACCTTTTTATCAGTTCATGCCTCCTCTAGAATACCACCATCCAAAGGGGTTGAAGGTCCTCTATTTATCAAATAGACAGCAGTATGTACAACATCTGCCCAAAAATGTAAGGGCAATCCAGCATGCAGTCTCATGCTCCTCGCGCGTTCCATGATAGTCCTATTCATTCTCTTTGACACACCATTTTCCTATGGAGTTCCTGGAACTGTCTTTTGCTTTCAAATCCCATTTAAGGAGCAGTAATCTTCAAATGCTTTGTTGTAATACTCACCTCCATTATCCGATCTGAGACACTTCAACTTTTTTCCTGTCTCATTCTCAACCAGAGCTTTCCATTTCTTAAAAGTTTCAAAAACATCTGATTTTTGTTTTAGGAAATATACCCATGTTTTTTTGGTTGAGTCATCAATAAAAATAACATAATAACAAGAGCCACCAAGAGATGATACCTGAACCGGTACCCATACATCTGAATGCACAAGCTCTAACTTCTCACTCTTCTTCTCTTTCCCAACCTTGAGAAATCTGACTCTTTTCTGTTTGCCATAAACACAGTTTTCACAGAACTCTAAATCAATCTTCTTTAGTCCTAGCAATAGATTTTTGGAGTGAAGGATTTTCATCCCTTTCTCACTCATGTACCCAAGCCTATGGTGCCACATTATCGAATATGTTCTTGCAACATCTATTGTTGTTGTCCCTGCAGTAACTTTATCCGTAGCAGCTAAGGTAGAGTAAGTGTTACCAATACACAGATATAATGTGCCTACCTTCGCACCTTTAGCTACTACTAATGATCCTTTAGTGACCTTCCAGATACTGTCTGAGAAGGTAACTATGCAACCTTCACTACCTAGTTGCCCTATAGAAATTAAATTTCTTCTTAAATTAGGAACATGTCTTACCTCCTGCAGAAACCAGTCATTTCCATTCTTTAACTTGATCTTTATCTTTCCTTTTCCAACAATTTGACAGGGCTCATCATCACCCAAATATACCTGTCCAAAATCACCTTGAACATAATCTAAAAAATATTTTCTATGGGGTGTAGCATGAAATGAAGCCCCAAAATCTATTACCCAGGAATCATTAGCATTATCCAAACATAAGATTAAAGCATCTTGTAAAGTATTACTTGCAATATTAGCTTCCTTACTATCATTTTCATTTTTGTCTCCTTCTTTGTTTTTTTGAGGCCAACAGTCTTTCTTTAGCTGACCAGGCTTTCCGCAGTACCAGCAATCTTTCTTTCCTCTAGATTGAGAGTGTCCTTTCTTTGACTTCCCTTGTGACTTCTCATTCCAAGGGCCTTTTCCTCTTTCCTTTGATCTTCCTCTGTTCTCTACATTCAAAACACTACTTGATGATGTTGAAATCTCACCTGTGATTTTCCTTCGCATTTCCTCGCTTAGGATAACACCAACAATATCATCAAATACCAAAGTATTTTTACTAGAGACAGAGTTACTTATAGCCATAACCAAGCTATTCCAGCTTTCTGGCAAAGAACATAAAACCAAGAGAGCCCTAACCTCTTCTGCAAAATTAATTTTTACTTAAGACAATTGACTGGTAATTGTATTAAATTTATTTAAGTGCTCCGCAGTAGATCCTCCCTCACTCATTTTCAAATTAAACAAACGCTTCATAAGAAATACCTTAGTCGAAGCTGAGGGTTTCTCATACAACTTAGCCAATGTCGCCATCAAATCTACAGCCATTTTTGCTTATGTTATATTGAATGCTACAGACTATGCAAGGCACAATCGAATGGATCCCAATGCCTTTCTATCTAAAATGTCCCACTTTTGATCTGACATTGTGGTCGCTTTCTTTGCCTTTCCTTCCAACGGCCGCCACAAATCCTTTTGATACAGATAATCCTCCATCTGCATTTTCCATAACCGATAATTCTGGTCGTTAAACTTTTCGACCTTGAATTTGGAATCCTCCATTTGCTCCCACTCAAATCTGAAAGTCCTACCAATTTACAGAAAACCTCGCTTTGATACCAATTGTTAGGGTTTCAAGCAGATCCGAAGCAAATATGAACTAACAATTATATGCTGATTTAAATACAAAAGATAAAGAAATAAAACAGGACACAAATAACATAGAGATTTAACGTGGTTCACCCAGAATGGGTTACGTCCACCATACATAGTCATCCAATCTTTCTTATTATCCAGCAAAAATAGTACATCAACCTTACAATGCCTTAAGCATCCCAGCCGCTTATAACATGCATTTTTAGGGCAAAAACAAAGTTGGCCTTTTTAGGGTTTTATTAAAATGTCAATTTTCATCAAAAAAAAAACCCAAAAAAAATTTCTCGGGGGCTCCCGCCCCCGAACCCCGGTAAGGATATGTGCTGAGTGTACAGTACTTTGCTGATCAGTCACCACATTTCAACAAGTAGGGTAAAGGCATACCCATCAAGCATGTCATACATCACCTCATATCCCATGGGCTCCAATTCTTCCTTTCTAGGCTCAACTGCCTCCATTATACACTCATCTACTATGATGATAAAGCAGATGTCCTCTTCATACTTTTTGACAATATCACCAGATATTCTCATCCTCTGGCTCATCTTGTGTCTGAATTCATCAAAGTATTTGTTCAAGACTTCAAGATAACCAGTTCCTACCGCTTGAAGACTCTCTGATTTGCTTGGTAACCGGTTGGTCAACAGACCATTGTATATCACCGACTCTTGGAAAATAGCCTTGAAAATAGAAAAACAAACCTACTAACAGTTGTCCGAATTTAAATCTTAAGGCATTGTCACATTTGATAGATTTTAGGTTTACCAGAAGTTGCCTTTGCATACAGGTGCATAGATCAAATGATGCATCTTCCATTATCATTTTGTAGGTGGCATTCACCGTTGCTGCAGAGACAGAGTTTATCCTGCTAGCATAGAATGTCTAGAATCCGATCACCATACAAGCATACTTGACCAGATCATCCTTGATGGTATTGACGGTCATTCCCTGTTGGTCGCTCACAGAACCAGTGAGCTTGGTCATTTCGGTCTTGATGACTTTCCTTAGGGTTGGCACCTCACTAGTGTTGCAGAAATCGGTGACGACATGAATAGCTTCAGGCGTTATGTCATGTGTTCTCTCAATATCGCGATGAACTCTACTCAAAATGATGTGAATGTGATCTTCTGTAAACTCTTCAAGAAAATACACCACATTGTGAAGCTTCTTCTTTTCCAGGATGCCATATTCGGGTTTGATCTTCTTATCATCCCCGCAAAACAGACCTAGCTGGGAATGGATTACTAGTGATCCTAGGTCTTCCAGTTTACAATCAATATACCCTGAAATATCACCTTCTACAATAACTCCAACAGGTATCTGGGATAGGGCATTGTATTTTGCCTTTCGTTGGATAAAATCTACTGAATCAACAGGAGCACTTGAACTGGAGTGCGATGCAGAAGCCATGATAAACGGATTAAACAAGAATTTTGATAAATACCTTCAGAAATCCACAATTTAGGGTTTGCAAACTTAGCTTCGCCACACACTACTTTGGTTGTTGGATTACTGCTTTGTGTTCTTCACTTGACTGATTTAAACTATCTCCAGATTCAACTGCAAAGATTTGAAATGTCTCTGAATCATAAAATGAATCGCCTTTGGTTGCTCTGCACTTGAGAATGTCTTTGCTCGCAAATTGATAAGTGAAAATGACTTAAAAATCCCTTTTAAACAAATTCTTCACCTACCATAATAAATGCTCCACCATTAGGTTATAAACCCTAATTTTGCCTTTTACCATTTCCGATCTTTTGCCGATTGACAGGTAACACATACCAGTTAAGGTCTTTTACCGGTGTAAACTGGGGGTTCGAAACATTTCACCGATTTGTTCCCCCTAAGATTTTCTGAAGCTTAGTTTGTCGGTTCAATGATTTCAACACTAGGTGTAGAAACCGGTTCTTCTTGTGACACTTCTTCAGGTTTCTTTTTCCATGTTGTCTTCATATCTGCTTGAACAGTTTCAACATCAATTTTTCCTTCCGGAGTGATCGGTATATCATCTGATATGTTCTTTCTCATTCTGCAGGTTCTAGCAGGGTGACCCGGTTTGTTGCAATGATAGCATACCACTCCAAGTGTTCTCCATGATCCATTGTTCATTCTACCATTCTTCCTCCTGCATGTTGTAGCAGTGTGACCACTACCATGGCAAATCAAAGAGGTTGCTCTTCAACCGATTGCCGCTTGATAGCCACCACCACCTGACTGATGGTCATAGGCATTATACCGGTTTAGATTCCGGTTCACAAAGGATTTAGGAAAAACTCCTTGACTCCTTTGAGGATATCTTCCAGTGTTGTGTATAACAAACCTGCATTCAAATGTTCTATGCCCAAACTTATTGCATGCATAACAGTTACCATTGAATCTATTGGATCTAGGCTTATCGTTTAGAAAGTAGGGAAAATTATTGTAAGCCTTACTTCTACATACATTGGCAGTGTGTCCTTCCTTGAGACAATTAAAGCAAATGGGTTTGACCTTTTTCTTACCTTTATCCTTTGGTGTCGGTTGCTTCTTTGATGCTCCATCTTTTGTTCCAGAGGTCTCACCTTCCTCATAACCAGAAAAACCAAGTTCAGTGGTATTCTTTACCGGTTTTGCTGATTCAAGCTTTTGTTCTAGCTTAATAGTACTCTTATTGAATTTGGCAAGTATTTCCTTTGACTCAGTGAGTTCTTTGGAAATAGCAGTATTGGATTCCTTCAAGGTTGCATTCTCAGAAATAGCCATGTTTAGTTCACCTTGCATTTCTTCTTTTTCCACTTTACTTTCTTGGAGATGAGCGATAAGTGCACTGATTTCTTGCTTCAGCTTGGAGATCTCATGATCTTTTTCTTTACCAGATCTTCAGCTTTCCTCTGGTTCTCAAGCTCTTGACACATTCTAATAGTCAGTCCTTTCAGTTCCCTTCTTAGGTTAGCATTAGATTCATTCAGTTTTTCAACTTCTTCAACTAGGGCTTCCATGTCTGCTTCATCAGAAGAACTATTTTTAGTAAGCTCCATCAGTTTCTTAGCATGCTCTCTTCTCTTTGCTAGAGAGGCTTTATATTTGACTTTGAGTTCATCAAAGGCTTTCTCAGTCTGAGTGAGACAATGAGTAAGCTCCCTCACAGTGTATTCCCCCATATTTCCTTCCAAGTGGTTAAACTTATAGAAAGGTTGGCTCTAATACGAATTGATGAATACTAAGAGGGGGGTGAATTAGTATACCAATTGGTATTGAACTCAAACACTTAAACAGTTTAGCAGTAAACCGGTATAACAGTTTTACTAACAACCCAGTTAAGACAAATGCAAACCAAACAGCAAATAAGACATTCACCCACAGGAGCGCAATCACCATAACACAAGAGATTTTGACGTGGAAACCCAAATGGGAAAAACCACAGTGAGATGAAACTCACAAGTAACTATCTGCAGAATAGTAATCAGACCGGTTAAGGTCATACAATGTTCTTCACCAGAACAGATCCTGTTAGGAATCTCAATCTTTGTTAGGAGATAAGTTCAATTTAAGACTACCTTGTGAGAGGATTTCAGATCCACGGTTGTGAACCACCTTATTAGAGGATTTACAAAGGTTTTTCCAAGCCTTACCCGGTTAAGGGTTTCAGACTTATCGAAGATGTGATTAATCAACAAGTGAGTGATCTAAATACTAGCACAGTATGCTTGGTTAGATCCTTGATAGCTCATTGTTAATGCATTTCAGCATTACTTCAGTCTTTGATATTTCCACACTCTGTTTCTTCACACAGACCTAATCTCCTTCTGTGATCACACATACAAAAATTTCATCAACCACCTAAAACCCTAACGACCACTAAAACCCTAGACATGATGTCCTTATAAAGGAATCTGATTTCATGTCGGTCCAATAGGATTACATTGCAAGTTCCTAGGTTCATTGCATCTAGACCCATTTGGTAACACGACACAAAATCACCGCCAAAGTGTCGGTGGATGATAACTCATCACAAAAGTAATACCGGTTGGTAACTCATCATAGAGTAATACCGGTTCATACATTTACCTATTACCGGTTCACATATTTTACCAATTACCAGTTTGTCAAAATGAAGACTGGGAAAAATGATAACAACCGCTTTGTTCCTTCATACCGCTTTGGGATCCTCGAACCGCTTGAGTCTTCATACTGCTTGGATCTTCATATTGCTTGGGTCTTCATACCGCTTGAGATCCTCAAACCGCTTGAGGTCTTCATACCGCTTTGGGTCTTCATACCGCTTGAGATCGGTAAACACTTTCTGCAAAACATCGATAGTCTAAAGACTATAATACATAATACCAGTTGGAACAAATACCGGTTGATCATAACTCATACATACAAAAAGTGATCTTAGAGCAAGTGTGTATCCATCAATGACAAGCACAACATCATCACCAAAAATACCAACAACAATTTGTTATGTTTTTTTTAAATCTGATTTTTTCCGATTTTTTCCCAATTGTTTCAAAAAAAATCTAATACTTTTGGTTTGCCGATTTTTTCCCCAAATGATTTTTGCTACTATGATATAAAGAGCCATCCTAGGATGAGGAATTTTATCTGCTAACTAGAGAAAATGAAGAGACCCTTTTAGTGGGGAAAATTGTACAACCAACTGCCCATAGAGTCCTAAAAAATCATATAAAAGTTGCTTCCATACAAAGGGCTATTTTGAGGGCTGGAAGGGTTTACAGTCGCAAAGAATTGTCAAACAAGTAATAGTTATAGTAACCAACCAAGTTGGTATTGACATAAACCTAGCAGCATTACATGAATGGATGTTTTCTCCTCTGTAATTTGTAGTTGGCCTTGGACCTAGAAAAGTTGCTTCCATAAAAAAGGGCTATTTTGAGGGTTGGAAGGGTTTACAGTCACAGAGAATTGTCCACCCCTCTAGAAGCCATGAAGTTACTTGTCTTTATAACTGGCAGCTGCAAAATGGAGAGGTCGAGGAGGTTGAGGATCCATATATTTCCAAAGCGGATACCACTAAACAAAGTGAACAAGAGAATACAAGGAAAGAAAAGGAACTTGCAAAAAAATCTTGATGGCAAGAATGAAAGGACCAACCTCTTGTATAGTTGTTGTCGAGCATCTATCTACAGCAATTGTGCCCTAATAATTACCCTAATTTTAAGTTTTATTATTAATGTATTTAAGCTTATTCTGTGGACGTTTTAGGGGTATGTGACCCAAGGAATTGAGGCTTAACGTTAGAAACAGCCAAGGGGAGGAGCAACATGTTCAATTATGGACTTCAATTTGGGATTCTCGTTACACAAGATCAAATTATAATTGAATCAAGACCTAAATATTTTGATGACAGAAAGATAGTGAATCATAACTGGGGCGATTGGTATGTCCAACGACTTGTATTTATAACTGGGAGCCGCAAAATGGAGAGGTTAAGGAGGTTGAGGATCCATATTTTGCCAAATTTGATACCATTAAACAAAGTGAACAAGACAATGCAAGGAAAACAAAGGAACTTGCAAAAAAATCTTGATGACAAGAACAAAAGGACCAACCTCTTGTACAGTACACAACATGAAGTGCAGGAGGTAAGAGGTAGTAACAATAATGGTGATGATCGTTGTGGATCAATGGCACCGCCGTCTTCTGCTGCAATTTTCTTCAATTTGAATTTGGTAAGTAAAAGTAGAGTGAATTCCCTGCGGTTTACGGTTTCTAGCTCCAATGGGTTGCTTCCCATGCGCAATGAATTTGCAAGGAAGAGGTTCCACGTTCGATTCTCAACAGGGACTCATGAGATAGAGAAAGAGAAGATTGTGAATGAGAAAAGGTCGCTTGTCGTTGCCACAGGCGAATTCTTCATTAGCATATATCTGCAGTAATTGTGTTTGCTTCCTCCCAATTTTCGCACCCTGATGAGCCTACATATAATGATGGCGTGTAGTTACTTATTTTTTAAAATACCACGTGTTCGTCGAAATTCTGACGTGAAATACAAAATCTGCACTATCAGAAAAAGTCAACCCGATGGTAACACAACTAGAAGCGTGTCATCGGGATATAATACACCAGAGAAGTCCATCGGCATAACGCACACTAGCAGCAAAGAAGAGATCATGTATTGTCGATAGTTGATGATGCTATTAGTAAGACTTTTCCCTATGGACACTAACAAAAGTAAAAAGCATCGACAAAGGTTAAGATGATATAGGGTCAAAGATTATGCGGAGGAGACATAACGTATCGGGAGGAGCTACGCCAAGGGAAAAGACATCGGGGAAATCATGCCCATCACCTGAACACATTTTAAGCTATCCCGATGGCTGATGAGACTAGCGGGATAACTCACACCGATCAACAGGAAGAGAGGTCATCGGCTTATGTTATCCTAATGAGTAAGAAGACATCCAGAGGCTATGAGAATCATCGGACCAACATATGCCGATCAACAGGTAAAATCTGTGTTCATCAGAATGTTGAGGTAAAATTTCAAGACATCGGTTTTTAGTCAGAATTCCAACGTGAAATTTTACCATGTCAAAATTCCGACGAACACGGGGCAATTTTTGAAAAAAAACAAATCAATCCGACAAAGCAAAAGAAATACCATAGATCATCAGAATTTGAGGCCAAATGTATTAGTGAGTTGATGATAGGCATATCATGTTTACAGTTGACATTATGGTTTTCATATGGATGAGGATATTCATGGCCTCATATTTCATGATATATATGCACTTACTTTATGTGTGAGGTTCATATTTTCTTATAGCGATTTAATGGTATTTTACTATGTACTAACCTCCCTTCATGGTTGTAACTGATATGATGTCTATGATGGTGCTCAGTCATTGTAACTATCTTCTACTGCGTTTGTGATAGGAATGATGTCATACCACTCATTCATGAGCATGATATGACATTCTGATTCCCTCTCACTTGTCTTCTCATTTGTGATATATGCTATTGTATATGTTGTTGTACATGTATTGGTGGTGACAGGTCTGTAGGTACTAGACATCGACTCCACCTGGCTTCATAGGTCTGAGCATGTCTTCATCCCAATGGCAAGTTGATCGAAGGTGACATGAAATCCCATTCAACACTCTAGGTTTAGTTTGGTATCATGTCAATCTTAGTTTTGTGGTTAGAGTTTTCTCATGGTATTTTATGTTGCTTGGTGTCGGTTTGTTGTGGAGATGTGATTATTGGTTAATTAATTATTAATTAATTAATTGGCTCATATAGTTTATACTAATAAATTAAATTAATAGTTGATATTAATATTTATTATTGATGTGAGATTATTATTAGAGATTTATATTTAATTAATGATTTTATATTATTCATTATTGATTATTTATTATTTATTCATATAGTTGTGGCTTTAGTATTATTTGGGTTCTATGGTTTATTTATTTAATTGGGCCTTTATATTTTATTGTTTCTTGGTTTATTTTTTTAATTGATTGTTTATATTATGTTAATCCTTTTACCCATTTGGGTTATTTAATTAATTATTTATTCTACTTACCCTATTTTACTATTGGTTGAGAATATTGAGGTAAGTTAATTAAGTATTATTTTATATCCTTACATTAATTTTTGGAAGGGGTTTGTATGAAATATTATACTTTTTTATTTCTTTCCTTTGGGATGACATTATTCTATAGTTTTGAATGATATATATTTATTGAGATTGTTGTGAGTTTGTCGGGGTGGGCTTCTGAGGAATTTTTTGTGCTTAAGGATTTGGTTGCTTGGAGTTGTCGGCAATTGACACTCATCTGGTGGATATCGATGCTTGATTATTGGTTTAAGGGTTGTCATTGATGGAAACTCTTCATGAAATTTTATCCGGTAGCTATAGATCTTGATAACTAGAAGTGGATGTGAACCGATTAATCGATAATTCAAGTTGACCAGAGCATCTTTTGGTCTGGAAGCTTTCCAGTGATTGCGGTGTTATGAATCATGCATGGGATGATAGGGCCGACATAGAGACATCATTTTACCATCTTTTTGGTGATCCGCTTCTGTTTTTGGTGATCCGTCAAGTTGACTCATGATTACATGTTACACTATAGGCCGACTTGATAATTGTCTATTTTGTGATTGCGGATATATAAGATAGATGCAAAATATCTTTTTGTAGGATGGTATGAAGTAATATGAGCGAGTAGTGATCGAGAATCCCTTTTGGCACAGTTTCACATGCGCATTCTTGATCTAGTAGTTGACTAAGATAGAAAATAGAGTAGTGTTGCAAAAGACATAAAGTCAGAGTTTTTGGCACTTAACCAGAACTCATCTAGACATTGTTAAGAGCCATTTTGGAGTTCATTCATTGTAGATGATTTGTAAGGTAGTGATCCTTCTGAGGTTGTAGCCCTTATTGTAATTGAGTTGTAAGCTCTAGGCAGTGTGCCTAAATGCAAAGTGCATTCCCCTTTGTAATATTGTTTTACTACTGGCCATAGTGGAATAATATTGTGGGTTCAAATCCCACCATGGTTTTTCCAATTTTGGTTTCCACGTAAAAATCCTGTTGTTATGCTTTGTGGTTGATTGTTTAGTATTTTTGCATTTCAGTTCCATGCTTATGCTTCTGGTGGTTTAAGGATAAGTTAGAAAATTTAATAGCCGGTAGAACACCGATTCACCCCCCCCCCCCCCCTCTTAGTGTTCCTTGATTCCAACAATTGGTATCAGAGCCTAGTTCATCTGAGGAAGCATAACCGCTTGAGTAAGGTCTGGGAGATTGAATCTATGGATTTCGGTTTTTCAGAGACAACTTTGTGTGGCACTTGAGGATCTAGATGCAGTAATAAATGAGATCAGTTCCTTGAAGAGAAACCTGAATGCTGCTGAAGACTTCATTAATGATTTACAGGATCAGGTCAACACCTCAAGAGATAAGAGGAAAGAATTAATGGACAAGATGAAGGAGGAAGAAGATCAAAACATGGAAAATCAGGACAAAGCTGATGAATGTGACAAACTTACAAGAGAGAATGTTGTATTGAAGAATGAGATGCAATCCATTGTGATGAATTTAACCAAGGAGAGTGAAGATCGGAAGAAGAATGAACAGAATTTGACTCAATCATTGAAGGATAGAGAAAATGAATGCTTTAGGCTTACCTGTGAGAATGATCAATTGAAGCTTGAGTTAACACAATCAAGGAATAATGGTCAAGAACTTGAAAGACAGATTGTTGCCCTAAGAGATGAACTTGCTACTGCAAATGAATGCAAAGACGAATTCCATGCTAGCTCAGTAAGGCTTGATGAGATGCTCGAAAGCCAGAGACATGGAAAGGACAAACGAGGACTTGAATTTGAGAAAGGAGAACCTTCCAGATCTGGACAGAGTAATGCAAAACCTAATCATAACAAGAACAAGAATCCTTCGATAAGACAGCCTAATGCCTATAAATTCAATGGTATATGTTTTACTTGCAATAAATTTGGTCATATGGCAAATCAATGCAGAAGTAGGATGAACAATGGAATGAATAATGTGAACAATGGTCCTACCTTTACCGGTCAATGTTTCATATGTAATAATTTTGGTCACAAGTCAAATATGTGCAAAGCAGCAATGAGTAATTTTCAAAATAAGAGATGTTATGCTTGTGAGGTGTTTAGGCATATATCTAACCAGTGTAGGATGAGACCAAATTAGATGAACTTCAAACCTATGCAGAGAAATGTTGTTTGTTATGCATGCAACAAACCTAGTCACATTGCAAAATTTTGCAGAAGCTTAATGTGAACAAGAGTGCTCTGGTAGACAAGAACAAAACTTATAATAAAGGCAAGGCAAAGGTAGAGGAGATCAGAGATAAGAATGAGAAGATGTGGGTCAAAAAATATGAATCCAAGGTGGAAAATGGATCTGCACCTGAATCCGGTGCGGGATCTTCATATGGTAACTAAGGCATTTGTACTTAGGGGGTGGCATCTTCATGCAAAATCTTGCAGAACCCCCTTGGAGAGATCTATGATCAATCATGGTAGATTGCAGATGCTTGGAGATGATTATCTGAAACTCTAGATCATCTAGTGAGTTGATTAATGCTGGACAGGGCATCTGGTTGAACCTTATTAGCGCATTTATGTCAACTTGAAATTAGGGTTTGCGAGGATAAAAAGGGCAAATGTGAATCACTTCTCACATTGTGAGCAAAGAGTTGAAGCAGAAGAGCTAGGCGAACCAGTTTTCAAGGAGATCAAATCCTTGAGGTGATATGATACAAGCTATTGTTAATTCGTCAAGAACAAGAAGTATTTGCAGAAGCTTATTTTTGTTAGGATAACCGGTGGACAACTGAGAGGGGGGGTGAATCGGTTGTAATTAGGTTATACAAATTTAAGACCACAAAACCTTTTACTGGAATGCATAAACCAAATACCAGAATAGCAAATATAACAATTAAGCATAAACATAAATCACAGAATAATTACCAACCATCCATAACACATAACACCATGATTTGTACGTGGAAAACTCGGTAAAGAGAAAAACCATGATGGGAAGCCTACCCACAGTCAGATAATACTTTTGTAGAAAGTATGTGATTACAATAAGAGGGGCCTACACATGCAGGAAAGCCGACAGCCTAGAGCACACTGCTCATCACAAAAGGAGCCTCATTTACAAAATAAATACAGACTATAATCCAGAAAGATGAATGAACTGCAAGAATAGCATCTCTTATTCTTAAGTACAGTTATAGTTAAGCTCAATACCAGAGGTCTTAAACCTCTTTTACAATACCAATTCGATCACCTATGATCTACCAAAACCTCTACATATGATTACAACTTTATTCATGCACAGATAATCCCATAACCTTTTCCTACCACATATATATGATCTACAAATAGATCTTACATTATATTTATACCAACCTGGGACCTAAACAATTAGGTTGTCCACCTAAAAGATAATACAATAGATCCGTTACATAATCCCACAAACCAATGATAAACCAAGTCGGCCTAAGACTGAAACAACATAAACCAAAAAATAAATCCAACCGGTGACGCATCAGGAGCATCAACCAACACGTTACATAAATTGGTCCATAACCTAATAGAATAACCACCCGACCTAAAATAGGTCGCCATAAGCCAAATGAAACACCACAAATAATTGGAACATAAACATGATAACCATCAGCATCTTGATAACCTTCTAGAAGCCACAACAACACCACTTATCAGATTCATCAAAAGATCTTCAACAAAGCGTTGTCGGTAAAAACCTTATCGGTAACCAAAAGGCTTACTAGAACATATGATAGCATCCACATCACCAAATCCCGAACCAAATAAATGTGATACACATCAGGAATACATGAATAATCGATCCAAACCAATTCCAAAAGCCAGACCAAAACTGGAGACAAATATCCAGATCAACATCAAAGACCAACCACTCTACCGGAAGCCGGTAGACAAAAAAACAGGTAGTGTTGACATCAATGACAAACATCAATGCAACACATAATCAATTCCTCCAAATTGCCAACAATCTCCCCCTTTGACATTGATGGCAACACTATATGTGAAAAACATCCAAGTGCCAAACAAGTCTCCCCCAATGGAAGACATCCAACAATCTCCCAAAATGATATGACAATGAAGTTCTGAACCAAAAGACCAAACTCCCCTTGTGAATGATATCCCTATTATGCTCTATTTTTCACATAAATATCTCTCCCCCTTTGACATCAATGCCAGATTTCTGACATAATCATAAAACCTTTGAACCACACAGTTGACTACTCCCCCTGAGTAGTAGCACCAACACATCAATCCGAAATGAATGATAGCACTGATAATGCATGTCGGACTGATGCCAATTAGCATCACTCAAGTCTCTACCGGAGGGGAAGAAACTCCTAATCTATCTCTGAAGTACTCAAATGATTCCTTAGACAAAGGTTTAGTGAAGATATATGCAATCTATTCTTTAGCGTTCACATAAACCAGTCTAACTTCATTTGCTTCCACCTTCTCCTTCAAAAAATTATACTTGATAGAAATATGCTGAGTCTTAGAATGAAATGTTGGATTCTTTGATATGTCAATAGCAACAGAGTTATCATAGTGAAAAACTACCGGTTCATTACAATCCACCCTTATATCCTTCAACATTTGCTTCATCCATAGAACTTGTGTATAGTTAGTAGCAGCAACAACATACTCAACTTCAACAGTAGATAAAAAAGTACATGATTGTTTCTTGTTGATCAATGAAACAAGTTTCTTTCCAAGAAAGAAAGATCCACCAAATGTGCTCTTCTAGTCATCAAAATCTCCAACCCAGACAACATCTGTATATGCACATAGTGTAAAGTCATCATTTTTAGGATACCACAAACCATACTCAGTTGTTCCTTGCAAATACCTTAAAATCCTTTTCACCGCACTTTCATGATTCTCTCTAGGATCACTCTGATATCTTGATACAATACAAACTGCATTCATTATATCTGGTCTAGTCTGAATCAGATATAACAAACCTCCAATCATATATTTATACCTTGTAGGATTTATCAGAGCTGATGCATCATTCTTTGTCAATTTGTCACTTGTAACCATAGGGGTACCAACCGATTTGGAATTTTCCAAACCAAATTTCTTCAACAACTCTCTAGCATACTTAGTTTGATAGATGAATATACCTTTATCATTCTGAGTAATCTACAAACCTAAGAAAATTTTCATCTCCCCAATCATAGACGTCTCAAATTCATTCTTCATATTTTTAGAGAATTCCATACATAACTTATCCTCACCTCCAAAAATGATATCATCAACAAAGACTTTAACAATCAATATGTCATCATCAGTAATCTTATAATATAATTTATTGTTGTCATTACCTTTTGTGAAACCAATCTTCAAAAGATATTTGTCCAATCTAGCATACCAAGCTCTAGGGGCTTGTTTCAATCCATATAAAGCTTTCCTTAACTTTCAAACCATGTTTTTGTCATCTGAAAGTAAAAATCCATTAGGTTGCTCAATTTAAACTTCCTCTTCAAGATCTCCATTCAAAAATGCACACTTAGCATCCATCTAATAAACCTTGTATATCTTATGGGCAGCATAAGCAAGAAATAATCTCACAGCTTCAATCCTAGCTACTGGAGCAAAAGTCTCATCATAATCAATTCCTTCCTTCTGAGAATATCCTTTACATACCAATCTAGCCTTTTTCCTCACAACTTGTCCATCCTCATTCAATTTCTTCCTAAAAACCCATTTAGTTCCAATAACATTCTTATTTTTTAGGTCGGGGAACTAAAGTCCATGTGTTGTTCTTCTCGATCTGATCTAATTCCTCTTCCATAGTTCTCATCCAACATTCATCTTTACAAGCTTCAATAACTAATGCCGGTTCAACTTGAGAAATTAAACATACCTCATCGTTTGCCAACCTTCTTCTTGTCATTACTCATGTGTTCTTGTCTCCAATGATCTGATCTTCTAAATGATTTAACCTTACATACCTACGAGTCTTCTGACTTTCTGTTCCTTTGCTCTGATCTTCAATTACTGTTGAATTTTTTGATATTATCGGGGTAACTGGTTTAACATTTTGTTCTAGTATAGGTGCTACCAATTCAATTATGATCATCTCTACTTTTGGTTCTCTCTCATAAGTTCTAATTTGACCTTTGTACAACTCATCCACCTTGACATTAACACTTTCCATAATTATCTACAATATTTTATTATAACATCTATATGCTTTGCTTTCATTAGAATAACCAAGAAATATCCGTTCATCACATTTAGGATCAAATTTTCCAATGGAATCATCTCTTTTGATATAGCATTTACTACCAAAGATTTTGAAATACTTAACTGTAGGTGTATGACCAAACCATAACTCATAAGGTGTCTTACCGGTGTCCCCTTTGATATGAACTCTATTAAATGGGTATACAGTCGTGCTCACAGCTTCTCTCCAATAGATATGAGGCAAATTAGCCTCCATCATCATAGTTCTCGTCGCATCCAAGATAGTTTTGTTCTTTCTTTCCACAACACCATTTTGCCGAGGTGTCCAAGGAGCACACAACTGTCTCCTTATCCCATAATTCTCACAATAGCTGTTAAATTCCCCGGATGTGAATTTACCACCCTGATCTGACCTTAATCATTTAATCTTCAACCTTGTCTCTGTCTCAACCTTATCTTTAAAGATCTTAAAATTTTCAAAATCTTTAGATTCCTCCCTTAGAAAAGTAACCCACATCATTCTAGAATAGTCATCAATGATTAGCAAGAAATATCTATCACCCTGAAAACTCTTTATTCTAGCAGGACCACACAAATTAGTATGAATAAGATCAAGACCATCATTAGATTTTTCTTGTATACTCTTAAAAGAAGTTTTGACTTCCTTTCCCATTTGACATTCCTTAAATACCAAATTATAGGGCTTCACAATCTTAGGTATATCTCTAATAACCTTAGTTGAACTGATCTTTACAATGTAATCAAAATTCACATGACACAACCTCTTATGCCATAACCAACTCTCATCAATTGTGCAATCAAACATGTCTTCTCACCGAAGTTCAAATGAAAGATGTTACCTTTAGTATATGTATTGATCGCAATCTCCAATCCGGATCTGTTAATGATTTTACATTTTCCATCCTTGAACTGTAATTGAAATTGATAACTCAATGATGAACGGATAGTACCAAACCAGTATTGAGAGGGGGGGGGGTGAATCAGTACAGACAAAAACACAATCCTAAAACCGGTTTGTTAGCAAACACTATGCATAAGCAGACAGACAATAACTTCAGTCTTAAATAGAGTACAATCGACAAAGCCCAGAATAACTGAGATAAGCATAAACCGGTTGACACTTATCTTCTCATACAATCTAATACTTCATTTCCATTTCACCCTAGTGCATGAACAGGTAATCTATCATCAAAAGATATATAAACAACTAGATCAACATGATTTACGTTCAGACACAAATTACTCAAACCATCACATGAATAACACCACACATGACACACAGATTTTTCACGTGGAACCCCAACTTGGAAAAACCACGATGGGGATGAATACCCATAAGCTATTTTTGAACTCTTTAGAAGTCCACTCTGTTAGGAGCCTTGTCCGGTTAAAGACTGATACAACAGGTTTTGTTACGAACCAATCCTGTTAGGGATCACCCGGTTAAGGGATGGCTAGAATACTTAGTTAAGGGTTAAACCCTGTTAAAGGTTGCCTTGTTGGAGGATTTCAAGAACTCAATGGTTTTGAGTCACCCTGTTAAAGGATTTACAGTAAGTCGGTTAAAGCTACCCTGTTAAGGGATTTCCCAACTGTTGAAGTGGTTAGAGATCAACAGGTATTACAATGATCTGGTAATAGCACTCAATGCTAATGTAGATCCGCTTTAGCTCCTCTTCACCTTCTGCACTTACACTCTACAGGTATCACTTTTCTCTTCTGGTCTGGCAAGAATCACGTATCCCTTCACTTGGATACACACACACAACTTTTGCCAACAACCACAGAAAGAAACACAACATCGACCTTATAGGAAACAGATAGGTCGGTAGCATAAACCCTAAACCCTAAACTTGTTAGGTTAAGCAATTCAAATGGTTCAATCCTGACCGTTAAGCACATTGCATTAAATGCAACAGTCTTGAACCAATCTCAAGACATTCTCCATCATTCGTTTTCCATTGATTTCATGGCAGCTGATAACCATCACGTGTTATCACTGTTTACAGACTTCGCAAATTCCTGAGGTAGATAGGAACAATCTCCTTCATGCAGGATCCTTCACGCGCACAAGGCTAACATGGCAACACGATCTGTTCTTCGTTACAATGCTAACTCATCACACAAAGTCACCGATTGAGTCACACGGGCTTGAGGCACTTCAACCAGAAACCTTGAAGTTGAGACTACCAATCGGTAGTCATACCAAGATTCCATGTGTCGGTTCCCATAACCACATGTCAGTTCACCTTAAACAAACACACCACTTCACTTTGGCACAAATGCTGGTTCACAGTGTTATACCGGTTCTCACATACACCGGTTCTTGGTAACATACCGATTCTCACATATACCGGTTCTCTCCTCTTCAACATATTGACATCAATGACAACATACAATGTCATCATGCCCTCATACCGGTTCACATAATGCCAACAAAAATCCCTTATCCAACAAATTTCCTACACTCAAAAGATTATGCCTTAAACTTTCAACATAATAAACATTATCAGTGTTATGCTTACCATCTAATGATATAGTTCCTCTTCCTCTGATCATACATGCTTTGTCATCTCCAAATTGAACCAATCCACCATCAAATTATAGCAAAGATAAAAACTAACTTTTATCTTCAGTCATATGATGTGAACATCCACTTGTTGGCATTGTGCTGTCATTGATGTCAACCGATATGGGATAGCAACCGGTATGGGAGATTGATGAGTAATGTTGTCAATGATGCATACCAGAAACAGTGTCTTTGATGTCAACCAACATAGCAAGTCATCGGTAAGGAAGAGAATGTCATCTTGCATGATGTTCAGTGGAGTCGCCGGTACACAAGCTAGTATTGACTTGTGTTGAAGACATAAGGAATAGAGACCGATATAGTATAACCACTAGTGATGTGACATGTTGATGGTTGAAGAAGGCATAGTGATGCAAATAGGTAATGTATGAATCTGGTATGAAAACATGGCATCAGAATTGATGAAGAGGCAAAATGATGACATCTGTAAGAGAGCAAGATGTTGCGATGTTGATTGTGATGAAGAGATGAAATGTTACAAAAATCACATCAACACTAGAGGGGAAGTATGTGCAGGCCACCAATATGTTGTTGGATGTCAATCTGCAGGGCTCCCACCAGTAAGTGGAGCTTATCTCCTATTATGCATGGAATGCATCATAGTCCTCTGAGATAAGACAGAAGAGTAGAAGGTAGGTGATTGAAGGCTCACACCAGATCACCTGGTGAAACACTAGGTTTCCTTAGGTGCATGAGATCAAAGATATGCACCGGATCAGTCGGGCAAACAAATGGATTTTGTTGAAGGTTGATGACATGGTGTCATCAAGATGGTTACCGATAAGTATGTCCACCGGTAATGCTGAAAAGGTGCAAAAGTGGAAGGCTCCCATCTGTTGAATATGTGCATGAGGTAGATTGGTAAGTGTACTAACCAGTCTAGGTGTTCCACCAAAAGAGAAGCAAAGTGCAAGGTTGAAGACAGGTCGATTAGGGTATAATCGGTAGGGTTTGTGAACCACTAGATGAACCCAGTTGTGCGCTATTGGTCCGTGACCAAGTTGGACCAACATAGTGAGCCGAGGTGGTTGTTGACAAAGGTGCCATGTGAAGGTGAAGTGGCATGATTGGACAGGTTGGTGTGGTGTATCAGTGAGGTTGTTGGCTTGGTCCAACATTTAAAGACAACTACAAAGCTCAAGGAAGCGTGGAAGAGGATTGCGGCTTGAGATCAAGGAAACAATAGAGATCCAGTACAAATTGATCTTGTAAATCGAAGTGGGTGAAGGAAACCGCATCACGCATGTGATTGACCAGACACAAGGCCAAAAATCATGCTACATATGGCTAAAGATAGAAGACGTGCATTGAAAGGTAAAGAGTATGGCGATGTTGATTGATGAGATGTAATTCATCAATCAAGGACATGAATTTTGATTGGATATAATATGTCACAATGATCGGAGATCAGATTGGATGCAAATTTAGTGCATGGTGTAAACCCTAGCGTGTCAATTTTTGAACTCAAGTTTAGGCGGGAAAGTCTGGCTATAAGGATGTGAACAAAAGATGTAAATGGTGCTGCTACATGAGAGAGTGAGGCTAGTGAAGAAAGCCAATCAGTCAAGTGCTCAACGTCAATCAGAGAAGACACTGAGTGTGTGAGAGAGAACCAGTCTGAAGAGTTCAACCGGTAGCCTGTCATTAAGTCTGATAGTGGAGTACACCAATGGTGGCTAAACCGACAAAGAAGAGCCACAAAATATTGCATAGAAGATTGCATTGAAGAACCGATAAGCTGAGAACCAGCAGTAATCAGATAATAGACATCTGACTGAGTGAAGAAGACCGATGGTGGCTAGCAGCAATGTGATAGAGAAAAAAGAGAACCGGCAGAGAGCAAGAAGGGGTTGAACCAATGAGATTGCAGCAGAGGGTGAGTTAAAGTGGGAGATAAGGTTGAAGTAGTGAGAAGGTGAGCAGAGAACCGATAGAGAATTGGATAGAGGAGAACCAGTGGAGAGATTTGCATGAGAGTTACAAAGTTCTTTTGTAACAGGGATATTACTTTTATTCAAAATATGATTTTGTAATCACTGAGTTGGAGCTCGGTGCAGGGGTTGGTGCTCCTTGGGTTGATGCCCAAAAATAAGGGGTTTGTGCCCTAAAGAAGGAGTGGTACTCCTTGGGTTGGTGCCCTAAATATTGTAACCAAGGTTTCATTGTGAGGTTGAATTGGAGCAATAGACTCCAACAGTATTTCTCACCGATATTTTTCCATCTTGGGGTTTTCCTCGTGCATCTGATGTTATGTGATATCCCTTTTATGTGTGGTTGCATTTGTGTTATTCTCCCATCTAACTGGTATGTCTATTTTATGTTAGATCAGTTAATAGATATACACACATAAGATAGAAAAGGGTTAAGTTTGGAAATAACTTATTCAAACCCCCCCTCTCAGTGGCATCTTGTGTTTAACAATTGGTATCAGAGCATAGGTTCCTGGTTGATAAGATTTCTCCAGCTTGGGTAGATTCTGGTATTTCAACACAATGGTTTGTTTTCTGTCAATCTCTACTCCAGTTCTTGATGGTTCAAATTATTATTTTTGGAGTTGTAGGATGGAAGTCTACCTATCCTCCTTAGGGTTTGATATGTGGATGTCGAATGGCTTCTCTAGTTAAGTCAATCCTCCCACCGATTCAGAAGCAGAAAGAAGATATCGGTGCAATGATGTAGCAATGAAGGCTATATTTTGTGGGCTCACAGATGATATTTCCTCACATGTGGATAGATGCAAATTGGCAAAGAGTTTATGGGACAAATTGAAGAAGCTCTATGGAAATGAGCCTAGCACTGTTGAACTGGTTTGTGGAAGCAAGAAGGAAAATGTAACACATGAGTCTGCAGATGAAGGTAGATGAGTATGCAACAGCAGAATTGATGAAGAGGAAACTCACCTCTTCATGGCTCAAGAAACAGAAGATAAGAGGTACACATTTGAGAATGATCATGCAGATCATTCCTACCAGAAAGATGTGTTTGGTAGTGATAGTGAAGGTGAAGAAGAAGATGAAGCAAAAGTTGATCTTGAAGGAGAACTTGTAAGTGCACTCGAAGAACTTAGTAGAGTGAGGAATGAATACAAGTTGTTCAAGAATGTTACAGTTGTGAAATAGAACCGATTAATCAAATGTCTTGAAGAATCTGAGAAATGTATCTCAGAGTTGAAGACTCATCAAGATGATACCAAGAAGTGTCGGTGTAATTACCTAGAATCTAAGCTAGAGGACAAGGATAAAAAGTATCAACAACTAGAAGGAGAAATGGAGAATCTCCAAAATGACCTTGAGAAATGTTAGGATGAGTTCAAGGTGAGAATTCGGTTTGATGGTAGCAGTGATGCCTTGGACAAAATTTTGAAGAAGAAAAAGCTCTCCAAGGACACTGGAGGATTAGGAAGCGGTGTCGATGAATGCTCCACCAGCAAGAATGTCCCCCACAAATACATTTTGTTTGTCTCCTCAAATGGAGATAACAAGGGATAGACCTTCACTATCTAGAATTATCCTCAAAATAAGGTTGATCTAACCACAACTGATGAAGACATGAAGCCAAGGATGATGACCAGTGTTGCAGGAAGGAGAAACAATACAGATTCCAAAGGAAAAGGAAAGATGGAAGAAGGCAGCTTCACCGGAAGCAAGACCAGAATAAAGCAGCATAGAAGACCTCCTACCGGTAGGAGACAAAGAATTGCTACTTCCCACAAGACAAATCAAGTGTGGGAGAAGAAGGGATCATATGGAAGAACTGCAGAGTGTGAACAATCCAAGATCCACCCCCGGAGAAGTAGAAATGGAGATACTAAACTGGTAAGATCTCCTCATGCATGGCAAAACAAATTTGTAGGTCACAAGCCCCCTTTCTCTGGTTATTGTTTTGCATGCAAAGAATATGGCCATAGGGTAGATGAATGTCGAATGAAGTCTAGGAATAGATAGTTTGCTCTTCCTAGAGACAATATTGTTGTCTGTTGGAGGTGTAATGGTTTTGGCCATAAAAGTCATGATTGTAGAAGGATGAACATGCAGTCATATGGCAACCGGTATAACAGTTATGCCCAGTATGAAAATGGATTTAGAGCATATGAGAGGCAAAATGTTGTGTGGAACAAAAGGAGAAGAGGCTTTGCTCCTGCAAGATCAAGTGGTCCACTGGTTCCGGTAGCTGGTTACAATAGCATGACCAGAAGAATATGGTCTATTTGGTTTAACAGAAGGTCCTCCAATCACGTGAGTGGCATAAACACAATTTTCTTCTACAGTAATGCCTTCGGTCATGTGGTAGAATCCAACAAAGCAAGGACGAATTGGAAAAAGAAGGTAAGACTTGCTCCCAAGACTGAAAATGGGAAGAAGAATGAGACCAAGTAGATTTGGAGGAAGAAGGAAGAGAGTAGAACCATGGACCGAAACTATGCATTCAATGCTCAAGTGATATCTCCTAAGGCTTAAAAGAGATGCAGGACTAAGTGGGAGCTAAATATTGATTAGATCATTCATCCCCATGCTTGATGAGGACAAATGGTAGAACAGGTTGTTGTCGGCGTGAAGGAAGGAAATGAGATGACAAGTGTGTGTAGTGGTTGTCTTGGCTACACACCTACAAAGGAGAGATGGATCACTACTGCATGTGTCAATGGATGGAAAATTTACAATTGAGATCAGAAGAAAATTGACACAAGAAGACAGGAGTTAGATGAAGATTCTCCAGCAGAGATGATGGACCAATGCAGGTAACTGGTATGTGCAGTATGCTACCGATATGTATACTAATCAATATTTGTAGGTTATGAAAGACAATGAGGTTCAAGATCATTGCATTAGCTCTAGTAGCATGGATTGAGGAGTTCATGTCTCAAGTGGTACTAAAGAAGACCTGAATGACATATGTTGGTCTGGTTGTTGATCATGTATTCCTCCATCCTTTGTGGGCTAACCAGTTTGATTTATGGCATGATAGTGATATTGTATGGCATTGTGTACACCTAGGATCAAGTCATATGATAACATATGCACAGCTCAATCGGTATAAGGGGCAGGTTAGCTCTGGTTTAGAACCTAACAGACAAATGAAGACTTGAGATGTATGACTCAGGGGGAGTTCACAACCATGTTTTCTGATTTGTATAGAACTTGCTAGACACGGGGGGAACGAAAACGTCTATGGTTGTACCGATATGATTCTGTCTTTGGAGGTATCCTAGATTGTGAGATATTTCAATGTCTATCCAAATTGAAATCCCAACTCGACTACCAAGAGAGTTGCCTGCAAAGAAGGAAATTTACCTACACAGTAAAACATTCATTTGGAATCAGAGAAGATACAATTGGTATCAGTGTCAACTTCAACACTTGATATTAGCAAATTGGGGTCAGAATAACTTCTGCATATCAAAGTAGAGATGATGCAGTCTGATCAGCAGGTAAGTTTTATTCACTGACACATGTTCCTTCAATTGGTTTCAGACTTGTATATGCAATTGGCATCCAGTTTGTATATACACTTGGTTGTTGAGAAATTGGTGTTAGTGGTTGAGCCCTCCATCTCAAGTGTTGTGAATCAAGAGGATGCAAAGTATGAAGGTAAAAGGAGAAGAAGCTTCCGGTAGAGAAAAAGGGGAGATAAAACCCTATCAGTCCCCTTTGCCATTGCTGGCAAAGGGGGAGAGAGATTATGTATTATGTCGCATACTACATGTGTGAGAATTCATGGAACACACAAAGGGGGAGAGAGAGGGAATCTGTAGTATGTTAGATACTACATGTGTTGACATCAATTCCAAAGAGGGAGAATGTTGGCATTGTGTTGTCATTGATGTCAACCTGTATAGGATGGCAACCGGTATGGGAGATTGATAAGCAGTGTTGTCAATGATGCATACCAGAAATGGTGTCTTTGATATCAACCAACATAGCAATTCACCGGTAAGGAAGAGAATGTCATCTTGCATGATGTTCAGTGGAGTTACTAGTACACAAGATAGTATTGACTTGTGTTGAAGACATAAGGACTAGAGACCAATATGGTATAACCACTAGTGATGTGACATGTTGATGGTTGAAGAAGGCATAGTGATATAAACAGGTATTGTATGAATTTGGTATGAAAACATGGCATCAAAATTGATAAAGAGGCAAAATTATGACATCTATAAGAGAGCAAGATGTTGCGATGTTGATTGTGATGAAGAGACGAAATGTTACAAAAATCACATCAACACTGGAGGGGAAGTATGTGTAGGCCACCGGTATGTTGTTGGATGTCAATCTGCAGGACTCCCACCGATAAGTGGAGCTTATCTCCTATTATACATGGAATGCATCATAGTCCTCCAAGATAAGACATAAGAGTAGAAGGTAGGTGATTGAAGGCTCACACCAGATCAATCAGTGAAATACTAGGTTTCCTTAGGTGCATGAGATCAGAGATATGCAACGGATGAGTCAGGTAGATATGATGAGTTGTTGGTACAGAGAAGGAAGGACATGTTTGTCACTTTGACAAACCAATTGATAGGAGAACCAGTCAAATGATGAAGAAGGTAAGGTTGAGCAGTTGCAAACAAAGAGTGTAACCAGATTGAAGAAGGAGAAAGGTGTTGCCAGAGATGCAGACAGACAAAGTTTGTTGAAGAATGATGACATGGTTTCATCAAGGTGGTTATCGGTAAGTATTGTCCACTGATAATGTTGACAACGTACAGAAGTGGAAGGCTCCCATCTGTTGAAGATGTGCATGAGGTAGCTTGGCAAGTGTGTTGACTGGTTTAGGTGTTCCACTGGAAGAGAAGCAAATTGCAAGGTTGAAGACAGACTAGTTAGGGTGTAACAGGCAGGGTTTGTGAACCGGTAGATGAACCCAGTTGAGTGCTATTAGTCGATGACCAAGTCGGACTAACATAGTGAGCCAAGTTGGATGTCGACAAAGGTGCCACGTGAAGGTGAAGTGGCATGCCTGCACAAGTCGGTGTGGTGTCTCGGTAAGGTTGTTGGTGATTGGCCCAACATTTAAAGATGACTACAAAGCTCAAGGAAGCATGGATTTGGATTGTGGCTTGAGATCAAGGAAACAACATAGATCCAATATAAAGTAATCTTGCAAATCGAAGTGGGTGAAGGAAACCACATCATGCACGTGATTGACCAGACACAAGGCCAAAAATCATGCTGCAGATGACTAAAGATAGAAGACGTGCGTTGAAAGGTAAAGAGTATGGCAATGCTAATTGATGAGCTGTAAGTTATCAATCAACGACATGAGATCTGATCGGATATGAGATGTCACAATGATCAGAGATCAGATTGGATGCAGATTCAGTGCATGGCGTAAACCCTAACATGTCAATGTTTGAACTCGCATTTAGGTGGGAAAGTCTGGCTATAAGGATGTGAATAAAATATGTAAATGGTGATGCTACATGAGAGAGTGAGGCTAGTGAAGAAATCCAATCATTTAAGTGATCGAAGTTAATAAAAAAAGAGACTGAGTGTGTGAGAGAGAACCGGTCTGAAGAGTTTAAGCGGTGAGAGTGAGACAACCAGTAGCCTGCCATTAAATTTGATAGAGGAGTACACCAATGGTGAATGAACTGGCAGAGAAGAGCCACAAAATATTGCAGAGAAGATTGCAGTGAAGAACCGATAAGTTGAGAACCAACAGTAATCATATAGTAGACATCTGACTGAGTGACGAATATTGGTGGTGGCTAGCAGTAGTGTGACAGAGAAAAAAGAGAACTGGCAGAGAGAAAAACTAGCAGAGAAGAAGAAGAGGCTGAACCAGTGAAGTTACAATAGAGGTTGAATTAAAGCAAGAGATAAGGTTGAAGCAGTGAGAAGGTGAGCAGAGAACCGATGGAGAGATTTGCATGAGAGTTACAAAGTTCTTTTGTAACATGGATATTACTTTTGTTCAAAATATGATTTTGTATTCACTAAGTTGGATCTCAGTGTAGGGGCTGGTGCTCCTTGGGTTGGTGCCCAAAAATCAGGGGTTGGTGCCCTAAAGCAGGAGTGGTACTCCTTGAGTTGGTGCCCTAAATTTTGTAACCGAGGTTTTCATTATGGGACTGGATTGGAGCAGTAGACTTCAACAACATTTATCATCGAGGTTTTTCCCATCTTGGGTTTTCCTTGTACATCTTATGTTATGTGATGTCCCTTTTATGTGTGGTTGCATTTGTGTTATTCTCCCATCTAACTGGTATGTCTTCTTTATGTTAGATCATTTAACCAGTATACACACATAGGATAGAAAAGGGTTAAGTTTGGAAATCACTGATTCACCCCCCCCCCCTCTCTTAGTGGCATCTTGTGTTCAACACCACTATCTATCACCCATTCATCCTTGTCTTCAATTTTAGCAGCAAAGGCCTTTTCCTCATTTTGAACAATAGGTGTCGGAGCATCTTCCTTGATAGCCAAAAATACCCATTCCTTTCCATTGTCGGATCCACTAGCTGAATCTTGGGTCGGTTCATCATCAGAATCGGTCACACCTTCCTCATCTGCATAGTAACATGGTTTGTCTTTGTTTCTCCTATACTTATGCTTGTTCTGATAATCATGGTTAGGTCTAAAAGATCTTCTAGCTCTCTCTTCAAATCTTGAATTCCTTTCAGGACATCTAGATGCAAAATGACCTATCTTATTACACGCAAAACATTTAAAAGGTGATTTTACTTCATACTTACTTTCTGTTGGACCTCTAGGTACTCTTCTAGCTAATAGGGCTTCAAGTTGCTCAAACTCATCATCTTCTTTCTTCATTTTCCCCAATTTCTTCACATATAAAGTTTTACAATCACTCTTGCAGGTTGATGATGCAAATGTGTGAAAAGTAGATTCAGTCTTTGTAGCTCCTTGAGGACCAAATTATTCAAGCTCAAAAGTAGATAATTTTCCAACCAAAGTATCCCTGTTAACAGAAGTGTTATCCATTGTTCTCAGCTCATTAATTGCAGTAGCCTTCATCTTGTAAGTTGGTGGCAAAGCTCTCAATACTTTAGAAACAATCTCATCTTTGCTCAGAGATCCACCACAACGCTGAATTCCCATAACAATTTCATTAACTCTTTCCATAAAAGCAGTAATCCTTTCATCTTCCTCCATCTTCAGATTCTCATACCTCACCTGGTAACCATCAAGTTTAGCAATTTTAACAGTAGGATCACCTTCATTCAAAGCCTCCAACATATCCCATATAGCTTTCGCAAATGATTGGTCAGTTAATCCCATAATTTGTTGATCAAAAATTACACTTAAGACTGCTTCTCTAGCTCTACAATCATTCTCAATGTCCTTATTCAAGTTTGCTGGAGGAGGATTGCCAGATGTCAGATTATGAGGAGTATAGCCTTTCTCGGTGACCTCCCAAATCTCTTTCCCAATACATCTCAAATGATTTTCCATCTGAATCGTTCATACCCTGTAATTTTTTGAATCAAGCTTAGGGGTTTCTCTCTGGAAAATAGATGCAGTTGAACTATTAGTTTCCATAGGATCTTCCTCAAGCGATTAAGCTTCTATAGAGAGGACCAAGCTCTGATACCAATTGCTAAGATAGCCAGTGGACAACCATGAGGGGGGGTGAGTCAGTTGTCAACAGATTATACAACTTTAAGCACACAAAATCTTTTACTAGAATGCATAAACCAAATACCAGAATAGAAAATATAACAATTAAGCACAAACATAAATCACAAAACAATTACTAACCATCCATAACGCATAACACCATGATTTGTACATGGAAAAATTGACAAAGGGAAAAACCACAGTGGGAAGCCTACCCACAGTCAGATAATACTTTTGTAGCAAGGATGTGATTACAATAAGAGGGGCTTGCACATGCAGGAAGGCCAATAGCCTAGAGCGCACTGCTCATCACAAAAGGAGCCTCACTGACTACAAAATAAATCCAGACTATAATCCAGAAAGATGAATGAACTACAAAGTATAGCATCTCCCATGCCTGAGAATAGTTCGGGTTAAGCTAAATACCGAAGGTCTTAAACCTCTTTTACAAACCCAATTTGATCACCTATGATCAACTACAACCTCTGCGTATGATTACAACTTTATTTGCACATAGATAATCCCATAACCTTTTCCTACCACATATATATGATCTGCAAAGAGATCTTACATTATATTTATACCAACCCAGGACCTAAACAATTAGGTCGGCCACCTAAAAGATAATACAATAGATTTGTTACATAATCCCGCAAACCAATGATAAACCAAGTCGGCCTAAGACCAAAACAACAAAACCCAAACAATAAATCCAACTGGTGACGCATCGGGAGCATCAACCAACACGTTACATAAATCGGTCCATAACCTAACAGAATAACCACCGAACCTAAAATAGGTCACCATAAGCCAAATGAAACACCACGAACAACTGCAATATGGACATGATAACCATCATCATCCTGATAATCTTTTAGAAGTCACACCAACACCACCTATGAGATTCATCAAAATATCTTCAACAAAGAGTTGTCAGTAAAACCCTTACCGATAACCAAAAGGCTTACTAGAACATATGATAGCATCTGGATCACCACATCTTGAACCAACTGAATGTGATACACATCGGGAACGCAATCCAAACCAATTCCAACAGTTGGACCAAAACCAGAGATAAATCTCTAGATCAATATCAAAGACCAACCACTCTACTGGAAGTCGGTAGACAACAAAACAACTAGTGTTGACATCAATGACAAATATCAATGCAACACATAATCAATTCCTTCGAATTTCTAACAATTTTGAACCCTAAAATTCTCAAAATGGCATCATTTTCCGTTAATACACGTTTGGTAGTTGAAGTTTTGGAGAGAGAAAGGCCGCAATTTAAGAAGCACCCATTTAAGTTAGTCGAGGATGATCCAAATGGTGCCTTCTCATTCGCTCCCTATGGTGTTTTGCATGTTGACAATGTAAGAGCCTATATTCACTGCAATATTGAAGAAACTGGTAATGAGGCGATTCTATCACTTTACAATAGTCACCTCCGGGATAGGGATGGAAACCTTAAACTGAAATATGCGCAACTGCATAGGAAGGGTTTCATGCAGTTTGTGTATTTCCCCATGTTTGATGAGGATGAATGGGTGAGATATATCCTAAGCCATGTGTATGATGAATTTATCTGGCTAAAGAAGCCTTACAAAATCACTAAGCAGGCCATTCATGCAGTCACATATCTGCATCAAGTTGGTGACAAACCTAATCTAAGGAAGGTAACAAACCCTACTATCATAAAGGCAACTGGTGTGCAATTTGATAACATATCTATAACAATTGATGATATCTAAGAGCATGATGTGAGATTTGCGTCCATGATCATTGGCTACAAGGTCTATCAGTCTAGCAGATTGAATTTTGTCTCTAGTACAACCATTTATGCAGCATACCAAATGGTGAAGGAAGACACTCAGTATGATCTTTGTTTAGTCCTTCTTGAGGAGCTCCTGAGCAATTTGAAAAAGAAAATTTGATAAGAAGAATGTATTTAAGTTCGGTTCTCTAATTGTCTGTCTGGCATTGTACTTCATGAACCAAATTCCTGATAGAGGTAGAGTGCAATGGGCTTTTGACTTACTGGTGTCCACCCAAATTAAACAAGGTTTGAAAAGATTGGAAAATAAAGAAAATGAGACAGCGGCCTTGTGGAGTTACTTTAAGACTTTCCAAGGCCAGACGAGAGATAGAGAAAGGATTCCCAAAGAGAGTGTTGAGAAATATGAGAAAACTATGTGCTTCATGGTGGGAAAAGACCAATGTCACATGGAATTTGTGGAGCCCAGGACAGTCTGGATCTTCCCAATGGTTATGCAGTGGATGGTCAGACCCTTGAATTTTATGTTCAACACCTCCTGAGCAAACTGGTGGATCCAAATGAACCAAGATTTGGCACCTTCAAGGAGAAAGATATGGAGTTGCACAAGAAGTTCACCGCGCCTACAAGAAAGAGAAAAGTATCCAAAATGGCTGAAGAAGTGGCTGTGTAGATGGGATTCACCAGAGAGGCAATGAAGCAAGCAAGGGAGAAGAATGCTCATATGGATGCTAAAAAGGAATCCAAGAAGCCTAAGGCTGAACCAGCTCCCTCTAAAGAAAAACCAAAGGAGACCAAGTCTGCCCCTACTCTGGCAATACCATCAATAGGAAAGAGCTCAACCAAAAAGGGAGTTCTGAAGCAAAATGAGAAACCCAAATAAACCTATGTTGTTGTATCTCTAGTGGCATCTGAGACTGAACCAAATGAAGAAGCAGGAAAGGCCAAAAAGAAAGGTGAATTTGTAAGGGTGGTGAGGAAACCACAATTCGGTGGTGCAGAGTAGAGAAAGAAGGCTAAGTCAGAACCTACCCTTACCGGAAGACCCAAAAGGGGAAGGAAGCTCATAACAAAACTTGATGATAATCATGAAACCACTAACTTGCAAAGTAAATATACATTTGTTCCTCCAATGACAATAGATCAATTGATTGACGAAATAATTGTTGGTGGAAATTTGAAGAACATTGTAGCATACTATGAAAATCTAGTTGAGGAAGCTATTGTTTTGTACTTACACAACTTTAGTAAAACTTTGATTGAACTGGAGTGTAGCATCCCTAAGGATTTGTATAATATTATTGGTGTCGGGAGGATGACAACTGGTAAAATAGATAAAGAAATGTAAGAGAGAGAATTGATCAATGTCTACACTTGTATCTCCCAAGATGAAGCCAAAAAGCTCATTGAGGAAGAAAATAAGAAGGAATTCAAAAGTAGGAATAGGGTGAACAGGTTAATGATTGGAAGAGTCAAAGAAGTAAGAAAAGAAACTGAAGAAATCTGGAGAAGGATCATAAAGAATAACCCTTTATACAGTGATGCAGTTCAGACTTCCCATCTGGAAGTAAAGGAAGGTGTCTTAGGTGATTAGAAGGATGAAACTCAGACAAAGGGACATCTGGAAGATCAAGGCCATGTAACACTTGATTTTGAAATTAGTGTGAATCCTCCAGTGGTAGAAAGTATTGAAGAAATTCTCGAGTTTCCAAAGGATGAAACTACACCAAGTGGTAACACCAGTGCAAAGTATAAAGAGAATGATGTTGAGGAAAAGGAACTAGAGAAGATGTTAGAATCAGAGATCATTGAGAGGGGGAGTGAATCAATGATCTGCTAGAATTTAGATCCACAAACTTATTCTTTATCCACTAGTTAGCAATGCATAACAAAAAAGAACATAAACAAGCAACAAATAAACCACAAATCCACAACACCAGAATTTTTACGTGGAAACCGGGAAAGGGAAAAACCACGGTGGGGCTAGAACCCACAATATTCATATACTATATCTAGGAGTACATAAATATTACATAGATGGGGAGTGCACTTGCATTCAGGCTCACTGCCTAGAGCTCACTGCTAAATTACAATGACCCAGAGGGCTATGACCTTCAAAGAAGTCTCACTGACTTACAATTTTATTACAATGAGAAAATATAGTAAAATGAACTCTAAGATAGCATCTGATAATGCAAGAATGAGTTCTGATTAAGCACTAGATCTCTGACTGTCCTCACTTTGCAAATACTTTATTTTTGTCTCAGTCAGCTACCAGATTAAATGTAAACCAAATGCGCATGTGAAACTATGCTCAATCGCACCAAAACGGATAACCACAATAGTATTACACTAAAAACCAATCACCAAATTAGTCTTATATATCCGATCTTCACATAAAAATAATCTCCTTCAAGTCAGCTTCAAGAAGTGTAATGTGTAGTCACATGTCGGCTTCAATCTTGAACAAAACATAGCACCAGACAAAAATATTATAATCACACGCTTCCTAAGGATCTTCCCATTCACCAAAAACACGAGATCAACCACCAAAGCCACCGCAATCATCAGAAGTATTTCCAGACCAAAACATTAGTAAGATAGCCCTCAATTACTAGTTAACTCTTGCTTCCGGATAAGATGAATCACGATCACTAAATTGAATCACCAAGAAGATTTTCCATCAATGACAACCCTAGACCAATAAGCAACTACCAGAAGTCACCGGATGAGTGTCAATTGCCAACAATCACCCCCTTTCACATTGATGGAAACACTCATGAAAAATGGTTGTGTTGAAACCTGTGAAACCTGTACATCAGATCAAGAATAAAGAATTCTAAGGCTCCCCCTTAGATCAACAATCTAATAATATGTAACACTGAACTGTACACTCCATACACAATCAGCCTATACGTTTGTCACCTTATCTCTCCCCCTTTGATAGCAATGCCAAAGATAGGGTGTGCAACAAACTATTTTGTACATATACACACACACCAAATGATAAAATCTATACACGATTAAGGACATCTGCATATGCCATCTTAAGGAACCCAAGATAGGTGTTCCATACTGCCCGCAACTTCTCCAAAATTGAAACAAAACCATTCAAAACAAAGGCATGGAATTATATAGTTGCAATCTCAGTTAAAGTCTCCTGAGACATATTTTGAATGCATTACATTTTATGATACACTAAGGTGTCTAACCGAGGGCCAATTAGGTTTCAGAGTTCACCTATCCGCCTAACCATTCTCTCCTTCTCCTTCTCAAAATTCCTAATCTGCTCCATAATAGTCAAAATTTGGCCTTCAATACTATCGGTTAAGTTAGCCGTAGGATCATAAGCCTGAGAAATCTGAGCTAACTGTCCTATGCAATTATCTATTTGTTTGTCTATTTTAGTAGTAAACTTTGTCAAAAGTAGAAAAGACTTATAAATTTTACCACCTTCCATTAAGGCCTCATCAATTAGTTTTAATTCCTTTTCAAGTTGGCCTTGTCATTGCTGACCATTTGCAAAAATGTTTGAACTTTGACATCTTTAAATTTTTCCATAGCCTGCCTAGTTGATGCCTTGGTCAAAGAATCAAACTAAGTGGATATATGATCTATCAATATCTGAAGCTTTCCAGATGAACTGGCATTAACATCAAGTTGTAGTTCTGATACCACCTATTCCAAAACTGAAACTAATTTCTCAATGAGTCTCTTCTCTTCAAATTTTGACTGTGCTAATTCCTTACTAGCTTGCGCTTGGAGAGCAGCAACAACAATCATCCTTTTTGTCAGATACATGTGATTGAAAGGTTTGTCAAAATTGATTTTAGACTATGGAAAGCTCCCTTGGATTTGTATTTTTTATGTGTCAATTGCCATAAGGATCAAAGTTTATGTTACCTTACCCTTCCCTTTATCCGATTTCTCCTAATTCTCTTCTTCCTTTTTCTCAGCCTCAACCTATCTGGTTTTGTCTTCTTGGGGTGCCTCCTGTGCACCGGTGTCACCACTCGGTGCACCAACCTCTGCCTCAGCTAATTTATCATTCTCCTTAACAAACTTAACCTCTTCATAATCCAATTTTTTTTTCTTTGCAACATCCCGAGTGTCCTCCTTATTTACATCATTTACTAGAGGATTCTCTAACTAAGTGGCTTCATCTTGTGAAACAATTTCTACTAGCCAGTTCTTAGTGAGAAACTTCTTCCAGATTGCACTGGTTTCTCTCCTTATTTCTTCAACTCTTCCAACCATCAGGCTATTGACTCTATGCTTTCTCCTGAATTCCTTTTTATTTGCTAACAAAATTAGTTTGTCAATTTCTTCAATAGTGATATTGGTGCACTAATTAACCTGTTCACTCTCCTTTATTTCTCTATCTATTTGACTAGAAAATTTTCTCCTAGCATCAATTAAACTGTACAAATCTTTTTGAAGATATTTCTCTAATTCAATCAATGCTTTACTAAATACATCCATATACAAAACTACAAATTCTTCAATATTTCTCTTATCCTTATCATCCATATTTTCATAATATACAGAAATGTTCTTCAAATTTCCATCTTTAATAATTTCATATATTAACTCTTGAGTAGACAAAGGATGAATAATATGATACTTGGTTTGGGAGGTCTCCATCTTACCGGATTCTATTGCCTCATCCAAGTCATATTTTGTCTTCTTTCCTTGTTGAGGCTTTCTTATCGGTACAGGATCAGACTTTGCCTTCTTCTCCTTCAACCCTTTCTTCTTAGCACCGAATAGAGGTTTCTAGATTACTCTTGAAAAATCTCCTTTCTTTGGGGCATTTGGAATGTTTGCATCTGACTCCATTTCAGATTCCACCAGAGAAACTACCACATACTCCCTTTGGGGTTTCTTCTTCTTCCTCAAAACACCTTTACCCTTAGCAGATGAACCAAAGGGTTTTGATTCAGTAGGAGGTGTCTTCATTGGAGTGGGAGAAGACCTTGTCACCTTTGCTTTGACTGGAGCAGGTGCAGTCTTTTGTTTCTTTGCCTTTTCAACTGCATCCCTTGTAGCTCTAAATTTTTCTCGAGGGTGACCATCCTCAACAAGGATTTCCTCTACTATCTTAGCAACTTTTCTTCTCCTAGCTGGTTTGGTGAACTTAGTGTATAGTTCCATTGATTTTTCCTTGAAAGTTTTGAACATTTCTTCTTTAGTATACACCGGAGCATTAAGTAGGTGTTGTGTGTAGGCATCTAAAGTCCCTGCATCAACCTCATAGCCCATAGGCATTATCCACACTGTCCAGGGTTGAACCGCCTCCATGAGGCATTCATCTTTGTTTACCATAAAAAATAATGTCCCCTCATACTTTTTCACAATTTCTTTGGGGATTCTGACCCTCTGCTTCATCTTGTCCTGAAAAGTCTTGAAGAATGCCCAAAATGCAGCATTTTAATTGTCCCTATTACCAAGCCTGTCAAGACCCTTCTTTATATATTGGGCCACTGGTCAGTCAAAATCCCACTGCACTCTACCGGTTCTAGGGATTTGATTCATGAAGTAAAGTGCCAGAAAGATAAACAAGGAACCAAATTTGAAGACATGCTTTTTATATTACTTAATTTTCTTCAAATTTATCATCAATTCCTCCAACAGAACACTACACAGATTATAATGAGCATCTTTCTTAACCATTTGCACCAGTATATTTGGAGCAGTTTTTCGATGAACCTTCATCGAAATTAAGACAACTAAATGTCAGAATTCAAACGTATTTGTTCATCACTATTTTTTCAGCGGTGATTCAGATGACGAGATTCACGTCAAAATTCAAACAACACGTCAGAAATTTCTATGCACCTGGGGTATGTTTTTTTGACAAGGAGACGTCGAAATTCTGACCTCGTTGCATCCTTTATTGCCGTACCTTCTTCCAATGACCCTTTATATATCATTGTAACCTTCATTGATGTATTTTTACTTTGGCAGTGTCCATCGCGATAAGTCTTACCGATAGCCTCATCGGCTATCAACAAGACAAGATTTCTCCATTGCCTCTAAGTGACATGTTTGTTTGACGTAGAGATGTCAAAATTCCGACCTCGTTGCATCCTTTATCATTGTAATATTTGTCGATGACCCTTTAACGTCATAACCTTTGTCGATGCATTTTACTTTTGCCAGTTTCCATCAAGATAAGTCTTACCGACAGCCTCATCGACTATCGACAAGACATGATTTATTCATTGCCACTAGTGTGTGTTCTGTCGATGGACCATCTTCAAGGAGATGTCAGAATTTCGACGATTAAGATGATGGAGGAGGCTGCATCCTGCGACATTTTTGTCATCGTAGGTATGGAAACATCATCGGTTGTCTTGTGGTGTTCATTGGAATTCCGACCTTCCCCAACAATTAAAAAAAAATCCCAACTGCTTTTGTCTACACCGATGACCCTTTATCATCGTAACCTTTGTCGATGCATTTTACTTTTTGCCAGTGTCCTTTAGGATAAGTCGTACGGATAGCCTCATCGATTATCGACAAGACAAGATTTCTCCATTGTCGCTAGTGTGTGTTCTGTCGATGAACTTAAACGGTGTATGTTATCCCAATCACATGCTTCTACTTGTCGGTGTTACCATCGGGTTGACTATTGCCAATTACAAAGGATTAATATCAGTGAGCTTACAAAAGATTAAGCGCAATAGGTACTTCATTATCAGGAAGATAAAGATGAAATAGCTACAAGAATGCATGAGATGACTTATCATAAGGAATCATAATAGTAAATGCCCAAAATGTCTTGCAACCAGTACATAAATCATTCATAAATAGGCATACAGATAGTCATATTGTTGTTTAAAAATACTATCAAAGGAGGATATTATAAAGATAGAGACCTAGAACTTAGTATGCAGTCATGGATAACAGTGTAGGGTTAGGTGTAGTCCTAGACCTTGTTTAAAGGGCAATATGTATTGATAGTGCACGTGCCTAAGGAACATACACTTTTAGGAAAACACTTTTCCCTTCCCTAAGGTAGACTCTTTTTCCACAAATTCGACCTCGTTGTGCAAGTATTCTCCCCAGATATCCCGATCCGCTGTACGTTCTACCCGAAGTCATGAAAGATAATCATCTGAGTTGGAGACATGAGAATATTGTAGAACACAAAGTAGACAGTGCCATCATAAGGCGTACACTCCATTTCAAGGCCCCAAACTTAAGGGCAATACAAGGAGATTCCATCAATGCCAATTATAGTCCATAAAAGCCTTGTCACAAAGCAAATCAAAGACAAAGTATATTCATAGATAGATAAGAAGATCAAGTCTATCAAAGAAAAAAAAGAACTCAAAGGCATTCAAAGATGTAATAGTCATAAGGCATGCACAGAGGCTCGATACAATGGTGATACAGTGTTGCAGACTAGTAATGAGGAGTGAAGAATAAGGATTGTGATAGAAATCAGGTTCTAAATACATAGGCATATGATAGTAAGTTTGAGATTAGACAATGCAACATGGAGATATGATCACCTTCTATGAGAAATGAAAGTGCAGTCATGATAGTATTTTTTAGTAGATTGGACTACCATAAACATGCACATGTAAATGACTAATGGGTGGGAGTTTCAGTTAAGTGAACTTCAAGTTAGAATGGAAGTTCTTAGTATCATTCATCAGTTCAAGCATTAGTTTTTAGAGAAAATGTGGATTTATAAGTTTATCATCAGTTTGAGGCCTGAAAAGGTGGAGTTTTCAGGACAATTTCATCAGTTAGAAGCCCCTCATAGGTCATACATGAGACAAGATGGTTTTTGGATAATTTAATAGCTAAGTTACCGATTCGGGTACGCATACAAATACGGATTCACGAAATCGACAAAAAAAATTAAAAATCCTTGGGTATGGGTATGGGTACATCTGTACACACACACACACATATATGAAATAAAATCTACTCCAATGATATAAAAGCAGCTGAGAGCACATGTAATCTTAAATTTATTTAGTTTATGACAAACTGAAATGAAATCAAAGTAAACACTCATACAGTGAATTGCATAGATGCAGAAACTGATTTGATTAATGATGCTCAATTAGGTCTTGAAACCCTTAGAGAAATATTGACAATACCAGATCTACTCATCAAGATAGTAGGATGACAAAATCTAGTGATAAATAATGCCACTATAACTAGTGGAAGATCTCAGAGCTGATTACTAATAAATATGATAACTAGTTGACCAATAAGAAATCACTAATAGTAGTTTTACATCCTTGTGACAGTATGAAGAAATCAACAAAAATATAAATAAAGATCAGATTGCACCAATGATGACAGGTTGTGTATTTATGACAATTGCAATTTGAATATTGGTTTGGGTCAGATCACACCCCTTACAAAAGGTTGCAGCGTATATGAGATAGCAATTTCAATTGTACACTTTGCAACCAACACTACTTTATTAATTTGACCCAAAATTAGGCACAACAAATGATGAGTAATCACTGAGGACCCAACTACCTAATAAGGACCTTGGAGGAATCTAAGGGGAATCAGGCTCAGACCAGGACCCAGGCAGAATCAGAATCGGGATCCAGGGGTTTTAGTGAAAAATCGATAACTTAGTTTAACAGTCAGTTTCCAGCAGTTCCACCTCCTTTTATGCATGCTCTTTATTCAAATTAGACCCAAAATAAACTCAAAATGAACAATGAATGAACAAAATGAGGTAGTGTATCTATTCTAAAACAAAATGAACAAATGTTAAGGAATGAACATAGAAAGTATGTCTATTTTAGAACAAAATAAACTCACAAAACCAATGAGGCATGCATTCACTTGTAATGGGGAATTGTCTCGTAGAAGCATGTTCACAACCTACAACACTGAATATGTAACCTGCAAACAAGATGCTCAGCATCAATAAGATTAACAGTGGAATATAATGAAATGTTGAAAAGTGTGTTACTTTATTGATCTTCTCTTTGTTTGAAGAATAGTTTAATATTCTCTACTTAATAGGGCCAACCACGCGAAGGTGGAAGCTCATTTGGCCCCTCCCCCCCCCCTAATATCACTCTAAATTCCTCGTTAACATCTAACATTCTTTCATCCATTAATGAAACATAACATTCATTCATTATCATATAACATTAATTAACACATAACATTCATTAACATGTAACATTCATCAATATTCATTAACACATATCATTCATTAACGTTCATCAACATTCATTAACACATTGTTGGTATTTTGGATATGTTGATATGGTTTTGTCATTGATGTCAACACCTATTAAACACTTATCAACTCTGGCACTTGGAGAATTAGCAATGTTCACCGACAAGCAAGTGACTTATGCACAGTCACCGGTATCTGGTACACCGACAGGATATATTTTTCACCGGCACTTGGAATGATATGGAAAACACTTGGTTATGATGAAGACATCGTCTGGACACTTTGTCTTGAAGATTTATTCATTGGTATATTCGAGTTTGCATATTTGCTTTTATCGGCAAATAGGTCCAGGATAAGCACGGACAGGATTATCTATTTCAAATCAGCACAACACGCTATGGAGATGATTTAATATTGTTATAAATGCATTAAGCCAACATGTTGAATCAGATATTGCATCGGTTATTGTTTTACTTGTAAATTGATTTTATTGTAATATCTTTTGTAGAGTCGACCTACTCAATTGGTCTTAGACTTTGGTATTTATGTAAGATTGATGTGCGAATGTGAGAAGGACTGTAATTCGGTATATGCGAATATTAGCAGAGCTATACACACAGACATCATTTGAAGGTTGAAGGAAGGTTTCTGTGAAGACACATCAGAACTGAACCAGTACTAAATCTAGCATATGAAGATGCTATTTTGAGCAGTACATCATTATTGGATTTAACCATCCAATTGTAGTCAGTGTGACTCCTATTTGTGTTTGAGCAGTGAGCTCTAGGCGCTTGGCCTTTCTGCATGTGCAGACCCCATTTGTATACACATACTATCTGCAGTAGTATCATCTGATTGTGGGTAAGGTTTCCCACTGTGGTTTTTCCCCTTACAGGGTTTCCACGTACAAATATCGGTGTTATGTGTTGTGGATGTTATTGTCTTTCTGTTTCATGCATTTCTTTATCGGTACTGCAATTAACTGATAAATTGTCTATCGACATAAAGTTTGGTTTATTGGTATTAAGCATTAAGGTTGGTTAAGTAGTTTTTGGTTTGAATTTATTTGACAACTGATTAACCCCCCCCCCCCCTCTCAGTTGTCTTCGGGATCTAACAATTGGTATCAGAGCTTAGTCCTATACTGCTCCTACTCAAAGTCAACCTAATCCACCTAACTTGGCTAAAGATGAGGAAAATGATTGCAAAGCAAGGGAAGCCCTTTTGAGTGCATTATCAGATCAACAAATCATGGGATTATCTAATAGATCTAATGCTAAAGCTATTTGGGACCATTTGGAAACATTGAATGAAGGAGATTCCACAATCAAGATTGCAAAACTTGAAAGCTTCCGGGTCAGGTATGAAAATATGAAAATGGAAGAAGATGAAAGGATTTCTTCTTTTATGGAAAGAGTTAATGAAATTGTTTTGGGTATTAAATGTTGTGGAGGAACCTTAAATGAAGATGAAATTGTTTCAAAAGTTTTAAGAGGATTGCCACCGACATACAAAATGAAAGTTACTGTTATAAATGAGTTAAGAACAATGCCTAATACATCAGTAACTAGGGACACATTGATTGGAAAACTTTCAGCTTTTGAGATTGGGGAATTTGGTCATGTTGCTACTATAAAGATAGATTTAGCTTTTAAGGCATCAACATCATCTACATCATCATTTGACAAGTCTGATTGGAAAGCCTTTTATGCAAGAGAACTTGAAAAAGCAGGAGAGAAAATGAAGAACTTGAAGAACTAGAAGCACTATTTGCAAGGAAAATGCCTAAAGGTCCAGTTGGAAGTAAGTATGAAGGTAAAGCACCCTTTAAATGTTTTAAATGTAATAAGATTGGTCATATGGCTTCAAGATGCCCTAATAGACATGCAAGATTGAGAGAAGAAGCTAGAAGAACATACAAGCCTAACCCTGAATATCAGAGATACAAATTTAAGAAGAATAAAGACAAATCTTGTTATCTCGCTGATGAAGGAGTCACTGATGATTCTGATGAGGATCCGGTAGACAATGGATGGGTTTTTGTTGCTATAATAGAAGATCAACCGACACCTATTGTTCAATCGGTAGAGCAGGCCCTGATAGCTAAAGTTGAAGTTAAGGATGAATGGATCATTGATTCAGGATGTTCACATCACATGACTGGTGATAAAGGTAAATTCTTGACTTTTCAGGAATATAATGGAGGTCTAGTAAGATTTGGAGATGATAAAGCTTGTTTGATCAAAGGAAAAGGTACTATATCTCTTAATGGTAAGCATAATACCAACAATGTTTACTATGTTGAAGGTTTAAAGCATAATCTTTCGAGTGTTGGTCAATTAGTTGAAAAAGGATTTCAGTTACAATTCAAGAATGGGAAATGCAAAATTATGAACAAAATTGGTTTGGAAATTGCAACCGGTAATCAAATTAGAGGTAATATCTTTCATTTGAATAACAATGAAAATACATGCTTAATTGCACATATTGATGAAAGTTGGCTATGGCATAAGAGACTGTCACGCAAACTTTAATTGCATTATGAAAATCAGTACAACTAAAGCAGTTAGAGATTTACCTAAGATTGTTAAACCTCACAATCTGGTATGTAAGGAATGTCAATTTGGAAAGCAGGTTAGAGCATCTTTTAAAAGTATTCCAGAAAAATCCAATAATGCTCTTGACTTAATTCATATTGATTTATGTGGTCCAACTAGAACTAAAAGCCTACAAGGAGATAGATATTTCATGCTAATCATTGATGACTATTCTAGAATGTGTTGGGTTACTTTTCTCAGAGAAAAATCAGAAGCACTTGGGAAATTCAAATTATTCAAGGCAATGGTAGAAAATAAAACCGGTAAGAAAATCAAATGTCTAAGATTAGATCAAGGAGGTGAATTCACATCTAAGGAATTTATTACATTCTGTGAAGTAAATGGAATCAAAAGATAGTTATCAACACCCCAAACACCACAACAGAATGAAGTTGTAGAAAGGAAAAATAGAACTATCTTGGATGCAACTAGAAGTATATTATCAGAAGCAAATCTACCACATGTATATTGGAGAGAGGCAGTAAGCACAATAGTCTACACATTCAACAAAGTTCACATCAAAGGTGAAACTGGTAAGACACCTCATGAACTATGGTTTGGTATTACTCCTACTCTTAAATATTTCAAAATATTTGGAAGTAAATTCTATATTAGAAGAGATGCGTATATTGGCAAATTTGATCCTAGAAGTGATGAAGGAATATTTTTTGGTTATTCATCTAAGAGCAAGGCATATAGATGTTTTAACAAGAGATTGCAGAAAATTGTTGAGAGTACAAATGTGAAAATTGATGAACAATTTAGAGGAACTTCAAGGTATATAGACTCTGAACCGGCAACAGAGATACTGACAAATGAACCTACATTGAACCCACCGGTAGAAAATGAAGATCCAGTTACACCGATATCATCTGAAAAATTCCACTGTAACTGAAGAACAACAACAAACAAAGACACCCCGGTATGTAAGATTGAACCACTTTGAAAATCAGATAATTGAGAACAAATATCAAGGAGTTATGACAAGAGGAAGAGGTGTGTCTTATTTCTCAAATTGAACCATCATCAATTAATGAGGCATATGAAGATAAACATTGGATTAAAGCTATGGAAGAAGAATTAGAACAAATTGAAAAGAATAACACATGGACATTAGTTCCCTGACCTAAAGACAAAAATGTAATTGGAACAAAATGGGTATTCAGAAACAAACTTAATGAAGATGGTAAGGTCATAAAAAATAAAGCAAGACCAGTGTGTAAGGGATATTCTCAAAAAGAAGGAATTGATTATAATGAAACCTTTGCACCGGTAGCTAGAATTGAGGCAGTTAGATTATTCTTAGCTTTTGCAGCACACAAGAACTACAAAGTATATCAAATGGATATTAAATGTGCATTTTTGAATGAAGATCTTGAAGAAGAAGTTTACATTGAGCAACCTGATGGATTTTCTTTGACAGATAACAAAGATATGGTTTGCAGGTTAAGGAAAGTTTTGTATGGGTTGAAATGAGCTCCAAGAGCTTGGTATGCTAGATTGGATACATATCTTTTGAAGATTGTTTTTTCTAAAGGTAATGTTGACAACAATTTATACTATAAAGTGACTAATGATGACATCTTGGTTATAGAAGTTTTTGTTGATGATATAATCTTTGGAGGAGAAGATGGATTATGTAAAGACTTTTCTATTGAAATGCAACAAAATTTGAAATGTCTATGATTGGAGAGATAAAAATTCTTTTTAGGATTGTAGATTTCACAGACTGATAAAGGTATATTCTTGAGTCAATCTAAGTACTTGAAGGAGTTACTAAAGAAATTTGGCATGGAAAACTCTAAACCGGTAAGCACACCTATGATTACAAATGACAAATTATTACTAAGGGATGAATCTACACCTGTTAATCCGACTAGGTACAAATCTATGATAGGAGGTTTACTGTATTTGACACAAACAAGACCTGATATTATGAATGCAGTATGTATTGTTTCAAGATTTCAGAGTAATCCTACATAAAATCATGAATCAGCAGTAAAAAGGATTTTCCGGTACTTACAAGGCACTACAAATCTTGGCTTATGGTATCCTAGAGATGAAAACTTTGAATTATGTGCATACACAGATGCAAATTGGGTAGAAGATGTAGATGACAAAAAAAGAACCACCGGTGGAGCATTTTTTCTTGGAAGCAGATTAAACAAAGCTGCACATCTTTATCAACAACAAAATCAGAATATGTTGCAGCAACAACTAACTGTACATAGGTATTATGGCTTAAGCAAATGTTGAAGGACATAAAGGTAAAATGCAAGGAACCTATAACTATCTATTGTGATAACACTGCAACAATTGATATATCTAAGAATCCGATACTACATTCTGAAACTAAACATGTCTCTATCAAACTGAATTTTCTAAAGGAGAATGTTTGAGCAAAAGAAGTAAAACTGGTTTATGTAAATACTAAAGAGTAGATTGCAGATATTTTCACTAAGCCTTTGCCTAAGGAGACTTTTGAATATCTCAGAGATCAGCTTGGGGTCATACCCCCACTGGTAGAGACTTAGACAGTTGATGTTTGTCATCAACCGATAGAACTAACAAAGAAATCTTTTATTTCGGCCTTGATGAGGAGAGCTACTTCTTAGGGGGAGTAGTTGGTATACTGAATAAGTTGGTATTTTATATTTGAACTTGGTTTTTGTATTGCTTTGGCATTTGATGTCAAAGGGGGAGAGATTGATATGGAAAAACACATGTTACTCCTAGGGGGAGAGATTGATTACTCTCTGTACCTGAATTTTGATTTCTGATTTTGATCTCTTTTTGGGAGATTATTGGTTTTTGGTATTTGGTATTTTTGTTTTGGCACTTTGATGGTTTTTCCATCTTGTGTTGCCATCAATGTCAAAGGGGGAGATTGTTGGTATTTTGGACATGTTGATATGGTTTTGTCATTTATGTCAACACCTATTAAACACTTATCAACTCTGGCACTTGGAGAATTGGCAATGTTCACTGGCAAGCAAGTGACTTATGCACAGTCACCGGTATTTGGTACACCGATAGGATATATTGTTCATCGACACTTGGAATGATATGGAAAACATTTGGTTATGATGAAGACATCGTTTGGACACTTTGTCTTGAAGATTTATTCATTGGTATATTCGAGTTTGCATATTTGTTGTTACCGACAAATAGGTCCAGGATAAGCACCGACAGGCTTATCTATTTCAGATCAACACAACATGCTATGGAGATGATTTAATATTGTTATAAATGCATTAAGTCGACATGTTGAATCGGATATTGCATTGGTTATTGTTTTACTTGTAAATTGATTTTATTGTAATATCTTTTGTAGAGCCAACCTACTTAATTGGTCTTAGGCTTTGGTATATATGTAAGATATTATTTGTAAGATCGATGTGTGAATGTGAGAAGGATTGTAATTCGGTATATGTTAATATCAACAAAGCTATACACGTAGACATCATTTGAAGGTTGAAGGAAGGTTTCTATGAAGACACATCAGAACTGAACCGGTACTGAATCCAACATATGAAGATGCTATTTTGAGCGGTACATCATTATTGGATTTAACCATCCAATTGTAGTCAGTGTGACTCAAACAGTGAGCTCTAGGTGCTTGGCCTTTCTGCATGTGCAGACCCCATTTGTATACACATACTATATGCAGTAGTATCATCTGATTATGGGTAAGGTTTCCCACCGTGGTTTTTCCCCTTACAGGGTCTCCACGTACAAATATTGGTGTTATGTGTTGTGGATGTTATTGTCTTTCTATTTCATGCATTAATCTTTACCGGTACTACAATTAACTGATAAACTGTCTACCGACATAAAGTTTGGTTTACCGATATTAAGCATTAAGGTTGGTTAAGTAGTTTTTGGTTTGAATTTATTTGACAACTGATTCACCCCGCCCCCCCCCCCCTCCCCCCCCTGCCTCTCAGTTGTCTCCGGGACCTAACACACATATCATTCATTGACACATAATTAAATTCATTAACACATAAAATCCAGTTGTTAACATATAATAAAATTACAATCATTTTATTTTTCTTTCTGTTTGAATCTTGGAGGTAAAGACTAATTGGACCATCGTTGTTGTCATCATTTATCCCCTCTTCAGTTCTTCTGCCATGTGCTCATGATCTAGTTAATGTATGCCTAGTCCTGTACTCACGACGAGGACGCGTATGCAAAGGGGGGTCCGCTGCAATAACAAAGAAATGGGTTAAATTCATGAGTTTTATTATTATTGTTACAAGTATTCCATTAATTAAAAGAAAATTATAGGGGTGCTCTTTACTTGATGGGGGCACATCATCTTCCTGATCATTTTGTCTAGCCTCATCTTGAACATCCTGAACACCCTCTAAATCTTCTAGAGTTGAAACACGAAAGGTTGCATTAATCAATACACCAATTGCAATTAAATTCATTTAAAGGAATAACAATGGTCATCTTTACCTGGTGGGGCCCCATCATGTTCTTGATGTTGTCTACCTAGATCATTCTCAACTTTCTCACCACGGTCTACATGCTCTAAAATAAAATGAGGGCTAGCCGACACTCTATTTGTTTGCATCTCCTAAGAGTGGCATAGTTCTACTATTAGGACATCATGAATAAGTTATGTAATGACATTAGAATTTAAAACACAATGATTTATTTATGTGACCATATATATAAGTGAAATAAATTTCTATCAAGAAATCAATATCAAATAGATAATATTCTAATTGCATACTAATACATTTCATTCATGTCATTGATCTTCTTCTTCATCCAACTCATCATCATGACCATCATCATCATCATCGTCGTCGTCATCGTCGTCCTCATCATCATCATCATCATCATCATCATCATCATCATCATCATCATCATCATCATCATCATCATCATCATCATCTTGTTTTTCTTCATGAACATTTATGTCAAGAACATCATCAACTAACTATCGATCATGATCATCAACTAACTGTCAACCGTGATCATCATCTACATCATCTTCTACTTCTTCGGTATCTTCTTCTTCCATCACATTATACTTTACTGGCCTTGCTCTTGGATCATGTCTAGCAACAAATGACCAACCCGGTTTATGAAGAACCTCTAAGTAAAATACTTGCTCACATTGGCTTGGAAGAACATAGGGCTCATTTCCAGCTCACTCAAACGACCTTGTATTAACCATTGTAAATCCATTATCATGTTCAATAACAGTTCTATCAGGATCATTTTTATTCAATCGTAGCGTGTACCATTGGACGATGAAAATAACTAATTTGAAGGACCTAAAGTCACACTCAAGTATATCATCCAAAATCCCATAGTATCAATTTTCTGAGACTCAAGGATGTATGTCGCTTCTAGACGAAACATTAGTCACCTGAAATATTGCACTTATTCCCAAATCACAAGTTTTCTTCATGTCATCCAACTTTTTGATGCAAAATTTATGACCATTGCACCACATAGCCTTGTGGTGTTTCACCTACAAAATGTCAAACATATATAATATGTACATCATTACAATTGGAAGAAAATTAAATAATATGGGTGATTAATATATTTATATGTACATGTTTATCTCTTAAACGATATGCTAAATCAATTTCTCTTTGTGTAACACTGGAATCTCCATTACGGTGAGCTTCTTTAACCAAAGAAGCCACACCTTCCCATGTTAATGCGCAACCATATTGTTGACATCGTTGAATCCATACCATCATCCAGTCAAGATTGTTTGCAACATACAAATGTAGTGCATCCCACTCTCAACCAACTACATAACAAAATAACTAGAAATTCACAACTAAAGTATATTCAAGATTACGAATAAATTAACTATAATATATATAAAAATAACTGCAATATCGAATAATTACCTCACTTTTCTCATTGTACCTTTCCCCATCAGGTTCTCCCCTTCAAATTTGTTAATGGAGTTGGGATTCCAAATATGATCTACACGGATCTTTGTCACGAACTTAGGAAGGTATTCAGTAATGTACACCATAGTCTAGTATACCATATATCCCTCCACCATAGAACCCTTGGGATGTGCATGTTGAAAGGAAAAATCTAGTCTAGTATACCATATATCCCTCCACCATATAGTCTAGTATATCTCTTAGTACAGATGACCTTGCATGCTGAAAGGAAAAATCTATGGGTGGTAGATAGTGGTTGTTCAAACCATATGACTGGTGACAAAAAGAAATTCATCAAACTTGAAGACTGGAACGGTGGATCAGTAAGGTTTGGAGACAATTCCTCCATCAAAATAAAGGGAAAAGGAACTCCAAGCATTGATGGAAAACTGAAGGCATATGATGTATATTATGTGGAAGGCCTCAAGCATAATCTGTTGAGTGTCAGTCAAATGTGTGACAAAGGTTACAAATTCACCTTTGACTCAACCAATTGCCAGATAAAGAAAGACAATACCGGTAAAGTTGTGGCAGAAGGGAAGAGAACCGATGGAAATGTTTATAATCTGAAGGAATGCTATGAGTCCCAATGTATGTTAGGACAAGTGGATGAAAGTTGGCTGTGGCACAGAAGATTAGGCCACAAAAATTTTGATAATTTAGTTGCAGTAAGAAAAAAGACATGTGTGAGGAATATTCCACCCATCATCAAACCGGTAAACACATTCTGTGATGAATGTGTAAAAGGTAAGCAAACAAAAGTGAGTTTCAGGACAAAGGAGTACAACACATTAAGACCACTTGAAATTGTGCATACAGATCTGTGTGGTCCAACTCGAACAAGAGCTCTTGTTGGTGAAAGATACTTTATGCTCTTCGTTGATGACTACTCAAGAATGACATGGGTCACCTTTCTGTAGGATAAATCACAAGCATTTGAAAGATTCGAGATCTTTCAAAAAATGGTGGAAAAGGAAAGCGGGTACAGATTAAAATGCCTAAGATCAGACAGGGGTGGAGAGTTCACATCAAATGAATTTGAAGATTATTGCGAAAAACATGGAATTAGAAGGCAATACTCTGCTCCTAGAACACCACAGCAAAATGGTGTGGTGGATTGAGAAGAACAAGACTTGGGAATTAGTTTCTAGACCGGAAGACAAGAATATCATTGGCACAAAATGGGTCTACCGGAACAAGATGAATGAAGAAGGTAAGATTGTAAGGCATAAGGCTAGACTAGTATGCAAAGGTTACTCTCAAGTAGAGGGGATTGACTTCGAAGAAACATTTGCACCTATGGCTAGATTAGAAGCAATTAGAATGTTTCTAGCTTACTCTGCCTACAAGGGCTATAAAGTATACCAAATGGATGTAAAATTTTCTTTTCTAAATGGAAATTTGGAAGAAGAAGTATACATGGAGCAACCAGAAGGGTTTCTGCTACATGATGATGAGACATTTGTGTGTTGGTTAAAGAAGGCTTTATATGGTCTAAAGCAAGCTCTGAGAGCATGGTACTCAAGATTAGATCAGTATCTGAAGGAGCAGGGATTCAAAAAGGGAAGTGCTGACAACAATTTGTACATAAAGAAAGATGGGAATCACATGATTATTGTGGTTGTGTATGTAGATGACATTATCTTTGGAGGCAACAAGGATACCCTCTGCAAAGAGTTTGCTGATTAGATGCAGTCAAAATTTGAGATGTCAATGCTTGGTGAATTGACTTACTTCCTTGGTTTACAGATATTACAACAAGATAAAGGAATATTTATCTCTCAAATCAAGTATGCAAAGGAGATGTTGAAAAAATTCCAACTGGAAGATTGTAAACCGGTAAGTACCCCCATGGTGACCGACAACAAATTAAGCAAGAATGATGAATCACTGATGGTGGATCAGACTTTGTACAGATCCATGATAGGCAGTCTACTGTATCTTACCGCTTCAAGACCATATATAGTTTAGGCAGTGTGCATGGTGGCCAGATTCCAAGCTGCCCCAAAGCAGTCACACATGAATGCTGTTAGCAGAATTTTTAGGTACCTACAAGGAACACTCAGCTATGGTTTGTGGTATCCTAAACAGGGAGATTTTGTCTTAAAAGGATACACTGATGTTGATTGGGCATGATGCATTGATGATAGAAAGAGCACAAGTGGTGGTGCGTTCTTTCTTGGTGATCGGTTGGTCTCTTGGCATAGTAAGAAGCAAGACTCAGTCTCTCTATCCACTGCTGAAGCTGAGTACATTGCTGCTGCTACATGTTGCTCTCAGGTGCTTTGGATGAAGTAGACTCTCAAAGATATACAGGTGGACATCACTGATCCTATTCTCATTCGGTGTGACAATTCGAGTGCAATCAACATAGCAAAGAATCCTGTCATGCATTCCAGAACAAAGCACATTGCTATCAAATATCATTTTCTAAGAGAAAAGGTTGAAGGACAGGAGGTAAGGATGGATTATGTTCCTACTGGTGAACAAGTAGCAAACATTTTCACCAAACCATTACCGGTAAGAACTTTTGAGTATCTCTGACATAAGTTGGGAGTTCTATCATCTGCCTAGGCAGACTTTATGTGGCTCGGGGGGAGCTGATAGTGGTCAAAGGGGGAGTTCGGTATGAATCAAAGGGGGAGTGCACAATACCCTTTGTCATTGTGTCAAAGAGGGAGAAATGTACCGGTATGGAGTATCTCACTAGAAGTTGACATCAATGCCAAAGGGGGATATTGTTGGCAATTTGGCACTAAGTTGTCATTGATGTCAACCGGTCTGAAGGATGGTTACTTGTTCACGATGAATGTTAAAGTTGTCTCACACCACCGAAGTTGAAGATGTGCTAACGGTATAGGGTGCTCTACCAGTTTACAGAAGAAGAAAGCTCTATCGATAAAGAGTTGTACCAGTATGAGTTGGTGGGGCATGTCTTGATCATTGTGGTGCCATGTGAAGCAGAGGTGGCAAACGTGTTATGGTTGGTGAAGCCTCATCGATAGGGTTGATGAAACAGATAATCACCATTAATGGAGGAGCCACAAATCACGGGATTGTATCTAACTGATTGCGGCTCGAAGAAGAAGGAATGACAGGGGAAGATCAGAGAGTAGTTGGCGCCTGAATCTATGCAAGGGAAATCCGATTCAGGAAGTCCTCGAAAAGAAAACTTTTGAAGCACTTTATTTGTCGACTGATTTCGTGATAGAAGATCTGATTCGAGATTGCCATTTCCAGAAAATGTGCATTGGATAATGGAAACCGTGTGCAGGTGCATCCTTCTAGGACAAGTGATCAATCCGAGATAGGGAGGATTGGATCTCATGAAGATTGTGTCGAAAAGAGGAAACCCTAACCGCTCAAGTTTTTGAATTACGTTTTGGCAGGAAATCACCATATAAGAAATGAGCGCTCAAAACAAAAAAGTTGATGCTGCAAAAGAGGAGATGCGTAGAGAGAAGTAAGAAAAGAAAAGAATTGTGAGCCTTAGAGAGAATTCTATGAAAGTTGCAGTGTGTGTGTGAGCAAGCATACCTTTGAGAGGATTCTACCGACAGTTTTGTAGTCCTGCAGTTGAGCCTAACCGGTAAGGCGTGGCAGAGCAGGCAACATCCTAGTGTGATCTTGTGTGTGAGAGGGAGAGAAAGATATTAGAGGTTGAGAAATAAAGACAATAATTCCACAACCGACAGTGTGAGTTTCAGTGGAGGAGAAAAGACTGTCAATCGATAGAGTGTCATTTGATCAAAGAGTTGCAGAATTCATTTGCAACAAGAAGCCTTAATTGTATTCAAATAGTATTTCATATACATCGCCAAGTTGAAGCTTGGTGCAGGGGTTGGTGCTCCTTGGGTTGGTGTTAAACATAGAATATATCTTAAATAAAAATAATATTGAAAATTAGAGAAAATAAATTTTGATTACAAATTAAACATTATAGAATGTTTTAATATTTTTTTAAAATTTTGATTTAATTCAAATATTTTTCAAGTAGAATCATGTTATTTTTGTACAATTAAAATGTGTACCACTAAAATCTTTAAGTTACCAATAAAGTTTATATAATAATGATCTATTGTCCCATGAAGTAATGTGATTGATTATTGATTACCTAACTTTTTTCTTTTTTCTTTTAAAAGGAAATTTATAAATTAGATTGGGTTGAATGAAGCATGTGGAATATTTCTCTATAACATAAAATTTACAAATTGATTTTGAGTGAACAATGGATGTCCAATAATATAATATATATTTATTTATTTGATATTTTTTCATGACCCAAATTTTATCGTACCTAATTTTAAAAATTACCAATATAATTTTATATTATAAACGAAATTACCAAGATAATTTTATATTATAAACAAAAAATACACTTCAACAAAATAAAAATATGGTGAAATAATACAACAAATAAAATGTAAAAGATGAAAACATAAAATCTTGATGGATCACAAATGTAATCCTAAACATTAATGCATACCCACAATCAAATTCATATACAACTAGATGATATATTTATAGATTGTGATAAAATTAATGAGAATAATTTTCCATGACTCAAATTTTCTTGCACCTAATTTTAAAATTTACTAAAACAATAAAAAATATAGTAAAATAATACACCAAATAAAATGTAAAAGAAAAAAAATATAAAATCTAAATAGATCATAAATATGATCCCAACATTAATGCAAAAAAAAAATATACACATTCAGAACCAAGTAGATCAGATAAAATTAATGAGAATAAAATGTTGAGACAAAGTTAGTTATCTCATTCAGCAAACGGAATAAAACTATGCTCTGTATTTGTGGATATTGTTTGATTGCAAGGCACAGTAAGAAGGTAATGAATGGAGTTTGAAATAAACTCAAAGATAAATCCACACGTTTGTAGGAAAACCTCTCAAAGTCTTGTACTACCTACTTCCATTGAATGCCCCCCGAGCGGGCAGGGGGCAGCGGGCAGCGGGGTGCCCTGTTTTGACAAACGCAAAAGGACAAACTATTCAAACGCCCCCACTCGGGGTAAAAACAAGGAAAGCAAAAAAAAATTCACCTGACTAAACACCCGTTGAAAATGATGCGTCGTCGGATAAATAAAAGAATTTGACATACGTGAGCCAGTCCCTTAACCAGGGTTAATTCCCCGGTCTTCTCATACGTGCGGCGGCTGCCATTTTAACCAGCTTAAATATATTTTTATTATATTTATATTATATTATCTCCCATTGAATGGACGGAGGAGATGCGAGAATCGAGGAAGGAAAAAAGAGAGTAAATCTGGCCACACGTTTCTCGAGTATTTAACGTGGATTCGTTGTCTGACCGGCGACGTAAACTGGCTGCCTCTGCAGGGCCCGGCAGGGATGTACAGTGTTGGAAGGGAGAATACGTCACCGGAGAAATTTTCACCTCGCCGGAAACACGCACGTGCGACGACACGATTCGTTTTGAGGTTAAATTGGTTTTGAGGTTCTCGGCTACAGAGGTTCCCTTCTTTCTCTCTCTCTGGTATTTTGTGCTTGGTGTGAACGGGACGTCCCGCTCAGCGTTGAGCAGTGCGCAATAAAAAAAGGTGAGAAAAAAAGGATTGAGCGAGAATAGAGGAGATAGAAAGGGAAGGGCTGTGGGAGATAAATATTCTCTCCGGTTGGAGGTTTCAGCGAGTGGTAAACGATTTTGAAGAAAGTTAGGCTTTCAGACGTCAGGTGCTCGAGTTCGAGGAGAGGATGGAGAGAGTACATCATTAGCAGTGACAGCTGAAGGGAAGAAGTGGAAGATTTAGATTTCCTTTTCTAGGCTTTGTATTTGGTGCGTGACATAAATTTTCGTCACTCTAGACGGGGTTGTGGTTTGTTTTTTTCGAAAGGAGGTGGAGGAGCTGAGGGTTTGGGGGCGTATGCGGCATGGATGGCCGGTAAAAGTGATCATCAGGTTGTGGCAACGGCAGTAGATACTTTTTTTGTTAGACGGGATAATTTCGGCATGCAGAGCTTCGCCACGCCTCCTGCCTCGCATACAATGTAGGAAAACTAGTCTGTTTTGCCCCTGTTTTTGGAGTCTGTGAAACGAGCTTGTGTTTTTTTTATAGAGGTGCATGCTTGAGGAGAGGATAATATGAAAGGAGTATGAAAAGGCTTTCGTTTGACCGTTTGGCTAACGTAGCGCTTAAGATAGAAATTTGTAACAGTTTACATAAGTCGTTTAAGCTAAGAATTCATCTAGATCGATTAATTTTAAAGTTGTTTGCTGAAAGTAAGGGCAAATTGCCTGAAATACTGGTCCATCGGGCATGCAAATGAGAGGAGTTTCAGCAAGTAAAATTTTTTTTTTTTTTTTTGTGTTTGACCTTGAAACTGTTGGATTGGCTCATCGTTTTATTTATGATTTTCGTTCCGGACTATTTTTGTATGTCAATGGAATGATGAGCCCCTGTTTGTTACTGTTGTTTTTTCATATATGCGAACGGATGAAAAATTTGTATAGATCGTCTGCAAATAATGCCCTCTGCAAAAACTGAAAAGTTGTCCTTAGAAATACTAGGCTCTCGGGTACTCGAATGTCATAAAATCTTGAGCAAATGAATTTTTTCAGTGGCATTAACTCTTAATCAAGTAAAAGGTTTTGTTATGTATTTAAAGGTTCAGAACGTTAGAACGACTTCTCTCTTGTATATGATTTTGGTTCCGAACACTATTCCTCTTGTATATGATTTTGGTTCTGAACACTATTTGTCTGTCAAAACGTAACATGGTTTTACTTCTTGCTTCTGGTTTTATCTCAAATGCTTGAAAATGGCCCAAGATTGATATAGATCGATTTGTTGTTAAAGGCCTTTAGAAATCTCGCGAGTTACCTGAAATACGAATCTTTCCGCAATATGTTGGTCACTCAATTTTTTTTCTCTTATAAAAAAGTCTTTGATTTTGTTTCGTTAACTTAAAAGTGTTACAACGATATCCCTGCTATTAATGATTGTGGTTCTAAACGCCGTTTTTAAGACTCGCATGATTTATGCGTCATAGTATCAAATACTAGGATATTTTACTTGTTTTCTCAGCCTGTCTCTAATTTTTGATTTTGTTTCAGCGGTACATTTGGTACGGAGGTTGGCAAACCTTATCAACCGCGAGTTGTTGATATTGGCGAGCTTGAACAGCCAGCGGGTTTTAATCTGGATGATGTGGCTGCTCTTACCGCCAAAAGTAGGTTTTTTAATTATCTTCCAAAGAATTTGCGAGATGAAATAGGCTTTATTCATAAACGTTTCAATTTAGAACAGCGATTTTCTAAAAATTACCATGTTAGAAAAGTTAGATGATCTCGATGATGACGAATAAATACTTTTATGATACGGAGTGTTGCAAAATATAATGCTGGCCTTCCAATGAAAATAAATGAATCTTATTCTTTAGAGGAGCAAAAGAATGATGTGTATTTATTTGTTATAGTCTGGTTGTATGTGAAGGTTCTGGGCTGAATTCTAGACAGGTCCTCAACGTCAGTCATCCTGGGCAGTTACAGACTGCTAATTTGGGCAGGGTAAGCATCCACTTCTAAATTTTTAATGGAGAAATAGAGACTTTGAAGACTCAATCTGTGTTTCATTTGCTTCAGTCAATTTGTCGTTTGTTAATTTTGTGTGCTTGGGAAAAACAGTTGCAGCAGCCGTCTGATTTTACTGCCCCTTCAGTGAACACTGTGGAGTCACGGCATCAGTCCTCTCATCGGGGAGCCCAATCAAACTTTGTCTCGCCATTAAATAGTCGAAGAGATACCTGGGAAGATTCTGTCATGGCAGATACAAGCCCACGGACCGATACGTCCACAGATGTTGATACTGATGATAAAGGGAACCAAAAGGTGAAAGCTTGTTTCTTGTTTTCTTTGTCAAAAGCTTGCTTAATCAAGTTTTTATTTGTAGCAGCGATTTCAGAATTTCATGGGGTTTCTCGATCTGTCACTTTTGAATGCTACTCCTATTTCTATTTCGAAGCATCTGCTGACGAAAATAACCAGGCTACAGAGGCTCTTTTGTTAGTCGTTTTTTTTTTTTGTGATTGTATTTTCTTGTGGTTATATTGAAAAGCTTTTTCATTGTAATATGAATTCCGTGAATTTGTTTTCAACCAATATGGAGGTAAATGATCAGAAATTAATAGTTCCGGGACATAAATATGGCAAGAAATATGTAGATCGTAAAATTTTGCCTTCCTAAGATGTTGTTTATCAACATAAACAAAATTTTGAAAGGAGAAGTTGCTTTTAGTTCTTTGGGATATTCTCAGGAGTTTTTGGAAAATGTAAAGCACAGTGGATTATTGTATTGTGTGGAACACTTAAGGTTTATTTGTTTTAAGTTTAGATGGTTTCTTATTCTGTTTCTTAGAAGTGTCAAAAGTAAGAATATGAATCTTAAACAGTTTGTTATTATGAAATCAGTTGGATATTGTCCAGCACGGAGGCAGTTCTGGAGATCGTTCAAATAACAAATCTGGGGATCAGAAGGTCATTATTCAGTTGCTCACTTCTTGTGCTTAAAATTTACTTTATATGGTCTATTCTACTGTACCCAATAAGACTACGATTATGTAACAAAGGTTTTTTTTTTGTATATGCAGACACTTCGTAGGCTTGCTCAGAATCGTGAGGCAGCAAGAAAAAGTCGCCTGAGAAAAAAGGTAATAAGATGTAAATTTACCTATTTGACAAATTATATTGCTGTCTGTTTTACATACTTTACTTATCAAGAAAGTGTTAAATTATTTACTCAAAGGCTTCCAGTATATTGAAAAACTATTTCAAACAAAGCAAGCATATTTCATGTTGTTAGGATTCTCCTTGTGAAGGTTATTTTGAAAGAAAAAATCTATTGAAACTCAGTAGTTAATTTAGTGTCGAAATGCAAAATGTGTTGAAAGTTGCTGTCAGGCACAGAAACCAATACATAAAGGTTTTGCAATCTATTCTGGCCTTGAACCTACCTTGTAGAGCTATAGACCTCAAAAAAATTGTTGTTGTTGAAACTCATTAAAAAAATATGTTAACTTTAATATAAGGCGATTGCACCTAGACTTGTTACTATCATAATAAGATCATGCCGGATGGCTATGTACACATTTCTAATTGCCTAACAATGCAATTTGCTTCCATCTCCATTTTTTCTGCCAACTTGATCTGTATATTACTCTACTCCTGCACTGGATTTTTTCTCTGATTTCTCAGTCTTTTTACGAATGGAATCAAGCCCCCATGCTTTGCCATAAATTGGCTCTGTTTATATTATGAATATCATTCACTTTTAAATGGATGGATCTAGCTTTTTTCCTCATCATTTGAGATGGGATCAAGGATGGTTTTTGTGGCTCATATTACTAAAGATCCAGCACATGACCCTTTCTTTTCATTGGTCTTGTTAGAATCACTCCCCTAGTTGCTTGTTTCCTGTCTACTTTGAATTATCCTTTGGGTTAGAAAACAAAAAAAAGAGGAAACAAATATAGGGTAACAAAATCGTTGCTGCCTCTTTGTTGAGTTTGTAGTAGTGCTCCACACATGCTGCCTCTTTGTTGAGTTTGTACTAATGGTTTAACCATGCCTCCTATTTGTTTGTGTTTGTAGTAATGCTCTACCCAACATTTGATAGGAATAACCTAGGGCCGTATCACCAAAGCTTACATATTGAAAGGATCAATTCTATGAACTGCTGATTTATTTATGACCTCAACTGGTGCAGGAGCACCCTGGTGAACTTGCAATCAGCACCAACCAAAAAAATAAAATAAAATTATTTGAATTTTGATTTGTTTTGTTTTATTTTGGCATCCCTTCATATTAACCCTCATACTCTGAAGGATACGATTGACAAGATGGGATATGAAGTGAAGCATTGTTCAATTTACTTCTAAAAGAAAATTAAATTTATCTCAGCATGAGTGATATGGGCAAATATCTAAGTTATTACATTTGCCAAGATTCATAATGAAAATAATTATGCAGCTGAAGGAGGATACGAGGCAAGACAAATTAGTTATAATCTTGGAAGGATGCATTTTTGTATTTTTAATTTTGGTAAAGGCACCAAACCTGGAAAGATTAAAGTGACGCTGATTGGGGGATTGGAAGATCAAAGGGCAGCATGGAATAGAAACGGAGTGGTAAAGGAAAAGAAGAAAAAAGGAATCTTTGCTGCAGGGGAAGTGGAAAGGACCAGTTTTTGGGGGCATGGGAAATGAGATGGAATATGTAAATAAAGTATCGCTGCACTGGAACAAGGAGTAGGCAGCTGTGTGAAGGGAGAAACCGTGGGGCAGCTGTGTGAAGGTAGAGAAGTATGGTAATTAATGCACACAGGTAAGTGATACATCAATGCACCAAAGAACAGAGAGAGCTCAGCTAGTGTGGCATGGAGAAAGGAGAATGGGAGCCCCAAATACAGAGAGTTAGTCTGCTGCTACGTGGAAAGGGGAAACCAACCAGAGGCATAAAGAAAAAAAAGGCTTGCTGTGCCAGAATCAAGTGTAGATAATAAAGAATGGGGTGTGGAAAACAGAGAATGAATTGGGGAAAATTCTAGTGCAAAGATTACAAAGAAATTAAAATTTATATACAGGTGTAGGAAGGGCACAATGCTAATAAGTTGTGAGAGAAAATTCCAGTGTTGGTGTATGGTAAATAAAAGTGGCTGAAGGGGGTTCACAGAGCATAGGCAGAGGGCATGAACAAATTAAATTTGTGTTGTGTTCAGTCTTGACTAGTTTTTCAATAAATTTGATAAATCTTCAAGATGATTGTATTGAGTTATTGAGTTTGAAGTTATCTAGGTTGCAATAACTCTCCGTATGGAAAGACTCAGGTTAATCTCTTGCATCAACAACCTATGGTACCCTTAGTACTGTCTTATTTATCATGGTGTGATGATCATTGATGAGACAAGAAGTGCTCTCTCAAAGAATCACCTTTTTACCACTAGCGCTTCCAAATGGTTAATCCAAATAGATAAAAGAGGATCTAAAAGAACAAATGAAAATGTACTGTCAAAAGCAGAAAATATGAAGTCTATAGATTTCATAGGCCTCTTCATTAGCCCAAGTCATGATATGCCAGTAGGCAACTAGGGCCCAATTGCCATTGTTTTGCACTTTCACAATAAGAAGCTAAAAGATTTTCAAAATTGATCTCCAATAGACCACAATCAATGGTTTCTCTGTCCTATGTAAATACAATGGAGAAGAGGCTGATTACCACACCTCCCTTATTTTCTTTAATGTGGTTCCATGACCCTTGATGAGACAAAAAGTTGAAAGTCATCTTTAGTAATTCATATTTGGTGCCAAAAATTGTTAAATGTTTCTTCCCTACCACTACTACAGCCATAAGCATAACGACGTCTTATAGAAGCAGGATGCTTAAATGAAACTATGGTGAGAGCTAACCAAAAGTAGATAACGTGTAAGTAGAATCAAGTTAACAACCCTTATATTAGTACAAAATCTAAGTTGTACAACCCTTATATTAGCACAAAATCTAAGTTGTTAGTTTTGGTAGCAAAATTTCTTTGGGGTAGGGTTTGTTTTGGGTCCTTCTAGACCAAAAATATGTGAAAACAATAATATCAAGTTCAACAATTAGTTTTTAATGCCATATAGATTTTCTAAATCATCAATATCATCATTATCACCATCACCATCATTGACATTCGATGTACGAAACATTTGAAGAATCACAAGTAGTGCCACTAGCACTCATAGTAAAAGTGTGCTCTCTTTTAGACTCCTCAAGTGCAACGTGTTGGGAAGTGCAAGCATCCAAGTCACTATGCTTTGGCTCAATATCCCACAACATCATGTTCCCTTTTTTGTAGCCATCTTGTTTGTGCAAAAAGAGACACAAGTTGAAATGCACATACATTGAATTCTTTGACCTTTTGAGTGCAATGTGTTGCTCCTTATTGAGCAGAAAATGTTTGCTTTGATTACTCTTAGATGTAGAGGAACTCATTACGAAGAGTTTCATTCTTTAACTCATTAAAAAGAGCTTCAATACTTTGATCATTGGAGAGTTTACGAAATGTTGCTTCATACCCTTAAATTACTTAATCATCTCTTCATGGAGCAATCCTTGTTGACATCACAATAATCTCAACACTAGTATTTTGGAATCAATGCAAGGGCAAGGTGTAGTGTGGTGGTTGCTATGCTTTATCTTTAATAATTTTGTGCACTTGTTTGTGTTTGTGTTTTATAGCTTCGAGAGCTATTTTCCCCTTGTTTAAGGCAGGTCAGCCTTCTTGTAAACAATAATATTTTATATCTTTTATTCTCTAAGGGGGGCCGACCTAGTGAAGAGGTCGCCTATCCTTGTATATATGAGAGGTGATTTCATCTCATTTGATAATAAAAACAGTCACTTCATCATAATTCGCATCAAGCAAGCAGCAAAAGTTCGCCATTTCTTAGCAGCAATTCACATTCCTAGAAGAAGTTCGCACTTGTAGCAGCATATCATTATTGTGTAGCAGCAGATCATCATTTTGTAGCAGCAGACCAATTTCAAGGAGAAACATATGCATTTGTGTCTTTGCATCTAGGAGAGATGCTATTATTCATTGTATCAACTATCAAATTCAACCTTGTGTTTGGCCTGAGTTGTAAGCAGATTTCTGCTCTCATTCCTTCAATATATAAGAGATATATTTGCTGGGTTTTTCTCCCTCGAGTAGGAGGGTTTTCCCAGGGTAAACATTGTGTTCATTGTCTTATGTGTTGCATTTTCCAATTGCTTAATTTCTGATCCTAAAACTAACAGTTTGAATTTTTTTTATGTTAGTATAATGAATCATGTTCAAAATGAACTTGACGAAACTAAGGAGATACTCCACACGATTCTACCAAGAGTCATCTAGGATCATTTGCTATACTCTTAGTATTGCTTTGCCTTTATATGGACAAAGTTTGGCTAATGACCATGCTAGAAGTGACTATTTGACCTTCACAAGTAATTTCAAGATGATTGAGATTGAGGTCAAAATGGTCTTAATAATGTATTAAAAAATAAAAAATACAATAATTATAAACAAAATATAAAGAAGAATTAGAATTCGCGATCAAATTATGATTTAAGTAACTAAGTTTAAAAAAGTAAAATTTCAAATTATAAAAGGGAAACTAAAATATAAAATTTTATCTAGCTTATCGGGTTTGCCCCTAGACATCCCTGGTTCGGGTCCGGTCCGGCCTTGGTTCGACCAGGGTTCGAATTTCCTAGAGGGGGTTCGACCTGGTTCGAACCTGGGTGGACCAAGATCAAACCAGGTTAAACCCAGGTCGAACCCGGACGGCTGGGTGGCCCAAAACGCACTTTTTTATGCAATTTTTTAGTTTTTTTTGAAATCCGCCATGTAAAAAGTGAAACTTATACCCTAAAAGTGACTTCTAAAACATTATATTCACTCATTTCACCTCATTTGTGTTGCAAACAAAAGTTTTATGAGAGCAGGTTGAAGAAAGGGTGAACAAAATTTGGCTTCCAAGATCAAATAGGAGGAGTTGAAGACTGAATTTTGAAGCTTCAACAAGTGCTGCAGCATCATTTCCATACATTTGCAAGCTCCCATTGCCTACAAGAGGTAGATTTTTCAACATTTTTTTCCAACTATTTTTGTTTCCCAAATTTTCAAACATGAAACATTAATTGTTTTCCATTATTTTGTTTTTGTTTTTGAATATGTTTATGTTATTTCTTTCCATAGGAACTAGAATGGCATCTACCTCTTCCTCCGTTGGCAATGAACAAGCAATTACAAAACAAAGAAATTATCCAAATTCTCCCTTATGGAAGTATGTTGACATTTTAAACCCATTTCCAGGAGGTGGGGGATTCTGTTGGAGATGCCAAGGATGTGGTATTGAACGTAATAGTTCATATTATCGGGTAGTAGGCCATTTGTGTGGAATAAAGGAAGAGGCATCAAAAAATGCCCCGGAAAAGATGGTAACCCTATACCAAATGAGATAATGATGAAATATTTTAAGGAGCATGAGGAGGCAGAAGAGAGAGAAGCTCGTAGATTGACTCAAACCTCTGCAAAGAAAACAGGAATGCAAGCCCCATCTCATCCCGATGTTGTAGTACAAGACCACCCCTTCTTTTCCACAAATGAACCTGAAAATGAACCACCCTTGACATGCAAAAGAACAAAGGGGTACTTAGAAACCGCATTTCAAAATGAGAGTAGAGACATTGCTGACCAAGATATAGAAAGGTGCATTTGTGCAAATGGGTTGGCTTTCAATGTAGTTCACTCCCCATATTGGAAGCAAATGATAAAAAGTGTTAATGAAACTCTAAGAGGGTATAAGGGCCCAGGTTATGAGAAGGTACGTGGAACATTATTGGACAAAGAGGTGAAGAGGGTTGAAGATGCATTGAAACCCATAAGGGATTCATGGGCAGAGACAGGGGTAACAATTGTTTCAGATGGATGGAAAGATGCTAAAAATCATCCCTTGATCAATGTCATAGCGGTGTCCCCTAAAGGGGCAATGTTTTTGAAAGTTGTGGATTGTGAGGGCCAAGTAAAAGATGGCCAATTTATTGCAGAAATTCTCATCTTCGCCATTGAGTCAGTGGGACCCCGCAATGTTGTCCAAGTCATAATGGACAATGCAAGAAATTGTAGAGCTGCTGGTTTGTTGGTTGAGGAACGCTATGATCACATCTTTTGGACACCTTGTGCGGTTCGGTCCATTCACTCAATCTTATGCTACAAAGGATTGGGACTAAAATAAAATGGATCAGAGATGTGTATGCAGAGGCTGAGGACATCCAGATGTTCATCACAAACCACCACATGTCTCAAGGGATTTTTAGATCCTTTTCGAATTTGGAGCTAATGAAGGTAAGTGAAATAGTAATTTAATTTTACATTTTCTGATTTTTTTAATTTCAATGTTCATGATATCATTGTGTAAGCTATATTGTGTATTCTTCTTTAAAGTTTGGTGTTATTTTTTAATCATTTTGGCATTAATTTGTGTTATAGGTTGCTGAGACCTGTTTTGCATCAAACACAATCGTCTTAAGACGACTTGTGAAAGTTAGAGTGGCACTATGCAATATGGTGATCAGCAACAATTGGACTGTATGGAAGCAAAGTAGCAGTGAGAGGGCAGAAAAAATTAGGGAGAGAATATTGAATGAGAAATGGTGGGATCTTGTTACATATCTCCTAAGTATCACTGGGCCCATTATGAGTATGATTCGCTATGCCGACATGGATAGGCCTTGCATTGGTGAGATTTATGATGGCATTGACTCAATGTTTGAAAAAATAAAGTTCACTATAAATGCAAAAGAGAATGACCTTGAGGAGCAATTCTTCAAAGAAGTGAAAGCAATTATTGTAGAAAGGTGGAATAAGATGACCACTCCTTTGCATCTTCTTGCCTATGCATTGACACCAAAGTACTATAGCAATCAGTTTCTTGATAAACCAGGAAGGATTCCACCATGGAGAGATCTAGAAGTATCTGATGGGTACAAGGCAACATTTCTTAGACTATATCCTAATGATGATTTGCGAGATATTGCTACAAATGAGTTCATAGAATTTGCATATGGGAATGGTCCAAGTGTTGAGGCACTTCGTCATAGATCCAAGAAGGATGCTCATAGCTGGTGGTACTTCCATGGTGCATGTTTCCAACACCTACAACCCCTCGCTGTAAAAGTTTTATCACAAGTAAGTTTAATTAATTAAAATTATCACAAGTTTATTTATATTTTACTTTGTCTTCATAGGTTGCTAGTAATTTTTAATTTTAATTTTATTAATGTATAACTTTAATTGTTTACTTTGTCTTCATGGGTTGCTAGTTCATCTGCTTCAGAAAGAAATTGGAGCACATACTCTTTCATCCACTCAGTAAAGCGCAATAGGTTGCTATCAAAAAGAGCGGAGAATTTAGTATATGTGCATTCCAACCTACGTCTTCTTTCACACAAACGACGTGACTACACACAAGGGGAAACGAAGATGTGGGATATAGAGCTAGAGCATACTGATTTGGATGCTCTCGCTTCTCAGCTTCTTGCATTGACACTTGATGACTTGGAGGGCGAGCAAACTAATAGTGCAAGTGCAAGTGGTGTTGGCTCATCTAATGTCAATTTCAACGATGATGATGATGAGGAGGAGGAGGAGGGGGAGGATGATGAATTAGTTGATCCATTTGATGATTAAACTTTATATTGTTGAAAGTTGAAACAATGATACTTGAATATTTTGTCATTTTGATATTAAACTTGATGTATATGATGCTATTATGGTATCAAGTTTATGTTTGTTATGTTGTTTATATGATGCTATGTGACATGCTAATCTTAATTCATGCTTACAGGCTGCACAAATATTAAAATATATATATAATTTACATGTTTTTGTACTAACGAACCCAAACGAACCCAAACCCCTTTTCAAAATTTCGCCGTACCGGCATATCGGTTCTTCGAACCCAAACTGGTGCCTGAACCCGAAGCGGCAAGCTAGAATTTTATAATACTTCATTTACCATTAATAGCTACAATTTTGAAAATGATCTAAATATGCCTTGTGATGTGTGGTGGTTGATGACAAATTTTTGGATCTCCTCAACTTGTGCATACAATTCTTTGATCCAATCAATCTGGTTCCCAATCTTTTTTCTAGAATAATATTGAGAGAGAGTGGACTATGTAAGGTGTCCTAAAGATGTGTGAACAATGGTCCTCAACCAACCTAATGACTCTATAATTCCTTGCGTTGTTTGTTATGATTTGAATAAAATTATGGAGTTCTACTTACTCAATGGTCGTGATGGGTATATTAGCAATAAATTGGTCATCCTTCACCTCACCTCACAATCCATGGCTCTCAAAAACATTGCACTGTAGGGGACATTGCTATGATCAAGGGCCAATTTTTACTTTTAGTATATTTCCGCTCATCAAAAACACTGCACACCCTTGTCTCTACCCAAGAATCCCTTTTGGGCTTCAATGTATCTTCTATAAGCTTTATCTCTTTGTCCAATAAGGTGCCACATACATTTTGATAATCCAGATCCTTGTCACAAACAGCTGGTTTATATGCCAATTGCCAAAATCTTTTATAGAGAAGCAAATGACAAACTAGAAAGGCTATACAATCTGCAAACTTGTAGGCTATATTTCACTAGGTTGGCCAAATTCAATACATAAAGTTCAAAATTCAGTGAACTTAAAGGAAACCTAAGAAAATTGCTGCAGTTAGCCTTAAACTTCATTCTAAAAAGGGCTTAGGTTTCTTTATAAAAATATATTATAAAAAACGACTTGGATCATTAAACTTTATTCTAAAAAGGGCTTAGGTTTCTCTATGAAAATTGTTGCAGTTAGCCTTAAACTTCATCCTGAAAAGGGCTTAGGTTTCTTTATAAAAATATTCTACAAAAACAACAAGATTCTTTGAAGAGTTGACAGTCTGTTGGTGTTTACAATTTGTGCCACTTGTTGAATTTGTTTTCCAACATGGTGGCCATTTGCTGTTGTAGATTCAAACCATCTTGTGAGCAAATGTTTGCAATATTGCCAATTCAAGTGATTCGTGGGAGGTGGAATGTGTTTGGTACTGTTTGTCGATGTAGAAAGTTTCATGTGAGCTTGGGAGTTTTTGGTGAGACAATTGCAAGTCTGAATTGCGATGAGGTTTTGGGGCGTGAATCTAGATGCATATGGTTTTCCATACCCAGAGATGAAGTGGATTGATGATTGCCATGGATGCAGTTTCTTACCTGTACTTGGATGCAGTCTATTTTCCATACTTGCTCTCTCATTGGAGATTTGTGTGGATTGGCAAAATATAGGACAAAAGGTCCTATCTCCATAGCCAGCTATGAATGAAATTCTATCTTTATTTATTTGCTTTGCTATGTTATCTTTTGTCTTTGTTTTTGTTTAAAAATTTTAGGTTTTAACTTTTATTATTTTATGCCATCACTAATATATATATATATATATATATATATACTTGGTGGAATGATTTTTTAAAAATCAAAATTTAATATTTTAAGACATTTAATTTAGATTTTTAATTATTTGTATTTAATATATAAAATTAAACTTATTTATAATGTTTAAATCAAAATTTTGATTTTTTATTAAGAAATATTATTTTTTCAAATTTTTATCTTTACTGAATTTTATTACAAACATGAACTTTGTGACATAGCTTGTAGGCAATTCAAAAAAACATTTGAAAGGAACCTCAACAATTTACAATTAAGTTATGTTACCTGGTTTCTGCAGTACTGCCTCCATATCTTGCTGGCCTGATTCTGGTCTTGCTTCTGGGCTGGATGGCCTGGGGGTTTGCCCAAGGTCTTCACCCTTGGTACCTGGGGTGCTTGCGGCTGATCCTGGGTGAACCCAGGCCATACCTGGGCAGAAACAGGATCAGGATCTTGAAGTCTAATATGTATATGCTTATACCCATCTATATACTTGAACATTTAAATTAACTATAATCTGAGAAAGATCTTATGATATTTTTCAGATTTGTTCATTAATAATTATTAACTAATGTTTAGTGGGGATGAGCCCTTGGTCTTATGGACATTTCTAGAACATTTTGGAGATGGGGATGGGCTTGGAGTAAGGGAATGTCCTGGTGATGGCTCCTTTATTTTTGACGAGACTCGGGATGTACCTGAGTCCACATCTACAGCATTTTATGTTACCTAATAAAAAAGCATTAAAATAAGAAGTAACCTTTCTAAAACAAGATTAACTTGAAAACATTCGTCTTGGACTTCAAAACCAACATTAAAAACCAAAATCAACATCTCTTGGTTTAGTGCTGTGCACCAATGTCAGGAAAGTAACCTTTCTAAAACAAGATTAACTTGAAAACATTCATCTTAGACTCCAAAACCAACATTAAAAACCAAAATCAACATCTCTTGGTTTAGTGTTGTGCACCGATGTCGAGAAAATAAATACATGGGTTAAAAGTTTGGAATCCTACAATTTGGACCAAATAACTGGTAGATCCGCTGAAGATTATATTGCTGAGGTCCATACAGAAGACCAGCCACTTATTGACATGAGGCATTTGTGTTAAATCTTGAAGTAAATTCACTTCCACCCATTTGGATACAACACTTATCAAAATCAGATCTCTATTTTCTGCACAAAATTGATGTACAGAAAAGTAGTTTTTTTATTGTTTGATTTAAATTGTGGAAAAAATGGTAGTGTACAGTTCAACCAGGTAAAAAATAAAATAAATGGGTTGATTCTGAGTACTATTGGATTATGGCATGTTTGTCACTGGTTTGCCTCAGACAAATCCGTTGTCTTATTCACATGCCCAATTCAGCCCAGAATCTGGACCGGGTATGAACTGGACCTGGTTCATGGCAATGCAGGGGGTGAACTGGTAAATTATATTATGTGTATTTCAAAAAATTGAATATTATTGTTTATTGATTATTGTAATCTGTCCCTAAGATCTGATTTTTTTTATCGTCTCTGAAACCCTGTTCTCCTGTCTCGCCACCAAAAGTCAGAGGAAAAATGTTTATAAGAGAGTTGCAGTCTGGAGTTCTGTGACAAACAGTTGTAAAAACCTAGTCTTCTTCACAGGTTTGAAGAAATGCATAAATTTATATTCCTGCATGACTTATCAGGTAGGTTACTACAAAGGTAAAGCACCAAACACAATTAAAATAGAAACCAGAGGTGGTCTTGACTCTTGTCAATGAACAGCAATATTACCACAAATGGAAACTTGTCATTGGGAGAAAACATTAAAACTGTTGACTTGTTCTATAACTCGAGTGTGATACAATATAATGATAGAGTATAATTGTCCAATCCAAAGTTTTAAAACTCGGACTTGGCAAACCAAAAAATTGGACTCGGACTTGTGAAAAACTTGCGAAAGACTCGGCAAAAAAAAACAACCGTAGTTTTACAAAACAAACATAAAGAAATTAATGCATTTAGAGAACATAAGAGCCATAATTGAAACATTACACATGCCATATGATCTACAAACACGCAATATTTGAAATTTCTTCATTCATACTCATAGTTTTAACTTTCAACTCTAAAATGTATAATAGCAGCATAAGTTTATAATTGTTCACAAAATTACATATAATGATATGTACAACTCCAAATGTGAAAGACAACAATGAACAAACTAAAGAGAAGACTATATCTTCCTCTTTGTATTCCTCCTTTTTCACACCCTACAAACCTGTCATAACCAAGCAAGAATGCCAAATGAGGGCAAACAAATTAAAAAAACTCACTTTTAAAGCTTGCATGATGTTTTTTCTGGGTTGCGCGAGTTCATCTGAAAGACTTGCGAGTCTGTGCAAAAGACTTGCGCGAGTCCTTGCAAAAGAATCACGAGTCTTTCAGATGGACTCGCCTCGCGAGTCCTTGGTGAGTCGACTCATGGCTCCCATGGACTCACCGAGTCCATGAATCTTAAAACAATGGTCCAATCCATGCTGTGATAAAATGTTATATAAGCTGCATGTAGTGCCCCGCCAAGATACCCTAGAGGAACCAACTAACATTCCCAGATAGTAAATCACACCTACTAAATAGCACGTAATCATGAATGAATTGACATAAAACCCTAACATCATGATCATGTCCTAAATATATCACTATCCACCTTAGGAGCATAACGTATTAAATAACATCGTAAAATATCTCAATCAAAAGGAATTCAATCATCAATAAGGAAGTCAAAAGTACACATGAGATTCATTAGCATCTAACATAACTATCATAAGAATGATTCTTGGAGGGGTATTACACTGCAAAATGCAAATACTATTCAAAACTAGATTTACGATCGGAAGATGATTCCAAAATATTTGTCATCAACAAAGGTTCTAAGAAGACAGCCAAATTGTATCATCAAGTTGTAAGCTTGTTTAGGTGTTTTGTGAGTATCTGGTCCTTGGCTAATTTGCTTGCAGGGTAGGAGATTTTGTAGGGATTTAGTTATTTTTCGGTATTTAAGAAAATCGACATAATCCAAGCTAAGTTGTGAGAAACAGGATCAGCCAACCCTGCATGAAAGTTGAAACACTTGCGAAATTCTGTGTCATGGCTTTTTTAATATACCCCCTTTTTAAATGTTTAATAAAATGTGCAATATTGAACCATATGAATATGCTAAGTTGCTGGTCCTGCTACTGGTTTGGGTTTGTGTAAGAACCTTAAAAGGTCCTCAACTAAGACAACTAAGACAACTGACGTTTAACTGAACCTGTTGCGTTTCAAGTGTGTTCTTTGCCAATTTGTAGCAGCAAATATAATTTTGACAAACTTAAGCACAAAAAGCAACTATAGGGAAACGCTAGAAATCAATTCTAATTCAGTAATAAACTATCAAACCCTTATTACATGTATTCAACCTTTATTTACCCTCAATACATAAACAGACAATAAAAGATAGGAACTGGAAAATACCAAGAATTGTTGGAAACCCTTATTTCTTCCTTGCTGGTCATACACAGTCCATCATGACAGCATGCTATAACTCACTCCAGACTGACCCAAACAGCTTGCATGGTAGCTCAATGGATGACTCTAGGCTAGGCGCACCTTCTCCTTATTTTGTTTATTTTTTTGGATCCTTCCAACATGCAAATCGCAGCCCCTTAGGTGATTGGCGCTACTCCCCAGGCAGCCGTATAGCCACTGATAAACAATCTCTCATGGATGCCTCTGTTTCCCTCTTGCTGCTGCAGCCTAATACTGGAGAAAAGGCGGCGCCTCTCTGATTAATAAGCACAAACTTGGCTCCTGAATGAAACCAACTGTAAGAGCAAGATCAACTGATATTTCACAGCCTCTGATGTTGTTGTACAAGAATCCCACATTTTCCTGTACCGATACCTCTGATCACTGCAGAAGAATCTTCTGCTGAAACCCTTGGCCAAAAACTCCTCTCAGAGCTCCAAACAAAAATATCCAAAACTTAGCATAATGAAAAGAAGACCTAAAATCTTCTTTAATCTTCTCCATTTAGGGTTGGTGCGATTCCCAAGAAAGGTGCGATTTGGCCTTTAATGATGTTTTAACTTTTATTATTTATTTTGACTATTGAAGTGTCAAAAAATAAATCATCTTCCATTTAATATAAAAACTGGCCCCATCTGATGAGAAATAGACCCCCACTTAAGTTATAACTTAAAGTGACTTTTAAAACATTAAAACATTAAAGTTTGCCATTTAATATTTAATTAAAAATAATTAAATATTAATATCTCTCTAAGTATTCATCAGAAATGCCTGCCGTTTGAACTGGAGACTGCCAACCCATAATCTGTCCTTGCCCAACCTATTGGCTATAAATAGCAGGATTGCTAAAAATAGAAAGTATTTCAAACGGAGTCCTGGAGACCTCAAACGAAGACCAGACCTGGAGTGCTTGCTCTGAAGGTGGTGAATCAAACTCTGGAGGACCCTCTACCTAACCTCATCAGCCTACGAGGGTCAGTGATAGGCTAATCTACTCAGCTGACAGAAGTCAACTAGAAGGGGACATCACAGTTTGGGTTCGAGGGTTTGGTAAGTTGTTTTTTTGGGGTTGGGTTCATCTATACAAGAATATATAAAAATCAGAAATATATGCATATTTGCAGCAGTGATTAAGTTCAATATACACTACACAGCATCTTATATTATATAATAAACAAACTACCATATTAATAGTCAAATATTAGTCAAACTTGAATGTCATGATATATATTAAAGCTAAAAAATTATAACGTCAATTAACGAATTGAGGCATCAAACAAGTGAAGTCCATTAGTATTATGCATGATGTGTTATTGAAAAGCAGAGTTGAGCAAAGAAGTTTGGGTGTATCCTACAAGTTAATTAATAATGATTGGATCCTGCTGATTGTAGCTATAATATTTGGGAAAGAAATGTTTGTGCCAATGGAGTTTTGGGAAAGAAATGTTTGTGCCAATGGAGTTCCTTGCTCCTAGCCTAGGAGCAGTGGAAGAAAATAAAGTTGGGAATTGCAAGACCTTGCATCATAGATTGATGAATTCCATTGTTGACGGAAAATGAATTGTAACATGATGAACCATTGGAGTTGAATATAAATTAATTATATTTTATAGCATGATGAGGACATAAAGAGAGTAATATTACAACATGGTATACTTTATTGCAGTGTACATATAAAATGGACATGAAGGCCCTTAAATTGAAAACATTCTAGTGCTCCATGTCTCAATGTCAAGTCAGAATTATTTGGAAATCAATCTATTGTACTTAAAAATGTGGATGCTACACTCTAAAAAACCTAATCAATGTGTGCAAGATCAGTTTGCCAACAAGCATAGAGAAAAATCATTCTTATTTGTAAGATCATAAACTTCAATGTCTACTCAATGCTGAACAGCCATCTTTGTTGGTCAATGGTCAAGAGGAACAAACATCACTGTACATTTAATTAAGCCAATGCTGATTGAAAAACATCTAACCTCAATACCAATTGAAAGAGAATACCTAAAATGTGTGCTATTGGGAGATTATGGAGGAATTAACTTATTAAAATTGTACCCATTTGTTGCACTTATTCATGCGGCAGTACTGTTGGCAGGAAATTGAAAGAACCTCAACATTGCTTGGCAAGAAAATCTTATGATCACTGGTAATCATCACCGAAAGCATTAATGGGGACATCATGAAAAAAGAGAACTTAATTAATAAATAAATTGTATGGACTTGGTTAAATGTTAGTCAAATTCACCCTGGGTTCGCTTGGGTTTGCCCTGGGAAGGACCAACAGGGAATTGCTAGGACCATGCCCGAACCCACAAGGAAACGAATCTGGACCTTGAACCTGGGCCAGACTGGACAGGGACCTGGGCTCTGCAGGGCCTGGACTGGTAACTTAGATAAAATGTTATGATATGTTACATAAGTTTTTATTAGTTTTTAAATGATATTAATGGCAAATAAATATTATATGATTAATTTATAACACTTGTGTTATTTATTTCAAATTCCACTTACCTATATTATGGTCAATGATCTGACTAGAAATTCAGTGAATAGGTCAGAGTTCAGATTATTAGGTGAATTATTTTAAGAACTTAAGAATTTTGCTTCAAAGTCTTTAGGCAAGATATTAGCTCAACTCCTATCAATTGAAACTTGAGCCTGGACATGTTTTCGTTATAATTTCTTTCTGTAGGGAAAAAATATAAACCCACATGCTGAGTTTTGTGAGTTTGGTTTGAGGCTTTAGGCATAAAGTTAGTTTTACTGTTAATTGATTTGAATTTAACCCTGAACATGATTTCAGTTACATTTTCCTTTGTGGGGGAAAAAAGAATAAACTACTATCAGCAAACAGGTCAGATTATTAGATGAATTTGTTTGAGAACTGTTGATTTTTTTGCAAAGTTTAGAGGCAAGAATAGTTCCACTGTTAACAATTAAAACATGAACCTGGACACATTAGCAATTGTTATGATTGTAGGTTACTCTATTCTTTTGAACAACAGACTTCTTGATTTTTACTCTATGAATTCTGAGAAGTCACTCATAATGATCATATCCAATATATTATTATAAATATAAAATCTTTCTAATTCCCAAGTTACAATGTCTTTTTGACAAGGATCTTTTTACATGGGCGAGCTTTCTTTTTTGAATAGCAGGTTCCTTCTCATTTATTGAAAGGTTTCTGTGAAGACCATAGTTCAAAAAACTGGACACAGCAAAAGCTCAACGCGTCTATAAAATTTGACAGACTTGGGACTTACAGAAAACTTGGCAAAATTTTTTGAACACTAAAGACCACCAAAACTTGTAAATAATCTAAAAATACATGCATAAAATTGGTTTTACGCAGGTCACAAGTAGTTTTCCTTTTATATTTAGATCACAAAATAAGTTCAATTGAAATCACAGTGTCATATGATTATAAATTAGTAAATTACACATTCATATTAATATTTTACAAATTCATCTGCAGAAAACATGGGCACAAAATGTTTTTTTTTTTCCTTTTAAAACTAGATTGAGGATCTGGGGGTGGTGGTGCTCCTTGGGGGATCCAGGGTCAGCATCCCGTGTGTGTACCTTGTGATACAGAGCGGGGTTGACAAGTGTAACCCCCACCACCAAGCACAAATTAAGGCTTTGAGACCACATGGACCTTCATGTTGCATGCCATTTGTCATAGTTTTTGCCACAGCCTTGCTTTGTTTTGGCGAGTTATGTGCTACTTGTTGGACAAATATTCATTGATAATTTGGTGTGAGATTTTGGGCAAGGAACTTGCCAGGTTTTTACGTACGTGTACCCATGTGCTGGCAAGAAATACTCATTGAGTCTTTAATCTATGATGAACACGACCTTAATGGTTCCATTGGTAATGTTAATCCTTAAGATTAAGGTAGTGCCTTGCTCCAGTTTGCAACCAGTGCATCCTTTATACGTGGCTTCAATTCTCGCCTAGCATGATTGGTGGAACCAGTGCAGCCAATTTTTTCATTTTTTAAAATTCATTCCATTATAGGCTTTAAGGACTCATTTTTAAGATGACAATATTTCAAACCAATTCTCAGAACCTTGCAAATTTTTCAGAGGGCTCATGTTTGTTGCCCCCAAATTAAAGTGGCCAACTATTCCATATTTTGCTGATATTTTGTCTCTCTCATTAACTCGATATTTATTTTATCTCTCTTAATTTGTGTCTAATAGATTTGAGGATAGTTGATGGTTTGTCTTGTCCAAAGTTCATGATTGATACTTCATTTTGCTATCTGTCTCTTTCAAACTGCTCTTTAGTTATTTTGTGTAATTTATAAACTGTCATCACTAAATCTTCTATTTCAAGTATTGATAACCAATCGTTTCCCACCCTTGAATTTCATGAACATCAACAATAGAGTAAGCGATTGGCATGAATACACGTTTAGTTGGGCAGAAATTGCTTCTCACATACTATTAGATTGCCCAAAATAAAACTAAATAGCAGACTGCTAGTATCTGCACAATACATATGCTGAATCTGTCTTGACAATTGATGACAGCAACCATTTGTCTCCCTGTACTGGGCTATCATTAGAAAAATTGAATCTTAATAAATTTTCATGAAGTGAATATTTTAGCAGTACAAAATAGATGATTTGTCCAATTTGATGAATGCGTATGAGCTAGTATTGCCACTTGCAGGGCATTTATTGTCTTTTTAGTTTGCTTTTCATTTCTTGGTTGATGCATTTACTATGACTTACCTTTTCATGGTGGTTCTTGGAGGCCACCACTAGCAAAATTCCTCACATTGTAGGATGGATGCTTTTATATGGGTTAATATTAAAACCTATGTTACTGGTTCTTTGCACAGGGGCCCCGGATCTGGGTCTGATCCACACCCAGTTTGGTCTGGCCGGGGAGTCGTCCAGGGGGGCGGCTTTTCCTCTGCAGGTTCGTCCCAGATGAACCCGTAACAAATAAACAATGAATACAACAGTAAAACACAATTTATTTGCCAAATCTCAGAAAATTTTTCAAAAATGCAGTTTTTCATTTTTTTTTCATCCTACACCCATTTCATCATCTGGAGCAGGGTTTCTTGTCTACAGTTCTCTTCTGCAGTGATCTGTTTGGTAGCTTTGTCATCAGAGCTCTTCATCTGCATTTTTTCTGCTTTCTCCTGTCCGTCTTTTTCCTGCCATGTGCTGTTTTCTGCTTTTGGGAATTTGTTCCAAGACATGTTTGGAGTCTGGTAACTATGAAATTTTCATCCTATTCAGATCTGCTTATCCTTTGGACTTTATTAGAAAAATTGAGAAGCTGTAGACGGAAGTCTGGAAGTCAATAATTAACAATACACAAACCTCTTTGAGAATTTGATGTAAAAGTAAAACAAAGTTTAATCCTATTCTGTATTAAAAAAACTCAACTAACTCTAATATTTTTTAGGTTTAAAATAATATATTTTAATTATAATATTTTTATATTTAAAACAATTATAAGTAATCTTAATATTACTAATTTAATATGATATGTTTAAATCTAATATTGTTTAATTTAATGTTAATATATTTAAATTTTTAATTTAATTATTGTTTTTGGGTTGTAAATATGTATATATTTATTATCTTTATATGTTCTTGTATAAAGGAACTTTAAACAAATCCAAGGAACCAAAAACGTATCCAAAACCCCGTTTTTTCTTTTTTTTTTGGACCAAAATTGTGAACTAAAACCACAAACTGAAAGAGGATCGGTAACTTAGATTACCATAGTTAGCTGTACCAAGCACTTTGAGAGACTATATTTAATTTTATTACTGTTTTCTGGACAAATTTTTGGGTTGTAACTAAATGATTGTTTCTTTAGATTATTATTGACTGAATTGTTACACTCTTACATCAGTAATTCTCAGGCTACTAGGCATTAGATGTTTCCTGCTATAAGCTATATCATGTATGTCAAGTTATATAAATCTGATATGTAATTTTAACTTTAAACTCATATTAAGTGTGGATGATACAGAGATTGGTTCTAATGGATCATGTTCTTGATCAATGCTGATAAACTCCTCTAATTCTGATTTATACTAGTCAGGGATTGAGGAAAATAAGTTATCTGAGTCTGTGGTCATTAGTAATTCTCAGGCTACTAGGCATTAGATGTTTCCTGCTATAAACTATATCTTGTAATGTTAAGTTTTGTAAATCTGATATGTAATTTTAACTTAACTCATATTAAGTGTGGATGATACAGAGATCAGTTCTAATGGATTATGTTCTTGATCAATGCTGATAAACTCCTCTAGTTCTGAATTATATTTGTCAGGGTTTGAGGAAAACATGTTATCTGATTCTGTGGTCCCTAGGAAAGCAATCTTGCATCTTGGTAATTAATATGGTTACCAGATTTGGCCGGATTTCCTTTACCTATGCAAATTTTACCAATCTTTTTTATTTTGAATTTTTTTTGCCTCCCTAACCAAACCAATTTTTTTAACCTTATAAGGACTTGTTAAGAAATATGCTGATAGCATTTTTTTTTCACTAGGAGATTGCCATTGAGGTAATATAATTTTTTATTGTTTCTACTTAGACTAGGAAAAATACTAACAAATTAATTGCTTTCATGGCAAATAATGTACTAACCAAAAACACAACTTTTTTCTTTATAAATTAAGTAATATTTACTCGGAAAATAGAAAGTAAACATCACAGCAATCGACAAAATAATATCTATGGTACAAATACATAACTATCTCTATATAATGGGACGATGAAAGTACTTAGAAAATGTAGTTGCATATCTTACACGAAGTGTTTTTGGGAGAGTCCATCTACCAGTTGGTTCTTAGCTTTGCAATTATGATTTTCTTTACGGTGGTGTTCTATTTTGGGGTTGGTATTTTTATAATATCAAAATTTGCTACTGTCTTATCATGTATGTTAGTGATTTTAGTTTGCAACATGTATTCTCAACCATTTTGGATCTGTAGACATTCAATGTGTTTTTTGGGTGATGGCATGAAGCCTTTTTTTCCATTAACTTAACAAGCTTGTTTTATCTGGACTCTGTATAACTTATAGCTCTTTTTTAATGGGAAGCATAACTGGTTATATGAGAAGAATAGGGTAAGGTGTAATTACTTTTATTTTTAAATTATTAATGATAAATGTTTTCAATATTCTCAGTTTTTTACTCCATGCTTTTTCTGAAATAAGTTTCCACTGGACTCTGAGTAACTGTTGAGTAATGGCAATCTTTCTTACAAGCAATCCTTAATGTTCTATGTAAGTTCAATTAAATTAATCAATTATATCAAATGGTAAATATATTTATTTCTTCAAATTAAAGGACCATTTAACAAAATACATTTATTAGATGTGAATCTTCATTTAAGATAATCGAGTTTGACTCCATGAGTCAAGATGTTTGATAAAAAAGATTTTGATGCTTGTTTTGGATTGTTTTGTTTGCAAGCATGCAAGATTCTTTTAATAAGGTATTTATGTGTACGCTCATTGTAAATGACTTTTTCAGTACAATAATATTATTCATGGCTAAGTGCAATGCTATTGCACTTTGTGAATCAAAAACTGCAGTTGATTTTCTTATTATTTAACTATTGTTTTGATAGCTAAAACTATAGGACTGATAGTATGACTTCCACCAAGAAAAGCTGTTTGTTCTTGTAAACTAAAATGCAATTTCTTGCCTGCTGTTGAATAGGCATACGTTCAGCAGCTAGAAAGCAGTAGATTAAAGCTAACTCAGCTTGAGCAAGAGCTTCAACGTGCACGGCAACAGGTAGGAAGCCTTGTTTGATATGTTAGATACTATTTCGATACAGATACTTGTGAATTAATGTTCTGCCACCAAATTTTATAGAAATTAATAACAAGTAGATCTATCTCCTGTTTTCTCTTGTCCAGGGAATTTTCATAGCAGGAGGTGTCTCTGGGGATCAAAGTCATTCGATTGGTGGAAATGGTATCCATTTGCTCTTGAGCTTAATTCTAGACATGTTGACCTTGACTTGAGTGCTGCTGGGTGAAATTACTAATGAAATTTTGTTCTGTCATTTGTTTTCCTTTTTTGATTTCTTCTACATATAAAGTGGTTACTTTGTTATAATAACAAATTAATATTGTAAAACTTCCATTCTTTTATTGGAAGGGAGGAAGATGGAAATAGGTGCTTGCATTGTACAAGGGAATCTTTTCCCCAAAATTTTACTGCTGGATTATTTTTTTTAGGGCTAGATTACTCACTTGCAAATTGCAGCATCTTTTATTGCAATTTGATTTAGGCATGTGGCTGCCATGCATATGGTTGATTACTTGGGCCATTTCAATGACGTGAAATTGCCGTTCTTATAAATATTTTAATGTACACTATACAAGTAGTAATTAAATTCTATGATCTAAAAGATTTAGCATGGCACAAATTCTATAATCTAAGTAAGTGTGTAATTTTTTTTTTCTCTTCTGTTATAAATTATGCCAGTTTTCCTGGAGCTCACACAGAGTTCTTAGTATTTGCACAGGTGAAGACGGTGCTATTGCTGTTTTCCTGTACTCTTTTTGTCTCTAGCGGGAAAATTCCCTTTTGAACTCTATAAGGATTGTTCATTTATCTATGCATGTTAATGTTTAGTGAATTGAACTAGGTTACTTCCATGAGAATGTACCACTTGACCTTGTTAGCTTGGATGGACTGCTTAATTCTTCCATAAAATTCTAACCGTTAATCATGTTGTTTTTTAACGTTTAGGAGCTCTAGCATTTGACATGGAGTATGCACGTTGGTTGGATGACCAACATCGACAGATAAATGACCTGAGGGCTGCAGTGAATTCACATGTGGGGGATAATGAGCTACGTGTTCTGGTGGATGGTGTCATGGCACATTACGATGATATTTTTCGTCTGAAGAATGTAGCTGCAAAATCTGATGTCTTTCATATGGTCTCAGGCATGTGGAAGACACCTGCAGAAAGATGCTTTATGTGGATGGGAGGATTCCGTCCATCTGAGCTTCTGAAGGTATTTCTGTTTCATGGTTAGATGAATTTTTGAGCATTTTGTCATGTATAATTTTGATGAGCTAGGAATGTAAGACTACTGAAGTTAGCATTTGCTGTCCACTATAAAGCAAGCACCAATTGTAATGACTTAGCCGCTTTCCTTTTCTTTCTTTTCTTCTTTTTGAGGTGTATGTATTATAATATAATCCAAGAATGTCATATTGCCCTTACAGATGCTTATTTTGTGTATGCAGATACTCATTCCTCATCTCGAGCCATTAACAGAACAACAGTTGATATGTATAGATAATTTGCAACATTCGTCACAACAGGCAGAGGATGCTTTATCACAAGGAATGGAAGCTCTGCAACAATCATTAGCAGAAACACTTGCTTCTGGATCTTTAGGTTCCTCTGGAAACGTGGCAAACTATATGGGACAAATGGCAATTGCAATGGGCAAGTTGGGTACACTGGAAAATTTTGTTCAACAGGTAACCATGCTTGTAACATTTTTCTTATAAATATTTGACAACTTCTACATCACAAAAGCTTTAATTTTCAATCTGTATTTTTCCTCTTACAATATTAGTATGGTGTTGTTTGTTATAACCTGAAACACTTTTATTGATATTTCTTATGTCCAGCTTAGAATGAGCTAATTATGAAACTAGATTAATTAAAATGGAGTACTGTATCGCAGGCTGATAATTTGCGGCAACAGACGCTACAGCAAATGCATCGAATCTTAACCACCCGTCAAGCTGCTCGAGCTCTTCTTGCTATCAGTGATTACTTCTCTTGTCTCCGTGCACTTAGCTCTCTTTGGCTTGCTCGTCCAAGAGAGTAAAATGCTCATTGGGGAAACTGTCTTTGAGTCTGTACTATGTTGTGGCCCTGGGGTATGGGGCCTTGGGGTGTGGGCATTGCCACATCTATGAGCTAACCTGAAACAAACCTCTCCATATGACAGGATGAAGTTGATAAAGGGTTGAAAGGGTGGATGTAATGAAAATGCAAAATGGAAGAGATTCTTTAAATGTTGGAGGTTTGGAAGGAATCTTATTGTATCAGTGTTGTGGGATGATTGTTGAAATCACCTTCAAGAATTCCCTTGTGAACTGGGGCAATCCTAGGAATTAGGAAGAAATTCTCTTATGGCCACGTTAGGATTTTCAGAGTTCAGCAGGTCCACTTATGTCTTTGCATTAGCTAGGCAAGAATGTATAATATATAGAATTATTGCTGCTAATATTCACACGAGAATGACCTCCATAAGTAACTTTTTGATGTGGTCTCATTTGTAACATAATATTTAAGTTGAGGATCCTCTGAAGATTATTATTAGGATGTACCTCTATCACAAAATGCTAATGTCAAGTCATGTTACGGCAATGCTAATTATCATATTTGTCCATGTGGAAGGCATGTTCCGCTAATTGTTGGGAACATACAAACAGAACCTTTTGCATCTCCTGTAACATGGATTATTAGAGCCACTTCTTTTAATACCTTAACAAAAGTTTGAGCTCCATAAACAACAAATCTATTTTATTTTCTCAAAGTTGAAGCTAGTTAGCCAAACTTTGAATTTTTTTTGGTATGCTAAATGATCTGTTAAATGACTGCTTTAATCAGGCAGTGTTTCATTCAGGTTATCATACCACAAGGGCACTCCAAACTCCTATCTTTGACTGTAGGAAGTTTGCCCCGCCCATTTAATACTATTATCTATTTCTTCCAATGCAAAGAGAAAATTGTTTTGTTAAAATTTCAATTGAAATCCATACGAATCAAGAAACAAGGTACATGCTTAATGAGAGGAAAGACCATACAAAACAAAATGTATTCAGTACCTGCTTTTACTCTACGTAGTTGCTATTGTATGCTTATGCCAGCGGACCTATTGTAGTAAATTGGTATTTGTATGGTTACCAGTTGACCTATTGGGGCCATCGGTAATAAATACTGACAATAATCCAAGTAGTAGTAATTTAGGATTGGCAGGTAGTTAACTGATTAAAATGGTTGGTACAATGGAATGCAAGAGAGATGCATACGAAAGCCTTTCTGTGACTCAGCATGGTTAGCATCCAATCAACTAGTTGATTCTGCTTATAGCTATCATATTTATGTTTTAACCATGGTCAATGAGATTATAGCTGCAGAATAACCCTATCAATTACAAGTCATCAAGAATACCAAATCTTTTTAATGATAACATGTACAAGACCAAAGTTTTATATGGCAACGTTCTGTAGCAACACGAGAAATATCTACTCTCTTAACATGAATGGTGGTTAGTAGCCGCCCTAATATACATGTAGGTTTTAACATCACTGCAATAAAATGCTACTCAACTCACTGTCGTATGCTCGTAGGTTCCAAGAGATAGTTTCTCAAAAGCTCAAGGCAAAGTTGTTCATCGTTGATAGAGCCACATTCTTAAAATGGATTCGCTCTCATGCACAATATTTCTCAAAAGCTCAAGGCAAAGTTGTCCATCCTTGATAGAGCCACATTCTTAAAATGGATTCGCTCTCATGCACAATATTTGTGGTTAGTTGGATTCAGTTTTTTAAAATGTCAAATCATACTGTCATTGCATTCTGCTGTCAGGATTCCGTCTTATGGTTAATGCATTCTGGTGTCAGGGTTTTGTTTCACTGTAAGTACACAACGTGCTATAAGGATTTCATTTCATTTGTAAGTTTGAGTATTTGGGTTTTGTTTAACTGTTATCAAGATGGGTTTAAAGTTATCCTATTTCCATACTATAAGATGGCACGGTGTTTTATTTTCTATTTCAACGCTCTCAGTTTCTGCCTGCCCATTTGATAAAGAAGTGCACAGCCGTGGGCTCAGTGGAGATTTCTTTGTGTTACTTTATTTTGTCTGCCAATATGGGGAAGATAAACAATTATCTATTGAATGGATTCTTTACAAGAACCTTGAGATCCTTTACACCTAAGAACATCGAGGTCCTTGATGTGCCCTACCTCGGTAATTTTTGCGAAGAAGATTGTTCAAAACCATGGTGTTTGATTTGGGTTGGCACAGTCCTAAGGATGTGATAAAATTAATAATGCATGTGAAATGCCCGGGAAGATTTTGAATAGGAAAGTAATATCTGATGATTATTGGCCTGGATATTTATTGGCTAAATTGATTAAAGCTCAATTATAAATCACAGTTGAATGGCAAACAAAAATAACACTTGGAACTTTTTTTTCATCTTTCCTTCCGCTGAACGCTTACAACAAATTTGAGGAATGCTTTCATGTAACGTAGAAATTTTGAAGTATTGGGAAGGCGGAAGGTAATTGAAAGGGGAAAAATACAATCTCCAGGGTAAGTCCTGGTTAAACAAATGAAAAGCACACACGTTTAGATAAACATTTTAGTTGGAGCTATAAAGGTTTTTGCTACAAACAATTACTATATTTGAAAACAAATTAATGACAAGATGCTTACTTCAGTAACCGAACGATGAATCACAAATGATATAAAACACTGGAATCTATATGCACCTCGGGACAAGGAAGTGTTCTTGACAATTGGATTTATGGATAAAAACCAAAATCTTTTTACTTTGCTCTACTATGGGTTGACTTGCGTACTTTTAGTCTAGATTACCTCAGTTGGCTTTTGTTGGCGAAATCAACCTCTACCACTCTTTGAATTTTTCCCTTCATGACATCTAAAAATTGGTTCGAAGATCTTGTAAAAAGGAGTAATTATGGATTTGGGTTTGCAATTGTCGAGATATGCAATTGTCAAAATCCCACTACCTCTTGGCATGCGAAACTTGGTTAGGAGAGGAAGTTAGCGACTTGAAAATGATCAAAGACATCTGAAGTGTGGCTATTATGCCCTTTCAACATGCTCTAGAATGATTGTTTTGGACGAGGGATCTTAGGCTGCATTTCATTTATTAAAATGAATGCCAAGTCCCTTTTATATAAGCACATAATGATAATTTATAAAAGCATGCACATAGTTAGCCAAGGGCGAAAAGAAAAAGGTGGCCAAAGGGATTTTTTCTTCTTTTACATTTTAATGATTGGAAGGTTAGAACCCTCACCAAAATATGGCGTGATATCTAGTTAATTAGAAAATATTACTCTGAATTCTTCTAGTGGTATACCCTCATGGATTCCCATAAACTTGGCAATAGCTTCATCTTTATGGAATGTGTCTAAACTTGGTGGTTTGTGTTGGTCTCATTTTGATAAGTTGAGGATAAAACAAAGAAATCTTGGAAGTGTTTTGCATGAAAGATTTAGAGTTTATGGAATTTATGGTAGAATCTTCCCAAAATATCTCTGTGTTTGGTGGTTTGTGTTGGTCTCATTTGATAAGTTGAGGATAAAACAAAGAAATCTTGGAAGTGTTTTGCATGAAAGATTTAGAGGTTATGGAATTTATGGTAGAATCTTCCCAAAATATATCTGTGTAGGAATATGTGGAAGTTATATTATTAGTATAATAGTCATCAAATAATTTGGCTATTTGTGCAAAAGAGTCTTCAAAGGTACCATTATTATTTGTCTCAACACTAGGAAAATACCTAGCCACCTTTGTAAGGATAAACTCAATATCCGAGGGCTTAGGTTTAGGTGTACCATACCCTAACCCTTGATGATTTGGTCTTTTGATTACTCAAATAGGATTTATCATTCCATCCTTTTTTCGTCCAAGACCATTGTGTCCATCATATTCCATTTGTTTCATCATGGAAAATCCTTTGGGATATTATTTAGAAGAGACCTTTTTGATTTGCTTAGCATGATCATTGTATAACCAGGTATAAATATATTCTTATATTGTTTCTTTTTTCAAGCTACCCTATTGTTTGAATGCAGTGGGTCTACATTGGAGAGTTTTAATAGGTTCTTTTTAAGACATTTTGATTTTCCATAGGAACTAGCTGATTGTGGAAGTTTGCCAATGGTGAAAGTATCCATGTTGTATTCTCCACACCCTTGGTCCTATACTTGGATATTGATCTCGAAATTAGGAGTGGGTTTGTTAACTAGTGTGTTGGCCAAAAAATGGTATACAAACACCAATCCTGATATATGCTACTTTAAACAAAAAATAAGCTTTCAAAATATGTGCTTAAGAAGATAGGTCATACTTTTACACCTTTGTCATGGAATTAAAATAACATTGTGTAAAGGCATTAGGGACTGAGATAGGGAACTCAAATAGTGAACAAGGAAAAGAGATGAAAATAAAAGGCTATGGGTAGAGGTTAGTGATAGAAGTAAGTATTGTGTTTGCAATTTGTATGCATGATCTTGTGATACAATAGCCTAAAAAAATGAACAAGTGCTATCAAGTGACTTGTGTGAAGAGATTGTTGTAGCAATAGTGGTCATGAGAGCACACATCTAAGCCTTAAACAAAGATGCAAGCCTGTGAAAAATGCTACAAATAATGTATCAACATGGTAGAAGATAGTCCCATGGACACAGACCAAGTGAATAGAGACAAAAAGACGTGAATCCTATCAAGGGTGAAGGAAGGGAATTCGCCTATCAAAGAGGAGAAATTATATTCACATTTTGCAAGTCACAATGAAATCAAGACAATGCAAGAGTATAGTAGTTAATGTGATTATTATAATGCAATATGAAGAGGAGTGTGAGGAAGAAAAAATAGTACGTGGAGAAGAAGTAGATAAGGAGGTGTTCATGAAAATTTTGTATTTCCATAATGTTTCTAATATTTATTTATGTGTAAGAGAAGTAACAAATGTAGAAGAAGGAGATGATTAGGTAATAATGGAAATTCCCATTATAATGTCGATGTTCATTTATGTGTAGGTAAAGTGGTGAGTGAAGAGAGTATGGGGAGATGATGATAAAAGGTTTATATCTACAATGTTATTTATTGTAATATGTTTGTAGGTATTGTATAGGGGGAGAATGGAGAAAAATGATTTGGTGGAGAAGGATAGGCATTGGTTGGATAAATATCATAAAAAGGAGAGAAGGAGAAGATGTAGTTTTGGTGGTGGATTATTATTGGTGGGTTAAAAAACACATAAGAAGAGGAAGAAGGTGATGTATTTGGTGGGGGAGGTCAGCCTGTGGTGGGTGGAGATCCATAAGGGTGAAGGAAACAAATGGCCAAATTTGATGGAGGAAGATGATAATTTTCTCATCTTAGTGCTAGAATGAGGTGAATAAAAACACTTTATGAAAAACCTATAATAGTATAAGAGTATGTTACAAATTATGTACAATTTCTAGAAGGGTAGTTCTACCCCACAACTTTTCTTTGTGATCCCATTCTTACAAGATTTCTTATCCAGTGTGTATGATGTAAAATTATTTAACCCCACAAGAAATTATACACCACCACAAACATTAGTAGGTTATGTTTCTATTTTTCTATAGTTTTGGTATTGTTAAACATTTCTTGGTATCTTCACATCAACTTACTTTATCAAGATTGTTATAAGAGGAATGCAGTTTTATTATATGTTTCAATGTACTTGTAGATATGTTTACAAATACATACAAGTTTCTCATTGCCTTCTTTTATTTTCCTCAACATGGTTATGGTGTTTAAAATTTAATTACTAAAAGGTGACAACTACTAGACTATGTATTTCCTTCCTACACAACTATGTATTTTTCTACAAGGATTGTGTATTTTTTATAGCAAGAAGTGAATTTAAATATTGTTACAAGAGGGCTACGTGTGTAATTCCTTGATGTTGCAACAATAATTATTTTTATATAAGGTCTGCTACATATATTAATGGTGAGTTATATACAACTCTAATTATGTAAATGAATATTATTACTTTATGTAATATAATTGAAAACAAAGGATATATTTAAAAAGCCTTCTAACCACTGTTTGTCTTCTTCTAAACAATAGGTGGCTTTTTGTCTCTTTCTAATCTTGGTAGCTTCATGAGACTTTTATTGGTTTTAGTAATAGAACACAATTTTTATATTTGTCGTAATATTTTTTACAAATTACAATTAATTTAGTGGGGATCATGGTATATTCCTTCTATTTTGGGTAACTATCTATTTATTCTCTTCAAGCATGTGCACCAAGATGGACGACTAAAAAGTGGCCACTCCACTTTTTGGCCCCCCATGAGAATATAATGTGAGCGTGTTATAATGCACTCAAATTATGTTCAAAATTGAACATAACCCAAGTGTGTTATGTTTATTTGAATATAAAAGTAGAAAAAACAATTTTTATTATCTCATTCTACTATTCGATGCGTATGGTTGTGCAACCGAGCATCCCTACTTGGCGGTCACATCCATAAAAAGCCAAATTTTTATCTCCTCTTTGCCATATCATCTTTAATATGTTACCAAGACATTGGGGAGGTCAAAGGAGTAAGTATTGTTGGTTTTTTAGTGTCAAATTTGGATTAAATAGGTAGATTGAATTATGTTTTTAATTGAAGTTTATTTAATTTCAAGGAGTTGATAATGAACCACCAAATATTGAAAATCCTTAGTCACCTCGTCATCAAAACTATCTTGAAGAACAACGCCAAAAAATACCTCCCTTAATTCCTAGATATCCTTTAGGAACACAATAAAACATATTAGAAAAAATATAAAATAATATAAAATAACTTAAGGAGTTAATTTCAAGTTTGAAGATGGACAAAAAATGGCGATCGGGAGCAGCGGTTTCGGGACCAGGAGCGAAGCAGTCGACATGCGAACCCACGGAGACCAGGCAACTCAAACCCTTGACCAAGGACGGAAAGCGCAGGGGTATATTGGTTCTTGGAGCGATGAAGCTGATGTTTTTCTTCCTCTTAACACTTCAAGAGCCAGAACTTCCATTGGGAATCAATCATTTGCCAGATCAGAGGGAAACTCTCAAAGAGTCGCCCAATCACGCTCAAATAACCTTGGAAATCCATACTCGAATGGCAACCAATGACCAATAAACCAACAAAAATGGAAGGAAAACGGTTTCAGATGGAACAACAATGGTTGGTTCTGCAATGCGAGACATCTTGCGTCGGAATTAGCACAAAATTGGCATCCAATCACCAAAAACATTAATTCAGGTGAGGAACTGAGGCAATCCAACCTGATTATGCATGATCGAAACAGTGGAAACCACAACTTATCGAGGGATGGGCGATTCAGGCAAGACACAAAGTCAAGAGTAGAGCAGGCCAGAAATTGGAGATCTAACCACCAACCTAACCCTAAAATTTGATCAAAAAAGGTATTCAGATTTCAAGGGCAAGCGACAATTTTCAACCTCTCGCTTTCAATCCAATCCGGTAAGAAATACCTTTAGACCTACCATTTTTTTGGATGATAATAAGATTAATATTGCTAGGTCAAATTTGGAAGATTTTGCTTCTTTACCAAATGGGGAGGTGGAAAATGGGGAAAAGGATGCTTCGAATCTTGGTGTAGATTAAATTGGGGGATGACATAAACATCAATATCCTCCCAGATGGCTTTTACATGATTGAATTTATGAAAAAGGAAGACAAATGGAAGGCCACAAATAAGGGACCTTACTTTTTGGATGGAATCAAAGTCCATATCATTGATTGGCAGCCAAATTTTAATCCCCGACATCATCACCTTCCTGGTAGTAGGGTATGGATAAGGTTCTACAATTGCCTCTCGGATTATTGACATATATATATATCATTAAAGATATATGTAAAAGCCTCAGATCCTTCGTTTCTGTGGATGATATTCTGGAAGATAAGTTATGGGGAAGTTTTATTAGAGTCTGCATTAACACTCTGCATGTTTCTAAGATTCCTGAAGAAATAAAAATTATGGGCGTGGGAAAGGTATGGATTCAAAAAATTGATAGGGAAGACCAGTTACATATCTGCCCTAAATGTTTCTCCCTAGACCATGTTGGGATAGACTGTGAAGTAATGACTACAATTCAGAAAAGCCACGCTTGTATGCAATTTCCCATTGTGGAAGAACTTCATACAGAATCACCTGAGGAGAATGAACCAATTCCTGATGAGGCAGATCCTAGGGATACTGAACAAGATAAGACCAACCTTCTTATTGAGGCTATCCCTATTAATTCGGCACCTCCCTTTGTTGAACCCCAAAGTCAGGATTATATGAAAGGGAGCCCTCTCGCATTACAAAACTTATTGGAACAAGCAAAAGTATTACAGACAGATACTGAATCTCAACTTGCAGCTTCATCAAAAGAGCATAGTATGGAAGGCCAGTTGGCAATTAATGTTACTACTAGTCCCCCATATGAAACCTCCTTTGTAGAACCTCAAAACATGGGAAAGAAGGAAACAATTCTCGAGGAGGGAGAAATCGAATCCTCTGCCTTGGAATGGGAAGAAAATTTTGACCCAGATGCAACAATAATCATGGATATGACTGTTAAAGGTTTAGAAAAAACAACCTCCATCATGAAAGAGCCAAATATAAAAACCAATGGCATAAGGGGAAGGAAGTTGAGGAATACTATGTTGAAAATTGCTGGCTCAGCAAATGGGCAAAAAAAACTTAATTTAGGGAAGGGCATTACCCTTCCCCATGAACAATGAGACTCCTATCTTGGAATGTCAGGACAAATGGCGCTTAATCAAGCATCAAATTGATGAGACTAAAGGCGATGTTTGGGTGCTGCAAGAAATAAAATGGAACCAAGATGAAATTGACAAAATATTGAGGTCTTGGAAACATTGGCATGGTTTGATAAGGCACTCTGAAGGTGCTTCGAGTGGTTTGGGAATACTTTGGAATCCCATGATTGTGAAAATATCGCTCGTAGGAGAAGATAAATTCTGACAACACTGTGTAGTAACCCATCTATGTAATAATGAAAGTTTCAATTTATTCAATGTTTATGGACCAACATCTAGCAGTGAAAAGAGAAGATTATGGGGTTTGCTAACTAACAAACTTCAGTCTATTAATGATGGACTTTGTATTTTGGCCGGGGTTTTAATGCTATTCTGGCTGAATCGGAAAAAAAAGGAGGCATAAAGAGGCTTGGCACTACTCAAAAATATTTTCAAAACTTTGTGGACCTGAACCACTTGATGGATATTATTCCCAAGAATGGTTCCTTTACTTGGACTAATAGGAGAATAGGTTTCACTAATATTGCATAGAGATTGGATAGGTTCTTGATGGCTGGAAATTGGTTGGGGCAAAACAGGTTGATAGAATCATCAATTCTGTCTCTGGTCGGCTCTGACCATTATCCTATAAGCTTGACGATCTTGAGGGGGTAATTACTGGGAGGTGCCTCATTTAGGTTTGAAAATATGTGGTTTAGAGATCCAGCTTTATAGGATCTTATATCGCTGTGGTGGAAAGAGCTAGAACTTGGTAATCATTCTAGGCTCTTCAAGCGAAATCAGAAACTCAGGTATATAAAGACAAAAGTCAAAGAATGAAATCTTAATCAATTCAAGGATATCCATAAGGAAAAAATCAAAATCATGACAGAATTAGAAGATGTGACTAACTCCGTCATTAACTTTGGAATGGATGAGACTTTGTTTCAAAAGGAGAATAGTCTAAAATCTGATCTAAATGAGATCCTTCGAAGAGAGGAAATTCATTGGAGACAAAAATCTAGGGAACTATGGCTTAAAGATGGAGACAAAAATACAAGCTTTTTCCACAGATGTGCTATAGCCAATCGAAACAGAAACATAATCTCTGAGATAAAAAGATCAGACGGGAGCACTGCTAATAATCAAGAAGAAATTTCCCAGGAAGCAATAAAATATTTTGAAAACCTCATAAATGGAGTTAGTCAGACTAACCAAGAAGCAAAAGATAGAATCCTAAACTCAATACCTTCATTGATAAAGGAGAGCCAGAATAAAGAACTTTTCAAAGTAATCACTGAGGAGGAGGTCAAAAAAGCAACCTTCCAACTTAATCTGGATAAGACTCCGGGCCCAGATGGTTTCTCTGCAGCCTTTTTTCAAATTTTTTGGGACATTATTAAACTGGATCTGTTTCGAGCAGTAGAGGAATCTTAGAAAAAGATGACTATGCTTGGAGCAATTAATCATACTTTCTTGGGTCATATCCCCAAAAAGAAAAACCCTGAAAAAATGAGCGACTTCAGACCAATCTCTCTTTGCAACACAGTTTACAAGATCGTGACAAAGATTATTGCCAATAGACTGAAGCCAATCTTAAATCAGGCCATCTCAGAGGAACAAAGTGGTTTTGCTCTGGGTAGGTCGATTGTAGATGGAATAATTACTGCCCATGAAACTTTACACACAACAAGAAAAACAAAGACTTCCTGCATGATACTTAAGTTGGATATTTTAAAGGCTTATGATATGGTAGATCGAGAATTTTTAACTGATGTTCTAAAGAAGTTTGGCTTTTGCAATGATTGGATTGCATGGGTTGAGAACTGTTTAGCTTCCTCTAAATTCTCTGTGCTAATAAATGGTTCCTCACATGGCTTTTTCCTTGCATCAAAAGGAATTCGCCAAGGTGACCCAATGTCTCCATTTCTGTTTATAATCATGGTTGAAGATCTTGGAAGATCAATTAGAGCCCTTCAATTGGAGGACCGCTGGAAAGGTGTCAAGGTGGCGAATGGGATTGAAAACTCAACACATTTACAATCTGCTGATGACACGATCCTTTTTGGAGAAGCAAGTAGAAGGGAGGAAAGAACAATTAAAACATGCCTGGATGATTACTGCAAAGCCTCAGATCAAAAAATCAACTGGAGTAAATCAAAAGTCTTCTTTATCAATTCTAATCCGACTCTACAAGGTGTACTCTCGAGAATATTGAATCTTAGAGTTGCAAATTTTCCAGGGTAATTTCTTGGAACACCCCTATTTATAGGAAGCAACAGGATAGACTATTGGAAGCATTTAATAGGAAAATGCAAGTCTAAACTTGAGATATGGAAAGGAAAATGGTTATCATTAGCTGGAAGGCTTATGATGATAAAATCTGTTCTGTCAGCACTTTCGGTTTTTTCAATGGCATGTCTAAGGTTACCCTCGACTATAGAAGATGAGCTGACTAAGATCATGAGGAATTTCTTATGGAATGACTTGGAGGATAAAGGAAAATCCCCTTTAATTTCTTGGAAAAAGATCTCACAACCGAAATCAACAGGGGGAGCTGGTATTAGACAAATCTCTACAATGAACCTTGCCATGGGATCCAAATTAGTCTCGAAGATATGTAAGGGTGGAAGCCAGAAATGGGTGAGGATTCTCAAAATGAAATACCTAGACTCAATGGAACCCAAAAGGATACTCACAATTGCTAATCCAACACGAGGTTCGGCTATTTGGAATTTCTTGCTAGATTGCAGAGATATTATCAATGATCAGGCCTCCTGGGAAATCAGGAATGGAAAAAGTGCATCCTTCTGGCATGATTCCTGGGGTGGTAAGGAAATCTTAAGCCCGAATCCAGCGTTGCAGGCGGTAATGAGAGAAACATGCAACCTCTGGGGCCAAAAGGTCAGTGATTATGGTTTTATCTCTAATGAGAATGGTTTTCACAAATGGAATCAGAAGTCTATAGATCCTCTAAACCTTGATCAAGATTAGAAAGACTTATTCAATAAAATCATCAAGGAAAGAATAATTTGTCCATCTCCTGAAGATGACATTATAAGATGGTGTGGCTCCTTCGATGGCAAATATAAGGTTTGCTTCGGTTACAAGTTTAAAGAAGCTACAATAGACAGAAAAGAATGGCCGGTAAATCTCTTTTGGCATAAACACTTACTCCCTAAAGGAGGGTCCTTTGCTTGGTTGGCCTACCAAAAAAAGATCTTAACAGGGGATAGATTGAGGAAAATTGGAATCCTGGGTCCAAGCAAATGCATCTTATATCATCAAGAGGAGGAAAATTCAGATCATCTCCTTCTGCATTGCGAATATACCAACAAATGTTGGTGGCATTTCATGGGGAAGCTAAAGTTGCAATGCCCATTCCCAAGAGGTTTAGATGAATGGTTCCGGATATGGCCCAAAGTAAAAAAAAAAGGCACTATTAGGAGATATTTATAAAATCCTCCCCTCATTAATAATATGGGAAACTTGGAAGGAGCGTAATTGAAGAATTTTCTATGATAAAGAAATGACATCAGTTTCCTTATGCGGGAAAATTGAAAAGAGTCTTATAGAACTAATGAATGAAGCTTCTAAGTATAAAACTCTGAAACAAAATATGTTCACAGACTGGGATTCAAAATTAAGAATTTCTCTACCAGGCCTTGTAATTTCGGCTCTTTTTGGAAATGGGAATCAACAGGTAGCTAGTAATCCGAGGCTATATGTTGAGTGGGAACCTCCTGAGGCTGGGTGGCTCAAATTTAACTTTGATGGTGCGTCTTCTGGAAATCCAGGCCGGAGTGGTATCAGTTGTATAGTGAGAGATGCCCAGGGAATATGCATCAACGAAATCGCAAAAGACATAGGCGTGGCAACAAACAATGAAACAGAATTCAGAGCAGCGTTGCGCAACCTGCAATTGGGGGTGGAATTAGGTATTCAAAGAATACATCTGGAAGGCGACTCTTTGAATGTCGTTAATGCTATTCGTCAGAAATCGACACCAAGTTGGCACCTCAATCAGTGGCTACGACCGATCTTGGCACCACTGGAGAAAGTGGAGGAGTTCCGTATTGGCCACGTATACAATGTTGGCATATGTGCAGAGCATGATGACATGATGATATTGTATGTTGTCATTGATGTCAATATGCTGAAGTATGAACTGGTATGGTGTAGTAAGCAAACTGGCAAGAGAACCGGTATGATGATGTAAACTGGTATTTGTGAAAAAGTGAAGCAGTATGTTTGTTCAAGGTGAACCGACATGTTGGTATGAGAACCGGTAAATCGAAGTCTTGTATTGTTGGTCATTTGGCATGATTATCGGTTGGTAGTCTCAGCTTCAGGGTTTTCGTTTGATGCATTCCAAGCTTGTGCGATTCAACAGATGACATCTTGTGATGAGTTAGCATTGTATGAAGACCAGATAGTGTTGCCATGTTAGCCATGTGCACATGAAGGATTTCCTTGACGATCTTGCATGGAGAGTGATCCTATCTACCTTGGGAATGTGTGAAGTCTCTGTAAATGGTGGAGAGCACGTGATGAGTTATCAGCTTCCTAGAGCGGCAAAGAATGAATGTTGGAGAACTTCTTGAGATCTGTTCAAGACTGTTGTATTTGATGCAGTGTGATTAACGGTCAGAATTGAATCGACTGGATTGTAAAACCTAAATGTTTAGGGTTTAGGGTTTATGCTACCGACCTATCTATTTCCTATAAGGTTGATGATGTTTTTCATTTTGAAGTTGTTGGCAAATGATATGTGTGTATCCCAGTGAGTGATACTTGATTCTTGCCAGACCGGAGAAGTGTGTTGATACATGCAGAGTGTGATTGTAGAAGCAAATGAGCTTAAGCGGATCTGCCTTGGCATTGAGTGCTGTTATCAAATCAGTGTATTACCTGTTGACTTCTAACTATTTCAATAGTAGGAAAATCCCTTAACCGGGTAGCTTTAACAGGCTTTTGTGTAAATCCTTTAACAGGGTGACTCAATTCAATGAGTTCTTCAAATCCTCTTGTGAGGTAACCTTTAATAGGGTTCTAACCTTTAATCGGGTATTTAGCCATCCCTTAACCGGGTGATCCCTAGCAGGATTGGTTCCTAGCAGAACCTATTGTAAAAGTCTCTAACCGGACTAGGCTCTTAACAGAGTGGACTTCAAGAGAGTTCAAGAACAACTTGTGGGTATTCATCCCCACCGTGGTTTTTCCCAGTTGGGTTTCCACGTGAAAAATCAGTGTGTCATGTGTGATGCCTTTCATGTGATGGTTTATAGTTTTATGTCAAACCGGTAAAATATGTTGAACTAGCAGTCATTATATTTTGATGATAGATTACCTGTTTATGCATAAGGGTGAAGTGGAAATGAGGTATTAGATTGTATGGAAAGCTAAGGGTTACCGGTTTATGTCCTTCACATTCTTACGATGTTTTACCGGTAGTAATCTGGTTTAGACCGGTGTTAGTGCTTTCAATCAAAGTGCACTGTTTGCAGTCAAACCGGTTCAGGAAAAGTGTTTTTACCTGTACTGATTCACCTCCCCCTCTCAGTACCAGTTTGGTACTAACTGTCCATCATTTATTCATCAATTGGTATTAGAGCATCTTCCAGGTCCTTTGTGTTGTAAGCTTAACCGCTTGAGGAAAAGATCCTACTCTAATGATGAAGAGGGAATGTCCAAAGTTCAACAAAGACAACTTTAAAATATGGAAGGACAGAATGAAGATATACATCAAAAGCATGGGTGCTCAACACTGGAGCTATATTGAAAATTCTTATGTTATCCCTACCGGTACTCTCACCGATGATCAAAAGAGAGAGATTCAGGAGAATGGGCAAGTCATGGAAGCCCTAATTAGCAGTCTATCTGACATTGAGTTTATTGATGTTCAGGATAAAGACAATCCCAAAGAAGTATGGGATGCTCTTGAGAATATCTATGGTGGTGATGAGCATGTGAAACAAGCTAAGGAAGAGAGCCTTAGGGGAAAGTTTGAAGACATGCAAATGGTTGAAGGAGAGACCATTCAACAATATGGAATAAGAATCAAAACTGTTGTTGGAGACATCAAGAGTACAGGTGGTATAATAGATGATTCCATTGTTGTTAGCAAAGTCTTGAGATCCTTATTACCGGTCTATGCAATAAGGGTTGCTGCTATTTAGGAATTGAGGTCTGTAGACAAGACAAAGGTACCCTAGACTCCATCATTGCTAAGTTGACAACTTATGAGATAAATAATTATGATGGTAGTATTCAGAAGACTGAATCAACCTTTAGAGCATCTGCTCTACCATCTAGAAAGGGCAAAGAAGCTAGTACCAGTGGTGAACCAAGACAAAGCAGAGAAATGGATGATGAGGAAATCCTGATGGAATTTGAAGATCTTCTTGCCAAGAGACTTCCTAAGGGAACCAGTAAATACAGACGTAAGCTCCCTTTGAAACGCTTTTCTTGCAATAGGATAGGACACATTGCTGTAAACTGTCCTAATGGTGATAACAAGGACAAACCAGAGAGGTTCAAGAAGTTCAAAGGAGGAAACCGGAGAAACTATTTTGTAGCGATTGATGAAGGTGTCACTGATGAGGAATCAAAAGATGAAGATAGTGAAGACATTGTGTTTGTAGTAGTTAAGGAATATGTGTCAGACAAGAAGGCTCTTGTCTCCCGCTTTGATAATTCCAATGAGTTGATTATTGACAGTGGCTGTTCTCACCATATGACTGGTGACCGGAGTAAGTTTCTATCTCTGTAAGAGTATGATGGTGGTGTGGTTCGTTTTGGTAATGATGCACCATGTATGGTAAAAGGCAGAAGGTCCATCTCTCTGAATGGAAAAAAGCAGTGCTGACAATGTGTATTGGGTAGAAGGTCTCAGACACAACCTTTTGAGTGTTGCCCAACTGAATGATAATGGACTCACTCTGGAATTCAGAGATGGAGTGTGTAAAATAAAAGGTAAGAGTGGTGAACTGATGGCTACCGGTATGCAGACCAAAGGTAACCTATTTCAGTTGAATGCTAATGTCAGTACATGTCTAATGGCTAAGTTTGATGATAGCTGGATATGGCATAGGAGACTCTGCCATGTAAAATTTGGTAATATTGTGAAGGCCAGTAATATCAAGGCAGTTAGAGGATTGCCTATGCTGAGCGAATCAGAGAATCCTTTGTGCAAAGAGTGTCAACTGGGGAAAATGTCTTCCTCAACCTTCAAAGGTAAATCTTTCACTGCAGACAATTTACTTGATCTTGTGCATACTGATTTGTGTGGTCCTATGAAAACTAGGAGTGTGCAGGGAGATAGGTATTTTATGATTCTTACTGATGATTTCTCAAGAATGACGTGGGTCACATTCTTGAAGGACAAGTCTGAAGCCTTTGGAAAGTTCAAAGCCTTCAGAGTACTGGTTGAAAAATAAATCTGTAAGAGGATCAAGTGCCTAAGAACTGATCAAGGAGGAGAATTCACTTCCGGTGAATTCAACAAGTACTGTGAAGAGAACGACATCAAGAGGAAACTGTCTGCCCCCCGGACTCCACAACAGAATGGCCTAGCAGAGAGAAACAACCAGCCTATAGTTGAAGCAGCCAGAACAATGCTGATCCAAGGAAAAGTTGCTCACACCTTTTGGAGAGAAGCGGTGAGCACTGCAGTCTACACAATGAACCGGGTACTCATAAAAAAGGGTAAGGATAAATCACCTTATGAGTAATGGACTGGTAAGACACCAGTGGTAAGCTACTTTAGAGTGTTTGGTAGCAAATGTTATATCAAGAGGAGTGAACATCAGAGCAAGTTTGATGCTAAATGTGATGAGGGAATATTCCTAGGGTATTCCACAAAGAGCAAAACTCTCAAATGTTTCAACAATAGGACTTAGAGAATTTTTGAAAGCATCAATGTTAGAGTTAATGAAACCTCTGAGAAATCTGAGGAAACCGATAGTGAGCAAGTAGGAGATAAACCAGTAGTAACCTTCTGGGAACTGATTGCAAAACAACCTAGCACCAGTAACAATGCTCCTACACCGGTAGATGTAGATGCTGATGCTGATGAAGATGAGGATGAAGAAGAAAAGAAAGAGGAAACAACTAAGATCATTCCTAGGTATGTAAAGTTGAATCATGATCCAAAGCAGACCATAGGAGACAAGGATGCAAGAATTATTACAAGAAGAAAGGTCAGAGAAAACTCTTGCATGATCTTTGAATTTGAGCCTAAAACATTCAAAGAGGCACATAAAGATGAAGACTAGATCAAGGCAATATAAGAGGAACTTGACCAGATAGAAAAGAATGGTACATGGTCTTTGGTACCCAGATTTGAGCATAATAATGTCATAGGCACCAAATGGGTTTTCAAAAATAATCTGAATGAAGATGGCACAGTGGTAAGAAACAAAGCCAGACTAGTGTGCAAAGGATATGCTCAAGAAGAAGGAGAAGACTATGGAGAAACCTTTGCTCCAGTAGCCAGATTGGAAGGAGTTCGTATGCTTCTTGCATATGCAACATTCAAGGGATTCAAAGTATATCAAATGGATGCAAAATTTGCATTCCTGAATGGAATACTAGAAGAGGAGGTGTATATAGAGCAACCAGATGGGTTTTCCCTATCAGAAGACAGTGACATGGTGTGTAGGCTACATAAAGCCTTGTATGGACTAAAGCAGGCACCTAGAGCATGGTATGAACGCTTGCACTCCCATCTTGTGAAGATTGGATTTGAGAGAACAAGTGAAGATAGCAATATCTACCTGAAATCAGAAGGAGATCAGATTCTAATCTATGAGGTATTTGTTGATGACATAATTTTTGGAGGAGATGACAAGATGAGTCATGATTTTGAAGATGGGATGAAAAAGAAATTTGAGATGTCACTTATAGGGGAGATTAAGTTCTTCATTGGACTACAGATTCAACAAATGAAAGATGGAATCTTTATCACTCAGTCCAAGTATGTCAAAGAGGTGTTGAAGACTTTTGGCATGGAAGACAACAAACCGGTTGGTACACCGATGGTGACCGGTTGTAAATTATCAAAAGAGGATGACTCAGGGTTGGTAAATGAGAAGGAATACCGATCAATGATTGGTAAATTACACTATGTAGTACATAGCAGACTAGACATTGCACATGCAGTGGGCATTACTGCACAGTTTGAGAAAAGCCCAAGAGAATCCCACTTGGTAGCAGTCAAGCGGATTCTGAGATATCTGAAGGGAACTATTGACTATGGATTATGGTATCCATATAGTAATGATTTCAACCTAAAAGTGTTTACAGATGCTGACTGGGCTGGTAATGTGGATGACCAGAAGAGCACAACCGGTGGTGCATTCTTTCTTGGTGGTAGACTAGTCTCATGGATGAGTAAGAAGCGGAGTTGTATCTCTCAGTCTACAACAGAAGCAGAATATGTTGCAACATTTATGAACTACACCCAGACAATTTGGATGAAGCATGTATTAAATGGCTTCAAAGTTCCTGTATCTGAACCGGTAAGTATATTTTGTGACAACACAAGTGCAATTAACATCTCCAAGAATCTGGTTTTACATGCTAGAACCAAGAACTTCGAGTTCAAGTATCATTTCTTGAGGGAAAAGGTTCAGAACAAAGAAGTTGTATTGGAACATGTTTCCAATAAGGAGCAATTAGCAGACATATTCACCAAGCCTCTACCGAAGGCTACCTTTACCTATTTGAGAGGTGAATTAGGGGTGCTACCCCTTCAAGAGGTAAACTAAAGGTGTGTGCTCCACATCAGTCAGGACTTGCATTGATATTTTTTTTTTTAGGATTGATGTGTTGAAGGATGCTACTCCTTAGGGGGAGCAACATAGTGGAACATAGATGTGCATGCCTCCACTTTGACATTGTTGTCAAAGGGGGAGAAGATGTGAAGCGAAGAAGATATTTGCAGTATTGGGGAGAAGATGTGAAGAAACAACAGAAAGATATCTTTGTATATTGCCATCAATGCTAAAGGGGGAGATTGTTGGCATATGTGTAGAGCATGATGCCATGATGATATTGTATGTTGTCATTGATGTCAATATGCTAAAGTATGAATCGGTATGGTGTAGTAAGCAAACTGGCAAGAGAACCGGTATGATGATGTAAACCGGTATTTGTGAAAAAGTGAAGTGGTATGTTTGTTCAAGGTGAACCGATATGTTGGTATGAGAACCGGTAAATGGAAGTCTTGTATTGTTGGTCATTTGGCATGACTACTGGTTGGTAGTCTCAACTTCAAGGTTTCCAGTTGATGCATTCCAAGCTTGTGCGATTCAACCGATGACATCTTGTGATGAGTTAGCATTGTATGAAGACCGGATAGTATTGCCACGTTACCTGTGTGCACATGAAGGATTTCCTTGAGGATCTTGCATGGAGAGTGATCCTATCTACCTCGGGAATGTGTGAAGTCTCTGTAAGCAGTGGAGAGCATGTGATGAGTTATCAGCTTCCTGGAGCGGCAAAGAATGAATGTTGGAGAATGTCTCGAGATCTATTCAAGACTGTTGTATTCGATGCAATGTGATTAACGGTCAGGATTGAACAGACTGTATTGTCAAACCTAAATGTTTAGGGTTTAGGGTTTATGCTACTGACCTATTTGTTTCCTATAAGGTCGATGATGTTTTTCATTTTGAAGTTGTTGGCAAATGGTATGTGTGTATCTTAGTGAGTGATAATTGATTCTTGCCAAACTGGAGAAGTGTGTTGATACTTGTAGAGTGTGATTGCAGAAGAAAAGGAGCTTAAGCGGATTTGCCTTGGCATTGAGTGTTGTTATCAGATCAGTGTATTACCTATTGACTTCTAACCATTTCAACCATAGGAAAATCCCTTAACCGGGTAGCTTTAACAGGATTTTGTGTAAATCCTTTAACATGGTGACTCAATTCAATGAGTTCTTCAAATCCTCTTGCGAGGTAACCTTTAACAGGGTTCTAACCTTTAACCGGGTATTTAGCCATCCCTTAACCAGGTGATCCCTAGCAGGATCGGTTCCTAGCAGAACCTACTGTAAAAGTCTCTAACCAGACTAGGCTCCTAACAGAGCAAACTTCAAGAGAGTTCAAGAACAGCTTGTGGGTATTCATCCCCACCGTGGTTTTTCCCAGTTGGGTTTCCACGTGAAAAATCAGTGTGTCATGTGTGATGCCTTTCATGTGATGGTTTAGTGTTTTATGTCAAACCGGTAAAATATGTTGAACTAGCAGTCATTATATTTTGATGATAGACTACCTGTTTATGCATAAGGGTGAAGTGGAAATGAGGTATTAGATTGTATGGAAAGCTAAGGGTTATTGGTTTATGTCCTTCACATTCTGTGTTTTACCGGTAGTAATTCGGTTTAGACTGGTGTTAGTGCTTTCAATCAAAGTGCATTGTTTGCAGTCAAACCAGTTCAGGAAAAGTGTTTTCGCCTGTACTGATTCACCCCCCCTCTCAGTACCGGTTTGGTACTAACTATCCATCATTTATTCATCATACAAGGAAGGTAATGTAGAAGCGGATAGACTATCTAAATCCACATTATGCAATAGTCACGACATCCCTGGCTCGTGACAATCTCATCATCAAGTGACACGAACTACCTCGCTAAGTAATGACTCGATAATAAGGTATTTGATGGCTTGATGTATTAATAATGATGCAATCTATCAAAATCTAGGAATACTTCACGTAGAACGAGTAAAGATTGTTCTCGATTTCTGAGATAATGGATGGGCTGTCATGTTAAATAGAGGTAAAATCCTTCATTCAAATACCTCATCTCTTGTTTCTTTCTATGCGAATACATGGAAACACCTATCCTGTTGGAAGCTACCTGCAGGCAGATGGCCTTCCTAGGGGAAGTTACGGATAAGAGATTACTGGAGGTTCTCAACTCTAAGAATCCTCTGATTCTGTATAGCGTTAAAAAAGTCCTAGGCGAAGAATTTCTTAAGGCATACCATAGATACAGAACAAATGTCGACATTGCTGCGTTATTTTTAGCAATGCTTCTCTATATGGGTGTATCCAAGCAATTGGCGAAGAAGATCACTGAGATGACCTTCAAGCACAGATGGTTAGGAGCTATAGACGCAATGCTGGACAATGTGGACGGTAATCTTAGAACCCCTATGCCACAAAATTTCTATATGTCCCTTGGGAATGGAGTGAAGGTTAGAAAATATGTTACAGTGAACTCTCTAGATTTCGATACTTTAAAATTGACTTGGCCTGAGAAGAAAAGGAACATCTCCTTCCTTCTGAAAGCGGCTGGCTTGCAAACTGGTTTCTCTTCAGCCTAGCGATGCAAGTATCTACATGATGAAGCCCTAGTCGGTAGAAGGGACATTGGTATCCTAGAAAATGGGGACATTGAGGACACTAATTTCTGGGGCTTCGGCAGTGGAGACGAGTGGATTCTAGACGACGACAGACATCCCAAAGATAAAGCTCAGTTGACAGCGGACACTACCTGTGGTAAAGAGTGCCCCATCATCTTGGATGCTACTCTAGCGGAGGAGCACAGTTCCCTTGACTCGAGCTCAGATGAGGAAGCAACCCCCGACACTGGAGGTCTGAGCAGTACTTAGGGCGAGGCTTCTTGATCTCGCTCCAGGACAGATTTTGGACCCTCTGGTTTGTTTTTGTTAAAATAAGGGTCTATAACTCCCTATGCGACTACTACCATGTTATAATATGAAGAATATGAAAAATTTAGATTAGGAATATGGCCATTGGCCTATTATCTCCCTTTCTTTTTGTAAAAATATATAGATACTTCTGTATTAGCATAGCGGATGGTTGAAGGCCACGAGCCTAGCTCTGTATTAAAAATATGATCCATCTTTTTGTGAACAAGTATGCTAGTTTTTCTGGAGCTATGGTAGGGGGTTTTCTTCCCCTGGTTCTTTCCCCCTACCGCTCCTTTTTGAACCAAGTTGTAAATTTTTTTAATAGATAATAGAAATGGGTACTGCCCCTCTGCACTTATTTATCTATTAATTTTTTTTTTCAAGTTTGAAGATTATACTTGGTAACAAACTCTCATAGGATGAACCTTGCCAAATCATTACAATTGATTGTCTCTTATGTAGCATCATTGATTAGGTAAATCAATAGTTGGTCTAACAGTAGGGAACACCAAAAATAATTCTATGTAGGCAAGCTATTATACAATCAAGTAAAAAAAAATTAAAAAATTAAAATATAACTTGTGTGCACTCTTCACCAATCGACGAACCAATGAAACCTTACATAGTACACGCAATAGGTTCCATATCCATTAGTGCCACCGCCAAGGGATAAAGAACATTTTTTAGGATGGATTGCGGATGACTTTTCATCATCATCCATGTAATAATTATGAGATATGGTCACAATAATTTTTGAGGAGAATCTATTGTGATTTTATCTTCAATGAGATCCCAAATTACTTTGATATGCAAGAGTTCTAGGGTAGAGGTGGGGATTCCACACAAGATAGAGTGAGAACACAACGTGACTCAAACCAAGCAATGAAACCCTTGGCTTACCTATAAATGGAGAATGTGACTATTCATTCCATTGTGGAGGCAAGTGTTGAGGTGGACACCTTAGAGTCTATTATGTTGGTCACTTAGGCCCTTATATAGCATACTAAGCCTCTATTATATGGTGATGCATGATTGATTCTTCTAGGCCTCGCGTTCTCTCTCATTTATGTTGATCTTGTAGGTATCTTTGTGTTTATGATCCTGAGAGTAGTTAGGATGCACATGGCAAGAGACATTTGTAGCGGATCAAATTGTCATGACAAAAAGTCTTTTGAATTAAACATTCAACATTGATAGTTAGGTAAATTTAAACAAGTTTGTTTAATACAATTTATTAAATTTAATATTAAAATGAAAGATTAACTAAATTAGTAGAATGATTATAATGAAAATTTAGGGTAAGAGTGTTCACCCTAATTCTAGCAGTCCTCCACCTCCCTATTTCATGGTGCCATTGAGTCCATGGGTATGCAACCAGTAAAAATATATAAATATTACATGTGAATAGTTGAACCTTATATGAATAGTATTCTTATCACTCACTTTGGATGTTTAATAGGTTGATGACGGGCCTTCAATATCACACTTGGCAATCAAGGTGGTCATCAAACTTTCACTTAGTTAACCTTGTCTATTTTTATTTGTTAATGGTGTTGTAAGATAATGTTAGGTAGTTTTGTTAATTGAATAAGATTTGTTGTTTTATTTTTAGATGCTCACATCAGATACTCCTCTTGGTGTAAAATAATGTTAGGTAGTTTTGGTAATTAAATAATATTTGTTGTTTCATTTTTAGATGTCATATCAGATACTCATCCTAGTATTCATGCCACAATGGAGCATGGTGTGGCTACAACAATAGTAAGTTTGGTTTCTCTAATAGAGGTATGAGGCATATTAGTATTTTCCCATTACATTTGTTTCTTTATCAATCTATTATTGAAAAATTATTGATACTCATTTGTAGTTTAATTGCTATCTTGATACTTGTTGCAGGGGATTTTTACTCTAGACCATGAATGCGCCCCTATTGTGGATGAAATTAGTGATTATTTATATGTGGTGAATGATTATGCTATTATATGTCATTCTATAATTCAATATATATATATATATTAATGTCTATACTTTTTATTGTATTAGATGGAGCTCCAAAAAAGTTTAGAGAGGAGGATGACTGAGTGAAATTGAAAGCAACCAACATCATATGCACCTCCATCCACTTGATGGTTAAAGACAACTCTTGATCTCTTTCCTTCCCCTAAAGGGAAATTACTACATTAGGGTTCTTTATTATATGCTATATGGAATTTTTGAACATACATTTTTGTATTATAGATATGTGACATTTAATGACCATATGGATTTTTTGTAAGGCTATATGGCTTTATTAGATATATATTATACTTTTATTGATATATAACATTGTATACCTATATGCCTTTTTGGTTAACACACATCCTTTATTAATGTTATCCAAATTTTCACTATAAATGACTAAATGAATAATTACACAAATTTGAAATGTAGATATTTTGATTTGAGTTGATTCAACAATTCAACATTTAAAGACACAATTTTAGTGTTTTGCATTTTCAGGTATGAATTTTTTATAGTAATTTTTTAATGTTGGCAGTTTTAGAAGGAAGAAACAAGTGATTTTGACAACTAATAACTATTTCACAAGAACACACATTGTGCCATAACCTACATTAACTATGCATGTTTTGTTTAAAGGTCTTGAAAATGGGACATATATTTGAGGATTCACAACTTGAAGTCACAAAATAAAAATCAACCATTAATTTACACAAAATGAAACATAGAAGCTTTTTGAGTTTTGAATTTTTCTTCCCTTGCCCCTACTTGTTGGCTCCTATATTCACTCTCCATTTGCCTAGATTGTTGGGAAAATCATAAAAGATCTTCAACTATTATCCACCTTGAGAACTAACTTCCTATATTCTTGTAACTATCATTATACCTTCACAAACTATCAAACCAAACCCCACTTTCATAGGACATGTAATTAATGGCTTGAAGAATGCATGCAAGCTTCTATAGGGTTCATAATAGCCTTTTGTGTCATCAACTTTATGACTATTATAACTTTCCTTCAAGTCCATTCCTTATGTTGTTAATACTTAGACTATCTCTTATTCTTAGCTATTACTCCATGTCATGGTTTCATTGGATTTCAAAGAAAGGTAACATTTAATGACTTTTCAAGATCTTGGAAATTATGAACATCCTTTCACTCACCACCCAAAAAGATTCTATTATTGATAAAGTGCCCTTTTTTCTTCATCACATACCAATCACCTTATTGTATTTGGGAAAAACTAATGAGTCTCAACATGCAAGACTATCATTTGTCTTGCTTATGCAATAAGCTCCACATATCATTAACCCTATTCAATATTCATCATATTTTCTTGGTCGGATAGTCATGTCATTTCAAACATCGCTTTTGTAGGGAATTTCATTGAGATCCAAGAAACCTTCCATTTGGGTTTGGACATGCTGAAGAGGGGAAAATAGATTAGAAGGGAAAATGATCAAAACATAATGAAATAAATATAAAAAATGCTAAAATATGATGAAGAGACCATTTCACCTTGCTATTTTACCTTCTCCTTCGGATTGATCCTTTGGTGAAGTTGAATAGCGCCTCTCTCTTCAACTTGATCGGATGGGCTCCTCTTGCTTGCTTGATGTGGATGGCTCCCCAAATGTGCACAATATGATTGATGGGAGGATGAGATGGATGGATAAGTGACTAAGTGATGGATGAGTATGGATTTGGCTATAATTTGGATGCTTTGATGACTTTTTGAACTCAAATGGGCAGCATAAGATTATTAAACTTGGAGATGATGAATGGAGAGATGGAGTCCTCAATTTATAGGAAGAGGAGAGGAAGAATGGATGGCTAGGATGGATTCAAGATGAAGGGCTAGGATTTCTTGTGAGCTCACACAAGGCCCAAGAGAGGGTGTGGAGACCAAGAGATATGCCTTAAAGGCATTTCTTGTCTCCACACTCCATAAGGTGCATTGGGAAGACTCCCAAGGTACCTTGGGAAGAACAAGGTGCATTGGGAAGACTTCCCAATGTGCCTTGAGAAGAGCAAGGGATGTGACATTCCTTGGAGAATGGAGAGGAGGAATTAAAAATTGTCTAAAAAGGGATAAGCATAGGGATTGGAGGAATAAGAAGGAATGAAAAATTCCTTGGGATTAGGATTTGTAGGAGGATTTGACTAAGAGAGAGAATGAGTGGAGGGAATTAAAAATTAGAAGAATAAGGTTAAGTGAGTTTAGGGAGTTTCTAGAAGAATTTATTAGGTTAATGATGAATTAAGAAGATGATTTGTAGGAATCATAGGGGTTAACTAATTAATTGAAATTAATTAGCTAAGAGGGAAATTTGTGAGGATTTGATTTTTTTAGAAGAATAAAGAAAGGGTTTGATTTATTAAATAAATCAATCACATGCTATAGTGACAATATTAATTATATTTAATTAATATTGAGGAGAATTTGAATTAACATAATTAATTAATTAATTATGTGAGGAATTAAAAATAATTAAAATAATAATTTTTAAGTGTCTACACATGCATATTTTGTTTTGTATTGTTTATTGTGTCATTGTGAAAGTCCTTATTTTAATATTATCGTGCATGCCATGAATGTCTCTTTTTAAGCTATCATCTATTCCTTTCAAACATAACTTATTGTCAAAAGAAACCCTCATGCTATTACAACCTTGCCTTGACTTTTCTTATCTTTGCTAGTCCATATTATCATAATTTCAATAAATTTTATTTATATCTATGATTTATGTAATGTTGCACCATATATGTAAACAAGTCCATGTCTTCTAGAACAAAAAGACACCATTATAATTTTCTCATCACAACCCCCAAAACTAGGGGTTCGAGGTAGTGTTTTCTGATGGGGGTTCAAGAGCAGTGTCCTGAAAATAAAATTTTATGTATAATTTGTTGGCCTATTGTCATTGATGTGATTTGGTCCGACATATATGTTGTTTTGGTCCAGCAGTTTGCTTCTGTTTACATTATTTCTTTATTATGCAATATATGTATATATACTTCATGTAGCTTTGAGTTTTGGTATCTATCTTACCGGAAGGTGATTTGGGTCCAGTCCCATCTAGATGTGATAAAGGTGTAATCCATAAGGCATTTTTGGATATGATCCTATCAGGACATATTGGAGGCATGTTTTACAAAGCACTTATGATTCAAGTTGGAAGCCGACATCTTACAAAGATATTTTTTGATATTGTGTTATATTTCGGTCTCACCCCTTTCTGGTTGAGCCGATTGATCAGAATATTTGGTGCAGATACATATACCCATCAATTTTGTATGTTAGATGCATGGTTGTTGAAAAACAACAATTTTTGTACATTTTGTATATGTGAAAATTTAGTGGATGTGAATGTTATGCAGTGTATGTACAATGGATGTATAAAACAATTTCTGCACTTCAACGGAATTGTGATTCATGCATATGTTAGATGCAACTCTAACAATACAATTTTGTACTCTATCTTTGGAAAATGAGCCTTTTTTTGTATCTGGGCAGTGAGCCCTTCAACCCCTTGTACTATGTAACTGGTTACATATTGCATTATTCCTGAGAGAACACTCTCTCCATGGTTTATCCCATATTGGGTTTTCCATGTACAAATCCAGCGTTATGTGTTCTATGTTAATTTTGTTGGAAATATGCTGGATTTAGTTTAGTGTTGTCATTGATGTCAACACTATATCTTGGTTGGAGGCTATCCCGATTAGTTTTGGTGATCATCTTGGTTTTGGCTAGGTTTCTGAACAGTATGATCAGATCTCTGGACTTGATTTTTGATGCTTATATACTTGATATATTTTGTTGGTTCATGATTTGGTGCTCCGGTTGCTATCGGTTTTGTTCCCGGTTGGTATTTCCTGGTATTGGTTAGCTTTACTGGTAAGTGATATTTGGTGATTTGGTCAGTTGATTTTGGTTTGGCTTATGGAATCGGTTTCTATCATGCTGAAGGTGTTTCTTGATTGTTTCCTGAGCATTTGATGACTTTGCATTGGCTGGTGTGCTGTTATGATGGTCCTATTCGGATCCAGTTAAACTTTCTATTATTTCACTATAGTTTCTACTGGTTGGTGAAGCGCGCTGGATTTTGGTCTTAGCAGAATTTTTGACGGATTTAATTGTTTGGATATTTGATTTAGGTCCATGCTATGTAATGTAAATCATAATATTGGTCCAGTGACACCATGAGATATAATTTTTTTAATTATGGGTTTATGGGTTTAGGGTTTAGTTGACCTTGTCAACAAGGTTGATGATTTGTATTTATAGGTGACTTATTCATGAAATTGGGATCATGGTGTGGATGGGATGGTTATGTCTGCATTATCAGAGAGTGGTTTATGTGCGAACAAGGTTATATCATTTAAACAAAGGTTTAAGGAAGGTTTTGTATTGTAGGGAATACATCTGTACTTACCTGGAACTGTATCAAGCATTAGTAGATGCTACTTTCACAGTTTATTTTCTTTCCGAATTGTAGTCCAACGTTTATGAAAGTTAGTGAGACTTATTTTTGTGATGAGCAGTGAGCTCTAGGTGGTTGGCCTGATTGCAAGTGCAATCCCTAATGTAACTTCACATATTGCTGCAAAAGTATTATCAGATTGTGGGTAGGGTTTCCCACCATGGTTTTTCCCCTTATCGGGTTTTCCACGTCAAAAATATTGGTGTTGTGTGTACTGTGCTTTCATGCTCTATCTTTCATTGTGTTAGTTTCCTTGTGCTTTGGTTCAAAGGTTATGATATGCTATAGTTCTAATTTCTAATAGTAAACTAATTCACCCCCCCCTCTCAATTTACACCTGGTATTAGAGCTATCTAACAATTGGTATCAGAGCAAGGTCCTCTCTGCAGAACCTTAACCGCTTGAGGAGATCCGATGACATTAGCATCAAGTTCTACATTCAATCCTTATTGGAAGGAGAGTCCTAGATTTGATGGTACAAATTACAAAATAAGGAAGGAGCGAATGAAGATTCATCTTAGATGCCTTGGAGGTGAAGTTTGGGAGATAGTGGAGAAAGGGTATATACCTCATGATCCTAATTCTAGAACACTGACACTTGCTAATGAACAAAAGAGAGATGGAAATTATGTTAGAGCAAAAGAATCTTTGTTGGGCGCCCTATCTAATGAAAAGCTATTAAATGTCATAGAATTGGAGAATGCTAAGCAGTTCTAGTTTAAGCTTGAGACTCTTTATGAAGGTGACTAGGCAGTAAAAATTACAAAACTTGAAGGTTTTTGGGTAAGGTATGAAACTTTGAAGATGGAAGGAGATGAGAAGATTAGTTCTTTCATGGATAGAGTGAAAGAGATTGTCATGGGTATCAAATGTTGTGGCGGATCAGTCAATGAGGATGAGACAATGTCAAAATTTTTGAGAGTTCTTCCTTCGACTTACAAGATGAAGGCTACTGCAATCAATGAAATCTAGACTATGTCAAGTACCCTTGTTACCAGAGATACATTACTTGAGAAATTGACTACTTTTGAGCTTGAAGAAATTGGAGATCATAGTGCTACTAAAATGAAGACTGCATTTAAAGTATCTGCCTCTGGTAAGCAGAAGATAGATTAGAAGGAAATGCATGTTAAAGATATGGAGGAAATTGAGAGAGAAAAAAGAGAACTTGAAGAGCTAGATGCACTGATTGCTAGAATAATTCGTAAAGGACCAGTTGGAAGTAAGTATGAAAGAAAAGTTCCTTTTAAATGTTTTTCATGCAATAAGATTGGTCATTTTTCTTCTAGATGCCCTGCAAGAGCTTCTAGGAATCATGAAATATTGGTAAAGAGTTATAAGCCTAATCCAGAATATCAGAGAAAACCTAGATTTAGAAGGAATAAGGATAAATCATGCTATTATGTTGGTGATGATAATTTTAGTATTATTGATGATGATGACGATGATGAACTGGTAATGGAGCTTCCTCCAGTAAAGATTGGGTCTTTATTGCTATTAAGGATGATTCTCCAGAATTTGTCATTGAAGCTAATCATATTGAGGAAAAGGATTTGGTTGCTGAAATTGAAGAGAAGGATGAATGGGTCATAGATAATGGATGCTCATATCACATGACTAGTGACAAGAGGAAGTTCCTACCACTGCAAGAATTTGATGCCAGACTAGTCAGATTTGGAGACAACAAGGCATGTAGGATCAAAGGCAAATGAACAATATCATTGGATGGTAAGACATACTGATAATATTTACTGTGTTGAAGGCTTAAAGTGCAATCTTTTAAGTGTAGGTCAAATGGTGGATAGAGATTTCATTTGCAATTCAAGGATGGAAAATGTAAGATCATCAATAGATCTGGATTGAAAATTGCTTCCGGAACTCAGACCAAAGGTAACATCTTTCATTTGAACTCCGATGAGAAAGCTTGCTTGATTGCTCAGACTGATGAAAGTTGGTTATGGCATAAAAGGGCGCATCATGTAAATTTTGATTGCATAGTGAAGATCAGCTCAACACAGGCTGTCAGAGATTTGCCCAAAATTGTTAAACCTCATAATCCAGTATGTAGAGAATGTCAAATGGGTAAGTAAGTTAGAACTTCTTTCAAAAGTATACATGATAAATATAATAAAATTCTTGATCTTATTCATACCGATTTGTGTGGACCGACAAGGACTACAAGTTTTCAAGGTGATAGATATTTATGACTATTCTAGAATGATGTGGGTAACATTCTTGAAAGAAAATCCGAAGCTCTTGAGAAATTTAAAATATTTAAAGCTATGGTTGAGACTGAGATAGGACTGAAGATAAAATGTTTGAGATCAAATCATGGCGGTGAGTTTACATCTAGTGAGTTCAACAAATTGTGTGAGAGGAATGGAATTAGAAGACAACTTTATGCACCTAGAACTTCACAATGGAATGGATTGGTGGAAAGGAAAGATAGAACAATATTGGATGTGACAAGGACAATGATGACATAAGCTAGATTGCCTGATATCTATTGGAGAGAAGCTGTCAATATGGTTGTATACACTTTCAACAAAGTACACATTAAAGGTGATACCGGTAAGACTCCTTATGAATTAGGGTTTAGTCATACTCCTACTGTCAGATATTTTAGAATTTTTAGAAGCAAATGTTACATTAGAAGAGATTATGCATTAGAAAAGTTTGATCCTAGAAGTGATGAAGGAATATTTTTGGATCATTCTACTAAGAGAAAAGCATATAGATGTTTTAACAAAATATTGAATAGGATAATGAAAAGCATAAATGTCAAGGTGGATGAGCATGACGGTAATCAAATCATATCATATGACTATGGACGGGAAGATGAATTTATCAGACTTGAACCAGTAATGCAAGAATCAATTCAAAATAGTGAACCGGTGACATCGGTAACATCATAAAATTCAACAGTGACAGATGAACAACAAAGAGAGTTAGAAAATCAAGAAAATTCAAAGACTTCCAGGTATGTAAAACTAAATCATTTTGAAGATCAGATCATTGGAGATAAAAGGAAAGGTGCGATGACTAGGAGAAGGTTAGCCATTGAAGAGGTATGTTTAATTTCTCAAATTGAATCGAAATCAATTATTGAAGCAAGGATGAAAATTGGATAATAGCAATGGAAGATGAATTAGATCAGATAGAAAAGAATAAGACATGGGAACTAGTTCCTAGACCTAAAGACAAGAACATTATTGGAACTAAATGGGTTTTCAGGAATAAATTGAATGAGGAAGGTCAGGTTGTGAGGAACAAGGCTAGATTGGTTTGCAAAGGTTATTCACAAGAAGAAGGAATTGATTATGGAGAGACTTATGCCCTGGCTGCTAGAATTGAAGTGGTAAGACTTTTTCTTGTTTATGTTGCACACAAGAACTATAAAGTATATCAAATGGATGTCAAATGTGCATTTCTAAATGGAGCTCTTGAAGAAGAAGTTTACATTGAGCAACTTGATGGATTTCCTTTATCAGAAGACAAGGACATGGTTTGCAGTCTGAAGAAAGCTTTATATGGACTAAAAGAGGCCCCTAGAGCATGGTATGCTAGATTGGATAAATATCTTTCTAAGATTGGTTTTAGCAAAAGGTAATGTTGATAGTAACTTATATTACAAAATTGAGCATGATGACATATTGATTATTGAAGTCTTTGTGGATGATATCATTTTTGGAGGTGAAGAAAGTCTATGCATGAAATTTGCTGATGATATGAAGAATGAATTTTAAATGTCTATGATTGGTGAAATGAAATTATTCTTAGGCTTACAAATTATTCGGACTGATAAAGGTGTTTTCATTTGTCAAACTAAGTATGTAAAGGAGTTGTTTAAGAAATTTGGACTTGAGAATTCTAAACTAGTCAGTACTCCTATGATAACCGGTTGCAAATTGTCAAAGGATGATGAATCTCCTAAAGTGAATATGAGTAGATACAAATAAATGATTGGTGGTTTGTTGTACTGAATTCAGACTAGACTTGATATAATGAATGCTGTTTGTATTTCTTCTATATTTCAGTCAGATCCTAGAGAAACTCATGATATTGTTGTCAAGAGGATATTCAGATATTTGATAGGCACAACAAACTTTGGGTTATGGTATCCAAAGAATGACGATTTTACATTATGTGCATATACAGAATCTGATTGGACAGGAAATGTGGATGACCAGAAGAGCACTACTTGTGGTGCATTCTTTCTTAGGAAGAATTTGGTTTCATGGGTTAGCAAGAAACAATCATGCACTTCATTGTCTATTGCTGAAGCTGAATATGTAGCAACCGCTATCAACTGTACTCAAATTTTATGGATGAAATAAATGTTAAAATATATAAAGGTAAGTTATGATGAGCTTATTGTTATTCACTATGATAATACTGTTGCTATTGATATGTCAAAGAATCTGGTATTTCATTCCAAATCAAAACAAATTTCTATAAGGAATAATTTCTTGAAGGAAAAGGTTGAAGCTGTTGGCTTGATGATTTTTGTAATGGATGACTTTATGTGTTGTCACTGATGGCACACATACACACGCATATGTTCACTTGTAATAGTCATCTTAGTCAAGACAAACCGGTACTACTCCTAAGTCTTTGTATTACAAACCAGTATTATTTGTAGGTGTCTAATCGGTATGTGTAGACAACCGGTATGTGCAGGAATGACAATTGGTTTTGGTCATTTTCACTGACACTAGTTTGGAGATACCATGGAGATCAAAAAGGAGGTAAATGGTGGACACTCGGTCTATGAGTTGGAAGAGGTTAGCTCTTAGCCGGTATCAGTGTTCCAACTGGTTTTACTGATTGTGTGATGAGTTATCACCGGTTGTGATGAGTTATTCCTAACTGATAGTTTTGGCAGTAATCTGTGATGTGTTATGAAAGATTGTCCAGATACACTGAACCTAGAAAATTGTGATGAGGTTCCTGAGCCACCATGAAATCTAATGTCTATAAAATGATATTGTGATGAACTATTTTTATGATGCGAGATGCAAGTGATGTTATGAGTTCGAGTTGATGCAAATTGCAGAGTATGTCGGTGATATAGTATTAAGTGAGCAGAAGAGGATCTATACAAGCAAGATGTCCTACTTCTAGATTATTCCACCTGTTGTTTTCTAATCACTATAACAGTTAAATCCCCTAATCGGGTAAGCTCTAACAAGCTTCATTGTATAAATCCTCTAACCAAGTGATCCATTAGTTTGGGTTTGAAATCCTCTCCCGAGGTTACTCCTAATAGGGTACTACCTTTAACAGGGTATAGCTCCTAATAGGGCATTGGGATCTTTAACAGGATTCACTCCTAGCAGAGCAATTTGTAGACCTTAACCAGTTAGTTACCTATTATTGTAGATAGTTAACTTGTGAGTCCCATCTCACCGTGTTTTTTCCCAGTTGGGTTTTCCACATATAAACACTGGTGTTATGGTGGATGTTTTACTTGTTGTGGATGCTTTTATATCACTTTGGATTGCATGCATAGTTTTAAGTAAACTGGTTAACTATTTCTACCGGTCTGTATTTAAAGTGGTATTGTTTTTGCTATCACTAATTCACCCCCCCTCTTAGTGCTTTATAAGTCTATCAATAGGTATCAGAGCCTAACTTTCTTAAAGCTTAATCGCTTGGAAGGAAACCCTAAAGCCAATATGGGGGATATGAGTTACTCAGAGATGGCAAGAGTGCTTGATGCAACCAGGGAACAACTTGAAACCCCGAGAGGTGTTGGCAACTAACACTCAATTGGTTGGTTTCACTATGTTGTCATTGATGTCAACATGGTATTTTGTTCTGACTTCATGTTTTGGTTCAGTTGTGTACTGACAGACAATTCACAGACACTATACCGACACCGACACCGATAGGACATAAGGATTTCTTTGGTTACTGACAATGCAGGCCGACATGGTTTAGAATATGGTTATCGATATTAGAGGCCGACATCTCTTGGAACCGGCATCGACAATTGTTTTTGACATTCATGCATTTATGTTGTTTAGCCGACATGTAATTTGATATTGTAATTATCTTTGTAAGCCGACATAAGGCATGATAAATTGTATAGGATATATAGGTTAGTTGGATTAGATCATTTTAATATAGATGTGGTGATGGATATGTGAATGTGATATAATGCGAAATATATCAGAGAGATTGTGTATGCGAGGATATTTATGGAAGGGTTATTCCGGTAAAGGGTTTAGAGTTTTAGACTGGAATAGACAAAGCTTAAACCAAAACTGTATTGTGGCATAGAAGATGCTATCTTAGCATTTCAACACTTCTCCAGATTGTAGTTTGGATTTATATGTAGTTAGTGAGGCTCCATTTGTGATTGATCAGTGTGCTCTAGGTTGTAAGCCTTCCTACAAGTGCATGCCCCTTATATTTTGTAATATCTCTTCATATGGCCAGTGGATTGATATTGTGGGTCACAAATCTCACCGTGGTTTTTCCTCTTTGAGGTTTTCCACGTATAATTCTGTATGTTATGATTCTCATTTATGTGATTGGCTTATTGGTTGCTTTACTTCTTTCAATCCTGTATGTACTGGTAAACCGGTTGGTGTATGCATGTTTTAATAAGGCTAAAATTAATTCATCTAGTATAACACTGATTCACCCCCCTCTCAGTGTTCAACAATTGGTATCAGAGCCTTGTGCATCGAAGGAAGTTTAACAACTTGAGGAAGATCCTGAATCCGGAATCCATGGACATGGGTTTGGAGAAACAACTTGAGATGGCACTTGAAGATTATGATGCTAAAAGGTTGAATAAATTAAAGATACAAGATGAATTGAATTCTGCTAAGGAATTCATTCTTGTCCTACAAGAGAGTCTATCATCTGTTCAAACTAGGAGGAAAGAACTTTTGCAAAGTCAGGATGATGAAGAGAAAGATGCACTTAAGGAACAATGTCAGAAATTGAGTCAGGAGAACATGGTTATAAGAAATGAAATGCAAGCTATAACTATGAGATTGTCTAAGGAGATTGAGGACCGAAAGAAAAAGGAAGAAAATCTTGCTGTATCCCTGAATAATAAATTTGAAGAATGTGGTAGGTTGGTTCATGAGAATGATATGTTTTATATCTGATTTAGTACAATCCCAGAATAATGAACAAGAGATTGAGAGACAAATAATAATTCTGAGAGAAGATCTAACCACTACAAGTGAGTATAAAGAAAAATTCAAGAATAGCTCAGCACAACTAGATGAAATGTTGAAGAGACAAAGGTAGATTGGAGATTCCAGTGGACTTGGATTTGAGAAAGGACAGAGTTCCAGTACTGCTAATGAAGATCAAAACCATAAGGCACCAGTAAGGTAATTTAATGCTTACAAATTTAATGGTAGATGTTTTATTTGCAATAGATTGGTCACATGGCTAGACAATGTAGAAATAGAGCAAATCAGAACCCTGATTCTGCTCTCGATAAATGTTCTAAATGCAATAAGTATGGTCATAAGATAGAAGATTGCAGAATGAATGTTAAATGATATTCATGTGGAAAGTTTAGACATATGGCTAATCAGTGCAGGTCAAGCAATTTCACTGGTTTTAGCAAAGCAATTCAAAGAAACAATGTTACATGTTATGCATATAATGAGGTTGGACATATTGCTAAGTTCTGTAGAAGCAAAAATCCACCGGTTGGTAATGGAAGATTAAATGAGAAAGGGAAAGTGAAGGTTAGTGACATCCAGCAAGATCATACTCAGATATGGGTTAGGAAAACTAAAGAACAATCATCAGATGGAAATACACTGGTTACTTATCCAACAAAGGAGGTTGCTCCTGCACTGGCAGGTAGCTCATCCGGTAACTGAGGCAGATGCCTTAGAGGTCAGAAAAATTCATGAAGATGCTGCGTATGCCCCGGGAAGAGGTTCTGGAAGATGTTCCAAACATTGGAGATGCTTATCCAGTAGGGATATGTTCTGTTTGAGATCTGGTATCTTTCACCGACAATCATTAATGTCAATAGAAGATTAGGGTTTTTCTTGGAGGTTAAAAGGTCAAATTCACTTCCTTATTGATCACCTTGCATTTTGAGTGATTTCAGAGTGATTAAGAGCGATCAAAGGCATTTTAGAGCAATCAGATTTCTTCTTGAGCAGTTTCATCGGCGACTGGAAGAATTTGTTAAGGGTTTTCACTGGAAGAGATCAACAGGTATTTATCTTTAAACATGGAAGCGAGATCATCATCTATTCCTATCTTTATTGCAAATCTGACTCTAGTAGAGGTCAAGGACCACCCCAAGCCAATTTTCAAGTGGTATTCACATGTGGCTACCCTGGAAGATTCGGTTGGAGCATTTTCCCATGTTCCGGAGGGAGTTGCATATGTTGAAGATGTTAGGGAATACATACATTGTCACATTGAGGACTTGGGAACATCTGAAATAAAGGGTATGTACATGAGCGAGTTGATGGGAGAATCTTGAAAGATCAAACCGACATACAAGAACATTAAAGACTTAGGGTTTACTGGCATTCTGGACATCCTAGAATTCGAAGATGAGATAATTAGGTATTTTTAAGAAGAGTACATGGGGAGTTTATCTGGTTGGATAGATTTTACATGATCACCAACGAAGCCATTAGGGCAATTATTGGTTTGCGACAGGTTGGGCAACGTCCAGACAAGAAGGTTTCAAATGATTACGTGAATAAAATCACCGACGTGACATCTGATAGGAGTTCTATGAGAATAAGCACTATTATCGACATAGACATCAGATTTGGTAGCATGATCATCGGATATAAGGTAACTTAGTCAAACTGATTGAACTCTATTTCCAGTTCCTGCATTTTTGCAGCATACAAAATGATGAGAGAAAATGATAAATTGGATCTATGCGGTTGGATGTTAGATGAACTGTTAATAAACCTAGGAAAGATTAAGGGAGGAAAGAAAGGAACCTTCTGGTATGACAACTTAATTGTCTGCTTAATGCTATTTTTCATGAGTGACACTCCCAATTTTGGGAAGAGGCAATGGGCATTTGATATTCTGGTAGGGAGACAATTGAAATAGTCAATTGCTACTTTAGGCAGTCAGAGAGATGATAAAGTATGGGGATATTTTAAGGGGTTCTAGAAATATATGAAGGCTAGGGAAAGGTTTCCTAAGCATATTGTTGAAAAATATTCAAATGACATATGCTTCATGGTGAAGAAGGATGAAACACTTATGGAAGCGGTTAAGCCTTGAACGATTTGGATTGAGGAAATGGGCTATGAAGTGGATGCACAGATCCTTGAGGCATATGCAAAAATGTTGATTGATGCACCTATTGATGAGGCAGAGAAGCTCTGTGGTACTGTAAAATAAAAATCACAAGAGGTTGAAACATAACTCAACTGGAAGAAGAGAGAGAAGCAGGAAGGAAAGGCTAGCAAATTTGTTGAGAAGGTCTCACAGGACATTAAAGCATTAATTGATGCTGTCTCAGAGAAAGGCAGGAAGAGGAAGAATCCAGAAGTTCACTTTGAGCCTGTTACAATAGACTCTGAATCTAAGGATGACACACCCTTGGCATTCAAGAGGGTTGCAAGGAAGAAAATAGAGGAAACAAAGGTAGAGGCTAAAAAGCAACCGGTTAGAAAGGTTACATTCAAAATACCGACACAAAAGCAAGCACCAAAAGTAACCACTTTAGCTCCATTCAATATTGCAAGAAGGAAGAAAAAGAATGACATCGATCCAACAATTCAATCTAGTAATGTGACTATCATTCCACCAAAAACTTGTGCAGAGTTAGTAGATGAAATCACTAAGGATGGTGATAAGTCAGTGTATTGACATGTTTTTTATCAGGACTCTAGATACATTTTTTTGAGTTTGATGTTCTCTGTAGGAGTTTTGACTATACTACAGATGCCCATAGACTCAAAATTTTTCCAGCCACTTTGAAGGAGTCATCCTTGAGATGGTTCATGAGATTGGGTAGTAGCACAATCAATACATGGGATGAGATGAAATGGTTGTTTCTTGCAAAATATAAAGATTATTGTAGAGGCATTGATCGACATGGGGATGATATCTTTAGAATGACACAAACTGAAGATGAGAGCATTGAGGATTATTTGGAAAAGTTTTTGTTTAGTGTCAAGAAGTCCAAGTATATTACTTTGAATGAAGATTCTCTCAAATTGATATTATTGAGGGGTATCAGTGATGAATGCACCGATTCCTTAGATCTAATAGGCGGGGTGACATTACACAATCTACTTGGGCTGAAATAGAACAAATTTGCAAGAAGTATTCCAGATCTACTTCTAAGAAGAATAGGAGATTTAAGCCAGGAGCACCATCATCATCATCTGGAAATGGAGTTTCTAGGTTGGAACTTAGTCATTTGTTAAAATATTTCAAGGAGGACATTATAAACAATATGGCTACTTAGTTGGATACATTGGCAGCTAAGAAGAAGCATGAGTAAGCTGATGCATTTCTTGCAGAATTCTGTCCTCATTATAAGCAGCGGAAGAAAGATTGTAGATGTAAGATGGTTGCAAATGTTGAAGTACCTGATTTCAAACCAATTCAAGGGGAGGATGAACAAGTCTTCTATGTTGCTCAGAGAAGACCAAATTTTTCAAGACAAGGTATGCCACCTAATCCACTTTCCTTTTCTAGTTATAGTGGTAATTCTTATGCACCAAATAACCAATGGCAACCACATTATTCTCAAAATTTTGGTAATTATCCACATTGGTATGGATCACAAGGCCAAGGACAACAATTTGCTAATCAGATACCCCAGTGGCAGCAGCCATAGGGAAACTGGTATCCACCTCAGGGTGTAGGGAACCAGTTTCAAGGGAATTGGCAACCTACCTCTCAATGGAGGGGAAACCCATCATGGTCATCCCAATCTTCTGGATATCAGCCTCCTGCTCAGTAGCCACAACCTCCTACTTTAATGCCACCTCTTGTAGCCACAACACCACCTCCCAAGCCAACACAACTGCCTACTCAACCGTTGCCTAATCCAAATATCAAATCCCAGCAACAACAACAAGCTTATTCAGCTGATGTTAATCAATACCCAACCTATTCTTTATCACTAGATGATATTCACCTCCGATCTGGAACAACACTACCTAATCCCTCTCAGCCAATTATTATTGAGGTACAAGAAGAGTAGCCAATCTCTGATCCTAATGATGTAATACCTTAGAATCAAATATTACCACCATTTCTCCAAAGATTGAAAGACAAAGAAGTTTCAACTGATCAACAACAAAGCTTTGATATTGTTGATCAACTGAAGCACATTTGTGTTAGAATTCCATTGCTACAAGCAATAAAGGATGTTCCAATATATGGTAAGGCATTGAGGGAGGCATGCCTAAAGAAACCTGGCAGAAAGAAAAAGGATCCACAAATAGTTCATGTTATGGGTCAATTAGCTGATATTATGTTAGGAAAAATTGCTATTCCAAAGTATTCTAATCCAGGCAGTCTTGTTGTGAGTATAGTCATTAATGACAGTCAAATAAATAATGTTTTAGTTGATCTAGGGGCAGCCATTAATGTAATGACAAGGGAAGTAATGAAACATCTAGAGATAGATAGTTTAAGGTCTACACCCATAGTTCTTCAACTTGCTAATGGCTTTGCAGTAAGACCTGATGGTATGATAGAAGATATAGTGGTCATACTAGATTCCTGGAAATACCCTGTAGACTTTATGATTTTATCCCCAAAAGCAACATTGGGGGGATATCCAGTCATTTTGGGAAGACCATGGCTTGCCACAATAGATGCATATATTGGGTGTAGATCAGGAGACATGACAATTTCAGATGGCAGTTCCACAAAAACATTGGCCTTGTATTCCCCTACACAACCTCAACTTGAGCAACAACAGGCTGTTTGGCCTATTTTAGGAGAGGAATCTGAAGAAATTGACTCTATTAATCATCTTATGATGATTAATCGGGTGCCACTCATGCAGTTATATGATGAAGAATAAATCCTTTATAAGGTTCTGACAAATGAATTAATAGAAGACCGAGAATTGCAGGAATTGGTTCCAAGTATTGTACGATTGGATTTTCCTGCAGCCACTGATATCTTGCATACCTTGTTGCCGCAGGAATTGTCATATTCTCATGTTTCTGATATAAATCAGATTGATCTTACTATCAAGATAGAGGTTGCATTGAATAAATGTTTGACTATCAACAAGAATATTGCAGATACTTAGAAGGATAGCTTGGTAGACTTGCTAAAACTCCATAGAAATGCCTTTGCATGGGATTACAAGGATATGAATGGAATTGATCCAACAGTTTGTACTCATCGCATTTACATAAAGGATGAGTTTTGTCCCCTCAGACAACCTCAAAGAAGAGTCAATCCTGCCCTGAAGGAGATAGTTAAAGAAGAATTACAAAAAATGTTGAAAGCTGGATTTATCTATCCTATTTCTGACAGTCAATGGGTATCACCCTTAGTGATAGTTCCTAAGAAGGGAGGCAAATGGAGAGTATGTGATGATTATAGAGCCTTGAACTTAGCCACAAGGAAGGATCATTTTCCACTGCCATTTGTAGATCAGGTATTGGATTCTCTTGCTGGTAAGAGATATTTTTCATTTTTGGATGGATTCGGTGGCTATAATCAGATACAAATAGCTCCTGAGGATCAGGAGAAAACAACATTTACTTGTCCATGGGGCACTTATGCATATTCTGTTCTTCCTTTTGGGTTGTGTAATGCTCCAGCCACTTTTCAAAGGGCAGTCATCAGTATTTTTTCTGATATTTCTCAAGACATAATGGAAATTTACATGGATGACTTTACAACCTATGGTTCTGAATTTGATCAAGCATTGGATAATTTGAAGAAAGTTTTGTAGTGGTGTGAAGACTACAATTTGTCTCTAAACAGTGAAAAGTGTTTTATTATGATGGAAGAAGGAATAGTCCTTGGTCATCATATATCTATACAAAGCATACAAGTGGATCCAACAAAGATTGAGGTTATTCAACAAATTAATGACCCTGTGAAGCAGAAAGATGTGAGAAGTTTTCTTGGCCATGCTGGATACTACAGAAGGTTCATTAAAGATTTCAGCAAAATTGCAAGTCCCTTATATACACTGCTTACTAAAGATGCAGAATTTAAATGGACCTCAGCATGTGATGAAGCTTTTTTAAAGCTTAAGCATGCTTTGAATCAAGCACCAGTTCTTAAAGGACCTAATTGGTCTCTACCATTTCAAATCCATACTGATGCATCTGATTATTCTATAGGAGCAGTGTTAGGATAAAAAGTTGATAAGTTGGAAAATGCAATATATTATATCAGCAAGAATTTGCAAGGACCTGAATTGAATTATACAGTTACTGAAAAAGAAATGCTAGTTGTCATATATACCCTTTACAAGTTTAGACACTATATTACAGGATACCCAATATTTGTGCATACAGATCATACCGCAATTAGATATCTTATGAATAAGCTATCCATCACCGGTAGACTGGCTCGCAGGTTATTGTTGATGCAGGAATTTGATATCATAGTTGTTGATAAGCCAGGTAAGTCTAATGTTGTTGCAGATTATCTTTCATGTCTTCAATTGTAGGAAGACTCTACAATGATAGATGACACTTTTCTAGATGAGAATTTGTTTCTCATACAGGCTCATACTCCTTGGTATGCTGATATTGCCAACCATTTAGCTGCAGCTAAGATGCCAATTTTTTTTCTCTTAAGGAAAGAAGGTTGCTAGTTGAAAAAAGTTTTAACTTTTCATGGATTGCTAATTGTCTATTTTATATTGGACCTGATCAAGTTATGTGAAGATGTGTCAGAGAAGATGAAACATATGACATCTTGCATGCATGTCATGATGAACCATGTGGAGGTCATTTTGCTGCCAAAAGGATATCACTAAAAATACTCAATACTGGTTATTATTGGCCTACACTACACAAGGATGCAGCTCAGTACACAAGGAAGTGTGACAGGTGTCAGTGAATGGGCAGACCTACATAATCTGATGAGATGCCACTATATCCTCAAATATCTGTTACACCATTTGATAAATGGGGATTAGATTTTGTTGGACCCATTGATCCACCTTCTAATGGCGAATCTTATATCTTGGTATGTACAGACCATGTGACAAAATGGGTAGAAGCTAGAGCTATGCAACATGCAAGAGATAATAAGGTAGCTAAGTTTCTCTATGAGGAAATATTTACAAGGTATGGAGTACCCAGAGAAAATGTCTCAGATCAGGGACCTCAATTTACATCAACATTGATAAAAGCTTTGATCAATGAATATAATATAAGACACAGGAAATCTACTCCATACCATCCATAGTCTAACGACCAAGTAGAGGTTACCAACAGAGAGCTTGAGGCTATTCTTACAATAATAGTGTCTATCCACAAGAAAGATTGGTCTAATCGGCTTTCAGAGGCAATTTGGGCATATAGAACAACATGGAAAACACCAATTGGATTCACACCTTTTGAGATGGTCCATGGCAAAACAACAATGATGCCTATTGAATTTGAGCATAAAACCTTGAGAACAACCCTACAACTGAATATGACATTGTCTGAAGCACAGAAGGAACGCATTCAACAGTTAAATGCTCTTGATGAATGGAGAAAGATAGCTGTTCAACAGACGAAATTGATTCAAAACCAAAGAGTCAGATGACATGATAAATATATCAGAGAAAAGAAATTCAAAGTTGGTGACTGGGCACTCTTGTATGATTCCAGATATAAGGATGCTATGGGAAAACTCCAAACAAGGTGGTTGGGTCCTTATGAGGTAGAAGAAGTTTTTCACAATGGAGCAGTTTGGTTGTCCACAATAGATCCTGTTCGATTTAAACTCTTAGTGAATGGACACCGACTATGACTTTATCACAAGCCAGCTACTAGAGAAGAGTTTCTGTAGCATTTTGCTCCTCAAAATGAAATACAAGTTCCTACAACAACTGGTGATGTTCCTGCAGCAACTGCCAATGATTCGGTAACAATTAATGAGCTTCCTGTTGCACTTGGGCATGTTGATAAAGGTGATGTTCTTGCAGCTTTTGCAGTGAACTTATTTACCGTATCATAATCAAATATTTCCATGTGAAATATTGTTCTCCGTACATAAAGTTCCATCCACTACATTCCATCCCACTCTCTTATCTGTCACTTCATTTCATTTCGCCATCATTTTTGCCCAATTGCAGGTACATGTATATTGTACTTTATTTTAATTTTGCATTTATTAGTTCATTATGATTTTGATCCTGTTTTAATCCGCTTCAAACTCGACATCTCATCAGCCTGTGTGGACACGTGCTAGGTTAAGTTGGGGGGGGGGTACTTTATGGTCCTTTTTCCCAGTAAGATTTATTATTCTGAATTGATTTCCTAACTGACATTACTTATGATAATTATTATTTCACGTGAGTGAATAATAAGTTCTGCCGACAAATTTAAGCTATGTAGATTTTAGCCTTTGTGAATCTGTCAAACATTTTGGTGAAGCTATGGAAGTATCAGAGTAAAAGATGGGAGGTGATCTGATTTGCCATGAACCGACTGTACATGAAGGGTTGCTACAGGATGTTTTCTGTGTGCATTATTTTCAAAACCACGGCTGGCTAGATTATTTCTTGAAGATTAGGGATTTCAATGACGAAATAGCTGCGGAATTTATGCATTCTGTTGATGAAGGAGAAGCTACAGTTAAGGGGTTGAGGGTAATTGCTATAGAGCAGCGAATTGCATAGGTCATAGGGTTGCTGCAGGAAGGATAACTCTTTCCAGAATTGAAGGATGCAAGGAGTGCCAGGACAAAGTTCACAATTTCTACAGACAGACCCTTAATGGTGGATAGGCAAGGGACTAGAAGGATTTTTTTGCCAGCACATTGGCCTCAGGTAGCTCTGTATATTATGAAATATATTACCTATGAAGGATGATATTCAAATCTCCATTCGCCTCACTTCAAGTTACTCAGTCATCTGCGTCATGACCATCGAGTTAATGTCCCAAATTTCTTGTATCATCTCATCTCTATAAGTGCTAAGGAGACTAAAAGATATGGAAATCACTCTGTTAGCTATCATGGACTGGTGAAGTTGCTGGTACAATGGTCCTTGAGAGATGTTTCACAGATGGAATGGGGTGTGTTTGAAGATATTTTGCAATTTAGGGTAAATGAAGACCCTATCGAAAATAATCCGCTAGTTCAAGAAGAGATAGTTGTAGAAGGTCTTTCTAGTGAAGATGAGGGTTTGCTGGTTGCTGAAGGAGCTGCAATGATTTTAGAAGAAAATGTTGAAGCAGAGCCAATAAAAGGACAACCCTCTACCTCTCTTCAAGGAGGTTCACCTATTTTGCAGAGGGAAGGAAAATAATTGGAAAAGGAGGAGTTAGAGGAAGAATTTGTTATCCGGCCGTAGGAAGTGCATATCCCTCCTGCAGCCAAGAGGTGTTGAGCAAAAGCAAAAACTCCTACGTCTGTTTCAAAAGTTTATGTTAGGAGAACAAGAAGGAGGACATAGAAGACTCAACCAGTGAGTAAGCCAACAGAGGTGATTGCAGTAGAAACTTCAGAAGAAGATGCTGCAGAAAAGGAAATTCAAGAAAACCCTACAGAAGAGGAAATTCAAAAAAATGCTGCAGAAGAGGAAATTCAAGAAAATCCTGCAGGAGAAGAAATCCGAGAAGCAATTCAGGAAGAAAGTGTAATGGATAAGCTTGCAAATCTGGCTTCAGTGGCATTGCAATATGAGGAGATTATTAATGATGTTCCACAACAACCTGAAGAAAACGTGGGAAATATGCCAATCCAGAATGAGGAAGTTATTGAAGAAATCCCACAGTCTAAGGTAGGACCCATAAGAACTCCTTCATCCCTAACTAGCTTATCAATTGCTTTAACATTCTTTAGGCAATGGGAAATAGAGAAGGATAGGTTGCAAGGAATAATTAATAAGCATCAAAAAGAGATTGAGAAGAAAGATAATAGAATTAAAGATTTGGAGACTAAGGTAGAAGAGATCTATGGTATGGTTCCTGAGATAATGTAGTGTAGGGCTCCCCCAAGAATTTATGCAGTGCACTTGAAAGAACGGTATCTGAATTTCAGATTAAACCGTATAGTAAGGGACCTTAATCCATCCTTGGAAACACCTGAGGAATTCTATCATGCTTATCAAACCTCCCCACATTCTGTAAGGAACCTATTATGTGAAATATATTTACATAATTATGCTGTACCCCAAGACAGAGAATGGAATCCTTTGTTGTACATTAGGGATATCCATCTTAGAGCTCTAATGTCTTGGATACAAAATGAAATGATTATAGGACCACAAGCCAGGGAGTTTGAAATATTGGAACTTGACTGTCCATTGCCATTGACGAGGGAATCAGAAGCACCCAGGGTTTTGTATTATGATTGGAAAAAGTTGCTAATAAGGGATGATGTTAGTAAGATAGTACTTCCAATGAGAGAGAAAGTCTATCAAGCATATGAGCAATTAGTTCAAACCCACAGGACAACAACACTAGAGGGACTAACTCAATGCTAGAATCATCTACCAAATCATTTAAAACTGGGAGAACCCTACTCATTACAGAATTTTCATGTAGCTATACAGAGAGCCTCCAAGTACATACAACTAGGAAGAGAGAAATCCAATAATTGGTTACCATTAATCTTTTAGCCTCCTATCCTAATGTGGCCACTTTTGGCATGCCAACCAACATAACATAATTATGATGTAGATGTTGAAGAAACAACTAGATGGTCCAGGTTGGAGAAAATGAAGGGATTTTATTGGAATTTGCCTTCCAAGGGAACTAGACAGGACACTGTTGGTGATTTCAGAGTTTCAGCAAAAAACAAAAATTTTCCTTTTGCTGTAGGAGCAGCAAACCCTTAAAGTTGGGGGGCATGATAAGTCGGTGTATTGACATGTTTTTTATTAGGACTCTTAGGTTTTTGGTATCTTTTGGGTTGCATTGTGATAGTAAAATATTGTGAATTGACTATATGTAATCCATGTTTTAAAACTGAAGTTAAGAAATCATGTTTGAACCTTGTTTGTTAATTCCTGTAGCCATGCCAATTTATTCCTGCAGCCAAATGGTTTGTCCCTGTGATATGCGGATTATTTAGGATGATTTCATATGTGAATTAATGAATGTATTAGTTAAGTAAGATACATATGCATGTCCTTGTATATTGTTTTTGTTTTAGTGCAGATAATAATTGATGCTGCGGTGGAGAATTCTCTTTCGCGCCTAAGGACTAGAGAATCACGTCAGATAGCTGGAGGTCAAATTGAAGGAGATTCAAGCGAGCACAATCTATGGCATAATCAGAGTAGTTGTACTTCACCATGGGAGTTTAACTCCGGTGCATGTTTAATCTGCAAAATATCTCTTTGGCGTGCAAAGACTGTGGTTCGGTTTCAGATCCACAATTCCTGCAGCTAAGCTCTCTGTTATCCCCTTCATCTGACAACGATCCACCTTTTCTTCTGGGTGTAATTGGAGTTATCCATTGTAGTTTATCTTTTATTTATAATAAGCTCTTCCTTCTTTTCTGAGAGTTAGACAGAATGGAAAGGGATTGAGCAGAGTTTTTGTCAAGTATTCTGAATTTTCTCTTTTTGAATATGTAATCATCTTTCAGGAAGAAATGAATAAAAATATCTTATTCTGATCTATTAAGAGTTCTTTGCTGAGAGTTTGATATCACTCATCCAAGGGGGCCCACTTGGTGAGTGATCCCATGTTTATGATTATTGAAGTTAGTTTTTACTTAGTTGCAGTAGAAGTTCATGACTGGGTTGTTCCTGCAGCCACTGGAAATAGATCTTTTGACTGTTCCTGCAACCAAGGCAGAACGGTGTGATTTCTGTTATTTCCATTAGTTCATTTCAGTAGAGTTTTGAAAAGCTTTCATTTAGTCTTTATGATTTCCATTCCTACCTTTCTTATAGTAATTAAGAATAATCATTTAAGGAGCTTAGTGCATATATATTGCAGACCCATTTCAAGTTTTACGTTCTTGGATTGACAACTAAATTAACACCAGCCATGAGAATAGTAAACTCTACCATATGAATGTCCAAACTTCGGATTGAGATTTCAATTAGAAGTATTATTGTCATTATAGTTGGGGTAGACAGATGGCATGTACAACTTTATTATGAACACTTAGAGGATGATGAACAAAGAGAGGTAGAGGAAGCAGTATTATTATATTTTTATATTTATAAGAAAACCTTAATATAAATTGAAAACCAAATACCGACATAATTATATAATATGTTAGATGCTAGAAGACTGTCAGCAATGCAAGAAGACAAGCATATTAAAATTCAAGAGCTATTATCAGTTTGTGTTACTATTGCTCCAGAGGAAATGGAAAGGACACTTGAGGTGATAGATAGAAAAGTCTTCAATAGTAAACATAGAATAACCAGTCTGATGCTAGGAAGGGTAAATGAGATTATAAAGGAGACTCAAAAGGCATGGGTTAAGTTATTTGGAGAGAAAAGATGTTTCTTTACTTCACCAGAATCAAAGACAGACATTGCAGACACCCCCGTTGAAGGAAAAGAAAAGGGGATTATGGATACTTCACCCTCAATTTTGAAAAACATTAAGATAGTGGAAATCAAGCCCCTGGTAGATACAAATGTACAGACAGATGTTGAGATACCGGCTAATATAGAGAGTGAAAAGGTTGATGATGTACATGATACTAATATTGAGGATAACAGTCCTCCAGATACAAATGTACAGGTTGAGGTTACAGTTCCTACAGTGGAATCGACAATTATAGAGACTGCACCAAGTGGCGAAGCCACCAGTGCAAGTGAGGAAGCTATAAAGGACAAATCATCAAAGGAGAAGAAAGGGGAAATCAAAAGAGAACCAATAGTTGGTCCATCATTGTTGTCAATTGACACCTCACAGGTTGTAAAGAAGAACATAACTGAGATGAGTCCTACCGAACTCATGATGATGGCAACACAAAAATTAATGAAGGAGAGATCTACAGATAAAGGGATTATTCATCATTCAATCATTGTTCTACACAGACTAGTCTCGGAGTGCAAGATTGATAATAAAGCGAGACCATCTGACAAGCTTAAGACAATTACTGAGCACATTTCAAGAAATTTTCAATCCTTATAGCAGATTTCAAACCGACAAGCACTGGAGAGGTTCACTCAGACTAAAAGAGCTGCATTTGATTAGGTGATTGAATATGAGAAGAACAAGATTAATGAAAAGATGAAACTGATAGATAATTCTTTGAAGCAATGTACAAATGTTTATAGGGTATGTTGTAACACATATATACTTACAGTTAATGTGGATAAGAAGATAAAATAATTTCAAGAGAAAATTGCAAATATAGCTAATTCTTTTGATGGATTGACTTCATTGACTACATCCATTGATGGTCAAATTTTGATTTTGGAAGCCCAAATTTTTGTTCTTGAGAAGAAAAGAGACAAAATCATAAGAAGATCCAGAAATCTGAGAGGCTTGGTGAGTCCCCAGTTGGATTCACTCAGTGTACATAAGAAAGAATGTATGGATATGGTTGGCAAGCCCACACCGACATAGGTAACTGAGAAAGAGTCATTTGCACATATATTAAATGGACTTGTATCTGTTTATGATACTTTTAAAACTGGATACTTATCTTGAGCTATTGGAGAAGGCTTATTTGGAAATTTTAAAATTTGTTAAGCTCTGGTAAGATATTTTTGGGATATTCATTGTGTAGTTTTTTTTGGATCTTTGACATTCTTTTAATAATTTTTAATGGCATTGATGACAAAGGGGGAGTGATATACATGTGAAAAAGAATAAAAGGAGTTGTATACATTAGGAGGAGATATGGAGATATGGGAGTATGGAGTATTTTGCATTAATTACTATTCAGCTCAGGGGGAGCAGGCAGGATGAAACCGATAGATGAAACCTTGACCATTTTTCATATGAGTGTTGCCATCAATGCCAAAGGGGGAGATTGTTGGAAATTGACACTCAATTGGTTGGTTTCACTATATTGTCATTGATGACAACATGGTATTTTGTTTTGACTTCATGTTTTGGTTTAGTTGTGTACCGAAAGGCACTTCATAGACACTATACCGACACTGACACTGGCACCGATAGGACATAAGGATTTATTTGGTTACTGGCAATGCGGGCCGACATGGTTTAAAATATGGTTATCGGTATTGGAGGCCGACATCTCTTGGATCCGGCATCGACAATTGTTTTTGATATTCATGCATTTATGTTATCTAGCTGACATGTAATTTGATATTGTAATTATCTTTGTAAGCCGACATAAGGCATGATAAATTGTATAGGATATATAGGTCAGTTAGATTAGATCATTTTAATATAGATATGGTGATGGATATGTGAATGTGATATAATGTAAAATATATCAGAGAGATTATGTATGTGAGGATATTTATGTAAGGGTTATTCCGGTAAAGGGTTTAGGGTTTCAGACCGAAACAAACAAAGCTTAAATTGGAACTGTATTCTGGCATAAAAGATGCTCTCTTAGTAGTTCAACACTTCTCTAGATTGTAGTTTGGATTTATATGTAGTCAGTGAGGCTCCATTTGCGATTGAGCAGTGTGCTCTAGGCTGTAAGCCTTCCAGCAAGTGCAAGCCCCTTATATTTTGTAATATCTCTTCATATGGTGGATTGATATTGTGGGTCACAAATCCTACTGTGGTTTTTCCTCTTTGAGGTTTTACACATATAATTTTGTGTTTTATGATTCTCATTTATGTGATTGGATTATTGGTTTCTTTACTTCTTTCAATCCAGTATGTACCGATAAATCGGTTGGTGTATGCATGTTTTAATAAGGCTAAAATTAATTCATCCGGTATTGCACTGATCCACCCCCCTCTCAGTGTTATTGGATTCCAACAAGAGGTAGATTCAAAGCTTCACAAATCAAGAGGAGAGAGCTGACTGAGCAACTATTGGAAATATCTGACAACACTTCTTCAAATGAGGCCAATATTGATGCACTGGCTGAAGGAGTGGAAAAATTGAATGGTGAAAAGCTAAATATGAGAAGAGAACTTTAAGCCCTAACAATCTATATGAGTCAAGAACTTGAAGCAAGGAGGGCAACTGAAGACCTAATCAAAGAGAGAGATCACGAGATCTCTAAGATCAAGCAGGAGAATACAACCTTACATGAACATTGGCATGAGGAGAAGGAAGAGAAAGAAGCTTTACAGTTAGATCTTGAAATGACAATGTCTTTAAGAGAGACTCTGATTAATCACAATGAAGATCTTACCAAAGAGATTACTGAGGCTAATGGAAAGCTTGAAAATTTCAATAAGAGTTCTTCTATGCTGGATAAGCAGATCCAATCTCAAAGAATGAAAAGTGACACATCTAGACTTGGATTCAATACATATGGGAAAGGAGAATCTTCTGGTACCAAGAGCAACATGCATGGAGGTAAAACTGATCCTAAGGCTAAAAATCCTACCGGTAAGAAATTTTTCAAACCTATTTGCTTTATCTATCACAAACTTGGACATACTGCTAATGTGTGTAGAAGAAAACCTAATGAGAACACAGGCTATAATGCTAATGCTAGATACGTGTCTAGAAGATTTGAAGGTAATTGTTACAAATGCAACATGTATGGACATAGATCAGTTGAATGGAGATATGGAGAAAACAATCCGGCACCTCACATGAATCCAAGAGCTATCAGTGACCGGAGAAGTACCTATGACAACCGGAGAAACATGAACAGGCAGAAACCCTATGTCAACTAGTTCAGTCCATATGAAATGGAAAAGGTAACAAATGTGATTTGCACAATTTGCAATAATTATGGACATGTGGCTATGAACTGCAGAAGGAGAACTGGAAGAGGTAATGCAGGAACTTGGAGAGCATCTGGGATGGCATTCTATCATTGTAACAAATTGGGGCACATGGAAAAGTTCTATAGAACCAGGAAGAACAAACTGGTTAACCACTCTGAAGATCAAAAAGGTTAGCATAAGGTCAATGTTGAAGAAACCAGAGTGGAGATGAACAAAATTTGGAAGAAGAAGAGTGAGGACAAGAGAACAGAAGAATCTAACCCTTCACCTAGTGTGGAGAATCCTGCACCGGTGAACTGAGCTTTTTAACAAAGCCTAAGGGGAGCATAGCGGTGAATCTACTTTCGAACCCCTTGAAGAGTGTATGGTAAGAGAGTTTTGCATTTCGAGTTGTTTTATGAAAATTCTTGATATCGTTGTCTATCAGGTTTCTAAAAGATTACCAATCGGTTATATACCTATCGGTTTAGGCGAGTTTGTTAATCAGTAACTAGGGTTTGTTACCCTATCGGTTGCGCAATTAATGCAGTGGTTGAATCAGACTCGAAGATAAGAAAAGACAGAATGGGTGTGCATTCGAGAGATCAACCAAAAACCCTACCAACGCAAAGGGAATAAGGTATTCTTTGTTGGTAATTGACACTCATTGGAATCATATGTTGTCATTGATGGCAAAAAGATTGTAATGAAGGCATATACCGACATTTGGAGGCATACACTGACTGATACCGACATTGATTATTTAGGGTCATCACCGGCACCGACACTGACATCCAACACTTTAGTGAAGTTGACATTAGTTTGGATCTAAAAGGTTTTATTGTAAAATCATTTCATAATTATTGTATTGGGCCGACATTGATTATCTTTTGTATTGTATGCCGACATAAGGCATATTGTTTGTAAGGGTATATAAGTCAGTCTGTTAGGTCATTTTGAAGATGTGTAATAATAGGACAAGGTATATGATAGGGTAGTAGAACTATGTGATGCAAAGGATGTAGGTAGATCATTTGTATGCGAATGTAATATCATGCTATGATCAGTAGATAGTTTGTAAAGCATTCTTGGAGGAAGAGGAGATACCGGTAGAAGGTTCAAGGTTTATGAACCAGTACAAAGCAAAGATTTAACCGGAACTCTTTTTGGCATTGTAGATGCATTTTGTGAGTTCACTAGTACTGTTTTATTTCAGTAGAAGCTTGAGGTCAGTGAGACTCTTTTGTGTTGAGCAGTGTGCTCTAGGCAGTATGCCTTCCTGCATGTGCAGGCCCCCATGCTATGTAATATCTTTCATATGGCCAGTGAATTGATATTGTGGGTCACAAATCCCACCATGGTTTTTTCTCTTTGAGGTTTTCCACGTATAAATTCAATGTGTTATGGTGTTCATTCATGTGGCTGGTTTATTTACTTACGTTATATGTTTCTTCATTTACCAGTTTATATGTGTATGTTATAAAAGGTTAAAATCTTGTGTTACCGGCAGAACACTGATTCACCCCCCCCTCTCAGTTTTGTTGGGTTCATTGTATTCCAACAATTGGTATCAGAGCTTGGTACCTTAGAGGAAGTTTAACAGCTTGAGGAAGATCCTGAAACTATAATCATTGAACATGGCTATGGAGAAGCAACTTGAGATGGCACTTGAGGACTATGATGCTGAAAGGATGAAGAACTTGAAACTGCAAGATGAATTGAATTCTACTATGAATTCATTCTTATTCAGAAAGAAAGGTTATCATCAGCTCAAGCTAAGAGAAAGGAACTTTTGCAAAACCAAGATGATGAAGAGAAAAATGCACTTAAGGAACAATGTCAGAAGCTGAGTCAAGCAAACATGCTCATGAAGAATGAAATGCAAGACCTGACTATGAGGTTATCAAAAGATATTGAGGATAGAAAGAAGAAGGAAGAAAATCTTGTTATATCTTTGAAGAACAAATTTGATGAATGTGGCAAATTGACTCATGAGAATAATCTATTGAGAACTGATTTGGTACACTCCCAAAATAATGATTTGGTACACTCCCGAAATAATGAACAAGAGCTTGAAAGACAAATAACTACTCTGAGAGATGATCTGACTAGTGCAAGTGAGTATAACAAAAAAGTCAGGATTAGTGTTGCACAATTGGATGATTTATTGAAAAGACAAAGGCAAAGTGAAGATTCTAGAGGACTTGGATTTGTACAAGGTGAAAGCTCCCGTGCTACAAATGAAGATCACACAACCGGTATGCAGAAATCATTAGACCAGAGGAAACTGGTAAGGCAATCTAATGCTTACAAATTCAATGGTAGATGCTTTGTTTTTAATAAATTTGGGCATATGGCTAGACAATGTAGAAATAGAGCAAATCAAAACTATAATTCAGTTCCCGGTCAATGCACAAATTACAAGAAATATAGTCATCAGTCAGAAGATTGCAGAATGAATGTTAAATGTCATGCATGTGGAAAGTTTGGTCATTTGGCTAATCAATGTAGGTCAAGGAATGACACCGGATATGCCAAAGAAATTCAAAAGAACAATGTTACATGTTATGCATGCAACAAAATAGGTCATATTGCTAAGTAATGCAGAAGCAAGTCTACACCGGTTAGCAATGATAAAGCAAATGAGAAAGGAAAGCAGAAGGTAGATGAAATACAACAAGATCACACCAAGAGATGGGTTAGAAAATCTGAAGAACCTAGTGGAGATGCAACTACACTGGTAACTACACCTATAACTCCACCGGTAGACCAGAGCATTCCTGCACAGATAGGAAATTCATCTAGTAACTAAGGCATACGCCTTAGGGGTTGGCAAATTCATTGTAAATCTTGTATATTCCCTAGAAAGAGATCTGGAGAGTGGTATTAATCATTGATGGAGGTTTATCCAACATTAAAACTATGAAATCGACATCCGGTAGGGCACATCACTAAGAATTTATGACAGTGATGAATTAGGGTTTACTTGCTGATAAAAAGGGAAAATGGACTCATTTTCACTCACCTGGAACTCAATAAAACCAGAGAGAAGCAAAGGTGAATCACAGGTGATCAATAGAAAGTAAAGGCATTCCAAAGAATTTTCAGTAATCATCTGAAAAGTAATCAAAACCCTTCAATCAATGACTATTATCCAGGTATTTCTTTGAAATGGCATCTGGATCATCATCTACTCCTACTTTCATTGCAAATGCTACTGTTGTTGAGGTCAAGGATAGGCTTAGGCCTATTTTCAAGGAAGTTCCCCAAATTGCTCTGAAAGAAGATTCTACTGGCGCATTTTCGAGGGTTCCCGATGGCGTGGTCTATGTAGAAGATGTCAGGGTCTATATTCACTGCACCTTGGAGGATTTAGGAATTGAGGAAATCAAGGGGATGTATCAATCTATGATACTAGGCAGCTTCGGTACAATCAAACTAGAATATCAAATCATTAAGGATCTAGGGTTAATCGGAATCCTATACATTCCAAAATTCAAGGATGAAGTGATAAGATTTGTTCTAAGTAGGGTCCATAATGAATTCATCTAGCTAGACCATCCCCACATGATTACCAAAGAAGCTATTCGAGTAGTCACCGACTTACCTAAAGTTGGACAGGAACCAGGAAATAAGGTTTTTACCACTACGGTTGAGAAGCTCACCAACGCAACCCATGATGGAAGATCTATGAGGGTCAGCACCATCAAAGACACTGATGTGAAATTTTCCAGCATGATAATCGGCTACAAGGTAACTCAATCATGTCGATTGAACTCTGTTTCCAGTTCCTGCACCAATGCTACTTATCAGATGGTAAATAATAATGAAAAGTATGATTTGTGTGAATGGTTGAGGAGTGAGTTAATGATTAATCTTGGCAAAATTAAAGGGGTTAAGAAAGGAACTTTCAAGGTTGGCAATCTTATTGTGTGCTTGATGTTATACTTCATGAATGAGCTACTGGGTTTGGGAAAGAAGCATTGGGCTCATGACATACCGATAGGTATGCAGATCAAAGAAGCAATCACTAGTCTTGGTAGTAACAAGGATGAGAAGCTATGGGGCTATTTCAAAACTTTTCAGGAGAACATGAGACTGAGGGAAATAATTTCCAAGCACATTATGGAGAAATACTCCATTGATATTTGCTTTATGGTCGAAACAGATGAGACACTAATGGAAGTAGTGGAACCTAGAACTATATGGGTCATTGAATTAAGTTATGAAGTAGATGACAATATTTTGGATTTATATGCTAAAATTTTGATTGATCCTCCTTTGGATGATAAGACTGAACACTTTGGCACTGCACAGGAAAAAGATTTTGAAGTTAAAACTAGTTTCAACAGGAAAAGAAGAGAAAAGAAGATAGAAAAATGTCTGCATTTGTTCAGGATGTAATGCACATGATAGATACAAAACTAGGTTCTGGATCTAAACCTATAGATCAACCGACAATAGCTAGTGCTCCTAAGGTGAAGAAGCCTGAGAATTTCATTTCTTCTATCACTTCTGATTATGATCCAGAGGATAATCAACCTCTTACATCAGAAGGATACATAGGAAGAAAGCTGACAAGCCTCTGATAGAGGAGAAGAAGGTAGAACCTAGGAGGAAGTTAGTTATAAAGGTAATAATTACACCCCCACCTCCAACAAAGAAGAGGTAGCCAGCTCCATCTGCTCCTGCAACCCCCATAAAGAAGAAAAAGAGTGCGATAGATGAAGCAATTGAATCTGGTAATGTTACCATCATTCCCCCAATGACTTGTGTAGAACTAATTGATGAGATAACTAAAGATGGAATGTTGAATAATGTGTCAAATTTATATGAAGAATTAGAAGATAATGAGCTAGATGAAATAGAAGAAGCAATTTTGTTATATATATATATATATATATATATATATATATATATATATATATATATATATATATATATATATATATATATATATATATATATATATATATATATATATAAGAAAGCTTTGGTAGAGATTTTGAAGGAAATTCCTTATCATTGTACAATAAGTTAGATGCAATTAGGAGGGATATAGAGATCAAAGAAGTTGAGCTTTTAAATATGTGTGGCTCTATAAATAATGAGGAAATGAAAATATGTATAGATGTTGCTAATAGAATAGTCTTTAGCAGCAAAACCTGACAAATAGGTCTACTGATGGGTAGAGTCAATGAGTTAGTAAATGAGACCAGAGATGGTTGGACCAAATTCTTCCAAAAGAATCTTGATTTTCTCACCTCTCAAGAAGAATTTGATAAGGCAACAACTCCCACCATTCTAGACAAATCTAAAGGGAAAGGAATTTTGGAAAGTTCAGTTCAAATTTTGAGTGAACTGACAGTTAAACCCAAAACCGATGAGAGTGTATAGACTAAACCAACAAAGACTACATTTGTGCAGTCTGGGCAAGATAACATAGATAATGTACAGGTTACAGGATAATATTATGGATAATACTCCACCGACAGTAACTAATACTGCACCAAGTGGTGAAGCTACTAGTGCAATAGAGGAGGAGAAAAGAGATTCACCGACAGAGGATAAGGAAGATAAGGAAAGGAGACTGAACTGACAATTGTTTCCCCTGCAAAATCTTTGGCAATTGAAACTTCTCAAGTTGAGAAGAAATCAATTACAGAGATGAGTCCCACAGAGCTAATGGTGATGGCTACTCAAAAGCTAATGAAGGAGGGATCTGTAGACAAAGGAATAATAGATCAATTAATAAAAGTTTTGCATAGATTGATTCCTGATTGTATGATTGAAAATGAAGCAAGACCTTCTGACAAGCTTAAGGTACTAATAGAGCATATATCTAAAAATTTTCAGTCATTGCAACAGATTTCAGACAATAAAGTACTTGAAAGATTTACTCTAGCCAAGAAAGCAGATTTTGACCAGATTATTGAGACAGAGAAGAGGAAGGTTGAAGAGAAACTTGTACTCATTGAAAATTCTTTGAAACAATGTACTAACATCTACAGGGTCTGTTGTAATATACAAATTCTTATAGCTAATGTAGATTAGAGGTTAAAGGAATTACATGAGAAGATTGCTAATATTGCTAATTCTTTTGATGGACTAACTTCAATTACAACTTCCATTGATGGACAAATTTTGACTTTGAAGAACCAAGTTTTTTCTTTTGAAAAGGAAAGAGACACGATCATTCAGAGAGAAAGGAGTCTTAGAGGTTTGGTGAGTCCAAGATTGGATTCACTTGGTGTACATAAGAGAATGTATGGATATGCTTGCAAAGCCCACACCAATAGAAGTCACTGAGAAAGAAACACTAGCACATTTACTGAGTGAACTTGTATCCATATATGAAACATTCAAAACCGGCTATGATACCTATGTACAGTTGCTAGAGAAAGTTTACCTGAAAATTTTGAGATTGGTCAAGCTCCGGTAAATAAATCTTTAATTATTATTTCCATTGTTTCACTGGTCTTTGGCATTGATGCCAAAGGGGGAGTATATGTTTGTGAAAAATATGTATGTAATCCTAAGGGAGGATAGGCAAAGTATATTGCTGACAGGGTCAATCAGCTTAGGGGGAGCATGATTCATTTTTTAGTTGAACCGACAGGGAATCCATTTTTCACTAGTGTTGCCATTAATGCCAAAGGGGGAGATTGTTGGCAATTCACACTCATTGGAATTATATGTTGTCATTGATTGCAACAAGATTCTATTGAAGGCATATATCGACATATATCAACATTTGGAGGCATACACTGACGGATACCGACATTGAGTATTTAGGTTCATCACCGACATGGGCACTGACATCCAACACTTCAGTGAAGCCGACATCAGTTTGGATCTGAAAGGTTTTATTGTAAATCATTTTGTAATTATTGTATTGGGCCGACATTGAATATCTTTTGTATTGTAAGATGATATAAGGCATATTGTTTGTAAGGGTATATAAGTTAGTCTGTTAGGTCATTTGAAGATGTGTGATAATAGGACAAGGTATATGACATGGTAGCAAAACTGTGTGATGCGAAGGATATGTATGTAGATCATTTGTATGCGAATGTAGTATCATGCTATGATCAGTAGATAGTTTGTAAATGGAGGAAGAGGAGATACCGGTAGAAGGTTCAGGGTTTATGAACCGGTACAGAACAAAGCTTTAACCAGAACTCTTTTTGGCATTGTAGATGCATTTTGTGAGTTCACCAGTACTATTTTATTTCAGCAGAATCATGTAGTTAGTGAGACTCTTTTGTGTTGAGCAGTGTGCTCTAGGCAGTGTGCAGGCCCCCATGCCATTTAATAACTTTCATATGGCCAGTGAATTGATATTGTGGGTCACAAATCCCACTGTGGTTTTTCCTCTTTGAGGTTTTCCACATATAAATTCAGTGTGTTATGGTGTTCATTCACGTGGCTGGTTTATTTACTTCATGTTATATGTTTCTTCATTTACCGGTTTATATGTGTATGTAATAAACTGTTAAAATCTTGTGTTACCGACAAAACATCGATTCACCCCCCCTCTCAGTGTTCTTGGGTTCATTGTATTCCAACATTATTTTCTTAATCTCTCTCAAATAAAGAGTATCTAGAATGGCATCATCGTCCGCACTAGTAGAGAGACTTATGATTACTGCTGAAGCTATGGAGTCTATGGAATCAGATAAAATAGAATCATATAATGCATTGTCTTAAGTTCTTGATGGTGTTATGATCAAAGGTGATTTATCCAGCTATATAGACTGTAAAATTGAGGATCTAGGATCACTGTCTATCTATTCACTACTCAAATCTTTGTGTGATAAGAGTGGGAAAATCAAACCCGAATACATTAGGGTTTATGAAAAGGGTTTTCATAATGCCGCATATTTTCTTGAATATTTTGAGAAAGAGCATGTTAGGATTATCCTTAGTCATGTGCATGGAGAGAATATGTATCTTGACAGGTTGCACACAATCACAAAGGAAGCAATTCTTGCAGTGACTGGTTTCTGGCAAACTGATGAAGTACCTAAATTGAGGATAATTTCAAAAGATACTGTGATTGCACTAACTCAGACCATCGCTCACGGTCATGCGATTTCGGTAAACAACATTAAAGATCCAACAATCACATTTGTGACTATGGTTATTGGCTATAGGATATTCCATTCTAGCAGGATGAACAATGTGCCATTTGCTGCCGTGCATGCAACCTATAGGATGATTATAGAGAATGCAAATTATGACCTATGCGAAGCAATGAGAAGTCAATTGATGTTGAACTTAAAATCAATCAAGAGTGACAATACTCAAAAGTTCAAATTGTTGGCAAATGCACACTCCAATGAGAAATTTTAGGTGATTGAAGGTATTGTCGTTGATGGCAACCTTACAATCCTATGGCACCAGAAGACACCGATACAGGCACAGACACCAACACTGACAATGATAAAGATGTTTACCGACACCTTGGCCAACATGATTTTTGTTTATTGTATTTTGTATTTAATTGTAAAATCTTTTTGTAAGTTGACAAGGAAAATTGTATTAAGACTCATATAAATATGAGATCTTGTAAATCATTTGAAATAAGTGAATAATACATGGAAGGAATGTAATAGGCAGATGCGAATATTAAGGTAGATTTTGGAATAGGGTTTTGGAAGTTGTATGAGCTTAAACCGGTACTGAACCTGGCATAGTAGATGCTGAACTGAAGCAATACATGACATTGGATTTACATAATCCACTTTTGTAAGTTAGTGAGACTTCTCTTTTTGTATTTAAGCAGTAAGCTTTAGGCAGTTGGCCTTCCTGCATGTGCAGGCCCCTATTGTATCAATAATATTCACTTATTGGCTAGTGAACGAATATTGCAGGTCACAAATCCCACCGAGGTTTTTCCCACATCAGGTTTCCTCAATAAAAATATTGTGTTATGGTGTGCTTTCTATGTTGTGTTTATTGATCTTATTTACTGCATTAATTCTGGGTTACCAGTGCACTGTTTTGGCATGCAATTCATTTAATAAGTTTATAAAATCCATTACCTGGTTAGATACTGATTCACCCCCCCCTCTCAGTATCTTTGGGAATCCTAGCAATTGGTATCAGAGCCTGGTCCTCTATTTTCAAAATCCTAGCAACTTGAGGAAAATTCTGACACCGGTACAAATGGAAAACTTGAGAAAGCAATTGGAAACAACTCTTGCAGATTATGATGCAGAAAAATTGAAGAATATGAAACTTGAAGATGATCTAAAAGTTGCATAGGAAATCATTCAAGGACTTCAAACAAATCTCACTATTGCTAGGAACAAAAGAAGAGAACTTCATCAGAAGATACAAAGTGATGATGCTGAAAAAGAAACTCTTAATGATCTTGTAAGCAAGATGAAGCAGGATAACATGGCCTTGAGGAATGAGATGCAAGATATGACTATGAGGTTTTGTAAAGACATTGAAGATCGAAAGAAGAATGAAGATGACTTGGTTAGGAGAATCAATGATGTTGGAAATGAAAATCTAAGATTCAGTCATGAAAATGATATGTTGAAAAGATATATAATTCACTTGGAGCATGATAAAACTAAACTCATGAGACATAAAGATTTCTTAGAAAATGAGTTGGATATTGCAAATCAACACAAGGAGAAATTCAAGAAAAGTTCAGAAGAACTTGATGACATGTTGAAAAATCAGAAACCTAATGGAGATACTAATGGCCTTGGCTTTGAAGTTGGTGAAAGCTCTGGTACTGCAAACAATCATGATCACAGTAACCCAGTAAGACAACCTAATGCCTACAAATTTAATTGGAAAATTCTTTAACTATAACAAGTATGGTCATAGAGAAAATTAGTGTAGATCTAGAAACTATCAGAACACCAATGCACCCACCAGTCAATGGTCTAAACGCAACAAAGTTGGTCATAATTCAGAGAACTGCAGAATGAATGTAAGATGTTATGTTTGTGGAAGATTTGGACACTTATCTAATCAATGCAGAACACATACCGACATAGCATATGGAAAAGCTATTCAGAAAAACAATGTGACTTGTTATGCTTGTAACAAGATTGGACATATTGCAAAATTTTGTAGAAGTAAGGCATCACCGACAAATAACAAAGGACCTAGTTTGAAAGGTAAAGAGAAGGTTGAAGAAGTAAAGCAATAATTTTCAAAACAATGGATCAGAAAGTCAGATATGAATGTTAATGAAGCTATTCCTTCACTGGTAGAACAGAGTATCACTCCACCGGCAGGAGATTCTTCATATAACTAAAAAGAAACCTTTTGGGGGTATGACAACGACTTGAAAAACATGCTAATTTACCCTTGGTTGATGGTGAGAAGTTGAAATACTTGTTTATCGGCAGATGAGTTAAGTTTCACTTAACCAGTAGGGATTTAATGTGGTAGTTGAAGGAAATGACATTATAAAGCAAGTGTTTTGGCTCTTTTTTCATTCACCGAGCATTCAAATTTCCTTAGAGCGCGAAAATCCCGAGTGAAGGCATCCACAACGAGAAGTGAAGAAAATCATTCAAGAACTTATACCTAAAGGCAGATTAAGGTATTTATACAATGGCTTCCTCCTCTGCACCTGAATTCATTGCAAATCCTACTGTAATTGAAGTTGTTAAGCACCCTAGGCCCATATTTAAAATTATTCCCAAAATTGTGAAGAAAGATGATACCCTAGGAGCATTTTTAAAAAATACCCAAAGGAGTTGCTTATGCTGAGGATCCTAGAATTTACACACATTGTCATGTTGAAGAACTAGGAGCTGAAGAGATAATGAACATGTATAGAACACTAGTTTGTGATGTTAATGGAAATGTGAAACCGGAACATAAGATAGTTGAAACCCTAGGTTTTGTGGAGATTCTTAGTATTCCTGATTTTCCAAAGGATGTTATAAGGATTGTGTTAAGCAGAGTTCATGGGGAGTTCTTTTGGTTGGATTCAATTCACAAGATAACAAAAGAAGCAGTTAGGGCAGTGACAAACTTACCTTCCACTGGTAGCAAGCCTGACAAGACTAAAAAGGTTCCAAATGACACTTTAATGACCCTAACCGGCGCAACCTTTGACAAGAGATCCTTGAGAGTAAATGATGTTAAGGATATCGATGTAAAATTCATCAACATGATTCTTGGATAAAAAGTTACACATGCCAACAAATTAAACTCTATTTCTAGCTTATGTATCAAGAGTGCCTATGACATGGTAAACAACAATGCAAAGATTGACATATGTGAATGGCTGAAGGATGAACTGATAGACAATCTGAGGAAGATCAAAGGTGATAAGAAAGGTACATTCAAATTTGGCAACCTACTTGTGTGTTTAATATTATATATTACCAAGGAAGTTCCCGATATTGGTAGAAAGGATTTTGGTTTTGACATACCGGTAGGAAAACAATTTCTGGACATACTAAACAACATGGGAGATGATAGAGAAAAGAACATAAATGAACACTTTTAGACACTGAAGGATAGGATGAAAACTAGGATAAGGCTATCTCAATCTATAGTAGATAAATATCAAAAGGAGATATGCTTTGTGATAAAGACAGATGAAATCTGGATGGAGGAAATGGTTTCGAGGACTATTTGGGTTACAGAGATGGGATATGAGGCTGATGAGAACATAATAGAAACCTATGCAAAAGACCTTCTAGAAGCCGCTAAAGAACCAACTGAAGAAATATTTGGAAATGCGAAAACAATTGAAAGAAAAGTTCAATCACATAAAAGAATAAAGAAAACTAAACAAATAGTTAGAAAAGGAACAAGGCAGGAAAAAGCAATCAAGGAAGACATATTGAATAAAACTGGTATTAAGGAGAGTGACTTGGAAGGATTAAAACCAGAAACACATCTTTCACCAGTTGGTACCTCCTCTGATAGTGAAATATTGACAAAGTTTAAAAGGGTAGTAAGGAAAAGGAAACCTTCACCGGTACTTGCTCCTACAACTAAGAGAACAAGATAGAAACAATAGGTAGTTAGGACTCTAGCAAAGAAGTTAACATCAAAGAAAAGAAAAGAAAAACAAGTTGTTCCTCCACTTGACAACCTTTTGAATGAGATAACTAAAAAATGGTAACTTATCAAACATTAACAAGTTATATGATACTTTTAACAATGATGAAAAGGAAAGCATTGAAAATAGTGTTATCCTACACTTGGATATCTACAAGAAATTTTTGATTGAGGTTGTAGATGATTTACCCAATGAATTGTATAGAAGACTAGAAGCAAGGAGAGCAGAAATTGTTGAATTGGATAAAAAGATGAAGGTAGAGAAACTACTTGCAGTTCACCCACTAAATTCAACTGAAGAAATTGATGAACTAATAAGTGAGGCTAACCGGATAGTATTCTCAACCGGTCACCGACATGTAGCACTAATGGCTGGCAGAGTTAATGAGATCACAGAAGAGACAACGGATAAATGGGATATATTCTTTGTTGAGAAAGAGAAACAAGAAGATCTTAAGAGACCAAAGACTTTTAAAGTCTATAAAAAAAAAAGGATAAAGGTAAAGGTAAGGTAGGTGGACCTCCGAGTATAAAGGTGATAGATAACTTACCCCCACCTCCTTCTGATACTCCATTGGCACAAAATGTTGATACACCACCGGCAATATAGAGTATGGAGACAACACATGAGGACACAAATCTTGATTCTGAGGTGTTGTTTACAATGAATATTGACACACAGGAAGTCAACATTGTGGTTGATAAGGAATCAAGTGAGAAGAGAGATGTGGCAACTGAGCCATCGGTAGAAGATACTACAGTTGAGACAAATATTGAGGATACAGTTGGAAACATTGAAATTTGGACTGAACAACAAACTGAATAGGCAACTGATTCCCCAGATACAGGAAAGGTAGATACCACTAGTGCACATACTGATGTATCTACCGAACAATCGACAATTGATAAAAATGAAAAATATGTTGAGATACTGGCTGTAGAAATTTCAGAGGTAAACACAGAGAAATCGGTAGAAAACATAGAGTCACAATCAGAAAAACCAGTAGTGGAAAGCTCTGAAAAACAAACTGTGGTACACACTGAGAAATTAGGTGAGAAGAAGGATGAGTTAAAGGTTCATACAGAGACTGTGCCACTGACATCCTCTGAGAAACCTAAACCCTTGCTTGTAGAAATGCAGACTCAAACTGACCTACGAGAGGTCACCATAAGCAAAGAGGTTCCTCTCACCAGTGAACTACAGATTGTTAAGACAGTTGGTCAATCATCTGATTCTTCATAGACAGAATTCCGACCAATCAATGTAATAGAGGTATTGCTTGATTCAATTAAGAAAATAACTGATTACAATGCACTTGCATATAAGGCAATTGATGACACCATACCAATTTTGAAGATGATTGCACCCAAGTGTAACATAAAGAATATAGATTCTTTAAGCAAATTAGACACATTGTCTATGTATACAACTGGAAATCTTCTAACAATTGATCAAATCAATGAGGAGACTTTCAGAGAGAAAATGAATAAAGAGAAGGAAAAATTCTTTGAGGAGACAGTAAAGAAGAGTAAGGAACATATAGACACATTATTACCAGCACTAGGAAAGACAATTTTGGACTTCAAGAAATTGTACAGAGACACATGTAAGACAAACATTTTGATAAAAGATATAGATAAAGAGATAAGCAGAGCACAAAAGGAAATCAATGATATTGCTGACAATTTAATAGGTTCATCAGATTCAATATCGGTAGTAGAACAAGAAATTACCGGCTTTGAAGAGAAAATTGAAAAACTTGAAAAAGACAAGGAGAGATTAAAATTTAAGGCAAAGGAACTGAAATGTAGACTAGGTCCTAAACTAGATATCCTCATCTCTTTGAGAAAAGAGATTTCTGAGGCTCTTGTTCTAGGACTTAAGACACAGGAAGAGAAAATGCACATACTCACCGGTACAACCCAAAGGACTGGAGCAACACTAAAGGACAATGAGAGATTCTACAACAACTTAAATTTTGCATTAGTAGAGTTATATCAGATTGTAACCAACTAGTTAAAGGGATCAAGATAGGAACTACACTCATTTGACATTGAATGACAGTCTTTGTCATTGATGCCAAAGGGGGAGTAGTAGAGGATGAGAAAAAGGAGTAAGACAAAAGAGATCATCTACTCAGGGGGAGCACATAGTTTTGGTAAGATTTTTGGACAACACTTTGGATACAATTTTGGCTTTTTCTCATGAGTGTTGCCATCAATGCCAAAGGGGGAGATTGTTGGCAAATGCACACTCCAATGAGAAATTGTAGGTGATTTAAAGTATTGTAATTGATGGCAACCTTACAATCCTATGGCACTGACAGACACCAGCACAAGCACAGACACCGGCAGCGGCAATGACAAATATGTTTACTGGCACCCCGGCCGACATGATTTTTGTTTATTGTATTTTGTATTTAATTGTAAAATCTTTTTGTAAGCCGACAAGGAGAATTGTATTAAGACTCATATAAATACGAGATCTTGTAAATCATTTGAAAGAAGCGAATAATACATGGAAGGAATGTAATAGGCAGATGCGAATATTAAGGCAGATTTTGGAATAGGGTTTTGGAAGCTGTATGAGCTTAAACCAGCACTGAACCTGGCATAGAAGATACTGAACCAAAGCAGTACATGACATTGGATTTACATAATCCACTTTTGTAAGTCAGTGAGACTCCTGTTTTTGTATTTAAGCAGTGAGATTTAGGCAGTTGGCCTTCCTGCATGTGTAGGCCCCTATTGTATCAGTAATATTCACTTATTAGCTAGTGAGCGAATATTGTGGGTCACAAATCCCACTGAGGTTTTTCCCACACCAGGTTTCCTCGTTAATAATATTGTGTTATGGTGTTCTTTCTATGTTGTGTTTATTGATCTTATTTACCGCATTAATTCTGGGTTACCGGTACACTGTTTTGGCATGCAATTCATTTAATAAGTTTAGAAAATCCATTAACTGATTAGATACTGATTCACCCCCCCCGTCTTAGTATTTGGGAATCCTAACACAAATATGGTCAATTACTAATTGGTCTATTCCTCTATTTTCAGAATTTCATACCAGGAATTGGTGACATTAAATGGTTGAAAGACATACCGGTTACAACTCAAATCAAGAAAAATATTAAGGCTATGAAGAACACATTTCCTGTTGCCATGAACATATATTTTAATGAGTTTCAAAAGAAGATGCGCATGAGGTTAAGGCTATTAGATGAAGTGGTGAAACACTTTGAAAAAAACATCTATTTCACTGCTACCACTGACTTTTGTCTTATGGAGGCCGTTGAACCCAGGGAAGAAGAGATGGAAGAAATGAGTTATGAAGTCAACCATGACTTGATAATTGGTTATGCCAACAACCTTTTGGCATCTCCTAAGGATAAGAAGAAGAAAATTCTAGGAACTTACCAGGAACAAACTGCACCTGCTCAACCCAGTAGTGGCAAAGAGAAAAAGAAGAAAGTTGAGCAAGCACCTTCAGTGACCACCGGTACAAGAGTGAAAAGAAGTATTCAAGTAAAAAAGGAACCTGTACCCAAAGTATATGCAAAGAAGCAGACTTCAACGAAGAAGATAGGTAGACATCTCATTCTTCAAGCAGAATCTGAGGATATTGACACTGAAGAGGAACCTAAAAAGATGAAATTGACCGGTAAGAAAACCAAACCAATAGGAGACATTTTAAAACAAAGTACTCCTATTAATGTTATATGATACAAGCCTATGACTGATTTTGAGAGGACTTTAAAAACATTAGGGAGGAAAAGGTTTGATAATGTGAAATATTATTTTGATTCATTTGATGATGGTTAGTAACAAAAAAATGTTCAAGAGGTAATCAACCATCTGTGTTAATACAATCGGTTGCCTCAAGATATTGAAAAAGATATTTCTGATTTTTTGTATTCTATTCTTGTAAATAAATGGAAAGTGGCTGTAGAACAAGATCAAGAAATTATTGATAGAGTTTTCATTCAATATTTTCCTGAGTTGTCTAGAGATGAATTATTAGCATTGCTTGCAAAATTCAAAGGATAGTTTCACTCTAAGTCAAGGAGACTGAAGTTATTGGATGGAAAGGCTCAACTTTTTGAAGATGATACTCATCTTATAGCCCATAATATTCAAAGGATGAATACGCTTTTGGAAGACTATGCAAATAAACCTGATCAAACAAAGACTGGAGCTCCACCGGAGCTAGATAGTGTAGAGGTTATTACACCAGATGTTGTCTATCCTATTAAGAATAAGGATGACACAACTTCTCCACCGGTTATTTTCTTTGTAGATGATATTGATGAAATCGAGGACACTATTGACACAAATGGTAATATCATTGAACCAGTTAAGAAACCTATACAACAGTTGGTCATTACTGATACACAGAAAGCAACTGAAGCACTAGTCAATGAACCTAGTAAGGATATTCAACCGCCACCTGAGAAAGAACATCAAGTTGAAAATCAACTACCACTGGTTACTACAAGTACACACGAGAAACTGAAGAAAGAGGTTGAAGAGAAGGAGACTGGAAAGAAAAAGAATGAAGAGAAAGAGAAAACAAAGGAGAAGATTGCAGAGAAGAATGCTGTAAAGGAAAAAGAAAAGGCGAAGCAACAAATTGATGATGAGGATGACTCTATAAGCATTAAAGGACCTATAGATGTAGATAATATGAGTGCATCTGAACTCATGGATATTTCTTCTATTATGTAGTCTTCGGCTCAAAAGAAAAGGTTAAAAGAGTAGAGAAAAGAAGCAGAAACTATACAAACTGTTGTTGACATTCTGTCAAGTCTCCTACCCAAGACAGACACTGGAAATTTGACTACCCCTATCGGAAAGCTTGGATAGTTGGTTGTTGTTGCTACTGACCAACTAAAATCCCTTGAAGAAGATGCACATACCTTAGCTGAGAAGAATTACAAAAATAAGAGGGGGGAGCAACTGATGACGAATATTGATAAAGGGAAGATTGCTTTATCTATAAATAAATATCTTTTGAGAACTGCTATTGAAACTGGAGGAAGGATTTTGGCCTATACATCTAACGTTTCATTTTTCTATTCTGATTTGAAGAAGAGGCGAGAAGAGACTGAAAAGGAACTGGAGAAGATTTGTAATGATTACATACAATTACAGGATTCAGCCTTGGCTTTTGGCAAATCAGTTGATTTTTTGCAACATCGTTTAGATGTTTATAATTTTGAACATGCTAAGTGCCTCAGATCCTTGAAAGAACTAAAGAACTAGTTGAGTCCAAAAGTGGACATGTTGCAAAGGGCCTACAAGGATTTAGAAGCGGTTTTGGTGACCCCAGAGATGAGCACAATGGATGCACTGGAAGAATTTGCTGCACAAGTTATGACAACTATTGAGATCACTGAAACATTATTGGAAACATGGGAAAATGATTTTACTCAGATGAAGATTACTTTCAGTGACATTTTCTTAAAAATTGTAGTGAACACTTGTTGAAAAACTCTTATATTTATGTATATGTAGTTTTTGATGCAAATTTTGATATAATATATATGTATTTTACTTTTCAAATGGCATTGTTGTCAAAGGGGGAGTAGAAATATGTATGTGTTGTGAAAATTTTGTATGTGTTGTTAAGAGGGAGTAGATATATATATGTTCATTTTTATAAGCACACTTAGTTGTCTCAAAATTTTCTAAGTGTTGCCATCAATGCCAAAGGGGGAGATTGTTGGCTTGATGATGATTTTTGTAATGGATGACTTTATGTGTTGTCATTGATGACACATATACACACACATATGTTTACTTTGTAATAGTCATCTTAGTCAAGACGAACCAGTAATACTCCTAAGTCTTTGTATTGAAAACCGATATTGTTTGTAGGTGTCTAATCGACATGTATAGACAATTGGTATGTGCAGGAATGATAATTGGTTTTGGTCATTTTCACTGACACCAGTTTGGAGATACTGTAGAGATCAACTAGGAGTTAAATGGTGGACAATCAGTGTATGAGTTGGAAGAGGCTAACTCTTAACCGGTATGGATGTTCCAACCGGTTTTACTAATTGTGTGATGAGTTATGACTGGTCGTGATGAGTTATTCCTAACCGACAGATTTGGCAATAATTTGTGATGTGTTATGAAAGATTGTCCAGATATACTGAACCTAGGAATTTGTGATGAGGTTCCTGAGCCAACATGAAATCTAATGTCTATAAAATGACATTGTGATGAACTATTTTTATGATGCGAGATACAAGTGATGTTATGAATTCAAGTTGATGCGAATTGTAGAGTATGTCGGTGATATAGTATTAAGTGAGCAGAAGAGGATCTATACAAGAAATATGTGCTACTTCAAGATCATTCCACTTGTTGTTTTCTAATCACTACAATAGTTAAATCCCCTAACCGGGTAAGCTCTAACAAGCTTCATTGTACAAATCCTCTAACCAGGCGATCCATTAGTTTGGGTTTGAAATCCTCTTTTGAGGTTACTCCTAACATGGTACTACCTTTAACATGGTATATCTCCTAACAAGGCATTGAGATCTTTAATAGGATTCACTCCGAGCAGAGCACTTTGTAGACCTTAACCGGTCAGTTACCTATTACTGCAGATAGTTAACTTGTGAGTCCCATCTCACCATGGTTTTTCCCAGTTGGGTTTTCCATGTATAAACATTTGTGTTATGGTGGATGTTTTACTTGTTGTGGATGCTTTTATATCACTTTGGATTGCATGCATAGTTTTATGTAAACTGGTTAACTGTTTTTACCGGTCTATATTTAAAGTGGTATTGTTTTTGCTATCACTGATTCACCCCCCCTCTCAGTGCTTTATAAGTCTATCAGAAGCAAAGGAAGTTAGATTGGTTTATGTGCCTACTAAGGAAAAAATTGTAGATATTCTAACTAAACCATTGCCTAAAGACACTTTTGAATATCTCAGAGATCAGTTTGGGGTTACCAACCCTCTGGAAGAGACTTAGAGATGCATGGATGCATCAATTTGGTGAGCTTATTAGACACTTTTTTGATTCGGGTTGATGAGATGATACTGCTACTCAGGGGGAGTAGTCAGATGTTTGGTTCAATATTCTCGGTTTGGTATCTATCCTTTGTCATTGATGTCAAAGGGGGAGAAGTTATTATGTCAAAAAACTGTTAATCTTAGGGGGAGAGTTATTTCAGATCAACCTTGGGGAGATTGTTGGCATTTATTGGCACTTGGATGTTTTTCACATTCAGTGTTGCCATCAATGCCAAAGGGGGATATTGTTGGCAATATGATGGATTTGGTTTAGTGTTGTCATTGATGTCAACACTGTATCCCGATTGGAGGCTATCCTGGTTGGATTTATCCTTGTTAGTCTTGGTGATCATCTTGGTTTTGGCTATGTTTGTGATCCGGTATGATCAAATCTGTGGACTCGGTTTTGGATGCTTATTCTGGATGTTTATATATGTGCTATATTATGTTTTTTCATTATTTTGTTCTCTGGTTTCTATCGCTTTTTTTCCCGGTTGGTATTTCCTGGTACCAGTTAGCTTTATCAGTCAGCGATATTTTATGATTTGGTCAGTGGATTTTGGTCTGGCTTATGGAATCAATTTATATCATGCTGAAGGTGTTTATTGATCATGTCCTAAGAATTTGATGACTTTGTATTGGCTGGTGTGCTGTTATGATGGTCCTATTTGGATCCGGTTAAACTTTCTGTTATTTCACTAAGGGTTTCTACTAGTTGGTGAAGCGTGTTGGATTTTGGTGGTAGTGGAATTTCCAACGGATTTAATTGTTTGGATATTTGATTCAGGTCCATGCTATGTAATGTAAATTATAATATTGGCTCAGTGACACCATGAGATGTAATTTTTGTAATTATGGGTTTATGGGTTTAGGGTTTAGGTGACCTTATCAATAAGGTTGATGATCTGTATTTATAGGTGACTTATTCATGTAATTGGGATCATGGTATGGATGGGATGGTTATGTATGCATTATCAGAGAGTGGTTTATATGTGAACAAGGTTATATCATTCAACAAAGGTTTAAGGAAGGTTTTGTATTGCAGGGAAGACATCTGTACTTAACCATAACTGTATCAAGCATTATTAGATGCTACTTTCACAACTCATTTTCTTTCCATATTGTAGTCCGATGTTTATGAGAGTTAGTGAGACTTTTTTTTGTGATGAGCAGTGAGCTCTAGGTGGTTGGCGTGATTGCAAGTGCAATCCCCATTGTATCAACATATAGTGCTGCAAAAGTAATATCTGATTGTGGGTAGGGTTTCTGATGCAGAGCATCATGAAAAACCACTCACAACTCTAAGATAATGTTGATCCATCCATATTTTAATCATGATAACAATTCATTAGAGGAATATTTCATCATTCTTCAACAACCAATCAATCAAGAAAACTTAATCTAGGTATCAATCTCGCCAACTTGCTGCCCCTTTGGATAGACCTATACACAGAGGTCTATAAATTTTTAACAAAAACTAAAAGTATCAATCCCTTCAGTCAGATCCTGAATAAATGTATTATAAACAACATATCCAAAATTCATAAAGATCCAACAGTGCAATAAAAAGTTATCATCTCTGCACCGAGACCAATTTTGACTGTCATAAATCTGGAAAATGTATGCTTTCTGCCTACTAGGGCATCATATTTCACAATAAATACTTAACCAAACAAAAAAAATACCATACTAAAATGAAATCCCTCTAAATATAATTTCATAATATGCAAGTCATTAATTTTTCCAATGGTGAAATCACAAGATAAGTACAAACCCTTTCCAGCAACTCCATTTAAGACAGTTTAAAACCAACTTTCACCAAAATCTTCATAACTTCCACAAATAAAACAAAAAATGCCTCAGACCAAAGGGAAAAGAAATATTATTCACATATCTTTCCAATAAGTCTATTTATAGGTCTTAATAATCTCATATGAGTTCATACCATACGCTGCAATGTGACTGTTCTCAGGAAGTATCAAATCTGCAATTAACAACGTTCACCAAAACTTCCATATCTTCTTCATTTCTAAACATAATAACTCCAAACCAAAAGGAAAAAAAAGGTAATTAACATATATAACTATCCATTATACATATATAAAGGTTTCCAGGCCATACATGGTCGTACAAGGCTTGGAACCAACACAAAAACTGGAAATCCAATCAAAATAACAATAATAGAATGTACCAAAATCTATCCAAAATGTTCTCCTTTCTTCCCTTTCTTTTTTTTCCTCCTTTTAATGAAAATACAATATATTTTTATATACTCTTGGTAAGTTTTGACCTTACAACTACCTCTCATAACCAACTTTTAACCTCTTTTGCAACTTTTGATGCATTTTGACAACTTTTAACAAATTTTACATTTTTTGTCAAAATGGACTCAAACTTTGTTTAAACACTCTTGAAACCTTACAATGGACCTTAAATGACCTTTTATAACTTGTATACCCTTCCATGGGTCTTTTGACTCATTTTGACCATCTTGACCTATAAGGGCCTATATGGACAACTAGGACATAATCAAGACTTGGTTACATTTTTAGGCTTCCAAGCCTTACAAATCATTCCAAATGGATTCAAATACATTATAAATAACCTTCAAATATAAATTATATTTCAAATGATTAATTTGACCATATATTTTCCTTACACCATGGGTGCTCCTGCACCATACTATCGGCCTTGAAAGATTTCCAAGTCTCTTGGAAATGAGTAACATGATGCCTGTGCTACATTCTGCTTCAATCAAGACTCCTATCAATGGAGTTTATACTGGCTGCTTCCAATGGTGCATCTCTCATCTTAAGTCCACTCCTCCAAGCTGCTACAAACACCCAACAACTTTTGTCCCTCACCTGGGAGTCCTCTCTTGCCTCTCTCCCCAAGACTCTTGGTGACACCTTGGACCTCCTTCTCAGGCCCTTTGGACCATCTCCTATGGCCCCCTCTAGTAGACCTTCTTGTCCACCCACTTGTAGCTGAGCGAACCTACAACCAAGAAACTTTAATCACAAGAATTAAATAAGCAATCTCATGGGCTAGGTCTTGGTGTGGATTGCCTCCTTCGGCGCTCTACCCACACACTCAAGATCTTCTAGCTCTGATACCAATTTGATGCAAAGCATCATGAAAAACCACTCACAACTCTAGGATCATGTTGATCCATCCATATTTTAATCATGATAACAATTCATTAGAGGCATATTTCATCATTCTTCAACAATCAATGAATCAAGAAAACTGAATCCTTTGGATAGACCTATACACAGAGGTCTATAAATTTTTAACAAGAACTAAAAATATCAATCCCTTTGATCAGATCCTGTATAATTGTATTATAAACAACAAATCCAAAATTCATAAAGATCCAACGGTGCAATAAAACGTTATCATCTTTGCATCGAGACCAATTTTGACTGTCATAAATCTAGAAAATGTGTGCTTTCTGCCTGCTAGGGCATCATATTTCACAACAAATACCTAACCAAACAAAAACAATACCATAATAAAATGAAATATCTCTGAGTCTAATTTCATAATTTGCAAGTCATTAATTTTTCCAATGGTGAAATCACAAGATAAGTACAAACCCTTTCCAGCAACTCCATTTAAGACAGTTTAAAACCAGTTTTCACCAAAATCTTCATAACTTCCACAAATAAAAAAAAAAACACCTCAGACCAAAGGGAAAAGAAATATTATTCACATATATTTCCAATAAGTCTATTTAGAGGTCTTAATAATCTCATACGAGCTCATACCATACGCTGCAATGTGACTGTTCTTAGGAAGTATCAAATCTGCAATTAACAACTTTCACCAAAACTTCTATATCTTCTTCATTTCTAAACATAATAACTCAAAACCAAAAGGAAAAAAAAGGTAATTAACATATATAACTATCCATTATACATATACAAAGTTTTCCAGGCCATACATGGTCGTACAAGGCCTGGAACCAACACAAAAATTGGAAATCCAATCAAAATAACAATAGTAGAATGTACTAAAATGTATCCAAAATGTTCTCCTTTCTTCCCTTTCTTTTTTTCCTCCTTGGAATGACCATAAAATATATTTTTATATACTCTTGGTAATTTTTGACCTTACAACTACCTCTCATAACCAAATTTTAACCCCTTTTGCAACTTTTGATGCATTTTGACAACTTTTAACAAATTTTACATTTTTTGTCAAAATGGACTCAAACTTTGTTTAAACACTCTTGAAACCTTACAATGGACCTTAAATGACCTTTTATAACTTGTATACCCTTCCATGGGTCTTTTGACTCATTTTGACTATCTTGATCTATAAGGGCCTATATGGACAACTACGACATAATCAAGACTTGCTTACATTTTTAGGCTTCCAAGCCTTACAAACCATTCCAAATGGATTCAAATACATTATAAATGACCTTCAAATATCAATTATATTTCAAATGATTACTTTGACCATATATTTTCCTTACACCATGGGTGCTCCTGCACCAGTTTCCCACCGTGGTTTTTCCCTTTACCAAGTTTTCCACGTCAAAAACATTGGTGTTGCATGTACTGTGCTTTCATCTTCTATCTTTCATTGTGTTAGTTTCTTTGTGCTCTAGTTTAAAGGTTATGATATGCTAAATTTCTGATTTTTGATAGTAAACTGATTCACCCCCCCGCCCTCTAAGTTTACACCCGGTATCAGAGCTTTCTAACAAATTTCCTTTACTATATTTAAATTATGTTACATGATTGGTTAGTTAGAAGTTTTAATAAGTTGAAGGGACTGCTCATTAACCCCCCTTCTTTGTATTTCACATATTCAATTGGTATCAGAGCCAAGTCCTTTGAAAGTGTTTAAACACTCGAAGGAGATCTGTAAAATTGAACTTATGGATTTAAGTGAAGATCTTAGAAATTCTTTTGAGGATATTGACGATATAGAAAATGAAAATAAATATCTGAAAGAAAATATCCAACTGGCAAATGAATGCATTGATAAGCTAAGAGAGAAAATCTAGAAGTTAAAAATAAGGAATTATAAACAAGTTAGTGAAGAGCTTAAGCAAGCAAACAACACTATTGCAGATCTGAAAGTAAAAAATGAAGATAATGAGAAGACCAAGGAATATTTAAACAAATCGATGAAATGCAAATTAGAAGAGTGTGAGAAGCTAAAGAAAGAAGTAACTGATGAATACTAAGAGGGGGGGGTGAATTAGTATACCAAAAAATACTGAACTCAAACTCTTAAATAGTTTAGCAGATAATCGATATAACAGATTCACTAATAAACCAGTTAAGATAAATGCAAACCAAATAGCAAATAAAGCATTCACCCACAAAACTACAATCACCATAACACAAGATATTTGATGTGGAAACCCAAATAGGAAAAACCACGGTGAGCAGAAACTCACAAGTAACTATCTGCAGAATATAAACCAGATCGGTTAAGGTCATACAATATTATTCACCAGAACAGATCCTATTAGGAATCTAGATCTCTGTTAGGAGATAAGTCCTGTTAAAGACTACCTTGTTAATGGATTTCAGATCCACAGTTGTGAACCACCTTGTTAGAGGATTTATAAAGGCTTTGCTGGGCCTACCCTGTTAAGAGTTTCAGACTTGTCGAAGATGTGAGTAATCAACAAGTGAGTGATCTAGATACTAGCACATCATGCTTGGTTAGATCATTGATAGCTCATTGTTAATGCATTTCAACATTACTTCAGTCTTCCATATCTCCACACTCTAACTCTTCACACAGACCTAATCTTCTCTGCAAAGATCACACATAACCTTTTCATACATCATACATCTCTCATCCATACAAACCCTAGACATGATGTCCTTATAAAGGAAACTGATTTCATGTCGGTCCAATAGGATTAAACTACAAGTTCCTAGGTTTAGTGCATCTAGACACATTTGGTAACACAACACAAAATCACCGCCAAAGTGTCGGTGGATGATAACTCATCACAGAAATACCAGTTGGTAACTCATCACAGAGTAATACCGGTTCATACATATACCGATTACCGGTTATCAAAAATGAAGACTGGAAAATGTTAACTACCACTTTGTTCCTTCGTACTGCTTGAGATCCTCAAACCACTTGAGGTCTTCATACCGCTTGGGTTCTCCATATCGCTTGAGGTCTTCAGTCAATTTGTGACCGATAAACATTTTCTGCCAAACACCGATAGTCTAAAGACTATAATACATAATACCGGTTGGAACAATTACTGGTTGAGCATAACTCATACATCAAGAAAGTGTGTATCCATCAATGACAATCAAAACATCATCAAAATGCCAACAATCTCCCCCTTTGACATGATGGAAACACTTAGGCAAATTTTGACATCTAAGTGTTTTTACAACAAAAATATGCCATAATCAAAATTACTCCCCCTAAGCATATACACTATCCCTTTTGCAGAAATTACAATGTATACTATTCCCCCAAAGTGGTAACATGAAAGTATACATGAAATGGTAACATTCACCAGAATTTTAAATACTACTCCCCCTTTGCCAAGATGACAAAGTAATGCATAATAACCCCTATTTCCTTATATATAAAAATAGAGTAAATGTTTATGACAATAAGGAATAAAACTTATCAAAAATAGATTTAAAATCCTACATAAAAGTTTTCATGGCCAATGTCCATTACTCAAGTAATGAGGTAGCAACCTCACTTCCTGTCTAGATTTGGAATACCAGTTCTTCCATAGCATTAATGGTACTCATCCCTTGAGTTACCTTGATGGCTTCCAGATTGAGAAAATATTTTTGAAGAATCTGCAGTCTGGGTAATAAGACCAGTTGAAGCTCCTGCAAATCTTTTGTCCGGTTGCAAATTTCTGATTCCACCCTGGCAGTCTACAACTGATAATGATGAATTGTTTGCCCATATGTAGTAAATGAATCATATGGCATCTTGAAGGTGCTGATGTATGCCTGGAACTTCGATTGGAGTTTATCTTTCTGCTTAAGCACATCATCACAAAATAGATGGGGTTGACAGATTTTACTCAATAGTAATTTGCCCTTATCGATAGCACCCCTGATATCCTTCTACTACTTCAGAAGTTGTGACCAGAGCTCATTTAGTTTCTTGACTAAGGCAGTGTTGAGTACCTTTTCATGATTCTTCTTTGCAGTGCCTGCAACAACATCTTCCAAGTATTGTACTTGGTCCTCTACTATAGTACAAAGGAGTTTCAGCTTGGATAGAGAGGAATCAGTACTAGGGAGGTTAGTACCAGGAATCAGACTGGTAAGGGTGTCAACCACAGTTTGTATGACATCCCTTTCCTTCTTCCTCCAAAAATCTTCTAGTCTTTCTTGTGTCAGTTTGATGCCTCACAACAACTCGGACTCATCTATTGATTGAAAGTCAATCAGACTAGTGGTGTCAACCAGTCTGGCTTGACCACCGGTTGCCTTGAGAGTCTCCACTTGTTTGGTTTTCTCTGCTTCCTTCTCCTCTACTGCTCTTTTCTTTTCCTCTTCTTTTTTCTTTTTCTCCTGTTCTTGTTCTTCTTCAGTTCTTCCTTCTTCTTGTCTTCTTCTTGCTTTTTATTTTCTTCCTCCTTTTTCTCTTCTCCTCTTCTTTTCTCTTCTCTTCTTCTTGTTTCCTCTTCTCCTCCTGTTTCTTTTTCTCTTACTCTTTCCTCTTGTCTTCCTCTTTCTTTTTCTCTTCCTCTTTCCTCTTGTCTTCCTCTTTCTTTGCTTTTTCCGCTTGCTCTTTCTTCATTTGTTCTTTGTCCTGCTTCTCTTTTTCAGTTTTTTCCTTGTCCTGTTTCTCTTTCTCTGCTTTTTCTTTGTTCCGTTTCTCCTTCTCTGTGTCCGAAGTGACATCCTCAAAATCTAATGCATCCACATCAATGGGAGCATTTTTCTCTGTCACTCTTTCCCCTTCACTGTCAAATGCTTCATCCGGTTTGCCTGATGTTAGATCAGGTGCTTGTTCAACCTTCAGATTGGCCTCAGACACTTGGTGTAACTAGACAACAACTTTGGCATATAAATGTGTGTCCTTCTCCACTTCAAAAGCTTTACCTTCCAGTAGCCCAAGTCTTCTTCTTCTCATGAAGAAGAGACCTTTGTTCTTATCCATTATCTCAAATAATTCAGAATTAGAGGCATCGGGAAAATATTGTGCAAAGACTCTCTCCCTTATTTCCTGTTCCTTTTCAATGGCAATGCGCCATTTGTTATCTAAAGAATTGTATAAAGAATCCGGTGTGACCGATCTGATTTTAGATGGCGACTGGTCATTGACACACAAATATCTAATAACCTCTTGTTCTACTTCATCTTTCTCATTATCATTAAAATCATCAAAATACTCTTTTAAATCATCAAACAATTTTCTCCTAATGTTCTTGATTGTCCTCTGACAATGTGTCATAGGCTTATAGGAGGAAATATCTATGTTTACCGGTGCTGAAGTTGCAGGTGCACTACCGGTAGATTTTTCCTTCTTACTTGATTGTCTTGTCTTCTTAGGTTGAATTTCCGGTTCAGTATCCTTTGACTTCAGTGAGTTGGTTTTGGTTTTCCACTTCCTCTCGAATACTTTAGCGGGAGCAACCTCAGGTTTCTTCTTGGTAGGTGACCACTTGGTCACTTTTGGACTGGCTGAGGTAATTGGTGCCGATACTGATGGCACTGCCTTGCCCTTTTTCTATGTAGGATCTTCAACCGGTGTTACCCTCTCTAAGTAGGTGCCGGTTCTCTTTTTCTTAGCATCTAGTGGTGAGGCAAGTAGGATAGAGGCATACCTGATCAACATATCATACATCACTTCATACCCCATTGGTTCAACTGCTTCCTTTCTTGGTTCCACCGCTTCCATTATGCATTCATCTACCTTTATGGTGAAGCAGATGTCATCTTCATATTTCTTCACAATATCTCCAGATATCCTCATCCTCTGGCTCATTTTCCGCTTGAATTCATCAAAGTATTTGTTTAGAACCTCAGGAAGTGAAGTTCCCACTACTTGAAGACTTTCCTTGATTTGTCTGGAGACCAGTAAGTCAGCAGACCATTGCACGTCACTTATTCTAGGGAAATAACCTTGAAAGTTAAAGAATAGGCCAACCAGAAGTAGTCCAAACCTGAACCTTAAAGCATTATCCTATTTAATGGACTTTAGGTTTAGTAGCAATTGCTTCTACAAACGGGTACACAATGTTGGCATTTTTGATGCTTATGTTGTGATTATCATTGATGAACACACACTTGCATTGAGATAATTTTTGTGTGTATAAGTTAAAGCTCAACTAGTACATGTTCCAATTGGTATGATGCATTATAGTCCTTAGACTATTGGTGTTTTGCAAAAAGTGATTACTGATCTAAAGCGGTTCGAGGATCTCAAGTGGTACAAAGGATCAAAGCGGTAGAACCCATATTTCCCAATCTTCATTTTGTCAAACCGGCAACCGGTATTCTTCTTGAATCGGTATTTTGTATGAATTGGTAATACTCTGTGATGAGTTACCAACTGACATTTTGTGATGAGTTACCAATTGGCATTTTGTGATGAGTTACCATCCAGCGATTGTTTGACGGTGCCGACACTTTAACGGTGCTTTTTGTGTCATGTTATAGAATATGTCTAGATGCATTGAACCTAGGAAATTGTATTGTAATCCTATTGGACCGACTTGAAATCAGATTCCTTTATAAGGACATCATGTCTAGGGTTTTAGGTTGTTGTTGTTGTTGTTGATGTTGTTGCAAGGGTTTAAGGTGGTTGAGGAGTTAGAGAGAGTATGAATGTGTATAATATTGAAGCAATGCTAGAATACATTAGGAATGAGCTATCAAGGATCTAACCAAGCAATCTGTGGTATTTGCTAGATCACTCACTTGTTGATTACTCACATCTTTGACAAATTTGTAGCCCTTAAGCGGGTAGGCCCAAAAGCCTCTTGTAAATCTCTAACAAGGTGGTTCACATATGTGGATCTAAAATCCTCTAGCAAGGTAGTCTTTAATCAAACTTATCTCCTAATAGAGATTGAGATTCCTAACAGGATCTATTCTGGTAAAGAACATTGTATGACCTTAACCGGTCTGGTTCCTATTCTGTAGATAGTGTTGACATTATGTGAACCGGTATGAGGACATAATGATATTGTATGTTGTCATTGATGTCAATATGTGATATGAAGAGAGAACCGAAATATGTGAGAACCGGTATATATGCCAAAGTAAAGCGGTATATTTGTTCAAGGTGAACCGGCATGTCAAGGTGAACCGACATGTAGTCATGGGAACCGATACATGGAAGCATTGTATGACTACCAGTTGGTAGGTAGTTTCCACTTCAGGATTTCCGATTGGAGTATCTCAAGCATGTGTGACTCAATCAGTGATCTTTATGTGATGAAGTTAGCATGATAACAAAGAACAGATAGTGTTGCCACATAAGCCTTGTGTGCGTGAAGGATCTTGCATAAAGAAGAGTGTTCCTATCTACCTCAGGAATGTGCAAAGTTTGTAAACGGTGATAACATGTGATGGGTTATCAGCCGCCATGAAATCGGTAGAAAACAAACGATGGAGAATGTCTTGAGATTGGATCAAGACTATTGCATTCAATACAGTATGATCAACGGTCAGGATTGAACTGTTTGAATTCCTTAACCTAACAGGTTTGGGGTTTAGGGTTTATGCTATCGACCTGTCTATTGTCCTATAAGGTTGATGTTGTGATTCTTTCAGAGTTTGTTGGCAAAAGTTATGTGTGTGTATCTAAGAGAAGAGATACGTGATTCTTGCCAGACCAGAGGAGAGAAGTCATATCTGAAGAGTGTAAGTGCAGAAGGTGAAGAGGAGCTTAAGCGGATCTGCATTGGCATTGAGTGCTATTATGAGGTCATTGATATACTTGTTGATCTTTAACTACTTCAACAGTTGTGAAATCCCCTAACAAGGTAGCCTTAACAGGCTTGTTGAAAATCCTCTAACAGGGTAACTCGAAGCTATTGAGTCATTGATATCCTTTAGCTATTGAGTTCTTGAAATCCTCTAACAAGGTACCCTTAACAGGGTTTAACCCTTAACCGGGTATTGTAGCCATCCCTTAATTGGGTGATCCCTAACAGGATCGGTTCCTAATAGAACCTATTGTATATGTCTTTAAGCGAACAAGGCTCCTAATAGAGCGGACTTCCAAAGAGTTCAAAAACAAGCTTGTGGGTATTCATCCCCACCGTGGTTTTTCCCAGTTGGGTTTCCACGTGAAAAATATGTGTGTCATGTGTGATGTTTTATTCATGTGATGTTATGATTATTTTCTGATTAAGTGGTGATGCATGTTGATCTTGCTATAATATGTACATCTTTGATGGTAGATTTCCTGTTCATGCATTAGAGTGAAATGGGAATGAAGAGTTAGATTATATGAGAAGATAAGTGTCAACCAGTCTTTGCTTGTCTTAGTTACACTGGGTTTTGCCAGTTTAACTCTGTTGAAGGACCGGTGTTGCTGTTTGTCTGTCAGTGCATAAGTGTTAGTTGACAAACCGGTTTAAGGTTGAGTTTTTGCCTGTACTGATTCATCCCCCCCTCTCAGTACCGGTTTGGTACTATTCATTCATCATTAAGTTATCAGATAGTTACTTGTGAGTTCCATCTCACCATGGTTTTTCCCATTTGGGTTTCCACATCAAAATCTCTTGTGTTATGGTGTTTGTGCTTCTGTGGGTGAATGCATTATTTTCTATTTGGTTTGCATGTGTGCTAACCGGTTTGTCTGCTAAACTATTTTACTGGTTTACTGTTAGTCTAGCAAAGTGTTTAAGTGCAAAGATTTTTGGCATACTAATTCACCCCCCCCTCTTAGTATTCATCAATTGGTATCAGAGCCTACCTTTCTATAAGTTTAACCATTTGGAAAGAGATATGGGGGAATACACATTGAGGGAACTTACTCATCGACTCACTCAGTCTGAGCAAGCCTATGATGATCTTATGGTCAAATATAAGGCCTCTCAAGAAAAAAGGAGAGAACATGCTGAGAAGTTGATGGAGCTATCTGAAAATAGTTCCTTTGATGAAGCAGATATGGAAGCCCTGATTCAAGAAGTAGAAAAGCTAAATGAATCCAATTCCAACCAAAGAAAAGAATTGGAAGGACTAACTATTCGAATGTGTCAAGAGCTTGAGAATCGGAGGAAAGTTGAAGATCTGGTCAAAGACAAAGATCATGAAAACTCCAAGCTGAAGCAAGAGATCAGTGCCCTAATTGCTCAACTCCATGCGAGCAATGTGGAAAAGGAAGACATGCAAGGAGAACTGAATAGTGCCATCTCTAAGAATGAAAACCTGATGGAAACAAATGCTGCTATTTCCAAAGAACTCTCTGAGTCAAAGGAAATACTTGCTAAGTTCAACAAGAGTATTGTCAAGCTAGAGCAAAAATTTGAATCTGCCAAACCTGTCAAGAATACTGATGGACTTGGTTATTATGGTCATGAGGAAGGTGAGACCTCTGGTACAAATGCTAGAACATCAAAGAATCAACCAACATCAAAGGATAAAGGTAAGTAAAAGTTTAAACTTGTTTGCTTTAACTGTCTTAAAGGACATACTACCAATGTGTGTAGGAGTAAGGCTTACAATAATTTTCCTTATTTTCTAAATGATAAGCCTAGATCCTATAAATTCAATGGTAACTATTATGCATGCAACAAGTTTTGGCATAGAGCATCTGAATGGAGGTCTGTTATGAATAACACTGGAAGATATCCTCAGAGGACCCAAGGAGCTGGTCCTGAACCTTTTGTGAACCAGAATCACAACGGGTTTAATGCCTTCAATCATCAGTCAAGAAGCGGTGGCTATCAAGCGGCAATCAGATGGAGAGAAAACTATTTGATCTGTCATGATCATGGTCACACTGCTGCAACATGCAGGAGGAAGAACGACAACATGAATAATGGACCTTGGAGAGCACCTGGAATGGTCTGCTATCACTGCAACAAACCGGGTCACATTGCCAGATTCTATAGATCAAGAAAGAACATATCAGATGATATACTGGTCACTCCGGAAGGAAAGATTGATATTGACACTATTCAAGTGGATATGAACAAAACCTAGAAGAAGAAACCAATGGTGTTACAAGAAGAACCAGTTTCTGCACCTAGTGTGGAAATATCGGAACTAGCAAACTAAGCATCATAAAAGCTTAGGGGGAGCAAACGACAAAATGTTTCGAACCCCCGGTTTACACCGATAAAAGACCTTAACCGGTATACGATACCTATCCTTTGGCGGAAGACTAGAAATGGTAAAAGGCAAAGGGTTTATGCCCTAATGGTGAAGCATTAATTGCAGTAGGTGAGGAATATGTTTAAAAGGAATTTTCAAATCATTTCTCACTATCATTTTTTGAAGAGAAGAAGGTTTTCAAGTGCAGAGCGACGAAAAAGTGATTTGTGCTGCGATTCAGAGAAATTTTAGAAACCTTGAAGGAGATTCAGAAGCAAATATCAAATGGTCAAGAGAAGAACTCAAACCGGTGATTGAACAACCAATGAAGTGGAATTTGCAAAGCCCTAAATTCTCGATTTTTGAAAGGTATTTCTTGAGCTTTCTATTTTGTCATGGCTTCCACACTGCATGATAGTTCTAGTGCAACTGTCTGTAGAATAGGAACCATACTAGTTAAGGTCAGACCGGTTAAGGTCATACAATATTCTTTACCAGAACAGATCCTGTTAGGAATCTCAATCTCTATTAGGAGATAAGTCCGATTAAAGACTACCTTGCTAGAGGATTTTAGATCTACAGATGTGAACCACCTTGTTAGAGGATTTACAAGAGGCTTTTGGGCCTACCCGGTTAAGGGCTACAGACTTGTCGAAAATGTGAGTAATCAACAAGTGAGTGATCTAGCAAATAGCACAGATTGCTTGGTTAGATCCTTGATAGCTCGTTCCTAATGCATTCCAGCATTACTTTAGTCTTCTACACATTCATACTCTCTCTAACTCCTCAACCACCTTAAACCCTTGCAACAACATCATCAACAACAACCTAAAACCCTAGACATGATGTCCTTATAAAGGAATCTGATTTCATGTCAGTCCAATAGGATTACAATACAATTTCCTAGGTTCAATGCATCTAGACATATTCTGTAATATGAAACAAAAAGCACCGTTAAAGTGTCAACACCATCAAACAATCGGTGGATGGTAACTCATCACAAAATGCCGGTTGGTAAATCATCACAGAATGTCGGTTGGTAACTCATCACATAGTATTACCGGTTCATACAAAATACCGGTTCAAGCAGAATACCGGTTGCCGGTTTGAAAAAATGAAGGTTGGGAAATATGGGTTCTGTTGCTTTGATCCTTCGTACTACTTGAGATCCTTGAACCGCTTGGGGTCAACATACCGCTTCAGATCGATAATCACTTTCTGCAAAACACCAATAGTCTAAGGACTATAATGCATCATACCGGTTGGAACATGTACTAGTTGAGCTTTAACTTATACACACAAAAATGATCTCAATGCAAGTGTGTGTCCATCAATGACAATCACAACATAAGCATAAAAAGTGCTAACAATCTCCCCCTTTGGCATTGATGGCAACACTTAGGAAATTTTGACATCTAAGTGTTTTAGGTCATCATGTCTAGGGTTTTAGGTTGTTGTTGTTGTTGTTGATGTTGTTGCAAGGGTTTAAGGTGGTTGAGGAGTTAGAGAGAGTATGAATGTGTAGAAGACTGAAGTAATGCTGGAATGCATTAGGAATGAGCTATCAAGGATCTAACCAAGCAATTTGTGGTATTTGCTAGATCACTCACTTGTTGATTACTCACATCTTCGACAAGTCTGTAGCCCTTAACCGGGTAGGCCCAAAAGCCTCTTGTAAATCCTCTAACAAAGTGGTTCACATCTGTGGATCTAAAATCCTCTAGCAAGGTATTCTTTAATTGGACTTATCTCCTAGAAGAGATTGAGATTCCTAACAGGATCTATTCTGGTAAAGAACATTGTATGACCTTAACCGGTCTGGTTCCTATTCTGCAGATAGTTCTAGTGCAACTGTCGATTCTATGGACTTCATTCAAAGAAAATTGAAATATAATGCTTTGTCACAAGTACTAGCTAGGGTTATAGTGGAAGAAGGGATTTCAGATTATATAGACTACAAAATCGAAGACCTAGGGTCTCTTGTGATCCATTCGCAGCTAGGTCTATTCTGTGGGAAGGATAAAAAGATCAAACAAGAGTATAGCATTTTGGAGAAGAAGAAACTTCACAATGCGGTTTACTTCCTGGAAGATTTCACAGATGACCACATTAGAATCAATCTGAGAAGAGTTCATGATGACAAGATGTACCTGGAGAGAACGCATGATATCACTCCTCAAGCTATTCATGTAGTCACCAGTTTCTACAATACAGGGGAAGTGCCAGCCCTAAGGAAGGTCAGCAAGACAAAAATGTCCAAGCTCATTGGTTCAGTGAGCGACTCACAAGAAAAGACTGTTAATTCCATCAAGGATGACCTTGTGAAATATGCGTGCATGGTGATTGGATACTGGACGTTCTCAGCCAACATAATTAACTCTGTATCTACTACAGCGGTAAATGCCGCTTACCGAATGATCAAGGAAGATGCATCATTTGACCTTTGCACCGGTATGCAAAGGCAACTCTTGTTGAACCTTAAATCAATCAAATAGGATAATGCATTGAAGTACACGTTTGGTCAGCTACTGGTCAGATTATTCTTTTATTTCCAAGGTTACTTCCCAGGAGTGGGAGACATTCAGTGGTCTGTAGACCAACCGGTTACCAAGCAGATCAAAGAAAGTTTGCAAGCAGTCAGAACCAGCTACCCTGATGTTCTGAACAAGTACTTTTATGAGTTCAGAGTCAAGATGAGCCTAGGGATGAGGATATCCAGTGACATTGTCAAGAAATATGAAGAGGATATCTACTTTATCATCAAAGTTGATCAATGCATAATGGAGGTTGTTGAGCCCAGACAGGAAGAAGTGGAGCCTATGGGCTATGAAGTGATGTATGATATACTGGACGGGTATGCTTCTACCCTAATCGCCTCACTTCTTGATCCTAAGGAAAAGAGAACCGACACCTATCTAGAAAGGGTTGCACTAGTTGAAGAACCTCCTGAAAAGAAAGGAAAGGCAGTGCCTTTGGCATCGACATCGGTTATTGAAGCAAGTCCCAAAGTGACCAAGTGGTCACCTGCAAAGAAGAAACTGGTAGCAGCACCTGCCAAAGTCTTCGAGAGAAAGAGGAAGACAAGGAATGCCTCACCGGACTCAAAAGAAACTGTGTCTGAGGAAAAACCTAAGAAGACAAGACAAGCAAAGAAAAAGACAAAGAATGAACTGACATCATCAGCACCGGTAAATATTGATATCTCCTCCTACAAACCTTTGACACATTGTCAAAGAACTATAAAAAACATTAGGAGAAAAGTGCTAAATGATTTGATTGATTGTTTTGATGATTTCAATGATGATGAAAAAGAAGCAGTTGAAAAATAAATCATTAAGTATTTATGTGTTAATTATTTGTCAGAAATAAATCATTGTCATTGTCTGGGGCATTTTTATTATTGTTCTTTGAAACAACGCTTAAAATCGCATTGTCTCAAAGAGGGGCAAAATGTAGACACCTAAAAATGGTCAATGCTTGCGGAGTCATACTTTAACATTTGCGCATTGCGTCATTTTAGGTTTTTGCGTCGCATTAACATTTCTCCTATGATTTGTACTTGGTTTTTATCATTTGTGAGCATCGAGTCATTCTTCTACATTCTTCATTCGTCTCGCTCTCGAATTTGGTCTTGTCGACAACAATCTCCAGTCATGATTTTAATCGATCTTATCTTATTGCATCAATGTGCATGCTCATTTGTCATCATTTTGGACATCGTCAATCCTAATTAGGGTTTTGTCCTCCTGTCAATCTTGCGATCGATTTGTCATCGATCGTTGTCCTCTTATCAATCTTGTCATCTGGCGATCGATTTATCATCAATTTTTATCATTTTCAATCTTGTCGTTTAACGATCGATTTGTCATCGATCGTTGTCATGTTCGATCTTGTCATTTTGCGATCTATTTGTCATCGATCGTAGTCATTTTTCAATATTGTCATTTTGCAATCTATTTTGTCATTGATTCTTGTCCTCTTGTCAATCTTGTCATTTTGCGATCGATTTGTCATCGATCGTTGTTTGTCTCAATTATGTCAATTTGGATCAATTTGTCATTGTTCCTCGTCAATTGGTGCATTTATCAATCAAATCATTTATCACATTGGTCATTTATCAATTCGAAATCATGATCGATATCAATTATCTTCAATCAAGACCTAATTCATCTTCTAAGGTTTCATGATTTAATCATTTAACCTGGTTTGTCATTTCTTCCTCTAGGATTAATAAATTATTTATTTATCCTAAGTCTTCTCATTACAATTAAATGTTCATTTAATTGGCTAATTATTCCTCTTTGTGAATTAATTAATAAATGACAAATTATTAATTAATTTACCTAATTTCTAATTTCCATCAATTTCTTAATTTTCTAATTTCTTAATTCCTCATTTCTAATTTTCTAATTTTCTAAATTCTTAATTTCATTTCCTCCTATTTCTCTCTTAAATTCATGGGAATGACATAGAAATTTGTCATAATTTGTCATAATTGACAATCAATCAATTTTTGACATAGAAGTTTGTCATAATTTATCATAAATCATCAATCAACAAATTTTGCATAGAAAGTGCATAATTTGTCATAATTTGTCATAAATCATCAATCAACAAATTTTGCATAGAAAGTGCATAATTTGTCATAATTGACATAATTGATTTGCAATTTCCATTTGAATTGAATCATGCTAATTTGATCCATCTCTCCAATTTGTCTATAAATTGGATGAATTTTCTTCAATCAAGGCCCCTAATCAGACTATTGAATTTCTAATCACTTTGTCAAATCACGCTTCGAGTATTCTTGTGTCAATGTCAATCTTGCTTTCACAATTAGGTTTATGAACTTGAAGGTGAGATCTACAACAAAACTATTTGGAGAAGAAAGAAGGACAATGGAGCCGCATGAAGGAGCATTCAAATCATACCTTTGGTTTGCTTAATTTCTAGTTTTGAATGTTTTTATTTCATGTCTCTATTGAATGTGTTTAGGATAGATCGTTGCAATGAGCTTTCGTGATTGAGCTAATGATTAGTTTTTATAATGCTTGTGATGACTCCCTATTTCCTAACGTACACTTTGTATAAGTCCCTCGATAATAAATGGCACATTGCCATAGAGAAAGAATAGGAAATTAGGGAGAAAGTTTTTGCTCAATACTTTCCCGACCTATCCAATTCAGAGTTATTTGATGGCATCAACCAAAATAAAGGACTCTTCTTCACCAAAAGAAGAAGACTCTGGTTGTTGGAAAGAAGAATTGATGATGTTGAAAAAGACACTCATCTACATATGACAACAATGGTTCATACGCATAAAGTGCTTCAAGCTAGCAAGAAGGCTGAACAAGAACCGACAGTGACAAAACCAGATGAAGTGTTTGATGATGAAGGAAATCCGATTGTTGAACCTATCAACACTATTGATGTCGATGCTCTGGATGGAGAGGATGTTGCTCAGGGTACACCATCGGAAGCAACATGATAGGAGAAGCAGGCAGAACAGGAAGTAAAGCAAAAGGAAACTAAGGACAAAAAGTAGGAAGCAAAGAAGAAAGCAGAGAAGAAGAAAGAAGAAGAGGAAAAGAAGAAGAATGAAGAGGAGAAGAAGAAGAAGGATGAAGAGGAGAAGAAGAAAAAGGAAGAGGACAAGAAGAAGAAGGAAGAAGAGGATGAAGAGAAAAGAAACAAGAAGAAAGAGGAAGAGGATGAGAAGAAGAGAAAGGAAGAGGAGAAGCGAAAGGAAGTAGAAAAGAAGAAGGAAGAGGAAGATAAGGCAGAGGAGAAGAGGAAGGAAGCAGAGAAGAAGAAGGCAGAGGAGGATAAGGAAGAGGAAAAGAGAAAATAAGTGGAGAAGAAAAAGGCAAAGGAGGACAAGGAAGGAGAAGCGGCAAAGAGCACATAGATGGAGACTCCTAAGGCAGCCGATAGTCAAGCCAAACCGGCTGACCTCACCAATCCCATTAAGCTCCAGTCTGCAAGTGAAATGGAGCTACTGTAGAGCATCAAGGTTGCTCAATAATGCCTTGAAGTGATACGGAGGAAAAAGGAGCAAGATGTGATCCAAGCTGCGGTGGACACTTACTGGTTTGTTACCTAGCAGAAACCTCCCCAGCACTGACTCATCATTGGCCTAATTGAAGCTCCTATGCATAGTAGTGGATGATCAGGTGTAGAGCCTAGAGGAGGTAGCAGTGGCAAATGCCAAGAAAGAGCATCAAAAGGCTCTCAACATTGCCCTGGTGAATAAGCTTAATGAGCTCTAGTCTGAATTGTAAAAAGCACAGAAGGATATAAGGAATGCTCCGGATGAGGAGAATCTTCTACTAAGTAAGATTTTCCAACCCCATCTCTTCTATGATGATGTGCTTGTACAGAAGTAGAAGCTTCAAACTGACTTGCAGCTATATATGAGTACCTTAAAGCTGCCATATGACTCTTTTACAATTTATGGGCAAATCGTTCACCAGTTTCATATCCAGTCTACTAAAATAGAGCATGAGATCAACACCCAGTCACGAGATTTGCAGGAGCTACAACTGGTTCTACTCCCACATCTGCAAATACTTCAGAAGTGCTATCTTAATCTAGATACCTTAACGGTGACATAGGAGATGAGCACAATAGACACCATGGAAGAACAGGTCTCCTAGATGCAGACAGAGAAAGAAGTAGCCACCTCCCTTCTTGAGTCCTAGGCTTTATCTATGAAACAATTCTTGCAGGACTTTAAATATGTTTTTGACAAGTTTTATTCTTTACTGTCATGAACACTTATTATTTTAATGGAACATGGGTTAGTCTGTAATATTATTTTTGTCATTGTTGGCAAAGGGGGAGAAGTATAAATTTTGAATGTTTTGTTGTATACTTTCATGTTATTTCTATTAAGAAGTAGTATACATTGTATGTTCTGCAAAAGGGATAGTGTATATGCTCAGGGGGAGTAATTTTGATTCTGGCATATTTTTACTGTAAAACACTTAGATGTCAAAATTTCCTAAGTGTTGCCATCAATTCCAAAGGGGGAGATTGTTGGCATTTTTGATGCTTATGTTGTGATTGTCATTGATGGAAACACACTTGCATTGAGATCATTTTTATGTGTATAAGTTAAAGCTCATCTGGTACATGTTCCAACCGGTATGATGCATTATAGTTCTTAGACTATTGGTGTTTTGTAGAAAGTGATTACTGATCTGAAGCAGTATGTTGACCCCAAGCGGTATGAAGGATTAAAGCGGTAGAACCCATATTTCCTAGCCTTCATTTTGTCAAACCGACAACTGGTATTCTGCTTGAACCAGTATTTTGTATGAGCCGGTAATACTTTGTGATGAGTTACCAATCGACATTATGTGATGAGTTACCAACCGACATTTTGTGATGAGTTACCATCCAGCGATTGTTTGATGGTGCGGACACTTTAACGGTGCTTTTTGTGTCATGTTGCAGAATATGTCTAGATGCATTGAATCCAGGAAATTGTATTGTAATCCTATTGGACCGACATGAAATCAGATTCCTTTATAAGGACATCATGTCTAGGGTTTTAGGTTGTTGCAAGGGTTTAAGGTGGTTGAGGAGTTAGAGATAGTATGAATGTGTAGAAGATTGAAGTAATGCTAGAATGCATTAGGAATGAGCTATCAAGGATCTAACCAAGAAATCTGTGCTATTTTCTAGATCACTCACTTGTTGATTAATCACATATTCGACAAGTCTGTAGCCCTTAAGCAGGTAGGCCCAAAAGCCTCTTGTAAATCCTCTAACAAGGTGGTTCACATCTATGGATATAAAATCCTCTAGCAAGGTAGTCTTTAATCAGACTTATCTCCTAACAGAGATTGAGATTCCTAACAGGATTTGTTCTGGTAAAGAACATTGTATGACCTTAACTGGTCTGGTTCCTATTCTGTAGATAGTTTCTTGTGAGTTCCATCTCACCATGGTTTTTCCCATTTGGGTTTCCACGTCAAAATATCTTGTGTTATGGTGTTTGTGCTTCTGTGGGTGAAGGCATTATTTGCTATTTGGTTTGCATGTGTGCTAACTGGTTTGTCTACTAAACTGTTTTACCGGTTTACTGTTAGTCTAGCAAAGTGTTTAAGTGCAAAGATTTTTGGCATACTAATTCACCCCCCCCTCTTAGTATTCATCACACAAATCAAGTGAGGCGTCTTCCTTAATCATTCTGTAGGTGGAATTCACTGCATTAGCAGGGACATAGTTCATTCTGCTTGCATAAAACATCCGGTAGCCAATCACCATGCAGGCATACTTAACCAAATAATCTTTGATGGTGTTGACAGTCATCGCTCGTTGGTCATTCAAAGAATCAGTGAGCTTAGTCATTTCAGTCTTGATGACCTTTCTTAGAGCTGGCACCTCTCCAATGTTACAGAAACTGGTGACGACATGATTTGCTTCCGGTGTGATGTCATGCATCCGCTCGAGATACATTTTATCACTGTGCATTCTGCTCAGGATGACACAGATGTGATCTTCAGTAAAATCTTCCAGAAAATAAACCGCATTGTGCAGTTTCTTCCTCTCTAGGATGCTATATTCAGGTTTGATTTTCTTGTCATCCCCACATAATAGACCTAGCTAACAATGAATCACTAAGGATCCTAGGTCTTCTAGTTTACAATCTATATATCCTGAAATGTCTTCCTCAATAATAACTCCGGTGGGTATGTGGGATAGGGCATTGTATTTCATCTTCTTTTGAAGAAACTTGGTTGAATCCACAGGTACACTAGAACTGGAGTGCGATGCAGAAGCCAGGATTAAATGATAAATAATAATTTTGAGAAATACCTTCACAATTCAAAATTTAGGGTTTTCCAATGTCCCTCACAATACACCACTTTGGTTGCTTGGAACACCACTTAGTGTTCTTCACTGATAGATTGAAAGTTTGTTGGATTCCTCTGCAAGATTTTTGGATTCACTTTGAATTGCTAAGCGAATCACTCTTTGTCGCTCTGCTCTTTGAAAGTTCTTCTTTTGCAAACTGATAAGTGAAAATGATGACAAAAATCCCTTTTAAACAATCTTTCACCTACCATAATAAATGCACCACTGCTAGGGTACAAACCCTAATTTTGCCTTTTACCATTTCAAGTCTTCTGCCAATTGACAGGTAACATATACTGTTTAAGGTCTTTATCGATATAAACCGGGGGTTCAAATATTTCACTGATATGCTCCCCCTAAGCTTTTTTGAAGCTCAGTTTGCCAGTTCAGAGACTTCCACACTAGGTGCAGAAACCAATTCATCCTGTGACACTTCTTCCGGTTTCTTTTTCCAAATTTTATTCATTCCCGCTTGAACGATTTCAACATCAATCTTCCCTTCTAGAGTGATTGGTATATCATCCGATAGGTTCTTTCTCATTTCTGCAGGTTCTAGCAGTGTGTCCCAGTTTGTTGCAATGATAGCATACCATTCTAGGTGTTCTCCATGGTCCATTATTCATACTACCATTCTTCCTTCTGCATATTGCAGCAGTGTGACTGCTACCATGCCAGATCAAATAGGTTGCTCTCCAACTAGTTGCCGCTTGATAGCCACTTGACCGATGGTCATAGGTATTATACCGGTTGGGATTCCGGTTCACAGAGGCTTTCGGGATAACTCCTTGAGTCCTTGGAGGGTATCTCCTAGTGTTGTGCAAAACAAACCTACATTCAAATGCTCTATGCCCAAACTTGTTGCATGCATAGCAGTTTCCATTGAATCTATTGGATCTAGACTTATTATTTAGAAAATAAGGAAAATTATTGTAGGCCTTACTTCTACACACATTAGCAGTATGTCCTTCCTTGAGACAATTGAAGCAAACAGGTTTAAACTTTTGCTTACCTTTATCCTTGGGTGTTGGTTGCTTCTTTGATGCTTTAGCTTTTGTTCCAGAGGTTTCACCTTCCTCATACCCAAAGAAACCAAGTCTAGTGGTATTCTTTACTGGTTTTGCCGATTCTAGCTTTTGCTCTAGCTTAGCAGTACTCTCATTGAATTTGACAAGTATCTCCTTTGACTCAGTAAGTTCCTTGGAAATAGCAGCATTAGATTCCATCAAGGTTGCATTCTCAAAAATAGCCATGTTTAGTTCACCTTGTATTTCTTCTTTTTCCACTTTACTCTCTTGGAGATGAGTGGTAAGGGCACTGATTTCTTGCTTCAGCTTGGAGATATCATGATCTTTGTCTTTTACCAGATCTTTAGCTTTCCTTCAATCTCTTGACACATTCTGATAGTCAATCCTTCCAACTCCTTTCTTAGGTTGGCTTTAGATTCATTCAGTTTTTCAACTTCTTCAACTAGGGCATCCATGTTGGTTTCATCAGAAGAGCTATTTTCAGTAAGTTCCATCAATTTCTCAGCATGCTCTCTTCTCTTGGCCAAAGAGGCTTTATACTTGACTTTGAGTTCATCATAGGATCTCTTAGTCTGAGTGAGATGATGAGTAAGTTCTCTCACAGTGTATTCCCTCATATCTCCTTCCAGTGATTAGACTTATAGAAAGGTTGGCTCTGATACCAATTGATGAATACTAAGAGGGGGGGGGGGGTGAATTAGTATACCAAAAAATATTGAACTCAAACTTTTAAACGATTTAGCAGATAACTGGTATAATAGATTCACTAATAAACCGGTTAAGATAAATGCAAGCCAAATAGCCATTCACCCACAAAATGACAATCACCATAACACAAGATATTTGACGTGGAAACCCAAATGGGAAAAACCACGGTGAGCAGAAACTCACAAGTAACTATCTGTAGAATAGAAACCAGACCGGTTAAGGTCATACAATGTTCTTCACCAGAACAGATCCTATTAGGAATCTAGATCTCTGTTAGGAGATAAGTCCTATTAAAGACTACCTTGTTAAAGGATTTCAAATCCATAGTTGTGAACCACCTTGTTAGAGGAATTACAAAGGATTTGCTGGGCCTACCCTTTTAAGGGTTTTAGACTTGTCGAAGATGTGAGTAATCAACAAATGAGTGATCTAGATACTAGCACAGTATGCTTGGTTAGATCCTTGATAGCTCATTGTTAATGCATTTCAACATTACTTCAGTCTTCAATATCTCCACACTCTAACTCTTCACATAGACCTAATCTTCTCTGCAAAGATCACACATAACCTTCTCATACATCATACATCTCATCCATACAAACCCTAGACATGATGTCCTTATAAAAGAAATTGATTTCATGTCGGTCCAATAGGATTAAACTACAAGTTCCTAGGTTCAGTGCATCTAGACACATTTGGTAACATGACACAAAATCACCACCAAAGTGTCAGTGGATGATAACTCATCATAGAAATACCGGTTCATACAATATACCGATTACTGGTTGTAAAAAATGAAGACTGGAATATGTTAACTATCGCTTTGTTCCTTCGTACCGCTTGAGATCCTCAAACCACTTGAGGTCTTCATACCGCTTGGGTTCTCCATACCGCTTGAGGTCTTCAATCAATTTGTGTCTGGTAAATATCTTCTACAAAACATCGATAGTCTAAAAACTATAATACATAATACCGATTGAGCATAACTCATACATCAAGAAACTGTGTGTCCATCAATGAGAATCAAAACATCATCAAAATGCCAACAGTAACATATCTGAAGACAAATCTAGAGAAAGAAAAGAAACAAGAGAGTAAACCCGAATCCGGTAAATCCAATAATTTGATAGATGTAAATAAAGTCTTGGAAACCAAAAAGGAAACACAAAATGAATCCGTATATGTTTGCAATCCAAAGAAAATTACAAATAGGATTCACCTTCAAGAAAAGAAATTGATTCCAACAAATCCACCAAGGAAGATAAAGGTAAGTCATTGGTCAAGCAACATGTAAGTAAAAAGAACACCTTCTTTAATGGTTCATGTTATAAATGATGGTATGATGAAAGAATGAGTATCCGGTAAAAATATGAGAGGGGGGGGGGGTGAATCAGTATATTGAAAAACTGATACAAACTTCCCAAACTCAAACTCAGTCAAACAATGTAAACATATCTTAGTTAAGATCAATATTCATATGAATACTTGACATCAATCAGTTTAATTGTTATGACAACTTTAACAGTAAACAACTTCAATCTTATAAACATCAACAATGCTTAATCATAACTCAACATATTCATCTCTCAATGCTTCTACTTAACATGCCTTATCAGAAGTTAACCAAATCAACAAATAAGATCACAACCACAAAAGCATTCACCACTTGAAACAAATGTTTATACGTGGAAAACCCAAATAGGTAAAAACCACGGTGAGATGATACTCACAGGGATAGCTACCTGAACTCTTCTGAAGTTCGCCTCGTTAGGAGCCAAGCCTATTAAAGCTTTACAATAAGTCTTATTAAGAACTAATTCCAGTTAGGAATCACCCGATTAAGGGATTTACAAGTATGCCTTAATGAAAAGCACTATACCCTATTAGGAGTAACCTCGGTGGAGGATTTAAGAATGCAAGCTAATGGACCACCTTGTTAGAGGATTTATTGAGTAACCAAGCTTGTTAGAGCTTACCCGGTTAAGGGATTTCACTTCAGCTATAATTATTAGAAAACAATAGGTTTTCTTGATCTATCTGAGTAGAACTACATTTGCTTGATCATATCCTTCTAAGATTCAATCTCCCTTCACTCAAAGTGCAGATCCATTCATTGGTTAGGCAACTACACACTCAACAGGTTTTCATCAATCTTGCCAACAACCTTTACAACCAACTTCATCGACCTTAAATAGAAATAAATTAGGTCAGTAACACAACAAAAACCTAAACCTCATCATCGAGATTACAAACAAGTTAGTACAATCTTGACCATTAGAAATCATGACAATCTCTTCACATTCTTCAAGAAAATTCCAACCACTCCATGATCACCACTTCATCGGACTTTGTAACTCATCACGCACTGTGCATTAGATGCAATCCACTTTGCTCCTTCCCTAGACAAAAAACAAACACACCAAAACAATTTTAACATATCCTTATACAATGATAACACATGTCTCCATCATTACCACTCATCAGATAATAAACCAACAAACTTGATCGGTTAGGGTTTACCAGTTACATTACATAGAAAGGTTTAACCCTTTACACAGGTTCACCGATTCAACTCAAAAACTTTACATACCGGTTTACAACATCTTCCACAAAGCTCTTCTAACCGGTCACTCGCCAATATCAAAAACAACAATATCAACAATAACATGAATACCATTATCGGTTCAATTGACATTAATGAAAACATATCATTAATGCAATCTCTATGCAAAATACCAGCACACTCAAAATGCCAACAATAAATGCAATAAACTAGGTCATAAGGTAGTAGAATGTAGAAGTATCTTGAATCAAAATTCTAACCTATTCCCTAGTAGATGTTATGCATGCAATAAGTATGGTCATAGAGATAATCAAGGTAGAAATATGGTTATAAATCAAAATAAATATAGTCACTTTAAAGGAATATGTTATACATGCAATATTTTAGGACACGAAGCTAACCAGTGTAGGTCAAGACAAAATACAACATATATCAGGTGTTATAACTGCAAAAAAATTGGACACATGGAAAAACAATGCATAAGAAGTGAGGTTCGAAATATAATCAAACCGACAAAGAACATCAATGTGGAGGACGTGAAATATGAGATGAAGAATATCTAGAGGATGAAAGATACTGTAGATGTGTCAACACCTAGCTCTGGTTTAGGCACTTCATCTAAAAACTAAAGAGTTTGTGGCTTTGGCCCAAGGGGAACAATCAGAGAAATATCCTTGTCCCCTACCAAAGAGTGAGGCCGTAGTACTAGCATAACAGAGTGTGTGGAGGTTTAGCTAAAGCATATCAAATCCATAACTCTTCATGAGGAAGTGGATGATAGCTCACATGCATTCAATGCAAAATAATAAATAAAGGAATATAAGGACAACTCTTCGACAAATTTTATTTCACTATGAATTAAAGAAGCATTGAGAGTATTGAAGGCGATCAAGATGATCAAAGTATCTAGGGTTTCTCTAGTGAAATTGATCAAAGTTAATAATCTATTGAATTGGCGATCTAGGGATCCCTATTGTTGTTGATGTTACAACCGAGACTCATCTAGTATTTGAGAAGACTTCGTACAAAGAAATAAAAGTTGATCCGACTGGAGCATTCTCGAGCATACCCATTGCGATCATTTTGGCTGAAGATATCCAGTCCTTCATTCATGTGAAGCTTGAGGAATTTATCCATCATGGGAAAATGCTAGAGCTATGGACAAACAAAATTATTAACGAATATGGTTAGGTAAGACCCGAGTTTGCAACCCTAGCTGAGAAGAGAATAGATACATGGAATGATTTTCCTAACTTTTTCTATGATGAAAAGTGGCTTAGGATATCTATGAGTAGATTTCATGATGAATTACTAGTTTGAGTGATTCTAGAGAGATTCCTGCTCTGAAATATGCAAAGAACAAAGATGTCATAAATTTAACAGGTACAACATTGTATAAGTGTTCTCTAGCCATTACCACCATCAGGAATCCGATAGTAAAGTATGTAAGAAAGTTAAGTAGCGAAACAACTTCCTACACTAACCTTGAGAGTAGGGTAATGAATTTTTTTTACAAATCGGTACAATAGTTACATAAACTTAACAAAAATAAACATAGTATCATGCATACCACAACATAGTAATTTACACGGGGAAAACCCTTTCGGGAGAAAAACCTCACACTCTAAAACCAGCTCAATATATTCTTCAACAATCAGTAACAAATTATAATATACTTGTAGAGAAAACTCTCCAAATGAGTACCACTAATCAAAGATTTAGAGGTAACTCAATAGCAATAAGACTCTTACACATAACCTCTATCTCATGCACCTCATATATAGGAGATACAATACAAGAAACCATCAAACGATATTACAAAACTATGGGCTAAAAGCACCGAATAAAGTAGAGACGACCTTATCTCCATTCTAGATTATCTATGACATGTCAAAACACACATCAACGTGTGTTCCTCACTTTTACAACTCATTTATGTGCCTGATGCAATTTATATTTCCTATTTCAGGGGTCCCAACTTTTAGAGGCCATAAGTTGTGAACTGTGTGTTTGATTGAGGAACCGTTTAAAGAGTTGGAAAGATCGCAAGGTGCTCTATCACCTCATAACCCACTATGCTGGTTACACCCACTTTTTAGGGCATTTTGGAGGGTCTAAAGTACTAAAAATTGAATTTAACCTTTCATCACACCCTCCAAAAGTGAAAACTTTAATATCTTCAAAACTAGCTATGATCTTGTGATGAAAATTTACTAGCATGCTTATAGATAGTCAATCTAAAGCTTTGGGGATAATTTTGCACTATTCCATGCTCAAATGAAAGATTACTCTAAATAGTAACCTCATGTAAATACAAGGTTGAGACACCATTTTCCCAACATTCTCCCACTTGTGGAACACCTTGGAAGAGCAAAGGGAGTATCAACACAATAAATTAGTTGCTAGAGGCCATGAGGCCCATAGACTCTGAACACCATTTGAACTTCTTTGTACTCACAACCTTAGTTAAAGAATCTCCAACATTCATCAAAGTCTATACCTTAACCAACTTCACCCTACTATCTTCGACCATATCTCTAACAAAATAATACTAAACATCAATGTGCTTGGTTTGAGCATGAAATGTCAGGCTCTTAGCTAGGCAAATCACACTTTGACTGTCACTGCACCTTCTTTTATTTGAATATTTAAACATAGTCTCTTAATCCAAATGGATTCTTTACAAGCATGAGTAGTTGCCATATACTTTTCTTTCGTAGTGGACATAGCAACCACAACCTATTGCTTACTCATCCAATTAACTGCACCACAAAATAAAGTAAACACATAAGCACTGGTGGATCTTCTCCTATCAATATGACCTACCCAATTTGAATCCACATAACCATGAATATTAAGGGAAATTACTATTAGATATTGCTGCTGCTAGGATATGTTGTTGTCATTGATGTCAACATATTCTCGTGTTTTGGTGTTGCCGAGAATTGATTTGTTTTAGTTTGCTAATGAAGATTTTTGGTTCAGTAATGAAGTATCTCTAATTCATTCTTTATTGATTCCATGATGATATATGGTGATTTGGTCGAATTATGGATTCTGGTATGGAGTTTAGTTTTCAGTGTTAAGTGTTATAGTATTTTGATGATTGATCCGTTGTGCTTTGGTATGATATGATACTTGGTTGTAGATTTGGGAGACTGTTTTGGATGTTCATGTGTATCTACATTTCAGATGGTTCATGGTTTGGCGCTCCGCAAGTTATCTCTCTAGTCCAAATTGCTGCTGTTGAGTGTTCTTGAGTGTTAGCATGTTGATCGATGAAGATTTGATTAAGTGGTGTTGGTGCAACTATTGTGGATGGTTCTAACATGTTTGTTGGTGTTTCTTAATCATGTCCTATTTGTTTTGTTGGTCTGCATTGATCATTATGCACATTATTGAAGATCTTCTGGGTCTGGTGATATTCTTTGTGTTATGCAGTATTTTTGGTGGTGTAGAGTGTTGTAGTTGATCTTGGTGAGATTTCTGGTGGTGTTGTGTGTTCGAGGATTTGATTTAGGTTCATTCCATGTAATCTATGGAATTGTATTGGTTTGGTGGTTTATTTATGTATCGTGTGACGTAATTTTGTAATTAAGGGTTGAGGGTTTGGCCGACCTTGCAGTCAAGGTTGATGATTTGTATAAATAGGTGTTAGATTCATATAATTTATGTATGGTGGTTCTTTGTGTATTATCAGAGAGTGATATATGTGTGCATAAGAGAATTTATCCTTTGGTATGGTGTATTGAGTAGAGTTTGTTGTAGGACAGACAAATGTGATTAACCATAATTGTCATCAGGCATTAGCAGATGCTATATTTGCAGTTCATGTAATCTGGATTGTAGTCTGAATATTATTGTAAGGTAGTGAACCTTCCCTGAGGGTTGGAGCCTTCCAGGTCATTACATTTTGAGCAGTGAGCTCTAAGAAGTGTGTTTGAATGCATGTGCATTCCCCATTGTAATATTTACACATACTACTGCAGAGTATTATCTTATTGTGGGTAGGTTCCCACCATGGGTTTTCCATTAACCGAATTTTCCACGTCAAAAATATTGGTGTCATGTGTATTGCTGTTATTGTGTTTATCTTTATTCTTGTTGCAGTTGACCAAATCTGAGATTGCGCTTAATTTATTTAATTTGGTGAAAATTGATTCAAACCCCCTCTCAATTTTCTTCATTGTTGTTGCGAACAAGTGGTATCAGAGCTAGATCCTTCAGATGAAGCTTAACCTCTTGAGGAGAGCCAATATGGAAAGCTATGTGTTCAATAAGGAGAGTCTGAGATTTGATGGAAGAAACTATACTGTATGGAAGGACTAGATGGAAGTTCACTTGAAGTGTCTTGGAGAAGAATATTGGAAGATTACAAAGAATGTTTACAATGTTCCTCAGAATGGACCGGTTTTTGTTGTCGAGATCAAGGATACTAAACATAACATAAGAGCCAAGGAAGCATTGCTCAGTGCCTTGACCAATTCAGAGATGACTAAAGTGATTGGTTTGCAAACTGCATATGAAATTTGGAAAAAGTTAGAGATCTTATATGAAGGAGATGCACAAGTCAAAGTAGCTAAGTTGTAGAGTTTTAAAGGAAAATATGAGGCTTAAAAAATGGGAGAAGATGAAAACATAACATCCTTTATGGCTAAAGTGAATGAACTTGTCAAGAACATTAGATGTACCGATGGAAATCTTGAAGAAGATGAGATTGTTGATAAGGTGCTGAGATCTTTGCCTCCTGCTTACAAGCACAAAGCAGCTGCTATTGATGAAATCTAGAGTGTGACTACTGTGACAAGGGACATGATAGTTGGAAAGCTTGTTGCATTTGAGTTGAGTGAATTTGGACAATCACATGGTAAATCTGAGACTGCATTTAAATCCTCTGTATCTGGGAAGCAGAAGTATGATCCAGGAGAGAGTTCATGTAGGGTGTCTAGATATGAAAGAGAGATGAGAGAAATGGAAGAATAGGAAAGAGAATTGCATGATCTTGAAGCACTTATAGTTCAGAGATTGCCTAAGGGAGCTGGTAAGTATGATGGAAAGTTACCTTTGAAATGTTTGTTCTATAATAAGATAGGACTTTTTGCTTCTAGGTGTCCTAAAAGAATGTCTAGATATGATAAGCACGATAAATTTGAAAGGCATGATAGATCTGATGAGTATGATAGATATGAGAAGCATGAAAAGAATGATAAGCCTAACTGGAATTTAAGATATCAAAAGAGATATTATTATATTGTTGATGAAGGTGTGATAGATGAAGATTCTAAGAATGGAAATTTAGAAGATGAATTTGCATTTATTGCTATCAAGGAAGAAGATCAGGTACCAATGAATTCTACAAGATGCATTGTTGAGGAGAAAGCTTTGGATGCTAAGATTGAAGAGAAAGATGAATGGGTAATTGATAGTGGTTGTTCACATCATATGACAGGTGATAAAATAAAATTTGTGAATATGGAGAGGTATGATTGTGGTATAGTGAGATTTGGAGATGATAAAGCTTGTGTGATCCATGGTAGAGGTTCAATTTCGTTTGATGGTAAGCATAATACTGATGATGTCTTGTATGTTGAAGGCTTGAAGCATAATATTTTGAGTGTTGGATAGATGGTTGACAATGGATATGATTTATAATTCAAGAATGGTAAATGCAAGATTCTAAATGCCTCTGGTATAGAGATTGCATAAGGGACAAAGACTAAAGGTAATATCTTTCACTTGAATGCAGGTGAGAAAAGTTGTTTGGTTTCTCAGATTGATGAAAGTTGGTTGTGGCATAGAAGGATGTGTTATGTTAATTTTGACTGCATGATAAGGATATGTTCTACTCAAGCTGTTAGAGATTTGCCTAAAATTGTGAAGCCATCTAATCTAATTTGTAAAGAATGTCAGATGGGAAAGAAAACAAGAACTACATTCAAAAGTAAGTTGTATTCATCCAATATATTGTTGGATCTTCTTCATATTGACTTGTGTGGTCCTATGAGAGTGAGAAACATGCAGGGTGACATTTAATTTATGTTGTTGATTGATGAATATTCTGGAATGAAGTGGGTTACCTTTCTAAGGGAGAAATCAGAAACGCTGGGGACATTCAAGATATTCAAAGCTAGGGTGGAGACTAAGACATGGTTGAAGCTGAGGTGTCTAAGATCTGATTGAGGAGGAGAATTCACATCAGGAGAGTTTGATACATTTTGTGAAAGGAATGGAATTAGAAGAGTCTTATATGCTCCTAGAACCCCTCGACATAATGGAGTTGTTGAAAGGAAGAACAAAACAATTTTGGATGTTGCCAGGACTATGTTGATTAAAGGAAATGTTGCACAAACCTTTTAGAGAGAAGTTGTTAGCATTGTTGTTTAAACATTCAACCAGGTGCATATAAAAGGTGATTCTAGTATGACTCCTTATGAGATATGGTTTGGTAATGTTCCTATAGTTAGATATTTCAAAGTTTTTAGAAGTAAATGTTATATCAAAAGAGATGAGGATATATGAAAGTTTGATGCAAGATGCGATGAAGGAATTTTATTGGGTTATTCTACTAAGAGAAAGGCCTACCAGTGTTACAATAAGAGGTTGAGAAAGATAGTGGAGAGTGAAAATGTGAAGGTTTATGAATGTCTTGGAAAGTAGATCAAAGCATGTAGATCAAAGTTTGATGATGAAGATGTTATTTCAAAGCTTGTGTAGACTGAGATCCTAAAGCAGAATGCTCTGGTAGAGACAATTAATCTGGATATTGTTGCTGCCAGTGAATAATTTTAAGAGCCTGACAATTAGAAAAATCAGAAGACTCCAAGGTATGTAAGATTGAATTATTCAAAAAATCACATTATTGGTGATAAAAATAAAGGTGTGATGACTAGGAGAAGGATTACTATTGAAGAGGTATGTTTGATTTCCAAGATTGAACCTAAAGATGTTGCAAAAGAATGTAAAGATGAGAATTGGATAAAAGAAATGGAAGAAGAGTTGGATAATATTAAGAAGAATAATACTTGGGAACTTGTTCTGAGACCTAAATATAAGAATGTAATTGGCTCTAAATGGGTGTTCTAGAATAAACTGAATGAATCTGGTGAAGTGGTTAGAGACAAAGCAAGACTAGTTTGTAAAGGGTGTTCATAGATGTAAGGTATTTATTATGAGGATAATTTTTCTCCAATAGATAGAATTGAAGCTATTAGATTACTTCTTGCATATACTATTTATAAGAATTTCAAGGTATATCAGATGGCTGTCAAGCCAACCGTTTTGAATGGTAATTTGGAAGAGGAAGTCTACATTGAGCAACCAGATGGATTTTCTTTATCAAATGAAGGAGATACAATATGCAAATTGAATAAAGCACTGTATGGATTGAAGCAAACCCCTAGAGTATGGTATGCTAGATTAGATAAGTACTTGATGAAGTTGGGATTCTGTAAAGGTACTATTGAAAGTAATTTATACTTTAAAGTTTATAATGACAACATTTTGATTGTTGAAGTCTTTGTTGATGACATTATTTTTAGAGGAGATGATGATTTGAGTATGAAGTTTTCTAATGATATGCAAAAGGAATGTGACATGTGTATGATAGGTGAGATAAATTTTTTCTTAGGATTTTAGATTACACAAACTGACAAAGGCATTTTTATTTCTCAATCTAAGTATGTGAAGGAATTGTTGAAGAAGTTTGGGTTAGATGACTCTAAAAATGTTGGAACTCCTATGGTGACTAGATGCAAGTTGTGTAAGAATGATGAATCTCAAAAAGTCAATTAGACTTTGTATAGATCCATGGTTGGTGGATTGTTGTGCCTGACTCAAACAAGACCATATATTATACATGTTGTTTGTCTTTATGCCAGATTTTAGGTTGATACTAAAGAGACTCATGTTACTGTTGTGAAGAGGATTTTCAGATACTTGAAGGGGATAGTTGACTATGGTTTATCGTATCCGAATAATGATGATTTTGTAGGTCCCGGAGACAACTGAGAGGGGGGGGGTGAATTAGTTGTCTAATAAATTCAAACCAAAAACTTATTAACCAACTTAATGCTTAATACTGGTAAATCAGTTAAGTATGCCGGTAGACAGTGTTAACAGTAAATTCCTATACCGGTAAGAATTAATGCATGAAACATAAGCACAAAGTCATCCACAACACATGACACCAATATTTGTACGTGGAAACCCTGTAAGGGGAAAAACCACGGTGGGAAACCTTACCCACAATCAGATGATACTACTGCAGATAGTAAGTGTACAAGAGGGGTCTGCACATGCAGAAAGGCCAACAACCTAGAGCTCACTGCTCAATCACAAATGAGAGTCACACTGACTACAGTTGGATGGTTAAATCCAATAAGAATGTACTACACAAAATAGCATCTTCATATGCTGGATTCAGTACCGGTGTAATGCTGATATGCTTCTACAAAAACCTAACTTCACCTTCAAATGATGTCTTCGTGTATGCCTCTGCTTTATCTCGCATATAGCTTTTCTTTAAAATCTTTTTCACATTCCACACTTGATCTTACAAATAAGATCTTACATTTATACCATACCCTAAGACCAATTTTAGTAGGTTGGCTCTACAAGATATTACAATAAAAACAATTTACAAACAATACAATATATGATGCAATAACCAATTAAACATGTCGGCTTAATGCATATACAACAATAATAAATCATCTCCATAGCGTGCCATGCTGATCTGGAAAAGATAAACCTGCCGGTGTAACCCTAGATAACCTGGACCTATTTGCCGGTAAAAGCAAATATGTAAATAAGAATATACCAATGATTATTTCTTCAAAATAAAGTGTCCACATGATGTTTTCAACATTACCAAGTGTCTTCCATGTCAATGCAGGTACCGATGAACATTATATCCTGCTGGTTAATCATATATCGGTAACTGTTGCACAGTTTACTATTTGCTGGTGAATGTTGCTGGATCTCCAAAGTAGGTATATTTAGTAGGTGTTGACATCAATGACAAAACCATACCAAAATACCAACAATCTCCCCCTTTGGCATTGATGGCAACACAAGATGGAAAAACCATCAAAGTGCCAAAACAGAAATGCCAAGTGTAAAACCAACAATCTCCTCAAAGTGACAATCTCTCCCCCTAGAAGGAACATGAGTTATTTTATGTTATCCTGTACCAAATTTCACCATGGATATCTCTCCTCAATTGATAATGTGTTTTTCCATATATCTCTGCCCCTTTGACATCAAATGCCAAAGCTATAAAATTTAAGTTCATACAAAAATACCAACTACTCCCCCTGAGAAGTAGCTTCCTCATCAAGTACCGGAATAAAAGATTTGTCCATTTAATTCTGCCGGTTGATGACAATCATCAACTGTCTAAGTCTCTACCAATGGAGGTATGACTCGGAGCTGATCTCTGAGATACTCAAAAGTTTCCTTAGGCAAAGGTTTTGTGAAAATATCTGCAAGCTGTTCTTTAGTATTCACATAAACCAGTTTTATCTCCTTTTCTTCAACTTTTTCCCTTAAAAAATTCAGTTTGATAGAAACATGTTTTGTTTTAGAATGTAATACTGGATTCTTAGATATATCAATTGCTGTAGTGTTATCACAATATATAGTAATAGGTTCCTTGCATTTTACCTTTATGTCTTTCAACATTTGCTTAAGCCAAAGTACCTGTGTATAGTTTGTTGCTGCTGCAACATATTTTGATTCTGCTGTTGATAAAGATGTACAACTCTATTTCTTACTTAACCAAGAAACTAATCTCTTTCCAAGAAAGAATGCTCCTCCAGTGGTGCTTTTTCTATCATCCACATCTCCTGCCCAATTTGCATCTATGTATGCATATAGATCAAAATTTTCATCTTTAGGATACCATAATCCAAGATTTGCTGTGCCTTGTAAGTACTGAAAAATCCTTTTTACTGCTGATTCATGATTTTCCTTAGGATTACTTTGAAATCTAGAAACTATACATACTGCATTCATAATATCAAGTTTGGTTTGTGTCAAATATAGTAAACCTCCTATCATAGATTTGTATCTAGTTGGATTAATAGGTGTAGATTCATCCCTTTGAGATAATTTGTCATTTGTAGTCATAGGTGTGCTTACCGGTTTAGAGTTCTCCATCCCAAATTTCTTAAGTAGATCTTTCAAGTACTTAGATTGACTAAAAAATATGCCTTTATCAGTCTGTAAAATCTGCAATCCTAAAAAGAATTTTATTTCTCCAATCACAGACCTTTCAAATTCTTGTTGCATTTCAAGAGAAAATTCTTTGCATAATTCATCTTCTCCTCCAAATATTATATCATCAACAAATACTTCCATAATCAAGATGTCATCATTAGTTACTTTGTAATATAAATTGCTATCTGCATTTCCTTTAGTAAAACTAATCTTTAAAAGATACTTATCCAATCTTGCATACCAAGCTCTTGGAGCTTGTTTTAATCCATACAGAGCTTTTCTTAATCTGCAAACCATATCATTGTCATCTGTCAAGGAAAATCCATCAGGTTGTTCAATATAAACTTCCTCTTCAAGATCTCCATTCAAACATGCACATTTAATATCCATTTGATAAACTTTGTAATCCTTATGAGCTGCAAAAGCCAAGAATAATCTAACTGCCTCAATTCTAGCTACCGGTGCAAAGGTTTCATTGTAATCAACTCCTTCTTTCTGAGAATATCCCTTACACACTAGTCTTGCTTTATTTCTGACAACCTTACCATCTTCATTGAGTTTGTTTCTAAATACCCATTTGGTTCCAATTACATTTTTATTTTTAGGCCGGGGAACTAATGTCCAAGTATTATTTTTCTCAATTTGTCATAATTCTTCTTCCATAGCTTTAATCCAAGATTTATCTTCACATGCCTCATTGATAGATAATGGTTCAATTTGAGAAATAAGACATACCTCTTAATTTGCCAATATTCCTCTTGTCATGACTCCTTTAAATTTGCTTCCAATTATCTGATCTTTAGAATGATTCAGTCTTACATACCAGGGTGTCTCTTAGTCTGTTGTTGTTCTTCAATTACTATGGAATCCTCTGATGATACCAGAGTAACTGGATCATCATTCTGTACTGGTGTATTTATTGTAGGTCCATTTGTCATAATTTCTGTTTCCGGTTCAGAGTCTATATACCTTGAAGTTCCTTTGAATTGTTCATCAATCTTTACATTTGTACTCTCAACAATTTTCTGTAATCTTTTATTAAAACATCTATATGCTTTACTCTTGGATGAATAACCAAGAAATATTCTTTCATCACTTCTAGGATCAAACTTGCCAATATACTCATCTCTTCTAATATAAGATTTACTTCCAAAAATTCTGAAATACTTAAGAGTAGGAGTATTACCAAACCATAATTCATGAGGGGTCTTACCGGTTTCACCTTTGATGTGAAATTTGTTGATTGTATAGACAACAATGCTTACTACCTCTCTCCAGTATACATGTGGTAGATTTGCTTATGATAACATACTTCTTGCTGCATCCAAAATAGTTCTATTTTTTCTTTCAACAACTCCATTGTATTGTGGTGTCCGAGGTGCTGATAACTATCTTTTGATTCCATTTACTTCACAGAATGTATTAAAATATTTAGATGTGAATTCTCCTCCTTGATCTGATCTTAAACATTTAATTTTCTTACCGGTTTCATTTTCAACCATTGCTTTGAATAGTTTGAACTTCCCAAGTGCTTCTGATTTTTCTTTGAGAAAAGTAACCCAACACATTCTAGAATAATCATCAATAATTAGCATGAAATATCTATCACCTTGTAAGCTTTTAGTTCTAGTTGGACCACATAAATTAGTGTGAATTAAATCAAGGGCATTATTGGATTTTTCTGGAATACTTTTGAAACTAGCTCTAACTTGTTTTCCAAATTGACATTCCTTGCAAATTGTATTATGAGGTTTCACAATTTTAGGTAGATCTCTAACTGCCTTAGAAGTACTGATTTTTACCATGCAATCAAAATTTACATGACATAGTATTTTATGCCATAGCCAACTTTCATCTATATGTGCAATTAAGCATGCTTTTTCACTGTTATTCAAATGAAAGATATTACCTCTAGTCTGATTACCGGTTGCAATTTCCAAACCAGTTCTATTCATGATTTTGCATTTTTAATTTTTAAATTGTAACTGAAAACCTTTCTCAACTAATTGACCAACACTTAAAAGATTATGTTTTAATCCTTCAATATAGTAGACATTGTTAGTGTTATGTTTACCATCAAGAGATATTGAACCCTTACCTTTGATTGAACAGGCTTTGTCATCTCCGAATCTTACTAAACCACCATTGTATTCTTGAAAGTTCAAGAATTTACCTTTGTCTCCAGTCATGTGATGTGAGCATCCTGAGTCAATAATCCATTCATCCTTTGATTCAACTTTAGCTACTAGGGCTTGTTCTACTGGTTGAGCAATAGGTACTGGTTGATCTTCTGTTATAGAAACAAAGACCCATCCATTGTCTATTGGATCCTCATCAGAATCATCAGTCACACCTTCATCAACAATGTAACAAGATTTATCTTTGTTTTTCTTAAATCTGTATCTCTGATATTCAGGATTAGGTTTGTATGTTCTTCTAGCTTCTTCTCTTAGTCTAGCATGTCTATCAGGGCATCTTGAAGCCATATGACCAATCTTATTGCAGTTAAAACATTTAAAGGGTGCTTTACCTTCATACTTACTTCCAATTGGGCCTTTTGGCATTTTTCTTGCAAATAGTGCTTCAAGTTCTTCAAGCTCTTCATTCTCCTTCCTGGTTTCTTCAAGTTCTCTTGCATAAAAGGCTCTCTAGTCTGATTTGTCAAAGGATGGAGCAGGTGATGTTGATGCTTTGAAGGCCAAACCAGTTTTTATAGTAGTAATAGGACCAAATTCCTCAATTTCAAAAGTTGAAAGTTTTCCAATCAATGTATCCCTAGTTATTGATGTATTAGGCATTGTTCTCAACTCATTTATAGCAGTAACCTTCATTTTATATGCCGGTGGCAAACCTCTTAAGATTTTTGAAACAATCTCATCTTCACTCAAGGTTCCTCCACAACATTTGATACCTAAAACAATTTCATTTACTCTTTCCATAAAAGCAGAAATCCTTTCATCTTCTTCCATTTTTAGATGTTCATACTTGACTCGGAAGCTTTCAAGTTTTGCAATTTTGACTGTGGAGTCCCCTTCATTTAGTGTTTCCAAATGATCCCAAATAGATTTTGCAGTGGACCTATTTGATAATCCCATGATTTGTTGATCTAGTAATGCGCTCAAGAGTGCTTCTCTTGCTTTGCAATCATTTTCTTCATCTTTAGCTAAAGTAGTGGGAGCAGTCTGACCAGCTACAATAGCAGTATAACCATTCTTAGTAACTTCCCAGATGTCTTTACCAATGCAATTTAGATGTGTCTCCATTTTGATTTTCCATATCCCATAGTTGGTTCCATCAAGTTTAGGACTATCCTTTCTGAAATAATTAGTAGACATTGGATCTCCTCAAGTTGTTAAACTTCTGCAAAAAGAGGACTAGGCTCTGATACCAATTGTAGGTCCCAAAGACAACTGAGAGGGGGGGGGGGGGGGGGTGAATCAATTGTCTAATAAATTCAAACCAAAAACTTATTAACCAACTTAATGCTTAATACCGATAAATTAGTTAAGTATGCCGGTAGACAATGTTAACAGTAAATTGCTATACCGGTAAGAATTAATGCATGAAACATAAGCACAAAGTCATCCACAACACATGACACCAATATTTGTACGTGGAAACCCTGTAAGGGGAAAAACCACGATGGGAAACCTTACCCACAATCAGATGATACTACTGCAAATAGTAAGTGTACAAGAGGGGTATGCACATGCAGAAAGGCCAACAGCCTAGAGCTCATTGCTCAATCACAAATGGGAGTCACACTGACTACAGTTGGATGGTTAAATCCAATAAGAATGTATTGCACAAAATAGCATCTTCATATGATGGATTTAGTACCGGTGTAATACTGATATGCTTCTACAAAAACCTAACTTCACCTTCAAATGATGTCTTCGTGTATGCCTCTGCTTTATCTCGCATATAAATTTTCTTTAAAATCTTTTTTGCATTCCACACTTGATCTTACAAATAAGATCTTACATTTATACCATACCCTAAGACCAATTTTAGTAGGTCAGCTCTACAAGATATTACAATAAAAATATTTTACAAACAATACAATATCTGATGCAATAACCAATTGAACATGTCGACTTAATGCATTTACAACAATAATAAATCACCTCCATAGCATGCCATGCTGATCTGGAAAAGATAAACCTACTGGTGTAACCCTAGATAACCTGGACCTATTTGCCGGTAAAAGAAAATATGTAAATAAGAATATACCAATGATTATTTCTTCAAAATAAAGTGTCCACATGATGTTTTCGACATTACCAAGTGTCTTCCATGTCATTGTAGGTATCGGTGAACATTATATCCTGCCGGTTAATCATATACCGGTAACTATTGCACAGTTTACTATTTGTCGGTGAATGTTGCTGGATCTCCAAAGTAGGTATATTTAGTAGGTGTTGACATCAATGACAAAACCATACCAAAATACCAACATATTTCCTACTATGTGCTTATACTGATGTTGATTGGGCAGGTGATGTTGATCACTGGAAAAACACTTCCGGTGGTGCATTCATTTTGGGAAAGAAGTTGGTTTCATGGTCCAATAAGAAACAAGATGTTGTATCTTTGTCTACTACAAAACTTGAATACATTATTGTTGCTAGCAACTGTACTTAGGTAGTTTGGATGAAGCAAATATTGATGGATATTAGAGTTGTGTATGATGAGCCTACTATTATATATTGTGATAATCAAGTGCTATTAATATTTCAAAGAATCTGGTACTGCATTCTAAAACAAGGCATGCATCAATAAAGTATCATTTCTTGAGGGAGAAAGTTAGTGATGAAGAAGTTAGATTGGAGTATGTATATATAAAGGATCAAATTGCAGATATTTTCATTAAGCCTTTTCCTGTAAATGCATTTGTCTATTTGAGAGACAAGTTATGTGTCTTTGACCCTCCTAATGAGAACTAGATGCATGGAGATGCATCAATCCGGTGGATTTCAGAGTTTTATCTTATCCGGGTTGATGAGTTGGTGATGCTACTAAGCTGGAGTAGTTAGTAAGTGGTTCAGGTGTTCAATTGTGAGTTTATCTTAAGGGGGAGATTGTCCTTCTTAGAGGGAGATATTATTTAGTTTTGGGAGAGAGCATTATTTGCTTGTCTTTGGCATTGCTATCAAAGGGGCAGAGAAGCATGCAAAAAATTGCCTTATCTTTGAAGCTTTGTGTGCATGATCTTAGGGGGAGTCTGTTGGAGATTGCTGGTATAGATTCATTCCTTCGTGCAATTTTTTTTTTTTCACATTCATATATTTCCATCAATGCCAAAGGGGGATATTGTTGGATATTGATTCTGCTAGGATATGTTGTTGTCATTGATGTCAACATATTCCTATGTTTTGGTGTTGTAGAGAATTGATTTGGTTTGGTTTGCTAATGATGATTTTTGGTTTAGTAATGAAGCATCTCTAGTATCTCAACCTCATTATTTATTGATTCTATGATGATATGTGGTGATTTTGTTGAATTATGGATTCCGGTATGGATTTTAGTTTTCAGTGTTCATTATTGTAGTGTTTTGATGATTGATCCTTTGTGCTATGATATGATATGATTTCGGTTGCAGATTTGGGAGAATGTTTTGGATGTTCATTTGTATCTACATTTCATATGGTTCATGGTTTGGCACTCTACAAGTTATCTCTCTAGTCTGAATTGCTGCTCTTAAGTGTTCTTGAGTGTTAGCGTGTTGATCGATGAAGATTTGATTAAGTGGTGTTGGGTGCAACTATTGTGGATGGTTCTAACATGTTTTTTGGTGTTTCCTAATCATGTCCTCTTTGTTTTGGTGGTCTGAATTGATCATTATGCACATTATTGAAGATCTTTTGGGTCTGGGTGATATTCTTCGTGTTATGCAGTATTTTTGGTGGTGTAGCGTGTTGTGGTTGATCTTGGTGAGATGTTTGATGGTGTTGCGTGTTCAAGGATTTGATTTAGGTCCATGCTATGTCGCCTTTGGCATTGTATTGGTTCGATGGTTTGTTTATGTATCATGTGATGTAATATTGTAATTAAGGGTTGAGGGTTTTGTCAACCTTGCAGTCGAGGTTGATGATTTGTATAAATAGGTGTTAGATTCATATAATTCATATATGGTGGTTGTTTCTTCATTATCAGAGAGTGATGTATGCACACAGAAGAGAATTTATCCTTTGATATGGTGTATTGAGTAGAGATTGTTGCAGTGCAAACAAATGTGCTTAACCAGAGCTATCATCAGGCATTAACAAATGTTATCTTTGCAGTTCATGTAATCTAGATTGTAGTCTGAATATTATTGTAAGGTAGTGAACCTTCCCTGAGGTTTGGAGCATTATGGGTCATTACATTTTGAGCAGTGAGCTCTAGAAAGTGTGCTTGAATGCATGTGCATTCCCCATTGTAATATTTACACATGTTACTATAGAGTATTATCTTATTATGGGTAGGTTCCCACCTTGGGTTTTCCCTTAACTGGGTTTTCCACATCAAAAATATTGGTGTCATTTGTGTTGTTTTTATTGTGAACTTATCTTTATTCTTGTTGCAGTTGATCAGATATGAGATTGTGCTTAATTTGTTTAATTTAGTGAAAACTGATTCACCCCCCCTCTAAGTTTTCCTTCATTATTATTGCCATCAATTACGTCTCCAACCAAATTACCATGATAACACAAATAATACTCTGAGGTACTCTTCAAATATGTGAAGACTCTTTTGACTGCATCCCAATGAACTCTACCAGGATTAGACATATATCTAGAAAGAACTCCCACTGCTTGGGCAATGTCTGGTCTAGTATAGAGAATAACTATCAAAATTCCAACTACACTCTGGTAAGGCACTCTTCTCATGTCTTCCATCTTTAATGGAGATGTGGAACAATCTAAAATAGATAATTTCATTCCAATTATGACAGGAACACATAATGGTCTACAATCCTACATGTTGAGCCTCCGTAAAACTAAATTCACATACTTACTCTGGCCTAGCCATAACTTTTTGTTTACTCTGTCTCTTCTAATTTTCATCCCAAGAATGTGTTTTGTTGCACCAAGATCTTTCATTTCAAATTTAGCAGCAAGCCGAGCCTTTAGTTTTGAAATCATACCTTTCCCTTTACAAATGAATAAAATATCATCAACATATAATGAAATGTACATGAAATAATCACCATCAAATTTATAATAAACACAATGATCTGATTTAGAATGTTCAAATCTCAAACTCAACATGTATGTATCAAATTTATGGTACCACATCTTAGGACTTTGTTTGACACCATACAAAGATTTCTTCAATTTATAGACCAAATTACTTTTACCTTTCACCACATAGTGCTATGGCTACGTCATATAAATATCCTCAAAATCACCATGAAGGAAAGCAGTTTTCACATCTATTTGCTCAAACTCTAAATTGTAAGTAGTAGCAATAGTAATCACAAATCTAATGGATGTCATTTTAGCAATAGGATAAAATATCTCACCATAATCAATACCCTCAACCCGAGAGTAGCCTTTTGCAACCAACCTTGCTTTATACTTCTCAATGTTTCCATATGAACCAATCTTTTTCTTGAACACCCATTTGCAACCAACATGCTTCCATCCTTTAGGAAATGGTACAAGATCCTATGTGTCATTATTTTTCAAAGCTGTCATTTCTTCTTCCATAGCAATTTTCCAGGATTCTGCATCATTCATACCTAATGCCTCTTCTATAGATATAAGTTCATCCATATTAGTATTCAAAGAAAAAATATATCTCCAAACGTCAGGTGAATACCTTTTAGGTGGTTGTCTATGTCTTGTAGACCTCCGAACAAGATGAGTTGGAGGTTCTTCCTCCTCTTCTGAAGATTCAAAGCTAGACGAACTCTCCTGAACTTCTTGCCTATCAAGTAGTCTTGATTCAACTCTTTTAGACGTATAAGAGAATTGAATCACATCTTCCTGTTTAATCTATTTTGGCTATAATGTAACAGAAGGAGATTTAATTTCTCAAAAAATAACACTTCTACTATGAATTACCTTTTGTGCTATAGGGTCCCAAAACTTTTATCCTTTCACACCATAATTGTAACTGATGAAGATGCATTTCATAGACTTGTTCTCCAACTTTGTTCGCTTCCATGCAGGTACATGTCAAGTTCCTATCAAAATCTATCTCACATTGGGCGATAGACACAAGGACTCCTAGACCACACATGTTCAAAAGCTCTAAAAGTTCTCTGGTTGACAATAGTTGTCTCCCAAAAGGGGAGTTTCCGTAATGTTTATGCATAATTTCTAACTTTTGGCCCTTTGTCATTGTTGTCAAAGGGGGAGTAGTGTTAGCAGTATTTTATGTTATGTCATTTTATGCAAAACTTTCAAATATTTGATTAGTTGTTACTTTAGTTGTTTTTCCTAAAGAAAGCTTATACTGCATTACCTTTGTGTTGCCATCAATGACAAAGGGGGAGATTGTTGGCCTATTCTCATTGATGTCATTGATGTGATTTGATCTGGCATATATGTTTTGTTCTGGTCTGGCAGTTTGCTTCTATTTACGCTATTTCTTTATTATGCAATGTATGTATATTTACATTATGAAACTTTGAGGTCCGATATCTATCTTAGCGAAAGGTGATTTGGGTTCAGTCCCATATGAATGTGACAAAGGAAAAATCGACAAGACATTTTTGGGTTCAGTCCTATCAGGACATATTGGAGGCATGTTTTACAAATAACTTATGATTAAAGTTGGAAGTTGATATCTTACGAATATATTTGTTTGCTTTTGCGTGTGGATATTTTGGTCTCATGCTTTTTTGGCTGAGCCGACTGATCAGAATATTTGGTGCGGATAGATATAGTCAGTTTTGCATGTTAGATGCATGGTTGTTGAATAGAACTATTTGAGTACATTTTGCATATGTGAAAATTCTATGGATGTGAATGTTGTGTGATATATGTACAGATGAACTAGTTTTTGCACTTCAATGGAACTGTGATTCATGCATATGTCAGATTCAACTCTAGCAGTTCAATTTTGTACTCTATCATCCGGTAGTGAGCCTTTTTGTATCTAGGTAGTGAGCCCTTTGGGAAGTGAGACAAACCCTTGTACTATGTAACCAGTTACATATTGCATTATTCCTAAAAGAACACTCTCTCCATGGTTTTTCCCATATTGGGTTTACCACATACAAATCTGGTGTTATGTGTTTTGTATTAATTTCCTTTACTACATTTAAATTATGTTATGTGATTGGTTAGTTAGAATTTTTAATAAGTTCAAGGGAATACTGATTCACCCCTCCCCTCTCACTATTCCAGATATTCAACATAATTTATTATTGTAAATCTTTACTATCAATCATTAGGTCATAGATCTAATAGTGAATATTTCACGTGCTTTGTTTTCCCTAGAGGGAAACCCTATATTATTATGGCTATTGATTTATGATGTATTCTTAGAGTTCGATAATTGTTGAGTTTCGTCTGGATATATGTTGGTGATACTCTTGTGAGAAGATTTCTTTGCAAGTATATTTTAATCTGTTGTTGATTTCTAAATAATATATTGGGTGACTTTTGGAATGCACAATTTTTCTCCCAAAAGGGTTTTCCCCACGTAAGTCACTATGTTGTGGTATAAACACTATTTATGTTTATATATAGTGTTATTTTTGTAATTGTTGTAAATATCTATAAATTTTTTACATTACCCTCTCAAGATTAGTGTAAGAAGTTGTTCCACTACCATAACTTCCTTACAATGCATTCTCTCTTTTCTTCACTCCAACAACCATAGGTATAACATGTTCTCTATTCTTCTATAACCTCATTATTTACCACCTTAATTCCTTCTAAGAGATATGCTATAGCTACAATATCATTTTCTCTACTAATTGCCACGCCACCTACAATCAAATCAACACAGCTAATATTATGAAATAAATAATATCCATATAACCATTTACTCATCTATAACTTCATCAAGGCACTCCCTTTTATTTTATATTTTGACCAATATCTTCATGTCCTTTAAAGGATAAATCTCTACTACACTCTTAAAAAGTTGTCACCATGTGATGGATATTAAAAAATCTATTTTCTACCTTTTCTCCTTCAATCTTCTCCATGTCAACAAAATCTACATGCAAATAATCTCAAGAATTGGGCATTTAAAAAAAATCATAATATCCTCTTCATTTAGGATATTCTTTTCAACTTCATATACTTCTATATTGAATACAAAGCATTCAAATCCACCATTTTAGATTTCAAGTCTATTGTTTATTTCAAATACCCTTTTATTATGATGGCTTATTCTTTTGGTTTAACAACTTGCACTTCTTGATCGTTTGTTTTTGCCACAATTTTCTCTTCTTTATTATTAGATTTGGAATATTGAATTTCATTTCTTTTCCTTTATCTCTATCCACACCCACAAACAAAATAATGGTAGATAAAGAAATAATTTTGTCACAACTTTTCTCCTCTACTACAACCTTAATCACCAACAAATTGGGTCTCTAATGTATCATTCTTCTTCTTCTTCTTCTTGCTCTTCTTTTAAAAGTATACCCTTTTTTGCTATATCAAAAAAATAGGTCTCCATATCTTTTACCACCATTTATCTATAGTTACGTCATCTTCCTACAAGATGATTTCCTTCTCTCATGTTTTATTTTTTTCAATATTTGTAAATAAATCAATTTTAGATATGATAATATTTTAAAATGATTTATCTTCCTTTTCTCTTTTTCAATGTCATCATATGACATTCTTTGCTATATTAACTACTATCTACAACACCTCCTCTACAATGCACACTCATTCACATACAATATTAAATAATTTTTTTCAACCTTTCAAAATCTCTCTCCATTTGGGTCCTTTATCTTTCTTTATAAAAGGAAGTCTTTTAGCCTTTCCCAAGTCCACTCCAATCCTTTTGCTTGAAGAGTTTTTATCACACACACACATACAAACCATAAAGATAACTACACGATCTTTTCTCATAATAATGATAAGTATTATTCTCTCACATTCAAAACCCATAACTTAATTTTCAATAGCCTATACTTGTTGGCATCGAGGCATAAAAATAAGAGGGAGGGGGGGTGAATCAGTTTTTCTCAAAAACTCTACTTAACTTAAACACAATTTCAGATCTGATAAATAACAGTGAAAACATAAATCAACACCACATCAACAACACACATAACACCAAGTTTTTTGATGTGGAAAACCGAGTTAAAGGAAAAACCATGGTGGGAACCTACCCACAATATGATAATACCATGTTAGAAGTATATGAAATATCATAATGGGGAATGCATATCCATTTAGACACACTTCCTAGAGCTCACTGCTCAAAACACATAACAAGGAGGGCTACAATCCTTAGGAAAACTCATTATCTTACAAAAACACTTAGATTATTCAGAAGATCATGAACTGATAGAATAGCATCTTCTCATGCCTAGTTATAGTTCCGGTTAAGCATACAATCTTATCTGCTTTGCCACACTTCTTCACACTTCTGAAAGATCTAAACATTTGTTCGCACACTTATCCAATCACACACATTCAGATACACTTGTAGATACATATCTCACATGATTATTACATTTATTTATACATATCATCATTCTATATTTTAAGGTCGGCTCAACCCACATCACAAATTATAAGGATATAACCATACACGCTACAATAACATATGCGGACCAAAACAATGTCAGATAAAACATAACATGGACCTAAATGAACATCTCGAACATGAAACACCTCCAAGAATTATGCCTCAAACATCCACAACATGCTACAATCATCATGTCGACCAATAACATGAAGAACACCATCAGATCAAGGAAAATCATCATCAATTCACATAAGGATCAATGCGGACCACCAACAAAGATAGGACATGATCTAGAAACATCCACAAGCATCATGAATTACCACAACAACAACAACAACAACACTTACTAGAATCTTCATCATCATTATACAAAACTTTAGGAACATTAACTGAACTGACTGTCAAACAAAAGATTCACTTGCAGACTCCAAATCATGAACCATCTGAGTTGAGGAAATATATGAACATCCAAACACTCTGCCAAATCCACAAACCAAAATATTTCAATGCAGAGAAAAATATAGAACACTGACCAACACTAAACAACTACAAAATCAACCACAATATCGGATCTCATAACTCGATCAAATCTCCATGCGGACCACTAAAACTTTAGCTGAATCAACTAGAGATACTTTTCTCAAAACCCTTTAATCCACAACAACTCAACTGCAACACACTGGCCAAACCAACTTACTTAATCTGATTGCAACACTGGAACACACAAAGGAATATGTTAACATCAATGACAACACATTATTCTATCAAACTTACCAACAATATCCAACAATACTTGCATTATACCTAACATGACACTGAAAGATGCACATTCAAAAACTAATCTACCAAATTTTCACATAGTGGAGGATATTCCTACAAGTTCGACCCAACATTTTCCTTGATGGAAGTCAAACAAAAAATCCTTACACTTGATAGCCTTTTCTAATATAATTTTATGTTACATAGTGTTGCAAGTTGTGCGTCCTTGGTCTCCTTGTGTTGTGCAATGCAACTCTTGGGTTTGTGGCATGGCTTAACTGCCTCCTATGGATTCTATAAGTCTATGGTTGTATCAGGCATTAATAGGTCAATATTTTGGTGCAACGACAACCACACTTGTAACAAGTGGTATCAGAGCTTGGTCACAGGTTCAAACCCCTCGTTTGTACTGGGGGGATTGTTGCAAGGTGTGCACCATTGGTCTTCTTGTGTTATGTAGCGCAACGCCTGGGTTTGTGACATGGCTTAACCACCTCCTATGGATTCTATAAGTCTAGTGGTTGTATAGAGAATTAATAGGTTTATCTTTTGGTGCAACGTCAACCGCACTTGTAACACATAGCTCTACATAGCCACTACAACAAACCTAGTATCACAATAAAAACCATTTTTTAGTGACACAACCTTGTTCAATGTACTCATCCCTCCTTTTCAAAGTTCAAGAAACAATTACAAACTTATTCATACTTACAAAAAAATCATTAGAGAACACATCTCTATAATCATATATATTTAAAAATCTACTAAAGGGCTAAGCTCTCTATATCTAGACATGCAATGAGAAATTTGTTGATGTGTCTTGAAACAACATTCTCAACATACTTAGTAAGTGCATTATTTGATAACAATTGACATGATACAGATCAAGGGTTTAATGAAATACACCCCAATCTATAATATTAAAGGAAGTATTGTAGGCAAACACTTCGTACACTAAAATTTTAAGCACAATGTTGTAGATTTTTTTTTTTTAATAGTTATAGATTAAAAAAGGCATAAACATAAAAATAAATAATATAACATAACATGTGTATACAAGGGGATAAATCCAATGCATTATTTTGTAGATACCACTATAATTAATAATTTGAAAATTTAAATAGAAACTAATGTAAAACAAGAGATTCCTATTCCAAACTCCTACAAAACTCCAGATAAAGCTAAACAAAATAGTACAAACAAGACAATAACATAAGAAACAAAAGTTTAGAAGTTACCAATGACTCCATTAATGAATAAATTTCTCCAAGTGACTATTGATATTGTTGGAATCCAATAACACTGAGGGGGGGGGGGTGAGTCAGTGTTATACCAGAATGATCAATTTTAGCCTTATTAAAACATGCATACATCAACCGGTATATCGGTACATACAAAATTGAAAGAAGTAAAGAAACTAATAAGCCAATCACATAAATGAATACCATAACACACAAAATTATTTGTGGAAAACCTCAAAGAGGAAAAACCACGGTGGGATTTGTGACCCACAATATCAATTCACTGGCCATATGAAGAGATAGTACAAAATATAGGAGCCTACACTTGCAGGAAGGCTTACAACCTAGAGCACACTGCTCAATCACAAAAGGAGCCTCACTGACTACATATAAATCTAGACTTCAATCCGGAGAAATGAGTGAACTGCTAAAATAGCATCTTCTATGCTATAATACAGTTCTGGTTAAGCTCTGTTTGTTCCGGTCTGAAACCCTAAACCCTTTACCAGAATAACTATTACATAAATATCCTCACATACATGATCTCTCAGATATATTTCGCATCTCTTTCCTAATACATATTCACATGATATCGCATTCACATATCTATCGCCACATCCACTTACAAAATGATCTAATCCAACAGACCTATATACCATATACAATTTATCATGCCTTAAGTCGGCTTACAAAGATATTTACAATATCAAATTACATGTCAGCTAGATAACATAAATACACGAATACCAAAGTCAATTGCCGATGCCGGATCCAAGAGATGTCGGCCTCCAATATCGATAACCTTATTCTAAACCATGTTGGCATGCATTGTCGATAACCAAATAAATCCTTCCATCCTATCGGTGTAGGTGCCGGTGTCGGTGAAGTGTCTGTCGGTACACAACTGAACCAAACTACCATGTTGCCATCAATGACAACATAGTGAAACCAACTAATTGAGTGTTAATTGCCAACAATCTCCCTCTTTGGCATTGATGGCAACACTCATGTGAAAAATGGTCAAGGTTTCATATGCCGATTTCATCATGCCTGCTCTGCCTGAGTTGAATATTCATCTATGATTATACTCCATATTTCTATGTCTCCATATCTCCCCCTAATGTATACAACTCCCTCTTTTTCTTTTTCACATCTATATCACTCTTCCTTTGACATCAATGCCATCAAAATTTCTAAAATGAATGCCAAAGATCCAAAACCGGAACAAGGAATGAAAGATACTGTAGAATGAATATCCCAAAAATATCTTACCGGAGCTTAACAAATTTGAAAATTTCTGGATATGCCTTCTCTAATAGCTCAAGATAAGCATCCCAACTGGATTAGTGCCAAAAATAGATACAAGTCCATTTAGTATATGAGCAAATGATTCTTTCTCACTTAACTCTGCCGGTGTGGGCTTTCCAACCATATCTTATGTACATTGAGTGAATCCAACCGGGGACTCACCAAGCCTCTAAGACTTCTGGCTCTTCTTATGATTTTGTCTTTTTTCTTCTCAAGAACAGAAATTTGGGCTTCCAAAACCAAAATTTGACCATCAATGGATGTAGTCAATGAAGTTAATCCATCAAAATAATTAGCTATACTTGCAATTTTCTCTTGAAGTTCCTTTATCTTCTTATCCACATTAACTGTAAGAACATCCATATTACAACATACCCTGTAAATATTTGTATACTGCTTCAAATAATTATCTATTAGTTTCAACTTTTCATCAATCTTCTTTTTCTCAAACTCAATTACTTGATCAAATGTAGCTCTTTTTGCTTGTGTGAACCTCTCCAGTGCTTTCCGGTTTGAAATCTGTTGCAAAGATTGAATTTTTTTTGAAATATGCTCTGTAATTGTCTTAAGATTTCCAGATGGGCTCGCTTCTCTATCAATCTTACACTCCAAGACTAGTCTATGCAAGACAGTGATAGACTGATCAATAATCCCTTATCCGTAGATCCCTCCTTCATTAATTTCTGTGCAGCCATCATCATGAGTTCAGCAGGACTCACCTCGGTTATGTTTTTCTTTACAACTTGCAAGGTGTCAATTGACAATAATGATGGACCTACTACCGGTTCCCTGCTAGATTCCCCTTTCTTCTCCTCTGATGATTTATCCTTAATAGCTTCCTCACTTGTACTGGTGGCTTCGCCACTTGGTACAATCTCTATAACTATTAGTTCCGCTGTAGGAACTGTAACCTCAACCTATACATTTGTATCCCGAGGACTGTTATCCTCAAAATTAGTATCCTGTATAATATCAACCTTTTCATTCTTTGTTTTTGCCAGTATCTCAACATTTTCTTGTACATTTTTATCTATCCGGGGCTTGATTTCCACTATCTTAATGTTTTTCAAAATTGAGGGTGAAGTACCCAAGATACTGAGAGGGGGGGGGGGGGGGTGAATCAATATCTTGCTGATTAATGGATTTTCTTAACTTATTAAATGAAAAGCATTCCAAAACTGTGTACCGGTAAACAAGAATTAATGCAGTAAATAAGAACAATAAACATAACATAAAAGGCACACCATAACACAATATTTTTAATGAGGAAAACTGGTGTGGGAAAAACCTCGGTGGGATTTGTGACCCACAATATTCGCTTACTAGCCAATAAGTGAATATTACTATTACAATAGGGGCCTACACATGCAGGAAGGCCAACTGCCTAAAGCTCACTACTTAAATACAAAAGAGAAGTCTCACTGACTTACAAAAGTGGATTATGCAAATCCAAGATGATGTACTGCTACAAAAGGGCATCTGCTATGCTAGATCCAGTACCAGTTTAAGCTCTGCAATAATCATAAACCTTACTTTACAATCTGGCTGAATATTCGCAAATAATATCCATCATATATCCTTTCTACAAATGTTCTCTGAGATCTCATACTTATATATGAGCCTTATTACAATATGCCTTGTTTGATTTCAAAAATATATTACAATTAATTACATTTTGCAATAAATAAAATCCTGTCGGCCAAGTTGCTGGTAATCAATCTTTTCGGTGCCGATGAATGTATGCTGGTGTAGAGTCTGTCGGTGCTGGTGCCTACCGGTATCATATGATTGTAGGGTTTCCATCAATGATAATACCTTCAATCACTTACAATTTCTCATTGGAGTGTGCATTTGCCAATAATCTCCGCCTTTGGCATTGATGGCAACACTCATGAGAAAAATCCAAAAAGTGTTGTCCAAAAATAAAATGTCTTACCAAAACTGTCAAAACTGTGTGCTCTGCGTGCTCCCCTTGAGCAGATGATCTCTTATGTTATCCTTTTTCTCATCCTCAACTACTCCCCCTTTGGCGTCAATGACAAAGGCTATCATTCAATGTCAATTGAGTGTAGTTCCTATCTAGTTCCTTGTAACCGGTTGATTACAATCTGATAAATTTTTTGCTAAGGCAACATTCAGACTATTGCTGAACCTCTCACTGTCCTTTATTGTTGCTTCTGTTCTCTGAATTGTACCGGTGAGAAAGTGCATTTTCTCTTCCAGTGTCTTAAGTCCTAGAACAAGAGCCTCAGAAATCTCTTTTCTCAAAGAGATGAGGATATCTAGTTTAGGAATTAGTCTGTACTTAAGTTCTTTTGCCTTAAACTTCATCCTTTCCTTGTCTTTCTCAAGTTTTTCTATTTTTCTTTCAAATCCTGCAATTTCCTGTTCAATTACTGATATTGAATTTGATGAACCTATCATGTTGTCAACAATATCATTAATTTCCTTTTGGGCTATGCCAATCTCTTTATCTATGTCTTTTGTCAAAATGTCTGTTTTGCATGTGTCTCTATACAATTTCTTTAAGTCCAAAATTGTTTTTCCTAATACCGGTAATAGGGTTTCCATATGTTCCTTATTCTTCTTTACTATCTCCTCAAAGAATTTTTCCTTTTCCTTATTCATTTTCTCTCTAAAGGTGTCTTCATTTATTCCGATCCAGTGTTATTAGGTTGCCAGTTATATACTTACAGAATGTGTCTAATTGGCTCAAAGAATCTTTATTTTCTATGTTATACTTTGGAGCTATCATCTTCAAAATTGGTAAAGTGTCATCTATAGCCTTATAAGCTTGTGCATTGCACTCTGTTATTTTCTTTATTGAATCTAATAGTACCTCTATTACATTTGTTGGCCTAAATTTAGTCATGGATGTTTCAGATGATTGTCCAACTATTTTTACAATATGTAATCCACCGGTGGTAGTGATAGCTTTGCTTTCCTCTTTCTCTGGAGGATCAGTTTGAGTTTGCATTTCTACTACCAAAGGCTTGGGCTTGTTAGATGTGGCCGGTGGCACTGTCTGTGAAGGAGCCTGTTGCTCTACCGGTTTCTCAGTGTCCTCTCCTAATGGTGTCTCTGTTTGTGCCTCTGAATATTTTACTATGGTGTCCATTGTTGGTTTTTCTTTGTTTACCTCTGTATTGTCTACTGTCGGTGACTCAGTAGGTTTTCCAGTTTCAGTAGTTGTCGGTGGCTTAGTAGATGCATCAGTATGCACACCTGTGGTCTCTGCCTTTCTTGTGTCCAGGGGTTCATTTGATTTTTCAGTTTGTTGTTCTGCCCCAATTCCAATGTTTTCAACTGCAATATTTCCTGCTAGTGGCTCAGTTTCCACATCTCTTTTGTTAGTTGTGTCCTTATCCACCACAATATTGACTTCCTATGTGTCAATGCTCATTGTGTATAGTACCTCAGAATCAGGATTTGTATCCTCATGTGGTGTTTCCATACTCTCCGTTACTAGTTGTGTGTCAATAGTTTGTACCGGTGGAGTATCAGAAGGAGGTGGGGGTAAGTTATCTGTCACCTTTATGCTTGGAGGTCCACCTACCTTACCTTTCCCCTTATCCTTGTCTTGTTCTTTTTGATAGATTTTAAAAGTCTTTGGTCTCTTAAGCTCTTCTTTTTTCTCCTTTTCAACAAATAATATATCCCTCTTGTCTGTAGTTTCTTCTGATATTTCATTTACTCTGCCTGCCATCAGTGCTATATGCCGGTGATCGGTTGAGAATACTGTCCGGTTAGCCTCATTGATTAATTCATCTATCTCTTCTGTGGAGTTCATTGGGTGAACTGCAAGTAGTTTCTCTATTTTTATCTTTTTATCTAATTCCACAATAGCTACCCTTCTAGATTCTAATCTTCTGTACAAGTCATTTGGTATATCATCAACAACTTCCATAAAAAATTTCTTATAAATATCAAGATGTAAAATGACACTATTTTCTATACTTTCTTTTTCATCATTTGATAGTGTGTTATACAACTTGCTGATGTTAGCCAATTTCCCATCTTCAGTTATTTCACTCAGAAGTTTGTCAAATGGAGGAACAACTTGTTTTTGTTTCTTCTTCTTTGGTGTCAACTTCCTTGCTGGAGCCCTAACTTCCTGTTGTTTTTGTCTTGTTCTTTTTGGTGTAGGAGCAGGTGTCGGTGAAGGTTTTCTTTTCCTGACTACCCTTTTAAACTCTGTTGGTATTTCATTGTCAGAGGAAGTAGCAATTGGTGAAAGATGTGCTTTTGGTTGTAGTCCTTCCAATTCACTCTCCTTAATGCCAGTTTTGTTTAATACATCTTCTTTTATTGCTTTTGCTTGTCTTGTTCCCTTCCTCACTATCTGTTTAGTTTTCTTGATTCTTTTCTTAGATTGGATTTTGCTTCCTATGGTCTCTGCATTGCCAAAACCTTTCTCAGTTGGTTCCTTAGGTGCTTCTAAGAGGGCTTTTGCATAGGTTTCAACTATGTTGTCATCTGCCTCATATCCCATCTTTATGACCCAAACAGTCCTAGGGATAATTGCCTCCATCCAAATTTCATCTTTCTTGATCACAAAACATCTCTTTTTGATACTTATCAACAATTGCTTGAGATAGTCTTATTCTTGTCTTCATCTTTGCTTTCAAAGTTTGAAAATATTCATTTATGTTTTTCTCCCTATCATCTCCCATGTTGTTTAGTATGTCTAGAAGTTGTTTTCCTACCGGTATATCAAAACCAAAGTCTTTCCTACCAATACCGGGTACTTCCTTGGTAATGTACAACATTAAACACACAAGAAGGTTGCCAAATCTAAAAGTTCCTTTCTTATCACCTTTGATTTTCTTCAAATTGTCTATTAGTTCATCTTTTAGCCACTCACATACATCAATCATAGCATTGTTATTCACCATGTCATATGCACTTTTGATACATAAGCTGGAAATAGAGTTTAGTTTGTTTGTGTGTGTAGCCTTATAACCAAGAATCATGCTGACAAATCAAACATTGATGTCCTTCACATCATTGACTCTTAGGGATCTTTTATCAAATGTTGCACCGGTTAGGGTTATCACAGTGTCATTTGGAACCTTTTTAGTTTTATCAAGCCTACTACCGGTGGAAGGTAATCCTGTCACTGCCCTAACTGCCTCTTTGGTAATCTTATGGATGGAATCCAACCAAAAGAACTCTCCATGAACTCTTCTCAAGACGATCCTTATCACATCCTTAGGAAAATCAGGGATACTAAGAATGTCCACAAAGCCTAGGGTTTCCACTATCTTGTGTCCCAGTTTAACATTTCCATGTTCATCATAAATTATAGTTCTATACGTGTTCATTATTTCTTCAGCTCCTAGTTCCTCAATATGACAATGTATATAGATTCGAGGATTCTCAGCATAAACTACTCCCTTAGGCATTTTTGAAAATGCTCCTAGGGTATCATCTTTCTTCGCAATTTTGGGAATAAGTTTGAACACGGGTCTAGGGAACTTAATAACTTCAATCATAGTAGGGTTTGCAATGAATTCAGGTGTAGAGGAAGAAGCCATAGTTATAAATACCTTAATCTGCCTTTAGGATGATTTTCTTGGATGATTTGCTTCACTTTTTGTTGTGGATGCCTTCGCTTAGGATTTTTGCTCTCTCTGGAGATTTGAATGCTCGGTGAATGAAAAAGGGCCAAAACACTTGCTTTATAGTGTTATTTCCTTCAACTACCACATTTAATGTCTGTTGGTTAAGTCAACACTTAACTCATCTGCTGGTAAAGAAGTAATCCAACTTCTCACCGTCAACTGAGGGTAAATTAGCATGTTTTATAGTTTATTGCCATACCCCCAAAAGATTTTTCTAGATGAAGAATCTCCTACTGGTGGAGTGATACTCTATTCTACTGGTGAAGGAATAGCTCCACTAACATTCATGTTAGATTTTCTAATCCATTGTTTTGAAAATTCTTGCTTTACTTCTTCAACCTTTTCTTTACCTTTCAAACTGGGTCCTTTGTTATTTGCTGATGATGTCTTACTTCTACAAAATTTTGCAATATGTCCAATCTTGTTACAAGCATAACAAGTCACAATGTTTTTTTGCTGGTATGTGTTCTGCATTAATTAGATAAGTGTCCAAAAATTCTAGAAATATAACATCTTACATTCATTCTATAGTTTTCTGAGTTATGACCAATTTTGTTACATTTAGAACATTGACTGGTGGGTGTATTGGTGTTCTGATAGTTTCTAGATCTACATTGATTTTCTCTATGACCATACTTGTTACAGTTAAAGCATTTTCCATTGAATTTGTAAGCATTAGGTTGTCTTACTGGTTTACTATGATCATGGGTGTTTGCAGTACCGAAGCTCTCACCAACTTCACAACCAAGGCCATTAGTGTCACCATTAGGTTTCTAATTTTTTAGCATGTCATCAAGTTCTTCTGAACTTTTCTTGAACTTCTCCTTGTGTTGATTTGGAGTAGCCAACTCATTTTCCAAGAAGTATTTCTGTCTCATGAGTTCAGTTTTATCATGTTCTAAGTGTATCATATCTGTTTTTAACATATCATTCTCATGACTGAGTCTTATATTTTCATTTGCAGCATCATTGATTATTCTAGCCAGATCATCTTCATTCTTCTTTCTATCGTCAACATCCTTACAAAATCTCATGGTCATATCTTGCATCTCATTCTTCATTGTACTATTTTCTTGTCTCACTTTGTTCACAAGGTCATTAAAAGTTTCTTTCTCATCATCATCACTGCATCTTCTCAGAAAGTTATCTTCTTTTGTTCCTAGCAATAGTGAGATTTTTATGAAGTCCTTGAATGATTTCCTGTGCAGCCTTCAGATCATCTTCAAGTTTTATACTCTTCAACTTTTCTGCATCATAGTCTGCAAGAGATGTTCCAAGTTGCTTCCTCAAGTTTTCCATCTCTACTGGTGTCAGAATATTCCTCAAGCTATTAGGCTTTTGAAAATAGAGGACCATGCTCTGATACTGAGAGGGGGGGGGGCGAATCAGTATCTTGTCGGTTAATGAATTTTCTTAACTTATTAAATGAAAAGCATTCCAAAACTGCGTACTAGTAAACAAGAATTAATGCAGTAAATAAGAACAATAAACACAACTTAAAAGGCACACCATAACACAATATTTTTAATGAGGAAACCTGATGTGGGAAAAACCTCAATGGGATTTGTGACCCACAATATTCGTTTACTAGCCAATAAGTGAATATTAATGTTACAATAGGGGCCTGCACATGCAGGAAGGCCAACTACCTAAAGCTCACTGCTTAAGTACATAAGAGAAGTCTCACTGACTTACAAAAGTGGATTATGCAAATCCAAGATGATGTACTACTACAAAAGGGCATCTGCTATGCCAGATCCAATATCGGTTTAAGCTCTGCAATAATCATAAACATTAGTTTACAATCTGCCTTAATATTCACACATAATATCCATCATATATCCTTTCTACAAATGTTCTCTAAGATCTCATACTTATATATGAGCTTTATTACAATATGCCTTGTCGACTTTCAAAAAGATATTACAACTAATTACATTTTTCAATAAATAAAATCCTGTCGGCCAGGGTGCCGGTGAACGTATGCCGGTGTAGAGTCTGCCGGTGCCGGTGCCTATTGGTATCATATGATTGTAGGGTTTCCATCAATGACAATACCTTCAATCACTTACAATTTCTCATTGGAGTGTGCATTTGCCAACAAATACCCTTTCCTTTCCCTTCAACCAGGGTCTCTGTAGTGTCTATTTTTGATTCCGGTGAAGTAAAGAAACCTCAGTTCTCTTCAAAGAACTTAACCCATGCCTTTTGGGTTTCCTTTATTATCTCATTTACCCTTCCTAGTATAAGACTGGTTATTCTATGTTTGTTGTTAAAGATTTTTCTATTTGCAACCTCAAGTGTCTTATCCATTTCCTCTGGAGTAATAGAAACACAAATAGATAACAACTCTTGAATTTAATTATGCTTGTCTTCTTGTATTGCTGATAGCCTCCTAACATCTAACATATCATACAATTCTGCCGGTATTTGGTTTTCAATTTCTATCAAGGCTTTCTTATAAATATCCAAATATAATAAAACTGGTTCCTCTACCTCTCTTTGTTCAATATTATCTAAACGACCATAGTAAAAATGTACATTCTTTAACATTCCATCATTAGATATTTCATCTACTAACTTTGCATAATTTTTTGGTGGAACGATAGTTACATTACTAGATTGAATTGCCATATCAATGTCATTCTTCTTCTTCCTTTTTGCAGTACCAGATGGAGCTGAAGTTGTTACTTTTGGTGCTTGCTTTTGTGCCGATAACTTGAATGTAACTCTCCTAACTAGTCTCTTTTTAGACTCTACCTTGGTTTCCTCTGTTTTCTTCCTTATAACCCTCTTGAAAGCCAGGGGTGTGTCATCCTCACATTCAAACTTTGCTATAACAGGCTCAATGTGTACTTCTGGATCCTTCCTCTTCCTACCTTTCTCCAGGACAACATCAATCAATGCTTTAATGTCCTATGAGACCTTCTCTACAAAATTGCTTGCCTTTCCTTCCTGCTTCTCTCTCTTCTTTTGGCTGAACTTTGTTCCAACCTCTTGTGTCTTTTGTTTAGCAGTACCACAGGGCTTCTCAACTTCATTAACTAGTGTATCAATCAACATCTTTGCATAAGCATCAAGGATCTTTCAGGGCTTAACCGCTTCCATAAGTGTTTCATCTTTCTTCACCATGAAGCATATGTCAGTTGAGTATTTTTCAACAATATGCTTAGGAACCCTTTCCCTAGATTTCATAGACTTCTACAATGCTTTGAAATATCCCCATACCTTGTCATCTCTTTGACTACCCAATTTAGCAATTGACTATTTCAATTGTCTCCCTATTGGGATATCAAATGCCCATTGTCTCTTCCCAAAACTGGGAGTGTCATTCATGAAAAATAACATTAAGCAGACAATTAAGTTGCCATACTAGAAAGTCCCTTTCTTTTCTCCTTCAATATTTTCTAGGTTTATTAACAGTTCATCCAACATCCAACCACGTAGATCTAATTTCTCATTTTCTCTCATCATCTAATAAGCTGTGAAAATGCAGGAACTGGAAACAAAATTCAGTCAGTTTGACTGAGTTACCTTGTAACTGATGATCATGCTACCAAATTTGATGTCTGTGTCGGTAATAACGCTGATTCTCATAGATCTCCTATTTGATGTTGTGCCATGATTTTATTGACATAATCATTAGAAACCTTCTTATCTGGATGTTGCCCAACCTGTGGCAAATCGACGAGTGCCTTGATGTCTTCCTTGGTGATCTTGTAAGGTCTATCTATCCAGATAAAGTCCCCATGTACTCTGCTTAAAATATACCTAATGATTTCATCTTTGAATTCTGGAATGTCAAGAATTCTCCTGGTAAACCCTAAGTCTTCAATGTGCTTTTATGCAGGTTTGATCTTTCCAGAATCTCTGATAAGCTCACTCATGTACATGCTCTTTATGTAAGATGTTCCCAAATCCTTAATGTGAAAATGTATGTATGTCCTAACATCTTCGACATAAACCACACCTTCTAAAACATGGGAAAATGCTCCAACCGAGTCATCCAGGGTAGTCACATGCAGATATCACTTGAAAGTTGGCCTGGGACGGTCCTTGACCTCTACAATAGTCGAATTTGCAACAAAGATAGGAATAGATGACGATCCTGCTTCCATGATTAAAGATAAGTACCTGATAATCACTGCCGGTGAAAACCTAACAAACTCTTTCAGTCGTCGATGGAATTGCTCAAGAATATATCTAATCGCACTGAATAGTCTTTGATTGATCTGAGTCACTCTTAATCACACTGAATCACTCTGAATGCAAGGTGATAAAAAATGAAGTGAATTCGACCTTTTATCCTCCAAGAAAAACCTAATATTTCATTGACATCAATGACTTCCGGTGAAAGATACCAGATCTCGAACAAAACATATCCATGCCAGATAAGCATCTCCAATGTCTGGAACATCTTCCAGAGCCTATTCCCAGGGCATATGCAACATCTTCATGAATTTTTCCTGCCCCTAAGGCATCTGCCTCAGTTACCAGATGAGCTACCTGTAGGTGTAGGAGCAACCTCCTTTGCTGGATAAGTAACCAGTGCATTCTCCTCTACTGATTGTTCTTTAGTCTTCCTGACCCATCTCTGGGTATGATCTTGCTAGATTTCACTAACCTTTTCTTTCCCTTTCTCATTTGATCCTCCATTACCAATCGGTGGATTTATGCTTCTACAAAATTTAGCAATATGTCCAACCTCATTACATGCATAACATGTAACATTGTTCCTTTGAATTGCTTTGCTAAAACCGATATAATTGCTTGACCTGCACTGATTAGCCATATATCCAAATTTTCCACATGCATAACATTTAACATTCATTCCGCAATAATCTTTCTTATGACCATACTTATTACATTTAGAACATTGATCGAGGGTAGAGTGAGGGTTTTGATTTGGTCCATTTCTACATTGCCTAGCCATGTGACCAAATTTATTGCAAACAAAACATCTACCATTAAATTTATAAGCATTAAACTTCCTTACTAGTGCCTTATGGTTTTGATATTCATTAGCAGTATTGGAACTATGTCCTTGCTCAAATCCAAGTCCACTGGAATCTCCAATCTTCCTTTGTCTTTTTAATAACTCATCTAGCTATGCTGAACTAATTTTGAATTTTTCTTTATACTCACTTGGAGTAATAAAATCATCTCTTAGAATTATCATTTGTCTCTCAAGGTCTTGTTCATTATTCTGGGATTGTACTAAATCAGTTCTCAACATATCATTCTCATGAACCAACCTACCATATTCTTGAAATTTGTTCTTCAAAGATACAACAAGATTTTCTTCCTTTTTCTTCTGATCTTCAATTTCTTTAGACATTCTCATAGTTATATCTTGCATTTCATTTCTCATAACCATGTTCTCCTGACTCAATTTTTGACACTTCTCCTTAAGTGCATCTTTCTCTTCATCATCTTGATTTTGGAAAAGTTCCTTCCTCCTAGCTTGAACAGACAGAAGCCTCTCCTATAGGACAAGAATGAATTCCTTAGTAGAATTCAATTTATCTTGTAGATTTAAGTTTTTCAACCTTTCAGCATCATAAACTTCAAGTACCATCTCAAGTTGCTTTTCCAAACCCATATCCATGGATTCCAAATTCAGGATCCTCCTCAAGCTGTTAAGCTTCCTCCAAGGCACAAGGCTCTGATACCAGTTGTTGGAATCCAATAACACTAAGAGGGGGGCGAGTGAATCAATTTTATACTAGAATGATCAATTTTAGCCTTATTAAAACATGCATACATCAACTGGTATACCGATACATACAAAATTGAAAGAAGTAAAGCAACCAATAATCCAATCGCATAAATGAATACCATAACACATAATCATAGGTGGAAAACCTCAAAGAGGAAAAACCACAGTGGGATTTGTGACCCACAATATCAATTCACTAGCCATATGAAGAGATATTACAAAATATTGGGGCTTGCACTTGCAGGAAGGCTTACATCCTATAGCATATTGCTCAATCACAAAAGGAGCCTCACTGACTACATATAAATCCAGACTTCAATCCGGAGAAATGAGTGAACTGCTAAGATAGCATCTTCTATGCCAGAATATAGTTCCGGTTAATCTTTGTCTGTTCCGGTCTGAAACTCTAAACCCTTTACCAGAATAACTCTTACATAAATATGCTCACATACATGATCTCTTAGATATATTTCACATCTCCTTCCTAATACATATTCACATGATATCGCATTCACATATCCATTGCCATATTCACTTACAAAATGATATAATCCAACATACCTATATACCCCATACAATTTATCATGCCTTAAGTCGGCTTACAAAGATATTTACAATATCAAATTACATGTCGGCTAGATAACATAAATACATGAATATCAAAATCAATTGTCGATGCTGAATCCAAGAGATGTCGGCCTCCAATACTGATAACCTTATTCTAAACCATGTCGGCCTGCATTACCGGTAACCAAAGAAATCCTTCCATCCTGCTGGTGCCGGTGTCGGTGAAGTATTTTCCGGTACACAATTGAACCAAAATACCATGTATCCATCAATGACAACATAGTGAAACCAACCAATTGAGTGTCAATTGCCAAAAGATATGTGGATTCTCCTTTTCTTGAAGATTACCAATTTTTACAACTTATACTTAATGTTGGTATTTTGGTATGGTTTTGTCATTAATGTCAACACCTACTAAACACTTATCAACTCTGGCACTTTGGAGTATTAGCAACATTCACTGGCAAGTAAGTTACTTATGCACAGTCACCGGTATCTGGTACATCGACAGGATATAATGATCACCGACACTTGGAAGGGCATGGAAAACACTTGGTTATGTCAAAGACATCATGTGGACACCTTATCTTGGAGTTTTGTTTATTGGTATATTTGTATTTGCATATTTGTTGTTACCAGCAAATAGTCCAGGTTACACCGGCAGGTTTACCTTTTCCAGATTAGCATGGCACGCTATGAAGATGACTTATTATTGTTGTAAATGCATTAAGATGACATGGTGAATAGCTTATTGCATCGAGTATTAATTGATTTGTAAATTAATTTTATTGTAATATCCTTTAGAGCCGACCTACTAAAATTGGTCTTAGGGTATGGTATAAATGTAAGATCTTATTTGTAAGATCAAATGTGGAATGCAAAAAAGGATTGTGTGAAGGTATATGCGAGAATAAGAAGAGCTATACACACAGACATCATTTGAAGGTTGAAGGAGGGTTTTTGTGAAGACAATCAAAACTACACCGGTACTGAATCTAGCATATGAAGATGCTATTTTGAGCAGTACATTCTTATTGGATTTAACCATCCAATTGTAGTCAGTGTGACCCATTTTGTGATTGAGCAGTGAGCTCTAGGTGCTTGGCCTTTCTGCATGTGCAGACCCCATTTGTATACACTTACTATCTGCAGTAGTATCATCTGATTGTGGGTAAGGTTTCCCACCATGGTTTTTCCCCTTACAGGGTTTCCACGTACAAATATTGGTGTTATGTGTTGTGGATGACTTTGTCTTTTTGTTTCATGCATTAATCCTTACCGGTATTGCAATTAACTGTTAAAACTGTCTACTAACATATTAGACTGGTTTACCGATATTAAGCATTAAGTTGGTTAAGTTGTTTTTGGTTTGAATTTATTTGACAACTGATTCACCCCCCCCTCTTAGTTGTCTCTGAGACCTAACAATTGGTATCAGAGCCTAGTCCTCTTTTGCATAAGTTTAATAGCTTGAGGAGATCCAATGTCTACTAACTATTTCAGGAAGGACAATCCTAAACTTGATGGAACCAATTATGGTATATGGAAGATCAGAATTGAGACACATCTAAATTGCATTGGAAAGGACATATGGGATGTTACAAAGAATGGTTATACTGCTCCTACTGAGAGTCAGCCCAATCCACCTAACTTGACTAAAGATGAAGAAAATGATTGCAAAGCAAGAGAAGCACTTTTGAGCGCATTATCTGATCAACAAATCATGGGACTATTAGATAGGTCTACTGCTAAAGCTATTTGGGGTCATTTGGAAACATTGAATGAAGGAGATTCCATAGTCAAAATTGAAAAACTTGAAAGCTTCCGGGTCAGGTATGAACATCTGAAAATGGAAGAAGATGAAAGGATTTCTGCTTTTATGGAAAGAGTAAATGAGATTATTTTGGGTATTAAATGTTGTGGAGGAACCTTAAGTGAGGATGAAATTGTTTCAAATTTTTTAAGAGGATTGCCACCAGCATATAAAATGAAAGTCACTACTATAAATGAGTTAAGAACAATGCCTAATACATCAGTAACTAGGGATACATTGATTGGAAAACTTTCAGCTTTTGAAATTGAAGAATTTGATTCTGTTGCTACTATAAAGACAAATTTATCCTTTAAAGCATCTACATCATCTGCACCATCATTTGACAAATCAAATTGGAAAGCCTTTTATGCAAGAGAACTTGAAGAAAGCAGGAAAGAAAATGAAGAACTTGAAGAACATGAAGCACTATTTGCAAGGAAAATGCCTAAAGGTCCAGTTGGAAGTAAGTATGAAGGTAAAGAACCCTTTAAATGTTTTAACTATAATAAGATTGGTCATATGGCTTCAAGATGCCTTGATAGACATGCTAGACTAAGAGAAGAAGCTAGAAGAACATAAAAGCCTAACCTTGAATATCAAAGATACAGATTTAAGAAGAATAAAGACAAATCTTGTTACATTGGTGATGAAGGAGTGAATGATGATTCTGACGAGGATCCGATAGATAATGGAAGGGTTTTTGTTGCTATAATAGAAGATCAACCGACACCTACTACTCAATCGGTAGAGCAGGCCTTGGCAGCTAAAGTTGAAGTAAAGGATGAGTGGATCATTGATTTAGGATGCTCACATCATATGATAGGAGATAAAGGTAAATACTTGAACTTTCAAGAATACAATGGAGGCTTAGTGAGATTTGGAGATGATAAAGCTTGTTTGATCAAAGGTAAGGGTACAATATCTCTTGATGGTAAGCATAACACTAACAATGTTAACTATGTTGAAGGTTTAAAGCATAATCTTTTGAGTGTTGGTCAATTAGTTGAGAAAGGATTTCAGTTACAATTCAAAAATGGAAAATGCAAAATCATGAATAGAACTAGTTTGGAAATTGCAATCGGTAATCAAACTAGAGGTAATATCTTTCATTTGAATAACAGTGAAAAGACATGCTTGGTTGCACATATTGATGAAATTTGGCTATGGCATAAGAGACTCTGTCATGTAAACTTTGATTGCATGGTGAAAATAAGTACTACTAAGGCAGTTAGAGATTTACCTAAAATTGTCAAACCTCACAATACAGTATGTAAGGAATGTCAATTTGGAAAACAAGTTAGAGCTAGTTTCAAAAGTATTCTAGAAAAATTCAATAATGCTCTTGATTTAATTCATATTGATTTATGTGGTCTAGCTAGAACTAAAAGCTTACAAGGTGATAGATATTTCATGCTAATCATTGATGACTATTCTAAAATGTGTTGGCTTACTTTTCTCAGAGAAAAATCAGAAGCACTTGGAAAGTTCAAACTGTTCAAAGCAATGGTAGAAAATGAAACCGGCAAGAAAATCAAATGTCTAAGATCAGATCAAGGATGAGAATTTACATCTAAGGAATTTAATACATTCTGTGAAGTAAATGGAATCAGAAGACAACTATCAACACCTTAGACACCACAGCAGAATGGAGTTGTTGAAAGGAAAAACCGAACTATCTTGGATGCAGCAAGAAGTATGTTATCAGAAGCAAACCTACCACATGTATATTGGAGAGACGTAGTAAGTACAATAGTCTACACATTCAACAAAGTTCACATCAAAGGTGAAACCGGTAAGACCCCTCATGAACTATGGTTTGGTATTACTCCTACTCTTGAATATTTCAGAATTTTTAGAAGTAAATGCTATATTAGAAGAGATGAGTATATTGGCAAATTTGATCCTAGAAGTGATGAAGGAATATTTCTTGGTTATTCATCTAAGAGCAAGGCATATAGATGTTTTAACAAAAGATTGCAGAAAATTGTTGAGAGTACAAATGTAAAGATTGATGATCAATTCAGAGGAACTTCAAGGTATATAGACTCTAAACTGGCAACAAATTTTTTTGACAAATGAACCTACAGTGAATCCACTGGTACAGAATGAAGATCCAGTTACACCTGTATCATCTGAAAATTCCATAGTAACTGAGGAACAACAGCAAACAAAGACACCCTGGTATGTAAGACTGAATCATTTTGAAGATCAGATAATTGGAAACAAGTATAAAGGAGTTATGATAAGAGGAAGATTGGCAAATGAAGAGGTATGTCTTATTTCTCAAATTGAACCATCATCTGTTAATTAGGCATGTGAAGATAAATATTGGATTAAAGCTATGGAAGAAGAATTAGAACAAATTGAGAAGAATAACACTTGGATATTAGTTCCCCGACCTAAAGATAAAAATGTAATTGGAACCAAATGGGTATTCAGAAACAAACTTAATGAAGATGGTAAGGTTATCAGAAATAAAGAAAGACTAGTGTGTAAGGGATATTCTCAGAAAGAAGGAATTGATTACAATGAAACCTTTGCACCGGTAGCTAGAATTGAGGTAGTTAGATTGTTTTTGGCTTTTGCAGCACACAAGAACTACAAAGTATATCAAATGGATATTAAATGTGCATTTTTGAATGGAGATCTTGAAGAAGAAGTTTACATTGAACAACCTGATGGATTTTATTTGACAGATAACAAAGATATGGTTTGCAGGTTAAGGAAAGCTTTGTATGGGTTGAAGCAAGCTCCAAGAGCTTGGTATGCAAGATTGGATAAGTATCTTTTGAAGATTGGCTTTTCTAAAGGTAATGCAGACAACAATTTATATTATAAAGTGACTAATGATGACATCTTGGTTATAGAAGTTTTTGTTGATGATATAATCTTTGGAGGAGAAGATGGATTATATAAATAATTTTCTATTAAAATGCAGCAAGAATTTGAAATGTCTATGATTGGAGAAATAAAATTATTTTTTAGGATTGCAGATTTCACAAACTAATAAAGGTATATTCTTGAGTCAATCCACATACTTAAAGAGGTTAATAAATAAATTTGGGATAGAGAACTCTAAACCGGTAAGCACACATATGACTACAAATGACAAACTATCACTATGGGATGAATCTACACCTGTTAATCCAACTAGGTACAAATCTATGATAGGAGGTTTACTGTATTTGACACAAACCATACCTGATATTATGAATGCAGTATGTATTGTTTCAAGATTTCAGAGTAATCCTACAAAAAATCATGAATCAACAGTAAAAAGGATTTTTTGGTTCTTACAAGGCACTATAAATCTTGGATTATGGTATCCTAGAGATGAAAACTTTGAATTATGTGCATACACAGATGCAAATTGGGTAGGAGATGTGGATGATAGAAAAAGCACCACCGGTGGAGCATTCTTTCTTGGAAGCAGACTAGTTTCTTGGTTTAGTAAGAAACAAAGTTGTACATCTTTATCAACAACAGAATCAGAATATGTTGCAGTAGTAACTAACTGTACACAGGTACTATGGCTTAAGCAAATGTTGAAGGACATAAAGGTAAAATGCAAGGAACCTATTACTATCTATTGTGATAACATTGCAACAATTGATATATCTAAGAATCCGGTATTACATTCTAAAACCAAACATGTTTCTATCAAACTCAATTTTCTAAGGGAAAATGTTGAAGCAAAAGAGATAAAACTGGTTTATGTGAATACTAAAGAGTAGATTGCAGATGTCTTCACTAAACCTCTGCCTAAGGAGACTTTTGAATATCTCAGAGACTAGCTTGGGGTCATACCCCCACTGGTAGAGACTTAGGAAGTTGATGTTTGTCATCAACTGACAGAATTAATAGAGAAATCTTTTACTCCAACTTTGATGAGGAAGCTACTTCTCAAGGCTAGTAGTTGGTATACTAAATTGATTGGTATTTTGTATATGAACTTGGCTTGGTAATAACTTTGGCATTTGATCTCAAAGGGGGAGAAATTGGTATGGAAAAAAACAAGGAAAACACAAGTTGCTCCCAGGGGGAGAGATTGTTATTTGGAAGAGATTATTACTCTCTGTATCTGTATTTTGATTTCTGGTTATGATCTCTTTTTGGGAGATTGTTGGTTTTTGGTATTTGGCACTTTGATGGTTTTTCCATCTTATGTTGCCATCAATGCCAAAGGGGGATATTGTTGGTATTTTGGTATGGTTTTGTCATTGATGTCAACACCTACTAAACACTTATCAACTTTGGCACTTTGGAGTATCAGGAACATTCACTGGCAAGCAAGTGACTTATGTACAATCACTAGTATCTGGTACACCGACAAGATATAATGATCATCGACACTTGGAAGGGCATGGAAAACACTTGGTTATGTCGAAGACATCACGTGGACACCTTGTCTTGGAGTTTTGTTTATTGGTTTATTCGTATTTGCATATTTACCGTTACCGGCAAATAGGTCCAGGTTACACCGGCAGGTTTATCTTTTCCAGATCAGCATGGCACGCTATGAAGATGACTTATTATTGTTGTAAATGCATTAAGCCGACATGGTGAATCGGTTATTGCATCGGGTATTAATTGATTTGTAAATTAATTTTATTGTAATATCCTTTAGAGCCGACCTACTAAAATTGGTCTTAGGGTATGGTATAAATGTAAGATCTTATTTATAAGATCAAATGTGGAATGCGAAAAAGGATTGTGTGAAGGTATATGTGAGAATAAGCAGAGCTATACACGTAGACATCATTTGAAGGTTGAAGGAGGGTTTTTGTGAAGACAATCAAAACTACACCGGTACTAAATCCAGCATATGAAGATGCTATTTTGAGCAATACATTCTTATTGGATTTAACCATCCAATTGTAGTCAGTGTGACTCCCATTTTGTGATTGAGTAGTGAGCTCTAGGCAGTTGGCCTTTTTGCATGTGCAGACCCCATTTGTATACACTTACTATTTATAGTAGTATCATCTGATTGTGGGTAAGGTTTCCCACCTTGGTTTTCCCCTTATAGGGTTTCCACGTACAAATATTGGTGTTATGTGTTGTGGATGACTTTGTCTTTTTGTTTCATGCATTAATCCTTACCGCTATTGCAATTAACTATTAAAACTGTCTACCAACATATTAGACTAGTTTACTAGTATTAAGCATTAAGTTGGTTAAGTTGTTTTTGGTTTGAATTTATTAGACAACTAATTCACCCCCCTCTCCCCCCCCCCCCCCCCATTTCTGTTGTCTCCGGGGCCTAACACTTAAATTAAAGTTGATGGATGAAAATAAAGGAAAGAGATCTAAATTTATAGAATTTTGGAAAGGGAAATGGATGATTTAGAGGATTTTCCTAGGATCGAGGATATAATGAAGGGTTGAGATGGAGGTTATTGGATTGTGAAGGGACGCTTACTAAATTTGGTAAGTGGTTGTGACATGAGAGAGATAAGGGACATGTGCATCTAGGAGGCTTATAATCTTGGGTTTGGTGTCCAAGATAATATTGGAACCATAAGGACAAGTGTTCTTAGGTGTCCTTTTTTCTTGGAATAGATTGGGGGAATATTTTTGTAATTAAATAATAATAATATTTAATTATTTTATCCATGTGTGAGGTAGAAAATAGGTTTAAATGCTAACTATTTATTTATTTATTATTAGGTGAGATGGAAAAGGGGAATAATTGAATAATAAGATTATTTAGTTAAGTACGAAAGACCTTAGATTAAGGGGACATGTCTAGATGGTGTAATTAACTAGGTGATGCATTTGATCAATTAGGACTGGGTACACTAGGGAAATATTTAGTTGTCTATACAATCACAATTACAATACTTGTAGAGAAAGCCTTGATAGAAGTATTACAATAATTAGATTTATGGAAGAATTTTAAAAACTTAATAATTTAACTACCAATATATTCAGATAACCTCCATCTCAAGGACCTAATATATGGGATATACAATACATGAAACTATCATATGGTAACCAAAAAATAATGAAATAAATCCACACAAAAAGGTGTGCCCTAATCTTAGCTTATTATATATAATCAAAGAGTACTTATGATGTGTCAAAAAATGCACATATTAAATTGGTCAATGAGTGTAACTCTCCCTTATAACTCTTTTTTGTGCCTAACATATTTTTTAATATTATGTAGAAGACTCAAATTTTGGAGACTGTAACTTTTAATTCAAGAGGCTGATTGGCCCCACTTTTTTCTAAATTGTAAGCTCAAGAGAAATATACAAAACCCACCCTTGAAAGCAAAGCCAAATAACTTAAAATATTAGTTTTGGTAAAAATCAACTCTATAGCCCATAAATTGAGTTTTTTCTATTTTGTAACCCAAAACTCTACTTTTTTTATAATTTTAACATTAGTGGAAAGGTTGAGACACATTGATTAAAATCTAACCTCAACAATGAAACTATCGATTAAGATTTCAAACAAAGTGTTAGTCACATTGTCATAGAAGTAACTGCCCAATAAGAAAGAGTGATTTGATCCAAAAAAAAATCTAGCCCACTAATAAAATTCCACAATTTTGTTGTAACATAGATAAAATTACTAACCAATGTGATCATTATCCATGAGATAAAATAAGACAATCCACAATAAGTATCACTAGTTTGTAGAGCCCCTCCCCAATCAAGCTCTGGTTAACCCAGTTGACCAGGGTTGACCTTACTAATAAATGCTATAATTCAATAGGATGGGCTATGTTAGATGGATAGATTGGTGAGAAAAGTAATTGAACCAGGTTACGGAATCATTTCACCTTGAGGTGTACATTTTGATGTGTTATGGATACATATTTTTATATGATTCTAGAATAGGATAACTTTGAGATGATGTATGTCATTATTGGATTTGCAGGACTTTACTATGATGATAGAAATAGGATGCATGTCTTATGTATGGATCAAAATTATGAGGATTTTGATAATTGCTTATGTGGATTTATTTGGATATAAGATATATCGATTTGTTTAAATGTAAATTGTATGCAGAGTGTTTGATGTGTATTCTTATTCATGTGCTTAATTTTATATGAGCTTATTTGGAATTAATAATGTGTAATTGAGATGCTCAGGAAAATTATCCATGTGACCATGGAAATATTATGGAGAACGAAACCTAGACCTATGTACGTTCGTAAAGCCAGGGGTTGTCTATTTGGAGAGACAACACCTCGTATGTATCGTATTTTATTTGTGAAAGTAAATGTTGCATGTGTGTTAAATTGAATTATTAATTTGTGTAAATCCAACAAGAGACAAATTTCACATGTAATTTTATAATGTATTTTATTGTGTCACTTGACACGTGTTGATTTATGTCTTGACTTTTGACTTGTCTCTTGGAGGGAGTTGTTCAACTATAGTTTTTTCAAACATTTGAATGTGGTTCTAAAATTTCCTTGGGTAGAGTCTTTGGAGTGGTCAACTCAAGTTTGACCCGAAAGTTAACTTCAAATGGGTTTAGAAGGGGTCAAATGGACTCCTAGGGGTAGTTTAAAGGTGTTTCCTAAAGCCCATAAGGTATACCTATAGGTTAGGAGTATTTTTAGGCATGTGTCTACTCCCATGTGACTATTTAGTCACCTCAAAAAGTGAGTTTCCTAAGGTAAGCGAAAATTGAAATTAGAAGGTGCCATCTAGGTTAGATAACCTTCCCTTTTGATGAGAGATCCTTTTTGATCTTTTTCTTACTTTTTCCTTTTTCAGTTTTAGAAACCTGTGGGAATTCTCACTGAGGTCTTTTTAGGCAAGAATGCAAGACTTTGTGGGTAATCACCCACTCTCCATTTTTGGAGACTATGCATTTTGAAAAGTTATTTTTTGGATTCGAAATTTGGCTAAGTGTAGAAGGGAGGATTGTGGATTTGGGCTACTCATCCTCAAACTAGTTCTAGCATACCTTTGCGCAGATTAAAGGTTGGTTCATCTCTTTGCTTTTTACATTGCATGTCTATGTTGAAAAGTTTGGTTGTATGTGAAAGTGATTCTCTTGTATTTTCTTTTGTGAAAATTATTATTATGCGATCTGTCTTTTATTTTCTTGTATGCATTTTCTGTGTTTTGGGAGTAACCAAGGCCTTCTACTCTTGGGAGAGTAGGATGGTCTTGCGGGTGGTAGAAGTTTGATAGCCCTCGAGTGAGAGACTCTCTTTATGAGAGCGAACTCAAGGGGTATATTTGTGACCCTTGCTGCATGGCCTAGTTTGTGCATTTGGGGGTCATAAGGGGAGAAAGTATGGCATGAATGCCTTGGGGGGGCATAAGGAATGTGGGGTTAATGATCTTATGAAATAACTTTGTTTTCCATGAGGTGGCATTGTGTTCTACCATTCTTGCAGTCTCCTTAGGGTATTTGGTCCACTACCACCCATGTAAAATCATCACATTTTGTGATGGAGTGTAGCCTTGGTTGGGAAAGTGTTTGCTATATCTTTTTCCCTTGCTTGTTGTGTTTGCATGTCTGTAACCTATTTAGGGCTTGGTTATCCAAGCTTGGGGGTGGCTTCTAGTAAGCCTAGGCTGGGAGGTGAGCACTCCATGGTCAAGCCTTCTGATTTATTTGTAAGATGCTTGGAGAGGAAAGAAAAAAGTAAAGCTAGGAGTTGCTGTTTTACTTGGTTTGCAGAAAAATATTTAGAAAAGGGATGCTATATTTTCATGTTGCAGAAATGTAAATAAAAAGCTACATGTTGTATTTACTTAAAAAAAAAAGAGAGGAAATGTATCTATTTTATTTAAAGTCCTCATTCAATAGAAATGAGAGACTAGTTGGGTATCTCACCCATTTGTATTGTTGGCTATATTGTATTTTAAATACACTTTAAAGAAATGCATTATTTTTACCAAGTATTATTTTGTTGCAAAAATGAAATGTTTATCTTGGATTAAGTTCCCTATAGTTAATGAAATAATGTTTGTAGTATGCATGTTAGTTTTAAAAATAAAGGTTCATTTTATCTCCTTATGCATATTGAAATAATGGGAAATGAGTAAAGTAGAAAGCTTGCATGTTAGTAAAAGGAATTTTTGCATTTAGTTCTAAATATTTATTTCCAGATACATGTCAGGGTTTAATAAATTTAACTTGCATATCTCTAAGATTTATTTCAATGATTTCTAGTCTAATATAATTGCTGCTTAAATTTATTAAATTTTGTCATTTTCCCTTTTATTTATTCGTAGAAAATAAATCTAAAAATTAACATGCTTTTCAATGTTTTCTAGACTAATATAGTTGCTACTTAAATTTAATTAATTCTGTCATCTTCTCCTTTATTTATTGCAGAAATCAAATTAAATAATTGCACTATAGATTTATGTCTAGATCTAAAAGATGAAATAAAAATATTGGTCTAATGCTGTGATGCTAGTTATTTTAATAATTTCCTGTAAATATTTAAAAAGAAAATATAGCATTATACATTTATGAAAATCTATATTAACCCTACCTGTGATTTAACTATGGTTAAATTATATCTATATATATAATATATATATATGTATATATATTTATATACATATATATATACATATATATATATATATATTTATATATGTATATATACATATATATATATATTTATATATATATATATACATATATATATGTATATAAATATATATACACACACATATATATATATACATATATATACATATATAAATATATATATATACATATATATAAATATATATACATATATATGTATATATATTTATATACATATGTATATATATTTAAATATATATACATATATATGTATATATATTTATATATGTATATATATGTATATATATGTATATATATACATATATAAATATATATACATATATATGTATATATATTTAAATATATATACATATATATTTAAATATATATACATATATATATATATATATATATATATATATAAAGGTTTAAAATTATTTAAAAAAAAAATATTTATAGTAAATGGGGGAGCCTCGACCCCCCCCGCGCTGTGGGTGGCGACCCCCAGCGGCGGTCGCAGCCGCCACTATGGACCGCAACCCACAGTCGAGGAGGCTTCGCGCCCCCCCTCTGGGCGGCGCCCCACAACGACGGTGCAGCCGTGGCTGCGGGCCGCGACTCACAGCGGCAGCCAAGGCCGCCTCTGTGGGCCGCGACCCGTAGGCATGACGACGACCATCCCTGCGGGGAGTACCCCCCACCGCTACCACCACCTCCCCTCCTTCGACACCGCCCTCCTCCGCCGCCCTCTGTGCGCCCCGCGGCCCCTGCGTGAAACCCTCCACCGCACCTTCCGCCATGGCCGCTGCTCTCCCTTAGCCTTGCACAAAAATATAAAACCCTAACCCGATTCAGGTTAGGGTATATTTGAATCATATAGAAAAAAAATATAAAGATTTAGATTGAAGGAAGAGAAATATATTAATAATGTTAATATAAATTCCTTATTTATAACTTAAAATCTAGGCTTGTGGTTATTCTATTATTTAGGGACAAAAAGAGTTATATATATATATATATATATATAGGTCTGATTTATTTTATTATGTATTTATATTTTATATAGGTTCTTATATAAACATATGGGCATGAAAATATTCGATTTGATGTTTTTAAATTTTAAATATCTTTTAGAGTTTAATCTTTAGGGATTTTATAGCAAATTTTGTAAGTTATTTGGTTATAGGGGAATTATTGTTGTTTGCCTAAATTTAGGCTATTCCAGACTAAATTTTATAGGGCAAATTTACATTATGGATTTAATTGACCCTATAGAAGAATTAGATTAATCACATTTTAATTATTGTTAAAATTAAGTATAGGCATTAATAATCTAATGCTAGGACTAATTTATTTAGTTCCTAAAAGAAATTAATGGTTATTGGGTATTAATATTATCTTTGTCAATTAATTTAGAGATTTTTGTGTAAATGAGTTTATTTATTTATTTAATGATGGGATTATAATAATTTCCTTGGAAGAGGATATTGTGGTGGAATTACATACTTTCAAAAATAAGTCCAAGACCTTGATCTTGCGAACTCATTTAGCCTAGATGGAATCTTATACTAAATAAAGCAATTAACATTTTAACGTTCGACACTTCAATTCTCAATTGCTCGATGAATTAATATTATTACGTTAAAATCATATTAATAATTAGTTTATAGATGCAAGATTTAATCAAGTTATAAAGGAAGGATGTATTATCACGGATGAAGGAAACTTGTTAGGAGATAAATAATTATTATTGAATCTAGTAATTATATTAATGCCTATTAGTAGAAGTCGATCTAATTAAGGATTATAATTTGTAACCGTAATAAAAGGGACATTCGATGTGAATTTATTATTGTCCCTTTAAAAATCATTTTGTTCCGTTTGATTATAGGAGTTATCGTAAACTGATGTGTTAGGAATATCCTGACTTTGTCGTATAGGAGTTTTATAGAAACCTAAGGCTTCTAGATAATTTTGTTCTATTCATCGCTCACATTAGAAAAATGTTTTATTATAATTTAAGGTTCCACATGGAGCAACCTGTTAAGTTGTCACATCTAACTAAGCATAGGTTGCATGTAATTAAGAGTATCAATTTTTTTTTTTTGTGTGTGTTTTTGCCCAAAAGTTTGGGCATGACATAGTTAAATTAAAGGCACCACATAGACCCAAGATGAATAATTTTCAAGGGAAATTTTAATTAATATCAAGTTATCACAAAATGATCAAATGACTTTTCTAAGTTAGAAATCGACTGCTAGAGATGTTGCCACAATTAAAGAATGTAAAAATGAAATTAAAATTTTCATACAATAGTAAATAAAGGTTTATTGGCCAAAAAAAATATTGTAAAATAAAAATAACCTAGGCAATATAAGCTAAAAATAAAATAACTCTTACATAAAAATTAAAATTTATGTGTCCATATATGTATATGTAATGGTGGGAAAATGATGAGTGATAGATCAAGAGGAAAACTAACCCTTTCCCTCAAAGAGAGATGGGAGTTTCACTTATTGATTATCCTTCAAACGTTTTTTACCATTACATTAGGAAGATAAGGGATAATTCACTAGATGCAATCTCCACACAAAGATGATAGATTGAAGTGTGAATGAATTAATAATGTTAGGATGATCCCTTCTTCCTTGTTTGAAATGGAAATGAATTGATTGAATTATGTAGTGCAAAAGTGACATAGAATCGATTATAACTTGAGATTTGAATATGGGAAGAGGCTGTGCAGCTGGATTTGGTAGTAAAATGTCAAGACAAAGTTGTCTTGCAAATTTGACGAAAAGTTATCCGGACCATGGCGAGAATGTACATGATCCTTCGAAAAATCCACAAAATGAAAAGGATTTTTCCACCTCTGCAAATGAAGCCCGAATCTGAAAGTACAACTATGCACCTGTAACCTACACACATAAAAGAGAGGGAAATGTGTTGGGATTGGGGGTTTTCCTTTAGGTCAAACCCCAGTTTTGGAATTAACCAAGTAATGAAAGAAAGTACTTGCAAGTAGATGTAAATGAAAGACTGAATTGTAGATCACCTCAAGGGAGGTTGTAGTAGAAATGTTGATAGAAATGCTTGTATGAAATTGTATGTTGAAATCAATCTCCTCTTCAATGGTTGAATCCTTGACTTGAATGCAACACCTAGCCTTGAAGGGAGACTTGAGAATGTTCAATGCTAGAAAAGATTGCTTGAATGCTTGAATGCTTGATTGCTTATGCAGCTTGAATCTCTCCAACTTTGACCTATCCAACCTATATAAATGAGAGAGAGAATGAACCCTTAAATACATGTTTGAAGGATTTGAATTTCATCACAAGCTGACATCGGGGAGATTTCCCTCTCATTGTACAATCCACAATGCATGCTCTAAGAAGGTCCTACCCCAAAATAGGGTAGGGAAAGGGGCACCATGCCCCTATCCCAAGGGCGCCATGCCCTTGTCCAAGGGGGGACATGGGCACCATCCTTGTCTCCAGGGTAGAGTGCGGACAAAGTGATGTGGAGGCCAAGGAAGAAGTTGTTTTCACAAGCCGAGCACTCTTTGGTCTCCGATCAGGCTAGAGGATTCAAGTTCACATGCGTGCGAACCCTAATGCAGTTGTAAATTGCTAGGGTTGCAATTTTATGACACTACATTTAGTCCCCACTTTAGCGGGAGTATAAGCGCATGCCAATACTGCCTGTAAAGTACAAGGAAACAATATTGAAAAACTTTCACCATGACAAGGAGGCAAGATGCGCCAAGCCCCCAGTGGACTTAGGATCTTACGAATTTGATTGACAAAGTAAAAGGGAAGATTGAGAAGGGGATAACCGTAGCTGCAAGTAGAAAAGTTCCCTTCACTATGAGTTATGAAAGCAAGGATAAAAATATTAAAAAGCAAAGAAAAGTTCACTAAGTAATTCTAGGTATCACAAGAAGGAAAGTATGAGCAGAATGTATGCCCCCATGTTGAAGCAATCACACGTGCCTTATCGAGGGTGATTTCTTTAAGGTAGGATACACTCAAGAGAGAGAAGAGAGGGAGCACATTATTGTAGACACTTAAAAATAATTATTTTAATTATTTTAAAGTTCCTGACATAATTAATTTATTAATTATGACAATTTTTAATTCCTCCTCAATATTAATTAATTATAATTAATATTGGCACTATGGTCTGTTGATTGATTTATTTAATAAATCAATCCCCTTTTATTCTTCTAAAAATCCTCAATATTAAAACTCCTCAAATTCCACCTCTTAACTAATTAATTTAAATTAATTAGTTAACCTAAGTGATTCCTACAAATCACCTTTTTCCTAATCCATCATTAACCTAATAAATTCTTCTAGAAAATCCCTAAACTTAGCATTATTCTTCTAATTTTAATTCCTTCCACTCATTCTCTCCCCTAGTCAAATCCTCCTACAAATCTTATCTACCCTAATCCCACCCAGTCTTTCCTCTAATCCCTCTCCTAATGAGTTGCTAGTGGCTAATCATCATGATTAGCCATAAAGTCAACTCCTTGTCCCTTCCATCCAACCACTCTCCTTAAATGCTCTTTTCCTAGGTGAATGTGAGATTTTCAAAATCTCACATTCCTCTAAGCATCTCATCTTCCAAGGAATTTTTAATTTCTCCAATCTCCATGAGCATCCCTTTTGAAGAATTTTTAATTCTTCATTTCCATCCCTCAAGGAATATCTTATCCCTTGTTCTTCTCAAGGCACATTGGGAAGTCTTCCCAATGAACCTTGAAAAGTGTGGAGACAAGAAATGCCTTTAAGGCATATCTCTTGGTCTCCACACCTCCTCTTGGGCCTTGTGTGGGCTCACAAGGATTCCCGACCCTCCATCTTGGGTCAATCCTAGCCCTGCATTTCTCCTCCTCTCTTCCTATAAATTGAGGAATCCATTCCCTCATATCTCATCTCCAATTTTAGTAAATCTATGCTGCTAGTTTGTGCCTAGGAAACCATCCTTGCATCCTTACCATGCCAAAATTAGCACTCATCCATGCTTAGCCATTTCATCCTTCAATCCTTAGTCCATTACATCTATTTGTGCACAATATTGGAGAGCCAACCACATCAAACAATTTAGGAGCAAATCAACATCACGTTGGAGGCATTTGGGCGCACTTCGACTTCATCCAAGCTCCATCCGAGGGAGAAGGTAAAAGTTTGCAAGGTATAACCATTGTTTTCATGTTTTCATGTGGTTTGATTTATGTTCCATGTTTTAATATGTTTTACTGTTTTGTTTACATACTAAATTCACCTTGCTTCTTTTTACCATCTTCATTCTGGCACTCCTGATGGGACCCACGTCCCTAGTTCAACCTTCCTTGCAAGTTTTTGTGAGTTTTTGGTTGCAGGCAACGCTTCAGCTCAAAAGTTTGTATGACATTTTTCATATCCTAGGATGAGTTTTTGTGTTTTGTCATCCTGGGATTAGGGAATTGTTGTACTATATAAAGAAACTCGTACGAGTTTCTGATTAATCCTGCATTCTATCTCTCCTCTTTTTGATTCTGTGTTTCTTCTTCTCTGTCATAGAAACACGTATGAGTTTCTATTCTAAACCTTGTGAGTTTCTGTTTACTTGTATGGAACCATGAGAATACTCGTACGGGCCTGTGAGAAAGCTCGTACGAGTTGCTGTTCTGTTTAGTCGTATAAAAAACAAAGAGGTTTTTTTAGGAGTTTTATATATAGAATATAACATTTAAGTATAAGTGACATTTTCCTCTTTTCTTTTCTCTTTCTTATACTCTAAGTTATATTCCATATATATTGTCAGGATGTTTGAGAGGGGTTACAGACTTCTAGGAGTTATAAAGCAAAATCTAGTTTTTGGAGGTTTTTCCAAATTTCAGACTTAGTCAAATTTCAAGGCTTTTCAGGATCAGGAGTTTTTGGGTGTTTTGATAGTCTAACAAGTGTTTGCAAATCTCATTTAAGGATTCATCAATCAAACCTATGCTTGTCAAAGACTTCATTTTGAAACTACTAACTAAGTGGTTTTGCAGGTTGCCTTGGAGATTCAATTAAACCATGTATTTTTTATTTTTAGGTACTTAGGCTTAATTAGTGGGTAAATGAATCATTATCTTCCATGTTTATGGAAAGTGTGAAAGTAGGAGAGTATGCTCTTGTCTATCTAGACAATAAAAAATCTAGACCTTTGACATTTTTCTAGTTTGTTTGTGTTACCCTTAGTGGGCCTGCCTCCCAACTTACTCTTTGAGAAGGTAAGAGGGGAACGAACCAAGTGAGTACACCCGGACCTGGGGTTCCCAACTCACTATAATGAATAGGCCATTGATGACAAAAGGGTCAATGGTTGGAGCTATATGAGAGTTCACTCTCACATTGGGTGGTTAGTAGGATCCTAGAGATCTCAATCATGCTTGAGTGACTATTAAGTTCTTGGTGCTTCATTGGGCTATAGGCCTCAATTGTGCTTGTGCAACTACAAAGGGTAGCTCCTAACAGGAAGACATATTAAACACCTTGTGCATAGTGTCCAAAAACCTTGTAGTCATTGGTGCAGGAGGTCGGACCTCCGAAGCCGCCCATATTTTTATGACCCTTAGTAGAGACACAAAGTTTGCCATGAGGAGTTTTCATGGGAATTGATGCTTAGTTGCCCTGAAGAAGTGAATGCCATGGAGGGGAGCCAGTGGGGTCATGTTGGCATTTTTGTTATTTATGTTGTGATTGTCATTGATGGACACACACTTGTATTGAGATCCCCTTTATATGTATGAGCTAGGGCTCAACCAGTATTTGTTCCAACCGGTATGTTGTATTCTAGTCTTTAGGCTATTGGTGATTTTGTAGAATGTGTTTCCCGGTCTGAAGCGACATGTTGACCCCAAGCAGTTCGTAGATCCCAAGCGGTACAAGGGAGCAAAGAAACACAACACATTCTTACCAGTCTTCATTTTTGTCAAACCGACAATCGGTATTTTGTATGAACTGGTAATACTCTGTGATGAGTTACCAATTGACATTTTGTGATGAGTTACCAATCCATCGATTGTTTGACGGTGCCGACACATTGACGGTGCTTTTTGTGTCGTGTTACTGAGTATGTCTAGATTCATTGAACCTAGGAAATTGTAATGTAATCCTATTGGACCGACATGAAATTAGTTTCCTTTAAAAGGACATCATGTCTAGGGTTTTAAGTTGTTGCTGAAAGGGTTAATGTCATGCTAGGGTTTAAAGTGGTTGTTGAGTTGTTGGAAGAACGATCTTATCTGATAAGATCAAGCTGTAACTGAGAGAGAGATAGAGAAGACTGAAGTAATGCTATAATGCATTAACTATGAGCAATACTGGATCTAACCAAGCAGTTTGTGCTATTAGATAGATCAAACACTTGTTGATTACTCACATCTTTGACAAGTCTGTAGCCCTTAACTGGGTAGGCCTCAAAGCCTTTGTAAAATCCTCTAACAAGGTGGTTAACTTCTGTGAATCTAAAATCCTCTAATAAGGTAATCTTTAATCGGACTTATCTCCTAACAGAGATTGAGATTCCTAACTGGATCTGTTCTGGTGAAGAACATTGTAAGACCTTAACCAGTCTGACCTTAATCGGTTTGGTTTCTATTCTGCAGATAGTGACTTGTGAGTTCCATATCATTGTGGTTTTTCCCAGTTGGGTTTCCACGTCAAATATCTTGTGTTATGGTTGTATTTCTTTTGTGGGTGAATGCTTTATTTGCATTTTGGTTTGCATGTGTGGTAACCGGTCTGTTTGTTAGAGTATTTTACCGGTTTATCTTTAAAATGTGTAAGTGTTTTAGTGTAGTGATTTTTGGCATACTAATTCACCCCCCCCTCTTAGTATTCATCAATTGGTATCAGAGCCAACCTTTCTATAAGTTTAACCACTTGGAAAGAGATATGGGGGAATACACCATGAGGGAACTTACTCAACAACTCACTTAGTCTGAGCAAGCCTATGATGATCTTATGGTCAAATACAAGGCATCTCAAGCAAAAAGGAGAGAACATGCAGAGAGGCTGATGGAGCTATCTGAAAGTAGTTCTAAAGATGAAGCTAACATGGAAGCCATGATTGCAGAAGTGAACAAGCTAAATGATTCAAACTCCAATCTGAGAAAGGAGTTGGAAGGACTAACTATTCGGTTTAGTCAAGAGCTTGAGAACCGAAGAAAAGCTGAAGATCTGGTAAAGGACAGAGATCATGAGATCTCCAAGTTGAAACAAGAGATTAGTGCACTGACTGCTCGCCTTCATGAGAGTAGAATGGAAAAGGAAGACATGCAAGGTGAACTGAACATAGCCATCTCTGAAAATGCAAGTTTAATGGAGACAAATACTACTATTTCCAAAGAACTCTCTGAGTCAAAGGAAATACTTGCTAAGTTTGGTGAAAGTACAGTCAAGCTAGAGCAAAAGCTTGAGTCATCTAGACCGGCAAAGAATACCAATGGTCTTGGTTTCTCTGGACATGAGGAAGGAGAATCCTCAGGAACAAATGCTAAAGCATCAAAGAAGCAACCGACACTCAAAGGAAAAGGTAAGCAAAAATTCAAACCTGTTTGCTTTAACTATCTTAAAGAAGGACACACTGCCAATGTATGTAGGAGCAAAGCCTACAATAATTTTCCATATTTTATCAACAATGTACCTAGATCCAATAAGTTCAATGGTCATTGTTATGCATGCAACAAGTTTGGGCATAGAGCATCTGAATGTAGCTCTGTCATGAACAATACTGGAAGATATCCTCAGAGGACCCAACGAGCTAGTCCTAAATCTTTTGTAAACTGGAACCCCAACTGGTTCAATGCCTACAATTATCAGTCAAGCAACAACGGTTATTAACTGGCAACCGGATGGAGAGAAAATTATTGGATTTGTCATGGACATGGACACACTGTGGCTACATGCAGAAGGAAGAATGGAAATATGAACAATGGACCTTGGAGAGCACCTGGATTGGTTTGCTATCACTGCAACAAACCAGGTCACATTGCAAGATTCTGCAGAAGTAGAAAGAGTATATCTGATGATATACCAGTCACTCAGAAAGGAGAAATTGATGTTGAAAAAGTTCAAACAGACATGAACAAAACCTGGAGGAAGAAACCAACAATGTTGGAAGAGGAACCGGTTTCTACACCTAGTGTGAAAATATTGGAACCGACAAACTAAGCCTCAAAAGGCTTAGGGGGAGCAAACAACAAAATGCTTTCGAACCCCCGGTTTACACCGGTAAAAGACCTTAACTGGTGTGCGATACTTGTCGCTTGGTAGAAGACTAGAAACGGTAAAAAGGCAAATTAGGGTTTACGCCCTAATAGAGGAGAATTAATGACGGTAGGTGAGAGATGTATAAAAGCTTATTTCAAATCATTTCTCACTATTTATTTTCGAGTGAAGAAAAGGTGATTTGAGCTAAGATTTCAAGAAATTGATAAACCTTGAAGGAGATTTGAATTCAGTTTGCAAGCGGTTATGGAGAACACAAAGCAGTGATTTGGCAACCAACAGAGAGTGGAGTGAAGCAGAATCAGGAAGCCCTAAATTCGCATTTGAAAGGTATTTTTCATGTTCTTGAAATACTCTAGAATGGCTTCCACATCTCATACCAGTTTGAGTACATCCATTGAGCCAGAAAGTTTTATTCAGAGGAAGTCCAAATATAATGCCTTATCACAAGTTTCGACTGGAGTCATAGTTGAAGAGGGAATTTCTGATTATATTGATTGCAAAATAGAAGACCTAGGGTCTTTATCTATTCACACCCAGTTAGGTCTATTTTGCGGCAAGGACAAAAAGATCAAACCGGAGTTTAGTATCTTAGAGAAGAAGAAACTCCATAATGTAGTATATTTTCTAGAAGATTTTATGGAGGATCACATCAGGATCATTTTGAGCAGAGTCCATGGTGACAAGATGTACCTGAAGAGGATGCATGATATTATGCCTAAGGCAATTCATGCAGTCACCGGTTTTTGCCACACAGGGGAAGTGCTAACCCTAAGAATGGTAAGCAAAACCGAAATGGCCAAGCTCACTGGTTCAACAAGTGACTCACGGGGTATGAAAGTTAATCCTATCAAGGATGACTTGGTGAAATACACCTGCATGGTGATAGGCTACATAATGTTTTCAGCCAGCAAGATTAATTCTGTATCTACTGCAGTGGTAAATGCCGTTTACCAGATGATTAAAGAGGATGCATCTTTTGACTTATGCATTGGTATGTAGAGGCAAATCCTATTGAATCTAAAGGAAATCAAACAGGACAATGCACTGAGGTTTAAGTTTGGACAACTACTGGTAGGGTTGTTCTTCTATTTCCAAGGCTACTTTCCTAGAGTAGGAGATGTACAGTGGTCTCTTGACCAACCGATAACCAAGCAGATCAAGGAAAGCGTACAAGCCATTGGAACCGGTTACCCGAAAGTACTGAACAAATATTTTGATGAGTTCAGAAGAAAGATGAGTCAAAGGGTAAGGATCTCAGGTGATATCATTAAGAAATACAAAGATGACATCTATTTCACCATTCAGGTGGACAAATGCTTAATGGAGGCTATTGAGCCTAGAATGGAGGAAGTGGAGCCAATGGGCTATGAAGTTATGTATGATATTCTAGAAGGGTATGCCTCAACCCTTATTGCCTCACCTCTTGATCAAAAGGCTAAAAGGACCAGAACCTACTTGGAGAGGATTGTAGTGGCTGAAGAACCATCTGTTAAGAAAGGAAAAGAACTGGTAGCAAAGAAAGCCAAGGCAGTGCCTGTAGCATCGGCACCGGCTACCACTGCAACTCCAAGAGTGACCAAGCGGTCACCTGCAAAGAAGAAACCAGAGGTAAAATTGGCAAAAGTCTTTGAAAGAAAAAGGAAGACTAAGACAAATGAACCGGACTCCGAAGAAACTGAGTCTGATGAAAAGCCAAAGAAGGCCAAACAGACAAAGAAGATGAAGAAGAATGAACCGGCAGCATCCGCACCGGTAAATATCGACATCTCCTCATACAAACCTTTGACACATTTTCAAAGGACAGTTAAGAATATTAGGAGAAAATTACTTCATGATTTAGTAGATTATTATGATGATTTTAGTGATGAGGAGAAGGAAGAAATATTACAAGAAATCATTATTTATTTGTGCAAGAATGACCGATCGCCATCAGAGATTAAATCTTAGACACCGGATTCTTTATTTAAAGCATTAGATAATAAATGGCGCATTGCCATTGAAAAAGAACATGAGATTAGGGAGAAAGTCTTTTCACAGTACTTTCCCAACCTCTCAAATTCATAATTGTTTGATGTGTTGGATCAAAATAAAGGTCTCTTCTTCACAAGGAGAAGAAGACACTAGCTGTTGGAGGGAAGAATTGATGATGTGGAAAAAGACACTCATCAACATATGAATCATGCTATTCTAGCTCACAAAGTATGAATGACCAACCTCCAAGCAGAAAAAGAACCGGTTATTTCCAAACCGGATGAAATTTTTGATGAAGGAGGTAACTTGGTTGAAGAACCAATCAACACTATTGATGTCGATGCACTCGACATAGAAGATGTCACTCAGGACATACCTTTTGAGGGAACAATACAGGGGCAATAAGCCGAACAGGGTGCTGAGCAGGCTAAGGACACATAGGAAGCAACTCAAGAACAGGAAGAGAAGAAGAAGAGGGATGAAGATGAGAAAAAGAAGAAAGAGGAAGAGAAGAGAAAAGAGGAAGAGGAGAAATGAAAAGATAAAGACAAGAAGAAGAAAGAAGATGATAGGAAGAAGAAAGAAGAAGAGGATAAGGAAGAAAAGAAGAAGAAGGAAGACAAAGAGAAGAAGAAGAAGGAAGAGGAAGAAAAGAGAAAGAAGGAAGAGGAAGAAAAGAAGAAGAAGGAAGAGGAAGCAAAGAAGAAGGAAGAAGAAGAAAAGAAGAAGAAGGAAGAGGAAGAGAAAGAAGAAGAGAAGAGGACGGAAACAAAGAGGAAAAAGAAAGTAGAGGAAGACAAGACACAAGAACAGAAGTAGGAAGCTGAGAAAAAGAAGAAGGAAGAAGCAGACAAGGCAGCTGAAGCAATGAAGAGCACATTGATGGAGACTCCTAAGGCAACTAGGAGCCAAGCCAAACCGGTTGATATCTCGAGTCCTATTGATCTCCAATCTGCAAGTGAGTCGGAGCTTATGCAGAGCATCAAGGTTGCCCAAGAGCGCCTTGAAATCATTCACAAGAAAAAGGAACGGGACATAATTAAGGCGGATATAGACACCCTTACTGGTTTAATCCCTGGTACTAATCTTCTTGACATTGAATCATCACTAGCACAACTCAAACTACTATGTACTATAGTGGATGATTAGGTGCAGATCTTGGAAGAAGCAGATGAGGCCAATGTCAAGAAAGAGCACCAAAAGGCTCTTAACATTGCTTTGGTGAAAAAGATGAATGAGCTTAGGACTGAACTGCTGAAAGACCAAAAGGACATAAGGAATGCCTTGGATGAGGGAAACTTGCTACTAAGCAAAATCTGTCAACCTCATCTGTTCTGCGATGATATGCTAGCCAAGAAGGAAAAGCTTCAAATGGACTTATAGTCCTACTTGGGCACATTTAATACACCTTATGATTCCTTTGCAACATATGGGCAAACCATTCACTGGTTCCAGATCTAGTCAGCCAAGATGGAGCAAGAGATCAGTTCACGGTCTAGGGATTTGCAGGAGCTTCAACTGGTTTTACTTCCATGACTGCAAATTCTTCAGAAGTGTTATCTAAACCTGGATTCCCTGATAGTCATGCAGGAACTAACCACAGTTGATGCCATGGAGGAACAGGTATCCCAAATGCAAACAGAGAAAGAAGTGGCAACCTCCCTACTTGAGTCCTGGTCTCTATCCATGAAACAATTTTTGCAGGACTATAAATCGCTTTTTGACAAGTATTATTCATTGTTGTCATAATATTTTTATATATATCAAATGAAAACAAGGTTATTCAACGGTACTTTGTCATTGTTGGAAAAGGGGGAGAACTATCTGGTTTTGGTTTTAAAATTTTGATCTTTTGAGATAGGGGGAGAAGTATCTGGTTTTGAAATTTTGATATATGTTTTGCTATATCCTATATGCTTTGATATCTCAATATTTATGCTCTGTATGCAAAATTACTATACATTGTATTGATTAAGGGATAGTGTATATGCTTAGGGGGAGCAATTTTGTTAATGGCATGGTTTTGATTGTAAAACACTTAGACGTCAAAATTTTATTTTCCTAAGTGTTGCCATCAATGCCAAAGGGGGAGATTGTTGGCATTTTTGTTATTTATGTTGTGATTGTCATTAATGGACACACACTTGTATTGAGATCCCCTTTATATGTATGAGCTAGGGCTCAACCGGTATTTGTTCCAATCGGTATGTTATATTCTAGTCTTTAGGCTATTGGTGATTTTGTAGAATGTGTTTCCCGGTCTAAAGCGGCATGTCGACCCCAAGCGGTTCGTAGATCCCAAGCGGTACGAGGGAGAAAAGCAGCACAACACATTCTTACCAGTCTTCATTTTTATCAAACTGACAACCAGTATTTTGTATGAACCGGTAATACTCTGTGATGAGTTACCAACAGGCATTTTGTGATGAGTTACCAATCCATCGATTGTTTGACGGTGCCGACACATTGACGATGCTTTTTGTGTCATGTTACTGAGTATGTCTAGATTCGTTGAACTTAGGAAATTGTAATGTAATCCTATTGGACCGACATGAAATCAGTTTCCTTTAAAGTGACATCATGTCTAGGGTTTTAAGTTGTTGCTGAAAGGGTTAATGTCATGCTAGGGTTTAAGGTGGTTGTTGAGTTGTTGGAAGAATGATCTTATCTAAGAAGATCAAGCTGTAACTAAGAGAGAGATAGAGAAGACTGAAGTAATGCTGGAATGCATTAACTATGAGCAATACTAGATCTAACCAAACAGTTTGTACTATTAGATAGATTAAACACTTGTTGATTACTCACAGCTTTGACAAGTCGGTAGCCCTTAACTGGGTAGGCCTCAAAGCCTTTGTAAAATCCTCTAACAAGGTGGTTCAATTCTGTGAATCTAAAATCCTCTAATAAGGTAGTCTTTAATCAGACTTATCTCCTAACAAAGAGTGAGATTCCTAACAGGATCTATTCTGGTGAAGAACATTGTAAGACCTTAACCGGTCTGGTTTCTATTCTACAGATAGTGACTTGTGAGTTCCATCTCACCATGGTTTTTCCCAGTTGGGTTTCCACGTCAAATATCTTGTGTTATGGTTGTATTCCTTTTGTGGATGAATGCTTTATTCACATTTTGGTTTGCATGTGTGGTAACGGGTCTGTCTATTAGACTGTTTTACCGGTTTATCTTTAGACTGTGTAAGTGTTTTAGTGCAGTGATTTTTGGCATACTAATTCACCCCCCCTCTTAGTATTCATCAGGTCAAGCATCTAAGTGTTCGCTCTAGGTAAGCATAGCTAGGAAATCGATTGGGGTCCAATGACTATTGTCCTTGCCAGCCTTAAGAATGTTGTACATGAGCATGAGTGTCTTTGAGCTAAAATTCATTTGATTATTGTGTTTTCTTTGCTTGATACTTGCTTGCTAAGAGTAGACTAAAAACACATCGTTATCCTCAAACACTTTGCAAAAAAGAACACTTGTCCAAAAAGAAACAATCATCCAAGTCAAGATCCTAGTCACAATTCCAAACATAGCCACATCCTAGTCACCATCCACACAAAGTCCTAATTACGTCAAAATTTCATCCATCTCATGTTCCATAAACCTAAGTTGTATAAACATCCTAAGAAGTCAATCCAATAACCTATCAAGAAGAAGAAGCTCACACAAGCACAACACATTAGTACACAAACCGCAAACTCTTGCTTAAACATAGGAACTTCTTGCACCATTACCATGATTACGTCCATGGTCATAGCAATGAGTTTGATGCTAGTGATGAATTAAGAGTCCGTGCCCTGCATCAAGGTTCAACTTTGTCTTTTAACACCAACTATCGTCAAAATGAGGGTGGCCGTGTCCCTTCATACAACTTGCCTTCTGAACCAATCATCTATTGAGTCATGTTCATGCCAAGGATATCCTAGTCACCAAAATTCTTCTAATCATCACTATCATCCCTCTTCAATTGATCACCCTCAATCTTTTCCTAAGGACTTAGCACATCAATCAGTCACAAAATCAATCACCTCCAATTATCGAATCAATTCTCAAAATCCAAATCAAATCCAATTTAACCTCACATTAAGGCTGCATGCCTTGTGAAGTTTCATTTAGACCTCATCCTTAATCACTTGGCTTTTGTGCTTGAAGAAGAATCCTCTCCAAGTACCATTGCCTTATCCTTTGAGACAATCAAGACTCTTATCTGATGTCTTTGTTTTACTTAGGTTCATTAGTCAACCCTTAGTGGAAGAAAGGCTTTTTGATCATCATTCCAAGGTCTAAATTCTACCCCACTTGGTCAATACCTTGCTTGGGGGTTCATCAACATTTCCCACCTAAGATCCTCATCCAAGGACTAAGGTGCAATCCTAATCAAATCTGGGTCCTAATCCAAAGACCCTATCAATCAACAAAATCCATTTTCATCAAATTCAAATCCAAAAATCCAAGAGCCTTGCTAAGTGCTCTCATCAAAAATTTCCTCCATCAATCTTTTCTAAGGTTATTCTTGCATGGTCACAACTCGATCTCAAAAGAAAAATATGGCCGAACAACAATATGGTATGCCGAACATTAGTGTCCATTATGAATATCCTACACAAGATCCTACACAAAGTGTGCAACCTAGCATCCAAAATCAAACACAAAATCCTAATGTGGTTGACCAAGATGAACTCTCTTCGGAAGTGCAAACTTTCCTAGCAAACTCTTATAACCAAGAGATGTTGGAGAAATTTATCCAACACAATCCTACTGTGCTTCTAAAGACCCTCCTTGAAAATGGAGCTCAAATCCCACCTGATTTTGATAAATCCACCCTTGGTCAACAACCACAAGGAGACCTTTCTCCCACTCATACTGCTGCACCTATTCAAACTCAATCAATTGCAGCCCCGCCAATCATTCAAACTCAATCAATAACACCCATGACACCTCCCCCCGTGGTCTCCATTCCACCTTCTTCCTCCTTACCATCTATACCACTATCAAATCCGATCTCATCTATTCTCCAACATGCCTCTATACAATCTTCTTCTCAACCATATATTCCCATCAACAAAGTTGCTAGCTTCATTCAAGCCACACTTAATCCTATCACAATAGTTTCTAGGTCGCAACTGACTGTCACTCAAGTCCCTGTGACATCGATCATCACATCTCACATCCCCACTTCCTCATCATATCAATACATTAGTGGTGGTGCACCTTCCATGACTCATCCGATTCTAGGGGCAAACTCAATCCATCATTTCCAAAATCCACAACAAGACCTCATTAAAGAAATTCAGGACATGAAAAACATCATCAAGGACATGAAGGAAAGGACTAACAAAAGGAAAACTTACTCCTTTGAGGAATTTTGTCCTTGTCCTTATGACCCATCTATATCAATTTCACCTTACTCCCAGGGTTTGAGATCCCTAAGCTCACCAAGTATGAGGGCAAAGGGGACCCTCGTGACCATGTCTGGGAATTTCAAATCCTATGTCAAGAAGTATCCTATAGTGACCTATACCTTCGAAGACTCTTCCCTAAGAGTCTCATAGGAGATGCCCTGACATGGTTCTCGTCCTTACTATAAGGTTCCATTATCTCCTTCCCAGAATTGGCAGAGAAGTTTGTGGCTCACTATGCCTACAACATGGCTAGTGATGTTTCCATGATGGACCTATGTAACACAAAGCAAAGGCCCGGAGAGACTTTCGCTAACTTCTTGCAAAGATGGTGACACCTCATCAATAAATCCCAATGGGACATGCCAGAACAACACCAAATTGAATTATTACAAAAGAATTTGGTGCTCGAACTATCAAGGCCTCTGACATCTCAATGTCTTAAATCTTTCCAAAAATTGACTGATAAGGGCCTAGCCCTTGAACGTGTCTTGTTAGAGGAAGGAACCTTAAAGCACTACCAAAGATCAAGTCAAAATTCTTCCTCTCATTATAATGATAAACCAAAATTCCAAAAAAAGAACGTAGTCAATGACAGTGTAACTGATGCAAAACGGGTAAATTCCAAAAAAAGAACGTAGTCAATGACAGTGTAACTGATGCAAAACGGGTCTAGACCGTGGCCACTCCCCCAAAACCCATCCCCACCAATCGCCAATTAAACAATCAAAATAATCAAAATCAATCCCAAAAGCCTCATAACAATGTCTCAATCCAAGGATGACCACCTCGATCCAACAACAAGACTCCAAGAGACTTCACTCCTCTTGCTGAGCCCATTGAAGTGGTGTTTTAAAAGCTTGTTCAAGCAGGCGTAGTGGTTTTCCCGATTACTCACCCATTTGATCCCAATCAACCCAAACCTAGATGGTATAATGAGAATTAATATTGTGAGTATCATCATATCAAGGGACATGATACATGAAAATTCATGAAGCTTAAAATCTACATACAAGATCTCATTGATAGGGGTGAAATTGAAGTAGCAAATGCAAAACTTGGTAATAAAAATGACAAACTCAAAATGTACTAGGAACTCTTCCTGAAACATGATAAAGGAAAAGGCTCATCATCTAACACAGTGAACTATGATTACACTAATCACATAACCGGATTTGACTCTTTAGTAGGTTGCATTGAGCCCGCAGACAATTATGTCAATATCATAACTATCCAAGGAGTTATCCCTCACCGTCCCCAAAGCAGACCTAACCTTGCTAGGATAGTCATTCAAGGCACTACACCTTCTGCCTCCTACTCTCAAAATGACTACAATGCAACCACTCGTTTAAGGTAAATCCATCGTACAAGGAGCTCCCCCCCCACCAAACCCTCCCCCCATGTCTTCCACCCACCAATATGACCTCCTTGACCAACTTGGGAAGACACCCGCACAGATCTCCATCCTAGAACTTCTCAAGATTTCCCCCATCCATAAAGAAATTTTGGAACAAGCTCTCCTTGAGTCTTGCGTTCCCTATAATATCAATGCTACCCAATTTCAAGCTCTCATTGGAAACCTTGCCACCCAACAACACCTTTTGTTCACTTCCAATGATGCTCCTACAGATGAAGACCATAATAAACCTTTGCATATCGAAGCCCTTATCTAGAAGCACAAGGTCAAATGTATCTTGATAGATGGTGGATCCGGACTCAATTTTTGTACATACAAGTTAATAAAACAATTAGGACTTTCTGAGGACCTTGTAGATACATCAAGAAGGATCAAAATAAAAGCATATGATGATGCAGAAAGAGTTTCAAAGGGCATGATCACCTTACCTCTTCAAGTGGGGCCTATCACAATTGAAACCCTTGCCAAGTACTAGATCTTGATCTCCCCTACAACATCCTTCTCGGTTGGCCATGGATTCACTCCTTGCAAGCCATACCCTCCACTTATCACCAATGCATCAAATTCCCCTTCAATGGAAGAGAGATTACTATCAAAGGTGATCCACAACCTTTTCAATATTCCAAGCTCTTAGAGGGGAAGGATCCATTTCATTGCCCACTAAATAAACCCTCACCAACTCCTCCATCTGACATGTGAAATGTTGCCTCCACCTCATCCCAAGCCGACACACAAATCAGGATCCTAGATAATGGCTATGGAGAATACAAATTAGAGGATGTCTTATTAATAGGAAACCTCCCCTTATCTCCTAAGTCATTTGGAAAACCAAAAGAACTCAAAAAAGATAAAAAATCAGTTATACAATACAAAGATACCACCTTCCAGCAATGGGGTCCACTTGATGAGGAAAGCCTTGACACAAACGTCTCTTCATGGTTGTACCGGGAAGAAGATGAAGACCCAACAAAAATACCTAAAAAAATGTATTCAAAAGAATCATCTATAGTTGAAAAAATGGGTTACAAAGGACATGGCTTGGGACCAGAGGAGAAAGGAAGAAAAGCACCCATAAATCCTATCTCCTACAAGTACAACAGAGGCTTGGGGTATACCCTGGTGCCTAATATTACTATTGATGGTGCCCCTTCAAGTCCTTCTTTGGATATTGAAAACTCTGATGAAGAGAAGTTCCATGAAATGCCTTATGAATATGAAAACAACATCTTCTTTGACACTCACGTCAATGCCATCACCCCCATAACTCCTCCCATTTCACACAGGCTACATCTTGTCCATCCTGAACTCATAGACTGGGGCCAACGAGAGAAACCCACTTTAGAAATCTGCGCCAATGATAATGCTCTCATTACTCTCCTGACTATGTGAAATTTGGAAGACTGTAGTAGGATACACGGTATTCAACTACATGAGAAAGGATACTTTGGAAGTCAGGTCAATGCCATTAGCCACAAAAAAGATAATAAAAAGAAAAAACATGATTCCCTAGGTGAAAACCTCTCTAAGGCACCTTTGGATGAGCAAAAAGAAAAAACAAAGGGCGTATCCAAAAGTGAAAACCTGGAAAAGGCACTTGAGGATGAGGGACTTGAGCTCCATACTATTGGTTACTTTCCACAAGACAGGTCAAATTTGTTAATAGAAGAAACAAACAGTATCAATATGGGCACCGAAGACATTCCAAAAAATGTGCTCATTGCCAAGTCCCTCACAAAGCAAGAGAAACAAGACTTCATCAACTTCCTCACAGAGGCAAAAATAAATTTTGCATGGTCCTATTCTGATATGCCAAGTCTAGATCTTGACTTGGTCATTCATAATCTTACTATCCGCCCAAATGCAAAACCTGTAAAATAGAAGTTGCGCAAAATGCATCCACATATTGTGCTCTTGGTCAAGGCAGAACTCCAAAAAATGTTGGACACAAAATTCATCAAACCAATAGACTACGCTGAATGGGTCTCCAACATTGTACCTGTTGGCAAACTCGTTGGGGGCATCCACATCTGTACTGATTTTCGAGATCTAAATAAGGCTTGTCCTAAAGATGATTTCCCTCTCCCCAACATAGATATGGTTGTGGACCTTACAACAGGGCATGAGATGCTATCATTTATGGATGGATTTTCTGGATATAATCAAATCAGGATTGCAGATGAAGATCAACATAAAATTGCATTCACAACACCATGTGGGACTTTCTATTACCAGGTCATGCCTTTTGGCCTCAAAAATGCTGGAGCCACATATCAGCATGCCATGACGATGATTTTTCATGACCTCTTGCATAAAATTATGGAGGACTATGTGGACGATCTGCTAGGCAAATCAAAGAGAAGATAGGAACACATCCCTATCTTAAGGCAAATCTTTGAAAGATTGGAAAAATACAAACTGCACCTCAACCCTAAGAAGTGTGTTTTTGGTGTCACATCGGGAAAACTACCAGGCTTCATTGTTTCTTGTAGAGGCATCGAGGTTGATCCTACAAAGGTGAAAGCCATCATGGAAATACCTCCACCAAAGACTCTCAGATAGCTGCGGAGCCTCCAGGGAAAACTCCAACCTGTTGGACGTTTTATTTCACAACTTGTAAATAAATTCCATGCATTTGCACACCTATTGTGCAAAGACACAAAATTCAAATGGGACTATTTGTGTCAAAAGGCCTTTGAAAAACTCAAAGAATATCTGGTGTCACCTCCAGTGCTTATGCCTCCTAATCCTGGAAAACCTCTTATTATGTACATATGTGCTACCACAGTCGCATTGGGGGCATTATTGGCACAAACAGATGATCAAGGGAAGGAACATGCCATATATTATATCAGGCGGACACTAGTGGGGTATGAACTCAATTATATCCCCATTGAAAGAGCATGCATGGAATTGGTATTTAGTACATAGAAACTCTGACACTATATGCTGAACAACAAAACAAAATTGATTGCTAAGATTGACCCGCTTAAATATCTCTTGTCAAAAGCTGCCCTCACTGGCAGAATCGCTAAATGGGTCATGTTGTTAAGCGAGTTTGACATTGAATATGTAGATAAAAAAGCAATCAAGGGAAAATTCGTCACAGACCAGTTGGTTGACGCTCCACTTCCAGGTGACCATCCTATTCTTACAAAACTACTGGATGAATTAATTATGACTGTCACCACATCCTCCACATGGCAATTATACTTTGATGGCTCTTGCACCCAAAATGGATCGGGGGCAGGAATACTACTAATCACAACTCAAGGAGATTGCATCCCAAAGTCATACAAGATAACTTTTGCATGTACCAACAATATCACACAATATGAGACACTCATTACAAGATTACACTTGGCTATCTAGTGGAAGATAAGGGAATTACAAGTCTATGGTGATTCCCAACTTGTCATTAAACAAGTCAATGATGAATACCAAACAAAAGATGACAAACTTCTCCCCTATCACAGCATGGTTGAAGATCTTAAGCAACACTTCACTATGATCAAGTTTGATCAAGTCCTATGAACAAACAATAGGGCTGCAGATGCAATGACCACCATTGGCTCCCTCCTTTAGATGCCAACACATAGTCAGAAGTGTGAGTTCTTGGTCGAGTAACTATTTATTTCGACATACTATCTACCAGAGTCTGAAATGGTTTGTGTACTCATTGGTCCCGAGTCCCCCTCATACCAAGAAACCTTCATTTTCCTAAAAGACAACACCATTCCCCCACACCTTACAAAAACCCAACAACAATCCTTCATTCGCCGATGTGCTCGTTACACCATCTTTGGAGACACCCTATTCAGAAGGCATTTTGATGGTTCCCTCCTAAGGTGTTTAGATAAACAAGAGGCAGAATGGGCATTAGGTGAAGTACACAAAGGCATCTATGGGGCACATTGAAGTGGGCTCACCTTGGCTAAAAAGCTTTTAAGAACAGGATATTATTGGCCTGATATGGAAGTAGATGCATATAACTATGTGAAGAAATGCATCCCCTGCCAGCAACATGGCGACAAGATCCATGCACCATCACAAGAATTGCAGTCATTCATTACACCCTGGCCCTTCTCATAGGGGGGGCTCGATCTCATTGGGAAAATCCACCCTTCATCCTCCAACAGACATAAATTCATTATCACTGCCATCGAATATTTCACCAAGTGGGTAGAGGCTATCCCTCTTACTTTTACCACTGATAAGTAGATATCCAAATTCATCCTCAACTACTTGATCTGTCAGTATGGCATTCCAAAAGTTATCTTTACAGATAATGGAAGACAATTTAAAAACCAGGATGTCAAAGAACTCTGCCAGATATTCGACATCGAATTGCTTCTCAACCCCATATTACCCCCAAGGTAATGGTCAAGTTGAGGCTTCTAATAAAACCCTAATCAAAATCCTCAAAAAAACAGTCAATGAAGCTGGCCATGATTGGCACCTCCAACTCCATCTTGCTTTGTGGGCCTACCACACCTCCATCTACACACCCACAGGCACCACCTTGTCTTTGGCTCTGAAGCTGTCCTCCCCCTTGAGATCAAAATCCCCTCTCTAAGAGTATCGTTGCAAAATATCCTACCAGATGAAGAATATAGAATTGCCCACTTACAAGAGCTAGAATTGTTAGATGAAAGGCATCTCAAGGCCTTGAACCATCTTTGGGTATATCAAAATCGTCTATGCATGAGTTACCATAAGAAAGTCAGAACCCGAGAATTTGAAATTGGTGACCTTGTCCTCATGGAGAATCAAAAAAACCTTCAAGAAAGAGAAAATAAAGGCAAGTTCGAGGCTAATTGACTTGGACCATATATAATCACAACAAAATATGGATCAAGGGCCTATCAGTTGGCTACTCCTGAAGGAGATCCTCTGGACGATCTAATGAATATCATACACCTAAAAAGATTCTATGCCTAATCCTCAGAAAGTCATTAATTGTCAAAAAAATCAAAAAATCATGAAAAATACAAAAAAATGAGAAAAAGATCTTGAAAAAACATTGTCACTCTGGTGAAAACTTGGCAAACAGGCACCCTGTGACACCCAAAAAAAAAAGAAAAAAACCCCCCAAAAAATAATAATTTGTCCATCAGTGAAAATCACTTTGTGGCACTATGGACAAGTACCATGGTGAAAACCTCCATGTACTTGCCAAGGTAAATAAACTGGATCCATTGTTTATCAGGTTGGTCCTCCAATCACCCTCCCCATCCAATCCACCCATTGCGACATCCTTTCCATTTCCATCTTCGAGTAAATCACGCATATGATGATGAGTCTTCACCTAAGTCATGAATAAGGGATGTCCCATCAAAACTGAGCTTCTGTGCCTCTGTGTGAGCTTCACGAATTCTTGAGAACAATACTAAGTCCACAAGTTAATCTTCAAAGCCATATGATCACTTGCCTAATCCAAAAGTCCACCTGCTCTATCCTTTGCCCTAGGGATGAATCCTTCCCTCGCCTAGCAACTTAATCCTCCACCCTAATCCTACTCTTGGAAAGAGGTGTCAGTTGGTCATAAATGAATGACTTGCTTTATTTTCTTGGATTTTTCATTTAGACTTGCATCTTTGGCCCTACGACTGCACCTATCTACGACTGCCCAAATTTTCCATATCCAGGTATGTTTACAATAGGTCCATACTGGGGCATATTTTCATAGCAGGGCATGTTTTGGATCTCTCTTGTATAAATCAGCGACCTGGTACTAGTGTTTATCAACACTTACCCTCTTGTGTGCAAGAGGTATCAGTGTGTTTGAGGGTTTCCTTGCACGTACCCACAACTTTGTATTAGTGTTTCTCAACACTTGCATAGCTGTGTGTAAGGAATTCCTGTTTGACTGTGAGTCAGTCCACGCCTTGGGTTTCTCATGGCATCTTGATTCCTATAATCAGTGGTGTAGGTTACCCAAAGCAATATCAAACTAGGTTGGTTCTCCACAATTTTTGTGCACAACTCTCACCATCATTCCATAAAATCCTAATATAATAATCCCATGGAGTCCTCAATTAACAGCCCCCCCCCTCTCCTATTCCATATTCTTCTATTTTCCATCTAAGATCATTGTATTACTATCGACATATTCACTCTTTGCATTATTCATTCACTTAGCCATATAGGTGGCATTATACATATATATTTTATTTAGGTTGCATTACTTATTCATTTCATTACACTATTCATTTAGATTGCCATTTTTCCACAAACATTTACCAAATAAGGTTGCACTTAGATTTCATTACATGCATCATTTATCCATTTATAATAGATGCCATCATTTCATTCACATACATTACTCATTCATTTAGATCACATCATTTGCATACCATTTGTAACTTACATTGCAATATACGACATTACATTCATTTTTCATATAGATTGCACCTACGCTAATTATTCATTCATAAATCATTTACATCTACATATACAACATATATTCACATCAAAAGCACCATCACTCATCCTGCACCCATAAACATGTCAGTGACATATCATAGGCATACATTTATAAGCATCCACACTGCATCACAAATAGGTAAGCACAACATATCCATAATTACCATCCATACATCACATCATAAGGAAATAAATAGAATCCATCATAATAAAGTACACACATCATCCATTACCACAAAGTCATATATATATAAGCTCAAAAGAGATGAATATGTCTGTAATGGTACAATGATCACCTTGAAGGGTCAAAATATATTACACAAGCCAAAATGGAGCTAGCTCTCCCCTCCCGTCTCTCCACCCTCCTTCAACGTGAGCACCCGCGTAAGACCTTGAGCACCCGCGTTAGACACCGCCCAATCCCCAAAAAACCTATTCTACCCGCCTTTTCCTAGCAAGTGCCCGCACTGTTCGCTAGCGCTCGCACTAACCCATTGGCATGCGTGCTGAAATGATAATCAGCGCGTGCGCCTCACCAAATATTGGCCCTAATCTAAGCCCTAATTCTACCCTTAGCCTTAAAAATCAAAACGGGGGATAGTCCTACATACCGGTGGTCCATAGCTGGTGGGTTTGTCGTACCATCGGATCCTCTCAGTGCGATGATCATGGGTGGGAATGTGATTCATATATCCTTCTCTCTTCTAGGCTCTGATTGGCTTGAAGGCTTGTGTGTAACAATGACCCCTCATTGGGCCCTTTGTGGCTTATATGGGCCCCCTCGAGGGCCCATTCCCCTCGTGGTCTCTCTTCTTCTATATGCTCTTCTACAGTTTCTACATCTTCTCCCTCTTTCTCTTTCACTTATCTCATCCACTCAAATTCTTTCTTCTTTATTTCGAGATTTTTTTGTCAATTTTTCTTTCGACAAAATTCTCGAGGGGGCATACACCTCCCACGGTTTACACTGGGGCATCTATTTTTTTTCTTCTATCTTTTACCCACCGCCAAATTTGCCGTTGCATAAAAGAGGGGCAAAATGTAGACACTTAAAAAATAATTATTTTAATTATTTTAAAGTTCCTAACATAATTAATTTATTAATTATGCCAATTTTTAATTCCTCCTCAATATTAATTAATTATAATTAATATTGTCACTATGGTCTGTTGATTTATTTATTTAATAAATCAATCCCCTTTTATTCTTCTAAAAATTCTTAATATTAAAACTCCTTAAATTCCCCTCTTAACTAATTAATTTAAATTAATTAGTTAACCTAAGTGATTCCTACAAATCACCTTTTTCCTAAACCATCATTAACCCAATAAATTCTTGTAGAAAATCCCTAAACTCACTTAGCATTATTCTTCTAATTTTTAATTCCCTCCACTCATTCTCTCTCCTAGTCAAATCCTCCTACAAATCTTATCTACCCTAATCCCACCTAATCTTTCCTCTAATCCCTCTCCTAATAGTTGCTAGTGGCTAATCATCACGATTAGCCACAAAATCAACTCCTTGTCCCTTCCATCCAACCACTCTCCTTAAATGCTCTTTTCCTAGGTGATGTGAGATTTTCAAAATCTCACATTCCTCTAAGCATCTCATCTTCCAAGGAATTTTTAATTCCTCCAATCCCCATGAGCATCCCTTTTGAAGAATTTTTAATTCTTCATTTCCATCCCTCAAGGAATATCTTATCCCTTGTTCTTCTCAAGGCACATTGGGAAGTCTTCCCAATGAACCTTGAGGAGTGTGGAGACAAGAAATGCCTTTAAGGCATATCTCTTGGTCTCCACACCTCCTCTTGGGCCTTGTGTGGGCTCACAAGGAATCCTTACCCTCCATCTTGGGTCAATCCTAGCCCTCCATTTATCCTTCTCTCTTCCTATAAATTGAGGACTCCATTCCCTCATATCTCATCTCCAAGTTTAGTAAATCCATGCTGCTAGTTTGTGCCTAGGAAACCATCCTTGCATCCTTACCATGCCAAAATTAGCACTCATCCATACTTATCCATTTCATCCTTCGATCCTTAATCCATTACATCCATTTGTGCACAATATTGGAGAGCCAACCACATCAAACAATCTAGGAGCAAATCAAAATCACATTGGAGGCATTTGGGTGCACTTTGACTTCATCTAAGCTCCATCTGAGGGAGAAGGTAAAAGTTTTCAAGGTATAAGAATTGTTTTCATGTGGTTTGATTTATGTTCCATGTTTTAATATGTTTTAGTGTTTTGTTTGCATACTAACCACCTGAATTCACCTTGCTGCTTTTTATCATCTTCAGTTATCGCAAGGATTTAGCCCCCAATTGAGGTATAATCCCAAGGATAATAAACACAAAACATGAGGTAGTGTCACTTTCCTCAGAGTCAGTATGTTATATGATAACTCATGTATATCATGTATGTATATGCATATAATAATATTCATTCACCAAAGAAGGACACTACCTTAGAATAAAGGGAAGAGAGGATGTCTTTTGAGTCAACATGAAAGAGACCAAGAAAAAGATCTTAATGCTTTGCATCATCCCCAAGTACAAATTTAAGGGAACAATAGAAGAATAGGGATACACATAGAAGAATATTACAAAAGAGAAAGAAAGGAGAGAGAGAAATCTGCAGTGCTAATATTGCTAATCTAGCACAACATCCGCCTCCCGATCTTGTTCATCACTATTTTGAGAAGGCGTGTAACATTCCAGAGGAGTGATATCGAGCGTAGTAGATGGAGCTATCACAAGATCCAAACAAGGACTATGTTCATGTTGTAAGTCACTTTGTTCGATTCTAGGAGCTAGGGTTAGGGTTTGTGATAATTCATCCAATAAATGTTTGTCCACATCAACATACTCATGCTCACTATCAGAAACATTAGGAATTTTATTACCATTATGAATAACATATTCACCCATTTCTTCATCAAAGTTTAGAGAAAGAGGAGCAAGAACATGAATAGGACTAAAACCATCACATGTTTTATGAAACTTATGATTTGGAGATGTTGGTTTAACATATTGCTTATGAGAAAAGGGATTCATTTCAATTATTGGAGTCTGAGGAGATTGGGTATTTTGAGGGACAACTTCACGAGCTCAAACACAATGTCTTCATCAATGTTCTCTCGCACAATGATTCCGTCGAGTCTTAGTGGAAAGTTGAGAAAGAGGAGGAACACTCGAAGAAGTAGGAATGGTGTTCCCATTAATAGTGGAAGGTTTAGGTTGAGGTCATTTTTGTTGAACAATAGGAGAAGCAGGCCTCTTCTCTCGATAAGAGGAAGGAGGTGGAATTGTGCCATAGAAAGGAGGAATACCAGGTGTAGGAAGGAGACCAAGTCCATCATGAGAAGGAGGAATAGGTATAACCTTAGGAAGAATATTGGGGTTCTCCTTAGGAGAAGGTAAAGTCGCATCCATAGGAGTAGGTGGACAATTTTCCTTAAGAAGAAGATTAGTTCTATCTGAGAGGGGAAGAACCTCATCTTGAAGAATAATAGGAATGTCAAGTGTCTAGGTTGACTTAAGGATAAGATCATATCATTCTTCCATTTTTGATAATATTGAAAAAGAGCATTGCTCCTTAATGGAAGAGATTGAAATTGTTTAGGCCAAAAGAGATCAATAGGAACACCATGGACTCTTTTGAATGGACAAAATAAGCTATGGTTCATAGTTATGATTTCTCAATTGTGAGGAAATTTAAGACACTTGTGGATTGGAGAAGCAATAGCCTTCATGGAAGATAGCCAAGGATAACCCAACTTCACACAAAATTGCTCAGAAGAAGGTATGATAACAAAGTCAACATCCATGGATTTAGTATGGACTTGAATAGAAAGGGTGATAGAGCCAATGGTAGGACAAGAGAAGTCATCAAATAACTTCACAACTACATTAGAAGAATCATATAATGGTTTATGCAATCATAAAGTGAAAAGATATTCTTTAAATATGACATTAACCATGCAAGAGGGATCAATCAGGGCACCACAATAAGGGATATCCTTAACCTTTGCTACTATGTATAAAGGGCCATCAAGTGTTCTAATGGTCTCACTAGGGTCAAATATAATACAAGGATCCTTAGGAGAATCTTTTTTTTCTACCATATTAACCAAATTTGGAGCCATACAGATGAATGTTTGAGAAGAGAGAGAATTAGGCACAATTTCAATAACGTTAGATGTACGAGATGGAAAGGGATCAGTGAAAATTTTAAGATTTTGATTAGGAGGAGAAACTAATTTATTCCCTTTATCATTCACACATGCCACAGATCTAGTATTATTATCAATCAAGTCTTGAACCTTATTTTTCAATGTAAAACATTTCTTAGTATCATGACCAGGTTGACGATGAAATTGGCAAAAGGAATTGTTATCAAAATGAGGAGATGCAAGTTTGGAAAGATCAACTTGTTTTATAGGAGGAAGTTTGATAACATTTCTATGCCATAATTGAGACATAATAATATGCAAAGATTCATTCAAAGGAGTAAACTGTCTTTCTCTTTGGAAAAATTTAGAAATAGAAGGCACACCTCTTGTAGCATTCACATGGTTTTTGTTGATTAGATCATTGAACTTGATGAATCTTTTTGTTGGTTTGAACTTCACAAATGGTTGTTGAACACTGTCCCCTTTATCACTTAGAGCCGTAGGAGTGGATTATGTTAGGTCCTAGAGACAACTGAGAGGGGGGTGAATCAGTTGTCAAATAAATTCAAACCAAAAACAACTTAACCAACTTTAATGCTTAATACCGCTAAACCAAACTTTATGCCGGTAGACAGTTTATTAGTTAATTGCAATACTGGTAAAGATTAATGTATGAAATAGAAGGACAATAACATCCACAACACATAACACCAATATTTGTACGTGGAAACCTTGTAAGGGGAAAAACCACAGTGGGAAACCTTACCCACAATCAGATGATACTACCACAGATAGTATGTGTATACAAATGGGGTCTACACATGCAGAAAGGCCAAGCGCCTAGAGCTCACTACTCAAACACAAATAGGAGTCACAATGACTGCAATTGGATGGTTAAATCCTATAATGATGTACTACTCAAAATAGCATCTTCATATGCTAGATTCAGTACCAGTGTAGTTCTAATATATCTTCACAAAAACCTTGCTTCACCTTCAAATGATGTCAGCATGTATAACTCTGCATATATACCATAACTTAAGACAAATTTTAGTAGGTCGGCTCTAAAAGATATTACAATAAAATCAATTACAAGTAAATCAATAACCGATGCAATATCTGATTCAACATGTCGGCTTAATGCATTTACAACATTGATAAATCATCTCCAAAGCGTGTCGTGCTGATCTGGAATAGATAAGCCTGCGGGTGCTTATTTTGGACCTATTTGCTGGTAACAACAAATATGCAAATACGAATATACCAATGAACAAATCTCCAAGACAAAGTGTCCAAACAATGTCTTCAACATAACCAAGTGTTTTCCATGTTATTCCAAGTGCTGGTGAACATTATATCCTGTCGGTAAACCAAATACCGGTGACTATGCATAAGTCACTTGCTTGCCAGTGAACATTGCCAATCCTCCAAAGTGCCAGAGTTGATAAGTGTTAACAGGTGTTGACATCAATGAAAAAACCATATCAACATAACCAAAATACCAATAGATTTATCCATTTGACTCACAACCAGTTGATAATTATGGAGTGTTGCACACAACTGTGGAAAGGAAGTAAACTCAGACAAAAGAAGCTTTTCCCTGATATCTTTTTGTAAATTAGAAATAAAAATTCTTTGAATATCATTAGCAGGCACATGGAAAAAAATTTGAGCACACAAATGCTTATATCTACCAATGAAATCAGTCACTTTCTCTTTGACACCTTGTTTGCAATGCATTAAATCAGTCAAAGTAATTTTTTTAACCAATGTTGTTTTGAAATTGTTGGATGAAATCATTTGCTAGTTGTTGAAAGGAAGTGATAGAATAAGAAGGCAAAGAGTAATACCATTGTAAGACCTTATCTCTTAGTGTTCTTGTAAATAATTTTGCAAGCAATCGTTGATCATAAGCAAAATCAGTACACAAGGTTTGAAATGTTTTGACATGTGTAAGAGGATCACCTTTTCCATTATAGAGTTCTAATTGAGGGATATCAACATGTTTAGGTGGCACAAATTTAACAATATCAAGAGAAAGTGGGCTCGCAACATCAAATGTGGGCACACTAAACTTGGATTGACTCATGAAAGCAATTTGTTGTTGTAAGGAAGACACAGTTTGGGCAAGATTGTTGATTGTTATTTTGGTAGAAGAATTAATGTTAGACATGAGTGATTGAGAAAGTGGTGTGATGTTGTGGAAAGAAGGCATGGACTGAGAATAAGGTGGTGGGACACTATGATAAGTAAGCATCAGTGATGATTAGGTAGGAAAAGGGACACTTAAAGGAGGAATAAAGTTGTTGAAGGAATTTCCTCCTTGTGTCACACTTATTGGTTGAGAAATAGTAGGACTACTCATGGAAGACATAGGCAATGATGGAGGATTAAATAAAGAAGAGGGATTGCCCCCATGACCTATGGTTGTAGGAATGACATTTTGAGTTGAAGTAGCCATGGTGTTAGATGTGCAAGTAGGAATACTAGTCATAGGATTAGTCAAAGGAATAGAGGAATTGACTTGTGTTGAAGGTTGTGAGTAACCTAGGGTTTCGCCACAACTCTTGATAGGCATGACATTTGAATCAACAATATGCGCAATGCCACATAATATATCTGATGCTTTGCAAAACTGACAAGTTAGATTAAAAACCTGTGATGTTATAACACACAAAAACAACAAGAAACAGGATTAATGTTAGTGTTATTCAACCAAAGATTAACCTAAGCAGGCATATCAAAATAGATACTAAGATCATGCTAACATATTTAATAAATGAAACAAATATAAGAAGGCATCTCCAAATGCCTCTTAACATGTTCGTAGCTCCTTCTCCCTTGTTCCTCTCCTCTCCAAGTTCCAATTTAGTGTAGCTCTCAACAGCTTTTTGCACTATGGATGCTTATGGAGGTTCAAGATTGTAGATGATTACTCTAAATGCTATGAAAATGTAGATAAAAGCTAATATTAGATGCTATAATGCTAAAATGATTTATTTTAGGCCAAAATAACAATTATATGAGTTGATTATGCTAAATGCTCTCTAGAATTCACTATAGCTTAGATGCATACAAGTTTTCAGGATTATGACTATGAATGGTAAATGCTTGAGGATTTGAAAATGAGGAATGTGAGCTCTATTTATAGGTAAAATGGAGCAATGGATGGTTGAGATTGAGTAATCTCAACAAGGGTCAAGATTGAATGATTTGAGATCCATGTGAGGGCCTTCAACCCAATCCCTGGTTGACAAGTGTCAATGTGATATAGGTTGAGAGGAGAAGAAATAAGCATTAAATGCTTGACATGACCTGAGAGTTAACTTGGGAGTTAAGGTCAAGGTTAGTTGAATGAATAAATTCTTTATTCAAAGAATAAAGCTTTTATCCAATGGATAAACTCTTGTGCAAAGGTAAAAGAGATAACCATGGTCAAAGCAATAAATGCTTGAGGAGACACATGAGTGGAAGTTGAAATAACCATAAATAGTTATGTAAGAGCCATAAACGGTCATGTAAGAGTCATATCAGTGGTTTTGGAAGACTTTGGAGGTTAAATTGTTGAACACACAATGCATTAAATGCTTTTCAAAGACTTTGAAGTCTTTGAGAAGTGACTCCAAGTTGCTTAGGAATGTGACAATAATTAGGGGATGGATTAGGTTAATTAGGAAGGGATTAGAAGAATCTAGAAGGGGGTTAGGATTGCAAGTGGATTTGGTGGGTGAGGGAAAATAAGATTTTTATTTAAAATAAATTAATTTATTTCAATAAATGTGTGCAAGTTGCATTTGTAGGAAAATGCAAGTGGGGGGAGGGGGATAAATGATTTAAATAAATGTTTGATTTAATTTATTTAAAAGAGGAAAAGGGGGATTAATTTGAATAAATAATATTTATTCTTTTAATTGATTTGTGATTTTGGTTTAATGAATTAATTAAAATAAATTGAATAATTTATTTAATTAATAGAAGAATGTTTGAAGATAAATTAATTAAATATTAATTTAATTAACTGATGGCTAGTGGATTTTTAATCAAATAAATAGGAAATATTTATTTAATTAAATTGGACAGATTTATGTGACTACATTTGCCCCTCTTTGAGACGGTGCGGTTTATCGCGTCATTTCAAAGAAAGAAAAATAGGTGTGAAGAAATATGCCCCATGAAATGTTAATTTAATGGGTGGTATGCCCCCTCGAGAGATGGGCCAATTTTTTTTGAAAAATCGGGTGATCTCTCAAAAAAGAAGGAAAATTGGCACGATGATAGAAGAGAAGATTTTAGTAATACGGGTGAAAAATAGAAGAAATCGGAGATAAAATGGGGAAATGGGAGGCTCGGGAAGTTCACGGGAACCATAGTGGTGAGCGGGGGAAAGTTACGGTTACGACAAAGGGTTTATATGGGGAGAAAGGGGTGAAAACATGATCATTTATTACTGTGACCATAGTGAATTTAGAGCTCTGACAATGACATTTTGGAGGAGGAAGCAGTAGTTAGAATGCCGGTACCCATTGCAGAGCACCGTTTCGAGTGAGTCCATCGATTCCAGCAACCAGAGGACTACGGACCAATGGTACGCAAATTTGAAATTTTGAATTTTACGCATTTTTGACATGTTTTTTGTGGAGTCCAATTTGAGTCAGGACAATAGCGTTGAAACTATTTTTTGGTGTTGTTGTCCAATGAATGAGCACTTTTGTGCCACAATGGCGCTATTGTGCTATTTAAAAGATTAGTGCTATTGTGTGCATGTTTGAGAGCTATTGTGTGTTTAGCATTGTTGCTGGGTCAATTGAGCGCTTTTGATATTAAGTAGCACTTTTGCATAGCGTTTGTAGTGCTTTTGTGATTTGAGAGCTTTTGCAGGGTTGATTAAGTGCTTTTGTTAGGGGTTTAGCACTTTTATTTAGGAAGTAGCGCTATTGTTTGCAAGCTAGTGCTTTTGTTTAGGAAAATAGATGCCCCTGTTTGTGTGAACAATAATCTCCCGATGCCAATGATGGATGGATAGGGATATGAAGTGAGAGTTGTTTTGAACCGTAGCAGCCCTGATGAGACTTAGGTCATTAGGATAAATGTCTATTGAAGTCTAGGTGTGCCATGATTGCTTACCTGTTGAGACCTAAAGATACTTGATCAAAGTATCTGTTGATAGTCTAGGTTTAAACTTAAGAAAGTTTGCAAAAAAAACAACTGATGATGATTGATTGATGCCCGTGTGAAAGAGTATCTACGCTTGTTACAGTTGCGCGAGAGACATCCAGCTACACAGGGGTTACGCGATCAACTAACAGAGGCTGAGATTGATTGCATTGCAATGACTGGGCTGTATGATGTGATGCATATGCTTGTGATTCAGATGAATCACGGGTTGATTATAGCCTTGGCAGAGCGCTGGCATAGTTGGACCTGCATGTTTTACTTAGCACAGGGGGAGATGATAGTGACACTAGAGGATGTGTGGCGCATCCTTCATATTCTCATTCGGGGTGAGTTGGTGACTTATGATAGATCATGGGGGACTCTAGCGGTATAGAGATTCTTTGATGAGGATGTGTACATTGATGACGACTCCATAGCCTGGGAGGACATCGCGGTGTTGTATGAGCCATTGCCAGCAGTTTTGTCTGGGATCGTGGGAGGGCTACTGTGTCTGGATAGGCGATTGCATTGTCTGGTCGTTGGGTGGGGGCAGGCTATAGAGAAGATGATGACAAAGGGGACTTGATTTGCTTGGGGATCGTGTGTGTTAGCGCACATGTAATAGGAGCTGCATGAGGTAGCGTACCGCAGGAGAGGCTCCTTGGCAGTGGGAGTGACGCTGCCGCACATTTGGGCATGAGAGAACTTACCAGTGACTCATCCAGTGAGTCTGAGATTTCAGGCAGTTGATTAGCCCTATATGTTCATGTACATCAGCATGATGAGTCAGCCCCACCTGGGGAAGTTAGAGTGGTGGTGGTGAGTGCTAGATGATCTTGATGCAGTGATTTGGAGACCCTATCTAGAGTGTGAGCCTTGGGAGGATGATACGAAGGCCTTGCCATATGTATTCATGACCCGATTCCTCATTGGGAGGACATCCTATGATGTAGAGAGATAGGTGCCGGGCAGAGTTATGAGGCAGTTTGGATGACAACAAGAATTACCTAGGGGATCACGAGAGTACGCCAGAGTGGTCCGAGAGTGATATGCATGGGGGCCAGTATTTCCTTATGATCAGGCATTGGTGGAGTTCTGAATGCTTCAGGCAAGGCCATGGGATATACGGTCGAGGGTGGTAGATGCAGGGGTATCGAAGGAGTATATGCAGTATATGGCCGCTCATCCGATTCCTCGAATATCAGAACCAGCAGAGCCGATTCCTAATTTTGAGGAGGAGAGGGGACGGAGACGGAGGAGGGGAGGAGGTTGAGGACCAATGATAGGGGGACGAGGGAGGGGGGATGGTGGTGATGGAGGAGGAGGAGATGGTGGAGGTGGTCAGGGAGGAGACGGTGGAGGTGGTGGAAGAGGTGGAGGAGGTGGCTTAGGTGGTCGGGTCTAGCAGAGAGGGAGAGGCGGATTGCCACTGTGGATATCATAGGGACCGTTGGTGCTGGGAGGAGTCATATTAGGTGGCTGAGGTATGGAGAGGGAGATACCAATGGACAGAGGGGAGGGAGCCACTGGAGAGGCACCTATGGAGACAGGGGAGGGAGCGACAGGGGGTGGTGATCCTCGGGAGCATATGCTAGCACATTTGCATACTCGATTGACAGCAGCTGAGACACGAGTGGAGGATCTGGAGGCATAGGTTGTAGTGAGAGATGTGTAGCTATTTGCACGAGAGGTGGAGCTGACTGTAGTGTTGTGGGAGAGGGATAGTGTAGTGGAAAGATTAGCAGAGCTACAAGAGAGAGTCCGGGTTGGGATAGGAGCACAGGGTCCTACTGGGGAGGTGATGAGATAGTTTGGATGGGCATAGGCTGAGAAAGAGTATTGGCAGGGATTATATGAGTAGGTGGTGCCAGCTAGTCAGTGAGCACTGAGCTATACATAGATGTGGCAGACTAGGTCAGAGCGGTCGCAGAGGATGCAGAGCAGTGGGGGAGTGATGGGTCCACGACGGAGAGAGGTGTCAGGTGGTGCAGGAGCTAGTGGGGGTTTGATGGGGCCTCCACGGAGAGACAAATCAGATGGTGCAGGGACTAGTGGGGGAGCAAGTGGTGATGGTGGTGTGACATCTGGTCAGAGTGGCATCTGAGAGAGCATTTTGCATATATGTATTTATATTGTTATTTTGGACTATGTCTTGGATGGCTCTTGGTAGCCGTTTTTGTAGACTTCATTGTACTCTGATACATGAGATGATATATATGAGGAGATCCCATAATTTGGTGATATGCATTTTTGATATGTATGGATGTTATGCAGGATGGTGATTTTATGAGTTTATGCTTAGATGGATACTTGTATATGTATGCATTTATGAGATGATTCCTATATGCATGTTTTATGATGATTTATGGTGTTGGATACTGACATATGAATGTGGGTTTATACATGTGTGCTTATGATGATGATATAGACAGGATCTTGTGCTTCATGTTTGATATAATGATGAGATAAAGATATGCAATGATGTTAATGCAAAGTTTTGAATGAATGATTCTATGTATGTAAATGCATCTAGATGTTTTTAGATGAATGCAATATGGATAAACAAATGTAAAGTACAAATGTTTATATGATGATGTCTAAATGAATGCATACTACATATAATGTATACAAAAAATGGGATGAACCAAAGTTTGAGACAAATGGTTTTATGATTCTAAATGTCCTAAATATGATTAAGTAAAATGATAATGTGATGATAATGCAACTTATGTTTTAATAATTGCACCTTAATGCAATTAAAAAAGGATAATGAATGCAATGTAAATGAATCCTAAAATGAGCATAATAAGACACTTAATAATGGATGAATGAATGCACTTTTTAACTAATGAATAGGTAAATAAATGTATGCAACAATAAATGATAAAGGATAATAAAGGATGATAAAATGATAATTGATAACTGACACTAAATGAATGCATAGTAAATGGCTAATACAATCAAGGACAATTGGTTTATATGTATGAATCTAAACATTATGCAACGATGAGATGATATAAGAAGACTAATGTTTAATAAATGATAATGAACTATATGCATTTTAAACAACTAAAATGATATAAAATGTTTTTGATGCAAGTGAAACTAAATGTAATGATGATGATGATATGATCATGATAAATGCAAGGTGTTTTAGACTTTGCATTGATGATGTATCAGAGTACTCAGTCGCGATTGTATCCAAGACTAGCTTAATTTTCACATAGCTGCTCATTTTAACTTTGTTCACATTTGCATACAAAAATCATACACATGAATGAGTGAATGGATGGGCGATATGCAATGGAATGCAATCATATAAAAAAATGAGATGAAATGACAATCCATAATGATTTATTTTTCATCATCGATCTTTAAAATGTTGTAAGAAAATACAAGCATCTTGACATAATGATTCAAGATGACCAGAGTATTTCTTACATGGATTTGATATAGCAAGTTAATACAAACAACTTGATATGATGGGTCAAGTTGACTAGAGTATTGCTTGCGGAACAAACAAGGATCATCTCCATTCACGCATGACTTGGATCATCCTCCTTGATCTGGGGCTGATCATATCCTGAGACAAGTTCACACCTTAATAGGAGACAAAAACCTTTATCCAAATTGGATGAGGAGGAACCAGAGAAGGAGCATTGTTCTTGCAAACAAAACAGTATATACATAAAGAATAGAGAATATGGATCCTTGGTAATGGTTCATGCTCATACGGTCAAGGTATACGTTGTAGTCAGCAAGCCATAGTGATCTATGACTGCATTTTGCCTATGATCACGTAGCTTAGTGAACTTCCCACGTAGACACCATTAGTACATGCCCCAAAACTTCATCGAAATAATCTATAGAAGATACACAAACAATGTTGTAGGAACCTGATATGAATAAATGAATGAATAACTCACAAATAAACCAAGTACTTGATAGCTTTAAACATAATTTTCTTGTCAAAGAAAACATCATTTTGTCTTTGGTGTGGTAAGGAAGGATGCATCCTTGTTGAAGACAGTTTGAGTGTTGATGTTGATTGTTTGGTTGATTTTGAGAAGTGATCATCGTGTGAGTATTTTTCAATGCTTTGTTTGGTATTTGCTTTGAAAACATATGTACAAGGGGGGGGGGGCATGTTTTTGATTGATGTTTGATGTTTTCTGATGTTTTTGGATTTTGTGAGATAGTTTTTCAATGTTTTTGGATTTTGTGAGATAGTTTTGAATGTTTTTGGTATTTTGATGATTGTTTTGAATGTTTTTGGTATTTTGCGAGATAGTTTTGAATGAAGAACTTAATGAATCATGAAATAATGTAGAATCCACTTCCATCAATAGGTTAAGGGCATTGCCCCCAATTTAGACATGACTATGAAAAAGCGGGACGCAAGATGCATTAAGTACTTTCTTGATTGGAGATTTATTAACAAGCCGTGGTTTGGATGGATGGATGAATGGATGTAGTGAATGTGATCGCAACAAGTTTGAAAGACAATGGAGCCATAGACTTTATGGGTGGCATCTGTTTGCCAGGTTTTCACCATCGCACTTACCCAAGGTGCCATCGGAGTGGTTGTTCACCGTTTGGATGCATGATTTTTCTTTACTATTTTGATGTTTTTATATGTTTCCTCAGGTCATTTATCTGGATGTTTTGGGTATTTTTGCCAGTATGTAGGGGAGCCTAGCACTCTATGCAGCTCATGTATAAAACCATTTGAGGTGCATGTTGTTGATCGGATCTGCTAGTGGTTCTCCTTCTGAAGTAGCCAACTGATATGCCTCGGACCCAAATACAATAGTGATAACATATGGACCCAGCCAATTTGATTCAAACTTTCCTTGATGTTCTTGGTTGGGTTGGTTATGAGGATTTTATCAAAGAACAAGATCACCTACCTCGAATGTACGAGGTCTAACTCGATGACTATAGCTTCTGCTCATGCGCTGCTGATAGGCCTTAAGGTGATTGTATGTAGCTTGTCATTTCTCATCAAGTAGCTATAAGTCTTGGAGATGGGATACTCTGTATGCTTCATCATCGATGAGATTGTGTAAGGAAACCCATAGTGATGGTATCTTGACCTCAATAGGTAAAATAGCTTCTACACTATAGACCAATGAGTAGGGAGTTGCGCCTGTAGGGGTTCAAATGCTAGTTCGATATGCCCATAGTGATGGATTCAATTGAACATACCAATCACGACCGACATCATTGACTGTCTTCTTTAGGATTATTAATATGTTCTTGTTTGATGCTTCGGCCTATCCATTTCCTTGTGGGTAATAGGGAGTGGAAAAGCGGTGCTGGATGCAAAATTTCTCACAGAGTTCACAGACATCTTGATTTTTGAAAGGAAGCCCATTATCTGTGATGATGGATATGGGTACACCATATCGGCAAATGATTTAATTGAGGATGAATGAGGTGATCTACTTGCCGGTAACTTGGGTAAGTGGAACAACTTCAATCCATTTTGTGAAGTATTCGGTGGTGGTAATAATGAATTTGTGGCCATTGGATGAAGATGGATGGATTTTACCCACAAGGTCAAGATCCCATTGACAAAAAGGCCATGGTGTTGTGATCGATTGCAATTCTTGTGCTGGTGTATGTATCAGGTCTCCATGAACTTGGAATTTCTTGCACTTTCTGACAAAGTAGTAGGAGTCTTTTTCCATAGATGGCCAATAGTATCCAATGTGCAGGAGTTTCTTGGCTAGTGACAGACCGCTTGCATGAGTTCCACAAATTCCTTCATGTACCTCTTCCAAGGCCTTTGTTATCTCATCCTATTCTAGACATCAAAGGAGAGTACCATCAAGACTGCATCGGTATAGGATTTTGGCAATAATGGTATGTCAAGCAGTTTGGCAAATGAAGGTTTTACGTTGGTTATTCAATTGGTTAAGAGGAAGGGTGTGATCGCGGAGATAAGTGTAAAACTCACCGTACCATGGGGATTTGGAACCGATAAGGTGACATATCATCTTGGATTTGGGGATATCATAAGCGGGGATCCAAAGCTATTCTATCAAGAACTCGTAGCATGTTGAATTTTGTGGAAGATCTAGGAGAGATGCAATGGTAGCCATAGCGTCAGCAACGCGATTCTGATCTCTTGGTATCTGCAAAGGTGATAGTAGTAAATGATGCCTTTAATTTGTCCACCATTTGTTTGTATGGCATGAGTTTGTCATCCTTGGTCTGATATTCATCTGTTGCTTGTTGAATGACCAGCTGGGAGTCGCCATAGACTTGTAGTTCTTGTAACTTCCATTGTATGGCTAGCCCGAGTCTTGTGATCAAGGCCTCATACTCTGCTATGTTATTTGTGCATGGAAATGTGAGCCTGTAAGACTTTGGGATGCTGTCACCTTGAGGTGTGATAAATAGAATGCCTGCCCCTGAGCCATGCCTAGTGTACGAACCATCAAAGTATAGTTTCCATGGTTGTGTTGTAGTGATCATGAATATCTCTTCATCGAGAAAGTTGGAAATGAGAGGATGATCGCCTATGAGTGGTGCATCGGCCAACTAACCTGCAATAACTTGACCTTTGATAGCTTTACGGTCCACATACTCGATGTCAAATTCACTGAGAATCATCACCCATTTGGCCAAGCGTCCTGTCAATGCTACTTTATTGAGTAAGTATTTGAGTGGATCAATATTTGCAATGAGTTGTACTTTGTCTGTTAATAGATAGTGCCTCTATTTAGTGGCTGCCAAGATTACTGCTAGGCAAGCTCACTCAATAGGGGTGTAACTGAGTTCATAGCCAACCAGTGTGCGAGAGATGTAGTAAACAACACACTCTTTCCCTTCTGCATTATGTTGTGCTAGTAGTACACCCAATGCCGTATTTGTTGCTGATATATAAAGTAACAAAGGTCTGCTTGGATCTGGTGGGATCAGCAATGGTGTATTCATGAGATAGTCTTTGAGCATCTAGAATACTTGCTGGCATTTGACATCCCACTGAAATCGGATGTTTTGTGTAGTAGATGTGTAAAGGGGTGACACTTATCTTCCAGTTGTGCAATGAATCTTTGGATGGATTATAGCCGTCCTTGTAATGTCCTTAGCTGACTGATGTTCTTTGGTGGTGGCATGTCCATAATTGCTTTGACCTTTGCTGGATCGACCTCAATACCTTTGCTTGAGACAATGTATCCTAGAAGCTTCCCTAAGGTTACTCGAAAGACACATTTCTTTGGGTTGAGTTGAACATGATATTGTTCCAGTCTATCAGAGATTTTATCTAATATGTCGAGATGACCTTCTCTGGTGAGTGATTTTGCTATTAAGTCATCAACATAATCTTCCATCATAGTATGCATCATGTCATGGAAGATGGTGGTCATTGCTCGTTGATAGGTCCCTCCTGCATTCTTGAGACTGAAAGGCATTACATTCCAGTAGTATGTGCCCCATGGACATGTAAAGGCTATCTTATGTTGATCCTCTGGTGCTATCCTTATCTGATTATATCCTGAAAAGCCATCCATGAGTGAAAGCATGGCATGTCCTTCTGTTAGGTCCACTATGATGTCAATGTTTGGTAGGGGAAAGTCATCCTTAGGACATGCCTTATTTAGATCTCTGAAGTCAATACAAATACGGATGCCCCCATTTGGTTTGCCATCAGGCACAATATTAGATATCCAATCTGCATAATCAATTGGTCTAATGAAACCAACATCTAGGAGTTTCTTGAGTTCTGCTTTGACTAATACTGCAATCTGAGGATGCATCTTATGAAGCTTTTTCTTAACAGGTTTGGCTTCTTCTGCTACTGTGAGGTGATGCATGACTAAATCAGGATCAAGCCCAGGCATGTCTACATATGACCATACAAAGTTGATCTGTCACTTTTGAAAGAACTCTACAAACTTAGGCCGTTCCTCTGGAGTTAGAAGAGATGCCAGATGTATGTGGTGAGGAATTTTAGGAGTCCCCACATTGTATTCTTTTGTTTCCTCGATGAGAATCATTGACCGTTCCCACTATTTTCTATAGGGAAGGATGTCAAACCTTTCATCCGCCGGTGCCTCAAAGAGGTTTTCACCATTGGATACGCTCTTTCTTTTTACTTTTGTTGGATCAAACAGTGCCACGGTGTGGTTTTCACTGGAAGATCCATGTTTTATTGTTATATTTTTGCAGCTGAAAGGTTTGGCATCTGCTCCAAAGTATGCTACGCTATTAAGTTCATTGGTGAATCCAGCTTTGTGATCCCTGCTTGGTATGTTATCCCATAATTCCAAAAAGTCAATGATTGCCTCATCATTTTGGAAAAGGTCAAGACATGGGGGATTTGGTTGGTTCCATTCGATGAGTTCAAGATGGATAATGGGCATTACTTCATCGATTAGGTTAAGTTCATTAGATGTGTCAGTGAGGGTTAAGACATTATGGTGAAGGTCATTGATGGTACTCTCCCTCTCAGAATCAGGCATAGGATGTGACGTAGGGTGTGTGGAAGAAGTTTCCAGCTCAGGAACCCAAGAGATCTTTATCTGTGCTTCTCCATAAATAGGGATGTCTTTGCAAGGTGGAGGTAGTGATGTGTCTTCCTCATTTGAAGTATTAAGCTAGATGGAATCAAATTCCCATTCATGTGAGTCGGTGTCTGAATCACTTTCCAGTATTGGATTACTATACCATACTGGGATGTCCTTTGAGTTAAACATTGTAGGTGTGATCGATTGATGTACCTTTGAGATGAAATGATCAGTGCTGTAGGAAGGATGATGGGGATCAATGAATCCGATACTGGGAGTATTGGTAGTGTTGACTCTACTACTTCTGCTGGAACTGCTGGTGTCGTAGATACTACTATGGGTTCCGATACAGTTGCTACTGCTAATGGTGCTATTGATGCTATTGCTGTTGCTGAGGGGATTGTTGGTTTGTTTGGTGGGATGATTGACGTTGTGGATGGTTGTGCTGGGATTTTTAGCCTTAGTGGGATAGTTGTGATGGTGTTTGATGCTGCTTTGATAATAAAAGGTGTCCTCTTTATAATAGGTTGATATATTGGTTTGCTGGGTTTTCCTTTGAATCTGAGTTTAGGAAAGATCTCCTTTGGAAAGCCTAGGCTTGTATTATCCTTGGGCTTTAATTCTGGCAGTAGCGGTTCATGTCATCCTTGTTCGCAAGGTCCCAAAGCACTCTAACCATTGTAACCCATTCTTTGCATAATGAGAAGGCCTTTGCCATACTAATTTGTGGGAAGTGTAGCTTGCAGAATATTAGCGGTGATGGGATCTTTATAGATCCATTCCAGCTAAGTCCTCATCTCTTGTTTCTTCTTCTTGACTCTTTCTAAGGATGAAAGGTGTCAAAGTACATGCTAGTGTGATTAGTGTTTGTTGAAGTAACTGCTGAGTTTTGCCATGTGTTCTAGGAGAAGTAGGCATTTGTCCCACACAAAAGAGTTGACTCAAATTATATTCTCCAGGACCTTCCTCTGCTATTTTCATCTTAAGCTTTTCTTGCTTGGGTATAGTGGTGTTTGAACTAGCAAGAGAGGCTGGACTTATGTATGATGTGGAGGAGATGGCTTCTCTATTGTTAGGAATGGTAATCTCTGGTTGATGACTGATATTATGACAATATGCAAAGGGATTTGCATCGCCTAGGATTGTGATCTCTACACCATTATGTGGGAACTTGATACATTGATGGTAGGTAGATGGAATGGCTTGCATGGCATGTATCCAAGGTCTTCCTAACACTAGATTGTATGGCAGCAGAAGGTCCAGAACTTGACAGATGATGTGTTTCACCATAGGGCCCACTTGGATTGGTAGTACCACAACTCCTTTGGATGAATGCTCTGCATCGTCATAGGCTTTGATTGTGATCTTCTTGCGAGGATCCACTGATTCTATTGCACATCCCAAAGTTGTGACCAACTGCAGTGTATAAATATTCAGGCCAGCCCCATTATCGATCAAGACTCGCTTGATCCTATGTTGGTTGACAAATCCTTCAATGTGTAGGGAAGTGTTATGAGGTTGCTGGAAGGAAGAGTTGTCACTTTTGGAAAAAGTGAGACAAGTTGATGACTTTAGACTTCCAACCATGGCTTGGAATTGATCTGCATTTATGTTTGCAGGGATTGACAGCTCTTGGAGAGCTTGATCCAAAATGGTTTTATGAGATGGAGATAGGCGCAATAGCTCTAAGATTGATATTAATGCAGGCATTTTTTCTAACTGTTCCACAAGGTTATATTGCTTTGGGATAGATGGGGTGCCTTATGGAGCTGCTTTTATGGTAATCTTTCCATGCCGTGTAACAACATTGCAATCGGAACTGGGTGGATTTTTTATGGTAATAGTTACAATTTGTTCACCGACATCGTATAGGTGATTCACAATATAATTATACGTGGCTTGCGTATAATTGGTGGTATCTATGTTTCTCTTGAAAGTAGAAGGACACCTTTGATCTTGTGATGGAAGTGGATTCTTAAACATAAGATGATCATTGTTTGTTGTCTTTGGGTCATGTCCTTCGATTTTGATTTTACCTCAGTCAATAAGATCCTAAATAAGATCTTTCAATCTGTGCCAATTGCTTGTCTTGTGTCCTCTCCTTTGATGGAAATCACAATGTTCAGTATCCCTCCACCATGGATGTTTGACTTGAGGCTCATAGTTTGATGTTTTAGGTAGGGTTACCAGATTTTGAGAAACCAGTTGTCGTAACACTATTTCAATGGGTTCCCCTAAGGGAGTGTATGTTTGTTTTGGTTTTTGTTGACGAGGTCTGGGTTCATCGTGAGTTGTGATGCGGCCTTGATTGGGAGGAACAATTGTGTTAGTCTGAGGTGGGGAATTTTGTCCTGCAAATCGAACTACAGGTTGTGCACTTTTGATAGTTCTTGCATCCACAACCCCGTCGTTGACAATAGTTTTGTTTTTGTTCCAGAAGCTTGGTTTATCACTATTGAAGCATGGGCAAGGACCATCCTTTGGTTCATTATAGATTTTGATAAGTCCTTTCTTTATGAGAGCCCACTCACATTTTAATCCTTTGGTGATCATGTCATTGAAAGAGTCTGTGTCTTTGACATCTAGGTGAAATTCCATTTCTTCGTTTAAGTTGGAAATAAATATTTCCACCAGTTCTTGTTTAGGTAATTGAAGAAAACATCTACTAGACATTTGACACCATCGTTGCAGGAAGACTGAGAATAGTTCACCCAGTTTTTGTTTAGTGTTACATAGATCAGCCATGGTGATATCACGTTCAATTTTATGTGAGTAATGTGCCAAGAACTTCTAAACTAGCTCTTCAAATGTCCTAATGCCACCTGGTAGTCAGGAAAACCATGATGTGGTTGTTCCTCCTAAGCTTTGGGGAAAAAGGCACATGAGGTACGTATCTTCGTATGCCACTTCGAGGCAAGCTGAGTGGAATTCTCTGACATGATCGCGAGGATCTCCCTTTCCTCTATAATTTTCGAATTTGGGTGTTTTGAATCCTCATGGAAAAGGTGGCATATAAAGATTCCTATCAAAGGGATAGTGACAAATGTCATTGAGTGAAAATTGATTAGTCTTTATGCCACTGCGAAGTTGTTGGGCAAGATTTTCAACTTGTTGCTGCAATATCTCTATGTCATTTGGAGGAGGAGGTGGTGGGTTACCTTGAGGAATGTTATATCTTATGTGATCTCTACCTCTTTCTTCCTCATAGCGACTTTGTTGTTCTGATGCTTGTCTTAGTTGTGCAAGATCAAAGTCAGAGGGGAGTTTGGCTCCTTCTTGAGCAAGCTTTAAAAAGTGAGCATCCGCATTGCTCCTGAGTATTTCATCAAAAAGTCTATTAAAGAGAGGGTTGTGTTGAGCCCTTTCTATTATTGCAGGAGTAGGAGTACTTGGGTTTTCATCATTCGCATTTCCTTTAAGTGCTTCTTGAAATTCATTGATATTTTCTTCTTCTTCTTCTTCTTCAATTTCTATTTCTCGTTGCCTTGACTGCGATCGGGTATGAGCCATTTTGTTTACAAGTTTTTGTTTGAAGTTGGGTGAAAATGATGATGAGTTGTTGATGAAATGAAAGATTGATGGTTGGTGAATTGTGTTATATATGGATCTCTAGCACTTAAAGGTAGATGTGACCGAAATTCTTTTTTTGAATTGCTTGTTGTTTTTGATAAGGTGTAGAGAAATATGAGATGTGTTACAGACTTAACTACCTATTAATGAGAGGATTCACTCATAAACTAGTTTTAACCTGCATAGATATGTCTCTTAGGATGAGCTTATCCTAGATGTAGAAACAATCTAAAAGTGATTTGATGTGTTTGATTCAAGCAATATCCAAAAGAGAACTTAGGACAAGAACCTTTTTAATATTTTGAGAGTTGAAGATGAAGTGATGATGTGTGAATGAGATAATGGATGAAATGTTTTAACTTCAATAAAAGCTTTGTGTCACAAATGGAACAAATTATTCCTCTTCCCTTTCGAGCGTTGGTGGCATTTCTCGAGCTACGTTGTATGTGATACAAATTTTTGGGAAGAATTTGGGATTGATCTTGCCTCCTTGGTTTTTGTGATAAGTCAAAGCTCTATATTGCATAAATGCTCTGTGGTTCAATGACTCTTGATCAAATTCATTTGATTTGCCTTGAAGGTATAGACACATGTGACGTAGAAAAGATCTATGAGAGACAAAGATTTGTCTATTTAGATAGAAGAATTTCCTCCTTTTGATCAAAGCCTTTGAGCTCAATGGTCTTCTTTTCAAGTTTATGTGTTGATGAAGATTCTTCTTTCTCAAGATGTGAAGAATGGTCATAAAGTTTGATACTTTTCTTTGTTTTTGATCTTTTGGTTGGATGAATACTTGTTTTGATTTTTGGATTTTTATGATGTTTCTTTGACAAGAAAACAAAGAAAGCACACAAACACAAGAATGTTGCCTCAAAAGGCACAAATAAGTATGGGTCTAGATCCACCCAATCCTTGAACTTTTATATGACCCTTTCCTTTAAGTGTATTTTAGGTGTTCTCTTTCCAAAGGCTGAAGTCGGCTCAATTTTCACTTGGTCTTGAATAAAATGAAAACACTTCAAACACTTTGTATCCCTAAGGTCAAATGGCCAGTTGCGATAAATTCAACCCACATCTTGATATTTCTTCGACTTTGGCACTACATACCTTATGAATCCTGCCGTGGCAGGTAAGGATGTGATATACTAAGTCTTGCACGAGCATAACAAATAGATGATCCCTATGATGGGGGAGTCACCACTTTCATCAAGCCACAAGTGACTTTTCAAAAACCTATGTTTCTACTCAAGGAAATATGTATGGTGAGTATCTTGGGAGCAAAACTATCTATGCTCTTGCACTGAATTATATCACAAATATCCTCAATCAATAGAACGGGTGGGCTACTACTTAAAGGTGTTTAGTAATTTTTGACATTTTTGGACATAAGTTCATTCTACAGTGACTCACTTAAGAGCCTTGTAACTTGTGGTGGGGCCCATTTGTCCTTTCAGCAAGTTACACTATAGGAACAACTATACCCAAGGCTATAGCTTTCGCTCTCACTTCATTCATGTCGGGTTCACCAAATGATGCTCTACAAAACTGAAAAGTTAGATTAAAAACCTGTGATGTTATAACACACAAAAACAACAAGAAATAGGATTAATATTAGTGTTATTCAACCAAAGATTAACCTAAGCAGACATATCAAAAGAGATACTAAGATCATGCTAAAATATTTAACAAATGAAACAAATATAAGAAGGCATCTCCAAATGCCTCTTAACATGTTCTTAGCTCCTTCCCCCTTGTTCCTCTCCTCTCCAAGTTCCAAATTAGTGTAGCTCTCAGTAGCTTTTTGCACTATGGATGCTTATGGAGGTTCAAGATTGTAGATGATTACTCTAAATTCTATGCAAATGTAGATAAAAGCTAATATTAGATGCTATAATGCTAAAATGATTTATTTTAGGCCAAAATAACAATTATATGAGTTGATTATGCTAAATGCTCTCTAGAATTCACTATAGCTTAGATGCATACAAGTTTTCAGGATTATGACTATGAATGGTAAATGCTTGAGGATTTGAAAATGAGGAATGTGAGCTCTATTTATAGGTAAAATGGAGCAATGGATGGTTGAGATTGAGTAATCTCAACAAGGGTTAGGATTGAATGATTTGAGATCCATGTGAGGGCCTTCAACCCAATCCCTGGTTGCACTAATACATTTAGCCTAAAATTCCAATGGAGGTTTCCGACGGAGAAGGTATATTGTGATCAAACTTAATTTTTTTTTGAAAAAATTCCCGATTTCATCGGAATTCCGATGATAATGCAACATTTGGTTTCGATGGAGAAGGAATTGGCAATGACATTTGGGGTTTTTTAGAAAAAGTGCCCGCATTCATCGAAATTCCAATGACCGCATGCATTACTTAAAAAAAAAGAAAAGACCAAGTCATTTCATAAATCCCGCCTCTTTACAAAATCCCGCCTCTCATTCATCCCCCCTCTGTAGCGAACTTGTGGGTTTAATCGTGGTGGGGAAGATCATTGGTGTGAAACTAGTCAATTCTGTAGCTTAGGCTGGAAGTGGTGATGGATAATGATTCGGTGGAAGTGGAGGTAGACACTCTCTATCGAATCTCTATCCATCTTCGTTGGCTTCAACCACAACTATTCGTGCAAGCGTCCCATCGTTGGTTGATCATGGGAAACAACGATCTGGCCGACCAAATTCCTTAAGCATGGGCAGTGCAATGCGGCCCGAGGATTGTAGGTTTGATGGGAAAAGTGATGCTGGACACCCTTCTAATAGTAGGTCCGAATACGATGGTGATCCTCCTTTTTTGACCCATGCTTGGGACTTATCGAACTCGGTTCGGAATGATCACAGGGCTGGCCACTTTCTATACAATAATTGAAGAAGGATGCTTCAGGGTGCTAGCTCCCTACCCCTCGATGCTGATGCCGCTGCTTCAACTCCAGCCAATCGACAGGGTGACTCCCTAGCACCAGCGCCAACTGCAGATAGTGGTTTGAGCTCTCCCTATCTATATTTGATTGCTACTTTTGGACCATGTTATTTTCTCATGGTTTTGAAAATCATTTCTGATTTCTAGTTTTAGGCTTGATCTATTTGGTGGATGTTTGGAATAAAGATGTGAAAAAATTATATTTTGCAACAATTATTCAACAAAATTTCTCAAGAAATGGTTGGTAATTAAGATAGAGGAGCAGATGCTCTATGAATGTATTGTGATGATGATAATTGTGACAATACATTGAGTGATCCTTTTTTGCTAAGTTTTTGTTTGAAAGGATTTTTCTAAGGTATCTAATGTGTTATGTGATCTTTTGTGTGTTGATTTTTTTTGCATATATGTTGTTTCCTTATAAAATTGTTAGATGTAACATTTCAAATATTAGCATATATATTCTCTTAGGATAAAACAAGAATTTGCTACTTTTACCTAGATTCCTTTCAATAAAGATGATCTTCATGTCTCTCATCGAAATTTTCACATGTTTGAAACTCCTTCCTAAGAATTGAGAAGTAATCTTATTCATCTTGATTCAAAGTGACTCCTATAATCATCCATAAAGAGACTAAAGTAGAGAAGATCCATACTAAAATTATTATTCATGGCATTGTCTATATATGCTATCAACTCTTATGGGCTATCTTATAGGTGGCATTCTATTGTCCTACTCATTTAAGACCTTTTACACTTCTAAAATATCAAAAAAATTCATGCATATGAAAGGTTTTGCACAAAAATTACTATATCTGTCAATTATTATGAACCAATCAAATCAATTTCAACAAAAAATCAAATTTCCACATAATTCTGAAATAACTCAAAAAAAAAACTCGTTGTTTATCAACTAAAAATATTTACCATAATCATTTTGATACAATCTAAAGAAGTGCTTGAAAACAAAAACCTTTTGTTGTATTGATTCCTTGATGCCTATAATAAACCACCTATTGAAAGAGAAAACAAGTGCATTAAGAGACTTAGGAATTATATAAAAGGATTTCTTACTTGCAACCTAAATCAAATCTCCTAATATGAGCCCACCAAAAGCATTAGTGTTCCCAAAATACCTTTTTCCTTAAGAAGAAAATTTGTAGATAGAAAAAATCAAGTATTAGGCTGCCTCAACTACTTCGCTAAAAATGAAGATGGCATACTTGGATTCCTCTTTAAACTCACTAAGTTTGGAGGGTTTTATTGTAGAAAAGAATAAAAAATCATTTTATGATGAGACCTAAGCTCTACAATGAACCAGTGGTGAGATTCTCCATGGAATCATAGGTGACTTTTAATCGCTTTTGTTTCCAGTTAGTTTCATATTAGGGGATCACAATGGGGATCACAATAGGGAACATGCAGGAAGGGGCCGTCCCCCGATGAACACGAAGGAGGGAGGTGGGCATAGTTCCCTGTGGGTTTAATCTCTGTAGGATGTAGGAATGGTTTAATCGCTGCAGGAAAAAGGTAGGGTATAATCAACAAATTCATTGTTATACATATTCAAATATTTAGATTCAAATTTTATTATATATTTATCAGATTAATTGGAAATAGTAGAGATGGTGAGAGGTTTCTGTAATATCATATGATTGATTTAAAAGAAGAATTTATTACAAGACCTAAACCATTGAACAATCCTACAATCATGTATTATTTAAACACTGCATTTTAAATAATGAACAATATAGTTAGCCTGAAACATATTAACACTACTTTCCATATTTAAAATATATCCTAATTAAGGGGATGGATGACCTAAATCTGTGTGATTGAGTGCCATTATGTAAAATATATTCTAATTATGGATGTTGGTATATATGGCAGTGACAGAAAATCCCTATTGCAGAACCGTGAGAGCAATGTGTAGTGATCGAGTGCTATTTTTTCTCAATGTTTTGGAGGGGAGCATAAGTGTACCATTAGGAAGGTGGTATAAAATGGAACCTGAGAGGTATAAGGTTATGAGGTGTGGGTTAGGATAAGATAGGGAGGTAAGTGATGAAGGATGTAATGGTAAAAGAGTAAGTTAGGATATGTTAGGGGTTTGTAAGGTAGGAAAGTGAATGAGGGGAGATAAAAGGATGTGAAGGATGGAATGGGGTTAGGTAGGTGAAGTAAAAGTAAGTGTGTATGAGGTTAAGGTGTAGGATATGATGTAGGAAAGTGGAGGAGGTTAAGATAGGGGATATGAAAGGTAGATGGAAGGTAATAATGATAGGAAGTGAGGTGAAGGTTATGAGGTGTGGGTTAGAAAATAGGGTGTAGGAAATGGAAGGAAGGGTCATATCACTTTGAGAGTTTTCACCAAGATGAGTAGCCTGAGTATGGACCTCAAATCTTACAAGCCATGAGGATCCACTTGTAGTAGAGGAGCATATACTTGCATCTTGGGAGCTTATTAGGAGTTCGCCTTGAATTTGGGAAATACATATAGAGGAGATAGAATATTGATCAATACACATTACCTAGCCTCATCATGCATAAATACAAGAGGTATAGACTATAGCAAGCACATATCATGAGCCAAAGGATCATATTTGAGAGTTGCTTCATCTCCAATCCTCTACATTTTTAAGGTCCACAAACGGGGTTGAGGATAAGTCTTGTTTACTAATTAGCTTGGACTTATGCTTTGGGTTGCATCTATATGTGAGCAACCTAAAGGCATAATTTTCAATGCAATTTTTGAGAGGACTTGCTTCCACCTTGTGGTACTGGGAGGATAAAATGCACCAACTCACATTGGAAGCCCTCTCCAGATACCATTTTGGAGTGCTTCAAAGTGTGTTCTATTTCAAAATATTTTTGACAGAGATGCATGGATGAGTTTCAGAATTTACATAATAAGGTTTCATAGTGGCTCAACATGAGAGTTAGTTTTTGGAGTTCTTGTAGTTTGTAGGTTACATTCAAGACAAGTTACTTGTCAATTATTTCATTAGGGGTGGAAAGCCCAAAATTTTAGTTTTCCTACACATGGCCAATCCAAATGACTTTAGGGTTGCTATGGCAAAGTCTCTTATGGAAAAGGAGGTACATGGGAGGACACAAGAGGCATGAGAGAAGTTTGTAACCTTGATTAAGGGACTAAAGTGTCCATAGGCCTCCCCATCCTTCAAAGGATAATATAGACTTACTATATGATTTACAAAGAAAAACCCAATAGTATCAATATTAGGGACAAAGGTCTACTAGAGCATAGTAGGGTCCATAGGGTAGTCACATTTGACCATCATAGATACAAGGATATTTTAGGTATGAGAGACTATAGGGCTATCAAGCTAGGCCTTCTATGACTCAACAACCTTTTAGGGGAGAATATAGTGTTTTTAGTAATTAGGATCTTCTAATTATGGTGGGGCCTAGCCAACATAGGGTTATATGAGAGGCACATGTTATGTATATGTTAGTATTAGACAGAGAGTGCCCACAAGGTTTTAGAGTAGGTGGACACCATGCTAGGATGTCAAAGTAGATAGTTGATATGTGGGTCTTTACCCTCCCAACCACTCAACATATACCACCATGGGTCTTTACCCTCCCAAACACACAAAGGTCAAAGGAAGATTCACTGCTGCAACACTCACTTTTTGTGACAATCTCAAGCACTTAGGATAGTCACTCCTTTCATGGCCATTCTTCTTCACACAACACTCTCTAACATTAATTATGATGATAGTGTACCTCCTTAAACCTTCCACCAACACCTAACTCAATACCAAACTCTTTCCCAATCTCGCTAATGGACTAATTAACTCAATTCAATGTGAAATTGTGATGGTCAATGCAAGGTTTAGGACAGTAGTAATTAGGATCTTCTAATTATTATAGGGCCTAGCCAACATAGGGTTATATGAGATAGGGGTAAGTTCAATAGTGATTTCTCCTCTACAACCTTTGCCAGTCTGTGTGAAAATGAGAGCTTGACAACATTCTTTCTCTTTTAGCTAGCTAAATTTTTCAAGAATTTTATCTCTAGATTTAATATTTCTTTTCTTGCATGAATCTATTAATTTTGAGATAACAGATCTCTCCTTCATGAATTGATCCTAGTTTATCCCTTTAACCTTGATTAATTTATTTAGAGTGTTTAGTTCCATTTTAATCCTTTCTTTTACAATTAAATATTATTAAAAAATTGTATTATTGTTCCAAATTTTGTGGATATTTAGGAGACACAAATAAAATATAAATCTAATCATTCCATATTTTTGTAGGAGATATTGGAATGAGACTAATAGGAAGAGTAGTAAACATGAGTCACAATGAGCACTTTAGAATAAATCTAAACATTATAAGGAAGAGTAGCTTGGAAAAATAGAAGTGTAATTCATTTTCCAATATGCAAGATTATTACTTGGGAAAGAATCTTGAAAGAGGATTGAAAAGATTCCTTGAGCTAACATTGTCTCACTTATCCAAAATTATGAGGAAGGATTCATTAATGAAATGGTCATTAACAAGATGGAGAGAATAATAATTAGGAAGAGATAGATTTCACATGCTACTAGGTGACTAGATTGGAGAGAAACTAGAGGCAAATCATTTAGCTTGGCCATGACACAAAGTCTTAGAATAGATGCCAACCTTGGTGAATGGAATGAAAATCCCAAACAATTAATGAGTGGTTAGACAAGTAGAGGCATCTATAAATTTTGTTTTCAATAAAATAAAGAAAAAATGGGACTAAAACCAAGGGAAATGCACATGGAAAGGATATGATGAAAATCAAAATAAATAGTTTGAAGATAATACTAGTTACCTAAAGGATATTCCACTTGATTATTTGGTATATCATAACTATTTTGAGAAATTTTGAAACCATTAGAGGTACCTTTTGCTTCTGTAGATGAGGCATTCATTCATGTTGAAGTTGTGATAGCTTATTTGCCTCTTTATAGACAACAAATTATCCATACGAATTATCATATATACTTGTAACCTCCATCCCAAACCACCTATTTCACTCTTCTTCCTTTGTGTACCTCTTTTATTCTTCCATTACCTCTTCGATTACCTAAATTCAATCCAAAACATAGTGTATATAGCATCAAAAAAATTCCATATTTGATTAATATTATCCACAACATATTGAAAAGACAAATACCACACTTACTGTGTCATCAACCAAAAATAATTTACTTACATATTCAAAGAGTTCAATAATGGAGAAACATCCATGCGGTGCTCTACATATGTCCTTGAAGGTTCAAGAAATACTTATCCTCTATTGGTCCAAACTTTAAATCACTTTCCATGCATGAAAATAATTGCAACCATACACAATTTCCCACCCAATAGATTCTCTCAAACTAGTTTACTATCTTAACATAGGGTCAAGGAAAAGTGAGCCAAAATAGGAATCCAAGTGTCTTAAAAGCCTTCAAGACCATAGTGGTGAGGATTGAATTTCTTTCTTTAGTGGTATCCTTCTCTAGATTAATTAGTTGGGGATTCTGTTAGGACCTTTTCCTAATTAAAAAAAACAATATAAAGATTACATCCCTAAATATTGCATTCATAATAGAATAAATTTCTGCAATATTGAGACTAAATTTATAATAGATTTATAGTGATGAATAAAGAAATATTTAAGATTATCAAAAAATTGATGTTTTCTTTCTCCCAACCGTCATTAGATATTGGGTGGTCTTTGAGGCATTATGTCAAATAGTTCATGTGCCTTATCTAAGCTTACATATTTTGCATGCATGTGTACCTGGGCAGTTGCACTACAACATCTATACTCACTAATCACATTTGGTTGGAAGTTTCTAAATCCATTTCAAACACATCTTGTGCATATCCTGCAATCATAGCATTCCATTAGATCGTGTTTCTTTGATGCATCTCACTAAACAGTTCATGCGCTTTCATGTCTATACTTCCACATTTTCCAAAAATGTCAAACAAAGCATTTCCAACCGTAAGCATCTGATATTAATTGCCCTTACCTTCTGCTTCAAAAAAAAGCCCATACTCTGTTCCAAAGCTCCCATTTTGGCACAGGTAGAGAGTACGTTGGAAAATAAAACTGATCGAAATGGAAATCTATTTGTTGCATTGACTGAATTGTGAGGACGCTTATGTATTTCATCGACAACATAAAGCAGGAAAGGACATGAGAATATCTCCTCGGGGAGGTATTCTATGATAGCTGCGAGGTAGATGAGAGTCAATTTCCTACTCACAGGAATTTTATTATGTCTCAAATATAGGGAAACAGAAGGCTTCAAATAGAAAACTTGAACATGCAACTAAATCCATTGACTAACTAGAAGAACAAAATTAAGAAACGGTTTGATCATCTGAGAGATGTTGTAGACTTGCAACTCACCAGCTAAGTTTTTGCGGGTAAGAATTTTTTTTGTTTTGGTTATGGTTGTGGTGTTTATAGGGAGACATTTACAAATTTATATCTATTTTCAGTATTTAATGGTTTATGGGTTTGTAATGGTAATTTAATGTTCTTTCATATTTTTGTATATATTCTTTATAATAGCCTATTATATTGATTTGTTCTATTATGCATAATGGTGTGGGTCAGACGACTTTGCCATCGGTGCATGAAAGCATTGAACAAGTTCTACTTTTAAAAATTACATGAAACATTTTTTAATTTATTTGATTAAGTGTTATTTGCAAAAAATGATTATCAATGATGTTTCCTTTCTCCAAGAATTGTCTAGGATCTTTCCATCAGATAATATGTAACATCGAATGACTAAATCTTTTCATTAAAAATTCTTATTTAATTTAATTATTATCTGAGCATGAATTAAAATTTATATCTGTACGGAAGCAGAACATACAAGTTGAAGAGTCATGTGCAAGCAAATTTCCTAAAAGAAAGCAAGCAGACATTATCTTGAATGACATGGAAACAAGCTCATCAGCTGCCTAGAAGAGAGCAATTGGAGAATGGCAGAGGAAAGTGTTTAAGGGCGATAAATATATAGATAGTATGCAATACAAACAAACAATGTTTGGAGTGTCTGATGTGACGTCTCTAATTTATGTCCAGAGGGACTAACTGGTTTTGGAGTTCCTGCAAAACCTATTGGGCCACGCTTGGAGGAAATCAATGTGTTCATGCAAGGAGCACCTTTTTTCTATCATGAGAATGATACTTTTGCACCAAAGGATATTTGGAAGTCAATATCCAAAAATTTCTATAGTGTGGAACCAGAGTTGGCAGACTCGAAGTAATTTTCAGCTTTCAGAAGACCAAGAGGTTATGTACACAATCTCCCAATAGAAGGGAAATTTCAAGCATTACCTCTCCCCCCCATGACTCTTCAGGAAGCACTTCCTCAGACAAAGGACTATTGGCCTCCATGGGATCAAAGAAAAATATTGAAGCATAAACTCTAGATGATGTGGTGGTGTCCTTCGTGAAGAAATCTGCACTATAATTGAAAATTCATGAGGGAAACTGCAAGATAGTGAAGAGAAATACAATCTTGAAAAGTGGGAAGAATGGATCTTGGTTTGGGTGGGGCCAAGTCAGGTGGCTCCTCTAGAGGTTGACGAGATAGAAATCATATTAGGATTTGAAAAAGATCACACTCGTGGAACTTCGTGTGCGAGTGATTGATTGTGGTGTTTGGGTAATGCATTCCAAATAGATACAGTTGCATTCTAAATGGGTAATGTCTTGACTAAAGACTTTTATCTTGATGGCATGCAACTATATCTATTTGGAATGCATTACCCAAACACCGCAATCGATCACTCACACATGAAGTTCCACGAGTGTGATCTTTTTCAAATCCTAATATGATTTCTATCTTGTCAACCTCTAGAGGAGCCACTTGACTTGGCCCCACCCAAACCAAGATCCTTTCTTCCCACTTTTCAAGATTGTATTTCTCTTCACTATCTTGCAGTTTCCCTCATGAATTTTCAATTATAGTGTAGAGTTCTTCACAAAGGACACCACCACATCGTCTAGAGTCTATGCTTTAATTTTTTTCTTTGATCCCATGGAGGCCAATAGTCCTTTGTCTGAGGAAGTGCTTCCTGAATAGTCATGGGGGGGAGAGGTATTTCTTGAAATCGCTCTTCTATTGGGAGATTGTGTACATAACCTCTTGGTCTTCTGAAAGCTGACAATTATACTTTGAGTCTGCCAACTCTTGTTCCACACTATAGAAATTTTTGGATATTGACTTCCAAATATCCTTCTATGCAAAACCATCATTCTCATAATAGAAAAAAGGTGCTCCTTGCATGAACACATTGATTTCCTCCAAGCGTGGTCCAATAGGTTTCGCAGGAACTCCAAAACCAATTAGTCCCTCCAGACATAAATTAGAGACGTCACATCAGACACTCCAGACATTGTTTGTTTGTATTGCATACTCTCTATCTATTTATCACCCTTAAACACTTTCCTCTACCATTCTCCAATTGCTCTCTTCTAGGCAGCTGATGAGCTTGTTTCCATGTCAATCAAGATAATGCCTGCTTGCTTTCTTTTAGGAAATTTGCTTGCACATGACTCTTCAACTTGTATGTTCTGCTTCTGTACATATATAAATTTTAATTCATGCTCAGATAATAATTAAATTAAATAAGCACTTGTAAAGAAAAAATTTAGTCATTTGATGTTACATATTATTTGACGGAAAGATCTTAGACAATTCTTGGAGAAAGGAAACATCATTGATAATCATTTTTTGCAAATAACACTGAATCAAATAAATTAAAATGTTTAATGCAATTTTTAAAAATAGAACTCATTCAATGCTTTCATTCACTAATGGCAAATCCGTTTGACCCACATCATCTCTCTCCGTCGGAATTACGACGGCCTCCAGGAGAGTTTTGACGAGGATGCTTTGCATCCGATGACACTCCTCTGTCAGAATTTTACCCTTTGGAGTCGGAATTCCGACGATAGGCCAAGATCGCGACGGTATTCTTTTGGGGTATGAGCATCCATGGTGGCCGTCGAAAAGGTTGGAGGACATGTTGAAATTGCGATGACCACACAAGGATAGTTGGAACTTCCGACACAAAGTTTTTTTTTGTCGGCAGTGGGACGAAATTGTGTCAAAATTCCGATGATTTGGCGTCAAAATTTTGACCCGAATGTACTAGTGTTGACAAGTGTCAATGTGAGATAGGTTGAGAGGAGAAGAAATAAACATTAAATGTTTGACATGACCTGAGAGTTAACTTGGGAGTTAAGGTCAAGGTTAGTTGAATGAATAAATTCTTTATTCAAAGAATAAAGCTTTTATCCAATGGATAAACTCTTGTGCAAAGGCAAAAGAGATAACCATGGTCAAAGCAATAAATGCTTGAGGAGACACATGAGTGAAAGTTGAAATAACCATAAATGGTTGTGTAAGAGCCATAAATGGTCATGTAAGAACCATTAGTGGTTTTGGAAGACTTTGGAGGTTAAATTGTTGAACACACAAAGCATTAAATGCTTTTCAAAGACTTTGAAGTCTTTGAGAAGTGACTCCAAGTTGCTTAGGAATGTGACAATAATTAGGGGATGGATTAGGTTAATTAGGAAGAGATTAGAAGGATCTAGAAGGGGGTTAGGATTGCAAGTGGATTTGGTGGGTGAGGGAAAATAGGATTTTTATTTAAAATAAATTAATTTATTTCAATAAATGTGTGCAAGTTGCATTTGTAGGAAAATGCAAGTGGGGGGGGGATAAATGATTTAAATAAATGTTTGATTTAATTTATTTAAAAGAGGAAAAGGGGAATTAATTTGAATAAATAATATTTATTCTTTTAATTGATTTGTGATTTTGGTTTAATGAATTAATTAAAATAAATTGAATAATTTATTTAATTAATAGAAGAATGTTTGAAGATAAGTTAATTAAATATTAATTTAATTAACTGATGGCCAGTGGATTTTTAATCAAATAAATGTTTGATTTAATTTATTTAAAAGAGGAAAAGGGGGATTAATTTGAATAAATAATATTTATTCTTTTAATTGATTTGTGATTTTGGTTTAATGAATTAATTTAAATAAATTGAATAATTTATTTAATTAATAGAAGAATGTTTGAAGATAAATTAATTAAATATTAATTTAATTAACCGATGGCTAGTGGATTTTTAATCAAATAAATAGGAAATATTTATTTAATTAAATATTACATTCTTATCACTTTGAAGCATGCGCTTAAGACCTTCAATTAATGGAAGAGCTTCACTATTAGGGTATTCCTGGGACATCCATTTTTGAAAGCTATCCAATTGATTGTCTAATGTAGAAAGTTGATCTAAAGAAACCCTAGTTAAAACTTGTTTTTCATCACGGGATCCATCAATCGGGTAAATAGGCACATGACTAGGATGGGAAGAATTAGCATGATCCTCATTAAAGAAGTCACCCAAATTAGGCTCCATCTCCTTGGTAATTAAATCTTGGGAAGCTTTAATTCTAATGCTTCATCTAATGGGGATAGGACAGGTAGGACTAATAGTAGTAAAACTCATGCACTAGAAGGAAAATTTGAAATTTGAATTGTGGAATAAAGCTTGCAAAAATTGAAATGTCAAATTTAAGAAAATAATGATTACACAATTTGAAATTTGTTAGAGGAAGAGAATGACACAATTTCCAAAAATGAAAGGAAATTGGAATTTTAAAATCAGGGCCAAGGGAATACCACTTAATTTTAAAATAAAAATTTTAAAAGTTAGGGTAGACAATGATTAACTTCTTAATTTTAAAAAAATTTCTTGAAAGTTGAAATGTTGAATTTTGAAGGTATTTCCGATTCTAGAAGGTTCAAAAATTGATAAAATCAACCAATCTTTTGGATTTAGGCTATTAAATATAGTCATAACAATCTCTCAAAATTTCGATAAAAAAGCCGAGGACTGTGGCGGGAATGCACATGGTCTGACCAAGTTTTTTCTAAATTTGCAGGGATGGATATTACAATGATTTCAAAGCTAACGCCCAAAAATTGGTGAATTTTACGATCTCTAGATGGGCGAAATGAAGGCACAAAGGTGAAAATAGGACCCTATTAGGGTTTTGAAAAAAAGAGTAATTGAAGTGCAATTTTGAAAAGGGTCAAACCTAATGGATAGGGACACCTTGGAAAATGTTTAAGAATATGAATGTAAATGGGATTGATTTGAAATTCACACAAAATCTAGTTAATTTTAAAAATTAGGGTTTGATGACCTAACCACTCAATCTTGAAATTTGAATTTTGGGAAATAGGGGGGAAACTGAAAAATTTGAATTGTTGGAATGAAGACAAATCTGAGAACAATCAAAAATCTGAAAATTAAGTTGAAATTCAATTTTTGCACAAGTACAAGATGATTTTTGAAAATGAGGGTTTTAACAAGTAACCTCTTAATTTTGTAAATTTTAGTTGTGAATTGAACAAGACAATGATGAAATTGAAATCAAGATCTTACATATATACCATCACCTAAGACCTATTTTAGTAGGTCGGCTCTAAAAGATATTACAATAAAATCAATTACAAGTAAATCAATAACCGATGCAATGTCTGATTCAACATGTCGGCTTAATGTATTTACAACATTGATAAATCATCTCCAAAGCATGCTGTGCTGATCTAGAATAGATAAGCCTGTCGGTGCTTATTTTGGACCTATTTGCCGGTAACAACAAATATGAAAATATGAATATATCAATGAACAAATCTCCAAGACAAAGTGTCCAAACGATGTCTTCAACATAACCAAGTGTTTTCCATGTTATTCCAAGTGTTGGTGAACATTATATCCTGCCGGTGAACCAGATACCGGTGACTGTGCATAAGTCACTTGCTTGTCGGTGAACATTGCCAATCCTCCAAAGTGCCAGAGTTGATAAGTGTTAATAGGTGTTGACATCAATGACAAAACCATATCAACATAGCCAAAATACCAACAGATTTCTCCATTTGACTCACAACCAGTTGATAGTTATGGAGTCTTGCACATATTTGCGGAAAGGAAGTAAACTCAGACAAAAGAAGCTTTTCCCTAATATCTTTTTGTAAATTAGAAATAAAAATTCTTTGAATATCATTAGCAGGCACATGGAAAAAATTTGAGCACATAAATGCTTATATCTACCAATGAGATCAGTCACTTTCTCTTTGACACCTTGTTTGCAATGCATTAAATCAATCAAAGTAATTTTAGGACCAATGTTGTTTTGAAATTGTTGGATGAAAGGAAGTGATAGAATAAGAAGGCAAAGAGTAATACCATTGTAAGGCCTTATCTCTTAGTGTTCTTGTAAATAATTTTGCAAGCAATCATTGATCATAAGCAAAATCAGTACACAAGGTTTGAAATGTTTTGACATGTGTAAGAGGATCACCTTTTCCATTATAGAGTTCTAATTGAGGGATCTCAACATGTTTAGGTTGCACAAATTTAACAATATCAAGAGAAAGTGGGCTCGCAACATCAAATGTGGGCACACTAAACTTGGATTGACTCATGAAAGCAATTTGTTGTTGTAAGGAAGACATAGTTTGGGCAAGATTGTTGATTGTCATTTCAGTAGAAGAATTAATGTTAGACATAGGTGATTGAGAAAGTAGTGTGATGTTGTGGAAAGAAGGCATGGACTAAGAATAAGGTGGTGAGACACTATGATAAGTAGGCATCAGTGATGATTGGGTAAGAAAAGGGACACTTAAAGGAGGAATAAAGTTGTTGAAGGAATTGCCCCCTTGTGTCACACTTATTGGTTGAGAAATAGTAGGAGTACTCATGGAAGACATAGGCAACGATGGAGGATTAAATGAAGAAGAGGGATTTCCCCATGGCCTATGGTTGCAGGAATGACATTTTGAGTTGAAGTAGCCATGATCTTAGATGTAAAAGTAGGAATACTAGTCATAGGATTAGTCAAAGGAATAGAGTAATTGACTTGTGTTGAAGGTTGTGAGTAACCTAGGGTTTGGACATAACTCTTGATAGGAATGACATTAGAATCAACAATATGTGCAATGCCACATAATATATCAATTACATTCTTATCACTTTGAAGCATGCGCTTAAGACCTTCAACTAATGGAAGAGCTTCACTATTAGGGTATTCTTGGGACATCCATTTTTGAAAGCTATCCAATTGATTGTCTAATGTAGAAAGTTGATCTAAAGAAACCCTAGTTAAAGCTTCTTTTTCATCATGGGATCCATCAATGGGGTAAATAGGCACATGACTAGGATAGGAAGAATTAGCGTGATCCTCATTAAAGAAGTCACCCAAATTAGGCTCCATCTCCTTGGTAATTAAACCTTGGGAAGCTTTAATTCTAATGCTTTGTCTAATGGGGATAGGATAGGTAGGACTAATAGTAGTAAAAATCATGCACTAGAAGGAAAATTTGAAATTTGAATTGTGGAATAAAGCTTGCAAAAATTGAAATGTCAAATTTAAGAAAATAATGATTACACAATTTGAAATTTGTTAGAGGAAGAGAATGACACAATTTCCAAAAATGAAAGGAAATTGGAATTTTAAAATTAGGGCCAAGGGAATACCACTTAATTTTAAAATAAATTTTTTAAAAGTTAGAGCAGACAATGATTAACTTCTTAATTTTTTAAAATTTTCTTGAAAGTTGAAATGTTGAATTTTGAAGGTATTTCCGATTCTAGAGGGTTCAAAAATTGATAAAATCAACCAATCTTCTGGATTTAGGCTATTAAATACAGTCACAAGAGTCTCCCAAAATTTTGGTAAAAAAGCCAAGGACCGTGGCGGGAACACACATGGTTCGACCAACTTTTTTTGAAATTTGCAAGGATGGATATTATGATGATTTCAAAGCTAACCCCCGAAAATTGGTGAATTTTACAATCTCTAGATGGGCGAAATGAAGGCACAAAGGTGAAAATAGGAACCTATTAGGGTTTTGAAAAAAAGAGTAATTGAAGTGCAATTTTGAAAAGGGTCAAACCTAATGGATAGGGACACCTTGGAAAATGTTTAAGAATATGAATGTAAATGGGATTGATTTGAAATTCACACAAAATCCAATTAATTTTAAAAATTAGGGTTTGATGACCTAACCACTCAATCTTGAAATTTGAATTTTGGGAAATAGGGGGGAAACTGAAAAATTTGAATTGTAGGAATGAAGACAAATCTAAGAACAATCAAAAATCTGAAAATTAAGTTGAAATTCAATTTTTACACAAGTACAAGATGATTTTTGAAAATGAGGGTTTTAACAAGTAACCTCTTAATTTTGTAAATTTTAATTGCGAATTGAACAAGACAATGATGAAATTGAATTTGACAAACAAAGAAATTTTCAGATCTAAGATAACCACAAGCAATTTTTAAAAATCACAAGTTCAATTTTAATTTTAAAAACTAGGGTTCTTAATGATTTAACCACTAAGTTTGCAGAAATTTGAAACTTGTAAATGAAAAATATGCAATTTTGTTCAAAGGAAAGCATGAAAGATGCCGAGTTGACCAAAATTTAATGGTGGGAAAATGATGAGTGATAGATCAAGAGGAAAACTAACCTTTTCCCTCAACGATAGATGAGAGTTTCACTTATTGATTATCCTTCATACACTTTTTACCATTACATTAGGAAGATAAGGGATAATTCACTAGATGCAATATCCACACAAAGATGATAGATTGAATTCTGAATGAATTAAGAATGTTAGGATGATCCCTTCTTCCTTGTTTGAAATGGAAAGGAATTTATTGAATTATGTAGTGCACAAGTGACAAAGAATCGATTTTAACTTGAGATCTAAGTATGGGAAGAGGCTGTGCACCTGGATTTGGTAGTAAAATGTTGAGATGAAGTTGCCCTACAAATTTGATGAAAAGTTGTCTGGATCATGGCGGGAATGTACACGGTCCTCCAAAAAATCCACAAAATGAAAAGGTTTTTCCACCTCTGCAAATGAATCCCAAATTTGAAAGTACAGTTGCGCACCTGCAACCTACACACATAAAAGAGAGGGAAATGTGTTGGGATTGGGGGTTTGCCTTTAGGTGAAACCCCAATTTTGGAATTAACCAAGTAATGAAAGAAAGTACTTGCAAGTAGATGTAAATGAAAGATTGAATTGTAGATCACCTCAAGGGAGGTTGTAGTAGAAATGTTGATAGAAATGGTTGTATGAAATTGTATTTTTAATTCAATCTCCTCTTCAATGGTTGAATCCTTGACTTGAATGCAACACCTAGCCTTGAAGGGAGACTTGAGAATGCTCAATGTTGGAAAAGATTGCTTGAATGCTTGAATGCTTGATCGCTTATGCAACTTGAATCTCTCCAACTTTGACCTATCCAACCTATATAAATGAGAAAGTGAATGCCCCCTTAAATACATGTTTGAAGGATTTGAATTTCATCACGGGCCAACATCAAGGAGATTTCCCACTCATTGCACAACCCACAATGCATGCTCTAAGAAGGTCCTGCCCCAAAATAGAGTAGGGAAAGGGGCACCACACCCTTGTCCAAGAGGGGAAAGGGGGCACCCCTATCTCCATGGCAGAGTGTGGATAGGGTGATACAGAGGCCAAGGAAGAAGTTGTTTTTGCAAGCGGAGCACTCTCCGGTCTCCGATCATGCTAGAGGATTTGAGTTCGCATGCGTGAGGACCCTAGTGCCGTCATAAATTGCTAGGGTCGCAATTTTCTGACACTACAATATATAATAGAAATAATAAAATAATTCTAAAATGAGATTAAAAAAACTCAAATAAATAATACAATTCAAGAGTCAACATTTTTTAAATAGATGTATGTCAGATATCTATACTAGTTTGTTAATAGTTCAACATATCATTTATAAAATGTAATTTAATAAATTTTAAAATTATGACATTAATTATATAATGAGATGATTAAATTGTAGTGTTGTGGCCTTTGTCATCAAAGTCCAAATTCTCTTTGGGTTGTTGTCCTTGTGCTTGTAGGTTGGGAACTTCCATTAGGTTGTTGTGCTCAAGAGTTTGAATCGACCACTCTTCTTGATTTTCAAACTATTGTTGGGTTGTAACACTCGAAGGCTCTCTACCTTTGTTGGACCATAGTGCTTGTGAGTTTGGTTCATGGCATTAATATTGTTCATGTCTAGAATGAGATCCCTCATCTATGCCTCACCAATTCATAACTAGATATGGTATAAAATTTCACTTAACTAACTATAATAGATAAAATAAAATAATTCTTACATAAAAGTTAAAATTTATGTGTCCATATATGTATATAATAGTTCTAATATAAGATAAAATAACTCTTAAATAAATAATACAATTCAAGACTCCACATTTTTTAAATAGATGTATGTAAGCTATATATACTAATTTATTAATAGTTCAATACATCGTATAATAGAAATTGCACCTTAGTGTGCAATGGGTATGCCGAAGAGGTGTGGAAGGTCAATTAGGGTAAAATTTGGTCCATTTTTTGCATAAATTTGCATAGTACATCATGAGATCAATTGGTAGGCCAAATTTAGAAAATAATGTTGCTTATGCAACAAAATTCTCAATGGAGAAGTGTGTTGTCCTCGATTTCAACGTGTCCTAAATCATGAGGCAACCCTACAAAAATTGTCCGTTTTGTACCTGACGGGCTCCTAGAGAGGCTAATTGACCTTTTCGATTAATCATTTTTTCATTTTTTTTCATTTTTCTCCTTAGTTTTGTTAAGTTTTTAGTTTTCTTTGTTTTTAATGACAGGTCGGGTTTTAAACCCCAACATGTCAGTTTGCCTTAGTTAGCACATTAGACTTTAAAGTCCATTGTGCTAGTTTTCCTAACTGACAGGTCAGACTTTAAAGTTTGACCTGCAATTTGGTTTTGTTGACAGGTCGAACTTTAAAGTCCGACCTGCTAGTGTCTTGTGCTGATAGGTCGGACTTTAAAGTTTGACATGTCAGCACGAGTTGCATTTATTGGAACTCGTGTTATCTTTTTGATTAGTTATAAATTGCTTTAAAACAATCTTTTTGGCATTTTAGTTGTTGTTTTCTCCTGTTGAGGCAATTTGGCTCTTCTTTTCCTCCCCTTTGCGTGCACTCGATGATTTTCTACTAGATCTATCTATTTCTTCTCCAGTATCTTTGCATTTGGAAGGCAGGGTTATCATTTCTTGTTTTATTTGTCTTATATTGAGCTTCTCACTTAGGTTTTCTAGGGTTTCATGGTTTTCGTTGTTTCTTTTTGTTTGCGTTCCTTGTTAGTTGGAGGTATGTCGAGGTTTCAAATCCGAACAAACCTCCCTTTCCTACTAAACCCTCTCTATCGGGGTTTGAAACCCAAAATTAAAATTTGTTATTTCCTTTCCTTTCCAGCTCTCATGTTGGGCTTCAAAACTGACATGAGGAAAGTTCTTTCTTGGACTTACATGTCAGGTTTTGGAGCCCGACATGTAAGTTAGCTAATGTGTGAAACCCTCAACTCACATGTCGGGGTTTGAAACTCGACATGTGACGATTTAATTTCCTCAAGTCGCATGTCAGGTTTCAAACCCTGACATGCGAGGTTTTATCTTTACACTTGCAACTAACAGGTCGGGGTTTGAAACTTGACCTACCAGTCAATTTTGTTTAATTGACACATCGGGTTTCAAACCCCAAAATGCCAAGCCTTTTCTAGTTCTTTAGACTAGAATGTCAGGTTTAAACACTGACATGCTAGTTAGTTCAACCATCACTGACGTGTCGGGTTTTAAACCCTGGCTTGTCAGTGATTTATTTTTCCTTTATACTAGCATGTTGGGGTTTAAACCCCGACCTGCTAGTTTTTATATTTTTCCCTTCATGAGCCAGTTTTAACTAAGTTTTTCATCCTATTCGATTCTGGATCTCCAGTTTGTTCTTCTGATAATGAATATTGATCATGGGCCTAACAAACATGTTCTCTGCAGCATCTTTGCAAATGTCCAAGTCATCTGCAAGCATATTGGAGGCTCCCTCCTCCTAGAGTCAACCATCAAGCTGTTGAAAGACATTGAAATCATGCAAAGTCATGTATAAGGAATCAAAACTACTTTCACACAAGACATAAATGAGAATGAAAGGAACTTGTAGTTGTGGAGAAAGATGGAGGATTTCAACATTGATTTCCTTGTAGAGAATAAAGTGCTAGAAATAAGAGGAAAGTATGTTCAAGTTTTGTCTCTATTAGCACATAGAAATGAATTGATCAAGCATATGGTCACATATCTTGAAGGTGAGATTAAGGGTTGTGATATTGATATTGATCAAATTTTAGTAAGAATAGCTGATATCCCTTGCTTCTTATATTATAAGGATAATCAACAATTGGTCACAAGTGATACCATCATCCAAGAATTTCACTCTCTAATCTCACATTGGGCAGAGCAAGATTTCATTCTGAATGCTTTTGATAAGCTTCTTGAAATACAGGTTGGTTTAGAGTTGCTTGCCTCTTTGCTCCAGGATGGAAATAAGCAACATGTTAAGACCGAAGATGCTATATTCCAGATCAATGTTATATCAAGTTCCATCACCTTGTCAGATGAAGCTGAGATAAAATCGATCTTGGATAAATTTGAAGAATTTAAATCCAATGAGGAGGAGAAAGATGAATAAAGTGTCCCTTTTTTGACACTTAGTTTTTCATGTAGTTGCATTTTTAGATGCTATAAGTTTTCACACAACTGCATGTTCCCTTTATGCTGTAGATGTAGTCAAGTGGGACTGTGCAATTGAATTAGTCAACTATGCCCACCTTTTTCTCCCTTTATCTCCTATATATAGAGGTGCCTCATTTGTAAATATTTATCTTTTAAATGTAGCAAAACTACCAGAATTTTGTGCCAACTAAGACTTTGAGCATTTTGGATGTAAAATTGGATTCAAAGTAATATAAGAAAGCAATCCATTAAACCTCAACTTTGAGTGAAGTATAAGATTGTGGTTGTGATTGTAATTACTCCTATGTTTAGTTCTCACAATCATTCTTATATATATGAGAATTTTGCGGCAAATTTGTCTATGTTATTGAAAGAGATTTCCAAGTGTGTTGAGTAGACTTTGAGATAACAATATATCTGGAAAATTTTATGATGTTAAGTGATTGGTGGTAGACTTTGTATTGCTGCTATTACATGTAGTTTTAAGGATTGGGAAATTACACTTGAAGACTTTGAGCTGCAAGTTAAATTTTTTATCATTTGAAATTATTAGTTTAGTTAGAATTACATTTAAGAAAGACTTTGTGCTTCTTGATTGTAAGTTTGGGTATAATTGTTGGAAATAGTTTGTTTGTTTCTTCAATTATCATAAGTGATAGAGAATTATAACAAGTGGAGGTAAAATACATAAACTCTGAAAAAAGAGAGTTTTATGCCTGAAACTTACCCACATATTTTAGTTTCTTGTTAATTAGAGAAGAAATTTCAAAGGGAACCTCCCCTTGTTGAGAGGAGAGATTAATTTCTCAACATAGTTGTGTGCGAATTATATATTTTGTCGTTACTACGCTAGTGAAAAAATATTCATCCAATAGTTTTTTGGTGATCCTGCCGGGGAGTGACGTGCAATCGGTATTTTCCTTTTTCGGTTGTAGTGCACTTTTCATTGTAATATCCATATTGCTGATTTTCTCAAAGTTTTAATCTTGCTAATCGAAGTTACACTCGTGGACAATGAGCAACATGAATTGTTGATCCCACCTTTAAGTTTTTGCAGCAACATAATTTCCCTTTCGGGACTCCTCCACGGATGCGATCTCCTTTGCAGCAAATACGTAGTTTTCCTCCTACTGCACAACGGTCTCCTGTACCAAGTGAGGCATCAAGTTTGCAAGTTTTTGTTGTTCTAGTTGCAAATATTTTTGTAATACCACCATATAATCCATTAAGGATGGCTGTTGTGGGTCCTTGGGGTACTATGTTTGGTCCTTTGAGCCTAACGACACCTTTACATTAACTTCCAAAAGGCACAAGAAAGAATTTGCCTAAGTTTTTGGGAGATGGTGCTCAACATCCTGATAAGCACATCACTGCTTTTTATATTGCATGTGGTGTTCTGGGTGTTGAACATGAAGATGTTTCTATGAGATTGTTCATTGAAACTTTGTAAGGTGTAGTTGTTGATTGGTTCCATCATCTTCCAAATAATTGTATTACAAATTGGGCCAACCTTAGAACAAGGTTTGAGGCAAGGTTCAATCCTGCTGAAGATGATCATGCGCTTTTAGCACAATTGACTCAAATGAAAAAAGAACCACAAGAGCCCATGCAAGAATTCATGGCAAAGTTCAATAAGTTGCACAATCACATTCCATATGCTTCACAACCTACTGCTGGACATTCAAAATTTTTCTTTATTAATGCTCAATTGCCAGAAGTGAGTTTTCTCTTGCATAGGGATAATCCTACAGATTTGCTACTATGCAACATATGGCCATATTAGTTTAAGATGATCTTATCCTTGCAGGTAAGATAAGAAAGGATCTTAACAAGGTTAGGAATAATTAGATTGTTGACACATCATATTTCTCAAAATTTTTTGCCGATCCTATGATTCAAAAGCTAGCAAATGAGTTGTTAGCACTTAAGAAGCAAATTTCCTCCCAAGGAAATACTTCTTACCGTGATGTTCCAAGAAGGAATTATCCAAATAATGCTTCCAATTATGTTGCACACAATCAAAACAAGTTACCTCCTGCTCCAGAGAGACTTGCATTGGAATTACCACCTTATAATTGAACTACAGGTTATTATGAAGCTAAACAAAATGATCTTCCTCCATTTGGTGAGGAAGATGCCAATTTGCTTCAAGGAGATGATGCAAAATTGGCTGGCGACTCTAACATCAGATATATGCAATATGAAGAAGATGATATGTGAGATGTGCATGCTAGAGATGTCTTTGCAATTTTCACCCGTTCACAAGCACAAGCATCACAACCACCTGCCAATGTGAAGAGTGATAATTCTACACAAGCTAAGGATTCTCAATGCTTGCCAGTTACTATTGCTAAGTGTGGAACTCCTTTATCAAATCCTCCAAAGGACAACTCCACTCCAAAAGACAATGCGTAGGATAAAAATGTAAGTGCTCATTCGACTACTGCAAATTTTTCAACACCTATTAAATCTTCTGCACCTACATCAAAGACCAGTGCACCCAATGTTTCAAGTTTTCAAAATGAGAAACTTAACTAGTCTTTGGTGAATTATTTTCAGTCATTTGATATTATAGATCATGCTAGAGAAACTAAAGTACAAATGTCCAAGGTAGAATATTTGAGATCCAATCCGGATCAATTTGATCATTTGGTCAAATTTGTAAAAGAAAAAGATACTTCCCCAGGTAATCCTCCCAAATCCAACACATCTGAAAATAACCTAGTTAGTTCCCCTTCTCCCACAGGAAAGATAGAACCATTTTATATCTCCTTGTTGATAAATAGTCATAGGTTAAGTAATTGTGTAATTGATTCTGGAGCATCTGACAATGTTATGCCAGCTAAAGTTGCCAACACTCTTGGTTTGACCTTGACCAAGATGTTTGGTAGATGCTTTTCCATGGATAATAAGAAAGTCCCATTGATAGGTCAAATTAAGGATGCACAATTTTCTTTTTCCGTATTTCCACACAAGAAGATTAAAATGACAGTATTGGTAGCCAATGTGCCAACTTCCTATGGCATACTTTTGGGAAGGAATTTTTATAAAGATGTTGGAGGAGAATTAAACATGGATATGACTAAAGCATGTATTCCTGTCAAGGGAGAGATCAAAAAGTTGTATCCAGAAAAGGAATCACAATACACCATTGTGAAATCTGATGATCAACGGGCTCTGATTATTTTTGAGTCATCAGGTATGCGAAATTATTTCTTACATGATGATGATGATGAGTTTGAAGTTGTTCCTGAAATTGAGGATGTCATTTAACTTGATGAAAGTTCTAGTGATTGTGAAAGTATTGTTGTTGAGTCTATGGGATCTTCAACTCCACAAGAGGAGCCTCTTAATTTTTATGCTATCAGTGTTGGTGGTCCATGTGATGTTTGGACATTAGAGTTTGATGGCAGTTGTTCTTCCACAAGATCAGGAGTTGGTATTGTTTTGGTGTCTCCTGATGGTAATATATTCCCATTCTCTTTCAAGTTATATTTTAATAATACTAATAATACTAATGAGTATGAGTCTCTTCTTTTGGGAATGTATGCCACTCAAAAAAAAGGAATCAAGAATTTGCATGTTTAGGGATATGCTAAATTGATTGTTTGTCAAGTCGAAAATATCTAAAAGACAAGAAGTGATAAGCTAAGACATTATTGTAATCTTGTGTGGGATTCAATTGAGGCATTTGATGCCTTTGATCTATCTGTTGTTTCCCATGAATTCAATGATAGAGAAAATTCTTTACCAGTATCTGTAACCTTGTTGGTTCCACACAAGGATATTTTAGGACCTATATATATTATTGAAATGATCTTTCGACCAAGTGCTCTTGAATATTCTGACAATTGGCAAGTGTTCAATGATGATCAATATGTAATCAATTTCTTGTAGACTGTTGCTGATAATTTTGATGACTTGTATTTTGATGGTAGTTAGTATCCTTCAAAATATGCCATTGAAAGTGTTGAAGCAGAAACTGATGAAAAATTTCTACAATTGAAAGGTAATAAGATTCCTAAGGGTCTTGTTTCTCTTCAAAAATTGTTTGACAAGCATGATCGCTATGTCAAAAATCAATAGAAATTAGCTGCTAGTACAATGGAGTATGAGCAAGTGTATACTGGGATGGATGAGAATCCAAAGATGACCAATATTGTAAAAGGTTGTTCACATGAAGAAAGGCAGAAATTTGTTGCATTATTGTAGCAATATATGTCTTGGCCTACTCTTATGATGACTTGAAGTCTTTTTATCCTAAAGAGCTTCGTGATGACATTCCATTGAAGTCGGGTGCTGCTCCTTTTTTGTCTAAAGCAAAGACAGTAAAACCCAAAGATTTCTGATACCATTTTTTCTGAAAACTAGAAAATGCTAAAGGTGGGGATAATCTTCCATATTCATCACTCCACCTGGATAGCTAATATTGTGCCCGTTTGCAAGAAAAATGGTGAGATCCATATATGCATTGATTTTTAGAATTTGAATCATGCATCTTTGAAGTATAACTACCCATTGCCTATCATGGATCATGTATTGCAAGTTGTCACTAGATCTGAGATGATGTCCATGTTGGACATATTTTTGGGTTATAATCAAGTGGAGGTTCTTGAGTAGGATCAACACAAGATTGCTTTTACCATACCCTGGGGTACTTTTGCATACCACAGGATGCCTTTTGTCTTGATAAATATAGGAGCAACTTTCCAACGTGCAATAGATTTGGCTTTTCGAGATTTTCTTGGTAAGTCCATTGTAGTATATTTGGATGATCTGATAGTTTATTCTTAAAAGCGTCAAGATCATTTCTATCATTTGCAGCAAGTGTTGGGAAAGTGTTGCCAACATGGAATTTCCCTTAATCCCAAGAAATCTATTTTTGGGGTTATTGAAGGTAAGTTGCTTGGGCATATTGTCTCAAAGGAAGGTATCAAGATTGATGCTGAAAGGGTAAAGGCCCTCACTGATATTTCCCTGCCAGCAAGTAAGATTGTCATGCATTCTTTCTTCGGCAAAGTAAACTTCTTGTGAAGGTTTATTCCAAACTTTGCTAAGCAGATTCGTCACATAGTTGACATGATGAAAGGCAAAGATCTTTTCAAATGGACTCATGAAGGAAAGAAAGATTTTCATGAAATTAAGGAAGCCATGGCAAGTGCCCCAGTTTTGGTGTGTCCCTATTACACCAAAGAATTTATCATGTACAATTATGTAGCTGATCATACCTGTTTGGCTATACTGATGCAGAAGAATAATGAGGGTGTTGAGTCACCTATTGCGTTCATGAGTTATCCATTAAAGGCTCATGGATTGAAATACTTAGAAATGGAGAAGCATGCCTTTGCCATGGTTAAATCAGTAAAACATTTTAGATTTTATATTCTAAATTCACATGTCATTGCACTTGTTCCTGATGTTGTTGTCAAGTCAATTCTAACAAAACATGAATTTGGAACTAAAAGGGGCAACTGGGTTGCCAAAATTTAGGAATATCACATGGAAATTAAGCCTACCAAGTTGGTTCATGGAAAGGTTTGTGTCAGTTGATCGTTGATAACAAATCAAGTGATGAGGTAGTGCTTGAAAATGAAGGCATGAATGAAGAGGGTAAGTGCACCAAGATGGTGAATAGAAAAGTGGCCACATGCAAAAGAAACCAAATTTTTCATAACCCGTGTGGGTTCTAAAAATTCAAAAACGTGCTAGCCAAAAATAATTAAAAAAACAAAAAGTTCCTCAAAACCTATACGAGTTTTGAGGAACATTATGTTTTATAATAAAAAATCAAAAGTTTGGGTTTTGAGGGAACATTAGATTTTTTGTTAGCCCATGGGTTTTGGCCAATTTGAATGCCAAAACCCATGGAATAGTAGCAAAAGGAAGCCAACAAACCATAGAACCTGCAGGGGTTTGGAATCATTTTGGATTTTTCCAGCGTCAAGAGCAATTTTCAACAATGGCACCCTGTCGAACAGGTAAGATTTGATTGGTTTGATTATTTTTGTTTGCATTTTAATTGAAGTAGGGTTTTTTAATTGATTTAAGTTTAGTTTTAATTAATTTGATGTCAGATTCTGCAAGCAATCCCCAAAAACAAAATAGACAACAAATACCTCCTCCTGCACAAGCAACACAAGCAAACCATATAAACATTGCACATGAACAACTATAAAACCATCAAGATGTTGCTCCACAACCACAAAATCCTCAAAATATTGCTCCTCAACAACCACAGCCACCCCGAAACCATCCACGTCCTCCATTAGATCATGTAGATGCCACATAAGAGGATCTCATCAATTGCCTTACACAAAATAGTGCCCAAATTTCTATATTGGTGAATAGGTTGAGGTCCTCTATGCTTGAGCACCACTCAACCCTCACCACAATGCTAGAAACAATGGCCAATAGTGCAAATGAGGTATCTAGGGAGGCTACTAAATTGGGTTCATGGAGGGATAAATATCGAACATTTTATGCAGATGGGTTTTCCTATGATCAAGTGAAAAAAGGGAATACTTAAAGATGACATATGTGCTCTTTTTACCGATCCTCTTATTGTAGCATAGGAAATCAGAAATCATCAAAGCAAGTAGTATTAGTAATCATAGCTCAATCACGGAAGCTCAAATGCAATGATCAATCCTAAACACACTCAATAAAGACATGAAAAGCAAAACATTCAAAGCTAAAAACTAAGCAAACCAAATGCAGATCTGAATGTCTCCTTCATGTGGCTCCATTTTCCTTCTTTCTTCTTCAAATAGCTTTGTTGTGGATCTCACCTTCAAGTGCATAAACCTAATGTGAAAACAAGATTGACAATTAGCGCAAGAGTACTCAAAGCGTGATTGATTCGACAAAGTGATTATTAGATAATGTGATTATTTGGGATCAGGATTGAAGAAATTCATCCAATTTATAGATGAATTGGAGAAAAGACAAGATTAGCATGAAATTGATTCGAATAGAAATTCAAATCAAGAATAGCAAAAATGACAAGTGCATGACAAATTGCTATGCAAGGACTTATGACGATTTATGACAATTTATGACAAATTGCTATGCAAGGACTTATGACAAGATTTTGAAATAGAAATAGACATTTAGGAATTTAGGAGAAATTAGAAAATTAAGTTGGAAATGATGACTTGGAAATTAGAAAATTGATGCAAATTAGGTAAATTAATTAATAATTGCTCATTAATTAATTAATTTACAAAAATAGGAGGAATTAATTAGCCAATTAAATAAACATTTAATTGTGACAAGAAGACCTAGGATAAATAAATAAATTATTTAACCTAGAGGGAGAAATGACAAACAAGGTTAAATGAATAAATCATAAAACCTTGGAAGATGAATTAGAAATGCAAGGACAACAATTAGGTCTTGATGTAAGATTGATTTGATGTCGATTCGATCATGATTTTGAATTAATAAATGATTTGATTGATAAATGTGCCGAGGAACAATGACAAATTGATCCAAATTGACATGATTGAAGAGGACAAGGATCGATGACAAATCAATCGTAAAACGACGAGATTGACAAGTTGATAAGAGATTGACAAGATCGACCAAAATCATGATTAAAGATTGTTATCGACAAGACCAAATTCGAAAGCGAGACAAATGAAGAATGCAGAAGAAAGAGTCGATGATCGCAAATGATAAAGACCAAGTGCATAACATAGGAGAAATGTTAATGCGATGCAAAAACCTAAAATGAGGCAATGCGCAAATGTTAAAGTATGATCCCGCAAGCGTTGACCATTTTTAGGTGTCTACATTTTGCCCCTCTTTGAGACAATGCGATTTTAAGCATTGTTTCAAAGAAAAATAATGAAAATGCCCTAGACAATAACAATGACATATGCATGCCCCCTCAAGGAATTGGCCGGAAACATCCAGAAAAGAGGCCAATTGATCGATAAGAATGACAGAAGATGATAGGTTCGAACAGATCAAACGAACTACCAAGACTGACGGAAGAAATGATAGTAAGAAGAAATTAGACAGAGGACAGTTAGAGATGAAGAAAAACTTGCTTTCACAAATGCACATAAGTAGGTGAGAACCTTTATTTAATGTAGCAAAGTGGATGTAGAGCATCATGGCATTGAAGGCCAGAGCTGAAACGCAACCCTTTTTGCAAAAGATAGACACATCACAGACAAACAACAATCACAACAAAAAAGAAAAGGACCATGAACCATCCCGGTCACTCTAAATCACTCAGTGACATCATCGAGCAACATAGGAACATGACCGAAGCCAAAGATAAATCAGTAAAAAGATAAGATGCACAAATTCCAACAAATCAAACAAACATCTTGATCTTCATTGTCAAAAGTTGAAAGTGCTGATAGGATGATCATGCTATCTAGTTTCAGGGAATGTGGTACCCCATCTAAGACAGGACACACAGTCTGGTTTCGAGTATACCACACCTTGTATAGGACTCATGATAGTAGAGACAAGGACAAATGATTTTGATGTTGATTGATATGACAATTTTGATCAGTTTGAATGTCTGGTTTGATTGAAAAAAGTTCATCTGTTTAAGCGTGATTTCATTAAAGCATAGTGTATGATTGCGCGCCGTTGGAGGGATGCTCAGTGATTTGTCTTATGCACAAAAGGGATATTTATTTTTTTGTTTTTGTTTTCGAGATTTTACAATTTTTTTGTTCATTTTTTTTTCAGGACTTTATTTGACTTTTTAGGGATTTTTTTCAGGACATTATTTGATTTTTAGAGATTTTTTTTTCAAGACATTTTTCAATTTTTATGAATTTTTTCAGGACATTTTACAATTTTTTTGAATTATTTCAGGACATTTTTCAATTTTTATGATTTTGCCCCCAGTGTCTAGCAAGGCAACGAATATGACAGGTGAATAAATAGGCTTTCTGAAATGATGGTGGATAGAGGGAAGACAAAGGCCTTTTATTATGGAGACAATACGGATGCAATTTTCAAGGGCTATTGTGTGATGGGACGATAGACTGGATATGACAATGTACAGCAGGAACATGGCATGAGGGACATGTCTAGAGGTTTTTGAAACCATGTTTAAATTTTGCATCCTTATGTCAGATCAAGATCAAGGAATGAAAAAGAGTGTATGGATAGTGATAAGATATGGATAGGATAAGCAAGACCAAGAATGGATAAGGGACATGGACTGAAGGTCGGGATAGGATACGGGATAGTGGCAAAAAGTTGCAATAAGCTAGGGAATATGGATGAAAGGTTATAATAAGCAAATGGATAAAGACCAAAAGCTACGATGGACTAAAAGCTGCAAACAAGATGCATGATGCTCATGAAGATTGTCAGCCTTGTCAAGATCAAAGGTGGAAAGGGAAAATGGACATGAGGGACAATAGGATATGAAGGGTAATGGCAGGGGTTCGATAGGATAATGAAGGGCAATATAATACGAAGGAGGAAACCTGCCCCCAAGTGTGGTGTGCAAGAAGTTCATAAATTATGCATGATGCCTGTTTGCCAGGTTTTCATCATGGTACTTGCCCAAGGCGCCTATTTGCCAGGTTTTCACCAGTGGACGAATTATTTTTGCTTTACTTTTTTTCTTTCTTTTGTTTTTCTTTTTTTTTTTTTTCAATTTTTTTTTTTACTTTTTTTGATTTTTGAAATTTTCAATAGAAGATGGACACATGATAGGGGATGGAAGAAGGACTCAAGCATATTTTTTTTTTTGGATAGTAGCCTTGAAAAAAATGGACCATGACCTTTAAAAGTATGCTCAAAGACGTTGGTCGGATAAGGACATGGAAAATGACATGAAACTAAGGCAAGGATTTATGCGAAGGATGGGATCAAAGGGCTCAAAGGATGGAAAATATGCATTGGATAATGGATAGGGTATTGGAAGAACTATGCTTGAGTGGATAGAAATGTTGGCAAGATTGACATTGACACACACCTTGAGGGGTGATGAACTGATGGAGGAAGAGTGGGTTTTGGATATGGAGATTTTGACGGAGGAATAGCTTGGGATTTTGGGACATAAGAGCCCAAAATGGATGATGAAGGTGACAGAGGAACAAATTTGAGAGGTTTGGATGGAGGAATAGCAATTTTAGATGCCAATTTTGATGTTTCTTTAGGCTTTTGTGCTTCAAGGAGTTGCTTAGGGATCCACATGGTTTTTGATTTTTCATGCTTTTGTGGTTCCTTGGAGTGCATTGCTTGCACAAGGGATTTAGGAACCCATATATATTTTGACTTTGCTTTATTTTGCTTAGTGGGCCTTTGTGGCCTTCTGGATATAATGCATTCTTTATAGATCATATTGTTCGTTGCTTTGACATGTCGATTATATTGGACATGTTGATCCTTGAATACATGTGGATTTATAGACTTATGACTTTTATACTTGGCATCCAAATTGCTTGGAGGGGGAAATGAATGCATGGATGGATATGAGTGAAATGGACTTCTTTTGGATGGATGAAATTTACTCAAGGATGTATGCCTTTGCTGACCTTGCATAGAGAATGAAGGAATATAAAGACCTAAGATGGATGGAAAGTATGATGGGGAAGGTGTATGCTTGGATTTTGAAGGGATGTTGGATTTAGTAGGGGTACCCACGTCTTGAGGAATTTCACTGAGGCCATGACCCTTAATATTTTCTTTAACATGAAGGGATTCTTGCTTATGAAGATCTACTCCTTTGCCTTTATGAATATTTTGACTTGTAGGATACTCTTTTCTTTGGGAAGAAGATGTGAGTCCATTATGAGGTGGATATGATATGAGAGAAATAATGAGATCTTGAAGTGGATTGGATTTCACCAAAGTGGAAGAACCCATTGTGCATGTCGAGGGTTCATGAACATCTTGCACTAACACATTAGAATCATGAGGGGGATTAGGATCATGAGGGCGACTAGGATTGTGTAGTGGACATGGTTCAATGACAGGCTCTTCAAGAGATGGAATGGGAGAAATAATGGGATCATCAAAAGAAATGAGATCTTGGAGTGTGTATGGAGGATTAAGATGTGGAGATGGAGAAACAAGTGGATCTTGTGGAGGATTTAAAGGAATAATTTGATCTTGACAAGGAGGAAGATCATTGGAATCCTCTTCAAAGGTGCTTTGCTCTTGACTTTCAATGGGATCATCGGAAAGGATGGAAGGGATATCTTGATCTTTCTTAGGAAGTGAAATGCCAATGAGATTTGAAAGGACATTTTTTTCATGAAATGGAAGGGGATCATTTGGGATTGGATGGACTGGGATATCTTGATCTTGCTTGGGGCATGGAGTGTCAATAGGACTTTGGATAGGATGGACAAGAATAGGGGAATCATCATGAGTTTCTGGGAAGATGAGATCCTGGTCAACAATTGGATGGGATGATAAGGTTTCGGGATCTTGATCTTGATCTGTTTCAAGACATGTTTCTTCATGCTCTAAATTATCCTCTTGACACCAGGTTGGACTTTGGATATACATGGAGGATTCTGACAAGGAATCAATGTTTTGGCATGAAGGAAATGCACTTTGAACATTTGTGATGGATTCTGGCAAGGAATCAATGCTTGAACATGAGGAAGAGGGACTTTGAATGGGGTCCTCTAAAACATGTAATGGTAATAAAGTGCATGGTGGCATTGGGTCTTGTATTTCTGATAAAAGAAAAGGATGTGCATCATGAATTGGATTATTTTGGCAATCAATTATGGATAGCTCTTGGATAATTGCATCCTTGGGTGTATTTCTTGATGAGGACAATATAGAAGGTTCTTGTGAAACTTCTAAAGGCATAGGGATAGATGCCACTGGAGAGTCAATTTGTTTGTGGGGAGATGAGGCATTGCTAGACATAATTGTATTATCTTGATCTTCTTCAAAGAACTCACTTGGTAATTTCCTTAAGATCATTGCAATAAAGCCACCTTTCTTTCGAGGTTTTGACATGGTTGTATCTGGAATTTGAACTTGTTTTTGGTTTGAGGTCATGTTTTGATTTTGAACTAGATGTTGCTCAAATTGGTTTGACATGTTCTAAATTTGGCTTGGTGTGTACTGCAAGTTTTGTTTTTGAATTTGTGATTGTGGTTGTTGACATTGATATGTTGATTGAACTTGTTGATATTCCACCATTGGTTGAACCATTTGTTGACATTGTATAGTTGGTTGGACATATTGTTGAAATTGGACCATTGGTTGTGTTGGTTGTATATGTTGGACCATTGGTTGTGCCTGTTGGAAATGTTCAAACTGTTGAACAATTGGTTGTGATGGTTGAAAATCTGAATGATAGTAAACACCTTCTTGTTCTTGTTCTGGAGGCACATAATGTTGAAATTGATGTTGTCTCTTTTCTTGAAATTGTTTCATCATCTCTATTTGTGAGAGGAGAGCTGGTATGTCTAATCGTTCAAGAAGAGATCTTACATCAATTGGCTCAATCTTTGGATTTTGACCTGGAAATTTTTGAACATTTGTGATCTATTCTTCTCAATGTTTTTCACTCTTTGTTCCAATATCTCCTCTTCTTGAGCTAGTTTCTCCTCTAGTTTTTGTATTTGGAGACTTGTTTCATCATAAAAAGTTTGATCAATGTTGCTTTGTTGTTGGGTTGGATATAATTGTGATTGCATTGTCGGTTGATATGTCAAACTTTGTTGCATCATTGGTGCTTGGAACCTTGTTTCAATAGACATGTCACTATGCAATGTTTTTGGGATTTTTCAAGGATAATGTATGATATGCAACTAAATGCAAACTAAATAGATGAAAATGCAATCTATGGCAAGAATGCAACCTATGTTTTTGGTTGTTTTTTCAAGATTTTGACAAACTCATGAATGCAATTCTAAGAAATGAGACCCTTCGGAAATTGAAATGATGTCTAGACCTCAAAGGACAAAAGGACCAAGTGACAAAAGGACAAAATGACAATGTCTCCCCTATATGCTTGGATACTAAGCTAGGTTTGACCAAATGACAATAATGACAAAAGACAAAAGTTTGACAAGGTCTAGAATTCCTAACAATGACTTAGGGTTTATCAAAGATTTGGATTACTCAAGTACGACAAAACCTAGTTTTGGCACTATATACAAAGGGACGATTACTATGCAAATGACCCTAATATGATATGATAGTGACCTAAACTTAATGAAGAGACCTAGGGTATGCAAATATGAATGTATGACAATGGTATTACTCTAATGAAAGAGGACACATGCAAAAGGATGACCCTTATTGATATGCAAAGGAGTATGACCTAGATGAAACCTAACCTTGGTACTTGACAATGATTTTTTTGCAAAATGCAACCTAGGATGAACCTAAATCTAAGTGACATGAATGTTGAGACAAGATTTTGAAAAATGTTTGACAACCATGTTTGAAGATGTTTTGAACTTTGTTGAATGAAATGTTCTTGTGTTTAACCTTGTTTTGAATCAATTTGCCTTGTTTTTGAAATGATATGCAATTCAACTTTTGACAAGTAAAGAAGACAAGATATTTTAACTTAGACTCAAGACAATCATGCTCATTCACACATTTGTTATGGTAGGCAAGGACATTAGGTACTTGAGAGGTAGACTTGTTATGAGATTCAAGGAGAATACATAGATGCTTGACCCCACGGGCTCCCCTCCATGGCACTCACTTCTCAAGGCAGCCAAGCATCAGTCCCCATGGAAATCTCCCCATGGCGAACTTAGTATCTCTTCCAAGTATCCAAACTTGTCCTTCTCAAGCAACTAGAAGGATTTTTGGCCTCTAAATACAAGGTGTTTAGTAAGGATTTCTGTTAAGTGTTACTCCTTGATGTCACGCAAGCGTGATTGAGACATTAAGCCCATCAAGATACCAAACAAATGTAGTCGCTCAAGCATGATTTAGACCGTGAGGTCCTACTTAGATGTTGATATGAGAAAGAGTTCAAGGGTCATCACTTCCCAAGTAACTGCAATTCCCACGTAACCCTTCCTTCAAAGCTTTCGCCCATCAGGTATTTGTCTATAGTGAGTTAGAATGCCAAGGTATTCTACCCCTACTCACTTTGGGTCATTCCCTTCTCACGATTATCACTTGCTTGCAAAAGCAAATGGTCGGGAAGGCAGGCCCTCTAAAGGTGACACACAATCAAAAACATGAGCATGGTATTGAAGATCTGGATTTCTGATCACCCTAAGAAGGATGAGAGCATACTCTCCTACTCCAATGTCAAACTTGACAATCAAAGAAAACATACATTCATTCCATCCTATTTAGAAATCACTAGGTGCCTAAATATTAATTGCAAACACAAAGTTTAGTTGTAGTCCAAGGTAACCTACAAAACCCAAGTCAGAAGTTTGATATGTTTAGTCTTTGACTATCGAACCTGCATACAATGTGTTAGTAGTTTCATTTGTTGTCTTTGCCATGCGTATGCCAAGGTTCTGCACAGAAAATTAGTACCAAAAAAACAAAAAGCAGAAACAGAATGCAAAACAAAACAATTTTCAAGTAAAAACCCTGCTTTTTTACCTCTATTTCTGGACTTTACACAGGCGCAAAAGTCTTGACACAGGTGCAGAATGTCTGACACAAGCGTAGAATGTCCTTGACACAGGTGCAGAATGTCTGACACAGGCCCAGAATGATTGAAATTGGCGCAAAAGTTCCCAGAAAACACTGCACTACCCTGTTTCTTGGGTTTTTGACCTGCAAATCATCTCAAAAGCACTCAAAAGCATGGTTAGGGGGTTAGTTCACATCAGGTTCACCAATTAATGTAGCATAGGAAATCGGAAATCATCAAAGCAAGTAGTATTAGTAATCATAGCTCAATCACAAAAACTCAAATGCAATGATCAATCCTAAACACACTCAATAAAGACATGAAAAGCAAAACATTCAAAGCTAAAACCTAAGCAAACCAAATGCAGATCTGAATGTCTCCTTCATGTGGCTCCATTTTCCTTCTTTCTTCTTCAAATAGCTTTGTTGTGGATCTCACCTTCAAGTGCATAAACCTAATGTGAAAGCAAGATTGACAATTAGCGCAAGAGTACTCAAAGCGTGATTGATTCGACAAAGTGATTATTAGATAATGTGATTATTTGGGATCAGGATTGAAGAAATTCATCCAATTTATAGATGAATTGGAGAAAAGACAAGATTAGCATGAAATTGATTCAAATATAAATTCAAATCAAGAATAGCAAAAATGACAAGTGTATGACAAATTGCTATGCAAGGACTTATGACGATTTATGACAATTTATGACAAATTGCTATGCAAGGACTTATGACAAGATTTTGAAATAGAAATAGACATTTAGGAATTTAGGAGAAATTAGAAAATTAAGTTGGAAATGATGACTTGGAAATTAGAAAATTGATGCAAATTAGGTAAATTAATTAATAATTGCTCATTAATTAATTAATTTACAAAAATAGGAGGAATTAATTAGCCAATTAAATAAACATTTAATTGTGACAAGAAGACCTAGGATAAATAAATAAATTATTTAACCTAGAGGGAGAAATGACAAACAAGGTTAAATGAATAAATCATAAAACCTTGGAAGATGAATTAGAAATGCAAGGACAACAATTAGGTCTTGATGTAAGATTGATTTGATGTCGATTCGATCATGATTTTGAATTAATAAATGATTTGATTGATAAATGCACCGAGGAACAATGACAAATTGATCCAAATTGACATGATTGAAGAGGACAAGGATCGATGACAAATCGATTGTAAAACGATGAGATTGACAAGTTGATAAGAGATTGACAAGATCGACCAAAATCGTGATTAAAGATTGTTATCGACAAGACCAAATTCGAAAGCGAGACAAATGAAGAATGCAGAAGAAAGAGTCGATGCTCGCAAATGATAAAGACCAAGTGCATAACATAGGAGAAATGTTAATGTGATGCAAAAACCTAAAATGAGGCAATGCGCAAATGTTAAAGTATGATCTCGCAAGCGTTGACCATTTTTAGGTGTCTACACTTACTAGTAACAACCTAGAACTAAATACGACTCATTTTTCTATAAATTGGTGTGTTCATGCTAGGATGAAAGAAGCTTTTGGGATAGGTGGTATATGGTATTTGACCAACCACCTTATAATAATTGGGAGGTGCCTCTATTTTTTTGAGAAAGTTGTACTGTGAGTTTATCCTCGGTGAGAAGTCGAATTACTTTGACATCCGACAATTTCAGGGTAGAGGGAGAGGCTATGCACGGGATAGACTTGGGGCCCATAGGGTGGTAAAACCACAACATAGGAGGCATACAACTCCTAAACCCATGGTTCATGTAACTATCCCTATATCCTTGAAGGAGTCTATAGAATTATAGACTCTTTAGGCAGCTGCATCATTGACTGATGACATTGTTCAGCATGGCACATAGTTGGCCAGAGAAGAGGATGTACCAGCACCTATGACAACTCCTTCATCAGGGACACCTCCTTCATCAATGACACATCCTTCATCAATGACACCTCCTTCATCAATGTCACCTCATGCATCATTTGGCATGGGCCAACCCATTCAACATATGTGAGCCACTTGCCAGGGTGTATGTTCTGGTGTAGACACTCACGTGGATGAGGATGGTTTGACATATCAATCTTATACATGTTGCAGGAGTAGATGCCATTCTTCCACTATAGAGGATGTGGCCCTCACCGATGATTTGATCAGTATGTTGTTCCCTCACTATCAAACACATGTACATTTAATTCTGTTTATGATATGTTATCAATTAAGTGACTAAATCTTATAAAAAGAAATGAATGTTTATTTTTAGAGCAATTTAAAGTAATATATAAATAAAATGCATTGCAGGGTGTAGCAAGTGGTAGGAGTACACCACATACTTTTTAGTTGACTCCACAATCACGAGTGGTTTCGGCACCAGAGGTAAAGATTTGTAATTTTTTTTAAAAATATAGTAATACATTGGTTTCAAAATATCTTTTGTTAATATATATGTATCATTACTTGGCATTTTATAGGGCTTGTGAGGGTCTGAGATGTCCCAACTTGATGATATCATGCTTTCAGCCATTGACTTTGGCCAAGATATCTATGCGGTACCATTTAGATTTGTATATTTTTTACTTAAGTGATATATTAAATACATGCTCTTTTCCCTTATGTTAATTTTTTTTCTATTAGTTTACCCCACCCGCCTCGAGGAAATATCTTGTGAGAAAGCCATCCTCTGGCACTCTGAGGTAGAAAAAGATATCCTCCTGGAGACCCAAATGACAGAAGGTAATTCAGTACAATTTAAATTCATTTGTTGAAATGTATTATGTTTAAACATGTATATGTAGATATTGATAAATGCACTTCATTTATTTGTTCTATATACATAAACATATGGGGTTTATAGAATTAATGAATGCACCTGATGTCGATGAGGTTCGACAGAGGGAAGAGGTGATATCTTCATATTCACTTTGGATTGCATTCTTGCTTGTTTGAAATAACTAAATCCTTTTATGTCTATATCATATGTTATCATTTTTCATATAGGAAATGGTAATAGCTGCATCAAATTCAACTAGGCCTCCTAAGGTTATAGGAGAACTATACGAGGCTTCAGTGTGAATTTGTACTACATATGTTAAAAATATTTGTTCTATCTAGTTTGTCAACAACTTTGGGTTATTAACTTGTATAATTGTCTTTAACCTATTACAACCCCCTTCCAAACTTCCTATTGATGTTCTACCATTCCATTTCATTAGAAGTCCTACACGTATAATATGGGATCCAACATGACAAAGGGAAACAGTATGTCCGACTTAGATCAACTCATTTTCACTAAGTGCACAACAAAGTTGAAACCCTTTTGTTAATTCCTTTTGTATCACTTACCATGGATATAGGAAATGATCATAACTGATTCATTTGTGACTTTGCCTCCTATGACCATAGCACATCCATCTGAGGCTCCAGTATGCTTTAGTTTTTTAGTCTATTCATTTTTACTTATTATGTGTTATTTAACATATATGTTATTAGCTTGTATTAATGTTTTTTTACTAGTTACAACACCCTTCAGGACTTCCCATTAATCCTCAGCCTCACCCAATTGCAGAAGACAAAGATGATGTAATCAACATTTCAACTTCAAACAATTTAGAGTTCATTATTTAGTTATTTTGATGTTATATTGAGAAAATATATTTGATTCAACATTTGAATTGTCCTTGTGCAGCCACCTGTAGAGCCACGTACCTATTTCGAAGAGGCTCAATTTTGATGATCCAACATAGTCATAGATACCGATAGAGACATATAGTTGTAGTTGTGGTCATTGAAGGACCAATTTTTTTATATATTCGACATTTGTATATGTATATATCGACTTTGACAGACATGGAACATGCCACATTTTTGTAACTATTATTGATTTGGCATCTATTCCATTTTTTGATATGTACATGATTATTGTTTATTTTGATATATATGAAACTTGATATTCGATCCAATTTGTTCATTGATACATATGAAACTTGATATTCTTGAAACTTAGTTATTTTATACTGAAATATGATCAAACTTGTTCATTGTATATATGTCTTGAAATGTGATCCAATTTGTTCATTACATGTTGTTAGTCCCAACTAGTACTGAGAGGGGAGGGGTGAATCAGTACATTACCGGTTTTAACCAATTGAAACTTTTACTTTAAGTTTGAACTATTTTACCATTTACTAATATAAACATTTATTGCAGAGAATTAAGCATACATGAAAAGATACACAAATACACACATATTTATCTCATGGAAACCCAATAGGGAGAAAACCATGGTGTGAGTAGGAAGTCACAAAATTTTCTCTTTAGGAGTACGCCCGGTGATGTAGAGTGCTTAAGCTCTCCTACTAGGTTTGCTTACTCTTGATGTCTCCTTAGGTTGTCTCTTGAACCATCCAATGGTTCCACTCATTCCAACCTTCCAAAGTTTTTAGGGACCACCCTTACTGACTTTCCTAAGGTCCTTATACTAAGGTGACCTCCTCTTGTTTGGTGACTATCCAACGCTCCTTATTAGAGACCTTCCTACCCAGCACCTTCTCACACCTTAACCAAGAGCCAACCCCCTCTACCATAGGATCTCCATTCAAACATGACCAACACACTTAGGGATTATTTTCCTTAGTTTTCCAACTATATCCCTTCATTTAGGACTTTAGTGTTTATCGATTCCAAGCTTTAGGGCTGATCTTCTCTTTTAGGCCTACTAGGAGACCTAATACAATTAGCCCTACCGGTGAGGTATTTTGCAGTTATCTATCATAAGTCCTGAACACCCCTATGAAATATTTGGCTTTTTAGATACTCATTTGGAAGCTTCATACAATATCTAAAAATTGGATATGGGTTTGTCTCTAACCATCCTAACCCTTTTTAGGCCTAATTCCTCCTTTTAAGCCTAAAAAATAGGGATTTACTTGAATGTCTTCATCGGTCCAATTGCTCAAGGAATCTGATGATTGGTATAGGTTTGTACATCCATGAGGATTTTTAATCCAACCTTGTATCAATCCCATTCATTGAGTTTACCCATCTAGGGCCTACTGTCCATAATCCCCAATGCTTGCCAAGTCAACATGCCAAGCCTAGGGTATGGTGGCAAATCTGAAGTTGAGCCTTCCTTGTCTTAAAACCAAAAAGAAAAAAATATATACAAGGCTACCTAACATTCCATAAGGATTCAGTATGAAAATCAACCATGGAATGCTAGGTAGGGGCCATAGAGTCCTCAAATCCTGGTTTTTAGGTCTTTAGGACCCACCTGCAACAAAAACGACAAAACTTGCAATCTATAACACTTAAAAACTTAAAACCACCATCAAATGAAAGATATGTCATTGATTTAACAATCCATGCCTTGTTCTGGGCTTGGAAGTCCATATAGATTGTACAAAACCAATTAAACTCAACTATACTCGTTGAAAACACAAAATTAGAAAGGCTAAATTTGCTTTTCTTGTTTCAATTCTTCAACCAACCATTCTCATCACTTTTCCAAAACCTCATATTACTCTTGGGTTGGCTACAAATGCATTTAACTAAAAAATACAACCAACTAGCCGTTGGTGTGTGAAAGTGCAAAAATGTTGCAAAGTTGCTATGAGCAAGTTTTGCAACTTTTTACAACTTTTTACACAAGTGAGTAACTTTGCTCAAATCCAACCTAGGTCACTTCCAAATGACTCAAATGACCTTATAATCTTCTAATCAACATCAAACCAACCTATTCTAACTCAATAAAAACCTATTCTACCAAGTGCTCTATCTAGCACCCTTAAGAGCCCATATGCCAAAATTGGCCAATCAGTAACTCCTAGGGTCCTTACAAACATTTGAGCACTTATTCAAGAACCTATTGACCTTATTACAAACCAAAACAACATGATTACAATCTCCTAGAATCAACACAACTATATTGACTTTGTGCTCCTGCACCACCCAATTAAGAGCCATCCCTGTTAGGAGATTACAAAGACACTGTTAGGTGCCACCCGATTAAGGGATTTTGAACAAGGCTGGTTAGTGCCTTCACCCTATTAAAGGTAGCCTAGTTAAAGAACTTAGAACATCAATCAAGATGTTACCCGGTTAAGGGATTTTTATATTGGGACCTGTTAAAGTCCACCCAGTTAAGGGATTTAAGTTGCAGTTGTTAGAAAGCAATAGATGGATGGTCTACTAAAACTGCTACTCATTAGCCTGGTAAGATCACACTAAAGAATCACACTAGATCTGCATCAGTTGTGTTTGTTCTACACAACTCTGATTTTTTGAATGCACTATTAGCTCTACCTTCTACCGATTTTTTGATCCTTGAGTATCACATTGCCAGTCCTCTTTCACTTAAGTCACCAATCTGAGAAAATACACTCTATTAATTGTCTGTCATTCAGCTCTGCAGTCTCTTAAACTCCCCTTGTGTCCACTTTCACATTATCTTTGTTCACCTTGACAACAACCATCTCCCGAATGAGATATGTGTATTTATAGACCTTTTAGTCTATCGCCAACTTTCCCTCCAAAACATACCTTTCAAAATACCGTTGTCAGGCCTTAAATTACGCCTCTGAAATCATGTAGGAATCTCTGTCAATATAGTTGAACATGCCGATAAGTCCATTGGTTGACTGGAGAAGACTCCCGATTTAGCTGGATGTAACTGAACGTTACCAGTCTGTTGGTTACCGACTCTTCTGGTGTACTAATCAATACCTTCCTAGTCGATTTCCTCTTGTATGCCGGTCTGCTAGCCAATTTCCTCTTGTATATCAGTCTATTTTTTGCTTAGTCGGTGAACCTCTTCTATGACAATCTATTCACCGCTACCCAATCTCCTTACTGTTTTCCAGTATACTCACTGCTTGGCGGTCTACTCATTGCTTGGCAATAGATTGTGAAGGCTAAGAAAATGATGTTGCCAACAATAACAACCATACCATTTACAGGTCATACAAAACAGTATCAGAATGCCAACAAACGCCCCCTTTGGCATTGGTGGCAAATACTACAAGCTGCTACAAAACTGTGCCAGCTCTAGCCCCTGTTCCTGACAAGATTCCGAAATTCCCCCTTTTTCCATCAATGGCAAAGACTCTCCAAAAAAAGTTCAAAATAAAACAAAAAATCTCTTTAAAGTTTTCTTGAACCTCTTTCAAGGAAGAATCCCATGAAGATTGAATTTGTTTCATAGTGGTGAAGTGGCCATGTAAGATTGCAATGAAGACCTCCATATCATCAATTGTCTTACAGTCAGGTGCATGCATTAGGCGGTCTTCTTTATTGATGTTCAATTGCATGAAATCAATAATTGGTGCTAAATAGCACTGGAGCTCTAACAAACTAAGACTTATTTTGTCTTCTTCATCTTTCAACCTTCTGATTTTATGATTGAGCATTTTGACTTTTCTAGTAAAGGTTGATGTTGAACTGCTAAGAGGATCAAAGGAGCTTACCAGATCTTGAATCTCCTTCTGGATCTGATTTCTTTTATCTTCTAAGTCTTTGATTAAATCAAGAAAATTTGAAGATTTCATCAGTAGTTGACCAACTTGTTATAGTATTGTTTTAACTTCTTCTCTTTTGTTGGAAAGAGCAACTTTTCCAACAATTATCTGCTCCATTAGGTTATCTCCTCACTTTGTTTCATATTTCCTTACTGCAACCTTATCCAGATCGATTGCCTTTGAACTGATTGCTTTAACCAGAGTATCCAACTAATCAATAATAGGTGTAGTATCATCAACTGCAATGTCATGGATGAGATCAGAGAGAATTGTTTTTGCAGAAGTGAGGATTCTTGCCTTCTTTTTCTTTTCTCTCAATTTTACCTTTTCAGCTTGGATTCTCAGTTTTTCTAAGACTTTCATCAACTGCTTGGGGGTCATTTTCTTTATATCAATGACTGAGTCACCTTCTTCTTCTTCCTCTATTTTTTCTTCCTTTTCTCCAATCTCAACTTCTGAGCTAGTTGTTGTGATGATTTTTACCTTTTTCTTTTCATTTTCATTGTCTAAGTCTAATTTCCTTTTTGTCGGAGGGGTATTCATCACTACTATGTTATCCTTTATTTTCTTCTCTTCTTCTTGTCCTTCCTCTGCTTTCTTCTCTTCCTCTTTTCCTTCCTCTGCTTTCTTCTCCTCTTTTCCTTTCTCTATTTTCTTCTCTTCCTCTTTTCCTTCCTCTACTTTCTTCTCTTCCTCTTTTCTTTTCTTTGTTTTCATCTCTTCCTCTTTTCCTTCCTCTTTTCTCTTCTCTTCCTCTATCTTCTTTTCTTCCTATTGGTATATGTGCAGAGTTTGATGACATGATGGGATTGTATGTTTTCATTGATGTCAATATGCTGAAGTATGAACCAGTATATTGAAGTAAGCAAATTGGCAAGTGAACCGGTATGATGGTATGAACTGGTATATGCAAAAAGTGAACCAGTATGTTGGAGTGTGAACCAGTATATGCAAAGTTTGTATTGGGGTTTCATTTGATATGACTACTGGTTGGTAGTCTCAGCTTCAGGGTTTCTAGTTGATGTATTCCAAGTCTGTGTGATTCGACCGATGATATCTTGTGACGAGTTAGCATTGAAATGAAGATTAGATCGTGTTGACATGTTAGCCTTGTGTGCATGAAGGATCTTCTTGAGGATCTTGCATGAAGAAGATTGATTCTATCTACCTTGGGAATGTGCAAAATCTTAGTAAACGGTGGAGAGCGTGTGATGGGTTATCAGCTTCTAAAAGGGGTGAAGAACGGATGATGGAGAACGTCTTGAGATTTGTTCAAGATTGTTTTACCCTATGTAATGTGTTTAAATGACCAGGATTGGATCGACAGTATTGTTAACCTAGATGCTTAGGGTTTTAGGTTTTGGCCACTGACCTAATTATTGTCTATAAGGTCGATGATGATTTTTATTTGAAGTTGTTGGCAAATGAATGTATGTGAGGTGATTCTTTCTAGACCAATGGATTAAGTAGAGATTTGCAGAATTTGATTGCAAATGTAAAGAAACTGAAGTGGATCTACCTCGGCATTAAGTACTATTATCAGATCAGTGTATTACCTGTTGAATTCTAACCATTTCAGCAGATAGAAAATCCCTTTACTGGGTAGCTTTAACAGGATTTTTGTAAATCCTTTAACAGGGTGACTCAAAATCATTGAGTTCTTCAAATCCTCTTACAAGGTAACCTTTAACAGGGTTTTAACCTCTAACCGGGTATTTAGCCATCCCTTAACCGGGTGATCCCTAGCAGGATCGGTTCCTAGCGGAACCTGTTGTAAAGTCTTTAACTAGAGTAGGCTCCTAACAGAGCGAACTTCAGAAAAGTTCAAGAACAACTTGTGGGTATTCATCCCCACTGTGGTTTTTCCTAGTTGGGTTTCCATGTGAAAAATTAGTGTGTTATGTGTGATTCTTTTTCATGTGATGTTTTAGTGTTTTTTGTTAAGTGGTAATGCAAGCTGATCCAATGGTCATTGTATTTCTGATGTATTACTTGCTTAAGCATATGGGTGAAGTTGAGATGAGATATTAGGTTTTGAGAAGATCTAGATGTTACCGGTTTATGTCTTTTACAGTCATACTATAGTTTACCAGTAGTGCCTTGATTTAGGTTGGTGATATTGTCTACCAGTTAGTGCAGTCTTTGTAGTTTAAGTTATTAAAGAAGTTTTTGTCCATACTGATTCACCCCCCCTCTCAGTATTTGTTGGGTATTTACTGTTCATCATTATTCATCACTTCCTCTTTTCCTTCTTGAGAGAGAATAGGATTGGGGTGTCAATAAGGTTTTGTGAGGTGTATCCTCATAAGGAATGTCTTCAACTAACACTTCATCTTGACCGGAAAGCTTAGTTTTATCAGCTTCCTTCACCGGTGACATACGAACCGGTTGTTCGATACCATTTGTCAAATTGGGGATGTTTGACACAACATTTCCTATGATGTCCTCAACTGTGAAAGTATCAAGTCCTTCAGTGGATTCTTTTTCCGTAGCTTTTCCTTTGTAAAGGACAACTACACCTTTGTCCTGTTTTGTATCTTTTTCAATTTTTTCTTCAGCTTTATTTTGCTAGTTCATAATTTCCTTCCATAAGGTAACACCTTTAGCATGTACTTCTCCCACTTCTTCTACTGCCACTCTCCCAGTTCTATTCCTTATTTTGAAGTGCTGAATGCATGCTTCAGCCACTAGTGAAGCTTGATCAAGGTCTAAGTCATGCTGCACTTCCATGAGTGCTTTTATTCTGAGTTCCTTTTCAGTAGTTACTGTTGTCTTCCATCTCCCCTCAATTTGATCTAGCAAGTCTAATGAGATAATGCCATATAATTCACTAAGAGTCTTACAAAATTTTTGCAAGTTCCAGATCAGAGAATCCTCAATTTTCCTTTTGTCTTCTTCGTTACTGATGGAATATCTCCTTCCAACACCGCCCAGACCTCCAAACTCTTTAATCCCATGCACCAACTCATCAATTTTTGGGGCTTTGTTCCTCCCACTTCTTCTAACCTCCTTTATTTCCACATCTGATAAGGTGTTAGTGACATCACCTTCTTTCTCATCCTTTTTAAGCTTTGGATCACTCTTTTTCTTTTTGGTGTAAGTCACTCCTACTGGTCTATCTTTACTTGGTGAAGATACTAGAGTACTTATATCCTTTTCCTTTGAGTATGTTGCAGGCTTGGTTGCTGCAACCCCCTAGGTCTTGTCCTTGTCATTTTCCTCTTTCCACCTGTTGATTCTTCATCTTTAGCAGGTGTGATCCCTATTTGCACACTCGCACCGGTGGAGGTAGTGGCACCGGATGCTTCACCTCCATATTTCTTATCAAGGGTATCAATCATTTTCCTTAATTTTCTTTTTATGATAGGCACCTGAAGTTCCTATTTAATTTTAGAGATTGCCTCCTCATATATTCCAAACCTCTTTGCCTTCGAGTCTACTGGTTTAGATAGAAGCATATTCATATGAATTTTAACAAGATCTACTGCAACCTCATAACCCATAGGTGGAACCCAAAAAGTTCTAGGTTGAACTGCTTGAATAATACAACAATCTGTGTCTACAAGAAAACAAATGTTGTCTTTGTATTTCTACACTATTTCGGTTGGAATTCTTTCTCTCTTGTGCATCTTAATTTGGAATTCCTTAAAATATCCCCGCATTGCTTTCCCAAATTTATTTCTTAGATCCCTAATCATTTCACCTATTTGAACCATGATAGGCTTCTCCTATGACCAAACTACACTACCCTTACTGGTAAAATATTTTTAAACATAGAAAAATATACATACCAGTAGTAAGCCATATTTGAAAGACTTCTTCTTGTCCTTCTTTATTCTTTCCATGTTCACCATGAATTGACTTTGAATCATCTCACATATATCATATTGAAGAGGGGAACAAAGAGTGAGGTGGATTAGATTATTAGTATGCAAATCAAAACATTAAAAAACATATGAAACCAAAAGCATAAATCAAATCACATAAAAAAAACATGTAGAGAAATGCTTATACCTCACAACCTTTTACCTTCTCCTTCAGATGGAGCTTGGATGGAGTTTAAGTGCGCCCAAATGCCTCCAACTGATGTTGATTTGCTCCTAGATTGCTTGATGTGGTTGGCTCTCCAACATTGTGCACAAATGGATAAAATGGATTTTTGAGGGATGAGATGGATAATATGACTAAGTATGGATGAAGGATGATTTTGGCATGGTGAGGATGAAAATGTGATTTTCTAGGATCAAACTAACAACATAAACTTACTAAAATTAGAGATGATAAGTGAGGGGATGGAGTCCTCAATTTATAGGAAGAGGAGAGAAAAAATGGAGGGCTAGGATTGACCCAAGATGGAGGGTCAGGATTTCTTGTGAGCTCACACAAGACCCAAGAGGAGGTGTGGAGACCAAGAGATATGCCTTAAAGGCATTTATTGTTTCCACACTCCTCAAGGTACATTAGGAAGACTTCCTAATGTGCCTTGAGAAGAGCAAGGGATGAGACATTTCTTGAGGAATGGAGAGGAAGAATTTAAAATTCTTCAAAAAGGGATGATCATGGGAATTAGAGGAATAGAAAGGAATTAAAAATTCCTTGGAAGATGAGATGCCTAGAGGAATGTGAGATTTTGAAAATCTCACATTCACCTAGGAAAAGAGCATTTAAGGAGAGCGGTTGGATGGAAGGGACAAGGAGTTGATTTTGTGGCTAATCATGATGATTAGCCACTAGCAACTCATTAGGAGGGGGATTAGAGGAAAGGTTAGGTGAGATTAGGATAGATAAGATTTGTAGGAGGATTTGACTAGGAGAGAGAATGAGTGGAGGGAATTAAAAATTAGAAGAATAATACTAAGTGAACTTAGGGAGTTTCTAGAGGAATTTATTAGGTTAATGATGGATTAGGAAAATATGATTTGTAGGATTCATTTAGGTTAACTAATTAATTTAAGAGGAGAATTTTTGAGAAGATTTAATATTGATGATTTTAGAAGAATAAAAGGGGGTTGATTTATTAAATAAATCAATCATAGACTATAGTGACAATATTAATTATAGTTAATTAATATTGAGGAGAATTTAAATTTTGATAATTAATAAATTAATTATGTGAGGAATTAAAAATAATAATTATAATTATTTTTAAGTGTCTACACATATGTTGCATCTTCTTTGATAATTTGGTATCCAACATGGATGGCACCGCTCAACACACTATTCATTCGGCTTGATTCATAAACCCTGTATCCCAACACTGTAGAGGCAAATCTTACTTCGGTATCCTCGATATGGGTGATTTTCATTTCTCTACTGTCACACTGGGATTTGGTTAACCGGGTAACTTCAGTTGATGAAATCGTTCTTAGGGTTAATGCTTCACTGGTTGCACTGAACCCTGTCATTCTTCGAATCACCTCCTTTGTGATCTTGATCAGTGCATGACCTTCCAGCCACAAAAATTGATCATGAACCTTGCTCAATACATATCTAACCCAGTCACCATGAAACTGATAAGGAAATTCAACAACATTGGCCAAACCCTTTGTCTTCAGAGGTAAAAGTTCTACTTTCAATTTACCATTATCACAGAACCCATCAAACTCATTTCAAATGAACTTATCTCCAAGTTCTTCAAGCTTGCAAATGAATGTAGGAGTGAATATCATCTACCAACAATACACCAGAGGGCACATATGATAAAGCACTGGTCTTGTCGATTTCACCGGCTTTCATCGGGTGCAGCTTGAATTCAAGTTGGGGTTCCTTGATAGATTCAACCAACACATGAGTAGATATCGACGCTGCCATCATGACCTTCAAACAAGCTTTTCTCAAACGCGGTTGAAAACCCTTGCCTGGGGAGTACCAAACACCACTATTGCTCCGCTTGAATTTTCCGCACAAACAAAGCTTGGCGAATTTCAAATCGCCTTTGATCGCATAGGAGCTCAAGAAAGTTCACAAGAAGTTAATGTAAATGAAAATGTGCTAACATTTCCTTATTTATTTATGGAGATTTATCGGCGCTATGATCCAACAGTCAGATTTGAAACTCACAACTTAAGGTACACCGATTTGACTTTGACGGTTATATGTTGCTGATACCGATACACAAATAAATAACTCATAGGACAAACTTCAATTAAGAACTTTTAGACCAGCTTTTATGCATCACAACTATGTAGATAAACACATCCATATATTTGTTGAGGGGATTCAAGAATAATCTTACCATATGTGCTCCCCTGGTCATCGATATGCCTAGTTAGAAGAGGAACTGTCATCACTGATGGATGATGACTTGGTTTCAGAATGTCCTTGTCCTTCTTTTCCTTCATCCTTCTTGATCCATGTCTTTTTCATTTCATCTCTTATTTCTTTAGTTGTCTTCTTTCCTTTTTGGTCATTTGGCTCTTTCTTCTTGCTAAACCGGTTCTTGTCTACAGACTCATTGTACTATCGGCTCCTACATTCTCTGGCTAAGTGGCCGATCTTATGGCAGTTAAAGCATGCCATACCAGTTGTCCTCCATGGTCTTGAATTGTTTCTCTGACCCATTCTCATTCTATATTTTCTCGCAACATGACCAAGATTACCACACGTCAAATAGGTGGCATTCAATTGATTGCTCCTTTTTTTAGGGCTGACCGGTTCGAACAATGATCTTGATACATTTGTCTTGAACCTACATTCTTCAGATGTCCAAACTTATTGCATGTGAAGCAATGTCTAGTAAATCTTCTTCCATTTGACATACTATTGGTTTGAGATTTGCACTCATAAGCAGTGTGGCCATACTTATGACAATTATGGCAATAACCATAAAAGGTGAAAGTCTTCTTTTGACGAACTAGTTTGTTTCTACAGTCACTGGTCCTATGACCCGATTTACCACAATGATTACAAGAGAATTTGGAAGACTTCATACCTTTTGCTTCTGGATGGTTTCTTTTATCATCCTTCATCTTTTTGGATTTAGATGATTCTCCATTTCCATAGGACTTGAACCGGGGTAACCAAGGCCGGTTGTATCCTTTATTCTTCTCTGAGATTTCAATTGTTTATCTACCTTTTTAGAGCTTTCATTGAACTTTCTCAGCTTCTCATTTCTCTCATTCTCAGTCTTTAACTCACTCTTGAGTTGTTCAATCTCTTTTATCAATTTCTCCTTTTCTTCTACATTATCATTCAAATGTTTGTGTATATATTCATTCTCTTAAGTTAGAACTCGGATTTATTCATCTTTCTCAATCATAATTGCATCATTTTCTCTCAAGGCATCTTCTGCAAGCCTCCTAGCTCTTTCATCTTTTGACAATTCTTCTTCTACCTCCCTTTTTCTTTCATCAACACTTATGTTGGCTTCCAGTATCTTAGTCATTCTTAGGGTACGACCTTCTTGTTATCTTTTGAGATGAGTAATTTCTTTGGTTAGCTTCTTGTTTTTTTCCATGAGTTCTGAAATTTCTTCTTCAACTTCTTCAGATCCACTCTGTTCAGAGAGTTGATCTATGACATCTTGACCCTCATTTAGTTGTTGAGCTAATTCCTTCCTTTTTGCAAGAGATTTTTTTAATCTCTCTTTCACCTGATCAATGATTTCATTGGCTTCATCAATTTGCTTCTGATACTGGTACTCTTCCATGATCTTTATCCTCAAGCTATCAAGTTTCACTTCACTTGAGAGGAATTGTGCTCTGATACCAATTGTTAGTCCCATCTGGTACTAAGAGGGGAGGGGTGAATTAGTACATTATCGGTTTTAACCAATTGAAACTTTTACTTTAAGTTTGAACTAATTTACCATTCACCATATAAACATTTATTGCAGAGAATTAAGCATACATGAAAAGATACACAAAGACACACAAATTTATCTCGTGGAAACCCGATAGGGAGAAAACCACGGTGTGAGTAGGAACTCACAAAATTTGTACTCTTCTGGAGTACACTCAGTTAAGAACCATCCCTATTAGGAGATTAAAAATACACTGTTAGGTGCCACACGGTTAAGGGATTTTAAACAAGGCCGATTAGTGCCTTTACCCTGTTAAAGGTAGCCTGGTTAAAGGACTTAGAACATAAATCAAGATGTTACCTAGTTAAGGGATTTTTACAATGGGACCTGTTAAAGTCCACCTAGTTAAGGGAATTAAGTTGTAGTTGTTAGAAAGCAACAGATGGGTGATCTACTAAAATTGCTACTCATTAGCTTGATCAGATCACATTGAAGAATCACACTAGATCTACATCGGTTGTGTTTGTTCTACACAACTATGATTTCTTGAATGCACTATCAGCTCTGCCTTCTGCCGATTTGTTGATCCTTGAGTAACAAACTCCCGGTCCTCTTTCAATTAAGTCACCACTCTGAGAAACTCCACTCTACCAGTAGTCTGTCATTCAGCTCTGTAGTCTCTTAAACTCCCCCTATGTCCAATTTCACATTATCTTTATTCACCTTGAAAACAACCATCTCTTGAATGAGATATGTGTAATTATAGACCTTTTAGTCTATCGCCAACTTTCCCTCCAAAACATACCATTCAAAATTCCATTGTCAGGCCTTAAATTATGCCTCTGAAATCATGTAGGAATCTTTCTCAATATAGTTGAACATGCTGATAAGTCCGCCAGTTGACTGGAGAAGACTCTCAATTTAGCTGGAAGTATTGAATGTTACCAGTCTGTCGATTACCGGCTCTTCTAGTGTACCAATCAATACCTGCCTAGTGATTTCCTCTTGTATACCGATCCGTTCTTTGCTTAACCAGTGAACGTCTTCTGTGCTGATCTATTCACCACTACCCGATCTTCTTACTGTTTGCTGGTCTACTCACTGCTTTCTGGTCTACTCACTGCTTGCCGGTCTACTCACTGTTGATGGATTGTGAAGACTAAGAATATGATGTTGCCAGCAATGACAACCATACCATTTACCGGTCATACAAAACAATATCAGAATGTTAACACATGTAACTCATATAGTGTATAATTTTTAACTAGGTTGCTCATATTGTGTATTTTGATTGAGTGAATTTTCTTTGAGTCCTTCTAAGGATTGATGAAAGTAATCTGCATGAGTTTGAACATTTGAATGTGCAATGAAGTATTCTTTATCTCTTTCATAATTTGCCTCACCTCTGAGTATGTCTTGGATTTCAAAGTTTTACTTCATGGCTTCACCTTCGGAGAAAACTTCAAGTGTGGGAGTTTAGGAGTGAACTTTGACTTCAAGCAATCAAGAGAGAGATGCATATTTCAAGTATCAAAAGAGTTGAGAGAAGTTTCTTTCATCATGAATCAATGTTTATGAGTGAAGTTGATAACTTTAAGAGCTGCAAGCTTTGAATGAAGTTCTTTACTTCATGTTTGACCTAAGAGGAGAGAAATCATTCACTTTAAGGGTTACTAAGGAGGAACGAAATTGTTACTTCATGTGTTTGATATAAGGAGCAAACTTCATGCATGAAGAGATTGGAGTGAAGTTATTATTTCATAAACTCATGCTTCAAAGCAAAGTTTTCATGTATTGAACAAGGAGAGAGAAGTTTTATTACTTCATGAGTTGAGAGAAAACAAGATAACTTTGGGAGTTGATATTATGGAGCTAAGTTCATCATTTAAAGAATCAATTAAGACAAGATTTGAGCACCCAAACTAGATTTCAAATTTATTTAGGGATGAGTCGACTTAGGTAAGGTTTTCATTTAAATTTTATTCCATAACAAGTCAGCCTTAGGGTAAGATACACACCTATTCATCCAAATCACCTATAAAAAAAGAGTTGAAGCAATCATTTTAACATCAAATAAAACCACTAATCTCTTCTTTCGTAAAAAACCGTCAAAAACTGTTAGTGAGAGGTGGGAAAATAGTACATCTTTTGTTTTGTTCATCATGGGAATGAACTGTCAACGTGAGCATGTTTGGGTGGCCGAGTTTACTCTTGTGTTCCCTTGTCTCGCTCCCCAAGACGTCCAATCATTCCAAGCCACCTCGTAGCGACACTTTCCCTTGAGTGCTAAAAGTGGAAAAATAGTCAAACTTTGACGTCATGTACATTGGAGACTGTGGCACTTATAGACAAGTTGTTCAAACCTATTATTTCATGTTGTCTCTTCCTAACAAATCCTCTCTCAGTTTCAAACAACTCGATTTTGTTTTCTTGTGGTCAGATTTTTTCTATCACATAAAAAACCGCCAATGAGGTTAAAAATAGTGCATCTTTCATTCTGCTTGTCATGGGAATGAACCATCAATGCAAGCACATCTAGGTGGCATGTATTATGCTAGGTGTACCCTTTTCTTTCTCCCCAAGACATCCAATTGTTCCTAGCCACCTCATAGAGACACTTTCCCTTGATTGCTCAAAGTGGAAAAAAAGTTAAACTTTGACGTCGTGTAACTCGGAGACCGTGACACTTATGGATTAGTTGTTCAAACCTATGGGGTTGTTTTGTTTCTTCCTAAAAAATCCTCTTAGTTTCAGACAACTTGATTCCATTTTCTTGTGGTGAGACATTTTCTGTCACATAAAAAACTGTCAAAAACCGTCAGTGAGAGGTTGCAAAATAGTGCATCATTCGTTCTTCTTATCATGGGAATGAACCATTAGTGAGAGCACGTCCAATTGGTCAGTTTTATGCTAGGTGTTCCCTTGTCTCACTCGCCAAGATGTTCGATCATTCTGAGCCACCTCGTAGCGACGCTTTCCCTTGATCGCTCAAAGTGGAAAAAATGATCAAACTTTGACGTCGCATAACTTGGAGACTGTGACACTTATAGATGATAAATTCAAACATACGGGGTTGTGTTGTCTCTTCCTAAAAAATCCTCTGTTGGTTTCAAATAGCTTGATTCTATTTTTTTGTGGTGATATTTTTTCTATCGCATCAAAAACTATAAAAAAACCATTAGTGAGAGGTGACAAAATAGTACATCTTTCATTCTGCTAGTCATGGGAATGAACTGTTAGTGCGAGTGTGTCTGGGTGGCCAAGTTTATGCTAGGTGTGCCCTTGTCTTTCTCTCCAAGATGTCAGATCCTTTCGAGCCACCTCGTAGCGATGCTTTCCCTTGATTGCTCAAAGTGGAAAAAAGGTCAAACTTTGATGTTGCGTAACTCGGAGACCACGACACTTATGGAGAAGCCATTCAAACCTACGTGGTCTTATTTTTGCTTCCTAAAAAATAATTTCTTGGTTTCAGACAACTCGATTCCATTTTCTTGTGGTGAGATTTTTTCTGTCTCATCAAAAACCGTCACTGAGAGGTTGCAAAATAGTGCATCTTTCGTTTTGCTTATCGTGGGAACAAATCATCAGCGTAAGTGCATTTGGGTGGCTAGGTTTATGCTAGGTGTTCCTTGTCTTTCTCCTCAATATGTTCGATTATTCCGAGCCACCTCGTAGCGACGCTTTCCCTTGATCGCTCAAAGTGGAAAAAAGGTCAAACTTTGACGTTGCGTAACTCAGATACTGTGGCACTTATGGACAAGCCATTTGAACCTATGGGGTTGTTTTATCACTACCTAAAAAAAATCTCTCAATTTCAGACAACTCGATTCCATTTTCTTGTGGTGAGATTTTTTCTGTCACATAAAAAACCATCAAAAATCGTTAGTGAGAGGTTGCAAAATAATGCATCTTTCATTCTGCTTGTCGTGGGAATGAACTATCAACGAGAGCGTGTCTGGGTGGCCGGTTTTACACTAGGTGTGCCCTTTTCTTTCTCCCCAATATGTCAAATAATTCTGAGCCACTTCATAGCGACGCTTTCCCTTGAGCAGTCAAAGTGGAAAAAATGGTCAAAATTTGACGTTGTGTAACTTGGAAACCATGGAACTTATGGATGAGTTGTTCAAACCTATGTGGTTGTGTTGTCACTACCTAAAAAATCCTCTCTCAATTTTGGACAACTCATTTCCATTTTCTTGTGGTGAGATTTTTCTGTCGCATCAAAAATCGTAAAAAACCTTCAGTGAGAGGTGGAAAAATAGTGCATCTTTCATTCTGCTCGTTGTGGGAATGAATAGTTAGTGTGAGTGCATCCAGGTGGTTGGGTTTGCACTAGGTGTGCCCTTCTTTCACTCCCCAAGATGTTGGATCATTCTGAGCCACCTCGTAGCGACACTTTCCCTTGAATGCTCAAATTGGAAAAAATGGTCAAACTTTGACGTCGCGTAACTTGGAGACCGTGGCACCTATGGATGAGCCGTTTGAACCTACAGGGTTGTGTTTTCTCTGCCTAAAAAACTATCTCTCAGTTTCAGACAAATCAATTTTGTTTTCATGTGGTGATATTTTTTTTGTCGCATCAAAAACTGTAAAAAACCGTCAGTGAGAGGTTGCAAAATAGTGCATCTTTTGTTCTGCTTGTCATGGAAATGAACCATCATCATGAGCGCATCCTGGTGGCTGGGTTTATGCTAGGTGTTCCCTTGTCTTTCTCCCCAAGATGTTTGATCATTCTGAGCCATCTTGTAGCGGCACTTTCCCTTGATCACTCAAAGTGGAAAAAATGGTCAAACTTTGATGTCACGTAACTCGAAGATCGTGGCACTTATGGATGAGCCATTTGAACCTGTGGGGTCTTGTTGTCTCTGCCTAAAAAATCCTCTCTTGGTTTCAAACAACTCAATTCCATTTTCTTGTGGTGAGATTTTTTCTGTCGCATAAAAAACCATCAAAAAGCGTAAGTGAGAGGTGGCAAAATAGTGCATCTTTAGTTCTACTCGTTGTGGGAACGGACCATCAGCGTGAGTGCATTCAGATGGCTGATTTTACACTAGGTGTGCCTTTGTCTTTCTCTCTAAGATGTCCAATCATTCTGAGCCACCTTGTAGCGACGCTTTCCCTTGAGCGCTCAAAGTGGAAAAATGGTCAAACTTTGACATCGCGTAATTCAGAGACCGTGGCACTTAAGACATCAAGAAAAGTGCAGCAAATGATAAGTTTCTTATTCAATATCCTTCAATACATCAAAAATCCTTCAAATGTATTTATAATCAAATAGTACTAATTTATAATCAAATGGTACAAATTTATTACAAATGTATTTATAATCAAATGGTACAAATTTGGGCTCTCAAAATTTGCAAATCAGCCCCATGGGCACTTTTATATATAAAAATTGGCATCTAATATAAATGATCAAGCTCATTACTATTTATATATACAAAATTTTGTATCTAAATATGCAAATTACAACTCATTTTTTAATACAAAATTTAGCATCTAGATATGCACATTACAACTCATTGTTGTTTTTTAATACAAAATTTAGTATCTAGATATGCACATTACAACTCATTGATGTTTTTATATACAAAATTTGGCATCTACATATGCACATTACAACACATGCATATTATAGCTCATATGCATGTAGAGCACATCCAAAAAAGCAAAGTTACAATGTTTCACAAAAGATATATACAAAATTGTAAAAATTATTCTACCATATTGTAGAATTATTCTTCTATATGGCCCAAAATCAATCAAGTGAACCTTCTAGATCAGCTCTAACCTTTAGTGTCTCAATTATTGCCTCGTGGTTATATTCAAAAACTTTCCACAAATATTTGTTAAGAGGTCTACCACAATATCTAATCAAGTGAATATTTGTTGCAACAAGAAGTTTTGAGTAATAAAGAATATGTCTATGTGTCTCAAAGTCCTCAAACAACCAGGCATTAGATTTTTTGGTAGGGTACCTGCATTTTATAGAAGGATAAGTTAATCCCAAAATCAATACAATGACTGATAAATAAATGAGTTTAAGAGGTCTCAATACAACTCGACACAACAACGGTACCTTCTAAGCCATGTCCATGTAACAACAACTCATCCTATCGGGTACTCAATACCCTCTCCATCAACCACTCTAGAATTCAATTTCTTTTTGGCCTCAATACAATGACACAAAAAGTAATATGTTCCTTCTTCATTGTTCTCATCTGCAATAAATGCATATATATGACCTACACTTAATAAAAAGGATATAAGTTAATACCAAAATCAATAAAGTTAATACTAATAAATTGAGCTTAAAATTGATTTTACCCAAGTAACAAATTGCAACCCTTTACCCGGTTCAACTATGTCTGATACATGGTCAAAATCCATTGATGCTTCAATCTAGTTCATTTGTAGTGCTCTAGGAAGTTGATATGTATCTAGGGTTTGCAAAGGTCTACAAGACCATTGGTCAACCCACTCTTTTGATTCACATTCATCCCATATAAAATGCATACACAGAGAAAAAACATGCAATTTGTCTAGTATAAATACCTAGTCATGCTCCATTTGAACTTCTAAATGAATGCATGCCACTTGATCTTGTAAGTGTACAATAATCTAGATAGTTTTCTATGTTAGATTCACGTATTAACCAAAAATATCTAGAAACCATAGACTTACCTGCATTACTTGGTCCCATCGTAGAGTTACACCATTAAACAATTGTTTCTACATCTATTAACATTCCACCATCTTCGTACTTCAATTCCTCTCTTGTAAGAGATCTTTTCACACATGTGTTGGCAATTGAAACTCATTGGATTCATATGTTGTCATTGATGGCAACATAGCAACATGGTAACTTGGTAACAAGATTCATAAGGAAGCATACACCGACATACACCGACATTAGAAGGCATTCACCGACAGACACCAGCATTGGAGAATCCAGGGTTACATCGGCACCGACATCCAACACTTTAGTGAATCCAAAATCAGTCTTGGAACCGAAGGAAGTTTTATTTGTAAAATCATTTTGTAATTATTTTATAAGACCGACATTGTATATCTTTTATAATGCATTGTAAGCCAACATAAGGCATATTGTTTGTGAAGGGTATATAGGTCAGTTTGTTAAGGTCATTATAAAGAGAAGATGTGATAGATTGTAATAAGGATATAGGAGACTATGTAATGTGAAGTATATGTATGTAGATCATTTGTATGCGAATGTTATATCATACAATGATATGTAGATAGTTTGGAAAGAATTCTTGGAGGAGAGGAGATATCGGTAGAAGTTTCTAGGGTTTATGAACCATTATAGAGAAGAACTATAATTGGAACTCTTTTTGGCATAGTAGATGCATTTTGTGAGTTCATTATTACTATTTTATCTTAGCAGAAGCTTGTAGTCAGTGAGACTCTTTTGTGATGATAAGTGTGCTCTAGGTAGTGTGCCTTCCTGCATGTTCAGGCCCCCATTTTATGTAATATCTTTCATATGGCCAGTGAACTGATATTGTGGGTCACAAATCCCATCGTGGTTTTTCCTCTTTGAGGTTTTCCATGAATAAATTTTGTCTTATGGTGTTTATTTATGTGGATGGTTTATTTGCTTCAAGTTATATGTTTCTTCATTTACCAGTTTATATGTGTATGTTATTAAAGGGTAAAATCATATCTTACCGGAAAAACACTAATTCACCCCCCCCTCTCAGTGTTCTTGGATCCCAACAATTGGTATCAGAGTCTGGTTCCCCGAAATAAGTTTAATAGTTTGAGGAAGATCTTGAAACTAGAATGATTGAACATGGCTATGGAGAAGCAACTTGAGATGGCTCTTGAGGATTATGATGCCGAAAGGATGAAGAATTTAAAATTGCAAGATGAATTGAATTCTACTAATGAATTCATTCTTGTCTTGCAAGAAAGGTTATCGTCTTCTCAAGCCAAGAGAAAGGAAATTTTGCAAAACCAGGATGATGAAGAGAAAAATGCACTTAAGGAACAATGTCAAAAACTGAGTCAAGAAAACATGCTCATGAAGAATGAAATGAAAGACCTAACTATGAGGTTATCAAAAGATATTGAGGACAAAAAGAAGAAGGAATAAAATATTGGTATATCTCTGAAGAACAAATTTGATGAATGTGGCAGATTGACTCATGAGAATAATCTGTTGAGAACTGATTTGGTACACTCCCAGAACAATGAACAAGATCTTGAAAGACAAATAACTACTCTAAGATATGATTTGACTACTACAAATGAGTATAAAGAAAAAATTAGGATTAGTGTTGCACAGTTGGATAACTTATTGAAAAGGCAAAGGCATAATGATGATTCTAGAGGACTTGGATTTGTACAAGGTGAAAGCTCTGGTACTGCAAATGAAGATAAGACAACTGGTATGTAGAACTCATCAAACTAGAGGAAACCGGTAAGGCAATCTAATACTTATAAATTCAATGGTAGATGCTTTGTTTGTAATAAATTTAGGCATATGGCTAAACAATGTAGAAATAGAGCAAGTCAAAACTACAATTCAGTTCCCAGTCAATGCACAAATTGCAAGAAATATGGTCATAAATCAGAATATTGCAGAATGAATTTCAAATGTCATGCATGTGGAATGTTTGGTCATTTGGCTAATCAATGTAGGTCAAGGAATGACATAGGATATGTTAAAGCAATTCAAAAGAACAATGTTACATGTTATGCATGCAACAAAATAAGTCATATTGCTAAGTGCTGTAGAAGCAAGACTCAGCTGATTAGCAATGATAAAGAAAATGAGAAAGGAAAGAAGAAGGCAGATGAAATACAAAAAGATCACACCAAGAGATGGATTAGAAGTCTGAAGAACCAAGTGGAGATAGATCTACACTCGTAACTCCACCAGTAGAACAAAGCATTCTTGCACCATGAGGAAATTCCACCGGTAACTGAGGCATACGCCTTAGGGGTTGGAAAATCTATTGCAAATCTTTAATGTTCCCCAGAAGAGATCTGGAGAGTTGTCTTAATCATTGATGAAGGTTTACCCGACATAAGACTGTGAAATTGACATCCTGTACGGTACATCGTGAAGCATTTATGACAGTGAAGGATTAGGGTTTACTCGCTAATAAAAGGGGAAAGTGAATTCATTTTCACTCACCCAACATTCAAGCAATCTAGAGTGAAGAAAAGGCAAATCTCAGGTGATTAAGAGCGAGCAAAGGCATTCTGAAAGGATTTGCAACAATCATCTGAGAAGCAATCAAATCTTCACACCAGCGATTATTTTCAGGTATTTCTTCTAAATGGCATCCGAATCATCTGCTCCTACTTTCATTGCAATTCCCACCATTATTGAAGTTAAGGATAGGCTGAGACCCATTTTCAAGGAAGTTCCCTAGATAGCTAAGAAAGAAGACTTTGTGGGTGCATTCTATAAGATTCCTGATGACGTGATGTATGTTGAAGATGTAAGGGCATATATTCACTACACCTTGGAGGATCTAGGTACATATGAGATAAAGGGCATGTATCAATCTGTGATACTGGGAAGCTCCAGAACAATCAAGCCGGAATATAAGATCATCGAGGATCTAGGGTTAACCGGTATCCTATACATACTGGAATTCAAAGATGAGGTGATTAGATATGTTCTAAGAAGGGTTCACAATGAGTTCATCTGGCTGGATTGGCCCTACAGGATCACAAAGGAAGAAATTCAAGTAGTCACCGACTTACCCAAAGTCGGACAAGAACTTGGCAAGAAAATTTCCACCACTGCGGTTGAGAAGCTCACCAACGCAACCCGTGATGGAAGATCTATGAGGGTCAGCACCATCAAAGACACTGATATGAAAGTTGTCAGCATGATAATCGATTATAAGGTAACTCAATCTATTCGACTGAACTCTGTTTCGAGTTCCTACATTCATGCTGCACACCAAATGCTAAGGAATAATGGAAAATATGACTTATGTGAATGGTTGAGAAGTGAACTAATGTTGAATCTTGGAAAGATTAAGAGTGTTAAGAAAGGAACTTTTAGGTTTGGAAATCTCATTGTCTATTTAATGCTTTAGATCATGAATGAGCTACCTGGTTTAGGGAAGAAGCATTGGGTTCATGACATATTGGTAGGTATGCAATTCAAGGAAGCAATCACCAGTCTTGGTACTAGTAGGGATGAAAAGCTTTGGGGCTATTTCAAAACATTTCAAGAAAATATGAGACAAAGGGAAAGAATATCAAAGCACATTATGGAGAAGTACTCCACTAATATCTATTTGATGGTGAAGATTGATGAAACTCTTATGGAGGCGGTAGAACCTAGGACCATATGGGTCACTGAGCCTAGATATGAAGTGGATGATAGCATTTTTGAACTTTATGCAAAAATGTTGCTTGAAGCTCCATTGGATGATAAGACAAAACACTTTGGTATTGCTGAAGAAAAGGCTCTTGAAGTCAAGATTGTTTTCTAAAGGAAAAGAAGAGAGAATAAAATTGATAAGATGTTTGCATTTGTACAGAATGTAATCCATAAGATAGACACTGAACTGGGTTCTGGATCCAAACCAACAAAGGAACCAACAATGGTTAGTGTTCCTGAGGCAAAGAGGCCTAATAATTTTATTTCTTCTGTCACTTCTGACTCTGATCCAGAGGATAATGAACCTCTAGCATTCAGAAGGGTACAAAGAAAGAAAGCTAAACAACCTCCGATAGAGGAGAAGAAGGTGGAGCCAAGGAGGATGCTTGTGAGAAAAGTAACAAAACCTACTGCACCCCGACCTCTGGCAAGGAAACCTTTTCAGAAGAGGAAACTAGTCACATCCACTCCAGCAACCCACAAGAAGAAGAAGAAGAAGAAGAGTGATGATGCTATAGAATCTGGTAAGGCTACAATGACTTGTGCTGAATTGATTGATGAAATAACCAAGGATGGAATTTTGAAGAATGTATCCATTTATTATGAAGATTGAGAGGATAATAAGTAGAACGAGATTGAAGAGGCAATTTTGTTACACACACACACACACACACACACACACACACACACACATAAGAAAGCCTTAGTATAAATTTTGAAGGAAATTCCTCTATCTCTGTAGAATAAATTAGATGCTAGAAGACTTGATGCAGTCAAGAGGGATAGAGAAATTAAGCAAGTAGAAATTTTGGGTATGTGTGGTTCAATAAATAATGAGGAAATGAAATGATGTATTGATGTTGCAAACATAACAGTTTTTAGTAGCAAACCCCGATAAATAAGCTTAATGATGGGCAAGGTAAATGAAGTAGTAAATGAGACTAAAGATGGTTGGACCAAATTCTTCCAAATGAATCCTGATTTTTTCACCTCCCAAGAAGAATTTGTAAAAGCAACAACTTCCACTATCCCGGATAGATCTAAAGGGAAAGGTATTTTGGGTAGTTCAACTCCAATTTTGAATAAACTGATAGTAACTATAAGTATACAGACACCACCGACAGTAAAGGAGAGTGTACAATCAATGTTGGAAGAGACAACTTTTGAACAAGGCAATGTACAGGGTACTAACAATATTGTGGACAATACTCCACTGATAGTAATAGATACTCCACCAAGTGGCGAAGCCACCGATGCTAAGGAGGATAAGGTAAAGGGAATTGAGACTATGCCGATAGTTAATATTGATTCCTCGAGCAAGGTTTTGGCAATCGACACTTCTCAAGTTGAGAAGAAATCAATCACTAAGATGATTCCCACTGAGTTAGTGATGATGGCTACTTAGAAACTAATAAAGGAGGGATCGGTAGATAAAGGAATAATAGATCACTCAATCACAATTTTGCACAAACTAATTCCTGATTGTAAGATTGAAAATGAAGCAAGCCCTTCCGGCAAGCTTAAGGCAATAACTGAGCATATATCTAAAAAATTCAATCTTTGCAGCAAATTTCAGACCGACAGGCACTTGAGAGATTTACTATGGCTAAGAGAGCCGCTTTTGATCAGATTATTGAAACAAAGAAGAAGAAAATTGAAGGAAAATTGATTCTTATTGAGAATTGTTTGAAATAGTGTACAAATATCTTTAGGGTCTGTTGTAACATAGAAACTCTTATAGAAAATGTAGATAGAAAATTAAAGGAGTTACATGATAAGGTTACCAATATTGCAAATTCTTTTGATGGATTAAACTCACTAACAACATCTGTTGATGGACAAATTTTGTCTTTGGAGAACCAAATTTTTGCTTCACTCGGTGTACATAAAAGGGAATGTATGGATATGATTGCTAAGCCCACACCGATATAAGTCAAAGAGAAGGAAACATTTGCACACTTACTGAGTGGACTTGTATCCATATTTGAAACCTTCAAAACCAGCTGGGATACATATTTACAATTGCTAGACAAGGCTTACCCAGAAATTTTGAAATTGGTCAAGCTCCAGTAAAGTAATCCGTATTTATTCATTCTTTTAACTTTTTCACCGATCTTTGGTATTGATGCCAAAGGGGGAGTGTATATAATGTTAAAAATATCAGACCAAAAAATATGGGAAGGATATCAGAAAGGAGTGTATTTCTTGGGGGGAGCATACTTCAGGTTGAACCGACAAGGAATCCATTTTTCACACGAGTGTTGCCATCAATGCCAAAGGGGGAGATTGTTGGCAACTGACACTCATTGGATTCATATGTTGTCATTCATGGCAACATGGTAACTTGGAAACAAGATTCATAAGGAAGCATACACTGACATACACCGGCATTAGGAGGCATTCACCGAAAGACACTGGCATTGGAGAATCCAGGGTTACACCGACACCGACACCGACACTGACATCCAACACTTCAGTGAAGTCGACATCAGTCTTGGACCTGAAGGAAGTTTTATTTGTAAAATCATTTTGTAATTATTGTATAAGGCCAACATTGTATATCTTTTATAATGCATTGTAAGCCAACATAAGGCATATTGTTTGTGAAGGGTATATAGGTCAGTTTGTTAAGGTCATTATAAAGAGAAGATGTGATAGATTGTAATAAGGATATAGGAGACTGTGTAATGTGAAGTATATGTATGTAGATCATTTGTATGCAAATTTTATATCATACAATGATATGTAGATAGTTTGGAAAGAATTCTTGGAGGAGAGGAGATATCGGTAGAAGTTTCTAGGGTTTATGAACCGTTATAGAGAAGAACTATAATCGGAACTCTTTTTGGCATAGTAGATGCATTTTGTGAGTTCATTATTATTGTTTTATCTCAGTAGAAGCTTGTAGTCAGTGAGACTCTTTTGTGATGAGTAGTGTGCTCTAGGCAGTGTGCCTTCCTGCATGTGCAGGCCCCCATTTTATGTAATATCTTTTATATGGCCAGTAAACTAATATTGTGGGTCACAAATCCCACCGTGGTTTTTCCTCTTTGAGGTTTTCCACATATAAATTTTGTGTGTTATGGTGTTCATTTATGTGGATGGTTTATTTTCTTCAAGTTATATGTTTCCTCATTTACTGGTTTATATGTGTATGTTATTAAAGGGTAAAATCATATCTTACCGAGAAAACACTGATTCACCCACCCCTCTTAGTGTTCTTGGATCTCAACAACATGTTCCTGCACCATCATGCTCTCCCTTTCCATGCCCTGCCTCAGTGAAATTCCAAAAATATTGCACACCACTTGTCACATGCATCCTAGTCAACCAGTAGAACATCCTTGCATTCTTGAATTGTGTGATGCAATTGTCCGACCATATTAAGTGTTGGTTGTATCTTATATCTCTTTCCCTTAAACTATCATAGAAGACTGTAAAGTATCCTTGCACAAACTCTGAGGAATGAGTGCAATCATCGCTGATTTAAAAGTGATATTCTCTTATAATGTTTCTGTCCTCCTCGGTGCTATCATGTGAATGCATGAATTCTATGTGTACAAAAATTATAACTTGTGTAAAGTGGTAATACATAGATTTTACTTCATTTTGTATCTTTAGAGTATAATTCTCAGTAAAATCAATGACAGAGATAATAGTGCCAAGGGGAAAAGTGTCCTTACACAACTTGAATTTCTCATCTAACCACTTAGCTCTATGTGTGTGACCTATGTACTCATACACTAGTTTCTATTGAAACATCTTCATAAAATCAGCTACGCATATATCCCTTTTCGCTAACTCACACCTCTTTAATTCTTTTCCATCTTTAACACCATATGTGATTGACTTGTATTTTCCAATAGAAACTAGTTCCTTACCAATTTGTTGTGTGCTATCCAGATGTAGGCATCTATGCAACTATTGCAAACCGCCACATGTATGACAAAAACCTCTCAAATAGATCATCTTATAGTAAATGTACTCATCATATCATCTACATATTACACTTGAAATAAATTCTCTCAGTGACTTAAGAGGTTCTTGTAAACCACATTCCTTCAAAACATCATTAGTGTGCAAAGTATAACATATATAGTGATAAGTATCATAATGCATGGAAAATTCAACATGGACCCTACAACAACATGTAGTATGTGCATGATTAATCTTAACATAAAATAGTTTTGTCATCTTAAAAAATCTTTGACTAATTTTAATCTGAGGAAAGCTTTGAAGAAACCTTTCATAAAATTGTGTTTGAGTTATATCTAAATAGTGTTTTGGATGTGGCTCACAATTTCTAATTCCAATTCTCCTTCTAACAACATCTCTTTGGTTGGGTGAAACCCTTGTTTTGTCATGCCAATATTTCTCAATTAACATTCTTAGTGCATCAACAACAACCTTATCCTTGTGTGGGAGTCTACCCGAGAATGCCCAAAGAAAATTATTGTTAGGATCGTCAATTTTCTCTTGCCTCTGTAAGGAATAGTGTAATGTGGTTCTACTTATCCTTAATGACTTTCTTGGTTTGCTTATTAAACAAGATTTTTTCATTTCCTTTCCCATTATGGTTTATGTGAGGACATGATGAGTAAAATTAACATCTTTAGTGTGTGATTTTGAACCAATGGCTTTGTATGCATCAAAAAGATTTCTCACAATGGTTCTTTCACTACTATTTTTGGATGTTCTTAACCCCAAAATTTTCATTGTCTCTCTAAATTTCAGATTTTTAATCATTTGAAAAACTAATTGGCATCTTCCACTTTGAATTAATTTTTCAAAATAGTTATTCCACATTCTTCTAACCATTCTTCTACAAGTTCTTTTGTAAATTTTATCATGCATTGGCTTCACAATATTTTCATCAATGTCTATTAGGAACTTTGGTTTTATATGAATTATTATAAGAGGTGTTAAGATTGGTGTATGCTCTTCATTTTCAATAGGTGCATTATGTGCATTGATCACATCAAATTCAAATGGTATACCTTCTTCAATTTCATTAACATGTGCATTCACCGAATCATTTTCAAATGGTGTATGTTCATTGCATTCATTAGGTGCATTCATCATATGCATTTGAATTGGTGTATGTTGTTCATTTTGATTTGGTGCATTCATCGTATCAATTTCAATTGTTGAATGTTTATGACTTTCATTAGGTGCATTAGATGGCATACCTTCACGTAATCTCCTCATACACTCCCTTTGTCTTTCCTTTGCTACCTCTCTTTGTTCATTCGTTCCTCTCTTGTTCTTTCCCATTGTCCTACACATAACAACATGATGAAAATCCAAAATTAAATAGAAAAAAATCAATAAATGATCATCATTTGTTATAATCTAAAGTAACAATATTAAAATAACTTTAAAAAAACTAAAATACAAGACAAATCAATCACGATCAAAGCAAAATAAAAATAAATGATCATCATTTTGTTATAATCTAAAGTAACAATGATAAAATAACTTCAAAAATAATCCAATATATGAGAGAAATCAATAATTTCAAAGAAAAAGTGATAAAAAGGTATAAAAACTTGACTGTTACTATCCCAGAAAATCATGTGCAAAAAAAGTGGGGTCTTCAAACAACTCAAAATGCTGGTTTTTAGGCCATTGGGACAAAAATATTAAGATTTTCCCATAACCTGTATGGGTTATGGAAAACTAATGTGAATGTTCACAATTTATCATAACCCATATGGGTTATGTAGAACTAGGAACCAAATAGGAAGTGGGGAGAGAGATAGAGGGAGATATAGAGAGAGGGTGATAATAGGATTAAGAGAAGGGGGAGAGAGAGAGAGAGAGAGAGAGAGAGAGAGAGAGAGAGAGAGAGAGAGAGAGAGAGAGAGAGAGAGAGAGATCACCCTAGATGTAATTAAATGCCTTTGTGTGGTCAATAACCTCTCAGGTGCACATATAAGCCTAGAGGTCTATTAGGCCATGTGGGATTGAATCATGAAATTTTGTGTTTATGATTATAAAATGTTGTTTTAAGTGTTTTAAAGGTTAATGATGTCCTTAGGTATGTTTGATAAGGTTTAGGTGCTTAGGAGTTCAAAGTTGTAAAAGTTTTCATTGTTGTCAAAGCAACTTTTGATAAGGTTTAGGTGCTTAGAGAGAGAGAGAGAGAGAGAGAGAGAGAGAGAGAGAGAGATCACCCTAGATGTAATAAAATGCCTTTGTGTGGTCAATAACCTCTCAGGTGCACATATAAGCCTAGAGGTCTATTAGGCCATGTGGTATTGAATTATGAAATTTTGTGTTTATGATCATAGAATGTTGTTTTAGGTGTTTTAAAGGTTAATTATGTACTTAGTTTTGTTTGATAAGGTTTAGGTGCTTAGGAGTTCAAAGTTGCAAAAGTCGTCATTGTTGTCAAAGCAACTTTTGAAAAGTTGCCGGTTGGAATGTAACTTCTTCCCAATGGTCACAACCATTTCAAATTTGGCTATGGTCATTGAGAGGAGCCTATTTGTGCTTGTACAACTTATGAGAAAGGTTGGTTGAAGGCACGAAATTATTTGGAGAAATTTGGTGGAGAGTAAGAAATGAAATAAATCTGATTTTGCCTGAATTCTGTTATTTTTCCATACTGTCTGTATAGAACGTTGAATGATTTTGTAAAAATTTGGCTTGGTATAGTAGAACTCTTAATAATATTTCATATGAATTTGGTCTGACCCCTTGAAGTGGTGTTTGGGAGGAGATATCGACAATTTGTTTCTACAGGTCCGAAAACCCTTAATTTCCCTAGGGTGTTGCAAAGATGAGGCCCTAACTTGCAATCCAGTCATTGTCTCTCAATGGCCTTTGGTAGGATGTGAGTTAGGGGGGTGTATTATGAGATTAAAAAGGGGTGAGAGAAGGGGAGTTGGATTGGTATTTTTACCACCAAGCCCTAGCCTAAACTTTGTAAGGGTTTAGACTAGTACAAACAATAATTGATGGATTGCATGATGCCAGACATTAAAAGAAGGAGTTAGTGTTGGTATTATGTGAATCAGTATGAGGAAATAATGACATTGTATGTTTTCATTTATGTAAATATGATGAAGAGGTGTGAACCGGCATATGTGAGAACCGGTATAACACTGTGAACCAACATTTGTGCCAAAGTGAAGCGGTGTGCTTGTTCATGATGAACCGACATACAGTTATGGGAACCGGCATATGGAAGCTTTGTATGACTACCGGTTGGTAGTCTCAACTTTAGGGTTTCCAGTTGATGTGCTTCAAGCCTGTGCAGCTCAACCGATGATATTATGTGATGAGTTAGCATTGTAAAGAAGAACAGATCATGTTTCCATGCAAGCCTATGTGTGTGAAGGATTTTGCATGAGGGAGATTGTTCCTATCTACCTCGGGAATGTGCAAAGTCTATAAAATAGTGATAACATGTCATGGGTTATCAGCCACCATAAAATCAATGGAAATGGACAATGGAGAATGTCTTGAGTTTGGATCAAGATTTGCTGCATTTAATGCAGTGTGCTCAACGGTCAGGATTGAACCATTTTAATTCCTTAACCTAATAGGTTTAGGGTTTAGGGTTTATGATACCGACCTATTTGTTTTTCTATAAGGTTGATGTTGTGTCTCTTTCTGAGGTTGTTGGCAAAAGTTGTGTGTGTGTATCCAAGAGAAGGGATACGTGATTCTTTCCAGACCAAAAGGAGAGAAGTGATACCTGCAGAGTGTAAGTGCAGAAGGTAAAGAGGAGCCTAAGTGGATCTGCATTGGCATTGAGTGTTGTTACCAGATCATTGTAATACCTATTGATCTCTAACCACCTCAATAGTTGGAAAATCCCTTAATAGGGTAGCTTTAACCAACTTGCTGAAAATCCTTTAACAGGGTAACTTAGAGCTACTGAGTTTGGAATCCTTTAGATATTAAGTTCTTGAAATCCTCTAACAAGGTAGCCTTTAATAGGGTTTAACCTTAAACCGGGTATTGTAGCCATCCCTTAACTGGGTGATCTCTAACAAGATCGGTTCTTAGAAAAACCTTTTGTAATGTCTCTAACTGGACAAGGCTCCTAACAAAGCGGACTTCTAAAGAGTTCAAAAAAAACTTGTGGGTATTCATCCCCACCATGGTTTTTCCCAGTTGGGTTTCCACATGAAAAAATATGTGTGTCATGTGTGATGCTTTTATCTTGTGATGCTTTGCTATTGTGTGTCAAGCATATGATGGTTCTATGTTTTATGCCTGTCAATAAAACATGTTGAGCTAGCTATTATTATGATCTGATGATAGATTACCTATTCATGCATAAGTGTGAAATGGTAGTATAGTCTTGAGTTGAGTGAAAAGCTAAGTGAGTAACCGGTTAATGCTTGTCTCAGACATTCTTAGCTTTATCGGTTGCACTCTATTTCAAACCGGTGTCACTATCTGCTAGTCATTCGAAGTGTCTACTATCAAACCAGTTTGGTACTATTCATTCATCATTAAGTTATCAATTGGTATCAGAGTGTTCTCTAGGTCCTCTATGCTATAAGCTTAACTGCTTGAGGTAAAGATCCCAGTCTAATGATGAAGAGGGAAGGTCCAAAGTTTAATAGAGAAAATTTTAGTATATGGAAAGACAGAATGAAGATATTCAACAGAAGCATGGGTGCTCAACACTGGAGCTATGTTGAGACTGTCTATGTTGCTCCTATCGGTACCCTTACCGATGACCAAAAGAGAGAGATGCAGGAGAATGGGCAAGTCATGGAAGCCCTAATCAGTAGTTTATCTGACATTGAGTTTATTGATGTTCAGGATAAGGTAAATCCCAAAGAGGTATGGGATACTATTGAAATATCTATGGCGGTGATGAGCATGTAAAACAGGCTAAGGAAGAAAGCCTTAGAGGGAAGTTTGAAGATATGCAGATGGTTGAAGGTGAGACCATTCAATAGTATGGAATAAGGATCAAAATTGTTGTTGGAGATATCAAGAGTGTAGATGGTAAAATAGAAGATGCCACTGTAGTAAGCAAAGTCATGAGATCCCTATTGCCGGTCTATGCAATAAGGGTTGCTTCTATTTAGGAGCTGAGATCAATAGACAAGACTAAGGCATCCTTAGACTCCATAATAGCAAAGTTGACAGCCTATGAGCTAAATATTTTTGATGGTAGTGTTCAAAAGACTGAATCAGCTTTTAAAGCTTCTACTATACCATCCAGAAAAGGAAAAGAAGCTAGCACTAGTGGTGAACCAAGATAGAGTAGAGAAATGGATGATGAGGAGATTTTGATGGCATTTGAAGCTCTCCTTGCTAGGAAACTTCCTAAAGGAACTGGAAAATACAAAGGTAAGCTACCTTTGAAATACTTTTCTTGCAACTAGATAGGACATATTGCTATAAACTATCCTAATGGCGACAACAAGGATAAACTAGAAAGGTTCAAAAAATTCAAAGGAGGAAACCGGAGAAACTATCTTGTGGCAGTTGATGAAGGTGTCACAGATGAAGAATCAGAGGATGAAGAAAATGAAGATATTGTGTTTGTTGCTGTCAAGGAAGATGTGTCAGACAAGAAGGCTCTTGTCTCCCAGTTTGATAATTCTAATGAGTGGATCATTGACAGTGGTTTTTCTCACCATATGACTGGTGACCAGAGCAAGTTTCTATCCTTGGAGGAGTATGATGTTGGTGTGGTTTGCTTTGGCAATGACGCACCATGTATGTTCAAAGGTAGAGGGTCCATCTCTCTGAATGGAAAGATTAGTGCTGACAATGTGTATTGGGTTGATGGTCTCAGACACAACCTTCTGAGTGTTGCCCAGCTGAATGACAGTGGCCTCACTCTAAAATTCAAGAATGGAATTTGCAGAATCAAAGGAAAGAATGGTGAATTGGTGGCCATCGACATGCAGACCAAAGGTATCCTATTTCATCTGAATGCAAATATAAGTACATGTCTTATGGCAAAGTTTGATGATAGCTGGATATGGCATAGGAGACTCTGCCATGTAAACTTTGATAACATTGTGAAAGCTAGTAAGATCAAGGCAGTTTGAGGGTTGCGGGTACTAAGCAAACTGGATAACACCTTGTGCAGAGAGTGTCAACTAGGGAAAATGTCTTCCTCAACCTTTAAAGGTAAATCTATCACTACTGACAACTTGCTTGATCTTGTGCATACTGATTTGTGTGGTCCTATGAAAACTAGGAGTGTGCAGGGTGATAGGTACTTCATGATTCTCACTGATGACTGCTCAAGAATGATGTGGGTCACATTCTTGAAAGACAAGTCTGAAGCCTTTGTAAAGTTTAAAGCTTTCAGAGCATTAGTGGAGAAGGAAAGCGGTAAAAGGATCAAGTGCCTGAGAACTGATCAAGGAGGGGAATTCACTTCCAGTAAATTCAACAAGTACTATGAAGAACATGGCATCAAGAGGCAATTGTCTGCTCCCCGGACTCCATAGCAGAATGACCTAGCAGAGAGGAATAACCAGACTATGGTTGAAGTAGCTAGAACCATGTTGATTCAAGGAAAGGTAGCTCACACCTTTTGGAGAGAAGCGGTGAGCACTGCAGTCTACACAATGAACCGGGTACTCATCAAGAAAGGTAAGGAGAAAACTCCTAATGAGTATTGGACCGGTAAGACACCTGTGGTTAGCTACTTTAGAGTGTTTGGTAGAAAATGTTACATCAAGAGGAGTGAACACCAGAGAAAATTTGATGCGAGATGTGATGAGGGAATATTCCTTGGATATTCCACCAAGAGCAAAGCTCTCAAGTGTTTCAACAATAGGACTCAGAGAATTATGGAAAGCGTCAATGTAAGAGTTGATGAAACCTCTGAGAAAATTGAGGAAACTGGCAGTGAGCAAGCGGTAAATGAACAAGTTGCAACCTTCTAGGAACTGGTTGTTAGTCAACTAAGTACTAGTAACAGTGTTCCTACACCAGGTGATGTAGATGCTGATACTAATGGAGATGAGGATGAAGAAGAAAAGCAAGAGGAATCTATCAAGACCATTCCTTGGTATGTCAAGCTGAATCATGATCCTAATCAAATCATAGGAGATAAGGATGTAGGAATCCTTACAAGAAGAAAGGTCAGAGAAAACTCATGTATGATCTCTGAATTTGAGCCTAAATCATTTAAAGAAGCACATAAAGATGAAGACTGGATTAAGGCAATGGAAGAAGAACTTGACCAGATAGAGAAAAATGGTACATGGTCTTTGGTACTCAGACTGGAGCATACAAATGTCATTGGTACCAAATGGGTCTTCAGAAATAAGTTGAATGAGGATGGCACAATGATTAGAAACAAAGCCAGACTGGTGTGCAAAGGATATGCCCAAGAAGAAGGAGAAGACTATGGAGAACCCTTTGCTCCTGTAGCCAAATTGGAAGGAGTTTGTATGCTTCTTGCATATGCAGCTTTTAAAGGCTTCAAAGTATATCAAATGGATGTAAAATATGCATTCCTAAATGGTGTACTTGAAGAGGAGGTGTATATAGAGCAACCAGATGGGTTTGCCCTATCTGAAGACAGTGACATGGTGTGTAGGCTACATAAAGCCTTATATGGTCTAAAACAGGCACCTAGAGCATGGTATGAATGCTTGCATTCCCATCTTGTGAAGATTAGATTTGAGAGAACAAGTGAAGATAGCAATATCTACTTAAAGTCTGAAGGAGATCAGATCCTAATCTATGAGGTATTTGTTGATGACATTATCTTTGGTGGAGATGACAAGATGAGTCATGAGTTTGTAGATGAGATGAAGAAAGAGCTTGAGATGTCACTCATAGGGGAGATTAAGTTCTTCATTGGACTGCAGATCTAGCAGATGAGAGATGGAATCTTTATCAATCAGTCCAAGTATGTCAAAGAGGTGTTGAAGACCTTTGGCATGGAAGATAGCAAACCAGTTGGTACACTGATGGTTACCGGTTGTAAACTATCCAAAGAGGATAACTTAGCATTGGTTGATGAGAAGGAATATTGATCAATGATTGGTAAATCGCATTATGTAGTGCATAGCAGACCGGATATTGCACATGTAGTTGACATAACTGCAAGATTCCAGAAAAGTCCAAGAGAATCCCAATTGGTTGCAGTCAAGCGGATTCTTAGGTATCTGAAAGGAACTATTGACCATGGATTATGGTATCCATACAATAATGATTTTAACCTGAAAGTGTTCACAGATGCTGATTGGGCTAGTAATGTAGATGACCGGAAGAGCACAACCAGTGGTGCATTCTTCCTTGGTGGTAGATTGGTCTCATGGATGAGTAAAAAGCAGAGTTGTATCTCTTAGTTTACAGCGGAAGTGGAGTATGTTGCAGCTTTCATGAATTGCACTCAGACAATTTAGATGAAGCATGTATTGAATGGCTTCAAAGTTCCTGTATCTGAACCGGTAAGTATATTTTGTGACAACAATAGTGCAATTAATATCTCCAAGAATCCAGTTTTACATTCTAGAACTAGGCACTTTGAGCTTAAGTATCATTTCTTGAGGGAAAAGGTTTAGAACAAAGAGATTGGACTGTAGTATGTTTCCAGTAAGGAGCATTTAGCAGACATATTCACCAAGCCTCTCCCAAAGACTACATTCATATACCTAAGAGGTGAATTAGGGGCACTGCCCCTTCAGGAGGTGAACTAAAAGCATATGCTACACATTAGTCAGGTATTGCATAGTCAAATTTCTTTTGGATTGATGTGTTGAAGGATGCTACTCCTCCAAGGGAGCAGCATAATGGAATAGGGTAGCTTGTGCCTCCACATTGGCATTGTTGTCAAAGGGGGAGAAGATGTGAAGCAGAGAGATATCTTTGTATATTGCCATCAATGCCAAAGGGGGAGATTGTTGGCATTATGTGAACCGGTATGAGGACATAATGACATTGTAGGTTGTCATTGATGTCAATATGATGAAGAGGTGTGAACCGGTATATGTGAGAACCGGTATAACACTGTGAACCGACATTTGTGCCAAAGTGAAGCGGTGTGCTTGTTAATGATGAATCGGCATATAGTTATGGGAACTGGCATATGGAAGCATTGTATGACTATCGGTTGGTAGTCTCAACTTTAGGGTTTCTGGTTGATGTGCTTCAAGCTTGTGTGGCTTAACCAATAATATTGTATGATGAGTTAGCATTGTAAAGAAGAATAGATCATGTTGCCACACAGCCTGTGTGCATGAAGGATTTTGCATGAGGGAGATTGTTCCTATCTACCTCGAGAATGTGCGAAGTCTATAAAACGGTGATAACATGTGATGGGTTATCAGCCGCCATAAAATCAGTGGAAATGAACGATGGAGACTGTCTTGAGTTTGGATCAAGATCTGGTGCATTTAATGCAGTGTGCTCAACGGTCAGGATTGAACCGTTTGAATTCCTTAACCTAACAGGTTTAAGGTTTAGGGTTTATGATATCGACCTATCTATTTTTCTATAAGGTCGATGTTGTGTCTCTTTCTAAGGTTCTTGGCAAAATTTGTGTGTGTGTATCCAAGAGAAGGGATTCGTGATTCTTGCCAGACCAAAAGGAGAGAAGTGATACCTACAGAGTGTAAGTGTAGAAGGTAAAGAGGAGCCTAAGCGGATCTGCATTGGCATTGAGTGTTGTTTCCAGATCATTGTAATACCTATTGATCTCTAACCACCTCAACTGTTGGAAAATCCCTTAACAGGGTAGCCTTAACTAGCTTGCTGAAAATCCTTTAATAGGGTAACTCAGAGCTACTGAGTTTGGAATCCTTTAGCTATTGAGTTCTTGAAATCCTCTAACAAGGTAACCTTTAACAGGGTTCAACCCTGTAAGGCCTTCCCCAAACCAAGCTTTGATTAACTTAGTTGACCATGTTTGACCCTATTAATAAATGCTATATAATTCAATAGAATGGACTGTGTTAGACCGATAGATTTGTGAGAAAAGAAATTGAACCAAGTTATAGAGTTATTTCACCCGATGGTGTATATTTTGATGTATTATGAATTGAAATCCTAAAAGATCCACTGATTGGATAATCTTGATCTGACGTATGTCAGCTATATCTAGATTTAGAACTTATCGAATTCCATGATTTGGATAACATTGGTGTAGGATTGATGCCTCATTTATATGCTTTGTGATATAGGAGTCTACATGATTCTAGAATAGGATGAATTTGAGATAGTGTATGTCATTATTGGAATTGCAGGACTTTACTATGATGATAGAAATAGAATGCATGTTTTATGTATGGAGTAAAATTATAAGAATTGTGATAATTGCTTATGTGGATTTATTTGGATGTAAGATGCATTGGTTTGTGTAAGTGTATATTTTATGCAGAGTGTTTGATGTGTATTTTTATTCATGTGCTTTATATTATATGAGGTTATTCGAAATTACTAATGTGTGATTGAGTTGCGTAGGAAAAGTTATCCATGTGACCATGGAAATATTATGGAGAACTAAACCTAGACCTATGTGCATTCATAAAACCAGGGTTTGTCTATTTGGAGAGACAACACCCCATTTGTATTGTATCTTATTCATGAAAGTGATTGTTGCCTGAATGTTAAATTGAATTTTTTTTATTTGTGTAAATCCAACAAGAGACAAGGTTTCATGTATAATTTTGTAAAAGTATTTTCTTTGTGTCACTTGACACATGTTTTGATTTATGTTGAGTTTTTAAATTTGTCTCTTGGAGGGAGTTGTTTAACTATAGCTTTTTCTCAATTAATTTAATATGATTCCATATATGCCTTGGGTAAAGAATCTTTGGGATGGTCAACTTAGGTTTGACCCGAACATAAACTTTAGAGGGGTTTAAAAAGGGTTAAATGGACTCCTAGGGGTAGTTTATTAGGGTTTCCTAAAGCCAATAAGGTATACCTAAGGGTTAGGAGTAATTTTAGGCATGTTTCTACTCCCATGTGACCATTTAGACACCCTAAAAAGTGACTTTTCTAAGTTGTGCGAAAATGGAAATTAGAAGGCTTGAACTAAGTTGTTAACCTTCCTTTTTGAATGAGAGTTCCCTTTCCCATTTTACCATACTTTCCTTTTCAGTTTTAGAAACTTGAGAGAACTCACACTAGTGTCTTCTTAAGCAAGAAAGAGATATTTTGGGGGTAATCACCCACTCTCCATTTTTGGAGACAAGAGAATTTTGAAAGGAAAAAGATAGATTGGGGAAAATTAAGAATTTGGGCTAAGTGTAGAAAGAAAAGACTGGTGGAATTGGGCTGCTCATCCTCGACAAAACTAGCATACCTTTGGGCAGTTTAAGGTTGGTTCTACCTTTCTTGTAATGTTTTCTTATTGCATGTCGTATTGAAAGAATTGCTTGTGTTAAAGGCTATTTTTCCTTGCACGCATTCCTTGGAAATTTATTTGGTGTTTTGTGTGTATGCAATTTATGTGTTTGGGAGTAATCAAGGCCTCCTACTCTTGGGAGAGAGGATGGTCTTGTGGGTGGTAGAAGTGACAGCCCTCGAGTGAGAGGCTCTCATTATGAGGGTGATCACAAGGGATTTTATGTGACCCTTGCTGCATGGCTTGTTTATGCATTGGGGGTCATAAGGAGGGAAATAAGGCATGAATGCCTTGGGGGGCATAAGGAATGTGGGGTTGTTATTCTTGATGTATTTGGTTTGCCATGAGGTGGCTATATGTTTTACCATACTTGCAGTCTCCTCAGGGTACTTAGTCCACTACCACCCTTGAAAAAGACATCACAAAATGTGTGGTGTAGTGTAGCTGGGTTGGGATTGTGTTTTCCCTTGTCTTTTGTGGTTGCATGTGTGTTACCCATCTAGGGCTTGGTTCTCCGAGCTCGGAGGTGGCTACCAGTTAGCCTAGGCTGGGAGGTGAGCACTCCATGGTCATATCCTTTGATTATTTGCAGGTTGTTGGAAGGAAAGAATTAAGATAAGTAGAAGTTGCTAATTTTTATTTGCTACAGAAAAGATTTGGGAATGGAAAAGTTATGTTCTAAAGTTGCAAGCTATGTAATGGGAAACTATGTTGTATCTATTTTCGAAAAGTAATGTATCTAATATTTTTAAGATCCTCATTTAATAGAAATGAGAGATCCATTTGTATTGATGGTTATATTGTATTTTAAAAAGTACTTTAAAGAGATAAAATAGAAATGGAATGAATATTTCTAGTTTTAGTTCCTAAAGTTTTGAAATCAATTCCTTGTTGAGTATTTAATATTTTGAAAAGCAAGAAATTTATTTTATTCTTTTATCCTTATGAAATAAAATAGGAAAATAAAGAACTAATTAGCATGCATGGAAAAAGATGGAAATTAAACAATTAGATCTGTTATGGAAGAGTAAATTTTATTTTATTTAAATATGTCATTTAATTTAGTTGTAGAAAATAAAATCTAAAGTTGTTGTAATCATCTCTATAGTTTTATTTTAATAATTTCTAGATTTATTAAGTTGTTGTTAAATCTAATGATTCCTGTTAATTACTTAGTTGCAGAAATTAAAAAATCTAGAGTTAAATAGTCTATTTGATTTAAATAATTTTCATAGTTATATAGTTGCTAGATGAGTTTATTTAAATCTGTCAGTTAAACATTTGTAGAAAATAAATTTAATAAAAAAAAAATTAGCCTATCTATATGATTTCAGCAGCAAGTATTTTAGAATAAAGAAAATATATGCATAGATTCAAATCAGATGACTTAAGCTATTTAAAAAAAAATGTGTTTCAAATAAAATATCAACATTTATTTGCTTTACCCTAGATTTATTATGCAAAAGAAAAAAAAAAAAAGAAAAAAAAAGAAAATATATATATATATATATATATATATATATAAAACAAATAAAAAATTACAAATAAAATTAAAAAAAAGGGGTCTCTGGGGTGGGCCGAACCCCACTGTGTATTCACACAGTGGGTGGCGCCCATGGCACCGCCACTGTGTGAGCACACAGTGGGCAGTGCCCTTGGCTCCGCCACTGTGTGAACACACAATGGGCGGCGCCTACGACATCGCCAATGTGTGGGCACACAGTGAGCGATGCCCGCAGCACCACCATTGTGTGGTCACACAGTGGGCGGCGTTGGCCGGGAGAACCCGCCGCCCCCCTCTCCTTTAGAAACAATGCCTCCGCCATGCCTAAATGCATGGCCGCCGCTCCAGGGTTCAGCCCTCCTCCACCCTGCACAACATTAGTAAAGATCAAAAAAAAAAATACAAAACCCTAGCTTGGGTAGGGCTAGGGGTAGAATAGAAAAAAAATATAGAAATAATAAAATAAGAGGTACTTTATAATCTTCATTTTTAGTTAGGGTTTGCTGGAAGAATTTAGAAATATGAGGTAAATAATATAAGTATTAAAATATATAGCTACAAATATATATATATATATATATATATATATATATATATATATATATATATATATGGAGTTTGACAATATAAGAGAATAAAATAGATTTAGATTTAATATTTATTTAAGCGATTTTAATTTATATATGTTTTTTTTAACATATGGTTTTAATTAAGGAAGAAATTGAAATGTTAAAATTTAAAATTCTTATGAAGTTTAACCTGTAGAAATTTTATAATAAATTGTTTTATTATAGGTCCACATGAAATATAGGTGTTAGATGAGATAAACTTTATAGAACGAATTTTCATGATAATTATGATTGACCCTTTTAAACAATTTGGTTTGTTCTTATTTTAATTATTGTTAAAATAAAACATGAACTTTTATATAACTAAATGTCAGAACTAATTTAATTAGTTCTTAGGATAAATTATTGGCTATTGGAGATTAATTTTATCTGCGTTAATTAATTGACTAAATTAGTTCATTGATTAAAATCGATGGGACGATAAAACTATTCCAATAAAATTCTACATTTAATTGTTACCTATTTTGGTTACTCGAGTTAGTAGATAAAGTCAACCCTTAACATAGTTAAGACAAAAACTTGCTAGTGCATTTTGTATTAGCGAATTTAATGTTATTATGTTATTATTTAAATTTTTTTTAATCTCATTCTTGCCCTAAATTTTGGGCATGACAAACCCTTAACTAGGTATTGTAGCCATCCCTTAACCAGGTGATCTCTAACAAGATCGGTTCCTAACAGAACCTTTTGTAATGTCTCTAACTGGACAAGGCTCCTAATAGAGCGGACTTCTAAAGAGTTCAAAAATAGCTTGTGGGTATTCATCCTCACCGTGGTTTTTCCCAGTTGGGTTTCCACGTGAAAAAATATGTGTGTCATGTGTGATGCTTTTATCTTGTGATGCTTTGCTATTGTGTGTCAAGCATATGATGGTTCTATATTTTATGCCTGTCAATAAAACATGTTGAGCTAGCTATTATTATGATCTGATGATAGATTACTTGTTCATGCATAAGGGTGAAATGGTAGTATAGTCTCGAGTTGAGTGAAAAGCTAAGTGAGTAACCAGTTAATGCTTGTCTCAGACATTCTTAGCTTTACCGATTGCACTCTGTTTCAAACCGGTGTCACTGTCTGCTAGTCATTCGAAGTGTCTGCTGTCAAACTGGTTTTGGATTGTATTTTTGCCTGTACTGATTCACCCCCCCCTCTCAGTACCGGTTTGGTACTATTCGTTCATCATTAAGTTATCAGTTAGATGGTTGAATAGGTACATTCAGACATTAGACAATCCCTCTGAAGCATTGGATCTTCCTTGTGGTCCCATTTCCATACACTTCCTTTGTAACCCAGGCCTAATCTGATCAACTAGGTTTGTGACCCAAGTAGGTGTCTAGGTGTGCTGGAGCAAGTTAGAGATTTGGTTCTTTGGAGTCTGTGAGAAGTTCCAAAAGGGTATTTAAAAATACAATTACAATTTACTGGTATAATCTTTTGCCGGTGTGAATGAGCCTTGTTGTATCTGCCGGTGCCGGTAGGTGAAGTCTATTGCTAGTTGAACCTATGGAACCTTGTTTCCATCAAGGATAAGAAGGTTATGGAAGGCCTTGTGAGACCTTAAGGGAATAGTGAAGGTGTTTGCCAACCCTTGTGAGGGATAAATTTCAAGTTTTGGTTTTGGTATGAGTTGAGGCCTTCATAGGCTTGAGAATGTGAGAGTGTTTGGGGGTTTGCCACACTATTGCTAGAGACCTCTGCATCAGGTGGTATCAGAGCTCTAGAAGAACCTTGGGAAGAGTTGGAACCATGGGAGATCGGAAAGAGGGACAAAGTGAAGAGGAGATACCCTCTAGAATCACCAATGTAGAATTGGCTAGGATAGTGAGGGAGCAAATAGCCAACAACAAAAGGATGGAAGAAAAACTAGCAAAGTTGAAGAAGGATTGGGCTGGGAAGGAAGTTGGCTTAGAATCTTTGGAAGAAGAAGAAGGAGAAGAAGAAGGAGAGAACCCAACTATACCTACAGATCAAAGGCTATTCATTGAATCCCTTAAGAGAGTAGGTGGAAGAGACCCTAAGGCAAAATTACCTATGTTTCAAGAAAATATGAATCCAGAGGAGTGCATGGACTGGATTGAGGCTTTGGAAAACTATTTTGAGTATGAATAAGTGGTAGAGAACCAAAGAGTAAAGGTTGTTAAGTCAAAATTGAAGGGTCCTGCCCTTAGTTGGTGGAATGTCCTACAAAGGGAGAGAATGGTGGAAAGTAAGAACCCAATCACTTCATGGAAGAGGATGGTGTCAGAAGTCAAAAAGAAATTTGTCCCTGAGGATTATGAGATCATCCTACATAAGAAGCTACAAAATTTGAGGCAAAATGATTTGGATGTTAGTGCTTACACCGAGGAGTTCCACATAATGACACTCAAAGCAAAAATACCGGAGAGTGAGACACAAAAGTTAGCAAGGTACACGAATGGCCTTAAGTTAAACATTCAAGATGAACTCATTTTGTTTAATCCTGAATCAGTGCATAAGTGTTATCAAATGGCACTTAGGATTGAGGAGAAGCAAAAGAGGAAAGGAGAACACCATAATAGAGGAAGGGGTAAAAATTTCAGAGGTAAGGGAAGATTCAATGACAGAGGATCATACCCTAAACCCCAAGGAGAAACAAGCAGTCAGGAACATAAGGGAGAATCAGGGAACAAAGGTAGTTTTAGAGGGAGAAGAGAAAATGGAAGAGGAAGATTTGGTGGGAGAGGACCTAGTGTTTTCACCGGTAGGTGTTTCTCTTGTAACCAGGTGGGACATCAATCATTTAGGTGTCCAGAGAAGCAAGGAAATGGTAGTCAAGGGGGTGAAAGAAGAGCACATTTGATTCAAGAGGAAGATAGTTTGAGCATGACCTCCTACTACACATCAAATTAAAGATGTGAAGACTTGGAGCAAGGAGAGCTCTTGATGATAAAAATGACTCTCTTGAAGGATCCAATCAACAAAGAATCGCCTTAGAGGAAGTCTCTTTCCAGAACCACTTGCAAGCTATGAGGTAAAGTTTGTAAGGTCATTATAGATTCCGGATCCATAGATAACATAGATTATATTGAAATGGTTACTAAGCTTAACTTGAAAAGAGTGCCTCATCCCTATCCCTATAAGGTATCTTGGTTGAACAAGGGATAACAAGTGTTGATTAGTGAACAAGTTTGGGTAGATTTTTCAATTGGTGAATATAAGGATAGAGTGTTGTGTGATGTGGTAGAAATGGATGTTTATCATTTATTACTTGGTAGGCCTTGGAAATATGATGTAGATGCTAGGCATGGGGTAGAAAGAATGTCTACACCATCACCAAAAATAAAGAGAACTTTACCATGACCCCTCTCCCGGATGACAGTAAGGACAAACACATTGTGACTAGTGTCATGCTAGTAGATGAGAAAGAATTCATGAGGGATTTGAAGAAGAAGGATACTCCATGCTTTTCCATAGTTGTCAAGCCTAGGGATGAACCTAAGAAGCAGCCTAAGAGACATGAGACAAAAGGAAAAGTAGGGCCTAAGGAGGTTCAGGAACTACTAGATAAGTATAAGGGAATTGTTGCAGACAGTACCACACATACTCTACCTCCTCAAAGAGAAATCAGTCATTGCATAGACCTTATACTAGGTGCTATCCTATCTAACAAGGCAGCCTATAAACTAACCCCTGAACAAAATGCAAATGTTGCAAGAGAGATCCAAGAGTTACTTGAGAAAGGGTTCATTAGAAATAGTATTAGCCCATGTGCAGTCCTGACAGTGCTAGCTCCTAAGAAAGAAGGGACATGGAGGTTGTGTATAGACTCTAGGGTTATCAACAGGATAACAATAAGATATAGGGTCCCAATGCTAAGAATAGAGGATTTGATGGATTGTCTAGGAGAGGCCAAGTGCTACTCCAAAATAGACTTGAAAAGTGGTTATCACCAAATTAGGATCAGAGATGGAGACCAATGGAAGACAACATTTAAGACCAATGAAGGCTTGTTTGAATGGATGGTAATCGCATTTGGTCTTTCCAATGCCCCTAGTACCTTTATGAGGTTAATGAATGAGGTTCTTAAGCCCTTTATCAATCATTTTGTGGTAGTATACTTGGATGATATATTGATTTTCAGTAAGGATAGAAATGAACATCTGATGCACTTGGATTTGGTATTGAAACAGTTGCATGAGGAGCAGTTGAAGGTCAACTTGGACAAGTGTGTTTTCTTGTAGGAGGAATTGGTGTTTCTTGGATTTGTTATTTTCGAAGGTAATTTGAGAATGGATCCATCTAAGGTGGAGGCAATCCTCAATTGGCCCACACCTAAATCTGCAAGTGAGGTAAAAAATTTCCATGGCTTAGCAAGATTTTATAGAAAGTTTATAAGAAATTTTAGTGAGGTTAGTGCTCCTATGATAGATACCATCAAGGGTGGAAGAAAGTGTCAATTTGTTTGGAATGATAAAGCTAACAAGTCTTTGAGCATTTGAAAACAAATATTGTAGAGAATCTCATCTTAGTCCTTCCTGATTTTCATAAGGTATTCACTATTGAATGTGATGCATCTAAGAAATCTATAGGAGGAGTCTTTAGTCAGGAGGGTAGGCCTGTGGCCTTTTTTAGTGATAAGTTAAATGAAGCAAAAAAAAAATATTCAACCTACGATCTAGAGATGTATGCTTTGGTACAATCTCTCAGGAAATGGAGACACTATCTATTACCTATGGAATTTGTTGCTTATACTGAAAACCATACTTTAAGCTTTTTGAACAGGCAAGAGAAACTCAATCACAGGCACATGAAATGGATGGAGTACCTTCAAGCTTTCACATTAACTATCAAGCATAAGAAGGGAGTGGCCAACAAAGTTGCAGATGCTCTTAGTAGGAGGAACTTGGTAATCCAAGAGATTCAATTAGAAAGCATGGGAATCACTGCTATGAAGGACATGTACCAAGAAGATGCAGATTTCAAGGAGGCTTATGAGGTTTGTCAATCTATGAATGAAAGGTATCATACTGATTTTTCTGAGTATATGCTTCAAGAGGGTTTACTTTTCAAGGGTAGTCAGCTTTGTATTCCTAATTTCTCAATGAGGGAGAATATTGTCAAGGAAACGTATTATGGGAGTTTATTAGGACATTTTGGACTTGATAAGACACTTGAGTTGGTTAGAAGGTTATATTTTTGGCCAAGAATGTAATCAGATGTGAGGAAATTTGTTTCAGAGTGTGTGGTGTGTCAAAGAGCTAAAGGTACAAGTTCAAATGGAGGCCTCTATACTCCTTTACCAATCCCTACCAAACCTTTGGATTCAGTTAGTATGGATTTTGTCTTAGGCCTTCCTAGGACTAAATCAGGTTATGACAGTGTCTATGTTGTGGTAGACCGGTTTTCAAAGATGGCACACTTTTTACCATGCAAGGTTACACATGATGCTTCTAATATTGTAGGTTTATTCTTTAAGGAAATTGTCAGACTTCATGGGTTACACTTGAGAATTATCTTGGATAGGGATCCTAAGTTTTTAGGACACTTTTGGAGAGCTTTGTGGCATAAGTTGGGGACTAACTTGTGTTTCTATTCTTCTTATCATCCTCAATTTGATGGGTAGACTGAGGTAATAAATAGGTCCCTTCGAAACTTGTTAAGGTGCTTGACCAAGGAGCATGGAACTACTTGGGATACCATTCTTCCATAGGCAAAATTTTCCTATAATGACTATGAACAGAAGTACAGGGTTAAGTCTTTTCCAAATTATGTATGGTAGACATCCTAGGGATATTCTTGAACTTAGAGATGTGAAGAATATTGATAGAAGAAGTTCTCAGGAAGATGACTTTGTTAAAGTCATAAAGTATGTACACCAACAAGTCAGAGATAAATTGATTCATACCTTTGAGAAATACAAGCAAGCAACAAACCTGAAAAGGAGAGAAGTTCAATTTCAGGTGGGAGATATGGTGATGATTCATCTCAATAAAGAAAGACTCCCTAAGGAGAAATACACCAAGCTACTCATGAAGAAGATAGGTCCTTCCAAGGTCCTCAAAATATGTGGGAACAATGCGTACAAAATAGATCTACCCCCGGATGTGGGATTGTCACCTATATTTAATGTTTCTAATATATATGCATATAAGGGTGTTGTTGATGATGTTTTTGATATAGGTCAATTTGATTCCTCTACTGCAGACATGCTAGAAGGACTTCCCACACAACCCAAACCTGAAATTGAGTGTATTTTGGATCAAAGGGTCAACAACCAAACAAGGAGGAAGACTTATTTGGAATACTTGGTCAAATGGAGAAATCAAACTTTAGAAGATGCTACATGGATGACCTTAGAAGCCATTGAGAGGACAAGAACCAAAATTGCAGACATACCCACTCAAGGGACTTGAGTTTCTTTAACCCAGGGAGTATGGTGCAGGGCACCTCTTCTTTTCATGGTGTCTTCATGCCATTAGGGGTGTCTAGTGTTTGCTTTGTGTTTACTTATGTTTCCACAATGGGTTGGATCTCAAGGATCATCCTAGATGTAATAAAATGCCTTTGTGTGGTCAATAACCTCTCAGGTGCACATATAAGCCTAGAGGTCTATTAGGCCATGTGGGCTTGAATCATGAAATTTTGTGTTCATGATTCTAGAATGTTGTTTTAGGTGTTTTAAAGGTTAATGATGTCCTAAGGTATGTTTGATAAGGTTTAGGTTCTTAGGAGTTCAAAGTTGCAAAAGTTGTCATTGTTGTCAAAGCAACTTTTGAAATGTTGCTGGTTGGAATGTAACTTCTTCCCAATGGTCACAACCATTTCAAAGTTGGTTGTGGTCATTGAGAGGAGCCTATTTGTGCTTTTAAAACCAATGAGAAAGGTTTGTTGAAGGCACAAAATGATTTGGAGAAGTTTGGTGGAGAGTAAGAAATGAAATAAATATGGTTTTGCCTGAATTTTGTTAATTTTCCATACTATCTGTGAAAAACATTGAATTATTTTGTATAAATTTAGCTTGGTACAGTAGAATGCTAAATAATATTTCATATGAATTTGGTCTCACCCCTTGAAGTGGTGTTTGGGAGGAGATATCAACAATTTTCTTCTACAAGTCTGAAAACCCTTAATTTCCCTAGGGTGTTGCAAATATGAGGCCCTAAATTGCAATCTAGTCATTGGCTCTCAATGGCCTTTGGTAGGATGTGAGTTAGGGGGGTTTATTATGAGATTCCAAAGGGGTGAGATCAGGGGAGTTGGATTGGTATTTTTACCACCAAGCGCTAGCCTAAACTTTGTAAGGGTTTAGATTAGTACAAACAAGAATTGATGGATTGCATGATGCCAGACATTAGAAAAAGGAGTTAGATGGTTGAATAGGTACATTTAGACATTAGACAATCCCTCTGAAGAATTGGATCTTCCTTGTGGTCCCATTTCCATACACTTCCTTTGTAACATAGGCCTAATTTGATCAACTAGGTCTGTGACACAAGTAGGTCTCTAGGTGTGCTGGAGCTAGTTGGAGATTTGGTTCTTTGAAGTCTGTGAGAAGTTCCAAAAGGGTGTTTGAAACTACATTTATAGTTTATCAGTACAATCTTGTGCTTGTGCAAACTGGATGCCGGTGTGAATGAGCCTTGTTGTATCTGTCAGTGTCAGTAGGTGAAGTCTATTGCCGATTGACCCTGTGGAACCTTGTTGCCATAAATGATAAGAAGGTTATGGAAGGTCTTGTGAGACCCTAAGGGCATAGTGAAGGTGTTTTCCAACCCTTGTGAGGGATAAAGTTCAAGTTTTGGTTTTGGTATGAGTTGAGGCCTTCATAGGCTTGAGATTGTGAGAGTGAAAGGTGAGAGAGTGTGTGGGGGGTTTGCCACACTACTACTAAAGACCTCTGCATCAGATCTCCATCTACCAAGTCTTGAATATTATCACTAACAAAATCTTGAAGCCATATTGAAAGCTGCACCAACACCACTTATGCATATCATCAAAGATTTTCATCAAAATCTTTGTCGGTGAAACCCTCACTGGAACCACAAGCCAAGTTTCCAAGCAAACAGGGTATCATGAATAAGCTAATTCCATAACCAAGTCATACTGGAGCCTACCGGATCATGCCGGATCTAATCAACCAGAAACCACTCAACATACCGGGACTAGAAGGGTACCGATAAAGCATCCAAACAGCTAGTGTTGGCATCACTGACAAAACATTAATGCAACACATAATCAATTCCACAAAATGGCCAATAATCGCCCCCTTTGGCATTGATGGAAATGCTAGACGTGAAAAACATCTAAGTACCAAGAAATGCCAAATAAGTCTCCCCCAATAGAAGACAATCAACAATCTCCCACAAACAAATGTAGCAATGAAGCTCTAAAACAAAGACCAAAATCCCCTTATGAATGATATATCTGTAAAGATTTGAATTATACATATATCTCTCCCCCTATCAATATCTCATTTATCTCTCTCCCCCCTTCTTTTTCTTTTTCACATCAATATCTCTCCCCCTTTGACATCAATGCCAAAAATCTGACAAAAATATCAAAATATAAGCTACTGAATCACAAAGCTGACTACTCCCCCTGAGTAGTAGCATCCCCACATCAGTGCCAGAATGAAAAATATCTTTGATAATGTTGGCCATTTGGTGGAATTGATTATGTGTTGCATTGATGTTTTTTCATTGATGCCAACACTACCTATTTGGATGCTTTACTGACACCCGTCTGGTCCTGGTAAGTTGAGTGGTTTCTAGTTGATTTGGATCTGACATGATCTGGTAGGCTCTAGTATAGTTTGGTGATGGAATTGGCTTACTCATGATACTCATTCTCATATTCAGTGAGTTGATTTTGGTTCGATGACGGATGCTATCTTGTTTTCTTAGAAGCTTGGTTTCTGGTTCTTGCGAGGGTTTCACCAGTAGAGCTTTTGATGAAGATATTCGATGAACTACATAAGTGGTGTTGGTGTAGCTTCTGGTGGAGTTTCAAGATGCCGTTGGTGATCATGTTTGAGACTTGGCGGATGGAGATCATTGTTGTAGCGTGTGGACCTATACTGGGTCTCGGTTGGTCTAGGTTATGGACCGGTTTAATGAAGCATATGGATTGGACCTCTTGATACATTTTCAAGATGTCTAATGTGTTGGATATTATTTGTTTGGTCTAAGGTCGACATGGTTTGTAATTATTTAATTGGTTTATTTTTTGATGGCCAACTTGATTGTTTATGGTCGAGGGTTTGTATATATAGATGTAAGATCTCATTGTAGATCATATCATTTTTATGTCAGAGGTCATGGTCAAGGGATGTAATGTGTGAATAATCTAATATCATTTAGGATGAGGATTTGATCGATCATTGGAGATCAAATTGGGTTTACGTATGAGGATTTAGTCCTTTGGTATTGATCTTAACCGAAACTGTACTCAGACATAGGAGATGCTATCTTTTGTAGTTCAACACTTCTCCAGATTGTAGTCTGGATTTCTATTCTATCAGTGAGACTCCTTTTGTGATGAGCAGTGTGCATTGGCCTTCTTGCAAGTGCAGGCTCCTCAATTGTAATTCACATACTTACTATAGAAGTATTATCTGACTATGGGTAGGCTTCCAATCATGGTTTATGCTTAATTGGTTTAACTTCTATTCTAGTATTTGGTTTAAGCATTCTTGTATTAATGTTTGGGTTCTGATATTAAATTTTTAATTGCTAATGGTTTCGGTAATCTGTGACAATTGATTCACCTCCCCCCCTCACAGTTGTCTTTCGATTATTTGAATTGTCTAATAATTGGTATCAGCACTTTGTTCCTCTCTGTAAAAAGCATAACTGCTTGAGGAAGATCCTATGGTGTCTAACAGTTCAAGTTCATCCATTTCTTTTGGAGATATCTTTCAGAGAGATATTCTAAGGCTTGATGGAACAAATTACACACTATGGAAGATTCGGATGGAGACTCATTTGAGATGTCTTGGCAAGAAGACTTGGGAGATCACACAGAATGGTGTCACACCTTATAATCTAGCATCTAACAATCCTCCTCCAGCAAACCTGGATAACGAGTTTGAGAATTATTGTAGAGCAAGAGAAGCCCTCTTGTGTGCACTTTTTGATCAACAAATAATTAAATTAACCGACAAATCATCTGGAAAGGATATATGGGATAAGTTGGAGAGTCTTAATGAAGGTGACCCTACAATGAAGATTGCTAAACTTGATGGTTACCAGGTGAGATATAAAAACCTAAAGGTGCAATAAGATGAAAGGAATACTGCATTAATGGAAAGGGTAAATGAGATTATTATGGGAATTCAATGTTGTGGTGGAACTCTGAGCAAAGATGAAATTGTTTCTAAAGTTCTGAGAGCCCTACCACTGGCTTACAAAATGAAGGCTACTGCTATTAATGAGTTGAAAACAATGGCTAATACATCTATAAAGAGAGATACCTTGGTTGGGAAACTATGTGCTTTTGAGATTGAAGAATTTGGACCTTCTGGAGCTGTGAAGACATAACCTGCTTTTCATGCATCTACATCTGCAACCGATAAGCAAGATTGGATAGCTTTATATGCAAAGGAATTAGAACATATGAAGAGAGAAGATGATGATTTTGATCAAATTGAAGCACTATTTTCTAGAAGAGTACCTAAAGGACCGGTAGGAATTAAGTATGAAGGAAAAGCACCTTTTAAATGTTTTGCATGTAATAAGATTGGTCATTTTGCATCTAGATGTCCTGAAAGGAATTCAAGATTTGAAGAAAGAGTTAGAAGATCTTTTAAGCCTAACCCTGGCTATTAGAATGAGTATAAGTACAAGAAAAATATAGACAAATCATGCTACATAGCGGATGAGGAAGGCATTACCGATTCTGATGATGAACCGACAAAAGATTCTGCTAGTGGTTCTGACAATGGGAAGGAATGGGTGTTCCCGACTATCAAGGAAGATGATCTGGCACTAGAAAAGAATGTACCTAAAGAGAAGGCACTTACTACTAAAATTGAAGACAGGGTTGAATGGGTAATTGACAGTGGTTGTTCACATCATATGACTAGAGATAAAGGGAAGTTTTTATCTTTTCAAGAATTTGATGGTGGTCTAGTTAGATTTGGAGATGACAAGGCATGTATGATCAAAGGAAAAGGGTCTATAACATTGGATGGTAAGAACAATACTCACAATGTTTATTATGTTGAAGGTTTAAAACATAATCTTTTGAGTGTAGGACAATTGGTGGTTAAGGGATTTGAATTATAGTTCAAGGATGGAAAGTGCAAAATCATTAACAGATCTAGTTTGGAGATTGCAACTGGTACACAAACAAAAGGTAACATATCCATTTGAACTCCGGTGAGAAGAAATGTTTGATTACACAAATTGATGAGAGTTGGCTATGGCATAAAAGGTTGTGTCATGCGAATTTTGATTGCATTGTAAAGATTAGTTCACATAAGGCAGTTAGAGATATATTTAAAATTATGAAGCTCTATAATTTGGTATGTAAAGAATGTCAAATGGGTAAACAAGTCAAAACCTCTTTTAGGAGTATACACGATAGATCAAATGATGTTCTTGATCTTATTCATATTGATTTGTGTGGCCCTACTAGAGTTAAAAGTTTTCAAGGTGATAGATATTTCATGTTAATCATAGATGATTATTATAGAATGATGTGGGTTACTTTTTAAAAAGAAAAATATGAAGCATTTGAAAAGTTTAAAATCTTTAAGGCTAAAGTGGAAAGTGAGACAAGTTTGAGGTCAGATCATGGTGGAGAATTCACATCCGGTGAGTTTAATAACTTTTATGAGAAGCATGGTATAAGAAGACAATTTTGTGCGCCCCAGACACCTCAGCAGAATGGAGTTGTGGAAAGGAAGAACAAAACTATCTTGGATGCTGCTAGAACAATGATGATGGAAGCTAGTCTGTTAGGAATTGGGAAGGACAACTGAGAGGGGGGGGGTGAATCAGTTGTGAACCAATTGTCAATAAATTACAACTCAAAACAAATTATGCCAACTTGAAACTTAGTGTCGGTAAAAGAAACTTCATACCGGTAAAATAGACTAACAGTTATAGCAGTGCTGATATAACAGTACAGATAGTGGAAACAAATCAAATTTAGATGAGCTAAACATAAGTCAAATCATATTTTATGAGAAGGAACCGGTAGTGGAAATGATTATATCTGAACCGATAGCACCTTTACTGGAACAAAGAGTTGAACTAGTTGCTCCGGCAGTATCAGAGAATTATACAGTAACTAAAGATCAGGGAAGAGGAACGAAGAGTCAGAGGACTCCCAGGTATGTGAGATTGAATCATTCAAAAGATCAGATCATTGGGGACAAGAGCAATGGAGTAATGACAAGATGAAGACTGGAAACTAATGAGGTATATTTAATTTCACAAGTTGAACCGGTATGAATAATTGAAGCATGTATAGATGAATATTGGTTGAAAACTATGAATGATGAATTAGATTAGATTGAGAAAAATAACACATGGACTTTGGTTCCCGACCTAAAAATAAAAATGTTATTGGAACTAAATGGTTTTTATAAATAAATTGAATGATGATGGTCAAGTTATAATAAATAAGGCTAGATTGGTTTGTAAAAGATATTCTCAGAAGGAAGGAATTGATTATGGAGAGAATTTTGCACCTGTAGCTAGGATTGAATTTCTAAGATTATTTCTTGCCTATGTTGCTTATAAAAACTACAAGGTTTATCAAATGGATGTTAAATGTGCATTTTTGAATGGGGATCTTGATGAGAAAGTTTATATTGAGTTACCTGATGGTTTTTCACTATCAGATGATACAAATATGGTTTGCAGGTTAAGGAAAGCTTTATATGGATTGAAACAAGCACCTAGAGCTTGGTATGCAAGGTTGGATAAACATCTTTTGAAGCTTGGTTTTACAAAGGGTAGTGCTGACAACAATTTATATTATAAGATCATTGATGATGATATACTGATTATAGAAGTATTTGTTGTATTGGCATATGATGAAATGGTATGATAATATGACAAAGTATGTTGTCATTGATGTCAATAAGTACAGGTCAATTGGTATGAAGATTGGAAGAAGTTGTTATTGTTAATCAAGTTGGAGAACCGATATGAAGAGATGTAGTGAACCGATGTCAGGGTTTCACTAAGTGTGACTACCAGTTGGTAGTCTCAGCTCTAGGGTTTCCGGTTTGGCAATCTAGCTTGTGCGATGCAATTGATGATATTTTGTGATGAGTTAGCTAAGAAACTAGGATGAGATCAAGATGCCACATTAGTTTTGTGCACGTGAAGGATTTCCTTGAGGATCTTGTATCTGAAGATTGATTGCATTAAATGTCTACCTCTGGAATGCACATTATTCTTAGCGGTATGAGAAGAAAGTGTGATGTGTTATTGATTTCTATGTGCAGTGAAGAATGGATGATGCAGAATGACTTGTGATCTGTTCAAGATTGTTTCATTCTTTGAAAAGTGTTTGGATGGTCAGGAATGGACCGATTGTAATTGTAAACCTAAGATGCTTAGGGTTTAGGGTTTATGTTACTGACCTAATTGTTGTCTATAATGTCAATGATGTTTGTTATTGTAAGTTGTTGGCAAATTTTGTGTATGTATCCAAGTGATGAGATACTTGCCAGACCAGTGAGTGAAAACTGCAGAGTATGACTGTAGAGTAGAGGAACTGAAAAGGATTTGCCTTAGCATATAGTGTTGTTATCAGATCAGAGTTTTACCTATTGTCTTCTACCCATTTCAACAGAAGGAAAATCCCTTTGTTGTGAAGCTTTAACAGGCTTATTGTAAAACCTCTAACCAGGTGACTCAAGTTCATTGAGTTCTTTAAATCCTCTAGCAAGGTAACCTTTAACAGGGTTTCAACCTTTAACAAGGTATATAACCATCCCTTAACCAGGCGATGTTGAACAGGATCGGTTCTTAGCAGAACCTTATTTTAAAGTCTTTAACCGGACTAGGCTCCTAACAAAGCGAGCTTCAAAATAGTTCAAAACAATCTTGTGGGTATTCATCCCCACCATGGTTTTTCCCATTTGGGTTCCCACGTGAAATATATGTGTCATGAGTTGTGCATTTTTCATGTGATGATTAAGTATTCTTTGTTTAGGTGATTATGCATGCAGAGCTAATGGTTTATGGTATTACTGATACACCACATACATATGTTTATAGGATAAGTAGTTAGGAGTTATTGAATGTATTTGAAGTGTCCAGTCTTACTGGTTTATGTTGTCTGAAGTCTTACTGTGTTTAACCGGTATTGCCATGGTTAAGTTCAGTAATGAAGACAACCGGTTAGCATTGTATTAACTTGATAAGTTGCAGAGAAGTTTTTGTATGTACTGATTCACCCCCCCCCACTCTTAGTACTAGTTAGGGTATTTGTTCATCATTATTCATCAATTGGTATCAAAGCGACTCTAGGTCCTCAATGATATAAGCTTAACCTCTTGAAGTAAAAGATCCTGCCTTAATGATGAAGAGGGAAGGTCCTGAGTTCAATAGAGATAACTTCAAACTATGGAAGGACAAAATAAATATCTATATCAAGAGTTTGGGTGTTCAACACTGGAGCTATGTTGAGAATGTCTATGTAATCCCCACTAGCACTCTAATTGATGATCAAAAAAGAGAGATTCAAGAAAATGGGCAAGTTATGGAAGTCCTTATTAGCAATTTGTCCGATATTGAGTTCATTGATGCACAAGATAAGGACACTCCTAAAGATGTATGGGACACATTGGAAACTATTTATGGTGGTGATAAGCATGTCAAGCAAGCTAAGGAAGAGAACCTTAGAGGAAAATTTGAAGACATGAGGATGGTTGAAGGTGAGACCATTCAGCAATATGGCATAAGGATCAAGACTGTTGTTGGAGATATGAAGAGCATTGGTGGAAAAATTGATGATGCCACAGTTGTCAGTAAAGTTTTGAGATCATTGTTACCGGTCTATGCAATTGGAGTTGCTGCTATTCAGGAACTAAGGTCTATTGACAAAACCAAGGTATCCTTAGACTCTATCATTGCAAAGTTGATTGCATATGAGTTGAATAGCTATGATGGTAGTGTTCAGAAGATTGATTCAACTTTTAGAGCATATGTTGCACCAACCAGAAAAGGAAAAGAAGTAAGTACCAGTTATGAATCTATGCAAAGTAGAGGTATGGATGATGAAGAGATTATGATGGATTTTGAAGCTCTTCTTTCCAAGAGACTTCCAAAAGGCACTAGAAAATACAGAGGTAAGCTTCCTTTAAAATGTTTTTCTAGTAATAAGATAGGACATATAACTGTTAACTGTCCTAACAGTGAAAATAAGGATAAACCGGAGAGGTTTAGAAAGAATCAAGGAGGAAATAAACGAAATTGTCTTGTTGCAGTGGATGAAGGTGTTACTGATGAAGAATCTGAGGATGAAGAGAATGAGGACATAGTGTTTGTAGTTGTAAAGGAAGAAGTGTCTACCAAGAAAGCACTTGTCTCTTAGATTGACAACTCTAATGAGTGGATTATTGATAGTGCTTTTTCTCACCATATGACTGGTGATCGGAGAAAGTTTCTATCTCTAGAAGAATATGATGGAGGTGTTGTCGGATTTGGCAATGATGCACCTTGCTTGGTAAAAGGAAAAGGATCCATCTCACTGAATGGAAAGAGCAGTGCGGGTGATGTCTACTGGGTAGAAGGTCTTACGCATAACCTATTGAGTGTTGCTCAACTAAATGACAAAGGACTCATTCTGGAGTTCAAAGGTGAAGTCTGCAGTATAATTGGAAAAAATGGTGAACTTATTGCCGCCGGTAAGTAGACCAGAGGTAACTTGTTTCAGTTGAATGCCAAGATAAGTCGATGTCTGATGGCGAAGTTTGATTACAGTTGGATATGGCATAGGAGACTTTGACATATGAACTTTGATAATATTGTAAAGGCTAGTATGATCAAGGCAATAAGAGGATTGCCTTTGCTAAACAAACCAGAGAATTCTTTGTGCAGAGAATGTCAACTTGGGAAGATGTCTTCCTCAACTTTCAAAGGTAAGTCTTTTTCAGCAGAAAAATTACTTGATCTTGTACATACTGATTTGTGTAGTCCTATGAACACTAGAAGTATTCAGGGAGATAGGTATGTCATGATTCTTACTACTGACTGATCAAGAATGATGTGGGTCACATTCTTGAAAGACAAGTCTGAGGCGTTTGGAAAGTTCAAAGCCTTTAGAGCATTAGTAGAGAAGGAAAGTGGTCAAAAGATAAAATTCCTAAGAACTGATCAAGGAGGTGAATTCGCTTCTAATGAATTCAACAAGTACTATGAAGATAGCGATATCAAGAGGAAGTTGTCTGCCCCAAGGACACCACAACAAAATGACATAGCAAAAAGGAATAACATGACTATAGTTGAAGCAGCCAGAACAATGTTGATCCAAGGAAAGGTTGCTCACACTTTTTGGAGAGAAGCGGTGAGCACTACAGTCTATACTATGAATAGGGTACTCATCAAGAAAGGTAGAGTTGAAACCCCTTATGAGTATTGGACCGAGAAGACTCCCACTATGAGTTATTTTAAAGTATTTGGGAGTAAGTGTTACATAAAGAGAGGTGAGCATCTGAGCAAGTTTGATGCTAAATGTGATGAAGGAATATTTTTTGGATATTCCACTAAGAGAAAAGCTCTCAAGTGCTACAACAATAGGACTTAGAAAATTGTTGAGTATCAATGTCAGGGTTGATGAATCCTCTGAGGAACCTAAGGAAACCTACAACAAGAAAGTGGAAGATGAACTGGGTATAGCCTTCTGGGAACCGGTTAAGAAAGAAACAAGTAAAGATCTCAGTGTTCTTGTACCGGTAGAAGTTGCAGTAGGTGAAGAAGAAGAAGGAAGTGAAGAAGAAGAGGAAAAGCATGTTGAACCAGCTACAGTTATTCCTAGATATGTGAAACTACATCATGATTAGAAGCAGATCATAGGAGATAAAGATGCAGGGATACTCACAAGAAGAAAGGTGAAAGAAAACTCTTGCATGATTTCTGAATTGGAGCCCAAGACTTCCAGAGAAGCACTTATAGATGAATACTGGATTAAGGCAATGGAAGAGGAGCTAGACCAAATAGAAAAGAATGCAACATGGTCTTTGGTACCAAGACCAGAACACAAGAATGTCATAGGTACCAAATGGGTCTTCAAGAATAAGCTAAATGAAGAAGGCACAATTGTGAGGAACAAGGCAAGACTTGTATGCAAGGGATATGCTCAGGAAGAGGAAGAAGACTATGGATAAACCTTTGCTCCTGTGGCTAGACTGGAAGGTGTCCAAATTCTACTTGCATTTGTAGAATTCAAGGAATTTAAGGTATATCAGATGGATGTGAAGTCTGCATTCTTGAATGGAATCCTAGAAGAGGAAGTGTATATTGAGCAACCAGATGGGTTTGCCTTATCAGAAGATAGTGACTTGGTGTGTAGATTACACAAAGACCTGTATGGATTGAAACAAGCACCTAGGGCATGGTATAAATGGTTACACTCTCATCTTGTGAAGATAGGATTTTAGAGAACAAGTGAGGATAGCAACATCTACCTGAAATTTGAAGGTGATCAGATTATGATCTGTGAAGTATTTGTAGATGACATAATCTTTGGAGGAGATGATGAAACGAGTCATGCATTTGCAGATGAAATCAAGAAAGAGTTTGAGATGTCTCTAATTGGAGAGATAAAATTATTCATTGATTTACAGATTCAAAAAAATGAAAGAGGGTATCTTTATTACCCAGTCCAAGTATGTCAAAGAGGTATTGAAGAACTTTGGCATGGAGGAGAGCAAACCGGTTGGTACACCGATGATGACTCGTTGCAAATTGACTAAGGAAGATGATTCAACGTTGGTGAATGAGAAGGAGTACCAGTCAATGATCGGTAAGTTGCACTATGTGGTGCACAAAAGACCAGATATTGCTCATGCAATGGGCATAGTAGCTCATTTTCAGAAAAGTCCAAGAGAATCCCACTTGGTAGCAATCAAGAGGATTCTTAGATACCTGAAAGGGACTGTTGACTATGGATTGTGGTATCCATACAATGGTGATTTTAATCTCAAAGTATTTACCGATGCAAATTGGGCAGGTAATGTGGACAACCAGAAAAGCACAACCAATTGAGCGTTATTTCTTGGTGGAAGACTAGTCTCCTGGAAAAGCAAGAAGCAAAGCTGTATTTTTCAGTCTACAGTTGAAGGGGAGTATGTGGCAGCATTTATGAACTGCACTCAGGCAATCTGGATGAAACATGTCTTGGATGGTTTCAAAGTACCTATATCTGAACCGGTGAGTATATTTTGTGACAATACTAGCGCAATCAATATTTCCAAGAATCCAGTATTGCATGCTAGAACCAAGCACATTGAGATCAAGTATCATTTATTGAGAGAGAAGGTTCAAAATAGAGAGGTTGTATTACAACATGTTTCCAGTAAGGAGCAACTAGCAGACATATTCACTAAGCCCTTACCGAAGAATACATTTACCTATTTGAGAGGTGAATTAGGGGTTTTGCCCCTTCATAAAGTAAACTAAAGATGTGTGCTCCACAACAGTCAGGTATTGCAGTGAGAAATCTTTCAGGATTGATGCGTTGAAGGATGCTACTCCATAGGGGGAGCAACATAGTGGAGTATGGGAGCTTGTGCCTCCACTTTGGCATTGTTGTCAAAGGGGGAGAAGATATATAATAGGGGGACAAGATATGAGATAGGGGATAAGATATCTGATGTATCTAATGAAGATACTTTAGATGCACCCATCTATGATGTTTTTAGTTGCAATTCTACACTAAGTATTGCATCAATGCCAAAGGGGGAGATTGTTGGCATATGATGAACCGGTATGATAATATGACAAAGTATGTTGTCATTGATGTCAATAAGTACAGGTCAACCCATATGAAGATTGGAAGAAGTTGTTATTGTTGATCAAGTTGGAGAACCGATATGAAGAGATGTAGTGAACCAGTGTCAAGGTTTCACTAAGTGTGACTACCAGTTGGTAGTCTCATCTCTAGGGTTTCTGGTTTGGCAATCTAGCTTGTGCGATACAACCGATGGTATTATGTGATGAGTTAGCTAAGAAATTAGGTTGAGATCAAGATGCCATGTCAATTTTGTGCATGTGAAGGATTTCCTTGAGTATCTTGCATGTGAAGATCGACTACATTAAATGTCTACCTCAGGAATGAACATTCTTCTTAGCGGTATGAGAAGAAAGTGTGATGGGTTATTGATTTCTATGTGCGGTGAAGAATGGATGATGTAGAATGACTTGTGATCTATTCAAGATTGTTTCATTCTTTGAAAAGTGTTTGGACGGTTAGGATTGGACTGCTTGTAATTGTAAACCTAAGATGCTTAGGGTTTAGGGTTTATGTTACTGACCTAATTGTTGTCTATAAGGTCAATGATGTTTGTTATTGTAAGTTGTTGGCAAAATTTGTGTGTGTATCCGAGTGATGAGATACTTGCCAGACTAGTGAGTGAAAACTGCAAAGTATGATTGCAGAGTAGAGGAACTGAAAAGGATCTACCTTAGCATATAGTGTTGTCATTAGATCAGAGTTTTACCTAATGTCTTCTAACCATTTCAACAAAAGGAAAATCCCTTTTCTAGGTAGCTTTAACAGGCTAATTGTAAAACCTCTAACCAGGCGACTCAAGTTCATTGAGTTCTTTAAATCCTCTAGCAAGGTAACCTTTAACAGGTTGTCAACCTTTAATAGGTTGTCAACCTTTAACAAGGTATATAGCCATCCCTTAACTGGGTGATCTTTAACAGGATTGGTTCCTAGCAGAACCTTATTGTAAAGTCTTTAACAGGACTAGGCTCCTAACAGAGCGAGCTTCAAAAGAGTTCAAAACAAGCTTGTGGGTATTCATTCCCACCATGGCTTTTCCCATTTGGGTTTCCACGTGAAAAATTTGTGTGTCATGAGTTGTGCATTTTTAATGTGATGATTAAGTATTCTTTGTTTAGGTGATTATGCATGCAGAGCTAATGGTTATGGTATTACTTATAGACCACATGCATATGTTTATGGGAGAAGTAGTTATCAAGTATTGAATGTATTTGAAGTGTTCAGTCTTACCCATTTATGTTGTCTAAAGTCTTACTGTGTTTAACCGGTATTGCAATGGTTAAGTTTAGTAATGAAGACAACCGGTTAGCATTGTCTTAACTTGATAAGTTGCAGAGAAGTTTTTGTATGTACTGATTCACTCCCCCCCCCCCTCTCAGTACCAGTTAGGGTATTTGTTGTTCATCATTATTCATCATGTTGATGACATTTTTTTTGGAGGTGAAGACAAGTTATGCATAGAATTTTCTAAAAATATGGAGAAAGAATTTGAAATGTCTATGATTAGTGAGATGAAATTTTTCTTAGGTTTGTAGATTACTCAGACTGACAAAAGTATTTTCATCTGTCAAACTAAGTACGCTATGAAATTGTTGAAGAAATTTGGTATGGGAGATTCTAAACCGATAAGTACTCCTATGGTTGCAAGTGAGAAATTGACAAGAAAATATGTTTTTGCATCGGTAAATCCTACAAGATACAAATCTATGATTGGAGGTCTGCTTTATTTGACTCAGACTAGGCTTGACATTATGAATGTTGTTTGTATTGTTTCAATATTTTAGAGTGATCCTAGAGAAAATCATGAAAGTGCGGTGAAAAGGATTTTTAGATACTTGCAAGGTACATCAGAGTATGGTTTGTGGTACCCTAAGGATGATGACTTTACTTTATGTGCATATACAGATGTTGATAACCAGAAAATTACTTATGGTGGAGCTTTCTTTCTTGGAAAGAAGTTGGTTTCATGGATCAAGAAGAAACAATCATGTACTTCTTTATCTGCTAAAGTTGAGTATGTTGTTGTTGCTACTAATTGTACATAGGTTCTATGGATGAAGCAAATGTTGAAGGATATAAAGGTGGATTGTGAGGCACCGGTAGTTATTCACTATGATAACTCTGTTGCTATTGATATATCAAAGAATTCGGTATTTCATTCTAAGACAAAGCACATATCTATCAAGTATAACTTTTTGAAGGAAAAGGAGGAAGCAAATGAAGTTAGACTGGTTTATGTGAACACTAAAGAGAAGATTGCAGATATTTTCACTAAACCTTTGCCCAAGGAATCATTTGAGTAGCTGAGAGACAAATTGAGAGTTTCTGCCCCTTTGGTAGAGACTTGATTGATGTGGTTTGGCATCAGTTTGGTATGCATTATCAAAGATACTATTCATTCCAGCACTGATGTGGGGATGCTACTGCTCAGGGGGAGTAGTCAGCTTTGTGATTTAGACGTTTATGTTTTTGCTTTGATATTTTTATCAGATTTCTAGCATTGATGTCAAAGGGGGATAGATATTGATGTGAAAAAGAAAAAGAAAGGGGGAGAGATATTGATAAAGAGAAAGATTCAGAGCTTTACAAAGATATTATTCATAGGGAGAATTTGGTATTTGTTTCAGAACCTCATTGCTACATCTATATGTGGGAGATTGTTGGCTGTCTTCCATTGGGAGAGATTTGTTTGGCATTTCTTGGTACTTAGATGTTTTTCAAATCCAGTGTTACCATCAACATAAAAGGGGGAGATTATTGTCCATTTGGTGGAATTGATTATGTGTTGCATTGATGCCAACACTATTTGTTTGGATGCTTTATCGACACCCTTCTGGTCCTAATAGGTTGAGTGGTTTCTGGTTGATTTGGATCCGACATGATCAGGCAAGCTCGGGTATAGTTTGGTGATGGAATTGTCTTACTCATGATACTCATGCTCATATTCATTCAGTTGGTTTTGGTCTGATGATCGGGTGCCATCCTATTTGCTTAGAAGCTTGGTTTCTGGTTTTGGCAAGGGTTTCACCGGTAGAGCTTTTGATGAATATCTTTGATGAATTACATAAGTGGTGTTGGTGCATCTTCTGGTGGAGTTTCAAGATGCTGTTGGTGTTCATGTTCAAGACTTGGTGGATGGAGATCATTGTTGTAGTGTGTGGACCTATATTGGGTCCCTATTGGTCTAGGTTATGGACCGGTTTAAGGAAACGTGTGGATTGGACCTCTTGATATATTTCCAGGATGTCTTATGTGTTGGATATTATTTGTTGGGTCTAAGGCCAACATGGTTTGTAATTATGTAATTGGGTTATTGTCTGGTGGCTGACCTGATTGTTTATAGTCGAGGGTTTGTATATATAGATGTAAGATATCATTGTAGATCATATCATGGTTATTTAAGAGGTCATTGTCAAGGGATGTAATGTCCGAATAATGTAATATAATTGAGGCAGAGGATTTGGTCGATCATTGGAGATCAAAATGGGTTTATGTAAGATGATTTGTATATATAGATGTAAGATCTCATTTTAGATCATATCATGGTTATGTTAGAGGTCATGGTCAAGGGATGTAATTTGTGAATAATGTAATATCATTCAGGCAGAGGATTTGGTCGATCATTGGAGATCGAATTGGGTTTGTGTAAGAGGATTTAGTCCTCCGGTATTGAGCTTAACCGGAACTGTAGTCAGACATAGGAGATGGTATATTTTGTAGTTCAACACTTCTCTAGATTGTAGTCTAGATCTCTATGTAGTCAGTGAGACTCCTTTTGTGATGAGCAGTGTGCTCTAGGTTGTTGGCCTTCCTGCAAGTGCAAGCCCCTCAATTGTAATTCACATACTTACTGCAAAAGTATTATCTGACTGTGGGTAGGTTTCCCACTGTGGTTTTTCTCTTTACCGGGTTTTTCCACGTACAAATCTTGGTGTCATGTGGATGGTATTTATACTGTGATTATTGTTTATGCTTAATTGGTTTAACTGCTATTTTGGTATTTGGTTTAAGCATTCTGGTATTAATATTTTGGGTTCCGGTATTAAAGTTTTAATTGCTAATGGTTCCAGTAATATGTGACAACTGATTCACCCCCCCTTCCTCTTAATTGTCTTCCGGTTATTTGAACTGTCTAACAAATAATGCATACTGTAGACACCTAAACTTGTCCAGTCTAATTAAATTAATATTTTATTTATTTAATTATCTAAGCTTAATTCTTCTATTAATTAAATAAATCCTTGTTTATTTAATTAATTCATTTATCCTCTTCTAGCCTTATTTCTCATTTAAATAAATACATTTATTTACTTAAATTATCCTTTTCCTAAATTAAATAAATATCTTATTTATTTAATTATCCCACTTCTTCTATTAATTAAATAAATCTTTATTTATTTAATTAATTCATTAGCCTTTTCTACCCATGACACATGTCATTCATCTCTTAATTCATACACTACCTACCCCTTTCATTATTTTATTATTTCTTTTACCTACCCTCTAATCATAGCCGACCTCCTTTTACACCTCTCAATCTTATCCCTCCATTTCATATTGTGTCTTCTATATAAGGAGATGCTTCCCTCATTATCAAACCCTAATGACTGAGCCTAATCACTGAGTCTAAGGAATCAACTTATGCAATTGACTACACTACGATCCTACTTGCAACCACATTCCGTTCTTTGTTGAGCTCTTGTGCACATAAAATCTGAGAGCAAATATATCAAGCAAGATCAATGGAGATAGGAAGAATGGAGATCCAAACCCTATTGGACATGTGATGGTATAATCTTTGTGATTTCGTTTGATTTGCATTGTCTTAGGTAATCTTCATATGTTATGGTGGATCTTTGTTGATTGTTAGGCTAGGGTTTTGTGGTTGAATTCATTTAGCCTTTCAATATCATTATTATTGTTATCCATTTTCACCATATACATTTTGGCATGCCTGGTGGGACTCTTGTCCCTTTTTGCATTTAACATCTTGTTGCAGATTTTGTATTTTGAAGTTGCAGATCTGACGTTTTCGACAATATTTTTGACATTTCCGTGTCTGCGTACTTTTGGATCGCGTTTTTTATTTTCTGATGCGTCTGCGACATTTGGATCCGCGTCTGTGTTATGGCATTATTTTATTTTGTAGGTTTCAGGAAAATGAGTCTGTGTTGTAAAGTCACGTCTGTGCTCATTTTGGCCGCGTCTGTGTCCAGAAGATGCGTCTGTGTTCTATAGCCGTGTCTGTGCCTCACAGAACCACGTCTGTGTTACCCAGTCACATCTGTGTTGAGGGTAACCGCGTTTGTGTTTATCAGTTTTGAAATTTTTGATTTGCATTGATTCAGTTTTTTGGATTTTGCATTTAGGGTTTCAGATCTGGTTTATTTTGAGCTAACATTTTCAGATCTAGCTAACGAAATTGGTGTAGCTTGTCTTGAAGGCTAAATCATTTGATTGAAGGCCCCTATTTTCACAAAGTCTTTTGGGTTTAAAATTTACCTAACTTGTGTGCTTGCAGGAAGGGGTGATTATTTGAAACAATCCAAACTACTAACAAATCTTTGTTGCAGGTCCTTGGCAAGGGTTTTTGGATTTTTATTGTGTGCCTTGTTTTCATAGACTAGCAAACACTTCAATTGGTGCACTAAAATTGAATCATTATCTTTTGTGTCTTGAGCAATAGGCTCTTTTTGTTTAATCTTTAGAGGGTCTGTCTACCCGTGTGGTCATTAGGACTACTAGTGAGAAGAGAATGACCCAAGTGGTAGCGAGGAAAACCCACCTCATCTGAACCACTATAAACAAATGTATTCATGGTGAAAACTATGAATAACGTGTGCTGATTAGTTCATACCGACACTATGTCTCCCCATAAACCCGTTTGATCAAATTTATTTGATCAGTTGTAGGGCGTAAACCCTACCGGCTAGGAGCCTTCTGTATTTACAGAGCTGAAAGTGTCGCATGTATGGCCACACGAGCGGATGCCCTTACTAGAACCATTTTGTTTTAGAGGCCCAAATCCTTCTAGTTGTTGGGGCAGGAGGTCGGACCTCTGGTAGCGGCCCACACACATACGGTTCTTAGTAGAGATACAAAGTTCACCATGGGGAGTTTTCGTGGGGACTGATGCTTGGCTGACCTGAGAAGTGAGTGTCGAGGGTGGGGCCAGTGAGGTCAAGCATCTAAGTATCCGCTCTGAATAGCTTAGCCTCGAGGGTAAAACCCCATGTGGGATCAACAACTATTGTCCTGGCCAGCCATAAGAATTGTGCTTGACTTATTTTATACATTCAAAACATTCAAGACCAAACAGCAAAACATTGTGTCTTTTGTGCCTTCAAGTGTATGCAAAACATTTTTACATCAAACAACACACTTTTCTTGGAGTCATTTTGAGTCTAGACACTTGCAAACATTGGGTCTTCATCTACACTGTGTCCTCTTGTCACGAAAAAATAGTCAAATAGTCAGATTTGGTCACAACAAAACAACTTCACAGATTGGAAAAAATTGCACAAAATTTGCAGAGCCGCATCTGTGTCAGGCATAATAGCGTCTGTGTCATCTAGCCGCGTCTGTGAAGGGAAGAATCGCGTCTGTGTTCCAACAGTCAACATTACATTTGGCAAACAAAAAAAATCTCAGAAACGCGTTTGCGTTAAATAGAGCCACGTCTGTGTCGGGAAACTGCGTCTGTGAAGTATACAGGCGCGTCTGTGTCCAGAATTGAAAAACTATTACAGTCCAGCAAACAAACACAGTCAGTTTCGGAATTCTTGAGCTTCCTAGGTCATTTCTCCAGGGTTCATCTAGCATTCAACCTGTCCTTGGGTCTCACATAGTCCATCATTGCTTCACATCTCACTTTACATTCACATTTGTCTAAACTTGAGTCAAAAGGTCACTTGCTTGTCCTCATCATACTGTGTCAACACACTACATACAACAACACTTTGCTAAGTGGTCCCTCATCAAGGTTTCTTACCTTTGGGTCTCATTTGGTCTTACTTAGAGTCAAGGTCAACTTACCTCATCAAGAGAAACTATCATCTCTTTGGAAGTCACACCTACTCTACTACATACATACTTGGTCTTACACTTTGGACATTGCAAGTACACTTCAGATTCACTTACATTCCATCCAACTCTTGGTCTTCCATACTCTTTCCATTTTTCATCTAGTCTCACACATCTTGGTCAATACCTAGTTCATGGTTGAAACCCGCCTTCAAAAATCTAGGAGAGAAACTAAAGAGGCTCAAGAGTCAGCAAACATGAGTTCTTATGAGTATGACAATGAGATCTTTTTCAATTCTGATCATACTACATTACCTGACATGGATGCCTATAGAAACATTCCAAATGTTGAGAACATGGACACTATAAACAACAATGCTACACATAATGACAATATGGACAACTTTTCAATACATTTAGTAGATGTGGAAGAATCCATTATGAACCCCCATTTCAATCAATTGGTTAAGGAAATAATGAGGAGGGATAGACAATACTTCTTACAAATGATGGCACAAAGTGGAGCCAAGATACCTCATGATTTTGACATGTCTCAAATAATGGAAAATCAACCTTTGCAACAACCTCACTCCAACATGGATCAAAGGAGACCTAATAGTGGAGGAAATAGAGGACCATATATGGTACCTGAATCACCATCAGCTTTGCTTCAAAAACCAGAGGTCCCACACACACATGGTCAAACATATGATACTCACCTTCGCAGACCATTATGGAAGTCTTATGGAGAAAAATATGCTCAATCACATATCAATGCTAAGGATCAACCACCAAAGCAAGTGGATATTCAAAGGCATGCTCAAAATTTGGACACAAGGAAACCCCGCGTCAAATTTGGGGACAACACAATAGAACACGACATGCCTGTAGAGTATGGTATACATGCATAAAATAGATATGGGGTTCCTCAACATGAATCTATACCAAGTGGTCCATATACGCAGCATCATTACAGACCTCCTCCATATGATCATGTGTATGATCAATATCATCCATATATGCAACATGCTCCTCCTCCAATGGGTACCTCAAACATAGGATATGGTCCAAGAAGTCGATCTCCACCTAAGAGCAGTTTGGAACAACAAATTGGGGACTTACAAAAGAAAATGGAGGACATAAATACACCAAAGCCAACATACACAATGAGAGACATATGTCCTTATCCATTTGACAAGAGCATTCCAATGCCTCCTTTTCCTACACACTTTGTGATGCCTAAATTTGAAAAGTATAGAGGAAAAGGGGATCATAAGGCACACATAAGACAATTTTTCATAGCTTGCATTGAGATAGCAGCAGAAGAGACATATTTGATGACATTATTCCCATAGAGCTTAGGTGATCAAGCTATGGAATGGTTCTCCCAACTACCACCTGGTATTAAGTCATGCGGTGATCTAGCAGAGGCATTTATTCAACATTTCTCCTACAATATAGAGACAGACATATCAGTTACTACTTTGTGCAACACCAAGCAAAAGGAGGGAGAGTCTTTTGCATCATTTTTACAAAGATGGAGGAATTTAGCCAGCAGATGCTCTTGTGAAATTCCACAAAAACAAATGGTAGAAATGTTCACCCAGAATGTTAACAAAGACATTGGCTATGATCTAAGAAAAGCTTGTTTGTCCACCTTCAAGGACGTTATTGAAAAAGGCTTAGCAACAGAGAAGGTCCTAATTGAACAAGGAGTCATCAAGATATTCAAGGAAAACAAAGATGACTTTAAAGGAAAAGACAAGCCAAGATTTTGGAATAAAAACAAGAATACAGTCAATGATGGTGTTGTTGATGCCAACACAGTGTGACCCAAATTCATCTTTTCGGGATCAAGTTCTACAAAAAATCAAGTGATTACTCAAACAACTTCCAGATCATGAAGGAAGTACACTCCATTGGGAGAACCACTTGAGTCAGTTTTCAAGAAGCTAGTAGCAAACAAGGTAATCACTATTCCAGATTTTCCTCCATATGAACCAAAGGTTAAACCAAATTGGTGGAATGATGATGAGTATTGTGAATTTCATAAGAGCAAAGGTCATAAGATAGGAAATTGTCATCGACTAAAGAACATCATACAGGATCTCATTGATAGAGGTGACATTGAGATTGAGGGACATTCGTCTAATCAAGAACATGAGATGTTTAAGGAACCATTCCCAAAACATGACAAGGGAAAAGCTAAAGCCACAGAGGATCAAACCAACTATACCAGAGCATCTTACAACTATGATTCAACTATCAATCACATCTCGATGGACAATTATGTCTCTACCATTATCATTAAGGACAAAACGTCTGAGAATTCTACCCAGAGACCCAGAATTGTCCTAAAAGGTGTTGGATCTTCTTCTGAACCTATCTCTAAATGAAATGTTACAACTCGTCAAGGTAAAATCACTTTGCAAGGTGCTCTAACTAAAAACACTGCTTCTTCATCAACCAAACCTGAGTATGACCTTGTAGAACAACTAGGGAAGACACCCGCGCTCATCTCCATCCTTGAGCTATTACGCATATCTCCCGCACATAAAGCCATTCTTGACAAAATCTTGAGAGATACCACTGTCCCTACTGATCTAAACATGGACCAGTTTCAAGCCATGGTGGGATACCTTTCCATTCCACACTCCCTTACATTCACAGAAGCAGATGACGCCTCCGTAAGTCAGCCACATAATGCACCATTACACATTGAAGCCTTCATACACAAACATCGAATAAAAAGAGTCCTGATAGATGGAGGAGCAGGTCTAAACATTTGCACATTAAGCACTATTACATAATTGGGATATTCTAATAAAGCTGTGAATTCTACAAACAAGATCACCATTAAAGCATATGATGATGAAGAGCGTTCATCCAAGGGTACAGTCATCTTACCTCTCAGAGTTGGGCCAGTTACAAAGGATGTGGTTTGTCAAGTCCTGGATTTAAATCTCACTTACAACATATTGCTAGTATGTCCTTGGATCCATGAAATGAGGGCAGTCCCATCCACATATCACCAATGCATTAAGTTTCCTCATAATGGAGTGGAGGTAACAGTTAATGGTGATACTAATCCATTCATATATTGCAATAACCTAAAATCAAAGACTGCGACCATCATTCCCAGTAATCGTGAGTTTGTTCCTTCCTCGGCATACATTGATCCTGAGTCATTAAAACCTTCAACATCAAAACAAGGTGAGCTTAAAGGCAAGTTTCAAGACAAAGGTATGGGGGAATATACTTTCAATCAGACCATGTACTTACGACAAGTCATGAGTTCCCCAAAAGAATATGCGAGACCACATCCTAACAAACAAATCTCCATTATGATGCTCAAATGGGACCCTACTATCTTTCAAAGATGGGGTGAACTAGAAGAGGAAGATTTATACCAAATGCTTTTCAGGGACAATGAAGAGGAAACACAAGAGCACATTAGTCTACCATGTGAGAAATATGGCAAAGGCTTCAAAATTCTACAAAAATTCGGGTATGATGGAAAAAGCCCTCTGGGATTACGAAAGGAAGGCATCATTGAACCTTTACAACCTGAATTGACTTTCAAGAAGGAACGCTCGAAAGGACTTGGTTTCTTAACTTCCAAGGTCCACACCCAAAGGAGAGAAGAAGCCTTACAAATCAAAGCTGCCAAAATTCAACATTTGAATCACTATTCCACATATTCCAACGAATGGGAATGGGGTTCCGACAAGTCTTCCAGTGACTACGAGCTCACCGAGACATTCAGAGAGCCAGATGAACCCACCAAAGAAGAGGAGTTTTATTGCAAATTCAGAGTGGGTCAAGAAACAACCCATGAGGAGTCTACACAGTCCTTGTCTCAAGGTTCTAGGTTGAAATCACATAGGATGAGAACACCTGTCCCGGAATGCGCTACTAGTGATGATAATTTGGGTTTGCTCGCGATCGAGACTGATGAGGAGATTGCCATCGATGACCTCGATAATTACCTTGACATACCCGAATATAACCACATCTTCACTCTTAGCCTTGCTAACTTCGAAGACATTAACGGTGTTCCCCTTGTTCACCACCACTCATTGACTAGGATCATGAAGGACCTGCACAGTTTGATACATTCCAAAATGATGAAGCTTTTATTGACTATCTGGGCATAAGAGATGATCTTCCCCTTGGAGATCATAAAGCGGGATACACTATAGAACTCAATAGCATGGCATATTTTGGTGAGGGTGTCGGACCTTCTAGTCGCAAAAATATGAAAATAAGAACAAATCAAGGATCTTATGGCAAAAACCACATTGTGGCGCTATCTGACCCCAAAAAAGTAAAAAGAAAGGACGTATCTGAGGGTGAAAACCTCTCCGAGGCATCCGAAGATGAAAGGCTCGACATTCTCCCAGCATCATATGAGGAAAAGTCATCCATGTTGGTAGAGGAGACTATCAAAACAAACATTGGTACAGAAGAGGTTCCACACAACATATTCCTAGCTCAATCACTAACAGAGTCAGAAAGGTCAAAATTCATAAGTTTCTTCAAAGAACGAAAAATCAACTTTGCCTGGTCATACGCTGATATGCCTGGATTGGATCCGGATTTGGTAATGCATCATTTGACAGTCAAACTGGGGGCAAAACCAGTAAAACAGAAACTAAGAAAAATGCATCCACAAGTGGCATTACTAGTCAAAGCAGAACTTGAGAAATTACTTGATGTCGGATTCATACGCCCAATCGATTATCCTGAATGGATCTCCAACTTGGTACCTGTTAGTAAACTAGATCGCACCTTTAGAATTTGCACAGATTTCAAAGACATCAACAAATCTTGTCTGAAGGATGACTTCCCATTACCAAATATTGACTTGATTGTTGATCTCACAGCAGGTCATGAAATGTTATCATTAATGGATGGATTCTCTAGTTATAATCAAATAAGGATCGCACTCGAGGATCAACACAAAACATCATTTACTTGTCCATGGGGGACTTTCTACTGGAATGTCATGCCTTTCAGGCTAAAGAATGCAGGTGCTACATATCAAAGAGCCATGACTACTATCTTTCATGATCTCATGCACGTAACTGTGGAAGATTATGTTGACGATCTCTTGGGAAAATCAATAGAAAAAAATACACATTTGGACATACTTTTAGTCATCTTTGATCAGTTGGAAAAATACAAAGTAAGATTAAACCCCAAGAAATGTATCTTTGGAGTAACCTCCGGGAAGCTCCTAGGATTCATTGTATCCAAAAGGGGAATTGAAGCTGATCCAGCAAAAGTTAAGGCCATCTTGGAAATGCAACCACCAAGAAATATCAGTCAACTTCGATCCTTACAAGGCAGACTCCAGTCCATCCGAAGATTCATAGCACAACTGGCAGATAAGTGTAATCCTTTTCAGCACCTGCTACATAAAAACATCAAATTCAAATGGGATGATAACTGTCAACAGGCTTTCCAGACGCTCAAAGATTATCTTCTAAATCCGCCAGTTTTGATGCCACCAGTTCCAGATCAGCCTCTGTTACTATACATATCAGCTACTCCAATAGCACTGGGGGCACTCTTAGCACAACAAAGTGTTGAAGGCAAAGAAAAAGCAGTATACTATATCAGTCGCACATTGGTGGGATATGAGCTAAACCACACACCAATTGAGCGTGCATGTCTCGTCGTGGTCTTTGCTTCACAGAAATTACGACATTACATGCTCACTCATAAGACTAAGTTAGTTGCAAGGATAGACCCATTGAAATACCTTCTCAATAAAGCAACACTTACTAGGCGACTAGCCAAATGGGTAATGATCCTGAGTGAATTCAACATCGAGTATGTGGATAGAAAAGCAATAAAAGGACAAGCCATCACAGATCAATTAGCAGAAGCTCCCATGATAGATGATGTTCCTCTAAATTCAAAATTTCCAGATGAATCCATTTTGACAATGTCACATGCAAAGCCATGGCAACTGTACTTCGACGGCTCATACACACAGCATGGGGCAGGAGTTGGCATCATCTTTATAACTCCTCAAGGGGATTCTATACCAAAATCATACTGCTTATCATTTCCTTGCACTAACAATATAGCGGAATATGAGGCATTAACAACAGGATTATGAATTGCAGTTCAATGGAAGATCCAGGAACTTCGTGTTTTTGGGGACTCCCAACTTGTCATCCATCAAGCAACTAATGATTACCAAACAAAAGATGAAAATTTAATGCCTTATAAACAACTAGTGGATGATCTGAAACAACACTTCACAAAGATAGACTTTGAGCAGATACCGAGAGAGAAGAATTGCGCCGCAGATGCCATGGCTACAATTGCTTCACTGATCGATCTACCTCCAAACGAGACCCGCTATGAGTTCTTGGTGGATAACCTTTTGGTTCCTTCATATGAGATCATGCTTACTGAGATGATATGTGTTGTCGGTCCCGAATCCCAGTTATATGGTTCCATTTTCACATACCTACATGACAATACTTTACCTCCTGATCTATCAAATAACCAACGTCGCACTTTCATTCGCCAATCCTCTCGATATGTCATTTTAGCTGATATCCTATACCGGTGAGGTCTAGATGGCACTCTTCTTAGATGTTTAGAAAGCGACGAAGCTCAGATTGCGTTATGGGAAGTGCATGAAGGGATATGTGGTCCACATGCTAGTGGTCCTACCTTGGCCAAGAAACTCATCAGGACTGGATATTACTGGCCCAATATGGAGAAAGACTCATATCAGTTTGTCAAGAAATGTAAGCAATATCAAATTCATGGAGACCTCATACATGCGCCAGCACAAGAACTTCAACCACTTGCATCTCCTTGGCACTTTTGTCAGTGGGGACTCAATCTCATAGGCAAGATTCACCCTCCTTCTTCCAATGGTCATAAATTCATTATCACTGCCATAGAGTATTTTACAAAATGGATTGAAGTCATGCCTCTCACACAAGTTACTGGAAAACAAATTGCTACATTCATCCTCAACTATATCATTTGTCGATACGGTATTCCTGTTTCCATTATCACTGATAACGGGCGTCCCTTCAAAAATTAGGATGTTTGTGAACTCTGTGACCGCTTCCATATTTCCCATCATTTCTCCACACTATATTACCCCCAAGGTAATGGCCAAGCTAAGGCATCTAACAAAACAATCCTTAAAATCCTAAAAAAGACAGTTGATGATGTTGGTCGTAATTGGCATATCTAGCTTAATCCTGCACTTTGGGCCTACCGCACAAGTGTCCACACACCTACAGGAGCTACACCCTATTCACTTGTCTATGGCGCTGAAGCTATCTTGCCTATTGAGGTCTAGCTACCCTCTTTACGGGTCTCTTTGCAGAACATCATCAGTGACGAAGACTATAGGGTCTCTCGCTTACAAGAGTTGGAACTACTCGATGAACAAAGACAAACCGCTTTTAGTCATCTCAAGGCTTACCAAACATGAATGAGTCGCAGCTACAATCACAAAGTCAAACCTCGCACATTTGAGGTAGGTGACTTAGTTCTCAGAGAAAATCCTAAAAATCAACAAGACAGAGAGAAGAAGGGCAAGTTCAAACCAAATTGGCTTGGTCCCTACATTATTACAGCAGCATATGGATTTGGTGCATATCAGCTCTCAACTACAGAAGGTGAACCTTTGGAGGATCCTATCAATAGAATGCACCTTCGCAGGTTCTACACATAGCTCTTCGGAATATCCTAATTCAAAAAATACAAAAAAAAATCAAAAATTTCAAAAATACAAAAAAATTATAAAACAAAAAAATCGTTACTTGGTGAAAACCTGGCAAACAGGCGCCTTGTGACACAAAAAACATTGAAAAATCAAAAAAGTAAAGAAAAATAATTTCGTCCAACGGTGAAAACCACTTTGGTGGTGCCTTGGGCAAGTACCATGGTGAAAACTGGGTCCCCAACGCCATGTGTAGAGACATTGCTCCTCCCTCCTTCAGGATTCTCTTTCATCACTTCACTTGGCACACACTCACGACCAATTCATCCATAATAAACTTACCCATTCCCATCATGGCTTGTTATTGATCTACCCAAGATTGTTTAGCCATTCATAATAAACCTCCCTTTTCATCCCTTTCCATCCATAATAAATCAGATCCTATCTGTGGCTAAGGAAAATCCTATGTCTAGTGGTGGGTGTGGAACTGAGAACATCACATGTTTCGAGGAGTATAGTTTCTTCCAGCTTCCTTCAGTCTATCCACGCACAATCCGCAATAAAGCAACATTTGCATCACAAATCCGCAATAAAGTTTCATCTTCTCCACAATAAAGTATCAGTTTCATGGATTCAGTCAGTTTTAGATGAGACACAACAGCAACAATGGGCTTCAACAAATCAAATCTTTCAACAGACTCAGACAACATTATGGTTCAGTGCTATCTATCCTTTCTGTGAAAGTAAACATTATGACCACAATCAAACAAGACTTATACAAGTGACAAGAGACACTAAAACTTGAGGACTACAGTGGATGTTGGTGTCAAATCTTGGTTTTCTTTTGATTTTATCTTTTAGTGACATGTCTTTTAGCTTATCCGGGATGTCTTTGACTAGAGATTCTATCTCCAGGATGTCTTTGACTAGAAAGGTGAGGATGGGGTATCGTCACCTATTTTTCTTTTGCTGTCTGTGGATTGTCTCTTAGTAATGCTATGACTTGTCCAAGGATATGAGGACACTATGAGTCTAGTGTGTGTAGACACCTAAAAATGGTCAACGCTTGCGGAGTCATACTTTAACATTTGTGCATTGCCTCATGTTAGGTTTTTGCGTCGCATTAACATTTCTCCTATGATTCGTACTTGGTCTTTATCATTTGCGAACATCGAGTCATTCTTCTGCATTCTTCATTTATCTCACTCTCGAATTTGGTCTTGTCGACAACACTATTTAGTCATGATTTTAATCGATCTTATCCTATTGCATCAATGTGCGTGCTTATTTGTCATCATTTTGGACATCGTCAATCCTCATTAGGGTTTTGTCCTCCTGTCAATCTTGCGATCAATTTGTCATTGATCGTTGTCCTCTTATCAATCTTATCATCTGGCGATCGATTTATCATCAATCCTTCAATCTTGTCGTTTAACGATCAATTTGTCATCGGTCGTTGTCATGTTCGATCTTGTCATTTTGCGATCGATTTGTCATCGATCATGGTCATTTTTAATCTTGTCATCTTGCAATCTATTTTTGTCATCGATCGTTGTCATGTTCAACCTTGTCATTTTGCGATTGATTCGTCATCGATCGTGGTCATTTTGGATCTTGTCATCTTGCAATCTAGTTTGCTGTCAATCCTCGTCCTCTTGTCAATTTTGTCAATTTGGATCAATTTTTCATTGTTCCTCGTCAATTGGCGCATTTTCTCAATCAAATCATTTATCACATTGGTCATTTATCAATCCAAAATCAAATCATGATTGAGTCAATTATCTTTCATCAAGACCTAATTCATCTTCTAGGGTTTCGTGATTTAATCATTTAACCTTTTGTGTGTCATTTCTTCCTTTAGGATTAATAAATTGTTTATTTATCCTAAGTCTTCTCATTACAATTAAATGTTCATTTAATTGGCTAATTATTCCTCTTTGTGAATTAATTAATAAATGACAAATTATTAATTAATTTACCTAATTCCTAATTTCCTCATTTCCTAATTTCTTAATTTTCTAATTCCTAATTTCAATTTCCTCCTATTTCTCTCCCAAATTCATGGAAATGACATGTCAATTTGTCATAAATTTGTCATAATTGACAATCAATCAATTTTGACATAGAAGTTGTCATAATTTGTCATAAATTATCAATCAACAAATTTTGCATAGAAAGTGCATAATTTGTCATAATTGACATAATTGATTTGCAATTTCCATTTGAATTGAATTATGCTAATCTTGTCATCTCTCCAATTCTTCTATAAATTGGATGAATTTCTTCAATCAAATCCCTTAATGAATAATCCTTAATCAGACTATCGAATTTAAACTTCTAGTACTCTTGATCAAAAATCCCGTCTACTTGCTTTCAATTGTGTGTGCACTTGTAGGTGAGATCCACAACCAAACCATTTGAAGAGGAAAGAAGAAAAATGGAGCTGCATGAAGGAGCATTCAAATCATGTCTATGGTTTGCATAATTTCTTTGCTTTTGAATGATTTTGTTTCATGTCTCTATTGAGTGTGTCTTAGGATAGATTCATTTCAATGAATGCATTTGCGATTGAGCTATTACGTTTATCTTGTTTTTGTGATGATTTCCTATTTCCTAACGTACATAAATTGGTGAAACCGACATGAACACTAACCTTCTAACCTCTTTATGGTGTTTTGAGTGCTCTCAAGTTGATTTGCAGGCCAAAAAACCCCAAAATAGGGTCGTGCAGGGTTTTTTGGAGACTTCTGCGCCTGTGTCCTGCATCCTGCGCCTATGTTGAGCATTCTATGCCTGTGTTGAAGACATTTTGTGCTTGTGTCCTGCATTCTGCGCCTGTGTCATGGGTTCTGCGCCTGTATAAAGTCCAGAACAGAGGTAAAAAATGCAGTTTTTACTTGAAATTTGTTGTGGTTTTGCATTCTGTTTTCTGTGCTTTGGATTTTGGTACTAATTATCTATGCAGAATCTTGGCATACGCATGGAAAAGATAATAAATCAAACTACTAACATGCTTTGTGCAGATTTGAAAGTCAAAGAATAAGCGTATCAAACTTCTAACTTGGGTTTTTGCAAGTTGCCTTGGAGAAACAATCAAACTTTGTGTTTGTATTTAATTTTTAGGCACCTAGTGATTTCTAAATAGGTTGGAATGAACATTTGTTTTCTTTTATTGTTGAGTATGACATTGGAGTAGGAGAGTATGCTCTCATCCTTCTTAGGGTGATTAGAAATCCAGATCTTCGATACCATGCTTGTGTTGTTGATTGTGTGTCTCCTTTAGAGGGCCTGCCTTCCCGACCACTTTGCTTTTGCAAGCAAGTGATAATCGTGAGAAGGGAATGACCCAAAGTGAGTACGGCTAGAATTCCTTGGCATTCTAACTCACTATAAAAAAATACCCGATGAGCGAAAGCTTTGAAGGAAGTATTATGTGGGAATTGTAGTTACTTGGGAAGTGATGACCCTTGAACTCTTTCTCATATCAATATCTAAGTAGGGCCTCTTGGTCTAAATCGTGCTTGCGCGACTACATTTGTTTGGTATCTTGATGGGCTTAATGTCTCAATCACACTTGTGTGACATCAAGGTGTAATGCTTAACATAAATCCTTACTAAACACCTTGTTTTTAGAGGCCAAAAACCCTTCTAGTTGCTTGAGAAGGACAAATTCGGATACTTGGAAGAGATACTAAGTTCGGCATGGGGAGATTTCCATGGGGACTGATACTTGGCTGCCCTGAGAAGTGAGTGCCATGGAGGGGAGCCCATGGGGTCAAGCATCTATGTATTCTCCTTGAATCCCATAATGAGTCTACCTCTCAAGTACCTAATGTCTTTGCCTACCATAAGAAATGTGGAAATGAGCATGATTGTCTTGAGTCTAAGTTGCAATATCTTGTATTCTTTACTTGTCAAAAGTTGAATTGCATCCCATTTCAAAGAGCAAAACAAATTGATCCAACATAAGTTTAAACACAAGAGATATTCATCCAACAAAAGTTTATCAAGATTCAAAACTCATCTTCAAACATGGTTGTCAAATATTGTTCAAAATCTTGTCTCAACATTCATGTCACTTACATTTAAGTTCATCCTAGGTTGCATTTTGCAAAATTCATTGTCAAGTACCAAGGTTAGGTTTCACCTAAGTCATACTCCTTTGCATATCAATAAGAGTCACCCATTTGCATATGTCCTCTTGCATTAAAGTCATATCATTGTCATACATTTGCATTTGCATACCCTAGGTCTCTTCATCAAGCTTAGGTCATTATCATATCATATTAGGGTCATTTGAATAGTAATTGTCCCTTTTCATATAGCGTCAAAACTAGGTTTTGTCATACTTGAGTAATCCAAATCTTTGATAAACCCTAAGTCATTGTTAGGAAGTCTAGACCTTATTAAATCTTTTGTCCTTTTGTCATCAATGTCATTTCGTCAAACCTAGCTTAGTATCCAAGCATATAGGGGAGACATTGTCAGCTTGTCCTTTGTCACTTAATCCTTTTTGTCCTTTGAGGTCTAGACATCATTTCAATTTCCTAAGGTTCCTCTCTTAGATTTGCATTCATAATTTTGTCAAAATCTTGAAAAACAACCAAAAACATAGATTGCATTTTCATCTATTTAGTTTGCATTTAGTTGCATATCATACATTATCCTTGAAAAATTCCAAAAATATTGCATTTGCATAGTGACATGTCTATTGAAACAAGGTTCCAAGCACCAATGATACAACAAAGTTTGACATATCAACCGACAATGCAACCACAATTCTATCCAACCCAACAACAAAGCAACATTGATCAAACTTTTTATGATGAAACAAGTCTCCAAATACAAAAGCTAGAGGAGAAACTAGCTCAAGAAGAGGAGATATTGGAACAAAGGGTTAAAAACATTGAGAAGAATAGATCACAAATGTCCAAAATGTTTCGAAAATTTCTAGGTCAAAATCTAAAGATTGAGCCAATTAATGTAAGATCTCTTCTCGAACGATCAGACATACCAGCTCTCCTCTCCCAAATAGAGATGATGAAATAATTTCAAGAAAAGTGACAACATCAATTTCAACATTATGTGCCTCCACAACAAGAACAAGAAGGTGTTTACTATCAATCAGATTTTCAACCAATACAACCAATGGTCCAATTTCAACAATATGTCCAACCAACTATACAATGTCAACAAATAGTTCAACCAATGGTGGAATATCAATGTCAACAACGCCAACCAAACATTCAAAAACAAAGGTTGCAACACACACGAACCCAAGTTTCAAACATGTCAGAACAATTGAACCAAGTCCAACATCAAAACATGACATCAAACCAAAAACAAGTTCAAATTCCAGATACAACTATGTCAAAACCTCGAAAGAAAGGTGGCTTTATTGAAAGGCTCTTAAGGAACCTACCAAGTGAGTTCTTTGAGGAAGATAAAGATAATATAATTATGTCTAGCAATGCCTCATCCCCCCGCAAACAAATTGACTCTCCAGTGGCATCTATCCCTACACCTTTAGAAGTTTCACAAGAACCTTCCATATTGTCCTCATCAAACAATACACCCAAGGATGAAATTACCCAAGGGCTATCCATAATTGATTGCCACGATAATCCAATTCATGATGCACATCCTTGTCATGTTTCAAAAATACAAGACCCAATGCCACCATGCACTTTATTGCCATTACCTATTTTAGTGGACCCCATTCAAAGTCCCTCTTCCTCATGTTCAAGCATTGATTCCTTGCCAAAATCCATCACAAATGTTCAAAGTGCATTTCCTTCATGCCAAAACATTGATTCCTTGTCAGAATCCCCCATGCATATCCAAAATCCAACCTCATGTCAAGAGGATAATTTAGAGCATGAAGAAACGTGTCTTGAAATAGATGAAGATCAAGATCTTGAAACCTTATCATCCCATCCAATTGTTGACCAAGATCCCATTTCCCCAGACACTCATGATGATTCCCCTATTCTTTTCCATCCTATCCAAAGTCCTATTGACACTCCATTCCCTGAGCAAGATCAAGATATCCCTTCCATCCTTTCCAATGATCCCATTAAAAGTCAAGAGAAAAGAACCTTTGAAGAGGAATCCAATGATCTTCCTCCTTGTCAAGATCAAAGTATCCTTCCAAATTCATTTCCAATGCAAGACCCTATCATTCCTTCAGATCCTCCACAAGATCCACTTGTTCCTCCATCTCCTTGTCCTAATCTAGCATATCCACTCCAAGGTCTCATTTCTTTTGATGATCCCATTATTTATCCCATTCCATCTCTTGAAGAGCCTATCATTGAACCATGTCCACTACACAATCCTAGTCCCCCTCATGATCCTGATACCCCTCATGATTCTAACGTGTCAGTGCAAGATGTTCATGAACCCTCGACATGCATAATGGGTTCTTCCACTTTGGTGCAATCTGATCCACTTCAAGATCTCATTATTTCTCTCATATCATATCCGCCTCAAAATGGGCTCGCATCTTCTTGCCAAAGCAAAGAGTATCCTATTAGTCAAAATATTGATAAAGGCAAAGGGGTAGACCTTCATAAGCAAGAATCCCTTCATATCAAAGAGTATACTAATGGTCATGGCTACAGAGCTCACACTCAAGGTGTTGGTATCCCTTCAAAGTCAAAATCCAAATGTCCACCTTCCCCATCATCACTTCCATCCATTCTAGGTCCCTATATCCCTCCATCTCCTATGCAAGGTCAGCAAAGGGACACATCTTGGAGAACCTTCCATCCATCCCACATGCCTCCATATCATTCCCATCCACACCAACATTCATTCCCTCTTCCAAGCAATTTTGATGCCAAGTATAAGCATCATAAGTTTAGCAATCCACATGTATTCAAGGATCAACATGTCCAATATAATCGACATGTCAAAACAAAGAAAAATATGATCTATAAAGAAAAAGAAATATCCAAAAGGTCAGAAAGGCCCACTGAGAAAAATAAAGCAAAGTCAAAATATATATGGGTTCCTAAATCCCTTGTGCAAGCAATGCACTCCAAGGAACCACAAAAGCATGAAAAATCAAAAACCATGTGGATCCCTAAGCAGCTCCTTGAAGCACAAAAGCCTAAAGAAACATCCAACTTGGCATCCAAAATTGCTATTCCTCCATCCAAACCTCTCCAATTTGTTCCTCCACAACCTTCTTCATCCATTTTGGGCCCTTATGTCCCAAAATCCCAAGCTATTCCTCCATCCAAATCTCAATATCCAAAATACATCTTTCCTCCATCAGTCCATCACCTCTCAAAGTGTGTGCCAATGTCGATCTTGCCTTCATTTCCATCCACTGAAGCCCAATTCTTCCAATACCCTATCCATTATCCAATGCATATTTTCCATCCTTCCATCCCTTTGATCCAATCCTTTGCATAAATCCTTGCCTTAGTTTCATCTCATTTTCCATGTCCTTATCCTACCAATGTCTTTGAGCATACTTTTAAAGGTCATGGTCCATTTATTTCAAGGCTAGTATCCAATCAAAAAGACACTTGAGTCCTAATTCCATCCCCTATCATGTGTCCATCTTCTATTGAAAAAGTCAAAATACAAAAAAAAAAAAAGTGAAAAAAAAAGAAAAAGACAAAAGAAAAAAAAAGTAAAGAAAAAATAATTCGTCCACTGGTGAAAACTTGGTAAACAGGCACCTTGGGCAAGTACCGTGATGAAAACCTGGCAAACAGGCATCATGCGTAATCTATGAACTTCTTGCACACCACACTTGGGGGCAGATGTCCTCCTTCATATCCTATTGCCCTTCATTATCCTATCGAACCCCTGTCATTACCCTTCATATCCTATTGTCCCTCATGTCCATATTCCCTTTCCACCTTTGATCTTGACAAGGCTAAGGATCGTCATGAGCATCATGCATCTTGTTTGCAGCTTTTAGTCTATCGTAGCTTTTGGTCCTTTAAACATTTGCTTATTATAACCTTTCATCCATATTCCCTAGCTTATTGCAACTTTCTGCCATTATCCCTTAGCCAATCCCGACCTTCAGTCCATGTCCCTTATCCATTCTTGGTCTTGCTTATCCTATCCATATCTTATCACTATCCATACTCTCTTTCTATTCCTTGATCTTGATCTGACATAAGGACGTGAAATGCAAAACATGGTTTCCAAAACCTCTTGACATGTCCCTCATACCTTGTCACTGCTTTCAATTGTCATATCCAATCTCTTGTCCCATCACGCAATAGCCCTTGGAAATTGCATCCGTATTGTCTCCATGATAAAAGGCCTTTGTCTTCCCTCTATCCACCATCATTTCAGCAAGACTATTTATTCACCTATCATATTCCTTGCCTTGCTAGACACTGGGGGCAAAATCTTAAAAATCAAATAATGTCTGGAAAAAATTAACAAAAAAATTGAAAAAAGTCCTGAAAACATCTCTTAAAAAAAATTGAAAAATGTCTTGAAAACATCTCATAAAAAATTGAAAAATGTCCTGAAAAAATCTCATAAAAATTGAAAAATGTCCTGAAATAAATCATAAAAAAATCATATAATGTCCTGAAAAAATTGAAAAAAGTCCTGAAAAAATATCTAAAAATCAACAAATTGAAAATCCCTACAAATCATAAAAAGTCCTGAAAAAATGAACACAAAAACATTTCAAAAACATTAAAATCCAAAAACACGCATTTTGCAATAAAGGATCTCTTTTTGTGCATAGACAGATCCCTGAGTATACATCCAACAACTCGCAATCCAACACTGTGCTTTAATGAAATCACGCATTAACAGATGAACTTGTTACTCAAACCAAACATTCAAACTGATCCAAATTGTCATATCAATCGAACGTTACCATCAAAATCATTTGTCCTTGTCTCTACTATCATGGGTCTTATATAGGGTGTGGTATACTCGAAACCAGACTGTGTCCTGTCTTAGACGGGGTACCGCATGTCCTGAAACCAGATAGCATGATCGTCCTATCAACACTTTCAACTTTTGACAATGAAGATCAAGATGTTTGTTTGACTTGTTGGAATTTGTGCATCTTATCTTTTTACTGATTTATCTTTGGCTTCAGTCATGTCCCTATGTTGCTCGATGATGTCACTGAGTGATTTAGAGTGACCGGGATGGTTCATGATCCTTTTCTTTTTTGATTGTGAGTGTTGCTTGTCTATGATGTGTCTGTCTTTTGCAAAAAGGGTTGCATTTCAGCTCTGGCCTTCAATGCCATGATGCTACGCATCCATTTTGCTACATTAAATAAAGGTTCTCACCTACAAAGTGCATTACTGAAAGCAAGTTTTCTTCATCTCTACCTGTCCTCTGTCTAATTTCTGCTTACTAACATTTCTTCCGTCAGTATTGTCAGTCTGTTTGCTCCTATCGTTTTCTATCATTCTTATCGATCAATTGGCCTCTTTTCTAGACATTTCCGGCCAATTCCTCGAGGGGGCATGCATATGTCATAGTCATTGTCTAGGGCATTTTCATTAAGTTCTTTGAAACAATGCTTAAAATCGCATTGTCTCAAAAAGGGGCAAAATGTAGACACCTAAAAATGGTCAACGCTTGCGGAGTCATACTTTAACATTTGTGCATTGCCTCATGTTAGGTTTTTGCGTCGCATTAACATTTCTCCTATGATTCATACTTGGTCTTTATCATTTGCGAACATCGAGTCATTCTTCTACATTCTTCATTTATCTCGCTCTCGAATTTGGTCTTGTCGACAACACTATCCAGTCATGATTTTAATCGATCTTATCCTATTGCATCAATGTGCATGCTTATTTGTCATCATTTTGGACATCGTCAATCCTAATTAGGGTTTTGTCCTCCTGTCAATCTTGCGATCAAATTGTCATCGATCATTGTCCTCTTATCAATCTTGTCATCTGGCGATCGATTTATCATCAATCCTTCAATCTTGTCGTTTAACGATCAATTTGTCATCGGTCGTTGTCATGTTCGATCTTGTCATTTTGCGATCGATTTGTCATCGATCATGGTCATTTTTAATCTTGTCGTCTTGCAATCTATTTTTGTCATCGATCGTTGTCATGTTCAACCTTGTCATTTTGCGATCGATTCGTCATCGATCGTGGTCATTTTGGATCTTGTCATCTTGCAATCTAGTTTGCTGTCAATCCTCGTCCTCTTGTCAATTTTGTCAATTTGGATCAATTTGTCATTGTTCCTCATCAATTGGCGCATTTTCTCAATCAAATCATTTATCACATTGGTCATTTATCAATCCAAAATCAAATCATGATCGAGTCAATTATCTTTCATCAAGACCAAATTCATCTTCTAGGGTTTCGTGATTTAATCATTTAACCTTGTGTGTGTCATTTCTTCCTTTAGGATTAACAAATTGTTTATTTATCCTAAGTCTTCTCATTACAATAAAATGTTCATTTAATTGGCTAACTATTCCTCTTTGTGAATTAATTAATAAATGACAAATTATTAATTAATTTACCTAATTCCTAATTTCCTCATTTCCTAATTTCTTAATTTTCTAATTCCTAATTTCAATTTCCTCCTATTTCTCTCCTAAATTCATGGAAATGACATGTCAATTTGTCATAAATTTGTCATAATTGACAATCAATCAATTTTGACATAGAAGTTGTCATAATTTGTCATAAATTATCAATCAACAAATTTTGCATAGAAAGTGCATAATTTGTCATAATTTGTCATAATTGACATAATTGATTTGCAATTTCCATTTGAATTGAATTATGCTAATCTTGTCATCTCTCCAATTCTTCTATAAATTGGATGAATTTCTTCAATCAAATCCCTTAATGAATAATCCTTAATCAGACTATCGAATTTAAACTTCTAGTACTCTTGATCAAAAATCCCGTCTACTTGCTTTAAATTGTGTGTGCACTTGTAGGTGAGATCCACAACCAAACCATTTGAAGAGGAAAGAAGAACAATGGAGCTGCATGAAGGAGCATTCAAATCATGTCTATGGTTTGCATAATTTCTTTGCTTTTGAATGATTTTGTTTCATGTCTCTATTGAGTGTGTCTTAGGATAGATTCATTTCAATGAATGCATTTGTGATTGATCTATTACGTTTATCTTGTTTTTGTGATGATTTCCTATTTCCTAACGTACAGTGTGAACTGGGGCATTCCTTGTTTGTGACTGTCTTATCTCCATGCAAATAGGTACAATGACTTTCTGGGTCGAACATATGCCTCGATTTTCATAACCTACTTGCCATAATAAAGCTCAATGATGATAACGCACAAGAAGCTCTTTCACTTTCATATCTTGTGTCTTCCATCCCCCTTTCTTGATTGACTTCCATCGTCCTTCTCGAGTTTGCGTAGCCCACTATCACATGACTGAGTATAATGACACACCAAAAAACATTTGCATTTCATGTAGTTGCACCTGCATTACCACATATTATCATTTCATACATACATATATATATATTACAATTGCATCACATCCTGCACACAACACCTGTTAGCACAATTTACATTTGCATTATCATATTCATTTGCATTACATACATTCACATTTGCATCATGCATACACATATAAAACATAAAAGAACAAAAGTATTGCATTGCATCATATACATATTTGCATCCATATCATAAGCATCACATAAGAACATCTCATCACATAGGTACACATGCATATAGCTGCCGCAAAAATGAATCATCTCATATATATAATCATAAAAGTGTCATGATACAATGATGTCAAAATCATATGGCTACAAAGCACCCGCAGGTGTCTACAATACAAAAATGGTACAAAACTGATACAAAGGGAGCCCTCTATGGCTATGATGAACTCCCTCCCTCAGAGCCACCTGGCCTCGGTGGAATCTGAGCCCCTGAAGGACCCGCCCCAGGATCATCCTGCCTGTCCCCTCTATCTGGTGGTGGTGGAGGACCCATAACCCCACCACTCGATGCCTATCTCCTCCAGCTCCCTCCCGTAGCTGTCGCTGTACACGACGGTCTATGGAAGCTCCTCGCTCGCTGATCTATTGGCACTGCACCATAGTAGAGGTCTCTCCAGTAGGCTATCCCCTCTCCTGCCTGTAGGACATAAGCATATCATGCCCCTATATCCTCCGCTGCCTGTCTCCTTGCCCTCAGTGTTGTCTCAGCCTCTATATAGCGCTGGATAGCTTGATCCTACTCCCACTCAGTATCTCTGAGCCTCATCCTGAGCTGATCCCTCTCCCTCTCTAGCTTCTGGATCTCATCTGCCTGACCCTGGCAGATCTCCCTCAGATCTAGCAGCTTATCCTCCACTGGGTCAACCCCCTTTGCCTCTGCCTGTGGCTCCCCTTGTGCCTGTACCTGTACCTGTACTGGTTCCTGTACAGGTACCTGTCTCTATCCCTATCCCTGTCCCTGTATTTGTACCTACCTGGGACCCTATGCTGCTGGCACCTGTAGCGGCAATCCACCGCGATCCCTCACCACCCGAGCCTGCCTCTCCTCGCCACCCTCCCTCTGAGGTGCAACCCGCCTCTCTCCAACTGCTCCCCTCCTCCTCCATCGGCCTCTGCCCCCATCACCTCCACCCTCCTCATCATCTCCCCCCCCATCTCCCTTCAATGCCTCTCCTAGATTTGTCAACCGTGGGAACGGATGCTCTGCCCAATAAGCTGTGTACTCGGCATCCATGCCAGCGTCCTTGATCTCTGGCCACATGTCCCAGGGTAGAGGTATCATCTCTATCAGCTGTGTCACTGCCTGATCATATGACAACAAGGGCCCAAACTGTGCTTGATCTCTAACTGTGCGGGCATACATGCCTGAGCCCCGGGGCATCCTCTGAATCCGGCCAAACTATCGGCCAATCCTGTCCACAAGCTGTCCTCTAGTACATAGGGCATCCACCCAATTAGGTACCTGCTCCGGAAGGTGTAAGGCAGCTCAATTGCATCATCCTCCCACTGCTCGTAGCCCAGATATGGTCTCCATATGACCTCATCAATATCATCTATCACTCGCCACCAATACTCTAGCCTGCCAATCTGTGGCTGCGATGTGATCATATCATACAAATGTACAAAGCTGCGTCCATGTCCTCTACCCCTGAAGTGTATCGGTCAGGTAACCGGCAGATGCTCGTAGGCCCATACCTGCAGTAGTGTCACTCCACAGCCCAATCCCACTGATCCCTAGGCATATCTGGTGTGCTGCATCACCAGTGTCTCCAGTGCTCCTCCCCAGCCCATAGCCAAACCCCATGTCGCCCTATCGGGACACAGGAACCCACTGATAGCTCCTCCTACCACTGCTAGCAATGCTAACCCTGTGGCTATCATGGTATCCCATGCCACGTGTCCTGCCCTCATCTCCAGTCCTAGGTCCTAGAACACCCATCTCAAGGCCTCCCTATCTCCATCTCAATCTTATGGGATCAGCTCCCCATCGATCGGTATCCTCAATATCCTGTACACATCCTCCAGGGTGACTGTCATCTCACCCATTGGCAAATGAAATGTGCACGTCTCAGAGTGCCATCTCTCAGCTAGTGCAGTCAGTAGTCCCATGTTTGCCCGAAACTCAGGCACATATAGCACATGTCTTAATCCCATCTCCTCGATGGCAGCTCTGTCCTCAAACAACAAGTTAGGTCGCAACCTCTAAGTAGATGGGAATCTCTCCTGTGACTCTAGCATCGGCAAATACTCCTGTAGTCAAGCACATCAATCATGTCAGTCATCGTGGCATTCACTGTTCATCACAAAATGCTACTTTTTATCTAAATGCATATGGCATTCTATCCAATTGACACTCACTGTTCATCACAAAGTGTTGCTTTTATCCTAGTGGTACTCCTTGTTCATCACAAAGTACTACGTGTGTGACATTCCCTGTTCATCACAAAGTGTTACTCACATTTGCACTTCCTGTTCATCACAAAGTGCTGCTCATACTCTAGTACTCCCTGTTCATCACAAAGTACTCTATCTTGGTACTCACTATTCATCACAAAGTGCCTTGATCTATCCTAGTCTTCCCTAGAGGACTTGCTTGAGTGTATCCTCTCAGCAGCTTATCCAATCGACAGCGTATGTTCATCACAAAACTGCTGATTTGACCTAGAAGATGCAAATTCATACTTTTCAAATGCAAACGTGCTTACTTGATATAAATGCACTTTCAGACTGCACAGACGTGCCTGTTTGACACAGACGTGCCTATGCTCTACACAGACGCGCCTGGGTGACACAAACGTGCCTTCTTGGTACAAACGCGCCTAAACATCACAGACGTGGCTGTAATTGACACAGATGCGGGTTCCATCGCAGACGCGCCTGGCACAAACACAGACGTGCTTTGCGAAGCACAGACGCGCCTGGCACCAACGCAGACGTGCCTTGACATTTTTGACACTTTTTGGATCCTAGTCTAAGCGCATTTATGACCCTATCTACCATGCATTAATGACAAAATTAAATGCGTCAAAGTATGAGGAGGTTTGGTGGTACTTACCGGCTCTCCTGCCTCTGCTGGCCTCTGAAATCGGTGAACACGGTCGAATCTGTGAGTGAAAGCCATCGCTGCTGACTACTGCTGCTCAATTTTCGCTCTGCAATCTGCTCTCATGGATGTGTAGATGACAATGAGGATGTATTTTCCCCCGTGGTCTATCTTATAGACTACCCCTAGCCTTCATTTCCCGAGTCAGTCTTCTTTATCTTGTGACTTTGTCACTTTATCTGGTCAGTCCATTCTAGCTTTTCTTTCTTATCGAGAGATTGTCTGCGATCTTTCCAGACATTTTCATCCAATCTCTCGAGGGGGCATATCATTCCCATCTTGGGGCAACTCTGTATCAGTTCATCTTATCTTCTTTGAAACAACGCGACAAGCCGCATTGTCTCAAAGAGGGGCAAAATGTAGACACCTAAAATTGTCCAGTCTAATTAAATAAATATTTTATTTATTTAATTATCTAAGCTTAATTCTTCTATTAATTAAATAAATCCTTATTTATTTAATTAATTCATTTATCCTCTTCTAGCCTTATTTCTCATTTAAATAAATACATTTATTTATTTAAATTATCCTTTTCCTAAATTAAATAAATATCTTATTTATTTAATTATCCCACTTCTTCTATTAATTAAATAAATCTTTATTTATTTAATTAATTCATTAGCCTTTTCTACCCATGACACATGTCATTCATCTCTTAATTCATACACTACCTACCCCTTTCATTATTTTATTATTTCTTTTACCTACCCTCTAATCATAGCCGACCTCCTTCTACACCTCTCAATCTTATCCCTCCATTTCATATTGTGTCTTCTATATAAGGAGATGCTTCCCTTATTATCAAACCCTAATGACTGAGCCTAATCACTGAGTCTAAGGAATCAACTTATGCAATTGACTACACTACGATCCTACTTGCAACCACATTCCGTTCTTTGTTGAGCTCTTGTGCACATAAAATCTGAGAGCAAATATATCAAGCAAGATCAATGGAGATAGGAAGAATGGAGATCCAAACCCTATTGGACATGTGATGGTATAATCTTTGTGATTTCATTTGATTTGCATTGTCTTAGGTAATCTTCATATGTTATGGTGGATCTTTGTTGATTGTTAGGCTAGGGTTTTGTGGTTGAATTCATTTAGCCTTTCAATATCATTATTATTGTTATCCATTTTCACAATATACACATAAAGTAAAGTCATCATCTTTAGGGTATGACAAACCATATTTTGATGTACCTTGAAAGTATCTAAAAATCCTTTTCACCGCACTCTCATGATTTTCTCTAGGATCACTCTGAAATATTGATACAATAAAAACAACATTCATTATATCAAGCCTAGTTTGAGTCAAATAAAGAAGACCTCCAATCATAGATTTGTATCTTGTAGGATTTACCAGTGCAGAAACATCTTTCCTTGTTAATTTGTCACTTGTAACCATAGGGGTACTTACTAGTTTAGAATCTCCCATACCAAATTTCTTCAATAATTCCTTAGCATACCTAGTTTGACAGATGAAAATACCTTTATCAGTTTGAGTAATCTACAAACCTAAGAAAAATTTAATTTCCCCAATCATAGACATTTCAAATTCTTTTTCCATATTGTTAGAAAATTCCTTACACAACTTATCTTCACCTCCAAAAATAATGTCATCAACAAATACTTCAATAATCAGTATATCATCATCAATGATTTTATGATATAAATTACTATCAGGATTATCCTTAGTAAAACCAAGCTTCAAAAGATATTTATCCAACCTTGCATACCAATCTCTAGGTGCTTGTTTCAATCCATATAAAGCTTTTCTTAACCTACAAACCATGTTTGTATCATCTGATAGTGAAAAACCATCAGGTTTCTCAATATAAACTTCATCATCAAGATCCCCATTAAAAAATGCACATTCAACATCCATTTGATAAACCTTGTAGTTCTTATGAGTAGCATAGGCAAGAAATAATCTTACATCTTCAATCCTAGCTACAGGTGCAAAAGTTTCTCGATAGTTAATTTCTTCCTTCTAAGAATATCCTTTACAAACCAATCTACCCTTATTTATTATAACTTGACCATCCTCATTCAATTTATTTATGAGAACCCATTTAGTTCCAATAAAATTCTTATTTTTAGGTCGGGGAACCAAAGCCCATGTGTTATTTTTATTAATCTGATCTAATTCTTCTTCCATAGATTTCACCCAATATTCATCTTTGCATGCCTCAATTACTGATATCGGTTCAATTTGCAAAATTAAACATACCTCATTAGTTGTCAGTCTTCTTCTTGTCATCACTCCATTGTTCTTGTCCTTAATGATCTGTTCTTCTAAATGATTCAATCTTACATACCTAGGAGTCCTCTAACTCTTTGTTAATCTTCCCTATTCTTTAGTTACTATAGAGTTCTCCTATACTATCGGAGTAACTGGTTCAACACTCTATTCTGGTAAAGGTTCTACTGATTCAGATATAATCATTTCACCACTGGTTTCTTCTCATAAACTCTGATTTGACTTTTATTTAGCTCATCCACTTTGATATTAGCACTCTCCACAATTATCTGCAATCTTTTTTTATAACATCTATATGCTTTGCTTTTATTAGAATAACCAAGAAATATGCCTTCATCACATCTAAGATCAAATTTTCCAATGATATCATCTCTTCTGATATAACATTTACTACCAAATATTTTGAAATACTTAACTGTAGGTGTATTGCAAAACCATAATTCATAAGGTGTATTACCGGTTTCTCCTTTGATATGTACTCCATTGAATGTATAAACCATTGTGCTCACTGCTTTTCTCTAGTAGATATTAGGTAGACTAGCTTCCATCATCATTGTTCTAGTAGCATCCAAGATATTTATGTTCTTCCTTTCCACAACTCCATTCTGTTGAGGTGTCCGGGGAGGAGAAAATTGTCTTCTTATACCATGCTTCTCACAAAAGTTATTAAACTCATCGGATGTGAATTCTCCACCATGATTTGACCTCAAACATTTATTCTTCAATCCTCTCTCAGTTTCAACTTTAGCCTTAAAGATTTTAAACTTTTTAAATGCCTCAGATTTTTCTTTTAGAAAAGCAACCCACATCATTCTAGAATAATCATCAATGATTAGCATGAAATATCTATCACCTTGAAAATTTTTAACTTTGGTAGGGCTGCACAAATTAGTATGAATAAGATCAAGAATATCATTAGATTTATCTTGTATACTCCTAAATGAGGTTCTGACCTGTTTCCCCATTCGACATTATTTACATACCAGATTATAGGGCTTCATAATCTTAGGTATATCTCTAACTGCCTTAGTTGAACTGATCTTTACAATGCAATCAAAATTCACATGACACAGCCTTTTATGCCATAGCCAACTCTCATCAATATATATAATCAAACAAGTCTTCTCACCAGAATTCAAATGAAATATATTACCTTTTGTCTATGTATAGGTTGCAATCTCTAAACCAGATCTGCTAATGATTTTGCATTTTCCATCCTTGAACTGTAATTGAAATCCCTTATCCACTAATTGTCTACACTCAAAAGATTATGCCTTAAACCTTCAACATAATAAAGATTGTCAATATTGTTCTTACCATCCAAAGTTATAGTTCCTTTTCCTTTGATCATACATGCTTTGTCATCTCCAAATATAACCAGACCACCATCAAATTCTTGCAAAGATAGAAACTTTTCTTTATCTCCAGTCATATGATGTGAACAACCACTGTCTACTACCCATTCTTCCTTGTCTTCAATTTTAGCAGAAAGTGCCTTCTCTTCAAGTACATTCTCTTTCAGTACCAGAACATCTTCCTTGATAGTCAAGAACACCCATTCCTTCCCATTTCCGGAACCACTAGCAAAGTCTTCTACCGGTTCAACATCAGAATCAGTAATGCCTTCCTCATCCGCTATGTAGCATGACTTGTCTCTATTTTTCCTGTACTTATACTTGTTCTGATATCCCAAGTTAGGCTTAAATGATCTTCTATCTCTTTCTTCAAATCTTGAATTTCTTTCAGGACATCTAGATGCAAAATGACCAATCCTATTACATTCAAAATATTTAAAAGGTGATTTTCCTTCATACTTACTTCCTATCGGTCCTTTAGGTACTCTTCTAGCAAATAGTGCTTCAAGTTGATCAAATTATTTATCTTCTCTCTTCATATCTTCCAATTCCTTTGCATATAAAGATTTCCAATCTTGCTTACCGGTTGATGATACAGATGCATGAAAAGCTAGTTCAAACTTCCTAGCTCTAGAAGGTCTAAATTCTTTAAGCTCAAAAGAAGACAATTTGCTAACCTAGGTATCTTTGTTGCTATATGTATTAGCCATTGTACTTAACTCATTAATTGCAGTACCCTTCATCTTGTAAGCCAGTGGTAGGGCTCTTAGGACTTTAGAAACAATTTCATCTTTGCTCAGAGTTCCACCACAGCATTGAATTCCCATAACAATCTCATTTATCCTTTCCATGAATGCAGTAATCCTTTCATCTTCTTCCATCTTCAGGTTTTCATATCTCACCCGATAACCATCAAGTTTAACAATCTTCACTATAGGGTCACCTTCATTAAGAGTCTCCAACTTATCCCATATAGCCTTTCCAGATGATTTGTATCTTAATCCCATTATTTGTTGATTAGAAAGTGCACACAAGAGGGATTCTCAAGCTCCTTATCCAAGTTTTTCAGACGAGGATTACTAGATGCTAGATTATAGGGTGTGACACCATTCTGTGTGGTCTCCCAAATCTCCTTGCCAAGACATCTCAAATGAGTCTCCATCCGAATCTTCCATATTGTGTAATTTGTTCCATCAAGCCTTAGAATATCTCTCCGAAAGATATCTCTAGAAGAACTAGATGGACTTGAACTGTTAGACACCATAGGATCTTCCTCAAGCGGTTATGCTTTCTGTAGAGAGGACCAGAGCTCTGATACTAATTGTTAGACAGTTCAAATAATCGGAAGACAACTGAGAGGGGGGGTGAATCAATTGTCACGGATTATTGGAACCATTAGCAATTAAAACTTTAATACTGGAACCCAAAACATTAATATTGGAATGCTTAAACAAAATACTGGAATAGCAGTTAAACCAATTAAGAATAAACAATAATCACATAATAAATACCATCCACATGACACCAATATTAATACGTGGAAAACCCGATAAAGGGAAAAACCACGGTGGGAAGCCTACCCATAGTCAGATAATACTTTTGCGGTAAGTATGTGAATTACAATTGAGGGGCTTGCACTTGCAGGAAGGCCAACAACCTAGAGCGCACTGCTAATCACAAAAGGAGTCTCACTGACTACATAGAAATCCAGACTACAATCCAGAGAAGAGCTTGAACTGCAAAGATATCATCTCCTATGCCTTAGTATAGTTTCAGTTAAGCTCAATACCGGAGGACTAAATCCTCTTACATAAACCCAGTTCGATCTCCAATCATCGACCAAGTCCTCTGCTTGAATTATATTACATTATTCGCATATTACATATCCATATCCCTATCCCATATCTCTACCATATGATTTACAATGAGATCTTACATATATATACAAATCCTCAACCATAAACAATCTGGTCGGCTACCAGACAATAAACCAATTACATAATTACAAAACATGTCAGCCTTAGACCAAACAAATAATATCCAACATATAAGACATCCCAAAAACATATCGAGAAGTCCAATCCACATGCTTCATTAAACCGGTCCATAACCTAGACCAACCGGGACCCAATATAGGTCCACATGCTACAACAATGATCTCCATCCACCAAGTCTTGAACATGATCACCAAAAACATCTTGAAACCATACCAGAAGTTGCACCAACACCACTTATGCATATCATCAAAGATCTTCATCTAAAGTGAAACCCTCACCGGAACCACAAGCCAAGCTTCCAAGCAAACATGATAGCATCTGATCACCAGACCAAAACCAATTGACTGAATATGAACATGAGTATCATGAATAGGCCAATTCCATAACTAAGTCATACCGAATCATGCTAGATCCAGTAAACCAGAAACCACTCAACCTACCGAGACCAAAAGGGTGCCGGTAAAGCATCCAAACAACTAGTGTTGGCATCAATGACAAAACATTAATGCAACACATAATCAATTCCACAAAATCGCCAACAATAACAAGAGGGGGAGGGAGAGGGGGAGAGGGAGAGGGAGGGGGAGAGAAAGAGAGAGAAGGGGGAGAGGGTGAGAATAGGATAGGTTAACACGAGAGAGAGAGAGAGAGAGAGAGAGAGAGAGAGAGAGAGAGAGAGAGAGAGAGAGAGAGTAGGAGAAGGAGGAGAGGGTGAGAGACATGAGGTAGAGAGAACGAGGAGAAAAGGGTGAGAGACTCAGCACAGAGAGAAGTGTGAGGGGGAGAGAGATGAGATTGAACTCAAGGAGGATTATTAGGGCTCAGAATAGACAAAGATGGTGATGGGGGAAGGAAGACGAGAGAAAGGAAAATAAGAGAGACACGCATGTATATAGACATATATACATATATCTATATAAATATATATATATAACTATAGATATGTATATATACATACATAAACACATATTATATATGTATGTCTATATATATGTATAGTAAATGCTAAGTTTACTAGCATACATTATTATATCTTCATAACCCATACAAGTTTTGTGAAACACATAATAATAGTTTTAGTTCTACATAAACCGTACGGGTTATGTAGAACTGCAAACAGTACTTTTTTTTCAAAACCCGTGCGGGTTTTGGCTTGGTAAGAGGGTTGGAAAATGACCCTAAGGCTTGCAAGCCCATTTTACCTTCATTTTTGTCCCTTTACACATTTTTCCATCTTCCAACATGATTTCTTGACTTCGTCGTCATCAGGTTTATAAATGATCAAGTGGGTATCTCTAAAATTACCACCATAATCTCACACATCTTCTTAGTTTTTTTACCATGTAAATGTTTCTATTTTTGGACAACATTAGTATAGTAAACTTTAATTTTCTTTACCAGTGCCTTGACATTCCTCACAGATATGTGTCTACCATTGTTTTAATAAATTTTGATATGTTGGCATATGTGCAGAGTTTGATGACATGATGGGATTGTATGTTGTCATTGATGTCAATATGTTGAAGTATGATTTGGTATATTGAAGATGATGTCAATTTTCTAAAGTATGAACCGGTATATTGAAGTCAGTGAATCAGCAAGTGAATTGGTATGATGGTATGAACTGGTATATGCAAAAAGTGAACTGGTATGTGAACTGGTATATGGAAAGTTTGTATCAGGGTTTCTGGTTGATGCATTCCAAGTCTGTGTGATTCGACCGATGATATCCTGTGATGAGTTAGCATTGAAATGAAGATTATATCGCATTTCCATATCAGCCTTGTGCATGTGAAGAATATCCTTGAGGATCTTGCATGAAGAAGATTGATTCTATCTACCTCAGGAATGAGCAAAATCTCAGTAAATGGTGGAGAGCGCGTGATGGGTTATCAGCTTCTAGAAGCGGTGAAGAACGGACGATGGAGAATGTCTTGAGATTTGTTCAAGATTGATTTACCCTATGTAATATGATTAAACGGTCAGGATTGGACCGACTGTATTGTTAACCTAGATGCTTAGGGTTTTAGGTTTTGGCTACCGACCTAATTGTTGTCTATAAGGTCGATGATGATTTTTATTTGAAGTTATTGGCAAATGATTGTATGTGAGGTGATTCTTGCGAGACTAGAGAAGTGAGTAGATACCTGCAGAGTGTAATTGCAAATGGAAAGGAACTGAAGTGGATCTACCTTGGCATTAAGTGTTGTTATCAGATCAGTGTATTACCTGTTGACTTCTAACCATTTCAACAGTTGGAAAATCCCTTTACCGGGTAGCTTTAACAGGCTTTTTGTAAATCCTTTAATAGGGTGACTCAAAATCATTGAGTTTTTCAAATCCTCTTGCGAGGTAACCTTTAACAGAGTTTTAATCTTTAATCAGGTATTTAGCCATCCCTTAACTGGGTGATCCCTAGCAGAATCGGTTCCTAGCAGAACCTGTTGTAAAGTCTTTAACCGAACTAGGCTCCTAATAGAGCGAACTTTAGAAGAGTTCAAGAACAACTTGTGGGTATTCATCCCCACCATGGTTTTTCTCAGTTGGGTTTCCACGTGAAAAATCAGTGTGTTATGTGTGATACTTTTTCATGTGATGTTTTTAGTGTTTTTTGTTAAGCGGTAATGCAAGTTGATCCAGTGGTCATTATATTTATGATGTATTGCTTGTTTAAGCATATGGGTGAAGTTCAAATGAGATATTAGGAAAAGAGAAGATCTAAGTCTTACTAGTCTATGACTTTTACAGTCACTATGTTTTACCAGTATTGCCTTGATTTAGATCGGTGATGTTGTTTACCAGTTAGTGCAGTCATTACAATTTAAGTTGTCAAAGAAATTTTTTCTATACTAATTCACCCCTCCTCTCAGTATCTGTTGGGTATTCACTATTCATCATTATTCATCATGATAGACTTGACCAAATTTAAAATAAATTACATATTATTGTTCTACACTAGTTTCTATACACTTTTAAAAAAAGAAGTATTCAGATTTTATTATTTTGATTCAAGTTATGCCCAGGGCATGAACATGTACCAAATTTTCAAAATGTGGTCACTTCAAAAAATCATAAAAAAAAAAATAGTCAACAGAAAATTACTAAAAAATACACAACTTCTAGATCTCACTCTTACCTATCATCATGCCAAAGGGTTTTGCAAAATACTAAATCTAAATATATATTTTGTGCAGCGCATGAAAATAACTATATTATGTTTTTAAAAAAAAATCAGGAACAGTTTTTCATTCGTGAGAGGTTTGACCCTCTTATTATTATCCAATTTTAAAAAACTTTAGTATTTTAGAAACTAGATTCAACATACTACAATTCTTATTCTTTTCTCAACTCCTAGTTTTGAGTGCATGACCTTCAAATATCTCTTTGAAGTTCACGTTTACCTATTTTCAAAAGAAAAAAAAAAGTGGCCATTTATACCCCCCTTTCTGTTCACCATCTTGGTGCACTTACCCAAGATCTTCCCAAGGTTTTGTTTATCAGCACCACAGACGAGTAGTATTCTCATTTGGTATATCTTTTAACATATGGTGAGTACCTTGCACACCTATCACACAATGAAAGGCAGACCTTGAAGATCAAAGCAGTAAACTTTGTCTTATGGGACAATGGTTTGTATAAAAAGGGTTTGGAAGGAAATTTCCTGTGTTGCGTTGTCAAGCAACAACAAGTGAGGTTACTTCAATATTTTCATGATCTTTCTTGTGGTGGATATTTTTTCAGCTCTTGTCACTACACACAAAATTTTGCATGCAAGATACTATTGGCCAACATTGTTTAAGGATGCATACAGTTGGGTTTGCAAATGCGAGCAATGTTAGCAGTTTGTTGGTAAGCCTAAGCTGACAGCACTTCCTCTTAATACAATGGTAATTGAAGAGCCTTTTGAATAGTGGGGATTGGATTTTATTGGACCTATTAATCCAACATCTAGTGTGTGTCACATGTATATTCTCACTGTGATAGATTACTTCACCAAGTGGGTGGAGGCGATTCCAGCAAGGCAAGGTACTTCAGTAGTGGTTTGTCAATTTTTGAAAGAAAACATCATTTCAAGGTTTGGTGTTCCTCATAAGATAGTAACTGATAATACTTCTTATTTTTCATCTTATGATATCATTGAAATCTATTTTGATTATGGTATTACACTTACGCACTCATCTGCCTATTATCCGCAAGGAAATGGTCAGGCCAAGTCAAGCAACAAGAACCTAGTTACCATTATTAGGAAGCTTGTTGATGAGAGACAACAGACTTGGCATGAGGCTCTCTATGATGTGCTATGGGCAGATCGTATAACTCCAAAAAGAGCAATTGGAATGTCACCTTTCCAACTTCTATATGGATTAAATTCCAAGATTCCTATCACTTTGGAACTTCTAGCATTGAATCTTGCCAAGGTCGTTGAAGATAAAACTTACCAAGGTTCGCTTGATAAGTGGATTATGTTTCTTTCTCAATTGGAGGAAACAAGAGAAGAGGTGTTTGATAGAATTGTTGCACACCAAAGCCAAGTGAAGATGTTATTTGACAAGAAGGCAACTTCTCATGAGTTCATAGTTGGTGATCAAGTTTTGCTATGGGACAAGAAGAGGGAACCAAAGGGTATGCATGAGAAATTTGATTCCTTATGGAGAAGCCACTTCACTATTCATGAAGTATGTGGCGAGCATAGCTATTTTCTTGCATATGCTGATGATACCTCATTCTCACTACCTCATAGTGGAGAACATTTGAAGCTCTTTACTCAATGAGGAGAAATGCAAAGAAATGTTGTCCATAGTGTAAATATTTTGTATAGTTTTTGTTTGGAGTTGTTTTGTCACCTGACTCTATGGCCCAATGGATACAGGCACTCAGAGTTCTAGATTCTATAAGCTTAAAGTGGTTTAGCTTGTTCCCCAGTCAGAGTCAGTTGTTGTCCTCAATTTAAGCGCGACCTAAATCATGAGCCAATCCTACAAAACTTGTCTATTTCGTAGCTCATGGGCTCCGGGAGAGGCTAATCGACCTTTTCGATTAATCATTTTTCCACTTAGTTATTTTTAAGTTTTTAGTTTGCTTTGATTTTACTGACAGGTTGGGTTTTAACCTCGATGTGTCAATTTGCCTTGGTCAACACATCGGACTTTAAAGTCTGATGTGCTAGTTTGCCTGATTAACGGGTCAAACTTTAAAGTCCAACCTACTAGTGTCTTGTGCTGACAAGTCTGACTTTAAAGTCTGACCTATCAAGACGAGTTGCATTTATTGCAACTCGTGTTATCTTTTTTATTAGTTATAAATTGCTTTAAATCAGTCTTTTTGGAATTTTAGTTGTTGTTTTCTCTTGTTGAGGCGATTTGTCTATGCTTTTCCTCCCCTTTGCATGCATGTGGTGATTCGCTACCAAATCTTTCCATTTCTTCTCTAGTGTCTTTGCATCTGGTAGGTAGGGTTTTCATTTCTTCTTTTATTTGTCTTATGTCGGGCTTCTTGCTTAGGTTTGCTAGGTTTTTGTAGTTTTCATTATTTCTTTTTGTTTGCATTCCTTGTTAGTTGCAGGTATGTCGAGGTTTCAAACCCTGACACACCTCCCTTTCCCACTAAATCCTCTCTGTCGGGATTTAATCACGAAATTAAAATTTGTTATTTCTTTTCCTTTCCAAATTTCATGTCGGGCTTCAAAACCTGACATGAGGAGAGTTCTTTCCTGGACTTACATGTCGGGTTTTGGAGCTTGACATGTAAGTTAGTTGATGTGTGAAACCCTCAACTCACATGTTGGGGTTTTATATCTGACATGTGAGGATTTAATTTCCTCAATTCGCATGTTAGGTTTCAAACCCTGACATGCGATCTTTTATCTTTACACTTGCAACTGACAAGTTGGGGTTTGAAACCTGACCTACTAGTCAATTTTGTTTAATTGACACGTCAGGTTTCAAACCTCGACATGTCAAACCTTTGCTAGTTCTTCCAACTAGCATGTCGGGTTTTAAACCCCGACATGATAGTTAGTTCAACCATCACTGACATGTCAGGTTTTAAACCCCAACCTATCAGTGATTTATTTTTCCTTTATATTAGCATGTCAGGGTTTAAAATCTGACATAACAATATTTTGCCTTTGCGACTAGAAAGTTGGGTTTTAAACACCGACCTGCCGGTTTTTTAATTTTTCCCTTCATGAGCCAATTTTAACTAATTTTTTCGTCCTGTTCGATTCTAGATCTCCAATTTGTTCTTCTGATGATAAATACTAATCATGGGCCTAACAAATATGTTCTCTGCAACATCTTTGCAAATGTACAAGTCATCCACAAGCAAATTGAAGGCTCTCTCCTCCTAGATTCAACCATCAAGCTGTTGAAAGACTTTAAAATCATGCAAAGTCAAGCATCTTTGCAAATTGCAAGTTCCTTTCATTCTCTGCAGCATCTTTGCAAATGTCCAAGTCATCTACAAGCAAATTGAAGGCTCCCTCCTCCTAGAGTCAACCATCAAGTTGTTGAAAGACATTGAAATCATGCAAAGTCATGTACAAGGAATCAAAACTATTTTCACACAAGAGATAGATGAGAATGAAAGGAACTTGCAATTGTGGAGAAAGATGGAGGACTTCAACATTTATTTCCTTGTAGAGAATAAAGTGCTAGAAACAAGAGGAAAGTATGTTCAAGTTTTGTCTCTACTAGCACACATAAATGAATTGATCAAGCATATGGTCAAAGATCTTGAAGGTTAGATTAAGGGTTGTGATAATGATATTGAACAAATTTCAGCAAGAATATCTGGTATCCCTTGCTTCTTATATGATAAGGATAATCAGCAATTGGTCACAAAGGATACCATCATCCAAGAATTCCACTCTCTAATCTCATGTTGGGCAAAGCAAGATTTCACTCTGAACACTTTTGATAAGCTTCTTGAAATACATATTGGTTTAGAGTTGCTTGCCTCTTTACTTAAGGATGGAAAGAAGCAGCATGTGAAGATTGGAGATGTTGTATTCCAGATCAATGCTATATCAAGTTCCATCACCCTGCTAGATGAAATCCATCTTGGCTAAATTTGAAGAATTTAAATCTAATGAGGAGGAGAAAGATGAATAAATCGTCCCCTTTTTGACACTTAGTTTTTTATGTAGATGCATTTTAAATGTAGTTGCATTTTTAGATGTTGTAAGTTTTCTCGCAGCTGCATGTTCCCTTTATGTTGTAGTTGTAGCCAAGTGGGACTGTGCAATTGAATTAGTCAACTGTGCCCACCTTTTTCTCCTTTTCTCTCTTATATATAGAGGAGCCTCATTTGTAAATATTTATCTTTTAAATGCTTAGCAAAACTTTGCCAAAATTTTGTGCCAACTAGACTTTGAGCTTTTTGGATGTAAAATGGATTCAAAGTAATATAAGAAATCAATCCATTAGAAGATTGTGGCTTTGATTGGAATTAATCCTATGTTTAGTTCTCACAATCGTTCTTATATATCAGAGAATTTTGCCACAAATTTGTCTATGTTACTGAAAGAGATTTCCTAGTATGTTGAGTAGACTTTGAGCTAACAATATATTTGGGATTTTTTTTTTATGTTAAGTGATTAGTGGTAGGCTTTGTATTGCTTCTATTACTTTTAGTTTTAAGGATTAAGAAATTACACTTGAAGACTTTGAGCTGCAAGTTAAATTTCTTATCATTTGTAATAATTAGTTTAGTTAGAATTACATTTCAAAAAGACTTTGTGCTTCTTGATTGTAAGTTTGGGTATAATTGTTGGAAATAGTTTGTTCATTTCTTGTAATACAGAATTATAACACGTGAAGGGAAAATACATAGAATCTGAAAAAAAAGAGTTTTATGCCCGAAACTTACCCACAAATTTTAGTTTCTTGTTAATTAGAGAAGAAATTTCAAAGGGAACCTCCCCTTGATGAGAGGAGAGATTAATTTCTCAACATATTTGTGTGTGAATTGTATATTTTTTCATTGGTACACTACTGATAAAATATTCACCCAACAAAGTGATAGTTTCAAATCCACTTTTGCATCCTCTTACAATGTTCCAATTATAGCTGAAACTAAAATTTTCAATTAGGAAGATAATCGAGTTCCATAATGAACAAGCTCATGTTATGTTTGCAATCAAGTGAAAGGGAGAGAAAGGTAGAGGGATGAAAAGAAAGATAGAAAGAGAGAGATGTAAAGAGATAAATATAGAGATATAGATAGAAATGGAGATGAGATGAGTATGAATATGTAGAAAGAGGAGAGAAAGATGGAGAAAAGGAGAGAGATATGGAAGGAAAAAGAAAGAGAAGAGATAGGATTAGATAGATGGGAGAGAGAGAGAGAGATGGATAGATGAAAAGAAGAAATATGGAAAGATGGATATAAAGAAGAAAATAGATATGAATATACAGGTTTAAAAGGAGGGGTAGGGAGAGAGAGAGAAGGAGAGATAGATGGATATATAGAGGGAGACATTTATATAGATAGAGGGGGGAGAGAAATGTAGAGGTAGAAAGGAAGATAGAGTGAGAGAGGAAGATGATAAAATAGATAGAGAGATAAAGAGATGTAGAGTGAGAGACAAATATATAAATATATATAGATAAAAGAGGTCTATAAAAGAATATGGAGAGATAAAGAGATATACAGATGGTGAGATAGAGTGATATAGATATAGAGATATAAGGAGACATCTAGAGAGACAGAAATGAGGAGACATACAAAGATTTATATATAGATATATAGAGATAACTATAGATAAACAAATAGTTATGTAGTTATGAAGGGAGAGTGAGAGAAATATGGGGAGATAGAGGAAGAGATAGACATATATTGGAAGAGGAGTGAGAGATAGGTATATACAAGAAGAGAAAGGGAGAGATAGAGGTAGTGGTAAAGAGATACATAGTGGGAGAGAGAGAGAGAGAGAGAGAGAGAGAGAGAGAGAGAGAGAGAGAGAGAGAGAGAGAGAGAGAGAGAGAGAGAAGTACATAGATATAAAAATAAAAATTTAAAGATAGTTATTCTACAATAAATTGAAATTTAATAAGACAAATGTATAAATTAAATTAATTCTATTATCATTTTAAATTATTATTTGTAACTTCATAAGACAAAAATAATTAAAATTAAATTTTAACCTAATGTAAATTAAACCTTAATAAAAGAAGAGGATGATGATTAAAATAATTTAATAAAAAATAAGATAGAATATCTTAATAAAAGAAGATTAAATTAAAATATATTCTTATCAAAAGAAGACATAAATAAAAGATAGATTTTTAATTCAAATAATATGTATTTTACAATAATTAAAATCTTAACAAGACAAATTACTATAAAAGATAGATTTCTAATTCAAAAAATATGTATTCTAAATCTTAATAAGATAAATAACTATAAATGATTTTTCTCATCATTCACATTCAAATTATTGGAAATTTTTTTTGGGATGTCGTGCGTTTGGGCGTCTGCGTGCGGTCGAGCTAGGGTTTCGCGACCCTAGCTCGTGGGTGGCGACATTGCTGGTGTGACGGGGGAGGGTTGTGCAGGGTGTCAGGGGTCTGACGGGGTTGCAGGTGTTGGGAAGGGAGCGGTTGTGGGTGTGGGGGTGTTGCGGGGGTTGTTGGGTGGCGTTGAGGCTGCACAGGGGTGGAGCTTTGGTTGCGCGGGGGTGGTGTTTAAGTTGTACGGGGGTGGGGTTTAGGTGGCTCGCGGGTGGGGCTCCGGCTGGTTGTGGCACAAGGGTCTCCCATGAGCTTGGAGTGTTGGTTGGCTTTGTCCTACGGTGGTGCTCAGGCAGGGTGGTGTCTTGGGCTCCGAGCCTCTTTGAACAACCCTTTGGGGGTGTGGTTTTTTAGGCATCCTCATTTAATTTCTACGCTCTGATGTTGAGTTTTGGTGGTGAGGCCTCACAGGTTGCTCCAGCAATGGATTTTTGTGTTGCGGTGGGCTCAAAACCCCCACCTCAAAGTATGAAGATGTTTAACAATAATCTGTATGCATCAGATTCAGGGTTTGGGAGTGGTGCCAGCTCTCGCATTATGAAGATTAATGGTTGTCTGGAGAGATGTAGCGAGAGGCCGAAGTTGGTTATTCCTCCAGAGATGATAGCGGAAGACATTGATTATTTTTCAAAACATTCGCTATACTGCAAGTTTTTGGGAATGAGGGTTTCCTTGCAGTTTTTGAAAAATTGGGCACAGAGGACTTGGGCACCGGAAGGGGAAATGGAGATTATGTTGTTGGCCAATAACTACTTCATGGTTACTTTCAATTGCATGGAGGATCGCAATAGGTTCTTTGAAGGGGGCTCATATTTTTACAACTAGGTGGGATTGTTCATCAAGCCTTGGCATGTGGGGTTTAATCCTTCAGAGGAGCTCCCAAATAGGGTTCCAATGTGGGTTCAGTTACCACATTTTCCTATGGAATGGTGTTGGGAGGATGTGCTCTAGATGCTTGTCGCTCTGCTTGGGAGGCTTGTGGGATCATCAATGCAAACCCTAGGGAGAAAGGTAATGACCTTTACACATATCTGTGTTGAAATTGATCTTAGTAAACCTTTGTCAGATGCTATAGATATGTGCACATGCTCTTATTCTTGGGTTCAGTAGTTAGATTATGAGACTCTACCTTTCCGATGTTGAGTATGTCACGAGTATGGTTATTTACAGCGTAAGTTCCCTAGATATAAACCAGTGGTGCACCAACCTCAGCAGTCAGACCCGAGCCTAGATAGGGCTAAGAAGGGGAAAGCTACCATGCCGATCGAGGTTGAGGGTGCTGATGGGTTTGTCTTAGTTAAGACAAAGAATAGGAACCGAGGACAAAAGAGGCCCTTACAGGAGTGATAGGAGGGGGATTCCTTCAATAGATTTGAAGTCTTGGATGACCTTAGCCATCAGGAAGTAAATCTGGGGTTTACCCCTTTAGATCAAAGTGCTCCAGGGGGGGCCCTAGAAAGAGTAATTGAGAACTCTACCCAGGCCTTGCTAGTGGTTGGTGTTAGGTCCCGGAGACAACTGAGAGAGGGGGGTGAATCAGTTGTCAACTAAATTCAAACCAAAAACAACTTAACCAACTTAATGCTTAATACCGGTAAACCAGTTAAGTATGTCGGTAGACAGTTTTAACAATTAATTGCTATATCGGTAAAGATTAGTGCATGAAACATAAACACAAAGTCATCCACAACACATAACACCAATATTTGTACATGGAAACCCTATAAGGGGAAAAACCACGGTGGGAAACCTTACCCACAATCAGATGATACTACTGCAGATAGTAAGTGTACATAAATGGGGTTTGCACATGCAGAAAGGCCAAGCGCCTAGAGCTCACTGCTCAATCACAAAATGGGAGTCACACTGACTACAATTGGATGGTTAAATCCAATAAGAATGTACTGCTCAAAATAGCATCTTCATATGTTGGATTCAGTACCGGTGTAATGCTGATATGCTTCCAAAAAAACCTAGCTTCACATTCAAATGATGTCTGCGTGTATTGCACTGCTTAATCTCGCATATACCTTCACACAATTCTTTTTCACATTCCACACTTGATCTTACAAATAAGATCTTACATTTATACCATAACCTAAGACCAATTTTAGTAGGTCGGCTCTACAAGATATTACAATAAAACATTTTACAAACAATATAATATCCGATGCAATAATTGATTGAACATGTCGGCTTAATGCATTTACAACAATAATTAATCATCTCCATAGCGTGCCATGCTGATCTGGAAAAGATAAACCTGTTGGTGTAACCCTGGATAACTCTGGCCCTATTTGCTGGTAAAAGAAAATATGCAAATATGAATATACCAATGATTAATTCATTAAGATAAGATGTCCACTCGATGTCTTTGATATTACCAAGTGTCCTCCATATCATTCCAAGTGTCCGTGATCATTATATCCTGCCGGTGAACCATATACCAGTAACTATGCAATAGTTACTTGCTTGCCGGTGAATGTCGCTGGATCTCCAAAGTGCTAGTGTTTTAGTAGGTGTTGACATCAATGACAAAACCATACCAAAATACCAACAATCTCCCCCTTTGGCATTGATGGAAACACAAGATGGAAAAACCATCAAAGTGCCAAAACAGAAATGCCAAATACCAAAAACCAACAATCTCCAAAAAGATCATAACCAGAAATCAAAATACATATAGAGAGTAATAGTCTCTCCCAAACAACAATCTCTCCCCCTAGGAGCAACATGTGTTATCCAAATTTTTTCAATACCAATCTATCCTCAAAAGATAATGTGTTTTTCCATAGATATCTCTCCCCCTTTGACATCAAATGCCAAAGTTACAACAAAACTAGGTTCATATACAAAATACCAATCAATTCAATATACCAACTACTCCCCCTGAGAAGTATCTTCCTCATCAAAGACTGGAATAAAAGATTTGTCTGTTAATTCTGCCAATTGATGACAATCATCAACTTCCTAGGTCTCTATCAGTGGTGGTATGACTCCGAGCTGATCTATGAGATATTCAAAAGTCTCCTTGGGGAAAGGTTTTGTAAAGATATCTACAATTTTTTCCTTAGTATTCACATAAACTAGTTTTATCTCCTTTTCTTCAACTTTTTCCCTTAGAAAATTCAGTTTGATAGAAACATGTTTTGTTTTAGAATGTAGTACTAGATTCTTAGATATATCAATTGTTGCAGTGTTATCACAATATATAGTAATAGGTTCCTTGCATTTTACCTTTATGTCTTTCAACATTTGCTTAAGCCATAGTACCTATGTACAGTTGGTTGCTGCTGCAACATATTCTGATTTTGTTGTTGATAAAGATGTACAACTCTGTTTCTTACTCGACCAAGAAACTAATTTGTTTCCAAGAAAGAATGCTCCATCGATGGTGCTTTTCCTATCATCCACATCTCCTACCAAATTTGCATTTGTGTATGTACATAGATCAAAATTTTCATCTCTAGGATACCATAATCCAAGATTTATAGTCCCATGTAAGTACCGAAAAATCCTTTTTACTGCTAATTCATGATTTTCCCTAGGATTAATTTGAAATCTTGAAACAATAGATACTGCATTCATAATATCAGGTCTAGTTTGTGTCAAGTACAGTAAACCTCCTATCATAGATTTGTATCTAGTTGGATTAACAGGTGTAGATTCATCCCTTCGAGATAATTTGTCATTTGTAGTCATAGATGTGCTTACCGGTTTAGAGTTCTCCATCCCAAATTTCTTTAGTAACTCTTTTAGGTATTTGGATTGACTCAAGAATATACCCTTGTCAGTCTGTGAAATTTGTAATCCTAAAAAGAATTTTATTTCTCCAATCATAGACATTTCAAATTCTTGTTGCATTTTAATAGAAAATTCTTTACATAATCCATCTTCTCCTCCAAAGATTATATCATCAACAAATACTTCTATAATCAAGATGTCATCATTAGTTATTTTGTAATATAAATTGATGTCTACATTTCCTTTAGTAAAACCAATCTTTAAAAGATACTTATCCAATCTTGCATACCAAGCTCTTGGAGCTTGTTTTAGTCCATACAGAGATTTCCTTAACCTGCATACCATATCATTGTCATTTGTCAAAGAAAATCCATTAGGTTGTTCAATATAGACTCCTCTTCAAGATCTCCATTCAAAATTGCACATTTAATATCCATTTGATAAACTTTGTAGTTCTTGTGTGCTGCAAAAGCCAAAAATAATCTGACTGCCTCAATTCTAGCTACCGGTGCAAAGGTTTCAATGTAATCAACTCCTTCCTTCTTAGAGTATCCCTTACACACTAGTCTTGCTTTATTTCTGACAACCTTGCCATCTTTATTATGTTTGTTTCTAAATACCCATTTGGTTCCAATTACATTTTTATCTTTAGGCTGGGGAACTAATGTCCAAGTGTTGTTTTTCTCAATTTGTTCTAATTCTTACTCCATAGCTTTAATCCAAAATTTATCTTCACATGCCTCATTAACAGATGATGGTTCAATTTGAGAAATAAGACATACCTCTTCATTTTCCAATCTTCCTCTTGTCATAACTCCTTTAAATTTGTTTCCAATTATCTGATCTTCTGAATGATTCAGTCTTACATATCGGGGTGTCTTAGTTTGTTGTTGTTCTTCAATTACCATGGAATCCTCAGATGGTACCAGGGTAGCTGGATCTTCATTCTGTACCAGTGGATTCAATTTAGGTTCATTTGTCAAAATTTCTGTTGTCGATTCAGAGTCTATATACTTTTGAAGTTCCTCTGAATTGTTCATCAATCTTTACATTTGTACTCTCAACAATTTTCTGCAATCTTTTTTTAAAACATCTATATGCCTTGCTCTTAGATGAATAACCAAGAAATATTCCTTCATCACTTCTAGGATCAAAATTTCCAAAATACTCATCTTTTCTGATATAAAACTTGCTTCCAAAAATTCTGAAATACTTAAGAGTAGGAGTATTACCAAACCATAGTTCATGAGGGGTCTTACTGGTTTCACCTTTGATGTGAACTTTGTTGAATGTATAGACCACTGTACTGACAGCTTCTCTCCAATACACATGTGGTAGGTTTTCTTCTGATAACATACTTCTTGCTGCATCCAAGATAGTTATGTTTTTCCTTTCAACAACTCCATTCTGTTGTGGTGTCCAAGGTGTTGATAGTTGTTTTCTGATTCCATTCACTTCACAAAATGTATTAAATTCCTTAGATGTGAATTCTCCTCCTTGATCTAATCTTAAACATTTGATTTTCTTATCGGTTTCATTTTCAACCATTGCTTTGAACAGTTTGAACTTTCCAAGTGCTTCTGATTTTTCTCTGAGAAAAGTAACCCAACACATTTTAGAATAGTCATCAATGATTACCATGAAATATCTATCACCTTGTAAGCTTTTAGTTCTAGCTGGACAACATAAATCAGTGTGAATCAAATCAAGAGCATTATTGGATTTTTATGGAATACTTTTGAAACTAGCTCTAACTTGTTTTCCAAATTGACATTCCTTACATATTGTATTCTGAGGTTTGACAATTTTAGGTAAATCTCTAACTGCCTTAGTAGTACTGATCTTTACCATGCAATCAAAGTTTACATGACAGAGTCTCTTATGCCATAACCAACTTTCATCTATATGTGCAATCAAGCATGTCTTTTCATTGTTCTTCAAATGAAAGATAGTACCTCTAGTCTGATTACCGGTTGCAATTTCTAAACCAGTTCTATTCATGATTTTGCATTTTCCATTCTTAAATTGTAACTGAAATCCTTTCTCAACTAATTGACCAACACTTAAAATATTATGCTTTAATCCTTCAACATAGTAGACATTGTCAGTGTTATGCTTACCATCAAGAGATATTGTACCCTTACCTTTGATTGAACAAGCTTTGTCATCTCCAAATCTTACTAAGCCTCCATTGTATTCTTGAAAGTTCAAGAATTTACCTTTGTCTCCTGTCATATGATGTGAGTATGCTGAGTCAATGATCCATTCATCCTTTACTTCAACTTTAGCTGCTAGGGCTTGTTCTATCGATTGAGCAGTAGGTGTCGGTTGATCTTCTGGTATAGCAACAAAAACCCATCCATTTTCTATTGGATCCTCATCAGAATCATCAGTCACACCTTCATTAGCAATGTAACAAGATTTGTCTTTATTCTTCTTAAATCTGTATCTCCGATATTTAGGATTAGGCTTGTATGTTCTTCTAGCTTCTTCTCTTAGTCTAGCATGTCTACCAGGGCATCTTGAAGCCATATGACCAATCTTATTGTAGTTAAAACATTTAAAGGGTTCTTTACCTTCATACTTACTTCCAATTGGACCTTTAGGCATTTTCCTTGCAGATAGTGCTTCAAGTTCTTCAAGTTCTTCAAGTTCTTCATTCTCCTTCCTACTTTCTTCAAGTTCTCTTGCATAAAAGGCTTTCTAATCAAATTTGTCAAATGATGGAGTAAATGATGTTGATGCTTTAAAGGCTAAATCTGTCTTAATAGTAGCAACAGGACCAAATTCCTCAATTTCAAAAGTTGAAAGTTTTCCAATCAATGTATCCCTAGTTACTGATGTATTAGGCATTATTCTCAACTCATTTATAGTAGTAACCTTCATTTTATATGCCAGTGGAAATCCTCTTCAAACTTTTGAAACAATTTCATCCTTACTTAAGATTCCTCCACAACATTTAATACCCAAAACAATTTCATTTACTCTTTCCATAAAAGCAGAAATCCTTACATCTTCTTCCATTTTCAAATGTTCATACCTGACCCAGAAGCTTTCAATTTTTGCAATTTTTATTGTGGAATCTCCTTCATTCAGTGTTTCCAAATGATCCCAAATAGCTTTAGCAGTAGACCTATCTGATAGTCCCATGATTTGTTGATCTGATAATCCGCTCAAAATTGTTTCTCTTGCTTTGCAATCATTTTCTTCATCTTTAGTCAAGTTAGCTGGACTGGACTAACCTAGTACAGTAGTAGTATAACCATTCTTTGTAACATCCCAGATGTCCTTTCCAATGCAATTTAGATGTGTCTCCATTCTGATCCTCCATCTACCATAGTTGGTTCCATCAAGTTTAGGACTATCCTTCTTGAAATAGTTAGTAGACATTGGATTTCCTCAAGCTGTTAAACTTCTGCAAAACAGGACTATGCTCTGATACCAATTGTTAGGTCTCGGAGACAACTAAGAGGGGGGGTGAATCAGTTGTCAACTAAATTCAAACCAAAAACAACTTAATGCTTAATACCGGTAAACCAGTTAAGTATGTCGGTAGACAGTTTTAATAGTTAATTGCTATACCGGTAAAGATTAGTGCATGAAACATAAACACAAAGTCATCCATAACATATAACACCAATATTTGTATGTGGAAACCCTGTAAGGGGAAAAACCATGGTGGGAAACCTTACCCACAATCAGATGATACTACTGCAGATAATAAGTGTACATAAATGGGGTCTGTGCATGCAGACAGGCCAAGCGCTTAGAGCTCATTGCTCAATCACAAAATGGGAGTCACACTGACTACAATTGGATGGCTAAATCCAATAAGAATGTACTGCTCAAAATAGCATCTTCATATGTTGGATTCAGTACCAGTGTAATGTTGATATGTTTCCACAAAAACCTAGCTTCACCTTCAAATGATGTCTACATGTATTGCATTGCTTAATCTCACATATACCTTCACACAATTCTTTTTCGCATTCCACACTTGATCTTACAAATAAGAGCTTACATTTATACCATAACCTAAGACCAATTTTAGTAGGTCAGCTCTACAAGATATTACAATAAAACATTTTACAAACAATATAATATCTGATGCAATAACCAATTGAACATGTCGGCTTAATGCATTTACAATAATAATTAATCATCTCCATAGCATGCCATGCTGATCTAGAAAAGATAAACCTACCGGTGTAACCCTGGATAACTCTGGACCTATTTTCTAGTAAAAGCAAATATGAAAATATGAATATACCAATAATTAATTCATTAAGATAAGATGTCCACTCGATGTCTTCGATATTACCAAGTGTCTTCCATATCATTCCAAGTGTCGGTGATCATTATATCCTGCCGATGAACCATATACCAGTAATTGTGCAATAATTACTTGCTTGCCGGTGAATGTTGTTGGATCTCCAAAGTGCTAGTGTTTTATTAGGTGTTGACATCAATGACAAAACCATACCAAAATACCAACAGTTGGAAGTCAGCAGATGGAGATGGATCAGCCAGTAGGGGCCTAGTTGGGAATCACTCCTGGCTTTGAGGTGAACTCAGTTGAGGGGGAGGGGTCTCCGATAGCTTTGAAAATGGAACCAGTTGGGGTTAAAAGTAATAAGCCCTCCGTTCATTTGGGTCTGCACCAAAAAGATATAAAGAAAAGTGCTTTAGAGAAGAGTTCAAAGGTGTGAAGAAAGAAAGATCTGGAGAAGATCAAATTGATGGGGGAGAACTTGGTTGAGTCAGGGTCAGTGAAGACTTTGGATTCTCAATTTTCCAATCCTCCTAAATGATTGTGCTTTCTTGGAATGTGAGGGGCTTGAGTAGTGGCCTTAGAAAAAAAGTTGTTCAGGATTTGATTAGGATTCATTCACCTGATGTCCTATTCTTGCAAGAAACTAAACTTTCAGTGGAGAGTAGGATGGGTCTGGTGCCAAATCTATGGGGGCAAGGTGAGTGTCAGTGTGTTGGGGCAGCTCATTCTTCTGGAGGGGTGGCCTGCCTTTGGAACCCATTAAGATTTCAACCTGTCTGGTGGGTTGCCTCCAGATCTTCGGTATCCGGGGTTATCTCTCGTCTTGAGACTAGGGAACTCGTCTTGTTTTCTAACATCTATGCCCCTACTCATTTTCAGGGTAAGCAAAACCTATGGTCTCATATTTCAGGTATGCGAAGGCTGGCCCCTTTTCATCCTTGGATTATGGCAAGAGATTTCAATGCAATCCTCAAGCTGAGTGAGAAGAAGGGGGGTTCATGAGGTTGGAACCCTCCTCCTTCCTTTTTCAGGATAGTATATCTTTGTTGCAACTTGTTGACATTAAGCCTGGCAATGGGTTGTTCACTTGGAACAATAGGAGGTTGGGAGATTATTGGATTGCAGACAGGTTGGATCATTTTTTGGTCTCTAGTTTTTGGATTGGTGGGGTGTGGTCCACAAGTTCTAAGATTCTGGACTGGAGAGGGTTAGATCATTGGCCCATTAAGCTGGTGTCTTCTTTGGCTCGGGTAGCTCGTTCACCTTCTTTCAAATTCCAACTCATGTCACTTCGGGATCCTACTTTGTAGGTTCTTGTAGTGGAGTGGTGGAGGAAAGGGAGGTCGGCCTTTGGCATAGCCATGTACTCTTTTGCCAAGTAGCTGCAATTTGTTAAGTTTCAGCTTAAACAGTGGAACCGACAAGGATTCAGGAACATCTTTCATGCTAACAAAAGCTGCTCAAAGTGTGCTGAATGGGATCACCGGTGAAATTAGAGAGCATGGGTTGTCTGTGGACTTGCTTAGGGAGGAGGATAGGGCTATCAAGGTGGTTGAGGAATGGGAGCTTAGGGAAGAAATATACTGGAAGCAAAGAGATCGTATTGATTGGCTGAAGGAGGGGGACAAGAACACTTCTTTCTTCTTCAACTCAGTGAAAGCAAGAAGACATGGAAATTCCATCCATGTTCTGGTTAACGATAGAGGTGAGCAGTGCCTATCCTTGCAGGAGATTTTGAGGGAGTCGCTACATTTTTTCCAGACCCTCTTTAGGGAGGATTCCCAAGGAGAAGTGGTGGTGGAGAATCAGGTTATTGCTTGCATTCCTTCTCTTGTCAAAAGGGAGATGAATGAGAAGCTTTTGTGTCGTATTTTGTTGGAAGAGCTAGAAAGGATTGTGTTTCACATGAGGAAAGGAAAAGCTCCTGGACCAGATGGGTTCCTGGTAGAATTCTTTCAAGAGTTCTGGAATATTATCAAATTAGATTTATTGGATGTATTCCAGGAGTCTCAAAGGAATAAGCAGATGCTTTAGGCGTTGAATGCAACATTCATTTCTTTAATCCCCAAGTGTGAGGGGGGCGACCGGTTAGGCCAGTTCCGCCCTATCTCTCTCTACAATGTGATTTATAAGATCATCTCTAAGCTGATAGCGGATAGATTGAAGAAGTGCCTGGGGAATGTTATCTCTGAGGAGCAGAGTGGTTCTGTGGAAGGGTGACAAATTTTGGATGGTGTGGTCATTGCTATGGAAACCATTCATTCTATGGCGTCATCCAAGGAAAAAGCTATGTTTATTAAGCTGGATATGGCTAAGGCATATGATAGAGTTTGGTTGTCCTTCCTTCAAAAGATCCTCAGGGCTTTTGGTTTTGCTGATGAGTGGGTCCAGTGGGTTATGAGTTGTGTTACGTCTACTTCTTTCTCTATGCTTATTAATGGTGACCATACATAGTTATTTGGTGCTTCTAGGGGTCTCTGCCAGGGGGACCCCCTCTCCCCCTATTTATTCATTCTTCTGGCTGAGGGTCTGGGGAGGCTGATCAAGCATAATGTGGGGCTAGGTATTATTCAAGGATGGAGATGGGGTAATGACTTGTAGCCACAATCTCATTTGCAGTTTGTGGATGACACGACCCTTATGGGGCTTGCTCAGTTCAAGGAAGCTACTAATCTACGTAAGGTCTTAGATGTTTATCTTGTGGCCTTGGGCCAGTTGATCAATGAGGATAAATCTTCTATCCTATTTTTAAACACTCCTGATGCTATTCAAAGAAGGATTGCCCTTATCTTGAGATTCCAAGTTGGCTCTTTGCCCTTGATTTATTTGGGTATTCCTATTTATCCTAGCAACCCTCCTAGGGAGACCTGGCAGGGTATCTTGGAAAAATTTCGCACGAAGGTTGAACATTGGACTCATAGATGGCTATCCTTCACTGGAAGGGTTCAACTGATTCAGTTGGTGGTTCAGGCTCTTCTGATCTATTGATGTATGCTTCATGTGGCTCCTAAGTGGTTTCTGAAGGGTTTGGATTCTCTGGCTAGGCAATTCTTATTGGTAGGCAATCTTTCCTCTTCCAAATGGAGTCTGGTCAATTGGGACTTAGCGTGTAGCCTGAAACAGTTGGGGGGGCTTGGTTTATGGCAGTCTGTTCTTTTTGGGGAAGCGTTGGTGGCTAAAATATACTGGAGGTGGTGTGTTGAGAAAGATCAAGGCTAGGCTAGGATTTTGGCCAACAAATATATGCAGAGGATCCCAATGGAGGAAATCCCTAGATATCCACTTGAGTGAAAGGGCTCTTCGATCTAGTATACTCTCAAGAGGGGGGGCTCACTCATTAAGGATGGTCTATTTTGGATTTGCAGAAGGGGGGAAGAGGTTCTTTTTTGGAATGACTCTTGGCATGGATATCCTCCCATCCTTCACCAGTTTCCTAACCTTGGGAATCTGTGTCAGACATTTTTGGAGGCGGGATGGTCAAGGGTGAGTGACTTTAAGGCTACTTATAGGTGTGGTCGGCTGGAGTTGGAGCGGTGGAAGGCTCCTAATGAGTGGCTGGTTGTTGGGATGGAGGAAGAGTGTGCTGAGTTGCAGGGCATTTTGGCGAGTAGACATTGTAGCTCCCTCAAGAGTAGGGATGGGCTTGCTTGGTTTCCAAATCCTAAGGGCATTTTTACTGTGGCTAGTGGATACCGGGAATTGTTGAACCAAAGACTTGAGGGAAGAGAGGTGATCTGGTGGAAACAGGTGTGGAATAATGTTTCTTGGCCGAAGTGTAATTGATTCGGTTGGACTTTGGCTTTGAATAGATGTCTAACTTGGGACAATATCTGCAAGCGGGGATTTTTGGGACCCTCTATCTGTGTTTTGTGTGGTTATGGGGAAGAAGATTCCTCACACCTGTTCTTTAGATGCCCTTTCTCTCATCTTATTTGGCATTAGTGTTGGGGGGTATGGAAGCATCCTTGTGTCCACGCAAATTCTCTAGTAGAGTTCTGGAATAGTTTGGGCAGACCTCCTATCTTGTCCTCCTTCCTCTAGACTGTCTGGTATATTGGGCCCATCTTCATTCTGTGGCAGATTTGGCTCGAGAGGAATAGGAGGATCTTTCATGAGGATAGATTGTTTGTTTAGCAATTTTGGAATAGGATCATTGCTATGATCCGAGAGACAGTGGAAGCTAAATGCGAGGTGAATTTTCCGTTGAGTAGAGATGAGGTGGATATGGTGAGTAGGTTTGGCCTGCAAGAGTTGTCTCCTATTTTAGCTTGTGTCAGGAGAGGTAGACAGGCTATGAAGAAGGTGCAAAGGGTGGGAAGGTGGATTCGCCCCCTGGAAGGGATTATCAAGATTAACAGTGATGGCTCATCAAGGGGGAACCTAAGCCTAGCTAGAGTTGGTGGTGTAGGCAGGAATAGCAAGGGGGAGGTTCTTTTGCTCTTTTCGGTGCATAAAGGGTGGTAGTCTAATAACATTATGGAGGGATTTGCGACTCTCTATTCCCTAGAGAGGGCTTGGGAGTTGGGTCAAAGGAAGGTGATTTGTGAATCGGATTCACAAATGGTTGTTAACTTGTTGAATGATGAGAAGGTTAGTGGGATTCAGTGGCAGTTGGCAGGGATTGTCCAGCAGATTCTCCAAATTAGTAATTTAATGGAACAAGTGTCTTTCATCCACATCCCTCGTCAATGGAATAGAGCAGTTGATTGCTTGGCCAAGTGGGCTTCGGATCATGATAGTAATTGGAAAGTTGAAGGTTGGGAGCATCTCTCCAGGGATTATAGTCAGGACTTGCAGAAGATTTTTACTGAGGACGTGGATGGTTATGAAGTTGGATAAGATGGGGTTGGATTTGTGGTTTCTGTCTGGGGCCTCAGGGCTCCAGCGCTCTCTGTAATTCTTCTGTTTAAATTTCAATAAAGTTTTTACCCCTTTTATTCAAAAAAAGAAGATAAATAACTACAAATTAAATGAATCTTTGAACTCTTATTTGTAATTTCATTAAAAAAATAAAAAAAATAAAAATAAGATTTTCATTCAATGAAAAATTAATCATTTAAAATAGTAGAAAAAACAACTAATTCTTTCTTTTTTAATAATTTTGTCTTTTCCACTTTTGAAACTTAAAAAAATAATGAAATATTCAAATAAAAGAAGATACAATTAAAATATATTATTATTAAAAACATCAAATAGTAGGCACGTTCTTTTCTAATTAATCATAATTATAAAAAAATAGTTTTTTTATGATTTTTTAAAATTAATTATTTTTCTAACTAATCAAATTAAAATATGTTTTTTTAGTTTTTTATCATTTAAAAAAAAAATTAATGTAATGCGAAAGGAAGGGGAACAAAACATCTAAGAAACCAACAACCCATTAGATTTTACAACCATCAACTGCTCTGCAACTTTCCCGCTCTCTGCATTTTTTTGAATTTTGGCTATGGTTGTCGTTTCTATAGGGGAGGGCCCATCCTCCCTAGACCCTGAATCCCCCCTGATCATCTGCAACTGTATCCGGATTTGGTACTCGTGCTTGGTTCTCAAAATGCTAGGTGGGTTCCTTTGGTCGTGGATTATGTCATGGAGGTCTACAATGGGGCTTTGCATGAGGTTCGCTCTCATGAGGAGAAATCACATGTGACCACTAGCTTGGATTCACATAATCAGGATCCTAAGACTGATGGAGTAGGGTCATTTTCTAGGGAGGCTCATGCAAGCACTTGGAAAGGCGCTCTTGTTGGAAATCCCAAGACGGTGTTGTCAACTCAACAACCGAAGGTCACTGTTGGCAAGGATGGTCCTGAAATATGTCTCCCCGACAATGTTATGGATAATATCGCCTCCTCCCTACACCTTTGCTTGGTGGGCAGATTCTTGGCCTTCAGACCCATGATCGACATGGTTAGAAGATGGGTTGGTTTGAGATGGAAACTAAAAGGTAGTGTCTTTGTCTCAGCTATGTCGGGTGGGCTCTTTTTATTCAGGTTCATTGCTGAAGAAGACTTTTTTTATCCTCTTTGGTTCGTGGTCTAATGAAAAACACTGCTTGGCCCTCTCTAAGTGGAAGCCGAGGTTTGACTCTAGTGCTGATCTCCTCAATTTTTTTCTGGTTTGAATCAAACTCCCTAACCTCCCTTTGGAATTCTGGGACGATACCATTTTTCAGATGGATTGGCAACTCTTTTGGCCAGTTCATTGTTGTTGACAATGTGACGATGTAGAAGTCCAGACTAATTTATGCTCGCCTCTATGTGAATTTTTCTGTTAAAAACCCCCTTCCTAACTTTATCTCTCTCAAATCAAAATGGGGAAAATGGACACAAGCTATTGTCTATGAGAATGTCTCCCTTTATTGCCAAAGATGTGGAAAGCATGGTCATGTAAAAGATAACTCTCTGGCCCCTCCACCTTTGTAAGCCAAACAAAAGGAGAAATCATCCTCCCTGGGAATTCTCAATGAGGATCTAATGTAGGATGTTCCCCCCCCCTTTCCCCCTAGTCACTAACAAGGTTGAGGACCCGGTTAAGGAATCGATGGAAAGGAACAATTCTCAAGTCCCTGTTGAGGATGGCTAACCCTTCCTGGAGGGTATTCTTAAAATAATGAAAACCCCTGACCCCATGGCACCCCCCCTCCTCAAGGAACTACTTGGGTGCAAACCTAGAAGAGGGAGAGATCTCCCAGAGGGAGGAAGAACAAGAAGGAATAAAAGTCGAGGATAGCTTCAAGGAGAAGAAGGGGAATAAGGAGGTTACCCCCAATGTGCTTAAAATGCTAAATCCCAATACTATTGGGGACGATGGGAGGGGTCTGTGGTGTGTTGGGGCTGCCCCCACACCTCCCAAAGGGAATGGACTAGGTCTGACTCTTTCTTCTACTACTAGTTGTGTGGATTCCTCTGGGGAGATCACTGGAACCTTTTTCTCTCAGGGTAGTTGATTTGCCTCATCTTCGCCTATTGAAAAAGAGAAAGAAGAATGGAAAGAACCAAAAATAAAGACTAGAGGAAATATGAAGGCAGACATAGGTACTAAATCTAAACCAGGTAGACCTTCTAAGAGGACCCTCAGAACAAAGGCAATGGCTAGAGAAATTGCCAGTGGGCGGCAATTAACTCTGGAGACATCTCAAAAAGTCAAGAATTGAAGTTCCTTTCTTGGAACTTAAGGGGCTTAAACAACCCTCAAAAGCAGTATGCTCTTAAGCAATGCATTGTAACCAATAAGGTTGATATTATTTTAATTCAGGAAGTGAATATGACCTATCAAAACTTTTCTTCTCTTGTGGACATTTTGTGGCCTGGTGCTGCCTTCTATTATAGTGAGGCAGAAGGCGCTTCGGGTGGTGTGGTGACTCTTTGGAACAAAAGTAAGTTGGATGGGACTATTGTTTCCTTTTCTCACATCTTTCTTTCTATAAGGTTTACTTTGAATAACGTTTCCTGGCACCTTTTCAACATATGTGCTCCCAATACTAGAAATGGTCGGGCCCTGGTCTGGGAGGAAATCTCTATCTTCATGGTTGATAATAAGGAGGCCACATTCATGTTCACTGGTGACTTCAACACCCCTCTTTAGCCCTCAGATAAGTTGGGTGGTCTAACTGATTATAGTGATAACATGCTTGACTTTGCTGACTTCATTAGGAAAAATGACCTATTAGATCTAGATCTTCAAGGGAATCCCTTCACCTGGTCTAATAATAGAAAAGGCTCTAATCTTATTCAAGTCAGGCTAGATAGATTTCTAGTCTCAGCTAAGTGGGACCTCGGTAACAATTCCTCTCTCTCGAACCTCCCTCACACTATTTCTAACCATTCCTCAATCCTCCTTTCTTGGGCTGATAGGCCAGTCTCAGGCCCCATACCTTTTAGGTATGAGATTATGTGGCACTCTCACCCGGAGTTTAAACAGTGCATCCAAAATTGGTCGAACACCCTTGTTCATGGTTCTGCTATGTTTAGAGTTTCTAAAAAGATGGAAATTATTAAGAGGGAGGTCAGAGCTTGGAATAGATCCTCTTTTGGATATTTCTTTAAGAGAAAGAAGGAGATTGAATCTAAACTGGACCAACTCCAGAGAGACATTGCTGAGGGAGACACCTCTATGGATATCCACAAAGAGGAGGAACAATGGAGGAAAAAATGGAAAGACATTATGGGCCTCGAAGAGATCTACTAGAAGCAAAGATCCAGAATCCAGTGGCTAACTGAGGGGGATAGGAACACCTCCTTCTTTCACAGGTATGCTTCAAAGCATAAGAGGAGAAACACTATCCGTTCCTTATTCAATGACAAGAATGAAGAATTTGTGGGGACTAACGAGATTGGGCAATGGGCCTCACATTTCTTCACTAATTCTTACACTACTACCATGGTGAGAGAACATACTGAATTAAGTGATAAGCTACTCAATCTTATCCCTCCAGTCCCGAATGATGCTGACAATGAGCTGCTAATGTGTCAAGTTATCGAAGAGGAAGTTAAAGAGGTGGGTTTTGCTATGGCTTCCTATAAGGCCCCAGGCCCCGATGGCTTCCCCCGACCTTCTTTTAGGTGTTTTGGGAGATTGTGAAGTATGATTTGATCAAAGCCACCAGGGATTTCATTCGAATGGGGAACCTTCTGAAGAAATTGAGTAATAATTTCATTGTGATGGTTCCCAAAGTTCTCGATCCAAAGCTTATAACTAATTTTCATCCTATTAGTCTATGCAATATGGTTTACAAGATATTTTATAAAGTTGTTAACTGAATCAAACCTCTTCTTGATATATGTATTAGCCCCTCACAGAGGGGTTTTGTTTAGGGTAGGTAGATCCTTGATGCGGTCATCACTACTCATGAATTCATTCATCCCATGGAGAGGAGTCGCAACCCAGGTATGGCTTTTAAACTTGACATCTCTAAGGCTTATGATAAAGTTAACTGGAATTTCCTGTATGCTTTCCTATCCAAGTTGGGATTCTGGAAAAGATTCCTTAAAGTTATCAAGGTGGTTGTGGAAAGTGTTCACTAGTCGGTGATGGTCAATGATACTCCTTGGGGTTTTTTCAAGGGTGGGAAGGGCCTAAGGTAGGGAGACCCCCTATCACCTTATTTATTATGGTGGCAAAAGTTCTAAGTAGGAACTTCTCCTACTTGATTAGGAATAGAATAATATCGGGTTTGAAAGTGACTTCTACCCTTCCCCCGGTGGTTATACAATAATTTGTTGATGACACTTTCCCGTTTGGCCATTCTTCTGTTGTTGAAGCTAAAGAATGGAAACACTTGTTGGAGGATTACGATAAGGCCTCAAGACAACTTATTAACTATAATAAGAGAAAAAAATATTTTTTCAACACAGATAGGAATCTCCAAAGTAAGTTAATCCAAATTCTTGGATGTTGTTCTGCTAATCTCCCCGATTCCTACCTGGGTCTTCCCCTCATGGTTAAGGAGGTCACTCCCCAATTCTAGGATTCTATTCTAGAAAGAATGTAGAAGAAACTTGCTCGATGGACAGGCAAAAATTTGAGCAGTGCTGGCAAACATTAGCTTTTGTTGGCTTCTCTTCAAGGTGTCTCTGCCTATTTTCTATCTTTATTTAAGATCTTTATTGCTATGGTTGAGAAACTTGAAAAAATCAAAAGAAGCTTTCTGTGGACTAGTATGGAGGAAAAATCTAGACTCTGTCTTGTCAACTGGGAGGTGGTTTGCAAACCCAAGTATATGGGAGGCCTAGGGATTAGAAATTTTTTGGAAATGAATAAGGCCTTACTGACTAAAATTGGTTTGAATCTTGCTATGGGTAGTGCTGACTGGTGTAAGATAATGCGGGCTAAGTACTTCAGCCACACCCCCTTTTCTTCCCTTTTTATCCTCTCATGACCTCCCTTCAATCTTTAAAATATGGAACAACATTGTTGAAAGCCTGAAACTGCTTAAGTAAGGCCTAAAATGGTAGGTGGGCAATGGCGAGAAGATTAGATTCTGGGAGGATAACTAGATTGGAGATAGACCCCTAGCCTTTACTCGCTTTAGATGCCTCATGGGGAGTCTCAAGAAATCACTTGGTCCTCTCATGGTGAATTACATATCCCCCCTTCACCATTGGAAGATGCTTGCTGATGGCCTAGGGGATAACACTCATTTGAGTCATTTAATAGGGGATCTTCAATTGATTCTTGAGGAGGTCAGGATTCCCCTATCCCCCCATACTGACAAGTTTTTCTGGGCAAAGAATTCCTTTGGGTCCTTCAATGTCAAGTTGGCCTACAATCTTCTCATCACTCCTACCAATGATTGCTACAACTAGAGGAAAGTTTGGAATTCACAGCTTATTCCAAAAATTAACTTTTTCTGGTGGACGACTCTCCATGGGAAGATCCTAACCATTGATAGCCTTAAGAGGAGAGGCTTTCTGATGGCCAATTGGTGTGTGTTATGTAATCGTGCTGAGGAAAGTATCAATCATCTCTTTATTTATTGTCCTTTCACCTCCATGGTCTGGTACAAATTCTTACAAAAAATAAACATCGCCTAGACCTTCTTAGAAGACTTGCAACAGTTTGTCATCAACTGGGAGTGCCCATCATCTCACCCCCCGATCAGACAATTTTGGAAACTTATCCCTCCTCATATCTGCTGGAACATCTAGAAAGAAAGGAATAACTAGATCTTTTGTGATACCAACAACACTGTGGACACTATGGTCAGCATAATGAAGAAGCTTCTTAAGGAGAATTATTTGGTTTGCAAATGGAAAATCCCACAATACACCCCTTTGGAGATGGATTCCAGTTGGGTTAGGAAATGGAAATTGCTTGACAACTTCCTCCAATATGACAATTCTAAAATATTGGAGAGATTCAACACTAGATGGTCGGCCCCTTCCCCCTCATGGTTTAAACTCAACTTTGATGGTTCCACCCACAATGGGGTTGTGGCAGGAGGTGGAATTATAAGAGACAATTTGGGTAACTTGGTTTTGGCCTATGCTGGCAATTTTGGTTCAGCCTTGAGTAACATGGCTGAAGCCTTAGCACTCTTCTAGGGTCTTAAATTGGCTCTCACTATTGACTCTAAAAGATTGGTCATTGAAGGAGATTCTAACCTGATCATTAAGGCAACCAAAGGTGTTTCTAGGATTAGTTGGATGATACGCAACATTCTCAAGTGCATATGGTCTATGCTTATTTGGCTGGATGAATTTCATATTCAACATATTTATAGAGAGGGCAATATGGTGGTGGACTCCCTGACTGCAGTGGGCCTTGAGATGAAGGGTATGAGGTGCTGGAGACACTTGGCCTCTCTTTTTGACAGATAGAAATCCCTCATAGGGAGAGATCAAAACTATCTTGCCAACCAATGACTTACTATGGTTTATTTTATGGGTGGATATACTGGTCTATTTAGGGGACCATGATAAAGGCAGGAAATTCAAATTTGAATTGGTTGGATTTTGCCTCGATGGCCAAGGGTGGTCCCCATACTCTGCACTGCATTGACTTGGCGATGACGTGCTTGCCCACCTGTACAAGTGATGCCGATGATTTGCACCTGCATCCTTTAATCATTAATATGATAGGCCCTATTAAGTACAATAATTATTGCTTAAACTGGAGTTCGAGAATTTTCCAAGATGAAGCTTTATGCAAGATGGCAGAGGTGATAAGAGGTGTCCTTTTGCATGCTTATCGGAGCTAGTGGATACTTGTCTTGGGAAGCACCACTACTAATAATTATTGCCACTTTTATCACACTTAGTCTAAAATTCCGTTGGCCATTCTTGCTCTTCGTGCTGGTTTCTCTCTCTGCAAGTCCATAATCTACTCGATGCTCCTTATCAACTTCACTCTAGAAGAAACAAAAATGGGGGGGGATTTAGTCTGGGTTGAGCTGAACATTATTGATGAGAGGATCCGCAATGACCCTTGTGTGTGGATGCATATCAAAGAAGGGGGCATTTTTTCATTCATGGAAGCTATGACTGTGTTTGATGAAAGTCTTTTCATGCAGTTTGTTAATAGTTGGAATGACAAGAGAGTCATAATGGGTGATATCTCTTTTGATATTAGTGAAGATGTAATAGCCCAGACTATGAGTCTGTCTACCAAGGGAAGAAAATGGAAGAAGACTAGCAAGGTCACTGACGAAACCAACATTAATAGATTCTTCAAAAAGGGTGAGGAGTCTATCAAGCTGCAGGTGGGCTTTTACAGAGATTGTCTTCCTTATCCATGGGACCAGGTGTGTGAAATTGTCATGAAGTATTTTACCCTTGAAGGTAGATATGAGATTTTTTATTATTACCACTTCCTATTGCTTAACCATTTCCATAACCATGATATTATTTCATTTCCCTTCTTTTTACTGCATGCTTTGGAGTCCATTATTAAGGATCTGTTCGGCAATGTATGAGTCAAGATAGAAACTGTTAGGTCCCGGAGACAACTAAGAGGGGGGGAGGGTGAATCAGTTGTCAAATAAATTCAAACCAAAAACAACTTAACCAACCTTAATGCTTAATACCGGTAAACCAAACTTTATGTCGGTAGACAGTTTATTAGTTAATTATAGTACCGATAAATAATGCATGAAACAAAAAGAAAATAACATCCACAACACATAACACCAATATTTGTACGTGGAAACCCTGTAAGGGGAAAAACCACGGTGGGAAACCCTACCCACAATCAGATGATACTACTGCAAATAGTATGTGTATACAAATGGGGTCTGCACATGCAGAAAGGCCAAGTGCCTAGAGCTCACTGCTCAAACACAAATAGGAGTCACACTGACTACAATTGGATGGTTAAATCCAATAATGATGTACTGCTTAAAATGGCATCTTCATATGTTGGATTCAGTACTGGTGTAGTTCTAATTGCCTTTACAAAAACCTTGCTTCACCTTCAAATGATGTTTGTGTGTATAGCTCTTCTTATTCTCGCATATGATAACTCAATGATGAACCAATAGTACCAAACCGGTATTGAGAGGGGGGGGTGAATCAGTACAAACAAAAAGACAGTCCAAAACCGGTTTGACAGCAAACACTCCAAATGACTGGCAAGCAGTGATATTAGCTGGAATAGAGTGCAACTGGTAAAACCCAGAATAACTAAAACAATCATAAACCGGCCACTCACTAAGATTTCCTCTTAGCTCAATACTATAGTACCATTACACCCTCATGCATGAATAGTTAAAATATCATCTGATCTTCACAACAGTTAATTCAATATGTTTTATAGACAGGCATAAAACACAGAACCATCATATGCTCAACAGGTAATAACAAAGCATCACACATGACAGACATATTTTTCACGTGGAAACCCAACTGGGAAAAACCATGGTGGGGATGAATACCCACAAGCTTCTTTTTGAACTCTTTAGAAGTCCGCTTTGTTAGGAGCCTTGTCCGGTTAAAGACATTACAATAGGTTCTACTAGGAGCCAATCCTGTTAGGGATCACCCGGTTAAGGAATGGCTACAATACCCGATTAAGGGTTAAACCCAGTTGGGGTTACCTTGTTAGAGGATTTCAAGAACTCGATAGCTAAAGGATCTCCAGAGCTCTATAGCTTCTCCGAACTCATTAACTTCGAGTTACCCGGTTAAGGGATTTGAGTTAAGCTAGTTAAAGCTACCTTGTTAAGGGATTTGTATCAAGCCAGTTAAGGCTACCCTGTTAAGGGATTTCACAACTGTTGAAGTGGTTAGAGATCAACAGGAATTACAATGATCTGGTAACAACACTCAATGCTAATGCAGATATGTTTTGGGTCCTCTTCACCTTCTGCACATTCACTTTGCAGGTATCTCTTCTCTCCTTTGGTCTGGCAAGAATCACGTATCACTTCCCTTGGATACACACTCACAACTTTTTCCAACAACCTTAGAAAGAAACACAACATCGACCTTATAGGAAACATACAGGTCGGTAGCAAAAACCCTAAACCCTAAACCTGTTATGTTAAGCAATTCAAGCGGTTCAATCCTGACCGTTGAATCATACTGCATTAAATGCAACAATCTTGAATCGATCTCAAGACATTCTCCATCATCCATTATCCACCGATTTCATGGCGGTTGATAACCCATCACGCATTATCATCGTTTGACAAACTTCGCACATTCTCGAGGTAGATAGGAATAGTCTTCTTCATGAAAGAGCCTTCACGTGCACAGAGCTTACTTGGAAACATGACCTGTTCTTCGTTATATTGTTAACTCATCACACAAAGATCACCGATTGAGTCACACAGGCTTGAGGTACTCCAACTGGAAATCCTGAAGTGGAAACTACCTACCAACCGGTAGTCACACAGTGCTTCCATGTGCCGGTTCATCTTGAACAAGTATACCACTCACTTTGGCATATATACTGGTTCACACATATGTCGGTTCTCTCTTCTCACATATCACATATGCCAGTTCACTTCATATCACATATTGACATCAATGACAACATATAATATCATTATGTCCTTATACCGGTTCACATAATGCCAACAATCTCCCCCTTTGTCATTGATGGCAATATACAAAGATAGCTCTCTACTTCACATCTTCTTCTGTAGATATCTTTTCTGCTTCACTCCTCAAAGATATCTCTCTGCTTCACATCTTCTCCTGCAAATATCTTTTCCACTTCACTCCTTCTCCCCCTTTGACAACAATGCCAAAGTGGAGGCACAAGAAACCCTGTTCCATTATGTTGCTCCCCATGAGGAGTAGCATCCTTCAACACATCAATCAACAACAAAAAATTTGGCTAGGCAATACTTGATTGATGCAGAACAAATTCTTTTCGTTCACCTCCTGAAGGGGCAGTACCCCCAATTCACCTCTTAAATGCACAAATGTAGTCTTTGGGAGAGGCTTGGTGAATATGTCTACTAACTACTCCTTATTGGAAACATGTTCCAGTGCAATCTCTTTATTCTGAACCTTTTCCCTCAAGAAATGATACTTAAGCTCAAAATGCTTGGTTCTAGAATGTAAAACCAGATTCCTTGAAATATTGATAGCACTTGTGTTATCACAAAATATACTTACCAGTTCAGATACAGGGATTTTGAAGCCTTCCAGTACATGCTTCATCCAAATTGTCGGAGTGCAGTTCATGAAATCTGCAACATACTCTGCTTCTGTTGTAGACTGAGAGATACAACTCTACTTTTTACTCATCCATGAGACTAGTCTACCACCGAGAAAGAATGCACCACCAGTTGTGCTTTTCCGGTCATCCACATTACCTACCCAATCAGCAACTATAAACACTTTTAGATTGAAATCATTTCTATATGGGTACCACAATCCATAGTCAACTGTTCCCTTCAGATACCTAAGAATCCGCTTGACTGCAATCAAGTGGGATTCTCTTGGACTTTTCTGGAACCTTGTAGTAATGCCAACTACATGTGCAATATCTAGTCTGCTATGCACTACATAATGCAACTTACCAATCATTGATCGGTATTCCTTCTCATCAACCAATGCAGAATCATCCTCTTTTGTCAATTTGCAACTGGTCACCATCGATGTACCAACCGGTTTGCTATCTTCCATGCCAAAAAATTTCAACACCTCTTTGACATGTTTGGACTGAGTGATAAAGATTCCATCTTTCACCTGCTGGATCTGTAGTCCAATGAAGAACTTAATCTCCCCTATGAGTGACATCTCAAACTCTTTCTTCATCTCATCAGCAAACTCATGACTCATCTTGTCATCTCCACCAAAGATAATGTCATCAACAAAAACCTCATAGATCAGGATCTGATGTCCTTCAGACTTCAAGTAGATATTGCTATCTTCACTTGTTCTCTCAAATCCAATCTTCACAAGATGGGAATGTAGGTGCTCATACCATGCCCTAGGTGCTTGCTTTAGACCATATAAGGCTTTATGTATCCTGCACACCATATCACTGTCTTCAGATAGGGAAAACCCATCTAGTTGCTCTATATATACCTCCTCTTCAAGTATACCATTGAGGAATGTAGAATTTACATCCATTTGATATACTTTGAACCTTTTAAAATCTTCATATGCAAGAAGCATACGAACTCCTTCCATTCTGGCTACAAGAGAAAAGATTTCTCCATAGTCTTCTCCTTCTTCTTGAGCATATCCTTTGCACACCAATCTGGCTTTATTCCTAATCACTGTGCCATCCTCATTCAGCTTGTTTCTAAACACTCATTTGGTGCCAATGACATTTTTATGCTCCAGTTTGGGTACCAAGGACCATGTACCATTTTTCTCTATCTGATCAAGTTCCTCTTCCATTGCCTTGATCCAGTCTTCATCTTTATGAGCCTCTTTGAATGATTTAGGCTCAAATTCAGAGATCATAAATGAGTTTTCTCTGATCTTTCTCCTTTTAAGGATTCCTACATCCTTATCTCCTATGATCTGCTTAGGATCATGATTCAACTTGACATACCGAGGAATGGTCTTGACTGGTTCTTCTTGCTTTTCCTCTTCATCCTCATCTTCATCAGTATCAGCATTGAACAGCTCAGGAACACTATTATTGGTACTTGGTTGATTGACAACCGGTTCCCAGAAGGTTGCAACCAGTTCATTCATATCTTGCTCACTACCGGTTTCCTTAGTTTTCTCAGAGGATTCATCAATTCTTACATTGATACTTTCCATAATTCTCTGAGTCCTATTATTGTAACACTTGAAAACTTTACTCTTGGTGGAATGTCCTAGGAATATTCCCTCATCACATTTAGCTTCAAATTTGCCCTGATGTTCACTCCTCTTGTTGTAACATTTGCTACCAAATACCCTAAAGTAGCTGACCACAGGTGTCTTACCAATCCAATACTCATAAGGAGTTTTGTCCTTACCTTTCTTGATGAGTACCCAGTTCATAGTGTAGACTGCAGTGCTCACCACTTCTCTCCAAAAGGTGTGAGCTACCTTCCCTTGAATCAACATGGTTCTAGCTGCTTCAACCGTAGTCCGGTAATTCCTCTCTGCTAGGCCATTCTGCTGTGGAGTCTGGGGGGCAGACAGTTGCCTTTTGATGCCAAATTTTCACAATACTTGTTGAATTCACCAGAAGTGAATTCCCCTCCTTGATCAGTTCTGAGACACTTGATTCTTTTACTACTTTCCTTCTCCACTAATGCTCTGAAAGCCTTGAATTTCACAAAGGCTTTAGACTTGTCTTTCAAGAATGTGACCCACATCATTCTTGAACAGTCATCAGTGAGAATCATGAAGTACCTATCACCCTGCACACTTCTAGTTTTCATAGGGCCACACAAATCAGTATGCACAAGATCAAGTAAGTGGTCAGCAGTGAAAGATTTACCTTTAAAGTTTGAGGAAGACATTTTTCCCAATTGACACTCTCTGCACAAGGTATTATCCAGTTTGCTTAGCACCGGCAACCCTCTAACTGCCTTGATCTTACAATCCTTCACAATGTTATCAAAGTTTACATGACAGAGTCTCCTATGCCATATCCAGCTATCATCAATTTTAGCCATAAGACATGTACTTATATTTACATTTAGATGAAATAGGTTACCTTTGGTTTGCATGCCAATGGCCACCAATTTACCATCTTTTCCTTTGATTCTGCAAACTCCATTCTTGAATTCCAGAGTGAGGCCACTGTCATTTAGCTGGGCAACACTCAGAAGGTTGTGTCTGAGACCATCAACCCAGTACACATTGTCAGCACTACTCTTTCCATTCAGAGAGATGGACCCTTTGCCTTTGACCATGCATGGTGCATCATTGCCAAAGCAAACCACACCACCATCATACTCCTCCAAGGATAGAAACTTGCTCCGGTCACCAGTCATATGGTGAGAATAGCCACTGTTAATGATCCACTCATTGGAATTATCAAACCAGGAGACAAGAGCCTTCTTTTCTACCACATCTTCCTTTATAGAAACAAACACAATGTCTTCATTCTCTTCATCTTCTGATTCCTCATCTATGACACCTTCATCAACTACCACAAAACAGTTTCTCTGGTTTCCTCCTTTGAATTTCCTGAACATTTCTGGTTTGTCCTTGTTATCACCATTAGGACAGTTTATAGCAATATGTCCTATCCGGTTACAAGAAAAGCATTTCAAAGGTAGCTTACCTTTGTATTTACCGGTTCCTTTAGCAAGCTTCCTGGCAAGGAGAGCTTCAAATGCCATCAAAATCTCCTCATCGTTCATTTCTTTGTTCTGACTAGGTTCCCCACTAGTGCTAGCTTCTTTTCCTTTTCTGGATGGTATAACAGAGGCTTTGAATGTTGATTCAGTCTTTTGAATACTGCCATCAAAACTATTTAGCTCATAGGCTGTTAACTTGGCTATGACGGAGTTCAAGGATACCTTAGACTTGTCTATTGATCTCAGCTCCTGGATAGCAGCAACCCTTATTGCATAGACCGGCAACAGGGATCTCAGGACTTTGCTTACCACAGTGGAATCTTCTATTTTGCCACCTGCACTCTTGATTTCTCCAACAACTGTTTTGATTCTTATTCCATACTGCTAAATGGTCTCACCTTCAACCATCTGCATATCTTCAAACTTCCCTCTTAGGCTTTCTTCCTTAGCCTGTTTTACATGTTCATCACCACCATATATATTTTCAAGAGAATCCCATACCTCTTTGGGATTTAACTTGTCCTGAACATCAATAAACTCAATGCCGGTTAGACTACTGATGAGGGCTTCCATGACTTGCCCATTTTCTTGTATCTCTCTCTTTTGGTCATTGGTGAGAGTACCGGTAGGGACAACATAGACATTCTCAACATAACTCCAGTGTTGAGCACCCATGCTTTTGATGAATATCTTCATCCTCTCTTTCCATATACCAAAATTTTCCCTGTTAAACTTTGGACCTTCTCTCTTCATCATTTGACTAGGATCTTTACCTCAAGAGGTTAAAGTTAACCACACAAAGGACCTAGAGCATTCTGATACCAATTGATAACTCAATGATGAACCAATAGTACCAAACTGGTATTGAGAGGGGGGTGAATCAGTACAAACCAAAAATATAGTCCAAAACTAGTTTGACAACAAACACTCCAAATGACTGGCAAGCAGTGATATTAGCTAGAACAGAGTGCAACCGGTAAAACCCAGAATAACTAAAACAATCATAAACTGGCCACTCACTAAGCTTTCCTCTTAGCTCAATACTATAGTACCATTACACCCTCATGCATGAACAGTTAAACTATCATCTGATCTTCACAACAGTTAGTTCAGTATGTTTTATAAACATGCATAAAACACAGAACCATCATATGCTCAACAGGTAATGACAAAGCATCACATATGACACATATTTTTCATGTGGAAACCCAACTGAGAAAAACCATGGTGGGGATGAATACCCACAAACTTCTTTTTGAACTCTTTAGAATTCCGCTCTATTAGGAGCCTTATCCGATTAAAGACATTACAATAGGTTCTGCTAGGAACCGATCCTGTTAGGGATCACCCGGTTAAGGGATGGCTACAATACCCGATTAAGGGTTAAACCCAGTCGGGGTTACCTTGTTAGAGGATTTCAAGAACTCAATAGCTAAAGGATCTCTAGAGCTCTATAGCTTCTCAGAACTCATTAACTTTGAGTTACCCGGTTAAGGGATTTGAATCAAGCTAGTTAAAGCTACCCTATTAAGGGATTTGTATCAAGTTAGTTAAGGCTACCCTGTTAAGGGATTTCACAACTATTGAAGTGGTTAGAGATCAACAGGAATTACAATGATTTGGTAACAATACTCAATGCTAATGCAGATCTATTTTGGCTCCTCTTCACCTTCTGCACATTCACTTTGCAGGTATCTCTTCTCTCCTTTGGTCTTGCAAGAATCACGTATCACTTCCTTTGGATACACACTCACAAATTTTGCCAACAACCTTAGAAAGAAACACAACATCGACCTTATAGGAAACATACAGGTCGGTAGCAAAAACCCTAAACCCTAAACCTGTTAGGTTAAGCAATTCAAGCGGTTCAATCCTGACCGTTGAATCATACTGTATTAAATGCAACAATCTTGAATTGATTTCAAGACATTCTCCATCGTCCATTATCCACCGATTTCATGGCAGCTGATAACCCATCATGCGTTATCACCGTTTGACAAATTTCGCACATTCCCGAGGTAGATAGGAATAGTCTTCTTCATGCAAGAGCCTTCATGCGCACAGAGCTTACGTGGCAACACGACCTGTTCTTCGTTATACTGTTAACTCATCACACAAAGATCACTGATTGAGTCACATGGGATTGAGGTACTCCAACCAAAAATCCTGAAGTGGAAACTACCTACCAACCAGTAGTCACAGAGTGCTTCCATGTGCCGGTTCATCTTGAACAAGTATACCGATTCACTTTGGCATATATACCAGTTCACACATATGCTGGTTCTCTCTTCTCACATATCACATATGCCAGTTCACTTCATATCACATATTGACATCATTGACACCATACAATATCATTATGTCCTTATACCGGTTCACATAATGCCAACAACATATACCTTCTTACAATTCCTTTTTCCTAATTGCCTATCGATCTTACAAATAAGATCTTACATATATACCATAACCTAAGACCAATTTTAGTAGGTCGGCTCTAAAAGATATTACAATAAAATAATTACAAGTAAATCAATAATCGATGCAATATCCGATTCAACATGTCGGCTTAATGCATTTACAATAACAACAAAATCATCTCCGAAGCGTGTCGTGCTGATCTGGAATAGATAAGCTTGTCGGTGCTTATTCTGGACCTATTTGCCGGTAACAACAAATATGCAAATACGAATATGCCAATGAACAAATCTCCAAGACAAAGTGTCCAAACAATGTAATTGACATAACCAGATGTTTTCCATGTCATTCCAAGTTCCTATGAGCAATATATCCTCCCGGTGAACTAGATACCGGTGACTGTGCATAAAGTCACTTGCTTGCTGGTGAACATTGCCAATCCTCCAAAGTGCCAGAGTTGATAAGAGTTAAAGGTGTTGACATCAATGAAAAAACCATATCAACATAACCAAAATACCAACAATCTCCCCCTTTGGCATTGATGGCAACACAAGATGGAAAAACCATCAAAGTGCCAAAATAAAAATGCCAAATACCAAAAACCAACAATCTCCCAAAAGAGATCATAACCAAAAATCAAAATTCAATCTCTCCCCCTTTGACATCAAATGCCAAATCCAATACAAAAATCTAGGTTCAAATACAAAATACCAACCAATTCAGTATGCCAACTACTCCCCCTGAGAAGTAGCTCTCCTCATCAAAGCCGAAGTAAAAGATTTCTCTGTTAATTTTGTCAGTTGATGAAAAACATCAACTGTCTAAGTCTCTACCGGTGGGGGTATGACCCCAAGCTGATCTCTGAGATATTCAAAAGTCTCCTTAGGAAAAGGCTTAGTGAAAATATCTGCAATCTGCTCTTTAGTATTCACATAAACCAGTTTTACTTCTTTTGCTTCAACATTCTCTTTCAGAAAATTCAGTTTGATAGAAACATGTTTAGTTTTAGAATGTAGTACTGGATTCTTAGATATATCAATTGCTACAATGTTATCACAATAGATAGTTATATGTTCCTTGCATTTTACCTTTATGTCCTTCAACATTTGCTTAAGCCATAATACCTATGTACAGTTAGTTGTTGTTGCAACATATTCTGATTATGTTGTTTATAAAGATGTGCAACTTTGTTTCTTACTTAGCCAAGAAATTAATCTACTTCCAAGAAAAAATGCTCTGCTGGTGGTTCTTTTTTTGTCATCTACATCTCCTACCCAATTTGCATCTGTGTATGCACATAATTCAAAGTTTTCATCTCTAGGATACCATAAACCAAGATTTGTAGTGCCTTGTAAGTATCGGAAATCCTTTTTACTGCTGATTCATGATTTTCTCTAGGATTACTCTAAAATCTTGAAACAATACATACTGCATTCATAATATCAGGTCTTTTTTGTGTCAAATACAGTAGGCCTCCTATCATAGATTTGTACCTAGTCGGATTAACAGGTGTAGATTCATCCCTTAGTGATAATTTGTCATTTGTAGTCATAGGTGTGCTTACTGGTTTAGTGTTTTCCATCCCAAATTTATTTAGTAACTCCTTCATGTACTTGGATTGACTCAAGAATATATCTTTATCAGTCTGTGAAATCTACAATCCTAAAAAGAATTTTATCTCTCCAATCATAGACATTTCAAATTCATGCTGCATTTCAATAGAAAAGTCTTTACATAATCCATCTTCTCCTCCAAATATTATATCATCAACAAAAACTTGTATAACCAAGATGTCATCATTAGTCACTTTATAGTATAAGTTGTTGTCAGCATTACCTTTAGAAAATCCAATCTTCAAAAGATATTTATCTAATCTAGCATACCAAGCTCTTGGAGCTTGCTTAAACCCATACAAAGCTTTCCTTAACCTATAAACCATATCTTTGTTGTCTGTTAAAGAAAATCCATCAAGTTTCTCAATGTAAACTTCTTCTTCAAAAAATGCACATTTAATATCCATTTGATATACTTTGTAGTTTTTGTGCGCTGCAAAAGCCAAGAATAATCTGACTACCTCAATTCTAGCTACCGGTGCAAAGGTTTCATTATAATCAATTCCTTCTTTCTGAGAATATCCCTTACACACTAGTCTTGCTTTATTTCTAATTACCTTACCATCTTCATTAAGTTTGTTTCTAAATACCCATTTTGTTCCAATCACATTTTTGTCTTTAGGCCGGGGAACTAATGTCCATGTGTTATTCTTCTCAATTTGTTCTAGTTCCTCTTCCATAGCTTTAATCCAGTATTTATCTTCACATGCCTCATTAATTGATGATGGTTCAATTTGAGAAATAAGACATACCTCTTCATTTGCCAATCTTCCTCTTGTCATAACTCCTTGATACTTGTTCCCAATTATCTAATTTTCAGAGTGGTTCAATTTTACATACCAGGGTGTCTTCGTTTGTTGTTGTTCCTCAGTTACAGTGGAATTTTTAGATGATACCGGTGTAACTGGATCTTCATTATGTACCGATGGATTCAATGTAGGTTTGTTTGTCATTATCTTTGATGCTAGTTCAAAGTCTATATACCTTGAAGTTCCTCTAAACTATACATCAATCTTCACATTTGTACTCTCAACAATTTTCTACAATCTCTTGTTAAAACATCTATATGCTTTTCTCTTAGATGAATAACCAATAAATATTCCTTCATCACTTCTAGGATCAAATTTTCCAATATACTCATCTCTTCTAATATAGCATTTACTTCCAAATATTCTGAAATATTTAAGAGTAGGAGTAATACCAAACCAAAGTTCATGAGGGGTCTTACCAGTTTCACCTTTGATATGAACTTTGTTGAATGTATAGACCACTGTGCTTACTATCTCTCTCCAATATACATGTGGTAGATTTGCTTCAGATAACATACTTTTAGCTGCATCCAAGATAGTTTTGTTTTTCCTTTCTACAACTACATTCTGTTGTGGTGTCTGGGGTGTTGATAACTGTCTTCTAATTCCATTCACTTCACAGAATGTATAAAATTCCTTAGATGTGAATTCACCTCCTTGATCTGATCTCAGACATTTGATTTTCTTACCGGTTTCATTTTCTACCATTGCTTTGAATAGTTTGAACTTCCCAAGTGCTTCTGATTTTTCTCTGAGAAAAGTAACCCAACACATTCTAGAATAGTCATCAATGATTAGCATGAAATATCTATCACCTTGTAAGCTTTTAGTTCTAGCTGGACCACATAAATCAGTGTGAATTAAGTCAAGAGCATTATTGGATTTTTCTGGAATACTTTTAAAAGATGCTCTAACTTGTTTTCCAAATTGACATTCCTTACATACCGGATTGTGAGGCTTAACAATCTTAGATAAGTCTCTAACTGCCTTAGTAGTACTAATTTTTACCATGCAATCAAAATTTACATGACAGAGTCTCTTATGCTATCGCCAACTTTCATCAATATGTGCAATCAAGCATGTCTTTTCACTATTATTCAAATGAAAGATATTACTTCTAGTTTGATTACCGGTTCCAATTTCCAAACCAATTTTGTTCATAACTTTGCATTTTCCATTCTTTAAATGTAACTGAAATCCTTTTTCAACTAATTGACCAATACTCAAAAGATTATGTTTTAAACCTTCTACATAGTAAACATTGGCAGTATTATGCTTACCATCAAGAGATATAGTACCTTTTCCTTTGATCAAACAAGCTTTATCATCTCCAAATCTTACTAAACCTCCATTATATTCCTAAAAGTTTAAGAATTTACCTTTATCACCAGTCATATGATGTGAACATCCTGAATCAATGATCCATTCATCCTTAACTTCAACTTTAGCTGCCAGGGCCTGCTCTACCAGTTGAACAGTAGATATCAGTTGATCTTCTTGTTTGCAAATGCACACTCCAATAAGAAATTGTAGGTGATTGAAGGTATTGTCATTGATGGCAACCTTACAATCATGTGATACCAGCAAGCAGACTTAGGCACCAACACCAATAGACTCTACACTGGCATATAGAACACCAACACAGAAAAGGAAGAATACTGACACCTTGGCCGACAATGATTTTGTATAAACATATTTTGTAATTAATTGTAAAATCTTTTGTAAGCCGACATGACAAATTATAATATGACTCATATATGTAAGAGATCATTGTAGATCATTTAAGACATGATAGGATGCAAAATATAAATATAAGGTAGCAGACCTAATGTGCGAATTATTATGTTAAGGGTTTATGTATGTAGCACAGCTTAAACCAGTACTGAATCTGGCATAGTAGATGCTAATCTGAAGCAGTACAAGACATTGGATTAGTATAATCCATTTTTGTAAGTCAGTGTGACTTCTTTTGTAACTGAGCAGTGAGCTCTAGGCACTTGGCCTTCCTGCATGTGCAGGCCCCTATTGTAAGCAGTAATATTCTCTTATTGGCCAGTAAGTGAATATTGTGGGTCACAAATCCCACTGAGGTTTTTCCCACACCAGGTTTCCTCGTTAAAATATTGTGTTATGGTGTGCTTTTCATGTTGTGGTTGTTATTCTTGTTTGCTACATTATTTATAGTTTACCGGTACATAGTTTTAATATGCTTTTCATGTTATAAGTTAAGAAAATTATTATACCAGTCAGATACTGATTCACCCCCCCCCCCTTCTCAGTGTATTTGGGAATCCTAACACTTCTCTTATAGTAACAAAAACCCATCCATTGTCTATCGGATCCTCACCAGAATCATCAGTGACTCCTTCATCAGCAAGATAACAAGATTTATCTTTATTCTTCTTAAATTTGTATCTCTGATATTCAGGGTTAGGCTTGTATGTTCTTCTAGCTTCTTCTCTTAGTCTAGCATGTCTATCAGGGCATCTTGAAGCCACATGACCAATCTTATTACAATTAAAACATTTAAAGGGTGCTTTACCTTCATACTTACTTCCAACTGGACCTTTAGGCATTTTCCTTGCAAATAGTGCTTCAAGTTCTTCAAGTTCTTCATTTTCTCTCCTACTTTCCTCAAGTTCTCTTGCATAAAAGGCTTTCCAATCAGATTTGTCAAAAGATGGTGCAAATGATGTTGATGCCTAAAAGCAAAATCTGCCTTTATAGTAGCAACAGGACCAAATTCCTCAATTTTAAAAGCTAAAAGTTTTACAATCAATGTATCCCTAGTTACTGATGTATTAGGCATTGTTCTCAACTCATTTATAGCAGTAACTATCATTTTATATGCCGGTGGAAATCCTCTTAAAACTTTTGAAACAATTTCATCTTCACTTAAGGTTCCTCCACAACATTTAATACCCGAAACAATTTCATTTACTCTTTCCATAAAAGCAGAAATCCTTTCATCTTCTTCCATTTTTCAGATTTTCATACCTGACCCGGAAGCTTTCAAGTTTTGCAATTTTTACTGTGGAATCTCCTTCATTCAATGTTTCCAAATGATCCCAAATAGCTTTAGCAGTAGACCTAGTGCTTCCCTTGCTTTGCAATCATTTTCTTCATCTTTTCCTAAGGTAGGTGGATTAGGCTGACTTTGAGTAGGAGCAATATAGCCATTCTTTGTAACATCCCAGATGTCCTTTCCAATGCAATTTAGATGTGTCTCCATTCTGATCTTCCATATGACATAGTTGGTTCCATCAAGTTTAAGATTGTCCTTCCTGAAATAGTTAGTAGACATTGGATCTCCTCAAGCTGTTAAACTTCTGCAAAAAGAGGACTAAGCTCTGATACCAATTGTTAGGTCCCAGAGACAACTGAGAGCGGGGGGTGAATTAGTTGTCAAATAAATTCAAACCAAAAACAACTTAACCAACCTTAATGCTTAATACCGGTAAACCAAACTTTATGTCGGTAGACATTTTATCAATTAATTACAGTACCAGTAAAGATTAATGCATGAAACAGAAAGACAATAACATCCACAACACATAACACCAATGTTTGTACGTGGAAACCCTGTAAGGGGAAAAACCACGGTGGGAAACCTTACCCACAATCAGATGATACTACTGTAGATAGTATGTGTATACAAATGGGGTCTGCACATGCAGAAAGGCCAAATGCTTAGAGCTCACTGCTCAAACACAAATAGGAGTCACACTGACTACAATTGGATGGTTAAATCCAATAATGATGTACTACTTAAAATAGCATCTTCATATGTTGGATTTAGTACCAGTGTAGTTCTGATTGCCTTTACAAAAACCTTGCTTCACCTTCAAATGATGTCTGCGTGTATAGCTCTGCTTATTCTCACATATACCTTCTTACAATTCATTTTTCCTAATCACTTATCGATCTTACAAATAAGATCTTACATATATACCATAACCTAAGACCAATTTTAGTAGGCCAGCTCTAAAAGATATTACAATAAAATAATTACAAGTAAATCAATAACCGATGCAATATCCGATTCAACATGTCGGCTTAATGCATTTACAATAACAACAAAATCATCTCCAAAGCGTGACATGTTGATCTAGAATAGATAAGCCTGTCAGTGCTTATTCTGGACCTATTTGCCGGTAACAGCAAATATGCAAATACGAATATGCCGATGAACAAATCTCCAAGACAAAGTGTCCAAACGATGTCTTCGACATAACCAAATGTTTTTCATGTCATTCCAAGTGCTTGTGAACAATATATCCTGTCGGTAAACCAGATACCAATGACTATGCATAAAGTCACTTGCTTGCCGATGAACATTGGTAATCCTCCAAAGTGCCAGAGTTGATAAGAGTTAAAGGTGTTGACATCAATGACAAAACCATATCAACATAACCAAAATACCAACAGCAACTTCACTATCCTTCACCAGGGTTTAATGTTTCGCCTTTACAGTTTCCACCAGACCCTCTGTCCACCCAAACCTATCTCTATCCAGCCTGTCCCCTCCTACCCGGGCCCCTCTGGTGACCCCGCTAGTGTTAAAAAGGGAAATAAGAAGATCTCAAAAAATCCTAATACCCCTTGTCAATCCCCTAGCCACACCCCCCTCATTTCCCCTCCTAAAATTGGGGAAAAAAACAAATGTAACCCATCTGCTACTAAAGTCACCTCCAAAAAACCAAAAAATGATCCCAAAGTCCATTTAGTTGATTCTGATGCGGAGGATGGTGAGACTCCTTGTAGGTCCCATAGAATCGCTGCAAAACCCCACATGAAACAACTTGTAGTTAGAAAAAACTACGTCAAAGATAATATGGAAGACCCAGAGAGGACATTGATAAGACCGAGGATAACATGGAGGCCATAGATATTTCAAAGTCTTCTATGTTGGACACCAATGCTCCTGACTCTAGGACTTTGTAGGTAGATAGTAAGAACACCTCCCCTTTATCTTCTACTTCCTCGCCCATCCTAAAGGTAAACAGATCTTTGAGGAAGATGGGAGGAAATCTGAGGGCATTCAGATTGTTGTTGATAGAGGTGAAAAGGAGGAGGCTATCCAATGTGTGGGATGTAAAGCCATTTCTGAGGATCTGAACAATATTAAAAAGAATCTTGAAATTATGGACAAGCATTTCAACATATTTGTGAAATTCACCCTGAAGGTCATCCATTCCTCGACCACTACTTTGTGTCTTCTGCATCGGGAAAAAGAGAACCAGGGAGGTTTGGGAGGTGACACCACGAAGGACCTGTTCGAGTTCCTTGTAGATGATTGGACCAGACTACTACTTTCCCAACAGATGGAGACTGGAAAAAATGAATAATGGGTGCCTTTCTCCATTTTTGCTTATGGTTTCATTGTTGGATCTACTAGATCTTGGTTTTGTTTAATTTCCTCATCAGCCTTGTGTGGCTTTTTAAGACTCTTTTTATTTCCTGGTACTACCCTAAGAACAATATGCTTATTACTAGGGTTAGTTGGTTTAGTGTCGGTTTCTTTGTGGATATCTGCATTTTTAGATTTTACATGGACAGGATTGCCATCAATCTTGTGATTTTCTATAATAGTAGGTGGAATATGTTTTTGATAGTTAAGATAGGGATTGGCTAATACTATGTCGTTTGGTTGTTGTTAATGTGTTGATAGTGCTCTCTTTGAGACTTGCTTTGTCCTCCAGGTCAACCCCCTAGTTTTGGTTTTTTTTAATCAAAAACGTATGATTGAGATCAATTCAATCATCTTGCATCCTTCTAGTCAAATTTGAACCATTGATTTCAATAACTAAGTTGAAAAGTCCATATAGGGTATGCCTTCTGCATAATAAAATAAGTTAAATAATATAATCTAAAAAAAAAATTATGACATCAATGGTATAATTGGATGATCTAATTATAGTGTTACGACCCTTGCAACTAAAATCCAAACCTCCACTGAGTTGTTGTGCCTGCAAGTTAAGAGCCCCTATTGGTTTGTTATGCTTAAGAGATTAAATTGACCATTGATCTTGATCTTCAAACTCTGGTTGAACTATAGTGCTGGTGAGCTGTCTGTTAGGATTCCCAAAGATACTGAGAGGGGGGGTGAATCAGTATCTGACCGGTTATATAATTTTCTTAACTTATAACATGAAAAGCATATTAAAACTGTGTACCGGTAAACCAGAAATAATGCAACAAATAAGAATAACAACCACAACATGAAAAGCACACCATAACACAATATTTTAACGAGGAAACCCGGTGTGGGAAAAACCTCAGTGGGATTTGTGACCCACAATATTCACTTACTGGCCAATCAGAGAATATTACTGCTTACAATAGGGGCCTGCACATGCAGGAAGGCCAAGTGCCTAGAGCTCACTGCTCAATTACAAAAGAAGTCACACTGACTTACAAAATGGATTATAATAATCCAATGTTTTGTACTACTTCAGATTAGCATCTGCTATGCTAGATTCCATACCGGTTTAAGCTTTGCTACATACATAAACCCTTAACCTAATAATTCGCACATTAGGTCTGCTACCTTCTATTCATATTTTGCATCATATTATTTTTTAAATGAACTACAATGATCTCATACATATATGAGTCATATTACAATCCGTCATGTCGGCTTACAAAAGATTTTACAATTAATTACAAAAAATGTTTATACAAAATTGTTGTCGGCCAAGGTGTTGGTATTCTTCCTTTTCGGTGTCGGTGTTCTATATGCCGGTGTAGAGTCTGCCGATGTCAATGCCTGAGTCTGCCTGTCAGTATCATATGATTGTAAGGTTGCCATCAATGACAATACCTTCAATCACCTACAATTTCTCATTGGAGTGTGCATTTTCCAACAATCTCTCCCTTTGGCATTGATGGCAACACTCATGAGAAAAATAAAAAAGTGTCCAAAAAAGAATCTGCCAAAAATTGTCATACCAAAACTATGTGCCCAAAAATGTATGCTCCCCCTGAGCTGATGATGTCATGTTTTGATCGTATTTTTCTCATCTCACACTCCCCCTTTGACATCAATGACAAAGGTTGTCATTCGCTATTAGTGGAGTTTTGCCTAGATTCGTGTAATCGGTGGGTTACAATCTGAAAAATATCTACCAAAACCAGTTTTAGGTTGTGACTGAATCTTGTGCTTTCCTGTAATGCCTCTTGGGTTCTCTGAACTATACCGGTGAGTATGTGCATTTTCTCTTCCGGTGTCTTAAGTCCGGGAACCAGAGCCTCAGAAATTTCTTTTCTTAAAGAAATGAGGTAGTCTAGTTTTGGACCAAGTTTACATTTTAAGTTCTTTGCCTTAAGCTTAACTTTATCTTTGTCCTTCTCTAACTTCTCTATTTTCTCTTCTAGATCTCCAATTTTCTTTTCTATCTCCAAAAATGAATCGGATGTACCTATCAAATTGTCAGCAACATTGTTTATTTCAGTTTGAGTTTTGTTGATCTTTGAATCTATATCCCGTGTCAAGATGTCTATTTTGCAAGTATCCCTGTACATTTTCTTAAAATCCAAAATTGTTTTTCCTAGATCTGGTAATAATGTGTCCATTTTCTCCTTGTTCTTATTTACAATTTCCTCAAAGAATTTCTCTTTTTCCTTAATCAATCTCTCTTTAAATGTGTCCTCATTTATTTGATCAACTGTCAAAATATTGTCGGTGATGAACTTAGACAATGTGTCTAATTGACCTAAAGAATCCTTATTATCCAATATGCATTTAGGTGCTACTGGTTTAAGAATAGGGATTGTATCATCTATAGCCTTATAGGCTTGTGCATTGCACTCTGTGATCTTCTTTATTGAATCCAATAAGACTTCTATTACATTTGTAGGCCAAAATTCTGATATTGAAGTACCAGATGTCTTCCCAACTGCTTTCACAACATCCATGCTACTGGTTGTAGTAATTACCTTGCTTGATTCGACCTCTAGTAGGTCAATTTGTGTTTGCATTTCTATGAGCAAAGGTTTGGGCTTTTCAGTTTTAGTCAATGGCACTGTCTCTATTTGAACTTGTGTCTCAACTTGTTCCTGTTCCGGTTTCTCCATCTGTGTTTCAGAAGGTTTTTTTGAGCTCTCAACAACTGGTTTCTCAGATGTAGCCTCTGTATGTACTTCCGGTTTCTCTATTTGTACCTTTGCACTATCCATTGTCAGTTCTCCTATCTGTTTTCCAGTTGTATCTACCAGTTCTTCTAATGGTTTACCAGTTGTGTCCTCTGTTGGTTGCTTTGTCTGAGTAGGTTTTTCTATGCTTATGTTTATAGTGTTATTAACCTCAACCTCAACATTTGCAGTCGGTGACTCGGTAGTCACTTCTTCCTTCTTATCCTCAATGGTTTCTCTGTCAACCACAACATTAACTTCCTATGTGTCTATATTTATAGTGTACAAAATTTTAGGTTCAGGATTAGTATCCTCAAGTGGAGTCTCCATACTCTCAGTGGCCAGTTTACTGTCTATAGTATCTACCAGTGGAGTATCCAAAGGAGGTGGGAGCACATTATCAGTTATTTTAAGGCTTGGAGGTCCACCTACCTTACCTTTTCCCTTATCCCTATCCTTTTGGTATACTCTGATGGTCTTGGGTCTTAGTAATTCTTCCTGTTTCTTTTTTTCTACAAAGAATATATCCCATGCATCTATTGTTTCCTCAGAGACTTCATTCACTCTACCTGCCATCAGTGCTACATGCCGGTGAGCAGTTGAAAATACTGTCCAGTTACTTCATTGATTAATTTATCTATTTCATTAGGTGAGTTAACTGGATGCACTACAAGTAGTTTTTCAATTTTTATTTTCTTATCCAGCTCAACAATAGCTACTCTTCTAGCTTCTAGTCTTCTATAAAATTCGTTTGGTATTTCATCAACAATTTTCATCAGAAATTTCTTGTAAATGTCCAAGTGTAAAATTACACTATTCTCTATGCTTTTTGTGTCATCTGCAGATAGTGTGTTGTACAATTTGCTAATGTTTTTCAACTTTCCATCTTCAGTTATTTCACTTAAGAGTTTATCCAGTGGAGCAATATCTTGATTTAACTTCTTCTTCTTCTTAGGAGTTAACTTCTTTACTGGAGGCCTCACTGCCTATTGCTTTTGTCTTGTTTTTCTAGGAGTGGGTGATGGTACCGATGAGGGTTTTCTTTTCCTTTCTACCCTTTTGAATACTGCTGGCATATCACTTTCAGAGGAGGTTCCAACCGGTGAAAGATGAGCTTCTGGTTGAAGTCCTTCCAACTCACTTTCTGTTATACCAGTTTGTTTCAAAACATCTTCCTTAATTGCCTTTGCCTATCGGGTTCCTTTCCTTACTATTTCTTCAACCTTCTTAACCCTTTTTCTTGATTGAATTCCACTTTCAATTGTTTCAGCATTTCCAAAGACTTTCTTAGTGGGTTCTTTTGGTGCTTCAAGGAGGGATTTTGCATAAGTTTCTATGATATTATCATCTGTTTCATAGCCCATTTCAGTTACCCAGATAGTTCTAGGGACAACTGCCTCCATCCAGATTTCATCTTTCTTGATTACAAAACATATTTCCTTCTTATATTTGTCCACAATTGCCTGTGATAGTCTTATTCTTGTTTTCATTCGAGCCTTCAATGCTTGAAATTGTTCATTTATGTTTTTCTCTCTGCCTTCTCCCATGTTGTTCAATAGATCCAATAGTTGCTTTCCTGTCGGTATATCAAAGCCAAAATCTCTTCTACCATTATCGGGAACTTGCTTAGTTATGTATAGCATTAGACAAACAAGCAAATTTTCAAATCTAAAGGTTCCTTTCTTATCTCCTTTAATCTTCTTTAGATTGTCTATCAATTCATCTTTGAGCCATTCACACACATCTATTCTAGCATTATCATTGACCATATCATATGCACTTTTGATACATAGGCTAGAAACTGAGTTCAACCTATTTGCATGTGTGGCTTTGTAACCTAAGATCATACTTATAAATCTGACATTGATGTCCTTTACATCATTTACCCTTAGAGACCTTTTGTCAAAAGTAGCACTGGTTATTTTCATCACTGTATCATTTGGGACTTTCTTTGTTCTGTCAGGTCTGCTACCGGTGGAAGGTAACCCTGTTACTGCTTCTTTGGTGATTTTGTGATTTGAATCCAACCAAAAGAATTGTCCATGGACTCTTCTTAGGACTATTCTTATTACATCTTCGGGAAAATCGGGAATGCTAAGAATATCCACAAAGCCTAGGGTTTCTACTACCTTATGTTCCGGCTTGACATTACCATCTACATCACAGATCACAGTCCTATACATGTTTTTAATCTCATCATCACCTAATTCCTTTATATGACAATGTATGTATATCCTAGGGTCTTTAGCGTATACTACTCCCTTAGGAATTTGAGAGAATGCACCTGTGTTATCATCTTTCTTCGCAATTTCGGGAACCAATTTAAATACGGTTCTAGGGCACTTAATAACCTCAATCATAGTAGGGTTTGCAATGAATTCAGGAGTGGATGAAGAAGCCATAATTATAAATACCTCAATCTACCTTAAGGATGAGTGCTTTGATGAGCTGCTTCACTTTTTCACTAAGGATGTCTTCGCTCGGAAATTTTCACGCTCTCAAAAATTTGAATGCTCGGTGAATGAAAAAGGAGCCAAAACACTTGCTTTATAATGTTATTCTCCAACTACCACATTTAATGCTTGCCGGTTAAGTCACAACTTAACTCATCTATTGGTATAGAAGTAATTCAATTTCTTACCATCAACCGAGGGTACAATAGCATGTTTTTCAATTTGTTGCTAAACCCCCAAAGGATTTTCCTTCAATTAGATGAGGATTCTCCTGCCGATGGAGTGTTACTCTGTTCTACTAGTGGAGGGGTATTCCCATCAACATTTTGATCTGACTTTCTGATCCATTGTTTTGAGAATTCTTGCTTTACCTCTTCAACCTTTTCTTTACCTTTCAAACTAGGACCTTTGTTATTTGCCGGTGGGGTCTTACTTCTACAAAATTTTGCAATATGTCCAATTTTGTTATAAGCATAATAAGTCACATTGTTTTTCTTAATAGCTTTCCCATATCCTATGCCGGTATGTGTTCTGCATTGATTAGATAGATGTCCAAATCTTCCACAAACATAACATCTTACATTCATTCTGCAATTTTCTAAGTTATGACCAATTTTGTTGCATTTGGAACATTGACCAGTGGGTGCATTAGTGTTCTGATAATTTCTAGATCTACACTTATTTTCTCTATGACCATACTTGTTATAGTTAAAGTATTTCCCATTGAATTTGTAAGCATTAGGTTGTCTTACCGGTTTGCTATGATCATGATTGTTTGCAGTACCAGAGCTTTCACCAACTTCAAAGCCAAGGCCATTTGTATCACCATTAGGTTTCTGATTTTTCAGCATGTCAACAAGTTCTTCTAAACTTTTCTTGAATTTATCTTTGTGATGATTTGCAACAGTCAGTTCATTCTCCAAGATTCCTTTTTGTCTCATGAGTTCAGTTCTGTCATTTTGTGTATGCATCAGATCTATTTTCAACATATCATTCTCATGACTGAATCTTGTGTTTTCATTTCCAGCATCATTTAGTCTTCTAATCAAATCATCTTCATTCTTCTTTTTGTCTTCAATTTCTTTACAAAATCTCATAGTCATATCTTGCATCTCATTCTTCATTGTACAATTATCTTGTCTCAGTTGGTTCACCAAATCATTAAGAGTTTCTATTTCATCTTCCTCTTTCTACATCTTCTCACAAAGTTCTCTTCTTTTATTTCTTGTTATGGTGAAATTTTCTTGAAGTCCTCGAAAAATATCCTGAGCAGCCTTCAGATCATCTTCAAGTTTGATATTTTTCACTTTTTCTGCATCATAGTCTGAAAGAGTTGTTTCCAATTGCTTTATCAAGTTTTCCATCTCTACCAGTGACAAGATCTTCCTCAAGTTGTTAGGGTTTTGAAAATAGAGGACCAGGCTCTGATACCAATTCTTAGGATTCCCAAAAATACTGAGAGGGGGTGTGGGGGAGGGGGGTGGGATGGGTGAATCAGTATCTGACCGGTTATATAATTTTCTTAACTTATAACATGAAAAGCATATTAAAATTGTGTACCGGTAAACTAGAAATAATGCAGCAAATAAGAATAACAACCACAACATGAAAAACACACCATAACACAATATTTTAATGAGGAAACCCAGTGTGGGAAAAACCTCGGTGGGATTTGTGACCCATAATATTCACTTAGGGGCCTGCACATGTAGGAAGGCCAAGTGCCTAAAGCTCACTCCTCAGTTACAAAAGAAGTCACACTAACTTACAAAAATGGACTATACTAATCCAATGTCTTGTATTGCTTCAGATTAGCATCTGCTATGCTAGATTCAGTACCGGTTTAAGCTCTGCTACATACATAAACCCTTAACCTAATAATTCACACATTAGGTCTGCTACCTTCTATTCATATTTTGCATCATATTATTTTTTAAATGATCTACAATGATCTCATACATATATGAGTCATATTACAATCCGCCATGTCGGCTTACAAAAGATTTTACAATTAATTACAAAATATGTTTATACAAAATTGTTGTCGACCAAGGTGCCGGTATTCTTCCTTTTCGGTGCCGATGTTTTGTATGCCGGTGTAGAGTCTGCCGGTATCGGTCCCTGAGACTATCTACCGGTATCATATGATTGTAAGGTTGCCATCAATGACAATACCTTCAATCACCTACAATTTCTCATTGGAGTGTGCATTTGCCAACACTCTCTACCCTTATTCACCATTATACTTGTAATATTGATTCATTGCATTAATATTATTCATACCCGAAATGAAATCCCTCATCTATACCTCATTGCTCAACCACCATAAACAAAATTACCAATCATAAAAATAAAGGTCATAATGTACAACTTAAGATTAAAAACCCAATCCACACACCATCGAACTCTAAATTGGATTCCACCTCCTACTTTTGTATTCAAAATTCAAAACCCTAAAAAGCAAAGAATGTTCTTCAATTATAACCTTCCCAACTTTAATCAATAAAAAAATATATAAATAGTAACATCAAAACCTAAAATAAGCATAACCTTCTAAAGCCTTACCTTTAACAGCTGGCGTGTTGGGAGGAAACCTAAAAAGCCTCCCATGAATTTAGGTTTAGGTAAAACAAGTCTTCTCAACAACGTAGGGAGAAGCAAAACTTTTTCTCTGCTTCGAGGCACACAGCGGCCCCATCCCTCCATTTGTACGTTCGATAACTCAAAACGCCTCGAAAACAAAGAATGGAATCAATCGAATCGATATACTCTTTTAGTAAATCTGAATTTTTTGCTATTTAGAAAGGATTTGATAGAGCGTTAGCGTGCAAAATCTTTCTAATTCTATAAAACACAACAAAAGATTAGAGTAACAGTCAAAAACCTAGAACTCATATGTTGGGTGGCGTTCAAATCATTTTCAAAGGAAAAAAAAAACTTCGTGCAAAGACAAATGTTTGTCGGTGACAAAACAACAGATGTAAACCATTTTAATCCTTAAGTTGGAGAGCACTGAGTCCAAATTTCTACAGTTTTCATGCACTTCTTTTCGCAGTAAATTGTGACAGTAAGTGCTGTTATTATTATATGTGTAGTGGAATCAAATTGTAATGCAAAACACCCAGTTTTTTCCATGGTTTTCTGGAATTCAAAGTGAGGGAAAATAGGGGAAAGACTAAGTAAAGATGATGAAATGGGTTGAAAGCAACAGAGAATGACAGGTGAAAATAGAGGCGCCTCCAAATTCTTTCTAATCAATTATTGAAGGGTCCACAAGATTATCATGTTGTCGCCACTAAGAAATTATGTGGGATGTTGGCATCATAAGAATTTTCTTGTACTGTTTTCAAGATATAGAAAGAGCTTTCAAATCAAATAGAATGATGCACGACACTTGGATGATGTTGGGTCTTCTTCTTCTTGTGTTTCGCTTCTACCATTGCTGTACAAGGATGGCTATCAAGTAGGTTCAGGATAATCTAGACACTCCAATTTTCTCATGTTTTCCTTGAAACATTGCTGAAATATGGGATGTTTTTTTTATTGATGGGTTTTCATGTTCATATCTGGGCATTATGTTGTATGGTCATTGAGTAGTTCTTGTATTATGAACATTGTTTTATCATGTTTATTCCAATTGAATAAAAAATGTTTTAGGTATAAAGGATTCCCATCTTATTCTGTTTTTAATTGTGATGTGAGAAGTGGATCCCCCTCTCTGCTTTGCCTTTTTTTTGTTATATGAAGAATGATGATATTTTCATATATCTTGGAAGAGTTGTTGATATGTCACAAGGGGGCGTTCAAATAGGTCAATGTTGAAAATGTGTGTAAAAGCTAAAAGACAACAAATCTTATTCATGAAACTGGTCATATGATGAATGTGTCGACCTCAATTCATTTTAGAGTATCAATTGATGTGAAATGAATGTGATGGGATTATGATAAGGATGTATATGGATAAGTATGTGGATGTGCATAATTAATGCATGAAATTGAAGTATGTACATATATTGAAAAGGTTGGTGATGCATGCATAAGAATTGGCATGAGTGGATGCGTAAATAGCATGGGAGAAGGGGGCCAACTTTGGATAAATTCATATTATTTATTAATATATAAATCTATTAAGATATTCTCTCAAAATTGACACAAAAATAAATATCAAATAACAAAAATACATAATTTCCTTTATGACTTGGCTCGTGAGGTTGAAAAATGATGCAAACTATCTAACATGCATTTAATCTCACACAATCTACATCGTTAGAATGATCAATATATAATAAATCAAGTGCTTAATGGTTAATAAGGTAAGAAAAATCCATTCAACATAAATACAACATTAAAAACATTACCACATCTCACATTATTATTAGAACAACTATACAAATGATAAGCACATCCTCAAATCAACACATTAGAACACTAGATTTACATGGAAACCCAATAGGGAAAAACCATAGTGAGAATAGATGCTTGGATATACTACCCAAATACAACCTCATAAAATTATAAAGAACTTACAATGATTTTGTAGACACCAACCCAAAGGAATTTCATCCTAAGATGGAGACACCAATTCATAATCAAATTTGTAGCCACCAACCTACATGAGACAACATTGCCATAGTCCAAAGAACTAAGCACCAACTCAAATTATGAGGCACCAACCTCAATTACAAATATGAAATACAAAAGATAAATTATGTAGACCTTCAAAAACTCAATATTCATCATATGTTTGATCTAATCTAATATAGAATACACAAAGTGTATAAGATATGTATCTTAGTTCACACACGATCACATCTATACTTCTCTTATTGAATATATTTCTTGCATAACTTCTACCACTTCTCTAAAGAAACTGCACTATAGAATGGAACTTGATCTAAAACATGTATGCATTCCAATGTTAATTACACCTTCATGTTGTCTTAGAACATATTAACAATATTCACAAGTCCACCAAGAGAACATTACTTAAGCCAAATGTGTAGTCAACTTGGTCCTAAATCCAAAACATTATAGGAGTAAGAAAATGCTATGCATTACCTAAGACAAACTCAAATAGTCCCAAAATACCTCCACATGTTTCCTCTAGTTTGTGCATTCTAAATATTTCTTTGGCACATCCAAAGAGAACATCTACATAGTCAATGAACTAGCACATTGATCATTTTGTCACTTCCAACTCTCTCTCCACTTGACTAGATCCTTTGAAACTCTAGAATATTTTTCTTTGTGTATAGCCTTACTTACCCTCCAAACCTCAAGACAAAGTACTTCTCTATGGTAGAATGTGGTATCACAAGTATCCACAATACAATTAGAAGAATATATTGTCATTGAACAACTATCACAAAAATACCACATGCACTTCTAGGTCATTGTAAGTACATTAGACACACAAGAACAACTAATACTAGTATATAGTCATAAAGAGAGCTATTTGTCTTCTAACGTGTAGTGTCAAGGTTAAAACACTTTGTTGGTGAAGTGGCCACCAAGGTTCAAACCCCTATTGGGCCATTATGCTCGTAGGCCTTGTGTCTTCGTTGGGCCATTGCGCTCATGGGTTTGAACAAGTGAAGTGTGGGGATGAGGTCCCCCATTTGTGGCCTCACTAGTTCATAGCTCCACGTCAAAAGTGTTTCACATGGAGCTAGAGGGTGTGTCATGCCAGCGTCGCCGGTCATGTTAAAAAATTTTACCATTCATTAATTTTAAAAGAGAGAGAGAGAGAGAGAGAGAGAGAGAGAGAGAGAGAGTTATTTAATCCTTCTTTGATGCATTGGGAATTTTGACATGCATTTTGGCATGGTCTCTCTCCTCCTTTGACATCAAAGGAAAAAGCAACAATGTCTCCCCTCTTAGAAATATTGCATAGATTGTACTTCAGTGCAAGACTACTTGTGGTAGGGAGTCAACACTCCCCCTGAACCTATACTTCTTGTTGATTTAGGAGGGACATACCACTCCCAAATTTTGTTGATATATTCAAATGTTTCTTTTGAAAAGTGTTTTGTGAAAATGTCTATAATCTATTCTTTTGTCTCAACATACTCCATCTTAACTTCTTTATCTACAACCTTCTCTCTAAAAAAATGCTACTTTATTCAAATATGTTTTTTCCTTGAATGCACCATCGAATTCTTAGAAATACTTAAATAGTAATTGTATTGTCACAAATGATAGGAATAGGTTCATCATACTCAACTTTCATGTATTTTAGGGTCTATTTAATCATGTAAGAAAAATCCATTCAATACTCCCTACAATACTAAAACTTATATAACTATAGCAAAAGAATTTAATAAAAATGTAAAATCATAACTATTATACCTAGATTGGTAGTATGGCAATCTACGTCAACTAAAACCTATTATTGGGGAATGATGTCAAGAATTGCCTATAGATCAGCTCCACCTTCAATTTTTACTATTGTAGGTTCACCAAGAGGATAAAATGATGGTGAAACCTCTCATTTCCAACATGCTACATAATTAGGAGAGAAAACCTTGCATCATTCACATTAGCTATTTGTACTTAGGGTCTACATTATCATCTTTAATGACCTACTTTGTGGATGCAATCCTCTCCCCTACTATAATGTTGGTCTTGGATGTTATCTAAAAAATTTCTTTGAGGTATTATCTACCTAAAACCAAACTAACACAACATACACTCAAAATAAAATATCTTCATATTTATGCCACATGTATCTACCTATAGCCATGATAAGTGATGAATATAACCTAACAAAAAATCCATCATAAAAATATAAGAGTTTTTATATCGATACGGACTTCTTGTGAGATTAGTTAGCTCTAATCAATCAAAATATATCTAAAGGATTTGAAGATTCTTCATCCACTTTTCTCTCTCGACAGTGTTCCATTGAGGGGCTCGACTTAGGAAGCATGGCACTCAAAGATTCTAATATATATAACATCATAAAATATATGCTCCATGAAGGCTCTTGGAACCCTAATCCATAATATAAGACACGATAATCCTAGATAAATACTATAAATATTGTTTCTCTAAGTCTCAGTACAATTATATCATCTCATGCGCAAGTTATTACCTTTGGCCATCTTTAAATAAAATAAAAATTCCTTTTGGTGTCAATTTTCTTAAGCATACAAATATACTAAGAGGAGGGGTGAATTAGTTGTTGGCCATTTGGTGGAATTGATTATGTGTTGCATTGATATTTTGTCATTGATGCCAACACTAGTTGTTTGGATGCTTTACTGACACCCTTCTAGTCCTGATAGATTGAGTGGTTTCTGGTTGATTTGGATCTGACATGATCTGGTAGGCTCCAGTATAGTTTGGTGATGGAATCAGCTTATTCATGATACTCATCCTCATATTTGGTCTATTGATTTTGGTCTGGTGATTGGATTCTATCCTGCTTGCTTAGAAGATTAGTTTTTGGTTCCGACAAGGGTTTCACTAGTAGAGCTTTGGATGAAGATCTTTGATGAATTGCATAAGTGGTGTTGGTGCAGTTTTTGGTGGAGTTTTAGGATGTTGTTAGTGATCATGTTCTAGACTTGGTAGATGGAGATCATTAATGTAACATGTGAACCTATACTGGGTCCTGGTTGATGTAGGTTATGGATCGATTTTAATGTAACGTGTGGATTGGAACTCTGGATGTGTTTCTGGGATATCTTACGTGTTGGATATTATTTATTTGGTCTTAGGCCAACGTGATTTTTAATTATGTAATTGGTTTATTATCTGGTGGCCGACCTAATTGTTTATGGTCAAGGGCTTGTATATATAGATGTAAGATCTCATTGTAGATTATCATGGTTATGTTAGAGGTTATGGTCAAGGAATGTAATGTGCGAATAATGTAATATCATTCAAGCAGAGGATTTGGTCGATCATTGGAGATTGAATTGGGTTTATGTAAGAGGATTTAGTCATATGGTATTGAGCTTAACCAAAACTGTACTCAAGCATAGGAGATGCTATCTTTTGCAGTTCAACACTTCTCTGGATTGTAGTCTGGATTTCGATGTAGTTAGTGAGGCTCCTTTTGTGATGAGTGGCGTGCTCTACACTGTTGGCCTTCCTGCAAGTGTAGGCCCCTCAATTGTAATTCACATACTTACTGCAAAAGTATTATCTAACTATGGATAGGCTTCCCACTCTGGTATTTCCCTTTACCTAGTTTTCCACGTATAAATCTTGGTGTCATGTGGATGGCTCTTATTCTATGATTATTGTTTATGCTTAATTGGTTTAACTGCTATTTTGGTATTAATGTTTTGGGTTCTGGTATTAAAGTTTTAAATTGCTAATAGTTCCAATAATCTGTGGCAACTAATTAACCCCCCCCCCCTCTCAGTTGTCTTCTATTTATTTGAATTGTCTAACAATTGGTATCAGATCTTTGGTCCTCTCTACAAAAAACTTAATTGCTTGAGGAAGATCCTATGGTGACTAACAATTCAAGTTCATCCAGTTCTTCTGGAGCTATCTTTCAGAGGGATATTCTGAGGCTTGATGGAACAAATTACACAGTATGGAAGATTAAGATAGAGACTCATCTGAGATGTCTTGGCAAGGAGATTTAGGAGATAACACAGAATGGTGTCACACCTTATAATCTGGAAGCTGGCAATCCTCATCCGACAAACCTGGACAAGGATCTTGAGAATGATTGTAGAGCAAGAGAAGCCCTCTTGTGTGCACTTTCTGATCAACAAATAATGGGATTAATTGACAAATCATCTGGAAAGGCTATATGGGATAAGTTGGAGACTCTTAATGAAGGTGACCCTACAATGAATATTGCTAAACTTGATGGATATTGGGTGAGATATGAAACCCTAAAGATGGAAGAAGATGAAAGGATAACTGCATTCATGGAAACGGTAAATGAGATTGTTATGAGAATTCAATGTTGTGGTGGAACTTTGAGCAAAGATGAAATTGTTTCTAAAGTACTGAGAGCCCTACCCCTAGCTTATAAAATGAAGGCTACTACTATTAATGAGTTGAGAATAATGGCCAATACATCTATCAACAGAGATACTTTGGTTGGGAAACTATTTGCTTTTGAGCTTGAAGAATTTGGACCTTCTGGAGCTATGAAGTTTGAACCTGCTTTTCATGCATCTACATCTACAATCGGTAGGCAAGACTGGAAAGATTTATATGCAAAGGAATTAGAAGCTATGAAGAGATAAGATAATGAGTTTGAGAAACTTGAAGCATTATTTGCTAGAAGAGTACCTAAAGGACCAATAGGAAGTAAGTATGAAGGAAAAGCGCCTTTTAATTTTTTTGCATGTAATAAGATTGGTCATTTTGCATCTAGATGTCCTGAAAGGAATTCAAGATTTGAAGAAATAGTTAGAAGATCATTTAAGCCTAACCCTAGATATCAGAACAAGTATAAGTACAAGAAAAATAGAGACAAATCATGCTACATAGCGGATGAGGAAGGCATTACTGATTTTGATGATGAACCGACAGAAGACTCTGCTAGTGGTTCCAGGAATGGGAAGTTTGTAAGACTAAATTGAGAACCAAGAGAGGTCTAGGTTGTTGGAAACCAATAACACTGAGAGGGGGGGTGAATCAGTTTTATATTGGAATAGTAAATTTCAGCCTTATTAAAACATTCATACACCAACTGGTATACCGGTACATATAAAATTGAAAGAAGTAAAGCAACCAATAAGCCAAACACATAAATGAGAATCATAACACACAAATTTATACATGGAAAACCTCAAAGAGGAAAAACCATGGTGGGATTTGTGACCAACAATATCAATCCACTGGCCATATGAAGAGATATTACAAAATATGAGGGGCTTGCACTTGTAGGAAGGCTTACAGCCTGGAGCACATTGCTCAATCACAATAGGAGTCTCACTGACTACATAAAACTTTAGACTACAATCCGAAGAATTTTGAACTGCTAAGAAAGCATCTTCTATTCCAGAATACAATTCTGATTTAAGCTCTGTCTGTTCAGGTTTGAAACCCTAAACCCCTTTCCAAAATAACACTTACAATAATTTCCTCACATACATAATCTCTCTGAATAATTTTGCATCATATTACATTCATATATCCATCACCATGTATATATCTTAAAATGATCTAATCTTAACTAACCTATATACCCTATACAAATTTTATGCCTTATGTTGGCTTACAAAAATATACACAAATTCAAATTACATGTTGGCTAGATAATATAAATGCATAAACATTAAAACAAATTGTTGATGCTAGATCCAAGATATGTCAGCCTCCAATACCGCTAACCTTTACTAAACCATGTTGGCTTGCATTGTTGGTGACCAAATAAATCCTATGTCCTGTCAGTGTCGGTGTTGGTGTCGGTAGAGAATCAATGAAGTATCTGTCGGTACACCATAGAACCAAAACATGAAGCTGGAACACAAAATTATGTTGCCATTAATGACAACATAGTGAAACCAACCAATAGAGTGTCAATTTCCAACAATATCCCCCTTTGGCATTGATGGAAAAACTCATGTGAAAAATGGTCAAGGTTTCAACTGTCGGTTTCATCCTACCCTGCTCCCCTTGAGATGAATGTGCAAAATACTCTATAGCTCCAAAAACTCCATAACTCCCCCTAATGTATACAAATCTTTTATTCTTTTTCACATCTATACTACTCCCCATTTGATTTCAATGCCATTAAAAATTCTAAAAAGAATGTCAAAGAATAAGAACTGTACAATGAATATCCCCATAAATATCTTACCGGAGCTTGACCAACTTCAAAATTTCTGGATAAGCCTTCTCCAGTAACTCCACATAAGTATCCCAAATGGTTTTGAATATTCTAGAAATAGATACAAGTCCACTCAATAAATGTGCAAAAGACTATTTCTCATTTACCTCTTCCAGTGTGGGCTTTCCCACCATATCCATGCATTCTTTCTTGTATACATAGAGTGAATCCAATTGTGGACTCACCAAGCCTCTCAAACTTCTGGCTCTTCTAATTATTTTTTCTCTTTCCTTTTCAAGAGCAGGAATTTGGTTCTCCAAAATAAAAATTTGACTATCAATTGATGTAGTCAATGAAATCAATCCATCAAAAGTGTTAGCAATACTTGCAATTTTCTCCCGAATCTCTTTTATCTTTCTATCCATATTTTCTATAAGTATTTCAGTATTACAATATACCCTATATATATTTGTACATTGTTTCCAAGAATTTTCTATTAGGATTAGCTTCTCCTCAATATTTTTCTTCTCTGTTTCAATTACCTGATCAAAAGTAGCTCTCTTAGCCTGAGTAAATCTTTCTAGTGTTTTCCAGTTTGAGATTTGTTGTAAGGATTGAAAGTCTTTTGATATATGCTCAGTGATTACCTTAAGCTTGCTGGATGGGCTCACTTCATTTTCAATCTTACACTCTGGGACCAATTTGTGTAGAACAGTGATTGATTGATCTATAATCCCTTTATCTGTGGATCCTTCCTTCATTAGTTTTTGTGTAGCCATCATCATCAATTCAGTGGGACTCATCTCTGTGATTTTTTTCTTTTCTACCTAAGAAGTGTCAATTGACAATAATGATGGACCAACAATCGGTTCCCTGTTGGATTCCCCTATATTTTCCTCTGATGTTTTATCCTTTATAACCTCCTCACTTACACCAGTGGCTTTGCCACTTGGTGTAGTTTGTGTAACTGTTGGTTCCTCTGTAGGAATATTAACCTCAACCTGTACATTTGTATCCATAGGACTATTATCCTCAATATTAGTATCATGTACAATATTAGTTTGTCCACTCTCTGTATTAACCGGTATCTCAGTATTTGTCTATACATCTGTATTTACTGGGGGCTCAATTTCCACTATTTTAATATTTTTCAAAACTGAAGGTGAAGTACCCATTATCCCCTTTCCTTTTCCTTCAACCGGGGTATCTACAGTGTCTGTCTTGGTTTTTGGTGAAGTAAAGAATCCTCTATTTTCTACCAAATATTTAACCCATATGCTTTTTGAGTTTCCTTTATTATTTCATTTACTCTCCCTAGCATCAGATTGGTTATCATATGCTTACTGTTGAAAACTTTTTTGTCTATCGCCTCAAGTGTCTTTTCCATTTCATCTAGAGCTATAGTAACACAGATAGATAATAGCTCTTGAATTTTAATGTGTTTATCCTCTTGCATATTTGATAATCTTCTAGCATCCAAAATGTTATATAACTCAGCCAGTATTTGATTTTCTATCTCTATTAAGGATTTCTTATAAATATCCAAGTATAATAGGACTGCTTCCTCTACCTCTCTTTGTTCATCATCCTCTAAGTTTTCATAATAAAATTTAACATTATTCAACATGTCATCTTTAGTGATTTCATCTACTATTTTTGTACAAGTTTTAGGTGGTATTATAGTCACATTACCAGTTTCAAGTGCTAAGTTGATGTCACTCTTCTTCTTCCTCTTGGCAGTACCAGATGTAGTTGCAAGTGTAGCTTTAGGTGCTTGCTTCTATTCTGGTAGCTTGATTGTGACCTTCCTAACCAATTTCTTCTTTGCTTCTTCCTTTATTTCCTCCAGTTTCTTCCTAACAACCCTCTTAAAAGCTAACAGTGTGTTATCCTCTGAATCTGATTCTACAGTAACAAGTTCAATATGAACTTCTGGATCCTTCCTCTTTATGCCTTTCTCCGGGACAACATCAATTAGTGCCTTAATGTTCTTTGAGACCTTCTACACAAACTTGCTTTTCCTTCCTATTTCTCTCTTTTCTTTCAGTTGAACTTGTGTGGGAGAAAAAGTGACACTAAGCAAACATGCCCTAATCTCACTTTCAACCACACACTTGTGGAATACAAAAGAGCCTAGAGGTATCACACAATTGGCTACTTCTTCTTGTGGAAGAGAGAGCCACGGGCTACCTATTAGGATTTCTATTCCTTTGTTGTAATTGAAAGATGAAATGATGCAAGTTCAATCCCTAACCCCAAAGTGCAAGTATGAACTAATAACAAGATTACAGAATTGAACTTAAATGATGGAAAGCTGTAAACACAAGGACAAGATAAGAATGCAAATGCGTACCTGGAGTTAAAATATGACTGAAAATGTTCGGGACGGGGGCGCGGGCGCCACTATCCTCATTCTGCCCCTGAAACTGCTCCGAAAACTGTTGTTTTTGCACTTTGGAAAAACTGTATGCTGAAAATGTTGTCTGTCGGGAGGACCAGGGCGCCCAGCGCCCCTATCCCAGGGACCAGGGCACCCAGTGCCCCTATCCTGGCAGGACCAGGGCGCCCCACGCCCCTGTCCTGGTCTTTTTCTCTGAGATTTGGTGTGAAGTTCGGTCTCCGTCTGCTTCTTCCGGATCTGTAACTTGCGGCATCGTCCGGATTCCGAAACCTGCACTTATATCTGAAAAGGTGTGGTGGGCAGCTATATAGGGTTTTGCCTTAGTCAAACCTCCACTTCGGTGATTTCCACCTCCACGAATAGCCAAGTTGTATTGTAAAATGTATTGTGTGTGCAGACCTAGTGTGTGTGCAAGGTCCTTAAATGCAAGAAAGCAAACTAGAGCAACCTAGAAAGTAAACCCTAATTGCTTGTAAATGATAATGTAAATGCTCTAAATCAAGATGCAAAGTGATCTAAAGCATGAATAATGGATATATTGAAGCTTATGCAAAGACATGAAAACATCATGAAATCATACCCAACCCTCAAGGGAGGAGTACAAGCCAATCTTCAGTCGGTAATCTCCTATTGTTCTTCAATGTCTCCCAAGCCCTAAATGAATGAAATTGATGAATGCTTGATGGATGGATGTTGAATGTTATTGAAGTCTTCAAAGATCTGCTCTTTCGCTGCATAGAAGGTCCTCGAAAGCCAAAATTCCCATCCTTTCAAATGAAGAAAGAGAGCTCTTATGTATGAAACCCTAGGTCTTAATTTCAACTTTAGGCCGACTTAGAGATTGAATCTCCTGCCAATTTCTTGGGGTTAAGCTTTATTTTATGATTGGATCGCGCTCCTAAAATTTTGGCAAAAATGTCCGGGACCATGTTGCACTCCGGGCGCCATGGTCCCGACAACTTTTCACCAAATTTTCAGGACTGTCGGATATGATGATTTTAGAGAGAATCCCAAAGTTACAGGTGATTTCAAGATGTTTTGACCCCTGAAATCAAGCCCCCAAGTTCAAAATAGGACCTAATTAGGGTTTTTGATTAAATGATGTATTGAAAGAATAAAATGAAAGGGGCACACTTTAATGAAAGGGCCCAACTTTATGATGTGGGAGATGATGAAATAGGACCTTAGACCTAATTGATTTAATTAATTAAGCGCTAAGGGGAAATGCAATGCAAAATGCAAAATGCGCCAAGGCGGGTGCTAAACTAGGTGTGAAATTGTACCACCCTAGCAAGTGCGTACAATTTATGACACTACATTTAGCCCCCACTTTAGCGGTCATATGAACACTACGTGCATATGCAAGCTAAAGTACAGAAAAGTAAACATTATTTGAAAAAGGATATATCCATAAGTTGTCGAACGAAGCCCCCAGTGGTATCTGCAGTACACAGTTAGGAACCGCACCCTACAAAACACACGTTAGATCACAAAAATCGCCTAATGCTTACTAAGGAAAGTGATGAAAATTCGAGGGTAGCTATATGCCCCCCCCTGTTTCGGCTTGCTAATTTTAGTGAGTTGAAACAGGGTATCATGTTTACCACTTCGAATTGTTAAAGAATATTGATGACAAATGCTCACAAGAAGATTTGATATGAGATCAAAAACTAATGGAGAATCATTTGGTAAGAAAGAGGACTAAATCTCAATTCCAACACAACAAGAGTGTGAGGATCTAACACAAGATGAAGGATGTAAATGGAAACAAAATGCAAAGAGAAGAAAAGAAAGGAAAAAAGCATGAATACACACATTGGTGATCCATGAGAAGAATAGTGAGAGAGAAAACATGGACTTCTCGCCCCTAGATCTTGTCTAGGTGATCCATGTGAAAAAGGACATGGAAAACTAGCCCCTAGAGTCTGTCTAGGTGATCCATGTAAGGGAGGAGAGTGAGAAAGTCTAGCCTTATGCCGCTAGTTCCACTCAACCTCGTGCATGTGTGTGTAAGTGAGGTTAGAAGCATCTCATAGGAGTCTATGCCCGAGTATGCTACAACCTGTATATGTATAGTACAAAAGCGTGACATCTCGCTCTAAGAGTCTGTGCTCTGGTTCCGAGAATAATCACCTTGTATAAAAGAAAAATGGAGACATCTCGCTCTAAGAGTCTGTGCTCTGGTTCCGAGAATGACCCATTGCTCAAAAAGGTGTAATGTTTATGTCATAAGCAAAGTAGAACAAGGATACCTACCTTCATCACAAAAGAAGATACCCCAAAGATGCAACAATGTCATAGATCCAAGCAAGAGAGTTTTTTACTCTTTAAGCAAGGATAAGATAATTGAAAAGGGACATCTTGTAGTATGTGTAAAGGAGATCCTTAGAGGAGAAGAGATCTTTGTACAAAAGATACCTATCCCCGAGAGGAATTGTCTTAGACAAATATAACATCTTCTAGAATAAGACACAGAAGAGAATAAGAATGCAATACTTCCTTCTTTTGCAAGGTGAAAATGATTCTTAATGAAGGATGATGCTCTTTTTAACCCAATTGGGAGAGTGAATTCATTATGGATGTATTTTACCAAGTGCAAAAGAGGTTGTAGTCAAGTACTTACACCTCTTGTGAGAGAGAATCCTTGAACAAACCACAACAAATGCATACAAGGAATAACATCAAGTAATAAAGTTCACACCATCCATGAAATAGGAAAAAGTGGATCCTTAGATAAAAACAAGGAAAGATCATTGCCTCCCAAGGATAAGGACAATGAGAAGGACTTACACAATCTTCCAAGGAGAGATTTAGACATAAGCAAATTGCAAGACATTAGTGTATGTAAAATGCTCCTCACAAGAAGTGGGTAGGATAAGAAAGAGAATACACATCTTCTCCCATATCTAGGAAAAGAGGATTCTAAAGAAAAGATGATCAATATTTCCACATTATTACCCCAAAGGGAAATTTTAACCATAAAAAGAAGAGATGTATGAAATCACTCTTGTCCCCCTAGGAACAAGAAAATTAGGCTATTATGTTGCTTCAAAAAATATATGATTGCACTTGAAATTGTACCATCATGAATGACAATGAGCCCCCAGTAAATGAGCTACCAATGTGATGAGCAACATAATAGCCATTAATGTTATTTAAAGACATGATAGATTGAATGAGGTATTTGAATATGACATGCTAAATGCTCAACTATAAGTGAGATCAAAAACATGTATAAAATGATAAAAATTGAAGAAGAAAAGTCACAAGAAATATTAGAAGAGGGATGAGTGTAATTTATTAGAGCCTTATCCCTGGGGAAAAGGACTTTATGATGAATAGGAGATAAAGATTCATAAGTAGATTTAGAAATTCGAGGGGATTCATAAAGAGATTTGTTCATCGCCAAGATTTTCTTATGAGGGGAATGAGAGTTGATAGAAGTAGAAGATGATTTAGTTGAAGTGAGATCATCATCACTACTAAATATAGCATTCACATTGAGAGATGGTCTTTTAGATGCTTTGGTACGTTTGCAGGGATTATAGCCAAGTCCAAAGGCATAATTGTGAAAATTAGTCTCTAGAGGAACCTTCATCCCTTGTTCATGAGTGCCACAACCATTTCCATGATACCCATGCTTAGCAAAAATGTGAAAACCACAACCATAACGATCAACCATTTTAGAAAGAGAAGGTGGTTTTTCATAAGACAAAGAATCAAACTCTTCAGAATTAGAAGTGTGAGGAGAAGAAGTTTGAGAAGCGGCCACAAAATTATTACTCATAGGTTCAAGTAAGACTGATTGATCTCTAGTTTCTTCCTTCTTTTTACCTTTAAGATCTCTAGGAGGAACCCTATATTCACCTACAAAGGTGGGATTAAAATCAAGGGATCCCCAATCGTCTTCTACGAGAACCTTCTCAGGATCAAAAGCCTTTTCATGTGTAGATTCAAGTTGAGAAGAATCTTCATCCAAAGAATTTTGATTATCAGAGGATGATGATTTGTCCATAGGTAAAGAGTCATCACTAGAAGAGGAAGATTTAGAAGAACTCCCTTTGGAAATAGATGTTTGCAAACAAGCTTGAAAATTAGTATCACCTATCAAGGTATATGTCTTATTGTTATAAATGAATTTAACTTGTCTATGCAATGTAGAGGGGACAGCTTGCATACCGTGAATCCAAGGTCTCCCTAATAACAAGTTGTATGTTAGATTTCCCGACATAACATGGATAGGAGTAGGCAAAGTAACAAGTCCCACTGTGATGGGTAAGGTGATAATACCTAATGAATACTTAGCCACATTATCAAAGCCTCGAATGGGACGAGAGTCAGGCTCAATAAGGGATGTATCCACATTCATCTTATACAATAGATTAATGCTACACACATTAAGGTCAGAGCCATTATCTACTAATGTTCGTCTTATAGCAGTGTCATTTATGATAACCACAATCATCAAGGGATCATATTGATGTTGAATTTCACTAGTAGGCGACTCATCTTGGGTAAACACAATTTGACCTTTAGGATTCATCACAGAGTTAACCAAAGACACTATATTACTAGATGTATTAGGTGAAGGAACATTCAAATCTTTCAAGGCATCTTGTAACATTCCATGATGAGCGGAAGAAGTTTGGATCAAATCCCAAAGGGATATCTTAGCAGGAGTAGTTTTAAGTTGTTCTATGAGATCATAGTCCTTACTAAGAATTTGTGAAATACGAGGAGCTTGAGGAAGAATAGGTTGGGAAGGAGGAAGTGAAGTTGGGATAACTAGAGGAGGATTAGGTTGCCTATTGTTTCTAGTATTATAAGTATGGGCAACCGCATGATAACTCTCTCTAGTCAATTGCTTAGCATACTCATAAGGGCTCTTAGAAGAATAACCTCCTTGCACAGTAATAATAGGTTTCTTAGGAGTGAAAAAAGAATCATTAGCATAACCACCTTGAACCACTAAGATAGGCTTATTTAAAGGTTGAGAATTTTGAGAAGGACAAGCACCTTGGACAGTGAAGAGAGGTTTGTTAGGTGTTTCATTCACATGTATAAAATTGATTGAGGATGGTTTAGAAGAATGAACAAAAATGTTGGAAGAATTATTGATAGTCTTCTCTTGCACTAAAATCTTATCACAGATTAGATCAATTTTAGGAGAGAGACAAGGGATAGGCATTGATGTTCTAGTAGGAAGAGTAATACTAGGAAAGGTCATATCATCCTCTATCATCAAAGGATCTACATGGGGAATAAACTCTCTAGGAGAAGGATTAACATTACTCTCTAAAGTCTCACTTTTGAGAGGGAGATCTTTGAAAGAGATGTTAACCACCTTGCTTTGAACTAGGGTATCCTTATGAGTAGAACCAAGTTGAGGAGAAGGAGATGCTTTATTTTTAGATGGAGAATGATTGAGATTCAAGGAAGGGGAGAAACTATCAAGGGAGTTTCCAATATTGATTTCATCCCCTTTGGCTAGGGGTAGAGAATAATCTATACCTTCTTCTAATGGTTCATCCCAAATAGTGAGGTTGTTGAAAGGAATGTTTGAAGTATTGTCAATTTCGGGAGAGGAGATAACATTGTTTATTAATTCCTCATCCTTAGGAGGGAGAGCATCAATAGATGTGTTAAACTCATCCTCTTTCCTCAAAATATGTTCAATATGATCTTTAGGGGAGAGAGAATTAAGGAAATTGCTTATTATTTCATCTTCTTTCTCTAAGGGATGCTTATGGGTAAGACAAACTTTAGGAGAAGGGTAAGCATTTATCATTAATTCATCATCTCTAGTGGGAATTTTGTTGGAAAAGGAAATGCCATCACTAGGAAATGTAGGGATAATGTCATCTTCTTGCACAAAAGGATCCTCATGAAGGGAGTGTTTTTTAGGAGGAACATGAACATATTTCTCCAAAGATTCATGCTTAGGAAGGAGATCTTTGAAAGAAGTGTTCATAACCTCTTGTTGCACTAACATGCCCCCATTGGAAGGACCAACTTTAGGAGAAAATAATTCAATGTCCATCAATACCTTTTCACTTAGAGAGGCATCATGGAGGGAAGGTGAAGTAACATTAAGAAAGGTGTTTATGATATCATTCTCTTCCTCTAGGATAGCTAAATAGGAAGGGCACATTTTAGGAGAATTATCAAGATCACTCTTAAAGACTTCATCCTTAGAGCATGGGAGAGTCTCAAAGGGATTGGTAGCAACTCTTTTAGGCACTAAAATGTTGTTATAGATGGGGGGAGGTTCTTTAGGAGAAGGAAAAATTGAAACAAGGGAAGCTAACCCATTATCACATCTATGAAATGAATGCATCATGACAACAATTTTCCTTTTTCAAATGATAACACATGCAAAATAGAAGGAAATGTTTAATTTTAACCAATGCAAGCACTTAGAATGTAGATTTAGAAAATGAAATTTATGATTCAAATGAGTTCCTAAATCAGATTTGAAATTATTGATCCCAATTAAGCTATCCACAAGTTCAACTTTGAATTGAAAAATTAGCAAAAATTTCCTCTAAATTTTTTTGAATCTTGCAAGAAATTAAAACTTGTAAATACAAATTTGATTTTGAAATAGCATAAACACTCAAATTTGAAAACATAAATCAGAATTAGAGAAGATTGGAATTCACGTCGGGTTCACCAAAATGTGTGGGAGAAAAAGTGACACTAAGCAAACATGCCCTAATCTCACTTTCAACCACACACTTGTGGAATACGAAAGAGCCTAGAGGTATCACACAATTGGCTACTTCTTCTTGTGGAAGAGAGAGCCATGGGCTACCTATTAGGATTTCTATTCCTTTGTTGTAATTGAAAGATGAAATGATGCAAGTTCAATCCCTAACCCCAAAGTGCAAGTATGAACTAATAACAAGATTACAGAATTGAACTTAAATGATGGAAAGTTGTAAACACAAGGACAAGATAAGAATGCAAATGTGTACCCAGAGTTAAAATATGACTGAAAATGTTCGGGACGGGGGCGCGGGTGCCACTGTCCTGATTCTGCCCCTGAAACTGCTCCGAAAACTGTTGTTTTTGCACTTTGGAAAAGCTGTCAAAAATGCTGAAAATGCTGTCTGTTGGGAGGACCAGGGCGCCCAGCGCCCCTGTCCCAGGGACTAGGGCACCCAGCACCCCTATCCTGGTAGGACCAGGGCACCCTACGCCCCTGTCCTGGTCTTTTGCTCTGAGATTTGGTGTGAAGTTCGGTCTTCATCTGCTTCTTCCGGATCTGTAACTTGCGGCGTCGTCGGGATTCTGAAACCTGCACTTATATCTGAAAAGGTGTGGTGGGCGGCTATATAGGGTTTTTCCTTAGTCAAACCCCCACTTCGGTGATTTCCACCTCCACGAATAGCCAAGTTGTATTGTAAAATGTATTGTGTGTGCAGACCTAGTGTGTGTGCAAGGTCCTTAAATGCAAGAAAGCAAACTAGAGCAACCTAGAAAGTAAACCCTAATTGCTTGTAAATGATAATGTAAATGCTCTAAATCAAGATGCAAAGTGATCTAAAGCATGAATAATGGATATATTGAAGCTTATGCAAAGACATGAAAACAACATGAAATCATACCCAACCCTCAAGGGAGGAGTACAAGCCAATCTTCAGTCGGTAATCTCCTATTGTTCTTCAATGTCTCCCAAGCCCTAAATGAATGAAATTGATGAATGCTTGATGGATGGATGTTGAATGTTATTGAAGTCTTCAAAGATCTGCTCTTTCGCTGCATAGAAGGTCCTCGAAAGCCAAAATTCCCATCCTTTCAAATGAAGAAAGAGAGCTCTTATGTATGAAACCCTAGTTCTTAATTTCAACTTTAGGCCGACTTAGAGATTGAATCTCCCACCAATTTCTTAGGGTTAAGCTTTATTTTATGATTGGATCGTGCTCCTAAAATTTTGGGAAAAATGTCTGGGACCATTTTGCACTCCGGGTGCCATGGTCCCGACAACTTTTCACCAAATTTTCAGGACTGTCGGATATGATGATTTTAGAGAGAATCCCGAAGTTACAGGTGATTTCAAGATGTTTTGACCCCTGAAATCAAGCCCCCAAGTTCAAAATAGGACCTAATTAGGGTTTTTGATTAAATGATGTATTGGAAGAATAAAATGAAAGGGGCACACTTTAATGAAAGGGCCCAACTTTATGATGTGGGAGATGATGAAATAGGACCTTAGACCTAATTTATTTAATTAATTAAGCGCTAAGGGGAAATGCAATGCAAAATGCAAAATGCGCCAAGGCGGGTGCTAAACTAGGTGTGAAATTGTACCACCCTAGCAAGTGCGTACAATTTACGACACTACAGAACTCTATTTCTACCTCTTGAGTTTTCTGTTGTGAAGTACCACAAGGATTCTGTGCCTCATCAATTTGTGCATCAATTAGCATTTTTGCATAGGCATCAAGAGTCTTTGCATCCACCTCATAGCCCATTTCTTCAATCCAAATCTTTCAGGGCTTAACTGCTTCCATGAGAGTCTCATCCTTCTTTACCATAAAGCATATGTTGGTAGAGTATTTTTCTATAATATGCTCAGGTACCCTTACCCGAGACCTCATATATTTTTGAAATGCCTTAAAATACCCCCATACCTTATCATCTCTCTGGCTTCCTAATGCAGAAATTGACTGTTTCAATTTCCCTACCAGAATGTCAAAAGCCCATTGCCTCTTACTAGAACCGAGTGTACCATTCAAAAAATATAAATTTAGGCAAACTAACAAGTTCCCATACCGAATTGTACCCTTCTTCTCACCCTTAATCTTCACTAAGTTTATTAACAACTCATCAAGCATCCAACCTCATAGATCTAATTTTACATTGTCTCTCATCATTTTGTATGCAGCTAAAATGCATGAACTGGAAATAGAATTCAGTCAATTTGACCGAGTTACCTTATATCTGATAATCATGCTACCAAATCTGATGTATGTGTTGGTGATAGTGCTCACTTTCATGGATCTTTTGTCAGATGTGTATACACATAAAAATTGGCTGTGAGCAATTAAATAAATATTTTATATTTATTTAATGTTTATTCTTCTATTAAATAGTTAATTTGAAAAGATTGATTTATTTAATTCATTTTGTGTCTTTCTATTAATTAATTTAATTGAAATATTTTATTAATTAATTCATCTATCCTATTCCTCTAATTAATTAAATATCTAATATTTAATTATCCTTCTAATCAATTAATTAAATATCTAATATTTAATTATTTCCTCCAATCATTCAAATATCTAATATTTAATGATTATTCTCCTATCCTATAGTCTCAAATATTAAATGATTTCCTAAATTATTTAATTTCATTTCCAACTCACCTTCCATCTCCACTTCATCTTTCCTTTGTCAGTTCATCCATCATGTGGCTAAATTAATTCAACAAATTAAAATAAATAAAACATTTATCATCCACTTATCTTCAACCTCCAAATTTAATGAAATGTTGTGTACCTACACATATTTCATAACCTTCTTCTATATTCTCTCCAACATCCCTACATCTTAGGAAGGACTTGGGTCCACTTGTCCTCTCATGCCTAAATCTTCTCCAACCATCCCTAGATTCCCTCAATCAGCAACCCAGTCAAGGTGAGATGAGTGACACTTGTCTTCTCCTTCCCCCTTTCTCTCAACCTTCACCTTTTCTCACAGCCATCCAAATCTACATATCTGATTGTAGACACCTAAAATTGTCATGTCTAATTAAATAAATATCTTTATTTATTTAATTATTTTAAGCCTAATTCTTCTATTAATTAAATAAATCTTTATTTATTTAATTAATTCATTTATCCTCTTCTAGCCTTATTTCTCATTTAAATAAATACATTTATTTATTTAAATTATCATTTTCTTAAATTAAATAAATATTTTATTTATTTTATTATCCCACTTCTTCTATTAATTAAATAAATCTTTATTTATTTAATTAATTCATTAACCTTTTCTACCCATGACACATGTCATTCATCTCTTAATTCCTACACTATCTACCCTTTCATTATTTTATTATTTTCTTTACCTACCCTCTAATCATAGCTGACCATTTATCTTTTACACCTCTCAATCTTATCCCTCCATTTCATATAGTGTCTTCTATATAAGGAGATGTTTCCTTCATTATCAAACCCTAACTACTTGATTACTCGACTACACTATGCCTTTGCACTTTTACATGCAATCCTACTTGCAACCACATTTCCGTTCTTTGTTGAGCTCTTGTGCACATAAAATCTGAGAGCAAATATATCAAGCAAGATCAATGGAGATAGGAAGAGTGGAGATCCAAACCCTATTGGACATGTGATGGTATAATCTTTGTGATTTCATTTGATTTGCATTGTCTTAGGTAATCTTCATATGTTATGGTGGATCTTTGTTGTTGTTAGGCTAGGGTTTTGTGGTTGAATTCATTTAGTCTTTCAATATTGTTGTTATCCATTTTCACCGTATACATTTTGGCACGCCCCGTGGGACATGGATTTTTGTTAGATCTGTATGTTTTGCAAGTTTTTCTAACCCTATATTGTTGTTTTGTAAAACAATTTGGAGAATAACCTTATGCAGCTAGGGTTTTGGACATAAAATCAAGATCTTGGAGAGATTTGATCTGATCTCACAAACGGCTAATAATTTTTGCACCAAATTTTGTTTACCAGTTGAGGACAGTATTAAACACTCTCAATCCAAAATTCAGAATTTTTGGCACATATTTACATTTTCCATGATTTTTTAATGATTTTTCATTAAAAAAAAAATTTGAGAGAAAAATAGCAAATTTTTCAGATTTTCTTACATTTTTGGAAATCTTCCATAATTATACATAGGATCTATTCTTTGTGATTTTAATTTTGATGCAAAATATTTTCCTAAAAGTCGGATCTTTAAAAATTAGGGTTTTCCTTTATTTTGATCAGATCTCACAAACGGCTTTGAATTGTGGCATCAAAAATTTTTTCAGGTCAAGAAAATTATTAGAGGTGTTCAGCAAAAATTTCAGATTTTTTAAATCAAGGTTTCATTTTATGACTTTTTTATGATTTTTCATAAAAAATTAATTTTTAGAGAAAATTAGTGAATTTTTTGGATTTTCTTACATTTTTGGAAATCTCTCAGAATTATAAATAGGATCTATTCTTTGTGATTTTAAATGTGATGTGAAATCATTCCTCAAAAATCAGATCTTTGAAAATTAGGGTTTTGCATTATTTTACTCATATCTCACAAACTGCTTGGATTTGTTGCAAAAAAAAATTTATGCAAGTTTGGAAGACCATCAGGACTCTCCAGTAAAAATTTCACATTTTTTGGATCGATTTTGCATTTTATATGATTTTTTATAAAAAATTAATTTTTGGAGCAAATTAGCAAATTTTTTGGATTTTCTTACATTTGTAGAAATCACTTAAAATTTTACAGGTGTTATTTTTTTTATGATGAATCTGATATTTGAATTGGTCAACAAAACGCATTGTTGAAGGCCCCTATTTCATAAAGTCTTTTGGATCTAAAATTTACCTAACTTGTGTGCTTGCAGGAAGGGGTGATCATTTGAAACAATCCAAAATAATAACAAATCTTTGTTGCAGGACCTTGGCAAGGGTTTTTGATATTTATTGTGTGCCTTGTTTTAATAGATTAGCAAACACTTCAATTGGTGCACTAAAATTGAACCATTGTCTTTTGTTTCTTGAGCAATAGACTCTTTTTGTTTAATCTTTAGAGGGCATGTCTCCCCGTGTGGTCATTAGGACTACTAGTGAGGAGAGAACGACCCAAGTGGTAGCAAAAGAAAAGCCATCTTCTTCCAAACCACTATAAATAATTGTATCCATGGTGAAAACTATGGATAACGTGTGTTGATTAGTTCATACCGACACTATGTCTCCCCATAAACCCGTTTGATCAAATTTATTTGATCAGTTGTAGGGCGTAACCCCTACCGACTGGGAGCCTTCTATATTTACAAAGCTGAAAGTGCCGCATGTATGGCCACACAAGCGGATGCCCTTACTAGCACCTTTTTGTTTTAGAAGCCAAAATCTTTCAAGTTGTTGGGGCAGGAGGTTGGACCTTTGGTAGCGGCCCACACACATATGGTTCTTAGTAGAGATACAAAGTTCACCACGAGGAGTTTTCATGGAGACTGATGCTTGGCTGCCCTGAGAAGTGAGTGCCGAGAGTGGAGCCAGTGGGGTCAAGCATCTAAGTATCTTCTCTGAATAGCGTAGCCTCAGGGGAAACTCCATGTGGGATCAACAACTATTGTCCTGGCCAACCATAAGAATTGTGCTTGTCTTATTTTGAACTATCAAACATTCAAGACCAAACATTAAAACATTGTGTCTTTTGTGTCTTCAAGTGTATGCAAAACAATTTTACATCAAACAACACACTTGTCTTTGAGTCATTTTGGAGTCTAAACACTTGCAAACATTAAGTCCTCATCATCACTATATCCTCTTGTCACGAAAAATAGTCAAACATTCAGATTTGGTCACAACAAGCAACTTCACAGATTGGAAAAATTACACAAAGTTTGCAGAAAAGCATCTGTGTTTGACAGAATAGCGCCTGTGTCATCTAACCACATCTGTGAAGGGCAAAAACGCGTCTGTGTCTTTTGAGCAACATTGCATTTACAGCATCTCAGAAACACGTATGTGTCTGACAGAATCATGTCTGTGTCATTTAAGCGCGTCCGTGTTTGACAAAATAGTGTATGTGTCCTTTAAGCGCATTTGTGAAGTGTATAGGCACGTCTGTGTTCAAAATTGAAAAATTTCATAATCCAGCAAACGAGTAGTCAGTTTCAGAATTCTTGAGCTTCCTAAGCTATTTCTCCAGGTTTTCATCTAGCATTCAGCCTATTTCTGGGTCTCACAAAGTCCATCAATGCTTTACATCTTGCATTACATTCACATTTGTCTAAACTTGAGTCAAAAGGTCACTTGCTTGTCCTCTTCATACTTTGTCAACACATTACATACAACAACATTTTGCTAAGTGGTCCCTCATCAAGGTCTATGACCTTTGGGTCTCATTTGGTCTTACTTAGAGTCAAGGTCAACTTACCTCATCAAGAGAAACTATCATCTCTTTGGAAGCCACACCTACTCTACTACATACATACTTAGTCTTACACTTTGGACATTGCAACTACACCTCAAATTCATTTACATTCCATCCAAACTCTTGGTCTTCCATACTCTTTCCATTTTCATCTAGTCTCACACATCTTGGTCAATACCTAGTTCATGGTTGAAACTCGTTCCCAAAAATCTAGGAGAAAATCTAAAGAGGCTCAAGAGTCCATAAACATGAGTGTCTATGAGTATGACAATGATGTCTTTTTCAATTCTGATCATCACATTACCTGACATGGATGCTTATAGAAACATTCCAAATGTTGAGAACATGGACACTACAAACAACAATGATACACACAATGACAATATGGACAACATTTCAATACATTCAGTAGAAGTGGAAGACTCCAGTATGGATCCCCGTTTCAATCGATTGGTTGAGAAAATAATGAGGGATAGACAATATTTCTTACAAATGATGGTACAAAGTGGAGACAAGATCCCTCATGATTTTGACATGTCTCAAATAATGGAAAATCGACCTTTGCAACAACCTCACCTCAACATGGATCATAGGAGGCCTAATAGTGGAGGCAATAGAGGACCACATCTTGTACCTGAATCACCATCATCTTTGTTTCAAAAACCAAAGGTCCCACATACACATGGTCAAGCATATGATACTCACCTTCGCAAACCATTATGGAAGTTTTATGCAGAAAAATATGCTCAATCACATACCAATGCTAAGGATCAACCACCAAAGCAATTGGATATTCAAAGGCATGCTCAAAATTTGGACACAAGGAAACCCCGCATCAAATTTGGGGGCAACACACTAGAACAAACTCATCACATGCCTATAGAGTATGGTATACATGGATAAAATTGACATTCCATTCCTCACCATGACTATATACCAAGTGGTCCTTATATGCATATGCAACACCATTATAGACCTCCTCCATATGAACATGTGTATGATCAATAACATCCATACATGCAACATGCTCCTCCTCCACCCAGTGGTTTAGGCATGGGGTATGGTCCAAGAAGTCAGCCTCCACCTAAGAATAATTTGGAACAGCAAATCAAGGACTTACAAAAGAAAATGGAGGACATAAATACACCGAAACCAACTTACACAATGAGAGACATATGTACCTATCCATTTGACAAAAGCATTCCAATGCCTCCATTTCCTACACACTTTGTGACATCTAAGTTTGATAAGTATAGAGGAAAAGGAGATTCTAAGGCACACATAAGACATTTTTTCATAGCTTGCATTGAGGTAGCAACAGAAGAGACATATTTGATGAGATTATACCCACAAAGCTTAGGTGATCAAGCTATGGAATGGTTCTCCCAACTTCCACCTGGTATTAACTCATGGGGTGACTTAGCGGAGGCATTTATCCAGCATTTCTCATACAACATAGAGACAGACATATCAGTCACTACTTTGTGCAACACCAAACAAAAGGATGGAGAATCTTTTTCATCATTTTTACAAAGATGGAGGAATCTAGCCAGCAAAGGCTCTTGTGAAATTCCACAAAAACAAATGGTAGAGATGTTCACCAAAAATGTTGACAAAGACATTGGTTATGATCTAAGAAAAGCATGTTTGTCCACCTTCAAGGACCTCATTGAGAAAGGATTAGCGATAGAAAAGGTCCTAATTGACCAAGGCATCATTAAGATATTCAAAGAAAACAAAGAGGACTATAAAGGAAAAGACAAACCAAGATTTTAGAATAAAAACAAGAACACAGTCAATGATGGTGTTGCGGATGCCAATACAGTGCGACCTAAAATCATTTTTTATGGATCAAGCTCTACAAACAATCAAGTGAATACTCAAACAACTTCCAAATCACAAAGGAAGTACACCCCATTGGGAGAACCACTTGAGTCAATTTTCAAGAAGCTAGTGGCAAACAAGATAATCACAATTCTAGATTTTCCTCCATATGAGTCAAAGGTCAAACCAAATTGGTGGAATGATGATGAGTATTGTGAATTTCATAAGAGAAAGGGTCATAAGATAAGAAATTATCATTGACTAAAGAACATAATACATGATCTAATTGATAGAGGTGACATTGAGATTGAAGGACACTAATCCAATCAAGAACATGATATGTTTAAGGAACCATTCCCAAAACATGACAAGGGAAAAGATAAAGCCACAGATGAGCAGACCAACTATACCAGAGCATCCTATAACTATGATTCAACTATCAATCACATTTCGATGGACAATTATGTCTCTACCATTATCGTCAAGGATAAAAATCCTGAGAATTCTACCCAAAGACCCAAGATTGTCCTAAAAGGCATTGGATCTTCTTCCAAACATACCTTTGAATGTAATATTACAACTCGTCGAGGTAAATTCACTTTGCAAGGTGCTCCAGCTAAAAACACCACTTCTGCATCAACCAAACCTGAGTATAACCTTGTAGAACAGCTAGGGAAGACACCCACGCTTATCTCAATCCTTGAGCTCTTACGCATATCCCTCGCACATAAAGACATTCTTGACAAAATATTGAGAGACACTTCTATCCCTACTGATCTGAACGTGGACCAATTTCAAGCCATGGTGGGATACCTTTCCATTCCACACTCCCTTACATTCATAGAAGATGCTAATGCCTCCGTGAGTCAACCACATAATACACCATTACACATTGAAGCCTTCATACACAAAAATCAAATAAAATGAGTCTTGATAGATGGAGGAGTAGGTCTAAACATTTCTACAAACAAAATTACCATCAAAGCATATGATGATGAAGAACGTTCATCCAAAGGCACAGTCACCTTGCCTCTCAGATTTGGGCCAGTTACAAAAGATGTGGCTTATCAAGTCCTAGACCTCAATCTCACATACAACATATTGCTAGGATGTCCATGGATTCATGAGATGAGCACAGTACCATCTACATATCATCGATGTATCAAGTTTCCACATAATAGAGTTGAAGTGACTATCAAAGCTGACCCAAACCCATTCATGTATTGCAACAATCTATGACCTAGATCAGAAATAACAATACCAGTCAAACGAGAGGCTATTCCTTCATTGACATATGTGGATCCAGAATCCTTGAAATCTTTTACATCAAAACAAGCAGAGATCAAAGAAAAGTTCAAGATTAAAGACATGGGATGTGGTGAGTATATCCTTCATGTTGATCAACTTTGATTATCTCCTAAGGTATTCAGTCGACAGGAACAATCTATAAATAATTTGCAATGCCAAGGAATTAGGTGTGAACCACCTAGTGTTGTGGCTACTAAGTCCGAATGCAAATCTCCTCTAGTGGTGCAAGCAACTCTTGATATCAATAGTCCTAAGAGTGGTTCTAGCAAAGAATATATTGAGCATATCCCCATCCCTCTTGAGAACTCACATAGCCTTACCATATCATCCACTCATTCCATTTCCACTCCACTTCTAGACTTGCACAAACAAGAATCACAAAAGCCCTTACACATTGGGGATCAAAAATCAAGCTTTGAAGAAAAAATCCAAAACTAAAAACTAAAGAAAAGTCCTTTAGTCCAAATCAAAATCAAAAGCTATTGGACTTTGCAAAAATCAAAGTCAAGGATAAAAATTCTATGAAAGAAAAAGAGAAAGATATGATCTCCCCTAATATTAAAATAACTGGGGGCAAAAGTTCTAAAATTTCAAGTCAAAAAGTATACTTGTTGATACTAAGTCTCCATCATGCTATCCTACTTTCACTTCTTTTCACAATCATAAGCCTTCATCACTCATCCACTTGTTCCACACGTCCTTTCCCTTCTAGCGATACATCATGGACCTTTAATGGAGCTTCCTTGAAGGACTTTGTTATCAGGGATGCCCAAACTTCTTCAGGTGACACGCATATGGGCCTATGTAGTCCACACACTAGTAATTCTATCTCAGTTCTTTTATCAAGGAAGATAGACACTCAAACTACACATCATTCAGTCAAGGAACAATGCAGTTACAATCACAAGGTAAAGCCTCACACACTTGAGGTGGGTAACTTGGTTCTCAGAGAAAATCCTAAAAATCAGCAACATAGAGAGAAGAAGGGAAAGTTCGAACCAAACTGGCTTGGTCCTTACATCATCACAGCAACATATGGATCTAGTGCATATCAACTCTCAACCACAGAGGGTGAACCCTTGGAGGATCCTATCAACAACATGCACCTTCATAGGTTTTACACATAGCTCTTCAGCATATCCTAATTCAAAAATACAAAAAAATAAAAATAAAATCAAAAAATAAAGAGAAATAATTCGTCCAATGGTGAAAACTACTTCAGTGGCGCCCTGGGAAAGTACCATGGTGAAAAATAGGTTACTAGCACCATGCATGGAGACATTTCTCCTCCCTCCTTCAGGATTCCATTTCATCCTTTCACTTTGCACACACTCACAACCTTGTTAGGCCCAATATGGAAAGCTAATGTACTAAGAGGGGAGGGGTGAATCAGTACTCCAAAAAATTTCTTCAATAATGACTTTACTGTTATGCATAAACTGAATAGTGTAGTAACATAATATAAAGCTAAGACAAATAGATAACAATCATACATGATTCACTCCATAACACATATTTTGGTTACGCAAAAACTCTTGGTTAGAGAGAAAAACTGTGGTGGGGATGGCACCCACAACTTCACTACTGCAATAATAAAGAGTGCTCGCTTAGAGCTACATTTTTAGCTAATTCTGATAGCTTACCCTGTTAGGAGTATCAAGATCTATTAGATCTACCTTGCTAAAGGATTTCACAACACTTAAACTAAATGTTGCACCTAGTTAGAGGCTTTACAATTTATAGACTTGATTAGAGTCTTTTACCCTGTTAAAGGTTTCTCTTACAACTTCACAATATTACAATAAAATCATTACAAATATCTGCAACTTTACATCTAGAATGTTATAGCAGATTCTATGTGCTCAGGATAAGTTACCTTGCTTATAGCATACCTCGGTAACCCATATAGTAACTCGGTAAACCCTTCTGTTTACTCTGTTCTTCAACTGATCTCTGAAAAACCTTCTTAGTGACCTCTGTGTCTCTGTAACAATCTTCTTACACTCATGCACACACACACTTTTAATTCTTAACTCATGTTGTATAAATGGATCTCTTATGACGGTGATCCTTTCATTGCTTCGATCTTACAAACACAATTTATTGAATGAATAACCATGCAAATTATTTCATTGGTTAAATGACCTCAAAATAATACACAATCTTTAAGTGCAATTTCCAATGTGATAATGGTTAGATGTGCCTTGATCTTGTAACATGTTTTCATATGCATGTCCAGGTTCAATGAATCTGGTAACATGTTTCACTCAGTGTGTCATCTTTGCTGCTCGGTAGGCATGAAATGATACTCGGTAGACAGCTCACTGTATACTACATTTTGAGACTTACTTTCTTCTGTAACTGACTAGACTGTGCATACCAACTGAATATTTCGGTAGAGATAACCGACTAGAGTATATAGTATAACTTTGACATAAAACTAATGGCAACTTGATAAGTAGTAACAATCTCCCCTTTTGATATTAGTTGAGATGTTTGACAAAAACTACTTTCAAAGTTATAACTCAATAATCTATGTACTTGCAAATTTTGACTATGCTATCAGTATATACAATAGTCAATAATATAATATATTCAGATATACTCCCCTTATCGATATATTATAAAAAACTCTGATTTTGCATGCTTGGTGATCTATTCTGTGTGCTTTGCTTACTATTCTATTTAATGCTCGGTGCACTGCACTTGGATACTCTACTTGTTGTGCTCGGTATACTCCCCCTGTATACTATACTCCTGTTGTTTGATTTTATACTTTTATGCTTTGAATGCTACACTCCCCCAATACTGTATCAAATATTGTATCACTCCCTTAGTACTGTAACATATTACTCCCCCTTTTTGAAAAACATCAAAACTTAATTACCATTCAGGGGTGGTAACTGGTCAAAAATGGATTTGTACTTGGTTTGGGCTTCGACGAGAGCGATAGAGAGGGTATTCTTTACACTATCCATTAAAGAATTATGCGCTTGAATATCAGCCAATAATGATATTAAGCCATCCAGAGTGCTTCCCTCTTGTGTAGTAGATAAGGATGTGGCTCGGTTGATCTGTTCTTGGACAGATGAAAGATGGGGAAGGAATAATGTCTGAAGGGTCATTATGTCCATCCTGATCTTGTGTTCTTCATTTCTTAGGTCCAATTGTTGAGCCATGAGCTATTGTAGCTTTGTATAAAAATTATGAAGTGAATTTGGCTCTATGGTCAGCTTGCTTGAGAGATCAGTGATCTCTTTCTCAATTGCCTCTGTTTTATTCTTAATGTCTTTAATGAATAAAGAAAATGTGCAAAGTTTTTTAATTAAATAAAGAATGTGCTTGAGTTGAGGAGTCAACTCAGCAATAAATTTCACAAGTTTAACTTTGCCAATAGCTATTGCTTTCTATACCTCTTCTATCATTTTTGCAGTGAGCTCTTTGTCTTTTAGCTTGCTTAAATATTCTGATGCATCTATGCCAGATGTCTCTATCTTTGTTAGGAGTTCATCCAGTTGAATGTGGATGGCTGCATCAGTTGATATTGTAGCTTCAGGTAGCATATCTATTAGGAGTGCTTTTACCTTCTGAAGTACTTTATTTTTCTTTTGAATGGCTATTTGCTTCTCTTGCTCAGCCTTTGCTTTGCATAGTTCACCGAAATCAATGAGTGCTTGCCCCTTTAATTTTGCTATGTCTACATTGGGCAACACTATTGGTTTTGACAAATCAACTTTTAAACTATGCTTTTTCATCTTCTTTTCTTTACCTTTCACTGATGGAAATAAGACAAGGGCTTGTGAGGCTTGATGACCCTCAGTAGGTTGCTCGGTAGAGGCAACACTTTGATCAGTTCCTTTAGCCTCTATAGAGTCCTTCGGTGTCTCGGTACTTGGTGTCTCAGTTGCAACAGTCTCAATGTTAGAAGGTGCTTGAGATGTCTATTCTTGAGTAGTCCCTTCTCTTGTTGTAGACTTGTGACCTTCAGTGCCTTGATCCGTGTCATGAGGGGTTTCGGTTGAGACAGGTTGCTTGACCGATGGATAAGGCTAAACTTGTTCTAAGACTGATTCACTAGATACAAGTTTTGCATATGTAGTGCCTTCTATCATTTCCTGTTCCAGTGCCTCTGTATCCATGGCATCTTTATCTATTTGAATGGTGTTAGCAAGGTCTCATTCGGTAGCATCAGGACCTTGCTCGGTGACATAAACAATTTCAACTGTAGCTTGCTCACCGCCATCCTTGACTTCAAATATTTCCTACTACTTTGATTTTGTCTCATTTTCAACTTCAATAGATAGCCCATTCATCAGTTTTAAGGCTCTTTGTTTGACAAGAAACTTTGAGTTGTAGGTTGTCAAATGTTCCTTTATTTCAGCTACTGACATGTCAAGAAAGAGATGAACCAGACTTCTCTCTCTGATCTATTTCTCTGAGTCCATTACATACTTCTACCTATTATCAATATGTAGATATAGTTCATTCGGAAGTGACTTAGCTAGTTCTAATGGAGCTAACCGAAACTTTAGAAGTTTGCAGATGATAGCTTCTTCAATTTGTCTCTTCTCATCATTATTCCTAGTTTCATACTTGACGTATCTAAATCCTCCAAATCCACCATATTCTTTCACATTAGCACAGAAGTTTTCAACACTATGTATATTTACCTTCTTGCTCTTGACAATCTGGAATTTGCTTGCATCCTTTGATTCGGTATCACTAGACTCTTTTGCCAAAATGAGTCTCCGAGTAGATTTCTTGTATGTCTTTGTTACCTTGGGAATAGTAACACTTTTCGTTTTCTTACTTGGTGAGGCTGCAAATGCTCTTGTGTTAGGTCACTTTGGCGGTGGAGTCGGTGAGGCCTTTGATGTGTCCTGTTCTTTCTCTTCAACACTTTTCCCTTAGGCAATTCAGTGCTCAGTGTTATAGCTGCCTCTTGGTCTTCAGATTATTCTTCGATAATGGCAATGGTGCCTTTGACAGGTGCAGAGGAAGAGTCTTCTTTGAATTTCTCTGACAATGCCTTTATCATTTTTGTTGCCTTTCTTGTAGCTTTGGGTACTACAATGTTCATCTTTACCTTTTCCTTTACTTCCTCATAGGTTCCATACCTTAGCTCAGTAGCATGTCTTGGTAATGTAAGAAATGCATCAATTTGTTGTTGTGTGATCTCAAAATCGATCTCGTACCCCATCGGTGACAAAGATTGAGTCCTTGGTTCCATAGCATTCACATAACAGTAATCGGTGTCAACTTCAAAACATATATCATTTTTGTATTTCTCTACTAGCTGGGGTGGAATCCTATATCTGTTATGCATTTTCTCTTGAAATTTACTGAAGTAATCATCCATAATATCATTGAAATTATCTCCTAACTTCTTAATGAAGTCATTAATTTGATGGGTGATTGGTCAGTGTAGTTCCCAAACAACTTTACCGACTGATGGAAAGAATTTTTCAAAATAGAAAAACATGCATACCAGTAATGATCCAAACTTTAGAGTATTAGCCAAGTTTTTCTTCTTCAGCTTCCTAATGGTGTTCAAATTTTCAAATAGGTTCTTCAGCAACACCTCACATAGGTCAATTTTCATTCCCTTTTTCACAATTTTGTAGGCCAGGTCTACTGCTGCACAGGGTACACTGTTTTCCCTTGCTGATTGGAAGAAACAGTAACCCATTACTCTAATGGAAAATTTTAATTCTTCATCTGTGACATTATTTAATTTCAATCCTCTACAATCAGATTCTACTCCAGTTAAACTGATCAATTCCTTCTGTGATATCATCTTTTGGGCTCGAGCATGATCATAAATGGGCTAACCAATAATCAAATGAATGATTTCCTTAGTAATCTTAAATGGTTGCTCTTCTAGCCACATGAAATCATCATGAACTCTGCTTAGAACAAACTTGACCCACTGAAGTTTGAACACACGGGGATAGGTTAGGGCTTCGGTCAATCCCTTGATCTTGATGCGTTCATACTTGTTGTTCAATTTACCATCTATACACAGCTCATCATAGGTGTCTTTGATTTCAACATGACCGAGTTCTTCAACACGACATTTGGTGAAGAATCTCACATCCTCGACTAACAACACTGTATCCAAGATGAGTGAAAAGGTAGTTTTGTCATCCGGTTCAGATGCAACTTTGGGAGTCAAAGAGTATTTTAGTGAGGGCTTCTCTACATTCTTGACAACTATGGGATCTTGGATCTTGGGTGCCATTGAAGATTTCAGATAAAAGCTAACAAAAGATCCTTAGGGTTTCAGGATTTCAAACGACTGATGCTTTATGCTTAGCAGATAATGGCAGCTAGATACGATTGGTAAATCAGCTTAACAATGTGTTGAGATTGATGTAAATACCTTGTGTTTGCTTTATAGGAGGTTTTGATCTCCTTGGATTCGCTTTGCTCTGCTCTCTCAAAAACTTGGTAAGTGTAAATGATCGCGAAAATGCTTTTAAGTACACAATATACCTTATCAGGCTCTATGCGGGTTAGGTCAAAAACATTAAATGCACTCGATTCCTCTTTAACCGATTTATTCTCCTTTTTCCATTTTAACTGAGTAACCAAACTTCCTTTATTTACCGACTTGACAGGCTTCCTATTTTCACCGACTTGATAGGTTTCCTATAAAGTGCTTCAAAAGACTTTGACAGAATTTCAAACTTACTAATACATCTTAACTATGCAGATTTTGAATTAAGTACATAATAAAATAGGAACTATTAAGATTTAACCTTGAGAGAATGCAGTCTCTTCATACCTTTACCGATTAATTTGGAATAGGTGCACCTAACTCGGTAGGTAAGGTGCTTTCTTCATTTGACACAATTTCCTTCCTTTTCCAAATCATCTTCAATTTTTCTTTTATTTCTTCAATGTCTTTTCTAGGTTGATCTCTGCAATCTCCAGCTAAATGTCCAACTTTGTGACAATGAAAACATGCCATACCAAGATTTCTCCATGATCTTCAGTTGTACATCCCAAACCTTATAAAACAGTTGGCACTTATATGTCCATATCTTCCACAACATTCACACCATATCCTTGTATTGTAATCCCATGGTACTACAGAATACTATCGGTAAGGATGTGTGTGAGTTCGGTAACCTCTAGCATTTGCTCGGTGTGTAGACCACATATAGTTCTTTTTCTTAAGCCAGCATTTCTCGGTACTATGTCCATATCTATTGCATTTTTTACAAAACCCTTTGAATTTTGCCTTCTGATAATTGTTAACAGACTTTGTCCTACATGGATTAGATGTGTGACCATATTTATTGCAGTTGTAACAATAACCTTTGGACTTAGTGACATTCGGTTGCTTACCTTTTCTGATTTGACATGTGTTGGTAGTGTGACCTTGATTTCCACAGTAGTTGCAAATAGGCTTCTTTCTTTTGATGTTCTTCTTGATTCCAGCTTTCTTTGATGATTCTCCTCTCTCGGTAGTATGAATTCCCTTCTCGGTAGAGTCTTTTCCTTTGTAGCCAAGTCTTGCATCTTTGTTGGGTTGTCTTGTATTCAGTTGCTCATCTAACATTTTTGATGCCTCATAACTCTTCTTCGGTGTTTCTTTGGATTTCTTCTCTATTTCAAGTTCATCAGTTAACCTTGATACTTCAAGTTTCAATGCTTGATTCTCATCATTCTTCAGAATTGCTTCATGATGTGCATAACCTAGTTGATCTGATAGATTTTGTTGAATTCCAGTCAACCTTGTGATTTCATCATTCTTATCAGATATTAAGACTTCAAGTTGTTGTTTCTCTCTTTCTAGATCTCTTATTTTATCCTCGGTTGTCCTCAATGCATCAAGACTTTTAGTCATTTGTGTGCTGAAATGTTCATGTTCTCTTTTTATTGCTTTTAGTTGATTAGCCAGTGCTTTGTTCTTTTCTTTCAATACTCCAATCATTTCTTTAGTTTCTTCAGATATGTTGTTCTCAAATGATGTCTCAATTTGTTCCACTAACTCTTGAGAGTCCTGCAAATCATCTAGATAATCTTCTTCTCACTTTCAAAGATTTTTGCATTTGCCTTTGCATGTTTGCAATCACTTGATTAGCATGATCCAGCTCTTCTTGCAGATACACAATCCTCCAAGATTGTTTATATCCTTCCATTGATAAGATCTTTCTCTTTAGGCAGTTAAACCCTTTTCCAAGATTCAAGCTCTGATACTAATTGTTAGGCCCAATGGAAAGCTAATGTATTGAGAGGGGAGGGGTGAATCAGTACTCCAAAACTTTTCTTCAATAATAACTTTACTGTTATGCATAAACTGAATAGTGCAGTAACATAATATAAAGCTAAGACAAATAGATAATAATCATACATGATTCACTCCATAACACATATATTTTGGTTACCTAGAAACTCTTGGTTAGAGAGAAAAACTACGGTGGGGATGGCACCCACAACTTCACTACTGCAATAATAAAGAGTGTTCAGTTAGAGCTACATGTTTAGCTATTTCTGATAGCTTACCCTGTTAGGAGTATCAAGATCTATTAGATCTACCTTGCTAAAGGATTTCACAACAGTTAAACTAAATGTTGCACCTGGTTAGAGGCTTTACAATTTATAGACTTGATTAGAGTCTTTTACCCTGTTAAAGGTTTCTCTTACAACTTCACAATATTACAATAAAATCATTACAAATATCTTCAACTTTACATCTGGAATGTTATAGCAGATTCTATGTGCTCAGAATAAGTTACCTTGCTTATAGCATACCTTGGTAACCCATATAGTAACTCGGTAAACCCTTCTGTTTACTCTGTTCTTCAACTGTTCTCTAAAAACCTTCTCGATGACCTTTGTGTCTTTGTAACAGTCTTCTTACACTCATTCACACACACACTTTTAATTCTTAACTCATGCTATATAAATAGATCTCTTATGATGGCGATCCTTTCATTGCTTCGATCTTACAAACATGATTTATTGAATGAATAACCATGCAAATTATTTCACTGGTTAAATGACCTCAAAATCATACACAATCTTTAAATGCAATTTCCAATGTGATAACGGTTAGATGTGCCTTGATCTTGTAACACATTTTCATATGCATGTCCAGGTTCAATGAATCTGGTAACATGTTTCACTCAGTGTATGTCAACTCGGTGTGTCATCTTTGCTGCTTGGTAGACATGAAATGGTACTTGGTAGATAGCTCGGTGTATACTACGTTTTGAGACTTACTTTCTTCTATAACCGACTAGACTGTGCATACCGACTGAATATTTCAGTAGAGATAACCGACTAGAGTATATAGTATAACTTTGACATAAAACTAATGGTAAATTGATAAGTAGTAACAAACCTATCCATTCATAATAAACTTACCCATTCCCATCATGGCTTGTTATTTATCTACCTAAGATTGGTTAGCCATTCATAATAAACCCTCATTTTCGCCTTCTTTACTTCCATAATAAAATCAACTCCTATCTATGGCTAAGGCAAATCCTACATCTAGTGATGGGTGTGGAACTGAGAGCATCACATGTTTTGAGGAGTACATTTTCTTCCACTTTTCTTCAGTCTATCCGTGCACAATCTACAATAAAGCGGCATTTGCATCACAATCCGCAATAAAGCAACATTTGCATCGCAAATCCGCAATAAAGTTTCATCTTCTCCACAATAAAGTATCAGTTTCATGGATTCAGTCAGTTCAAATGAGACACAATAGCAACAATGGGCATCAACAAATCAAATCTTTTCAACAAACTCAGACAACATATGGTTCAGTGCTATCTCTCCTTTTTGTGAAAGTAAACATTGTGACCACAATCAAATAAGACTTATACAAGTGACAAGAGACACTAAACTTGAGGACTACAGTGGATGTTGTTGTCGAGTCTTGGTGTTATTTTGATTTTATCTTTTGGTGACATGTCTTTTAGCTTTTCCGGGATGTCTCTGACTAGAGATTCTATCTCCAGGATGTCTTTGACTAGAAAGGCGAGGATGGGGTATCGTCACCTATTTTTCTTTTGTTGTCTATGGATTGTCTCTTAGTAATGCTATGACTTGTCCAAGGATATGAGGACACTGAGAGTCTAGTATGAACTGGGGCATTCCTTGTTTGTGACTGTCTTATCTCCATGCAAACAGGTACAATGACTTTCTGGGTCAAACATATGCCTCGATAGTCATAACCTGTTTTGCCATAATAAAGCTCAATGATGATAATGCACAAGAAGCTCTTCTCACTTTCATATCTTCTATCTTCCATCCCCCTTTCTTGATTGACTCTCATCATCCTTCTTGTGTCCGTGTAGCTTGCTATCACATGACTGAGTATAATGACACACCAAAAACATTTGCATTTTATGTAGTTTTGCACTTGCATTACCACATATAAGCATTTCATACATACATATAGGTATCACAATTGCATCGCATCCTGCACATAATACATGTTAGCACATCTTACATTTTCATTATCATATTCATTTGCATTTCATACATTCACATTTGCATCATGCATAACATATTAAAAACATAAAAGAACAAAAATATTGCATTTCATCATCTACATATTTGCATCCATAACATAAACATCACATAGAAACATACATCATAAAACATCTCATCACATAGAAACATACATCATAAAAAATCTCATCACATAGGTACACATGCATATAGTTGCCACAAAGGTGATTCATCTCATATATATATATATATATATATAAAATCAAAAGTGTCATGATACAATGATGTCAAAATCATATGACTATAATCACCTGAAGGTGTCTACATCATCATACAAAATAGTACAAAACTGATACATAGGGAGCCCTCTATGGCTATGATGAACTCCCTCCTTTGGAGCCGCCTGGCCTTGACGGAGTCTGAGCCCTAGAAGGACCCACCCTAGGATCATCTCTCCTGCCCCCTCTATCTGGTGGTGGTGGAGGACCCATAACCCCACCATTGGATGCCTATCTCCTCTGAATCCCTCCCATAGCCGTCGATGTCCGCAATGGTCTGCGGAAGCTCCTCGCTCACTGCTTTGGTGGCACTGCCCCGTAGTATAGGTCTCGCCAATAACCTATCTCCTCTCCTGCCTGCAGAACATAGGCATATCCAGCCTCTGTGTCCTCTATCGCCTACCTCCCAGCCCTCAGTGTTGTCTCAGCCTCAGTATAATGCTGGATAGCCTGATCCCACTCCTGCTCAATATCCCTCAGTTGTCTTCTGAGCCTAGTTGTCTCCCTCTCCAGATCCTGGATCTCATCTGCCTGTCCCTGACAGATCTCCCTCAGCTCAAATAGCTCATCCTCCTCCTCCTCGGCCCCCTGTGGCTCCCGCTGTACTAGTGGTTGTGCTTGTGCCTCTGCCTCTACCTCTGCCTGTACCTACATCTTTCCCTGTCCCTGCACCTGTCTAGGACCTTGTGTTACTGGCACCTATAGTGGCAATCCACTGTGACCCCTCACCACCCGAGCCTACCTCTCCTCTCCACCCTCTCTCCGTGGAGCCACTCTCCTCTATCCAACTGCACCCCGCCTCCTTCGTTGGCCTCTACCCCCACCATCTCCATCATCATCCTCATCCCCACCACCATCCCCATCAATCTGCTCACTTGGGTCTGTCAGGCATGGGAATGGATGCTCAGCCCAATATGCAGTATACTTTGCATCCATACCTGCATCCTCAATCTTCGGCCACATATCTCATGGCATGGGCACCATCTCTATCAGCTGCATCACGGCCTGATCATACGACAACAGTGGCCCAAAGTGTGTTGGTCTTGCACTGTCCGCATGTACATACCGAAACCTCATGGCATCCATTGGATCCTGCCAAACTGCCTGCATACCCTGTCCACTAACTGCCTCTCTAGTACATAGGGTGTCCACCCAATTAGATATTTTCTCCTAAAAGTATAGGGTAGCTCCACTGCATCATCCTCCCACTGCTCGCACTCTCGGTACAGCCTCCATATCACAATGTCGATCTCATCCAGGACTCGAGGCCAATGCTCCAACCTGTCAATCCATGGCTGTGATGTAATCATATCATACAGGTGAACAAAGCTGCGTCCATGACCCTTGCCCCTAAAATGTATTGGTTGGGTAACAGGCAGATGCTCATTTGCCCAAACCTGCAACAATGTAACTCCACAGCCCAATCATACGGATTCATGATAAACAAACTGATGCAGCTCATAGTATAAGTGTGCCAGTATGCACGGTCCCCAGGCATATCTAGTATGTTGTGTAACCAGTGTCTCCAAGGTGCTCCCCAGCCTACAGCCAACCCTCGTGTCACCCTATCTGGACACAGGAACCCACTAATCACTCCTCCTAGCACTGCTGGTAGTGCCAGTCCTATCGCTGTCATCGTGTCCCATGCCACGTGTCCAGCCCTCATCTCCAATCCTGGATCATGGAACACTCATCTCAGGGCCTCCTTGTCTCCATCTCAATCATAGGGTATCAGCTCCCCATCGATTGGTATCCTAAATATCCTATACACATCCTCCAAGGTGACTGTCATCTCACCCATTAGCAAATGAAAAGTGCATGTCTTAGAATGCCATCTCTCGGCTAAAGCAGTCAGTAAACCCATGTTCGCTCGAAACTCAGGCACATAAAAAATATATCTCAGACCCATAACCTCAATGGAAGCCCTGACCTCGAAGGTCAGCTCTGGTCATAACCTCTAAGTCGATGGGAATCTCTCCATGACTCCAGCATAGGTAAGTACTCCTGCAGTCAAGCAAATCAATCATGTCAGTTAAAGTGACACTCACTGTTCATCACAAAGTGTTGCTATCTATCCTAGTGACACTCACTGTTCATCACAAAGTGTTGCTATCTATCCTAGTGACACTCACTGTTCATCACAAAGTGTTGCTATTTATCCTAGTGGTACTCCCTGTTCATCACAAAGTACTACGTGTTCTTGCACTCCCTGTTCATCACAAAGTGTTGCTCATATTTGCACTCCCTATTCATCACAAAGTGCTGCTCATATTGGTACTCCCTATTCATCACAAAGTACTATGTCTTGGTACTCATTGTTCATCACAAAGTGCCTCGATCTATCCTATCCTAGGGCCTCTGCTTGAGTGTATCCTCTTGAGTAGTTTCCTAATTGGCAACGTATGTTCTATCATAGAATTGTCAATCCTAGCCCTATCTTCTATCCTAGTCTTCCCTAGAGGACCTACTTGAGTGTATCCTCTCAGTATCTTATCCAATTGACAGCGTATGTTCATCACAAAACTGCCAATTTGACCTTGAAGACATAAACGTGCCTGCTCTACACAAACGCGCCTGAAATACATAGACATTCCTCTGCTCTACACAAATGCACCTGCTTTGCATAGACATGTCCACATAGCACAAATGCGCCCACACAATGTAAACGCGCTCGCATTTGGCATAGACGCCTTTTCCGACATAGATGCCCTTGGCACAAATGCAGACGCACCTAGCCAACCTAGACGCGCCTCGACGTTTTTGACATTTTTTTACATTACCTAAATGCGTATTTATTACCCTACCTAGCATGCATTAATGACAACATTTATTACAACAAAGTACAAGGAGGTTTTGTGGTACTTACCGGCTCTCCCGCATCTGCTGACCTCTGAAATCGGCGAACGCGATCGAATCTAGGAACCAATTCCATCGCTGCTAACTGCTGCTGCTCTATTTTCTCTCTGCACTCTGATTTCTTGGATGTGTGGATGACAATGAGGATGTTTTCCCCTCGTGGTCTATCTTATAGACTACCCTATCCCTCGTCTCCCGAGTTAGTCTTCATTATCCCGTGACTCTGTCACTCTATCCTATTTGGTCAGTCATTTCTAGCCTTTCTTTCTTATCAAGAGATTGTCTACGATCTTTTCAAACATATTCATCCAATCTCTCAAGGGGGCATATCATTCCCATCTTGGGGCAACTCTGTATCAGTTCATATTATCTTCTTTGAAACAACGCGACAAGCTGCATTGTCTCAAAGAGGGGCAAAATGTAGACACCTAAAATTGTCATGTCTAATTAAATAAATATCTTTATTTATTTAATTATTTTAAGCCTAATTCTTCTATTAATTAAATAAACCTTTATTTATTTAATTAATTAATTTATCCTTTTCTAGCCTTATTTCTCATTTAAATAAATACATTTATTTATTTAAATTATTATTTTCTTAAATTAAATAAATATTTTATTTATTTAATTATCCCACTTCTTCTATTAATTAAATAAATATTTATTTATTTAATTAATTCATTAACCTTTTCTACCCATGACACATGTCATTCATCTCTTAATTCCTACACTACCTACCCTTTCATTATTTTATTATTTTCTTTACCTACCCTCTAATCATAGCCAACCATTTATCTTTAACACCTCTCAATCTTATCCCTCCATTTCATATAGTGTCTTCTATATAAGGAGATGATTCCTTCATTATCAAACCCTAACTACTTGATTACTCGACTACACTACGCTTTTGCACTTTTACATACGATTCTACTTGCAACCACATTTCCGTTCTTTGTTGAGCTCTTGTGCACATAAAATCTGAGAGCAAATATATCAAGCAAGATCAATGGAGATATGAAGAGTGGAGATCCAAACCCTATTGGATATGTGATGGTATAATCTTTGTGATTTCATTTGATTTGCATTGTCTTAGGTAATCTTCATATGTTATGGTGGATCTTTGTTGTTGTTAGGCTAGGGTTTTGTGGCTGAATTCATTTAGTCTTTCAATATTGTTGTTATCCATTTTCACCGTATACACTGATCATGACTGTTGATCTAGGCCACATCATCTTATCCTCTCAAAGTATATAAGATCAGGAGTTTGAGATGAGAGAGAGTTAGTCTTCAAGTGAGTTTAAAAGCTAATAATTTGTGAAAACTTATGCATCTGTGAGTTTTTAATCTTGAAGCAAATAGCATAATCATTTAGCATTGCATATCATAGTATCAGTTAACTATCAGTTATCAGTCCATTCTTCATATACCATCTTGCAAGCTATCAATGCTTGTTTGAGAGCACACCATCTGCAACCAAGAATAGTGGAGTTAGGACACAATGAGACATAAATCATGAAGGTAATAATAGTATTTTTATTTTATATGTATTTCATGTAGTTTCATTGGTTGAGTTTGGATTTCCTATAGCATCTCTTTTATATTTTGTGAAACTAACATGTTGCAGGCAGTATTCTGATGATGAAATTCAAGTCGACACAAGATGTACAATCGGTGATCTTCCTCACGAAATCATTTGAAACTTTCTTGTCTAGATGTTTCCCTGTCGATGGCAAACTAGTGATTACCCAGATGGCTTCCTTGGTGATTTTGTAAGGTCTATTCAGCCATATAAATTCTCCATGTACTCTGCTTAGTACATATCTGATTGTCTCATCCTCAAACTACGGAATATCCAGAATGTCTTTAAACCCTAGTTCTTCAATATGTTTATATGTCTGTTTGATATTTCTAGATTCTCCCATTAGCTCACTCATATACATGCCCTTGATTTCTGAAGTTCCCAAGTCCTCGATATGATAGTGAATATATGCCCTAACATCCCCTACATACACAACTCCCTTCAGAACGTAATAAAATGCTCCAACTGAATCTTCCAAGGTAGCCACATGCGGATACTGCTTGAAAATTTTCTTGGGGCGATCCTTGACCTCTACTACAGTTGGGTTTTCTACAAATGTTGTCATTGTGTTGTCATTGATGTCAACCGGTATAGGATGTTACCAATATCACTGACATTGATGTCAACTTGTGAACAAGAATTTGTTGGCATTAGAGTTTGATGTCAACCGAAATAAAAGATGGACTGGCATGGGAGAAGAAATGATGTGATGTCATTGGTGACAACTAGGTGACCATCTTCATGTAGAAGGAAGAACCAACATGTACCGGTATGCTAGAGGTATAGTATAGTGACCACTCAGTAAAAGGGTTGTTGATAGTGTGTTACATACAACCTAAATGAAGAGGTGGAATGCTAATTGGATCACATCAACACCGGAGGTGTAGTTTGTACAGGCCACTAGATTGCTAGTGTAAGGTTCACTAGCAGGATTCCCACCAGATGAAGAAGCTATCACAGACTAGGTGATAGGTTGACATAGTATGTTGCCTCTGTGTGCAGGATGACATATGGAAAACCATCGGGACATATGTCATGTTGAAGATGTATCCTCCCCTCGGTAAATAGTATGTTGCCTCTGTGTGCAGGATGACATATGGAAAACCATCGGGACATATGTCATGTTGAAGATGTATCCTCCCCTCGGTAAACTCACACTTGTACTGGCAGAATAATTCCCTGAGATAGGTAGGTGATTGAATGCAAAGACTGGATGTACAAGTGGAAGATGAGAAAGCTTCTAGAGCCTAAGAACAAGTTATGCCTCTAGAGAGTGTGATCAGAGATACACACCAGATAAGCATGTGGAAACAACCTGTACTACCGGGACATTGAAGGAAGAATGAGATGTTGAGATGGAGTGTTTGTCATCTTAATAAACCTGTTGAGAGGAGAATTGGTTTGATGAAGAAGGATGCTAGTGACTCTGTAGGAATATACATGGTGATATCGAGATGTTGATGAAGGTTGATGCAGAAGAGTTGGAGTATGATGACTTGGTGTCATCAATGTGTCTCACAGGCAAGAAGGAAAGTATGTTGTCCACCGACAGACACATCTACTGGAATTTGCATTGGTGATAGTTGACATATTATGTCAACTAGTGAAGCATTAGAGAAGAGACAAGGAAGATGAGGTTCTCACCTGATAAAGAGGAGTGTAACAAACTAAAGGAAAAGGAGAGTTGTCTGAGTAGCTATGGTGTTGGCAAGTGAACATATTCACAGAGATGTTTCACTGGCAGAGCAGTGAAGTGCAGACATAAGGGTTACATCGATAGTATAGAAAAGGTGATGGTAGGAAGGATAACCGGAAAGGTGATTTGTGTCGGTAGGGTTAGTGAACCGATATGTGTGTACCAGTTATGTGTGTAGTCAGTGACTAAGCTGAACCGACAGAGCAGTGTGCCAAGGTGGATACCGACAATAATGCCACATAGAGGTGAAGTGATGAACTTGCATAGGTCGGTGTAGAGTATCGATGAGGTCGTTGGTAGATGGTCTAGTATTAATGGTGATTGTGAAGCTTGAGGGATGATTGTAGAGGAGTTACTACTCAAGGTAGGATGGATCTAACCATATCCATGGCATGCACTGACTGATGCAAATTGTCTAGATGTAGATCGAAGTTGTTGAATCAATTCATCGAGCCATTAATGGTGATTGACCAAGGAATATGCCGACAGATTGATTGCAGGTTGTTGAAATAGGAAGGCATGTTCTAGAAGGCACATAAATGGCAGATATGTGTAGGCATTCATCTCTATGTTGTGATCTGATTAGATTTGATTAGATTTGATGTGCCTCATGAATAGTGGACAAAACCCTAACCGCTTGTGATTTGAATTGGCTTTTGGTGGGAAGACGGGGATATAAATATGCAAGCTAAAGATATTGTGAAGGGCTGCTAAAGGGAGAGGTTATAGCTATTGCAAAGTGATTGAATGCTACATGACAAAAGATAGATCAGTTTGAGTAAAAATAGCAGAGGAATATAGCGACTAAGTGAGTGGGAGTCAAACCAGTGAAAGGGTTTAATAGAGGGTTTAACCACTAAGGTTAAAGCAACCAATAAGCAGCAAGAGTGCATCAGAGTAGATAACTAGTAGGTGCTAGTATCGATATGAAGACAACAGAGAGTGATGACGTGAAGAATAGTGTAGGAGAGATCTGGAAAAGAAGATGCAGAGAGAACCGGTAGAGTGTAAACCAGTAAAGGAACAACAGAAGGGGAAGTGTATCGGTGTAGCAAAGAAGGTCTCTCACCGGCAAAGTAAGGTATATGAAATGGTTACAAGATTCACCTATAACAAAATAACTACTTTTGTATTTGATTATATCATTGTGATCACTGAGTTGTAGCTCAGTGCAGGGGTTGTATCTCCTTTGGTTTGATGCCCCGAAACTAGCAGGGTTTGTAGCTCCTTTGTGTTGTAGCCCATAAATCAATTAGGGGTTGGTGCTCCTTGGGTTGGTGTCCTAAATTAGGGGTTGTAGCTCCTTGGGTTGGTGGCCTAAACTTTGTTAACAAATTTTCATTGTGAGGCTGGATTGGAGCAATAGACTCCAACAGCATTACTCACCGAGGTTTTTACCATCTTGGGTTTTCCTCGTACATGCTAGTGTTATGTGATGTCCCTTTGTGTGTAATTGAATTTTTTATTAGTATCCCCACTAACTGGTAAGTTTGCATTGTGTTAGATCCCATAACCGGTATAGACACATAAGTTAGTTAAAGGGAAAAACTTTGAGAACGACTAATTCACCCCCCTCTCAGTGGTGCATTATGTCTAACAATTGGTATCAAAGCATAGGTACCCTATTTTTCAAGCTTTCTCTTGCTTTGGTAGATCATGTATAGGACACAATGGTTAAGAGTTATTCAATCCCTACTCCTATGTTTAATGGATCAAACTATGTCATTTGGAGTTGCAGAATGGAAGTCTACCACTCCTCCCTAAGTTATGATGTTTGGATGGTGGTTGTTAATGGTCTCCCTAGGGATGTCTATCCTCCCACCGGCTCTGAAGAAGAAAGAAGATGCATGTGAAATGAAGAAGCCATGAAGGCTATATTTAGTGGGGTCACCGGTGATGTCTCCTCACAGGTGAATAAGTGCAGATCGACAAAAAGTCTATGGGATAGACTAAAGAAACTTTATCAAAATGAGCCATGTACTGCTGAATCAGATTGTGGAAGCATGAAGAACAACAAAGTAGACACATGTGGAAGTGTTGATAGCAGATCGGTCAGTTGTTGCAGTTTTGATGGAGAGGAAACCCATCTGATGAGCTGAGATATTAGCTCCTTTTATTCCTAAAACTCATAAGTTTTTGTCATGTTTTAATTTTTATAATGGGATGGTAATGATGTATTAAAGTTTGACTATATGCACTTCAGATGTTAAAAAAAACCCATTAAATCATGTTTTGTCTATGCTAGTTATTCTTGTTGCCATGCTTGTTATTCTTGTTGTCATGTGATTTGTTCCTGTTGCCATACAGATTGTCATAGGTGATATCATGTGTGAAATGTATAAGTGTTATGATTAATTAAAATAGATATGTATATGCTTGTATGTTCTCTCTTTTCAATTGCAAGAATAAATGAGATGTTGTGGAGGAGGTTATCCTATCACGTCGAGAAGGTAGTTTGAGATATTCAAGGGGCAACTAAAAGTTCAAATCAGCAAAGAGGATAATGGGCATAAGGAATGAAAAAGAAGTAGAAGGGGTGCACAAGACTCATTTATGTCTGACTTTAGTGAGCATAAATCTTGTAATACTACCACGCTATATTGTTGGTTGTGGTCTAGTATAGATCCACATTTTTAGTGGCTTAACTCCGATTGTTCTTTGTCATGGATGTTATCCACCTCTTCTCATTGGTGTGACCTTAATTGTACGAAGTTGTAATTTTATTTTAAATAAGTGTCTATGTTTCTTCTCTAATGTTGGAAAAGAGAGGAACGAAAAAATAAAAGATTTAGAAATAGAGCTGCAGAGTGTTTTAGTTTTCTTTCATTCTAAATGATGTATTGACTTCTGAAAAGCAATGAATAAAGTCATGTTGTTCTGAGCACCTAGAGTTATCTTGGAAGCGTGGATACACTCACCCAAGGGGGCCCACTTGGTGAGTGTTCATGTTCCTTTGTTAAATTTAGTTTTCCTTTTCTACCGTAGTAGACGTCCTGGCATTGATTATTCCTATAGCCACTGGAAACAGATCCATTGATTGTTCCTGCAGCCAAAGAAAATGGAGTGATTATTGTTTGACAGCTTTGGGCTTAGTTAGCATTTCTTTAATTGAGTTTTATGTTAATGCAAAGTTTTCTTGTAGCCATTCAGTTGTTACAATTCTTGCTTACTTATTTCAAATAGGTTTAGTTGTTGCAGTAATGCAAAATAGCTATTGAAGGAACTTAGTGCATATATAGTGCAGACCCATTTCAAGTAATATGTCCCTAGGTTGATAAACAAATGAACTTCAGTTATGGAGATAGTAACTTCACAGAGTAAATGTTCAAACTTTGGGTTGAGACTTTAACTATAGTTATTATTATTATTGGTGAAGCAAACATTTTTGGCGTCGTTGTCGGGGATCGAACCTAGGTCATCACCAATAGGAATAATAACAAATCACCTTGTCGATTATCCTTCTTGCCATCACCTTTTCTATACTATTGATGTAACCCTTATGTCTGCACTTCACCGCTCTGCCAGTGAAACATCTTTGTGAATATGTTCACTTGCCGACACCATAGCTACTCTGACAACTCTCCTTTTCCTTCAGTTTGTTGCACTCCTCTTTATCAAGTGAGAACCTCATCCTCCTTGTGTCTTCTTTGCTACTTTACCGATTGACATAATTGTATAACCTAAAAATGGTCTGAAGATAATTAATTAAATAAGCAATTATTTAATTAATCTCTCCTTCCCAATTTAATTGAATTCACTAAGCAATTTGATTAAATCTCTCATTCATCTACTTATTAATAAATCTAAGGATTTATTAAATAGGTTCATTTCATTTCACCCCTTTAATTAATTAATTCAAATTAATTAATTCCCCCCATCAAAATCATTTCTTCTAAATCCTAATTAATTAAAACAAATCAATTATGAGTTGTTGAAATTAATTAGCCTTTTCCTATTATTTGAATTTCTAAGTTCAAATTCTCCTAAGTTCTACCACTCCTAAACCTAACCATTCCTAAACCTAACCCATTCTACCTACCACCATGTCCCCTTTCATCCAACATCTTCTAGAACCTTGTGACACTTGTCACTAAGTGTTCCCTTTTATCTAACCTCTTCTAGAAGCCTCTTGACACTTGTCACCATAGAGATGACAAATGTTCCCTTTAATCCAACCCCCTTTGCCATCCTCCTCCAATTTAACCATTGATATCTTTGGATCAACCTTGACCATTGATTCTTGCCACATCACCCTTAGCCTTGGAAAATCCTATAAATAGACCTCATTTTGGAGCAATATTGGTCCCAAATTCATATCATTTTGATTCATCATTTGCATTGTTACTATAGGCATCTAGCTTATAGTTTATCATCTTTAGCAATGTTATCATGCTCAATTCTAGCTTAATTTGCTTATCATGTAGCTTAATCATGCTATTCTTGCTAGATCATGCATTTTCATCATTCAAATCCTCCATCTAAGTGTAGTCAAGTCACTGGAATTTGCATACTAAGATCTGAGAGCATTTTTCATACTCGCATTTATTAGGAGGCAATAAGTCGATTAGCTATGGTTTTGTCTTTCTTTGATTTAAATCTTCTAACCATGCTTGTAATGATTTATTGAGTGCATTGTGTTTGCAGGTACAGGTACACTTCACAAAGCACGACATTTTGGTGCCCACCGTGGGGCAAAAATCATCATTTTCGGCCTCTTATTCTTTAGCAAACTTCATCTCTGCCAGATCAGAATCAGAATGTCGTATGAGCTGATTTTCCAACTCATACGAACTACTTTTTTAGCCCCGGACGATACTTCATCCTGATTCGTACTAGGCATAATTCTGACTCATACAAGATTTTACATTGAAAATTCTTTATTCATTCTAGCTCATTCCTATGTCATACGAGTTGATTTCCACTGTTGCATAGGAGCTAATTCTGTTTCATACAAATTTCTGGCTTCAAAATCTTATGTCGTACGAGTTCATTTCCTAATAAATCCTGTGTCGTATGAGTTGATTTTCACTATCATACTAGAGCTAATTCTATTTTGTATGAATTTCTGGCTTCAAAATCTTATGTCATACGAGTCTGCTTATATTCCTATGCAAAATCTAAAGTTTTGTCGTACTAACTGGAAAAGCATGTCGTACGAGTCTCTGGTTCTCTGTGTTTTTCCATAAATTGCAAATTAAAATTTTCAATATTGTCTATGCATTGGTAATTTGCATTTTTGAAGGCCTTCTGGTCATTTTTGAAGGCATGCTCTTTCAAATTCTCATCTAGAACTCTTGGAGACCTTTCCAACGAGTTAAACGATTTGTAATTTCGAGTCTCGAGCAGAAAGTTATGCCTATTTGAAGTTAGGCTAAAATTTCATATAGTTTTTTTTGAAAATTTTGTAGTTCGGATCACTAATGCTAATCTTGTTATATCTATGAGATGTTTGCAGCGTAACTCTTTTTTGCAGGATGCTTGTCAAAGATACGCTTGTCAAAGACAAATTCAAAACACAATCATGACTACTAATGGATCTATTTTGTAGGTTGCCTAAGGATTCAGCAAAAAACTTTGTTTATTCTTTAAGATTTTTAGGCACACTTTAATTTGGGCTTAAAGAAATGAACTATCATGTCTTGTGTGCTTGTGATGATAGGCGAGTATGCTCTCACCTTTCTTAGGTGATCACAAAGCTAGACTCATTTTTTACTTTCATTAGTGCATCTGTTTAGCAGGCCTGCCCTCCCGAGGAGTTATTAACTCTTAGCCCTTAAGGCCGATGAGAGGGGAACAACCTAAGTGGGAACGATTAATGTCAAGTAATCCAACCCACTATAAAATAAATGTGTTTTTGATGAAAATCAAAGAAACGACAGTGCTTGGGAATAGCTCTCCTCCATACCTTCGGGTATATCAAACCTTGGTTTTCAAGGCTGGGAGACCTCTTAATTGAGTTTATACCCCGATGCACCGAACGGATCCTGTACTAGTGCCGATTAAAATAGAAGCTACCTGGTTCACCTCCGAAAGGGTGATAATCTTTGTGCAAGAGAGATAGTAACTCTCCCAAGACACTTGCCATATCATGCCCCCATTAGCGTTTGGAGTCGGATAATATGGCATTGAGAATCCATTGCGTGAGACTCAGTGGCCGTATTCTAATTAGCTATTGGGTGTGTACCTAAGTCAGCAAGCAAAGGTTTTCATTCTTAGCCAACTTCCTTAGGGTTTAGCTTGATTGGAGTCATTTATCACATCATGTGTTTGCTGTGTATTCGTCCCTAAATGAGAAAATCAGACACTTAAAACTGGAAAACCAAAGTAAAACATCAAAATTCAATGATCGAAACTCAAACAAGCAAACAATTTTTATCACTGTTCAAATACATGTCATACAAGTCAGAAGTCTTTGTCATATTTCTTGATCCTCTATCATACGAGTCAAGATATTTTGTCATACTGCTTGATCTTTTGTCGTACGAGTCAAGGTTCTATGTCGTACGAAACACTGCTTTACACATGAAGTCACTAGTCTGTCGTTCTATTCTGTATCTCTTGTCATTCTATGCTGCATAATCTGTCGTACGAAACTCTGCATCTATCAGTCCAGAGCTGTGTCCTGCATGCCTGTTTCAGATTTATCATTTCTGCCTGATCAATTTGCGGTAAGCATAAACACCTGTTATCTATCAATTCGTGCTTAGATTGACTGCTTGGTTTGCTTGGTCAAGTTATCATCTATCAAAATCAGACTCTAGAAAATATACACCTCAAGATTTTCAAGTGCTCACCCCCAAGTTCAAAATCTAAACATCTCAAAGTGCATTATCACCATCTTTGATAAACTGATCAATCAAACATAGTTTCTCATCAGGATCAATCATCCTTTATCATGAAACTGAAACGTTTGGTCAGGATAACCTTGTCCCACATCGTAGGATATATCTTTCCTACTAGACTTGGTTCTTATCAAATCACCATCATTGTACTCCTAAATCGAAGATCGAAAAACTTGCAAACTTTTAAACACTTGAATTCTCTTTTAGTGACATATCACTCTATTGCCTTGAAATTGGCAATTGTTCACTTATCAAAACAACCTTTAAACAATCAAATCTTAGCACAATATCAAACACAATGCCCATTTTAACAAGAGAGCAGAGACATAAGATCACTGAAACATTTGAAATAGCTGAAAATCATATCAACATGACATACCAAAGCAAAACACAAGAAGAAAACATGACAAACCAACATATCAAAGCAATCAAACAAGTCCAAAATCAAACTCAAACTATGTTAAAACCTCACAAGGATTCAAATACATCTCCAAAGAAAGGTGGCTCTTTTATGCACCTCTTAAAGAGATCCTTAAAGGATTTGGCTAAAGAAGATCAAAATCGTACACCTATATCCAACAATGATCCATCTTTCCATAAGCAAATTGACTCTCCAAAGACATTTATTCCTACACCTCCTGAAAGTTTGCAAGAACCTTCCATAGCATCCTTGCCAAATAATGCATCCAAAGCTAAAGTTCCCCAAGCGATATCTAGGATTGGCATCAAACCTATTTCAGAGGATCCTATTCAAAGCTCATCTCCTTCATATCCAAGCATTAATTCATTACAAAATTCCCATAACACTTCCTTGCTAATTGAAGTCCTCATTCATAGAACACTTGTTAAATGTGTCCTAATAGATGGGGGAGCTAGCTTGAACATTTGCTCTATGAATCTTGTCTGTGCTCTAAGATATTCAGAAGATGGAGCTGATCCCTAGAAAAAGATCAAAATCAAAGCACATAATGAAGAAGAGCATTCATCTAAAGGAATGGTGATATTACCCATCACAGTGGGACCCTTGCAAAAAGATACAGCATGCCAAGTTCTAGACTTGGACCTACCATACAATACTCTTGGAGAAACCATGGATACAGGATACACAAGCCATTACATCAACATGTCATGAGTACTTAAAATTTCCATACAATGGACAAGAAATCACAATATCAACAGAATCAAATCCATTGTAGTGTGGTAATAATCTGAAATCAGCTCAAGAATTAATTGTTTCACATAATAGAGAGGTGGCAGCTTCAAGCACACAATCCAAGGACCAATCATTTGAACCAATTTTTTCAAACATGGAAGAACAAATGCAGCTAAAAGATCGAGGGAATGGAGAATATTTTCTATCATGGACAAACAAACAAGAGAAACTTCAAATTGAAAGGGAAGAAGCAGATATAGTAGTTGATGTAGTTCACATGTATGCAGAACAAACATTAGGAACTAGCCCACTTGAATCAGAATCACATTCGACTGACATGGACTTAACCAAGGATGATCAAGATTTTCTATGCGAGGTCATTCTGACGAGAGTACCATTCTAGACATCGAAATACATACTGAAACCTCTATTGTCTCTATCATAACCCCTAATATCTTTGAAACTATTCAACCTAAAGATCATTTATCCTTAAGCTATCCTGAACCTATGGACTGGGAAAATGAAGGACATACTGATATTGATACCTTTCCTAATGACCATGCCACATCCTTATATCTTAATGAAATCAAACCTGTAACAACTTTCACCAGGGATTCCACTAATGTATCTTCCAGTCAAGTGGGTCTTAAATCTCCTAGTCGCAAAAGTGAAAATAAAGAAAACAATATCAGGTCTGATGCTGAAAACCATTTCTTGGCAACATTAGATCAAGAAAAAATAAAAATAAAGGACACATCTAATGGTGAAAACCTCCTTGAGGCACCGGAAGATGGGAGATTTGACACCTTACCAGAATTATATAAAGAGAAGTTATCTATCATAATAGATCCAACAAAGGCAACTATCATTGGCACAAATGATCTACATCCAGTATCTTCTCTATCAAAACTAGCAAGACAAAAATACTTGAAACCATTCAAAAGATGGCAAGCCAATTTTACCTATTCATATATAGACATTCCAGGGTTTGATCCATATCTTACAATACATCACCCGAATATCAGTCCAGGAGAAAACATCAATAATGGAACACAACATGGATCAAGAGAAAACATCAATAAAGGAACACATCATGGATCAAGAGCAAGCATCAATAAAGGAACACAACATAAATCAAAAGAAGGCATTCTATTCATCAAAATGGTTGTAGAATGGAATATTAAACAACATCAAGTCTTTGGAGACTCTCAGCTTCTCATTAATCAAATCATTGATGACTATCAAACAAAAGATGACAAACTCATGCCCTACAAAAAGATAGTGGATGATATCAAGAAATACTTTGTAGAAATAACTTTTGAATAGATTCCAAGAAATGATAACAAAGCAGCAGACACCATGGCTACACTTGCTTCTCTATTGCAGACACAGGAAAATCAACAGTGTTATGAATTCCTGGTTGAAGAGTTGTTTCATCCCGCCTATAATTGTCCTGATTCCCAAACCATCTGTCAACTTATTGGACATGATTCCTCCCTCTATGGCCAAACTTACACATACTTGAAAGATAATATCCTACCTCCTGACTTATCGAAGAACCAAAAGAGAAATTTTATTCCCCAATCTTCACATTTTACTCTCGTCACGGATACTCTGTATAAACGAGGTCTGGACGGTACTCTCTTAAGATGTCTTGAACAAGAATAATCTGAGAAGGTTGTACATGAAGTCCATAACGGCATTTGTGGCACTCATTCAAGTGATCTTACCCTTTCAAAAAAACTCATACACTTGGGCTACTATTGGCTGACTATGGAATGAGATTCTTTTAAGATAGCAAGAACATGCAAACAATGTCAAATCCATGGGAACTTGATCCATGCACCAGCACAAGAGCTACATGCTTTAGCAACATCTTGGCCTTTTTGTCAATGGGGACTTGATCTAGTAGGAAAGATAAATCCTTCCTCATCTAATGGACACAAATTCATTCTTGTAGCTACTGAATATTTCACAAAATGGATTAGGTGGTACCTCTCATCAACATCACAAGAAAACAAATTGTTGCATTTATCTTGAACTATCATCTGTCGCTATGGAATACCAATGACCATTATCACTGATAATGAGCGACCATTCAAGAATCAAGATGTACAAGAGCTATGCGAGAAGTTCAAAATCTAGCACAGATTCTCCACACCATATTATCCACAGGGAAATGGGCAGGTAGAAGCATCTAACAAAACTATCTTGAAAATTCTTAAAAATACAGTGAATGATGTTGGGAAAGATTGGCATATCCAATTAAACCTTGCTTTATGGGCCTACCACACCAGTATCTGCACACCGACAGGTGCCACACCTTTCTCTCTTGTATATAGATCAGAAGACATATTGCCAATTGAAGTAGAGATACCTTCTCTATGTGTATCACTAAAAGGTGTCATCCCAGATGAAGAACAAAGAGTATCTAGACTACAAGAGTTAGAACTGATCCATGAACGCAGACACAATGCCTTTGATCATCTAAAGGTATATCACCAAAGAATGTGCGAGAGCTATAATCATAAGGTTAAACCAAGAATCTTTCAAGTTGGAGAACTAGTGCTAGAGGAAAATCCGTGCAACTAGGCAGATCGAGAAAAGAAAGGAAAATTTGAACCAAACTGGTTAGGTCCGTTTGTGGTCACAACAATATTTAGGTCAGGAGCATATCAGTTATCAACACAAGATGATGATCAACTTGAGGAACCTATCAATAGCATGCACCTGAAGAAGTTCTATGTCTAAAAAATCAGAAAAATAAAAAATGACGAAAAATCAGAAAAAATAAAAAACAGTGAAAAATCAAAAAAAATCAAAAAACAATAAAAAATCAGAAAAATCAAAAACAACGAAAAATCAGAAAAAAAATCCTAAAAAGTGAAAAAGAAGAAAAATCCAAAAAAAAAAATCAAATATCAGAAAAAGTGCAATAAAAACAGATGGTGAAAACCTGGAAAATAGGCGCTATCTATTGGCTGGCTCTTCCATCTATTAGTTCATGCATCTTCCGATTGCATTCATTCTTCCATCAACGCTGACCATCATAAAACCTTTATACATACACAGACATCCCAAGTGGCTTCTTACCATGGTTTGGATCATTGGATATATCATAATGACTTTGTTTCTAGGCTTGGGGCAAAATCCTGCACTTAGCTTGGGGCAAACTTTTGATCATTTTGAGCTTAATCAAACAGGTAGAACAAATAGTTAGACAACTCTTATCAAGCAAAAATTGAGACACATCCAACATTGAACACAAGATCAAACTATCAAGCTATCACAAAATCAATCTAAGCACATCACACACTTTTCAGTGGATAATATCTCTTTGAATAATGATTGTAACATGATTGTTCAATTTTTCTATATTGCTTTTTGCTATCAAGATTTCTGAGTGACTCCAGGATGTCATTGACTAGAGGAACAAGGAAGAAACATGATATTTTTCTTGTCTGTTGTCTGAAAATTAATCATTAATATGTGCAAATTTGTCTCAGGACATGATCATCAAAATATCATTGAAGACATTTCCAATTTGCGTATTGAAATGATTAATACTGCTTGTTTTATGCAAGCAACACTCAGGTCATCTCGGTTCAATTATACCTCAATGCTTGTGTTAACTTGCTATATCAAAATTCAGGAAAAAAGTGCTCAGGTCATCATGGTTTAATTATACCATTGATGTTTGCACTCACTTCTCACATTTCAAAAGCTCAATGATGACAAAAATGCAAAATAATCCAGTGACTGGTCTAGTCATAGCTTTGCATTCCGTTGCATTTTCATTTGCATTCTAGCTTGCATTTCATTCTTGCATGGGATCCTGAAAGCTCCTTTTATCCAAGGCTAAATATATCGCAAGAATCATCAAAGTATCATCACAAGTGTATATGCAATCAGAATGATGACTCATCTCTCTCATAATATTATCGACCTAGCTCAAATCTTATTCTATCTTCCTCAATAGAATCAACAATCAGCAGCATATCCAAATATTTCTGCAACTTACTATCAACAAACTATCAATTCTTTATCTAATCAACCTTATCACATCAAATCAATCAATCAAACCTAATCAATTCTATCATGTCTTATACAGGATGAATCCTTCTTGAAACTGGACGATTTGATTCTGATTCATGTCTTATACAGAATGTATCCTTCCTAAAACCAGACATTCTGATCATGTCTTATACAGGATGAATCCTTCCTGAAACTAGACGCTTTGATCATCGTTGTCTTATACAGGATGAATCCTTCCTGAAACCAGACTGAATCTAATCAATCAAGATTTTTCAATCTTACCAACCTAAGCAATCAAGCTAATCAAAGACCTCGCACTTTCATCAAACCACAGTTGCAGAAATCAAATCAAATCTATCAGGATATCAATCTCGCAAAAACTCCAAAGATCAATTATCTCAATTGATCTCCCGAGGGGGCATCATCATACCAAAAATTAGCAATCAAGAGCTGGGGCATCCTATCAAGTCAATACCATCATCAAAATGAGATTATTCTTTGAATCAACGCGTCATCACACCTTGCTTCAAAGAGGGGAAAAATGTATACACCTAAAAATGGTCTGAAGATTATTAATTAAATAAGCAATTATTCATGTAGCGTTGTAAATTGTACGCACTTGCTAGGGTGGTACAATTTCACACCTAGTTTAGCACCCGCCTTAGTGCATTTTACATTCTGCATTGCATTTCTCCTTAAGCACTTAATTAATCAAATTAATTAGGTCTAAGGTCCTATTTCATCATTCTCTACATCATAAAATTGGGCCCTTTTCACTAAAGCGCGCCCTTCGCATTTTATTCCTCCAATACACCACTTAATCAAAAACCCTAATTAAGTCCTATTTCGAACTTGGGGGCTTGGTTTCGGGGTCAAAACATCTCGAAATCACCTGTAACTTCGAGATTCTCTCTAAAATCATCATATCCGACGGCCCTAAAAATTTGGTGAAAAGTTGTCGGGACCATGGCGCCCGGAGTGCAACATGGTCCCGAACATTTTTCCCGAAATTTTAGGAGCGCGATCCAATCATAAAATAAAGCTTAACCCCAAGAAATTGGCGGGATATTCAATCTCTAGGTCGGCCAAAATACGAATTGATGACCTAGGGTTTCATACATAAAAACTCTCTTTCCTCATTTGAAGGGATCCGATTTTTGTTTCCAGGAACTTCATATGCAGCAAAAGAGTAGATCTTTGAAGACTTCAACAACATTCAACATCCTTCTATCAAGCATATATCAAATTCATTCATCCACTTAAGGGCTTGGAAGACATTGAAGAACAATAGCAGATTACCGACTGAAGATTGGCTTGTACTCCTCCCTTGAGGGTTGGGTATGATTTCATGTTGTTTTCATGTCTTTACATAAGCTTTAATACATCATTTATTCATGCTTTAGATCACATTGCATCTTGATTTAGAGCATTTACACTATCATTTACAAGCAATTAGGGTTTACTTTCTAGGTTGCTCTAGTTTGCTTTCTTGCATTTTAGGACCTTGCACACACACTAGGTCTGCACACACAATACATTTTACAAAACAACTTGGCTATTCGTGGAGGTGGAAATCACCGAAGCGGGGGTTTGACTAAGGCAAAACCCTATATAGCCGCCCATACACCCCTTTTCAGATATCATTACAGGTTTCGGGATTCGGACGACGCCGCGAGATACAGATCCGGAGAGAGAAGATCGAGACAGCACTCTGTATCAAATTGCAGAGCAGAAGACTAGGACAGGAGCGTTGGGCGCCCTGGTCCTGCCAAGACAGGGGCGTTGGGCGCCCTGGTCCCTGGGACAAAGGCGCTGGGCACCCTGGTCCTCCAGATAGACAGCTTTCAGACAGCTTCCCGACAGTGTTTCAGAGTGCAGAACAGCAGTTTCCGGTGTAGTTTTCAGGACAGTGGCACCCGCGCCCTCGTCCCGAACATTTTCAGTCCGATTTTAACTCCGGGTACACATCTGCATTCTTATTTCATCCTTGTATTTACAGCTGTTCATTGTTTAATCTCAATTTTGTAATCTTGTTATTAGTTTATACTTGCATTTTGGGATTAGGGTTTGAACTTGCATTACTTGATCTTACAATTTCAACAAGGGAATAGAAATCCTAATAGATATCCCGTGGCTCTCTCTTTCACCAAAAGAAGTAGCCAATTGTGCGATATCTCTAGGCTCTTTCATATTCCGTAATGTGTGTCAAAAGGTAGGATTAGGCATGATTAACCTAGTCTCACTTTTTCCCCTACACATTTTGGTGAACCCGACGTGAATCTATCATTGCTTCCTCTTGCATTACATTTGTTAGATCTAGATCTAGATTTAGTGTGTTTTCATTTCATTTTCATTAAAGAGAAAAAAAAAAAAAGTGTGTTTCTTTGCATTGTGTGTTTAAATTTTATGCAATCTTTTCAAAATGTCAGATTTTTATTTGCAAAATGTTCATGCTTTTGATGATTATTATGAGTATAGCCAAGATGAATTAGATGAAGCTTTAGATGAGTTTTTAAACCCTAAAGATGCCAAACCTTCATTTTACCAAAAACTCATAAACCTTGTTACTATGCCATTTAGGTGTGATGAGAAAGATAAGTCGAATGATTCCTCTCAAGGATACATTCCTATCAACTCTTCCCCTGAATCTAGTAACATGGTTGTTTTCAATAATCCCCTCTATGAGGAGATGTCTCCTTTTGAATCAAAAAAAAAACCTTTTAACCGATATGATCATGCTTTGTTGGATGATGCTCTTGATGACTTTGTGGCTTTATCGAAATCTTTAAACAAGAACAAGGCCTCTAAATTGGTTAACATGATAAACTTGAATGAACATAATAAGCCTCTCTTTGAAGTCCAAGGTGCTTATCCTTCTCCCACCTTTCAAGTTCTTAAATCACCTCTCCTTACTGTCCAAGGAAGGTATGATCATGATTCCTTTCGTACCCTGAATAAACCAATCATCACCGTGCAAGGAAGAAAAACTGTAAGTCCTTACAGTTATGCTAAACAAATAACTAGAGAGAGTTATCATGCGGTTGCCCATACTTATCATACTAGAAATAATAGGCAACCTAATCCTCCTCTTGTTATTCCAGTTTCCCTTCCTAATCCTCAACCAATTCTTCCTCAAGCTCCCCGTATTTCACAAGTTATGGGTAAGGAATATGATCTCATAGAACAACTTAAAGCTACCCCTGCTAAGATATCCCTTTGGGATTTGATTCAAACTTCTTCCGCTTATCATGGAATGTTACAAGATGCCTTGAAAGATTTGAATGTTCCTCCACCGAATACATCTAGTAATATAGCATCTTTTGTTAACTCTGTGATGAATCCTAAAGCTCAAATTGTGTTTACCCAAGATGAGTTGCCTACTAGTGAAATTCAACAACAATATGATCCCTTGATGATTGTGGTTATCATGAAAGACACTGCTATAAGACGAACACTAGTAGATAATGGCTCTGGCCTTAATGTGTGTAGCATTAATTTATTGCATAAGATGAATGTGGATACGTCTCTTATTGAGCCTGACTCTCGTCCCATTCGTGGCTTTGACAATGTGGCTAAGACTTCATTAGGTATCATCACCTTACCTCTCACAGTAGGATCTGTTACTTTACCTACTCCTATCCATGTTATGCCAGGAAATTTAACATATAACTTGTTATTAGGGAGGCTTTGGATTCACAGCATGCAAGCTGTCCCCTCTACATTGCATAGACAAGTTAAATTCATTTATAACAATAAGACATACACTTTGATGGGTGATACTAATTTTCAAGCTTGTCTACAAACATCTACTTCCAAAGGGAGTTCTTCTAAGCCATCCTCGTCTAGTGATGACTCTTTAAACAAGAAACCTATTGATGAATCCTCGCTCTCCGATGATCAGAATTCTTTGGATGAGTCTGGAGCTCCTGAAGAGGATCCTTCTCGACTTGAAACTACACATAAAAAGGATTTTGATCCTGAGAAGGTTCTCGCAGAGGATGATTGGGGATCTCTTGATTTTAACCCTACTTTTGTAGGTGAATATAAGGTTCCTTCTAGAGAAATTAAAATTGAAAAGAAGGAAGAAGCTAAAAATCATAAAGTTGAAAAGAAAGAAGAAGTTAAAAATCAATCAACCTTACCTGAATCTATGAGTAATAATTTTGTGGCCGCCTCTCAAACTTCTTCTCCTCACACCTCTAATTATGAAGAGTTTGATTCTTTGTCTTATGAAAAACCACCTTCTCTTCCTGAAATGGCTGATCGTTATGGTCATGGTTTTCACATTTTTGCTAAGCATGGGTATCATGGAAAAGGTTGTGGTGCTCATGAACAAGGGATAAGAGTTCCTCTAGAGACTAATTTTCACAATTATGCCTTTGGACTTGGCTATAATCCCTGCAGACGTACTAAAGCTTCTAAAAGACCATGCATTAGTGTTAATGCTATTTCTACATCTCTATCAATGCAGCACCCTGAGTATATTGATGGGGATCCTTCAGGTGACTGTGCTTTGGATATCTTCCCTACCGATGATGCTTTAGCTGAGTTCTTGGGAGCCTATGACACTCTTCCTCGTTATCATCACAATAGGGGACTCCCTTATTGTTTGAACACTGAAGCCTATTTTGGAAAAGAGATTGATAATGATGAGATTGTGAAAGAATTCCCTCAGTTAAAGGGCACTCCTCAACAAAGTAATCTTCTCATAAGTGATACCACTGATGTTAAGATAGACCTTTGCAATAAAGAGAAAGTTATTAAAATTGGAAAGTGTTTGGATGAAGAGGAATAGAAAAAATATGAAGAACTATTGCATGAATTCCCTGAGATCTTTGCTTGGACATATTCTGACATGCCTGGTATAGATCCTAAGATTGTTACTCATAATATTGTCTTAGTTCCTGATGCTAAGCCCGTGAAACAAAAGATTCAAAAAATGAATCCTAAGGTGGCTCTGCTTGTTAAAGCTGAGATTGAAAAATTATTGGAGGCTGGATTTATCCGCCCTATTGACTATTCCCCATGGATTTCAAATATTGTCGCTGTGGCTAAACCAGATAACAAAATAAGAATGTGTACTGACTTTCGAGATTTGAATAAAGCTTCCTTGAAAGATGATTTCCCTCTTCCAAACATTGACATGATAGTTGATTCTACGGCAGGACATGCCTTGTTATCCTTCATGGATGGTTTTTCAGGTTACAATCAAATTTTTATTAACCCTCAAGATCAATTCAAAACTGCTTTCACCACTCCTTGGGGGACATTTTGTTGGATAATGATGCCTTTTGGACTTAAAAATGCCGGTGCGACTTATCAACGAGCGATGACCCTTATCTTTCATGATTATATGCATAAGATTTTAGAGGATTATGTTGATGATATTTTGTCCAAATCCTTTCTTCGCATGGATCATGTTAAAGTCCTTCGTCAAATCTTTGAAAGAATTCATAAATATCACATGCACTTGAATCCCCGAAAATGTGTTTTTGGTGTGGATAGTGGAAAACTATTAGGGTTCATAGTTTCGCATCGTGGGATTGAGGTGGATACTAAGAAAATAGATGCTATTGTCAACATGCCACCTCCTAGAAATGTGTCTCAACTTAAAAGCTTACAAGGAAAGATTCAAGCTATTCGTAGGTTCGTGTCTCAGCTTGCGAATCGTACCTTTCCTTTTACTCAACTTCTTAAAAAGGATATCACTTTTCAATGGAATGAGGATTGTCAGCAAGCATTTGAAGATTTAAAAGTGTATTTGGCTAGTCCTCCTATTCTTCAACCTGCCGAACCTTCTAAACCCTTCCTTCTGTATACAGTGGCTTCCTCTCATGCTCTCGCAGCATTGTTGGCACAACATGATAAAGATGGTAAGGAATGTCCGGTTTATTACATAAGTCATACCTTACTCGATTATGAGACCCGATATTCTGCGATAGAAAGACAATGCTTGGCCTTGGTGTTTGCGACTCAGAAATTGAGACATTATCTTTTAAATTCAGAAGTCCACGTCATGGTAAAGTTTGATCCTTTGAAGCATCTTTTCTCTAAAACTGATTTATTAGGACGTCTAGCTAAGTGGGTTATGATGTTAACTGAATTTGACCTTAAATTTGTTTCACAAAGAGCAATTAAAGGGCAAGCGTTGACCGATCACTTAGTTGAGGCCCCTTCACCTTTCTCCTTCCCTAACCCTGAGTCTTTTCCTGATGACTTCATTCTTTCTATAGAGAAAGATGAAACTTGGGAGTTATACTTTGATGGCTCTAAGTGTCGTACGGGATCGGGGGCAGGGGTTGTTCTGATTTCTCCTACAAAGAAGTCCATTCCTTTATCATATCATCTAAATTTCCTGTGTACCAATAACATTGCTGAGTATGAGGCTCTTATAGCGGGAATAAAAGCAGCCTTAGCTCTGAATATAAAACACATACATATCTATGGAGATTTGCAATTGATTATAAGACAAGTAACAGGAATATATCAAGCAAAACAAGACAAATTATCACAATATAAAGACCTTGCTGTCTCTTTATTACAAAATTTTGATTCTTATACTATGGAACCCGTTCCTCAAAAAGATAATCGACATGCGGATGCAATGGCATGTGTGGCTTCTCTGGTATCTTTAGAGGACCCTGTGGTCGATCTTAAATTCATTATTCACAACCTTATTTCTCCAGCTATTGTAGATGATTCTAGCCTGGTAACATGTTGTGACTTTGTAGACTCAGACGAATGGTACTCGCATATCGTAAGATATTTGACTGATGGTACCTTTCCTGATTCCGCTAATAGGAACACTAGGGCTAGAATCCGCAAGCTGTCTTCTAGGTATATCATTCTTTCTAATGTCCTATACCGAAGGGGTTATGATGGTCTTCTCCTTCGTTGTCTTAACAAGTCAGAAATCCCTGTTGCTCTTGAAGAGGCACATTCAGGTGCCTGTGGGGGGCATTTTGGGGGCAAATCCTTGGTTCATAGATTGCTTCGTATGGGATACTATTGGCAAACTATGCAGAAGGATTCCTTTTCATTTGTTAAAAAATGTCATCAATGTCAACAACACAATAATCTGATTCATGCTCCTGCCCAAGAACTCCGTTCTCAAGTAGCTTCTTGGCCTTTCTCCGCATGGGGTTTGGATCTTATTGGAAAAATCTCTCCTCCTTCATCTCAAGGACACACCTTCATTATAACCGCAACAGATTACTTTACAAAGTGGGTAGAAGCTATTCCCCTTCGCTCTACTACTGCTGAAGTGATTTGTCAATTTCTTCTAGAAAACATTATTTCTCGATTCGGGATACCTTCCACTATAATCTCAGATAATGGGACATCATTTAAGAACAAGGACGTGAAGAAATTCCTCAAGAAGTATCATATCAAACATCGATTTTCTACACCATACTATCCTCAATCAAATGGCCAAGCTGAATCATCCAATAAGATAATTGAACAAATTCTTCGCAAAACCGTGAATAAGCATGGTAAGGATTGGAGTAACCAGCTGATCTATGCTCTTTGGGCCTACCGAACGAGTGTACGAATTGCTACGGGAACTACTCCTTATAATCTTGTTTATGGTGCTGATGCTATTATGCCCTTAGAATTAGAGATTCCATCACTTAGGGTTTCTCTCAAAGGTATAGTAGATGATGACTCTTATAGAGAACAACGACTTCAACAGCTTGAGATGCTTGATGAATAGCGCATAAACGCTCTTGAGCATATTCAAGCGTATCACAAAACTCTACAACGAAGCTATAATGATAAGGTCATTCAACGTTCCTTCTCAGTAGGCGACTTAGTCCTTTATGAGAATCAGCGCAATGTGAATGCCTTACCTGCAGAAAAGGGAAAATTTAGTCCTAATTGGCTTGGACCATATATCGTTATTGAGGATTATGGATCAGGTACTTACAAAATAGCGGATGTAGATGGTATGCCTCTTAAAGAACCTATTAATGCTATGCACTTGCGTAGATATTATGCTTAATTCTTCATTCTTCATCTATCTTCTTTTTTCAATTCTTCAACATTGGATAATATGTTAGTATCTCTTAATTAAAGCAAAATAGAATTAAATGTTATGTTGTTTAATCTATATTGCTTCGTTCCTGACAAGCGTGTCTTCTTATTTTATAGTTTGTCTTGAATTCATTCATGTAAATTGTAAAAGATTTACATTCCTATTATGCTAGCATATTATACAGTGTCTTTATGTGTTAAGTAGAATCGTATCATGTTGTGTTTAAATTCAGAATTAAATCACATTAGTTATATGATTCTTAGACTTAATGCATATGTCTTCCTTATCATCAATGTAGTACTTGATTAAATATTTAATTAAGTCACACATGTATCAATTTAATCATGGAGCATTGAGAAATCAATCACATGAAAATTAAATTCTGAACATACATGTACATTTACCAAATGAATTAGATTTAATCAAAACAAAATATACATTGTTTTAAGCATTAAAGATAACACATTTGAGACAAAGAGAAGCATGTATATATACATATATATATGTGGATCGTATACAAAAACAGGTCACTATATATCCAAAATGTGACCTCTCTTTTACATCATAAAATCATCTCCTATCCCTAGGGCTAGTGGCTGGAGAGTGTCGACTGGACGCTCCCTCCTGATCTAGCCGTGAAGGTGGACCCATGGGTGTGTAGCATGATACAGACCGTGAGTGACTCCAAGAGGAACTCCTACGATCCCTATCCATAAGGATCACGCGATAGGTGGTAGCCTCGGCCTGAGCTACTGCTAGATCTCGCCGTGCCTGCTGGAGGTCCTCTGATAGGACTCTCTCTCTCTGTCGCGCCCACTGGACGTCCTCTGATAGGACTCTCTCTCTCTCCCTCCATATATCTACTTGTACTCGAAATGGGGAAAACAAGTCCTCATGCCGACCCGCATTCCCCTGAGGCCTATAGGCAATCTGTGAGGAACTGGGGATCTGTGCTATCATGGAAATGTCTGTCATTGCCTGCTGAATCAGGGAACGCCACTCCTACACATTAGTTGTGGCAGTAGAACATATTTTTTGTTAGTACCATTCTATATCATCAAAACATTAATCAATCAATATAAAACTACTATACCTGGATCTCCCTCACACCAGTAGGGATCATGATATGGTACCATCTGTGCCTGGGCACCGCTAGGCTCCCCTCGCTCGAATAATCTGTGCATGATGGGTGTAGGCTAGATGGTACTAGGAACATGTCTCTGTATCGCCTCATGTTCCCCCTGTTGGGGAATAAGAGGTGGATCCAGAGCTATGGTATCATCTCCTGAATGGTGGGGAGCTGCATCCGATTCCTCCTCATCATCTCTATCCTCCTCCTCGTCATCCTCATCCTCATCCGCATCATCACCTGCATCTCCCTCATCCTCCTCTCTATCTGTATCCTCCTCCTCCTCCTCCTCGGCACTGGACTGATCACCTGTAGGTGGATCAGGATCTCCCACCTCCTCATGATCCTCTCCCTCCTCTGGCTCCTCTGACCTGGATCCCTGGTCCTCGTCTTGGTCTCCATGTCTCCATGGGCCTGGATAGCCTGTCGGATGATCTGGTGAAAAGATAGGACCTGGATATGATCTCATAAACCATGAGATGTACCTACGCTGTGCTCCAGGCTCTGCAGAGTAGTCAGTGACTACATCCTGATCGGATCCCTCTAAGTCTGTAGTCTCAATGTCATCTACCGTCGGTCTCGCTACTACTCTAGGTCTGGGAAGGACCCGTGAGTGTCGAGTATAGATGGGCACATCGGCTGGAACACACTGCTCTAGCCCGAACTGCCTCCGTACTCGGTCGAAGTAGAAAGGGACTATGATGTGTGCATATCGTCCTCGCAATAGGCGGTTCCTCTGTAGGCATGCTAACTGTCTCTCCATACCATCCCATCTGTGCATCCGTAGGTAAGGTCTCCACACTATCACCTCGACTGTCAGTCTATCAAAAATCACTCTCCAATATAACAAATCTCCAAATCTCCACTCGCTGGTAAGTGGATAAGCAAACACCCTAGGTCGCTCGCTCGCTGTACTCAGCGGAAAGCCGACGGGCCTGGTGCATGTGAAGTGCTCTAAAATCCACACCTACAGAAGTGTGCATGTCATCAAACTGCAACCCTGTCCAAATACGTACTCCTCAAGGTCGTGATAGAGATGTGCAAGCATACTCCGACCCCAAGCATACACTCTCCTGTGTCTCTCCATCGCTCTGATACACCATGTGAGACCCCCATGCATGTGTGTCCCTCACCCATTAGGGCAGACGGCTAGTGCTATGATGGCTATCATAAGGCATCTCAGAAGGGGTACCTCCCCTGTAGGATGTAAGAGCCAGCTGACCATGATGCGACCTCTCGTCTCGCTCGGCATGACTCTCCCTATGCAATACACTTGCTCTCTCTGATGATCCTCCGCTGATCGATCGGTCGCGTATGTAACTATCGCTCCTCTGATAGGAAGACGAAGTATACGGTATACATCCTCGAGTGTGACCGTCAGCTCTCCTACTGGAAGGTGAAAAGTGCATGTGTCAGGATCCCATCACTCCATCAAGGCCATCAGCATTGCAGGATGAAATCGAATGGCCGGCATGAGAATCATAGACCACAATCCCACAATCGATAGTGTGTCTCTCTCTGACTGAGTCAGCCGCGGAATCTGATCTCGCAAAGTGCGAAGAATATGTCCCGTTGTATGCTCTCTCATGTACGGGAGACCCTGCAACATCAAAACATGACTGTAATCAGTACTCGATCATCAAAAACGCTAATGCAAACTGTCATACATTGTATGCTAGCCTTGTAACCCCTCGCCAGGCCCCGATTGGGGACCATGGCGCCCTGTCAGGGACCATGGCGCCCCTGTCAGGGACCATGGCGCCCTGGGGGGACCAGGGCGCCCCACAGGGACCATGGCGCCCTGGGTGGGCCCCGGTCAGCCTTCAAGGCCCGCATACGATCACAAAAAAGTCAAAATGCGAAAGAATCAAAAGTCAAACGTTCAGTCAACTCACCTCGTCCAATGGCTCGTTGTCGATCACGGCCTGGCGCAGGATCTCGATCCTTGTGGGACGCTCCGGTCGTCGTGAAGGCATGATGATGGCTAGGTGGGCTCTGCTGCACTGAATAGTATTTTGAAATCAACAAAGTGACAAATGTGTCACTTTCAAAGTATATACTCATTTGTTTTCACTTCTGAAACCCTAATTCTCCTCTGTCATTCATTTTATCATAACTTGAGTTTGGGAGATGCGATTTTCGAACTGTTTGTTGCATTGGAATCATATTTTCCTTCCCCTACTCTCGGGATGTTCCAAAAAGTGCTCTGATGAAGCCTATTTAGTGAACACCCCTCATCAATACTCTCTTACACAATTTGTCGCAAGTAAACATGCTACCCTGTTTCACCTCCCTAATAAGCAAGTCGAAACAGGGGGGGGCATATAGCTACTCACAGATTTCATCACTTTCCCTAGTAAGCATTAGGTGATTTTGTCATCTAACGTGTGTTTTGTAGGGTGCAGTTCCTAACTGTGTACTGCAGATACCGCTGGGGGCTTCATCCGACAACTTATGGATATATCCCTTTTCAAATAATGTTTACTTTTCTATACTTTAGCTTGCATATGCATGTAGTACTCATATGACCGCTAAAGTGGGGGCTAAATGTAGCGTCGTAAATTGTACGCACTTGCTAGGGTGGTACAATTTCACACCTAGTTTAGCACCCGCCTTAGTGCATTTTACATTCTGCATTGCATTTCTCCTTAAGCACTTAATTAATCAAATTAATTAGGTCTAAGGTCCTATTTCATCATTCTCTACATCATAAAATTGGGCCCTTTTCACTAAAGCGCGCCCTTCACATTTTATTCCTCCAATACACCACTTAATCAAAAACCCTAATTAAGTCCTATTTCGAACTTGGGGGCTTGGTTTCGGGGTCAAAACATCTCGAAATCACCTGTAACTTCGGGATTCTCTCTAAAATCATCATATCCGACGGCCCTGAAAATTTGGTGAAAAGTTGTCGGGACCATGGTGCCTGGAGTGCAACATGGTCCCGGACATTTTTCCCGAAATTTTAGGAGCGCGATCCAATCATAAAATAAAGCTTAACCCCAAGAAATTGGGGGGATATTCAATCTCTAGGCCGGCCAAAATATGAATTGACGACCTAGGGTTTCATACATAAAAACTCTCTTTCCTCATTTGAAGGGATCCGATTTTTGTTTCCAGGAACTTCATATGCAGCAAAAGAGTAGATCTTTGAAGACTTCAACAACATTCAACATCCTTCTATCAAGCATATATCAAATTCATTCATCCACTTAAGGGCTTGGAAGACATTGAAGAACAATAGGAGATTACCGACTGAAAATTGGCTTGTACTCCTCCCTTGAGGGTTGGGTATGATTTCATGTTGTTTTCATGTCTTTACATAAGCTTTAATACATCATTTATTCATGCTTTAGATCACATTGCATCTTGATTTAGAGCATTTACACTATCATTTACAAGCAATTAGGGTTTACTTTCTAGGTTGCTCTAGTTTGCTTTCTTGCATTTTAGGACCTTGCACACACACTGGGTCTGCACACACAATACATTTTACAAAACAACTTGGCTATTCGTGGAGGTGGAAATCACCAAAGCGGGGGTTTGACTAAGGTAAAACCCTATATAGCCACCCATACACCCCTTTTCAGATATCATTGCAGGTTTCGGGATTCGGACGACGCCGCGAGATACAGATCCGGAGAGAGAAGATCGAGACAGCACTCTGTATCAAATTGCAGAGCAGAAGACTGGGACAGGAGCGCTGGGCACCCTGGTCCTGCCAGGACAGGGGCGCTAGGCGCACTGGTCCCTGGGACAGAGGCACTGGGCGCCCTGGTCCTCCAGACAGACAGCTTCCCGACAGTGTTTCAGAGTGCAAAACAACAGTTTCTGGTGCAGTTTTCAGGATAGTGGCACCCGCGCCCCCGTCCCGAACATTTTCAGTCTGATTTTAACTCTGGGTACACATCTGCATTCTTATTTCATCCTTGTATTTACAACTGTTCATTGTTTAATCTCAATTCTGCAATCTTGTTATTAGTTTATACTTGCATTTTGGGATTAGGGTTTGAACTTGCATTACTTGATCTTACAATTTCAACAAGGGAATAGAAATCCTAATAGATATCCCGTGGCTCTCTCTTTCACCAAAAGAAGTAGCCAATTGTGCGATATCTCTAGGCTCTTTCGTATTCCGTAATGTGTGTCAAAAGGTAGGATTAGGGCATGATTAACCTAGTCTCGCTTTTTCCCCTACACAATTTAATTAATCTCTCCTTCCCAATTTAATTGAATTCACTAAGCAATTTGATTAAATCTCTCATTCATCTACTTATTAATAAATCTAAGGATTTATTAAATAGGTTCATTTCATTTCACCCCCTTAACAACTCTCCAGCTATTGGTTGGATCAGATTCATTTGAATAAACTCATTGATTATTCGAAGTGGAGGACCCATGTCAATAAACACTTTGGTATAGATTGTAGGAACCACAACAACGGAAATAGATGTTTTTATGAAATTATCGTGTACCGTGTATACTGGCGCTTTCATTAAATTCAATTGCTCACTTCACAGAGCATGACAATAACATGTCAACTATCACCAATACAGATTCTGGTAGATGTGTCTGCCAGTGGACAACATACTTTCCTTCTTGCCAGTGAGATACATTGATGACACCAAGTCATCATACTCCAACTGTTCTGCATCAACCTTTATCGGCATCCCAATATCACCATGTATATTCCTACGGACTCACTAGCGTCCTTCTTCATCAAACCGATTCTCCTCTCAACAGGTTTGTTAAGATGACAAACACACCATCTCAACATCGCATTATTCCTTCAATGTCCTGGTAGTACACCTTGTTTCCACATGCTTATCTGGTGTGTATCTCTGATCACACTCTCTAGAGGCATAACTTGTTCTCAAACTCTGGAAGGTTTCTCATCTTCCACTTGTACATCCAGTCTCTGCATTCAATCACTTGCCTATCTTAGGGAATTATTCTGTCAGTACAAGTGTGACTTTACCGAGGGGAGGATACATCTTCAACAATAACATATATCCTGATGGTTTTCCATATGTCATCTTGCACACAAAGGCAACATACTTTATCAACATATCACCTAGCATGTGATAGCTTCTTCATTCGGTGGGATTCCTACTAGTTATCATTACACTAGCAATCTGGTGGCTTGCAAAAACTACACCTCCGGTATTGATGTGATGCAATTAGTATTCCACCTTTTCATTTAGGTTGCATGCAACACCCTATCAATAACACTTTCACTGAGTGGTCACTTTACTACACTTGTAGCATACCGGTACATATGGTTCTTCCTTATGCATGAAAATGGTCACCTGGTTGTCACCAATGACATTACATCATTTATTTTCCCATGTTGGTCCATCTTCCATTTCGGTTAACATCAAACTCTAATGCCAACAACCTCTTGTTCACAAGTTGACATCAATGTCAGTGATACAAGTAACATCCTATACCGGTTGACATCAATGACAACACAATGCCAACAATCTGCCCCTTTGGCATTGACGTCAACACATGTAGTATCCGATATACTACAGTATCTATCTCCCCCTTTGACAATAATGGCAAAAGGCACTGTCAGGATAACATTCCTCCTTGTATCTACCGAGAACTGACAAAAAAATTTCTCCCCCTTTTTATCAGGTGCATCTCCCCTTTTGAAGATTATGTGCAACATAATCTCAGTCATCAACACTTGAGATGGAAAGGTTAGGTACCAAACAAACTTTAACAACATACAATAGTCTCTCTCCTTCTTTCGTTAAGAACCAGTTGAGGAATGAATTTCTTCTCTTGTGCATGTGGTCCTACCAGTTTGCTAGACTTCTCCTAATTTCAACTGATGACCCATAGTTAGATGAGCAATTTCTTTTCCAGTATTATCAATCATCTATGTGACCTACTTCTGTGTTCAGTATATCTAATATCAGTCTGAAAATATGGCTCTCAACTCCCCCTGAAACACGGACCTCTGATATTCATCAATTTAGTCAGGTCCTAAACTAGGACTTACAACTATACTTATGACATCCACCATCATGACCACAATGCCAACTACAAGTCACATATCCAACTAGTTGACCCATAAATATGTATGCTCATAAGATCAGCTACTAGACCAACACATGTTATTCAGGTCCTGTTTAATAACACCTGAGACATAACCTCATCCATCCAGACTACCAGAGTTACTGAAATGATCCCTCAGCTCATTGACTTACATAACCTGCAACACTGATCAACATCCATGTCGGTAACATGCTACACATACCTGTCTCTTATTTCTACTGGGACACTTTTCTCTTTACCTTCATCTCCCAATTCCAATTACCTCTGCTACCATTCATTTTACCTATAGCAATAATCCATCTTCATTGTGTAGGTAGCTACACATACATTTCCATCAAATTTTCTTCCTCTTATCGGTAGTAGCTTGTTCATCTCCTTGTCCACTTTGAACTAAGGGGTTAATGATATGGTCAATATGTAACTCCCCCTCAGTCCTGCATCTTCTTTAAGCCATAGGAGACATCACCTGTGCATTGAATGCATAATGTCTATCCATGCTCTTATCTTCCAGCTTCTTCCTCCATGACTGCTTAATTTCTTTCCTTTCCACATCTGCAGTATTGGGAGAAGTGTTAACCTTCTTCACCTCATTCGTCCTCTCTCTGCAGGTAGTGCTATAGTAGCATATAACATCCATGCCAATCTCATGATAGGGGAACCTTCTAACATATTGGTTTGCTCTTCCTTTTTTTATCATGCCATTGTGGTTGGTTATCAGTTTCCTTGAATCCCTTGATTGTGCGGGAGCACTTCTCCTTTTGTTCCAAGCAGGTCTATGCTACTCATATCCCTTGTAACTGCTCTCACACTGAGCATGATTGATCCTCCGATTGCCATAGGAATGCATTTTTTTCTTCCTGCATTCATAACTTCTATGACCTAATCCATTATAGTTATAACACACAATGTTTGCATTTTTAGGAGCAATGCAAGGATTCTTGTTAGCATAGCCGGGAAAGGGAACATGCATCTTTCTACTTTGTAAAACATTATGCTTATATGCATGAAATATATAGCCATCTGATTTATTATACCTAGGAAGAACACTCTATCTATTCCTAGACCTCATTTTACATTCTTCTGCCCTATGGCCATAATCTTTACATGCAAAACAATAATCGGAAAAAGGAGGCTTATTACTTACAAATTTATTCTGCCAAACATGAGGTGATCTTACTGGTTTGGCATCTCCATTTCTGCTTCTCTGAGAATGGATCTAGGGTTGTCCATTCTCTGCAAGTCTTCAATCAGATTCCTTCATCTTCCATACTTGACATGATGTGTGGGTAGCAACATCTCCTTGTCCTCTACTAAGGGAAGGCCTTCTAGGTTGCCTTCTCATGTTCTTGCTTCTGGTGAAGCTATCTTCTCCTATTTTCCCTTTTCCTTTCAGATCTGCATTATTCCTCCATGCAGCACCATTCTTCATCCTCTGCTTCATGTCATCACCAGTTGTAGTCAAATCTATCCTTTTCTTTGGATAATTTCTGACAGTTTAGGTCTAACCCTTTCCATTTTTATTTGAGGAGACAAATTGAATATCTTTGTGGGAGGTCTCCTTTCTTGTAGAGTATTTACCAGCAACACATCCTAATCCTCCAGTATCCTTGGAATGTGTTTGCTGATTCAACATTTTGTTTAAGGCTTCAGTGCTACCATCATAGTGGTTTCTTACCTTGAGTTCATTTTTTCACTTCTCAAGGTCTTTCCTTAGATTCTCCATTTCCTCTTTCAACTTTTGACACTCTTTGTCCTTTGTTTCCACTTCTGGCTAGAGATCCTCACATCTTCTATCCTTATCATCAAAGACTGATTTCATCTCACTAGTCAACGATTTTGCCTCTTCTAGTTGAGATGTCAATATGTAGATATTGTTATTTGATTCTTCAAGGCATATTCTCAACCGGCTCCATTCATCATGAACTAAATCTTTGTACTTTTTAAAATCCTTTCTAAAATTTTGCAGCTGTTCTAGTGCACTTACGAGTTCACTTTCAAGATCTACTTTGGCTTCATCTTCAACATCACTCCCAAACACATCTTGTTGGTGGAATCTATCTTCCTTGTCACACTCTGATGTGTGCACTTTACTTTTTGTCTCTTGTGCCATGAATAGATGGTGTTTGCTTCACCAAGAGGACTAATAACTATAGTTAAAGTCTCAATCTGAAGTTTGGACATTTACTCTGTGAAGTTACTATCTCCATAACTGAATTTCATTTGTTTATCCACCTAGGGATGTATTACTTGAAATGGGTTTGCACTATATATGCACTAAGTTCTTGCAATAGGTATTCTGCATTTATGCGGCAACTAAACCTATTTGACATAAGTAAGCAAGAATTGTAACAACTGAATGGCTACAGGAAAACTGCATTAATATAAAACTCAATTAAAGAAATGCTAACTAAGCTCAAAACTGTCAAATAGGAATTACTCTATTTGCTTTGGCTACAGGAACAATCAATGGATCTGTTTCCAGTGTCTGCAGGAACAGTCAATGCTAGGACGTCTACTGTGGTAGAAAAGGAAAACTAAATTTAACAAAGGCATAGGAACACTCACCAAGTGGGCCCCCTTGGGTGAGTGTATCTAGGCTTCCAAGATAACTCTAAGTGCTTAGAACAACATGACTTCATTCATTGCTTTTCAAAAGTCGATACATCATTTAGAATGAAAGAAAACTAAAATAGTCTGCAGCTCTATTTCTAATTTTTTTGTTCTTCATTCCTCTCTTTTCCAACCTTAGAGAAGAGGCAGAGACACTTATTTAAAAGAAAATTACAAAAACTTCCTACAATTAAAGACACGCTGATGAGAAGAGGCAGATAACATCCATGACAGAGAACAGTCAGAGTTAAGCCACTAAAAACGTGGATCTATACCAAACCACAACCAAGAATATAGCATGGTGGTATTACAAGATTGATGCTCACTAAAATCAGACATAAATGAGTCTTGTGTTCCCCTTCTACTTCTTTGTCGTTCCTTATGCCCATTATCCTCTTTGCTGATTTGAACTTTTAGTCGCCCCTTGAATATCTCAAACTGCCTTCTCGATGTGACAAGATAACCTCCTCTGCAACATCTCTTTTTTTTTTTGCAATTGAAAAGAGAGAACATACAAGCATATACATATCTATTTTAATTAATCATAACACTTATACATTTCACACATGATATCACCTATGACAATCTGTATGGCAACAAGAACAAATCATATGGCAATAGGAATAACTAGTATAGACAAAACATGATTTAATGGGTTCAGTTAACATTTGAAATGCATATAGTCAAACTTTAATACATCATTACCATCCCCTTATACAAATTAAAACATGACAAAAACTTATGAGTTATAGGAATAAAAGAAGTTAATATCTCAGCTCATCATACCCCCCAATTTAATGTCTTGATGATCTTCCGGCAAGAGGAAAATTTCTGATTCGAGCACTAATTCGCAAGTCACCAATAGTTCCCTATCTTGTTCCTCCTATAGACAAATTATAATAAAATCCCTTCGTCTTTTCTAGTTGGGCCCATCTGGCTTCTTCTGTGGTTGCCTCATATGGTTTGTCTGCAACCCTGCATCCCATCAATGGCCACATAAGGATAGGTGGTTGGAAGATCAAGGGTAGCCAATCATTGATTTTCATCCTACCCAAATGGATGTACTTAGGAGCTCTTTGTATAGCTGCATGAAACTTCAGTAGTGAATGAGGCTCACCCTATTTTAGGTCCTCTAGAAGATTATTCCAACATTGAATTTTCCTATGCCAGTTATTCATGTTGCCATCTGATTTGTTCTTGTTTCCATACAGATTGTCATAGGTGATATTATGTGTGAAATGTATAAGTGTTATAATTAATTAAAATAGATATGTATATGCTTGTATGTTCACTCTTTTCAATTGCAAAAAAAAAATGAGATGCTATGGAGGAGGTTATTGTGTCACGTCGAGAAGACAGTTTGAGATATTCAAGGGGCGACTAAAAGTTCAAATCAGCAAAGAGGATAATGGGCATAAGGAATGACAAAGAAGTAGAAGGGGCACACAAGACTCATTTATGTCCGAATTTAGTGAGAATCAATCTTGTAATACCACCACACTATATTCTTGGTTGTGGTTTGGTATAGTCCATGTTTTTAGTGGCTTAACTTCGAATGTTCTTTGTCATGGATATTATCCGCCTCTTCTCATCGGCGTGACCTTAATTGTAGGAAGTTGTAATAATTTTCTTTTAAATAAGTGTCTCTGCCTCTTCTCTGAGGTTGGAAAAGAGAGGAATGAAGAATAAAAGATTTAGAAATAGAGTTACAGAGTGTTTTAGTTTTCTTTCATTTTGAATGATGTGTCGACTTTTGAAAAGCAATGAATAAAGTCATGTTGTTCTGAGCACTTAGAGTTATCTTGGAAGCCTGGATACACTCACCCAAGGGGGCCCACTTGGTGAGTGTTCTTGTACCTTTGTTAAATTTAGTTTTCCTTTTCTTCCATAGTAGACATCCTGGCATTGACTGTTCCTGCAGCCACTGGAAACAGATCCATTGATTATTCCTGCAGCCAAAGCAAACAAAGTAATTCTTGTTTGACATCTTTGGGCTTAGTTAGCATTTATTTAATTGAGTTTTATGTTAATGCAGATTTTTCCTGTAGCCATTCAGTTGTTACAATTCTTTCTTAGTTATTTCAAATAGGTTTAGTTGCCGCAGTAATGCAGAATAGCTATTGTAGGAACTTAGTGCATATATAGTGCAGACCCATTTCAAGTAATTCGTCCCTAGGCTGATAAACAAATCAACTTCAATTATGGAGATAGTAACTTCACAGAGTAAATGTTCAAGCTTTGGGTTGAGACTTTAACTATAGTTATTATTCCTATTGGTGAAGCAAACACCATCTATTAATGGCACAAGAGACAAAAAGTAAAGTGCACACATCAGAGTGTGACAAGGCACACAGATCCCACCGACAAGATGTGTTTGGGAGTGATGTTGAAGATGAAGCTGAAGTAGATCTTGAAAGTGAACTGGTAAGTGCACTAGAAGAGCTGCAAAATGTTAGAAAGGATTTTAAAAAGTACAAAGATTTAGTTCATGATGAATACAATCGATTGCCTTGAAGAATCAAATAACAACATCTATATATTCACATCTCAACTAGAAGAGGCAAAAAGATTAACTGGTGAGTTGAAATCGGTCTTTGATGATAAGTAGAGAAGATGTGAGGATCTCCAAATAGAAGTGGAAACAAAGGACAAAGAGTGTCAGAAGATGAAAGAGGAAATGGAGAATATGAGGAAAGACCTTGAGAAGTGCAAAAATGAACTCAAGGTAAGAAACCAATATGATGATAGCATTGAAGCCTTGGACAAAATGTTGAATCAGCAAAAACATTCCAAGGATATTGGAGGATTAGGATGTGTTGTCGGTGAATGCTCTACAAGAAAGGAGACCTCCCACAAAGATATTCAATTTGTCTCCTCAAATAAAAATGGAAAGGGTCAAACCTTCACTATCATAAAAATACTCCAAAGAAAAGGATAGATCTGACTACAATCGGTGAGGACATGAAGCTGATGATGAACAATGGTGCTGCATGGAGGAACATTGCAGATCTGAAAGGAAAAGGGAAAATAGGAGAAGATAGCTTCACCAAAAGCAAGAACATGAGAAGGCATCCTAGAAGGCCTTCCATTAGTAGAAGACAAGGAGATGCTATTGCCCACACATCATGTCAAGTATGAAAGATGAAGGGATTTGATGGAAGACTTGTAGAGAATGGACAACCTTGGATCCATTCTGGATAAGCAGAAATGGAGATGCCAAACCGGTAAGATCACCTCATGTTTGGCAGAATAAATTTGTAAGTAATAAGCTTCCTTTCTCCGGTTATTGTTTTACATGTAAATATTATGGCCATAGGGAAGAAGAATGTAAAATGAGGTCTAGGAATAGACAAAGTGTTCTTCCTAGGTATAATAAATCAGATGTCTATATATTTCATGCATATAAGCCGAATGTTTCACAAAGTAGAAACATGCATGTTCCCTTTCCTAGTTATGCTAACAAGAATCCTTGCATTGCTCCTAAAAATATAAATATTGTGTGTTATAACTGTAATGGATTAGGTCATAGAAGTTATGAATGCAAGAAGAAGAAAATACATTTCTATGGCAACCGGAGGATCAATCATGCTCAGTGTGAGAGAAGTTACAAGGGATATGAGCAACATAGATCTGCTTGGAACAAAAGGAGAAGTGCTCCTGCACAATCAAGGGATTCAAGGAAACTGGTAACCAGCCACAATGGCATGATCAGAAAAGGAAGAGAAAACCAGTATGTTAGAAGGTTCCCCAATCATGAGATTGGCATGGATGTTGTATGCTACTATAGCACTGCCTGCAGAGAAAGGACCAATGAGGTGAACAAGGTTAACACTGCTCCCAAGACTGTAGATGTGGAAAGGAAAGAAATCAAGCAAACATGGAGGAAGAAGTCAGAAGATAAGAGCATGGACTAACATTGTGCATTCAATGCATAGGTGATGTCTCCTATGGCTTAAAGGAGATGCAAGACTAAGGGGGAGTTACATATTGACCAGATCATTCACCCCTTAGTTGAAAGTGGACAAGGAGATGAACAAGCTACTACGGGTAAGAGGAAGAAAATGAGATGGTAGTGTGTGTGTAGCTACCTACACAATGAAGATGGATTACTGCTATAGGTGAAATGACTGGTAGCAAAGGTAATTGGAACCGAGAGATGAAGGTAAAGAGAAAAGTGTCCTGGTAGAAATAAGAGACCGGTATGTGTAGCATGTTACCGACATGGATGTTGATCAATGTTACAAGTTATGTAAGTCAATGAGTTGAGGGATCGTTGCAGTAACTCTGGTAGCCTGAATGGATGAGGTTATGTCTCAGGTGTTATTAAAAAGGACCTGAATAACATGTGTCGGTCCAGTAGCTGATCTTATGAGCATCCATATTTATGGGTCAATGGTTGGATATGTGACCTGTAGTTGGCATTGTGGTCATGATGGTGGATGTCATAGGTATAGTTGCGAGTCTCAGTTTAGGACTTGACTAAATAGATGAATATTAGAGGTCTGTGTTTCAAGTGGATTTCAGGGCCATATTTTTAGATTTATTGAACACAGAAGAAGTTCAAGTAGATAATTGATAATAGTGGAAAAGAAATTGCTCATCTGACTATGTGTCATCAATTGAAAGTAGGAGAAGTTTGGCAAACCGATAGGACCACATGCACAAGAGAATAAATTTATTCCTCAACTAGTTTTGAACAAAAGAAGGAGAGAGATCGGTGTATGTTGTAAAGGTTTGTTTGGTACCTGAGCTTTCCATCTCAAGTGTTGATGATTGAGATGATATTGCGCATAATCTTCAAAAGGGGAGATGCACCCGGTAAAAAGGGGGAGAAAAATTTATGTCTATGCCCAGTAGATACAAGGAGGAATGTTATCCTGACAGTGTTGGCTTGATGATGATTGTAATGCATCATATGTTGTCATTGATGAAACACATACACACACATATGTTCATATTGTCTACCGATATAACTTTAAGTTGTTTATACTACAACCGGTATACTAAAGGTTTGCATCCAAACTGGTACATGGTGACAACTGGTATATATATTAATATATGGAGACAACCAGTGGATATACATAACTCAACATCAACATGAAGATCCAACAGAGACTATCTTAGAAGCATCAAAGACAATCGATTTAACAAACTAGTATTGAATTGTTCCAACTAGTACTCATTGATTGTGTGATGAGTTATCCTTACCAACAATTTTTGGTGGTATTTTTGTGATGAGTTATGATCACTTGACCAAATACACTGCACCTAGGTAATTGTGTTATGATTTCTAGAGTCCGACATGAAATCTTAATGTCTATATATTGACATCACAATGAATTATTTTGGATGAGTGAAAGTGATATGTTGTGTGCAAAGGAAAAAGTGTTAAGTTGCAGAGTATGTTGGAAAAGCAGTGTTGAATACACTTAAAAGGATCTGATCAAGCAAGTATTATGCTATTTTAGATAGGTCAAACAAATCCTGTTATCTTCTAACAATTACAGTAGAATTAAAATCCCCTAACCGGGTAAGCTCTAACAAGATTCATTGTTCAAATCCTCTAACAAGGTGATCCATTAGTTTGGATTCAGAAATCCTCCACCAAGGTTACTCCTTATAGGGTACTACCTTTTACAGGGTATATATTTTAACTAAGATTTGGGATTTTTAACAAGATTTGCTCCTAGTAGAGCATTTTTGTAGACCCTAACCGGCCAGTTATCTATTACTACAGATAGTTAACTTGTGAGTCCCATCTCATCGTGGTTTTTACCTATTTGGGTTTTCCACGTATAAACACTTATGTTATGATGGATGTTTTACTTATTGTGGATGATGTTAGATCATTTTTTATTGTATGCATATTGTTTATCAAACTTGTTAAGTTTATTCACCGGTCAGTGTTTAAAGTAGCACTTGTTTTGGTGTCACTGATTCACCCCCCCCCCCCCCCCCAGTGCTTTACAAGTTCATCAGACGGTGCCCTTTGCCATTGTTGTCAAAGGGGGAGAAAGATATTGTAGTATACCAGATACTACATGTGTTGACATCAATGTTAAAGGGGGAGATTGCTGGTATTGTGTTGTCATTGATGTCAACTGGTATAGGATGTTACTGGTATCACTGACATTGATGTCAACTTGTGAACAAGAGCTTGTTGGCATTAGAGTTTGATGTCAACCGAAATGGAAGATGGACCGGCATGGGAGAAGAAATAATGTGATGTCATTGGTGACAACCAGGTGACCATCTTCATGCAGAAGGAAGAACCAACATGTACCGGTATGCTAGAGGTGTAGTAAAGTGTCTACTCAGTAAAAGGGTTGTTGATAGGGTGTTGCATACAACTTAAATGAAGAGGTGGAATGCTAACTGGATCACATCAACATCGAAGGTGTAGTTTGTGCAGGCCACCAGATTACTAGTGTAAGGATAACTAGCAAGACTCCCACCGGATGAAGAAGCTATTATAGGCTAGGTGATAGGTTGATAGAGTATGTTGTCTTTGTGTGCAGGATGACATATGGAAAACCACCAGGATATATGTCATGTTGAAGATGTATCCTCCCCTCGATAAAGTCACACTTGTACCAACAGAATAATTCCCTAAGATAGGCAGGTGATTGAATGCAGAGACCGGATGTACAAGCGAAAGATGAGAAAGCTTCCAGAGTCTGAGAACAAGTTATGCCTCCAAAGAGTGTGATCAGAGATACACACTAGATAAGCATGTGGAAACAAGGTGTACTACTGGGACATTGAAGAAAGAATGAGATGTTGAGATGGTGTGTTTGTCATCTTAACAAACCTATTGAGAGGAGAATTAGTTTGATGAAGAAGGATGCTAGTGAGTCTACAGGAATATACATGGTGATATTGGGATGCAGATAAAGGTTGATGCAGAACAGTTGGAGTATGATGACTTGGTGTCATCAATGTGTCTCACTGGCAAGAAGGAAAGTATGTTGTCCACCACTAGACACATCTATCAGAATCTGTATTGGTGATAGTTGACATGTTATGTCAATCGGTGAAGCATCAAAGAAGACACAAGGAAGATGAGGTTCTCACCCGATAAAGAGGAGTACAAACTAAAGGAAAAGGAGAGTTGTCGGAGTAGCTATGATGCCGACAAGTGAACATATTCATAGAGATGTTTCACTGACAAAGGAGTGAAGTGCAGACATAAGGGTTACACCGACAATATAGAAAAGGTGATGGCAAGAAGGATAACCGGCAAGGTGATTTGTGTCGGTAGGGTCAATGAACTGGTATGTGTGTACCGGTTATGTGGGTGATCGGTGATAAAGATGAACTGGCATAGCAGTGTGCCAAGGTGGATACCGATAAGAATTCCACGAAGAGGTGAAGTGGAAAAATTGCACATGTCGGTGTAGAGTATCAATGAGGTAGTTGGCGGTTGGTCCAATATTAATGGTGACAATAAAGCTCGAGGGATGATTGAAGAGGGGTTGCAACTCGAGGTAGGATGAATCTGCCCATATCCATGGCATTCACTGATTGATGCAGATTGTCTCGATGTAGATTGAAGTTGTTGAAGCAATCCATCAAGCCATTAATGGTGATTGACCAAGGGATGTGCTGATAGATTGAGTGCAAGTTGTTGAAATAGGAAGGCACGAAAATAGTGGATATGTACAGGTAGTCATATCTATGTTGTGATCCAATTAGATTTGATTGGATTCGATGTGCCTCGTGAACAATGGAGAAAACCCTAATCACCTGTGATTTGAATTGGCTTTTGGCAGAAAGACTAAGCTATAAATATGCAATCTAAAGATATTGTGAAGAGCTACTGAAGGGAGAGGTTATAGCTATTGCAAAGTGATTGAATGCTTCATGATAAAAGATAGATCAGTTTGAGTAAAAATAGTAGAGGAATATAGTGAGTGAGTGAGTGGGAGTCAAAGCGGTGAAAGGGTTTAACAGAGGGTTCAACCGGTAAGGTTAAAGCAACCGATAAGTAACAAGAGTGCATCAGAGTAGATAGTCGGTAGGTGATAGTATCGACAGGAAGACAACAGAGAGTGATGACATAAAGAACAATGTAGGAGAGATCTGTAAAAGCAGATGCAGAGAGAATCGGTAGAGTGTAAGCCGGTAAAGCAGCAATAGAAGCAGAAATGTACCGGTGTAGCAGAGAATGTGTCTCACCGATAGAGTAAGGAATATGAAATGGTTACAAGATTCACTTGTAACAAAATAACTTCTTTTGTATTTGATGTTATTATCGAGATAACTGAGTTGTAGCTTGGTGCAAGGGTTGTAGCTCTGTCATGCCCAAAATTTAGGGCAAAAATGGAATGATTTTTTTTTATTTTATAAAATGACCCTTAACTAAATACTAATTAATTAACAAAGTTCATTATCTCGACATGTGTTAACATGTTGACCATAACAATATTCGAGCTACACTGATACTAACTAAGTATCAAAATTAATTAAAATTTAGTTGCGGAAAACTAAATGTTTTAATTTTATTTTCTCATCCAATATAGTTGTTAATGTAATTAAATCACACTCATTAAAAATAGAAGGCGTAGATAAAAAATTAACCTCCAATGAATCCATATTGTCTAAAATACATTTTAAATCATTAATTAATTTAATCGATTAAAGTGTCAAATTAATTTTTTAATGACATTATCCGATGAGGATAATTACCTTCCCAAAGTCAAATTTAGTTTTCAAGGAATTAATTTTCCCTTCTATTTAATTAAAGGCTTCACAAGTAGTTAATCTAAAATAATTAATTTTGAATTAAAAAACTCCTCCGTCTATTTAAGTTGATAACCTAACTAATTTTAAATATAAATTTCCACAACTTATAAATAAATTTCATGTAAACCCTAATTTAAAATTACATTATAAAATTACTTCTTTGACACTTTTTTTTTTAAATCCCTTAAACTTGTTTATTTTCCCTCTTTACCCTAGCTCTAACTGAGCTAGGGTTTGCTCTTTTTTTTTGGACCAAATTTCATGCAGGGCGGACATGGGCGGCAGACGGGATGAGCAATCACAGGGAGGAGGCGAGAGGCGGGAGTCGGCATCGCCGTAGTCTCCACTGTGCAGGGCACAGTGGGCTCGGTCGCCGGCCACTGTGCATTACACAGTGGACACGGCCGTCGGCCACTGTGCGGTGCACAGTGAGCTCGGCCGCCGGCCACTGTGCGGTGCACAGTGAGCTCGGCCGCCGGCCACTGTGCGGTGCACAGTGGACTCGGCCGCCGGCCACTGCGCAATGCACAGTGAGCTTGACCGCCAGCCACTGCGCAATGCACAGTGAGCTCGGCCCCGGCCGAACCCTCCGCTCAATCAAATTTTATATTTTTTTTTAAATTTTTTTTTAAAATATATATATATAATTGTTCATATGTATATTTAAATACATTGATACATGTTTATATATTTTCCATGAATGAAATGTATAATGTTTATTTTTTGTCAATCTACTTGTGAGTGAGGGATTTAGATAAAAATTATATCTCCTTTTTTTCTATTCCTTAGATAAATTTTTAATACTCTGATTTTTTTTTCTGTTTATTATCATAGGCATAAATATGATTTCGCTAAAGTTTGAGGTAAAATAAAAAAACAACAAGAAGTACATAACTATAGGTTTATTTCCTGCAATAAAATAATGGCAGATTTAAATAAATTAACTTTAGATTTACTTCCTACACAGTAATAAATAACAGAGCTTTTTTGAACTCGAAACAACAACTACCGAATTATGATTCTATTTAAATCAACTATCTCTTTGCTTTTGATTCCTATTTCTGCAACTAGGTAAAGTTTCCGATATCAATGAATTTAATATCAACTTAATAATCTAAAATTTATTAAACTAAAGTTATGGGATTAGAAGAGAGAAAATACTTTACATTTTATTCCTACAATTAATTTTGAAATTTCACTTCTTGCAACTGTTATTTTCTAGGATCCATAAACTTAGATCTTACAATAGGAAGAATAAACTGCAATATACACCTTTAAAGCAACATGCATACACTCATTTAAAATGCTAACATTAAATACTTCTCATATTTTTCTGCAAGTAGAATGAAGGCAATTTCACAGATAAGAGAAAAATACTGAATCAAATAAAACTGATTTTCATATTAAAATGACTATCGCATGCAAATCAAAAGTAACTTTTTTTTTTTTTTTAAACAAGAATAGAAATATAACAAGCTTTTTACAACTCTAAGATATTCTGCAAAATTTACAGGATGTTTCTTTTTTTTCAACTACAATCCCAACTCTTAAGTCTATATTTCAAATTTACAACTTGCCTCTCATTTCAACGAATAAGGGTGTATTTCTCCTATCAAAACTAATAACTGCAAATAAATTTAGATTTCTTCAACAATAATCTTCTGCAACTTTTCTCTTTTACTATTCTTTTCTCTTGACATTCCTGCATAATAAATCACAAATATGACCATAGAGTGCTCACCTCCCACCCTAGGCTAACTGGTAGCCACCCCCAAGCTCGGAGAACCAAGCCCTAGACGGGTAACAAACATGCAAACACATAGAAGGCAAAAATACACACACAGATATTCAGACACACTCCCAACTTGGCTACACAGCACCACACTTTGGTGATGACTTTTTTAAGGGTGGTAGTGGACCAATACCCTGAGGAGAACTGCAAGTATGGAAAACCAGTAGCCACCTCATGGCACAATAAACACATCAAGAATTTCAACCCTTATTCCTTATGCCCCCCAAAGGCATTCTAGCCTTATATCCCTCCTTATGACCCCCATTGCACAAATAGGCCATGCAGCAAGGGTCACACAAAAATCCCTTATGATCGCTCTCAAACAAGAGTCTCTCACTCGAGGGTTGTCACTGCTACCACCCACAAGATCCTCCTCTCTCCCAAGAGTAAGAGGTCTTGAGAAACTCCCAAAACACAGACAAATCATAATGCAAAAATACCAAATGAATTTCAAAAAAAAAACATTCAAGAACACGGATTTCTTACACCAACATACTTCCAGACACATGCAAGAAAGAAGACATTTTAAAGAATAATGAAACCAACATTAATCTGCCCAAAGGTATGATGATATTTGAGGAAGAGCTGCCCAATCCACGAATCTTCTTCTACTACCCTTAGCCAATTTTTTTTTTTCTATTCAAATCTTTTCTATTCTATTCAAAATTTTCTTTGTCTCCAAGAATGGAGAGTGGGTGATTACCCTCAAATTCTCAAATTCTTTCTTAAGAAGCCCATTCTCTCAATTCTCACAAGTTTCTAAAACTCAAAAAGGAAAGTAAGACAGAATGGGAAAAAGACTCTCATTCGAAAAGGAAAGTTTACAACTAAGATCAAACTTCTAATTTCAATTTTCGCACAACTCAGAAAAGCCAATTTTTAAAGTGTCAAAAAGGTCACTTAGGATTAGAAACTTGCCTAAAATTACCCCCAACCCTTAGGTATACCTTATGGGCTTTAGGAAACCCTATTAAACTACCCCTAGGTGTTCATTTAACCCATTTTAAACCCCTCTGAAGTTTATTTTCGGGTCAAACATATGTTGACCTCTCCAAAGATTCTTTTCCCAAGGTATTTATGACATCATGTTACATTATTTGAAAAAGCTATAGTTGAACACTTTCCCACCAAGAGACAAAAATAAAACATTTAAACTTAAATCCACACATGTGTCAAGTGACACAAATAAAACACTTTTACAAATTAAAACATGAAATCGTCTCTTGTGGTTTTTACACATTAAATTTAAATAACACTTAACACTCATGCAGCATATACTGTTACGAATAAAATACAACACAAACAGGGTGTTGTCTCTCCAAATAGACAACCCCTGGCTTACGAACATACATAAGTCTAGGTTTGGTTCTCCGTAATTTTCCATGGTCACATGGTAAATTTCTTGCGCATCTCAGTTTACACATTAGTACTTTCAAATAACCACATATAATATAATTCAAAAAAATAACAATACACATCATCACTTGCATACAATTTTCATCTGCATAGATTAAATACATCTTTTATCAAGCAATTTCACATAAGCAATTTCATCCCAATTCACATAAACTTAACCATACATCATAGTTCTATTATCATAGTAAAGTCCTGCAAATTCAATAACGACATCTATCATTGCAATATCATCCTATCTAACAATCATGTAGTGTTCTATCTCATAAAGCATATAAGTAAATCATCAAAACATAGCAATGTTATCCAAATCCTATAATCATATAAGTTCTAAGTCTCAAAATGCATCAAAATAAAGTATCCATAATAGTCTAAATATAAAATCCACTGAAATGTCAGACTGAGTCAAGGTTACTATTGCGATAACTGAGTTGTAGCTCGGTGCAAGGGTTGTAGCTCCTTTGGGTTGATGCTCATAAACTAGCAGGGGTTGTAGCCCATAAATCAATTAGGGGATGGTTCTCCTTGGGTTGGTGCCCTAAATAGTAGGTTGTAGCTCCTTGGGTTGGTGCCCTAAACTTTGTAACAAATTTTCATTGTGAGGTTGGATTGGAGAAATAGACTCCAACAACATTGCTCACTGAGGTTTTTCCCATCTTCGGTTTTCCTCATACATGCTAGTGTTATGCGATGTCCCTTTGTGTGTGATTGCATTTATGATTAGTCTCCCCACTAACCAGTAAGTCTGCATTGTGTTAGATCCCATAACTGGTATACACACATAAGTTAGTTAAAGGGAAAAACATTGAGAACCACTGATTCACCCCCTCTGAATGGTGCATTGTGTCTAACAACAAAAACATGAATACAAGATGATCTCGCTTCCATGTTTAAAGATAAATACCTTTTGATCGCTCTCAGTGAAAAAACTTTCAACAAATTCTTCCAGATGTCGGTGAAATCACACAAGAAGAAATCTGATTGCTCTGAATTGCCTTTGATCGTACTTAGTCACTCTGAATGCAAGGTGATTAACAATGAAGTGTATTCGACCTTTTAACCTTCTTGAAAAACCCTAATCTTCCATTGACATAAATGACTGCCAGTGAAAGATATCGGATCTCGCTCAGAACATATCCATGCTGGATAATCCTCTCCAATATCTGGAACATCTTCCAGAACCTCTTCCTAGGGCGTATGCAGTATCTTTATGAATTTTGCCTACCCCTAAGGTATTTGCCTTAGATACCGAATGAGCTCTATGTCGGTGCAGGAGCAGCCTCTTTTGCCGAATAAGTAACTGGGACATTCCCATTTGATGATTGTTCTTCAGTCTTCCTAACCCATCTTTGAGTATGATCTTGTCGGATTTCACTAACCTTCTATTTTCCTTTCTCATTTGATCCTCCATTACTAACCGATGGATTTATGTTTCTACAGAACTTAGCAATATGTCCAACCTCATTACATGCATAACATGTAACATTGTTCTTTTGAATTGCTTTGCTAAAACCAGTGAAATTGTTTGATCTGCACTAATTAGCCATATGTCCAAATTTTCCACAAGCATAGCATTTAACATTCATTCTACAATCTTTTGTCTTATGATCAAACTTATTGCATTTAGAACATTTATCAGGAGCAGAATCAAGGTTTTGATTTGCTCTGTTTCTACATTGCCTAACCATGTGACCAAATCTATTGCAAACAAAACATCTACCATTGAATTTATAAGCATTGAATTGTCTTATCGGTGCCTTATGGTTTTGATCATCATTAGCAGTACCGGAACTCTGTCCTTGCTCAAATCCAAGTCCACTAGAATCTCTAATCTACCTTTGTCTCTTCAATAACTCATCAAGCTGTACTGAGATGATCTTGAATTTTTCTTTATACTCACTTGCAATAGTTAAATATTCTCTCAGTATAATCATTTGTCTCTCAAGTTCTTGTTCATTACTATAAGATTATATGTAATTAGTTCTCAACATATCATTTTCATGAACCAACCTACCACATTCTTCAAATTTGTTCTTCAGGGATACATCAAGATTTTCTTCCTTCTTCTTTCTATCCTCAATCTCCTTAGACATCCTCATAGTTATAACTTGCATTTCATTTTTCATAACCATGTTTACCTGACTCAATTTCTGACATTGTTCCTTAAGTGCATCTTTCTCTTCATCATCTCGAATTCGTAAAAGCTCCTTCCTTCTAGCTTGAACAGATGATAACCTTTCTTGTAGGACAAGAATGAATTCCTTAGTAGAATTCAATTCATATTGTAGCTTTAAGTTCTTCAACCTTTTAGCATCATAATCTTCAAGTGCCATCTCAAGTTGCTTCTCCAAAGCCATATTCATTGATTCCGGTTTCAAGATCTTCCTCAAGTTGTTAAACTTCCTCTGAGGCACAAGGATCTAATACCTATTATTGGAAACCAATAACACTGAGAGGGGGGGGTGAATCAGTGTTATACTGGAATAGTACATTTTAGCCTTATTAAAACATTCATACACCAACCAGTATACCGGTACATACAGAATTGAAAGAAGTAAAGCAACCAATAAGCCAAACACATAAATGAGACTCATAACACATAGATTTATACGTGGAAAACCTCAAAGAGGAAAAACCACGGTAGAATTTGTGACCCACAATATCAATCCACTGGCCATATGAAGAGATATTACAAAATATGAGGGGCCTGCACTTGCAAGAAGGCTTACAACCTAGAGCACACTGCTCAATCACAATAGGAGCCTCAATGACTACATAAAATTCCAGACTACAATCCGGAGAAGTGTGAACTGCTAAGAAAGCATCTTCTATGCCAGAATACAGTTCTGGTTTGAAACCCTAAACCCCTTTTTGGAATAACCCTTGCAATAATTTCCTCACATACATAATCTCTCTGAATAATTTCGCATCATATTACATTCATATATCCATCACCATGTCTATATCTTAAAAAGATCTAATCTTAACTGACCTATATACCCTATACAACTTTTATGCCTTATGTCGACTTACAAAGATATACACAAATTCAAATTCAATGTCGACTAGATAACATAAATGCATAAACATTAAAACAAATTGTTGATGTCGGATCCAAGATATGTCAGCCTCCAATATCAATAACCTTTACTAAACCATGTCGGTCTGCATTGCTAGTGACCAAAGAACTCCTCTGTCCTACCGACGTCAGTGTTGGTGTAGTGTAGAATCAGTGAAGTGTCTGTCGGTACACCATAGAACCAAAACATGAAACCAGAACACAAAATCATGTTGCCATCAATGACAACATAGTGAAACCAACCAATAGAGTGTCAACTGCCAACATAGGTAACCTTATGTTAGGAGAATCTGATGCCAAGGAGAAACTTAATATTGAAATCATGAAAATAATATTGTTTATTGCAGCGAATTGTGGTATGTTACCCTCTGTTGATTCTAGTAACCCTACTAGTGGGTTTGAGAATGTGGATGATAATCTTGTTGATAACATGTCTGTTATAGGTGAAACTTCTCTTGATGCTCCGATAAATGTTGATTCCATTTAGGTAAAGAAATTGAAGACTCTAGTGACAAAGGACAGGAAGAACAAGTGATAGCTGAGATAGAAAGAAGTGCATTTGAGCCCAAGGTTTTATCAAAAGAAAAGATAGATAATCTGATCAAGGAAACGAATGTGAAAGTTTCTGAGACAATAACTATGATTAGAACCAACTTTGGTACTATTGATGATTCCTATAAGAAATTGTTTGTTGCACCATTAAACATTCAACCCATAACTTCATCGAAATTGACAACTGATTTTTCAAAATTTGACTTGGTACAGAAGTATCAAATTGGAGAAGCTTTTCTATCATCTTCTAGACAAGACTTTGCAAGTGAAACTCAAAAGAAGGACAAAATTGTTGAGGAACTGCTCACAACACTTCATGTTGTGATGCCTGAGTGTCAGTTAGATCCAGATACCCCTACTGTCGACAAATGCAAAGTGTTAATTAGTTCATTTAAAAATCACACAAAAAAATTGAAGGGTAAATATGAGAAAGACAAAGAGAAGCTATTGAAAGAACTCAAAGGTAAATGTGAAACTACACTTCATCAGCTCACTCAACTCATCTCTCAAGGATAGTCATACTTTTCAAATGGTGATATACTCTTTTCATATAGTCTTTAGTGGCCAGATGCCACCAAGAGCATTCAAGATGAAATGAATATCATTGAAGAGAAGATCTAGTAGGCCTATGCTAACTACGAGTTATCTCTGGACTTATTTGGTTCCAACAGATCAACAATTGAAGAGCTCCACAAGAAATACTTTGATTTATAGCAACAAAGGGATGATATCATTCTTCCCTTAGGTCCATTGCGGGACATGAGTAGTGAAAGCATATCGGTTATGAACCGTGCCCTTCTAAGAGCCTTATAGTTCACATATTATGAACCTAGTTCAATTCAAGAAGTAGAGTTGATGCACGTGTGCTTGCACATACATATCGAGTTCCTAACAAAGGCTATCACACACTGGGACAAGCACAAGGACTCTTGGACCGCACATGTTAAGAAGATTAAGTGATTCTCTAGTTGACATTGGTTGTCTCCCTTAGGGGGAGTTTGAGTTATGATTATGCACAGTTCTTAGTTTCTGCCCTTTGTCATTGTTGTCAAAGGGGGAGCAGTGCCATGTTTATTATGTTTGTTATGCAAAAACTTTTAGACAGTTAGTTTCTAGTTGTTATCTCAGTTGTTAGTTTTTCTTTCGAAACTCTTAGCAAACTTATACTAAATTACCTTATGTTGCCATTAATGACAAAGGGGGAGATTGTTGGTTTGTTGTCATTGATGTCATTTATGTGGCTTGCTCTGACAGTTTGCTTTAGTATATGATTATGCAATGTATGTATGCTTACTTCATGTAGTTTTGAGGTTCAATATTTACTTTACTAGGTATTTTGGATCTAGTTCCATCCGGATATGATGAAGACATGTTCTATGCGACAGATTTTGGATCCGGTCCTATCCAGATATATTGGGGGAAAGTTATATGAAGTGTTTTGGGATCAAAATTGAAGATGACATCTTATGAAGACTTTTTGTTGTTGTGTATGGATATATCAGTCTCACCTCTTTCCAGTTGAGCCAACTTATCATAATGTTTGGTATGGATATATATAACCATCAGTTTTACAAGTTAGAGATATGGTTGTTGAAAAACAACTATTGTGTACATATTTTATATGCAAAAAACTTTATGGATGTGAATGTTGTTATGTGGAGTATGTACAATGAATGTAAAAAGTAGTTTGAGCACTTCAACAGAAATATAATTCATGCATATGTCAGATGCAACTCTAACAGTTCAATTTTGTATTCCAACATTGAGCCTTGTGTATTTGGGCAATGAGCCCACTGGGCAGTGAGCCCCCATAAATAGTGAGCCACCCCATGTACTTTGTAATCGGTTACATATCGCATTATACTTGAGAGATCACTCTCTTTGTGGTTTTTCCCATATTGGGTTTTCCACGTATAAATCTAGTGTTATGTGTTAATTTCCTTTACTACATTTAAATTATGTTATGTGAATGGTTAATTATAATTTTTAATAATTTCAAGGGAACACTGATTCACCCTTCCCCTCTCAGTATTCTAGATATTCAACATAATCAACTTTCAACTTTTTGTAAATATTTCAACCTTGAAATTTATCTAATACAAACTATTTTTATTTATCTAAATCACATAACTAATTTCAATATATATCTTGATTTATTATTGAAAATCAAATATACTATTATAAATTAATTAATTTTCCTAATATTATGAAAATATAAATATAGTCCATATAACATGTATATTATTCAATAATGATGTACCTTAGGACATGGTTTTACTTAAAATCTATACAAAGGAAATAGGATGTAGTTTGAATGGATATTTCTAAACATACCCAAATGAGCATAGAGGAAAGTCCAAGTTGTAAAAGGGAAAAAGTTATTGTAAACACTTAAAATATAGGATTACAAAAACCATTGGATCATCTCTCCATTGATACACTGGCTTAAAGGCAAGGTAGCCCAAACTCATATAAAATCTTAGTTTAAACATTTTTATATGAACAATAAGAGTGAGCCTACATCAACTACTTGGAGTAAGCCTACATTAAACTATTTGTTTGATGATATATGTGAAACTTAGTTTAAGTGATAAAAAAAAGAGCAAATGGTATGTTCTTGTTAAGCATTCAGATTTTATCAGATATAAATTATTTTTATTATTGTGAAAATTTGTCTTTCAAATAATAAATTTTATTAGAATTAAATATTACTAAAATTATGATAGATATCTTAAATATATCTTTCTTTAATGTTTTATTTTAGTTTAGCTTTCAAATATTTTTATTCAGATATAGATAATTGTACATTTTTATTATTATACACAAAATATTATCAATTTATCATAATAACATTTAATGTGTATATAAATCTATATAAAAGATATCTCATACTTATTGCCAAAGTTAAACAATGTTAGCCTTAAAATCTAGTAAATGCGAGATTTCTTAATTTGAGAGAAGACACACTTATAAACTCCTCTTTTTCAAATATGAAGAGGCTATTGAAGGGTGAATATTGAATGAACCACAATAAAATCTTCTTGAAAATATATAATCTATATTTTATTTCATTTTAACTAAACCAATAATAAATAGAAATTCTTACAATAATTTTGTATGCCAAACAAGATATCGTGAATATAGAACTACTTTCCAAACATGTCCTCACATTATCTCTTTGACATCAATCTATTTTAAATTATATGACCTACATAGTATCTGAATGCATGTGACAATCTCTCTCCACTAGAAGGATTTTCTAATAGAGATCAAATAATATAGTAATATGTACATAATGATGTGATATCAATCTATACATCAAAGTTTGCATGATTCTCTTTGAAATCTGTTTAACAATTTTCTTTCTAACCTATAAGTGAGACACCACATTGTGTTCCTACCCAACTAAAATTGATTAATTGAGTTTATGATTAAACTCTATTAAACAACTTGAAGTAAGAAAATATAAAGAAGATATCACATTAATTAATGAGCAACATTGATTTCTATTCTGTTAAAAAATCATCCAATTGATATTTGTAGGAAAACTATAAAGAAATTTGCATAATCAAATAAGAGAAAAGTGTTCGAATAATTAGAGAAAAAAATCAACTTTAATAACCCATCCAAAAAAAACTATAATTTCTAAAGTTTTCTTACTTATTACTACTAACTACAAATTAATACTTAATAAATGATCTGTAAAAAGTTTTCAATCCTACATATTACATAGTGGAATCCATTGAATCACATTCTTTTACATTTTTCTCCAAAAATAATTTAAAATTTTGTGTCTTTATCTATAATAAAATATCTTTACACATTTTAATAGTCTATTCATTTCAAAAGCAATTAAAAGAATATCATTATGAGGAAAGATAAATGGAACTTAACATGTATCCCTTTTAATAACAAAAGTACATAATAAGACCTTTTTTAGACACAATTGACCAACTTATCATGACAGTAAGACTAAGACAATTTGACACAATATAAGAAAACTGATTGGTGATTTAGAAGAACAAACCAATATCTTATTTTTTAGGCAAAAGAATGGTACAGTGATCTTCCATTACTAGCAATATATTTTATAAAACAAGATCTTTTAAGGAATGACTTCAACCATAATGATGATAAAAAATAATTATATTTGGGAATCTTAAACATAGTATAAACATATATTCAATATGATTATGCTCACAAACTAAAAAATATAAACTTCAAAATCATTAAAAAAATTGTGATTACCTCAAATATAGAGTCATATTATCTTATTTTAAAAAGAAAGAGAGTAATAAAAACATAAAGTTTGTTGCATTAAATATATTGTTGAACATTGATTATGGATATGAGAGGCATATCAATGTTTTTACAAGAGGTGAGACCACATTGTAATATATTTTATAAAACAAGATCTTTTGAGGAATGACTTCAAGGGAATCTTAAACATAGTATAATCATTTTACCCATATATGATTATGCACACAAATTCAAAAATAGAAACCCCAAAATTACAAGACTTGCCATTACCTCAATATAGAGTCATACTACCTTATTTAAAAAAGAAAGAGAAAATAATTTAAAAAAAAAAGTTTGTTGTATTAATTATATTGTTGAATATTGATTATGGATACAAGAGATATATTAATGTATCATGAGAGGTGAGACCACATTGCTATTCATATGTAAGGTGACACTACATTGCTATTCATATGTAAGGTGACACTAAAAAGTTTGTATGTAATAATTACTAGCACATGTATTGTTAAGAGGTGTAGTGGATTTGTCCATATAGAATATAAATGTGTATCAAAAGAAAATATTTCATTGTACCAAAATAATTTTCTCATAATAAGACATTTCAATCAACTCAAAGCATGAAACACCTTTCCAAAAAAAAAAAGAGACTTAAAAACCCACAAGAAAAAAAACCTATACAATGGCTCTGTATGATGGCAATTGACCCAAAACATGAGAAATCTTTTTTTTTAAAAATAGACCTAAAAAACCACAAGAAAAAGTCTATGCAATGGTTGTGTATGGTGACAATCGACCCTAAACATGAGACATCTTTTCCAAACAAATTAGACTTAAAAAACCACAAGAAAAAAGCTTGTGCAATTGTTGTGTATGGTGAGAATCGACCCTAAACAAGAGACATCTTTTCGAAAAAAAATAGGCTTTAAAACCTACAAGAAAAAACCTATGCAATGATTGTGTATGGTGACATTTAACCCTACACGAGAGATATTTTTTCCAAAAAAATTAGTCTTAAAAACCCACAAAAAAAGAGAGGCTATGCAATGGTTGTGTATGGTGGTGATAAACCCTAATCGGGAGACATCTTTTCCAAAAAGATTAGACCTAAAATCCCACTCAAAAGAAGCTTATGCAATGGTTGTGTATGGTGACGATCAACCCTAAACACGAGGCATCTTTTCCAAAAAAATAGACTTTTAAAACCTCAAAAGAAAAAAACCTATACAACGGTTGTGTATGGTGGCAATTGACCCTAGCATGAGACATCTTTTCCAAAAAACATTAGACTTAATAACTTAGAAGAAAAAAGCCTATGCAATGGTTCTATATGGTAGCAATCGACTCTAAACACGAGACATCTTTTCCAAAAAAATTACACTTCAAAACCAACAAGAAAAAAACCTATGCGATGGTTGTGCATGCTTACAATTGATCTTGAACACGAGACATCTTTATCAAAAAAATAGAATTAAAAACTCACAAGCAAAAACACCAATCCAACGGTTGTGTATGGTGGCCACCACATTTAGTGTTAACGGGTTGATCAATGGTGACAATCGATCGAAACATTTTCAGGAAGGATTACTTAAAGCCTACAAGAAAAAGCTTGTGCATTGATTGTATAATGACAATCGATCCTAAACATGAAACATATTTGCCAAAAAAAAAATAGACTTAAAAATCTACTCTTAAAAAAAGGCTATACAATAATTGTGTATGGTGACAATTGACACAGACACCTTCTCCATAACTTTTAGACTAAAAAATCAACAAGACAAAAACTAGGTATTCAATGGTTGTATATGGTGGCCACCTCATTTAATGTTTGATGGGTTGATCAATGGGGAATGTACTGAAAAAAACTCTTGCCAGCTCATTGGTTGTTGATTGTTTAAGTAGATATGGAAGGAGCATTAAGGTAACCCAAGCAAGAGCATAATGTTTTGCAGTTCCTAGGGAACTAACCTATCTATGTCATAAACCAGGAACACAGCAAGGATCCCTCGAAGAAACCAAAAAATTGATGCTAGCTGGGACCGTGGCTTTATTACTTGCAATAATATGCGTGCTAAAGGCGACTGTTACTAAACCTCCCTTTGTCTTGATTTGGGAGTATAAAAAAAGTATACTCGTTAAGCTCTGTTTACCATGGAAAGTGCGTTGCAAGTGGCAGCAACTGTGCGCCTCCATGACGCCCCTGGTACGCGTTTTCTTGATTCAAAAACGTTCCCTGTAGCGTGAATGACCCCACACTCCATACCCATCTCCTATAAATACATTTTGCAAGCTCAAAGTTAAGAAAAATCAAAATCTTCAGTAGTGGGGTACCCATCTATTCAGAGCTTTAGGCTTCTTTAACCTCAGATTCCAGAACATGGGTGGTGCAGCTTTAATCTCCTTCTTGTTCTTCTTCTCCTCTGCATTTATGATCATACTTCCGGCCATTGTCTCTGCAAGGAATCATCCACATACCACTGTCCTTTTGAATGTCAGTAGTGTCCTACACAAATCATCTGTCCATAACAGGTCTTCTTTAGCATTGCCTCTCTTGTCTGTGTCCACAACCAATGCTTCATCCTTACTGGTCAATGCTCTGGTTAAGCGAACAAAAGCTGCTCAGGGCAGAACTTATTTCAGCTACAATGATGTTACTCTCATGACAGAAGTCACAGTGGGTAGTCCTCCACAGAAGCAAAAGATGGTTCTTGATACTGGCAGTGAGCTCTCCTGGCTCAACTGCCAAGTGGGTGCAGGCCATTCCTCCTTCAATCCAGCCCTTTCTTCTTCCTATGCCTCATTGCCCTGCAATTCCCCTGTTTGCAGAGAAAAAACCAAGGATTTCCCCATACCCACAAGCTGTGATTCCAAGCTCTGCCACTTCACATACACCTATGCTGATGGGACCGACATTGAAGGAAAGCTGGGGAAAGATTTCATCACTTTCCCTGCTTTCAAAATCCCCGGTTTCGTCTTTGGGTGCTCTGATTCTGCACCTCTGCCTGAGACTCCTGGTCTCATGGGGCTCAATCGTGGTGAGCTATCCCTGATTTCTCAGCTCGGCATGGCTCGGAAATTCTCTTACTGTATCACCGATCGAGTCGCCAAACCTGGCTCTGCTGGCCTTCTTCTATTTGGGGATTCCCCATTTGCCAAATATCTGCACTACACCCCTCTGCTCAGTATTTCTCTTCCCCTGCCTTACTTCAACAGGGCTGCTTACAGTGTGAGAATGGAGGGCATTAAGGTCGGAAACAAGCTTCTTCCGATTCCCAAATCGGTGTTCTTGCCTGATCACACAGGTGCTGGGCAGACCATGATCGATTCGGGCACCCAGTTCACACTACTTCTCGGGGAAGCCTACACGCCTCTCAGAGAAGCCTTTGTGGAACAGAACAGAGGGCATTTGAAGCCAATGACGGGCAATGTTGCATTCTATGGAGCTCTTGATCTCTGCTACGATCTTCCTGCCAATCCTGCACAATTTCCCCCTGTTACGCCCGTTACTCTGCTCTTTAATTCTGCTCAAGTCACGCTCGATGCCCACCATTTGCTGTTCCGAGTCCCTGAAGGCAGCGGTGCCGCTATTCCCAAAGGTCGGGCAATTTACTGCTTCACATTTGGGAATTCGGATTTGGTTTTCGTGGAGGCCAACATTATTGGGAATCATCACCAGCAGAATTTGTGGATTGAGTACGATCTTCAGAATTCAAGGATTGGATTTGCAAGAGCTCGCTGCGATGTGTGATGTAAATGTTAAATTACCTTTACTTTAGTACCAGTTCTCATGGATTTACAGAGTATACTTTGTTTATGAATTACAGTGGCTGTTCATGGCTGTGCAGTGTAGACTGTTAGGAAAAGTCTGTAATACTGTATACCCCCATGAAAAGGGATAGAATCTCGACTAGTTTGTATTTTGAATGTCTCCAAAATTCCCTGTATATTTTATGTATTTGATTCAGTTAAAACTATCTGTTTTTGTTAAAACTATCTATTTTTGGGGGTTTGGGTAAAATACGAAAATGGAAAAAGTTCGATGAGGGGACCAAATCTCTGCCACAACCAACCCCATTGTCGATTCAGAGCAGGTTGGTTGGTGGGCAGAACATCTCATCCTGTGATTTTAATGAAGGTGGACCAATATGAAAATGATTTGTCCAGAGATTCGAACCTCTGTTTTGCAATGAGCAGCAGCCCTTAGACTAGGTAATGGAAACGGAGGGAAATTGGATTTGGTAACCAGCTGGAGTGTTAGGTGATGCGCTTTAGAATTTTGGTTTGTTTTTTTGTTTTTCATTGGGAGCTTTTCTGATAAAGTTCAACACGTACACGGCGAGACCAGAGGACCTCTCTTCAATTTTTCAACGCGATTTATGATTTGGAACAGTGAATGTTAATGGTGTCTGTAGGTTTGGTAAGGTATTTAATAATTTTGATTGTCACAATGTTTTGATCAAATTTCCATCATTATCAGTATTTAGTGTTTTATGGATTATGGATTATATGATTTAAAATGTTGACATTCAAATTTTTACACAATCAAATCTAGAAATAGCAGCATTTAGTCTTATGAATAATGAAAATCTCATGATACTAGATAGAATAATAGAAAATAAATTAGAGAATTTTTTTAACAATCAATTATTTTTGAAAAGTTTTATGTTATATGTTATTTATTTTTCAACTAGTATTTTATATTTTGTGATGATTAATGATTGAGCATCCATTTCAGATCATCAAGATCTTGGCGCAAGGATCTTGGTGCAATTCCTTAGAAGACTTGATTTTTGATCCTTGGTGCAATTCCTTAGAAGACTTGATTTTTAATCCTTGGTGCAATTCCTTAGAAGACTTGATTTTTGATAGACTCAGTTAAACCATTAGACTTCAGCAACAATCAATTCTCAATACATGTAAAATAGACATGAAATGATATTGATCATTGCTAATTCTTTTGGATTCAATTGCATGAGATTTGATTTTTAACATGAGGTTGTTAGAGAGATTTAGACTTCAGCAACAATCAATTCTCAATACATATAAAATAGACATGAAATGATATTGATCATTGCTAATGATTTTGGATTCAATTGCATGAGATTTGATTTTTAACATGAGGTTGTTAGAGAGATTTAGACTTCAGCAACAATCAATTCTCAATACATATAAAATAGACATGAAATGATATTGATCATTGCTAATGTAGCAACAATCAATTCTCAATACATATAAAATAGACATGAAATGATATTGATCATTGCTAATGTTTTTGGATTCAATTGCATGAGATTTGATTTTTAACATGAGGTTGTTAGAGAGATTAAGGAGATCATAGAGTGATTTGTAATCTCACACAATCAAATCTAAAAACAACAATGATGTCAAATCTAAAAGCAACAATGACAACCTCATAGATTATGGAAATTTGATAATATTAATAATATTTACTTTATCCTTATTTTTTCATGTATTAGCATTTATAATTTATATTGGTTTTATTTTTATCTTGACTCAAACATAATATAATATTAAAATGAAATTATTTTTAATTAGTTTTGAACTTGTGTTTTATTTTTTAAAAGAATTAAATAAAATCTTGTATACATAAGTTATACCTATTTTTAAGTTATTTTATTGTTTTTATTAAATAAAAGACAAAATACATAGAGAAAAATGCAATCTAAGATTGTAAGAGAAAACATCAAGGGGGCCTAGTTGTCATCAATGTTCAAATAATCATTTAGTGGAACATGCTAATAAAAAGCCCACTAAAAAATCATCTATTGGGCCAATAGCCCCAATTTCTAACTAGAGGAATTGTGCAACTTTATTAGTGTACTACACGATTATTGGTCATTTGTGTAAATTTGGTGGTGGTCAAAGTGAACAATTAAAGGACAATAAAGAATATGTATTAGATGTCACCTTGAAATGACCGTTTATTGATCTTTGCACGCTGCGTATAATGAATCCTCTCACATTTGTTGTAACTACCCAAAACACGAAATAATAGCTATAAGCTCTTAAATCACAACAACAAAAAACTCCAAAAAATATCAAAATTCAAATACACTAAGTTATAATAAAAATAACATTGATATTAAATTTAAATGTGAAGTTTTGTATATTTTTATTGTGTAAGATATAATTTTCTGGCAGACTTTTCAAAGATTTTGAAGTTTTAATTAAAAAAACTTGCCTTAGCATTTAAGAACAATTATGAATGATAACGGTCCTAAACCTAGCAACTTGACAGGCAAGGTAGCCGTCAAATTTAGATTCTGATCGGCTTGCCGTATATACAAAACTAGTCTGAACACGTGCGGTCATGGTGCATATTCCGTGCGGATTCCAAGCTATCAGTCTCTATACACAGTTCAGACGTTTTAATGGGGGCAATACCAAGGAGTGAATCTGGACCGTCGATCGCAATCAGATATTTTACCCTTTGGACAGTAGGTATATACTATTTTACTTTATCAAATTAATTTCCAAAAATCATTATTTGAGATGCCCCGACATAAGTAAAATAGGTACATTTGTTTCTTAAAGTTTTTGTCAGTATATTTTTTTAATATTTTAGATAAATATATAAATGGGTAAAAAGTTTACTGACCTTTTTCGAAATTGGAGTGAATGGGTAATGATAGTGCAAAATGTTTTGGTAGAATCGAGGAATCTTCGAAATAATTTGAGAGTGAGGGGTAAGTGAAACTTCCAACATCAAATCTGTTCAATTTAAAAAGCATAATGACAGTGCTCCCTAGGTAGCTGCACTATTTGTCTATATAACAACTTCATTTTTAAAATTTTTTTTTTAAAACCCTACTTTACTATTTTTTAATTTTTTAATTGACTTAAATGTTAAATCAGATTTTATTGGGTGAGAAGTTTGTACAATAAGGGTATTTTGAAATCGATACAATCAGTGTTCTATTAGGGGTCAAGTTCAGTACAATAAGGGTATTTTGAAATCGATACAATCATTGATCTATTAGGAGTCAAGTTCATGGGTTTATGTCAAATCTACATTTATATATTTTTTATTCATGTGTGATTTCAATCTTTTTTCTAATTTAATATAAAATTATACATTGTAGTTTACTTGAATGATCTTTATTGTGATATTTCTGGATTATATCTGTGTGAGATTTTTTAGAAATGTTACGATAATTCAACATGGACTGTGGAAATTTAATGTTTTTGATTGGTCTTTGTTTGTCATATTCTTTTTTCATTTTCAAGGTCTAGTTGTATTTACGAATATTTTTTAAGGTTATCGTTACTTGGGATGAGATGTGTTCTCTAAGGTCAATCCTTACAAACATGTAAAATGATTTGAATATAATAGGCAAGGGTTGTATAATGATACATGTAGTTTTTTCATTTCTTTTAGTGCATCGAAACCAAGTGTTTTTCTATTGATTATTCTTTTAATGCTTTAAAATGTGAGAACTTTTGGATTCTAGATGTTAGAATGGATACATTCAACATCTTTAAATGCTAGCACATAGTAGCAAATACTTTGAATGTGTATTTAGTTGGCTAAATTTCTCAACTGTAAGTTAGAAGTAAAGATGAATATAATAAGAAGGAATTGGTGAGCTTTTGAGATTGATTTGTATATTTTTTCCTTTAATGGTTTGAATCACCCTAAGTGTTCCATCATACACGAGGAAAAGAAATGATCTTCTTAATAGTTTTGTATACAAATGACATTATTCCTTATTTGTATTGGTAATAATGATGATATTTTTTCGCATTTATGTTTGCTATTATAATGTTAGTTGAATAAAATATTATTTCTTATGGATTATTGTAGACTGATACTCATAAAATATTAATTGATAAAGATTGACTCAAAATTATATAATTAAATCTAGGGGATGACCCCACAACGAAACGGTTAGCTACTAGCCTCCTACATGGGAGGTCTTATAAAAAAAATAGTATTTAAATAATTTTGTAAATGATAAAAATTCCATTCAATTTTGCATATGAAAGAGGCATAAAAAATAGTCATATATTTTAATAATAAATATAGAATATAATTAAAAAATACAAATACAAAATTTATATATATATTTTTTTGAAGATTTTATAATTAAATATAAAATAATATAGAAATATCACGTCTTTAATTGTTATGTAGAATTTAAATACAGATATAGAATACAACTAATTATCTTAAATAAATTAATTAACACAAACCAAACTACATATGAATCTTTGTAATTTTAAATATACACGATAAATTGGTTGATAAGCCACACTTCCAAACTTTAATTATAGAAAAGAATCTATATCACATTTCTTAAAAATAGAAGTTATACAATGTTCCACATAATTACTACATAATCACACAATTAACTAACATGACTCTAACCCCTCTTCCCTAATTAGACTCTTACCCCTTGGGTCCTCTCCCCTAATTCTATTGACATACCAACTTTGTGAGTATGTAGTAGTTGCATGAAATATTGTAGGATCTCCGTTTTATGTTTGAAATGTGAATCGGTTTCTTATCTATCTATAATCAAGGTTTGGAGGTGTGACCCATCATATAACTTGCCACATCAACACATCTATTGAGAAGTGTCCAAATGTTGATTTTTTAAAGGTTCGACCAAAACTTAATCACGATATCCCTAGCAGTTGAACAAAAAATCTAACATTTGTTGTTTGTAGAATATCATATTTTTATTCATTTAAATAACTTATATGCAACTTAAATGGACAAAATATCTATTGGTAAACATAAATCTTTGTTAATTGAACTTTTATATCCAATACAAATAGACCAACAGTTGATCACAAAAAGCTATTTGTTGTTATAAAAACAACACATTATTATATAATAAAAAGCAACTGATATCCAACAGAAATGAACCAATAATTGAAAAGTAAAACTTTTTGACAAGCCTTCACATTCCATAAGAAAGTACAATTGTTTAATGTACACACCTTTTATAATTGTGACAGTACAAACTACTAATATGAAATACTCCAATGCATACACATTGCTATCTCAATCGTTGTGCACATAAGAATAATATTTTTTCACTATGACAATATTACTTGTTTAAATGGGTGTCTTATATTATAAATGACACATTTATAGTAGATAGTTATGATATTTTATTTGAAACAAAAAGTATTTATAGTGAATTGTTAATGAATATATTTATGTTTTTTATATATAATAATATTTATAAGTTGTCTGTCTTTGGACATGTAGTGTCGTGGTTAAAACACTTTGTTGGGTGAAGCAGTCACCAAGGTTCAAGCCCCTGCTGGACCATTGTACTCGCACGTCTTGTGTCTTCGCTGGACTGTTGTACTTGAAAAAGTAGACCTAAAGCTACGGATAGAACTGAAAAATCTTGAATTTCCATCAATTGTTTTTCATGATGTTGTTATTCAATCAATCTACGTTTGAGAATTTGCCCTTAAATGCAGAAGAAAAGAAGCTGTACAGGCATAAATTTGCCCCATTCTATACTCAATTTCTTTTGGTAGGTGCCTACAAATAATGCAGTACAAATCGAACGTTTCAAATCCTGTCATCACTACAAAAATTGAGTGTTTTTCTTCTGGAAGACGTTTGAACATAGCCCACAAGGTACTTGACCAGAAAATTAGTATTTTTTCCTCCATTTCCATTATTAATCAATGGAAGATTTGATTCATAAATTATATTTAAAACATGATAAACACTTGTTTTTCTCTTAAAAAATTTGTACAATCAAATCCATAAACACTATCAAAATCACTGTCATGGATAAAAAATTGCAAATGAAGTGTTAAATCAAAACCCACTAATAATCTAATAATGATTTCACATTCATTTAAGAATAAATTAACATTACACATGTTAACATACGGTCAAGATAAGATAAACGCTTCTATCAAGTGACCCACTCTCCAATGAAAGCTTCGTCGGTTTTGGTGACCAGCTGGAGGGAACGAAGCTGCTTTCTCTTCATTTTAATCAGATCTATTTTCCTGTCAGATCAGTTCTATATTTTTGTTTTGCAGTAAATTTCTTTAAATTAAAGATATTAGATTTTTAAAGTGATGTTGTTATGTAATTGCATTTTTAGATTTGATAGGTGATTTTTGTTAAGATCATATTTAATGATTCATCATACAAAAAAGTTAATTAAAAAGTAACTTTCTTTTATTAATTTTTAATCTGATCATTCATATCAGTTATATGTTCACAGCAAAAAAGGTGATGAATTAGAGAAAAAGAGCTAAATCAAAATTATTTCTAACTTTTGGTTGATCATATTATTAATTAGAAGAGTCTTTTAGATTAAACCGTGTATGTTTTTATTGGACGTTGTGGATCACACTAAGTGATCCATCATCATTGATCATTGAGTGCGATCCGTTAATGAGAAACATAAACAGTTTAGTTGAAAAGACTACTGGTACCAATCATGATCATTTTGATTTTATTGTAAATTTATGATCGTCAAAATCTACAGATGTTAATGAATTTCTAGCATGAGTTTTGTCAAGCTGAAAACAGATAACAAAAAAGTAACTTCCACTTTATTAAATTTTTATCTGATCATTCATATGAGTTATATGTTCACTGCAGAATAGGTGACGAATTAGAGAGAAAGAGCCAACTCCAAATTAGTTCTAACTTTAGCTGATCATATTGTTAATTAGAACAATCTTTGAGATTAAACTGTGTATGTTTTTATTAGACATTGTGGCTCACACTAAGTGATCCATCATCATTGATCATTGAGCATGATCCATTAATGAGAAACATAAACAATTTAGTCTAAAAGATTGTTCTAATTAACTTCATGGACTCTGAAAAATTCGTACCAATCATGATCATTTTGATTTTATTGTAGATTTATGATCGTTAAAATCTATAAATGTTAATGAATTTCTAGCAGGAGTTTTGTCAAGCTGAAAACAGATAACAAAAAAGTGAATTCCACTTTATATAATTTTTATCTGATCATTCATATGAGTTATAAGTTCACTGCAGAATAGGTGATGAATTAGAGAGAAAGAACCAACTCCAAATTAGTTCTAACTTTTAGTTGATCATATTATTAATTAGAACAATCTTTTAGATTAAACTGTATATTAATGAAATTTTCACGTACAATCACAGGTCAATTTATTTTTAACGGTAAATTAATATAAAATGTATATCATATGCTTTCCACTACAAACCCCGCATGCTATGTACAGCCAACAATGGCAGATATGAGATGTTTGTGATTAGCATATCTGTTACGGCATGAGGTGATTAGGTTGTATTTAATTGGACCAACATCCATGAAACAATGAGCTCAGTTTCAGACTGAGAATTATTTCCCTGGTTTCATCCTTCCCTAGTCAAAACACATTCATAATGTCTACTTAGAAGAACGGTGATTTAACTTTTGTGTCACAGATTGATTTGGGTAGTTGTCTTTCACTTCACAGAATTGATTTCTCTGAATTGATCCTGACACGTCTTTAGTACGGGCATTTTTTATTTTTGAAGTGACAATGGTAAAGTCTGGAAAGTTTTCCTGCTAGTTCGTGCTCAGGAATAATAATACTCACCATAAAAGCTAATCAAAGTTGCAAGTTTTTAACTTTTACATAGTATAATTACTTATTTGGGAATTGTTATAGGTGGTGGAATATGTACATTTCTTCAAGGGAAGTATAATTTTTTAATTTTTTTTTGAAGTGGAATGGATCTTTTCACATGGTTATAGCTATTTTGGTTCTAAAAACATTTTGTCGTACATCAATAACTTTCGTGTTATACTATTGTGGGAGACCGTGGTCATAATGCTTCTACCGAGCTCCACAACCATTATGTGCCTATTTTGTAGTTTTTGTTTCCGCATATCACAAAAGTTATCAGTCGTATGATAGCGCGGTTTTGGAGCTAGATTAGGCCCATTTAGTTCTATGATATCCGGTAATCTATTTTCTCAAGGTCTATAGAGCACCTAGCTATGCTACAGATGAAGCATACATACCCTGCCCTTGTAGGATTTGAATTTGTGAACTCTCTTGAGGCACCTAACTATGCTACAAACGAGGCACTATGCTACATATGAGGCATACATACCCTAGCCTTGTAGAATTTGACTTTGTGACCTCTCTTTTAAAAGTACAAGTTCTCCACCATTAGGCCAACCGAGGAGTACATGATATGGGTAATTAGAGTCGAGGTAGAATAAATTAAATGCACTCTTGAAACCTCAAAATTCACCTTGCCAGGAGACCCCCTTAAGGTTTACATCATATAAAAGCACATGTACTGATTACACAAAATAAGTACACATTCTTGAGAATATTTTTCATTAAAGAAACAAATCTTGAATCAAGTGAAACTCCATCAAACTACCTAGTGACCCATGGAAGGGTGTAACTATAAGATGAATTTTCACGTTCCTATACTGCCATCTCCTTGAACACTCAAATCATAGATTCTCAAACTATTGGACAATAATCCATGTTGAGTTGCACTCATAAAGCTCCCTCAAGTTGTATCATGACCCTCAAAAGGGTATAATTCTTGATCATAGCCTCGTAAACTGACTAGAAAACAATCCATATATTGAGTCTACCAAATCCCTTAACTATCTTCAAAAATCAAATTTCACAATACGTGCAATCTTTGAATTTGTCAACATCAAAGAAGAAAACAAAAAGAAAGAAAAAACATATGATTTTCATGCAAAACACCATCTCAAATCGGGAAGCTAACTTAAGATGATGGAAATTCCTAGATAACCTTTTGTGCCTCTAGCTTGTGATGTAACCCTATTAAACTATATCGATTTGACGTCCTAAAGGAGTCTTTGGATGCCTCATTAGGTGTAGCAAAAATAGCCTCAGAAGTCTAATCAACAAAATCATCATTACGTGGATCCTCATAGAAAATTTAAATATTGAAAATACAAAACCATATTCTCTAGGGTCTATCTTAATTGCCTTGAACTCCACACTATGCATTTCACTTCTTACAAAGAAAAGATCTGTTTTTCTCACTAGGTGATAAGTTTCAAACAAATAGGGCTTTAAATATGCATCAAACAAATTCCTAGTGACACTCTTGATGTATCATTAGTGGGAAGAATATGAATGCACTTACTATACTTAACATCAAGACACCAGTGAACAAAAACCACATCTCCTATAAGAATCATCATATTTGAATTCACAACCTTGGTTTATCATAGTCTCATTTTCCAGAGTAATACAAATCATATCCTTCCTCTTCTTTCCCTTAATAAGAATTATTTCTTCCTAGAACCATTGTAATTTTTTCATGGTTTTTGAGTGTAGACAACCAACTTATGATTATTGAAGGCTTCATTCACAATCAGTTGATTTGTTGGCTTCTTTGCTAGTGGAGTATTTCTTTGTCTTCATACATGAAAGAGTAGACATTGTGCAATATGTAATAGGCTCATGCTAGGATTGGGTCCTTTGAAATGGTGTTATGAAGAGTTATATGGACTCCTGAAGAGAACTTGCTTACCAAATACATAGAAGCTCATGGTGAAGGTCAGTGGAGTTCATTGCTCCATAAAGAAAATTTTCTTAGAAGAGGGCAAAGTTACATATTACTTTGAATGAACTATTTGAGACCAAATATAAAAAGAGGAAACATTTTTCAAGATGAAGAAGAGCTTATAATTTGAATGCACAATTTGCTAGGAAATAGATGGACTTTGGTAGGAAGAATAATTTTAGGGAAAACAAACAATGAAATAAAAAAAATACTTGAATACTCATTTGAGTAAGAAGCTACATATTAAGGCATCCAATAGACCATTATTAGATTGCAATCTAGTATCAAACACATATACACAAAATACAAGAAAATTTGATATACATCCCATGCTAAGCAAGAACATGTTTAAACTAATGATTCATATTCTCTACCACAAAATGAAACCATCCCACTTTCTCAAGTTTTAGTTACCTAATGAACTCCATGCTCGGTGCCTCATAGTTCATAATTTTGCATTCTTCTCACACCATAAATAATTGGTCGACTCTTCTATGCTAGAAAAGGTGTTATTGTGATTAACTTCCATTTAGGAAAATACAACTTTGTTTAAAAAACTTGTAAACATTTATATTGCCACTTCTCCTCTACTCTAATCTAATAGCTAACTATATACACCTAAAAATGATTAGAGATAATTAAATAAATATTTATTATTTATTTAATAACTTCATTCTTCTATCAAGAAATAAATTGAATAATTTATTTATTTGATTCACATGTCATATTCCTTTAAATTAATTAATTAATTAAATATTTATTATTTAATTAAAATTCATCATTGCTTATAAAGTTCACCATGATTAAATAATTTTAAATTATTTAATTAATCATCGAGTCTGAGCCTTCAATCCTAATTCCACATCATTTCCTCTTCCCTGTCATCATGCCATATCATCACCAAATGGCTAAGCAAATTAAATATATTTAATATTTAATTCTTCAATTATCCTCAACATCATCCCTAGTCAATAGGATGAGGAGGCTTATGCATCCTTCTACTCCCTATATTCGTTCTCATATCCCTACATACTAGAGGGTGATTTTGTCCACATCAACCTGATCAAAGTGACTCATTGCCCACTTGTCCTAGGAAGCCTAAATCTTCTCCAATCTCCCTAGACTGTTGAATCCTTCATGTCTTGGGAAAACTATATTCTCTCCAACCATACTATATCCTAGGAGTCTTCATCCCTAGTCAAGGTGAGCATGATGCCATGTGGCTTCTCCTTCCACCTTGCCCTCCACCTTGTCATCGTAGGAGGAACATCTTCCTCCTTTCTCTCTCACATATCAACCAATTCTTCTTAGCCCTTCATTCTGTCAAGATTCACTCTCAACCATTGATCTTTGCCACCTTATATTTGGCCTTGCAAAATCCATATAAGGAAGCCTTTGTTCAACATGTGAAACTAATCACTTTAGAGCAGTCAAGCAATCAAGCATTCAAGCATATCAACATTCTATCATTTTTAAAGTGTGCCTTCGACTTAGCTTAGTAGCATTGTAGCAACATATAACATTAAAATAATTTATCATTGCATTGCATTATCCACATACTTGCTTTATTGTTTCATTACATGTCTCATACCACATAGTCCATTTAGCTTTTGTCATCTTGAAGCAAAAAATGGCGCATTTTGAGACCAATCATCATATCAACAAGATCATAATTTAATAAGATACATTGGGATAGCAGTGAAGGTTTTCTATTTAGTTTCTTATTTTATTTGTCTCATTGGTGAATTGGATACTTTGTAGGATTTCAGGAGTTTGTGGTAGCTTAATTAGCAGTCTTACAACTTGATAGAATTTACTCATCATACTAACATGAAAATAAATGTCTTTCCATACTATAGGAACTTCTCATGACACAAGATTACATATTTTATCTAATACAAGGTGAAAGGGAATAGTGAAATCTTGATTGATTTGTTATTCTATGTATTGAGGAGTATCTATATAATGGAGAAATAGTTATCATAGTTACTCAAATATAGCTATGCAAAACTTGTATAATTATTGAAACAAAATGATGATTAAACAATGTAATAACTACATGCAAAGCTAGTAGGGATTCGAAGGGTCAAGTCATCCATGCTCAATCCCCTTGATTTAATAGACTTCACTAAAAATGATTAAATATAACACTCTTTAGTCATGCAAATGTACTAGAATGATGTGATGTAAAAATAAATTCATTTTAATCCTCTAAAATAAATTGTTTCTAGAATATTTCTCTTCAAGTGCTTAGGGTATGCAAATTATAGGGTAAAAATTTAGAACTATGTCACTCATTTAGCTAACAAATTAGTTTCAAGTGAAATGGTTTTTCTTAAAACTACTTGGCACTTATGTAGTATAAACAATTTTAGTTATGTTTGAAACTATCAAATAGACATTTTGATTTTAAAATGAGAATAAGGTTGAAATATATATAACATTTTGTCTAAAATATTTTGAGTAAAAGCATTTTGGCCGATTTTTTAATCTAAAATTGTCTAGTGGTAGTTTATGTAGTAGCTTAAACCCTCTTTTGGCACAATTTCAATAAAAAATCAATTTCAACTCTAGATTTCTCCAACTAGGGGTACATTCATGAAAATACTAAAATACTATATTATAGAGTTCAAACCTAGAATAAAAAGAATTATATTTTTAATATTTTGATTTTTTTTTAATTTACTACAAATAAGCTATTATAATCAAACATGAGGGTGAGAAGAAATTAAAAAATATTTTTTATTTAAAAAAATAAATATAATGCACTAGAGAAGATTATCATCTCCAAGAGGGTATACGTTTTTTCTTAATGATAAAAATATGTTGTTTTAATTAAGTTTTGATTTAAAAATTATTAATTTTTTCATGATTTCTTCCATACACTATATTTTTAAGTTGTCTATGTGGGTGGAAAAATCAAAGAAAAAATCTATTTTTTAGTGACATCCCATTGACCTCACTTTTTTCAAAAAAATAGTAATAAAATTCTTCTCTTAAATTTATAAGAGATCTATTCAACTAATTTTTCAAAAGTTTAAAATATTATCAACATAAATTCTATTAAGAATTCTACATTTCTTTAGTTTACATCATTTTAAAATTCAAAACATAAATGTCATTTATACATAGTTTGAGTTGAAAAATTCTAGTCGTGTTGGTTGTTCCTTTATAAAAGTATCACATAGTTATGGATGTTTACCTGATAATAGTTTATACTTGTATGTAAAAATGAATGCATTGACTACCTTTAAATACTAAGAAATAACATTTAATTGTGTGAAACATGTACCAAGTTGACTCATAATGGCTAGTGATGTTAGAGTGAATAATGTCTTACATGCCTAGTAAATTATTATTGGGGACTTATTTACATGTTAAGTTAACTTATGGCCCATGTGTTATTTCTAGAAGTCTTAATTGTCTAGATAATATCTTATCCATATATCTTAACTTTATAACTTGTAGTTACCTAGACATTTTAATGTTTGCATCAAGGTTGTTTCTTATACTGCATGACACCTTGTCTATATAAGAAAGGTTATTTTACATTTGTGGAAGTATATGTGAATGGATGTAGGTGAAGGATCAAGGAAAATGAGCCTAAATTTGAACAATAATACACCATTTATTGTAATGTAGTCATATTAATCCATTAATAAAAAATGGGCCCAAAACTAAATGAAAAATGGCATGAGTATGCAAATTTCACCATTACTTTTTTCCCTCGCTTTGGGGTGCATGTGAAACCTTAACAAACATACATGTTTCAAAGTAAATAATCATTAATACAAACATTATTACAAAGTAAATATTAGTAATAAAAACAATATTAGGGGTCCATGTAAAGTAGTAGACCTAGTATGATATCTTCACACATTTCTTCTCCTTGGCATGCATGCTCCACAATAGTCTACAAAATAGAGAAAATATGTGAAAAGAGTAGATTATGTCATGCAAATAAAATAAACAAAATTATAAATTGATTTAATAGCTTACAAATAAGAGAGGAAGATAAAAAAAAAATTCTTGTACATAAATCATTTGGTAATGCTCCACCTAGTGTGATGATCATTTGATGACATGGCATGTTTTGTACAACCATGCATTATGTGATCAATATCATTTTGGGTATAATTATGAATCTCTACATAGGCCCTTCAACTAATTGCATCCATTACATGCAAGGAGTTAGAGGAGAGAAAAATACATTCAAAATGTAAATGTAAGAATAGGTAAGTATTTAAGCACATATATCACATTTATAATAGTAAATATAAAATCTTTGTACACACTGACAAACAAGAAAACCATCAAGAATTTTAAGCACGATGAACACATGAGATGGACATTATTATTAAGGAGTAAAATTTTGCCCTTATTATAGGAAAATGAGAAAGGTGATGTTGGTGTAAATAAATATTCATTTTGGATATTATTACACTTTACTTAAGTTAACTTAGGATAATGCATCTCTTTGTAGTTTGGATTTGAGACACTTAGGGAAGTGTGCACATAGGGATAGAGCTTGTAGGAAAAATTCCACCTTTTGTGGTCTTATTTTGCTGTTACACTCCACATTCGGTGGGTCATCCACCTCTTGTGGAATATTATATTATTTCTCCTACCTACCCCTAGTATTTCTTACCTACCCTTGTTTCTCATTGAGCCACATGTCATAATTGTGTGCTCGTACATCCATATGGCCTTGCCTATATAAGCAGGCCTATATTCATTGTATTGGTTAATCTAGTTGATCATTTGCATATTGATGAGAATACAGTTTTGTTCTTGTCATTCTATTGTCTCTCTTTTATACTTTTCATTGTGCCCTTGATCTTGGTAAAATCCTACATGGTATCAGAGCCATTGGGGCTTCATTGATTGGTTTTTGGAGACATCGTGGAAGGCTTCTATTTTCGGATTTGGGGATCTTCATTTTTTGGGGGCATCATACAACGATTTGGACATCACCATTGAATCCGGGAGGCTGTTTCCATAAATTTTGACTATAAAGTTGACCTATTTTGGTGAGAAATTTTTTTCCCCATTTTGGCTATTATCGTACGGATTTCAAAAAAAATTATTATTTTTCGGAAAAAAAAAATTCGAAAAATAAAAAAAAAAAATTTTTTTTTTTTTGGTTGTTTTGGGGGTCCGTAGACCCCCCCATACTGTGCAGTACCCTGCGCGTGTTGCAGGTTGTAGGCCGTACCTGTTGTCGGAGCCGCCACGTCGCCACGTACATGCTCCTACACGCCGCCTCGGCTCCCGGCCCGGCTCTCCGGTAGCCTCCTCCTACTGGCCAGGACCACCAGCTCCCGCCCAAACCTCCTCCTACCGGCTGGGACTCAGACACCGTCGCCGGCCAGGACCTTCGGCGACTGCCCAGTCACCACCGGCTGCTGCGCCTCCAACTCGCCACGCGGAGCCCAGTCAGCTGTCGGGACCCCACCACGCGGCACACATGCAGTCCAGCCATACGCCCAGTCACTATCACACACGCAATCCATCCATACACCATGTCACCCGCCACGCAGAGCTGATGCAGATTGCCACATCAGCCTGCCCGTACAGTACGGACGCCCAGTCAGCAGGGAGGTGAAGTTTGCGCGACGATCATACAACCGTCAAATTTAAGCCAGTAAATTGTTGACGTCAACGCCACATTAGCAAACTTTTGAAAATTTTCAACCCCTCTCCATTGAGCTTTTCAGTTTTGTAGTCCAACTTTGAAAGGCCATATCTTGCTCATTTTTGCTCCTTTTTTGGTGCAATTTTTTTTGAAATGAGCTAAAATTTCATGATCTTCATAGTGGTGTGGTTATTTTCTGATTTTGGTGCACAGGTTTGTCAGAATTTTCAAATTCTCTCAGTTGTACCTGTCCAATCCTCAATTCTGGAACTTCAAAGGCCTCGTTTGAGCTCATACGACCTCCTTTTAAGGTGCCGTTTTTTTTGAAAGTGCATGTTTTTTCGTCTACTTTCATAATATATGATCAGATTTCAGAGATTTTGAGTGGAAATTATACTTTCAGATAGTGGTCTTATTTGGCCTATTAGGTACTTGTAAAGTGCTTGGATCTTAGTTTAGATCTCTTGCATTATCAGTTTGAGTCTCTTTTGGCCTTATTAAGGCAGTTGTAAAATTGTAATCAGAAGTCCACTTTGCCATTTTTTGCAAGTGGCCCATTGTATACGCACTAATTATAAAGTGCCAAATCATCACTTTTGGGGGGGGGTTCTTTGATTGAGTGAATTTGGGGGGGTGTCTTGAGTGATTGTGCCTCTCTTTGTGCTCTTTCCATTTTTGTTGCAATGAGTCCTCATAAATTTCCACCTTTAACTCCACATAGTTATGCATCATGGAAAATTAAAGTATGGAGTAAATTAATAGAAAAGGGTCTCACACATTACATAGATGGAACAATAACAGCACCACCTGATCCTAAGGCTGATCCAAATGCTCAATTAGAATGGCTCACAAAGAATTGCATGGCTCTTGGAACTTTGTGCAAGTATGTCTCAGATGACCTCATCTTTCATATTGAAAAGTGTACAACAATCAAGGAGGCTTGGGATATGTTTCAGAAATTGTATGGTCAAGTTGATGAAATCAGAGGCTATAAGATTGACAATGAGGTCACCAACTTGGATCCCAAGAGTTTTGATACATTCCAAGATTATGTCACCAAAGCAAATGAGCTAAGAGCAAAGCTTAAGGATTGTGGAATTGACAAAAAGGATGCTCAGTTGATATTCAACTTGTTGGACAAGCTTGCACTAGAATATGCAACATTTGTGTCTAGCTTCCAAACTCATCGTTTGACAGTGGGGAGTTCCTATGTTATGCCTTCATTTGATGCTTTCACGGAAATGTTGATATTGGAACAATCTAAGTTGTTGAACATGGGGCTTCTCAAGTCTTCAAAGTCCAAGGCTTTGGTGGCTAATCAAGGGAATCAAGGAAGTCAAGGCAAAGATTCCAACAAGAAGAAGAAGCACTCTAAGTCTAAGCCACACCAAGAAAAAGGACAATCATCCTCTCCATCACAAGGTAATTTTTCATCCTCTTCCAAGAAGGGGACACCACCTAAGAAGGATAAACCAACTTGTGCATATTGCAAGAAGTATGGTCATGATGAGCATCGATGCCACGCAAAGCAAGTTGATGAGTTAACTAATCTTCTTAAGAAAAACAACATCAACTTACCATCTGCCTACACAAAGAAGGATTCATCTCCTTCCTCTTCCTCACAGTCTAAGGGAAAAGGGCAAGCATTTGTGGCTACAACAGGTTCTTCACAGCAATGGATACTTGACTCGGGTGCCTCATATCACATGGGTTCTACAAAGGAGCAATTTTCTTCAATGGAGCCATCTAAGGTACCTCACATTTACATAGGTGATGATACACAAGTAGAGGTTGAAGGGAAAGGTTCATTTGACATGGATGATGGAACATTTGATAATGTTCTCTATGTTCCTAACTTGTCTACCAACCTTCTCTCTATCTACCAAATCACTCACTATGGAAATGGGAAAAAGGTTGAGTTTACACCAGATTCAGTTGTGGTAAAGGAACTTGATGATGATGCCTTGGTAGTAGTGGGACAAGTAAATGACAACTCAAGGCTTTATTCATTCTCCCACTTTCTGCCAAGTTCACCTTCTAGGGCCTTGCTTACTCATTCAAATTCAGAAAGTAAGCTATGGCATGAGCGGTTTGGTCACCTCAACTACCGCTATCTTCAGCAGCTTAGCACTAAAGACATGGTCACAGGTCTACCTTGAATCAGTTTTTCAGAGGGTGTATGTTCAGGTTGTTCCATGGGCAAGCATCCCGAAGAGAAGTTTGATAAATGGAAAGCTTGGAGAGCTTTGGAAGTTCTTCAACTTTTTCACATCGATGTAGCAGGTCTATTTCCAGCACCTTCATTTAGTAAGGCCCACTATGTTCTCACCTTCATTGATGACTACTCCCGCTTCACTTGGGTCTACTTTCTCATTCATAAGAGTGAAGTATTTGACAGATTTCAGGACTTCAAGATTCGTGTGGAGAAGCAATCAGGGAAAGTGGTCAAGATTCTTCGTACAGATAATGGAAGGGAATATGTGAACAAAAGACTTGAGGATTTTTGTACATTTGAGGGGATTGATCTTCAGCATTCTATCGCTTACACTCCATAGCAGAACGGAGTTGCAGAATGCAAGAATAGAACTCTCAAAGAAATGGCTAGCTATATGATACATGCACGTTCTCTTGATCCCGCCTTTTGGGCAGAGGCTATCAATTGTGCCACACACATCCAGAATCGGGTTCCTCACAAATCTTTGCAAGGTATTACTCCTTTTGAAGCTTGGGCTGGTAGGAAACTGATTGTGAGACATTTTAGAGTCTTTGGGTGTCCAGCATGGGCTCACATACCTCCACAGAAACGCAAGGCATTGGAACCTCATAGTCGGCCTTGCATATTTGTTGGATATCCAGAGGGTGTTAAGGCATACAAATTGATGGATCCTAAGACACATGAGGTGTTCATTGAGAGGAGTGTTCACTTTGAGGAAAGCTCTCCTAGCTTAGCCTCTCTACCTCCTCCACCTTCCTCCATTGTGGATAGTGATGTTAGTGATTCAGATGATGAGACTCCTTCAACTCCGACTCGCAGGGTTACACCTCCACAAGGTCCACTTGCAGTTGAGGAGCCTCGTTCTCCACCTCCACCTCCACCTCGTTGGGCTCGACAGACACTTGAGTCTGTGGGTTCTCTTGTTGGGGATCCTTTAGATACATGAAGAACTCGATCACAGCATCAAGATCTACCACATGCCTTCATTGCTACCGCTTCCGGTCCGCAGACATTTAGGGAAGCATCAGGGGTTCCTGAGTGGGACTAGGCTATGGAGGAAGAGTATAGTTCCTTGATGAGGAATAACACATGGGATCTAGTCCATCTCCCTAAGGGGAGAAAGATGGTTCGATGTAAGTGGATCTATCGAACCAAGTTTATAGGGGATGGTAGTGTGGATAAGTATAAGGCTCGGCTTGTTGCGAAAGGTTTCTCTCAGGTTGCAGGTGTTGACTATACTGAGACCTTTGCACCCGTAGCCAAGATGAACTCCATTCGTTTGACACTTGCTATTGCTGCAGCTCATGGTTGGGTTGTACATCAGATGGATGTGAAGAGTGCTTTTCTTCATGGTGACCTTGATGAGGAGATTTATATGGAGCAGCCACAGGGTTTCATCCAGGATACTTCCTTGGTTTGCAAACTAAGGAAATCTCTCTATGGCCTTAAGCAGGCCCCCAGGGCTTGGTACACCAAGATGGATTCCTTTCTTCTCTTTGCAGGGTTCACCAGGTGTCATTTCGATCCGAATGTCTACATTTTGCGACAGGATGACTCTCACTTGATACTTGTGCTCTATGTTGATGACTTGATCATTACAGGGAGTACCGCATCCATCATTAGCAGGGTCAAATCTGCTTTGCATGACATATTTGCTATGACTGACTTGGGTCTTTTGCACTACTTTCTCGGGATAGAGATTTCATAGTCACCTTCTGAGATTACACTATCACAGCCCAAGTATGCTCTTGATCTACTTGCACGCTTTCATATGGCTGATTGTAAGCTTGCCCTGACTCCCTTTCTTTCAGGAGTCAAGCTTGAGGCTCAGTGTTCCTCTCCACCAGTTGATGCCACTTTGTATCGTCAGCTTGTGGGTAGTCTCATCTACTTGACTCATACACGCCCTAATATTTCATTTGCAGTTGGCATGGTTTCCCACTTCATGCAGGAACCACATGAGCTTCATTGGAAAGCTGCCAAACGCATTCTTCATTACATTTAGGGTACACATCACTATGGGATTCACTATGCAGTAGGCACAAGACTTCACTTGGTTGGTTACATAGACTCTGATTGGGCTGGCGATCTTGATGATCGTAAGTCTACTTTTGGTTACAGTTTTCACCTTGGTTCGGGCCCCATTTGTTGGCAGAGCAAGAAGCAACATGCTATTGCTCTCTCTTTGACTGAGGCTGAGTATCGAGGTGTTGTTAACGCAGCAACTGAGACCATTTGGCTCCAGCGGATTCTCACAGAATTTTGTTTCACCACTCCACGGCCGATAGTTCTACATTGTGACAATCAGAGTGCTATTGCAATCTCGAAGAACCCGATCCAGCACCAGTGGACCAAACACATCGAGATTCATATGCACTATATCCGAGAGCTCATTCAGGAGCAGGTCATTGATTTGCAGTATTGTCCTACAGCGGAGCAGGTTGTTGACATATTCACCAAACCTTTCACTGAGAGTAAGTTCCAGCAGTTGCGAGCTCTCTTGGGGGTGCGGGATGTGTCATTAGGGGGGGTCAGCTGACTTCTCCTTCCTCTCTTATGGGGGGGACTTTTTCCTCCTTGAGGTTTTGTCCTTCTTCTTTGAGAGTCTTTTGTACTTTCATCTCTCTTTTGGGGGGGGGAGTTTTTTCCCACTGGGTTTTCTCCCTTTCTCCGTTTGTGAGAGATTGCATTGCATTGTTTTTCTTGCATTTGCATATTGTACATGGGTACCTATCATGGCCTAGTAGCTGGGACCCATCTTGCATTGTTGACTTGAGTCTTCATTCCCCTAAGTTGCACTTAAGGGGGGGTGTTGGTGTAAATAAATATTCATTTTGGATATTATTACACTTTACTTAAGTTAACTTAGGATAATGCATCTCTTTGTAGTTTGGATTTGAGACACTTAGGGAAGTGTGCACATAGGGATAGAGCTTGTAGGAGAAATTCCACCTTTTGTGGTCTTATTTTGCTGTTACACTCCACATTCGGTGGGTCATCCACCTCTTGTGAAATATTATATTATTTCTCCTACCTACCCCTAGTATTTCTTACCTACCCTTGTTTCTCATTGAGCCACATGTCATGATTGTGTGCTCGTACATCCATATGGCCTTGCCTATATAAGAAGGCCTATATTCATTGTATTGGTTAATCCAGTTGATCATTTGCATATTGATGAGAATACAATTTTGTTCTTGTCATTCTATTGTCTCTCTTTTATACTTTTCATTGTGCCCTTGATCTTGGCAAAATCCTACAGGTGAGGTGGCCTTAATTTTTTATTACTCTAATGTGAGTAGATATAACACTAGAAAAGTCATATTAGATTCCAACTTGGATCTAAGAGGATAAGAACATAATGGTGCATGCAAGACATGGGTTCTATAGTTGTAACAAAGCTCTATGTGTATGACATATTAGACACTACCATGTGACCAATAGTGTGGGCAATAAAACGATCTCCCCATTATGACTCTAAATGCATAAGCATTTAATAAAATGAAGAAATCCTAATAACTTCCAATGCAATTTAATAGTGATATCTATAGTTCTTGATGAATTCTATGGGTATTAAAAAATATATTATAAGTGATGTTTATCCACCCAAATGATAAAGATATGATGGCCCTTAGTGGCTATATAGATGCCATATGATAGTCACAATTAGGTAGTCTTATCAATGTATATGCATGTAGGTGCATAGGTAAGATATAATCATGAAGTTCCAAGTATAAATGATTACCCCCAATATGTGTAGTATGATAAGATAAATCTAGAAGCATGCTAAGAAAGTGTGAGCTCATAAGAGCATAAGATATTGAAATGTGATAAGCATCTAGAATAAACAAATGATAAGGCATACAAGAATTAGGATACAAAAATGATAAGGATCATAAGAATTATCCGTGTAAACATGACTAATATCACAACTTAATGTGATAAGAGTCATGTACGGAATGACAAGCATAATATGTATCATAATTGTGAGATGTGAATATAGTATGTCATACAAATAAAATCACTAACTGTAAATATGTGTTATGATTCCTCTTGTAATGTGTTAACTGTTGAAATAAAGGAACACTAAGAGGGGGGGGGGTGAATCAGTGTTCTACTGGTTAATAATATTTTTGACTTAATCTTGAACCACCAAAATCATAAGCATGAAAGTGAATTATAGAAACACAAAACAATCAACCACAAAATCATAGCACCATGATTTTTACATGGAAACCCAAATGGGAAAAACCACGATGGGATTTGAACCCACAATATTATTCCACTATGGCTAGTAACAAAACAATATTACAAAATGGGGAATGCACAGGCATTAAGGCACACGGCCTAGAGCTCATAGCTCAATTACAATAAGGGCTACAACACTAGAAGGCTCACTGCCTTACAAATCAATTATAATGATGTATTACAATGAATGAACTCCAAAATAATATCTAACAATGCCTGGATGAGTTCTGATTAAGTGCAAAACTCTGATTGTATCACCTCTGCTACTTTGCTTTGTGGTTTTTGTCTCAGGCAGCTACCAAATCAAGAATGCACACGTGCAACTATGCCAAAACAAATTCTTGATCACTACTTGCTTGCATACAATCATATCACACACCAAAAAGATCTTTTGCACGGGTCTTATATATCTGTAATCACAAAGTAGACAATTATCAAGCCAGCTTGAAGATGTAACATGTAATCATGAGTCAGCTTGATCAAATCATCAAAAATAAAAGCGGATCACCAAAAATATGATAAGATGGTGTCTCTATTTTGGCCCTATCATCCCATGTACGATTCATAACACCGCAATAACGGTAAAGCTTCCAGACCAAAAGTTGCTCTGCTCATCCTGAATTACCAGTTAACTGGTTACCGGTTCATATTCACTTTTGGATATCAAGATCTTTGATTACCGAATAGGAATCTCAAGAAGAGTTTCCATCAATGACAACCCTAAACCACTAATAAATCATCGATATCCACCAGATGAGTGTCAATTGCCAATAATATCCCCCTTTGGCATTGATGGCAACACTCATAAAAAATGACTAAGTGTTGAAACCTGTACACCGGATTAAAATTTCTAAGGCTCCCCCTTAGACAAAGAATTATGAAACCTATATCATGCTCTGTACATTGCATTCTTCTACTATACATTTTTCACCTTTACTCTCCCCCTTTGACAACAATGCCAAAGATGGGGTGCTGCCCAAAACATATATATATATATATATATATATATATATATATATATATATATATAGGGATATCTACCAGAGACTTTACACATACTTGAAGATATATTAAAAAAAGTCTTCAAAAATCCTAAATGGGTATCCCACCCCATCTTCAAGTTATCCAAAACTGTGATGAATGCGCTGAAAACATAGGCATGAATCTCCACATCCTTCAATTTAGATGGAACAGGTTGTCCCATGGCCTTTGGGAAATCAACCTTATTGCTCAACACGGTGTCCAACTGGGGGCAACAAAATTTTGGAGTTCACCAACTCTCCTCAAAATTATCTCCTTCTCCAAATTTAGGCTCGATATTTGATCATTAAGAGCCATTATCTTTCCTTCTACACTGTTGGTAAGGGATACATTAGAATCAAAAGATTGTGAAATACCAGCTAGCTTACCATGACATATACTTATTTGCTTGTCTATGTCTACTATGAACTTTGGCATTTGAAATAAGACAAGACTTATATATTTTAGCCCCTTTTGTTAGAGCATCAAAGATTGTCTGCAAACCTTTATTTAGTCTTACTCTACCATTCTCTATCATTTTACAGAATGTTTGCATTCTTACCTCCTTGAATCTATTTAATACCCGCTTAGTGGTAGACTTCTCCAAAGAATCAAAATTGGTATTTACATTGTTAATCAATTGTAATAATTTATCGAAGGGGCTAGAATTGGGATCTAGCTGCACACCCAGAACCACCTTCTGCAACACGTCTAGTGACATTAAAATAAGATTTTTGTCTTCATTCTTTGATTTCACCAGATCCCGACTGGCCTGATCTTGAACTGCAGTTGCAAGCATAAACTTTTTAGCAAGTGACATTTGACCAAGATCAAGAGGACCATCAAGATTGATTGAGATTTGGGGTAGGGTCCTTGTCCCTTTGACTAGAGGAGTGTCAATTGCCAAAGCATCAACAACTCTCTTTCCTTTATCTACCTCTACATCTTGAACCTTTGTCTTCTCAGGCTCCTTCACCTCAGAATCATTCCCTTTATCCTGTGCACCAGTGTTGTCACTTGGTACAATATCATTATTTTGAATCTTGGGAACTTCTCCAGCACTATCTACCACCAGAGGATTCACACCGATCTTAACATCAAGTGATATATAGCCCTACTCTTCTAGATTCTCCTCGGTCTGAGTTTCATCCTTCTGATCACCGGAGACACCTTCCTTTACTTTCGGATGGGAAGTCTGAATTGCATCACTGTATAAAGGGTTGTTCTTCATGATTCTTCTCCAGATATCCTTGATTTGCTTCCTCACTTCCTCAACCCCACCAATCATCAACTTGTTCACCCTATTTCTGCTTTTGAATTCTTTCTTATTTGCTTCCTCAATAAGCCTTTTAGCTTCATCTTGGTAAATAGAGGTGCAAACATTGATCAATTCTCTTTCTTTCATTTCCTTATCTATTTTTCTAGCTATCAACCTCCTCGCATCAATAATGTTGTACAAATCCTTAGGGATACTACGCTCCGATTCAATCAAAGTCTTGCCAAAGTTGTGCAAGTACAAAGTAATGACTTCCTCAACTTACAACTATGGCCAGTAGAAAAATAATATTACAAAATGGGGAATGCACAGACATTCAGGCACACTGCCTAGAGCTTACAACTCAATTACAATAAGGCCTACAATTCTGGAAGGCTCACTACCTTATAGATCAATTATAGTGATGGATTAAAATGAATGAACTCCAAAATAGTATCTAACAATGCCTAGATCAGTTTCAGTTAAGTGCAAAACTCTGATTGTATCACCTCTGCTACTCTTCTCTGTGTTTTCTGTCTCAGTAAGCTACCAAATCAAGAATGCGCATGTGCAACTGTGCCAACATGAATTCTTGATCACTACTCGCTCGCATACAATCATATCACACACCCAAAAGGTCTTCTGTATTGGTCTTATATATCCACAATCACAAAATAGACAATTATCAAGTTGACCTAAATATGTAACATGTAATCATGAGTCATCTTGATCGGATAAAAAAAAACAAAAGCGGATCACCAAAAAGATGATAAGATGATGTCTCTATGTCGGCCCTATCATCCCATGTACGATTCATAACACCACAATCATCAAAAAGCTTCCGGACCAAAAGCTTCTTTGCTCATCTTGAATTACTGGTTAACTGGTTATCGATTCATATCCAGTTCCTAATATCAAGATCCATGATTACTGGCTAGGAATCTCAAGAAGAGTTTCCATCAATGACAACCCTAAACCACTAATCAAGCATCGATATCCACCAGATGAGTGTCAATTACCAACATTAACTTGACAACAAAAATACAGAGAATTTTCACTTTCAATGAAATAAAGAGCAATATTTTATTTAAATCATAAAATCTTATTAAAATGTATCACAAGCCTTTTCAAGGGAGTAACCTCCTTCGAGAAATATTCAATGAAAAATATACACTAAATGGTATTTCCTTTTGCAATTTAGTCCTATATTTAGTCTAATTATATTCAATATAACTATCATTTCCCATCCATGTCAAATAGTTAAATTAGTTAAATTTATGAATCTCAATTATGTATGCATCCAACCTTAGATTAATAGCACCTAATATGAAAATAAAGAATTAGGACAATGGGGTCCTAATGTACTCCCTTAAAATATTTTCCCTTAAAACTTGGGATGAGGTAACTATTTCTAGAATTAGAGTAACATGCTCACACATTAAATCTTTTAGTTATATGACACACCATTGCATTTGAATATTAGTGATGATGTGACCATGGAGCTATTATGATTGTTTGCAAGGGATAAACTCAAGTCCTAAGAGAACATTTCCTTTAGTGTTGACCTTTGTAGGATAATCTAAACTTGAACATGTTGATCATGACCTTCTTGAAACAAAGAATATATAATTAAATGAGCTATGTCTTGTTTCACGTCATCCCCTAAAAAATCCTATAGAGATAGTGTAGCAAAAAGTCACTTTTCAATTGGACGCTTATTGGGAAAGCACTTAAAAGCATATAAATAGAAGCAAAACAAGGAAAAAGCAAAGGGGAAATTGATGAGGGAACAACCCGAGAAACAAAAAAAAACACAACAATTGAGAAACAAAAGAGAAATTTTAATATTATTTGCAACCAACATGCAATACATGCAATACATGCATTACAATTTCAGAGGATTAAAACCTCACAGGCTTCCACACATGCAACTTATAGATTCTAGAAAATACCCTTCCCACAATACAATCTCCCAACTCTAAAGCTCTCATAAACTCAACTCCAAAAACTAGACTATTCTCCTCAAAGATGAGTCTTAAATAGACTTTCTTTCCTTAGGAGCTAAGATTACATTTACAATAGAAACTTGGCGGACTAACTAGCGCCAGAACCAAAAACTGCATAATTTCACTGAAGCCAAATTCAAAATAGGAAACTTTCCGAAAAATAATTGTCCAACTTTCGACAGCCATAACTTTTGATCTAATTGTCGGATTTTCAATGATAATACCTTTTCAGCAGCCATAACTACTTTGGATTTCCATCGATTTCTGGGCTCATTCGGAGTCTCTAAGGGCTTCAAATTTGATTAAGAATAAATTGCAAAAATAAGAAAGGGAAAATTCAGAGACTACAACAAAAAATAAAAATCTTTTTGGGTGATGTAGGATTGCCCTTACACCACCGGATGCTCCTGCATCATAAACATTAGAAACTAAATGAAATTGTAGGAAATAATGAAAGAGTACAATTGCCATAAATATTTGAAACTTAATTACTAAGCTCCTCAATCCTAGAGATATATGTGTATAAATTATCTATAACTACAACCAAATTTTAAGATCTACCTAAAATCCAAGAACACTTTAATCAAACATGCAAAAATGACAAAAGTCCTCCACAACAATGGATTCTTACAATATATAAGCATTTAAATAAATTTCCTAGGCTCCCTTATGTGGCTTTTCATAATCCTTTGAGGCATTCTATTGAAAATAGTTGACATGTATTCTTACATAGTTTTACACGTTACATATATGTCTATCGAGGTATTTTGTTTCTCCTTCTAAAATGATCCCCCCCCCCCCCCCACCCCCCCACACACACACACGTGCACACACATATGTATACATACATACATACATACTTGTTTGAAACACCTCTTAGTAATCACAAAATGCATTGTGCCTATTTTGAACAAGTCAATCAAATGCATTATAATATAGATAAAATATGGTGTATGAACATCCTTTGTTACTAATGGTAAAGATGAGTACATATAGCGATCTTGAAGACATAGAGGTGACTTTCACAATAATCCATCATTGATATCCTCAAACATTGTCAAGTTAAATTGGTTTATAAACTTGAAAATAAATCCTCATCTCAAATGAAACATAAGATTCTTTGGATTTTCAAAAAGAAGTTTTTAGTTGTTGCAATTTTTTTCTCCATAGTTACACAATCCATGACTCCATAAATAGCATCAAACATAACATTCATGATCAAAATAGGAATAATTATCCTATCATTTATAAAACCAAGATATATTTTTTATTATAGTAATTATTATTATAAAAGCCTAATTAAAATTCAAAAATAAAGACACAAATTTACCATTGACAACCCTAAAATATTATCATCTCTTTATAATACACAAAATTGTTGAAACTCATCCACTTTGTCTCCCTATTTGTGCTAATGCATTTCCAATCACCGCTCCCACACATTCCACACCGTGAAAATTCTTTTGAATTGTATGTGAACACTTAAAAGTATTCTCAACATAGCCCGCATTGATTGAAGTTCACAAGATTCTTTTATAACATTTGTCAAGCAATTCATGTACTTTATCCACACCTTCACATTTCTTAGATAATTTTTTCAAACAATTTGGATGCTTTCACATTTCTATGATAGCTTTTCCAAACTTTTTTGAATTGTATGTGAACACTTAAAACTATTCTCATCATTGCCTACATTGATTGAAGTTCAAAGTTCACATGATTCTTTTGTAGTATTTATCAAACATTTCATGTACCCTATCTATGCCTTCACATTTCTTTGATAATTTTTCCAAACAAATTGGATGCTTACCTACACTTCGATATTATTTATATATGAAGATAAATAAACAATACTTGATCCACTTTTGATAAAATTACATCTATCAATTTTATTTACTTGAAATTGAACCATACTTAATCTATTTTTGATAAAATTACACCTACCAAATTCATTTTAATCTCTTATTGCTCTCTACCATCTTGATCTCGATAAACGTGGTCTAAAACGCTCATATAAAAAAACACACAATCAAATCCAAAAACAACTCCAATCCTATCAAATTGTCTACGGTTTCACATTTTATTTGATAAATTCTATTATCTGTCATGTTTTGGTAAACATCTGTACCTTGTCTCACAACTCAGATTCTAGCATACTTGTTCAAGGCATTTTGTCAAGAAATCCAGGTGCCTCGTTTATACCTTCACATTTTGTATGCATATGTCAAACAATTTATACGCTTTGTCCTTGCTTCCACCTTTTGCATAATTGTCAAAGCAATCCCTTTTCATAATATTATTCAGTCTTTTTGTTTGTGTTTGCACCGAATTTTTTATATGGCAGATCTCTGTGTAACTCAGTAATTAAGTGCATAACTAGTGAGTCAGTCTGAATCCCTGCTTATATGACTTTGGAATTGATTTTTTTTGTACAAATAAACAGCATTTGTCAGGATTGTGGAGGCCATGTGATAATTTCCCAATGCCTACGCAAGCAACCATCTTTGCTCTTTTACACTTTGTCAGGTTTTATTATTTAGAAATGCAAGTGCAAGTGCTCTGAATGCTCGAGTAGTTCTCCATCATTTTATGTTTCTAGACTTTTCAAACACTTCTAGATTGCTTGTCAACTTCGATGGTTCTCCACTCACAATATTATATAGATTTTTCAAATATTTTTAAGTGTAAATCTACATACAATTTTACTTTTATATCATAAGAGATTAGGAGAGAGTATCTAGTAGTTGAGTGCGTTCTAATAACTGTGATAGCATTTGTTGATTTAATATCCAATTGATATTTTTGACAACATTGCGTCAATAGTTGTGACTTTAAAGTTGTTATTTTTTGATGATGACTACCCATAATTGAATGAAATGTATCCCTTAGATCTAAAAAGTAATGAATCATGTGATGCCACATTAACACACTAGTAAAATACGTCTTACGGGCACAAGTATCAATCTCACTTTTTTTTGGTCCTTTTTGGAGGCCTTGGCAAAAAGCATGTTGATGTGGCATTATTTGATGATGTGGCCCTTAAACCTTAGTTATAAGCAAGGGACTTACCAAGTAAGATGCTGTAAAAAACTGGAAGTCATTTGAAATTTGCACATAAGATTTTGAGAAGTGCAAAGTTAGGGTATTCAACTACTAGGCTCTCTCCCCTAATATGTTGAGCTTCAATGGATTGTATGCAATTACCAAAGCATTGTCTAACTACATTAAACCTTTAGAGTCATAGATTTGTATTCATATTGAGTTTGTAGACTTTTCAATTATCTTTACAATTCAAAAGCCTATGTATAAATTGCTAATTTTTGTAATGTATGAGTGACTAAAATTCCTATAACATCAACATAATGACACATTTGACACACAATTTTTATGACTCAACTCAAAAATTTAAAATGATCAAGATCTTTCCTTAAATATTCTACAACCAAAATTAGTTGATAATTATTATTTTGGCTCAATCACATTTAGACAACTTACCTTCACAAACAATTCAAGGCACTTGCTAAACCATTTAAGGTACATTGATTATGTTTTTCAAAGTCCTCTTTTAACATTTCAGACAAGATTACATGATCTTAAATTTCAATTGATTCTTTTTTGCATGGCTTCCAAATCAAATAGTTTACTTCTCTTGAAGATACAAATGATTTTTAGGATGTAGGCCAACAATTTATAAAAATGCATCACATATTCCTTCATCCTCTCTTCTTATTTCTTTTGGATTTGGAAGAATTATGGCAATTTGATGCACACACACTTATGGTTTATTTGAATCTACATAGTAATTTATTTTCAAATTATTTCAATTTGTGATGCATTCATCTTTCAAGTGCCAAACATTAGTTAGCAGTAGGCCCAACAATGGTTTACAAAAAAATCTTATAAATATATTTTCTTCACTAACTCCCAAAATTTCCAACATGATATGGTGGAGGCTCAATCTTTATTATAACATCCTATGAATTTTCCCATGAAACTTTGGTAAGGTCTTCCTTGAATTTAAAGGTAGATTAATATATCAAGCTAAAGATAAAGACTAAAGATGGTTTCTGCATGGAGAAAACACATCAACACCATAGTGTTAATACAAAAACATATAGGTGCTAGATATTTAGTTTCAAGAGTTACCAATCTTGATTTTAGGGAGGCCCTTCATATTACTAGAAATTAAACATACCAAAAAATAAAATTTCAAGGTTGTGTCACTATTTGGAGCTAACTTATCAACACAAGTGAATTTAACAATTTTCAACTAAAAGTTAGTTTTGGCCAAACACATGATTTAGTTGGATTAATTCTAGCTAAATTAGATAAAAGAAACAAGCTTTCCAACTATAAGTGTCCACTAAATATATTTGTGGCATCTCTTTGGAAAAGCCCAACCTCCAAAAACATCTGTCACTTAAATATTATTCATCAATGAAATCATTATAATACATCTTCAGAGTCCTTAATGAACACTTCTTAAATACAAAATTATCTACAAGCACTCCAAGTGAACAATCTTAAATATAACCACATATCCCATGCCATGCTCTAAACCCTCACAAATGCCACTTGAAGAGGTGATCTCAACTCCTCATCCCAAATGGCCAACTAGCCAATTTTAGACAAATAGCCATGTGCTTTCATTTATAGAATCAAGCTCACACAAAATCACCAAGTGATATAACATGGTTTTATGTTAACCTATAAAGTGGCCCCAAGAATATTAACCCCTTGTGATACACATATCCCTAGGTCCCTCAAGTGTGCCACAAATAATAATAAACTAAACATTATAATATTATGCAAAGTGTATAGTAGCTTATAATTTCTTAAAATTTTATTTGATTGATTATGCATGTACCAAAATAATGAAATCATATATAAATCTCTTATTTTTTATTAATATATTTACATCTTAATCCTTTTATAAAAAACTAAATAAAAGTGTATTATAATTTTTAATCAAATTATATTTTCTTAACACAAAATGCTCACACAAGTTAAAAAATATATTAAATAAGTAAATAAAAAGTATATTATAATATTTGATCAATTTTTTTAATCCTTTAATATGAATAGTATGACCCAACCCATGGTTCCACAACATACATTAATTAGGTCCTTTTTTACATTGATATGAGAAAAATGTTTAGATACTCCTAGCTTAATCAACTTACCATATCAAATGCCCTTAGCTAGCTCTAGATTCCCTCTAAATGAATCACAATCACTCTTATCAAATATGACACACATCAATGTTGTTAATCTTATCAATTAAAATCAAATTTCATGCATGTGAATAATAATATGCAACACATTTGTGAGAGATTTTATTCTCTCATCTATACAAATGTACCCTTTATTTGCAAACTATCCTATGTGAATTATTATCACCAAGGAACATCTTACCCTTATTGCAATATCTATAATAGTAAAACAATTCCTTTCACTCAGTGTAATGTGATATAGGGTACCTAAATTAATCAACCATTATACATCACCACCAATATTAGTAGAAATAAATAATATGTCAATTACTTCATCACTAAAGGATTTATTAGAAGAAAAATATTCACTTTTCTCTTTTTTAACATTACTCCTTTGAATTCCCTTGTTTTTCATAGTTTCAATATTTCATCATACTCTTACTAGGTATTTTTATTATCCTTTTGATTTGGATATATCCTAATCCCTTCATCTTGACCATTTTTTTCACTAGGTTTATCTCAAATATGTAGTGTATCCTTGGAAACCTTATCCATGGGTTTCCTCTTAATTCTTCACTAAGAAAAGGACCAATAAGCATCAATAAGTGAATCCATCTTGGGATATATATAACATCCACTAATTGTAAGAAATAGGTTCTCTCAATATTTAGGAAAATATCAAAGCAACAAAATAGGTTTAGTGAGTGTCAAACCGGTATATGTAGACAACCGGTATATGTAGAAATGGCTTGACACCAGCTTGGAGATTCAATGAAGACCATCAAAGAAACAAATGAAGGACAATTGGTTTATGTATTAAATGTGGTTAACTCTTAACCGGTATCCGTGTTCCAATCGGTATTCATTGATTGTGTGATGAGTTATCCCCAACCGACAGATTTGGTGGCAATTTGTGATGAGTTATGTTAGATTGTCTAGATACACTGCACCTAGGAAATTGTGATATGATTTCTAAGCCGACATGAAATCTAATGTCTATATAATGACATTATGATGAATAATAGATATGATATGATGTGATGTGAGATAAAAGTGTTAAGTTGTTGAAGGCATTGCAGAATATGTTGGTGATGCAGTTTTGATTGAGCGGAATAGGATCTATTCAAGCAAGTTGTGCTACTTCTAGATCACACCACCTGTTGTTTTCTAATCACTACACCAGTCAAATCCCCTAACCGGGTAAGCTCTAACAAGATTCTCTATACAAATCCTTTAACAAGGTGATCCATTAGTTTGGATTCTGAAATCCTCTACCAAGGTTACTCCTAATAGGGTACTACCTTTAACAGGGTATGGCTCCTAACAGAGCATTGGGATCTTTAACAAAATTCACTCATAGCAGAGCATTTTTGTAGACCTTAACTGGTCAGTTACCTATTACTGTAGATAGTTAACTTGTGAGTCCCATCTCATTGTGGTTTTTCCCATTTGGGTTTTCCACATATAAACACTTGTGTTATGGTGGATGTTTTACTTATTGTGGATGCTTTAATATCATTTTGGATTGCATGCATAGTGTTTAGTAAACTTTTTAAGTATCTATACCGGTCAGTGTTTAAAGTAGTATTGTTTTTGCTGTCATTGATTCACCCTCCCCCTCTCAGTGCTTTATAAGTCTATTGCACCGTTGTTCATCTTATAAATTAAAATCAATTTTCATGCATGTGAATAATAATATGCAACACATTTGTGAGAGATTTTATTCTCTCATCTATACAAATTACCCTTTATTTGCAAACTATCCTATGTGAATTATTATCACCAAGGAATACCTTACCCTTATTGCATTATCTATAATAGTAAAACATTTCCTTTCACTCGGTGTAATATGATATAGGGTACCTAAATTAATCAACCATAATACATCACAACCAATATTAGTAGAAATAAATAATATATCAATTACTTCATCACTAAAGGATTTATTAGAAGAAAAATATTCACTTTTCTCTTTTTTTACATTCCTCATTTGAATTCCCTTGTTTTCCATAGTTTCAATATTTCATCATTACTCTTACTAGGTATTTTTATTATCCTTTTGATTTGGATATCTCCTAATCCCTTCATCTTGACCATTTTTTTTCACTAGGTTTACCTCAAATATGTAGTGTATCCTTGGAAAACTTATCCATGGGTTTCCTCTTAATTATTCACTAAGAAAAGGATCAATAAGAATCAATAAGGGAATCCATCTTGGGATATATATAACATCCACTAATTGTAAGAAATAGGTTCTCTCAATATTTAGGAAAATATCAAAACAACAAAATACATGTCCTTTTGCTTAAGCTTTGACATCAATATATCCTAGATGACTCAAATTAAGAAGAAAAACAACTAAATATTAGGAAATTAAGTATCTTTTTATTTTACAAAATATATTTTTATTATTTAAATATAACTTATTTATTATAATTTTAGTTTGGTATATCTCCCCTATTCTCTTCTAGAAATTGAATGCAATAATTTCCTTATAGAGTTTGAGAGAATAGAGTCAAGGAGACAACCTTATGGTTTCTCTTACTTTCTTATTAACAATTTTCTAGTCTCCATTTTCTATTCTCATATGATTTTTATTCTTTATCAAAACTATTCATTGACCCATTTCCTTCAAGAGGACTATTTTTTAGGTTTTACAATTCACAACTAGAGACATTGAATTTATAAATTTGCTAATGGGATGTAGTTGTCATGATCTCAATCATATGCATATTTATAAAACCACCAAATCAAATGCTCCCATTGTAACCATACAAGAATCATAACACTTTAAGAAATGCATCCCCCTTTTTAAAAAAATAATAGATTTGATACCAAATGTTGATGATCAGGTAAATAAATATAGTGAAGATATAAACTTGTATTTGCCAAATATAGTTAAAAAAATTAAGTTTCATGTGATTAAATTGTGAAGTGGAGAAAAAGAAATCATATATGAATTACCAAACCATACTAAACATTAAATATGTGTGAAGAAAAATTTCAGAAGAGAAAACCACCACCAAAGAGATATAAATCTTGTATTTTATCAAGAACAAAATAACTTCAATATAGTCCACTCCATCTTCTTCAACTCAATAGTATCCTATCAACAAAATAATGCACTTACATAAGAATATGAATCCTATAATTTATCACGCCTCTAACAAATAGAACAATAAAAATATAGAAACTTCTAATTGGTATAAAAAACCAAGAGTCAAAACTATAGGTCAACAACTAGATGCCATCCTACATTAGGAAAAGTTCAAAGTTCAATGTCCCACTCTGCATTGAATCAAGCACCCAAGATAGAAATTGGTCATTTCAAGCACCTTTGACATCATTTCTCTAGTATGAAAAAAAAAAAACCCTAGTGCTACATTATACTCTTATTATAACACATATGAGTGGCACCATGATGACAAGATGCTCTACTCGCACAAATGTAATTCCTAAGTGCTCCATGGACCAAGAGATACTCAATTACACTTTTAACAATGAATATAACTCTAACTATTGACCTTTTGAGCTATTACCTCTCCATAAAATGAATACTTACCATTAATCTACATTTAAATGAGAGTAACAATAAAATAATATCTTTCAACTCTTCATCACATTCAATAATAATCTTATGTAAAATTTTGATGCTTCATTGAAGATGACCAATATGTACCGATAGAATTTATAGAATATTTATCTTATTTGAAGAGGTTGGTCCAACCAAGTAAAAAGTTTGTGCCATATTAGTCCGACTTATAATATTTTTTTTATGTTTCTTGGTAGAAATTGGATAGAACAATATAAAGCAGTACCCTTAAGTTACATCAAGTGCTAAATATGTTCATAAAAGTCAAATGATTAAGCCTAATACAGATCCATATAATACTTTAATTTAATCAAATTATTTACTTTGGATACTTTTATTACAAAACTTTAAGAAGTTTCATTTAATATTAAGATAATTTATATTGTACGTTCATATGGCTTAAATAATATTAATGGAAAGAAAATTAAGAGGAAAACTAGCTACTTATAAGACTAAGTTAGACTGTAGTACAATCAAATGTGAAGTTACTTATGCATCTTCCCATTTTAAAGCATTCAATGAAGTAGGAAGGCCTTAGGTGTTTCAAGTTAAAAATCCAAATATACTATGGATGATGGGTTGGATATATGAGAACCATTAGGAGATCCTTAAATACTCTTATATCCCCCCCCAACAAAACAAAGAGTTTAAATGTATTGGATGATAAGGAAAATTATATTTCTTCTACTTGGGCCCAAAGAAAAGTTCACAAGGTTAAAATATAAATATGGAAACACTTCAAAAATATTTATCAAAGGTTCTACTTTAAACAATGATGAGATATGAGATTTTAAGTATACATTGAGGAGATGATTGTAAATGGTTTGGATGAGGATGAATTATTGAGGGAGGATAATCCACACCATACTGGTTGAGACTTTGAGATTTATTGAACTATATCTTTCAATTTATATTTTTCTTTTATATGTTTCATTATGTATACTGTGTTGTATTTTCCCTATGTCTTTGCCACAATACAAAGTAATGTTGTTCTTGAAAAATATCTATCATTATGTTTAATGTATTTCATGTGCTTTCCCCTACTTGGACACTTATACATTCCTTATACTTTCATAGTGATCTACTTTCATGATTATCCTTCTATCTCATTTTTTTTTTAATTTTCACATCTTATGGCTACATCCTTATATCATAACATATATATACTTTCACTATCTTGTCTTGCAATGATTAAATGTTCTATTTTATGCTTAATTTTAAAAAAATTTATGGTTATCACATGATCATTTACATCTATCTTTATCATGTTTACATATTACACTTACATATTATACCAATAGTTATCATGATGACACCTAACATTAAGATTTATGCCTACATGCAACTGATCTAGTATTTATTATTTTATCATGAACCTATTTTTGAGGAATATTGGGACACTATGATTTCCAATCTATGTGCTTTCATGCTTATTTTTCACTCTTTTACTACATGTTTGTTAGATAATGCTATTTAGACACCCATGATTCATGATTCTTATGCTTTACATTATAATATATTTACTTTTCTCTTCTCATCTAATCCATGGCATCCTTTGTAAGTAGTCAATTGGAGGGGGGACATTATAGCATTTATGTCATTTCATGCTTATGACTATTATGGCTTGATGAATTCCATACACCATCTTTAAAATTTAGAGAGCAGTTGTACAATGATCCATTTAAGGATCTTACACCTCCTTTACTGTTGGCTTCATGCCAACTATACATGGATTCATTCCACCCTTTACATTTACTTCAAGTGCACTTACTTTAATATTAAATAATTTTACTAGTGTCTATATTTTACATTTTTTTTTATAGATGGTGTACATTAGATTTCATATTTTGTAATTTTTGGGGAGTGCTCATTGCAAAGAGAATGTGTCAAAGATATATCCTTACCTAGATATTAGTTTATGAGCATGAATTAACTTACATTCATAATGGATCCTTGTTTACTTTGACATGCATCTTCATATTAGTTCACTTACATGTCGAAGTGGGGGGGAAATGTAATGATGAAAAGTGTATGCCCTATACCTTTCTCATTAGTTGTAGACTCATTTTAATTGGTTTATCTTCTATGCAAGAATGAGTGACATGATTTTAAACAAGAGTTGACACATTCCTTGAACCTAGTTTGATTCCACCTCCACACATTTAGATTTTTCCTAATCTTTATTAGTTTATCTTTTTGTGCAATAATGATTTTTACTAGAGGCTTCATTGAAGATTACACGACTCTCACTTAACAAGTTCCTCAAAGGTGTTTGTAAACACCGCTATTTCCTTATTGAAAATGCATATACTTGAAAGCGAGGTGAAATAGTTTTCACTTTGCAAGACTTGATAGATCAATTTAATGCAACATAAGTTGATTTCATATTGCGAACTTAAACCTAATATTTGATGCCATGATTTTTTCTTTAGAAAGAAAGTTCAATTCTTTGTTTGTTAGAGCATTATAGTATTGAATAATTTGATATTTGAAGCTTCATCTGAATCATGTAGTGACTGTTCATAGTCCAACACCACCAAGCCACATCTAGAGCTAAGTAACCCTAATCCATCTCTACCATTTTAAAACATTGTTAACCAGTCACTTCAATTTTCTATTTAATAAAAACTATAATATGAACGCGATTTTTGGGTAGAGAGAATGTAAATTCACTACCACAGTATTCATATTGTAGATAGGTATTCTGTGTTTTGTCTCATCTCTGCAAAAAGATAAGCATACCTGTAGTACGTTCATGAAGGAGCTGCATGAGTGAGAATTTGTTCACTTGATTGGTTGAAAAAAGTTATGTTCATATATAGCTTGAAATAGGCTGCAATGGCTGAAATAGACTGTAATAGTTTTCTGTGGACAGGAGAGAATGTTTAAAGTCAAATGGACAGAAAATCAATGGTTGAGTATAACTGGCACATAACTTTTAGTCGGTAACCTGTTTAATTTATTTTCACATACTTTTAAGCTGGCAGTATAACTTGACATGGCTATGGAGGACATATTTTCCAGTTTGAAAGATAATTTGGTCTTGAAAGTCAAATGGAAGGAACATCAAAAGCCACTGAGGGACTGTTCACAGTCAAATGGAAGAAAAATCACCAGCTACTTGAATATGAAATATCCTACTCACAATAGTTTCAGCTGTCATATTCACAATAGTTTCAGCTACTTGAATATGAAATATCCTATTCACAATTGGGAATTTAAAAGTTACATTACCAATTTAAATGTAAGGTTTGCTCATAACTCTCAAATCAACAAGATTTATCCTTTAAGGTGATTTAAATGTAGTTGATAGAAATGTTTGAAATCCCAATTGTCTACATCCCCATTAGGGAGATGATGGGAATTTACGCTGACATACAACACAGTGCAGTACTACTTTTTTTGAAATGATTGTTTTGTTCTTAATGAAAGATGTGAAATGGCTTTACAAGATGATTTGAAGATGTAAAGCTTTATGGAGGACAGTCTTTTTGATGGTAACATGACTGTCCATTTCCTTTTCGAGGTCTTCCATATCTGTATGTATGACTTGAACTTAATTATATATGTAATAATTTAGTTTTAGTTAATATTAGTTGGATGATGTATTAGAATAAATTGATGGTGTTTGAGGAAATCAAATGAAATGGATAAGATTTATTTAGCTTTAAAATTAAGAATTGAATGTGAAAGATGATGACTTCTAAATTTTATTTTTTAGTGGTGAAAATCAATGATCTTGAATTCAGGTGAATCTTGTTGTCCTAGATCAATCCCATGTCACGCAAATCTAATCTAACTTAAGAATTTGGGTTTTTAGAAAATATTATTTTTTATTTTCAATTCACTCTAATTTCTCCTAATTGTTGAGCATTAGGAATAAGTAGTATTTAAAAATATTTTGAGAGATCGTTTTTGATATTAAAAGTAGCCAAAAAACAAGGGGGCTGACGCATTGGAACAACAATGAAGATAGTGGCAGAACCACTGTATGCATAATAACAACAAAGTTACAACCCTTTACCTCTATCAAAAACTATGATCATTCTACGTAAGTTTAGCAAATATAAAACAGTATTAAACAAAGTTTTAGACATATGCCACGCAGGGCAATAAACATAGAAGTTCAAATAAAAACATAGGCTAACGCTATCCGCCCGCAGGCTGCTAAGAGTAGACAAAAAACCAGCCTTCCACAGCATAGAGACAAATCATTTCTTTTTCCTGTGGCTCCTCTTGGGGAGGAGCTTTCTTGCCCATTCCTTGGTGAGGAATTTGAACAGGGCCTTGTAGTCCTCGTTGTCCTTGCCTTTACCTTTGGAAGCACTTTCCTGCATAAGACACAGAGTGGTAGCCGAACAACCCATCACATTCAACGCGAATTTAGAAACATCATGCATTTTGGTTTCCACTACCTCCAGTCTACTAATGATATCCTGCACATTATCAGACAGGGCCTCCACTTTTTTCCTCAGTTTGGCCAAGTTGTTGTCGTTGTCCTCTTTTATGCTATTCGCCTCCTCCACAACCATCAATCTTTCAAGCTTGAGAGTCGGGGAGGGGGAATTTGCAGGCTCCAGACTTTTAGAAATTGTGGGACTTTCAGAGGCATGGGTGGAACTGACAGAGTGGGGGGTCGGGTTAGGGTGGAACAAAACCACATTATTAGTTGGGCTTGAGTTCCCAGTGTCATGCGAGGAGGAGGGGTCTCTCAGAGGTTTTTCCGAGGGTTTAGAGGCCAATCTGCTTGAGCAACAGGGGGTGTTGGCTTTGTCAGTGATTTCCATGTCAGAATCAATCTCTTGGATTCTGACTTTGTTAGGGGTTCTAACCTCTTCAGGGGAGTTCTTTTTATTTTTCTTGCTGCAAGAGACAATTTTTGGGAGCCGAGGGGGGCTAGCATTATGTCTAGCAGTAGGGTAGGCCGAAGGATTGGTATTAGTCACATTTTGGATAGAGATAGAACGGGGCGGGCAGAGGGCGAGGTGGAAGTTGTAAAGGCAAAGGATGAGGCCTTGGTGAAGGATGGGGAAATCTTTACCCTTTTTTTTGGCCTCGGCAATATCTTTGACATTAGCATCCAAAGAATGCAGCAAGAAAAATGGAATGGAAATATAGTCCTTATTTCTCAAATGGTTAACGAAAGGGAGATGGTAGTAATAGAAGAATCCATACCTTCCCTCCAGCATGAAGTATTTCATCACAATGTATCAGATCTCATCCCACGGAGAAGAGAGCTCCTCCTGGTTGAAGCCGCCCGCCCTCTTCACTGGGTTTTTTGCCTTCACGAAAGAACTGGTTTAGGCTGGTGCTATCCACAATACGACTCTACTTTTTCCATTTCCTCCCCTCCATTGAAAGACCCATCGCCTGTGCAATGAATTCTTCATTAATTTTGAAAGAGATACCCCCCATGGTAACTCTTTTGTCTTCCTAGGAATTCACAAATTGCATGGAGAGTCTTTCATCATTCCTCTTCATGATTTCCATGAATTTATCAATGCCGTCTTCCGAACAGACGAACCACACCACCGAATTAGCTTTAAAATCATCAACTTTATCAGGTTCCAGTCTTAGCTTGTCCCCCCCATTTTTGTTTCTTCTAGTTTAACAGAGTAAATGTGAGACCTGCTAGTAGAATCGTAGAGCCGAAACAGGGCTAAAGCAAAGTTGTAATAAAATTTACCCCGAACTTGAGATAAAAGCACACAATAATCAGTGTGATTATTATCTCTTATGTTCGAGTAGATATCAAAATTAGGAAATCTACTAGAAATGTGCGGACCTTCAATCTAGTCAGTATGATTTGACCTATCCCTTCTATCGCCTTTATCTCCGCCAGTTGGCTCTGTTCGGGTAATAATTAGGGAATAATAATTCTCGATATTACTACTGTCATCATAAACACATCCCTTGTGAGGGTGGTGACAAGGCCCGCCATGGCTACGTGGCAACCTAGGCCCATGATAGGCAGGATTTTCGTCCCAATTTAAAATTTGAAAATTAGCTCTCTTCATCTGAAAAAGGTTATGCAAATTCCTCATTGGACTAGGGTTTTTTCCCTCTCCAAGATCACCTTGGTGGTTACTGGTAGTAGTCTAGGGTCCCTCCAACATCGTAAGCCGTTTTGCAGCCTTCCCTCCGCCACCATGGAGTCAGCAGCCACATTCCCTTCTCTAAAGACATGTCGAATGGTGAAGCCATCCAAATTAGCCAGAAGGATCCTGACATCCCTCAAAATGGACTCAACTCTCCATCCAGCAGTAGATCTCCCCCTCACCGTTTCCATAATAATCTACGAGTCTCCAATTTCTAGCTGTTTAATTCCTATGGAATTGGCAAATTTCAGACCCCATAGAAGGGCCATTCCCTCCACTTGTGTGATAGTATTGTTCTTTAGGTTGCCCGCATAGGTTGCCACAGTGTTCCCCAAGTGGCTGCAGATGATTCCACCCCCTGCCTGACAGGCATTTTGGGTGGATCCATCAAAGTTCAGTTTAAACCAGTGGAGTTTTGGGGTTAACCATTTGGTCAATCTCCTTTTGTTTTTGGCATTATTGTTGAATATTTCAAACTCTAGGGGGAGCTTCCAACTTTCAACAATTTTTTTATCCATCCAACTAGGCGGATTGGGGGGGGGGGGTTCCACTTTGTCACTGATATATTTTCTGAAATCATCTTGAATAAATTGTGTAAGAGACTTTCAAGGGGGGTTTCAGTATCTCTGAAGATTCTGTTGTTTCTCTCTTTCCATAACACTCAGGAGATGTGCGACAGTATTTGCCTCCATAATTGGAGGATGAGGGGGTGGTGGGAGGGGGGATTCAATCCATAAACAAACTGTTTAATGTTATTCAGGAAGACCCATTGGAGACCACATTTCTCAAGGGTTTTATTTCACAGATGTTCAACAAAAGGGCAGAGGACGAACAGGTGGTCAATGATTTCCTCATTAGCTTTACATAAGATGCATCTATTGGGGAGTTGGAAGCCCCTCTTTTTTAGGTTGTCCAAGGTTAGGGTTTTTCCATGTATTAGAGACCACCAAAATAAGTTGATTTTGGGTATTAGTTGGGAGTTCCATATCTTCTTCCAGCACTCTACATCAGCAGGGGGTCTCAGGAGTTGTCTGTAAGCAGATTTGACCGAGAAGGTGCTCTATTGGGTCTCTTTCCAGATGAATTTGTCTTCATGAGGGGCCAGGGGGATTCTAATCTCTAGCATAATATTCTATAGTTCCCAAGCCATGGGTAGCAGGTTGTGCCTATTGAGAAAGAACTGGACAATGTTCTTCCATCCTCTCCTTCCTGGTTCCATATAATCAACAATATAATCCCCCAGGAGTTCCTTTAGGTGGTACATAATTTGGTGGAAGTGAGTGTTAGCCAGGGGCCTGTCCTCCAACCCAAAATTCTTCCTAGAATCTAACCTTCCCGCCATTTCCAATTTGCCATTTGAGAGCTTCTCTTATTATCAATCTTCTTTTCAGGATGTTATTCCATAGCTTAGATCCTTGGGGTAGGTCTCCCATACTCAAGTTGTAATAGAATTGCTCCCAATCCAGGTACTTTGCTCTGATAATGTTACACCAGTCCGCCTCACCTTTAGCCAAGGTCCAACCATTTTTTGCCATTTGCGTCTTATTCAGGGCATTCATATTTCTTATACCTAGACCACCCATGGTCTTGGGTAAGCACACATTGTCCCAACTGATCAAAGCAAGGCATTTTTTCTCCTCCAATCCCATCCACAGGAAGGTTCTTTGGATTTTCTCAAGTTTTTCCCCCATGGCCCTTGATTTGGGAGATTGTTAGTTCATTAGAGTCAAGTTCTTTTAGGTCAACCCCCTAGATGATTGAATTTACAATTGTGAAATAAATAACATGAAGTAGGTAAGCACATGCAAGTGATTGATATGATGATTTTGATACAAGTATTTTTATTTTTTAAAAGCTCCAAACCAAAATATTCCTATTGAGTACTTAGCCTTGAATGCTTAGGATTTTTACATGACTATCAAATGTGAATAGATCTTCAAATTAATGCCTATAAATGCAAGGATATAATAATTTGTTAGACAAATGTGTAACAAATTAATTTGTAATACCTATGAAAAAAGGGCAAAAGTTGGTTATTTAAATATTAATTTCTTTGTAAAGGTTATATCCACACCATGTGGGGTGTAACAAATTAATTTGTAATACCTATGAAAAAAGGGCAAAATTGGTTATTTAAATATTAATTTCTTTGTAAAGGTTACATCCACACCATTGTGGGGTTGATTTATAGTATAGAAATGACCCAAAATAAGACAAGTATGTTTTTGGGATTAGGGATAATGTATGTAAATTTGGGTTGATAAATTATGAGAATATTGATAGAAAATGATACAAATATATATATAGGAATTCATGTAAGGAGGAGTTAATGAGGCTATTTGAGAATTAGGAAAAGAAGCCAAAATTATCTTAAACATGTGCCATAACCTCCTACATAGTTGCAATAATATAATCTCTCAAACAAGGCTCAAAACTAAATGGGAATTGACACAAGCATGAAAATTTATCCATTAAATTCACACATATATTTATGTGATTCCTCATCTTGTATTATTTGTTGATAAAACCATATGTTTTGTATGTGTGGATGTTTTAGGAATAGAAAAAGGAGGCAAATTTATCCTAAATGTGTATTATACATTGTTATGTAGTTGAATATTTTGGAATTCAAATATGCATTGTCTTTTTCTGCTTGAGTTCTCATCTTTATGCATTCTTATACAACATGATCCCTTATAAATAAATGATCTAAGATGGTTCATAAGGGTCATACATTGAAATATGTCATTGGTTGTATGTTTTCTCTAATATCCTTAGTCAATTCCTCAAAAATAAAAATCTAAAGCATTCACCAATTATGGAGTTTTCTTATAGCCTTGCATATTGTGATGTGCCTAAAGGGTATGCATATTTCAAATTTGGAGAAGTTTGAAGTAAGTAAAAGTTTTAAGTGTTTGTGGATCAAAAACTTCTTTATTGTAGGAACCTCTATCAATGTCAATGTGTCCTTAGTTCCTTTTTTGCTATTGACCATTGACCTCTCCATGCCTTAGCCTATTTTTAGCTTCAATCTCAAGACTTTAGAACATAAACATGAAAACATGATCTCACATCTCCTAAAATATCATATGCTCCAATCAACATATTAATATCCTAAGAGAACCTACATCATTCCAAATTGTAATGTCCACATACATGAGTATATCATGACATGACACAAAATATTTAAGCAACACCTTAATCAAAGTTTCCAAGTGTCCTCCATAGATCCAAGATGTCAAAATCTCCAAATCACTTGAAGCTAACCACTCATGTCAATGAAATCAAAGATGTCAAATAATCCTAGAAGAAATAAAATCTAAGTGTTCATACATACTATATAAGATTGTCCATCATGATATGGTGAATGCAACATCACTACCATGAGATCTTACTAAACCATGATATTGAGATCTCTATAAAATCATGAAAAATCATCCTCTCAATGAAGATCATTTGTGGCTTAACATGATCAAATAAATCAACACTTAGAGATCTAAAAGGGAAGAGTCAAACCACAATATCTTAACCAAGAAGATGCAATATCACAAAACATCACTATAATAAGATCTTGGTGTGTGTGTGAAAAGTGGAATAAGAATCTATATCTGCAAGACACAACACTTCGATCAAGTCATTACATGCATGGTTAATTAGATATAATCAATGAATAATAAACCATAACAAATCGACCCATTGCCTTCTAAAAGATGTGAGTATAAGATTGCTCTCAGATTATTTAGCAATACTAGTGACTAGACAACATCAAGACGAAGGATTTAATCTATATGAGCATGATGAATGCTAGATGGATGCAATATTGATCTAACAAGATTTAAGCAATATTAAGCTAAATGATTTAATCAATATGAAATAATTAATATGCAATATATCAATGAGTCTAGAGCAAAAACAGTATAATAACAATATATTCTCCAGCCTCCTTTGAATGAGAGATGAGCCTAAATTTATAGAAAATTTAGAAAGAAACCAACGGTTGAGATCAAATGATGATGATCGGTCAAGATTTTCCAAGAGGAAGCACAATCCAGGTGAATTGATGTGATTGGATGCTTTTATCAGTTTTAAAGGAAGTTGAACTAAAATTAAGATTAAAATCAAGAAAAAACTAATTTATTCTCTATTTCATTCAATTTTAAGATTTAATTGGTTTAATTGCTTTCTTTGAGATTATTTATCAATTTGTTTTTTTCAAGATTATCTCCGATTGATTTCTTTTCTCAAATTTTAATTCCTTTTTGGTCAATTAATTCCGTTTTTGAAGATCTATGCTCAATTGATTTATTTAATTTAAATTAATTCCTCTTTTTGATGATTTAATGGCAAATTGATTTATTTAATTAAATATGCAAACGATATTTAATTAAAATAAATAAGATAATTGTTTAAAATGATTTACTTGGAATGATTTAATTAATTAAATATAAATATTTAATTAATATTGGTTGATTAATTTTGCCATGTGACATTTATGATTTTAGAAATTAATTGTGTGCTCAAGATTGATTTAATTGCCTTTTTTAGGACCTTGGTGACGTTGTCGAGATTAGGGGCCCATGGTTTAGATGACCATTTTTAGGGTATTACATTTGCCCCTCTTTGAATTAATGTGCAAGCAACGCGTTGGTTCAAAGAAAATTTGATGTCTAGGAGATGCCAGTTGTGAACTTGATTGATCACGAACTAGATGAAAAGCGAGGTGTTTAGCTTGATTCAAAGCAACAAAGCTGAATGAAGTCTGATTAAAGCGATACCAATCCCGAACTTGATTGAACTAGGAACGATAGAAAACAAAAGATACTGAACTTGAACTTGATTGATCAAGAAGTGGATCTTACTAATCTAGAACTTGATTGATCTAGACATAGTGAGTGATGATAAAAATCGATCTTGAACTTGATTGATCAAGATACGATGAAGATAAACTATTCAGCTTGATCAAGAAATGAATACTGAACACCTTCTTAGATTTAGTGTGATCAAAGAAACTCTTTAAACCCTTGATTGAGTTTAAACCAATAATCAACTTGATGAAAAGCGATGAAACTGATTAACGTTAAGAGATTGATTCAGATGAAGACAAATATCAGCTTGATATGAAGCAATGAAACTGATATGCCCCTAGCGATTGATTTGATTTAGATGATCAAGATATCTCAACTTGATATAAAGTGATGAAGTTGAGATGCCCCTAGCGATGAGGTCTTATTTGATTGATTTTCTTTGGTTGAAAAAGATTTTTTTGCTCGACTTTCGATGAAGATTTGAAAAATTTCTTGACATTGAAGAATGTGAGGTCATAAGGTCACAAGTATGCCCCCTCAGGAGCGAAATTGAAAAATAGCGAGGGTACATGATGATAGGCAATCTTGAGAGATGATAAGTTATTTTGAGCACAAATTGGTTCAGAGGAATTTTCGAAAATTTTGTGGTGATTGATAAGAAAATGAGCGCAAAGTTGATTTGTAGAAATTAAATTGAGATTCAACGTTGATTAACGAGAAATTGAGTGCAAAGTTGATTTGTAGAAATTAAATTGATATTCAGCATTGATTAACAAGAAATTGAGCGCAATTTAGAAGAAAGAATGAGCATCTGATGAAAAGAGCACTAAGTGGTCCAAATTCTGAAATTGACTAGCAAAATAATCTCAATCCTGAAAATGGACTCAGGACGGTCAAATTAGCTAAGGGTACAATTTTCATGTCCATCGGAGCAAGTTGAAAAATTAGGTTTGTGGCTATATATGGGACAAAAGTGTCATTTTCAATTCATTTTAACCCTCCAAGTTTGAAAATTCAAAAAGCCTTCTGTGAAAAAAATGGTGGTCCCTACTCGTCAGCATCGATCCGAGCGCCAGAGAAGACATAATCGACCTCGAAACTATGAGCCAGCAGTAAGTGATCAATCTTAAGCCTGTTTGTGTTTTCAAAGATGAAATTTTTTGTTCATTTTTCAAGTTTTCCGCATGTTTGAAGTCAGGCGTCACGTTTTATCGTGCAAGATAGGATCTTGTCTCATACGAGAAACTGGCAAAATTTCTTTTGGCATTTCAAACTGTAGCGTAGAAATTAGGAATCATCAAAATAAGTAGATCAAAACAACAAGACATGAATCACTCAATCAAAAGAACACTCATTGAAATGAACCTAATTCTAAGCACACTCAATAGAGGTATGGAAACAAAGCATTCAAAGATGAAAATATTACGCAAACCAGATGTAAAATTGAACACTCCTTCCATGCGGCTCCATTGTTGTTCTTTCCTCTTCAATGGGTTTGTGGATCTCACCTACAAGTGCACACACAATTGAAAGCAAGATTTGATGAAAAGTTCAAGAGTACTAGAAACGAAAGTTCGGTAGTTTGATAGAAATTCGGGATTAAGGATTCGAAGGGATTTGATTGAAGAAGATCATCCAATTTATAGAGAAATTGGAGAAATGGACAAATTAGCATGATAATGATTCGAATAGAAATTCAAATCAATAATAGCAAAGTTATGACATGTTGCTATGCAAAGAGGCTTGTGACAATTTTATGACAGATTTTATGACAAATTCTATGACACATTTCTATGTCAAGAGTATGATGCATGAAGCACAAAAATAGGGAGAACTAGAGACAGGTTAATTAGGTGGAATTTGAATTAGAAAATTAGAAAATAGGTGGCAATTAGGAATTAGAATTGATGAAAATAGGAATTAGGAAATAATGAAATTAGGTAAATTAATTAATAATTTGTCATTTATTAATTAATTCACAAAGAGGAATAATTAGCCAATTAAATGAACATTTAATTGTAATGAGAAGACTTAGGATAAATAAACAATTTATTAATCCTAAAGGAAGAAATGACACACACAAGGTTAAATGATTAAATCACGAAACCCTAGAAGATGAATTAGGTCTTGATGAAAGATAATTAATGTCGATCATGATTTTAAATTGATAAATGACCAATGCGATAGACAATTTGATTAAATGTGCCAATCGACGAGGAACAATGACAAATTGATCCAAATTAACATAATTGAGACAGATAACGATTGATGACAATATGATCGCAAAATGACAAAATCGACAAGAAGACAAGAATTGATGACAAAATGGATTGCAAGATGACAAGATTGAAAATGACCATGATCAATGACAAATCGATCGTTAAATGACAAAATTGAACATGACAACGATTGATGACAAATCGATCGCGTGATGACAAGACTGAAAAGAGGACAAAACCCTAATTAGGATTGACGATGTCCAAAATGATGACAAATAAGCATGCTCATTGATGGAACAAGATAAAATCGATCAAAATCATGCCTGAATAATGTTGTCGACAAGACCAAATTCGAGGACGAGATGATTTAAGAATATAGAAGAATGACTCGATGTTCGCAAATGATAAAGACCAAGTGCATGACATAGGAGAAATGTTAATGCGTTGACCATTTTTGGGTGTCTACACAAACCATTAGATTTGTCGTTCTAGGGCCACCCATGTGTCGTACAACAGGTCTGTAAAAAGACCATTTTGTCATGTGGAGTCTAAAATTTTGTCGTTTGAGCTTGGTTTGTCGTACTAGAGCTAGTCCTGGCTCGTACGATATGCTGCTTTTCTATGTTTTGTCATTCAAGAGACAGTGAGCATTTTTGAGGGTGTAAACGTGAAATTTTGATTTTGCATTTGACTTAGTTGGATTTGCATGATGGTTTACTTCTCTTGTAGGCTCATTTGGAATGTTTTTTGATGCTTCGTTGTTGGGTTTTTTGCAGGTTCGATTACCTCCCGTGTTATTTAGATGTGTGTATCCTCCCACCATGGCATTACTGCGACATTTATCTAGGGTTGAGCAAACTCATATTGACTTGTGCGGCTTGAATCATTTGTTGGGATTACCTGATATCCGTGTGAATCATGGAATGCTCACGACATTGGTAGAGCGGTTTCATTCGGAGCATAACACGTTTCATCTGCCAGTGGGGGAGTTGACTATCACTCCTAAGGATGTATATAGGATCCTCTATATCCCTTTTGTTGGGGATAAGGAGGATTATGATTCAGGGCACCTTCCAGGATTGCAGGCAGTCAGGTATGTCTTTGGTGATCCTGACATTTTGACTCGGTCCATGAGTTGGGATATTCTTATGAGCAGGTACAGTGTGGAGTATCCTCTGGCATGCATCCTAGCGGGATTCATAGGTTGTTTTCTTATGCTAGACAAAGGGTAGTAGGGCTTCCAGTGCGGATGGGGCCGGATGTTAGAGAGGTTGATAGAGACCCCTTAGAGACTTGGCTGGGGCTCTTGTTTATTGGCCCACATGTATCAAGAGATGCATGAGATCATATACAGAGAGGGATGTAGCATGGCCGCTGGTGTGTATATTCTATATGTGTGGGCTTGGGAGCACCTTCTCGTGTGTCGGCCAATAGTAGCTGATAGTAGAGAGCTTGGGCAGCTGATCATTTATAGGTATGCCAGATATATTACACAGCCCCATCTGGGCAAGACAAATTTTTGGAGACGGCAGCTCGATGACCTGATAGTTGTCGTATGGAGACCATATAGAGGTTTGGAGCCGTGGGAGGACTGACGACTAGTTCACAGGGACCTATTTGTTACACGCCCACTGATTGGGAGGTCACAGACCATTGTGGAGCGATTCATCATTTCTCAAGTGATGAGGCAGTATGGCCAGCCTTAGGGGATCTCACAGGAGTATACAACTTATGCTTGATATGCTGACGAGGAGAGACAGGGATGGTCTCCATGGTTATCATATGCTTTGGCGATGTAGGAGTTGACATGGTTACACTGCCTGAGGTGGGATTACTTGGATGATGTAGCGGATGTAGGGGTATTGCCCCAGTATAGAGATCATTTTCAGCAACATCCATTCCTGCGTTTTACAGATCCAGGTGAGCAGGCTCCTCATAATGAGGATGTTGAGGATGATGCCCCCACACCAGCATAGAAACAGGGCCAAAGAAAGGGTTAGGCATAGGGAGCTGAGGCTTCGCGACGGGGTAGTGGTGATCCAGGTGCTAGCAGTAGTAGGGTGTCAGTTGAGGGAGGACAACAAAGGGGTGAGGGTGGATCCCTAGGAGGAGTGGGTGTGAGATTGGGTGGGACGGAGGAGGCGCGAGAAGCACCTAGGCAAGTTCGGCAGCAGAGAGAGGAGCAGGGTGGAGCTGGAGGTGGAGGTGGAGATGGGGGTGGAGAGCCTGCGAGAGAGCAGGGGATAGATGCTAGATGGTTGAGGAGGGCACGTCTTGTAGAGATGCAGTCACAGTTGCTAGTGGCTCAGACTTAGCTAGCAGAGCGAGACTGGTAGCTGGCCGAGATGAGGATTGAGCATGATCGCCAGATCGCCAAGGTGAGGATTGAGCATGATCATCAGATTGTAGCGCTAAGAGCAGATGATATGAGAGCAGAGATAGAGCTCCTGCGGCAGCAGGTCCTTCACCAGTCTAGTAGGGCATCTTACTATGTTGCAGCGTATAGTGTTGCAGTTTCTGTTGCATAGCAAGTGATACCCTACTCATAGTACATGGCATGGTCAGAGGGAGCACGAGCGCCTCATCAGGATCCCAGACATCAGGCTTCTCCTCCACCACCAGGCGATGAGGGAGAGAGAGTGAGCTAGATAATTTCTTTTTTTGTAGCTCAGATATATATTTTTTTGTAGACACACCCATTTTTTGTAGCCTATGCGATTCTTGCTCCGATGGGAGTTTGTATATGTCTTTCGACATTATTTTGTACCTTGAGAATAGACATGATATATATACGAGATTCGATTTGACTTCATCATACTTGTGTTGATTTGCTTATGAGATGTCTTTTATATGCTTTATTCTATATGTATGCATTTCTTTTCAGCATGAATGTATGAATGCAAGTGATCATGGATGTCTATTTTTGTTTCTTTTCATATGCAAATAAATGATGATGTAAATGAGTAATGAGAATGAGTAATGCAAATTTTCTTCATTTTCTATGCAATAAGATGAATGCAAATGAATGATAGTGAATGTATGAATCTATATAAGATGCTCATGTATGCAGCTAACATCTCAAAACACAAGTACTCGATCGGAGAAATGATGAAAAGAGACCACTTAGCGAAGAAATGATGATGCTCTCGACTCTCATTCAAAAGATAAAGAGATCATTGTTATTATACTAAAATCACTCCAAATTCACAAAATGCAGGATGAAATGCAAGATGAGATGCAAAATGAAATGCAACCTAAACCTAGTCATTGGACTTTGAAAAGCTTAATTTTCATCATTGAGCGTTTTACAATTATAGCAGGCAGAGTAGAGTTCCTGTGCAGTGTTTAATGATCTTGTCCTCAATAACCCTTTTTTTGTTCATATCCTTGGACAGATTTTGCAGGAACCTGGATTGCACAATAAAGAAATTCCCTCAAAATAGACAAACAAATGATGGGAACCTCCTTGTAGCATTCAAATAAGTGGAGTCGAGGTATGTGAGGCGATTCCATCTTGATGTGAAGGCTCTTATCACAAACACCCAGCTAATTTAGATGTTTCCAGATCATTGGGATCATTCCTACAAGCAGCAAACAAGAAAATATTATGCCCCCAATCCTTGCTCCTCTTATTCACAATAGATTTCCTTGAGTTACTCAAAGGGATAATAATCGAAAACCAATATAAAAGACAATATACAAAGAAAATTTCATGCATAGCTCAAACTGTTTAGTGATTGTTTTCCATTATGTTGTTTTGCTTATTAATTTAGTGATAAAACTCTTTAGTAGTCAGGAGATAGGTAACTGACTCAGAGTGGACGACCAGGTTTCACTGACGTAAGATTGACTTGGTTGATACTGTTTAGGATGTGTAATGTGCTCTATTGATTACCTAAGACTAGGACATTGATTGGTTTCAAGCCATGAAGGTTCCAACGAACTAGAATGTCATAAAAGTGACTGAAATATGTACAAGCAAAAGAAAATATGCAGGAAAGCAGGAATGCCAACGTTGCGTTGATAGATGGAGCGCTTGAGTACAAGAGGCACCTGTTTACCAGGTTTTCACTTGCTTGGCAGAGATTCATTTTTTTTTTACCAAGGTGCCTGTTTACCAGGTTTTCACCAGGGTGTTTTCTCTTCTTTTTCCTTCTTTTTTTTTTTTTTTTCTATTTTTTATTTTTGAATTTCTTCAGGACTTTTTCTGATTTTTATGATTTCTTTAGGACTTTTTCTGATTTTTAGGATTTCTTCAGGACATTTTTTGATTTTTATGATTTTTTTCAGGACATTTTCTGCTGTAAAAGCTATTGGAGCAGAGAATATTTAGGTGAAGAATTTCTTTAGATGGATGGTGTTAATCGGTTCACAGAGCTGTTCTCCTTTCGATGTTGAAAGTTGATAAGCACCAGAGCCAAAAGCTACAGTAACGATATAGGGACCCAGCTAGTTGGGTTCAAACTTCCCTTTGTTATCTCAAAACTGTTGATTTTTAGGATTCTCTCTTAGAACTAAGTCACCAACCTGAAATTCTCAGTGTCAAAATTTCTTGTTATATCCTCTGGACATTCTCTTTTGATACACTCTGAGATGATCAAACGCCACTTGCCGATGCTCATCCAGCAATTCAAGCTCTTGCAATCTAGATATTCTATAGTCTTCATGTAGTAATAAGACCTTGCAAGGAAACTCTTAGAGATGGTATTTCTACTTCAATAGGTAATACTGCTTTGGACCCATACACCAAAGAAAAAGGTGTAGCCCCAGTAGGTGTTCTGATACTTGTTCTATAAGCCCATAATGCAGGATTGAGCTGCAGATGCCAATCCTTCCGAGATTTGTTTACTGTTCTATGCAAGATAATTAGTATGTTTTTATTAGATGCCTTTGCTTGTCCATTACCTTGAGGGTAATATACGGAGGACCAGTGTTGCTTGATTTTAAATTTCTCATAGAGTTCGTCTAGATCTTTGTTCTTAAACTGTCCTCCACTGTCAGTTATATTGGATGAAGGTATACCATACCTTCAGATGATATAATTAAGAATAAAGAGAGCCACTTGTTTGTCGGTTGCCTTGATGAGCGGAACTGCTTCTACCCACTTAGTGAAGTACTCAGTGGTAGTGATAATAAATTTATGTCCATTAGATGATGCGGGATATATTTGGCCTATCAGATCAAACACCCACTGTTGGAAGGGCTAGTGTGTCACAAAGGCTATGAGATCCCTTACTGGAGTGTGTATAAGGTGCCCATGCAACTGACACTTTTCACAGGTTTTAGCAAATTTTATAGCTTCCTTCTCCATGTTTGGCCAGTAGTAGCCAACCCATATTAGAGTTTTCGTGCTAAAGTCAGACCGTTCGAATGGGATCCACAAACACCTTCATGAACCTTGGATAATGCGCGTTGGGACTCCTCAGTTTCTAGACATCTAAACAAAGTATTATCTAAACCTTTCCTAAATAGGTCATTAGCAATGATGATGTATTGTGACATGTTTCAGATTAGGTTTCATTTTTCATTTTGGGAAAGATTGGCAGGGACAACTTGGTCATGCGGGTAAGAGTAAATGTGGCTATAACGAGATGAGTCATGTCCAATAATAGAACAGACTACTTGGGACTCAGGAGAATCATAGGCAGGGTAATGTAACTCTTCCACCAGGAATTCAAAGTGAAAATTAGACTCCTGTAGCTGTGGTATAGATGCTAAAGTGGCCATTGCATCCGCTACTCTATTTGTTGTTCTGGGGATCTGCTGAAATGATACGGAGGTAAAATATTTCTTGAGGTCATCCACCATCCTCTTGTAAGGCATCAGTTTCTTATCTCTCGTCTGATATAGATTATTGATCTGGTTGATAATGAGTTGAGAATCTCCATAGATGTGTAATTCAATGATCTTCCACTCGATGACCAACTTGATCCCGTTTACCAAAGCTTCATATTCCGTGATGTTGTTTGTGCAAGGGAAGAGAATCTTGTAAGCTTTTGGAATTGAGTATTTCTGGGGAGTAATAAAAAGTATCCCGACACCAGAGCCGTGTTGAGTAAAAGACCCATCAAAGAACATCTTCCATGATTGTCCAGTAAGGTGCATGATTGATTCATCTGGGAATTTTATATGTAGAGGTTGATCGTCTTCAAGTGGAGCTTCAGCAAGTTGGTCTATGATAACCTGTACTTTAATGGCTGTACGTTCCACATATTTAATGTCAAATTCTGTAAGGACCATGACCCATTTGGTTAGTTTTCCTGTAAGCGTTGCTTTACGACGAAGATACTTAAGTGGATCAATCTTGGCTACCAGCTTAATAGAGTGTGCCAAAATATAGTGCCTTAATTTTTGTGATGCAAAGACCAATGCTAAGCATGCTTTCTCTATTATAGTGTAATTCATTTCATATGACACCAATGTTCTGTTGATGTAATAGATAGCTCGTTCCTTTTTATTGTCATCCTGTTGTGCTAGAAGTGCCCCCAGTGAAGTATCTATAGCTGATATGTACAGGATCAGTGGCTTACCTTGAATCGATGGCATTAATATGGGTGGATTAGAAAGATATTCTTTGATTTGTTGTAAATGTAGTTCAAAATCTTTATCCCAGTTGTATTGAATCCCTTTCCTTAATACCTCTGTGAAGGGTTGAACTTTGTCAGCTAGCTGAGATATAATATGCCTTATGGACTGAAGATGGCGTTGTAGACTTCTCATCTAACTGATATTCTTTGTGGAGGCATTTCCATTATAGCTTGGACTTTTTCAGGGTCAACCTCAATTCCTTTTCTAGATATTATGTATCCAAGCAATTTTCCTGATGTTAACCCAAATGCACATTTCTTTGGATTTAAGCGGAGCTTGAATCTTTCCATTCGATCTAATATGAGGCCTAGCTCTTGAATGTGTGTAGATATCTTCATAGTCTTTACCAGGGTGTCATCAACATAATCTTCCATGTTTTAATGCATCATATCATGGAAAATAGTGGTTACTGCTCTTTGGTAAGTTTCTCTTGTGTGCTTTAGACCAAATGGCATAACATTCCAATAGAAGGTTCCCCATGCACATGTGAAAGCTATCTTCTCTTGATTTGATTGTAACTAGAGAATCCATCCATTAATGAATACATCTCACATCCAGTAGTCATATCTACTATCATGTCAATGTTGGGCAATGGAAAATCATCTTTTGGAGATGCCTTGTTGAGATCCCTGAAATTTGTGCAAACTCTAATAGATTTTTCTGCTTTTGATACAAGTACTATGTTGGATATCCATTCTGCGTAGTCTATAGCTCTGATAAATCTAGCTTTTAGCAATTTCTCTAGTTTAGCCTTGACTAGTAGTGCCACATGAGGATGCATCTTTTGGAGTTTTTGTTTGACTGGTTTAACTCCTGGCATAATAGAGAGATGATGCATGATGAGATCAGGATCTAGTCTTGGCATATCTGAGTATGTCCATGCAAAGTTGATCTTCTTTTCTAAAAATAGATTGCTGAAATCTTTTAATTTTCTGCTGACAGTGATTGAGCTAAATGAATGATATGCGGTATCTCTTGACTCCCAATGTTCACTAGCTGAGTTGGCTCGATCAATATGGAAGATCTCTCCTGGAAGTGACTCGATAGTATATCAAGTATCTCACCTTCAGGTGCCTCAAAGAGGTTTTCACCTGTAGGTTCATCCTTTATTTTTTCCCTTCTAGAGTCTGACACCGCCACAATGTGCTTTTCGCCATTAGATCTTTTATTTTTATTTTTCTTGTTTTTGTGACTAAGATACTTGATATCCGCTTCAGTCATATTTTCATTCTGTTCGCTGGTGGAAGAGTACATGGGTTCAACTGCATTGAGATAGTAGGCTAGTGTATAGTCATTAGGAAACGTAGGTACATTCAAGGGTTGGTTATAAAGGGTACAATCAATCAGTTTTGGATGCATTAAGGATAAGGTTGGAATAGGCTCAAGGGAGTTCACGGTACTATCATCATTGTTTCGGACCGACCAGTCGAGTTCCAAAAGATTACCTTGCGTATGTGTCTTGAGACCAGGAAGAGTTACGACATGATTATTGTTATTCATGTTAGTATTTATTGGACCTAATTCAACTGACCTACTTCTGGCATCATCACCTACTTCAAACTGGGCTACATACCATGGTATAACAATAGATAGTATCTCATCATTCATGACAGAGTAGTCATAATGCATTGTTGAATACTTGTTGTCATAGATAGAGCTCCTATCTGAGTCATCAGAGTAATAGGATGGAGTTGCTGACTCATCTTCAAGTGGTTTAGTGAAGGCATATATAGTATCAACACCCACATCCTTGATGCTACAAGTTCCTTCATGATTTGGTTCATTGATTACTTGCATTTGACACACTTGTGGACATGACTTTGATGGTTCTGTTAATCCCTGTCATCTATTCCATTCAACTTCTTCTGGACTGATAATTGGTTCGCTTCTTATAGCTTCTAGTTCTTCTTGTGTGATTCCATACTTGATTTGTCTTATCTCATTAGGATAATTGGTAGGTGAAGGACTTGTTTGTGTCCTTTCTTTCTCCAGCTGTCGGTCATTGTCTTCTTGTCGTTTTAATACAATTTGTTCCATTTCCTTTTTGCATTCTTAGGCATATCAGCTCTTGTGCGTCATCTACGGTATCCTTGAGTTCTTCAAGCATTTCTGTAGTAGATGTATTTGAGATGTGATCTGGACCCCATTCATACTCATTTGAATCAATTTTTGAGTCATCTACTTGTTGTCTGTTAGTATATGTGACTAGGATGTTTAGCGGTGCAAACAATTCTCTGATCTTGTATGCCTCGTCTCTCATATCCTCTGGGACTTCTACTTCCTGTGGTATGATAGCTGATAGGGCTGGAACTTGATTTCCATCTGTTTCCTCTATCTGGGTGGGCAGTTCTTGTTGTTTAGTGTCACACTCTTCCTAAGTTTGGTGAGTACTAATCTCTTGTATGGTTAAAGGTAGTACCTTTTTCTTCCACTTACGTTGATAGTGAGGTGTGCGCTTCTAATCTGATTGCTTTCTTGGATCGTATCCTAGTCCAGCTTTATCATTGACAGACTTAGTTTGTAACTGAATAGGTTCAACAATACCCTTTTGATGTTTGCCAAGAGGACCAGTACCTGAATATCCCATGCGTTGAAGCATCTTATAGCCTGGACCATATTGTGTTGGAGAAATCTCACTATGTCGTATTTCTTTATCTGCACTGTCTTATTTGAAGAGCGATTTAAGGACATCATCCCCTTCTATTTCACCTACAAGAGAAGTAGAGGACTGTATAAAGGTGCCATCATAAATGACTTTAAGAGTTGAAGTTTATGGCCTCATACCCTCTGATGGTTTTCTCGATTGTCTTGGTGTTGGAGGAAGAGATGTTAGTGAGAGTATAGGCTCTATCTTGTAACCATCCATGCCAGTGTTTGTGATTCTCAGTTTCTTTTCCAAATCTTTCAGCAAAGATTCCAAACTTTTAGCTACAAATGCTGCTCTATTATTAGGAACAAAAGCATCAACACCCTATGTTAATACATTACAGGTATAACTTGTATCGGTAGGAATACCGACTTCAACTCTATTATAGGGAAATTTCAGGCATTGATGATACGTAGATGGTACTGCCTTCATTTCATGAATCCATGGCCTACCTAGTAAGATGTTGTATGAAAGATGAAGATCCTGTACTTGAAAAATGACATCTCTTTCCACAGGTCCTACTCTGATTGGTAATTATACCAATCCCTTAGAAGTTCTTTCCTCTTCATCATAAGCCTTGATTGTTATCTTCTTTGTTGGATCAATGACATTCTCAGAAAATCCCAGCTTTGTCAATAGATTGTAGGTACAAATATTCAACCCAACACCTCCATCTATCAAAACATGTTTAACGCAGTGTTTATGAATCATGGCTTCAATGTGTAATGGCTGGTAATGTGGGTGACTCAGTGAATTATCATCTTCTTCAGAGAATGTGAGATAATGGGGTGAGGTTAGGTGACCTACCATAGATTGAAACCGATCTACGTCTAAATCTTTAGGGACACTGGTAGTAAGTAGAGCCTTGTCTAGGACCTCTTTATGAGCAGAAGAGATCTTAAGCAGTTCTAAAATGGATATTTGAGCATTGGTTCTCTTCAATTGTTCAACAATACTATAACCAGGAGAAGATGATGAAGTTGGTTGTTTTGATTTAGCCATGATTGTGTCTATTTGTCTATTTGGCAGTTTTGATGTCGTTTGATCAAAAGTTGGGGGACTAGCTCCTAGGAGAGAAATCTTCCTTTGAGCATGAGTCATGACATTAGCAGTCTGTGTTTGACTTTGATGATCCTAGACTATGATCACATTGCAATATTCAGGTTGAACAGATTCAATCATGTTGATCACATTATCGTGATTAGTGTAAGTATAATTGACTCTAGCTCCTCCCTTGGCTATTGAGGATTCTCCTTGTTCATAATTGGGTGAGGGATCTTTAAAAGCCTTATGATCAGCATTAGCCATGTGACTTCCAAGAATGATCTTGCCCACGTCAATGAGATCTTGGATTTCATGCCGGAGTTTCATGCAGTTGTTTATGTTGTGTCCCTTGTTTCAATGATAGTCACAGTATTCATTTTCTCTCCACCATCTGGGTCTAATTTCTGGGTCATATGGTCTGAAATTGTCTGGCAATGTTATCAGATTATTTGCCAATAAAGTTTTAAAAGTTGATTCATATGATTCATCTAGAGGAGTAAAATCATGCTTAGGTTTTGAGACCCAAGGCTTGTCTATAAACCACTCTCTTGTTTTCTTTGGAGGATTTTCCGTTGTAGTTTCAGCTGCCTTGAGTGCTTGTGTGCCACTGGCCAAGTTAAATATTGTGGATTTTGTTTTTTCTTGGATAGTATCTACCACTCCATCACTAACGACGTTCTTGTTGTTGTCTTTACCGTATTTCCAATATTTGCTCTTTTCTTTAGAGCTAGAACCTTGCGATGTTTCTTTCCAAAGTGATATATCTCCCTTTTTGATAAGCACGTCTTCCATTCTGAGGGAGTTATCTACCATTTTGTTGAATGAAGGGTGTACTTGCATCTGGACACTGTATTTCAATTCAGGGACTAAGTTGTTGACAAAGATATCCATTTTCTCAAGATCTAGGATGGTCCATGAATATCTAGAGAACATCTTTCTCCATCGTTGGAGGAAAGTGAGAAAGGGTTCTCCTATCTTTTGTCTGGTATTGCAAAGCTCTAGTTCTCCTATCTTTTGTCTGGTATTGCAAAGCTCTATCATAGTGACTGGGTGACGAATGTTGTATGAGTATTGTTGTAAAAATAGTTGGATTAGTTCTTCAAACATTTTTATTCCTTTGGGTAGGCTTGTGAACCATTCCATTGCTTGACCCCCTAAACTCCTTTGGAAAAGGCGCATGAGGTACGTTTGATCATGCATAAACTCCATACAAGCGACACAAAACTCTCTGACATGATCTTGAGGATCTAAGGTACCATTGTATTTATCAAATTTTGGGATCTTAACTCGTGAAGGAAATGGAGACATGTAAAGGTTTTTGTCAAATGGGAATGGGCATCTTGTGTCTAGAGAATATTATTTTAGTGTTTTATCTTTGTTTTCTATTCTTGTGACTGTAGTTTTTAATGCTTGCATTTGTTTGCTCATCTTTCCCCATGGTGTCTCTTCCTCTTTAGCAACGAGGGCCTCCACATTATAACCAGTAGGGAGTTTGGCACCTTGTTTTTCTAATTCTAGGAAATAGTCTTCTTTTTCCCTAGCCATGATGACCTTCATCATTTTCCAAAATTCTTTATCATTCTGACATCTATGTACTTCGTCTTTAGGAGGTTCAGGAAGCTCAGATTCAGTTGATGAATTGCTGTGAGTGGCATGATTGCTGAAATCTTCGTGAGTGTTTCGTTTACTAGCTTCTCTTTCTTGCCTTCCTCCAGACATGGTGGGAGATAAGGGCTTACCAAAGATTGGTAAATCGTAAACTGGTATCTATGACAAGGACGGTTTATTGTGAAAAGGATTTTCTTTGTAAAATGGATTGTCGTTGGTCGAAAAGGGTGTCTCTTTTACTTTGTCTGTTTTGCTGCAAGAGCTTCTGGTTTGAACAGGCATTTCTAACTGACAGGACCAAGAGTGAGATGTGTTGCAGAAGTCAAGATCAAATTGTAGCTAGTAGTTCATTTAATGTAGTAATTAAGAGAAGTAACTTAAGATCTGGTCTAGTTTCAGGAATGATCTATCCTGTGTAAGACGTTATCCAAGTTGACATAGGTTTGATAAAATGTTTGTTTGAACTAGCTGAGAAATGATCAACAAAATTGTGCAACGCAACCGTAGAGGTACACTATCAAGGTTGTTTATGCTTATGAGGACGATAACCAGTTTTAGGCTCGCTGTAGACTATTTTGGATAGGTTTAACTGTTATGGACTGGCAAAATCAGAGACTTGTATGACATAATTTTTGAAACAGTATTACAGTTCAACAAGTTTAGAATGACAACAATTATGTTTCATACGAGTTGCTGCCTAGTACCATACGAAAAATGGGTAAGTCTCAGACAACAAATGATTTTGTTTGGTTCTATTTCGTACGACACAGGATTTAGCTTAAACGACAGACTATTTGGTTTCGTACGACACAATATTGGACACAGGATGACAATTTAGTATACTTGTACGACACAAGATTTGGTGAAAGATGACAATTCAGCAGACTCGTACGACTATTCACAGAGCAAAGACTAAAATTCTGAGTTTTTCAATGACTGAGTATGACAACTGTGTACAACCAATTTCTGAGATGGACTGATTTTTGACAGGGATAGGCCAGTTTTGACATTGACAGAGTTTATAACTAAGTTGTTTGATCTATTTGATTTGTTTTCTCTAGTTTCAATATTTCATTTTTAATTCCAAGGATGAAAACACAAGAAACATGCGAGATATGTAATATTTCAAGCACAACACGCTAACCCTACGGAAGTTGGCTTAGAGAAGAAAACCTTTGCTTGCTGACTTAGGTACACACCCAATAGCTAATCAGAATATGGCCGCTGTGTCTCACTCAATGGATTCTCAATGCCGTATTAGCTGACTCCAAATGCTAATGGGGGCATGATATGGCAAGTGCCTTGGGAGAGTTACTATCTCTCTTGCACAAAGATTATCAACCTTTCGAAGGTGAATCAGGTAGCTTGTATTTTATAGTTCTTAATCAGGAATTCTGTTTTAAATTACCCCTTGAAGTCACACAAGCATGATAGACGCCTATAGCCCGACAAGGTACCGAAACAAGCTATAGTCACGTAAACGCGATTGAGATCGTGAGGCCCTACAAAAAGCCCGATATGAGAGATCTCAAAGAGAAAACTCAAATAATCCCATCCTCTAAGACTTATATCATCAGAGACCTATTTATTATAGTGAGTTGGAATGCTTAGGTCTAGCTATACTCACTTGGGTCATTCTCATAGGGTGATTACTTTTTCCCACTGTGACAGGCCCGCTAAAGGTACACAAATCTCAAAACTTAGAAAAAAGCTTCGAGGGTCTAGATTTCTGATTGTCTATAAAAGACAAGAGCATACTCTCCCACCTCTTAGATTTTTCTAAAAACATGAAAGACAGATTTGTTCATTAACCAGATAGCAATTTAAGTGCCTAAAAAAAAATGAATTTAAAGAATACGCGATATTTGGTCGATTTTCTTTAGGCAACTTGCAAAAACAACGCATTAGTAGTCATGTTGTTTTTATTCTTTGACAGGTGTATGTTTGATTTGATAGACTCTTTGACAAGCGTCTTGCAAGAAATTGGTCAGGCTGTAAAAAATCTCAGGCAGACAGAAGACAATCTATGGTCAGTGTTAGCATCATCAAAATTTAAGCAAAAATCCTGAAAGGTAATCTGTTTTTAATCTATCAGAAAACAAAATCGTACGACAATATTCATAAAATAGAACGACAGAATAGTTTTACCGTACGAGTTAGAAACTAGCATAGAACGACAAAAGGATAGCATAAGCAGTATGTCGTACAAGTTAGAAATCTGCATAGAATGACAAACTATAAGAAAATCAGTATGTTGTATGACTCCATATTACGATTCGTACGACAATTTAAAGGATATGATCTTGTTTCGTATGATAAACTACAGGCGTCAATATAATGTCCTACGATGCAGTGAAACTGCTTGTATGATATTTCACAGAGGATGTACGGACGAAACCTGTAGGATAAAAAAAATGGTTTTGAGGCCAAAAAAGTAGTTTTTTGCCCCACGGTGGGCGCTAGAAATGTGTGTGTGAAAAGTGGAATAAGAATCTATATCTGCAAGACACAACACTTCAATCAAGTCATTACATGCATGGTTAATCAGATATAATCAATGAATAATAAACCATAACAAATCGACCCATTGCCTTCTAAAAGATGCGAGTATAAGATTGCTCTCAGATTATTTAGCAATACCAGTGACTAGACAACATCAAGACGAAGGATTTAATCTATATGAGTATGATGAATGCTAGATGGATGCAATATTGATCTAACAAGATTTAAGCAATATTAAGCTAAATGATTTAATCAATATGAAATAATTAATATGCAATATATCAATGAGTCTAGAGCAAAAACAACATAATTACAATATATTCTCCAGCCTCCTTTGAATGAGAGATGAGCCTGAATTTATAGAAAATTTAGAAAGAAACCAATGGCTGAGATCAAATGATGATGAGCAGTCAAGATTTTCCAAGAGGAAGCACAATCCAGGTGAATTGATTTGATTGGATGCTTTTATCAGTTTTAAAGGAAGTTGAACTAAAATTAAGATTAAAATCAAGAAAAAACTGATTTATTCTCTATTTCATTCAATTTTGAGATTTAATTATTTTAATTGCTTTCTTTGAGATTATTTATCAATTTGTTTTTTTCAAGATTATCTCCAATTGATTTCTTTTCTCAAATTTTAATTCTTTTTTGGTCAGTTAATTCCTTTTTTGAATATTTGTGCTCAATTGATTTATTTAATTTAAATTAATTCCTCTTTTTGATGATTTAATGGCAAATTGATTTGTTTAATTAAATATGCAAAAGATAATTAATTAAAATAAATAAGATAATTGTTTAAAATGATTTACTTGGAATGATTTAATTAATTAAATATAAATATTTAATTAATATTGGTTGATTAATTTTGCCATGTGACATTTGTGATTTTATAAATTAATTATGTGCTCAAGATTGATTTAATTGCCTTTGGTTAGGACCTTGGTGACGTTGTCGAGATTAGGGGCCCATGGTTTAGATGACCATTTTTAGGGTATTACACCTGGTACTAAAGTGTGTACACAAGCTATCTATAACATTGTGATAAGAATATCTTGATTGAAGATCAGCTAAAGAACCTCACACAGTCAATAACTCAACCACAATACCAAGATCTCTCAAAAGACAAGGCAAAATCATGATCCTCATAAAAGAAAATGCACTTATATTACCAATCAAGAATCAATCCAACACCACCAATAAACTACTTGCCTAAAAAATCATGTCATGCCAAAGTCCCATAGTTGCAAGGAACATTCATGACACCTGTAGTGTCATAAAATTGTGCCTCCTGCAATTTTAACCACATTCGAAATCCTCACTTTGGTGATGACATCTTCCTTCTTGATTGAGACCCTTCTTTGACTGGACCCCTCCTTTCTCAAGCCGTGTCCTTGCTTTTAGACCCTGTTTAGGCCCTAAAATAGGGTAGGACAAGGGCATGGCACCGTTGCCCCCTAGGACATGCTCCTGTCCCCAACTCTTAGGGTGGTACTATGTTGGGTCTGCCCAGTCCCCTATGCACAATCTGACTTTGGGGTTTGCATTTCCTCTTTGTTGGCCTTTAGTGATTGAAAAATAATCCTTGAGGCATGTATAAAAGGAGATTCAATTCCCTCATTTTGGGGGTGATACATGAGCAAGATAAGGATAATAAGCGAAATTCAAGCGAAGGGTCTTCATTATCAAGCATTAAAGTCTTCTTCATTAATCCATTGGAGCAATATTACAACATTCATTTGCAAGTATGTGTGTGTTATAGGGTTGTTTTCATGTTACATGCCATTTCATGCAACACTTGTGATTAAATTCAAGAAGCAAAGTAATTATCATCGACAAATTGTAGATCTACAAGGTATACAATTTCATTATTTACATGTCAACATTTGCAATTACTTTCTTTCAAGGTTGATTCCTCAACCGGGGTTTGACTAAGGCAAATCCCTATCCACAACCCTTCTCCCTTTTCTTTTCTCTATGTAGGTTGCAGGTGGGTAGCTGTAATTGTAGGTTTGGGCTTCATTTGTAGAGACAGAAGAATCCTTTTCATTTCACAAATTTTGTGGAGGATCATGTACACTTTCGCCACGATCTCGACAAATTTTCTCCAAATTTGTAGGGCAGATCCATATCAATCTAATTAGCTCAGATCTGAGGTTGCAGTGTGATCCCAAACCATTAGCTTCTCATTTCACTCAATTTCTCTCTTTGTTCCACATAGGGAACAAGTCAACTTTCCTATTTACAAAAGAGGGCAAATCACACTTTAACCCTTGCAATCCACTTGGAATTCACATCCTTGCTTCTCTTGGATTTGGATATAGTGGATTCAACCCCTCTTTTGAATGTAAAGTTCCTCCAAGTGAAAATCATCCTAGTGACTTCCTTTCTCTCTCCTAGGTGGGGAGTCACTAGGGTTTAGTTTTCCACTTTACATCTTTGTGAACCCGACGTCTTACACATAAATTTTTATTTCTCATTATTAGATCTAATTAATTGCAATTTGGATTTCAAATTTTCATTTCCAAGTTTGATCTATTTGCAAATTTTAGAGGTTAATGGCATAAAAACCCTAATTTTTCATTTTGAGCAAATTAAGCTTGTGAAGTGCAACTTTTAAATTGTTTGTTTCAGATCTGATTTTCATCTCAAAATTGTAATTCAAATCTACCTTTTTATTCTGAAAATTCAGTGGTTAAATAATAAAACCCTAATTTTTAAGATCTTTCTATTTTTGACCTTTGACTACGAATTTGACCAATCTAGACATCTCCAAATTAGCTGTTTTTTTGGATTTTGCATTAATTTTATAATACCTATCATCCCTGAAAATTTCAAAAAAAGTTGGTCAGACCGTGTGCACTTTCGCCACGGACCTTGACTTTTTTCCCAAAATTTCAAGAGACGAAATTGACCGTGTTTTTCTGCTTAAATCCAGAAAATTGGCGTACTTTATCAATTTTAACACCCTCTAAGGTCGAGCACAAATTCAAATTTCACAGTTTCAAATTCAAATTTTAAAAATTTAAATTTCAAATTCCATTTTCTCTCCTTTATTAAATTTTCTATACATGTATGGGGTGAACATTATTATGGTTAAATGACATATGAGTTTCTTGTTTGATCATAAATGAATATGGAGTTCTTATCTTATTTTGCTAATTCAATTTCAAGTTACATTAAAGATGTTCATGATGTTCCCTTTCATGCATATGATGATAATTTAGTTCTCACTTTCATTCATAGCTATGTTTTACCCTCTCCCAAAATTGATCTCATTAATGAGGGCACATTGGTGCAAAAAGGGAATATGGACACTTCTTTCAAAGATCTCCCTCCTAAAGATGAATATTTGGAGCATTGTGTTCCTTCTTTTCCTAAAAAGTACCTCCCTCATAAGGATTATTTGGTGCAAGAGGATGATATTATGGCTACTTATCCTAGTGATACCATACCTTCTTTTCATGATCTTCCCTCTAAAAATGAAGCATTAATTACATATGATAGTCCTTTTTCTAATGAGTGTCTTGAACATAAAGATACCTAAGAACAAGAGGATGAAATTATTTCTCATCATAATGATCTCTCTCCCAAAAATGAAGAGCCTAACAAAAATAAAATCAATTCCATTCATGTTCCTAAGAAACCAAAAATTCTTCCTGTTTATCATGTTGTGCCTTAGACATATGCTAATGAGGTAGTTGATGAGAACATAAGTGAAGCATCATATGATTTCTTAGTTCCTACAATCCTCTCTTCAATTCACTCAAATACACCATCTCCTACCAAAGAGTTCCTAAAGAAGGACTCTCAGAGGATGATTGGGGGTCCTTAGATTTCACTCCCACCTTTTCTAGAAAGTCTAAGATGCCTGAATTTCATATTCCAAATTTTTCTCTTAACACAAATCTTGAAATTGATTTAGGCATGTTAAAAATAACAACTGACAATGAATGGCATATTCACCATGATCATTTAAAATAACATTCAAGTTTCTATTATGTTGCTCCTCATTATGTGACATAGTTAGCCTACTTATTGGGGGCTCCTTATCATTCATGGTGGTACAATTTCAGGTGCAATCATACTTAGTGAGCAACATAATAGCCTATTTATTCTTGCCTCTATGCTTGGGGGGAAAGAATATTCCTTTTTCTCTTTCTAAGGTTTCACTATTTTCTTTATGGAGTACATTATTCATAAACTTGATGTCCTTTCTTGCATGGAGTTTTCCTTCATGCGAGCGCATGTCTATTCTGTGAATGGGATCTTCTCCTTGCTTGAAACGTTATGTCTATTATGAACAATCTCTCCTTAGAGAACTTTTGTGAATCTTTTTCTTTCTCTCTCTTTGAAAATTGCCTCTTCTATTGTGATATTCATAACCTGATTTCCTTTCTTGAATGGAGTTATCCTTCATGCGGTTGCATGTTTGTTCCTTGGTTAGGATGTATTCCTTGCTTGAAACAGTACGTCTATTATGAGTAATATCTCTCTAGGAGCTGTGTAATTCTTCTCATTGTCTAATACTTGGGGGCAATGATCTCTCTCCCTCTCTCTTTCTCTAAGGATCCACTATTTCCTATGTTGTGGACGGTGTGAGTTTTATTACTTGATGTCATTCCTTGTGTGGAATTGTTGTTGTTCACTCAAGGGTTCTCTTTTATACAAGAGGTGTAAGTCCTTGACTATAACCTCTTTCACACTTGGTAATGTACATCTATGATAAATTCACCCATCCCTATGGGGAATAAAAGTGAGTCATCCCTCATCGAGAATCCCTTTCACCTAGGAATAGGAGGAAGGATTGCATTCTTGTTCTCTCCTTTGCTTTGTTCTAGAAGATGTTATATTTGTCTAAGACAAGCTCCTCTTGGGGGTAGATGTATTTTGATCAAAGATCTCTTCTCCTTCAAGGACCTCCTTTACACTTACAACAAGATATCTCTTTTCAACTACCTTATCCTTGTTTTAAGAGTATTCACTCTCTTGCTTGGATTTATGACATTGCTACATAACATATATATTCTTTATGATGAAGGTAGGTATCCTTTTTATGCTTTCCTTAAGATATCAACATCAACCTATGTTGACATCTTAAGGGGGGGCACCCACACTGCTCCTTTGTACTACACTTCTCTTGTGCATTGTACAGTGGGACATTCTTGGAGCCAGAACACGAACTCTTAGAGAAAGATGTCATCACTTTTCTCTTGTACAGTGGGAAATTCTTGGAACCAGAGCATAGACTCTTAGAGAAATATTGTATAGTGGGTCATTCTCAAAACCAGAGAACAGACTTTTAGAATGAGATGACACCACTTTTCTCCAATGCAGGGTGATTATTCTCGGAACCAGAGCACAAACTCTTAGAGAGAGATGTCACACCTTTCTTGACACTTGTACTATACATCTTATACAATTTGTAGTGTACTCGGGCATAGACTCCTATGAGGCGCTTCGAACCTCACTTGCACACACATGCGCTTGAGGTTGAGTGGAACTAATAGTGTTAGCACTCTGCTCCCTTACATGGATCACCCAGACAGCCTCTGGGGGCTAGATTTCCATGTCCTTCTCTCCATGGGTCACCTAGTTTTAGGGGTGAGATGTCCATGGTTTCTCTCTTGTTCGCCTTTCTTCTCATGGATCATCAAAGTGTGTATTCATGTCCTCTCTCTCCTTCCTCTCATGAACTCATAGTTTTACTATTGATGGTTCATGGATGATGTCAAATTTTCTCTTTGATGTGTTCAGTTATGTTTATGTGGTGGCATTTGTCTTTGTGTTTCAATTAGTTGTTGAGACATTTAGATATTGAGGTCTCTTTGGCTAGTTGGTTTGTGGTCTTGTGTCTTATCTTTGTTGTGTGTCTTTTATTCTTGGTCTTGTTCTTGTTAGTCTTGTTCCTTTTTTGTTTTGTATGCTCTTGAATATGTTCGAGTGAGTTAAGATCCTAGGATTGGGGGATTCTGTTCCTCAAGATTAGTGATGTCTTATACTCCTTGTGGTATTTCTCCCCATCTCTCATTTTCATCTCTATTTCTTCTAATTTACCAATAGTATTGGCATAAGTCATACTCTAGCTAAAGTGGGGGTAAATGCAGTGTCATAAAATTGCGCCTCTTGTAATTTTAACCACATTCGATGTCCTCACTTTGGTAATGACACCTTCCTTCCTGACTGAGACCCTTCTCTTCTTGGACCCCTCCTTTCTTAGGCCTTGTCCTTGCTTTGAGACCCCATCCAGGCTCTAAAATAGGGTAGGATAGGGGCGTGGTGCCCCTATCCCCACCTCTTAGGGTGGTACTATGTTGGGTCTGCCCGGTCCCGTATGCACAATCCGACTTCGGGTTTTGCATTTCCTCTTTTTTGGCCTTTAGTAAATGAAAAGTAATCCTTGAGGCATGTATAAAAGGAGATTCAATTCCCTCATTTTGGGGGTGATACATGAGGAAGATAAGGATAATAAGCGAAATTATAGTGAAGGGTCTTCATTATCAAGCATTCAAGTCTTCTTCATTGATCCATTGGAGCAATATTACAACATTCATTTACAAGTACGTGTGTGTGTTAGAGTTTTTGTCATGTTACATGCCATTTCATGCAACACTTGTGATTACATTCAAGAAACAAAGCAAACATCATTGATAAATTGCAGTTCTACAAGGTATACAATTTCATTCTTTACATTTTGGCATTTGCAATTAGTTTCTTTCAAGGTTGATTCCTCAACCGGGGTTTGACTAAGGCAAACCCCTATCTACAACCCTTCTCACTTTCTTTTCTATGTGTAGGTTGTAGGTGTGTAGCTGTATTTGCAGGTTTAGGCTTCATTTACAGAGACAAAAAACCTTTTCACTTTGTAGATTTTATGGAGGACCATGTACACTTTTGCCATGGTCCCAACGACTTTTCTCCAAATTTTCAGGGCAGATCTATATCAGTCTAATTATATTAGATACGAAGTTACAACGCGATCTCGAACCGGTAGCTCTTCATTTCACTCAATTTCTCTCTTTGTTCCACATAGTCAACAAGTCAGCTTTCCTATTTACAAAAGAGGGCAAAACACACTTTAACCCTTGCAATCCACTCAGAATTCATATCCTTGCTTCTCTTGGATTTGGATATAGTGGATTCAACCCCTCTTTTGAATGTAAAGTTCCTCCAAGTGAAAATAATCCTAGTGACTTCCTTTCTCTCTCCTAGGTGGGGAGTCACTAGGGTTCAATTTTCCACTTTACAAGACCATGACAACCACCAACTATATTAGTATTAAACTCTCACCATGTCACACCTATCTACATCATAGATAGTTGGTGTAGAAGCATCTAGGACTTAGGCTCATGGTCATTCTTCAATTTTGGCTTGTACTAACCTTAGCCAAGTTAGGTTTTTAATAAGGACTCCAGGAGGGTCCAAAGTGTGTGTGTAATATTTGGTTTGAGTCAAGTGTAGGCCTAGTTGAGTTAGTTTTCTTTCTAGGTGTGCACTTTGTGAGTAGGTGTTAGGTTGAGTAGTTAAAATTGCCTTCTTGATGATCAAAAGAGGCATAAATTGGTGAGAGAATTAGAGAGGTTTAGAATAGTCTTAGGAATTTTGAAAAAGACATGAATGGTGATATGTGATAGGTTGCCTCAATTGGAAAGGCAAAATGTGGAAAATTGTAAACGTTATCATGACAACTTTGGTCCTAAAAGAGATTAGCGGTGGAGTTAGGGTTAAAATATTGACCTAAGATGCCTCCAAACATGGGGAAGACAATTTAAACCCTCTCTTGCATGGATACCAAGGTTGGAAGCATTGATTTTTATGAATGACAATCTGAAACCACTCATTTTCAGACTGTTATCACTATTTTTGTCTTAATTTGCATAAAAGGGTGATACAAATGGATTGTATCCATTGATACAATCTTGGATAGTTTTATTTGGTGTGTTCTAGGGCCAATCAATCCATTTCATGCTTTGTAAGTAGATTTTGTTAGTTCTTTTACAACAACGAGTTTTGGTTTGTAAATAGAAAACTTTGTAAAAAATGGGTACCTCATAAAATCCCTCCTTGATAGCATCATGTCCCATTGGGACATGGAAGGAAATCCTATGTACATTGTAAATATGCAGGGAGGAGTTCTAGAAGTGAATATTACCATTGTTGCCACCTTGTTCTAGGCGAGTCCTATTGCAACCTGGCTAGGAATACAAGGTGGAGAAATGACAAAAGAATGTAGGGGTGAAACCAAAACCTTAGCCTAATCATTTGGAATTGTTCATGAGGTCCATATAGAGTTGAAATTGTAAGGAGAAGCCTAGAAAAGTCCATTTGATACCCTTTTCACAAACTTGGACAGTCACAGTCCTAGAAGCCATTGAAACCCTAACAAAACCTCATTTTTGGTTTAGGGCATGGTACAAACACTTGGGGGTCTAAAACCAACCAAATATCTTGAGTTTCAGTGAGTGATTGAAGAAAAATAAAACTCTTTGCAGGGTCTTTTGGACTGTAAGACCAAAAATCCTTAAAAACCAGATTTAGGAGGCCTAATTGGGGCTCATCCTTGTAGCCCTATTTCTAAGAAATTTTATGAAATCGGTAGGGGAATTGAACAATGAAAAACCTCAAATGGACCTAGTTGATCTCATTTCATGGTAAATACCACCTCCACACCTCTGCAATGTCTTGTAACAATATGGGGGTGAAAAGTGAGAAGTTGACAAGTTGTTGTTAAGGTTGCAAGATTGAATATATGTGAAGCATATTGAATTGGTAGAGTTCCTAGTCAAAATACTTGTTGAAAACACCTTAAGATTGAAAAAGAGAGAGTCCTAATAGAGATTAAGAAGGACTTGGAGGTCTTGAAGCATATCTAGATTGGGTGAGGTTGGTGGAATTGAGCAACACCAACTAGGTGAAGTGTGAGCGAACCAGTGGACTCCTATCAAATTGGTATCAGAGCCTACAAGATTTGGGCTAGGTAAAATTTGATATCCTTAGAATTGGTAGAGTATATTGGAGACAATATCAATATGGTGACCAATGCAGAGTTGGCAAAGCAAGTGGATGATCAAGAGGAAGAGAATAGGCTCCTGAAGGAAAAATTGGCAGAATTAGAAGGTAAGCTTGGTGAAATTGAAACCAAGGTGGATGAAGTGTTGGTAAAGGTTGAAGGAGTAGGAGGGAAGGGTAAAAAGGTGTCAGAAGTAGACAAAGTACCTAAACCTAATCCTATTTTTTAACAAGAACCTTTCCTAAAAGCATTGAAAGCCTTGAGTGGTAAATCACTAGAAGGATTGCCATTGTTCATTGGTAAAATGGAAGTAGAAGTGGTTCTAGAATGGATATAGGGCATGGAGAACCATTTTGAATGTGAAGGAATAACTAAAGATCAAAGAGTCAAAGTGGCCAAGTCTAGGATGAGGGGAGCTACTCTCACATGGTGGAAATTTGTGCAGGATGAGAGGAAGAAAGTGGGTAAAACTCCCATCTCTTCTTGGAAAGGGATGTTAGTCAAAATCAAAGAAGCCTATCTTCCTGATGACTATGAAGTGCAGATCCATAGGAAAAGACAAAACCTAAGACAAAAAGACCTTGATGTAAGTGGTTATACGGAGGAGTTTCACAAACTTAGTCTTAGGTCTCATGTGGTGGAAGAAGAAAGCCTTAAGGTAGCTAGATATCTAAATGGACTAAGATGGAATATACAAGAAGAAATTAGTCTATTGAGCCCAAAGATAGTTCATCAAAGCTATCAACTTGCCCTTAAAGTGGAATAAAAACTGAAAAGGAAACATGATTCAAGTAGTAGTAGGGGTAGAGGTAGAGGAAAAGAAAATAGAGGCCATAGGGGGGCCTTTGGAGGAAGAAATTCAGAGCAAAGAACACAAGGTGAATCTAAACTCACTGAGCAATAAGAAGTTGGTTGAAATAGAGGAGGATCTAGTAGAGGAATGGGGTCAAACAATGGTTTTAGAGGAAGATCTAGTGGACAAGGTAGAGGTTCATCCTATTTTGCAACAATGAAATGTTACCATTGCAATAAGCTTGGTCATATAGCATATAGGTGTCTAGAGAAGGGGTCATTATCACATAGTAGTGAGAGGAGATTGAACTATCTTCAAGAAGAGACTTCAAGCAGCAAGACTTCAGAGGTTGCTTTAGAATCAGAAGTAGGTGACAACCTAATGATATGAAGAATTTTGATCAAATAACCTGTCAAGGAAGAGCCTAACCAAATAGATCACTATTTAGAATCAAATGCAAGATTATGGGCAACGTTTGCAAAGTGATAATTGACTCAGGGTCAACAGACAACATTGTGTCAGAAGAGGTAGTGAGTAAGCTTAAATTATAAAGGATACCTCACAACAACCCATATAGGGTCACTTGGTTGAATAAAGGCCAACATGTCCTAGTCAATGAGAAAGCATGGGTGGATTTTACCATTGGGAGGTATAAGGACAAGGTTCTATGTGATGTCCTACCTATGGATGCATGCCATCTTCTATTAGGAAGACCATGACAATTTGATAGACAAGCTATTCATGATGGAGCCAATAATGCATATTCATTTAAGAAAGATGGAGTCACGTTCAAGATCCAATCTACCCTTGAGGAAGGTGAAAAGAGAGTGGCACGTCCTAAGGTTCTTTTGGTGAGTGAAAAATAGTTCTTGGAGACACTAGAGGAAGGTGATGGTATAGGGTTTGCATTAGTGATGGAACCTAAAGAGGAAGACAAGAAAGAGAAGCCATATTTGCCAATAGAGGTTCAAGACCTATTGAAACAATTCAAAGAGATTGTGAGTGATGGTCAACCAGCCACCTTGCCTCCTAAAAGAGCCATAAGCCATCAAATTGACCTCATACCCAGAGCCTCATTACCTAACAAAGCAGCCTACAAAATGACTCCCCAACAAAATGTTGAAATTGCTAAACAAATTCAAGAGCTCTTAAACCAAGGCCTAATTAGGAAAAGCATTAGCCCATGTGCTATACCTACCGTCTTAGCCCCAAAGAAAGGTGGTATGTGGAGATTGTGCACTGACTCTAGGGAAATAAATAGAATCACCATTAGATATAGGTTCCCAATTCCTAGAATAGAGGACCTAATGGATTGTTTAGGGGAAGCCACATACTTTACCAAAATTGACCTTAAAAGTGGATACCACCAAATAAGGATTAAGGAGGGTGATGAATGGAAAACAACATTCAAGACAACAAAGGGTCTTTATGAATGGCTTGTAATGCCATTTGGCTTATCAAATGCCCCAAGAACCTTCATGAGACTCATGAATGAGGTGATGAAGGACTTAATAGGTAAATTTGTGGTTTTTATTTAGATGATATTCTCATTTTCAGTAAGAATAAGGCAGATCATGTTAAGCATTTGCAAATTGTACTGCAAACATTGTATGAGGAGAAACTAGCCATGAACTTGGAAAAGTGTGAATTTTTGAAGCAGGAGATGGTTTACCTTGGGTTTGTGTTGTCACATGGAAATATCAAGATGGATACTAGTAAGGTTGAAGCCATACTAAATTGGCCTACTCCCAAGTCAGCAACAAAGGTGAGAAGCTTCCATGGTCTAGCTCAATATTATAGGAAATTCATTAGGCAATTCAGTGCTATATGTGCACCAATGTTGGACACTATTAGAGGTGGAATGAAGGAAAAGTTTCAGTGGAATTAACAAGAAAATAAAGGTTTTTAAACCTTGAAAAAAAGGATAGCCACTCAATCGGTTTTGGTGTTGCCTAGTTTTGAGAAACTCTTCATAGTGGAATGCGATGCAAGCAATGTTGCAATAGGTGCTATCATAAGTTAGGAAGAAAGACCAGTAGCTTTCCATAGTGAGAAGCTAAGTGATGATAAGAAGATATACTCCTCATATGACTTGGAGTTATATGCATTAGTGCAGGCTTTGAGGAAGTGGAGACACTATCTCCTACCTAGGGAATTTGTAGTCTACATAGACAATCAAGCTTTAAGCTTCCTAAACTCACAAGACAAGATTAGTCACAAGAACATGAAGTGAGTAGAATACATGCAAGCCTAAACATTTACAATTAAGCACAAAAAGGGACAACTAAATAGGGTTGCTGATGCATTGAGTAGAAGACTCTTGACAGTTCAAGAAATCTGACTAAGAAGCATGGGTATTGACAGTTTTAAAGACCTATACCCAGATGATGAAGACTTCTTAAATGCCTACAAGGTATGCAATGAGTATCAAAATCATTTTCATAGTGATTTTTCTAATTTTACCATGCAAGATGGGTTATTGTTTAGAGGAGGGCAATTTTGCGTGCCTAGAGGGTCAATAAGAGAAAATATCATACAAGAGAAGCATAATGGTAGCCTTAGTGGTCATTTTGGAGTCAACAAGACTCAAGAGTTAGTCCAAAGGTATTATTATTAGCCTAGGATGAATCAAGATGTTAGGAAGTATGTGGAAACTTGTATTGTTTGTCAAAAGGCCAAGGGCACTTCTTCAAATGCTGGTTTATACCAACCTCTTCCCATACCAAATAGACCTTGGGAGTGCATTATTATGGACTTTGTGTTGGGTTTGCCAAGGACAAAGCATGGATTTGATAGAATTTATGTCATAGTGGATAGGTTTAGTAAGATGGCCCACTTTGTACCTTGCAAGACCACTCATGATGCATGTCATATAGCTCATTTTCTCTTCAAGGAAGTGATAAGGATACATGGTTTACCCCTGAGTATTGTTTCAGATAGGGACTCAAAGTTCTTGAGTCATTTTTGTAAAATGCTTTGGCAAAAAATTGGTACCAACCTATCCTTTGGATTAGCCTACCATCCACAAAGAGATGGGCAGACCGAAGTGGTTAATAAGAGCCTAGGAAACCTATTGAGGTGCCTTACCAAGGAGTATGGTCAGACATGGGATCAAGTGTTATCACAAGCTGAATATGCTTACAATGACATTATAAATAGAACCACATGCAAGAGTCCTTTTGAGGTGGTCTATGGTCTTCACCCAAGGGGTATTCTCGAGCTAAGGGACTTAGGAAATGCAGCAACAAGGAGTGGATATGTTGAAGATTTTTCTCAGTCAAAGAGGTACATGAATCAGTCAAGCACACATTGATGGAGAACACGAGTAAGATCAAGCAAAAGGTTGATGAGAGGAGAAAGAACTTGCAATTCCAAGTAGGTGATCTTGTCATGGTGCACCTTAACAAGGCAAGGCTACAATAAGGAGTGCCTAATAAGTTGTAGATGAGAAGGTTGGGTCCATGTGCCATTCTAGCCAAGTATGGAGAAAATCCATACAAGGTGGAACTACCCAAGGATATAGCATTGTCCCTAGTCTTCAATGTGGCAGAATTAGTTGCTTACAAAGGACCAACTCTAGGTTCAGATTATAGTCACTCAAAGGTATTAGATGATGCAAATAACCTTCAAATGCCAACAAGACCAAGTCCAAAGGTTGAGAAGATAATGGGTTTAAGGATCACTAAAAATACAAGACACCAAATTTATTAGGAGAACCTAATCAAGTGGTAGGGTATGGATGATGTTGAGGCTACATGGGTGTCTGAGACAGAGTTCAAGTAGTTAGGAATTGATCAAAATCTGATCCCAAAAGAGGTGACTTAATTTTCTTTTGTTTGGGAGAATGGTGCAGGAGCACCTCGGACTTAGGCTCATAGTCCTTCTTCAATTTTGGCTTGTATTGACCTTATCCAAGTAAGGTTTCTAATAAGGACTCTAGGAGGGTCCAAAGTGTATGTGTAATATTTGGTTTGATTCAAGTGTAGGCCTAGTTGAGTTAGTTTTCTTTCTAGGTGTGCACTTTGTGAGTAGGTGTTAGGTTGAGTAGTTAAAATTGCCTTCTTGATGATCAAAAGAGGCATAACTTGGTGAGATAATTAGAGAGGTTTAGAATAGTCTTAGGAATGTTTAAAAATACATGAATGATGATATGTGATAGGTTTCCTAAGTTGGAAAGGCAAAATGTGTAAAATTGTAAAAGTTATCATGACAAATTTGGTCTAAAAGAGCTTAGCGGTGGAGTTAGGGTTAAAATATTGACCTAAGATGCCTCCAAACATGGGGAAGACTATTTAAAACCTCTCTTGCATGGATACCAAGGTTGGAAGCATTGTTCATGAGGTCCATACAGAGTTGAAATTGTAAGGAGAATCCTAGACAAGTCCATTTGATGCCCTTTTCACAAACTTGGACAGTCACAGTCCTAGAAGCCATTAAAACCCTAACAAAACCTCATTTTTGGGTTAGGGCATGGTACAAACACTTGGGGGTCTAAAACCAACCAAATCTGTTGGGGTTCAATGAGTGATTGAATAAAAATAAAACTCTTTGCAGGGTCTTTTGGACCGTAAGACCAAAAATCCTTAAAAACCAGATTTAGGAGGCCTAATTGGGGCTCATCCTTGTAGCCCTATTTCTAAATTTTTTTATGAAATTGGTAGGGGAATTGAAGAATGAAAAACCTCAAATGGACCTATTTGATATCATTTCATGGTAAATACCACCTTCACACCTTTGCAATGTCTTATAACAGTATGGGTGTGAAAAGTGAGAAGTTGACAACAAGTTGTTAAGGTTGCAAGATTGAGTATATGTGAAGCATATTGAATTGGTAGAGTTCCTAGTCAAAACACTTGTTGAAAACACCTTAAGATTGGCAAAGAGAGAGTCCTAATAGAGATTGAGAAGGACTTGGAGGTCTTGAAGCATAGCTAGACTGGGTGAGGTTGGTGGAATTGAGCAACACCAACTAGATGAAGTGTGAGCGAACTAGTAGACTCCTATGAATAGTTAAAAACATAGGTCCCAGAACATGACTATAATTGGTAATGCCATCTCTTATTTTCAACATGACAAAAAAAATATCAATAATAGAACTAAACAAAGCCATCAAACTTGAAGAGTCTATGGGTGTAGACAACCCACATCCAAGTCATATATCCATCCTATAAGTATGGACTGTCTACAACACTACACAACTTATAGACCCAACAATGTAATATACAAATCTAATAATATACTGTAACCACATCAAATAAGGGTAATATGAGATGTACATGTGTGTATACAATGATCAATTATCAAATCACCAAGATTTAATTTTATATAAGCTCACAAAATAACCATAGTCACAAGAACCACAAAATAAATTAGATGAAAAAAAAACCATGCCAAAACAAATCCAAACCTAATCCATTGTGTAGTTCTCTAAACAAATTTTTTTTCAACTATTTAAAGTCCAAAATCTAATGTTTTTTGCACAAGTTATGACTTATCCAAGTCTAAAAGGAACATATAATTTCTAGCAAGCATTTCATTGTTAAAACAAGAAAAAAATATGGACAATAACTATAAGAAGTAAAAAAAATAACATCTTGGGTCAAAGTTAGGCTCCAAATATTCTTTTTTCCAATTTGGCTATAATAGGTGGGATGAAGGTGTCCATTGGTGGTTCTCGGGTGGCCCACTAGTGGTGGTGCTACCCTAATTGGTACACCAATGGTAGGTGGGCAACACTACTCATTCTAGTAGATTCAATGAAAATCAAATAAGATTTAATATGAAATTGGTGGACTTTTAAATTTGTTTTAATACCTTTGAGATGTGTGGCCAATGCTCACGCACCAAATTAGGGCCCAAATAAGACCTTGTTGGTGATGGGACTTGCTAACTGAGGGTACAAATGGTACCAATGGTGAAAAAATGATAGCACTACTATTGTTAGCACATGGTAGAATGGGTATGAGGTTCTATAGAAACCCCACTATATATATATATTTTAATTTTTTTTTGAAAAAATAATATTAATTACATAAGGTTTTTTTTCCAGCACCTCTCTTTGTACTTATATGTCCTTACAATGGGGACAGGGGTGATTTTTTTGGTATTATTAGTTTTTTTCTTAAATAGGTTGAATTTTATATCAGTCTTCATCTCTCAAGCGTCTTGGGTCTAATAGTGTGGTGTATTTTGGTCTAGGGGGTCATTTGTGAAATTTCCCCTCCAAAACCCTCATAACAAACACCCATAAAAATAATTTTCCAACTCAAATTCATATAACCAAATTTGCAAAAAATGACCACTAATTTGTAACTCCTATTGAACACCCAACAAGCAGGACTAAGAAGGGGGTGGGGGGGTGAATCATTCCAAAACTTCAAAACCAGTTATTAATAAACTTACTTAATATTAGCACCGAAACCATCAACACATGAACACTAGATATATGTGGAAAACCAAAACAAGGAAAAAACATGGTGATAATCTAACTCACAATACGAATACCAATGTTTACAACATTTTAGGCTTGTAGCCAAGGAGCATGAATACTTGAAGGACTTGCAGAACTAAGGCCTAAGGCACACTACCTTAGGCAAGATACCAAAGGACTTGTGCAGTTGAAGAACACTTCTTCAACACAATATACAAACTATTTACAAAGGACTCACAGTCAATCAACAACAAATGAAATAGTTGAATTGAAATTGAGAAGGATTTTGCTGATCATGAAATTATCCTTGAATAGTAGTCAAGTGATCAATAACATGACAAACATCTCTGTCAATCTCCATTGTTACAACACTCTATCTAGTAGAATATATCAGCTTCAAAGATATTCTCAAACTAACTTTGACACAATATCAGCTTCAAAGATATTCTCAAACTAACTTTGACACAAATCCAAACTCAAATATCCTTGTAAATCATTTGCATACACTTCTCAACAATCCACTTCTCATTCATACTCAATTCATCATTTCACACATCATATATATGAGATACAACATTGAAATCCTAAACAAGGGTCGACCAAGAAAATATTTCATAAATAAGCCACCTGGACCAAAATTTTTTAGATCGATCCACTCTAGAAGAAAGAGGGAACCAAAAAAGATCATAATACATCATCCCATGAACAATCTAACAATTTACACACACTAACACATTTGAAAGGATGTTACAAAATCTAACGTGTAGATATAATCAATCAGTCGGCCAAATAATCACTTCCGATGCAAAATACTCCATGCGGATCTCCACAAACAAAAATGAGAACCGAATAACCACCTTAACACATCTTTCAACACATATCTGAACCAAGAGAACATGATCCACTAAACTGCTCTGCAATTTACATCATATTTAGAGGGAACCAAAAACATTTTGGACCACCTTAAGTACACAATGACACAACCAACACCAAAAGAGTATCCAAACCAAACTCTTTCAAGATAACAAGGTCTGACAAAGCATATCCAGACCAATATCCATCTGGATAACTAGGTTTGACATCAATGACAACCATACAAGATCATGCTTCTAACAATCTCCCCCTGTCATTGATGGCAACACCAATAAACTGACAATCATCAATACCAATGAAAAAACTGAAATACTTATTATCTCAAAACAACTCTCTCCCCCTTTGACAAAAATGACAAATGGCACATAAACAAAAACATACTGACCACTCACACCATTTCTCCCCTTGAGAGAAACAACAACATCAATCTAGGAATAAAGATAAGCATTGAGTCTCCCCCTAGAGAAATACACTACCAAAATTGTATCTAGTTGGAAGGAGGGGCAATGACCCCTAACTTCTATCTAGGATACTCAAAAGTATCCTTTGCCAAGGCCTTTGTGAAAATATATGCTATTTTCTCTAATGTAGAAATGCATTTCAGTCTAACTTCTTTTTCATACCAGTGAAATAAAATAGCAATTATTTTTCTCATTAACGTTAGTAACACTTCTTCTTGTTTGAACTCCTTTATTCTTGTCTCCAATTATCCGACCTTCCGAATGATTATTCTGTACATACTTGAGGGTCTTAATTATTTGTTCCACTTCTTTGAGTTGTCTTTTTCTTCTACTTCATCTAGTTTCTCATTGTTTCCTTCTAGAGGTGTCTTTTCTTCTACAACGACAAGTATGTGTTGTTATATGGAGCCTAATTAGACTTGGACGTTAAATTTTACCTACTTTTATCATTGTAGTTTCCCCCATAATTTTGACAGTGGTTTGGGGGAAGCACTCCCAAGTTGGAGTCAAGGGGCAGCTCGCCCCACGAGGCCAAAAAGACTTTTATTATTTTATAAAGGTGCTGAGTGTTATTTTTTGATTGGCCAATATGTTGTAACCCTATTTTTGTAACCAACATAAGTCTAGATAAAAAGGATAAGGGTTAGGGTTTTCTATAGAGAATTTTGTAGCATTTTGCAGCGGTATTGAGTTGCAAGGGGATTTCTGGTTGTAATATGTTTTTCATTTACTGGATAATAAGATTGGACTCTCTGTTTGGTGGATGTAGCCCAAGATTGGGTGAACCACGTTAAATATTGTCTCTTCACTATTTTTTTTTTCATTCCCGTGTTTAATATTTATTTGCATATAATTGATATTTTTTGCTTGCGGTTCCTAACAATATGATCTCAAATTCAACTTCCTGAATAGGTTCCAGGGAAATTTGATCCAATGCTTCACATACTTTCACATTTGTACTATCCACTATCTTATTCAGTCATTTGTTGTAACACGGGTAAGCATTGCTATTCATTGCATATCTTAAGAATATTCCTTCATCTACTTTGGTATCAAACATTCCAAGATCATTCTCTTCTCTTTTGATATAGCACTTGCTCCCAAAGATTCTGAAGTTTTTCATAGTAGGTGGTCTTCCATGCCACAACTCATAAGGTGTCTTCATATGATCTATCCTTGTTTGAACCCTATTAAGAATGTAAACACCAGTATGGACACCTTATTTCCAATAAACATTAGTCAAGTTAGCATCTTTCATCATAGTTCAAGCCATTTCAATAGCTATTTTGTTCTTTCTTTCTACCACACCATTCTGTTGAGGGGTTCTTAGAGTAAAAAGATGTCTCCTAATACCAAATTTATCACAAAAATTATAAAAACTCATTTGAAGTAAATTCTCCATCTCTATCAAATCTGAAACATTTGATTCTAGCATCAACCTGATTCTTTATCATTGGCTTGAAAACTTTAAATCTTTCAAAAGCTTCATATTTTGTCCTAAAAAGTGTAACCTATGTCATTCTAGAGAAATCATCAATGAGTAACATAAAATACCTTTTAGCATTGAGTGAACATGTCCTTGTAGTACCATATAAGTTTGTATGAATTATCTTCACTCATTATTCTTGAAACTTCTCCTTGTTTTCTTTCCTAACTGACATTCCTTGCAGATAGTGTCAATAGGTTTGATAATCCCTGGTAAATATCTCATTGATCTATAGTTATTTATCTTTATCATTTTATCAAAGCTAACATGTCCCATCCTCTTGTGCCATAACCAACATTCATTACTTTGACTTAGATAACATGTGTTTCCACTTCTGTCCTTTATGTAGTAAACATTCATAATTGTCCTGATTCCTTCTGCTAACAAATTTTTGGTTCTTTGCCTTTTCTAATCATATATCCAATTTTTATGAACACAACTTCATAACATCTATTACACATCTAACTAACACTCAACAAACTATTTCTCAATCCTTTTACATAATAAATACCATCAGTTTTATGCTTACCTTCAATAGAGATGCTTCCTATTCCATAGATCAGTGCAACTTCTTCTCCTACAAATTTTATAGATCCACAATCATACTTTTTTAGGGTAATAAAATTGTCTTTATTTCTGCTCATGTTATTTGAGAATCTAGAATCAATGATCCATGATCTAGGTTCAACTTTATCATGTAGTGCACAGTCTTCTCTTGTGCTCTTCTGATACTTCTCTTCTATTGTCAGAAATAAGGATTCTTCATTTGAATCTTCAACATCTCCTTCTTCAGATGAATGAGCTTCCGTAGAATACAATCTCCTTTTCCCTTTATCTCTATCATCCATTCTTCTCTTAAAATAATTTCTTCTATACCTACTTTTCTTTTCATCATCCTCAATCTTTTTGTAATCTTCTTTTATATGTACAACTTTAAGCGTAATGACATATTCTTTGACAATGAAAACATTTCAAGGGTAACTTACCTTTGTACTTCCTAGTTCCTTGTTTCATTCTCCTTACAAATTTTGCTTCAATCTCATCCAATTTCTCACTGGTTTCAGGTTTATCTCCTGACATCCTTGAAATATTAAATGCAACTTCTATTCAATACATCTTTATATCTTCCATCACACCAATCTCATAGGAAGACAATGTACTAATAAGCTAATCAATTGTGTAGTTGTCCAAATCATGACATTATTCAATTTCATACTTCTTCAGTTTATAGGGTTGTGTAAATGTGAACAAGATATTTCTGATAACATCACTCTCTTCAAGAATTCCACCAATGGCTTAGATAGCCTCCATTGTATCATTCAATCTATGTATGTAACTTTCAGCACTTTCATCATCAACCATTTTGAAACCTTCAAACTTTTTCTTTAGGTTCAAGAGTCTTTCTTGTTGTGCCTTTGGATCACCTTCGTATGCATAACTCAACTTGTTCTAAATTCCCCTAGCTTCCTTCATTCCTTTGACTTTGCCAAAAAAATCATCACTAAGATAATCTCTTGTGCCTCAATCTCATCCAGAGTTGATGGTCCATTAGGAGGTTGTTGATAACCAGTCTATATAATCTCCCAGATTCCATTTTACAATGCTTCTGAATAATATTCCATTCTTTCCTTCCAATAATTGTAGTTTATTTCATCAAACATGAAGGTCCCATGCCATTTTAGATCTACCTCAAGCAATTAAGCTTTCCATAGAGGAACCTTGCTTTGATACCAATTGTTGAACACTCAATAGGTAGGACTAAGAGGGGGGGTGAATTAGTCTCAAACTTAAAAAATAAGTATTAATAAACTTACTCAATATCAACACTAAAAACCATTAACACATCAAACAGTAACATATGAACACATGAACACCAAATATACATGGAAAACCTAAATAGGGAAAAACCATGATGAGAATCTAACTCACAATATGAATAACAATGTTTATAATATTTTACGCTTGCAACCAAGGAGCATCAACACCTAAAGGACTTGCAGAACTAAGGTGCACTACCTTAGGTAGGATACAAAAATACTTGTGTAGTTGAAGAACACTTCTTTAGGACAAGATACAAACAGCTACCATAGGATTCATTGTTAATCAACAATGAATGAAATAGATGACCATAAATTGAGAAGGATTCTTCTGATCATGAAATTTCCCTTCGATAGTAATTAAGCGATCAATAACATGGAAAACATCTATGTCAATCTCCATTGTCACAACACTCTATCTAGCAGAATATATCATCTTCAAATCTCTTCTCAAACTGACTTTCACACAAGTAAAAACTCATATCTTATTACAAATCATTTGCATACATTCTCAACAATCCACTTCTCATTTATACTCAATTCATCATTCCAAAAATCCTATATATAAGATACAACATTGAAATCCTAAACAAGGATCAACCAAGACAATATTTCATAGAATAAGCCACTTGGACCAAAAATACTTAGATTGGTCCACTGTAGGAGAAAGAGGGAACCAAAACATATCATAATACATCATCCCATGAACAATCTGACAATCTGCACATGCTAGCACATATTCCAAAGGATGTTACAAAACATAACATGTACATATGATTAGTCAGTCAACCAAATAATTGATGAAATAGCTCTGATAGCAATTGATAGAAATAGGGCAAACGACTAAGAGGGGGGGAGGGGGGGAGTGAATCAATTGTGACAAAAACCTACATAACTTAAACATAATCTCAGATATGATAATTAAACATGAAATCATAAATCATCAACATACATGAACACACATAACACCAAGATTTTTGACGTGGAAACTTGGTTAAGGGAAAAACCACGGTGTAGATGAATCTACAAAATAGGTATACTCTGTTAGAGGTATTACAATGGGGAATGCACATACATTTAGGCACACTGTCTAGAGATCATTGCTCAAAATAAGAAGGCTTGCTGCCCAGAGAAGGCTCACTACCTATACTAATAGATTCAGATCACATTCAGAAACAATGAACTAGAAAATAACATCTTCTTAATGCCTAGTTCAGCTCCATTGAAGCACAAAATGAATTTTTTCTTCATACTTCTTCTTTGTCTTCAAAATATGTATACATTGAATGCACACACACTCATCCACTCACTTCGCACACTACAAATACAAAGTTATTACATTTTTTTATACGCAACATCAACCTTAGATGAATCATCAAGGTCGGCTCAACACTCACCATGTAATTACAAAAATATAATCACACTCAATACAATACACTATTATATGCAAACCAAGCAATGTTGGTCAAGACATAACAAAAATCCAAATCAATTGCCTTGAACATGCTACACCTCCAAAAATTATTCTTTGATCATCCTCAACATGCTACAATCATCCAGTCACCCAGGAACATGAAGAACACCAACATACTGAAAGAAATCATCATTTGGAAGCTCAACGATCAATGCAGACCACCAAAATAAAAAGGTACGCGATCTAGATACATCCACAAGTATCATGAATTACCATAGCAACATCCGCACAAACACAAACTACTAGAATCCCCAGTATCTTCATACCAAACCTTAAGAACACTAACTGCAACGATTGTTAACCTTGAAAAATCACTTGCAGACCTCCAAACCATGAAGCAATTGAATTGAGGACACACACCAGTGTCCAAACATACCACCAAATCCATAGAACAAGATATTACAATGCAGAGAAATGCATATCAAAATACTGTCATACTGACAGCACTAAACAACTAAAAAATCAGCCACAACATAGATACTCATAACTCAATCAAATCTTCATGCGGACCTCTGAGACTTGAATTGAATCAACTATAGAAATCCCTCTAAAAACCCTTTAATCCACAAACTCTGATCTTCAACATGATGAGAAAACTAACTCACTAAACTTCACTGCATCACTGTGACAGACAAATACATATGTTTACATCAATGATAACACATCTCTCAAATATCTCTTAAGCACACATTTGCAACATTCTTCCAACAATAATCACTTCCGATGCAAAATAATCCATGCAGATCTCCACAAACTAGAGTGAGACCCAAATAATCACCTTAACATGTATCTAGACCAAGAGAACACGATCCACTAAATTGCTATGCAATTTACATCATATTAAGAGGCCACCAAAAACATTCCAGACCACCTTGAATACAAGATGATACAAACATCACCAAAAGAGTATCTAGACCAAAATCTATCTAGATAACCAAGGTTTGACAAAGCATATCTAGACTAATATCCATCCAGATAATCGTGTTTGACATTAATGACAACCATACAATCTCATGCTTCTAACAACTCCAAAACCCCAAATCTTCAAGAAACAACCTGCATAAAACCATCATACCTTTTTATGTCTTGATTCTTGTCTACAAGTCATGGATTTAATACTAGATCCACTCCACTAAAAGTCATACAAGCATAAGAATTTATTTAATACCAAATGTTAGGAGATTCATAGTCATACATGACAGATATCCACATAACCCAAATAGATAAATCTATGCAAACAAGCATTTATAATCCATATGCAAAAGAATAAATAATATACCATTAAATATGACACAAGATATACCTTAGTAAAACCATTAAGAGAGAAAAACCTAGCCTCCATAAGTATCTAGCACTCAAGTATTATTCATAAATGAAATTATTATAGTACATCTTTAGAGTCCTCCATGAATAATTTTGAAACACAAGCTCTCTACAAGAACTACAAGTGAACAAGCATATAATCACACATTCCATACCATGCTTAAAACCCTCACAAATGTTGAGAAGAGATGAGCTCAACCCCATCATCCAAAATGGCTGTCTAGCCAATATTAGATAACTACACATGGGCTTTCTTTTATAGAATCTAGCTGATACAAAAACACCAAGAAATATTACATAGAACCATGTGATTAATTCCATGAGTTACAAAACCATTAACCCTTCATTTAATATTGGTACTAGAAGTTTTCCAAATATTAAAAAGAATTACTTTTCCCATGTGAAGTCCCACATTAAATATTTATCACAATGTTACATTCAACACATAAAGTGGACACAAGAATGCTAACCCCTTGTAATACACACATCCCTAGATACTTCAGGAGAACCACAAATAATAATACATTAAACATTATAACATTATGCAAGGTGTACAATACCCCATTTCCTAAAATTTTGTTTATTGTATTGTCTAAAATTGATTATGCATGTATCAAAAAACTCAAATCATATGTAAATCTCTTGTTTATATTAATATATTTAAGGCTTAATCCTTATAGAAAAAAAAAGCTTATGATAATTTTCAATCAACCTCTATTTTTTAATCACACAATGCTCACACAAGCTTAAAAATATTTAAAATAATTAAATAAAAAAAACCATTATAATATTTACTCAATTTTTTTAATCCTTCATCAGTAATATGACCCAACCTATGGTTCCACAACATACAATAATTAGGGTTTTTATACATTGATATGGGAAATTATGTAGATACTTCTAGTTTAAACAACTTACCATACCAAGTGTGTTGGCAACAAGGTAGCAAATTAAGAGGGGGGGGGGGGGGGGGGGGGGTGAATCGGTTTGCTCACAAAGTTTATTCAACTCAAACACGATTTCTAATTTGATAATCAATAGTGAAAGCATAAATCAACACCACATCAGTAACACACATAACACCAAGTTTTTTGATGTGGAAAACCCAGTTAAGGGAAAGACCATGGTGAGAACCTACCCACAATAGGATGATACCCTATTAGAAGTATATGAAATATTACAATGTGGAATGCACATGCACTTAGGCACACTACTTAGAGCTCACCGCTCAAAACAATAAACAACAAGGGCTACAACCCTGTGGAAGACTCATTGTCTAACAAAAACATTCAGATTACATCCAAAAAATCATGAACTGATAAAATAGCCTCTCCTCATGTCTGGTTATAGTTTCAGTTAAGCACACAATCTGATCTGCTTTGCCACACTTCTTCACACTTCTGAAAGATCAAAAAAATTGTTTGCACACTTATTCGATCATGCATATCTGGATACACTCGCAGATACATCCCTCATATGATTATTAAATATATTTATACAAATCATCAACCTATATTTCCAGGTCGGCTCAACATTCATCACAAATTACAAGAATATAACCACACACACTACAATATAAGATGCAGAAAGAAACAATGTCAATTAAGAGATAGTATGGACCCTAATCAATACCTCAAATAGGAAACACCTTCAACAATCATGCTACGAACATTTGCAACATGATACAATCATCATGTCAGCCAAGAACATGAAGAACACCACCAGATCAAGGAAAATCATCAAAAACACACACAATGATCAATGTAGACCATCAACATGGATAGGAAACGATTTAGAAACATCCACAAGCATCATGAATTACCCCAACAACAATCGCAACATCACCACTTACTAGAATCTTCATCATCATTATACCAAACCTCAAGAACACTAACAAAATTGACTGTCAACTTAGAAAAATCACTTGCAGACCTCCAAATCATAAACCATCTAAATTGAGGATACACCAGAATGTCCCAAACACTCTTCCAAATCTGCAAACCAAGATATTGCAATGTGGAGCAATGTGGAGAATAATCCAAATCATCGATCAACACTGAACAACTGAAAAACCAACCGCAGTAGAAGATCTCATAACTCGATCAAATCTCTATGCATACTTCTAAAACTATAGATGAATCAACTAGAGATACTTATCTAAAAACCCTTTAATCCACAACAACTCATCTGCAACACACTAGCCAAACCAACTCATTTAATCTGACTACAACACTGAAACACACAGAGGAATATGTTAACATCAATGACAACACATTATTCCAACAAACTTCTAAAAAATATCCAATAATCTTCCCCTTCGGCATTGATGGAAACATAAGATCTGAAAAAAATCAATGCAAAGAAAGAATTCAACTACCAATAATCTCCCCATAACTTTTCAACAATCTCCCCCTAAGATCTAGCACATGATATGGATTTTTTTCACATGATTCTCTCTCCCTTTGACATCAGTGCAAAAGGCACATATGCAAATCATGATTCTCTCCCCCTTTGACAAAATCTCCCTCCCACACAACTACCAGCAAAACTAACAAATCTGAACAATTGAACCACACCACTGACTACTCCCCCTAAGTAGAAACTTCCACTCATGAATATGTTGGGATCCATGAACACTAAGAGGGGGGGGGGGTGAATCAGTGTTCTGCTTGTTAGAATATTTTTAGCCTTATTAACAAATCCACTTATTAACCATTATGCATAAAAGAAAGTAACAAAAAGTAGTAATAATAATTCAACCACAAGAATCAACACCATAACACAAAGATTTATATGTGGAAAACCTCAAAGAGGAAAAGCCACGGTGGAATTGGTGACCCACAATATCTATCCATTGGCCAAATGAATAAATATTAGAAGAGGGGCCTGGACATACATGCAGGAAGGCACACTGCCTAGAGCACACTTCTCATCACAAAGGAGCCTCATTGGCTACAAATATGAAATACCGAATTACAAACAAAATCTGAACTTTGAATGTGCATCTAACATGCTAAATGAGTTCCGGTTTAAGCATTGTCTGTACCAATTTATACTGTAACCTCCCTTACTGGTAACTTAGATCGCTCTCCAATCCTCTAGAAAAATAATCAAGACTAACTACAGATTTTTACATTCACATTTTATCGATCAAGATCTTGCTCGCATAACATTAGATAACGTATCACATCCCTGTATATCCAAAATGACCTAACAGGATTGACTTCTATACCCATTTACATGTATAAACATAAATGCCTTATGTCAACTTACAATCGTATTTCAAAAGATATGAGACATATTAGCCTAGACAAAATATAAACATAATACTATATGACCGTTGCCTCTTCCATGTTTGCCGAATCAATCTCCTATGTCGGCCTTAGAATACGAGTTCCAAGTTTTCTAGTTACATGCCTTTCGGTTCCCCTGAATGCTAGTTACCTTGATTGCCAGATCTCAAATGAAATGTGTTGCCATCAATGACAACACCTATAACCCAAATGAGTGTCAATTACCAACACAAGTTGGATCACAAGATATGACTATGAAATCCACCAGACTAATGCAAATACATGTTGTTGGTTCCTAGAAATGGGTTTACACTACTGCAATACAGAAACCAAGTTGATTCATCAAAATATCTATGAAAACCCACTTCCAACTGTCAATATTCTTCAGACTTGGACCAACTGTGACAAGGATCTGCAAATCCTTCTGCGCTTTGGGCTCTGCAATACCCGAGAGGGTGATCCCTTAGCAAATTTATGATCTTTGTACCACATTCACAAATTATGCTAAAAACAAAGCAAATAATCTCATATACAGGCTCAAAGAGTAAGGAGAATGCTCAAGAATGGCGAATTCAGTGATCCTCAACCTTATCTGGAGCATGAGATAATAGGACACCTCAAACATACATAAAAATTGGAAATATGTATTGATTTTAATGATTTATGACAAACCATAAGTAAAAAAGACAAGAAATTGATAACCTAGTGACAATTGCTAGCACACACCAGTGCCTTACTCCATTGGGCTTTGAGTTTTTGAGTATCACTGAAACTTGATAGAAATTTATCGAATAGCTGATTAAATCTTAAATGATACTACTTTACAACATCATTTATTTTCAATTTTTTTACCCAAACTACTTATCAAATCCTAGTACAAGCTTTATCCCTCTGTGATCTAATTCAAGCATTTTAATTAACCCCTTGGATTAAAGCATGGAATGAAAGATTACATACATCATAACAATGCAACACACACATGAAACTGTTGATTCCATTTACCCAAAGGAAAATAAAATCATACACAAGAGAGTAAGGATTTGAAATTATATCTGTATTAATTCTAAAAGCTACCTTCTATCAAATAACCAAATATATTTCATTTACAAGATAACCCATTTGAAATTTGAAACTGATGACTATCTTCTATTTTTCTCTGCAAAATGACATTACAATTCTCTTCTATTTACTCATGAATTCTCAAAATTGGAACCTAATCTTGCAGACTAGACCTACACAAGAGACCCTACTCAAAGATTTTGGAACCCTTCTAATGGCCTTGATCTCCATTTTATAGAAAACAAGGGAGCAAATAGGCTTTAGGCCAAGAGACACATGTCATCAGGATGATTAAACATACCTGAAGTTTGTTAAAAAAATATTCCATTTGAGGAAAGATATAATCAATATCAAAATTTGTAACTGCTTCTATGATATTCTTGATGCACTTTACGATCCTTGATGTTGCTTTGGTTCAAAACAATATCCACCACTAGAAGACAAAAACAATTATATCAAACTATTTACAATCCTTATTCATCATTCAAATACATCTTACTCCATCTATTGTATTCTTCATCAGATGGCCATTTGTAACTCATGACATCATCAACTTTAGCTCTGTATGGAGTGTATTTAACGACTACTTGATTTGCCTCTCTTTCAAAAGAATCAAAAAATGACCTTGTGGCAATTATTTTGTCCATGCTATCCTCCAGCATATCCATGTTCATCCCTTCACAAATTAAATCTACTTGGATGCTGATGACTCTTCCTGCTGCCACTTTCCAAAATTGTAAAGGCTTAATTGCCCCATTTTCATCCTAAATATCCAGAAAAAGTGTTTCACTCAGCTCACTGAAATTTCTCATCAGCTCCATTATCTTTCTTTCTATATTCTCTGGAAAAATTTGGGTCTCCTGCATTGACTTTACCAACAAATAAGTTGCTTGGAGTGTGGGTGGCCTCTCAACATGATATTTGGAAGCCATAGACATTATTCTAAGCTTATTTCCCCTTTGCAACCATTTTGTGAACAAGGGAACCACCATCTCTTTATTATCATCAAATTTTTGAATAGCATTAAATAATAAAGATTACAAAGAATGAATACTATTAAGTCTACTATCAACATTTTCATTTAAATGAGTTAGCACTGAGCTAACTATCTCCTGATTCCCTTAGCTTATTTTCTAATTCAATAATCTCCTCCAAGAGTTGGGCTTTATAGTGGATTCAGGCTCGTCATCATCATATGGTACCAATGATATATTGGGTATATAAACATTGCTACCAGGTTGAATTGCTTCTTCTTTATGGGTAATAAGAGAATATATGGATGTTGATGGTGCTGATGTCCCTTTTAGTGCAGGAGAGGATAGTCTTATCTGTCCTTGCTCAAGAATTTTCACTTTAGTTTGCAAATCTACACATCTCTATTGAACTACATTATAATCATTGAAAAGTTTGTCAAACTTTCTCATTAACTCTGCTTTTTCCAAGGCTTCTCTTTTTGAAGTCTCACGAGCCAATTTGATGACATCAACATTCAACTTTGTAGATTCCACACTTGATGTGTCACATGCTCTTTTTATAATAAGGCCTCCCCTTAATTTGGGATTTATGTCACCAATTTTAGGTTTTCTATGTCCTTCCTCTAATGCCCATATTGCCAAGGTTGCATAATCATTTACAAAATTTGATCCTTTTAGTGCCAACATTGCTTCTTCCTCTAAACCTAATTTTTGGTCCTTTGATTTCCTAATTGCATCAAAGGCCACTGCATTTTCTATATCTCATTCTAGTAAAATCAGGACTCCAGCTTGATTTACAATCATCCTGCCCTCATCTGCAGTATTTTTTTTGAACTCTTCCATCATCTCATTCTTACCTTCTTCTTGATTTTCATGCTCTGACCTATCTAGCCTCTAAGATTTCCTCTCGGCACTTGTCTTCTTAAATTATTGTATTTTCATTTTCCATACTAATTGTAGAAAGGTTGGGCTTCTCACAAAAGCAACATCCTCAAGAAATTTATCTTATGCCTCCTTCCATGCATCCCTGAAATCTCTACCCTGAATATCAAAAGGGGTGAGGTCCAACTCCAAATTAGGAGGCATAAGAGGAATACCAATTTGTATCTCTACAATTGTTACTATGAAAGTATCTTCCTCTATTTGTTCTTCAACCTGTTTTGAGGGTGAATAGGGAAGATGTGGTGGTGAAGGACTTCTATCTAAATCTTCAAGATCAATGATCCTGACTCCTTTAAAAGGATTAACTTGCACCTTTGGGGGAGGCTCTGGATTTATTATCTTTTTACCTTTTCTCCTCACTAATTGTTCACTGTCACTGCTACTATCTTATTCACCACTTGTTTCTTCTCTTACCCTCTTTTGAAAGGGCTCATAAACAGGTCTCTCTTCTATTAGATCATGTATTCTTTGAGGTAGAGAAGGTCATGAGACTGGCTGTTGAATCCTCATTTGATGAATCAAGGTTGATTCCTCCAGTGTGATGGGTGTTGGATGCTATACATTTCTTCTTTCAACTTGTCGACCATGGACCTCTTCAAGTTTGACCCTCTTCTCCTTCAATTCAAGAATTAATTCATTAAAATTGTTCATAACAAAATCAACTTTAGCACAAAATGGAGTGAAATATTTTGTTGGATCATAGCTTGGATCCATTTTCTTAATTATAGCCCATAGATTCCTAAAAGCTATCAATTTCTCTTTCCTCCAATCTCGAGTCATGAAATAAAACTCATTTCTAATTATATCCTCAGGGAAATTGTACTCATGAGGCAATAGGCCTCCTTTTATTCTTGCCCTAAATATGTTATAAAAACCCTCCGGGTCACTATGTCTGGTTGTGCTAACCCTTAAATGTTATGGTGCAAAGAACTTGTCAAAATGCTCATATCCTCCTTTTAAAATCATAAAGTATGGGATGATAGTATAATCTGCATTCCAATACAAGAACATGTGCATGAGCAAGGAGTACTAGTAGAAATGAGTGCCAGACACTTCATTCTTAACATCTTGCAACCCCTCAAGAATCTTCTCTTCAAGGTATGGGGTAAAGTCAAAGATCACCAGGGTATAATCCAAATGTTAAATCAAGATTATACAATGGCCGCTAACTCTCGAGCACTTCTTGGATCAGGATTAAAACATCATCATTCAACTTTACCACATGTAGAAACATGCACCTTTTGTAATCCAGAATTTACCTGTTGGGAAATGGTAACATCAAAGTTTTGAAAAGTCAAACGACTAGCTTAATTTCCTCGCCTTGGACACGTGGCATCATATCATGATGTTGCGGTCCATAATCTCCTTGTACTTTCAACCGCAGGGTTGCACGAACCATAGGATCTGCTCACAATTTACCATAAAGTCACTGACAAAAATATATGACTTTAGACTTAGGAAAATTTAGGCATTGGCAGAAAAATGTTAAACGGGACCCACCTAGGATAACTTTACATGCAATCTTTGGAAAATATAAAGGGGCCGAATGAAACAATTTAATGCCTAGGAAAAATAATGGCCCCGCCAATGATAATGGACCCTTAGCTTAAGTGGAGAAAAGGTAATGCTAGATTATAATAGGCTAAAGGTTTTTAACAAAGATTTAATAAAAAACACATAAAAACCCTAAAGCCTAAGGGTAGGAATAGAGAACAAAATTAATTATGAATAATCAAAAAATTCACCAAGGGATGAGAATATTTTGCATAGTGAACTTTTAGGACCATCGGTGGCTCTAGTTGGGGACGTTCAATTCATTGGAATGAAGCGAGAATCTAGAATCTTTGGTGAAGCAAAGCAAATTGTAGAGCAGACCAAAAAGAAGTTACCTGGACATGGCAACTTCAACAAAAAGGAAACTACACTACTTATGTACAAGACCTAAACTAATGCTCATGGAAAAATAACTACTTTAAGAAAAGTAGAGCTTCAAGAATTATCCTTGAATAGGAAATTCAAGAGTATCACCATTTATATCTTGGAGAAAATATGAATCTTCTAGCCACTTGCTCTGGATCAGATTTGGGCCAAGCCAAATGGCGTCAAACTTGCCATGTTTTCCCTTATCTTATAATATGTCATTCCACATCAGGACCATATCATTAGCTTGAAAGGTCCTTACAGTTGTTCTTTTGTCATACAATTTTTTTACTTGCATCTGTAATTTTGCATTTTAAGTGTTAGCTTCTCTTCTAATTTCATCCAATTCCATCAAATCTTCAACCCTCAACTGCATATCATCATCTATATCATTGTCATAAGTTTGGAAAAACTTATACATTTCCATAAAATTGTTTTGAGGTAACCTTGTGTGCATACCATACACCAAGTCAAAAGTTACACATCCTATTACTTTCTTAACTATCACTTGGTTTGCCCAAACTGCCAATTTTAACTTTGAATCCCAAGCCTTTTTATTTTTCTCTAGGATTCTTTTAATAATTTTCATCAAGCTCTTATTGCTTGATTCAGCTTGTCCATTTCCTTGTGGGTGGTAAGGTGATGAGTATGAAATATGGATACCATATTTGTTGCAAAAATCTTCATATTCCTCTGACCTAAAACTCATAGCGTTATCAAAGACTATTCTTTTAGGACATCCAAATCTAGTCAATACATTATTTATGAGAAAATCAATGACCACCTTATTTGTTGCCTTCATAGTAGGTATAGCTTCAACCCACTTAGTGAAATAGTTAGTAGCCAACAAGATCCAAGAGTGACCACCACTATCTTTAGATGCTATTTCTCCAATAAAGTCTATACCCCATTGTTGAAATGGAGCCTACACATTTACAAGTTTCAATGGTAGATTTCCTAAATTTTTTTAAATTTTCTTGAAAACCTCTGGCATGGATCACATCTTCTGACTAACTCACGTGTATCCTTGAAAATTGGTTGCCACCAAAACCCAACCCTTAATACCTTGTGTGCAGTTGTCTTGGCCATGTAATGCCCTCCACTCCACAAAATCCACCATGCATTTTTGACAACTTCTGAGCTTGGTCATGGTCAACACATTTTAACATGACACCATCATTGTTCCTCCACCAAAGTTTTCCATTAACAACGACATATTTTATAGCATGTAATTTCAATGCCCTCTTTTTATTTTCAATGATATCTTTAGGACATTTCATTTTCTACAAGTAGTATATGATATCATCATACCACTCACAACCATCCATATCATAGACATAAGCTTTGTGTTCCTCCTCTATAGCATTTATTTGATTTGCATCCAAATTACTCTGAGCCATTAATTTGGCTAATCCCAATCCTCTAACTAATTTAGTGATTTGGATATCAATATGTAATTCCTGGATCATGTTGATCCATCTACATCTCCTTTTAGACACTTCCTGCTGAGTGAAAATGTCTTTGACTGCAGCACTACGCACATATGCAACCACTCTGGCTCCCATCAGGTAACTCCAAAAATCTTTTACTACCTTTACTAGTGCATAAGACTTTTTCTCATTTTAATCATACTTCAATTCTGTAGCCTACAAGGAATTGCTAAAAAATGCTATGGGTTGTTCAAAACCCTCTGAATTCTTTTGCAACAAGACAACAACAACCATATGGAAATATGCAAATGAAAATATTTGCATAGGTTTTCCATAATTAAGTGTTTTCAAAAAAGGTGCATTCTTAATAGCTTGCTTGATTTCTTGAAATGCCTTGGTTGACTCTCCTTCCCATTCTAACTTTGTGCCCTTTTTTAACATCTTGCAAATGGGTCTACTGATTTCAGCAAAGTTGGTGACAAACCTTCTGAGAAAATTGATTTGCCCAAAGAATGATTGAATGCCTTTCACTGTCCTGGGCTAAGGAACTTTGTCAATTGCTGCTACCCTTTCTGGGTCAATCCTTACACCATCTCTTGAGACAATATGACCCAACAATTTACCTTCAGTCACCCCAAATGCACATTTCTTTGGGTTTAAAGATATTCCATATTCAACAGCCCTGTTGAAATTTTTTTCAAGATGACCACAATGATCATCTTCCTTCCTAGAATACGCTTGAATAATTCTTGGGTGCTAATGTTGGATTAATAGGTCTCTACTTCTATCTAAAGGGCTTAGCATTTTCCTTCAAAGGAATTTCATGTTGAAATAAATCCTCCCTAGAAGCTTTCAGGTCATCATATGGCCAAGAAAAGACATGTTTATACTTCCTTAACAAATCAATCAACATTTTTCTTACCTTGAGTGACATTTTCTTTCCAAAATACAACTTTCTTGGGGCTCCTTTCGTCCCAAGCTTAATTTCTTCTAAATCCTCAGGCTGACTATCAAACACCCTTTCTAGAACAAACAGTCCTCTGGGAATTTTATTTATCTTCAATTGAATCACCTCCTTCCAAAAGATCGCCTCCTTTCCATCCTTTGTTTGTACAAAGGCACAAAAATCAATCTCCTAATTTTCACATTGTTCCACACAAGTTAAGAACCCTAAAATATCATCATCATCATTGAAAACTTGCTAGCTTTCAATGTTATTAGGGGCCGAAGGTGGTGCAGGGAACCTAACACTCCAAGTATGCAATTTTGGTTTCTTCTAAGTTTTTGTGTTGTCTCTCATGATGTAATAATGGACCAACCATTTGGGACTCAGTAGAGCCATGGTTGAGTTGTCCAAGCTTTTGGTTGTGTCATTTGTGTTCAAGATGCTATCAACCTAGGAAGTTGTAATGATAATATTGAACATAGGAGTAGTACTCTAAATTAGAGTCATCATGTAATAGGGGTCTATTGTATTGTGTTTAGGTCTTCTAGGATGTTTGAGGGCCTTTGGGAGTCTTCTAATACACTTGAATGCAAAGTTGCATCCTAAGTGACAAAAATGTAAAAGTTGCTAAGCAACATTTTGCAAAAGTTGCATTTTTGGATGCTGGCATTAAAAGTTGGTTCAACCAACTGAATCATGGGCATATAAGCTAGAAAAAACTTCATTGTATGGGTTGGAGGATGGATAATGCAAAAACAAGTTTTTGAGTTGTAAGGAAATCTTGTTTTTTTCACCATTTTGAAAATTTTAGTTTTATTGTACGGTCCAGTACGACCTTGATAGAGGGAATTACTTGTAGGTGATGAAAGGTTATTGAATCTATTTTTCAATAAGGTAGATTATCAAGTCTAATTGTGTTTGGTTGCATATATATACTCCATTCTCTGGGACTAGGTGTAAAACGCTTGCAAAGTAGGGTTTAAGGGGAAAATGACTCTAACTTGAGCATCCATTGATGGAACCAGTTGAAATAAAGTGGAATGCTAGGTTAGGGCCTGCACATATGTCTAGAGTAGGTGCTTTGGTTTTTGTAGGCCTTTGTGGAGGAGCTACAATGAAACCCTAGGCTCACTGCTAGGAGTTAGTGAGTTAGGACAACAAAAGATGTGCAAATTCTGAGCACATGTGGATTGATAGAAGAGAAATGGACCCATGGTTAGAAATCCTTGTGAATGCCCTTAAATAATCCTCAATTTATTTGAGCAGATGTTTTGACTGGTGAAGGTTTTAAAGAACAAGTTTGTAAGTCACCCGGGTAGGCCAAAACCCTTGAAATTAGGATAGATTTGGTTCCCATATGTGTACGGCGAACTCACATAAAAATTTTCAATATTGTTTGTAACCCTGAAAAGGGTATCCAAATCTATAATTTATTTGTGGCCTTATTTGGGAAGTTTTGAACTAAGTCCTTAAAACCGCCAAGGGAGGGCTAATTGTATTACGGCTAATTGAGCCCGGTGTAGACAAAGAGAGGTTAGGAAAGCTTAGTGATGGGTGTGAAGGTTCTCAAACCTCTAAAAGACTTCAAAGACACTAAGTAGATGCATTTTGCACCCATTGAATGAGTTGGTGTGTTGTGATCCTTGCAGAAGTTGTTGGAGCCTTAGGAGTGGTGTGAAGAGATTGAGGTGGCAACCTCAATAGGAAGAGTTGATTGAAAGAGATTAGTGGCTATACCTTGGAGGCAAGACAAAGTGGATCAGACCTTGGAGGTATAGATAGAAAAACCCCAACCAAGTACCATTGGATGGGCTTGAGGAGTTAGAGGGTTGAGTAAGACAAGAAACCAAGAAGGTGAATAAGTGATGTTAGAAGTTTTCATGGAATGGCATCTTTTTATAGGAAGTTTGTGAGAAAATTTAGCCATGTTTGTGCTCCTATACTCAACACCATTAAAGGAGGTATTAAATATCACTTTAAGTGGACAGAGGAAGCCAATAAGGGGTTTGAAATGTTGAAAGCTAAGATAGCAGAGCTGCCAATCCTTAGATTGCCTGATTTCAATAAGTTGTTTACATTAGAATGTGAAGCTATCCAAAGGGAAATAGGGGCAGTTTTAAGCCAAGAAGGACATCCTATAACATTCTTCTCAGCGAAGTTAAATGAACCTAAGCAAAGACACTCCACATATGACTTGGAGTTGTATGCCATGATACAAGAATTGAAGAAGTGGTGTCATTACTTGTTACCCATAGAGTTTGTAGTTTTCACTGACAACCATGCCCTTAGTTTCTTCAATGGGAAAGATAAGTTGAACCAGAGACACCTAAAGTGGGTTGAATACCTAAAATCCTATACCTTCACTATTAAGCACAAAAAGGGCACAACAAATAAGCTAGCTAATGGATTAAGTAGGAGAGTCATGATTATGCAGGAGATACAATTGCAAAGTGTGGGATTGAATGAGTTAAAAGACCTCTACAAGGATGATAAAGATTTTGCAGAAATATATACTGTTTGTACTGATTTTTCTAACACCTCACATGTCTCTTATTCAGAATATATGATACAAGAGGGTTTTCTATTCAAAGGACATCTTCTTTGCATACCCCAATGTTCTATGAGACAAAATATTATCCAAGAAAAGCATCAAGGAGGTCTAGGAGGTCATTTTGGCATAGATAAAACTTTGGAGTAGGTTAGTAGGTTTTACCATTGGACCAAGGTGCAATTAGAAGTGAGAAGGTTTGTATAACAATATGCAATTTGTCAAAGAGAAAAGGGTTCATCAAGTAATGTAGGTCTATACCAACCTTTGGTCATACCTCAGAGGCCTTGAGAATGTTTGAGTATGTATTTTGTGTTAGGCTTACCAAGAACTCCAAGGGGATTTGATAGTGTGTATGTAGTGGTAGATAGGTTTAGAAAAATGGAACATTTTATACCTTGCAAGAGAACCAGTGATGCCACCTACATTGCATGACTCTTCTTTAAGGAGATAGTCAGAATTGATGGCCTTCCAATCAGCATAGTTAGTGATAGAGATGTGAAGTTTTTAAGCCACTTTTGGAGGACACTTTGGAGAAAGTTGGGCACCAAGTTATCCTTTTCATCTACCTATCATCCTCATTCAGATGGTCAAATAGAGGTAGTCAACAGATCATTGGGTAATTTGCTAAGATGTCTTACAAAACAACATGGGTAGACTTGGGATTTGGTACCCGGTCAGGCAGAATATGCATACAATGACTCAGCTAACCAAAGAACAGGTAAAAGTCCCTTTGAGATAGTGTATGAATTTCATCCTAGGGTCATACTAGAGTTGAGAGATCTCAGTTCTATGGCACCTAAGAGTGCAGAAGATGAGAATTTTGTAGAAGGTATCAAAGGAGCGCATGATAAGGTAAGACAGACCTTACAACAAAAGTCCGAGCAGTATAAGGTGAATGATAGTAAAACAAGAAGGAATGTACAATTTAAAGTTGGAGACTTAGTATTAGCATACCTAAGGAAGGAGATACTTCCAAAAGGGCAGCCTACCAAGCTAATGATGAAGAAGATTGGACCTCTCAAGGTGGTGCACAAATATGGACATAATGCATATGAAGTTGAACTCCCTCCCACCTTGGGTATTTCTCCTATCTTTAATGTATGTGATCTATATCCATACAAGGGAGAGTCACAAACAAATCAATTGGATACCTCATCACAGGGTAATGAAGATTGGGTGAAATATTTTCCACCAAGCCAACTGGTCAAGTTGGAAAGTATCTTGGACACCAAGGTAGTAAAGAAGACAAGGAAAGGAGTCTAAAAGCATTATCTTGTTAAGTGGGAAGGGTTACCTCATTCTGATGCTATGTGGATGTCAAAATCAGATATCCTTCAAGATGGAGTTTAAATTGCAAACCTCTTAACTCAAGGGACTTGAGTTATTTGTCCTAGGGGAGTATGGTGCAGGGCACCTAACACTCCAAGCATGAAATTTTGGTTTCTTATAAGTTTTTGTGTTGTCTCTCATGATGTAATAATGGACCAAGAATTTGGGGCTCAATAGAGCCATGGTTGAGTTGTCCAAGCTTTTGGTTGTGTCATTTGTGTTCAGGATGCTATCAACCTAGGAAGTTGTAATGATAATGTTGATCACAGGAGTAGTACTCTAAATCAGAGTCATCATGTAATAGGGGTATATTGTATTGTTTTTAGGTCTTCTAGAATGTTTGAGGGCCTTTGGGAGTCTTGTAATACACTTGAATGCAAAGTTGCATCCTAAGTGACAAAAAATGTAAAAGTTGCTGAGCAACATTTTGCAACATTTTGCAAAAGTTGCATTTTTTGATGTTGGCATTAAAAGTTGGTTCAACCAACTGAATCATGGGAATATAAGCTGGAGAAAACTTCATTGTATGGTTTGGAGGATGGATAATGCAAAAACAAGTTTTTGAGTTGTAAGGAAATCTTGTTTTCTTCACCGTTTTGACAGTTTTTGTTTATTTTTGTTTTATTGTATAGTCCAGTAAGACCTTGACAAAGGGAATTACTTGTAGGTGATGAAAGGTTATTGAATCTATTTTTCAATAAGGTATATTAGCAATCCTAATTGTGTCTGGCTGTAGAGATCTACTCCATTCTCTGGGACTAGGTGTAAAACGCTTGCAAAGCATGGTTTAAGGGGAAAATGACTCTAACCTGAGCATCCATTGATGACACTAGTTGAAATCAAGTGGAATGGTAGGTTAGGGTCTGTACATATGTCTAGAGTAGGTTTTTGGGTTTTTGTAGGCCTTTGTGGAGGAGCTACAATGAAACCCTAGGCTCACTGCTAGGAGTTAGTGAGTTAGGACAACAAAAGATGTGCAAATTCTGAGCACATGTGGATTGGTAGAAGAGAAATGGACCCATGGTTGGAAATCCCTATGAATGCCCTTAAATAATCCTCAATTTATTTGAGGAGATGTTTTGACTAGTGAAGGTTTTAAAGAACAAGTTTGTAAGTCACCCGGGTAGGCCAAAACCCTTGAAATTAGGATAGATTTGGTTCCCATAGGTGTACGGTGAAACCAGATGAAAATTTGCAATATTGTTTGTAACCCTTAAAAGGGTATCCAAATCTATAGTTTATTTATGGCTTTATTTGGGAAGTTTTGAAACTAAGTCCTTAAAACCGCCAAGGGAGGGCTAATTGTATTAGGCCTAATTGAGCCTGGTGGAGACAAAGAGAGGTTTGGAAATATTGGCAATGGGTGTGAAGGTTCTAAAACCTCTAAAAGACTTCAAAGACACTAAGTAAATGCATTTTGAACCCATTGAATGAGTTGGTGTGTTGTGATCCTTGCAGAAGTTGTTGGAGGCTTAGGAGTGGTGTGAAGAGATTGAGGTGGCAACCTCAATAGGAAGAGTTGATTGAAAGAGATTAGTGGCTACACCTTGGAGGCAAGCCAAAGTGGATCAGACCTTGGAGCTCTAGATAGAAAAACCCCAACCAAGTACCATTGGATGGGCTTGAGGAGTTAGAGGGTTGAGTAAGACAAGAAACCAAGAAGGTGAATTGGATTAGCTCCAAGACTCTCTGCATCAGAAGGCCTGGTTTGAACTTCAAATTTTGAGATTCTAGAAAAGGTAATATCTTCTGGCCTTAAATCTATATTGGCCAGCAAATCCGCCATTCTACTATGGCTTCTTTCCTTCCAGTCAATGCTAAACGCATCAAAATTCTTAATCTGACCCCATACAATGTTCCTATACTACTTCATCCTTCTATTCCTTGATTCATACTTAGACATGACTTGGGATATGACTAATTCAAAATCTCCAGTGATTTTGAGATTCTTTATCTGATGTTTTTCAGCTAATTTTAAACCGAGAAACAATGCTTCAAATTCTACTATGTTATTTGTGCATGGAAAAGATAGAGAAAGAAAATTTAAAAGTTTCTCCATAGGGTGAAATGAATAATAAACTTGCACTTGAGCCCTCCTTTGAGCTAGCTCCATCAAAATACATCATCCATAAATAATCATCACTAGATTCTTTCTCTACTTCCTAATTCAATGGTGAAGGTCATCCCTTTTCCTTTTGTAGAGAATCTTCAACTCTGAATGAATTAATATCTGTATCTACAAAACATGTCATGTCTTCATTAGAGTCTTTTTCATGTACTGTCATATATGGCACTCTCGACTCCTTTTCAATCTTTACATTTTTACCATCAATACAAAAAGTAGCATAAGATAAATCACACTACAAACTTCCACTCATAGAGGCACTCCACTTTCTTGACAACAACATCCCATTATGAGGTGGGATATTTACAACTAGGACACTCATGGCTAACTCCTTTTGAGGGAAGGCAACAAGTTTATAAGGCAATGCCCTTATGGTACCTATCACATGTACTTCTCTTGAATCCATAGCACATCATTTCCATGAGGAGTATCTATATTTAAATCCAAGGCTTGAATTATCCTCACTGGCATGACATTATTTGATGCCCTTGAATCAATTATACAATTCTTTAGAACTCCTCCATTTATGATAACACTCAGAAAGAAAGGGTCCACATTATCAGGGCTCTCACCTACTGTGTCTTCAAGATAAATTTGGGGAATCTGAGAAACCATTCCCTCTAACTCATTATCCTTTGTCTCACTTTTATTCACTCATTCCTTTATATTATGAGAAACATTCTCATGTTCAATCTCAACAGAAGAAGAAACACCCATGAACCAGGCCATGGCTTTCTCTTTATGCTCTTCAATTCTTAGCATTTCTTGTCAAGGAACTTTAACTGTAATCTTAGAAAGCAACTGAAGCATATCAACAGGTGTGTAAACTAGCAATTCAAGAGGCATACCTGATTTTTCTTCATGTTTCTTTGGTTTGTTGCTTTCAACATTTTGTTTTTTCTTCATGTCCTCTCCAGCAGACGAATCAAAATTTTCAACTATGTTTGTCTTTACTTTAGGTGAAACATTTTCCTCACTAGGATTTATAATTTCATCTTTTTTAGCCCATTCTTTCTTCATGACCTCCTTGATCTTGATTGCATCCTTCCTTAGCTAATCCTCCTTGATGTCCTTTCCTTTATTTTTCAACTCTTTGATAAATAGACGAGAAGGCTTACCTTGGTCTTCACCAACTGTTCTACTTCTCAACTAATAATTACTTTTGACTTGAGCTACCATAACAACTGTTATTTAGACAATCTCTTCATATGAAGGTCTTCTCAAGGATACAAATATTCTCCTTGTTCAACATTACACATTTGATCATCAACACATAATTCATCATCAGAAAAAACATGCTGATGGTATCATTTTGTTCTCCGCCTCAGACAATCTACATCTAGATATTGAGTCTCAATATCAGAAAAATATTCTGCCCCTCCAAGGTAAGAAGTATTCATGAGACAATGAACACTATCATCCTCAAAGGTTTCTTCTTCTTCTTCATGTAACTCATCTTTGGTAGAAATAAACTGTGCAGCAACACAATATTCGGGTGAGTGGGGTGATTGACAAACAACACACCAAGGTGTATCCTCAACAACATTCACTGTGTGTTTTTGCAATGGATCAAGAGTTTGATAATCCTTCTTATTCTTTTGCTACTGAACTAGTTTTCCATCCTTCCAACTTGTGCTGTAAGGATAATCCTGCAATCTTGGGGGTCTATTAAATTTATTGAACTGTGTCTTTTCTAGTACAAAACCCTTATCATTCTTTTCCACAATCAATTTTAGATCCTTTAAGGTATTAAGTACCTTGTCCCATTTGTCTCCCTCTTTAGGTTTTGACCCTAAAGATTTCTCAACTTTGTCCTTTGCACTCTTAGAAAATCTGGGATCCTCTCTTCTTCCAAGCTTACCTTAAGCTCTTGTATTTTCCTCCACATTTATGGATATCCTAAATGCATCTCTAATACTTTGACGATCTTTATCTCTAAGGATGTATGCCATTTTTGTATCAAATTAATTTATATATGTGGTCAAATAAACATTATCATCCAACCTTAAACTTGAGATAACTTATGCATATCTTTTTGAAACCTAATATTAAAATCAGCCACATCCTCATTTAATGACTTCTTGATGTTATTGAACTCATTTAACATGAAGCTTGCATTCGTTTTGTCACCATACTTCTCTTTGAAACATTTCTCAAATTATTCCAAAGAGATGATACTTGCAATTGGAAACCCTCTGTACCAATCCCTAGCATCCTCTGTCAGAGATTACACAAAAAGATTGATGACAACATCCTCATGCTCCACTTCATAGTCATTTAACTTATCACTACATGCCCTTAGATGTTCCTCACTAGTAATAACATTATTCCCTTAAAACTTATGGAATTTATCCCTTAAGTCATTTGGGATTGTGTTAGGATATAATGGTATCCTATCAAAATGCAACTGGTTGTACATTTCTAGATGAATAGGTCTTCTTTGAAACTACCGAATAACAACTTGTCCTACAATATTTGTTGTGGCATTAGTCATAGTGGTATTTGTTCTAGTGCTAACCCCAACAATAGTATTAGGTTCTTTAAAAGGTTTGGGTTGACTAATGTTTTGAGTAGCCACTTGACTTCCCTGCCCAATAATTGCAACTCTAGTATTCTGGGCATTCTGAACATTCTGGGCAGGAGCATTTGTACTGACATTTGGTGTTACTGTAGAAACTGTTGTTCACCAAAAGTGATAACCCAAGAACACCTGCAAATCTTTTTATGAAATGGCCAATTTCAGTCTACAAAACACATCAGGGCTTGGACAACATAACATAGGACCCTAATTGATCCTCCTGCACTTCTGGTTCTACTAGACATAGGGGGGGACACCCTTTTGATGCACTAAATACAATAATTACAGACACATAACTGCATCAACATTAAGCAGATAGATCATTTCACAAGCTCAATAGGTTAGGAAACATTACAGATTGGCTAGATCTGTACAAACAATAGGATGAAACAGAGCTTGGAAAGAATGGAACACACACCCCTAAACATAAAGGGAAATAGATTTGTCTTTTAAAATGTTGATCTGAAACCATCCCCAAATCTGCAAGACCAGTGCCTTGTTCATTGGGCAACAGAGTCACAGACAGAACTACAAATATGAATCATAGATGCAAATTTGTTTTCCTTAAACAAGATATTCATGCACCAATACCTGATATTAATGCACTATTTAATTCATTCACAAATTTATCAAATCTGGAAATACATTTCATCATTTATCACTGACTATAGAATTTAAAACCTTCCTTGAAGGATACCTACAAACAGTCACACAATCTCCTTGAGATGACAAATTTCATCCTCCTTGAGGATTGAATTCATAATAATGAAAAAACATATCACAGAGACAATATCATGGGAAATTTATTCATGCCTGACACAAGTAAGACCTGCAACTAGAAAACAATTTGTCATCCTGCAATGTAGCCTCTATACCCTGAATAGATCCATAGAACTTTACAAGTTTGGGTCAAGAATTTAAAAAAATGGAAGCCATGAAAACTGGAGCACTTCCTCACAGAATTCTGGAACCTCTACAACTGAGAAGAATGGGGAATAAAAAGAGGAGGGAAGAAAAACAAATCCACAACTGAAAATTGCCTAGTGTCTCTCCTCTCTAACTGAATTTTGTTCCCATGGAAACTGCTTCTAAAATATCTCACATTTGTCCAAATTAACTTCATAATCGGATTCCTCACTCCGAGAGCTTTCCGAAAATATATAACACTTTATACCTTGGCCAAAAATCGAGTCCTGAGCGAATTAATTCCTCAATGTGCTCAAACATTTAAATTTTTCATTTATTAATATAGTCTAAACTATATAATAAACAATTTTAATTTTAAATTTTTCATCTCCAAATGTGCTCTGACGTCTTGCCATGTGGTGGGGTCTGATTGGCTGATGGGGTCTATTGGGCGCCACCTGGGATGACACCTCATCATCGCCACATCATCTGCTTCGTCACTGCCACTTGGCCACCACGTCATCGCCACTAGACTGCCACCTGTGCGCCAACTGTATGCCACCTCATCGGGACCCACCTGCTGGACTGCCACCTATCACGACACGTGGACGACTCTCGTTCACTTTCGCTATTTCGCGGGGTTTAAACGACGTGCATCTTCCCTTCGCGAAATAGCGCGCACCGTTGATCTCTCTCGGACTTGCTCGCTCGTTAACCCGGCCTTCGTCTGCAAAATTTTGCCTGTCTGCCTCGGGAAGCGTGCATGCGTGGGGTCCACTTGGTCTTCATCCACTCAACTCCTCCATCGCCTCGGGAAGCGTGCTCACGCATGGGCCCGCCTTGGGCGCCCATGGGCACCTTGTGTCAAAAGCCTTTAAGGCTTAGACATTATACTACTGTGCGTTTTTGCATTTAAACATTTAAAAATGCTCTTGCCCAGCCAATGTGGGACAAAACGTTTTGCCTGGGAATGCCCTTTTGAAGCTTTTCCTACGTTTTTAATGGCTTCCTTTCATTTGTAACTTGAATGCCTCTATTTTTTAGGCAAAGGAGGAGTCTTTGGCATCTTATTTGATTTGCATTCTCTTGAAAGGCTCACGTGGAGGGAAAATCTGATTGCTGTTTGCATCTACAGATTACATTTGTTTTAAAACTTATTCCTCTTCTCCCTTTCACAGGGGTTTTAACTTGCCAATTTCATTTTATTTGAAAGCTTTTATCCTCTCACAACACCATACTCCACACAGGGGCTGATATGCAAATAGCATTGGCTCATAAATTGTTTTAATACACTCCACACTCCCCAGCACTCTGGCATTTGTTTTATAAAATCAATCTGCCCTCCCCCCCCTTTTTCTTCACCACGTGAACTATTGGGAGGCCTCTGCAAACCACTTCACACCACGTAGGAGGATATTTGGGTTTGCAACAACTAAACATATGCTGTAGTTTTTTGTTTTTAAAAAAAAATAAAAATGCCCCTTCCAGCTACATCCTTCACTCCAAACACCCACTACATGTCTTTGTGCCTATCGAATGTGGACTTGCTGCAATTATCCACATTGCAATTGCTTGAAGACTTCAACCTGCCCAATCTCCAGCCATCGTGCCATAGCATTTGCTTGGGTTTTAAACGTGCTGCCCCCTTTTGCATACCACGTCCAACATCTTCTCTGGCTTCAACTTCATTGGCATTTTATTTAGATATTTCTATGATTGCTGGTAATACGTGGGGTTTCCAGCCTTGTTTCAAATGGAAAGGTAAATACAAACATTTTGATAACACAGTCTCTAGCTAGAGAACAAAGAAGCAACTCTCTCCATGAGCTTTCTATAAAATTACAAAAAACAAGACTGCTGAATTCACAAGAACATGTACCAATCATAATCATCATCAAGTTATCATGAGCTGTACAGTTTAAGTTGGCTTTCTTTCCAAAGGATCGATGACACATAGAAACAGGCATTACTAAAGCTTGCTTCCATTCATATTTGGCCTCATCAAATCACCATATTCTCACTGTAGAACACCATTTGCTGATGTCAACATAGAAGAATACTCTTTTGAAAAATTCCGCTGGATATCGGAAGCAACAATATTACCACCCTTTGTTCAGGAAGTACATAATTCCATCATCATTGCCTATATTTTGCTTTAAGCATGATGTCCCACACTTTTCCTTTAAAATTAACACTGCAAAGGCATGAGCCGGGTCGGTCCCCAAAGTGGGTCCGACTAAAAAAATTTCGTTTTCAAGCAACTGGCCTCCGGAATCTCTTCACAGACCTCAAACATACCTTTGGGAACGATCGACATCATTTTAGGATCATTAATCCGCATTTTGCAACTTTCAGGCAATTACGCCACAATTTTCGCATTTAATCGCGAAGACGTAATTTTCAAACCTATCAAAACACCTTTCTGGAGCTCGCCATCTGATAGGTGTGTACTTTGATATACAAGGATGACTTCTACCAAACGGTTTCTCAAGACGAGTCCCGAGCGAAGAGATATTAATTTCCGAAAACGGCCAACTGGCTTTGTCGACACTGCGGACCCGATGAAGTCAATGTTCTGGCAACACATGATGCCTTTCTCAAAAATATCAAACGACCTCTGTAGGCTCTCAAATTCGGAACATAGGTACGTTTAAGTACATATTAAATCTTTTAATTCTCAGTTTGATCACCCGACTGACAGGATGCAAATGGCGCGCTCACCAAAACGGCTACATTAATTGATCTAACACTGGAAGTGCGGATAACTGAATTTGATGGCGAAATGAGTCCTTTTGAACACCGATCAAACGGATTGATAAAAGATTGAAATTTGAAATGTAGCTCACCATTTATACCAACATTAGCCCGGAACAAACATTCTGACATGACGCTCACCGGGACATTTTTACACTTGTGCAAACATCACAAACTACAAACAGATTGAACTTTGAAAACTGAGCAAACGGATTCATAAGGACTTGAAATTTGAAACGTAGCTCACCATTTATACTGACATAAACCTGGAAGAAACACTTTGGCATGATGCTTACTGAGGCAAGTTTTACAATTGTGCAAAACAGGGCTCCGACTAGCTGTCGAAACAGGGACTTGCCAAAACACACAAACCGCAAACGGATTCGGTTTTGAAAACTGAGCAAATGGATTCCTTAGGACTTGAAATTTTGCAGACTGACTCACATTTATGCATATAATTGAATCCATTTTTAATTTCTCCATTGTGATCAACAGGGCAAAAGATGTAATCGCTCGAAAAAGGCTACTCCATAAAATCTGCATTTGTGCCTAAAATGCACTTTCAGCTCACCCCTCAAAATGGGTACCTCATAAACTTATCCAAACTGAATTTTGAAAGTTGCCACACACTAAATAGGCCAAATGAAAGGTGTGGGACATGAATCCCGAGCCTTACCCTCTGAAAATCAACTGGCTCCATTTTACCCCCTTGCTAACTAGGCATTCAAATTGACTTATTTAGGTACTTTTCTGACATGCAGAGCAAAATTTTGAAATAGGCTTATAAACTTGGCTCAGTTTTTAAATACTCCCAACAGTGGCTCTGACTGGGGATGGTTGATTGCAAGATCAACACAAGAATCCAGATATCTTTGGTTAAGCAGACCACCCAAAAGACGGGTCATTCTTCACTCAACTCTTCTCTTCTCAAAACAGGGCTTCCTTATTCTACCCAAACAACAGGGCACTTTATTGAAAACCACACAACTGAAGCAAAGCAACTATACAAAATATACAAACATGCTTAAAACTGAATACAAACTGCTCAATCAATTTTAGCATTTACCTCTGTCAAAAATCTGATTTTCATCACTTGATACCATGATCCAAACAAAGGCACCTTCCAGTAACAACTGAGCATAGCTCTTAAAATCCACCTCTCTTGTCTCATTACTGAAACAGCTAGTGTGCTTACCCTTTATCTGATTCTGAACTTTGTAATCACACACTACTTCAACACAAGTAAAACCATGAGGCTACTCACCATAAGGGTTTTCCCTCAAGCTGCAATACACTTCACTATCCCGATCAATTCTACCATTTGCAAGGACATGATCATGCTGAACTTTAAAAGTAAAACATTCATTTTCAACATTGTAAAACTCATCAGCACATACCTTATTATCATTTAAATCAATACAATGAGGGATACTACAAACCAACTGATGCAAACAAGGAACACGAATATTACAATCTAGATGTGATACTCCACTATGTTGATCACACCTCACACTATCCTTGCTTATCCAATTAAAAACCTTTGCATTCTCAACATCCCATTCATTAAAAAGAATGCATACCTCTGGCTGAAGCAAATCCTCAGCTAAATCTTCTTCATCTAGACTTATGTCTACCTGAAACACTTCCATTTGTGGTCTGAAAAAGTCATAACATAACCCATGCCTCTTGTCTTCATCATGAAGTAAATTCTTACAACCCATGCTACTGCTGTTCGGAACTACATCGGCATTACAAATTTGTTCAGCACAAGGGGAAACTTCATCATTCTCATCAATGAAATCAGCACCATGGATATTTGTATCAAAAGCAAAGAACTCCAAATCCATTTCAAGCGTATTATCAACATTCACATCCTCATCATGGTACTTGAAATTCTGAAAGCATTCAAGTGTGGGTTCATTTAAATCTGAAAAAAGAACATTACCAGCACTGTCACATACATTCTTATCTTCAAAAACACTTTCGTTTTCAGATTCATAACTAAGGTACATAATTTGGTTTTCTATTACATCATCTTCACAAGATGAATAATAAGAATTCTTATAACCACTTTCAGCTGAATAACTGGCATTCATTTGCTGATCAAAAGAAAGTGAAACACTTGTGCCAAGATCATTCTCATCCTGAAATTGATCTTAATTGCTCACTTGCATACCTTCAGGGTGCTGGGAATAAAACTCATTATCCTCATAATCAGCAACACCACCCCACTCTGAAACACATTCATCACTGAGTATACTTGCACTGAACACATTATCCACATCATTCACAATTTCATTTTTAGATTTATCAGACTTAACCAAAATCTGATTTTCATCATATTTCACAACTTCACTTACATAATCAACAACATTTGGTAATCCTTCAGTATTTGGTATTTGAACATCAAATACATCAGCAACATTTAAAGATAGATGGTCATCATTACCATAATTTTCATTATTGTTAACCTTAGGAGATGCATGATTAACTTGATAATTTGTAGTCACATAGTCAGCATAACCGGCATACAGATCAAATGGTACATATCCCTTGTATATATCAATCTCTGCATCAGCATTATCACAACATTGCACACTAATCATTCCATCATCACTGTGAGAAGAGACCGACATTAACAGTGGAGGATCTTGACTCTCATTCAAATTTGAAGCACATGTATCAATGAGACCATTCGGAACTGCAGAGCTAGATGTACCTAAACAAGGAATGATTGGTTGAGCTTCACATGGTATTTCACCATTGAAGGCATTTTGATAAGAAACTACAGCAGACACAGATCTCTTGGCTATCCCGAATTTCAAATTATTTTCAATGTCCCTGGCTGTGTTAAAGGCTTCATACAAAGTCTTAGGTTCTTTGTTCCTCAATAGGAAACCCATCTTCTTATCAAAAGCACTCATATAAATATCCAGACATACCATATCATCAAACTTATACTTTCTAGAAATTTTAGCCAATGCTTGTGAAAATCTGATGTTGAATGTCGGTACCAATTCATCTTTCCTGATTTGTATATAAGTGAATTCTTTCAACGAGTCGGAATCACTCACCTTCTCATCGAATTGCTCCATGAAATCTGAAATCAATTCTTCCCATGAGGTAATAGAATTCCCTGGTAAAAAAGAGAACCAATCTCTTGCATCCTCTTTCAATGACTGAATAAACAATTTCATGCATACATCTTCTTGGCAAATTTCAAACTCTCCTATCAAATCTGAAAATCTTTTAACATGTTGACATGCTGATTCTGATTTCTTCCCATTGAAAATTGGCAAATACTTTCTAATTTCTGTGGGTATGGGATTTGGGTAACCCAGAATATCTCTGAAATTTAGAGCAGCATAATGGTTCATGATGAAAATTCTCCTATTATATGGTTGTTCTGGTTTACTAGGCATGGCTTTATGTGGAAATACACAAGACTGAAAAACTTCACTATTCATTTTTCTTACTTCCACAAATGATTATAAAATTTTGGATAGAAAACTTCAAGCAAGTATCCTTATACTGATCTATTCATAACACTGCTTGACATTACGCTCTTCCACATTTGCATACTACAATTGAAGAACATATACTCTGGACATTTCAGCAGAATAAATATGCAAATGGATTTTGAGATTCTCCTTTTCCCTCTAGACTAGTGTTGTTCACTGAGTGGGAAAACTATTTTAGTAATTCAAACTTTCAGAAGAAATTGTTTTGCATTTGAAACCTTTGAAATACCTGGAGATTTTGCAACTGTATAAAACTTGTAGATCCGGAGATTAACTTCCACTTTCAGCACGGTCTTTTACATCAGAGTCGCCACCTCTTGCACAGAGGATATTTTGAATAGCAAAACCATTCAATCACAAATTTAATTCTCTTTACTCCTTTGATCTCATTGCAACAAACACTCTTCCAGGTTGTTCAATACTGGTATGAACCACAGAGTCACCACCCAACTAAGGAATTGGGAAAAATTCACATACAGCTGAAAGAACTTCTCACAATTTTCAACCATGCATTCACTATTACTCCTTCATAAAGTATGATATAAAACACATATCATTCTGCAGATCCAAAATAAGGAGCATTTTCTTCACCATGAAACCAATTTACACTTTGTGCATACACCATGGATAGACCGGCTGGATATGAAATTGACAGGACTAGGAACACATTCAACCTCTAACCATATCAATCAAGCATTTACATCCATTTATTCCCCAGCAGAGTTGCCATTTTTGTTGTTCACCAAAAGTGATAACCCAAGAACACCTGCAAATCTTTCTATGAAATGGCCAATTTCAGTCTACAAAACATATCAGGGCTTGGACAACATAACATAGGACCCTAATTGATCCTCCTGCACTTCAGATTCTGCTAGACCTAGGGGGGGACACCCTTTTGATGCACTAAATACAATAATTACAGACACATAACTGCATCAACATTAAGCAGATAGATCATTTCACAAGCTCAATAGGTTAGGAAACATTACAGATTGGCTAGATCTGTACAAACAATAGGATGAAACAGAGCTTGGAAAGAATGGAACACACACCCCTAAACATAAAGGGAAATAGATTTGTCTTTTAAAATGTTGATTTGAAACCATCCCCAAATCTGCAAGACCAGTGCCTTGTTCATTGGGCAACAAAGTCACAGACATAACTACAAATATGAATCATAGATGCAAATTTGTTTTCCTTAAACAAGATATTCATGCACCAATACCTGATATTAATGCACTATTTAATTCATTCACAAATTTATCAAATTTGGAAATACATTTCATCATTTATGAGTGACTATAGAATTTAAAACCTTCCTTGAAGGATACCTACAAACAGTCACACAATCTCCTTGAGATGACAAATTTCATCCTCCTTGAGGATTGAATTCATAATAATGAAAAAACATATCACAGAGACAATATCATGGGAAATTTACTCATGCCTGACACAAGTAAGACCTGCAACTAGAAACAATCTGTCATCCTGCAATGTAGCCTCTATACCCTGAATAGATCCATAGAACTTTACAAGTTTGGGTCAAGAATTTCAAAAAATGGAAGCCATGAAAACTGGAGCACTTCCTCACAGAATTCTGGAACCTCTACAACTGAGAAGAATGGGGAATAAAAAGAGGAGGGAAGAAAAACAAATCCACAACTGAAAATTGCCTAGTGTCTCTCCTCTCTAACTGAATTTTGTTCCCATGGAAACTGCTTCTAAAATATCTCACATTTGTCCAAATTAACTTCATAGTCGGATTCCTCGCTCCGAGAGCTTTCCGAAAATATATAACACTTTATACCTTGGCCAAAAATCGAGTCCTGAGCGAATTAATTCCTCAATGTGCTCAAACATTTAAATTTTTCATTTATTAATATAGTCTAAACTATATAATAAACAATTTTAATTTTAAATTTTTCATCTCCAAATGTGCTCTGACGTCTTGCCACGTGGCAGGGTCTGATTGGCTGATGGGGTCTACTGGGTGCCACCTGGGATGACACCTCATCATCGCCACGTCATCTGCTTCGTCACTGCCACTTGGCCACCACGTCATCGCCACTAGACTGCCACCTGTGCGCCAACTGTATGCCACCTCACCGGGATGCACCTACTGGACTGCCACCTATCACGACACGTGGACGACTCTCGTTCACTTTCGCTATTTCGCGGGGTTTAAACGACGTGCATCTTCCCTTCGTGAAATAGCGCGCACCGTTGATCTCTCCCGGACTTGCTCACTCGTTAACTCGGCCTTCGTCTGCAAAATTTTGCCTATCTGCCTCGGGAAGCGTTCCTGCATGGGGTCCACTTGGTCTTCGTCCAGTCAACTGCTCCATCACCTCGGGAAGCGTGCTCACGAATGGGCCCGCCTTGGGCACCCATGGGCACCTTGTGTCAAAAGCCTTTAAGGCTTAGACATTATACTACTGTGCGTTTTTGCATTTAAACATTTAAAAATGCTCTTGCCCAGCCAATGTGGGACAAAACGTTTTGCCTGGGAATGCCCTTTTGAAGCTTTTCCTACGTTTTTAATGGCTTCCTTTCATTTGTAACTTGAATGCCTCTATTTTTTAGGCAAAGGAGGAGTCTTTGGCATCTTATTTGATTTGCATTCTCTTGAAAGGCTCACGTGGAGGGAAAATCTGATTGCTGTTTGCATCTACAGATTACATTTGTTTTAAAACTTATTCCTCTTCTCCCTTTCACAGGGGTTTTAACTTGCCAATTTCATTTTATTTGAAAGCTTTTATCCTCTCACAACACCATACTCCACACAGGGGCTAATATGCAAATAGCATTGGCTCATAAATTGTTTTAATACACTCCACACTCCCCAGCACTCTGGCATTTGTTTTATAAAATCAATCTGCCCTCCCCCCCCTTTTTCTTCACCACGTGAACTATTGGGAGGCCTCTGCAAACCACTTCACACCACGTAGGAGGATATTTGGGTTTGCAACAGCTAAACATATGCTGTAGTTTTTTGTTTTTAAAAAAAAAATAAAAATGCCCCTTCCAGCTACATCCTTCACTCCAAACACCCACTACGTGTCTTTCTGCCTGTCGAATGTGCACTTGCTGCAATTCTCCACATTACAATTGCTTGAAGACTTCAACCTGCCCAATCTCCAGCCATCGTGCCATAGCATTTGCTTGGGTTTTAAACGTGCTGCCCCCTTTTGCATACCACGTCCAGCATCTTCTCTGGCTTCAACTTCATTGGCATTTTATTTAGATATTTCTATGATTGCTGGTAATACGTGGGGTTTCCAGCCTTGTTTCAAATGGAAAGGTAAATACAAACTTTTTGATAACACAGTCTCTAGCTAGAGAACAAAGAAGCAACTCTCTCCATGAGCTTTCTATAAAATTACAAAAAACAAGACTGCTGAATTCACAAGAACATGTACCAATCATAATCATCATCAAGTTATCATGAGCTGTATAATTTAAGTTGGCTTTCTTTCCAAAGGATCGATGACACATAGAAACAGGCATTACTAAAGCTTGCTTCCATTCAGATTTGGCCTCATCAAATCACCATATTCTCACTGTAGAACACCATTTGCTGATGTCAACATAGAAGAATACTCTTTTGAAAAATTCCGCTGGATATCGGAAGCAACAATATTACCGCCCTTTGTTCAGGAAGTACATAATTCCATCATCATTGCCTATATTTTGCTTTAAGCATGATGTCCCACACTTTTCCTTTAAAATTAACACTGCAAAGGCATGAGCCGGGTCGGTCCCCAAAGTGGGTCCGACTAAAAAAAAATTCATTTTCAAGCTACTGGCCTCTGGAATCTCTTCACAGACCTCAAACATACCTTTGGGAACGATCGGCATCATTTTCAGATCATTAATCCGCATTTTGCAACTTTCAGGCAATTACGCCACAATTTTCGCATTTAATCGCGAAGACGTAATTTTCAAACCTGTCAAAACACCTTTCTGGAGCTCGCCATCTGACAGGCGTGTACTCTGATATACAAGGATGAATTCTACCAAACGGTTTCTCAAGACGAGTCCCGAGCGAAGAGATATTAATTTCCAAAAACGGCCAACTGGCTTTGTCGACACTGCGGACCCGATGAAGTCAATGTTCTGGCAACACATGATGCCTTTCTCAAAAATATCAAACGACCTCTATAGGCTCTCAAATTTGGAACATAGGTACCTTTAAGTACATATTAAATCTTTTAATTCTCAGTTTGATCACCCAACTGACAGGATGCAAATGGCGCGCTCACCAAAACGGCTACATTAATTGATCTAACACTGGAAGTGCGGATAACTGAATTTGATGGCGAAATGAGTCCTTTTGAACACCGATCAAACGGATTGATAAAAGCTTGAAATTTGAAATGTAGCTCACCATTTATACCAATATTAGCCCGGAACAAACATTCTGACATGACGCTCACTGGGACATTTTTACACTTGTGCAAACATCACAAACTACAAATAGATTGAACTTTGAAAACTGAGCAAACGGATTCATAAGGACTTGAAATTTGAAACGTAGCTCACCATTTATACTGACATAAACCTGGAAGAAACACTTTGGCATGATGCTTACTGAGGCAAGTTTTACAATTGTGCAAAACAGGGCTCCGACTAGCTGTCGAAACAGGGACTTGCCAAAACACACAAACCGCAAACGGATTCGGTTTTGAAAACTGAGCAAATGGATTCCTTAGGACTTGAAATTTTGCAGACTGACTCATATTTTTGCATAGAATTGAATCCATTTTTAATTTCTCCATTGTGATCAACAGGGCAAAAGATGTAATCGCTCAAAAAAGGCTACTCCATAAAATCTGCATTTGTGCCTAAAATGTACTTTCAGCTCACCCCTCAAAATGGGTACCTCATAAACTTATCCAAACTGAATTTTGAAAGTTGCCACACACTAAATAGGCCAAATGAAAGGTGTGGGACATGAATCCCGAGCCTTACCCTGTGAAAATCAACTGGCTTCATTTTACCCCCTTGCTAACTAGGCATTCAAACTGACTTATTTAGGTACTTTTCTGACATGCAGAGCAAAATTTTGAAATAGGCTTATAAACTTGGCTCAGTTTTTAAATACTCCCAACAGAAACCACACTAGAAATAGCCTGAGTTTTAGATAGACCAACAGTAAATGAAACACTATTTAATGTTGACAACTTAAGGAAATCAATCTTTTTCTTTATTTCTGCACTTGAAGCTTCCGTCTCACTTTTATTCAACTCTTTTGGAAGAGTTTCATTTTCTATCCTTGCTCTTTCTAACTCAATGTCAGCTTGGGATAATTCTTGATTCAGATTTGGGATAGTTGAAGATATTTTATCATCTATCTTAATACCATGTACTTTTTGCTTTCCTTTATCCAGATCTGATTTGGGAATCCGAGCACTTGGCTGACTAGAATCTACTAACCTTTGGTTATCTACATGACTCTTAGCCTTTTCTTTTGTAACATTTTCAGATCTTTTATCTAAGACCTCTCTTAGAACATGTTCCTCAACACTAGGCTTGACATTTTCTTGAGTCAATCCTTTGAATGTAGCCAATTGTTGTATTAGACCGTCTCTTTCTATTATAGCTCTAATGACTTCAGATTCCATTTCTTTTTATCTTTTCCTTCTCAAATTTATTTGTTCTTGGAGGTCCCTTCTCAAGGTGTTTATATCTCCAAAAACCTCTTCAGGATCTAGCAAAGTTATCTAAGGTCTAGAAGTATCATCTAAAACAATTAAGTTCACATTACCTTGTTCCTGAATTGACTCATAACCATGAGGAAACTCAGTTGTGAGACCAAGAGGAGGAGGCAAACCAAGAGCATTTTCACTTTGGTGACTTCTACTTCTACTTCAGCCTCTCTTATTTTCTGAATACTGAACTTGAGTAACCTCATTTCTATGTTGTTGCACCTCCTCTTGAATAGGTGTATCAAACAAGGAATTGAAGAAACCTAAACTATCTGATTCAAAAATTTTAGAAGATGATGTATGAACTTCAGGAACATGATTTAAATATGACTTACTTGCATTCTTGTGCTTAGGTTTCCATGACAAGGGAGTGGTGCTAATTTCTGCATTTCTTCTTGCCCCATTTCTTTGCGGAGCTACATGAAGCTCTTCCAACTTTTCTTCAGGATGCAACCTCATGTAACCTCTGGTGTTCTCCGCTTTACTCATAGTAACAAATTTTTTCAAAAACTTGTTAATTTTTTTTTAAAATATACACACTGGAGCAGAGACCTCAGATTCACCACCCAAATCTCTTTGGGATACTAAATAATACACTACTTGGTAATCTTCAAAAGAAATTTGTGAACCTTCTCACAAATGGGAATGCTTTTTTGAAGCAGTCACCAGTGAGGAGGGACCCCAAGAAGATCAATCCGGACTAGTCCGCAAGAGTAAACACAACGGAAATGCACATATATGATGGATACAATGCAGAACAAATAGTTTTATTGCATGAAATTTGATTACAACCAACCAATAACAATTGGGTTACAACATACTAGCACACAGGCTTGGTAGAATAGGTCACAAATGGGACCTTGAAATGAAATATCTATCTTCTAGGCACAATCTATCTATCTGATGCTCTGATTGATTCTAATTGATTCCATTCTAAAGCATGATTATAAATATATATATCGATCCAAAGGATCCAATTAGCCCAAAAGAAATAAAACATAGAAGGTTGTCCACACACCAAGAAACATTGAGATCAACGCTCAAGGCTCCGCAAGATTCAGAATAGGTTTTGGTAGATCACTAGAATAGGTCTCAGGAAACCGGTAACAAAGGAACAATCGGTAACAAGAAACTGTCATGGAAACCGGTGGTGTGATCTTGCCGAAAGGTGATCCAAATGAGATGTGGCTTGAAAGTAAGAAAGATGATCAAGTCTTCAAGTAGAATCCAACTCCACATGATCCGGTGAGCCAAAACTAGGACACACTAAAAGAAAATAGAAACTACAAACAAAACATAAAATAAAATGTTTTTGGTTGATGCAAGATTGCTGTGAATTGGGGATGCTCCTGCATCATTTTTTCACAAAAATGTAGAACACCTTTTACATAGAAATTCATTAGCCAAAAACACCAAACCGCGGGCTCAATCATCGAAACACAAAAACACTATGAAAATTCAATGCAATTTTCCTAAATGAATGACAAGACTGACTACAACTATGCATTAAGTCCCCAACAGAGTCACCAATTTGTTGGTTCCCTGAAAAAGGTTTACACTGCTACAATGCCGAAACCAAGTTGATTCCTCAAAATATCTATGAAAATCCACTTCCAACTAACAATATTCTTTAGACTTGGACCAACTGTGACAAGGATCTGCAAATCCTTCTGTGCTTTAGGCTTTTGAATACTGGGGAGCGTGACCCCTTAGCAAATTTGTGATCTCTACGCCACATTCACAAATTATGCTAAAAACAAAACAAATAATCTCATATACGGGCTCAAACAACATGGAAAATGCTTAGGAATGATGAATTCTTTAGTGATCCTCAACCTTATCTGGAAAATGAGATAATAGGACACCTCAAACATACATAAAACTTGGAAATATGTCTTGATTTTAATGATTTATGACAAACCATAAGTAAAATAGACAAGAAATTGGTAACCTAGTGACAATTGCTAGGACACACCAGTGCCTTACTGCATTGGGCTCTGAGTTTCTGAATATCACTGAAACTTGATAGAAAATTATCTAATAGCTGATTAAATATTAAACGATTCTGCATTACAACATTATTTATTTGCAATATCTTTACCCAAACTACTTATCAAATCCTAGTACAAGCTTTATCCCTCTATGATCTCATTCAAACATTTTAATTAATCCCTTGGATTGAAGCATGAAATGAAAGATTACATACATCATAACAATGAAACAAACAAATGAAATCCTTGATTCCATTTACCCAAAGGAAAATAAAATCATATGCAGGAGAGTAAGGATTTGAAATTATATCTATATTAATTCTAGAAGCTACCTTCTATCAACTAACCAAATATATTTCATTTACAAGATAACCCATTTGAAATTTGAAATTGATGACTGTCTTCTATTTTGCTCTACAAAATGACATTACAATTCGCTGCTATTTACTCATGACTTCTCAAAATTAGAACCTAATCTTCCAGACTAGACCTACACAAGAGACCCTATTCAGAGATTTTGGAACCCTTTCTAATGGCCCTGATTTCCCTTTTATAGAAAAGAAGAGAGGAAACAAGCTTCAGGCCAAGAGACGCATGTCATCAGGATGATTAAACATAGCTGAAGTTTGTTACAAAAATATTCCATTTGAGGAAAGATATAATCAATATCAAAATCTGCAACCGCTTCTCTGATATTCTTGATGCACTTTACCACCCTTGCTGTTGCTCCAGTTCAAAAAGATATTCACCACTAGAAGACAAAAACAATTATATCTGTAGACACCTAAAATTGTCATGTCTAAATTAAATAAATATTTTATTTATTTAATTACTTTAGCCTAATTCCTCTATTAATTAAATAAATCTTTATTTATTTAATTAATTCATTTATCCTCTTCTAGCCTTATTTCTCATTTAAATAAATACATTTATTTATTTAAATTATCCTTTTCCTAAATTAAATAAATATCTTATTTATTTAATTGATCCCACTTCCTCTATTGATTAAATAAATCTTTATTTATTTAATTAATTCATTAACTTTTTCTACCCATGACACATGTCATTCATCTCTTAATTCATACACTACCTACCCTCTCATTATTTTCTTATTTTCTCTACCTACCCTCTAATCATAGCCGACCATTTATCTTTTACACCTCTCAATCTTATCCCTCCATTTCTTATAGTGTCTTCTATATAAGGAGATGCTTCCTTCATTATGAACCCTAACTACCTAATCAATCTATGCATCCTGATCAATTGATTACACTCTTTCATATGCGATCAAGCTTACTGCAACCATATCCATTTTCACTGTATACATTTTAGCATGCTCGATGGGACCCTTGTCCCTTTAGCATTTAACATCTTTTGTTGCAGATTTTGTGTTTTGAGATTGCAGATCTGACATTTTTGACAACATTTTGATATTTATGCGTCTGCGTACTTTCGGATCACGTTTTTGATTTTCTGTCGCATCTGGAACATCTAGAATCGCCTCTGCATCCTCGACAGTATTTTATTTTTCTGCAGATTCTGAAAGTCGCGTCTGTGGAGTTTTCCAGTGCATCCACGTCCCGGAGCCACGTCTATGTTTTGGAACCACGTCTGTGTTCTGGAACCGCGTTTGTGTCGGCTTTAGGCGCATCTAAGAATTTTTATAGCGTTTGTATTTCTAATAACCGTGTCTGTGTGCAGGTGTCATTTGGATTTTAGATCTGGTTTATTTTGAGCTAACATTTTTAGATCTAGCTAATGAAATTGGTGCAGGTTGTCTTGAAAGCAAAATCATTTTGTTGAAGGCTCCTATTTCACAAAGTCTTTTGGATTTAAAATTTACCTAACTTGTGTGCTTGCAGGAAGGGGTGATTATTTCAAACAATCCAAACTACTAATAGATCTTTGTTGCAGGACCTTGGCAAGGGTTTTTGATATTTATTGTGTGCCTTGTTTTCATAGATTAGCAAACACTTCAATTGGTGCACTAAAATTGAACCATTGTCTTTTGTGTCTTGAGCAATAGGCTCTTTTTGTTTAATCTTTAGAGGGCCTATCTCCTTGTATGGTCATTAGGACTACTAGTGAGGAGAGAATGACCCAAGTGATAGCAAAAGAAAAGCCATCTTCTTCCAAACCACAATGAATAACTGTGTCCATGGTGAAAACTATGGATAACGTGTGCTGATTAGTTCATACCGACACTATGTCTCCCCATAAACCCATTTGATCAAATTTATTTGATCATTTGTAGGGCGTAACCCCTACCGGCTGGGAGCCTTCTGTATTTACAAAGCTGAAAGTGCCACATGTATGGCCATATGAGTGGATGCCCTTACTAGCACCTTTTTGTTTTAGAAGCCAAAATCCTTCTAGTTGTTGGGGTAGGAGGTCGGACCTCTGGTAGCAGCCCACACACATACGGTTCTTAGTAGAGATACAAAGTTCTCCACGAGGAGTTTTCATGGGGATTGATGCTTGGCTGCCCTGAGTAGTGAGTGTCGAGGGTGGAGCCAGTGGGATCAAACATCTAAGTATCCGCTCTAAATAGCGTAGCCTCGGGGGAAACTCCATGTGGGATCAACAACTACTATCTTGGCCAGCCATAAGAATTGTGCTTGACTTATTTTGAACAATCAAACATTCAAGACCAAACACCAAAACATTGTGTCTTTTGTGTTTTTCAAGTGTATGCAAAAAAAATTTACATCACACAACACACTTTTCTTTGAGTCATTTGAGTCTAAACACTTGCAAACATTAAGTCCTCATCAACACTATGTCCTCTTGTCATGAAAAACAGTCAAACATTCAGATTTGGTCACAACAAAACAACTTCACAGATTGGAAAAATTACACAAAGTTTGCAGAAACGTGTCTATGTCTGACAGACCCATGTTTGTGTCATATAAATGCGTCTGTGAAGGACAGAAATGCATCTGTGTCTGACAGAATAGCATCTGTGTCTGACAAAATAGCGTCTATGTTTGACATAATAGTGTCTGTGTCATTTAAACGCGCCTATGAAGTATACAGGCACGTCAGTGTTCAGGATTGAAAACCTTCATAATTCAGCAAACAAGAACAGACAGTTTTAGACTTATTGAGCTTCCTAGGTTATCTCTTCAGGTTTTGATCTAGCATTCAGTCTTTGGGTCTCACAAAGTCCATCATTGTTGTACACCTTACATTACATTCATATTTGTCTAAACTTGAGTCAAAAGGTCACTTGCTTGTCCTCATCTTACTTTGTCAACATACTACATACAACAATATTTTGCTAAGTGGTCCCTCATCAAAGTCTATCAGCTTTGGGTCTCATTTGGTCTTACTTAGAGTCAAGGTCAACTTACCTCATCAAGAGAAACTATCCTCTCTTTGGAAGTCACACCTACTCTACTACATACATACTTAGTCTTACACTTTGGACATTGCAAGTACACCTCATATTCATTTACATTCCATCCAAACTCTTGGTCTTCCATACTCTTTCCATTTTCATCTAGTCTCACACATCTTGGTCAATACCTAGTTCATGGTTGAAATCCATTCCAAAAATCTAGGAGAGAAACTAAAGAGGCTCAAGAGTCCACAAACATGAGTTCCTATGAATATGACAATGATATCTTTTTCAATTCTAATCATACTACATTACCTGACATGGATGCTTATAGAAACATTCCAAATGTTGAGCACATGGACACTACAAACAACAATGATACACACAATGACAATATGGACAACTTTTCTGTACATTCAGCATAAGTGGAAGATACCATTATGAATCCCCATTTCAATCGATTGGTTGAGGAAATAATGAGGAGAGATAGACAATACTTTCTACAAGTGATGGCACAAAGTGGAGCCAAGATTCCTCATGATTTTGACATGTCTCAAATAATGGAAAATCGACCTTTGCAACAACCTCACCTCAACATGGATCACAGGAGGCCTAATAGTGGAGGCAATAGAGGACCACATCTTGTACCTGAATCACCATCATCTTTGTTTCAAAAACCAGAGGTCCCACATACACATGGTCAAGCATATGATACTCACCTTCGCAGACCATTATGGAAGTCTTATGCAGAAAAATATGCTCAATCACATACGAATGCTAAGGATCAACCACCAAGGCAATTGGATATTCAAAGGCATGCTCAAAATTTGGACACAAGGAAACCCCGTGTCAAATTTGGGGGCAACACACTAGAACAAACTCATGACATTCCTATAGAGTATGGTATACATGGACAAAACAGATATGTCGTTCCTCAACATGACTCTATACCAAGTGGTCCATATATGCAACATCATTATAGACCTCCTCCATATGAACATGTGTGTGATCAATATCATCCATATATGCAACATGCTCCTCCTCCACCCGGTGGTTCAGGCATGGGGTATGGTCCAAGAAGTCGGTCTCCATTGAAGAACAATTTGGAGCAACAAATTAAGGACTTGCAAAAGAAAATGGAGGACATAAATACACCGAAGCCAACATACACAATGAGAGACATATGTCCTTATCCATTTGACAAGAGCATTCCAATGCCTCCATTTCCTACACACTTTGTGATGCCTAAGTTTGATAAGTATAGAGGAAAAGGGGATCCTAAGGTGCACATAAGACAATTTTTCATAGCTTGCGTTGAGGTAGCAGTAGAAGAAACATATTTGATTATTCCCACAAAGCTTAGGTGATTAAGCTATGGAATGGTTCTCCCAGCTCCCACCTGGAATTAAGTCATGGGGTGATTTAGCAGAGGCATTTATTCAACATTTCTCATACAACATAGAGATAGACATATCAGTCACCACCTTGTGCAACACCAAGCAAAAGGATGGAGAATCTTTTTCATCATTTTTACAAAGATGGAGGAATCTAGCCAGCAGATTCTCTTGGGAAATTCCACAAAAACAAATGGTAGAGATTTTCACTCAGAATGTTAACAAAGACATTGGTTATGACTTAAGAAAAGTATGTTTATCCACCTTCAAGGACATCATTGAAAAAGGATTAGCAATAGAGAAAGTCCTAATTGAGCAAGGTATTATCAAGATATTCAAAGAAAACAAGATGACTTTAAAGGAAAAGACAAGCCAAGATTTTGGAATAAAAACAAGAACACAGTCAATGATGGTGTTGTGGATGCCAATACAATAGGACCCAAAATCATTTTTTCTAGATCAATCTCTACAAGCAATCAAGTGAATACTCAAACAACTTCAAAGTCATGAAGGAAGTACACCCCATTGGGAGAACCACTTGAGTCAGTTTTCAAGAAGCTAGTGGCAAACAAAGTAATCACTATTCCAGATTCTCCTCCATATGAACCAAAGGTCAAACCAAATTGGTGGAATGATGGTTAGTATTGCAAATTTCATAAGAGCAAGGGCCATAAAATAGGAAATTGCCATCGACTAAGGAACATCATACAAGATCTTATTAATAGAGGTGACATTGAGATTGAAGGACACTCATCCAATCAAGAACATGAGATGTTTAAGGAACCATTCCCAAAACATGACAAGGGAAAGTCTAAAGCCACAAATGACCAAACCAACTATACCAGAGCATCCTATAACTATGATTCAACTGTCAATCACATTTCAATGGACAATTATGTCTCTACCATTATCATCAAGGACAAAACTCCTGAGAATTCTAACCAAAGACCTAAGATTGTCCTAAAAGGCATCGGATCTTCTTCTGAACCAACCTCAGAATGTAATGTTACAACTCGTCAAGGTAAATTCACTTTGCAAGGTGCTCAGCTAAAAACACCACTTCCTCATCAACCAAGCCTAAGTATGACCTTATAGAACATTTAGAGAAGACACCCATGCTCATCTCCATTCTTGAGCTCTTACGCATATCCCCCGCACATAGAGCCATTCTTGATAAAATCTTGAGAGACACTGCTGTTCCTACTGATTTGAACGTGGACCAGTTTCAAGCCATGGTGGGATACCTTTCCATTCCACACTCCCTTACATTCACAGAAGCTGATGAGGCCTCCATGAGCCAACCACATAACGCACTGTTACACATTGAAGCCTTCATACATAAACATCAAATAAAATGAGTCCTGATAGATGGAGGAGCAGGTCTAAACATTTTTACATTGAGCACTATTAAACAATTGGGATATTCTGATAGAGCTATGAATTCTACAAACAAAATTACCATCAAGGCATATGATGATGAAGAACATTCATCCAAGGGCATAGTTACCTTACCTCTCAGAGGTTGGCCACTTATGAAGGATGTGGTTTGTCGAGTCCTAGACCTAGATCTCACATACAATATATTACTAGGACGTCCTTGGATTCATGAAATAAGGGCAGTCCCATCTACATATCACCAATCATTAAGTTTCCTCACAATGGAGTTGAAATAACAGTTAATGGAGATCCTAATCCATTCATATACTACAATAACTTGAGACTTAAAACTGAGATGATCATTCCCAGTAATTGCGAAGTTGTTCCATCTTCTGCATACATTGATCCTGAGTCATTAAAACCTTCGACATTAAAACAAGGTGAGCTTAAAGGCAAATTTCAGGACAAGGGCATGGGTGAATACACTTTGAATCAAACCATGTACTTACAACAAGTCATGAGTTCACCAAAAGAATATGGAAGACCACATCCTAATAAGTAGGTATCTATCATTATACTCAAATGGGACCCTACTATCTTTCAAAGATGGGGTGAATTGGAAGAGGAAGACTTATACAAAATGCTTTACAAAGACCTTGAAAATGATACACAAGATCACATCAGCATACCATGTGAAAAGTATGGCAAAGGGTTCAAGATTTTACAAAAAATTGGGTATGATGGCAAAAGCCCTCTTGGCTTAAGAAAGGAAGGCATCATTGAACCCTTACAACCTGAATTGACATTCAAAAAGGAACACTCAAAGGGACTTGGTTTCATGACTTCCAAGGACCACACTTAAGGACATAAGAAGCATTACAAATCAAAGCTACCAAAATTCAACAAGAGAATCGCTATTCCACAGACTCCAATGAATGGGAATGGGGTTCAAACAAATCCGCCAGTGACTATGAGCTCATCGAGACATTCAGAGAGCCAGATGAACCCATAGAAGAAGAGGAATTTTATGAAAAATTCAAAGTTGGTCAAGAAACAACCCCGGAGGATCCCATACGGTCCTTGCCTCTAGGTCCTAGGTTGAAATCAAATAGAATGAGAACACCTATCCTAGAGTGCGCTACTAGTGATGATAATTTAGATTCGTTCATGATTGAGAATGATGAGGAGAGTGCCAACGATGACCTTGATAACTACCTCGACATACTTGAATATAACTGTATCTTCACTCTTAGCCCTGCTAACTTTGAAGACATCAAAGGCCTTCCCCTTGTTCACCGCCAACTTATTGACTGGGACCATGAAGGACCTGCACAGTTTGACACATTCCAAAATGATGAAGCTTTTATTGACTATCTTGGCATACAAGATGATCTTCCCCCTGGGGACCATAAAGCGAGATACACTATACAACTCAATAGTGTGGTATATTTTGGTGAGGGTGTCAAGCCTTCTAGTTGCAAAAATATAAAAATAAAAACAAACCAAGGGTCTTATGGCGAAAACCACATTGTGGCACTGTCTGACCCCAAAAAAGTAAAAAGAAAGGACGTATCTGAGGGCAAAAACCTCTCTGAGGCACCCGAAGATGGAAGGCTCGACATTCTCCCAACATCATATGAGGAAAAGTCATCCATGTTGGTAGAGGAGACTATCAAAACAAACATTGGCAAAAAAGAAGTTCCACACAACATATTCCTAGCTCAATCTTTGACAGAGTCGGAAAGGTCAAAATTCATAAGTTTCTTCACAGAACGACAAATCAACTTTACATGGTCATACGCTGATATGCCTGGATTGGATCTGGATTTGGTAATGTATCATTTGACAGTTAAACCGGGGGCAAAACTAGTGAAACAGAAATTAAGAAAGATGCATCCACAAGTCGCATTATTAGTAAAAAAGGAGCTTGAGAAATTGTTGGATGTCAAATTCATACGCCCAATTGATTATCTTGAATGGATCTCCAACTTAGTGCCTATCAGTAAACTAGATCGTAGTATCAGAATATGTATAGATTTCAGAGACATCAACAAAGCTTGTCCTAAGGATGATTTTCCATTACCAAATATTGACTTGATTGTCGATCTCACAACAGGTCATGTGATGTTATCTTTGATGGAAGGATTCTCTAGTTACAATCAAATAAAAATCACATTCGAGGACCAGCACAAAACAACATTCACTTGTCCTTGGGGAACTTTTTGCTAGAAAGTTATGCCCTTTGGGCTAAAAAATGTAGGCACTACATATCAAAGAGCCATGACTACTATCTTTCAGGATCTCATGCATGTGACCATGGAAGATTATGTTGATGACCTCTTGGGTAAATCAATAGACAGAGATACACATTTTGACATACTTTCAGTCGTCTTTGATCAGTTGAAAAAGTATAAAGTAAGATTAAACCCCAAGAAATGTGTCTTTGGAGTAACCTTCGGGAAGCTCCTAGGATTCATTGTATCAAAAAGAGGAATCAAAGCTGATCCAACAAAAGTCAAGGCCATCCTAGAGATGCAACCACCAAGAAATATTAGTCAACTTTGATCTTTGCAAGGGAGACTCCAGTCCATACGAAGATTCATAACACAACTTGCAGATAAGTGTAATCCTTTTCAACACTTGCTACATAAAAACATCAAATTCAAATGGGATGATAATTATCAATGAGCTTTCCAAACACTCAAAGATTATCTTCTGAATCCACCAGTTTTGATGCCACCAATTTTGGACCAACCTCTATTACTATACATATCAGCTACTTCAACAGCACTGGGGGCACTCTTAGCACAACAAGTTGCTGAGGGCAAAGAAAAGGCAGTATACTATATCAGTCGCATATTGGTGGGATATGAGCTAAACTACACACCAATTGAGCATGCATGTCTCACTGTGGTCTTTGCTTCATAGAAATTACGACATTACATGCTAACTCATAAGACTAAGTTGGTTGCAAGGATCGATCCATTGAAATACCTTTTTAATAAAGCAACACTTACTGGGTGACTAGCCAAATGGGTGATGCTCTTGAGTGAATTCAACATCGAGTATGTGGACAGAAAAGCAATAATAGGACAAGCTATCACAGATCAGTTAGTAGATGCTCCCATGTTAGATGATGTTCCTCTAATTTCAGAATTTCCAGATGAATCCATTTTCACAGTGTCACATGCAAAGCCTTGGCAACTATACTTTGATGGCTTATACACACAACATGGGGCAAGAACTGGCATCCTCTTCATAACTTCTCAAGGGGATTCTATACCAAAATCATATTGATTATCATTTCCCTGCACTAATAACATAGTAGAATATGAGGTATTAACAACTGGATTACGGATTGTAGTTCAGTGGAAGATCCAGGAACTTCATGTTTTTGGGGACTCTCAACTTGTAATTCGTCAGGAAACTAATGAATACCAAACAAAGGATGAGAAATTAATGCCCTATAATAGAATGGTGGATGACTTGAAACAATAGTTCATGAAGATAGACTTTGAGCAGATACCTAGAGAGCAGAATCGAGTTGCGGATGCCATGGCTACAATTGCTTCACTAATTGATCTACCATCGAATGAGACTCGCTATGAGTTCTTGGTGGATAACCTTTTAGTTCCCTCATATGAAATCACTCCTACCTGGATGATATGTATTGTCAGTCCTGAGTCCCAGTTATATGGTTCCATTTTTGCATACCTTCGTGACAATATCCTACCTTCTGACCTATCCAATAACCAACGCCGCACTTTCATTCACCAATCTTCTTGATATATCATTTTAGCCAATATCCTATACCATCGAGGTCTAGATGGCACTCTTCTTAGATGTTTAGAAAGTGATGAAGCTTAGATTGTGTTACGTGAAGTACATGAAGGGATATTTGGTCCACATTCTAGTGGTCCTACCTTAGCCAAGAAACTCATCAGGACTGGATATTACTGTCCCAATACGGAAAAAGATTCATATCAGTTTGTCAAGAAATGTAAGAAGTGTCAACTTCATGGAGACCTCATCCATGCGCCAGCGCAAGAACTTCAACCAATTGCGACTCCTTGGCCCTTTTGTCAGTGGGGACTCGATCTCATAGGCAAGATTCACCCTCCATCTTCCAACGGTCATAAATTCATCATCACTGCCATAGAGTATTTCACAAAATGGATCAAAGCGGTGCCTCTTACACAAGTCACTAGAAAATAAATTGCTACATTCATTCTCAACTATATCATTTGTCGATACAGTATTCCTGTTTCCATCATCACTGATAATGAGTGTCCCTTCAAAAATCAGGATGTTCGTGAACTCTGTGACTGCTTCCATATTACCCATCATTTTTCCACACCTTATTATCCCCAAGGTAATGGTCAATCTGAGGTGTCTAATAAAACAATCCTTAAAATCTTGAAAAAGATAGTCGACGACGTTGGCCGTAATTGGCATATCCAACTTAATCCCGCACTTTGGACTTACCGCACAAGCATCCACACACCTATAGGAGCTACACCCTATTCACTTGTCTATGACACTGAAGCTATCTTTCCTATTGAGGTCGAGTTACCCTCTTTACGAGTCTCTTTGCAAAACATTATCAGTGATGAAGACTATAGGGTCTCTCGCTTACAAGAACTTGAACTATTGTTTGAACGAAGACAAACTGCTTTTAATCATCTCAAGGATTATCAACAATGAATGAGTCACAACTACAATCATAAAGTCAAGCCTCGCACATTTGAGGTAGGTGACTTGGTTCTCAAAGAAAATCCTAAAAAATCAGCAAGACAGAGAGAAGAAGGGCAAGTTCGAACCAAACTGGCTTGGTCCTTACATCATCACAACAACATATGGATCTGGTGCATATCAACTCTCAACCACAGAGGGTGAACCCTTGGAGGATCCTATCAACAACATGCACCTTCACAAGTTTTACACATAGCTCTCCAGAGTATCCCAATTTAAAAAATACAAAAAAATCAAAATATTTAAAAATACAAAAAAATAAAAAAAATACAAAAATACAAAAAAAAATCATAAAACATAAAAAAATCGTTACTTGGTGAACACCTGGAAACCATGCGCCTTGTGACACAAAAAAATTGAAAAATAAAAAAAAGTAAAGAGAAATAAATTTGTCCAATGGTGAAAACCACTTCGGTGGCGCCCTAGGCAAGTACCATGGTGAAAACTGGGTCACCATTGCCATGTGTAGAGACATTGCTCCTCCCTCCTTCAGGATTCACTTTCATCATTTCACTTTTCACACACTCATGACCTATTCATTCATAATAAACTTACCCATTCCCATCATGGCTTGTTATTGATCTACCCAAGAATGGTAAACCATTCATAATAACCCCCTTTTCACCCCTTTCCATCCATAATAAATCAGCTCCTATCTATGGCTAAGGCAAATCCTACGTCTAGTAATGGGTGTGGAACTAAGAGCATCACACATTCTGAAGAGTACAGTTTCTTTTACTTTTCTTCAGTCTATCCACACACAATCTGCAATAAAACAACATTTGCATCGCCAATCCGTAATAAAGTTTCGTCTTCTTCACAATAAAGTATTAGTTTCATGGATTCAGTTAGTTTTAGATGAAACACAGTAGTAACAATGGGCTTGAACAAATCAAATCTTTCAACAGACTCAGAGAACATTATGGTTCAGTCTATCTATCCTTTTTGTGAAAGTAAACATTGTGATCACAATCAAATAAGACTTATACAAGTGACAAGAGACACTAAACTTGAGGACTACAGTGGATGTTAGTGTCGAGTCTTGGTGTTATTTTGATTTTATCTTTTGGTGACATGTCTTTTAGCTTTTTCGGGATGTCTCTGACTAGAGATTCTATCTCCAGGATGTCTTTGACTAGAAAGGCTAGGATGGGGTATCATCACCTATTTTTCTTTGCTGTCTGTGGATTGTCTCTTAGTAATACTATGACTTGTCCAAGGATATGAGGATGCTGTGAGTCTAGTGTGAACTAGGGCATTCCTTGTTTGTGATTGTCTTATCTCCATGCAAACATGTACAATGACTTTCTGGGTTGAACATATACCTCGATTGTCATAACCTATTTTGCAATAATAAAACTCAATGATGATAACACACAAGAAGATCTTTTCACTTTCATATCTTATGTCTTCCAGCCCCCGTTCTTGATTGACTTCCATCGTCCTTCTTGAGTCCATGTAGCCTGCTATCACACGACTGAGTATAATGACATGCCAAACACATTTGCATTCATGTAGTTGCACCCGCATTACCACTTATAAGCATTTCATATATACATATAGATATCACAATTGCATCACATCCTGCACACAACACATGTTAGCACATCTTTCATTTCATCATGTAAATAGTTATTTGCATTATCATATTCATCTGCATTTCATACATTCACATTTTCATATGCATAACATTTAAAAATATAAAAGAACAAAAATAGTGCATTGTATCATGTACATATTTGCATCCATATCATAAGCATCACATGGAAACATACATCATAGGAACATAAGCATCACATAGGTACACATGCATATAGCTACCGCAAAGATGAATCATCTCATATTTATAATCAAAAGTTTCATGATACAATGATGTCAAAATCATATGGCTACAATCACCCGAAGGTGTCTACATCATAATACAAAATGGTACAAAACTGATACATAGGGAGCCCTCTATGGCTATGATAAACTCCCTCCCTCAGAGTTGCCTGGCCTCGATAGAGTCCGAGCTCTAGAGGACCTGCCCCAGGATCATCTCTCCTACCCCCTCTATCTGGTGGTGGAGGAGGACCCATAACCCCACCACTGGATGCCTATCTCCTCTGACTCCCTCCAGTAGACGTCGCTGTCCGTGATGGTCTGCAGAAGCTCCTCACTCGCTGCTCTAGTGGCACTACCCCATAGTATAGGTCTCACCAATAACCTATCTCCTCCCATGCCTACAAAACATAGGCGTATATAGCCCTTGTGTCCTCTACCGCCTACCTCCTAGCCCTCAGTGTTGTCTCAGCCTCAGTATAGTGCTAGATAGCTTGATCTTGCTCCCGCTCAGTATCACTCAGTTGTCTCCTGAGCCTAGCTATCTCCCTCTCCAGATCCTGGATCTCATTTTCCTATCCCTGGCATATCTCCCTTAGCTCAAATAGCTCATCCTCCTCCTCCTCGGCCCCCTCTGCCTGTGGCTCCCCCTGTATTGGTGGTTATGCCTGTGCATGTGCCTATGCCTCTACCTGTACCTATCTCTGTCCCTATCCCTACACCTGTCTAGGACCCTATGCTGCTAGCACCTATAGTGGCAATCCATCATGACCCCTCACCACCTGAGCCCACCTCTCCTCTCCACCCTCTCTGTGGAGCCACCCTCCTCTCTCCAACTGCTCCCCGCCTCCTTCGTCGGCCTCTCTCCCCACCATCTCCATCATCATCCTCATCTCCCCCACCATCTCCATCTATCTGCTCCCTTGGGTTTGTCAGTCATGGAAATGGATGCTCAGCCCAATATGCAGTATACTCTGCATCCATCCCTGCATCCTCAATCTCAGGCCACATATCCCATGGCATGGGCACCATCTCTACCAGCTGCATCACGACTTGATCATATGATAATAGTGGCCCAAAGTGTGCCTGGTCTCGCACTGTCTGCACATACATACCAGAACCCCGTGGCATCCACTAGATCCTGCCAAACTACCTGCATACCTTGTCCACTAACTGCCTCTCCAATACATAGGGCATCTGCCCAATCAGATATGTGCTCCTGAAGGTATAGGGTAGCTCCACTGCATCATCCTCCCACTGCTCACACTCGCGGTACAACCTCCATATCACAGTGTCAATCTCATCAAGCACCCTACACCAGTGCTCCAACCTTCCAATCCGTGGCTATGAGGTGATCATATCATATAAATGAACAAAACTGCATCCATGACCCCGGCCTCTGAAATGTATCAGTCGTGTGACTGGCAGATGCTCATATGCCCAAACCTGCGACAAGGTAACTCCGTAGCCTGATCCTATGGATCTATGATAAACAAACTAATGAAGCTCATAGTACAAGTGTGCCAGCATGCACAATCCCCAGACATATCTGGTATGCTATGTAATGAGTGTCTCCAAGGTGCTCCCCCAACCCACAACCAACCCTTGTGTCGCCCTATCTGGACATAGGAACCCATTGATCAATCCTCCTAACACTACTGGTAGTGCTAGTCTCGTCGATGTCATCATGTCCCATGCCATGTGTTTAGCCCTCATCTCCAGTCTCGAATCCTGGAACACTCATCTCAAGGCCTCCCTGTCTCCATCTTGATCATAGGGTATTAGCTCCCCGTCGATCGGTATCCTCAATATCTTGTAAACATCCTCCAAGGTGAATATCATTTCACCCATTGGCAAATGAAATGTGCATGTCTCAGAGTGCCATCTCTCAGCCAGCGAAGTTAGCAAACCCATGTTCACCTGAAACTTAGGCACATACAGAATGTATCTCAAATCCATAACCTTAATGGTAGCTCGGTCCTCAAATGTCAACTCTAGTCGTAACCTCTAAGTCGATGGGAATCTCTCTCGTGAATCCAACATAGGAAAGTACTCCTGCAGTCAAGCAAATCAATCATGTCAGTCCTAGTGACACTCACTATCCATCACAAAGTGTTGCTTCTATCCTAGTGACACTCATTGTTCATCACAAAGTGTTGCTATCTATCCTAGTGACACTCACTATTCATCACAAAGTGTTTCTTCTGCACCTAGTGGTACTCCCTGTTCATCACAAAGTATTATATGTTTTGCACTCCTTGTTCATTACAAAGTGCTGCTCATATTTGCACTCCCCATTCATCAGAAAGTGCTGCTCATATTTGACACTCACTATTCATCACAAAGCGTTGCTCATATTGGTACTCATTGTTTATCACAAAGTACTATGTCTTGGTACTCACTGTTCATCACAAAGTGCCTCGATCTATCCTAGTCTTCCCTAGAGGACCTACTTGAGTGTATCCTCTTAGCAGCTTATCCAATCGACAACATATGTTCATCACAGAATTGCCGATTTGACCTTGAAGACATAAATGCACCTTCATGACATAAACATGCTTATAGACTGCACAAACGTGCCTGCTCTGCACATACACGCCTGAAATACACACACGTGCCTATGCTCTGCACAAACATGCCTGTCCTGCATAGACATGCCCACATTGCACAAACGCGCCTGCACAACGGAGACATGCTTGCATTTTACACAGATGCTTTTTCCTGCATAGATGCGCCTGACACAAACATAGACGTGCCTGGCACCAACGCAGATGCGCTTCGGCATTTTTGACATTATCCTAAAGTGCATTTATTGCACTACCTAGCATGCATTTATGACAACAATTAATGTGACAAAGTACAAGGAGGTTTTGTGGTACTCACCGGCTCTCCTGCATCTGTTGGCCTCTAATATCGGCGAACGCGATTGAATCTATACACCAAGGCCATCACTGCTAACTATTGTTGCTCAATTCTCTCTTTGCACTCTGATTTCTTGAATGTGTGGATGACAATGAGGATGTGTTCCCCTCATGGTCTATCTTATAGACTGCCCTAGCCCTAGCCCTCACCTGAGTCAGTCTTCATTATCCCGTGACTCTGTCACTTTATCTTATCTGGTCAACCCTTTCTAGCCTTTCTTTCTTATCGAGAGATTGTCTGCGATCTTTTCAGACATTTTCATCCAATCTCTCGAGGGGGCATATCATTCCCATCTTGGGGCAACTTTGTATCAGTTCATCTTATCTTCTTTGAAACAACGCAACAAGCTGCATTGTCTCAAAGAGGGGCAAAATGCAGACACCTAAAATTGTCATGTCTAAATTAAATAAATATTTTATTTATTTAATTACTTTAGCCTAATTCCTCTATTAATTAAATAAATCTTTATTTATTTAATTAATTCATTTATCCTCTTCTAGCCTTATTTCTCATTTAAATAAATACATTTATTTATTTAAATTATTCTTTTCCTAAATTAAATAAATATCTTATTTATTTAATTGATCCCACTTCCTCTATTGACTAAATAAATCTTTATTTATTTAATTAATTCATTAACCTTTTCTACCCATGACACATGTCATTCATCTCTTAATTCATACACTACCTACCCTGTAATCATAGCCGACCATTTATCTTTTACACCTCTCAATCTTATCCCTCCATTTCTTATAGTGTCTTCTATATAAGGAGATGCTTCCTTGATTATGAACCCTAACTACCTAATCAATCTATGCATCCTGATCAATTCAATACACTCTTTCATATGCGATCAAGCCTACTTGCAACCACATTTCCATTCTTTGTTGAGCTCTTGTGCACATAAAATCTGAGAGCAAATATATCAAGCAAGATCAATGGAGAAAGGAAGAATGGAGATCCAAACCCTATTGGACATGTGATGGTATAATCTTTATGATTTCATTTAATTTGCATTGTCTTAGGTAATCTTCATATGTTATGGTGGATCTTTGTTGTTGTTAGGCTAGGGTTTTGTGGTTGAATTCATTTGGTCTTTCAATGTTGTTGTTTTATCCATTTTCACCTTATACAATATCAAACTGTTTACAATCCTTATTCATCATTCAAATATGTCTTGCTCCACCCATTATATTACTCATCAGATGGCCATTTATAACTCATGACTTCATCAACTTTATCTTTGTATGGAGTGTATTTAATGGCTACTTGATTTGATTCTCTTTCAAAAGATTCAAAAAATGACTGTGTCGCAAATATTTTGTCCATGCTATCCTCCAGGATATCCATGTTCATCCCTTCACAAATTAATTCTATTTGGGTGCTGAAGAATCTCCCTGCCTGCTCTTTCCAAAATTGTAAAGGCTTAAAAACCCCATTTTCATCCTCAATATTTTGCAAAAGTGTTTCACTTAGCTCAATGAAATTTATCATCATCCCCCTTATCTTTCTTTCTATATTTTCTGCCAAATTTGGGCCTCGTGCATTGACTTTACCAAAAAATAAGTTGGTTGGAGTGTAGGTGGCCCATGAGCATGATATTTGGAAGCCATAGACATTATTCTAAGCTCATTTTCCCTTTGCAACAATTTTTTGAACAAGGGAACTACCATCTCTTTGTCATCATCAAATTTATGAATAACATTAAATAATAAAGAGTACAAAGAATGAATACTATTAAGTCTACCATCAACTTTTTCATTTAAATGAGTTAGCACTAAGCTAACTATCTCCTCTTGTTGCCAAGCCAACTTATCTCCTGATTCCCTTAGCTTATTTTCTAATTCAATAATATTCTCCAAGAGTTGGGCTTTAGTTGGATCAGTAGATATAGTGGATTGAGGCTCATCATCATCATATGGCACCAATGATATATTGGGGATATCAACATTGTTGCCAAGTTGAATTGCTTCTTCTTCATGGGTAACAGACAAATATTCTAATGTTGATGGCATTGATGTCCCTATAACTATAGGAGAGGATACTTTTATCTATCCTTGCTCATGAATTTTCACTTTGGTTTGCAACTCTACACATCTCTGTTGAACTGCATTATAATCAATGAAAAGCTTGTCAAAATTTCTCATTAGCTTTTCTTTTTCCAAGGCTTCCCTTTATGAAGTCTCATGAGCCAGTTTGGCAACATCAACATTCAACTTTGTAGCTTCCACACTTGATGTGTCAGATTCTCTTTTTATAATAAGGCCTCCCCTTAAGTTGGGATTTATGTCACCAATGTTAGGCTTTCTAGGTCCTTCCTCTAATGCCCATATTGCCAAGGTTGCATAATAATCTACAAAATCTGATCCTTTTAATGCCAATTACCTTGCTTCTTCCTTTGAACCTAATTTTTGGTCCTTTGATTTCCTAATTGCATCAAAGGCTATTGCATCTGCTATATCTCATTCTGGTAAAACTAGGACTCCATCTTGATTTACAATCATCCTGCCCTCATCTGCAGTAATTTTCTTGAACTATTTCATCATCTCATTCTTAACTTCTTTATGATTTTCATGCTCAAAACTATCTAGCCTCTAAGCTTTCCTCTCAACACTTCTCTTCTTAAATTCTTCTATTTTCATTTTCCATACTAATTGCAGAAAGGTTGGGATTCTCACAAAAGAATCATCCTCAAGAAATTTATCACATGCCTCCTTCCTTACATCCCTAAAAGCTCTACCCTAAATATCCAAAGGGGTGAGGTCCAGATCAAAACTAGAAGGCACAAGAGGAATACAATTTTTCATCTCTGCACTTGTTACTATGAAAGTGTCTTCCTCTATTTGTTCTTCAACCTATCTTGAAGATGAATAGGGTACATGTGGCGGTGAAGGACTTCTATCTGAATATTCAAGATCAATAATCCTGACTCCTTTAAAAGGCTTAACTTGCACCTTTGGGGGAGGCTCTGGCTTCATTATCTTTTTACCATTTCTCCTCACCAATTCTTCACTATCGCTGCTACTATCTTCTTCCACTTGTTTCTTCTCTTACCCTCTTTTAAGAGTGCTCATAAACATGTCACTCTTCTATTAGGCCATTTGTTCTTGGAGGTAGATGAGGTCATGAGCCTGGATGTTGCATCCTCATTTGATGAATCAAGGGTTATTCCTCTGGTGTGATGGGTGTTGGATGCTATAAATTTCTTTTTTCAACTTGTCGGCCATGGATCTCTTCAAGTTTGACCCTATTCTCCTTAAATGCAAGAATTAATTCATTAAAATTGTTCATAACAAAATCAAATTTAGCACAAAATGGAGTGAAATATTTTGTTGGATCATAGCTTGGATCCATTTTCTAAATTATAGCCCATAGCTTCCTAAAAGCTATCCATTTCTCTTTCCTCCAATCCTGAGTCATAAAATCAAACTTATTTCTAATTATATCCTTAGGGAAATTATGCTCATGAGGCAATAGGCCTCCTTTTATTCTTGCCCTGAATATGTTATAAAACCCCTCCGGGTCACTATGTCTGGTTGTGCTAACCCCTAAATGATATGGTGCTAACATTAAAAGGCAATGCATGTGGTTGACCAAAGAAACCATAACTTCTAATAACGGTGCTAACAGGACAAGGGATGAAATCCCCCTAATTGTGCTCAATCTTCAGAAGTGGAAACCTCTCCTTAGGTCTTACAAAATCATGCAACTTTGTGGGGATCCTTTATGGGTTCACTATCAATCTTTTCCTTAACCTAGAAGCAAAGTTGTTATCAAACCTTACAAAGCTAGCCTATTGTCTGTCCCAAGACATATCCATGCTCTAAAGTTGTACTGAAATTTCATTATTGTCAATTGTTCTTTTGAGGTTCATAGTGCCTTCAAAGTAATCTATATTTCGATACAAGAACATGCGCATGAGCAAGGACTACTGGTAGAAATGAGTGTTAGACACTTTATTCTTAACATCTTGCAACCCCTCATGAATCTTCTCTTCAAGGTATGGGATGAAGTCAAAGATTACTAGCTGTATAATCCTAATGTTGAATTTGCATAGGCATATACATGAAGTCAGGTGGCATAACTGTAATTGGATCGAAACCCAAAACCTAACATAAAGAGAAAAAGGTAACCTAAAAATAAGGAGAAAAAGTACCAATGGGAAAAGGATCCTCTTAACTAGGGCCAATGTAGTAGGTTGTCTGTCCTGCTTTTGCCAAATGAATTGGAAGAAAACAAGTTCTAATGAAACCTTTCATTTTATAATACTCTTCCTTCAATTAATTTAAATCTACTTGTACCAGGTTAGCAAATGGCTCATACAAGTCAAAAGATCTCCTGGAATTCCTCTCTCTTGAATGTCAAAAAAATATCTCCTTCATTTCCCCTTATAACCCTTGAGACATGGTCATATCTGTTTGCAACATCCTTGAGCAAGTCGACATCCATGAACATGTTCAAAACTACTAATTTACCCATCATATTGCCAGATACTCGAGAATGAGGATTGTAAATTCCTCTGTCCATACCATAATTTGAACATATCTATCCCAGTCATCGGTACCCTATCATCCACCAAGTGGTACACTTTATCAGTTAGCCCTTCTCCTAGGGTTTTACCATGAACAAATTTTTGCCCTTGGTACTTGTCATTAGTCGAGGGCTTTAATTGGTCGAGAAAATTATCAAAACGATTTCTGTTCAAATATTCAGTCTGTCTTGAATGTTTTTGTAAGGGAGCCATCTTACTAGACTAGGATTTCTATCACTTAATCACAAGAGGAAAATGAAACTGGGATTCGACACAAAAACCTCAAGAACAACATAGAAATATGCGAATTCTTATAAAATTTGAACCCTAGAACAATTTGTGAGGTTTCCCCTATAATTAATCACACAATTCACACTTCAATCATTCAGGGAACAAAGAAAATGTTCTTAGCAACTTCTTTGTAAATACCAAACGAATCACAATCATTCACTACAAGAACCCATCTCAATCTTCTTTATCTTTGGGGATACCTTATGAATCACTATGAGTCACTTTATGAATTGAAAATATCTTTGAGAATGCTTTTATTATTGTTCTGGAATGAAAAACCACTATCTCATCCACCGTTACTGCTCGTGCGAGTGAAAAAATGGCTCTAACTTGTATTTGAAATAAGTTTAAAATTGAACCATCAATCATCATCCATAATGGCACATCGCATGATCATCTTTAGTCAATCTAAAATTGACCATCACATGTAGCAAGTAGGTCCATCCAAAGAATGATATGGCATAGCCAACTCACCACTTACTCCTCCTTAGTCAATGACCCCACCATTGGCTTTTCCTAGCCTACCTTGGACATGTGCAATCACCTCGTGATGCCACGGTCCTTGAACTCCTTGCATCTTCCTTCATAGGGTTACGAGGGTCGTTGGATCTATTCACACTTTACCCATAATCCACGATGATCACTTAATAATGGCTGCTAACTCTCGAGCACTTATTGGATCGATATTAACTCAACATCATTCAACTTTACCACATGGAGAAACATGCACCTTTAGTAATCTGGACTTTACCTGTTGGTAAATGGTAACATCAAAGTTTTGAAAAGTCAAACCGCCAGCTTAACCTTCCCCATCTTGGACACGTGGCATCATGTCATGATGTCGCGGTCCATAATCTCTTTGCACTTTCAACCATGGGGCTGCATGGACCATAGGATCTGCTTGTGGTTTACCATAAAGTCACCAGCAAAAATATGACTTTAGACCTAGGAAAATTTAGGTGCTAGTAGAAAAATGTCAAACAGGACCTGCCTAGGATAACTTTACATGCAATCTTTGGAAAATATAAATGGACCGAATGAAAACAACTTAATGCCTAGGAAAAACAATGGCCCCACCAATGACAATGGACCCTTGGCTTAAGTGGAGAAAAGGTTACACCAGCTTATAATAGGCTAAAGGTTTTTAAGAGAGATTTAATAAAAATGCATAAAAACCCTAAACCCTAAACTCTAAGGGTAGGAATAGAAAACACAATTAATTCTGAATAATCAGAAAATTTACCAAGGCATGAAAATATTTTGTGCAATAATTTTTTAGGACTATCACATGCATCTTAGTTCTCATCAGGAGGGGAAATCACCCCAAGGTTCTCTCTGAGATACTCAAAGGAATCCTTAAGAAAAGGCTTCGTGAAGAAATTTGCAATTTGTTCCTTTGCAGATACATACTCTAACCTAACTTCCTTCTCATTCACCTTTTCTCTAAAGAAATGAAATTGATATATGCTTGGTCTTTGAATGCAACACCAAATTCTTAGAAATATTGATAGCACTTGAATTATCATAGTATAAAGTAGTAGGCTCATCAAAAACAACTTTGATATCATTCAACATCTACTTCATCCATATCATCTGATTACAATTGTAAGCAACAACAATGTATTCAATTTCTACAATAGATAAAGAAATAGCATTCTGCTTCTTACTCATCCAAGAAACCAATCTGTTTCCCAAGAAAAATGCACCACTACTAGTACTCTTCCAGTCATCAACATCACCTACCTAGTCAACATCAGTAAAATAAATCAAAGTAAAATCATCATCTTTAGGATACCACAAACCAAAATCAACTATCCATTTCAAATATTTGAAAATTCTCTTCACAACAGTAACATGAGATTCCTTAGGATCAACTTGAAATATAGCAACAAGACAAACAACATTCATAATATCCGGTCTAGTCTGAGTCAAATATAGCAATCCACCAATCATAGATCTATATCTAGTCTTATTTTCTTTTAGAGAATCATTATCCTTTGTCAACTTACATCTGGTCACCATATAGCTACAAACTGGCTTCTGATAAACTTTGAAATCTTTCTAAGTAGCATAAGCAAGAAATAATCTAATAGATTCATTTCTTGCCACCGAAACAAAAGTCTCCTCAAAATCAATTATTTCCATCTTAGAATAACCCTTATAAACAAGTATTTCTTTGTTCCTAACAACTTCACCTTTTTCATCCAATTTATTCTGAAACACCCATTTAGTTTCAATTAAATTTTTATCCTTAGGTCTGGGAACAAGAATCCATGTATTATTCTTTTTAATCTAATTCAATTATTCTTCCATTACTTTAACCTAATTTTCATCTTTGCATGCTTCATTAACATCCTTAGGTTCAATCTTAGAAATCAAGCAACATTCTTCAACAATTCTTCTCCTAATCATCACACCTTTATTTTTATCTCCTATGATCTGATTTTCTGAATGATTCAACCTTACATACTTAGGATTCTTAGGATTTCCTTTATTTTCAGGCTCTTAAACTCTTTCTTCTCCACTAGCACTTGTACCTTCTCCTTCATTCTCAGACTTTTTGGAACAAACTAAATTTGATTTTGGGTCTGCACTTGCTTTCCTTTATCTGAACTGACATCTTGATCATCTGAATCATATCTACAAGATCTGATTTGTCTCACATTGCTTTCATCATTTTTCACTTTAGCACTCTCAACTATCTTCCTCAATCTCTTATTATAACATAGGTAGGCCTTGCTCTTAGTAGAATAACCAAGAAAAATTCCTTCATCACATCTAGCATCACACTTCCCTAAATCTTCATCTCCTTTGATATAACATTTACTTCTAAAAATTATGAAATATCTAACTATAGGAACATGACCAAACCATAACTCATAAGGAGTCTTACCGGTATCACCTTTGATATGTACTTGGTTAAGAGTGTATACGACAATACTCATAGCTTCTTTCCAATAGATATGTGACACATTTCCCTCCAATTTCATGGTTCTAGCAACTTCTTGAATTGTTCTATTCTTCCTCTCCACAACACCATTCTACTGAGGGGTTCTAGGTGTAGATAATTGTCTCTTCAATCCATTCTCTTCACAAAAAGTATTGAACTCACTAGAAGTGAATTCACCACCTCTGTCAAATCTCAGACACTTCAACTTTCATCTAGTCTCAGTCTCAACCATAGATTTGAAAATATTGAACTTCTCCAATTCTTTAGGCTTCTCCCTTAAGAAAGTAACCCACATCATCCTTGAATAGTCATCAATCAGCAACATGAAATACATGTCTCCCTACAAGATTTTTACTCTAGAAGGACCACACAAATTAGTATGCACAAGATCCAATAATCCTTTAGAACTATATTGTTTTATTTTAAAAGTAACTCTTGTTTGCTTTCTTAATTGACATTCCTTGCATATCAGATTAGTAGGTTTCACCAACTTAGGAAGATCTCTCATTGCTTGAGTAGAACTTATCCTAATCATGTAGTCAAAATTTACATGACACATCATTCTATGTCATAACCAACTTTCATCAATCTGAGCAATCAAACAAATTTTACTACTAACATTCAAGTGAAAGATATTACCTTTAGTCTTTGTCACTGATGTAATCTCAATTCCAGAGATACTCAAGATCTTATATTTTCCATTCTTGAATTGCAAATCATATCCCTTGTCAACCATCTATCCAACACTCAAAATATTATGCATTAGACCTTTTACATATAAGACATCATCAGTATTATGCTTACCATCAAGAGAAATGGAATCTCTACCACGAATTATATTAGTTTTGTCATCTCTAAACCTTACTACACCACCATCATACTTTTCCATACTCACAAACATACTCTTATCACTTGTCATATGATGAGAGCAACCACTGTCAATAATGCATTCATCCTTCTCTTCAACTTTAGGAGCCAAAGCTTTCTTTTCATTAATCTAGCTAGTAGAATCATTAGGTATTGGATCATCTCGCTTGATAGCAATAAATACCCTTTCATCTCCTAAATTTCCCTTATCAGATTCATCATTTGTTAAACCTTCATCAACAACATAATAACATTTCTTCTAATATATAGGCTTATATGGTTTGGACTTAGGAACTCTTTCCGAACACCTTGAGGCAAAATGTCCTATCTTATTGCATGAAAATTATTTAAGAGGTAATTTTCCTTCATACTTACTGGCTCTTTTTGAAAATCTTCTGGAAATCTGGGCTTTGAGCTCCTCAAGCTCTTTTTCTTCTTCTTCTTCAAGTTCTCTCTCTCCTCATATCTGGACACCCTTGTAGAACTTTCTCCTAGATCATATTTTCGCTTCCTAGAAACAATAGCTTTGAAAGCAGATTCAGACTTAGGAAGAGTTTAACCAAATTCGCTTAACTCAAAGGTAGCAAGCTTTCCAATCAACATGTCTCTAGTCACTTTTGTCACAATCTAGATCTCTTGAATAGCAACAACCTTGTGTTTGTAAGAAAGAGGCAAGGATATCAACACTTTAGCTATAATCTCTGATTCTTCCAATACTCCACCAACACATATGATATTCAACACAAGCTCATTCACTTTCTATATAAATTAAGTAATATTCTCATCCTCACTCATCTTCAACAATTAATACTTTCCCTTCAAGCTCTGCAACTTGGCAATATTCACATGGCTATCACCTTCATACGAAGTCTCTAGCTTCTTCCAGATCTCATGAGAAGTCTACAAATCCATAACATTATTCATCTCAAAATCGGTCAAGGAACTCAAAAATGTTTCCTTAGCTCTAATATTGAATTCAACTTCCTTTATCTCATCCGGAGTTGTAGGACCATTCGTAGGGAGATTATACACATTCTTAGTAATATTCCAATAATCCAGTTTTTCCAAAGAGTGTAATTCATTCCATCTAATCTTGGACTATCCTTCTTGTAAGCATAGATTTCCATCCAGGATCACCTCAAGCGGTTAAGCTTCTTTCAGAGGATCTGGCTCTGATACCAATTGTTGGAAACAAGGCAACAAACTGATAAGGTGGGAGGGGGGGGGGGGTGAATCAGTTTGCTCACAAACTTTATTCAACTCAAACATAATTTTTGATTTGATAATCAGCAGTGAAAGCATAAATCAACACCACATCAATAACGCACATAACACCAAGATTTTTGACGTGGGAAACCCAATTAAGGGAAAAACCATGGTGGGACCATACTCACAATATGATGATATTTGTTAGAAATATATGGAATATTACAATGGCGAATACATATGCATTCAAGCACACTACCTAGAGCTCATCGCTTAAAATAATAAATAAGGACTACAACCCTAGGGAAGACTCACTATCTCTCAAAAACATTCGTATTACATTTGGAAAATCATGAATTGATAAAATAACATCTCCTCATGCCTGGTTACAATTCTGTTCTAGCACACAATGTGATCTACTCTACCACACTTCTTCACACTTCTGTCATGCCCAAAATTTAGGGCAAGAACGGGATAAATTTTTTTTTTTTAAACATAACTTTTAAAAGCATTAATTCGACAAATATAAAATGCTACAACATGTTTTGTCTTAACCATGTTTATAGTTAATCTTTTCTACTAGCTTCAAGTACGCAAATTTTTAATTAAATTAAATACGGAATCCTAAAATAAACAAATGCTATTTTAACTTTTCAATTTAGCCCCAAAGATTATTCTGAATCCAAAAATCTAAATTTGATAGACAAGGATACTAGTAATTTCCAATAGTTCCTAATAGCTTTTAAGAAGAAAGTTAAATTAGTCTCGGCACTTAGATTTTTAAGTATATATATATTTTTTTTACAATTAATTAAATATTAGGCTGAGCTAAAACAACTAAATTTATTTAACTAAAATTAAATATCACTTCCCTGATTTTTAACTCTAAAATAACACAAACTATTTGAATTTAAAATATTAACTTCATTAATATATAATTTGTAAACATCTCAATCTAATTAAATCTAACATAAATAATACTTCATTAGTAATTAAATTCATAAAGAAGTATGATCTATAAAGTAAATACCTATATTTAGGTTCACCTCCAAAATAATAAAAAAAAAGCATTTAAAACTAAGGATTTGCGTAATTCTTTAATTTCCATAACTTTCTAATTTTATTTTCATGTATGTGTATATAAATAATTATATTTATATATATAAACACATATTTAGAAATATATATATTTAATTAATATAATGATTTCTTTCCAAATTTATAAAAGACAAAGCCATGCAAACCTTAGCTAGGGATCTTGCATTATAAAATACTCATTATATTTTAATTTTACCATTTTTATATTAATACCCTAGATCTACTCAAGCTAGGGTTTAATATTTTATTTTTCATTTGGGTTTATGTGCAGGGCCGAATGGAAAGTCTCGTGGCAGTGGCAATGGTGGATGGGCAGAGGCAATGCTCCCCAGTGGGTTGCCCCACTGTGGGGGTTGCGGCCCACACAGTGGCCTTGGTCATTGAGTGAGTCGCGGCCCGCACAGTGGCCACGACCCATTGGTGCGGAGCACGACTCGCACAGGGAGCCGCGGGCCCTTGTCAGGGTCACGGTCCCCACAAACGCTGCGGCCTCTGCGAGGGACGCAGCCCGCATAGGGTCTGCATGCCTTGCGCGGCCGAGGCCCTGATTTGCTCCCCTCCCCATTTTCCTTTGCCCTTTTTTTTTGTGTTTATTATTATTTTTTAAATACAATCTATATATATATATATATACATTTTTATATGTATATATTTATTTATATATTTATATTTATATATACATTTATTTCGTAGGTATTTCCATGATATAGTTTATATTATACAACATAATTTATATATTGAATAGTCCATAGTATTTTGATTCTAGGTATGTATTCAAACATAATACTAAAATAATATTTCGTTTTCTTGTTGATTTATTTCCTTTCATAAATGTCCTAGATGTTAAGATAAAATAGATGGATAAATAAATTTCTGATTCATTTACAACAAGAGTTTAGTAATTTTATTATTTCATTTAAAATGTTTACTGTAGGTGTTTTATTTCAATCTTCAACTATATAAATGACTAGATTTAATAGTTTAACCAACAACTAAATAAATCTAGATTTTATTTAAATAAAAACTATAATATATTGTGATTTTCATTTTCTGCAATAAATAGATTGACAGACTTTGCAGAAATCTACAACAACTATTTAAATGACAGATTTGGATACTTTATAGCTAAAACATAGATGTACTAAGTTAACCTTAGATTTATCTTATGCATAAAGTAACTGACTGATTTTAGTTAATTTCATATAGCAACTGTAAAAAGTTATATTTACATAGACTAGATAAACTATCTATCTTAGTTACTAATTTCAGAAATAAACGAAAAGACAATTTCTAGAACTATAATGTACTATACTACATTTACAGAAAACATAATTAAATGATTTATTTACAGCCTACAATATGCATGCAACTCTAATCTATTTATTTCCTTTTTATTTTATTTTGAATGCATAAGAATAAAATAACTTTCTTGCTTTGTAATTTATTATAAACACATCAGATATAATATTTTGAACTTTGGAAAAACTAATTTAGGAATACTCATTTCTTTTCTGCAATTAATAGCATACTAAAATAATACAACTTTTAAAACGTATTACAAAAACACTATTGTCACTTTACAAATAGGTCTCTCATTCCAAATAAATGAGGAAAATACTAAATACATATCCAAATATTTTTCTGCAACAACCATTTCCAATCACATCTACTTGTCCTGATATTTTCTTCTAACAACCTGCAAAAAAACAAAGAGATGACCATGAAGTGCTCACCTCCCAGCCTAGGCTAACTAGTAGCCACCCCTGAGCTTGGAGAACCAATCCCTAGATAGGATTACACACATGCAATACAAAAGACAATGAAAAACACCAGCTCAAACACAATCCCAACCCAGGCTACACTGCACCACACATTTGTGATGTCTTTTCAAGGGTGGTAGTGGACCAAGTACCCAGAGGAGACTGCAAGTATGGTAAAACATATAGCCACCTCATGGCAAACCAAATACTTCAAGTATAACAACCCCACATTCCTTATGACCCCCAAGGTATTCATGCCTTATTTTCCCTCCTTATGACCCCCAATGCATAAACAAGCCATGCAACAAGGGTCACATAATTCCCTTGTGATCACTCTCATAACGAGAGCCTCTCACTCGAGAGCTATCACTTGTACCACTCACAAGATCCTCCTCTCTCCTAAGAGTAGGAGGTCTTGATTACTCCCAAAACACATACATTGTATAAACACAAAATACCAAATAAATTTTCAAGAAAACATGCACGAAAACTAGTCTTTTACACAAACATTACTTTCAAAACACATGCAATAAGAAATCATTATAAGAAAAATACAACCTACCTTAAACTGCCCAAAGGTATGCTAGTTTTGTTGAGGATGAGCAGCCCAATTCAACGATTATTCTCTTTCTACCCTTAGCCAAAAAATCTCAATCCAAAAATCTATCTTTATCTTTTCAAAATTCTTTTGTCTCCAAAAAATGGAGAGTGGGTGAATACCCACTAATTTTCTAATTCTTGCTTAAGAAGCCCATTGTGAGAGTTCTCATAGGTTTCTAAAAACTAAAAAGGAAGGTAAGGTAGAGTGGGAAAGGGAACTCTCACTCGAAAAGGAAGGTTTACAACTAGGTTCAAGTCTTCTAATTTCAATTTTCGCACAACTTAGAAAAGTCACGTTTTAGGGTGTCTAAAAGGTCACATGGGAGTAGAAACTTGCCTAAAATTACCCCTAACCCTTAGGTATATATTATGGGCTTTAGGAAACCCTATTAAACTATCCCTAGGTGTCCATTTAACCCTTTTTTAACCCCTCTGAAGTTTATTTTCGGGTCAAACCTATGTTGACCATCCCAAAGATTCTTTGCCCAAGGTATTTATGGCATCACATTACATTAATTGAAAAAGCTATAGTTAAACAATTCCCACCGAGAGACAAATTTAAAAATTCAAACATAAATCGATACGTGTCAAGTGACACAAAGAAAATACTTTTACACATTTATACATGAAATTGTGTCTCTTGTGGGATTTACATAAACCAATTAAATAACAATTAACACACATGCATCATTTACTATTACGAATAAAATACGACACAAATAGGGTGTTGTCTCTCCAAATAGACAAACCCTGGTATTACGAACATACATAGGTCTAGGTTTAGTTCTTCGTAATATTTCCATGGTCACATGGATATCTTTTTCTGCACCACTCCAATACACATTAGTCAATTCCAATAACCTTGTATAATATTAAACACATGAATAAGGATGCACATCAAACACTTCACATACAATTTTCATTTGAACAATTCAATATATCTCATATCCAATTAAATCCACATAAGCAATTATCATAATTCTCATAATTTTGGTCCACACAAAAAACATACATCTTAATTCTATTATCATAATAAAGTCCTGCAAATCCAATAATGACATACATCATCTCCAATTTATCCTATTCTAGAATCATATAGAGTTCTTTATCATAAAGCATATAAATGAAGCATCAACATTCATCAATGTTATCCAATGACGGAATCATATAAGTTCTACATCCAGACATAGCTGATATACGTTAAATCAAGATTATCCAATCAATGGATCTTTTAGGATTTCAAATTCATAACACATCAAAATGTACACCACAAGGTGCAATAACTCTATAACTTGGTTCAATTACTTTTCTCACCAATCTATCTGTCTAATAGAGTCCATTCTATTGAATTATAAAGTATTTATTAATAGGGTCAAACATGGTCAACTAAGTTAATAAAAGCTTGGTTTGGGGAAGGCCTTACATCCTCCTCCCCTAGAGTTTGACTTACTCCTGGAAGTCGCATGAGTAGAATTACGAAGTAGGGACATAACATTTCCCACAATTTCAATAAGTTACTCAAAATCTTATCTTGCCTACAAGAATTACCAAAATCAACCTATTTTTGTAATTAACTTACTATCAGCACAAGGTTAGATTCTTAGTATTTTTATTATAGTTCCCTTAAAGCTGAGGTAGGTGTTTACAAAGTTCTATCTTCCAACAACTTACATTACTGCGCCATCCAAATCATATCAATAACACACATCAACTTTCACAATCAAGGTCACACATATTTAATTTCTAGGGGTCCTACTTTGTTTAGGATTTGTCTAAAAGCATGTGTATCCTACTGTATTCTCGACTATACAGGTTACTTAAGAAAATTGACATCACACTTAGCCACAATGAATCTACTTATTCTACATTCGAGGCACCTCATTAGGGTGTTGATACACTATTTGCTAACCGTCCTAGGTGCATAATTTCTTCCAACTTTCTTAGATAACAAGACAAAATCAAATTTAGGTTCTTCAATTCTGCTCTTATATAGGGTAGCTTTCTACCACTAGGGATTAAAATGTTTTTTTTTAATTTTATTTTTTGTTTTTTTTATTAGGCTCCAAGGTTAAAGTCTTATAGGGTGCATTATTCGCAATTCCCATACATTAAGGTACATAACAATCCCATTCTAAGGGAGTGATGAAATTTATTAATACTTATTTTAGATATCATCCACGCAATCATCTCTATACACATACCAAATTTACCAGTCGACAATCATTACTTTCGCAATTCATTGGGTCTAGGTCACACTATTGTTACAAATTTTTCTCTTTCAGATTACTCGAAATTTATTTTACTTAGGAGGATATTCCTTCCTTTATCTTAATTTGATAAAACACATTCTTTGTTAATTCTTGTGCATAATTTCACTCCTTGCGGTATTCTCCCGTGACACACTATCAGCGGTTCAACGAACATGATAGACATTTACACAAATCACATCACTAGGGCTAGTTATATCAACCATCAAAACGACCACTTTGACACTTTACGAGATCAAAATACAAGTTACTTCTGCCAAGTCCAATAAAAGAAGAAAAATGCCGGCAATTGAAAAATATTAAAACTAGAAACATGGCAAGTGCCATAGTTCATATAAAAAGAAACATAAATTTAGTGGTCCTCTCTTCATAATAAAAAAAATAACTAAAAGGAAAGTTATAGCCCCAGTGTCACAATATACTTTTCAAAGAAAATTAAAATTAATGTTGAATCAAACTCGAAACAAGATGACCATTCTAGCCATGCTATAGGGAGTAACCGCAACACATCACCCAAGATCACATGTCCTGAGTGTGTTAGGAAGTGATTATTAGACTCTTGAGATTTTAGATTCTTTATAATCCTTTATTGATTTATGAAATAAATTCTTATACACAAGAGATCGCATTCATTTTTTTTTTTTATAAATCATGTTCCATTTTAACCTTCATGTGCTTACTATTTGAAGCAACACTTTCTGATATAATCCACTATCTTTTCAGGGTTATTAACATCCTTAATTATATTCTAACAGGTGTTTGCACTAACTCTACCATTCTTCATCCATTCCTCTTATTCTAATCATTTTGAGCACTTAATTATACGCAATCTATGCTTAATTAGAGGTTAAAGCTTAACAAGCTGATGCAACGAAACCTTTGGTCTCGATAAAACTCCTAGGTGATAGGACTAAGAAAATTACTAATATAACAACTATGATAAGTCCTATTATCAAGTGGATTGAATAAATTTAATAAGGGCAATAAGAATTTCACTGAAAAGTCTCTTTCATTAGAGTTGCATTTAATAGCACTTAATTAGGTCATTTTCTACTAAATAAACATTTATATAGTTACTTGGTTCAATATCAATTATTTTATAAATATCCAGTTTCCTCCATCATGTTAATACATCCTTTCTTAATAACTTAATTTATTATGGCTTCTATTAATTATCTTAATATTCTTAACCTTGATTCAATGTTACGTGGTAGCTCGAGTATTGCCACTTCCATGTCTTACACACACCATTGATAGTTCGGTACAAAATTGACGCTTGTTTACTTAGGACCACTTAGGATTTGTATAATGTATTCATATAATTTTACTAGAGACATCATTTGTTTTTCTTAGCACCTAAAGCTAGCTCCTTATACTTTTACCTCTAACATTCACTTGCCTTCATTAGGTAGGAGCTTGTTGTCAAATTACTCACACTTAAGGTTAAGAGCCATTTGGGGTGGAATTATTGTCAAGTAAGATTGATAACGGTTGATAACCATTTCTGCCCACACATTTCATGACATATTTCAACAACTGGGAGGGTGGACTTATTCTCTCCTACTTCACTTATGCAATTATGAAATCAAGGGGGTGTGCACTCGAAAAGTGACCAACACCCTTCCTTTTTAATTAAAATTTTTGTTAAAAGAGTAGTTATCTCGTTCCATATTACTTATTTATATTTACTTACTAGCCAAATTTCCGGCATATCACAACCTTCGATCTCTCGAATCTAAATGAACCATCTTACCATCCTAATATCCAGTTACCCAATTACGGTATAACATAAGGATGTCCTCTAATTACCAATGTCTCAAGACTCCCATAATTTCCAAGTTCTCCCTTAGCTAACCATATAATTCAGCTCCTTATCAATGTTCTTTTAAAATATTTTATACCGCCAACTAACTCTCATTAAATCTTCAGTATTATATTACTGTTATACTATCTTTCCATAAGCCATTTCCATCCACATGTTGCTTCATCCATCCTTGATGTTTTCGCATACCTCCACACTTGAGTGCCATAAATTGCAGATTTTCTTCGATTGTGCCCAATAGTTAAATTGTGTTACATACTATCTTGAACCTAGCGGCAACCATGATTGGGTTGCACTTTTCTTCTTAGTTTTTGAACGAAAACCAATTACACATTTCTAGATTATAGGATCCTAATACTTTTATACTCCTTGCACTTCAATGGGGGTTTTTGTGTGATTCTCACATCAACTCTACTCTCTCTTTCATTATTTACTTTCTTCAAGATTATCTTCCCATAAAGGAACTAGTTGCAGTTTTACTTGTTTGTTTCCCCAATTATATAACCACGGATGAACTTAGGGTTTATTGTAATTATGTGTTTTTACCCAAGAAGTTCATGCCTCCTTTTCCCCTTTTTTTTTCTCTAACTCATCTATAGCATTACTAGGGTTTTCTGATCATGGAGTTTGCCATTCATCATTTTAGTTCTGATCTTCAGGGTTATCCCAACTCTAGCTTCACTGCACTACTACAAAAATTGTCTAACAAATGCTCTTAATAAGAAATCTAACATGACAACATTCTAGTCATTAGGATAGGTTAATGCTTCTTTTTGAGATTTGCAAGAGTACCTCATAACTCTCCTTCATTGTTGTTTCCAATGGCAGCTTTGATCTTTTAAACCATCATAATTTCGCATAGCTAAAAAAAAACTTAACTTGAACTGTCTCGATCTTATTGCCTTTATCTTAGGTCTAACTATCTTGCTTGACTTGCCATCATCATGAACATATCTCGATGGATGGCATTCCTTTAGTTACCATCAGAGGTATTTTATTGAAAGATTAACTCCTCATACTTGATTTGATTAGGGCAATTATTGCATTTAGGTTCAAATTGAATGGTAGCCTCATAGGTACAAAAGATCTAATTTTCATTATTTAAACACTGAAAAATACTTTGTATACATAGTAATTTAAAATTTCGCAGCCTTTGGGGTTTTTATTATGCCATAAACCTTATGACTAATAAGTTCAAATTTCAGGGCTTTTAGTGACCCTTGGAACCCCTTGAATTGATATATGTTGATCTATTGATTCACAAGAATTTTTCACTTTGTTATTTCACAAGATTTCACCTAGGTGTTATACTTCAAGCCATAGTTTGTTTTCAACTAAGTTATGAATGTAGCCCATGTTCACCAGTGTATGAACCCAGGGCTCTGATACCAAAATGTCATGCCTAAAATTTAGGGCAAGAATGGGATAATTTTTTTTTTTTAAAACATAACTTTTAAAAGCATTAATTCGACAAATATAAAATGCTACAACATGTGTTGTCTTAACCATGTTTATAGTTAATCTTTTCTACTAGCTTCAAGTACGCAAATTTTTAATTAAATTAAATACGGAATCCTAAAATAAACAAATGCTATTTTAACTTTTCAATTCAGCCCCAAACATTATTCTGAATCCAAAAATCTAAATTCGATAGACAAGGATACTAGTAATTTCCAACAGTTCCTAATAGCTTTTAAGAAAAAAGTTAAATTAGTCTCGGCACTTAGATTTTTAAGTATATATATATATTTTTAAAATTAATTAAATATTAGGTTGAGCTAAAATAACTAAATTTATATAACAAAAATTAAATATCACCTCCCAGATTTTTAACTCTAAAATAACACAAACTATTTGAATTTAAAATATTAACTTCATTAATATATAATTTGTAAATGTCTCAATCTACTTAAATCTAACATAAATAATACTTCATTAGTAATTAAATTCATAAAGAATTACGATCTATAAAGTAAATACCTATATTTAGGTTCACCTCCAAAATAATTTTAAAAAAACATTTAAAACTAAAGATTTGCTTAATTCTTTAATTTCCATAACTTTCTAATTTTATTTTCATTTATGTGTATATAAATAAACACATATATAGAAATATATATATATTTAATTAATATAATGATTTCTTTCCAAATTTATAAAAGACAAAGTCATGCAAACCCTAGCTAGGGATCTTGCATTATAAAATACTCATTATATTTTAATTTTACCATTTTTATATTAATATCCTAGCCCTATCGGGTAGGGTTTAATATTTTAATTTTGATTTGGGTTTATGTTCAGGGCCGAATGGAAAGTCTCGTGGCAGCGACCATGGTGGATGGGCAGAGGCAATGCTCCCTAGTGGGTCACCCCACTATGGAGGTCGCGGTCCACACAGTGGCCACGACCCACTGGTGCAGAGCACGACCTGCACAGGGAGCCGCGGGCCCCTGTGAGGGTCACGGTCCACACAGAGGCTACGACCTCTGTGAGGGACACAACCTGCATAGGGTTTGTGTGCCCTGCACGGCCGAGGCACCGATTTGCTCCCCTCCCCATTTTCCTTTGCCCTTTTTTTTTGTGTTAATTTTTTTTTTTAAATACAATATATATATATATATATATATATATATATATATTCATGTGTAAATAAGTATAAATATATTTATATATATATATATACATTTTTATATGTATATATTTTTATATATTTATATATATATTTATATTTATATATACATTTATTTTGTAGGTATTTCCATGATATATTTTATATTATATAACATAATTTATATATTGAATAGTCCATAGTATTTTGATTCTAGGTATGTATTCGAACAAAATACTGAAATAATATTTTGTTTTCTTGTTGATTTATTTCCTTTCATAAATGTCCTAGATGTTAAGATAAAATAGATGGATAAATAAATTTCTGATTCATTTACAACAAGAGTTTAGTAATTTTATTATTTCATTTGAACTGTTTACTGTAGGTGTTTTATTTCAATCTTCAACTATATAAATGACTAGATTTAATAGTTTAACCAGCAACTAAATAAATCTAGATTTTATTTAAATAAAAACTATAATACATTGTGATTTTCATTTTCTGCAATAAATAAATTGACAGACTTTGCAAAAATCTACAACAACTATTTAAATGACAGATTTGGATACTTTATAGCTAAAACATAGATGTACTAAGTTAACCTTAGATTTATCTTATGCATAAAGTAATTGACTGATTTTAGTTAATTTCATACAGCAACTGTAAAAAGTTATATTTACATAGACTAGATAAACTATCTATCGTAGTTACTAATTTCAGAAATAAACGAAAAGACAATTTCTAGAACTATAATGTACTGTACTACATTTACAGAAAACAGAATTAAATGATTTATTTACAGCCTACAATATTCACGCAACTCTAATCTATTTATTTCCTTTTTATTTTATTTTGAATGCATAAGAATAAAATAACTTTCTTGCTTTGCAATTTATTATAAACACATTAGATATAATATTTTGAACTTTGGAAAAACTAATTTAGGAATACTCATTTTTGTTCTGCAATGAATAGCATACTAAAATAATACAACTTTTAAAACGTATTTCAAAAACACTATTGTCACTTTACAAATAGGTCTCTCATTTCAAATAAATGAGGAAAATACTAAATACATATCCAAATATTTTTCTGCAACAACCATTTCTAGCCACATCTACTTGTCCTGATATTTTCTTCTAACAACCTGCAAATAAAACAAAGAGATGACCATGGAGTGCTCACCTCCCAGCCTAGGCTAACTAGTAGCCACCCCCGAGCTCGGAGAGCCAAGCCCTAGACAGGATTACACACACGCAATACAAAAGACAACGAAAAACACCAGCTCAAACACAATCCCAACCCAGGCTACGCTGTACCACAAATTTGTGATGTCTTTTCAAGGGTGGTAGTGGACCAAGTACCCAGAGGAGACTGCAAGTATGGTAAAACATATAGCCACCTCATGACAAAACGAAACATATAGCCACCTCATGGAAAACCAAATACTTCAAGTATAACAACCCCACATTCCTTATGCCCCCCAAGGCATTCATGCCTTATTTTCCCTCCTTATGACCCCCAATGCATAAACAAGCCATGCAGTAAGGGTCGCATAATTCGCTTGTGATCACTCTCATAACAAGAGCCTCTCACTCGAGGGCTGTCACTTTTACCACCCACAAGATCCTCCTCTCTCCCAAGAGTAGGAGGTCTTGATTACTCCCAAAACACATACATTGTATAAACACAAAATACCAAATAAATTTCCAAGAAAACATGCATGAAAACTAGTCTTTTACACAAACATTACTTTCAAAACACATGCAATAAGAAATCATTATAAGAAAAATACAACCTACCTTAAACTGCCCAAAGGTATGCTAGTTTTGTTGAGGATGAGTAGCCCAATTTCACGGTTCTTCTCTTTCTACCCTTAGCCAAAAAATCTCAATCCAAAAATCTATCTTTTTCTTTTCATAATTCTTTTGTCTCCAAAAAATGGAGAGTGGGTGATTACCCACTAATTTTCTAATTGTTGCTTGAGAAGCCCATTGTGAGATTTCTCACAAGTTTCTAAAAACTAAAAAAGGAAGGTAAGGTAGAATGGGAAAGGGAACTCTCATTCGAAAAGGAAGGTTTACAACTAGGTTCAAGTCTTCTAATTTCAATTTTCGCACAACTTAGAAAAGTCACTTTTCAGGGTGTTTAAAAGGTCACATGGGAGTAGAAACTTGCCTAAAATTACCCCTAACCCTTAGGTATACCTTATGGGCTTTAGGAAACCCTATTAAACTACCCCTAGGTGTCCATTTAACCCTTTTTTAACCCCTCTGAAGTTTATTTTGGGGTCAAAGCTATGTTGACCATCCCAAAGATTCTTTACCCAGGGTATTTATGGCATCACATTACATTAATTGAAAAAGCTATAGTTAAACAATTCCCATCGAGAGACAAATTTAAAAATTCAAACATAAATCCACAGATGTGTCAAGTGACACAAAGAAATTACTTTTACAAATTGATACATGAAATCGTGTCTCTTGTGGGATTTACATAAACCAATTAAATAACAATTAACACACATGAATCATTTACTATTCTGAATAAAATATGACACAAACAGAGTGTTGTCTCTCCAAATAGACAAACCCTGGTATTATGAACATACATAGGTCTAGGTTTGGTTCTCTGTAATATTTCCATGGTCACATGGATATCTTTTCCTACGCCACTCCAATACACATTAGTCAATTCCAATAACCTTGTATAATATTAAACACATGAATTAGGATACACATCAAACACTTCACATACAATTTTCATTTGAACAATTCAATATATCTCATATCCAATTAAATCCACATAAGCAAATATCATAATTCTCGTAATTTTGGTCCACACATAAAACATACATCTTAATTCTATTATCATAATAAAGTCCTGCAAATCCAATAATGACATACATCATCTCCAATTTATCCTATTCTAGAATCATATAGAGTTCTTTATCATAAAGCATATAAATGAAGCATCAACATTCATCAATGTTATCCAATCACAGAATCATATAAGTTCTACATCCAGACATAGTTGATATACGTTAAATCAAGATTATCCAATCAATGGATCTTTTAGGATCTCAAATTCATAACACATCAAAATGTACACCACAAGGTGCAATAACTCTATAACTTGGTTCAATTACTTTTCTCACCAATCTATCTGTCTAACAAAGTCCATTCTATTGAATTATAAAGCATTTATTAATAGGGTCAAACATGGTCAACTAAGTTAATAAAAGCTTGATTTGGGGAAGGCCTTACATCCTCCTCCCCTAGAGTTTGACTTACTCCTGGAAGTCACATGAGTATAATTACGAAGTAGGGACATAACATTTCCCACAATTTCAATAAGTTACTCAAAATCTTATCTTGCCTACAAGAATTACCAAAATCAACCTAATTTTGTAATTGACTTACTATCTGCACAAGGTTAGATTCTTAGTATTTTTATTATAGTTCCCTTAAAGCTGAGGTAGGTGTTTACAAAGTTCTATCTTCCAACAACTTACATTACTGTGCCATCCGAATCATATCAATAACACACATCAACTTTCACAATCAAGGTTACACATATTTAATTTCTAGGGGTCCTACTTTGTTTAGGATTTGTCTAAAAGCATGTTTATCCTACTGTATTCTCCACTATACAGGTTACTTAGGAAAATTGAAATCACACTTAGCCATAATGAATCTACTTATTCTACATTCGAGGCACCTCATTAGGGTGTTGATACACTATTTGCTAACCATCCTAGGTGCGTAATTTCTTCCAACTTTCTTAGATAACAAGGCAAAATCAAATTTAGGTTCTTCAATTCCGCCCTTATATAGGGTAGTTTTCTACCACTAGGGATTAAAATGTTTTTTTTTAATTTTTAAAATTTTTTTTATTAGGCTCCAAGGTTAAAGTCTCATAGGGTGCATTATTCGCAATTCCCATACATTAAGGTACATAACAATCCCATTCTAAGGGAGTGATGGAATTTATTAATACCTATTTTAGATATCATCCACGTAATCATCTCCATACACATACCAAATTTACTAGTCGACAATCATTACTTTCACAATTCATTGGGTCTAGGCCACACTATTGTTACAAATTTTTCTTTTTCAAATTACTTGAAATTTATTTTACTTAGGAGGATATTCCTTCCTTTATCTTAATTTGATAAAACACATTCTTTTTTAATTCTTGTGCCTAATTTCACTCGTTGTGATATTCTCCCATGACACACTATCAACGGTTCAACGAACATGATAGACATTTACACAAATCACATCACTAGGGCTAGTTATATCAACCATCAAAACAACCACTTTGACACTTTACAAGATCAAAATACAAGTTACTTCTGCCAAGTCCAATAAAAGAAGAAAAATGCCGGCAATTGAAAAAACTAGAAACATGGCAAGTGCCATAGTTCATATAAAAAGAAACATAAATTTAGTGGTCCTCTCTTCATAATAAAAAAAATAACAAAAAGGAAAGTTCTAGCCCTAGTGTCACAATATACTTTTCAAAGAAAATCAAAATTAATGTTGAATCAAACTTGAAACAAGATGACCATTCTAGCCATGCTATAGGGAGTAACCGCAACACATCACCCAAGATCACATGTCCTGAGTGTGTTAGGAAGTGATTATTAGACTCTTGAGATTTTAGATTCTTTATAATCCTTTATTGATTTATGAAATAAATTCTTATACACAAGAGATCACATTCGTTTTGCAAGAAGAACCATACTGGTTTGATCTATCATGGTCATGGTCACATTGCTACAACATGTAGAAGGAAGAATGGTAACATGAATAATGGACCTTGGAGAGCACCTAGAATGGTCTGCTATCATTGCAACAAACCAGGTCACATTGCGAGATTCTGCAAAAGTAGAAAGAGTATATCAGATGTTATACCAGTCACTATGAAAGGAAAGATTGATATTGACACTGTTCAAGCAGATATGAACAAAACCTGGAAGAGGAAACCAGCAATGTTGCAAGAAGAACCAGTTTCTGCACCAAGTGTGGAAATGACAAAACTGACAAACTAAGAATCAGAAAAACTTAGGGGGAGCAAATAGTGAAACACTATGAACCCCCGGTTTACACCAGTATGTGATACCTATTATTTGGCAGAAGACCGGCAATGGTAACAAGTAAATTAGGGTTTACGCCCTAATGGTGGAGAATTTATTATGGTAGGTGAAGAATATGTTTAAAAGGAATTTTTAAATCATTTCACACTATCATTTTTTGAGGGAAGAAAAAGTGATTTGTGTTACGATTCAAAGAAATCTCAAAACCCTGAAGAAGCTTCAGAAGCAAATATCAAACAGTCAAGAGAAGAACTCAAAGCGGTGATTCAGCAATCGACGAAGTGGAAGGTGAAGTGGAATTTGCAAGCCCTAAATTCTTGATTTTCGAAAGGTATTTCTCGAGTTTTCTATTTTATCATGGCTTCCGCATCTCATGATAGTTCTAGTGCAACTGTTAATTCTATGGATTTCATACAATGAAAGTCGAAATATAATGCCTTGTCTCAAGTATCAACTGGTGTGATAGTGGAAGAAGGCATTTATGATTATATAGACTACAAAATCGAAGACCTAGGGTCTCTTGTGATCCATTCTCAGCTAGGTCTATTTTGTGGGAAGGATAAAAAGATCAAACCTGTGTATAGCATTTTGGAGAAGAAGAAACTTCACAATGCGGTTTACTTCCTAGAGGATTTCACAGATGACCACATTAGAATCATTCTAAGCAGAGTTCATGGTGACAAGATGTACGTAGAGCGGACGCATGATATCACACCGCAAGCTATTCATGTCATCACTAGTTTCTGCAATACACAGGAAGTGCCAACCTTAAGGAAGGTCAACAAGACTAAAATGTCCAAGCTCACCGGTTTAGTGAGCGACTCACGTGGCATGACCATCAACTCAATCAAGGATGATCTAGTCAAGTATACTTGCATGGTGATAGGCTATTGGACATTCTCTACTAGTAGAATTAACTCTGTATCTGCTGCAGCAGTAAATGCCGCTTACCAGATGATCAAAGAAGATGCATCATTTGATCTATGCACCTATATGTAAAGACAACTTATGTTCAATCTTAAGTCAATCAAACAAGATAATGCACTAAGATTCAAGTTTGGACAACTACTGGTAGGGTTATTCTTCTACTTCCAAGGTTATTTCCCAAGAGTTGGAGATATTCAGTGATCTGTCAACCAATCGGTTACCAAGCAGATCAAAGAGATCCTGCAAGTAGTTGGAATCGGTTACCCTAAAGTTCTGAACAAGTACTTTGATGAGTTCAGGTGCAAGATGAGCCAAAGGAAAGGGATATCTGGTGACATTGTCAAGAAATATGAAGAGGATATCTGCTTTACCATCAATGTGGATGAATGCATAATGAAGGTTGTTGAGCCTAGACAGGAAGAAGTAGAGCCTATTGGCTATGAGGTGATGTATGATATGCTGGACGGGTATGCTTCTACCCTAATCACCTCACCCCTTGATCCCAAGGCAAAGAGAATTGACACCTATCTGGAAAGGGTTGCACCGGTTGTAAAACCTCTTGAAAAGAAAGGAAAGGCAGTGCCTTTAGCATCGGCACTGGTTACTACAGCCAGTCCCAAAGTGACCAAGCGGTCACCTGCAAAGAAGAAACTGGAAGTGGCACCTGCCAAAGTCTTTGAGAGGAAGAGGAAGACAAGGAATAACTCATTGGACTCAGAAGAAACTGTGTCTGAAGAAAAACCCAAGAAGACAAGACAAACAAAGAAAAAGACAAAGAATGAACCGATATCATCTGCACCGGTAAATATTGACATTTCTTCCTACAAACCTTTGACACATTGTCAAAGAACTATCAAAAATATTAGGAGAAAAGTGCTGAATGATTTGATTGATTGTTTTGATGATTTCAATGATGATGAAAAGGAAGCAGTTGAACAAGAAATCATTAAGTATTTATGTGCTAATGACTAGTCGCCTTCATAAATTACATCTAAGACACTGGATTCTTTGTATAATTCTTTAGACAATAAATGGCGCATTGCCATAGAAAAGGAATAGGAAATGAGAGAGAAAATTTTTGCTCAACATTTTCCTAATGTATCAAATTCAGAACTTTTCGAAGTTATGAATAAATACAAAGCCCTCTTCTTCATGAAAAGAAGAAGAGTCCTGTTACTGGAAGGAAAGGGTCAAGAAGTGATCAAGAATACACACACTCTTTCTCAAGAAGCTCTTAAGATGCATCAAGTGGCTAAAGCCAACAGGAAGGCTAAGCAAGAACTGACAATAACAAAACCGGATGAAGTGTTTGATAATGAAGGAAACCCGGTTACTGAACCTACATACACATTTGATTTCAATGCTCTGGATGTAGAGGATGTTGCTCAGGATACACCATCAGAAGCAACATGACAGGAGAAGAAAGCAGAGGAGGACAAAGAAGAGGAGAAGAGAAAGGAAGTAGAGAAGGAAAAGAAGAAGGATGAAGAGGAGAAAAGAAAGAAGGAAGAGGAAAAGAAGAAGGATGAAGAGGAGAAAAGAAAGAAGGAAGAGGTAAAGAAGAAGGATCAAGAGGAGAAGAGGAAGAAGGAAGAGGAGAAGAAGAAGAATGAAGAAGAAAAGAAGTGGAAAGATGAAGAAAAGAAAAAGGAAGAGGAGAAGAAGCGACAGGAAGAGGAGTAGAGGAAAAAGGATGAAGAAGAAGAGAAGCAGAGGAAAGAAGAGAAAAGGAAAACAGAAGAAGAGGAAAAGAAAAAGATTGAAGAGTAAAATTTAAGAGCTACAGAGAAAGAAGAAGCGGCAAAAAGCACTTAGATGGAGACTCCAAAGGCAACCAACAGTCAAGCCAAACCGGCTGACCTCACTAGTCCTATTGACCTCTAGTCTGCCAATGAAATGGAGCCACTACAGAGCATCAAGGTTTCTCAAGAACGCCTTGAAGTGTTAAGGAGGAAGAAGGAGAAAGATGTGATCCAAGCTGCAGTGGACACTCTTACCGGTTTGTTACCCAGCACAAACCCCTTCCCAATACTGATTCATCATTGGCACAATTGAAGCTCCTATGCACTGTAGAGGATGATCAGGTGCAGAGCCTAGAAGAGGTAGCAAAGGCAAATTCCAAGAAAGAGCATCAAAAGGCTCTCAACATTGCCTTGGTAAAGAAGCTAAATGAGCTCTGGTCCGATCTGCAAAAAGCACAAAAAGACATAAGGAATGCTCTCGATGAGGGGAATCTACTATTGAGTAAGATTTGCCAACCCCATCTCTTCTGTGATGATGTGCTTGTACAAAAGCAAAAGATACAAACTGACTTGCAGTTATACATGAGCACCTTCAAGCCACCATATGACTCTTTTACAGCTTATGGGCAAACTGTTCACCGGTTTCATATCTAGTTTGCCGAAATAGAATTGGAAATCCGCAACCGGACTTGAGATTTGCAGGAACTCCAACTGGTTCTACTCCCACGCTTGCAAATACTTCAGAAATGTTATCTCAATCTGGATGCCTTAACGGTGACTCAAGAGATGAGCACAATTGATGCCATGAAAGAGTAGGTCTCTCAGATGCAGACAAAGAAAGAAGTGGCTACCTCCCTACTTGAGTCTTGGTCCTTATCTATGAAACAATGTTTGCAGGACTTCAAATCAGTTTTTGACAAGTTTTATTCCTTATTGTCATAAACTCTTATTCTTTTAATACTAATGAAATAGGGGTTGGTCTATAATATTTTGTTGTCATTGTTGGCAAAGGGGGAGAAGTATAAATTTTGAATGTTTTGATGTACACTTTCATGTTATTTCTGTTAAGAATTAGTATACATTGTATTTTCTACAAAAGAGATAGTGTATATGCTTAGGGGGAGTAATTTTGACTATGGCATATTTTTGTTGTAAAACACTTAGATGTCAAAATTTCCTAAGTGTTGCCATCAATGCCAAAGGGGGAGATTGTTGGCATTTTTGAAGATTATGTTGTGATTGTCATTGATGGACACACACTTGCATTGAGATCACTTTTGTATGAATAAGTTAAAGCTCAACCGGTATTTGTTCCAACTGGTATGATGCATTATAGTCCTTAGACTATTGTTGTTTTGCAGAAAGTGTTTACCAATCTGAAGTGGTATGTTGACCCCAAGCGGTTTGAGGATCTCAAACAGTATGAAAGATCAAAGCGGTTGAACACATATTTCCTAGTATTCATTTTTGTCAAACCGGCAACCAGTATTTTGTATGAACTGGTAATACTCTGTGATGAGTTACCAATCGACATTTTGTGATGACTTACCATCCACCGATTGTCTGGCGGTGCCGACACTTCAATGGTGCTTTTCGTGTTGTGTTACAGAATATGTCTAGATGCATTGAACCTAGGAAATTGTATTGTAATCCTATTGGACCGGCATGAAATCAGATTCCTTTATAAGGACATCATGTCTAGGGTTTTAGGTTGTTGCTAGGGTTCAAGGTGGTTGATGAGTTAGAGAGAGTGTGAATGTGTAAAAGACTGAAGTAATGCTGGAATGCATTAGGAATGAGCTATCAAGGATCTAACCAAGCAATCTGTGCTATTAGCTAGATCACTCACTTGTTGATTACTCACATCTTCGACAAGTCTGAAGCCCTTAACTGGGTAGGCCCAAAAGCCTTTTGTAAATCCTCTAACAAGGTGGTTCACATCTGTGGATCTAAAATCCTCTAGCAAGGTAGTCTTTAATCGGACTTATCTCCTAACAGAGATTGAGATTCCTAACAGGATCCGTTCTGGTAAAGAACATTGTATGACCTTAACCAGTCTGACCTTAACCGGTCTGGTTCCTATTCTGTAGATAGTTACTTGTGAGTTCCATCTCACCGTGGTTTTTCCCATTTGGGTTTCCACGTCAAAATCTCTTGTGTTATGGTGTTTGTGCTTCTGTGGGTGAATGCATTATTTTCTATTTGGTTTGCATGTGTGCTAACTGGTTTGTCTGCTAAACTGTTTTATTGGTTTACTGTTAGTCTAGCAAAGTGTTTAAGTACATTGATTTTTGGCATACTAATTCACCCCCCCTCTTAGTATTCATCAGTATGTACATAAATCAACACCTCAAACAAGAAACACTTTCAACAATCATGCTATGAACATCCGCAACATGTTACAATCATCATACCGGCCAAGAACATGAAGAACACTACTGGATCAAGGAAAATCATCAATAACGTGCACAACGTTCAATGCTAACCATCAACATGGATAAGACATGATCTAGAAACATCCAAAAGAATCATGAATTACAACAACAACAACCACAACATCACCACTTACTAGAATCTTCATCATCATTATATCGAACCTCAAGAATACTAACATAACTAATTGTCAACTTAGAAAAATCACTTGTAGACCTCCAAATCAGGAACCATCTGAATTGAGGACACACCAGAATGTCCCAAACATTGAACAATTGAAAAACCAACTACAATACCAGATCTCATAACTCAATCAAATGTCCATTAAGACCCTTGAAACTATAGCTGAAACAACTAGAGATACTTATCTCAAAACCCTTGAATCGACAACAACTCCTCTGCAACACTATCCAAACCAACTCATTTAATTTTACTGCAACATTGAAACACAGAGAGGAATATGTTGACATCAATGACAACACATTATTCTAGCATACTTCTCAACTATATCCGACAAAGTGCCCTTAGCTAGCTCTAGATTCCCTCTAAATGAGTTACAACTGCTATTATCAAATATGACACACATATTAATATTATACATTTTAAAAATTAAAATCAAATTTAAGTGATGTGAATAATAATATGTAACACATTTGTGAGAGATTTTATTTTTTAATCAATGAAAAATATACATTGCCTTTACAAACAATCCTATGTGAATTATTATCACCAAGGAACACCTTACCCATATTCCGTTATCTATAATGATAAAACCATTCCTTACACTTGGTGTCATATGATATGGGACACCTAAACCAATCAATTGTGATCCATCACTATCAATATTAATGGAAATAAATAACCTATCAATTAATCCATCATCAAAATATTTGTTCATAGAGAAATATTCATTTTTTCTCTTGCTTTTACATTCCTCTAAATGCCCCCATTTTTCATAGTTCCAATATATCATCATTCTCTTACTAGGTATTTTTACCATCCTTTTGATTTGGACATCTCCTAATCCCTTCATTTTGACCATGGTTTTCACTAGGTTTACCTCAAATATGTAGTGCATCCTTGGAAACCTTATACATGGGTTTCGTCCTAATTCTTCACTAAGAAAATAATTAATAAGGGAATCTATCTTGGAATCTATATAACATCCACTAATTTAAAAAAAAAAAATCTCTCAATATATAGGAACAGATCAAAGAAACAATATATACATATCCTCTTCCTTATGCTTGGACATCAATATATTCTGGATGACTCAAATTCAGAAGAAACAAAACTAAATACTATGAAATTTTAAAAATATATTTAATAATATTTATATATAACTTATTTACTATAATTTTAGTTACATATATCTCCTTTATTCTCTTCTAGAAGTTGAATGCAATAGTTTCTTGTATAGAATTTGAGAGAATAGAGTTAGAGGTACACAACATTAAGGTTTCTCTTACTTCTAGTCTTCATTTTATATTCTCATAGTGTTTTACTCTCTATCATAACTCTTCACTAACCCATTTCCTCCAAGATAACTTCTATTTCTAGTTTTTACAATTCACAATTAGAGCCATTGAATTTGTAAATCTACTAATGAGATGTTGTTGTCGTGATCTCAACCCCATGCATATAAATATAAAGCCACCAAATCAAATGCCCCAATTGTAACCATAAAAAAATCACAATAATCTAAGAAACGAATCTCCTTTTTTAGTAAATCCATAGATTTGATGCTAAATATTGATAACTAGGTAAATAAATATAATGAAATTATAAACCTACATGTGTTCAAATATAGTCAAAACAATTAAGCTACATGTGACTAAACTTTGAAGTGGAGCAAAATGAATTATATATGAATTACCATACCATACTAAACACAAAATATACGTGGATACAAATTTTAGATTAAAAAACCACCATCAAAGAGATAAAAAATCTTGTATTAATCTCAAGAACAAGAGAACTTCGATATAGTCCACTCAAGCATCTTCAACTCAGTATTATCCTAGCAAAAAATATTATACTTACATAGTTTAATATGAATCCTATATATCATGCCTATAAGAAATGGAACAATAAAAAATGGAAACTTCTAATTGGTATCAAAAGCTAAGAGTGAAAACCATAGGTCGACAACTAGGTACCATCCTCCATTAAGAAAAGTTCAATACCCCATTATGCATTGAATCAAGCATTGAAGATAGAAATTGGCCATTGCAAGAACTTTTGACCTTATTTCTCTAGTATGAAATAAAATAAAAACCTATTTCTACATTATACCCTCATTACAACATTTAAGGGTGACACCATGATGACAAGATTCTCTACTCCCATAAATGTATTTACTAAGTGCTCCATGGGGGAGATGCTCAATTACACTTGTGACAATGATACAACTCTAACTATTGACCTTTTTTGATATACCCTTTCCATAAAATAAATAATTACCATTGTTATACATTTTAATGAGAGTAATATTAAGATAATATCTCTCAACTCTTCATGGGTGTACAGGTACCCCATTTCAAGAAGTTTCAAAGAGAACATACATTGTATGAAATATTTCAAGGTGAATATAAGACTAAATGCTAACATGCTATTATTATTATATAACCAAAAAAAATTATAATGTTTACATAGAGAAAATATATTTTAAACACCAAATTCAACAATAATCTTGTGTAAAAATGTGTTTGTTGTTTGAAGATGACCAATGATGTAACAATTGAATTCACGAATAATTATCTTACCTTAAGAGGCTGGTCCAACCAAGTATAAATTTTGCACCATATTAGTCCAACTTCTAATATTTATTTATTTATTTATGTTTCTTAGTATAAATTAGATAGAATAATATAATGTGTTACCCTTAAGTTACGTCAATGTGCATAGGTGTTAAATAAGATCTATGGAAAAAAAAAATGAATAGGAATATTAGCTACTTATTGTTAGCATTATGTTATATGTTGTCATTGATGTCAAATCTTGTGGTCCGGTTAGGTCCGGATGTGGTATATTGAGCATAAGTGGAAGATTGGTATTATATGATGTCGATGGTTGCTTGGAGATTTACCGAAAGACTTGGCTTCTTGGAAGATATGTTGCTGATGTTACTCAGTGCTATTTGTGGGTCCAACTTGATCCAGAAGTCAAGGTTGTATAACAATATTTTTTAGGGGGGTCTGACATTGGTAATATATGTAATGTGTTGATGTGTTCGACGAGGAACATTATGATGTGGTCTACTTCTCATTCCTTCTCACCACTGGAATGTTTAGTATTGACTTATTTTAGAAATCTGCCTTGACCGACTTGGAAGATTATGTTTTTCCAGAGACAATTTATGTATGTGTATGATTTGGATGAGTTAGTGTGGTATTTTTGTGAATGGATAATTGTGTAGAAGATATGCAAGATTGAAAGAATCTAGTTGTTGTTGTGAAGTGTGTTGTGGATAGTTACCAAAAGCAATTCCGATAGTGTAGACTATGTTATAGTGGTGGATTTTCTTCTCTATCTTTCTTTCTTTGGTTGTGAGCCTTTCTAGGTAGTGAGCCCTCCTGCAATGAGCTTTTTTGGTAGTGAGCCATCCTTTGTAAAAATCACCTTGACTCGTGTTTTTATATTGAGAATCAACATTCTCCATGGTTTTTCCTTTCTTGGGCTTTCCACATAAATCCTAGTGTTCATTGTGTCTGATTTACTATGTAGATATGCTTTGATGTTTTATCTGTCTTCATTAGCTCTGCTAATTGCTATGGATCTATGAGTAAAGTTTAAAGAAGATTTTACTTGTCAACTGATTCACCCCCCCCCCCTCTTAGTTGCCTAGATATTCAACACTTATAAGGCCAAGTGAGTCTATTATAGTAATCAAATCTGAAGTTAGTTATTCATCTTTCTAGTTTAAAGCATATAATGAAGTAAAAAGGCCTAAGACACCTCAGGTTAAAAACCCACATATACTATGCATAATGGGTTGGATATATGAAAACCATTAGGAAATCCTTAAATAATCATATATTTGAAGAAAAAATTAAAAAGAGTTTAAATGCATTATATGACAAGGAAAACCATGTTTCTTCTACTTGGTACCAAAGAAAATTTTATAGGGTGAAAATATAAATATGGAACCACGTCAATTGAAGAAACATTTGTTGTCATAACCTCTTTCTCTATCTTGATAAAAACTTGCTACTATTATAATTATTGCTATTATATTTCATATCATTTTGTGATTATTGTTAGAAATGTTTTATTTATTATGATTGAAATTATTTTTAAAAAGGAATTAAATAGTGCACATACACACACACACACTTGAAAGTCATAAATTTAATTTCGTAAATTATCCTTTTATTCAAAATACCAATTGAGCACATGTCATAGGAGGAAATAAGAAGCTTCTAGAAGTAGATTTCAAATTCCAATTTCTTGCTTGTAACCTCCACTTTGTCAATAATTAATTTTGCATGGATCAATTTTTGGAAAAGAATCTCTAAAATGCATTAACTCTCTTGATTGTGGAAAATGATGCATCTTTCTATATAATGTATGCAAGATTTCAAAAAGGGGGTGGATTGTTTTTTTTGTATGAAGTGAATTTTCTCAAGTTTCTTGTTAATAGTAGTAGGATCTTCTTTGTAGTCACATTTCATTTGTAGAATTGTTAAGTTTCTCTTGAAGGATTCTCACCAAGTTGCAAGTAAGGATCTAAGAAGGATAACTAGAAGATTGGAGAGGATTCAACATCAAGCTTCGACAATCCAGGTTCTCCTCTCTTGCACTCTCTCAATTACATGTGTAAAATTTATAATTTTAATATATAGCTTTTATCTCTCTCGAATCTTCATTTATATAAAAATCTTCTCCTCTTAATTGTTTAGAAGAATTAATCAAAAAGAAAATTATATTTTTTTTCATGAGAGAAAAGCATTGATAAAAGGTCTTTTGAAATAATGCATATGAAGATTTCTTTTTATTTATTTAATATGGTTTTTTTTTTTTAAGAGAAAAAGAAAGAAAAAAAATCAAATCTCTGCTTTTGCTTTCTTGAATTTTAAAATCTAGATAAAGGATCTATGTAAAAATCTTATTTTCCATATTTAATTATTTCCCTGTGAATAAATTGATAACTCAATGATGAGAAAATAGTACCAAACCGGTACTGAGAGGGGGGGTGAATCAGTACATACAGTACAATTTCTCTTAAACCGGTTTGACAACAAATACTTCAAAAGACTAGCAGACAGTGACACCGGTTTGAAACAGAGTGCAATCGGTAAAGCTAAGAATGTTTGAGGCAAGCATTAACTAGTTACTTACTTAGCCTTTCACTCAACTTGAGACTACACTACTAGTTCACTCTTATGCATAAACAGGTAATCTATCATCAGATCATAGTAGCAGCTAGTTCAACATGTTTCATTGACAGGCATAAAACACAGAACCATCATATGCTTGACAAACAATAGCAAAGCATCACAAGATAACAACATCACACATGACACACTTATTTTTCACGTGGAAACCCAACTGGGAAAAACCATAGTGGGGATGAATACCCACAAGCTATTTTTGAACTCTTTGGAAGTCCGCTCTATTAGGAGCCTTGTCCAATTAAAGACATTACAATAGGTTATGCTAGGAACCGATCCTGTTAGAGATCACCTGGATAAGGGATGGCTACAATACCCGATTGAGGGTTAAACCCTATTAAAGGTTACCTTGTTAGAGGATTTCAAAAACTCAATAGCTAAAGGACTTCAAACTCAGTAGCTTAGAGTTACCCTGTTAAAGGATTTACAACAAGCCGGTTAAGGCTACCCTGTTAAGGGATTTTCCAACTGTTGAGGTGGTTAGAGATCAACAGGTATTACTATGATCTGGTAATAGCACTCAGTGCCAATGCAGATTTGCTTAAGCTCCCCTTCTCCTTCTGCACTTACACTCTGCAGTATCACTTCTCTCCTTTTGGTCTAGCAAGAAACACGTATCCTTTCTCTTGGATACTCACACACAACTTTTGCCAACAACCTTAGAAAGAGTCACAACATTGACCTTATAGAAAATAGTTAGGTCAGAAGCATAAACCCTAAACCCTAAACCTAATAGGTTAAGGAATTCAAACGGTTCAATCCTGACAGTTGTGCATACTGCATAAATCTCCATCATTCATTTTTCGTCGTTTCCATGGTGGCTGATAACCCATCACACGTTATCGTTGTTTTACAATCTTCTCATTTTCTCGAGGTAGATAGGCAAGATCTTCTTCATGCACGATCCTTCATGTACACAAGGCTTACTTGGCAACACAATCTTGTTTTTTGTTATCATGCTAACTCATCACACAAAGTCACTGGTTGGGCCACACAGGCTTGAAGCACTTCAACTAGAAACCCTAAAGTTGAGACTACGAATCCATGTGCTAGTTCCCATAACCATATGCCAGTTCACCTTTGAACAAGCACACTCACTTTGGCACAAATGTCGGTTCACACCTCTGCAACATATTAACATCAATGACAACATACAATGTCATTATGTTATGTGCCGACTCCCATAACCATATGTCGGTTCACCTAATGCCAACAATCTCCCCCTTTGGCATTGATGGCAATATACAAAGATATCTCTCTGCTTCACTTTTTCTCCCCAAATTTCTACAAATATCTTCTCTGCTTCACATCTTCTCCCCCTTTGACAACAATGCCAAAGTGGAGGCACAAGCTTCCCTATTCCATTATGCTACTCCCCCTGTGGAGTAGCATCCTTCAACACATCAATCCAAAATAAATTTGACTATGTAATACCAGACTTATGTGGAGCATATGCTTTTAGTTCATCTCCTGAAGGGGCAGTACCCCTAATTCACCTCTTATGTGTGTAAATGTAGTCTTTGGGAGAGGCTTGGTGAATATGTCTACTAACTGCTCCTTACTGGACACATTCTCTAGTATAATCTCTTTGTTCTAAATCTTTTCTCTCAAGAAATGATACTTAAGCTCAAAGTGCTTGGTTCTAGAATGTAAAACCGGATTCTTGGAGATATTAATTGCACTAGTATTGTCACAAAATATACTTACCGGTTCTAATACAGGAACTTTGAAGCCTTTCAATACATGTTTCATCCAAATTGTCTGAGTGCAGTTCATGAAAGCTGCAACATACTCTGCTTCCGCTGTAGACTGAGAGATACAACTCTGCTTTTTACTCATCCATGAGACTAGTCTACCACCAAGGAAGAATGCACCATCGGTTGTGCTCTTCTAGTCATCTACATTACGAGCCCAATCAACATCTGTGAACACTTTCAAGTTGAAGTCCTTTCTATATGGATACCACAATCGATAGTCAACAGTTCCCTTCAGATACCTAAGAATCTGCTTGATTGCAACCAAGTGGGATTCTCTTGGACTTTTCTGGAACCTTGTAGTAATGCCAACTACATGTGCAATATCTAGTCTGCTATGCACTACATAATACAATTTACCAGTCATTGATTGGTATTCCTTCTCATCAACCAATGCTGAGTCATCCTCTTTGGATAGTTTACAACTAGTCACCATCGGTGTACAAACCAGTTTGCTATCTTCCATGCCAAAGGTCTTCAACACCTCTTTGACATACTTGGACTGAGTGATAAAGATTCCATCCTTCATCTGCTAGATCTACAGTCCAATGAAGAACTTAATCTCCCCTATGAGTGACATCTAAAACTCTTTCTTCATCTCATCTACAAACTCATGACTCATCTTGGCATCTCCACCAAAGATAATGTCATCAACAAATACCTCACAGATTAGGATCTGATCTCCTTCAAACTTCAAGTAGATATTGCTATCTTCACTTGTTCTCTCAAATGCAATCTTCACAAGATGGGAATGTAGGCGCTCATACTGTGCCCTAGGTGCTTGCTTTAGACCATATAAGGCTTTATGTAGCCTACATACCATGTCACTATCTTCAGATAGGGCAAACCCATTTGGTTGCTCAATATACACCTCCTCTTCAAGTACACCATTTAGGAATGCAGATTTTACATCCATTTGATAAACTTTGAAGTCTTTAAAAGCTGCATATGCAAGAAGCATACGAACTCCTTCCAATCTGGCTATAGGAGCAAAGGTTTCTCCATAGTCTTCTCCTTCTTCTTGGGCATATCCTTTGCACACCAGTCTGGCTTTGTTTCTAATCACTGTGCCATCCTCATTCAGATTATTTCTGAAGACCCATTTGGTACCAATAACATTTTTGTGCTCTGGTCTATGTACCAAGGATCATGTACCATTTTTCTCTATCTGGTCAAGTTCCTCTTCCATTGCCTTGATCCAGTCTTCATCCTTATGTGCCTCTTTGAATGTTTTAGGCTCGAATTTAGAGATCATACATGAGTTTTCTCTAACTTTTCTTCTTGTAAGGATTCCTACGTCCTTATCTCCTATGATCTGCTTAGGATCATGATTCAGCTTGACATATCGAGGAATGGTCTTGATAGATTCCTCTTGCTTTTCTTCTTCATCCTCATCTCCATCAGTATCAGCATCTACATCTGCCGATGTAGGAACACTGTTGCTGGGACTCGGTTGAATGACAACCAGTTCCCAAAAGGTTGCAACCAGTTCACTTACTGCTTGCACACTGCCGGTTTCCTCAGTTTTCTCAGAGGTTTCATCAACTCTTACATTGATGCTTTCCACAATTCTTTGAGTCCTGTTGTTGAAACACTTGAGAGCTTTGCTCTTGGTGGAATATCCTACAAATATTCCCTCATCACATTTCGCATCAAATTTTCTCTGGTGTTCACTTCTCTTGATGTAACATTTGCTACCAAACATTCTAAAGTAGCTAACCACTCATAAGGAGTTTTATCCTTACCTTTCTTGATGAGTACCCGGTTCATTGTGTAGACTGTAGTGCTCACCGCTTCTCTCCAAAAGATGTGAGCTACCTTTCCTTGAATCAACATGGTTCTGGCTACGTCAACCATAGTCCAGTTATTCCTCTCTACTAGACCATTCTGTTGTGGAGTCCGGGGGATAGATAATTGTCTCTTGATGCCATGTTCTTCACAATACTTGTTGAATTCACCAGAAGTGAATTCCCCTCCTTGATCAATTCTCAGGCACTTGATCCTTTTACCGCTTTCCTTCTCCACTAATGTTCTAAAAGCTTTAAACTTTACAAAGGCTTCAGACTTGTCTTTCAAGAATGTGACCCACATCATTCTTGAGCAGTCATTAGTGAGAATCATGAAGTACCTATCACCCTACACACTCCTAGTTTTCATAAGACCACACAAATCAGTATGCACAAGATCAAGCAAGTTGTCAGCAGTGAAAGATTTACCTTTAAAGGTTGAGGAAGACATTTTCCCCAATTGACATTCTCTACACAAGGTATTATCTAGTTTCCTAAGCACCGACAACCATCTAACTGCCTTGATCTTAGTGGCCTTTACAATGTTATCAAAGTTTACATGGCAGAGTCTCCTATGCCATATCTAGCTATCATCAAATTTAGCCATAAGACATGTACTTATATTTTCATGCAGATGAAATAGGTTACCTTTGGTCTGCATGTCGGTGGCCACCAATTCACCATCTTTTCCTTTGATTTTGCAAACTCCATTCTTGAATTCCAGAGTGAGGCCACTGTCATTCAGCTGGGCAACACTCAGAAGGTTGTGTCTGAGACCATCAACCCAGTACACATTGTTAGCACTACTCTTTCCATTCAGAGAGATCGACCCTCTGCCTTTGACCATGCATGGTGCATCATTGCCAAAGTGAACCACACCACCATCATACTCCTCCAAGGATAGAAATTTGCTCCGGTCACCAATCATATGGTGAGAACAGCCACTTTCAATGATCCACTCATTGGAATTATCAAATCGGGAGACAAGAGCCTTCTTGTCTGACACATCTTCTTTGATAGCAACAAACACAATATCTTCATTTTCTTCATCCTCTGATTCTTCATCTATGACACCTTCATCAACTACCACAAAATAGTTTCTCCATTTTCCTCCTTTGAATTTCTTGAACCTTTCCAGTTTGTCCTTGTTATCGCCATTAGGACAGTTTATAGCAATATGTCCTATCCAGTTACAAGAAAAACACTTCAAAGGTAGCTTACCTTTGTATTTATCAGTTGCTTTAGGAAGCTTCCTGGCAAGGAGAGCTTCAAACCCCATCAAAATCTCCTCATCATCCATTTCTCTGCTCTGTCTAGGTTCACCACTAGTGCTAGCTTCTTTTTCTTTTCTGGATGGTATAGCAGAGGCTTTAAATGTTGATTCAGTCTTTTGAACACTGCCATCAAAACTATTTATCTCATAGGCTGTCAACTTGGCTATGATGGAGTCCAAGGATACCTTAGTCTTGTCTATTGATCTTAGCTCTTGAATAGCAGAAACCCTTATTGCCAACATAAACTTATCTTTCTGTGAATATATGTTGTTCATCCTATTATAAATCTTTTTTTTCCTTTTTTATTTACTTCCCTGTGAATAAACTTATTTCTGTGAGCATATGTTTGATCACCTATGTATAAATCTTACTTCTCTTATTTATTATTTCCCTGTGAATAAATTTTCTCTCTATGAATGTAAATTTATTCATCTGTGTATGGATTTTATTTGATTTATTTCTCTGTGAGCATAAAAATTTTCATTTGTGAATATTCAATTTCTTCTCTCTGTGAAATCTACCATATGAGAAATAAAACAAGCTCTGTTAGAAATTTCCTTTCTTCGTAATTTTTTCTTTTTTTTCCCTTTGTATATTTATTCTTTGAGCTCATTATTTTCGTAGAATATTGTACCTCTTTGTGGAAATTACATCCCCACCTGATTATTTAATCTTTGGAATGTATCACTTTTCAAAATTTTGAATTTCTCTCTTTCTGATTATACATTTCTTTGTATTCTTTTTTCTTCCCCGTGTTTGTTCAAATAATATATTCCTCTATGAAATCCATCTCTATGTGATAATCCTTACCCTTCAAATATAATCTATAAGATTCAACCTTCTATATAAAAAAGGGGGGGCTATGTTTGATCATCTTTGGGTTAATCGTCCCTGTGTTTATTATTTCTTAAAAAACAAGAACATGAAATTTTGTCTCTGTATATGATTAGAAAAGAAAATAAAACACAAAACCATGCTTATGAGTATATATATCTTTATTACCATTGGTTGGATTTATTAATGATTTACCCTCTACATTAATTATAGTATGTCTTCTTAGGCCTTCAATGGTATTATGTCCAACCAATTTGTCAGTTACAATAAAGTAGTGAGTTAATGATTTTCGTAGCTGTTTTATTTAATTAATTAAATAAAAAAAAAAAATTAGTAGGCAGGAAGTGGGACAGGGAGGGGCCCACGGGCCCCCTTACCCACTCGCTTCTCCTATCTTTTCCTAACTGCCTTTTTAAACAATACTCTACTAAGACCAATTTAATGTTTTTTTTTTGCTAGTCAAATTTAAATACCAATTTATGTATTAATTCATTTATTTATTAAATTATATTAGATATTTTTGAATTGGATATAAATATGTTAGTTAATAAATTTGATTATAGAATGATTATAAATTGATTATATTTTGATTATAAATTGTGTTGATTATTAATTGATTATAAATTTGATTATGGATGGATTATAAGTTGTGTTGATTATAAATTTGATTACAAATTGATTATAAATTTGATTTGTATAGATAAGATTATGATTAACATTATATAATAAAAACTTGATTTGTATTGATTTTTAATGTTAAAAAAAAATTGATTATAAATTGTGTTGATTAGTATAAAATTTGATTATAAGATCAGTAATATTAATTGTAAATCTTTTCTTAAATTATTAAAGGGAATTATTTTTTTGGAGATTTCTTTATTTATTTTTTTCCTCTCAAATGATTGAAGCAATTTTTAAGAAGAGAAATTAAAGAGTGTAAAATAAAGTGAATTTAACTTGTAGATACGCATTAGTTGTTGTAAGTTAAACATTTCTTTACCTTCATGCAAGTTACATTTTTTTGTTTGTTGATATTACGCCAGTTACATATTTATTATTAACTCGCAAGTTACAAAACTGTCATTACGATACAAGTTATATTTCAAGTTTCGAATATCATATAGTCGTAGTAAGATGGTACTTTCAAGAGGTTCTTCATTTTCATAAAATTAAGTTATTTTCAATTATCTAAATCCTTGCCATTATGATTCCATGTTGCATTAGAGTAATGTTTTCTTAGGCATTCAATGGTATTATAGTTATATTTTCATAATTGTTTCAAGCATGGTAATTTTTCTTAAGCTTTCATAGTTTAGTTAGATAATGTTGGTGTAAATAATTATTCATCATGGATATTATTACACTTTACTTAGATTAACTTAGATAATGCATCTCATCCTAGTTTGGATATGAGACACTTAGGGAAGTGTGCACATGGGGATATAGCTTGTAGGAGAAATTCCACCTTTTGTGGTCTTATCTTGTTGTTACACTCCACATTCAGTGGGTCCTCCACCTCTTGTAGAATATTATATTATTTCTCCTACCTACCCCTAGTATTTCTTACCTACCCTTGTTTCTCATTGAGCCACATGTCATGATTGTGTGCTCGTATATCCTTCTGGCTTTGCCTATATAAGCAGGCTCATATTCATTGTATTGGTTAATCCAGTTGATCATTTTGCATATTGATGAGAATACAGTTTGTTCTTGTCATACAATTGTCTCTCTTTTGTGCTTTTCATTGTGCCCTTGATCTTGGCAAAATCTCACATGGTATCAGAGCTATTGGGGCTTCATTGATTGGTTTTGGGAGACATCTTAAAAGGCTTATATTTTTGGATCTGAGGTTCTACATGTTTTGGAGGAATCCTAGAGAGTTTTCGAGCTCACCATTGTGTCCGAGAGGCCGTTTCCATAAAAATCAAGTATAAACTCGACATATTTAGGCGAAAGTCAAATTTTGGGGGTGGAGGAATTTTTTGCCCAATTCGAGCAGTACGACCCCCTGCCCCGCTGTACTACATGCTCTATTGCAGGTTGTGCCGCCACCATGTAGACCACGGTCTCCATCATCCATTATGACCCCGCCACAACCTTCGGTCTCCACGCTGCCCTTAGCCACAGATAAGAGCTCCTTGGCGACAGCTTTCCTGGGTGCAACTCCCAACTCTTACAGTAGCACCGCCTCCTGCAGCGGTCCTGTTGGCCACTCCAGCCTCATCGCCTCCCTCCAAGCTCGGCGGCCCCGCCACCTCCCTCTAGCCCTCTGACCCAACCCCATTGTCCTCCAGCCGCACTCCGACAATCCACCAGCCCCTTCAGCCTCGACCCCACCGTCCTCCGTGCAGCCCGCCACCAATTGACCTCCTTCCATCACTGACAGTATCACTTCTGCCACCGGCAACACCCCCCGCCAGTACCTGGGACCTCCTGACTACCACGTCACCCATCGTGTCAGGTGCCACGTCAATGCCAACTAGGATTTTCTGCCACGTCACTTGTGCCCAGTTAGCCGACACATCAGCACCCAGTCAATGCCCAGTCAACTTGGTCCAGGGGTGTGATGACCGTCAAATTTAGCATAGTGTTTTGTTGACGTCAGCATTTTTTTTGAGAATTTTAGACCCCTCTTTGTTGAGCAGTTTGGATTTTTGGGTCAACTTTGGAGGCTCATAACTTGCTCAAATTTGCTCCTTTTTGGGTGCAATTTTTTTTATTTGGGCTAATTTTTTGTGCTTTTCACAGTGGTGTGGTTATTTTTTGATTTTGGTGCATAGGTTTTTTTCAGAATTGTTGGATTCTCTCACCTATGCCTATCCAATCCTCAATTTTGCAACTTCAAACACTTCGTTTGAGCTCATACGACCTCCTTTTCAGGTGCCATTTTTTTTGAAAGTGCATATTTTTCGTCTACTTTCATAATCTATGATCAGTTTTCAAAGATTTTGAGTGGATATTGTACATTTAGATATTGGTTTTTTTTGGCCTACTTGGTACTTGTAATTTGCTTGAATCTTAGTTTAAATCTCTTGCACTATTAGTTTGAGTCTCCTTTGGCCTCATTGAGGTAGTTGTAAAGTTGAAATCAAAAGTCCACTTTGCCATTTTTTGCAAGTGGCCCATTGTACACTCACTAAGTATAAAGTGCCAAATCATCATTTTGGGGGGGTGTCTTATGTGATTGTGCCTCTCTTTCCTTGTGCTCTTTCATTTTTGTTGCAATGAGTCCTCATAAATTTCCACCTTTAACTCCACATAATTATGCATCTTGGAAAATTAAAGTATGGAGCAAATTAATGGAAAAAGGTCTCACGCATTACATAGATGGAACAATGGCAACAACACCTAATCCTAAGGCTGATCCTAATGCTGAGTTAGAATGACTCACTAAGAATTACATGGCTCTTGGAACTTTACATAAGTATGTATGAGATGACCTCATTTTTTACATTGAGAAGTATACTACAATCAAAGAGGCTTGGGATATGTTTCAGAAATCATATGGTCAAGTTGATGAAATCAGAGGTTACAAGATTGACATTGAGATCACCAACTTGGTCCCCAAGAATTTTGATACAATCCAAGATTATGTCACAAAAGAAAATGAGCTAAGAGCTAAGCTTAAGGATTGTGGAATTGACAAAAAGGATGCTCAGTTGATATTCAACTTGCTAGACAAGATTGCACCAAAATATGCAGCATTTGTTTCAAGCTTCCAAACTCATCATTTGACAGTGGGGAGTTCCTACACTATGCCTTCATTTTATGCTTTCACAAAAATGTTGATATTGGAACAATCTAAGTTTTTGAACATGGGGCTTCTCAAGTTTTCAAAGTCCAAGGCTTTGGTGGCTAATCAAGGGAGTCAAGGGAGTCAAGGCAAAGATTCCAACAACAAGAAGAAGCAATCTAAGTCAAAGCCACAACAGGAAAAAGGGAAATCATCCTCTCCATCACAAGGCGATTTTTCATCCTCTTCCAAGAAGGGGACTCCACCTAAGAAGGATAAACCAACTTGTGCTTATTGCAAAAAGTATGGTCATAATGAGCATTGATGCCATGCTAAGCAAGTTGATAAGTTGACAAATCTTCTTTAGAAAAATAACATCAACTTGCCATCTTCCTACACAAAGAAGGATTCATCTCCTTCCTCTTCTTCACAGTCTAAGGGAAAAGGGCAAGCATTTGTGGCTACAAAAGGTTCTTCACAGTAGTGGATTCTTGACTTGGGTGCCTCTTATCACATGGGTTCTATAAAGGAGTAGTTTTCTTCATTAGAGCCATCAAAGGTACCTCACATTTACATAGGTGATGATACACAAGTTGAGGTTGAAGGGAAAGGTTCAGTTGACATGGATGATGGAACATTTGAGAATGTTTTCTATGTTCCTAACTTGTCTACCAATCTTCTCTCTATCTACCAAATCACTCACTATGGGAATGGGAAAAAGGTTGAGTTTACACCTAATTCAGTTGTGGTAAAGGAACTTGATAATGATGCCTTGGTAGCAATGGGACAAGTCAATGACAACTCAAGGTTTTATTCATTCTCCCACTTTGTGCCAAGTTCTCCTTCCAAGGCCTTTCTTACTCTTTCAAATTCAGAAAGTAAGCTATGGCATGAGCGGTTTGGTCACCTCAACTACCGCTATCTTTAGCAGCTCAGCACTGAAGACATGGTCACAAGTCTACCTCAAATCAGTTTTTCAGAGGGTGTATGTTCAGGATGTTCCATGGGTAAGCATCTCGAAGAGAAGTTTGATAAAGGGAAAGCTTAGAGAGCTTTGGAAGCTCTTCAACTTGTTCACAGTGATGTAGCAGGTCCATTTCCATCACCTTCATTTAGTAAGGCCCGCTATGTCCTCACTTTCATTGATGACTACTCCTGCTTCACTTGGGTCTACTTTCTTATTCATAAGAGTGAAGTGTTTGATAGATTTCAAGACTTCAAGGCTCATGTGGAAAAGCAATCTGAGAAAGTGGTCAAGATTCTTCGCACAGATAATGGAAGGGAATATGTGAACAAAAGACTTGAGGATTTTTGTACATTTGAGGGGATTGATCTTCAACATTATGTTGCTTACACTCCACAACAAAACAGAGTTGTAGAGCACAAGAATAGAACTCTCAAAGAAATGGCTAGCTGTATGATACATGCACGTTCTCTTGATCCCTCCTTTTCGGCAGAGGCTATCAGTTGTGCCACACACATCCAAAATCAGGTTCCTCACAAAGCTTTGATAGGTATTAATCCTTTTGAGGCTTGGGCTGGTAGCAAACCAATTGTGAGAAATTTCAAAGTCTTTGGGTGTCCAGCATGGGCTTGCATTCCTCTGTAGAAATGCAAGGCATTGGAACCTCAGAGTAGGCCTTGTATTTTTGCTGGATATCCTGAGGGTGTTAAGGCATATACATTGATGGATCCTGAGACACATGAGGTGTTCATTGAGAGGAGTTCTCATTTTGAGGAAAGATCTCCTAGCTTGGCCTCTCTACCTCCTCCACCTTCCTCCTTTGTGGATAGTGATGCTAGTGATTCAAATGATGAGACTCCTTCAACTCTAACTTACATGGTTACACCTCCGTAGGGTCCACTTGTAGTTTAGGAGCCTCGTTCTCCACCTCCACCTAGACCTCGTTGGGTTTGACAGACACTTGAGTCAGTGAGTTCTCTTGTTGGGGATCCTTTAGATACACAAAGGACTCGATCACAACACCAGGACCTTCCACATGGATTCATTTCTATCGCTTCCAATCCACAGACATTTTGGGAAGCATCAGGGGTTCCTGAGTGGGACCATGCTATGGAGGAAGATTATAGTTCCTTGATGAGGAACAACATATGGGAGTTAGTCCCTCTCCCTAAGGGGAGAAAGATGGTTCGATGTAAGTGGATCTATCAAACTTAGTTTGCAAAGAATGGTAGTGTGGATAAGTATAAGGCTCAGCTTGTTGCGAAAGGTTTCTCTCAGGTTCCAGGTGTTGACTATACTGAGACCTTTGCACTCATAGCCAAGATGAACTCCATTCGCTTGACACTTGCTATTGCCGTAGCTCATGGTTGGGCTATACATCAAATGGATGTGAAGAGTGCTTTTCTTCATGGGGATCTTGATGAGGAGATTTATATATAGTAGCTACAGGGTTTCATCCAGGATTCTTCCTTGGTTTGCAGACTAAGGAAATCTCTCTATGGCCTTAAGAAGGCCCCTAGGGCTTGGTACACCAAGATGGATTCCTTTCTTCTCTCAGCAGGGTTCACCAGGTGTCATCCCGATCCGAATGTCTACATTTTGTGACAAGATGACTCTCACTTGATACTTGTGCTCCATGTTGATGATTTGATCATTACAGGGAGCACCACATCCATCATTACGAGTGTCAAATCTGCTTTGCATAACATATTTGCTATGACTAACTTGGGTCTTTTGCACTACTTTCTCGGGATAGAGATTTCACAGTCACCTTTCGGGATTACACTATCGCAGACCAAGTATGCTATTGATCTACATGCACGCTTTCATATGGCTAATTGTAAGCCTGCACCAACTCCCTTTCTTTCAGGAGTCAAGCTTGAGGCTCAGTGCTCTTCTACACCAATTGATGCCACATTGTATTGTCAGCTTGTGGGTAGTCTCATCTACTTGACTCACACATGCCCTGATATTTCATTTGCGGTTGGCATGGTTTCCCGCTTCATGCAAGAAGCACATGAGCTTCATTGGAAAGTTGCAAAACACACCCTTCATTACATCCAGGGTACACATTACTATGGGATTCACTATGTAGCAGGAACAAGACTTCGCTTGGTTGGTTACACAGACTCCGATTGTGTTGGTGATCTTGATGATCGTAAGTCTACATCAGGTTACAGCTTTCACCTTGGTTTGGGCCCCATTTGTTGGCAGAGAAAGAAGTAACATGCTATTGCTCTCTCTTCGATTGAGGCTAAGTATAGAGGAGTTGTTAACACAACGACTGAGACCATTTGGCTTCAGTACATTCTCACAGTGTTTGGGTTCACCACTCCATGGCCGACAGTTCTACATTGTGACAATCAGAGTGCTATTTCAATCTCAAAGAACCCGGTCTAGCATCAATGGACCAAGAACATTGAGATACATATGCACTACATTCGAGAGCTGATTCAAGAGTAGGTCATTGATTTGAAGTATTGTCCTACAACAGAGCAAGTTGTAGACATATTCACCAAACCTTTCACCGAGAGTAAGTTCCAACAGTTGTGAGCTCTCTTGGGGGTGCAGGATGTCTAATTAGGGGGGGTCAGCTAACTTTTCCTTCCTCTCTTATGGGGGACTTTTTCCTCTTTGAGGTTTTGTCCTTCTTCTTTGAGAGTCTTTTGTACATTCATCTCTCTTTTGGGGGGGAATTTTTTCCCACTGGGTTTTCTCCCTTTCTCCGTTTGTGAGAGATTGTATTGCATAGTTTTGCTTGCATTTGCATATTGTACATGGGTATCTATCATGGCCTCGTAGCTGGGACCCATCTTGCATTGTTGACTTGAGTCTTCATTCCCCTAAGTTGCAACTAAGGGGGGGTGTTGGTGTAAATAATTATTCATCATCGATATTATTACACTTTACTTAAGTTAACTTAGGATAATGCATCTCATTATAGTTTGGATATGAGACACTTAGGGAAGTGTGCACATAGGGATATAGCTTGTAGGAGAAATTCCACCTTTTGTGGTTTTATCTTGCTGTTACACTCCACATTTAGTGGGTCCTCCACCTCTTGTGGAATATTATATTATTTCTCCTACCTACCCTTGTTTCTCATTGAGCCACATGTCATGATTGTGTGCCCATATATCCATATGGCATTGCCTATATAAGCAGACTCATATTCACTGTATTGGTTAATCCAGTTGATCATTTTGCATATTGATGAGAATATAGTTTGTTCTTGTCATACCATTGTCTCTCTTTTGTGCTTTTCATTGTGCCCTTGATCTTGGAAAAATCTCACAGATAACTAAACAAGAGGTGTTGGAAACAAAAAACCTTAGTAGTGCTCGGTATCTATGGTGCCTCTGGGTCATGCTTACGGGTAATGTTGTCATGTTAAACTACTGCACTTAACACCTAATAAAGATGCAACAACAACATATGTGGCATTGTCCCTATAAATCGTTGGGGAGTAATAAGGGTCATATGGAAGTTAAAATCCAAGGGGTGGGTAATCCCCCTTGGATCGATAATCTAAAAAGATAAATTTAAAATGAATTTTACATCCACTTTGTTTAACCTTAGAAAACCCCATTAGGGATTGGTTGCATATGATGTCAGATTTTATTTATCTTAATGCTTTTCAATGGATGATAACTGGATCAAGGGTGATGCTTATGATAGGGAAAAGGATCTAGTTGTTTTAGGCCACAAACAATAGGCCACCTTGAGCCTTTGCTTAGAGCTATCGTCATGGGTAGCAACCGCAAAGAAAATATCTAGGACATTGACCCTAGAAAGGGTTGCGTACCCACCAAAATAGTTTATATTAAACCCTAGTTAGAAAATAGAACTACATACTTTATGCCTTGATCCCGTGCTGAAGCGGGGATGTAGGTAGTCTAGGGATGAAGTTGTCCCTAGTACTCAGGTGTTCCAGTATGAGGTCTAGGATTTTGGTTAAGGCGAGTAGATGGTTTGTGAAGTTCCTTGGCCTCTCAATCAAAGAGGACATAATTACTAATTGGAAGATTTAAAATAAAATAAAAAATAAAAAAATCAATGCATACTTGGATGGAATCCCATATGGATTCGCTTGAATTCTCGAGGCTTTAGGCCAAATTCTGAGGCAGAATTCAAGCTTGTATTATGTTATTTTATTTACTCCTAGGGATGGTGACCTTGGTGCACTCGTAGTAGAGGAGTGTAGTTCTTAGAGAGTGACTCAGGACCCAGATCGTCTTGATGAGTCTAAGTCTTTGGCCAGAGCACTTCCTATCCCGAATTAGATAGATGCCTACCCCATTTGGGTAGATGCCTATCCCAAACTGGATAGATGAAACAAATTGTTCCGTATGGACAGAGGCCTAACCCGTGTGGTTAGATACTCATTTAGGATGGATGAATGCCTATTCTGTTTGGATAGATGCCCAAAGTATGCAATTGAATCAAACACAATTAAGAAATTAAAAAACAAAATATTTAATTTTTTTGGGTTGAGTAGAGTGGGTTATTACATTTTTTAGTTATAAAGAAAAAAAGCTAGTCTACTCGTCTACAACACATTTATCAAAGGTTCTACTCTATACAGTGATGAGATTTTAATTATACATGGAGGTGATGACTATTGTACATGGTTTGGATGAGGATGAATTATTGAGGAAGTATACTCCATACCTTACTGGTTGAGAATTTAAGATTTATTGAACTATATCTTTTAATTTGTGTTTTATTATGTACATTGTGTTTATAGGTTTGTCACAACACAAAGTATGTTGTTCTTGAAAATCTCTATCATTATGTTTCATGTCTTTCGTGTGATTTCTCTTACTTGGGGCATTTATTTAATGTTTATACATTCCTTATTTTTTCATGGTGACCTGCTCTAATGATTATCGTTATGGCTCACATTCTTTTTATTTTCACCTCTTATGGCTACATCCTTATATTATAAGATCTATATATTCTTTCATGATCTTGGCTTGTAATGATTAAATCTTCTATTTTATGCTTAAATTTTTTTAATTTTATTGTTACCACATAATCATTTACTTCTATATTTATCATGTTTACATCTTAAGAATAATTTATTGATAGTTATCATGATGACACTTAACATTGATTTATGCCTACATGCAACCAATTTAGTATTAACTATTCTACTATGGTCCTAGTTTTGAGGCAACATTAGGGACATTATGATTTCCAATCTATGTGCTTTCACGCTCATCCTTCATTATTTTACATCATGATTTTTAGATAATCCTATTTAGACACTCATGATTCATGCCCCTCATGCTCTTTACATGACAATTTATTTAATTTTCTCATCCCATCTAATTAATGGCTTCCTTTGTAAGTAGCCAATTGGAGGGGGCACATTATAGCAGTTATACTATTTAATGCCTAGATGGTTATAGTGGCTTGATGAGTTCCATACACCTTCTTTAAAGTTTAGAGCATGGTTACAATGACCCATTTAAGGATCTTAAACCTCCTTTGTTGTTGGCTTGATGCCAAATGTGCATGGATCCACTCTTCCCTTTGCATTGAATTCAAGTGCCCTTACTTTAATATTGACGACCCTATTATATAATGTTATGAGTGCCTATATTTTTATTTTTTTATAGATGGTGTTCATTAGATTCCATTTGATTTTGTATTTTTTGGTGAATGTTCATTGCAAAGAGATTGTGTCAAAGATATATATTCTTACTAGAATATTATTTTATAAGTGTAAACTAATTTACATTCATATTATATTCAGGTTGTTTACTTTGATATTCATCTTCATATTAGTTCACTTACATGTCAAAGTGGTGGCAAAATGTAATAATGAAAAGTGTATGCCCTATAATTTTCTCATTAGTTTTAGATTCAGTTTAATTGGTTTGTCTTTTATGCAATAATGAGTGTATAAGTGACATGATTTTAAACAAGAGTTGACTCATTGCCTAAACCTAGTTTGATTCTACCTGCACATATTCCTAAGCACTAACCCTAATCTTTATTTTATCCATTCATCTACCTTGTTTGAGTATGAACTAGAAAATTGAACCTATTTAGATTTTGACGTGAAATTGATCCCAACTTTTGAAAAATTTAAAATTCAAATTTGGCCAATATCATATCCATCCAACTAATAACTATGTTCCAATTTCAATTAAAAACACTTCAAAATTTATTCAAAGATATTGTATGAAAGAAAAGTCCATAATTCATTTTAACATTATTGATCAATTATCTAGATAATATTGTGTAGACATTTATAAATAATTAGAGAGCATTGCATTACCATTACACCATCATATGTAGTGATGCCAAACTAAGCATATTGTATGGGTTGCTTTTTGTCTTCAGTTTTTGTTCACAAACTATTGAATCAAATTGTCTAGACGCATCATTGAAGATTACACGACTCTCACTTAGCAAGTTCCCAAAAGTATTTGTAAACACAATTATTTCCTTACCGAAAATACATATACTTGAAGGTGAGGTGAACTAGTTTTCACATTGTAAGACTTAATAGATAAATTTCTTGAAACATTTCACATTGTGAAATCAGATGTCACCACTTTAGCTTGAACAGAAAGAAAGTTCAATTCCTTATTTGTTACATTACAATATCAAATTTGATAATTAGAACTTCATTTAGATCACAAAATGATTGTTCACAATCCAACACCACCAAACCACATTTATAATATATAAACCTAATCCATCTCTTTGTCAACTCAAAAACAATTCTTGTCGATTCCAATTTATATCAAAGAGCATTATTCTAAGTTAATAATTGCACAACTCCATTATTATTCAATGATCCTATAAAATTGAAATAAAAGAACAATTTATTTCTTTCTCACTATAAAAACATTGCCAACCAGTCACTTCAATTTTCTATTTAATACACATTGTAATATGTATGCGATATATGGTTAGAGAGAATGCAAATTCACTACCACAGTATTCATAAGTATGGTGAGCCATCATATATTGTAGATGGGTATTCTTTGTTTTGTCTCATCTCTGCAAAAAGATAAGCCTATCTGTAGTACAGTCATGAAGGAGAATTTGTTCACTTGATTGGTTGCAAAAAGTTAAGTTCATAAATACCACCATAGCTTGAAATAGGCTGCAATGGCTGAAATATATTGTAAGAGTTTTCTGTGGACAGGAGAGAATGTTTAAAGTCAAATGGACAGAAAATCAATGGTTGAGTATTACTGACACATTCTTTTTAGTCGGTAATCTATTTAATTTGTTTTCACATACTTTTAAGCTGGCAACATAACTTGCCATGGATGTGGAGGACATATTTTCCAGTCTGAAAGATAATTTGGTCTTGAGTCAAATGGAAGGAACATCAAAAGCAACTTGATATGGAAAGTTTCCTTGCTGTTCATACGAGGGACTGTTGAAAGACAAATGGAAGGAAAATCATCGACTGCTTGAATATGATATATCCTATTCACAATAGTTTTTATTGGAAAAGATAATTTTATTCATTGTTGAATATAAAAGTGTTGAAAGATTTTCGAATAATAATAGTTGTTATTAAAGTTCATAAAGTAAAAATTGAAAGAAGTTTACAATAGACCTACTATTTTAAGAATTGAGTAGAAATCTAGAAATTAACATTCGGATAATCGAAACACGAAAACAAATCGATAAATCAAATCATTTTAAAGAAAGAAATTAAGAAATGAAAATTCAGATAACCTAAACAAAAAGACAAATGAACAATCCAAATCAATTTAGAAAAGAAATCATGGAATGAATATTTCGATAAACTAAACACAAAAACAAATTGATAACCCAAATCAGTTTAAAGAAGAAATTATGGAACGGATATTCAGATAACCTAAATACAAAACAAATGGACAACTTAAATCAGTTTAAAAAAGAAATCATAGAACGACTATTCAGATAATCTAAACATAAAAATAAATCTAAATCAATTTAAAAGATTATTAAAATTGTTCCATTAAAAGTAATTACATTACCAATGGTGATAAATATTCATTCTATTTACCAATTTAAATGTAAGGCTTGCTAATAACTCTCAAATCAACAAGATTTCTCCTTTAAGGTGATTTAAATGTAGTTGATAGAAATGTTTGAAAAGCCAATGCAGCTGTGGCTCCAAAATTGTCCACATCCTGAGGTTCCTTTCACCATTAGGGAGATGATGGGAATTTACGCTGACATATAACACAGGGCAGAGCTACTTTTCTTGAAATGATTTTTTTGTTCTTAATGAAAGACGTGAAATGTTTCTACAAGATGATTTGAGGATGTAAAAGCTTTATGGAGGACAGTCTTTTTGATGGGAACATGATTGTCCATTTTCTTTTAGATGTAGGCAATTTATGTATGTATGACTTTAACTTAATTATATAAATGTATATACATACAAATTAATTTAGTTCTAGTTAATATTAGTTGGATACTTTTGATACTTTTAATAAGAAATTTAAAAAAGTTTAATATTAAATTAATATAATTTATATGATATGTGTATGTGGCTTAAATAAGATGTATGTAAAATAAATGAAGATGAAAACTAGTTATTTATAAGATCAAGTTAGTCTATAATAATCAAATCTAAAGCAAGCTATGCATCTTCATATTTTAAAGTATTTAATGAAATAAGAAAGTCTAATACATCTCAAATTAAGAATTCAAATTCAAATATACTATATAAAGTTGAATATATGAGAGCCATTAGGAGGTCCTTAAATACTCATATATTCAAGAAAAAATGAAGAGTTTAATTGTATTAGATGATAAGGAAAATCATGTTTTTAAAAAAATATTTGTGAGTAAATAAAGAGAAAAAAAGCTAGTCTACCTTTCTACAACACATTTATCAAAATTTCTACTCTACACAATGACGAGACTTTAATTATATAGTGAGGAGTTGATTAGTGTAAATGGTTTGGATGATGATGAATTATTGAGGAGGATACTCCACACCTTACTCGTTGAAACTTTGAGATTTATTGAACTATATCTTTGAATTTATATTTCTCTTTTATGTTCTATTATGTACATTATGTTGTATTTTTCTTAAAGGTTTGTCATAATACAAAGTATGTGTTTTTCAGGTTCTTTCTCCTATTTGGGGCATTCCTTTTATGTTTATGCATTCTTTATACTTTCATGATTGCCCTTCTGTCTCATGTGCTTTTTATTTTCACATTCATGGTATTATCTTGCAATGATTAAATGTTCTATTTTATGCTTAAAATATTCTAATTTTATGGTTACCATATGATCATTTATTTGTATCTTTACCATGATGTTTACATCTTACATTTAAACACCCTTTATCAATAGTTATCATGATGGCTTTTAACATTGATTTATGCCTACGTGCAACCAATCTAGTATTTATTATTTTCTCACGGCCCCAGGTTTGAGGCAACAATGGGGGCATTATGATTTCCAATATATGTGCTTTCATTCTTATCCTTTATTATTTAACTACATATTTTTTAGATAATGGTTTTTAGGTACTCACGATTCATGATTCTTACTTTTCCCCTATCATCTAATTCATGGCATCCTTTGTAAGAAGCCAATTGGAGGGGCTGCATATAGGATTTATGTTATTTCATGGTTATTGTGGCTAGATGAATTCCATACACCATCTTTAAAATTTAAAGCATGGTTACAATGATCCATTTAAGGATCTCACACCTCCTTTGTTGTTGGCTTTATACTAAATGTGCATAATTTTACTAGAATGTGTGTGAGAGAGAGAGAGAGAGAGAGAGAGAGAGTTCATTTGATTTTGTAATTTTTAAGGAGTGCTTATTGCAAAGAGAGTGTTTCAAAGATATATATTCGTACCTGGATATTGTTTTATGAGTGTGAATTAATTTACACTCATACCATAATCTTGTTTACTTTGACATGTAGTTCACTTATATGTCAAAGTGGGGGAAAAATGTAATGATGAAAGAAGTATGCCCTATACTTTTCCCATTATTTTTAGACCCATTTGGTTTATCATTATGTGATAATGAGTCTGTAAGTTACATTATTTTAAGCAAGAGTTACCACATTCCTTGAACCTAGGTTGATTCTACCTCCATACATTCGTAAGCACTAGTCCCAATCTTTATTTCACCCATCCACCTACTTGGTCTAAGATTGCAACAAAAAATTGAATCTATTTAGATTTTATGGCATGAAAGTAAACCCCAACTTTAAAAAAATTCAAATTCAAATTTGGCCAGTATCATTTCCCTCCAGCTGGCCACTATGTTCCAATTTCAATTGAAAACACTTCAAATTCTATTGTAGGATATTGTATAAAGGACAATCCCTAATTCATTTTAACATCATTGATCAATTATCTAGAGAATATCATGTAGACATTTATAAATAATTAGAGCACTATATTAAAATTGCACCATCATATATAGTGATGACAAACTAGGCATATTGTATGGGTTGCTTTTTGTCTTCAATATTTGTTCACAAGCTAATGAATCTATTTTTCTAGAGGCTTCATTGAAGATTACATGACTCTCACTTAAAGAAATCTTCCAAAGGTGTTTGTAAACACAAATATTTCCTTATTAAAAATACATATACTTGAAGGTGAGCTGAACTAGTTTCCACATTGCAAGACTTGATAGATCAATTTAATGCAACATAGATTGATTTCACATTGTGGAATCAAATGCCACCATTTTGACTTGAATAAAATGTGAAGTTCAATTCTTTGTTTATTAGAACACTTATAATATTAAATTTGATATTTAGAAATTCATTTGAATCACAAAATGATTGTTCACAATCCAACACTACCAAAGCACATCTATAATTAAATAAACCTAATCCATCTTTATAATTTCAAAACACATTCTTGTCCATTCCAATTGCACAACTCCAATTCCATTATTCCAAGCTAATAATTGCACAACTCCAATTCCATTATTCCAAGCTAATAATTGCACAACTCCATTATAGTTCAATGATCCTACAACATTGAAATAAAAGAACATTTTATTTCTTTCTCACTATTAAAACATTGTCAACCAGTCACTTCAATTTTATATTTAATATACACTCTAATATGAAGGCAATTTTTGGGTAGAGAGAATGCAAATTCACTACCACAGTATGGTGAGCGATGATATATTGAGCTCCCCACAGTGTAGATAGGTATTCTGTGTTTTGTCTCATCTCTGCAAAAAGTGAAGTACGGTAATGAGTGAGAATTGTTCACCTGACTGGCTGCAAAAAGTGAAGTTCATACATAGCTTGAAATAGGCTGCAATGGCTGAAATAGATTGTAATGGACATGAGAGAATGTTTAAAGTCAAATGGACAGAAAATCAATGGCTGAGTATAACTGGCACATACTTTTTAGTCGGTAACCTATTTAATTTGTTCTCACATACTTTTAATCTACCAACATAACTTGCCATGGATATGGAGCACATATCTTCCAGTCTGAAAGATAATTTGGTCTTGAAAGTCAAATGGAAGGAACATCAAAAGCAACTTGATCTTGAAAGTTTACTTGCTGTTCATATGAGGGACTGTTGAAAGACAAATGGAAGGGAATCACCGGCTACTTGAATGTGATATATTCTATTCATAATAGTTTTTATTGGAAAAGATAATTATTTTCATTTTTTAATATAAAAGTATTTAAATTTTTTTGAACAACAACAGTTGTCCTTAAAGTTTATATAGTAAAAATTGAAAGAAGTTCACAATAGAAATAAAAAATTAACGTTCAGATAATCTAAACACAAAAACAAATGGATAATCCAAATCAGTTGAAAGAAGAAATTATGAAATGAATATTCAGATAAACTAAACACAAAAACAAATGAACAATGCATAACAGTTTAGAAAAGAAATCATGGAATGAATATTCAAATAACCTAAATACAAAAACAAATTGATAACCAAAACTAGTTTAAAGAAGAAATCGTGGAACGAATATTCAGATAACCTAAACACAAAAACAAATCGATAATCCAAATCAGTTTAAAGAAGAAATCATGGAACGAATATTCAGATAACCTAAACACAAAAAAAAATAGACAATCTAAACCAGTTTAAAGAAGAAATCGTGGAACAAATATTCAGATAACCTAAACACAAAAACAAATAGACAATTCAAATCAGTTTAAAGAAGAAATCATGGAACAAATATTCAGATAACCTAAACACAAAAAGAAATAGACAATCCAAATCAATTTAAAGAAGAAATCATGAAACAAATATTCAGATAACCTAAACAGAAAAACAAATAGACAATCCAGTTTAAAAAAGAAAGATTATTCAGATAACCTAAACATAAAAATAAATGAACCATCCAAATCAATTTTTTATTTTTTTTAAATTCTTCCATTAAAAGTAGTTATATTACCAATTGTGATAAATATGCATTCTCTTTGAATTTAAAAATTACATTAACATTTTAAATGTAAGGGTGGCTAATAACTCTCAAATCAACAAGATTTCTTCTTTAAGGTGATTTAAATGTAGTTGATAGAAATGTTTGAAATCCCAATGCAGCTGCGGCTCCAGAATTGTCCACGTCCTGAGCTCCCTTTTACCATTAGGGAGATGATGGAATTTACGCTGACATATAACACAGGGCAGTACTACTTTTCTTGAAATGATTTTTTTGTTCTTAATGAAAGATGTGAAATGGTTTTACAAGATGATTTGAGGATGTAAAGCTGATGGAGGACAGTCTTTTCGATGGGAACATGATTGTCCATTTTCTTTTAGAGGTCGGCAATTTATGTATGTATGACTTTAACTTAATTATATAAATGTATATACATACAAATTAATTTAGTTCTAGTTAATATTAGGTGGATACTTTGGATATTTTTAATAAGAAATTTAATAAGTTTAATATTAAATTAATATTTAATTTATATGATATGTGCATATGGCTTAAATAAGATCTATGTATGTAAAGTAAATGAAGAGGAAAACTAGTTATTTATAAGATTAAGTGAGTCTTTAACAATCAAATCTAAAGTGAGCTATGCATCTTCATATTTTAAAGTATCTAGTGAAGTAAGAAGGCCTAAGACACCTCAATATATATTGTGGGTAGGTGCTCATCATGGTTTTTTCCTGTTTGGGTTTTCCATGTAAAAAACCTTGGTGTTCTTGTGTTGGATGTGTGTTGAAGTTCAATTGTTTATGTGCTATATTTAATTTTTATTTTGGACTGATCCACCTCCCCCTCTTAGTCCTGCCTTGGGTTCAATAGAGTATGCTTTGTCTCATACTCCTGCTAAACTAGGGGCTAAACATAGAGTCTTAAATTGTACTCCCTTACAATTTTTTCCTCACTTGGGCACCCACTTTTGGCGTTCATCTTCTAAGGCCTGACTGAAGCTCTGATTCTTCTCACACCATGTATCATACTCAAATTTTAATTATCTGTATTTCTCTCCCCAAGATCTTGGGACCTTAATGTCTAGGACTAGGGCACCCAACGCCATGGTCCTCCCAAATAGGGACCATTTTGGGGTCTCATAATGGTAACACAATTTGAGCGGGAACCTAGATCCTCTGTTGGCCAGTGTCGGAAAATTATTTATTTTTCGACTAGCATGTATAAGATGAGGTCTACCCCTCTCATTTCAAACATAATCTAGAGAATTCAAGTCCTCAATTACATCCTAGCAAATTCAGGTGAGAAAGGAATTAGTTTTCTTTCAAGTATTGGAGAAAAATGAAATGTTGGAATCCAAAAACACTGAGAGGAAGCGGGGGGGTGTGTGAATCAGTGTTCTATCAGTAAAGTCAGTTTTGAACTTATTGATTATTAACTAGTTAATAGTAAATAAAATTAATAAAATTAAAGTGCATATAACAAATAACACATAAAGAGGAAACACCATAACAACAATATTTATATGTGGAAAACCCTGCAAAGGGAAAAACCACGGTGGGCTTGATACCCACAATATCTATATACTTGATCAAGGTATACAAGTATTACATGTAGGGGATTGCACATGCAATCAGGCCAACCACCTCGAGCTCACTGCTCAAACACAGAATGGGAAGTCTCACTAACTTACAAAATATTACAAAGTGTTTACAAATGAAAATGAACTCATAAATTGCATCTAACCATGTTGGATAAGTTTTGGTGAATGCCTTGATATCCTTCTTTGTATACCAGTTGTCTAATGCTTTGTTTTGCCTTGTTTTGCTACCGGTTATGTTGTGCAAGTGAAACTGCACATAGACACTTCTAATCGCTAACCAACATGTATACCGATACTCACTGAAACATTCACAACCAAAAATTCACACTCCATCACATATCTGATCTATTGCTGAAATGATCTTCTTAAATATCCTTCCAACTTTACCATGTCAGCTTCAATGAGAAATATAAACATGTCGACTATCGATACATATTGATTGTCAAACATAATCCTAATGACCATGTCGGCCATCAAACGTTACCACAAAATCCATGAAAGAAATAATTGGGACCAAAAGATTTCCTATCTGGGTCCTATCCATTACCGGGTTCCATAAACACATTATCGGGATCAGGACTTAGTCGAGTATAAAGTGAATGTCGGTGCTGGTGTAAAGCAATGTGAATACTGGTTAAGTGCAATGAATGCCGGTTAACCAAATAATGAAACCATTTACCGTGAGATGATGAGTTTCCATCAATGACAACCCAAAATACCATTAACTCTTACCAGATGAGTGTCAATTGCCAACAATCTCCCCCTTTGGCATTGATGTCAACACTCATGTGAAAAATGATGTCAACCGTGAATCTGCCTCTGAGTCTGCATAACCTCCGAACTAGTACATGAATCTTCTATACACATTTTTCACTTATTCCTCCCCATTTGACATCAATGACAAAGCGGGGTGCCCACAAAGAATTTTATATAGTTATAAACATGAGTTAGTTCTCTACAAACTTCAAAATATATGCATACATATTTTTCAAAAATGAAAAGTAGGGATCCCAACCCTTCTTAAGAGATTCAAGAATGGAGATGAATCCATTCAAGATACTGGCATAATACTCAATTTCATCCGTAGTAGTGGGATCCTCCTTCTGCAAGTTAGAAATACACTCTATTTTATGAAATGATAAATTATCAAGCTAGAGACCAATCATATTCCAGAGCTCATTTGCTCTCCTTATTATTCTATTCCTATCCTTCTCCAATTTCAAAATTTGATCCATAACTACCAAAATTGGACCATCCAAAGAGTTTGTTAGATTGACTATCGGGTTGTAAGAGTTAGAAATCTGAATTAAGTTTTTCTTACAGTCTGACAGTTGCTTGTCTATGGAGCTAGTGAGCTTATCAAAATCTAGACAATTATTATATACATTTCCTCCTTCTGTCAAAGATTCATCAATGGATTGCAAGCAAGTCTGGAGTTTCTCCTTATCAATATCAATCATTTGCAAAAATGTTAACTTTCGGGCCGCCACAAAATTTTCTTTTGCCTCTGTTAGTGAAATTTTCAATAAAGAATCATAGTGCTTGGGGATAATATCAATAATTTATTCTAGTTTACCTGATCTTCCACCTTCCTGATCTTGAAATTCAAGGACTAACTAGTTCAAAACCTCAAAATTGTGTTCAATCAATTTTTATCCTTTGACTCTTCCTGAGCCAATTCCGGAGTCGCCTGTGCTTGAAGAGCTGCTGCTGCCAAAATATTCTCTGCTGGTGATTTTGTGGTAGGGTTTGTAAAAAGTGATGGAAAGTTGTTGTAAATTTTCTTTAGCTATGGCAGAAGTGTCAATTGCCAAGCCAGAGGAGAGATCCACCATAGTCTCCTTACCTTTATCAGCCGATGAGATAACTTTAAAATCTTTTAGCTCTTGTGCACCAGTGGCTTCGCCTCTTGGTGCCTTATCCAAAACCTGTACATACTCTATATCCTTATTCTTTTAATCCTTAACTTTATCTTCCTCTGTATCCTCTACAATCTATGCATTTTTTTCTCGTATATCCTATGTTACAAAATGTGACTCAGTAACTAGTATAGTGGTATCTGGTGGAGTGCTAGTCAGTTTCTTAGTATGTACACTTTGTTGATCTGTCTGTTGCTTATCCTTAGGGAACTGTATATTCTAGGATTGTACAAAAATGGAATTCAACTCATAGCCTAAACCCAAAAGAATCCTTACCCAGATATCAATTGTTTCCTTCCTAATCTATTCTAATCTATCCAACATAAGACTATTAATTTTGTACTTAGGGTTGAATTTTGATGACCCTATTTTATTGATCAAGTCAGCCTTCTCCAAAGGAGTTATTGTGGGACAAAGATTGACCAATTCGGTCTCCTTAATCTACCGGTCCAAAGACTGAGCGTGTAGTTTCCTAACCTCTAACTTATCATATAACTCCTTAGGAAAATTTTTATCCAATTCAATCGATGTCTTACTAAAAGAATCAAGATACAAAAGAATAGCCTCTTCAATCTGCTTCTTGTCCACCTCATTAAAATTATCAAAGAATGAATAAATATTATCTAAATTACCATCATTTATTTTCTAATCAATCAAATCTTGAGCATTCATCTTTTTATCGGTTCTTCTTTTTGGTTCCAGTTTGGACTACTCATCTGATTTAGGTTTTCTCTTATGTACAATTGTAATCTTTGGCTTTCGAGGAGTCTTCTTGACTGGTTCTTTCTTTTGTTCCTCTTTCTTCTCCCTCACAACTCTAGAAAAAATGCCTTTATTTTTGGGAACCTCCTTAATTTTTGCATGACTCTTTTTCTTTAGAAGACATTTTCATATACTGTTGGGTATCCTTTTTCTTCTTCATAGGTGTCTCTACCATTTTTTCACTAGCAGGATCAGATGTGGATTCTTCCGGTTGTTTGGAAGTATCCATTGTAACCGAGACCACATTGGGTGTAGCTTGAGCTACTTTTTGGGCTTCCCTTTCCTCTTTTCTTTTCTTCTTTATTTCTTCCTTCCTCTATCCTTCCAAAATTTTGACTTTTTTCTCAACCTTTTCCATATCATGACCTTCACTAATTAGTGTTTCTTCTGCCACCTTAGTCATTTTCTTTCTAATTGCTAGCACAACTTGTTCTTGATGAACTTTTAGAGCTTTCTCCTGGGTAGTGCCAAATTTTTCTTCCTTCTCATCTACCAGTGCATGCAATAGATGTTGTGCATAGGTGTCTAGTGTTGCCTCGTCTACCTCATATCCCATTGGACTTATCCAAATTATTCTAGGTTTTACAACCTCCATCATACATTCATCTTTATTAACCATAAAACAAATTGTATCCTTATATTTTTTCATTATAGTTTTGGGGATTCTGGACCTATTCTTCATTTTTTCTTGGAATTTCTTAAAAAATGCCCATAAATTTGCTTTGCTAAGCTTTTCCCCTTGCCTATCAAAAATATGTGCTATTTGAGTTTCTACCGAGCAGTCAAAATCCCAATGAATCTTGCCAAAACTGGGAACTCTGCCCAAAAAGATAACTAGAGATCCATATCAGAAGGTGTTCTTCTTGTCTTTCTTGATCTTCTACAGGTTAGTCATGAGTTCTTTCAACATTACACTATATAGATCATAATGGGCACCCTCCTTAACCATCTGATGTGTCATCGAAATTGTGTTGCCGGAGACAGAGTTTAACCGGTTTGACTGATAAACCTTATATCCGATAATCATCACTGCAAACTTCTCATCTATATCCTTGACAACATCTTCTCTTAAATAACGCCAATCAAAAGTTGCACCAGTAAGTTTATTGAGCTCTATGTTAGATAACTTACACCTTGTGTCAGGAACACCTCCGATTTTGTGCAAACAGGTAAAATTTTTATGACATCCTCTGTGACCTTGTACAATCGGTCCAACGAGATGAAATCTCCATGAATGTGGCTCAAAACATATCGCACCCATTCTTCCTCATCAAAAGTTGGAAAATCCATGAACTGTGTAAAACCCTTCCTCTGAAGGTGTGCAAATTTTGGTGTCAGCTGGTTGTCGGTGATTATTTTTTCTGTGAAAACGCAGGACAACTCATATCCTCCAAGCTCAATATTGCAATGGATATAGGCCCTAATATCCTCAGTATGAAGAACTCCATGGTGAACCTTCAAAAATGCACCCAATGGTTCATCCAAAAGTGACTTTAAAGGATGCTTCTTGAAAACTGGGCGGGGGTGGTTCTTGATCTCAACCACCACAGGAGTGTCGATACAAGATGAAGATGAAGCCATTATAATCAAATATCAAAACTAGGGTTTTTGCAACACGAAAATACCTTGAAAAGTTGTCGGGAGATCAGATTGCCTTGAAAGAAAGTGCTTACTCAAATCACCTTGAACTCTCAATTGCTCTGGGAATTCACTCGTTTGAATGCTCGATCAATGTGTGAAGAAAATAACTTAACCTTTCCTTTTTATTGTCGTTAACCCTAATTTTTCATTGTCATAATTGTTGTCGGTTATGCTTGACCGGTTCACATAGTCTACGAGTAGGTTCTGGTAAACATCTAAAATCTCTTGAGTACCCATCAACAATCAAAATTTTCTGACTATAGACCTAATCCAGGGTATTTGCATGATCTTCAATAATTTGCCTGCCCCTAAGGCCAAGTGGCTTAGTTACCAGTGTAGGACCTGATGACTCTACCAGTTATTTCCTTCCTGTGGTGTATCAGATCTTCTTACCCATCTCATCTCATGCTGCTTCCTGTTGTCTTCCACTTTTTCTTTTCCCTTCTCATCTACATTTCCATTAGTTGTCGGTGGGTTCTTACTTCTACTATATTTAGCAATATGACCAATCTTGTTGCATGCATAATAGATAATATTGTTCTTCTGAATTGCCTTGTTAACCCCTTGATTTCCTTGATTTCCATTTGATCTACATTGGTTAGACATGTGTCCAAATTTTCTACATGCATGACATCTTACATTTCCAAGACCGGTGAATGATGTATTGTTCTGATTATTCCTATTTCTGCACTGACTAGCCATATGACCATATTTATTACAAACAAAGCATGTACCATTGAATTTGTAAGCATTAGGTTGTCTTACAGGTGACTTCTAGTTCTGATTATCATGTTTCTGCTTCATTCCAAATGATTGATCTTGTTGTGCAGTACCAGAGCTTTCTCCTATTTTTTAGCCAAGACCTCTTTTGTCATTAGCATCTCTCTGATTCTTCAACAGTTCATCAAGTTTGGCAGAGCTGGTGTGAAATTTGTCCTTGTACTCATTTGCAGTGACCAAATCATCCCTCGTGATTATAATTTGTCTCTCAAGTTCCTGTTCATTGTTTCAGGACTGGACCAATTCAAGTTTCAGCATATCATTCTCATGAGTCAGTTTGTTGCATTCCTCAGATCTATCCTTCAATGCTTGAGCTAGATTTTCTTCATTTTTCTTTCTGTCCTCAATCTCCTTGCACATTCTCATGGTTAAGGCTTGCATCTCATTCTTTAAGATAGTGTTCTCCTTAGTGTGTTTCTGACATTGATCCTTCATAACATCTTCCTCATCACTGTTCTAATTTTGCAATTGATCATGAAGTTCCCTTTTATTAGCCTTAACAAGTGAAATATTTCCTTGCAGTGAAATGATGTGTTCGCTACCTTACTTTAGTTCATTTTCAATTTGTCTTTCTCCATTTGCTCATTATCAAGTTCCTTAAGAGCAAGTCGAAGTTGCTGCTGCAGACCGGTTTTTATTGATTCCAAATTTTGGATCTTCCTCAAGTGTTTAGACTTATTCTGAGGAACCAAGCTCTAATACCAATTGTTGGAATCCAAGAACACTGAGAGGTGGGGGGGGGGGTGAATCAGTGTTCTACTAGTAAAGTCAGTTTTGAACTTATCGATTATTAATTGATTAACAGTAAATAAAATTAAAGTGCATAGACCAAATAACACATAAAGAGGCAACAACATAACATGAATATTTATACATGGAAAACCCTGTAAAGGGAAAAACCATGGTGGGGTTGATACCCACAATATCTATATACTTGATCAAGGTATACAAATATTACATGTAGGGGATTGCACATGAAATCAGGCCAACCACCTAGAGCTCATTGCTCAAACACATAATGGGAAGTCTCACCAACTTACAAAATATTACAGTGTTTACAAATGAAAATGAACTTATAAATTGCATCTGACCATGCTTGATAAGTTCTGGTGAATAGTTTGTTATCCTTCTCTGATGCTATGTTTTTCCCTATTCTACTACCAGTTATGTTGTGCACATAAAACTGCACACAAACACTTCTAATTATTGACCAAAATGTATACCAATACTCATTGAAACATTCACAACTGAAAATTTGTATTCTATCACATATCTGATCAATTGCTAAAATGATCTTCTTAAATATGCTTCCAACTTTACCATGTTGACTTCAATGAGAAATGTAAACATATCCACTGTCAATACATAATGAGTTTCAAACATAATCCTAATGATCATGTTGGCAATCACATGTTACCACAAAATCCATGAAAGAAGTAATTGGGCAAAAGATTTCCTATCTAGGTCCTATCCATTACCAGGTTCCATATACACATTATCGGGATAAGGACTTGTTACCGAGATCAAGACTTAGCTGGGTAAGAAGTGAATGTCGGTGTTGGTGTAAATCAATGTGAATACCGGTTAAGTACAATTAATGCTAGTTAACCAAATAATGAAACCATTTACCCTGAGATGATGAGTTTCCATTAATGACAACCCAAAATGCCATTAACTCTTACTAGATGAGTGTCAATTGCCAACACTAAAGTCAAGATTCAAGAAATAGAGATGACATTCATGTTCTAAGTTTTATGACGTCTATCTACATAAAACACTTGTCCCTTGTGAATACAAAAAAACTTCATTAAAAGGTATATCATTAGTGTTTAAAATATTTTCAGCCTTTCCCTTAAAAGGAAAGCATTTCCATTACAATAATTCATTTACGTTTCTATTTCATGGTTAATTCCAAAATTAGGGTTTTACCTAAGGAAAAATCCTATTTCAAACCATTTCCCCCTTTCTACTGTGTGTAGGAATAGGAACAAAGTTTTATTTATCAGGATTGACATCATTTGTGAGGATGAATAGGTTTCCCTTTGGATGGAAAAAAGTTCGGAGGACCAAGGTGACCACTGTAAAGAAGTAATGTAGTGGAACAACTTCCTACACTAACCTTGAGAGGAGGATAATGTAAATACTTTTACATATTGTTACAATAGTTAAAAAAACTTTAAGAAAAATAGACATAATAGCATGCATACCACAACATAGTGATTTACATTGGGAAAACCCTTTCGAGAGAAAAACCCGACACTCCAAAAGCCACCCAATATATTATTCAGGAATGAATAATAGATTACAATATACTTGCAAAGAAATCTCTTCACAGGAGTACCACCAACCAGAGATTCAGAGGTAAATCAATAGCCATAAGACTCTTGCACAACCTCCATATCACACACCTCATATATAGGAGATACAATGCATGAAACCATCAAATGGTATTACAAAACCATGGGCTAAAATGACCCAATAAAGTGGAACCAACCTTATCTCCAATATGGATGCCCTATGATGTGTCAAAACACACATCAACATGTGTTCCTCCCTTTTACAACTCATTTATGTGTTCAATGCATTTTTATATTTGCTATTTTAGGGGACCAAACTTCCAGAAGCCAAAACTTGTGAATCGAGTGTCCGATTGATGAAATGTTTGAAGTGTTAGAAAGATCACGAAATGCTCTATCACCTCGTATTACACCCACTTTTTAGGATGTTTTAGAGCCTCTAAAGTCCTCAAAATTAAATTTAAACCTTTGATCACAACCTAAAAAAATAAAAATATTAATATCGTTAAATCTAGTTATGATCTTGCAACAAAAATTTGTCAGCATGCTTAGCTAGCCAATCTGAGCTTTGGGGAAAATTTCAAACCAATTCGTGCCAAAACAAAAATTACTATAAATAGTTACCTTATGTAAATGCAAGGTTGAGACACCATTTTCCCAACAACCACCACCACAATCCCAACAATTTAGGTCAAGTTTTTGGGAACAGATTTGAACCTTCATCTACTACTTAGATTTAGGTTTGTGTCTTGGTTTGACAACTGTAGCTCACTATTTATGCATAATTTTTCTAATTTCCACACATTTACCCTAATTTTAGCATCTTTAATGAATTCAAATCAATTTAAGGGAAATAAGAGTTTCAACAAGGAAACTAGGAATATAATTGGAATCTTAATCTATAAAATTCGATATTTTCGTAATTCAATGGTTCCTAAGCAAAAAATAGTGATTTTACTACATGTAATGGTGAAACACTAAGTTTTCACCATTAAAAGAATGATCTAGCAAAGAACTATACCATTCCAATGTAGTTCCCTTAAATGATTGAGAGAATAGTTTGAAAAGAACAAAATCCAAACTATGATAGTCATTGCACATGGTCATGAAAGAGTCAATATGCACATTAGGATCCCCTTCTCTGTTAAAATGATCAAACTTTAATAGCTGAGCTCCCTTGGGAGGGATGGTTCTCAAGATGCTTAGGTCAATCAAGCCCTTGTGATATTAATTAGGTAATGAAGATTGATGCAAGGTGGATGCAAAATTAGCGAGCTATTGCTATAGTTTTCCTATGTTTTACAAAATAGTGTTCAAGATGGAAGTAGAAAGTGGTGGAGGTGGAGGCAGGTCATGCATAGAAAGGCATGCATTAGGGCCATGACCACCACCTCCATTAGTACCAATACCACCACTAGGGGTAGTGCCAACTATCACGCCAACACTAATAGAAGCAGTATGAATAGTACAAGAGGTCATCTAGTGAACTCCATTAGCTCTTTGTCCAAGACATGTGTGGATCATGGAAAATAGTATAGTACACATATGTCCTATACAGGAAGAGGACAGATACCATACTAGAAAACACATAATCAATTAAAAATTGGATTTTAATATGATAATGATGATAAAAAGAAGATAACTAACTATAAAATAGGAAATATGTGACAAAGGAAAGGAAGAGAAGAGACTTTATAGAGGGTCCATGAATGAAGTCTCTAGTAAACACGAATAGGCTCCAATATCCTATACACAATCCAAAAATATTAAGTGTTGGGGTTGTGTTTAGATGCCTACCATAGTCAGACCCAGCTTTGGTGTTTTCACCTCCACAGAAAGCCAAGAAAATAGATAAAACCCAAAATTATAAGCAATCTACAATGTAATAAATGATAAAGTTGAAATGATAATGGAGATAGGATGATAAAAATATGATAAACAAGAGAGAATAAATCCCCTTCAACACCAACAAAGCGAAATCTTGTTGGATTGAAGATGAGCACACAATCCTCGAAGACAGAAATCTACAAGAATGAAGATGATGTGATGGTAGAGAAAAACCCAGGTGACCAAATCACACTCTTTGATGATTATTTTGATTGATACTAATGGCTTTATTATATATTTTGGATTCTTTTAGTTTGATGGTAGACTTTGCATTTTGATAGTTGATCAATATATTATGATTTTATGTGGATGATGATACATTCAGGATTATTATGATGGTTGGAGATATGCTTGGCTATTTATGAGCACTCATTATATGCATGTTGAGGTTCATATATTTGCTTATGATGATATGGTGCTATGCACTAACCCCACTCTTGTATTGGATACAATGATGACATTGATGATGCTATGTATGTCATGATTGTATTATTGTTGTGATCGTGGAAGGGATGATGTTATACCACTCAGTTATGAGGAGGGTGTGATGTCACGATTCTCTTACACCTGTTTGATTATTTTATGTTATATGCAATGTACATGTTGTTGTATAGACATTTGGTGTTATGTAGGATTGCAGATACTAGACATTGACTCCACCCAGTTTCACAGGTTTGAGCATGTCTCTAATCCCAATGGAGAGTTGATCGGAGGTGACATGAGGTCTTAATCACACTCTAGGCGTAGTTGGTACCTTGTTAGTCTAGTGTCTTGGCAAGAGTTGCCTTGCTAGGTGTTATGTGGTATTTTATTTAATCCTATGTTGGGATGTATTGTGGAGTTGTGGCTATTAATTAAATTATTAACTAATTGATATATATAGTTTATTGATGTTTAAATGATTAGTGATGGTTGGTATTGATATTTAATATTAATATATTTAATTGTTGGAGTTTATAATAAATTAATGTTTTTTTTGTTGCATTATATTTAGTAGAGCATTTTATATTATTTGGGCATTTGATTTTTTTAATTTATTGGTTATTGGTTTATTTTATTGTTTAATATGTTCACTTATTTGTTTTATTGTTTATTTACTTACCCTTTCTTACTATTGGCTTTTGGGAGTTGCATTTGGTTAATAATATTATTTAATATTATTTTATCTCGATTTTTGTGGAGAGTTGGTAAGCTTATTATTATTTTGATTTTGGCTAAAATGAGGTATGATTTTTTGGGTAATTTTTAAATAACGATTTGGGAGATTTTCGTGAGGTTCTTTTTCGGCTAGAGAATTCCTGATCCTTTGAGATTTGATTTTTAATTTGGAGTATGGTTTCTACAAATTCTTGAGGATTGGAGCTCTGTCTTTCATTTTGGCATTTTTTTTGTGTGCGCATGGAGGACGCATGGAGGAGGTTGTTGGATTTGGATTGTTTAGCTTCTTCATATTGCTGTGCATTCCTTGTCCAATTTTCATTGACCATTTCTTCAATCTCTGGGTTGGTGGTTCCACATCTTTCTTATGCATTTTGATTTATGAAATATTGTATGCTTCATGATTGTTTTGAAAAGGGAACGAATGTTGCTAGGTATTCAAAGGAAATATGATTGTGTATTGGAAAGATGTTTCTGTGCATCATGCAATACTATGGTTTTGGTTCTTTTAGTTTGGGTTGTTGGTAATATGAGTTCTTTGGGTCTTTCATTGTCATGCATTTTGATTTATGAAATATTGTATGCTTCATGACTGTTTTGAAAAGGGAACGAATGTTGCTAGGTATTGAAAGGAAATATGATTGTGTATTGGAAAGATGTTTCTATGCATCATGCAATACTATGGTTTTGGTTCTTTTAGTTTGGGTTGTTGGTAATATGAGTTCTTTGGGTCTTTCATTGTCATGTATTCCCTTGTGATTCTATATGGAAGACTTTGTACTCTTTCTTTGGAGGACTTTATTTGTGTTGAGATCCTTAGATTTGATTTCAATGTTTGTATTGTTGGGAGTGTAGTTCTGTATAATGCCCAGAGATACTTGTCTTTGATTTGGTGTATTGTTTTCTCTTTTATGATTGTAATTCTTACATTTGGATTTAAAACACCCTTGTGTGCTTTTGTTTGAAGTTAGAATTTTCTCTCAAGTCTATTTTGGACTTATTCACTTAATTTTATTTACACATCTAAGTCATATTTGACTCTATGTCACATGCGTTGATCTGGTGAATGTATGCACTAAACCTTTTGTTGTACGTGTTATTCTGGTGTGCAAATGCACTACTCTATTATGAAAATGTGCAACATTGGGTTGTATATGGATCATTATGTGTATCATATGCACTACTATCTGAGTTTTATGCGCTAGCCTACACAATGAATGTGCCAGACTAGGTTGCAAAGGTGTTGAGCTATTTTGTTTATTTGCCAGATTAGGTTGCAAAGACATTGGGCTCTTTTGTATATATACACCAGATGATTCTATGAAGGTGCCAACCTATTGTATGTATGTGCTATAGTTATGTGCAAAGGCATTGTTCTACTATTTTACTGTTCTAGTTAATTTTTGTGTTGATTTTGGCAATCTATTACACCAAAGGCTATTTCCTTGGATTTTTTGTATTCACCTGTAGTGATTTTCCAGATTTTGATCTAATGTGATTTTGAGGATTGGATATGTATTTCTTATGGCATTTGGATGATGGATATACTTTTTTTTTGATTCATTGGTTTCATATGTGGTTATATTATGATGATTGAGACTATTGGTTTCATGATTTGAATAATATATAATGTTGTTGGTATTGGCAATATGGATTCAATTGTGAATATGGATTAGTCTTGGATATTTGAACCTTTGGATGGTTGTATCATTTGATTCTTGAAATTCTGTGTGTATTGATGTTATACCCTAGGTTTTGGGAACATGATAGGGGGAGTGGCTTCCAAGTGGCTACCAAGAAATCTCCTTGGAAGTTTTCTATAATCAAGTGATAATCTTAATTAATTAATTTAGGGGTTTGCGTAGTTCTCACATTAAACAAGATAATTTATGGAGCCCCACTCATGGCCTAGCGTGCTACTATAGGTGCAGGATGAGAATGGGAAGGCCTTGTTGGCATGAATATACACCCTTGTCTTCACAAAAGGTTGAGTTGTTTCCACATGGGTATCACTTGGGCATCAGGTATAGAGAGAAACAACTAAGGAAACCCTTTTTGATGGGTGTCAAAGTCTAGAGACCACTAGGGAAACCCTTGTTGATAGCATGTGATGACACTCTTCCCTATATGTCTCCTACTACCTTAGTCTGGTTTTCATGGTAGCCTCTGGTGGTTTTTTGGTTTATGATTAAGCCTTGCTTGAGTTTTTTGTTATAGTTTTTGTGGCTAGAGTTTCATGGTTGATAGGTGTCAACCAAGGTTTAGAGTGTGTTTGGAACCTTATGTCATTCTCTGGAGCATGGGGGATGGACCTTTTTGGTTCCCCATGGTCGGGTGGTTTGATGCCTTCTTACATTGGGATTATTCTTCATTGGATATTCATGTACGCAATTGAGGATTCTTTATCTCTTTATCTTGTGCTTGGAATCTTGCAATGGATATGTTGTATGTTCTTGGTTGATAAACTTCATTGTATTATGTAATTTGGATAATTATTCTTGTAGTTGGATATTATGGTTCCTTGTTGGTATGGATGATGTATTCTTGTAATGATCATGTTTGTATTAGTTTATAATATGAGATATGTAACATGTAATACACTTATGTGGATTCTTCTATTAAGAAATGGATTAATTATGTTCTAGATTTGATGGAATAACTACTTATTGGAACTAATGGTTAGCAACATTTGGATTTGGTACATTAATATATACCTATCATATTGATAGTAATTGTTGAACATAAGATGCCATTGAGAGGGGGGGTGAATCAGTGGTTTCTAGAAACTTAATTCTTTTACTTCCAAGAGAGATTACTGGTTACCAACCCAAGAACCAAGCAAACATATTGGTAAGATAAAAATAGATGACACATTTCAACCACACAGAGGGAACATCACATAACGTCAACATATACGAGGAAAACCCAAGATGGCAAAAACCTCGATGAGAAATGTTGTTGGAGTCTATAGCTCCAATCCAGCCTCATAGTGAAAATCCTCGGTTACATTTAGGGCACCAACCCCTGCACTGAGCTCCAACTCAGTGATTATAATGTCTTATATCAAATACAAAAGTTAATACCAAGTTACAAAAGTGTTTTGTAACCTCTGCAATATTTCTTCCAATTCTACTCTTCTCAATCAGTCTTCCTCTGCTCTTCTCTCTGTCGGTTCTCTTCTCACTTAGATCCTCCTTTCCTTCACTCTTTGTTGCAACCTTAATGGTTTATCCTTCACCTCTTCTTTGTCGGTACTTTGTTCTATTAGATGTACTGCTGCTTGCCACCACCAGTACTCTTCACTTTGATCTCTGTCAGTTTTCTCCTTACCAGTCAAGCTCTGCTCGGATCTTGTCTTGCTGGATCTTCATCGACACTCCCACTACACTACAAAACCTTCTTTACTTTTATACAGATTCTATCACCATCAGTTTACACCACTGCAACACATCTTGCAGTTTACCGATCACTCTGACCTTGCTAGGTAAGCCTCTGCTAAACCCTCTCACTAGTTTCACCTCCAACACTCAGTCTCTATGATCTTTGATGAGGTCTCTAACTAGTTGGCTCTCTACTTCTTTTTCACACTACACTCTTCAACATCTAGCACCTAATCTTCTGGCATCATCAATCAAATCGGGTCTTCAATCTCCAATTTTATTGCTAAGCATTCCTGCCAAAATGCAGCTCCAAACTCTTGGCGCACTAGGGTTTCTTCCACTGATCATGAGGACTATCAGATCCAATCATATCCTACTATGTATGAAGATAAATAATCCTAGAAGAAATCAGGCATAACCTACCATTTCTTCTTTATTCCAAGGCATGTTTGATATATTTAGCAAACACAAACAGTCTGTTGGCAAGGCACAAGATCAATCACCATAAATGGTTCTGCAGATTGCATCACCCACCTCATTTTGCACCTAGTCATTCTGCATCAATCAATGCATCCCATCAATCACCTCTGTTTGACCTTCCTTGAGCTGCACACCTCTGCAATGTCTCCCTTGATTTTCAGAGTCAACATTAAATGTCGACCAAATACCAACAACCTCACCGACACGAGACTTCACTGACCTTTGCAAGCTTTCCACTTAAATGCCATGTGGTATCCCTATTAGTATCCATCTCAACTTAGACCTTTGTGTCAGTTCAGATAGGATCACCGACCAAACAATCAACCAATGCACACCTACCAGACATCTAACCCTATCGGTTCTCTAACCTTGCTAGTTCGTCTTCCCTTACCGGTTAACCTTCTTGCCTTCTCCTTCCTTGTGTCAATAGATCTTGTCAACCTAGTCATCACTCATGCTGGTCCTCAACAGCTATCTAGGATGAATCTCTATGTGCATCTACAATAGATTGAGAGCACTTCACTTTTGTCTCTCTATTCAATCGGTTGTATGTCGGTATCCACCTTGTTTACTGATTGACATGTTCTCATCTTCATATTGGTAATGTGCATGATATCTTCATGCCATCCATCTTCAACTGTTATGCATCTATGACAACACCACTTTCCATCTACATATTGGTAACTTCGCGTGTGCAACTGCAGAGCCTTATCTTCCTTTGACTAGTTCACTTTGTAACCGGTTTTCCAAGGAGGCAAAATCACCATCTTAACTCTTTCTTCTCTTCCCTGGTAGCACATCATGTCTTCAAATGTTGATCCAATGCACATCTCTGAACTTATCCTCGGGAGGCTTTCTCATCTTCTACTTTGGTCATCCAATCTATGCATCCAATCACCTGCCTTTTCTTACTCTGACTAACTTATCCCAGAGAGTCATGATGTATGTCATGTATGTTGTGGGATAAGAAAGGTATTACCATTTGCCGGGAGGAGGAATAGACAATCGTACTTTAATTGCTAAACACTGGTGTAGGAAGATCTATGTCACCTATTGGTAAGGATGTGACCTCACTCAAGAGAGGATACCTCTTCAACTTGACATATGTACCAGTAGATTTTCCATATGTCACCTTTGCTCATGGAAACATCATATACTATGTCAACCTTCTCTTTCTTAATGGGAGTTTTGCTAGTTGACCCTATGCTAGCATACTGGTTGCACTACTAATCCTTCATTAGATCATACTGCAGTGAGCTCTGAAGAGGGGAAAAGATTGATGAAGTAGAATAGTTAGCAAATCATGCAAATCAATCATAGAAACATATGAAATCAAAAGGCATAATTTGAATCACATAAAAACAAGAATGAGATGCATATACCTCACAAACCTTATACCTTCTCCTTCAGATTGAGCTTGATGAAGTGAAGGCACCCCTTGATGATGCGCCCCTTGATGATGCTCCACTTGATGTGCTCCTTTTTCTTTCTTGATTTGGATGGCTCTCTAATGTTGTGCACAAATGAGATGGATCTTGAGGGATGAGAGGGATGAGATGATCAATTATGGATGGGAGTTGATTCTGGCATGGTAAGGATGCTAAGATAACTTTTCTAGGCACAAAATAGCAGCATAAGATTACTAAACTTGGAGATGAAAAATGAAGGGACGTAGTCCTCAATTTATAGGAAGAGGAGAGGAAGAATGGATGGCTAGGATGGATTCAAGGTGAAGGGATAGGATTTCTTGTGAGCTCACACAAGGCCCAAGAGAGGGTGTGGAAACCAAGAGATATGCCTTAAAGATATTTCTTGTCTCCACACTCCTCAAGGTGCATTAGGAAGACTTCCCAATGTGCCTTGAGAAGAACAAGGTGCATTGGGAAGACTTCCCAATGTGCCTTGAGAAGAGAAAGGGATGTGACATTCCTTGAAGAATGGGGAGGAGAAATTTAAAATTCTCCAAAAAGGGATGATCATGGGGATTGGAGGAATAAGAAGGAATTAAAAATTCCTTGGGAGAGGAGATGCCTAGAGGAATGTGAGATTTTGAAAATCTCACATTCACCTAGGAAAAGAGAATTTAAAGCTAGTGGTTGGATGGAAGGGACAAGGAGTTGACTTTGTGGCTAATTATGATGATTAGCCACTAGAAACTTGTTAGGAGGGGATTAGAGGAAATATTAGGTGGGATAGGATTTGTAGGAGGATTTGACTAGGAGAGAGAATGAGTGGAGGGAATTAAAAATTAGAAGAATAAGGTTAAGTGAGTTTAGGGAATTTCTAGAAGACTTTATTAGGTTAATGATGCATTAGGAAGATGATTTGTAGGAATCATGTAGGTTAACTAATTAATTTAAATTAATTAGCTAAGAGGAAGATTTGTGAGGATTTAATTTTTAGAAGAATAAAGAGAGGGATTGATTTATTAAATAAATCAATCACATACTATAGTGACAATATTAATTATAATTAATTAATACTGAGGAGAATTTGAATTAGCATAATTAATTAATTAATTATGTGAGGAATTAAAAATAATTAAAAAAATTATTTTTAAGTGTCTACAAGCTCTACTGGTCACACTCTTTTTGGTTCTCATCACTCACCAGTCACTTTTCTATCATGGTTGCCCAGCATGAGCATGCATACTCACAAACTAGTTCCTTCTTCCCAATACTAATATGTAAACCGGTTACTCCAACATGCTTACCTAGTGGATTCATTATCCACACTACTGGTTGATAACACTAACATCATATCAACTACTTTCCCATATCGGTTGTCCTAATTTATGCTATACCGGTTGACATAAATGATAACACAATGCCAACAATCTCCCCCTTTTGCATTGATGTCAACACATGTAGTATCCGATATACTATAGATCCTTTCTCCCCCTTTCACAAACATGGAAAATGGTCTTGACAGCTAGTGTACTGCAAGCACTCTCTTCCCTTTTTGTACTAGTTGCTTGTTTCATTTTTACCACTAATCACTGCAACCTCTCAACTAGCAGCACTTGAACTAGAGAACAAACACCAATTAGGTTTACATATTCTCCCCCTATGTAGGTAACTCACACCTTTGTTCACATCTCCTTGTATACCAGTCCATGGTGCAGTAGCAATGACACTTGATTTCATCCTGTGTCAAGTGTATCAGGTACCAATCATAAGATATGACTGTGAACTCCCCCTGAATCACAACCCTCTGGTCTTCATTTTGTCTAAAGTCTTAAACCTGTACTCCAAAATGCACTTTGTACTGGTGGAAGTGAGCATCTATACATGGTGATGGTCTTTCACTTCCATGATGTCCAACCAATCTTTGTGACATAATCATGCCTGACCACAATGCCAAGTCATATAGACTCCATGTCAACACTCACACTGGTTGACAACATGATGTTTCATATACATGGGATCGACTACTGGTCCAACACACTATCATTTAGGACTTCTAATATTACAAGAGACATAAAATCATCTGGCCAAACTACCAGAGTCACTGCAACACAACGAGGGCACATTGACTCTCATATACCACTATATTGGGTAATATCCATACCAGTAACACACTTCACACACGGGTTTACACTATCGGTTCACTATCTTGATGGGGACACCTTGTCCATTAGACTTTGTCTCATTGTGTCACTTGTCTCTTATCCCAATTACACTTTAAACTATACATTGACACAAGTATGAGTATGTAGTCAAGGTAGCAACAACACATATGCCTATCTCACCTTTTTCATTCTTACCGGTAGCAACTTGGCTTCTCCTTTGTCCTTCTCAAGCATTTCAGGGTGAATGATCTGATCAACATGTAGCTCCCCCTAAGGATCTGCATCTCATTTAAACTTTATGAGATAACAACTATGTATTGAGTGCATAGTGTCAGTCCATGATCATATTCTCTTCCTTCTTCCTCCATACCTGCTTGGACTCCCTCCTCTTCTCATTTATAGCCTTTGGATCATGTTTCATCTTTTTCTACAAATAAGTCTTTGCTTTACCAGGTTCTATAGTATGATAGGACATATCACCATAGAAGCATACAACATTCATCCTAACTCTAGATGATTGGAAGATATTCTATCAGACCGGTTTGATCTTCTTCTCAAGGTCATGCCACTATAGTCTACTACGGGTGTCAACTAATATCTTGATCTTGCAGAAGTGTTTCTCCTTTGGGCATAGTTGTTATGCTAGCTGGAATGTGCATGAATCATCTTCTTCCTACACTCATTACTTCTATGGCCAAATCCATTGTAGTTATAACATATATAATTTACATTTCTTGTGGTAGCTAATGGACTTTAGTTAGCATAACTAGGAGTGGGCTTATGCATGGTTCTACATTTTGATGTTCTATGCCTGAATGCATTACATTAGAAGACTAAATTTCTATTCCTAGGAAGAACATCTTTTCTATTCCTAAACATCTCTTTGCATTCTTCTTCCCTATGGCCATATCCTTTACAAGAAAAATAGTAACCGGAGAGTGGAGACTTAATAGTTACAAATTCATTCTGGCCAAACATGTGGTGATTTGACTGGTTTTGATTCTCCACTTCTACTTCTCCAAGGTGTTTCATCTCTTTGTCTCCCACCGGTGGGGATTCTCTTAGGTTGTCTTCTTGCATTCTTGTTTCTAGTGAACCTATCTTCTCTTACCTTTCTTTTTCCTTTAGGATCTGCATTATTTCTTCTTGTTGTACCAGTCTTCATTTTTAGCCTCAAATCCTCGTGGGTTGTAGCTAGGTCAACCTTCTTTCTTGGTGCACTTTGGAATGGGAAGGTTTGACCCTTGTTATCTCCATAATAGGAGACAAACTGAATGTCCTTGTGAGAGACATCCTCACTTGTGGAGCATTCACTGGTAGCATATCCTAATCCTCTGGTATCCTTGGTGTGTTTTTGTTTACTCAGCATTTTCTCCAAGGCCTTAGTGTTGCCATCATATCGGGTCCTTATGTTGAGCTCATTTTGACACTTCTCAAGGTCTTTCTCGATGTTCTCCATTTCTCCTTTTAGGTCTTGACATTCTTTGTCCTTTGTCTCCACTTTTGGCTGGAGTTCCTCACATCTTCTCTCCTTAGCATCAAAGACTGATTTCAATTCACCAGTCAGTCATTTTGCTTCTTCTAGTTGAGATGTCAATATGTAGATAATATTATTTGATTCTTCAAGGCATATTCTCAACTGATTGCATTCTTCATGAACTAAATCTTTGTACCTCTTAAATTCATTTCTAACATTTTGCATCTCTTCTAGTGCACTTACCAGTTCACATTCAAGAGCAAAGTCCACTTCATCTTCATCATCATTCCCAAACACACCTTTTCGGTAAGAGTGATCTGCATTATTACTCTATGATGTGTGCCTCTCATCTTCTAATTCTTGAGCCATAAAGAGGTGAGTTTCCTCTTCATCATTTTTGTTGCTGCAGATAGATCTAACTTAATCATCTGTAGACACGTGTGCTTAGTTTCTTTTCTTATTTCCATAGACCGGTTCTGCAGTGCAAGTTTCATTGCCATAAAGTTTCTTCAATCTATCCCATAGGCTTTTAGTAGATCTACATATGTCCACCTATGAAGAGACATCACCGGATAGCCCACTGAGTATGGCCTACATAGCTTCATCATTACATTTGTTTCTCCTTTCTTCTTCAGGACCAGTGGGAGGACTAATTTACTAGGGCATCCATTTACTACTGACATCCATACATCAAACCCAAGGGAAGATAGGTAGACTTCCATCCTACGGCTCCAAATAGAAAAGTTTGAACCATCAAACATTGGAGTAGGGGCTAACACTAAACATACCATTGTATTCAAATACCAGAATCTATCCAAACTAGAGAAATCTTATCAACTGAGAACCTAGGGTCTGAAACCAATTGTTTAACACAAGATGTCACTAAGAGGGGGGACTGAATCAGTGGTTTCTAGAAACTTAATCCTTTTACCTCAAAAAGAGATTACCAGTTACGAACCCAAGAACCAAGAAAACCTACCAGTGAGATAAAAGTAGACAACACAATTCAACCACATAGAGGGAACATCACACAACATCAGTATATACGAGGAAAACCCAACATGGAAAAAACCTCGGTGAGAAATGCTCTTGGAGTCTACTGCTACAATCCAGCCTCACAGTGAAAACCTTCGGTTATAACATTTAGGGCACCAAATCAAGGAGTATGACTCCTTCTATAGTGCACCAAGCCAAGGAGCATCAACCCTTGATTTAGAGATCCAACCCAAGGAGCACCAACCCCTGCACCGAGTTCCAACTCAGTGATTATAATGTCATATATCAAATACAAAATTTAATAGCAAGTTACAAATGTGTTATGTAACCTCTGCAATATTTCTTCCGGTTCTACTCTTCTCAATCGGTCTTCCTCTGCTGTTCTCTCTGCCAGTTCTCTTATCACTCAGATCCCCATCTCCTTCACTCTCTGCTGCAACCTTAATGGTTCAGCCTCCACGTCTTCTCTGCAGGTACTTTGTTCTGTCAGATGCACTACTGCTTGCCACCACCGGTACTCTTCACTCTGATCTCAGCCAGTTTTCTCCTTACCAGTCAAGCTTTGGTCAGATATTTCCTTGATGGATCTTGACCAACACTCCCATTGCATTGCAACACCTTCTCTGCTTTTTTGCAGATTCTAGCACCACCGATTTACACCACTACAACACACTTTGCAATTTACTGATCACTCTAACCTTGATGGTTAAGCCTCTGCTAAACCCTCTCTAGTTGCACCTCCAACACTCAATCTCTATGATCTTTGATGAAATATCTGACTGGCTGGCTCTATACTGCTTTTTCACACTACACTATTCAACATCAAGCACCTAATCTTCTGGAAGCATCAATCAAATCCTTTCTTCTTCCTCCATTCTTATAGCTAAGCACTCCCGCCAAAATGCAACTTCAAACTCTTGGCGCGCAAGGGTTTCTTCCACTGATCACGAGGACTATCAAATTTTGTTATGCACAAAGATAAACAATCTTGCAAGCAATCAGGCATCACCTACCATCTCTTATTTCTTCCAAGGCACATTTTCTATACTCAACAAACACAGACAATCTGTCGACAAGGCACAAGATCAATCACCATAAATGGTTCTATAGATTGCATCACCAACCTTATTATGCACCTGATTACTCTACATTGATCGATGCATCCCATCAATTACGTCTGTTCGACATTCCTCGAGCCGCACACCTCTACCACGCCTCCCATGATTTTCACAGTCACCATTAATTATTGATCAAATACCAACAACCTCACTGACATGAAACTTCACTGACCTGTGCAAGCTTTCCAATTCAACTCAATGTGGCATCCCTGTCATTATCCATCTCATCATAGAACTCTATGTCAATTCAGAAAGGACCACCGACCAAACACTCAACTGGTGCACACCTACCAGACATCTAACCCTATAGGTTCTCTAACCTTGCTTGTACATCTTCCCTTATTGGTTAACCTTCTTGCCTTCTCCTTCCTTGTGCCAATGGATCTTGTTAGCCCAATCATCACTCATGTCAGTCCTGATCAGCTATCTAGGATGACTCACTATGTCCATCTATATCAGATTGAGAGCACTTCACTTTTGTCTCTCTGTTCACTCAGTTGTATGCCAGTATCCACCTTGTTTATCGATTGACATGTTCATGTCTTCATATAGATAATGTGCATGATATCGTCATGCCATCCATCTCCAACTATTATGCATCTGTGGAAACACCACTTTCCATCTACATATTGGTAACTTCACGTGTGCAACTGCAGAGCCTTATCTTCATTTGACTGGTTCACTTCGTAACCGGTTTTCCAAGGAGGCAAACTCATCATCCGGTGGAGGAAGATCTATGTCACCTTCCAGTAAAGATGTGACTTCACTCAAGAGAGGATACCTCTTCAACTTGACATATGTCTCAACAAATTTTCAATATGTTAGCTTTGCTCGCAGAAAAAAACATACTCTGTTAGGAAAACCAGTGAACAAATGAGAGGGGGGGGGTGATTCAGTTGTTAACAAACTATAACTTTTAATCCACAATACAAGCTTAAACAAATCAAGTACCAGGAAAGCATATAAAGATGCTGGTAGGAACATACATTGGTAAACAATATAACTTAACAATTAACCAGATAATCAATGCAAAGAAACCATACCACATAACACCATGATTTGTACATGGAAAACCTGGAAAGGGAAAAACCACGATGAGAAGCCTACCCCAAGTCAGATGATACTTCTGTAGAAAGTATGTGTTACAATGAGGGGCCTGCACTTGCAAGAAAGCACATTGCCTAGAGCGTACTGCTCATTACAAAAGAGTCTCACTGACTCCAGAGAGGCTACAACCATCTCAAGATAAATGGACAACAATCCAATAGAGTGAACTGCTAGAAATAGCATCTACCATGCTTGATTACAGTCTTGATTAAGCTTGGTGTCGAAGGACTAAATCCTCTTCTGAATCCAATTTGATCACCAATGACCGACCAACTCCTCTGCCTAAATGATATTACAATATTCGCACATTACATTCCTTGACCATGACCTTTCCAATAACCATGATACTTTACAAATAGTTTTTACCTCTTATTTATACAAACCCTAAGGCCTAAACTGATCAGGTCAGCCACCTAAAGATATTACAATAAGATCATTACATGATTCCAAGTTACAATGATATGCCATGTCGTCTTAAGACCAAAACAATAATAACAAATCCATAAATCATCTTGAGTCATCCCAGTAACATGTAGAGTACACGTTAGCATGATACTAGTTCATAACCGAGATAGGTACCAGACCTATTTTGGGTCCACCACGCCAAAGCAATGTCTTCAAGCATTTGAAGTGCGATCAAAGAACATCTTCAGCATCCTAAAATCCATGAAGAAGCTACACCAATACCAACTATGCATCCTGTCACGATTCCTTAATGAAAGCTCTATTGGTAAAGCCTTAAACCAGTGCAAGTAAGGGTTTACTAGAGTGTATGATAGAATTCGATTACCAAGCCAATACCAAATGACCAAAACATGCTCATGGAGCATATAACACATGAAATCAAATATACTTCACTGATCCAAACATGCCAAAAGTGTCCAACAGATAGTCTCTTCTACCGGTAACCAAAACTTGTCTGCCGATAACCAACCATAACAATTAGTGTTGAAATCAATGACAAAACATCAATGCAACACATAATCAATTCATCAATAATGCCAACAATCTCCCCCTTTGGCATTGATGGCAACACTAGATGTGCAAAATATCAAAGTACCAAGAAATGCCAAACAGGTCTCCCCGTGTGGAAGACAACCAACAATCAATAGCTCCCCCCCTGTGAATGATATCTCTGTAAGGCTCTGAATGATTTTTCACATTACTATCACTCCCCCTTTGACATCAATGCCAGAAATCTGACAAAATTATCAAAGCAATGATATAAACCTTTGAATCTCAAAGCTGACTACTCCCCCTGAGTAGTAGCACCACTCATTAGTGCCAGAATAAATAATGTCTCTGGTAATGCAATGTCGGACTGATGACAAACTTCATCAATCAATTCTTTTCTCGAGGGGTAGAAACCCCTAACCTGTCTCTCAAATACTCAAATGATTCCTTAGACATCTATCATGCCCAAACTTTTGGGCTAAAAATGGAGCAAATTTTTTTTTGAAACACTTAAACTCTCAAAAAAATCTACATTTAAAGTGGAATCAAATAAGTCTTGTCTTAACTAGGATGTAAATAGAATTGTTTTCTAAGGTTGGTTTAGTTAATTAATGGAGATTAATTAATCCCAAGAGGGTTGTCGCAATTTAGTTAGTTAATTTAATTATCTTAATTAATTTGCCGCTAATTAAAATCGAGGGATAATTAGATATCTCAAATGCATTTAAATCATTCCTAACCAAACAATGATAATGCTATCTTAAATATAAAATTAATTAATTGAACGCACACACATTTATTATTTAAATCTAACCGATAAGGGTTCAAATTCCACAATGTCATTTGCCAAATAAATCCAATTTTATGCTACAGTCAATTTTAATTTCCCCTAAACCTTTAAATTTGATGATATAATTAATCTGGCCAACATTGGCCTCAAAGGCTAAAAATTTGTAAAAATAATTAATAATTTTTTATTATAATTTTTTTTTTCAATTTAAAAATATAACTTAATGTCCATATCTAATCAAATATATCAAATAACTATATAGTTTCCCTAGTTGAATAAATTAAATCAACTATGCGATTAATGTATCCATATAACATTAATTTTCCATTTTAAATTATATAAAATAACTATATTAAAATTAATCTTGTCCCAAATCAGATAAGGAGTTTTAAATTATTAACACATATGGCCAAGATTATGTGGGGGGAATTTTTCAAAATTTGGAAAGTATTTCCCCCTCTTCTTATTCCAATTTATTTAAATCTCAAACCCTAACTAGGGTTGAGTAATTTTCTTCTCCCATATTCAATTTAAAATCAACTTAATAATTCCCCTCTTTTATTTTTTTTATATTATAAGTTAACCCTAATGCTTTTTTTTTTGTCTTTAATTTGTATGCAAACCCTAATCCGGATTTGGATTAGGGTTGCATATTTTTATACAACTAAAAATCTTAAACTTAATGTATTTCCCTTACCCTAACCCAAAACAGGGTTAGGGTTTATCCTTTTTTCTTGTATGTGTGTGTGTAATGTGTGTTATGCAGGGCCGAACTAGGGCATGGCGGCAGCCGAATGGAAAGGCGGAGACCGAAAGGAAGGGCAGAGGCCGAAGGGATGTTGGGCTTCACAGTAGGCTCCCTTCGATCGCCATTGTGTTTACACACAGTGGCGGGCGGTGCCGTCCACTGTGTTTACACACAGTGACGACACCTCCCGCGCCGACCACTGTGTGTAAAAATAGTGGCTTGGCTCGTGAGCCGTCCACTGTGATAACACACAGTGGTTCAGCCTATGCCCCCTAATTTTGTTTATTTTTTTATTTTACTTTATAGAGAGTTTAAAATTGAATATATATATATACATATATATATATATATAAACGGATTCATGCTTTTATCTTTGTCATATTTATGTTCTTTTTTTTTGTATATATATATATATATAAATCTACATATGCATATACAAACTCATAGGTTTAGGATTTTTTTTTTTTCGAAGTTATTTATACACTAGCATGTAGGAATGTAAAGAAAAAGAATGTTCAGGCTGTTCATAGATAGATGTAAATTTTATATTTATATTTTCTTTTCTGAAAGGATTTAATTAATCATAATTAGATTAACCTATACCTTCATAGTCTAAGACTAGATCTACATGCATTTCTTCTTCTTTTTTTTTATAGCAATACATTTTTTTGATAGTTATACTAACAACAAGACTATAAATAGGTTTTATTTTTATTTCTTTTGTTTATAGGCTAATTTTCTGCTATGTATAACAGAAGTAAAAATGACATAAATAAATAAGGACTGTAAGGGCATTTTTAACTTCAGTTAGATATCTTATAGGAAAAGTAGATTTACATGGTTCTAAAAGGTTTATGTTTTCCCTTTTTTTTCTAAGTAAAAATAAAATGACAATACACAATCAACATGTAAATATTGCAGGAAAATACATAAATACACACTCCATTTCTTTTCTGCATCTTTCATTTCTTTACAAAAATTGCAGAGATAAATAACAACAGATTCCATTTTAAGATAGAATTAAATAAGATTTACGACAGCGTAATTTATTACAGAAATCTAATAAAATGCTTTTCTCATTTGAATGGTATGAACTCAAGTTGTCATTTATTTTTATTTTATTTTTACAAATGGGGAAAAATACCCAATTTGTCTCTCATCCCTAATGGATGAGGACTTAACTAAACAACACATTACTATCTTTCAAAATAATTATAATAAATACATCTTTATATCTTTCTTTCTGCAACTAAGTAAAATCTGCAACTAAGTAAAATCTGCTACTACTCAAAATCTGCTACTACTAGCTTTCTTTCGTCTTTCCAAGCAACTTGCATATAAAACATAATGTTGTGATCATGGGATGCTCACCTCCCAGCCTAGGCTTACTAGAAGCCACCCCCGAGCTTGGAAAACCAAGTCCTAGATGGGTTACACTCAAGCAAACACAAACAAGCAAAGGGGAAAACATAACAAACACATTCCCATTCCCAAGCTGAAACTTCATCACATAATGTGATGCTTTACTAGTGTGGAAGTGGACCAAGTACCCTAGAGGAGATGTGCTAGATAGTAACTCACAGCCAACTCATGGCATCCAAGAAACACAACAAAACTCATCTTAACCCCATATCCTTATGACTCCTAAAGGCAACATGTCATATTTGCTCCCCTTATGACCCCTGAATGTATAAATAGAACTATGCAGCAAGGGTCACATGGACAAGCCCTTGAGATCACTCTCATGATGAGAGCCTCTCAGTCTAAGGCTATCAAACTCCTTCCACTCCCAAGACCATTTGCCCTCCCAAGGGTAAGATAGTCTTGGATACTCCCAAACACAAAAAAATGCATAAATAGAAATAGGAAAAGATTCACATAAAGCTTTCACAAATACAATGCAAGGAAGGATACAACATATACATTCAAGCATCCTACATACAGATTTTCAAATAAACAAGTAAGAAAACACCAACCTTGAATTTGACAAGGGTATTCTAGGGAAAGCTTGGAGAAGAGCACCCCAATCTACAAGACTTTTCTGCAACACTTAGCCAATTTTTTTTCCTATTCTCAAACTAGGTTTCCTTCAAAATTTGTCCGAAATCTCCAAAGATGGAGAGTGGGTGATTAGCTCTCTAAGCTTCAATCTCTAGCCTAATAGGAGTTCTCTCACTCCTTCCAACCTCTTGGATAGAGTGAGGGACTCCCACTGGTTGGTCTTCCCTAGGTCTTACACACTCCCTAACCAAGGCACCACAAGAAGAGGAATGAAATGGGGAAGAGGAATTACACCTATCAAGAAAGTTATCTAACCAAGGATGGCACTCCTATAGATGGAATTCGTCCATCTTGGGAAAAACCACTTTTTTGGGTGGTTAAACAAGCCCTAGGGGAAAGACACATGGCCAAATTTGGCCTTCACCCATAGGTACCCCATGAGGCCTAATAAAAATGCTTTAAAACTGACTCTAGGAGTTGATTTAACCCTTAGAAAGTCCACCTAAAGTTAACCTACGGGTCAACTCTGAGTTGACCCTCCTTGTGGCTCACTAACCTAGATTTCTTGGTACCTTCAAGGATAATTAGGAAATATAACAATTAAACAAAAATGAATCTTTCCAAAAGGGTGACATGATAATTGCCAACACAACATACAACATAGGTGTCAAGTGACACTACAAAATAATTCCACATCACAAATACACACATGGCATTTGTCCCTTGAATGATTTAAACAATTCAATAAATACAATTTACACTCATGCAAACATTTTATGTTTACGAATAAAATACAATACATATGGGGTGTTGTCTCTCCAAATAGACAACCCCTGGTTTTACAAACGTACATATGCCTAGGCTTGATTCTCCATAATATTTCCATGGTCACATGGATAATTTCTTGCGCATCTCAATTTAAACATTGGTACTTTCCAATAGCCTCATATAATATAAAACACATAATTAAGAATACAATTCAATCACTCTGCATAGAATTGACATTATACAATACAATTTGCCACATATCAAAGCAATTAACATAAGCAATTCATCATAACCCTCATAATTATATCCATTCATAAGATATGCAACATATTTCTAGCATCATAATAAAGTCCTGCAAATCAAATAATGACATACATCGTGTCAATGTTACCCTATTCTAGGATCATATAAAATTCTATATGCATAAAGCATAGAAATGAAGCATCAATATATCAATGTAATCAAATTCGTGGGGTCATATAAAGTTCTTTATCCATAATGCATAAAAATAAAGCATCCATAATAGTTCCAACATGAAAACTACTGAGAAGCTAGGATGGGTCGGGGTAGGTCCTCACACCCTCCCCCTCTAGGCATGAACTTCCTCCTAGAGTTCATAAAAAAGATGAGGGTACTATGATCTCATACGTTTTGCATCCTCCCATGAAGCTGTAACCTCATCATAGAATTCCCACTGGACCCTAACTTGGTCCAGATCTTGACCTCGAAGGGCCAACGTTCAGCAAGACAAAATGTGAATTGGCTCCAAATCTAGCTGCTCGTCCTACTCCACCTACAAGGCATCCCAATCTAAAATATGAGACTCATCATAGATATACTTCCTCAAAACTGATACATGAAACACATCGTGGATGCATGAAAGGCTAGGTGGAAAAGCTAGGTGATAAGCAACTGGTCCTATCCTCTCAAGGATCTCAAAAGGTCCGACAAAGCAAGATGCGAGCTTAAAACCCTTTCCATAATGGATTAGACTCTTATACTTCTTCTGCCTATCCTGTGCCTCTCTAAGGTGTTGTCTAATCAAAATCACATGTTTCTCCATATCACGAACCATCTCAGGGCCTATGGTAACTCTATCCTCAATACGGTCCCAACTCAAAGGTGTCCTGCAAGGTCTACCGTACAAAGCCTGAAAAGGTGGCATCCCCAGAGAAGTGTGATGCCCATTATTATAGGCAAACTCTACTAAATGAAGGTACTCCTCCCATTTGGTCTGATGATCCATGACATACATGCGGAGCATATCCTCTAACACCTAGTTAACTCGCTCTGTTTGTCCATCCATTTTCGGATGATAGGTTGTGCTGAAATTGAGCTTGGTGCCCATTGCTGCCTATAATGTCTTCCAAAAGGAAGAAGTCAAGAGGGAATCCCTATCAGAAATAATCTTGCGTGGAACACCATGAAGCCTGACAATGTCTCACAAGAACACCTATGCCACTGCTAGCACTGTGAAGGTAGTCCAGACTGGTGAGAAGTGGGCCACTTTGGTCAGCTTGCCAACTGTCACCAAGATAGCATCATGGCGACGAGATGACATGGGAAGACCAATGATGAAATCCATGGATATAATATCCCACTTCCACTCTGGTATAGCATGAGACTAGAGCAATCCACCTGGATGGTGGTGCTCCGCCTTGACTCTATGTCACTCAAGGCATCGGGCTACTAACTCAGCGATAAGATGCCGCATACCTGGCTAATGATATAACTGTCTCAAGTCTGCATGCATCTTCTTAACCTCGGGATGTGCTGCATAACGAGCTTTATGAGCCTCCATGACAATGAACTCTCGCAATCCCCCGGGAGAAGGTACATAGATGCACCCTCTATGGCATAATAGTCCATCGGACTCTAAAGAGTAATCCACATACTTCCCCTCCAAGGTCTCCTAAGATCGGATCCTCTGAAAAACCTCTAGATACCATCCATCCTCTGGCAACCACTACAATATACAGTCTCAAAAATCTGTGCTCATAGATATGGTGTATACCTTATGTCTTCTCCTACTCAAGGCATCTGCGACTACGTTCTCCTTCCCCTTGATGTAGTGGACATCAAAATCATAGTTGCAAAGGAACTCCATCCATCTCCTTTGACAGGCATTAAGATTAGGCTGGGTGAAGATGTATTGTAAACTCTGATGTTCTAAATAAAGGTTGAAGTGATGACACAAAAGGAAGTGTCTCCACCTCACAAGTGCATGCACTACTACTACAAGCTCTAGGTCATGCGTAGGGTATTTAAGCTTGTGAGTCTTAAGTTTCCTAGACTCGTATGCTATAACTCTACCCTCCTGCATAAGGACTGCTCCTAATCCATCTAAGGAAGCATCTGTGCATACCATGAAATCGGTCATGGGGTCTGGCACAATAAGAATAGGGTCACTAGTGAGTGCCCTTTTCAGATCGTGAAAAGCCCTCTCACACTTCTCTGTCCACTCAAATTTCTTTCCCTTTCGCTGGAGGGATGTGATGGGGTGTGCAACTCTGGAAAATCTCTCAACAAATCATCTGTAGTACCCTACTATACCCATGAAGCTCCTGACCTCTGTCACACTGGTTGGCATTGGCCAATCCATAATAGCTCTGATCTTTGATGGGTCAACTAAGATCCCATCACCGGATATAACATGCCCTAGGTACTTGAGCTCTGATCTAAAGAAAGCACACTTCGACAAACTGCCAAACAATTGGTTGTCCCTCAAACACTGCAAAACCTACCTCAAATGCTCATCATGCTCCTTCTCATTCTGAGAATATATCAATATGTCATCAAGGAATACCCCATTCATGAGACTCATGAATACAACTGGAGCATTTGTAAGACTAAATGGGACCATAGTGAACTCATAGTGGCCATATCTGGTGTGAAACGCGGTCCTGTGGATATCACTTTCCACAATCCTCAACTGATGATACCTTGACTTCAGATCTATTTTGGAAAACACTTTAGCACCCTGAAGCTGATCAAACAAGTCATCAATCCTGGGTAAGGGATAGCGGATCTTGATGGTTACTTTATTTAGTTGCCTGTAATCCATGCATAACCGAAGGGACCCGTCCTTCTTCTTCACAAAGATGACCGGTGCACCACAAGGGGAGACGCTAGGATGAATGTGACCCTTCTCTAAGAGTTCCTCTAGCTACATCTTGAGCTCATGTGTGGTCATCCTATAAGGTGCTCTTGAAACTGGCGTGGCTCCTGGTACCAGATCTATGTGGAAGTCAATCTCTCTGCTAGGTGGCATACTAGGCAGCTCGGCTAGAAACATATTTGCAAATGCCCCAAGGATGGGATGATCATCTATGGAAGGCTCCTTCTCATTTTCTTCCTCTATATCATTGATGGTGATAGCAAACAACTGGCATCCCTTTCGCATGCTCTGCTTAAGCTCCATAGCGGAAATCATACAAAGAGACACGGGTCTCTAAATCCCAGTGATTACTATGGGAGCACCATGATCATCCTTGCACTCAATCTTTTTCAGGTGACAATCCATCTTGGGTTTGTGGGCGTAAAGCCAATCGATGCCAAGTACGATGCCATAAGATCCGAGTGGCGTAACTCTAAGGTCTACTACAGTGGTGGTATTACCAATCTGGAGTAGACATCCCCTAACCTCTAAATCCACTGACACTCTAGCCCCTGATGCTAACTCCACTTCCCAACTGACACCTTGCCTAACTGCCACTAGCCTGCAATGCTCCACAACCAATGGAGATATAAAGGAGTCAGTCGCTCTTGAGTCAAATAATATAGAAATATTGATACCTCTGATCATACCTGCAGCCTTAATGACTGTGGCCTGGTGCTCTGCCTGGTGTTTGTCAACTACTGTGAAGACCCTATGGGACTTACCTATATCTCCAACTATAGGCCCTGATGCTTCCATCCTCTGATTACTTGCCATCTGACCTTGTGGACACTCTCTTGCCATGTGCCCCATGGCTCCACATGTGAAACAAGCACCGCATGCCTGAAACTATGCACCCTGAGGCCTAGAGTAAGGCTGCCCACCTGTCCTACTCGAACCACTATACCCACCCCTGGAGGACTACTGAGTCTATGTTAGAGGTGTGTATGTACCCTGTGCCCTTTGGTCGTATTTAGGACCCTGTGACTACCACTGCTTGGGCTTAAAGCCCTGCTATCCCTGAGGGGGCCTCTGCCTCTAACTCTACTGTGACTGCTGTGGAGGAGGGGGTTTATAGGACCTCGATGCATTTTTGTGGTTGCCTTTCTAGTGGGGTTTCTGAAACCCAAAAGACTGGGGTGTCGGGTTTCGGTTCTGAAACCGATCCCTCATGTCCTGTGGCCTAACCTGAATCTCCTCGGCTATCAAGGCCTTCTCCATGGAAACCTGAAGGCTCCCTGGAGTGGACATCCTCACCGGTCCTGCTATCCTTGCATTAAGTCCCCTGATAAATCAGTTGACAAGAAGCTTCTCATCCTTTAGGTAGTCTACATAAGGTAGGAGCTCAATGAACTTGCTCTCATACTAGGTCACTGAGAGACCCTTTTGCTGGAGGTCGTGGAAATCATCTATCCTACGCTTCCTGAAGTTCTCTGATAGGTATCTCTCCCTAAACCTCTTTTTGAATATTTTCCATGTGAGGGTGTCTGCAGTTAGACCATACATGAATTCTTCCTCTTTCCACCATGTGGGGGCTGTTGATCTCAAAAGGTGGACTACAACTTGTGCCTTTTGATTGTTTTCGTAAGAACGTAATGCGAAGCACCAATCTAGGCTCAAAAGCCAAGCCTCAACATCTACCCCATCGGTAGATCCCCCAAAAGATGGTGGCTGGAGGTGCAAAACCTCTCTGATCAGATCCCCTAAATATGGTCAACGCTTGCGGAGTCATACTTTAACATTTGCGCATTGCCTTATTTTAGGGTTTTTACGTAGCATTAACATTTCTCCTATGTCATGCACTTGGTCTTTATCATTTGCAAGCATCAAGTCATTCTTCTACATTCTTCATTTGTCTCGCTTTCGAATTAGGTCTTGTCGATAACAATTTTCAGTCATGATTTTGGTCGATCCTTATCAACTTGTCAATTTTGTCATTTTGCGATCAATTTGTCATCGATCATCGTCCTTCTCAATCATGTCAATTTGGATCAATTTGTCATTGTTCCTCATCAATTGGTGCATTTATCAATCAAATCGTTTGTCGGCATTGGTCCTTTGTCAGTCAGAATCATGATCAAATCGAATCGATATCAATTATCCTTTGTCAAGACTTAATTGTCATCCTTGCATTTCTAATTCATCTTTTAGGGTTTCATGATTTTATTCATTTAACCCTGTTTGTCATTTCTCCCTCTAGGTTAAATAAATTATTTATTTATCCTAAGTCTTCGTGTCACAATTAAATGTTTAATTTAATTGGCTAACTAATTATTCCTCTTTTTGTGAATTAATTAATAAATGATAAATTATTAATTGATTTACCTAATTATTCCTAATTTCCTAATTCCTATTTTCCTCATTTTCTAATTTCCTAATTCCTATTTTCCTCTTTTTCTAATTTTTCCTAATTTCTAATTCAATTTCCTCCTAGTTTCCTCCTAATTTCATGGGAATGACATTTCAGTTTGTCATAATTTGTCATAATTGACAATCAATCAATTTTGACATAGAAAGTTTTCATAATCTTGTCATGAATTATCAATCAATCAATTTTGCATAGAAAGTGCAAAATTTGTCATAATTTGTCATATTGATTTGCAATTTCCATTTGAATCTCTTCATGCTAATCTTGTCATCTCTCCAATTTATCTATAAATTGGATGAATTTCTTCAATCCTGATCTAATAATCACTTTGCCGAATCAATCACGCTTCGAGTATTCTTGCACTTCTATCTTGTCTACTTGCTTTCATCTCATGTGTATGCACTTGTAGGTGAGATCCACAACAAAGTTATTTGAAGAAGAAAGAAGGACAATGGAGCCACATGAAGGAGATATTCAGATCTGCATTTGGTTTGCTTAGCTTTTAATCTTGAATGTTTTGCTTTCATGTCTTTATTGAGTGTGTTTAGGATTGATCATTGCATTTGAGCTTTCGTGATTGAGCTAGATTAGTATTTTGATTTGCTTGTGATGATTTCCGATTTCCTAGCTACAGGTAGGAGCTCAATGAACTTGCTCTCATACTGGGTCACTGAGAGACCCTTTTGTTGGAGGTCGTGGAACTCATCTATCCTACGCTTCCTGAAGTGCTCTAACAAGTATCTCTCCCTGAACGTCTTTGTGAATATTTTCCATGTGAGGGTGTCTGCAGTTAGACCATACATGAATTCTTCCTCTTTCCACCATGTGGGGGCTGTCGATCTCAAAAGGTGGACTACAACTCATGCCTTTTGATTGTTTTCGTAAGAACGCAATGCGAAGCACCAATCTAGGCTCAAAAGCCAAGCCTCAACATCTAACCCATCGGTAGATCCCCCAAAAGATGGTGGCTGGAGGCACAAAACCTCTCTGATTAGATCCCCTAGTTCTCGACATGTCCTCACAATATAAACAGGTGCGGCTATCGGAGGTGGTCCAGGTAGATGAATGGACTCAGGCTTGTGCTCAGCCTGGCCCTCTAAGGAATTAGGAGGTGGACTCCTACTCTATTCCCTATTTGCTGATCTAACGCTCCCCGACTTTTGGTTTTTTGCATGACAGTCTACTGCTGAAAGCCTGTCTTGCACTATCCAAATCAGGTTTTGAAGTGCTAATAAGATGTGTCGGTTTGGGTCAACCGGTGGTTCGGGAGGGGCCTCTCGGTTCCCTTCTGGAATCAGTTCCTCCCTATCAACATTCTCGTGTGCCATATGTGTATGCTTAGGACCCCTTCTGCGCTTGCGAGCTTGTCGCATAGTCAGAGGCATCCTTATGAGAAAATAAAATAAAAATAAAATAAATAAATAATTTTCGGGGAAAAAATTAATAAATTAAATAATTAAAGTGAAACGTAATGGAGAAAGGTTCCTAGTGTTGGAAGCCTTGCTCTAATACCAAAATGTCATGCCCAAACTTTTGGGCTAAAAATGGAACAATTTTTTTTTTGAAACACTTAAACTCTCAAAAAAATCTACATTTAAAGTGGAATCAAATAAGTCTTGTTTTAAGTAGGATGTAAATAGAATTATTTTCTAAGGTTGATTTAGTTAACCAACTCAAATAAGCGACATTAATTAATGGAATCCCAAGAGGGTTGTCGTAATTTAGTAATGTTAATTTAACTATCTTAATTAAGTTGTCACTAATTAAAATCGAGGGATAATTAGATATCTCAAATGCATTTAAATCATTCCCGACCAAACAATGATAATTCTATCTTAAATTTAAAATTAATTAATTGAACGCACGGAAATTCATTATTTAAATCTAACCAATAAGGGTTCAAATTCCACAATGTCATTTGCCAAATAAATCCAATTTTATGCTATAGTCAATTTTAATTTCCCCTAAACCTTTAAATTTGATGATATAATTAATCTAGCCAACATTGGTCTCAAAGGCTAAAAATTCATAAAAATAATTAATAATTTTCAATTATAATTTTTTTTTTCAATTTAAAAATATAACTTAACGTCCATATCTAATCAAATATATCAAATAACTATATAGTTTCCCTAGTTGAATAAATTAAATCAACTACGCGATTAATGTATCCATATAAAATTAATTCTCCATTTTAAATTATATAAAATAACTATATGAAAATTAATCTTCTCCCAAATCGGATAAGGAGTTTTAAACTATTAACACATATGGCCAAGATTATGTGGGGGGAATTATTTTCAAAATTTGGAAAGTATTTCCCCCTCTTCTTATTTCAATTTATTTAAATCTCAAACCCTACTAAGGTTGAGTAATTTTCTTCTCCCATATTCAATTTAAAATCAACTTAATAATTCCCCTCTTTTATTTTTTTTATATTATAAGTTAAACCTAATCCTTTTTTTTTTGTCTTTTATTTGTATGCAAACCTTAATATAGATTTGGATTAGGGTTGCATTTTTTTATACAACTAAAAATCTTAAACTTAATGTATTTCCCTTACCCTAACCCAAAACAGGGTTAGGGTTTATCCTTCTTTTTTTTGTATGTGTGTGTGTGATGTGTGTTATGTAGGGCCGAACTAGGGCATGGCGGCGGCCAAATGGAAAGGTGGAGGCTGAAAGGAAGGATGGAGACCGAAGGGATGTTGGGCTTCATAGCGGGCTCCCCCCGGTCGCCACTATGTTTACACATAGTGGCGGGCGGTGTCATCCACTGTGTTTACACATAGTGGCGACACCTCCCGCACTGACCACTGTGTGTAAACACAGTGGCTCAACCCGTGAGCCATCCACTATGTTAACACACAGTGGTTCGGCCTATGCCCCCTAATTTTGTTTATTTTTATTTTATATTTTATAGAGAGTTTAAAATTGAATAAATATATATAAACGGATTCACGCATTTATCTTTGTCATATTTATGTGCATTTTTTTTTGTATATATATATAAATCTACATATGCATATACAAACTCATAGGGTTAGGATCTTTTCTTTTTGAAGTTATTTATACACTAGCATGCAGGAATGTAAAGAAAAAGAATGTTTAGGTTGTTCATAGATAGATGTAAATTTTATATTTATATTTTCTTTTCTGAAAGGATTTAATTAATCATAATTAGATTAACCTATACCTTCATAGTCTAAGACTAGATCTGCATGCATTTTTTTTAGTCTTTTTAACAACAATACATTTTTTTTGACAGTTATACTAATAGCAAGCTAAAGACTATAAATAGGTTTTATTTTTATTTCTTTTGTTTATAGGCTAATTTTCTGCTATGTATAACAGAAGTAAAAATGACAGAAATAAAATAGAACTATAAGGGCATTTTTAACTTCAATTAGATATCTTATAGGAAAAGTAGATTTACATGGTTCTAAAAGCTTTCCGTTTTCCCTTTTTTTTTCTAAGTAAAAATAAAATGACAGTATACAATCAACATGTAAATATTATAGGAAAATACATAAATACACACTCCATTTCTTTTCTGCATCTTTCATTTCTTTACAAAATTTGTAGAGATAAATAACAACTGATTCCATTTTAAGACATAATTAAATAAGATTTACAACAGTATAATTTATTACAGAAATCTAATAAAAAATGTTTTTCTCATTTGAATGGTATGAACTCAAGTTGTCATTTATTTTTTCTTTTTTTTTATAAATGGGGAAAAATACATATTTTGTCTCTCATCCCTAATGGATGAGGACATAACTAAACAACACATTCCTATCTTTCAAAATAATTACAATAAATACATCTTTATATCTTTCTTTCTACAACTAAATAAAATCTGCAACTAAGTAAAATTTGCTACTAATCAAAATATGCTACTCCTAGCTTTCCTTCTTCTTTCCAAGCAACCTACATATAAAACATAATGTTGTGACCATGGGATGCTCACCTCCTAGCCTAGGCTTACTAGATGCCACCCCTGAGTTTGGAGAACTAAGTCTTAGATGGGTTACACTCAAGCAAACACAAACAAGCAAAGGGGAAAACATAACAAACACATTCTCATTCCCAAGCTGAAACTTCATCACATAATGTGATGCTTTACTAGGGTGGAAGTGGACCAAGTACCCTAGAGGAGATGTGCTAGATAGTAACTCATATCCAAATCATGGCATCCAAGAAACACAACAAAACTCATCTTAACCTCATGTCCTTATGACCCCCAAAGGCAACATGTCATATTTTCTCCCCTTATGACCCCCGAATGCATAAATAGAACTATGCAGCAAGGGTCACATGGACAGACCCTTGAGATCACTCTCATGATGAGAGCCTCTCACTCTAAGGTTGTCAAACTCCTTCCACCCCCAAGACCATTTTGCCCTCCCAAGGGTAAGATAGTCTTGGATACTCCCAAACACAACAAAATGCATAAACAAAAATAGGAAAAGACTCACATAAAGCTTTCACAAATACAATGCAAGGAAGGATACAACATATACAGTCAAGCATCCTATATACAGATTTTCAAATAAACAAGCAACAAAACACTAACCTTGAATCTGCCAAGGGTATTCTAGGGAAAGCTTGGAGAAGAGCAGCCTAATCCACAAGACTTTTCTGCAACACTTAGCCAAAGTTTTTTCCTATTCTCAAACTGGTTTTCCTTCAAAATTTCTCCAAAGTCTCCAAAGATGGAGTGGGTCATTAGCTCACTAAGCTTCAATCTCTAGCCTAAGAAGGCTTCTCTCACTCCTTCCAACCTCTTGGATAGAGTGAGGGACTCCCATTGGTTGGTCTTCCCTAGGTCTTACACACTCCCTAGCCAAGGCACCTCAAGAAGAGGAATGAAATGGGGAAGAGGAATTACACCTATCAAGAAAGTTATCTAACCAAGGATGGCACTCCTATAGATGGAATTCATCCATCTTGAGAAAAACCACTTTTTTGGGTGGTTAAACAAGCCCTAGGGGAAAGACACATGGCCAAATTTGGCCTTCACCCATAGGTACCCCATGAGGCCTAATAAAAATGCTCTAAAACTGACTCTAGGAGTTGATTTAACCCTTAGAAAGTCCACCTAAAGTTAACCTACGGGTCAACTCTAAGTTGACCCTCCTTGTGGCTCACTAACCTAGATTTCTTGGTACCTTCAAGGATAATTATGAAATATAACAATTAAGTAAAAATGAATCTTTCCAAAAAGGTGACATGACAATTGCCAACACAACATACAACATAGGTGTCAAGTGACACTACAAAATAATTCCACATCACAAATACACACATGGCAATTGTCCCTTGAATGATTTATACAATTCAATAAATACAATTTACACTCATGCAAACATTTTACGTTTACGAATAAAATACAATACATACAGGGTGTTGTCTCTCCAAATAGACAACCCTTGGTTTTACGAACGTACATAGGCCTAGGCTTGATTCTCCATAATATTTCCATGGTCACATGGATAATTTCCTGCGCATCTCAATTTAAACATTAGTACTTTCCAATAGCCTCATATAATATAAAACACATAATTAAGAATACAATTCAATCACTCTATATAGAATTGACATTATACAATACAATTTGCCACATATCAAAGCATTTAACATAAGCAATTTATCATAACCCTCATAATTTTATCCATTCATAAGATATGCAACATATTTCTAGAATCATAATAATGTCCTGGAATTCAAATAATGACATACATCGTGTCAATGTTACCCTATTCTAGGATCATATAAAATTCTATATCCACAAAGCATAGAAATGAAGCATCAATATATCAATGTTATCAAATTCATGGGGTCATATAAAGTTCTATATCTATAATGCATAAAAATAAAGCATCCATAATAGTTCCAACATGAAAATTACTGAGAAGCTAGGATGGGTCGAGGTAGGGCCTCACAACATCGGTATAGTGAATATGTTTGCAATAAGTTCTTTAGTGTTCACATAAACCAATTTGACTTCCTTTGCTTAAACCTTGTCCTTCAGAAAGTTATACTTTATTGAAATATGCTTAGTTTTAGAGTGAAATACCGGATTCTTAGACATTTCAATAGCTGCAGTCTTATCACAATAGATAACTACCAGTTCACTACAATTTACACTGATATCCTTCAACATTTGCTTCATCCACAAGACTTGAGTGCAATTAGTTGTTGTGGCAACATACTCAGCTTCTGTAGTAGATTAATAAATGCATGACTATTTTTTGTTGATCCATGAAACTAATTTCTTTCCAAGAAAGAAAGCTCCATTAGAAGTGATCTTCTTGTCATCAGTATCACCTACCCAATCTGAGTCAGTATATGCACATAAAGTGAAATTATCATTTCTGGAATACCATAAATCATATTCAGTTGTTCCTTGCAAATACTAGAATATCCTCTTTACTGCACATTCATGATTTTCTTTAGGATTACTATAATATCTTGAAACAATACTTACTACATTCATAATATGAGGTCTAGTCTGAGTTAGATATAACTAACCACCAATCATAGACTCATACCTTGTCGGATTTACCGATGTAGAAGTATCCTTGATAGATACTTTCTCACTTGTAGCCATAGGAGTACTTACTGGTTTGGAATTCTCCATACCAAACTTTTTCAATAATTCCCTCAGATACTTAGTTTGATAGATAAAAATTCCTTTATTAGTTTGAGTAATCTGCAAACCTAAGAAAAATTTCATCTCACCAATCATGGACATTTCAAATTCATTCTTCATGTTGTTAGCAAATTCCATGCATAGTTTATCTTCTCCTCCAAAAATGATATCATCAACAAAAACTTCAATAATTAAAATATCATTATTAGTGATCTTATAATATAGATTACTATCAGCACTACCTTTAGTAAAACAAAGCATCAAAAGATATTTATCCAACCTTTCATACCAAGCTCTAGGAGCTTGTTTCAATCGATATAAAGCTTTCTTCAATCTACAAACCATATATTTATCATCTGTCAGTGAAAATCAACCAATTTTCTCAATGTTAACTTCTTTTTCAAGCTCACCATTCAAAAATGCATATTTAACATCCATTTGATAAACCTTATAGTTCTTATAAGTTGCATAGGCAAAAAATAGTCTAACAGCTTCAATTCTAGCTATAGTTTTCAAATGTCTCACTATAATCAGTACCTTCTATTTGAGAATATCCTTTAAAAACCAATCTAGCCTTGTTCCTTATAACTTTACTATCCTCATTCAATTTATTTCTAAAAACCCATTTAGTTCCAATAACATTCTTATTTTTAGGTTGGGAAATTAAAGACCAAGTTTCATTCTTCTCCATTTGATCTAATTCATCTTCTATAGCCTTTAACCAAGGTTTATCCTTACAAGATTCAATAACAGTTGCCAGTTCGACTTAAGAAATAAGACATACCTCTTCATTTGCCAATTTTCTTCTTGTCATAACTCCCTTGTTTCTATCTCCAATAATTTGATCTTCAGAATGATTTAATTGTACATACCTAGGTGCCTTTTGAACTTTAGGTTCACTACTCTGATCATCAGTCACAGTTGAATTTTTTGATTGTTTTGGTGTAATTATGTTAGCTTCCTATACCAGTTGAGGCATTGTCGATTCAGTTATAATCATTTCCACTGCCAGTTCCCTATCATATGATATAGAATGATTTATGTACTGTTCATCCTTTCACATTATCACTCTCCACAATTTTCTGTAATATTTTGTTATAACATCTATATGCTTTGCTTTGAATTGAATAACCATGAAATATCCCTTCATCACATCTAGGATCAAACTTTCCAATTCAATCATCCCTTTTGATATAGCATTTACTCCTAGAATTCTGAAATATTTAATAGTAGGTGTATATCCAAACCATGGTTCATAAGGGGTCTTACCGGTTTCACCTTTGATGTGAACTCTATTGAATGTGTAGACGGATGTACTCATTGCTTCTCTCTAGTAGATATGAGGCAATTTAGCTTCCATCATCATAGATCCAGCTGCATCCAAAATGATTTTGTTCTTTCTTTCAACTACTCCATTTTGCTGAGGAAATCTAGGTGCAGATAGTTGTCTCCTGATTCCATTTGTCTCACAATAACTGTTAAATTCATGAGAAGTGAACTCACCGCCATGATTTGATCTTAGACATTTGATTTTCAATCCAGTTTCAGTTTCAACCTTCACTTTAAAAATATTGAATTTCTCAAAAACTTCAGACTTCTCCCTTCGAAAAGTCACCCACATCATTCTAGAATAGTCATCAATAATCAACATGAAATACCTATCACCTTGAAAGCTTCTAGTCCTTGCTGGATGACATAAATCAGTGTGAATCAAATCAAGAACATCATTAGATTTACCATGTATGTTCTTAAAAGAACTTTTGACTTGCTTACTATGAGGCCTCACCTCGACTCAGTCTGACATTCAGTGGATTTTATATTTAGACTATTATGGATACTTTATTTTGATGCATTTTGAGATTTGAACTTATATGATTTTAGGATTTTGGATAACATTGCTATGATTTGATGATTTTACTTATATGCCTTATGAGATAGAACACTACATGATTGTTAGATAAGATGATATTGTAATGATAGATGTCGTTATTGAATTTGCAGGACTTTACTATGATGTATGGTTAAGTTTATGTGAATTGGGATGAAATTGTTTATGAGAATTTTGCTTGATAAAAGATGTATTTAATCTGTGCAGATGAAAATTGTATGCAAGTGATGATGTGTATTGTTATTCCTTTGAATTATATTATATGTGGATGTTTGAAAGTACTAATGTGTAAATTGAGATGCGCAGGAAATTTACCATGTGACCATGGAAATTACGGAGAACCAAACCTAGACTTATGTATGTTCGTAAGCCAGGGGTTGTCTATTTGGAGAGACAACACCCCGTTTGTGTTGTATTTTATTTGTAACAGTATATGCTGCATGAGTGTTAAGTGTTATTTAAATTTAATGTGTAAAAACCACAAGAGACAATTCCATGTTTTAATTTGTAAAAGTGTTTTATTTGTGGCACTTGACACGTGTGGATTTAAATTTAAATGTTTTATTTGTGTCTCTTGGTGGGAAAGTGTTTAACTATAGTTTTTCTTAAATAATATAATGTGTTGGGAATATAATCTTTGGAGTGGTCAACGTATGTTTGACCCGAAAATAAACTTCAGAGGAGTTTAAAATGGGTTAAATTAACACCTAGGGGTAGTTTAATAGGGTTTCCTAAAGCTCATAAGGTATACCTAGGGGTTAGGGGTAATTTTAGGCAAGTTTCTACTTTTTAATGATCTTTTTAACGCTTTAAAAATTGGCTTTTTTGAGTTGTGCGAAAATTGAAAATTAGAAGTTTAAATCTAATTGAGATTTTTTCCTTTTGGAATGAGAGTCTTTTTGCATTCTGCTTTTCTTTCCTTTTTGGTTTTTAGAAACTTGTGAGAACTCAGAGAATGAGCTTCTTAAGCAAGATTTTTGAGAATTGGAGGGTAATCACCCACTCTCCATTTTTGGAGACAAGAGAAACTTTGAAAAGAAAATAATAGTTTGGAATAGAAAAATTGACTAAGGGTAGAAGAAAGAAGATTCGTGGATTGGGCAGCTCTTTCTCAAATATCAAAACTACCATTGGGCAGATTAAGGTTGGTTTGGTTATTCTTTAAAATGGTTATTTTCTTGCATGTGATTGAGGGTATGATTGGTGAAAGAAATCTGTGTTTTTGAATGGCTTGTTCTAGAATTTCATTTGAAAATATTACAATTATGCTTGCTGTGTTTTGAGAGTTTTCTCAAGACCTCTTACTCTTGGGAGAGAAGAGGATCTTGTGGGTGGTAGCAGTGACAACCCTCGAGTGAGAGACTCTCGTTTGAGAGCGATCACAAGGGATCTTTGTGTGACCCTTGCTGGATGGCCTGTTTGTGCAATGGGGGTCATAAGGAGGGTTATAAGGCTAGAATGCCTTTGGGGGGCATAAGGATTATGGGGTTGAGATTCTTGATGTAATTATTGTGCCATGAGGTGGCTACTTGTTTTTCCATACTTGCAGTTCTCCTCAGGGTATTGGTCCACTACCACCCTTGAAATGATCACCACCAAGGTGTGGTGCTGTGAAGCCAAGTTGGGGGTGTGTCTGAAAATCTATATGTATTTTGCCTTTTATGTGTTTGCCTGTTTGTTACCCATCTAGGAATTGGTTCTCCGAGCTCGGGGGTGGCTACCAGTTAGCCTAGGCTGGGAGGTGAGCACTCCGTGGTCATTTTGTGATTTATTATGCAGGAAAGTCAGGAGAAGAGAATAGGAACAGTGAAAAGATGCAGAAGATTATTGTTGAAGATACTTAAATCCATTTGCAGTTATTTGTTTAAATTTGTTAGTAGAAATATACCTCATTCGTTGAATGAGAGGCAAGTTGTAATTTTGAAATAGGACATGAGATTTAGTATTGTAGTTAAATAAAGAAACATCATGTAATTTTGTAGAATATCGATAGCGTTGTAAAAAGCCAGATATGTTTCTATTTCTATTTTCAAAAGTAAAGGGTTTGCTTTGATTTGCATGTAAAAGCTTCTTTCGTTATATGAAAAAAAAAAGAAAATCAGTTTTATTTAAATCTGAGTTCTCCTTTTTAGCTGAGAATCTATCTCCATTTTAATTGCAGAAAATCATGATTTGTATTTATTATAGAGAAGAATATTGCATTTCTAAATAGTATTTCCCAAGTTCAGAAGGAGAAAATAAAGCTTATAGATTTTCCGATGTGTTAGGATAAATAGCTTAGCAATAGAGTTACTTCATTCTTTCTATCAACAATTAAAATAAATAAATAAAAAGAGCCTAAGCTTATATACCAATTTTATATATACATATATATGTGTGTGTGTGTGTGTGTGTGTGTGTGTGTGTGTAATTTGATTTTACATAATGTTATTCCTTTGTTATTTTCTTTGAAAAAAATTTGCATGTAAAACTTATTGGAAAAAAAATATATATATATTTATATATTTACACAGTTATAATTTTTATATTTATAAATTTATATAAATATAAATATATATATATATATATATAAAATATATTTAAAAAAAAATAATTTAAAAAAAAAAGGTGAGGGTTTTTGGTGGCACGCGGACCCCACTGTGTGTGCACACAATGTGGGCTGCGCGGCTTTCACTATGCGAACACACAGTGTGGGCCGCTTCGGCTCCCACTGTGTGGACACACAATGTCGGCCGCGGCCGCCACTGTGTGGACACACAGTGGTGTGAGCCACCAGCGGCTCCCACTGTGTGTACACACAGTGGCGCCTTCGGCCCTATCGCCCCTTCAAAAACCTGCGACACGAATTAAGCCCAAGGCCCCCACCATTGTTCGGCCCTATTAGAAAAATAAGAGATAAAAAAAAAAAGGGTAAAACCCTAGCCCGGGTAAGGCTGGGGTGATAAATTAAAATAACCAGTTTAGTTTGATTGTTTTAGAGTCATTTTATATAAAATAAAAATTCCTAATTAGGGTTGGAAAAATATTGACTATTATTATTGGAAAGATATTTTACAGGATTAATATATATATATATATATGTGTGTGTGTGTGTGTGTGTGTGTGTATAAGTATATATATATATATATATATATATATATATATATATATATATATATATAGGTTATATTTTTGGAGAAAGTATTTAATAGAGTTTTAAATACTTAAATACCTCCGTATGATTACAAATAGAAAGTAAAAGGAAAGTGAAATACATAAATTTAAGATTAAAGCCTAGCCTTATAATTTTAAATGTATTTAATATGATTATGCCCTAGTTAATCTAATTAGAGCATTCAAATGTTAAATTGATTTTTTTTTAAAAAGGAGAAATTTAAACACATTCCATTTGAGGTTAAAATGGATAATTTTTAATTAGCATTCTAAAGGCGAGTAATAGCTACTCGTAAATAACTTTACCCTTGTAGATTTAATTATCCAAATTAAATGACACTGAAAACGAATATTATAATCATCTAAATAAAAATGGATGTTTAGACTATATGGTCTTATTGGAGATTGAATAAATCTTCCTCTCCTATTTCTTTAACATGATTGATTTTAATAAAATTTAATGACTAGGTATCTCGTGGAGATAAAATTAGACCAGTTAGATTTCCGCAAATAAATCTAGACAATAATCAATGCTTGGTTCGTTTCAGAATTAGCTCTAATATATATATGGCAAATTCATTAACGCTTGTCGCGTGAGCGAACTTGTAAATTAATTAGTATTTAAAAAAAAAAAATTGTTCCATTTTTTTTGCCTTAAATTTTGGGCATGACATTTTGGTATCAGAGCAAGGTTTCCACACTAGGAACCTTACTCTACTTACGTTTCGCCTTAGAATATTTAAAATTATTTTGTTAAATTGATTTTATCAGACTTTTGAATTTAATTGAATTAATATTATTCTAAAAGAAATTAATTAATTACTTTGCCTTATTTTCCTCATAGGATGTCTCCGACGACGCGACAAGCTCGCAAGCGCGGACAGGGTCCTAGACGTGTGCACATAGCACGCGAAGAGGTAGAGAGGGAGGCATCGATTCCAGAGGAGAACCTAGAAGCACCTCCCGAACAGCCAAATGAATCTAACCGAGACCTCTTAGCAGCCATTCAGAATCTTATTGGCATAGTTCAGGAAAGGACCCAGCAGAGAACCCTCAGGTTAGGAGTCATGACTCTGGGAGTCATAGATCTGTTGATAGAGAATGAAGCAGGAGCCCAGTTCCAATTCCTGTAGAGAGTCAGGGTGGTAATGAGCCAGAGTCTGTGCATATGCTAGGACCACCTCCAGCGGTGGAACTAGTTTATTTTGGGAGAGCTCGTCGAGATCCAGGGGATCTCATCAGGGAGTTCATGCACCTCCAACCACCATCCTTCGGAGGTTCTACAGATGGAGTAGAGGCCGAGGCATGGCTTCTGAGTCTTGAGAGGTGCTTTGCGTTACGTTCTTACGAGAGCAACTTGAAAGCACGTGTTGCAGTTCATCTTCTGAGAGGGACAACCTCCACTTGGTGGAGACAGGAAGACTACAAATGCGGATTAGTTCCTGATACTCTCACTTGGGAGATATTCACAGAAAGGTTTCATGAGAGGTACCTATCAGAACACTTCAAGCAGCGTCGTATAGACGAATTTCATGATCTCCAACAAAAAGGCTTGTTAGTAACCCAGTATGAGAGTAAATTCTTTGAGTTGTTGCCTTATGTAGATTATCTAAAGGATGAGAAACTTCTTGTAAATCGCTTCATCAGGGGATTAAATGCCGGTATAGCTGGGCCTGTTAGGATGTCCACTCCTGAGAGCCTTCGGGTTGCTGTAGAGAAGGCACTGATTGCCGAGAAAATTCAGGTCAGACCATAGTACAATAGGGATCAGTTTCAGAACCGAAATCCCGCACCTCAGACTTATGGATTCCAGAAACCACATTGGAAAGGAAACAACTGAAATTCTCAGGGGTTCTCCAAACCCCCTCCTCCACAACAGACACCACAGAACCAGAGGCAGAAGCCTCCACAGTATTAGTAGGGCTCCAAGCCCAAACAGTGGTAGACTCAAGGATAGAGACGTGATCAGAGAGCACAGGGGCAGTACACACAGATGGCGGGGACTCAACAGTCCTCCAGGGGTGGGTACAACGGATCCAGTAGGACAGGAGGTTAGGCATTCTCTAGGTCTCAGGGTGCCCAATTCCAGGCACGAGGTGCTTGCTTTACGTGTGGAGCCATGGGGCATATGGCGAGGGATTACCCTCAGGGATAGGTGGCAGGGAGTCAGTGGATGACCGCTTCAGAGCCGACAGTTGGTGATATGGGCAGGTCCCATAGAGTATTCGCAGCGGTTGACAACCGCCAGGCTGAGCATCAAGCCATGGTTATCGAATCTTCAGGTATAATCAAAGGTAACAATGTATCTATTTTGTTTGATTCAGGAGCTACTGACTCCTTTAAATCTCCATTGGTTGTGGAGCGTTGCGGGCTAGTGGCAACTAGATAGGGTGTCAGTTGGGAAGTGGAATTAGCTTCAGGAGCTAGAGTGTTAGTGGAATCAGAGGCTAGGGCATGTCAGCTGCAGATTGGCAAGACCACCACTTTAGTAGACCTTAGAGTGACTCCACTTGGATCTTATGGAATCGTACTTGGCATGGATTGGCTTTATGCCCACAGAGCCAAGATGGATTGCCGCTTGAAAAAGATCGAGTGTGAGGATGATCATGGTTCGCCCATAGTTATTACCGGAATTCAGAGGCCCGTGTCTCTTTGTATGATCTCCGCAATGCAGCTTAAGCGGAGCATGTGGAAGGGATGTCAGCTTTTTGCTATCACTATCAGTGACAGAGGAGAAGAGGAGGAAAAAGAAACATCGCTCGATGACCATCCTATCCTTAAGGGATATTCAGATGTTTTTCCTTCAGAGTTACCGGGAATGCCTCCCCGTAGAGAGATTGATTTTCATATAGACCTAGTACCAAGAGTCGAGCCAGTTTCTAGAGCACCTTATAGGATGACCACAAATGAACTAAATGAACTTAAAATGCAGCTTGAGGAACTCCTTGAGAAGGGTCATATTCATCCTAGCGTATCCCCTTGGGGTGCACCAGTCATCTTCATTAAGAAGAAGGATGGATTATCGACAGCTAAATAAAGTAACCATCAAGAATCGATATTCCTTGCCCAGAATTAATGATTTATTCGACCAGCTTCAGGGTGCCAAAGTCTTTTCCAAAATAGATCTAAAGTCAGCATACCATCATTTGAGAAAAGTGAAAAGTGATATCCACAAGACCGCATTTCGCACTAGATATGGTCACTATGAGTTTATCGTAGTCCCGTTCGGACTTACGAATGCACCAGCAGTTTTTATGAGCCTCATGAATGGGGTGTTCCATACCTTTCTGGACCGTTTTGTTGTTGTGTTCATCGATGATATACTGATATATTCTCTGAATGAGGAGCATGAGGAGCACCTGAAACAGGTATTGTAGTGTTTGCGGGATAATCAGTTGTTTGGCAGCCTATCAAAGTGTGCTTTCTTTCGATCTGAGGTTAAGTACCTTGGGCACGTTATTTTCGGTGATGGGATCTCAGTTGACCCATCGAAGATTAGGGCCATTATGGATTGGCCAGCGCCTACCAGTGTGATAGAGGTCAGGAGTTTCATGGGCTTAGCAGGGTATTACCGATGTTTTGTCGAGGGTTTCTCCAGAGTCGCACACCCTATTACTTCTCTTCAATGTAAAGGGAAGAAATTTGAGTGGATAGAGAAGTGCGAGAAGGCCTTTCAAGAACTCAGGAAGGCACGTACTAGCGCTCCTATCCTTGTTGTACCAGATCCTACAACTGACTTCATGGTTTGTACAGATGCTTCACTAGTGGGTTTAGGGGTAGTTCTTATGCAGGGTGGTAGGGCCATAGCTTTCGAGTCTAGGAAACTTAATACTCATGAACTTAATTATCCCACTCATGACCTTGAGCTCGCAACAGTAGTGCATGCACTTGTGAGGTGGAGACACTTCCATTTAGGTCATCACTTCAAGTTGGATTCAGATCATCAGAGTCTTCAGTACATCTTCACTCAGCTGAACCTTAATGCACGTCAGAGGAGATGGATGGAGTTCTTGTGCGAATATGATTTTGATGTCCACTACATCAAGGGAAAGGAAAATGTAGTTGCAGATGCCTTGAGTAGGAGACGTCACAAGGTTTACACCATATCCATGGGCACGGACTTGAGAGACCGTATACTACAGCACTTGTCAGAGGATGGATAGTATGCAGAGGTTTGTTAGGTAATACGATCTCAGGTTACTCTAGAGGGGAAATATGTGGATTATTCTTCAGAGTCCGATGGACTGTTACGCCATAGAGGGTGCATTTATGTACCTTCCTCCGGAGGGTTGCGACAGTTCATTGTCACGGAGGCTCATAGAGCTCCTTATGCAGCGTATCCCGGGGTTAAGAAGTTGCATGCTGACTTGACGCAATTGTATCATTGGCCGGGAATGCGACAGCTCATTGCTGAGATAGTAGCTCGATGCCTTGAGTGTCAGAGGGTAAAGGTGGAGCACTACCATCCAGGAGGGTTGCTTCAGTCTCATGCTATACCAGAGTGGAAGTGGGATACTATATCCATGGATTTCATCATTGGTCTTCCTATGTCTTCTCGTCGCCATGATGCTATCTTGGTGACAGTTGACAAGTTGACCAAAGTAGCTCACTTTTCACTAGTTCGTACTACATTCACAGCTCCAGCAGTAGCACAGGTGTTCTTGCGAGACATTGTTAGACTTCATGGCGTACCCCGCAAGATTATTTCTGACAGGGATTCTCTTTTCACTTCTTCCTTTTTGAAGTCATTACGGGCAGCTATGGGCACTAAGCTCAATTTCAGTACAGCCTATCACCTGGAGACAGATGGTCAGATAGAGAGGGTCAATCAAGTGTTAGAGGATATGCTTCGCATGTACGTCATGGATCATCCGACCCGGTGAGAGGAGTATCTTCCCTTACTGGAGTTTGCCTATAACAATGGGCATCACACTTCTTTGGGGATGCCACCCTATCAGGCATTATACGGCAGGCCTTGCAGGATGCCATTGAGTTGGGATCGCATAGAGAATAGAGTTGCTATTGGTCCTGAGATAGTTCGGGATATGAAACAGCAGGTGGATTTGATTAGGCAGCATCTCAAAGAGGCTCAGGATAGACAGAAGAAATATGTTGATGCAAAGAGGATAGATCGTAGCTACTTGGTTGGAGATAGAGTTTTCTTGAGAGTGCGACCGCATAAGAGTCCAATCCGTTACGGAAAGGGTTCTAAGCTCGCACCTCACTTTGTAGGACCTTTTCAAATTCTTGAGAGGATAGGCCCAGTTGCCTACCATTTAGCTATGCCACCTAGCCTGTCACGCATCCACGATGTGTTTCATGTTTTAGTTTTGAGAAAATATATCTATGATGAGTCTCACATTTTAGATTGGGATTCCTTGCAGGTGGAGTCGGATGGACAGCTAGCTTTGGAGCCCATTCGCATTTTGGCATGCCAAACATTGGCCCTTCGCGGTCGAGAGCTGGACCAGATTACGGTCCAGTGGGATTGTTATGATGAGGTTACGGCTTCATGGGAGGACACAACACGTATGAGATCAGAGTACCCCCACCTCTTTGATGAACTCCAGGAGGAAGTTCATGCCTAGAGGGGGAGGATGTGAGGCCTCACCTCGACTCAGTCTGACATTCAGTGGATTTTATATTTAGACTATTATGGATACTTTATTTTGATGCATTTTGAGATTTGAACTTATATGATTTTAGGATTTTGGATAACATTGCTATGATTTGATGATTTTACTTATATGCCTTATGAGATAGAACACTACATGATTGTTAGATAAGATGATATTGCAATGATAGATGTCGTTATTGAATTTGCAAGACTTTACTATGATGTATGCTTAAGTTTATGTGAATTGGGATGAAATTGTTTATGAGAATTTTGCTTGATAAAAGATGTATTTAATCTATGCAGATGAAAATTGTATGCAAGTGATGATATGTATTTTTATTCCTTTGAATTATATTATATGTAGATGTTTGAAAGTACTAATGTGTAAATTGAGATGTGCAGGAAATTTACCATGTGACCATGGAAATTACGGAGAACCAAACCTAGACTTATGTATGTTCGTAAGCCAGGGGTTGTCTATTTGGAGAGACAACACCCCGTTTGTGTTGTATTTTATTCATAACAGTATATGTTGCATGAGTGTTAAGTGTTATTTAAATTTAATGTGTAAAAACCACAAGAGACAATTCCATGTTTTAATTTGTAAAAGTGTTTTATTTGTGCACTTGACACGTGTGGATTTAAATTTAAATGTTTTATTTGTGTCTCTTGGTGGGAAAGTGTTTAACTATAGTTTTTATTAAATAATATAATGTGTTGTCATAAATACTTTGGGAATATAATCTTTGTAGTGGTCAACGCATGTTTGACCCGAAAATAAACTTCAGAGGGGTTTAAAATGGGTTAAATGAACACCTAGGGGTAGTTTAATAGGGTTTCCTAAAGCCCATAAGGTATACCTAGGGGTTAGGGGTAATTTTAGGCAAGTTTCTACTTTTTAATGATCTTTTTAACGCTTTAAAAATTGGCTTTTTTGAGTTGTGCGAAAATTGAAAATTAGAAGTTTAAATCTAATTGAGATTTTTTCCTTTTGGAATGAGAGTCTTTTTGCATTTTGCTTTTCTTTTCTTTTTGGTTTTTAGAAACTTGTGAGAACTCAGAGAATGAGCTTCTTAAGCAAGATTTTTGAGAATTGGAGGGTAATCACCCACTCTCCATTTTTGGAGACAAGAGAAACTTTGAAAAGAAAATAATAGTTTGGAATAGAAAAATTGACTAAGGGTAGAAGAAAGAAGATTCGTGGATTGGGCAGCTCTTCCTCAAATATCAAAACTACCATTGGGCAGATTAAGGTTGGTTTGGTTATTCTTTAAAATGGTTATTTTCTTGCATGTGTTTGAGGGTATGATTGGTGAAAGAAATCTGTGTTTTTGAATGGCTTGTTTTAGAATTTCATTTGAAAATTTTACAATTATGCTTGCTGTGTTTTGGGAGTTTTCTGAAGACCTCTTACTCTTGGGAGAGAAGAGGATCTTGTGGGTGGTAGAAGTGACAACCCTTGAGTGAGAGACTCTCGTTTGAGAGCGATCACAAGCGATCTTTGTGTGACCCTTGTTGCATGGCCTGTTTGTGCAATGTTGGTCATAAGGAGGGTTATAAGGCTAGAATGCCTTTGGGGGCAATAAGGATTATGGGGTTGAGATTCTTGATGTAATTATTGTGCCATGAGGTGGCTACTTGTTTTTCCATACTTGCAGTTCTCCTCAGGGTATTGGTCCACTACCACCCTTGAAAAGATCACCACCAAGGTGTGGTGCTGTGAAGCCAAGTTGGAGGTGTGTCTGAAAATCTGTATGTATTTTGCCTTCTATGTGTTTGCCTATTTGTTACCCGTCTAGGAATTGGTTCTCCGAGCTCGGGGGTGGCTACCAGTTAGCCTAGGCTGGGAGGTGAGCACTCCGTGGTCATTTTGTGATTTATTATGCAGGAAAGTCAGGAGAAGAGAATAGGAACAGTGAAAAGATGCAGAAGATTATTGTTGAAGATACTTAAATCCATTTGCAGTTATTTGTTTAAATTTGTTAGTAGAAATATACCTCATTCGTTGAATGAGAGGCAAGTTGTAATTTTGAAATAGGACATGAGATTTAGTATTGTAGTTAAATAAAGAAACATCATGTAATTTTTTAGAATATCGATAGAGTTGTAAAAAGCCAGATATGTTTCTATTTCTATTTTCAAAAGTAAAGGGTTTGCTTTGATTTGCATGTAAAAGCTTCTTTTGTTATATTGAAAAAAAAAGAAAATCAGTTTTATTTAAATCTGAGTTCTCCTTTTTAGCTGAGAATCTATCTCCATTTGAATTGCAGAAAATCATGATTTGTATTTATTATAGAAAAGAATATTATATTTCTAAATAGTATTTCCCAAGTTCAAAAGGAGAAAATAAAGCTTATAGATTTTCCGATGTGTTAGGATAAATAGCTTAGCAATAGAGTTACTTCATTCTTTCTATCAACAATTAAAAAAAAAAAAAAAAGAGCCTAATATATATATATATATATATATATATGTATATATATATATATATGTATATATATAGATATATATATATATATATATATATATGTATATATATAGATATATATACATACATTTATATGTGTGCATGTAATTTGATTTTACATAATGTTATTCCTTTGTTATTTTGTTTAAAAAAAATTTGCATGTAAAACTTATTGGAAAAAAAATATATATATTTATATATTTACACAGTTATAATTTTTATATTTATAAATTTATATAAATATAAATATAAATATATATATATATAATATATTTAAAAAATAATAATTTAAACAAAAAAGGTGAGGGTTTTTGGTAGCACGCGGACCCCACTGTGTGTGCACACAGTGTGGGCCGCTTCGGCTCCCACTGTGTGGACACACAGTGTCGGCCGCGACCGCCACTGTGTGAGCCGCCAGCGGCTCCCACTGTGTGGACACACAGTGGTACCGCACCACCACTGTGTGTACACACAGTGGCGGCTTCGGCCCCGTCGCCCCTTCAAAAACCTGCGACACGAATTAAGCCCAAGGCCGCCGTCGTTGTTCGACCCTGTTAAAAAAATAAGAGATAAAAAAAAAAGGGTAAAACCCTAGCCTAGGTAGGGCTGGGGTGATAAATTAAAATAACCAGTTTAGTTTGATTGTTTTAGAGTCATTTTATATAAAATAAAAATCCCTAATTAGGGTTGGAAAAATATTGACTATTATTATTGGAAAGATATTTTAATATATATATATATATATCTATATATGTTTATAAGTGTGTATATATATATATATATATATATATATATATATATATAGGTTATATTTTTGGAGTAAGTATTTAATAGAGTTTTAAATACTTAAATACCTCCGTATGATTACAAATAGAAAGTAAAATGAAAGTGAAATATATAAATTTAAGATTAAAGCCTAGCCTTATAATTTTAAATGTATTTAATGTGGTTATGCCCTAGTTAATTTAATTAGAGCATTAAAATGTTAAATTGATTTTTTTTTAAAAAGGAGAAATTTAAACACATTCCATTTGAGGTTAAAATGGATAATTTTTAATTGGCATTCTAAAGGCGAGTAATAGCTACTCGTAAATAACTTTACCCTTGTAGATTTAATTATCCAAATTAAATGAAACTGAAAACGAATATTATAATCATCTAAATAAAAATGGATGTTTAGACTATATGGTCTTATTGGAGCTTGAATTAATCTTCCTCTCCTATTTCTTTAACATGATTGATTTTAATAAAATTTAATGACTAGGTATCTCGTGGAGATAAAATTAGACCAATTAGATTTCCGCAAATAAATCTAGACAATAATCAATGCTTGGTTCGTTTTAGAATTAGCTCGAATATATATATGGAAAATTCATTAACGCTTGTCGCGTGAGTGAACTTGTAAATTAATTAGTACTTAAAAAAAAAAAAATTGTTCTATTTTTTTTGCCCTAAATTTTGGGCATGACATTTTGGTATCAGAGCAAGGTTTCCACACTAGGAACCTTACTCCACTTATGTTTCGCCTTAGAATATTTAAAACTATTTTGTTAAATTGATTTTATCAGACTTTTGAATATAATTGAATTAATATTATTCTAAAAGAAATTAATTAATTACTTTGCCTTATTTTCCTCGTAGGATGCCTTTGACGACGCGACAAGCCCGCAAGCGCAGACGGGGTCCTAGACGTGTGCTCATAGCACGCGAAGAGGTAGAGAGGGAGGCATCGGTTCCAGAGGAGAACCCAGGAGCACCTCCCGAACAGCCAAATGAACCTAATTGAGACCTCTTAGCAGCCATTCAGAATCTTATTGGCATAGTTCAGGAAAGGATCCCAGCAGAGAATCCTCAAGTTAGGAGTCATGACTCTGGGAGTCATAGATCTGTTGATAGAGAATGAAGTAGGAGCCCAAATTCGATTCCTGTAGAGAGTCAGGGTGGTAATGAGCTAGAGTCTGTGCTTATGCCAGGACCACCTCCAGCGGTGGAACCAGTTTATTTTGGGAGAGCTCGTCGAGATCCAGGGGATCTCATCACGGAGGTCATGCGCCTCCAACCACCATCCTTCGGAGGTTCTACAGATGGAGTAGAGGCCGAGGCATGGCTTTTGAGTCTTGAGAGGTGCTTTGCGTTGCATTCTTACGAGAGCAACTTGAAAGCACGTGTTGTAGTTCATCTTCTGAGAGGGACAACCTCCACTTGGTGGAGACAGGAAGAGTACAAATGCGGATTAGTTCCTGATACTCTCACTTGGGAGATATTCACAGAAAGGTTTCGTGAGAGGTACCTATCAAAACACTTTAGGCAGCGTCGTATAGATGAATTTCATGATCTCCAACGAAAAGGCTTGTCATTAACCCAGTATGAGAGTAAATTCTTTGAGTTGTTGCCTTATATAGATTACTTACAGGATGAGAAACTTCTTGTAAACCGCTTCATCAGGGGATTAAATGCCGGTATAGCCGGGCCTGTTAGGATGTCCGCTCCTGAGAGCCTTCGGGTTGCTGTAGAGAAGGCACTAATTGCCGAGGAAATTCAGGTCAGACCATAGGACAATAGGGATCAGTTTCAAAACCGAAATCCCGCACCTCAGACTTATGGATTCCAGAAACCACATTGGAAAGGAAACAACCAAAATTCTCAGGGGTTCTCCAAGCCCCCTCCTCCACAATAGACACCACAGAACCAGAGGCAGAAGCCTCCACAATATCAACAGGGCTCCAAGCCCAAACAGTGGTAGACTCAGGGACAGAAACGTGATCAGAGAGCACAGGGGCAATACACACAGCCAGCGGGGACTCAGCAGTCCTCCAGGGGTGGGTACAGCGGATCCAGTAGGATAGGAGGTCAGGCATTCTCTAGGCCTCAGGGTGCCCAGTTCCAGGCACGGGGTGCTTGCTTTACGTGTGGAGCTATGGGGCATATGGCGAGGGATTGCCCTTAGGGACAGGTGGCAAGGAGTCAGCGGATGGCTGCTTCAGAGCCGACAGTTGGTGATATGGGCAGGTCCCATAGAGTATTCGCAGTGGTTGACAACTGCCAAGCTGAGCATCAAGCCATGGTTATCGAATCTTCAGGTATAATCAAAGGTAACAATGTATCTATTTTGTTTGATTCAGGAGCTACTGACTCCTTTAAATCCCCATTGGTTGTGGAGCATTGCGGGCTAGTGGCAACTAGACAGGGTATCAGTTGGGAAGTGGAATTAGCTTCAGGAGCTAGAGTGTCAGTGGAATCACAGGTTAGGGCATGTCAGTTGCAGATTGGCAAGACCACCACTTTAGTAGACCTTAGAATGACTCCACTTGGATCTTACAGAATCGTACTTGGCATGGATTGGCTTTATGCCCACAGAGCCAAGATGGATTGCCAACTGAAAAAGATTGAGTGTGAGGATGATCATGGTTCGCCCATAGTTATTACCAGAATTCAAAGGCCCGTGTCTCTTTGTATGATCTTCGCAATGCAGCTTAAGCGGAGCATGCGGAAGGGATGTCAGCTTTTTGCTATCCCTATCAGTGATAGAGGAGAAGAGGAGGAAAAAGAAACATCGCTCGATGACCATCCTATCCTTAAGGGATATTCAGATGTTTTTCCTTCAGAGTTACCGGGAATGGCTCCCCGTAGAGAGATTGATTTTCATATAGACCTAGTACCAGGAGCTGAGCCAGTTTCTAGAGCACCTTATAGGATGACCACAAATGAACTAAATGAACTTAAACTGTAGCTTGAGGAACTCCTTGAGAAGGGTCATATTCGTCCTAGCGTATCCCCTTGGGGTGCACCAGTCATCTTCGTTAAGAAGAAGGATGGATCTCTCCAATTATGTATGGATTATCGACAGCTAAATAAAGTAACCATCAAGAACCGATATCCCTTGCCCAGAATTGATGATTTATTCGACCAGCTTCAGGGTGCCAGAGTCTTTTCCAAAATAGATCTGAAGTCAGGATACCATCAGTTGAGAATAGTGGAAAGTGATATCCACAAGACCGCATTTCGCACTAGATATGGTCACTATGAGTTTACTGTATTCCCGTTCGGACTTAAGAGTGCACCAACAGTTTTTATGAGCCTCATGAATGGGGTGTTCCGTACCTTTCTGGACCGTTTTATTGTTGTGTTCCTTGATGATATACTGATATATTCTCGGAATGAGAAGGAGCATGAGGAGCACCTGAAACAGGTATTGCAGTGTTTGCGGGATAATCAGTTGTTTGGCAGCCTATCGAAGTGTGCTTTCTTTCGGTTTGAGGTTAAGTACCTTGGGCACGTTATTTTCGGTGATGGGATCTCAGTTGACCCATCAAAGATTAGGGCCATTATGGATTGGCCAGTGCCTATCAGTGTGACAGAGGTCAGGAGTTTCATGGGCTTAGCAGGGTATTACCGACATTTTGTCGAGGGTTTCTCCAGAGTCGCACACCCTATTACTTCTCTTCAGCGTAAAGGGAAGAAATTTGAGTGGACAGAGAAGTGCGAGAAGGCCTTTCAGGAACTCAAGAAGGCACTTACTAGCACTCCTATCCTTGTTGTACCAGATTCTATAGCTGACTTCATGGTTTGTACAGATGCTTCACTAGAGGGTTTAGGGGCAGTTCTTATGCAGGGTGGTAGGGCCATAGCTTTCGAGTCTAGGAAACTTAAGACTCAAGAACTTAATTATCCCACTCATGACCTTGAGCTCACAGCAGTAGTGCATGCACTTGTGAGGTGGAGACACTTCGAGTTGCATTCAGATCATTAGAGTCTTCAGTACATCTTCACTCAGCCGAACCTTAATGCACGTCAAAGGAGATGGATGGAGTTCTTGTGCGAATATGATTTTGATGTCCACTACATCAAGGGAAAGGAAAATGTAGTTGCAGATGCCTTGAGTAGGAGACGTCACGAGGTTTACACCATATCCATGGGCACGGACTTGAGAGACCGTATACTACAGCACTTGTCAGAGGATGGATGGTATGCAGAGGTTTGTCAGGTAATACAATCTCAGGTTACTCTAGAGGGGAAATATGTGGATTATTCTTTGGAGTCCGATGGACTGTTACACCATAGAGGGCACATTTATGTACCTTCCTCTGGAGGGTTGCGACAGTTCATTGTCATGGAGGCTCATAGAGCTCCTTACATCCCGGGGTTAAGAAGTTGCATGCTGACTTGAGACAATTGTATCATTGGTCGGGAATGCAGCAGCTCATTGCTGAGATAGTAGCTCGATGCCTCATGTGTCAGAGGGTAAAGGCGGAGCACCGCCATCGAGGTGGGTTGCTTCAGTCTCATGCTATACCAGAGTGGAAGTGGGATACTATATCCATGGATTTCATCATTGGTCTTCCTATGTCTTCTCGTCGCCATGATACTATCTTGGTGACAGTTGACAAGTTAACCAAAGTAGTTCACTTTTCACCAGTTCGTACTACATTCACAGATCCAGTAGTAGCACAGGTGTTCTTGCGAGACATTGTTAGACTTCATGGCGTACCCCGCAAGATTATTTCTGACAGGGAATCTCTTTTCACTTCTTCCTTTTGGAAGTCATTACAGGCAGCTATGGGCACTAAGCTCAATTTCAGTACAGCCTATCACTCGGAGACAGATGGTCAGACAGAGAGGGTCAATCACGTGTTAGAGGATATGCTTCGCATGTACGTCATAGATCATCAGACCCGGTGGGAGGAGTATCTTCCCTTAGTGGAGTTTGCCTATAACAATGGGCATCACACTTCTTTGGGGATGCCACCCTATCAGGCATTATACGGCAGGCCTTGTAGGACGCCCTTGAGTTGGGATCGCATAGAGGATAGAGTTGCTATTGGTCCTGAGATAGTTCGAGATATGGAACAGCAGGTGGATTTGATTAGGCAGCATCTCAGAGAGGCTCAGGATAGACAGAAGAAATATGCTGATGCAAAGAGGATAGATCGTAGCTACTTGGTTGGAGATAGAGTTTTCTTGAGAGTGCGACCGCATAAGAGTCCAATCCATTACGGAAAGGGTTCTAAGCTCGCACCTTGCTTTGTAGGACCTTTTGAGATTATTGAAAGGATAGGCCCAGTTGCCTACCATTTAGCTTTGCCACCTAGCCTGCCACGCATCCATGATGTGTTTCATGTTTCAGTTTTGAGAAGATATATCTATGATGAGTCTCACATTTTAGATTGGGATGCCTTGCAGGTGGAGTCGGATGGACAGCTAGCTTTGGAGCCCATTCGCATTTTGGCACGCCGGACATTGGCCCTTCGAGGTCAAGATCTGGACCAGGTTAGGGCCCAATGGGATTGTTATGATGAGGTTACGGCTTCATGGGAGGACGCAACACGTATCAGATTAGAGTACGCCGACCTCTTTGATGAACTCCAGGAGGAAGTTCATGCCTAGAGGGGGAGGATGTGAGGCCTCACCTTGACTCAGTCTGACATTCAATGGATTTTATATTTAGACTATTATGGATACTTTATTTTGATGCATTTTGAGATTTGAACTTATATGATTTCAGGATTTTGGATAACATTGCTATGATTTGATGATTTTACTTATATGCCTTATGAGATAGAACACTACATGATTGTTAGATAAGATGATATTGCAATGATAGATGTCGTTATTGAATTTGCAGGACTTTACTATGATGTATGGTTAAGTTTATGTGAATTGGGATGAAATTGTTTATGAGAATTTTGCTTGATAAAAGATGTATTTAATCTGTGCAGATGAAAATTGTATGCAAGTGATGATGTGTATTGTTATTCCTTTGAATTATATTATATGTGGATGTTTGAAAGTACTAATGTGTAAATTGAGATGCACAGGAAATTTACCATGTGACCATGGAAATTACGGAGAACCAAACCTAGACTTATGTATGTTCGTAAGCCAGGGGTTGTCTATTTGGAGAGACAACACCCCGTTTGTGTTGTATTTTATTCGTAACAGTATATGTTGCATGAGTGTTAAGTGTTATTTAAATTTAATATGTAAAAACCACAAGAGACAATTCCATGTTTTAATTTGTAAAAGTGTTTTATTTGTGGCACTTGACACATGTGTGCATTTAAATTTAAATGTTTTATTTGTGTCTCTTGGTGGGAAATTGTTTAACTATAGTTTTTCTTAAATAATATAATGTGTTGTCATAAATACTTTGGGAATATAATCTTTGGAGTGGTCAACGTATGTTTGACCCGAAAATAAACTTCAGAGGGGTTTAAAATGGGTTAAATGAACACCTAGGGGTAGTTTAATAGGGTTTCCTAAAGCCCATAAGGTATACCTAGGGGTTAGAGGTAATTTTTGGCAAGTTTCTAGTTTTTTATGATCTTTTTAATGCTTTAAAAATTGGCGTTTTTGAGTTGTGCGAAAATTGAAAATTAGAAGTTTAAATCTAATTGAGATTTTTTCCGTTTGGAATGAGAGTCTTTTTGCATTCTGCTTTTCTTTCCTTTTTGGTTTTTAGAAACTTGTGAGAACTCAGAGAATGAGCTTCTTAAGCAAGATTTTTGAGAATTGGAGGGTAATCACCCACTCTCCATTTTTGGAGACAAGAGAAGCTTTGAAAAGAAAATAATAGTTTGGAATAGAAAAATTGACTAAGGGTAGTAGAAAGAAGATTCGTGGATTGGGCAGCTCTTCCTCAAATATCAAAACTACCATTGGGCAGATTAAGGTTGGTTTGGTTATTCTTTAAAATGGTTATTTTCTTGCATGTGTTTGAGGGTATGATTGGTGAAAGAAATCTGTGTTTTTGAATGGCTTGTTTTAGAATTTCATTTGAAAATTTTACAATTATGCTTGCTATGTTTTGGGAGTTTTCTGAAGACCTCTTACTCTTGGGAGAGAAGAGGATCTTGTGGGTGGTAGCAGTGACAACCCTCGAGTGAGAGACTCTCATTTGAGAGTGATCACAAGGGATCTTTGTGTGACCCTTGCTACATGGCCTATATGTGCAATGGGGGTCATAAGTAGGGTTATAAGGCTAGAATGCCTTTGGGGGGCATAAAGATTATGGGGTTGAGATTCTTGATGTAATTATTGTGCCATGAGGTGGCTACTTTTTTTTCCATACTTGCAGTTCTCCTCAGGGTATTGTTCCACTACCACCCTTGAAAAGATCACCACCAAAGTGTGGTGCTGTGAAGCCAAGTTGGGGGCGTGTCTGAAAATCTGTATGTATTTTGCCTTCTATGTGTTTGCCTGTTTGTTACCCATCTAGGAATTGGTTCTCCTAGCTCGAGGGTGGCTACCAGTTAGCCTAGGCTGGGAGGTGAGCAATCCATGGTCATTTTGTGATTTATTATGCAGGAAAGTCAGGAGAAGAGAATAGGAACAGTGAAAAGATGCAGAAGATTATTGTTGAAGATACTTAAATCCATTTGTAGTTATTTGTTTAAATTTGTTAGTAGAAATATACCTCATTCGTTGAATGAGAGGCAAGTTGTAATTTTGAAATAGGACATGAGATTTAGTATTGTAGTTAAATAAAGAAACATCATGTAATTTTGTAGAATATCGATAGAGTTGTAAAAATCCAAATATGTTTCTATTTCTATTTTCAAAAGTAAAGGGTTTGATTTGATTTGCATGTAAAAGCTTCTTTTGTTATATGAAAAAAAAAGAAAATCGATTTTATTTAATTCTGAGTTCTCCTTTTTAGCTGAGAATCTATCTCCATTTTAATTGCAAAAAATCATGATTTGTATTTATTATAGAAAAGAATATTGCATTTCTAAATAGTATTTCCCAAGTTCAGAAGGAGAAAATAAAGCTTATAGATTTTCCGATGTGTTAGGATAAATAGCTTAGCAATAGAGTTACTTCATTCTTTCTATCAGCAATTAAAAAAAAAAAAAAAAAAGAGCCTAAGCTTATATACCAATTATATATATATATATATATATATATATATATATATATGTGCGCATGTAATTTGATTTTAAATAATGTTATTCCTTTGTTATTTTGTTTAAAAAAATTTGCATGTAAAACTTATTGGAAAAAAAATATATATATATTTATATATTTACACAGTTATAATTTTTATATTTATAAATTTATATAAATATATATATATATATATTTATATAAAATATATTTAAAAAATAATAATTTTTTTAAAAAAAGTGAGGGTTTTTGGTGGCACGCGGACCCCACTGTGTGTGCACACAGTGTGGGCTGCGCGGCTTTCACTGTGCGAACACACAGTGTGGGCCGCTTCGGCTCCCACTGTGTGGACACATAGTGTCGGCCGCGACCGCTATTGTGTGGACACACAGTGGTGTGAGCCACCAGCGGCTCCCATTGTGTGGACACACAGTGGTGTCTTCGGCCCCGTCGCCCCTTCAAATACCTGCCACACGAATTAAGCCCAAGGCCGCCGCCATTGTTCGGCCCTGTTAAAAAAATAAGAGATAAAAAAAAAAGGGTAAAACCCTAGCCCAGGTAGGGCTGGGGTGATAAATTAAAATAACCAGTTTAGTTTGATTGTTTTAGAGTCATTTTATATAAAATAAAAATCCCTAATTAGGGTTTGAAAAATATTGACTATTATTATTGGAAAGATATTTTACAGGATTAATATATATATATATATAGGTTATATTTTTGGAGTAAGTATTTAATAGAGTTTTAAATACTTAAATACCTCCGTATGATTACAAATAGAAAGTAAAAGGAAAGTGAAATATATAAATTTAAGATTAACTAGCCTTATAATTTTAAATGTATTGAATGTGATTATGCCCTAGTTAATTTAATTAGAGCATTAAAATGTTAAATTGGTTTTTTTTAAAAAGGAGAAATTTAAACACATTCCATTTGAGGTTAAAATGGATAGTTTTTAATTGGCATTCTAAAGGCGAGTAATAGCTACTCGTAAATAACTTTACCCTTGTAGATTTAATTATCCAAATTAAATGAAACTGAAAACGAATATTATAATCATCTAAATAAAAATGGATGTTTAGACTATATGGTCTTATTGGAGATTGAATTAATCTTCCTCTCCTATTTCTTTAACGTGATTGATTTTAATAAAATTTAATGACTAGGTATCTCGTGGAGATAAAATTAGACCAGTTAGATTTCTGCAAATAAATCTAGACAATAATCAATGCTTGGTTCGTTTCAGAATTAGCTCGAATATATATATGGCAAATTCATTAACGCTTGTCGTGTGAGCGAACTTGTAAATTAATTAGTACTTAAAAAAAAAGAAACTGTTCCTTTTTTTTTGCCCTAAATTTTGGGCATGACACTTACCCAATTGGCATTCCTCACATACCAGATTATAAGGCTTCATAATCTTAGATATATCTCTAACTGCCTTAGTTGAACTGATCTTAACAATACAATCAAACTTAACATGACACAACCTCTTATGTCATAGCCAACTCTCATCAATATGGGCAATCAAACATGTCTTATTACTAGTGTTCAAGTGAAAGATATTACTTCCTATCTGAATACCAGTTGCAATCTCCAAACCAGCCTTGTTAATGATTTTGCATTTTCTATCTTTAAACTGAAGTTGAAAACCCTTATCAACCAATTGACCAACACTCAAAAGATTATGCCTTAAACCTTCTACATAATAGACATTATCAGTGTTATGCTTGTCATCTAAAGAAATAATACCTCTACCTTTGATCATACATGCCTTGTCATCTCCAAATCTGACTTGACCGCCATTGTATTCTTGTAGGGATAGAAATTTCTCTTTATCTCCAGTCATATGATGTGAGCATCCACTATCAATTACCCATTCATCCTTATCTTTAACTTTTTCTGCATTGTGTATAGCCAGTTCCGGTTCATCTTCCTTCAAAGCATAGAACGCCCATTCTTTTCCATTTATAGATCCACTGGCAGAGTCTTCTGTTGGTTCATCTCCAGAGTCATCAGTTACTCCTTCCTCATCTGTTATGTAGCATTTTTTACTCTTCTTGAATCTATATATGTTCTAGTTAGGCTTAAAATATTTCTTAACTCTTTCCTCAAACCTTGCATTCCTTTCAGGACATCTAGATGCACAATGACCAATCTTATTACATGCAAAACATTAAAAGGTGTTTTTCCTTCATACTTATTTTCAGTTGGTCCTTTAGGTATTCTTCTAGCAAATAAGGCTTCAAGTTTCTCAAGTTCATCTTTTTTTCTCATGTCTTCCAATTCTTTTGCATATAGGGCTTTCCAATCACTTTTGCTGGTAGATGTGGATGATGATGCATGAAAAGTAGGTTCATATTTTAAAGCTCCAGAAGATCTAAATTCTTCAAGCTCAAAAGTAGATAATTTCCCAATCAAAATGTCTTTCTTAACTGAGGTGTTTGCCATTGTTCTTAACTCATTAATAGTAGTTGCAGTTGGTGGAAGGGTATTGGCATGGTGTTGTCATTGATGTCAACCAGTATGGGATGAACACCGGTAGAAGAGATGTATGTGCAACAATGTTATGAAGGAGTACAGGATGTGATATCTTGGATATCACCTTTTGTTGCAGAACACTGCTAAAGGTAAGGAAGATGACCTCAAGAGTCATCAGTACACAACTTAGTGTCTAACTTGTGTGATGAGATAGAGAGGTGTTTTGAGTAGTTGTTTGTGATGAAGAGGCAGAATGTTATCTGAATCACATCAAAACTGGAAGAGAATAATGAACCTGTATGCTGTGAGGTTGCAGAACAATAGGACTCCCACCGGATGAAGATGCAGTCATCATGAGAAGCAATGACTGATAGTGTATGTGCTCACACTGGTTCACATATGTCTATTTGAAGATATGCTGCACAAACAGGGAACTCACATGAGGAGATGACAAGGTGTTCCTCCACCAAGTAAATGGAGCTTATCTCCTATATGCATTGAGTATATTATAGTTTGGTGAGATAAGAGTGAAGAGGTAAATGCAAGGACTTGAAGGATCACACTAGATCCACCAGTGAATTAAGGGAACGCAGATACAGTTAGAGGATAATGGTTTGACCGATGAAGGAATCTAGTGAAGGTTGATGACTGGTGTCATCATGAGTGATAACCGGTTTGTAAGCCCATCAGTAATATGAGCAAGGTGCAGATGCAGATGACTCTCCACCTTGGGGAAATGAGAAAATGAGCTTTCTCAAGAAAGACATGTCTGACAACCAGTCATGGTGTTCCACCCATAGATCAACATAATGCAGACATGATGAGGTTACTAGTATAGTGTGTGATACCGACAGGGTTAGAAAATAGGCAGAAAAGAGGAACCTATAGAGTGGCTGGTTGGTGATCCTATCTGGACCAACATGAAGTGCCGAGATGGAATTTAGTCGATATGGATGCCACATGGAGTCAACTTGGTGAACCTGCATCTGGATAAAGATGGAATGTATATCGACAGGGTTGCTATAGGGTTGGTCGACTTTAATGAAAAGTCACACAAATCAAGGGACATGTTGTAGAGCTATTGGAGGGGTTTGAGGCTAAAGGTCTGGATGACAGCTACGAGTCAGCTAAGAGAGATTGAGAATATTGAGGTGATGGAGGAAATAGCACGACAAATATTTCATGTTTTGACCAAGAGATTAGCTATTAGGGTAAAAAGAAAGTTGCCAGAGATGAAAGGCATGATCTAGGAGATGCGTAAATGGCGGAGTCATGTAGATTGATAGTCTAAAAGATTGGATCTGACAAGATCTAGTAAGATCTGATTGGATTTGGTTTTCCTCAAGGATGGTGAGGAAACCCTAACCGCCTAGGTTTTGAATTGGGTTTTGGTGGGAAGTCTGGGATATAAGTGTGGAGGTCAAAGAGATTAGTTGTTGTTGCTGAATAGAAGAATATTGTGCAATTGTAAAGTGAAACACTTATGCAATTAAGAGAAAATCAGCCAAGTTCTCAACGAGCATCTGAGAAGAGAGTGGGAGTGAGAGAGAACCGGGTTGAGGTATTCAATCGGTTGGAGAGAAGAACCGGTAGTGTTCATACTAGCAGAGCAGAAGTGAAGGAGGCTACAAAGAAGATAAACAGACAATCGATAGGAGAGTAGAATCAGTAAAGAGAAGAGAAATGAGGAGGAGATTCATTGAGAGTAGTATAGAAGAGAGATAAACTGGTAGGGCTTACTAGCAGTGAAGCAGCAGGTGAAGAGCAGCAGAGAAGTGAGTCGGTGAAGCAGAGAAGGTATCTCACCGACAGAGTAATATATGAACACTAAGTTGTAGCTCAGTGCAGGGGTTGTAGCTCCTTGGGTTGGTACCCTAAACTCAAGGGTTGGTGCTCCTTGGGTTGGTGCCCTAAACTTTGTAACTGTGTTTTATTGTGAGGTTGGATTGGAGCAGTAGACTCGAGCAACATTTGTCACTAAGGTTTTTCCCATATTGGGTTTTCCTCGTATATGTTGGTGTTATGTGATGTCCCCTCTTGAGTGTGTTTGCATTTGAGTTAGTCTTCTCTATAACTGGTAAGTTTGCATTGAGTTAAATCTATCAACTGGTATGCTCACATAGGATTGCAAAAGGCAAAAAGATTTAAGAACCACTGATTCACCACCTCCCCCTCTTAGTGGTGCATTGTATCTAACAATTGGTATCAGAGCATAGGTTCCCAGTTAGAAGAGTGTTCTCCAACTTAGGTAGATTCCGACTTAAGGACACAATGGTTTGTTTAGTGTCAATCCCTGCTCCATTATTTGATGGATCAAACTATTCTATTTGGAGTTGTAGAATGGAAGTCTTCATGTCCTCCCTAGGTTATGATGTCTAGATGATAGTTGTTAATGGTCTTCCTAGGAATGTTTGTCCCCCCACTGGCACTCAAGAAGAAAGAAGATGCATTTGTAATGAAGAAGACATGAAGGTTATAGTTAGTGGGCTCACCAGTAATGTTTCCTCACAGGTGGATAAATGCAAAACAACAAAGAGTCTATGGGTTAGACTAAAAAATCTTTATGGAAATGAGCCATGTACTGCTAAATCAGATTTTGGTAGCATGAAGGACAACAATGTAGACACATGTGGAAGTGTTGATTACAGATCGGTCAGTTGCTGCAGTCTTGATGAAGAGGAAAATCAACTCTTCATGGAACAAGAGACAAAAGGTGATGTGCACACATCAGAGTGTGATAATGCAGACAAATCCCATCAACAAGATATTCTTGGTAGTGATGATGAAGATGAAGTCAAAGTAGATCTTGAAAGTGAACTGGTAAGTGCACTAAATGAGATGCAAAGTGTTCGAAAGGATTTTAAAAATTACAAAAATTTAGTTCATAGTGAATGCAACCGGTTGAGTTATATGCCTTGAAGAATCAAATAACAATATCTGCATATTGACATCCCAACTTGAAGAGGAAAAAGGATTGAGTAGTGAGTTGAAATCAATCTTTTATGCTAAGGAGAGCAGATGTGAGGTTCTTCAGCTAGAAGTGTAAACAAAGGACAAGGAATGTCAGAAGCTAAAAGAGGAAATGGAGAGCTTCAGGAAAGACCTTGAGAAAAGTGAAAATGAGCTCAAGGTAAGGATCCAGTATGATGGCAGTACTGAAGCCTTGGACAAAATGTTAATTAAACAAAAATGCACCAAGGACACAGGAGGATTAGGATATGATGTCGGTGAATGCTCTACAAGAAAGGAGGATATTCAATTTGTCTCCTCAAATGAAAATGGAAAAAGCCAGATCCTCACAGTTAGAAATGCTCCAAAGAAAAGGCTAGATTTGACTGCAACTAGTGAGGACTCGAAGCTGAGAATGAAGAATGGTGCTGCATGGAGGAACAATGCAGATTTGAAAAGAAAATGGAAAATAAGAGAAGACAGTTTTATCGAAAGCAAGAACATGAGAATACTCCAAAGGAGAAGTCTTCCTACCAGCAAAAACCAAGAATGGTAGAAGGGGAGATCAAATGGAAAATATGCAAAGCATCAACAAATCAGAGTCCATCCTAGAGAAGGAGAAATGGAGAGGCCAAGCTAAGTAGAAACATGCATGTTCCCCCTCTGGGCTATGATAACATGAATCCATGCATTGCTCCTAAAAATGTAAACAATGTGTGTTATAACTGTAATGGTTTAGGACATAGAAGTTATGAATGCAAGAAGAAGTATATGCATTCCCATAGAAACCGGAGGATCAATCTTTCTCAGCATGAGAGAAGCTACAGGGGATATGAGCAACATAGACCAGCTTGGAACAAGAGGGGAAATATTCCCGCACATTCAAGGAATTCAAGGAAATTGGTAACCAGCCAAAATGACGTGTTCAGAAAAGGAAGAGAAAACCAGTATGCTAAAAGGTTTCCCAATCATGAGATTGACATGGATGTTTCATGTCACTATAGCATCATCTACATAGAAATTACCAATGATGAGAAGAAGGTCAACCATGCTACCAAGACTGCAGATGTGGAAAGGAAAGAAATCAAGCAAACATGGAGGAAGAATGTGGAAGAGAAGAGAAAGGACTAGGATTGTTCATTTAATGCATAGGTTATGTCTCCTATGACTTGAAGGAGATGCAGGACTCAAGGAGAGTTACATATTGACCAGATCATTCACCTCTTAGTTGAGTATGGATAAGGAGATGAACATGTTGCTACTGATAAGAGGAAGAAAATATGATGACAATATGTGTAGTTACCTTGACCACGCATGGAAGATGATTTACTGCTATAGGTGAAATAAATGGTAGCAGAGGGAATTGGAACCAGACAATATAGGTAATAAGGAAAGTGTCTCGGCAGTGACAAAATACTGGTATATGCAACATGTTACTGACGTCGATGTTGATCAGTGGTAAACGTTATGTATGTCAATGAGTTGAGGGATCATTGATGCAACTTTGATAGCTTGGGTGGATGTGGTTATGTCTCAGGTGTTATCGGAAAGGACCTGAATGACATATGGTGGCCAAATAGTAGGTGGCATTGTGGTCATGATGGTGGATGTTATAGGTACTGAGGTGAGTACTATTTTGGAATCTAGTAGATGAGACAAGAACACCATAGATTTGTTGTTCAGGGGAGTTCGGAGCTATAGCTTTAGATTGATATCAGATATACTGAACACAGATGTAAATAGAGAAGATGCTCAAATAAGGAGAGAGACCCATGTTTGTTGTTAAGGGTTGTTTGATACCTAAGCTTTCCATCTCAAGTGTTGGTGATTGAGATGATGTTGTGCACAATCTTCAAAGAAGGAGATGCACCCGGTAATAAGGGGAGAAAGATTCATGTCAGTGCTTAGTAGATACAAGGAGGAATGTTGCCCTAATAGTGCCCTTTGCCATTGCTGTCAAAGGGGGAGAAAGCTACTGTAGTATACCGAATACTACATGTGTTGACATGAATTCCAAAGGGGGAGATTGTTGGCATTGTGTTGTCATTGATGTCAACTGGCATGGGATGAACACCGGTAGAAGAGATGTATGTGCAATACTGTTATGAAGGAGTACATGATGTGATATCATGGATATCACCTTGTGTTGCAAAACATCGGTAAAGGTAAGGAAGATGACCTTAGGAGTCATCAGCACATAAGTTAGTGCCTGACTTGTGTGATGAGATAGAGATGTGTTTTTAGCAGTTGTTTGTGATGAAGAGGCAAAATATTATCTGAATCACATCAACACTGGAAGAGAAGAATGAACTAGTATGCTATGAGGTTGCAGAACAATAGGACTTCCACCAGATGAAGATACAGTCATCATGAGAAGCAGTGACTTATAGTGTATGTGCTCACACTGGTTCACATATGCCTATTTGAAGATATGTTGCACAAATAGGGAACTCACATGAGCAGATGACAAGGTGTTCCTCCACCAAGTAAATGGAGCTTATCTCCTATATGCATTGAGTACATTATAGTCTAGTGAGATAAGAGTGAAGAGGTAAAGGCAAGGACTTGAAGGATCACACTAGATCCATTGGTGAATTAAGAGAATGCAGATACAATTAGAGGAGAATGGTCTGACCGATGAAGGAGTCTAGTGAAGGTTGATGAATAATGTCATCATGAGTGATAACCAGCATATAAGCTCATCAGTAATATGAGCAAGTTGCAGATGTAAATGACTCTCCACCTTGGGGAAATGAGCAAAGGAGCTTTCTCAAGAAAGACATGTCTGACGACTGATCAAGGTGTTCCACCCATAGATCAACAGAATGCGGACATGATGAGGTTACCAATATAGTGTGCAATACCGATAGGGTTAGCAAACCGACAGAAAAGAGGAACCGGTAGGGTGGTTGGTTGGTGATCCTATCTAGACCAACATGAAGTGCCAAGCTAGCAGTTGGTCGATATGGATGCCATGTGGCGAACCTCTATCAGGATAAAGATGGAATGTACATTGACAGGGTTGTTGCAGGGTTGGTCAACTTTTATGAAAAGTCACACAAATCACAGGACATGCTACAGAGCTATTATAGGGGTTTGAGGCTCAAAGTCTGGATGACAACTATGAGTCAGCTAAGAGCGATTGAGAAGATCGAGGTGATGAAGGAAATAACATGACAAATTTTTTCGTGTTTTGACCACGATATCATCTATTAGGGTAAAAAGAAAGTCCCCAGAGATGAAAGGTGTGATCTAGGAGATGCATGAATGGCAGAGTCATGCAGATTGACAATTTGAAAGATTGGATCTGATAAGATCTGATAAGATGTGATTGGATTTGGTTTTCCTCGAGGATGCTGAGGAAACCCTAACCATGCAGATTTTGAATTGGTTTTTGGTGGGAAGTCTGGGATATAAGTGCGAAGGCCAAAGAGATTAGTTGTTGTTGGTGAATAGAGAATATTGTGTGATTGTCAAGTGAAAGACTTCTGCAAGTAAGAGAAAATCAGCCAAGTGCTCAACGAGCATCTAAAAAGAGAGTAGGAGTGAGGGAGAATTGGGTTGAAGCATTCAACCGGTTGGAGAGAAGAACTGGTAATTTTCATACTGGAAGAGTAGAAGTGAAGGAGGTTGCAGAGAAGATAAATAGACAACTGACACAGAGTAGAATCGGTGAAGAGAAGAGGAGTGAGAGTAGTACAGAAGAGAGATAAACTGGTAGGGCTTACCTGTAGTGAAGCAATAGGTGAAGAGAAGCAGAGAAGTGAGTTGGTGAAGCAGAGAAGGTATCTCACTAATAGAGTAAGATATGTATATAATGGTTGCAAGATTCACTTGTAACAAGATAACTACTTATGTATTTGATAATTACATTGTGAACACTGAGTTGTAGCTCGGTGCAGAGGTTGTAACGGGTTGGTGCTCATTGGGTTGGTGCCCTAAACTCAAGGGTTGGTGCTACTTGGATTGGTGCCCTAAACTTTGTAACTGTGTTTTATTGTGAGGTTGGATTGGAGCAGTAGACTCCAACAACATTGCTCACCAAGGTTTTTCCCATATTGGGTTTTCCTCATATATGTTGGTGTTATGTGATGTCCCCTTTTGAGTGTGTTTGCATTTGAGTTAGTCTTCTCTATAATTAGTAAGTCTGTATTGAGTTAAATCTATCAACCGGTATGCTAACATAGGATTGCAAAATGGAAAAAGATTTCAAAACCATTGATTCACCCCTTCCCCCTCTCAGTGGTGCATTGTGTCTAAAAAAGGGCTCTCAAGACTTTGGAAACTATTTCATCTTCACTTATAAATCCTCCACAACATTGAATTCCCATAACAATCTCATTTACTCTTTCCATAAACACAACAATTATTTCATTATCTTCCATTTTCAAGTTTTCATATCTTACTCGTTAACCATCAATTTTAGCAATTTTGACAGTAGGATCACCTTCATTCAAAGTTTGCAATTTGTCCCACATAACCTTAGCTGATGATTTGTCAGTCAATCCCATAATCTTTTGATCAGTAAGTCCACACAGGAGGGCTTCTCTAGCTCTGCAATCATTTTCAATATTCTTATCTAGGTCTACAGGAGCAGGATTGCCAGATGTCGGATCATAAGGTGTGTATCCTTTCTCAGTGATCTCCCAAATATCCTTGCCAAGACATCTAAGATGAATCTCCATTCCAATTTTCCATATCCCATAATTTGTTCCATCAAGCTTTAGGATTTCTCTTCTTAAAATAGTTGTCGGTGGATTAGTTGCCATGGGATCTACCTCAAGTGGTTAAGCTTCTGCAAAAGAGGACCAAAGCTTTGATACCAATTGTTAGGATAATCGGTGAACAACTAAGAGGGGGGGGTGAATCAGTTGTTAATAGATTATAACTTTTAATCCACAATACAACCTTAAACAAATCAAGTACTGGTAAAGCATATACAAATGCTGGTAGGAACAAATATCGGTAAACAATATGACTTAACAATTAAATAGATAATCAATGCAAAGAAACCATACCACATAACACCATGATTTGTATGTGGAAAACCCAGAAAGGGAAAAACCATGGTGGGAAGCCTACCCATAGTCAGATGATACTACTAGAGAAAGTATGTGTTACAATGAGGGGCCTACACTTGCAGGAAGGCACACTACCTAGAGCATACTGCTCCTTACAAAAGAGTCTCACTGACTACAGAGAGGCTACAAACAATTTAAGATAAATGAACAATAATACAATAGAGTGAACTACTATAAATAGAATCTACCATGCCTGATTTTAGTCCCAGTTAAGCTCACTATTAGAGGACTAAATCCTTTTCTGAATCCAATTCGTTCACCAATGATTGACCAACTCCTCTGCCTGAATGATATTACAATATTCACACATTACATTCCTTGACCATGACCTTTCCAATAACTATGATACTTTACAAAGAGTTTCTACCTCTTATTTATACAAACCCTAAGGCCTAAACCGATTAGGTCAGCCACCTAGAGTTATTACAATAAGATCATTACATGATTTCATATTACAATGATATCTCGAGTCATCTCGATAATGTGTAGAGTACATGTTAGCATGATATCGGTCCATAACCTAGATAGGCACCAAACCTATTCTGGATCCACCACACCAAAAATGTCCTCAAGCATTTGAAGCATGATCAAAGAACATCTTCAGCATCCTGAAATCCATGAAGAAGCTACACCGACACCAACTATGCATCCCGTCATGATTCCTTAATGAAAGCTCTATCGGTAAAGCCTTAAACTAGTGTTGGTAAGGGTTTACTAGAGTGTATGATAGCATCTGATTACCAAGCCAATACCAGTTGACCAAAAAATGCTCATGGAGCATATAACACATGAAATCAAATATAATTCACTGATCCAAACATGTCGAAAGTGTCCAACAGACAGTCTCTTCTATCGGTAACACTAGATCTTCTACCGGTAACCAAAACTTGTTTGTCAGTAACCAACCATAACAGCTAGTGTTGACATCAATGACAAAACATCAATGAAACTTTTTTATCATGCTTTTTCAACATCAGCATGCATACTCACAAACCGGTTCCTTCTTCCCAATACTGATATGTAAATCAGTTACTCCAACATGCTTACCTAGTGGCTTCATTATTCACACTACCGGTTGATAGCACTAACATCATATCAACTATTTTCCCATACCGGTTATCCTGCTTTATGCTATACCGGTTTACATCAATGACAACAGTTATAATATGCCTCAAATTCATGAGCAAGTGATAATATCCTCAATGGATATTATTAATGTGTTATATCTCATGTATGCGCAACGGTTTATCTAAATGGTTACTTTCCTATGTTAGTTTGATGAAATGAGTGTTAGAATTAAAGAAGGAAATCATATGGTAGTGGTAATTGGTAATGTTCATATATTAATGTTATGTTAAGTAGTGACATTAAGATACCCTAGGTAATATGAATTTGTGTTAGAAGTCCTAGGTATTGTGAATTTGTGTTAAAATTTAGTCCCACTTGTGTACTTATGTTCATATGATCATGTGTAGTTATTGTATGTGTTTTAATTGTTCTTTTTTAGAAAGATTATCTTTATTTTCTTAGTTAATTGGTTAAATTCTCTAGGGTATTCTTGGCGAGCATTATAGGTACCTTAATTGATAATGGGTCAGCACTTAACATTTGTTGTGTTGACTTATTAGACAAGATAAATTGGGATCATTACTCTATTCAACCCAAACCTCTTTGTGTTCATGTCTTTGATAATGTTCTTAGAGAGTCACTTGGTATATTCATATTACCTATCAAAGTAGCACGTGTGACTTTACATATCAAAGTTGGCATTTATGCCATTTTTGTATATGGACATACACTTGTAATTATTCGACAAGTTATGAGTAATTAACCAAATAATGAAACCATTTACCCTGAGATGATGAGTTGCCATCAATGACAACCTAAATGATATTAACTCTTACCAGATGAGTGTCAATTGCCAACAATCTCCCCCTTTTGCATTGATGTCAACATTCATGTGAAAAATGATGTCAACCCTAAATCTGCCTCTAAATCTGCATAACCTGCTGACCAGTACATGAATCTTCTATATACATTTTTCACTTATTCCTCCCCCTTTGACATCAATGACAAAGCAGGGTGCCCATAAAGAATTTTGTATATTTATAAAGATGAGCCAATTCTATACAAACTTCAAAATATATGCATACATATTTTTCAAAAATGAAAAGTAGGTATCCCAACCCTTCTTAAGAGATTCAAGAATGGAGATGAATTCATTCAAGATACTGGCATAATAATAAATTTCATCCGAAAGAGTGGGATCCTCCTTCTGCAAGTTAGAAATACACTCTATTTTATGAAACAATAATCATGAAGCCAAGGACCAATCATATTCCGGAGCTCATTTTCTCTCCTTATTATTCTCTCCCTATCCTTCTCCAATTTCAAAATTTGATCCATAACCACCAAAATTGGACCATCCAAAGATTTTTTTAGATTGACTGTCGGGTTGTAAGAGTTAGAAATCTGAATTAAGTTTTTCTTACAGTCTGATAGTTGCTTGTCTATGGAGCTAGAGATCTTATCAAAATCTAGACAAGTTTTATATACACTGCCTCCATCTGCCAAAGCTTCATCAATGGATTGCAAGCAAGTCTAGAGTTTCTCCTTATCAATCTCAATCATTTGCAAAAATGTTAACTTCGGGCCACCACAAAATTTTCTTTAGCCTATGTTAGTGAAATTTTCAATAAAGAATCATAGTGCTTGGGTATAAAATCAAGAATTTATTCTAGTTTACCTAAAGATCTTCCACCTTCCCGATCTTGAAATTTAGGGACTAACCAGTTCAAAACCTCAAAATTGTGCTCAATCAATTTTTGTCCTTTGACTCTTCATGAGCCAATTCCTGAGTCGGTTGTGCCTAAAGAGATGTTGCTACCAAAATCTTCTCTGTCGGTGATTTTGTGGTAGGGTTTGTCAAAACTGATGGAAAGTTGTTGTAAATTTCCTTTACCTATGGAAAAAGTGTCAATTGCCAAGCCAGAGGAGAGATCCACCACAGTCTCCTTACCTTTATTAGCCGATGAGATAACTTTAGAATCTTTCAGCTCTCATGCACCAGTGGCTTTGCCACTTGGTGCCTTATCCAAAACCTATACATACTTTGTATCCTTATTCTCTTAATCCTTAACTATATCTACCTCTATATCCTCTGCAATCTATGCATTTTTTGCTGGTATATCCTTTATTACAAAATGTCATTTAGTAACCGATACAATGGTATCTGGTAGAATGCTAGCCAGTTTCTCAGTATCTTAACTTTGTTGATCTGTCAGTTTCTTATCCTTAGGCAACTGTATATTCTAGGATTGCACAAAACTGGAACTCAACTCATAGCCTAAACCCAAAAGAATCCTTACCCTAATATCAATTGTTTCCTTCGTAATCTCTTCAAATATGTCCAACATAAGACTATTAATTTTTTGCCTAGGGTTGAATTTTGATGACCCTTTTTTATTGATCAAGTCAACCTTCTCTAGAGGATTTATTGTGGGACAAAGATTGACCAATTAGGTCTCCTTAATTTGTCGGTCCAAAGATTGAGCGTGTATTTTCATAGCCTTTGACTTATCATATAACTCCTTAGGCAAAATTTTCTCTAATTCAATCAAAGTCTTACTAAAAGAATCAAGATACAAAAGAATAGCCTCTTCAATCTGCTTCTTGTCCACCTCATTAAAATTATCAAAGAATGAACACATATTATCTAAATTATGATCATTTATTTTCTGATCAATCAAATCTTGAGCGCTCATCTTCTTCTTACCGGTTCTTCTTTTTGCTTCCGGTTTGGACTACACATCTGATTTAAGTTTTCTCTTATGTACAATTGTAATCTTTGGTTTTTAGGGAGTCTCCTTGACTGGTTCTTTCTTTTGTTCCTCTTTCTTCTCCCTCACAACTCTAGAAAAAATGCCTTTCTTTTTGGGAACCTCCTTAATTTCTGCATTAGATTCTTTTTCTTTAGAAGAAATCGTCATATATTGTTGGGTATCCTTTTTCTTCTTCATAGGTGTCTCTACCATTTTTCACTAGCAGGCCCAACTGTGGATTCTTTCGATTGTTTGGAAGTTTCCATTGTAACCAAGACCACATTGGGTGTAGCCTGAGCTACTTTTTGGGCTTCCCTTTCCTCTTTTCTCTTCTTCTTTATTTCTTCCCTCCTCTGTCCTTCCAAAAATTTGAATTTTTTCTCAACCTTGTCCATATCATGACCTTCACTAATCAGTTTTTCCATTGCCACCTTAGTCATTTTCTTTCTAATTTCTAGGGCAACCTATTCTTGATGATCTTTCAGACCTTTCTCCTGGGCAGTTGCAAATTTTTCTTCCTTCTCATCTACCGGTGCCTACAATAGATGTTGTGTATAGGCATCTAGTGTGGCCTCGTCTACCTCATATCCCATTGGCATTATCCAAATTATTCTAGGTTGTACAACCTCTATTATACATTCATCTTTATTAACCATAAAACAAATTGTATCCTCATATTTTTTTATTATAGATTTGGGGAATCTAGACCTATTTTTCATTTCTTCTTGGAATTTTTTAAAAAATGCTCATAAATTTGCTTTGCTAAGCTTTGCCCCTTGCCTATCAAAAATATGTGCTACTTGAGTTGCTACCGGGCGGTCAAAATCCAAGTGAGTCTTGTCAAAATTGGGAACTATGCCCAAAACGTAAAATACCAAATAGATAACTAGAGATCTATATCGGAAGGTGTTCTTCTTGACTTCCTTGATCTTCTGCAGGTTAGTCATGAGTTCTTTCAACATTACAGTGCATAGATCATAATGGGCATCCTCCTTAACTATTTGACGTTGCATAAAAATTGTGTTACCAAAGAAAGAGTTTAATTGGTTTGACTGATAAACCTTATATCCGATAATCATCACTGCAAACTTCATATCTATATCATTGACATCATCTACTCTTAAAGAACGCCCATCAAAAGTTGCAACAGTAAGTTTATTGAGCTTTGTGTTAGATAACTTACACCTTGTGTTGGGAACGCCTCTGATTTTGTACAAACAGGTAAGATTTTTATGACATCCTCCGTGATCTTGTACAACCAGTCCAACCAGATGAATCTCCATGAATGTGGCTCAAAACATATCGCACCCATTCTTCCTCATCAAAATTTGGAAAATACATGAACTGTGTAAAACCCTTACTCTGCAGGTGTGCAAATTTTGGTTTCAGCTGGTTGTTGGTGATTAGTTTTGTTGTGAAAATGGAGGACAACTCATATCCTCCAAGCTCAATATCGCAATGGATATAGGCCCTAATATCCTCAGTATGAATAACTCCATGGTGAACCTTCAAAAATGCACCCAATGGTTCATCCAAAAGTGATTTTAAAGGATAGTTCTTGAAAACTAGGTAGGGGCGGTTCTTGATCTCAACCACCAAAGGAGTGTTGATACGGGATGAAGATGAAGCCATTATAATCAAATATCAAAACTAGGGTTTCTGCAACATGAAAATACCTTGAAAAGCTGTTGGGAGATCAAATTGCCTTGAAAGAAAGTGCTTGCTCAAATCTCCTTGAAATCTCAATCGCTCAAGGAATTCACTCATTTGAATGCTCGATCATTGTGTGAAGAAAACAACTTAACCTTTCCTTTTTATTGTCGTTAACCCTAATTTTTCATTGTCATAAATGTTGTCGGTTAGGCTTGATCGGTTCACATAGTCTACGAGTAGGTTCCAGTAAACATCTAAAATCTCTTGAGTACCCATCTACAATTCGAATTTTCTGACTATAGACCTAATCTGGGGTATTTGCATGATCTTCAATAATTTGCCTGCCCCTAAGGCTGAGTGCCTTAGTTACCGGTTATGTTTGCTACCAATGTAAGACCTGATGACTCTACCAGTTGTCTCCTTCCTATAGTGTATCAGATCTTCTTATCCATCTCATCTCATGCTACTTCCTGATGTCTTCCACTTTTTCTTTTCCCTTCTCATCTGCATTTCCATTAGTTGCCAGTGGGTTCTTACTTCTAATATATTTAGCAATATTCCCAATCTTGTTACATGCATAATAGACAATATTGCTCTTCTAAATTGCCTTGTTAACCCCTTGATTTACTTGATTTCCATTTCATCTACATTGGTTAGACATGTGTCCAAATTTTCTACATGCATGACATCTTACATTTCCAAGATCGGTGAATGATGTATTGTTTTGATTATTCCTATTTCTGCACTGACTAGCCATATGACCATATTTATTACAAAAAAAGCATGTACCATTGAATTTGTGAGCATTAGGTTGTCTTACAGGTGATTTCTGGTTTTGGTTGTCATTTTCTACTTCTGTCCAAATGATTGATCTTGTTGTCTAGTACCAGAGCTTTCTCCTTTTTTATAGCCAAGACCTCTTTTGTCATTAGCATCTCTCTGATTCTTCAGTAGTTCATCAAGTTTGGCAGAGCTGGCATGAAATTTGTCATTGTACTCATTTGCATTGACCAAATCGTCCCTCATGATTATAATATGTCTCTCATGTTCTTGTTCATTGTTCCAGGATTGGACCAATTCAAGTTTCAACATATCATTCTCATGAGTCAGTTTGTTGCATTCCTTAGATCTATCCTTCAATACTTGAGCTAGGTTTTCTTCATTTTTCTTTCTGTCCTCAATCTCCTTGCACAATCTCATGGTTAGGGCTTGCATCTCATTCTTTAAGATAGTGTTCTCCTAAGTGAGTTTCTGACATTGATCCTTCATAAAATCTTCCTTATTATTGTTCTAATTCTAAAATTGATCACATAGTTCCCTTCTCTTAGCCTTAACAAGTGAAATATTTCCTTGCAGTGAAATGATGTGTTATGTAGCTTACTTTAGTTCATTTTTTAGTTTGTTGTTCTCCATCTACTCATTATCAAGATCCTCAAGAGCAAGTCGAAGTTGTTGATGCAGATTGATTTTCATTGATTCCAAATTTTGGATTTTCCTCAAGTTTTTAGACTTCTTCCGAGGAACCAAACTCTAATACCAATTGTTGGAATCCAAGAACACTGAGAGGGGGGGATGAATCAATGTTCTACTAGTAAAGTTAGTTTTGAACTTACTGATTATTAACCGGTTAACAGTAAACAAAATTAAAGTGCATACACCAAATAACACATAAAGAGGCAACAACATAACACCAATATTTATACATGGAAAACCCTGCAAAGGGAAAAACCATGGTGGGGTTGATACCCACAATATCTATATACTTGATCAAGGTATATAAATATAAAATGTAGGGGATTTCACATGGAATTAGGCCAATCGCCTAGAGCTCATTGCTCAAACATATAATGAGAAGTGTCCCCAACTTATAGAATATTACAGTGTTTACAAATGAAAATGAACATATAAATTGCATCTAACCATGCTTGATAAGTTTTAGTGAATGATCTGATATCCTTCTCTGATGCTCTATTTTTCCCTATTCTACTACTAGTTATGTTGTGCACGTGAAACTACACACAAACGCTTCTAATCATTGACCAAAATGTATATCGATACTCACTAAAACATTCATTACCAAAAATTCACATTCTATCACATATCTGATCTATTGCTAAAATGATCTTCTTAAATATCCTTCCAACTTTACCATGTCGACTTCAATGAGAAATGTAAACATATCAGTTGTCAGTACATAATGAATTTCAAACATAATCCTAATGACCATGTCGACCATCACACGTTACTGGGATGAGGACTTGTTACCGAGATCATGACTTAGCTGGATAAGAAGTGAATGTCGGTGTTTGTGTAAAGCAATATGAATACCGGTTAAGTGCAATGAATGTTGTTTAACCAAATAATGAAACCATTTACCCTGAGATGATGAGTTTCCATCAATGACAACCCAAAATTCCATTAACTCTTACTGGATGAGTGTCAATTGCCAACAGTAAAGTCAGGATTCAAGAATTAGAGATGACATTCATGTTCTAAGTTTTATGAAGTCTATCTACATGAAACCCTTATCCATTGTGAATACAAAAAAACTTCATTAAAAGGTATATCATTAGTGTTTCAAATATTATCAGTCTTTCCCTCAAAAGGAAAACATTCACATTACAGTACTTCATTTACATTTCAATTCTATTTCATCGTTAATTTCAAAAGAAAGGTTTTACCTAGGGCAAAACCCTATTTTAAACCATTTCCCGCTTTCTACTGTGTGTAGGAATAGGAACAAATTTTTATTTTTCAGGATTGACATAATTTGTGAAGATGAATAGGTTTCCCTTTGGATGGCAAAAATTTTGGAGGACCAAGGTGACCATTGTAAAGAAGTAATGTAGTGGAACAAATTCCTACACTAACCTTGAGAGGAGGATAATGTAAATACTTTTACAGATCATTACAATAGTTACAAAAACTTAAGAAAAATAGACATAGTAGCATTCATATCACAACATAGTGATTTACGTTGGGAAAACCCTTTCGAGAGAAAAACCCCACAGTCCAAAAGCCACCCAATATATTATTCAGGAATCAATAATAGATTACAACATACTTGCAAATAAATCTCTTCACAGAAGTACCACCAACTAGAGATTCATAGGTAAATCAATAGCCATAAAACTCTTACATACAACCTCCATATCACACACCTCATATATAGGATATACAATACATAAAACCATCAAACGGTACTACAAAACTATGGGCTAAAACGACCCAATAAAGTGGAACCAACCTTATCTCCAATATGGATGCCCTATGATGTGTCAAAACACACAACAACATGTGTTCCTCCCTTTTACAACTCATTTATGTGTTCGATGCATTTTTATATTTGCTATTTTAGGGGTCCAAACTTCCAAAAGCCAGAACTTGTGAATCGAGTGTCCAATTAATTAAATGTTTGAAGTGTCAGAAAGATCACGAAATGCTCTATCACCTCATATTACACCCACTTTTTAGGATGTTTTAGAGCCTCTAAGGTCCTCAAAATTAAATTTAAACCTTTCATCACAACCTTAAAAAATAAAAATATTAATATCGTCAAATCTAGTACACTAATAGAAGGAGTATGAATAGTACAAGAGGTCATCTAGTGAGCTCCATTAGCTCTTTGTCCAAGACGTGTGTGGGTTATGGATAATAGTGCACTTCACATATGTCCTATACAGTTAGAGGATAGATACCATAGTATAAAACACATAATCGATTAAAACTTGGATTTTAATGTGATAGTTACGCTACAAAGAAGATAACTAACTATAAAATAGGAAATATGTGACAAAGGAAAGGAAGAGAAGAGACTTTACAGAGGGTCCATGAATGAAGTCTCTAGTAAACACGAATAGGCTCCAATATCCTATACACAATCCAAAAATATGTAAGTGTTGGGGTTGTGTTTAGATGCCTACCATAGTCAAACCCCGCTTTGGTGTTTTTATCTACACAGAAAGCCAAGAAAATAGATAAAACCCAAAATGATAAGTGATCTACAATGTAATAAATGATAAAGTTGATATGATAATGGAGATAGGATGATAAAAATACAATAAACAAGAGAGAATAAATACCTTGTAGCACCAACAAAGTGAAATCTTGTTGGATTAAAGATGAGAACACAACCCTCGAAGACACAAATCTACAAGAATGAAGATGGTGTGATGGTAGAGAAAAACCCAGGTGACCAAATCACACTCTTTGATAATTATTTTGATTGATACTTATGGATTTATTATATATTTTGGATACTTTTAGTTTGATGGTAGACATTGCATTTTGATAGTTGATATTGTTAGGATTCCCAAAGATACTGAGAGGGGGGTGAATCAATATCTAACCGGTTATAGAATTTACTTGATTTAAAACATGTAAAGCATATCAATACAATATACCGGTAAACCAAAAATAACGCAGTAAACAAAGATAACAACAACCACATGAAAAGAACACCATAACACAATAGTTTAATGAGGAAACCAGTGTGGGAAAAACCTCGGTGGGATCTGTGACCCACAATATTCGCTTACTGGCCAATAAGTCAATATTACTCTTACAATAGGGGACTGCACATGCAGGAAGGCCAAGTGCCTAGAGCTCATTGCTCAACTACAAAATAAGAAGTTACACTGACTTACAAAATAGATTATACAAATCCAATGTCATGTACTGCTTCAAAATAGCATCTGCTATGCCAGATCCAGTATCGGTTTTAGCTCTGCTGCATACATAAACCCTTAACCTAAAATTCGCATATTAGGTCTACATAATTTTGCCTATCTCTTCCTTACAAAATGTTCTACAATGATCTCATACATATATGAGTCATATTACAACTTGCCATGTTGGCTTACAATGATTTTACAATTAATTACAAAATATATTATAAACAAGATTCCTGTCAGCTAGGGTGCCGGTATCCTTCCTTTGTCTATCGATGTCCTGTGTGCCGGTGTAGAGTCTGTCATTACCGGTGCCGGTATATTGTCTTGCCAATATCATATGATTACAAGATTTCCATCAATGACAAAACCTTCAATCACCTACAATTTCTCATTGGAGTGTTCATTTTCCAACAATCTCCCCCTTTGGCATTGATGGCAACACTCATGAGAAAAATCCAAAAAGTGTCATCCAAAAATGAGTCTGCCAGAATTGTCTTACCAAAAAATATATGAGCTCCCCCTAAGCTGATGAGCCATTTGCTGATCATTTTTCTCATAGCCTCTACTCCCCCTTTGACATCAATGACAAAGGTTGTCATTCACTGTCAGTGGAGTCTTGCCTAGTTTCTTGTAACTGGTGGGTTACATTCTGAAAAATATCTGTCAAAATTGAATTTATGTCATTGTTGAATGTTTTACTATCTTTTATATCCTCATGGGTTCTCTGCACTGTATCAGTGAGTATGTGCATTTTCTCTTCTAGTGTCTTTAGTCTGGGAACTAGAGTCTCAGATATTTCTTTTCTCAAAAAAATAAGATACTCTAATCTTGGACCAAGTCAACATTTTAAGTCCTTTGCTTTGTCCTTTATTCTTTGTTTTTCATTTTCCAGTTTCCTGATTTTGTCTTCTTGCTTTGCAATTTTCTTTTCCAATTCCAAAAATGAATCTAATGTCCCAATCAGATAGTCAACAATATTGTTAATATTATCCCGTGTCTTTCTGATTTCTTTGTCAAAATCTTCTGTTAATACATCCGTTTTGCATGTGTCCCTGTATAGTTTCTTGAAGTCAAAAATGATTTCATTGAGTTCTGGTAAAAGAGTGTCCATCTCTCCCTTGTTCTTCTTAACTATATCCTCAAAGAATTTTTGTTTTTCCTTTATCAATCTCTCCTTAAATGTATCCTCATTTATTTTGTCCAGTGTTAATAGGTTACTGGTTATATACTTAGACAATGTGTCTAATTGGTTCAAAGAATCTTTGTTGTCTATGTTACACTTTGGAGCTATCATCTTCAAAATTGGTATGGTGTCATCAATAGCCTTATATGCTAGTGCATTATAATTTGTTATTTTCTTCATGGAATCTAGCAGTACCTCTATCACATTTGTTGGTTTGAATTCAGACATGGAGGTTTCAGATGTCTGTCCAACAGCCTTCACAATTTGTAATCCGTCGGTGGTGATAATAGCATTGCTTTCCTCTTTTACTGGGGGATCAATTTGTGTCTCCATTTCAGCTACCAAAGGTTTAGGTTTTTCAGTTGTAGACGGTGGCAGCCTCTGAATGTACTTGTGAATGAACCTATTGTTCTTCCTATTTCTTTGTTCTCTCTACTGATGGTTTCTCTGATGGTTCCTCTGATGATTTTTCAGTAGTATCCACTACCGGTTTTTCTCCTTGTGATTCTGTATTTTCTACCGGTTTCTCTATGCTTGCCCCTGAAATGTTTTCAGTCGGTTGCTCAATACCAGTGCTATCAGTTTTTCTTGTATCTATTGTCTATTTAGTTTGTTGCTCACTCCAAATTTCAATGTCTCCAATTGTATCTTCAACATTTGTCTCAGCTGTTGTGTCTTCTACTGGTGGCTCAGTTGCCACATCTCTTTTCTCACTTGTTTCCTTATCAACCACAATGTTGACTTATTGTGTGTTGATATTCATTGTGTACAACACCTCAGCATCAGGATTTGTGTCCTCATGTGTTGTCTTCATACTCTCTATTGCCAGTTGATTTCTAGTAGTGTCTACTGGTGGAGTATCTAAAGGCGGTGGGGGTAAGTTGTCTATTATCTTTATACTGGGAGGTCCATCAACCTTGCCTTTTCCTTTGTCCCTATCCTTTTGGTATACCTTGAAGGTTTTAGGTTTTTGATACTCTTCCTATTTTTGTTTTCTACCAGGAATATATCCCATGCATCTGTTGTTTCCTTTGTTATCTGATTCACTCTACCTGCCATTAGTGCTACATACCGGTGAGCAGTTGAAAATACTGACCGGTTAGCCTCAGAGATCAATTGATCTATCTCATCGGGTGAGTTAACAAGATGTACTGCAAGTAATTTTTCAATCTTTATTTTCTTATCAAGCTCAATAATAGTTGCTCTTCTAGCTTCTAGTATGTTGTATAGATCTGTCAGTGTTTCATCAACAACTTGCATCAAAAATTTCTTGAAAATATCTAAGTGTAATATTACATTGTTCTCTACTTTCTCCTTGTCATCAACGGATAGTGTGTTATACAGTTTGCTGATATTCTTCAAATTGCCATCCTCAGTAATTTCATCTAGTAATTTATCAATAGGAGCTATAGTTTGTTTTGACTTCTTCTTAGGAGTCAACTTCTTTTTCTTTGGGTTAATTTCTTTGCTGAGGGCCTTACTGCCTATTGCTTCTGTCTTTTTGTTGTAAGAGAAGGTGTCGGTGAAGGTTTTCTCTTCCTCTCAACTCTCTTGAATACTGTAGGTATGTCACTTTCAGAGGAAGTTCCCATCGGTGAAAGGTGTGTTTCTGGTTGGATTGCTTCTAATTCACCTTTAGTTATACTGGTTTTCTTTAGCACATCTTCTTTTATAGCTTTTGCCTACTGGGTTCCTTCTCTAACAGTTGCCTCAACCTTTTTAACTTTTTTCTTTGATTGAATTTGACTTTCTATAGTTTCAGCATTGCCAAATACTTCTTCTTCGGGTTCCTTAGGAGCTTCTAGGAGGGCTTTTGCATAGGTTTCTATTATGTTGTCATCAGTCTCATACCCCATTTCAGTGACCCAGATGGTTCTAGGAACAACTGCCTCTATCCAAATGTCATCTTTCTTTATTACAAAACAAATTTCCTTTTGGTACTTGTCCATAATAGCTTGTGATAACCTTACTCTTGTTTTCATTTGAGCTTTCAATGCCTGAAAATACTCATTTAAGTTCTTTTTCCTATTCTCTCCCATGTTGTTCAACAATACAGATAGTTGTTTTTCTACCAGTATATCAAATCTAAAATCTTTGGTGCCAATACCGGGTACTTGTTTGGTTATATATAGCATCAGACAAACAAGTAGGTTTCCAAATCTGAATGTTCATTTCTTGTCTTTCTTTATCTTTCCCAAATTATCAATCAGTTCATCTTTAAGCCATTCACATATGTCTATCCTTGCATTATTATTTACCATATCATAGGCACTTTTAATGCATAGGCTAGAAACTGAGTTTAAACTATTTGCATGTGTAGTCTTGTAACCTAACATCATACTGATAAATTTGACATTGATATCTGTTACATCATTTACCCTTAGTGATCTCTTGTCAGATGTTGCACTGGTTAGTTTTGTCACTAAATCATTTGAGACCACCTTAGTTTTGTCAGGTCTGTTTTCGATGGAGGGTAACCCTCTCACAACATTTAATGCTTCTTTAGTAATCTTGTGAATAGAGTCCAACCAAAAGAATTCTCCATGAACCCTGCTTACAATAATTCTTACGATATCCTTGGGAAAATCTAGGATACTAACAATTTCTGTAAAACCTAGGGTTTCTTTTATCTTGTGTTTAGATTTATACATATTCTTAATTTCCTCATCACCTAGTTCATCAATATGATAGTGTATATACATTCTAGGGTCTTTAGCATATACTACCCCTTTAGGTATTTGAGAAAATTCACTTAAACTATCATCTTTCTTTGCAATTTCGGGAACTAGCTAGAATACGGGTCTAGGGTGTTTAATAACTTCAACAACAATAGGGTTTGCAATAAATTTAGGAGTAGATGAGGATGCCATAGCTATAAATACCTTAATCTTCCTTAGGGATGAGAGATATGATAGATTGCTTTGCTTCTTTTCTTGGAATGCTTTTGCTCGATATTTTCGTGCTCTCAAAGATTTGAATGCTCGATGAAATGAAAATGGAGCCAAAATACTTGTTTTATACTATTATTTTCTTCACATGCCACATTTAATGCTTGCCAGTTAAGTCACAACTTAACTTATTTTCTGATAAAGAAGTAATCTCAACTTCTCACCATCAACTGAGGGAATAATAGCATGTTTTACATTCAGTTGCTATACCCTCAAAAGAATTTTCCTTCAATTAGATGAAGAGTCTCCTGCCAGTGGAGTGTTACTCTATTTTGTCGGTGGAGGAGTATTCCCATCAACATTCTATTCTGATTTTCTGATCCATTGTTTTGAGAATTCTTGCTTTACCTCTTCAACCTTTTCTTTACCTTTCAAACTAGGACCTTTGTTATTTGCCGATGAGGACTTGCTTCTATAAAATTTAGCAATGTGTCTAGTCTTGTTACGGGCATAACAAGTCACATTGTTTTTTTGAATTACTTTCCCATATCCTATGCTGGTTTGTGTTTTGCATTGATTAGATAAGTGTCCAAATCTTCCACAAACATAACATCTTACATTCATTCTGTAATTCTCTAAATTATGACCAACTTTGTTGCATTTAGAACACTGACCGGTGGCTGTATTAGTGTTCTGATAATTTGTAGATCTACATTGATTTGCTTTATGACCATACTTGTTACAGTTAAAGCATTTGCCATTAAATTTATAAGCAATTGGTTGTCTTATCAGTTTGCTATGATCATGTGTGTTTGCAATATCAGAGCTTTCACCAGCTTCAAAGCCAAGGCCATTAGTGTCACCATTAGGTTTCTGATTTTTCAGCGTGTCACCAAGTTATTCTAAGATTTTCTTGAATTTCTCCTTGTGCTGATTTGCATTAGCCAATTCTCTTTCCAAGATTTCTTTTTATCTCATAAGTTCATTTGAGTCATTTTGTGTGTGCATTAGATCTATCTTCAATACATCATTTTCATAACTAAGTCTTGTGTTTTCATTTGCAGCATCATTCAGTCTTCTAGTCAGATCTTCTTCATTTTTCTTCCTATCTTCAATTTCTTTGCAAAATCTCATAGTCATATCCTGCATCTCATTCTGTCTTGTACTTATCTCTTGTCTTAGTTTGTTTACCAGATCATTAAGAGTTTCCTTTTCATCTCCCTCTTTTTGCATCTTCTCACAAAGTTCTCTTCTTTTATTCCTTGCTATAGTGTAATTTTCTTGAAGTGCTTGAATGATATCCTGAGCAGCTTTTAGATCATCTTCAAGTTTGATATTCTTCAATTTTTCTGTATCATAGTCTAAAAGAATTATTTCCAATTGTTTCTTCAAGTTATCCATCTCTACTGGTTGCAAGATCTTCCTCAAGCTATTATGCTTCTGAAAATAGAGGACCAGGCTGTAATGCCAATTGTTAGGATTCCCAAAGATACTGAGAGGGGGGGTGAATCAGTATCTAACCGGTTATAGAATTTACTTGATTTAAAACATGTAAAGCATATCAATACAGTATGCCGGTAAACCAAAAATAATGTAGTAAACAAAAATAACAACAACCACATGAAAAGCACACCATAACATAGTAGTTTAATGAGGAAACCCAGTGTGGGAAAAACCTTGGTGGGATTTGTGACCCACAATATTTGCTTACTGGCCAGTAAGTGAATATTACTCTTACAATAGGGGCCTGCACATGTAGGAAGGCCAAGTGCCTAGAGCTCACTGTTGAACTACAAAATAAGAAGTCACACTAACTTACAAAATGGCTTATACAAATCCAATGTCTTGTACTGCTTCAAAATAGCATCTGCTATGCCAGATCGAGTACCGGTTTTAGCTCTGCTGCATACATAAACCCTTAACCTAAAATTCACATATTAGGTATGCATAATTTTGCCTCTCTCTTCCTTACAAAATGTTCTACAATGATCACATACATATACGAGTCATATTACAACTTGCCATGTTGGCTTACAATGATTTTACAATTAATTACAAAATATAAAAATAAACAAGATTCATGTCGGCCAGGGTGTCGGTATACTTCTTTTGTCTGTCGGTGTCCTATGTGTTGGTGTAGAGTCTATCGTTGTCAGTGTTGGTATATTGTCTTGCCAGTATCATATGATTGCAAGATTGCCATCAATGACAAAACCTTCAATCACCTACAATTTCTCATTGGAGTGTGCATTTGCCAACAATTAATATATTATGATTTTATGTGGATGATGATACATTCAGGACTATTATGATGGTTGGAGATATGCTTGGCTATTTATGAGCACTCATTATATGCATGTTGAGGTTTAAATATTTGCTTATGATGATATGGTGCTATGCACTAACCCCACTCTTTGTATTGGATACAATGATGACATTGATGATGTTATGTATGTCATGATTACATTATTGTTGTGATCGTGGAAGGGATGATGTTATACCACTCAATTATGAGTAGGGTGTGATATCATGACTCTCTTACACATGTTTGATTATTTTATGTTATATGCAATGTATATGTTGTTGTATAGACATTTCGTGTTATGCAGGATTGCAGATACTAGACATCGACTCCACTCGGTTTCACAAGTTTGAGCATGTCTCTAATCCCAATGGAGAGGTGATTGGAGATGACATGAGGTCTTAATCACACTCTAGGATTAGTTGGTACCTTCTTAATCTAGTGTCTTGGCAAGAGTTGCCTTGCTAGGTGTTATGTGGTATTTTATTTAATCCTATGTTGGGATGTATTATGGAGTTGTGGTTATTAATTAAATTATCAACTAATTGATATATATAGTTTACTGATGTTTAAATGATTAGTGATGGTTGGTATTGATATTTAATATAGATATATTTAATTATTTGAGTTTATAATAAATTAATGTTTATTTTGTTGCATTATATTTAGTAGAGCATTTTATATTATTTGGGCATTTGATTTTTTTAATTTATGGGTTATTCATTTATTTTATTGTTTAATATGTTCACTTATTTGTTTTATTGTTTATTTACTTACCCTTTCTTACTATTGGCTTTTGGGAGTTGCATTTGGTTAATAATATTATTTAATATTATTTTTTCTCGATTTTTGTGGAGAGTTGGTAAGCTTATTATTATTTTGATTTTGGCTACGATGAGGTATGATTTTTTGGGTAATTTTTAAATAAGGATTTGGGAGATTTTTGTGAGGTTCTTTTTCCGCTAGAGAATTCTTGATCCTTTGAGATTTGATTTTTAATTTGGAGTATGGTTTCTACAAATGCTTGAGGATTGGAGCTTTGTCTTTCATTTTGGCATTGTTTTTGTGTGCGCATGGCGGAGCTTGTTGGATTTGGATTGTTTATCTTCTTCATATTGGTGTGCATTCCTTCTCCGATTTTCTTTGACCATTTCTTGAATCTCTAGGTTGGTGGTTCCACATCTTTCTTATGCATTTTGATTTATGAAATATTGTATTCTTCATGATTTTTTTGAAAAGGGACCGAATGTTGTTGGGTATTGAATGGAAATATGATTGTGTATTGGAAAGATGTTTCTGTGCATCATGCAAGTCTATGGTTTTGGTTCTTTTAGTTTGGGTTTTTGGTCTTATGAATTCTTTGGGTCTTTCATTGTTGTGTATTCTCTTGTGATTTTAGATGGAAGAATTTGTACTCTTTCTTTGGAGAACTTTATTTGTGTTGAGATCCTTAGATTTGATTTCAATGTTTGGATTGCTGGGAGTGTAGTTCTGTCTAATGCCCAAAGATGCTTGTCTTTGATTTGGTGTATTGTTTTCTCTTTTATGATTGTAATTCTTACATTTGGGTTTAAAACACCCTTGTGTGCTTTTGTTTGAAGTCATAATTTTCTCTCAAGTCTATTTTGGACTTATTCGCTTAATTTTATTTGTGTCTAAGTCATATTTGACTCTATGTCACATGCACTAATCTGGTGAATATATGCACTAAACCTTTTGTTGTACGTGTTATTCTGGTGTGCAAATGCATTACTCTATTATGAAAATGTGCAACATTGGGTTGTATATGCATCATTATGTGTATCGTATGCACTACTATCTGAGTTTTATGCGCTAGCCTACACAATTAATGTGTCAGACTAGGTTGCAAAGGCGTTGAGCTATTTTGTTAATGTGCCATATTACGTTGCAGAGGCGTTGGGCTATTTTGTATATATATGCTAGATGATTCTATGAAGGTGCCAACCTATTTTATGTATGCTCCATTGTTATGTGCAAAGGTATTGTTCTACTATTTTACTGTTCTAGTTTATTTTTGTGTTGATTTTGGCAATCTATTACACCAAAGGTTATTTCCTTGGATTTTTTGTATTCCCCTATAGTAATTTTTTAGATTTTGATCTAATGGGATTTTGAGGATTGTATATGTATTTCTTATGGCATTTGGATGATGGATATACACTTTTTTTTAATTCATTGGTTTCATATATGGTTATATTACGATGATTGAGATTATTGGTTCCATGATTTGAATAATGTATAATGTTGTTGGTATTGGCAATATGGATTCAATTGTGAATATGGATCAGCCTTTGATATTTGAACCTTTGGATGGTTGTATCATTTGATTCTTGAGATTATATGTGTATGGATGTTATACCCTAGGTTTTAGGAACATGATAGGGGGAGTGGCTTCCAAGTGGGTGTTGGGGCCCCAAGTGGCTACCAAGGAATCTCATTGGAAGTTTTCTATAATCAAGTGATAATTTAAATTAATTAATTTAGGGGCTTGGGTAGTTCTCACATTAAACAAGATAATTTGTGGAGCCCCACTCATGGCCTAGCATACTACAATAGGTGTATGATGAGAATGGGAAGGCCTTGTTGGCATGAATATAATCCCTTGTCTTCACAAAAGGTTGTGTTGGCTCCACATGGGCGTCAGGTATAGAGAGAGACAACCAAGGAAACCGTAGTTGATGGGTGTTAGAGTCTAGAGACTACCAGGGAAACCCTTGTTGATAGCATGTGATGACACTCTTCCCTATATGTCTCCTACTACCTTAGTCTAGTTCTGATGGTAGCCTCTGGTGGTTTTTTGGTTTATGATTAAGCCTTGCTTGAGTTTTTGGTTATTTTTTGTGTGGGTAGAGTTACATGGTTGATAGGTGTCATTCAAGGTTTAGAGTGTGTGTGGGACCTTATTTCATTCTCTAGAGCATGGGGGATGGACCTTTTTGGTTCCCCATTATCAGGTGGTTTGATGCCTTCTTACATTTGGATTATTCTTCATTGGATATTTGTATACGCAATTGAGGATTCTTTATCTCTTTATCTTGTGCTTGGAATCTTTCAATGGATATGTTGTATGTTCTTGGTTGATAAACTTCATTGTATTATATAATTTGGATAATTATTCTTGTAGGTGGATATTATGGTTCCTTGTTGGTATGGATGATGTATTCTTGTAATGATCATGTTTGTATTAGTTTATAATATGAGGTATGTAACATGTAATACACTTATGTGGATTCTTCTATTAAGAAATGGATTAATTATGTTCTAGTGTTGATGGAATAACTACTTGTTGGAACTAATGGTTACAAACATTTGGATTTGGTACATTAATATATACCTATCATATTGGTAGTAATTGTTGAACACAAGATGCCACTGAGAGGGGGGGAATTAGTGGTTTCTAGAAACTTAATCCTTTTACTTCCAAGAGATATTACCGGTTACCAACCCAAGAATCAAGCGAACGTACTGGTAAGATAAAACTAGACAACACAATTCAAACACACAGAGGAAACATCACATAACATCAACATATATGAGGAAAACCCAAGATGGCAAAAACCTTGGTGAGAACTGATGTTGGAGTCTATTGCTCCAATCCAACCTCATAGTGAAAACCTTTAGTTACATTTAGGGCACCAACCCATGCACTGAGCTCCAACTCAGTGATTATAATGTCTTATATCAAATACAAAAGTTAATACCAAGTTACAAATGTGTTTTGTAACCTATGCAATCTTTCTTCTGGTTCTACTCTTCTCAACCAGTCTTCCTCTGCTCTACTCTCTACCAGTTCTCTTCTCACCTAGATCCTCCTCTCCTTCACTCTTTGTTGCAATCTTAATGGTTCATCCTCCACCTCTTCTTTGTCGGTACTTTGTTCTGTCAAATGCACTTTTTCTTGCCACCACTAGTACTCTTCACTCTAATCTCTATCAATTTTCTCCTTACCAGTCAAGCTCTGCTCGGATCTTCTCTTGTTGGATCTTCACTGACACTCCCACTGCACTGCAAAACCTTCTTTACTTTTCTACAGATTCTAGCACCATTAGTTTACACCACACCTTGTAGTTTACCAATCACTCTGACCTTTCTAGTTAAGCCTCTGCTAAACCCTCTCACTAGTTGCACCTCCAACACTCAATCTCTATGATCTTTGATGAAGTCTCTAACTAGTTAGCTCTTTGCTATTTTTCACACTGCACTCTTCAACATCCAACACCTAATCTTCTAGTAGCATCAATCAAATCAGGTCTTCGACCTCCACTCTTATAGCTGAGCATTCCTGCCAAAATGCAGCTTCAAACTCTTGGCATGCTATGGTTTCTTCCACTAATCATAAGGACTATTAGATCCAATCATATCTTGTTTTGCATGAAGATAAACAATCATAGAAGTAATCAGGCATCACTTACTATCTCTTCTTTCTTCCAAGGCACCTTTTCTATACTTAGAAAACATAGACAATCTGTCGGCGAGGCACAAGATCAATCACCATAAATGGTTTTGCAGATTGCATCACCCACCTCATTCTGCACCTGGTCTCTCTACATCTATCAATGCATCCCATTGATCACCTTTGTTCAACCTTCCTTGAGCTTCACACCTCTGCAATGCCTCCCTTGATTTTCACAGTCAACATTAAATGGCAACCAAATACCAGCAACCTCACCGACACGACACTTCATCGACCTCTGCAAGCTTACCACTTCAACTCCATGTGGTATCCTTGTCGGTATCCATCTCAACTTAGACCTTTCTATTGGTTTAGATGAGATCACTGACCAAACACTCAACCAATTCACACCTACCAAACATCTAACCCTATCGGTTCTCTAACCTTGCTAGTTCATCTTCCCTTACCAATTAGCCTTCTTGTCTTCTCCTTTCTTGCGTCAATAGATCTTGTCAGCCCGATCATCACTCATGCCGATCCTCAGTAGCTATCTAGGATGAATTGCTATGTGCATCTACAACAGATTGAGAGCACTTCACTTTTATCTCTCTATTCACTGGGTTGTATGTCGATATCCACCTTGTTTACTCATTGACATGTTCTCGTCTTCATATCGGTAATGTGCATGATATATTCATGCCATCCATCTCCAACTGTTATGCATCTGTGGAAACACCACTTTCCATCTACATATTGGTAACTTCATGTGTGCAACTGTAGAGCCTTGTCTTCATTTGATTGGTTCACTTCGTAACCGATTTTCCAAGGAGGAAAACTCACCATCTTAACTCTTCCTTCTCTACCCTGGTAGCACATCATGTCTTCATATGTTGATCTGGTGCACATATCTGAACTTATCCTCGGGAGGCTTTCTCATCTTCTACTTTGGTCATCCGATCTATGCATCCAATCACCTACCTTTGCTTACTCTGACTAACTTATCTGGGAGAGTCATGATATATGTCATGTATGTTGTGGGATAAGAAAGGTATTACCATTTACCGGGGGGAGGAATAGACAAACGTACTTTAACTACTAAACACTGGTGTAGGAAGATCTATGTCACCTGCCAGCAAAGATGTGACTTCACTTAAGAGAGGATATCTCTTCAACTTGACATATGTCCTAGTAGCTTTTCCATATGTCACCTTTTCTTATAGAAACATCATATACTATGTCAACCTTCTCTTTCTCGATGGGAGTTTTTCTCGTTGACCTCATACTAGCATACTGGTTGCACTACTAACCCTTCATTATATTATACTACAGTGAACTCTACTGGTCACACTCTTTTTGGTTCTCATCACTCACTGATCACTTCTCTATCATGGTTGTCCAACATTAGCATGCATAGTCACAAATCGGTTCCTTATTCCCAATACTGATATGTAACTCGGTTACTCCAACATGCTTACCTAGTGGCTTCACTATCCACACTACTGGTTGGTAGCACTAACAACATATCAATTATTTTCCCATACTGATTGTCCTAATTTATGCCATATTGGTTGACATCGATGATAACATAATGCCAACAATCTCCCCCTTATTCATTGATGTCAACACATGTAGTATCCGATATACTATAGATCCTTTCTCCCCCTTTGACAACAATGGAAAATGATCTTGATAGCCTGTATAATGCAAGCACTCTCTTCCCTTTTTGTACTGGTTGCTTGTTTCCTTTTTACCACTAATCACTGCAACCTCTCAACTAGCAACACTTGAATCGGAGAACAAACACCAATTAGTTTTACATATTCTCTCCCTATGTAGGTAACTCAGACCTTTGTTCACATATCCTTGTATACCGGTGTTTGGCATGTGTTAAGGAGATAGTTGGAATACCTAGATAACCCACTGAGGAGGAGGTCCCCGTATATGATTTTTACCCTATGTTGCAAAAGGATAATGCCTTGCAAGACTTTAGGAGGGTACACAATGCCTTTTTGGGAGATTTGTGCTATGAATTGAAGAATATGAGAACCAAAAGAATTTCTGAGGATGAACAAGCCTTAGTGAAGAGGTTTGGCAGCTTCTTTATCCAGTTTCCTCGCTTCTTCTATATAAGGATAGGTAGTTTTGAGGAAAAGCCCTTCAAGCTTCCTCATTTTTGTTCAGATTGTTTTGTTTTAGCAAAGGTATGTAGGCAGCTGACTACTATGATTAAAAAGGCTCAACCCAGGGACAAATGGGAGGGTCATTTTCCCATTCAGTTAGGTATGCTATCCTACAGTTCAATGTCGGACGCTTTGAGTATTGGAGTGGACCTGAAGAACTTCAATTTTCCCTTGCACCATGAAAGGAAATGTTTTGATAATAAGGGTTTCTCCCAAAGTCTTGGTCTAATGTCGTATCTCCCAATTCCACAATTAGAGGGCTTCTGGGAGGATTGTAGTGATGAGCTCGAGGTGTTCAAAAGGGGAAACATGAGGATGGTGTTGGAGCAAGTCATTTCATTGTAGGTAAAGCTTGACATAGACGGGCTTGAAGAAGATTATCTAGAATTGTTTGAACCTGGATACTTATCTCAAGCCGAAACTGAAGTGTCATGTATGAATTGGGATGAGGAAGAAGAGGACGATATACAACTGAAAACAAAAAGGGTTTTGGAGAGAATCGCATAATGGATTGAAAGGAAGAAAGCAGTGAAATTAGGTGCCAAGTCTAACTCTGTGAGAAATAGTGAGGTTACTCTGCATTCACCAAAGCACTTTTCTAATAATGCTTCTATGCCTATTCATGCAGGTAAGGATAAAAAGCCGCCTCAGGTTAGGCACAAGTCTAATCTAGCTTTGGATTTCTCCACTCCTCGACATACCCGATCATGAAGTGCTGCTCAAAGAAGGATGGATCAAGCTAAGGATACAGAGGTGAAGGATAAGATTATTGAAGCTTAGATATTTGTGGTTGAAGATCTGGACAGTGACATTGCTAATGCCCTGGATTCCCATGCAATTATCATATCTATGACATCACCCTCCAAAACGATCGAAGGAGAAACTAGTTCCAGCGCAACCCCTAAGTGGCCGATCACTTCAGTGAACAGAAAATGGAGTTCCATTCCCATGACTATTCCAATTCAAGATATGGTCGTTAAGTACACAAAGAAGGGCCCCAAGACAAAAAGGTTCAAAACAATTGCTCGACTGGATAGTGATGAAGGGACCGGAAAGTGGGTTGCTGAGATTGCCTCATACAAGCCCAAGGAAGAGGACAAGTAAGTCAGCGCAAAATATTTTGAGGTCACTAAGGTGGAGCTGGGAAACATGAGTAGAGATTCAGATAACCATTTCTTCCAGGTATCCTCAAAGAAAATGCTCACCAGGTCGGAGAAGACGGATGGGAAAAGAGAGAGCTAAAGCGGCATATAAGCATCCTTGCTCAATTCATTGATAGCATCGGTTGCTTCAGAGCACTTCCTATATCCCATGCTATAGAGAGCTTTGATCCTACTTCACCAGAGAATAAAAAGCTAATGAGTCAAGTTCAACAAGCTAAAAGAATTGCAGAGGCTATTGAAAGATGGATTGAAGGAGTAATTAAAGATGGAGAAAAGTATATCACGAACTCCCAAAAATTATGTGATGAGATGCAGAGCCTCATTGCAGAGATTCAAAACCAGGTTTTGCCATGGGAGAAAGAGGAACACAAATGGGAGAATGTCTTGCCTATGTTCACTAAAATAGAAGAATACGTAGCTACCAAGTTTTTGACAAAACATTCAATCAAGCTGGTAATAGATGAATGCCAACTCTTCGTGTTGAAGAAGACCATAATGTGGCGGGTGCTCACCTTCAAATCTATGATCTTCGATGCTAAGACTTCTGTGTATGAACTCCAAGGCCTCCAATGTAGTTTAGTTAATGACAACAAAGTGGTTAATCCTGATCACGATTGTCAGTTGGGGATTTGTGGGCTGAACACGCAGGATGCGATAAAAGTTTTCAGGATATACATGGAGAAAATCAAAGTGAAGGGCAATTTCACTCCTGAGGATATAACACAGGTTGCTTGGATCGAGTCCATGACATTTATTGGATACGATCAGTTACCGAAACATGACGAAAAGATGGTAAAGCATAGATGGAACAAGGAAGCAGCAAAGGCAAAACTCAATGCAATGAAGATCCCAAACCAATCAATAATCCAGGAACTTGCAACTGCCCATGATGCCCAAGAAAGTGGAGAAGAAGATGATGATGGGAAAGTAGCATAACACGTTGATCAATGCCCTGTTGATATGTGTTTTTCATGTTTATGCAAAAGACTTCAACATCTATCCCAATTATACTCTATTAGTTTATTTAGAGGAGGTTGGGTTTTCAAGGAGACCTCCTCTGTTCTAAAAACTATAAATTAGACTAAGATGGATGGGATAAGGGTTAGATTTTGGTTAGAATTTTGTTAGTTTTTACTTAGTTTCTTTTTGGTTTGAAAAGTTTTGTTTTGTTGAAGGAAGTCATCAGGCTTTAAAGATATAGAATTGAAAAGGGTTTTATACTTGTATTGATTGTGTCTTTGTTACATAAGATATATATATGCATATATAAAGGATCATACTGTTTTGGGAGAAAGAAAACCTTTGAGTTTTGTATCTGCACCGTGGCATATCTTTGTATATGTTGATCAAATCAAATGACAGTGATCACCTTTTCAATGTAGAATGTTATTTCTTTTCTGAGATTCCTTCCTGTGAGTTTTTAAAGGATGCATGTTTGAAAAGAGATTTTGCCTCTCTTATCTATTTTTGTTTTTTTTATAAACCGTAAAACTGGTGTTCTGAACTTTTTTTCAGTCACTTCTATTTCTCATGTTGAAGCATTTAGAAAGCTTATTTTTCTCTGAAATATGTGTAAATCATTAGCCTCTCATCAAAAGAATGAAGTAGGCAGCTTTACGTGCTTTCAGGTGAAAAGCATACCAGTTAGAAATTAATTAGATTATTCCTCGAATAACTAATAGAGGGAGTTGTACCTATGAAAAAATTCAGAGGGAAGTAGTATATTACACTTACCCAACTATTTAGTTGAACTTTTGTCTTTAAAAGAAGGCGACAGAGTTTGAAATTAATTATTTTAAATAAAGGCAAAATCTATTTGCTAACAACCGGTCCACAGTGCAATAGCAATGACACTTGATTTCCTCCTATGTCAAGTGTATCAAGTACCAATCATAAGATATGACTATGAACTCCCCCTCAATCATAGCCCTTTGGTCTTCATTTTGTGTCAAGTCCTAAATCGGTACCCCAAGTTGCACTTTGTAACAGTGGAAGTGAGCATCTTTACATGCTAATGGTCTTTCACTTCCATGACGTCCAACCCATCTTTGTGACATAAACATGCCTGACCACAACGCCAATTCATATTGACTCCATGTCAACACTCACACCGGTTGACAACATGATGTTTCATACACATGGGATCGACTACTGGTCCAACATACTGTCATTTAGGACAACTTCTAATATGTCTAGAGACATAAAATTATCTGGTCAGACTACCAAAGTCACTGCAACACAACCGGAACATATTGACTCACATATACCACTATATTGGGTAATATCCATACCAGTAACACACTTCACACATGGGTTTACACTACTGATTCACTATCTTCATGGGGACACCTTGACCATTAGACTTCATCTTATTGTGTCACTTGTCTCTTATCCCAATTACACTTCGAACTATACATTGACACAAGTATGAGTGTGTAGTCAAGGCAGCAACCACACATATGTTGGCATTATGTGAACCGGCATGAAGACATAATGATATTTATGTTGTCATTGATGTCAATATGTGACATGGTGTGAACCGGCACATGTGATAGGTGAAACGAGAGAGGAACCGACATATGTATGAACCGGTTTATATGTCAAAGTGAAGCAGCATATTTGTTCAAGATGAACTGACATGCAGTTATGGGAACTGGTACAAGGAAGCATTGTGTTACTATTAGTTGGTAGGTAGTTTCCACTTCAAGATTTTCTATTGGAGTACCTCAAGCTTGTGTGACTCAATCGGTGACCTTTGTGTGATGAGTTAGCAGTATAATGGAGAACAGATCATGTTGCCATGTAAGCTCTGTGCGAGTGAAGGATCTTGCATGAAGAAGACTATTCCTATCTACCTCAGGAATGTGCGAAGTTTGTCAAACGGTGATAATGCGTGATGGCTTATCAGCCACCATGAAATCGGTGGAAAATGGACAATGGAGAATGTCTTGAGATCGATTCAAGATTGTTGCATTTAGTATAGTATGATTCAACAGTCAGGATTGAACCGCTTGAATTGTTTAACCTAACAGGTTTAGGGTTTAGGGTTTTTGCTATCGACTTGTCTATTTCCTATAAGGTCAATGTTGTGTTTCTTTCTAAGGTTGTTGGCAAAATTTGTGAGTGTGTATCCAAGGGAAGTGATATGTGATTCTTGCCAGACTGAAGGAGAGAAGAGATACTTGCAAAGTGAATGTGCAGAAGGAGAAGAGCAGCCAAAACGGATCTGCATTAGCATTGAGTGCTATTATCAGATCATTGTAATTCCTATTGATCTCTAACCACTTCAATAGTTGTGAAATCCCTTAATAGGGTAGCCTTAACTGGGCTTGATGCAAAATCCCCTAATAGGGTAGTCTTAACCGGCTTGATTCAAATCCCTTAACAGGGTAACTCGAGGTTAATGAATTTTGAGAAGCTATAGAGCTCTGAAGATCCTTTAGCTATTGAGTTCTTGAAATCCTCTAACAAGGTAACCCTAACCAGGTTTAACCCTTAACCAAGTATTATAGTCATCCCTTAACCGGGTGATCCCTAACATGATTGGTTCCTAGCAGAACCTATTGTAATGTCTTTAACCGGACAAGGCTCCTAACAGAGAAAACTTCAAAAGAGTTCAAAAGAAACTTGTGGGTATTCATCCCCACTGTGGTTTTTCCCAGTTGGGTTTCCATGTGAAAAATATGTGTCATGTGTAATGCTTTTATCTTGTGGTGCTTTGTTTTTACCTGTTGAGTAGATGATGGTTCAATGTTTTATGCCTTTCTATTAAACATATTGAACTCACTGTTATGAAGATCTGATGTTAGTTTTCCTATTCAAGCATGAGAGAGTAATATTACTATAGTATTGAGCTAAGAGGAAAGCTTAGTGAGTGACCGGTTTATGACTGTTTGAGCTATACTGGAGGTTATCGGTTGCACTCTATTTTAATCAGTATCCTTGTTTGTCAGTCATTTGGAGTATTTGCTGTCAAACCGGTTTTAGACTGTATTTGTGTTTGTACTGATTCACCCCCCCCCTCTCAGTACCGATTTGGTACTAGTGGTTCATCATTGATTTATCAATTGGTATCAGAGCACCTCCAGGTCCTCTGTGTTGTAAGCTTAACCACTTGAGCAAAAGATCCTAGTCAAATGATGAAGAGGGAAGGTCCAAAATTTAACAGTGAAAATTTCGGTATATGGAAAGATAGGATGAAGATATGCATTAGAAGCATGGGTGTTCAACACTGGAGTTATGTTGAAAATGTATATGTTGTTCCTACCGGTACTCTCACCTATGACCAAAAGAGAGAGATACAAGAAAATGGGCAAGTCATGGAAGCCCTCATCAGTAGTCTGTTTGACATTGAGTTTATTGATGTTTAGGACAAGGCAAATCCCAAAGAGGTATGGGATGCTCTTGAAAATATCTATGGTGGTGATGAGCATGTAAAACAGACTAAGGAAGAAAGCCTGAGAGGGAAGTTTGAAGACATGCAGATGGTTGAAGGAGAGACCATTCAGTAGTATGGAATAAGAATCAAAATGGTTGTTGGAGAAATCAAGAGTGCAGGTGGTAAAATAGAAGATTCCACTATGGTAAGTAAAGTCCTGAGATCCCTGTTGTCGGTCTATGCAATAAGGGTCGCTGCTATTCAGGAGCTGAGATCAATAGACAAGTCTAAAGTATCCTTGGACTCCATCATAGCCAAGTTAACAACCTATGAGCTAAATAGTTTTGATGGCAGCATTCAAAAGACTGAATCAACATTTAAAGCCTCTGCCATACCATCCAGAAAAGGAAAAGAGGTTAGCACTAGTGGGGAACCTAGTCAGAGTAGAGAAATGAATGATGAGGAGATTTTGATGGCATTTGAAGCTCTCCTTGTCAAAAAGCTTCTTAAAGGAACCGGTAAATACAAAGGTAAGCTACCTTTGAAATGTTTTTCTTGTAATTGGATAGGACATATTGCTATAAACTATCCTAATGGCGATAACAAGGGAAAACCAGAAAGGTTAAAAAATTCAAAGGAGGAAACTAGAGAAACTATTTTGTGGCAGTTGATGAAGGTGTCACAAATGAGGAATCAGAAGATGAAGAGAATGAAGACATTGTGTTTGTTGCTGTAAAGAAGATGTGGCAGACAAGAAGGCTCTTGTCTCCCGGTTTGATAATTCCAATGAGTGGATCATTGACAGTGGGTGTTCTCACCATATGACTGGTGACTGGAGCAAGTTTCTATCCTTGGAGGAGTATGATGGTGGTGTGGTTTGCTTTGGCAATGATGCACCATGCATGGTCAAAGGTAGAGGGTCCATCTCTCTGAATGGAAAGAGAAGTGCTGACAATGTGTACTGGATTGATGGTCTCAGACACAACCTTCTAAGTGTTGCCCAGCTAAATGATAATGGCCTCACTCTAGAATTCAAGAATGGGGTTTGCAGAATCAATGGAAAAGAAGGTAAATTGGTGGCCACTGGCATGTAGACCAAAGGTAACCTATTTCATCTGAATGCAAATGTAAGTACATGTCTTATGGCTAAGCTTGATGATAGTTGGATATGGCATAGGAGACTCTACCATGTAAACTTTGATAATATTGTGAAGGATAGTAAAATCAAGGTAGTTAGAGGGTTGTCGGTGCTAAGCAAACCGGATAATACCTTGTGTAGAGAGTGTCAATTGGGGAAAATGTCTTCCTCAACCTTAAGGTAAATCTTTCATTGCTGACAACTTGCTTGATCTTGTGCATACTGATTTGTGTGGTCCTATGAAAACTAGAAGTGTGCAAGGTGATAGGTACTTCATGATCCTCACTGATGACTGCTCAAGAATGATGTGGGTCACATTCTTGAAAGACAAGTCTGAAGCTTTTGGGAAATTCAAAGCTTTTAGAGCATTAGTGGAGAAGGAAAGCGGTAAAAGGATCAAGTGTCTTAGAACTGATCAAGGAGGGGAATTCACTTCCAGTGAATTCAACAAATATTGTGAAGAATTTGGCATCAAGAAACAACTATCTGCCCCCCAGACTCCATAGCAAAATGGCCTAGTAGAGAGGAATAACCAGAATATGGTTGAAGCAGCTAGAACCATGTTGATTCAAGGGAAGGTAGCACACACCTTTTGGAGAGAAGCGGTGAGCACTGCAGTCTACACGATGAATCGGGTACTCATCAAGAAAGGTAAGGACAAAACTCCTTATGAGTATTGGACCGGTAAGACACCTGTGGTTAGCTACTTTAAGGTATTTGGTAGCAAATGTTACATCAAGAGGAGTGAACATCAAGGCAAATTTGAAGCTAAATGTGATGAGGGAATGTTTCTAGGATATTCCACCAAGAGTAAAGCTTTCAAGTGCTACAACAATAGGACTCAAAGAATTATGGAAAGTATCAGTGTAAGAGTTGATAAAGTCTCTGAGAAAACTGAGGAAACCGGTAGTGAGCAATCTATAAATGAACTAGTTGTTAGTCAACCAAGTACCAGTAACAGTGTCCCTAAACCGGTGAATGCTGATATTGATGAAGATGAGGATGAAGAGGAAAAGCAAGAAGAACCAGTTAAGACCATTCCTCAGTATGTCAAGTTGAATCATGATCCTAAGCAGATCATAGGTGATAAGGATGCAAGAATCCTTACAAGAAGAAAGATTGGAGAAAAATCATGTATGATCTCTGAATTTGAGCCTAAATCATTCAAAGAGGCTCATAAAGATGAAGACTGGATCAAGGCAATGGAAGAGGAACTTGATCAGATAGAGAAAAATGGTACATGGTCCTTGGTACCTAGACCAGAGCATAAAAATGTCATTGGCACCAAATGGGTGTTCAGAAACAAGTTGAATGAGGATGGCATAATGATTAGGAATAAAGCCAAATTGGTGTGCAAAGGATATGCTCAAGAAGAAGAAGAGTATGGAGAAACCTTTGCTCTTGTAGCCAGATTGGAAGGAGTTCGTATGCTTCTTGCATATGCAGCATTTAAAAGGTTCAAAGTATATCAAATGGATGTAAAATATGCATTCCTAAATGGTGTACTTGAAGAGGAGGTATATATAGAGCAACCAGATGGGTTTTCCCTATCTAAAGATAGTGATATGGTGTGTAGGCTACATAAAGCCTTGTATGGTCTAAAGCAAGCACCTAGGGCATGGTATGAGCGCCTACATTCCCATCTTGTGAAGATTGGATTTGAGAGAACAAGTGAAGATAGCAATATCTACCTGAAGTCTGAAGGAGATCAAATCCTAATCTGTGAGGTTTTTGTTGATGACATTATCTTTGGAGGAGATGACAAGATGAGTCATGAGTTTGTTGATGAGATGAAGAAAAAGTTTGAGATGTCACTCATAGGGGAGATTAAGTTCTTCATTGGACTGTAGATCCAGCAGATGGAAGATGGAATCTTTATCACTCAGTCCAAATATGTCAAAGAGGTATTGAAGACCTTTGGCATGGAAGATAGCAAACTAGTTGGTACACCGATGGTGACCGATTGCAAATTGACAAAAGAGGATGATTCCGCACTAGTTGATGAGAAGGAATACCAATTAATGATTGGTAAGTTGCATTATGTAGTGCATAGTAGACCGGATATTGCACATGTAGTTGGCATTACTGCAAGGTTCTAGAAGAGTCCCAGAGAATCCCACTTGATTGCAATCAAGCGGGTTCTTAGGTATCTGAAGGGAACAATTGACTATGGATTGTGGTACCCATACAACAATGATTTCAATCTGAAAGTGTTCACGGATGTTGATTGGGCAGGTAATGTGGATGACTAGAAAATCACAATCGGTGGTGCATTCTTTCTCAGTGGTAGACTGGTCTCATGGATGAGTAAAAAGAAGAGTTGTATCTCTCAGTCTATAGCGGAAGTGGAGTATGTTGCAGCTTTCATGAACTACACTCAAACAATTTGGATGAAGAATGTACTGGAAGGCTTCAAGATCCCTGTATCTGAACTAGTAAGTATATTCTATGATAACACAAGTGCTATCTATAAATCAAAGAATCCGGTTTTACATTCTAGAACCAAGCATTTTGAGCTTAAGTATCAATTCTTGAGGGAAAAGGTTTAGAATAAGGAGATTGCACTCAAACATGTTTCCAGTAAGGAGAAATTAGCAGACATATTCACCAAGCCTCTCCCAAACACTACATTTGTGCATTTGAGAGGTGAATTAGGGGTATTGCCCCTTCAGGAGGTGAACTAAAAGTAATTGTTCCACATCAGTCAGGTATTGCAAAGTCAAATTTTTGTTGATTGATGTGTTGAAGGATGCTACTCTTCAGGGGGAGCAACATGATGGAACAAAGATGCTTGTGCCTCCACTTTGGCATTGTTGTCAAAGGGGGAGAAGGAGTGAAGCAAAAAGATATCTGCAGCAAATGGGGGAGAAGATGTGAAGCGGAGAAGATATCTTTGTATATTGCCATCAATGCCAAAGGGGGAGATTGTTGGCATTATGTGAACCGACATGAAGACATAATGATATTTATGTTGTCATTGATGTCAATATGTGACATGGTGTGAACCAACACATGTGATAGGTGAAAAGAGAGAGGAACTGACATATGTATGAGCCGATTTATATGTCAAAGTGAAGCGGCATATTTGTTCAAGATGAACCGGCATGCAGTTATGGGAACCGACACAAGGAAGCATTATGTTACTACTGGTTGGTAGGTAGTTTCCACTTCAGGATTTCTACTTGGAGTACCTCAAGCCTGTGTGACTCAATTGGTGACCTTTGTGTAATGAGTTAGCAGTATAATGGAGAACAGATCGTGTTGCCACGCAAGCTCTGTGCGCGTGAATGATCTTGCATGAAGAAGACTATTCCTATCTACCTCGAGAATATGCGAAGTTTGTCAAATGATGATAACGCGTGATGGGTTATCAGCCACTATGAAATTGGTGGAAAATGGATGATGGAGAATTTCTTGAGATCGATTCAAGATTGTTGCATTTAGTATAGTATGATTCCATGGTCAGGATTGAACTGCTTGAATTACTTAACCTAACAGGTTTAGGGTTTAGGGTTTTTGCTATCGACCTGTCTATTTCCTATAAGGTTGATGTTGTGTTTCTTTCTAAGGTTGTTGGAAAAAGTTGTGAGTGTGTATCCAAGGGAAGTGATACGTGATTATTTCCAGACTGAAGGAGAGAAGAGATACCTGCAAAGTGAATGTGCAGAAGGAGAAGAGGAGCCAAAAAGGATCTGCATTAGCATTGAGTGCTATTATCAGATCATTGTAATTCTTGTTGATCACTAACCACTTTAATAGTTGTGAAATCCCTTAACAGGGTAGCCTTAACTGGGCTTGATGCAAAATCCCCTAACAGGGTAGTCTTAACCAGCTTGATTCAAATCCCTTAACAGGGTAACTCGAGGTTAATGAGTTCTGAGAAGCTATAGAGCTCTGGAGATCCTTTAGCTATTGAGTTCTTGAAATCCTCTAACAAGGTAACCCTAACTGGGTTTAACCCTTAACCAGGTATTATAGTCATCCCTTAACCAAGTGATCCTTAATAGGATCGGTTCCTAGCAGAACCTATTGTAATGTCTTTAACCGAACAAGGCTCCTAACAGAGTGGACTTCAAAAGAGTTCAAAAGAAACTTGTGGGTATTCATCCCCACCATGGTTTTTTCCCAATTGGGTTTCCACGTGAAAAATATGTGTGTCATGTGTAATGCTTTTATCTTGTGGTGCTTTGTTTTTACCTGTTGAGTATATGATGGTTCTATGTTTTATGCCTGTCTATAAAACATATTGAACTCATTGTTATGAAGATCTGATGTTAGTTTTCCTATTCATACATGAGAGTGTAATAGTACTATAGTATTGAGCTAAGAGGAAAGCTTAGTGAGTGACTGGTTTATGATAGTTTGAGCTGTAATGGAGGTTACCGGTTGCACTCTGTTTTAATCAATATCCCTGTTTGTCAGTCATTTGGAGTATTTGTTGTCAAACTAGTTTTGGACTGTATTTGTGTTTGTACTGATTCAGCCCCCACTCTCAATACTGGTTTGGTACTAGTGGTTCATCATTAAGTTATCAACATACACCTATCTCACCTTTTTCCTTCTTACCGACAGCAATCTAGCTTCTCCTTTGTTCTTCTCAAGCATTTCAGGGTGAATGATCTGATCAACATATAGCTCCCCCTAAGGATCTGCATCTCCTTTAAAATTTAGGAGATATCACCTATGCATTGAGTGCACAGTGCTGGTCCATGATCATGTTCTCTTACTTCTTCCTCCATACCTGCTTGAACTCCCTCCTCTTCTCATTTGTAGCCTTTGGATCAAGTCTCATCTTTTTTTATTGATAGGTCTTTGATTTACGAGGTTCTACAGTATGATAGGACATATCGCCATAGAAGCATATTGCATTCAACCTAACTCCAGATGATTGGAGGATCTTCTATCAGACCAGTTTGATCTTCTTCTCAAGGTCATGCCACTGTAGTCCACTACCAGTTTCAACTGATATCTTGATCTCATAGAAGTATTTATCCTTTGGGCATAGTTGTTATGCTATCTGCAATGTGCATAAATCATCTTCTTCCTGCACTCATTACTTCTATGGCCAGATCCATTGCAGTTATAACATATATAATTTAAATTTCTTGAGGTAACAAATGGACTCTGGTTAGCATAACTAGGAGTGGGCTTATGCATGTTTCTACATTCTGATGTTCTATGCCCAAATGCATTACATCTTCTATAGACTGAATTTCTATTCCTAGGAAGAACACCTTTTCTATTCCTAGACATCTCTTTGCATTCCTATTCCCTGCGGCCATATCCTTTACAAGCAAAACAATAACTAGAGAGTGGAGACTTATTACTTACAAATTCATTCTACCAAACATGAGGTGATCTGACTAGTTTGGCTTCTCCACTTCTACTTCCAAACACATCTTGCTAGTAAGAGTGATCTGCATTATTACTCTCTGATGTGTGCCTCTCATCTTCTGATTCTTGAGCCATAAAGAGGTAATTCTCCTCTTCATTATTTCCGTTGCTGAAAACAGATCTACCTTAATCATTTGTAGACACATGTGCTTAATTTGTTTTCTTGTTTCCACAAACCGGTTCTGCAGTGCAAGGTTCATTGCCATAAAGTTTCTTCAATCTATCTCATAGGCTTTTAGCAGATTTGCATCTGTCCAAGTGTGAGGAGACATCACCGGATAGCCCATTGAGTATGGTCTACATAGCTTCATTATTACATTTGTTTCTCATGTCTTCTTTAGGACCGGTGGGAGGACTGGATTTACCAGGACATCCATACATCAAACCCAAGGGAGGATAAGTAGACTTCCATCCTACGACTCCAAATAGAAAAGTTTTAACCATCAAACATTTGAGTAGGGGGTGACACTAAATAGACCATTGTGTTCAAATACCAGAATCTACCCAATCTATAGAAAGCTTATAAACCGGGAACCTAGGCTCTGATACCAATTGTTGGACACAAGATGCCACTGAGAGGGGGGGCTGAATCAGTGGTTTCTAGAAACTTAATCCTTTTACCTCAAAGAGAGATTACCAGTTACCAACCCAAGAACCAATAAAACCTACCAGTAAGATAAAAGTAGACATCACAATTTAACTATAGAGGGAACATCACATAACATTGGTATATAGGAGGAAACCCCAATATGTAAAAAACCTCAGTGAGAAATTCTATTGGAGTCTACTGCTCCAATCCAGCCTCATAGTGAAAACCTTCGGTTACAACATTTAGTGCACCAACCCAAGGAGTACTACTCCTTCTTTAGGACACCATCCCAAGGAGAATCAACCCCTAATTTAGGGAACCAACTGAAGGAGCACCAACTCCTGCATGGAGCTCCAACTCAGTGAATATAATGTCATATATCAAATTAAAAAGTTAATACTCGGTTACAAATGTGTTCTGTAACCTCTGCAATCTTTCTTCTGATTCTACTCTTCTCGACTGGTCTTCATTTGCTCTACTCTCTACCAATTCTCTTCTCACTCAGATCCTCATCTCCTTCACTCTCTATTGCAACCTTAATGGTTCAGCCTCTACCTCTTCTCTGTCGGTGCTTTGTTCTGTCAGATGCACTACTGCTTGCCATCACTAGTACTCTTCACTCTGATCTCAGTCAGTTTTCTCCTTACCAATCAAGCTCTGCTCAGATCTTTTCTTGATGGATCTTCATCAACACTCCCACTGCACTACAACACCTTCTCTACATTTTTGCAGATTCTAGCACCACCAATTTCCACCATTGTAACACACTTTGTAGTTCACCGATCACTCTAACCTTGTTGGTTAAGCCTCTGCTAAACCCTCTCACTAGCTGCACCTCCAACACTCAGTCTATATGATCTTCGATGAAGCCTCTGACTGGTGGGCTCTCTACTACTTTTTCACACTACACTCTTCAACATTAGGCACCTAATCTTTTGGAAGCATCAATCAATCCCGTCTTCTTCCTCCATTCTTATAGCTAAGAACTCCCGCCAAAGCGTAACTTCAAACTCTTGGCGTGCTAGGGTTTCTTCCACTGATCATGAGGACTATCAAATTTTGTTATGCATAAAGATAAACAATCATGCAAGTAATCAGGTATCACCTACCATCTCTTCTTTCTTCCAAGGCACATTTTCTATACTTAGTAAATACAGACAATCTGTCGACAAGGCACAAGATCAATCACCATAAATGGTTCTATAGATTGCATCACCAACCTTATTCTGTACCTAGTTAATCTACATCGATCAATGCATCCCATCAATTGCTTCTGTTTGACATTCCTCAAGCCACACACCTCTACAACGCCTCCCATAATTTTGTAGTCAACATTAATTATTGACCAAATACCAACAACCTCACCAATATGAAACTTCACTGACCTGTGCAAGCTTGCCACTTCAACTCCACATGGCATCCTTGTCCGTATCACCAACCAAACACTGGGCCAATGCACACCTACCAGAGATCTAACCCTATCCGTTCTCTAACCTTGCTGGTTTGTCTTCCCTTACCAGTTAACCTTCTTGCCTTCTCCTTCTTTGTGTCCATAGATCTTGTCAACATGGTCATTACTCATTCCCATCCTCAGCAGCTATCTAGGATGACTCACTGTGTGCATCTACAATAGATTGAGAGCACTTCACTTTTGTCTCTCTATTCACTTGGTTGTATGTTGGTATCCACCTTGTTGACTGATTGACATGTTCTTGTCTTCATATAAGTAATTTGCATGATATCTTCATGCCATGCATCTCCAACTATTATGCATATGTGGAAACACCACTTTCCATCTACATATTTTTAGCTTCATGTGTGCAACTGCAGAGCCTTATCTTCATTTGACTGGTTCACTTCGTAACCGGTTTTCCAAGGAGGAAAACTGACCATCTTAACTCTTCCTTCTTTGCCCTGGCAGCACATCATGTCTTCACATGTTGATTTGGTGCACATCTCTGAACTTATCCTCGAGAGGCTTTCTCATCTTCTACTTTTGTCATCTGATCTATGCATCCAATCACCTGCCTTTTCTTACTCTGAGTAACTTATCTCGGAGAGTCATGATGTATGTCATGTATGTTATTGGATAAGATAGGTATTACCATTTACCGAGGGGAGGAATAGACAATCATACTTTAACTACTAAACACTAGTGTAGGAAGATCTATGTCACCTGCCAGTAAAGATGTGACTTCACTAAAGAGAGGATACCTCTTCAACTTGACATATGTCCTGGTAGCTTTTCCATATGTCATGTTTGCTCATGGAAACATCATATACTATGCCAACCTTCTCTTTCTCGATGGGAGTTTTGCTAGTTGACCTCATAATAGCATACTAGTTGCACTACTAACCCTTCATTAGATCATACTGTAGTGAGCTCTACTGGTCACACTCTTTTTTGTTATCATCACTCACTGGTCACTTCTCAATCATGGTTGTCCAACGTTAGCATGCATACTCACAAACAAGTTACTTCTTCCCAATACTGATATGTAAGCTAGTTACTCCAACATGCTTACCTAGTGGCTTCACTGTCCACCCTACCAGTTGATAGTACTAAGATTATATCAACTATTTTCCCATACCCATTGTCCTAAGTTATGCTATACTAGTTGGCATAAATGATAACACAATGCCAACAATCTCCCCCTTTTGCATTGATGTCAACACATGTAGTATCCGATATAATATAAATCCTTTCTCCCCCTTTGACAACAATGGAAAATGGTCTTGACAACTGGTATACTACAAGCACTCTCTTCCCTTTTTGTACTGGTTTCTTGTTTCCTTTTTACCACTAATCACTGCAACCTGTCAAATAGCAACACTTGAACTGGAGAACAAACACCAATTAGTTTTACATATTCTCCCCCTATGCAGGTAACTATCACCTTTGTTCACATCTCCTTCTATATCAGTCCAATGGTGCAGTAGCAATGACACTTGATTTTCTCCTATGTCAAGTGTATCAGGTACCAATCATAAGATATGCCTGTGAACTCCACCTGAATCACAGCCCTCTGGTCTTCATTTTGTGTCAAGTCTTAAACCGGTAACACAAACTACACTTTGTACTGGTGGAAGTGAGTATCTATACATGCTGATGGTATTTCACTTCCATGACGTCCAGCACGTCTTTGTGACATAAACATGCCTGACCACAATGCTAATTCATATTGACTCCATGTCAACACTCACACCGATTGAAAACATGATGTTTCATACACATGGGATCGACTACTGGTCCAACACACTATCATTTAGGATAACTTATAATATTACTATAGACATAAAATCATTTGGCCAGACTACCGGAGTCACTGTAACACAACCGAGACACATTGACTCGCATATACCACTATATTGGGTAATATCCATACTGGTAACACACTTCACACATGGGTTTACACTATCAGTTCACTATCTTCATGGGGACACCTTGTCCGTTAGACTTTGTCTTATTGTGTCACTTGTCTCTTATCCCAATTACACTTTTAACTATACATTGACACAATTATGAGTGTGTAGTCAAGGCAGCAACCACACATACACCTATCTCACCTTTTTCCTTCTTACCAACAATAACTTGGCTTCTCCTTTGTCCTTCTCAAGTATTTCAAGGTAAATGATTTGATCAACATATAGCTCCCCGTAAGGATCTGTATCTCATTTAAACTTTAGGAGATAACACCTATGTATTGAGTGCACAGTGTCCGTCCATGATCATGTTCTCTTCCTTCTTCCTCCATACCTGCTTGGAATCCCTCCTCTTCTCATTTATAGTCTTTGGATCATTTCTCATCTTTTTCTGCAAATAGGTCTTTGCTTTACCAGGTTCTACAGTATGATAGGATGTATCGCCATAGAAGCATACAACATTCATTCTAACTCCAGATGATTGGAAGATCTTCTATCAGACTGGTTCGATCTTCTTCTCAAGGTCATGCCACTATAGTTTGCCATGGGTGTCAACTGATATCTTGATCTTGCAGAAGTATTTCCCCTTTGCGCATAGTTGTTATGCCAGCTCCAATGTGCATGAATCATCTTCTTCCTGCACTCATTACTTCTATGGCCAAATCCATTGTAGTTATAACATATATAATTTACATTTCTTGTGGTAGCAAATGGACTTTGGTTAGCATAACTGGGAGTGGGCTTATGCATGGTTCTAAATTTTGATGTTCTATGCCTGAATGCATTACATTAGAAGACTGAATTTCTATTCCTAGGAAGAACACCTTTTCTATTCCTAAACATCTCTTTGCATTCCTCTTCCCTATGGCCATATCCTTTACAAGAAAAATAGTAACCGGAGAGTGGAGACTTAATACTTACAAATTCATTCTGGCCAAACATGAGGTGGTTTGACTGGTTTGGATTCTCCACTTCTACTTCTCTAGGGTGTTGCATCTCTTTGTCTCCCACCGGTGGGGAGTCTCTTAGGTTGTCTTCTTGCATTCTTGTTTTCGGTGAACCTATCTTCTCTTACCTTTCTTTTTGCTTTAGGATCTGCATTATTTCTTCTTGTTATACCAATATTCATTTTTAGCCTCAAATCCTCATGGGTTGTAGCTAGGTCAACCTTCTTTCTTGGTGCACTTCGGAATGTAAAGGTTTGACCCTTGTTATCTCCATTAGAGGAGACAAACTAAATGTCCTTGTGAGAGACATCCTTACTTGTGGAGCATTCACTAGTAGCATATCCTAATCCTTCAGTATCCTTGGTGTGTTTTTGTTTACTCAACATTTTGTCCAAGGCCTTAGTGCTGTCATCATATCGAGTCCTTATGTTGAGCTCATTTTGACACTTCTCAAGGTCTTTCTCAATGTTCTCTATTTCTCCTTTTAGGTCCTATCATACTTTGTCCTTTGTCTCCACTTCTAACTGGAGTTCCTCACATCTTCTCTCCTTAGCATCAAAGACTGATTTCAATTCACCAGTCAATCATTTTGCCTCTTCTAGTTGAGATGTCAATATGCACATAATATTATTTGATTCTTCAAGGCACATTCTCAATCGACTGCATTCTTCATGAACTGAATCTTTGTACCTCTTAAATTCATTTCTAACATTTTGTATCTCTTCTAGTGCACTTACCAGTGCACATTCAAGAGAAAAGTCCACTTCATCTTCATCATCATTCCCAAACACATCTTTCTGGTAAGAGTGATCTACATTATTACTCTATGATGTGTGCCTCTCATCTTCTAATTCTTGAGCCATAAAGAGGTGAGTTTCCTCTTCATCATTTTTGTTGTTGCAAACAGATCTACCTTAATCATCTATAGACACATGTGCTTAATTTCTTTTCTTGTTTCCATAGACTGGTTCTACAGTGCAAGTTTCATTGCCATAAAGTTTCTTCAATCTATCCCATAGGCTTTTAGCAGATCTACATCTATCCACCTATGAGGAGACATCACCGGATAGCCCACTGAGTATGGCCTACATAGCTTCATCATTACATTTATTTCTCCTTTCTTTTTCAGGGCCGGTGGGAGGACTAAATTTACTAGGGCATCCATTTACTACTGACATCTATACATCAAACCCAAGGGAGGACCGGTAGACTTCCATCCTATGACTCCAAATAGAAAATTTTGAACCATCAAACATTGGAGTAGGGGATGACACTAAACAAACCATTTTATTCAATTACCATAATCTACCCAAGCTAAAGAAATCTTATCAATCAGGAACCTAGGGTTTGATACCAATTGTTGAACACAAGATGCCACTGAGAGGGGGGGCTGAATCAGTGGTTTCTAGAAACTTAATCCTTTTACCTCAAAGAGAGATTACTCGTTACCAACCCAAGAACCAAGAAAACCTACTAGTAAGATAAAAGTAGACAACACAATTCAACCACATAGAGGGAACATCACATAACATCAGTATATATGAGGAAAACCCAACATGGAAAAAACCTCGGTGAGAAATGCTATTGGAGTCTACTACTCCAATCCAGCCTCACAGTGAAAACCTTTGGTTACAACATTTAGGGCACCAACTCAAGGATACCACTCCTTCTATAGCGGACCAAGCCAAGTAGCATCAACCCCTGATTTAGAGAACCAACCCAAGGAGCACCAACCCCTGCACCGAGCTCCAACTTAGTGATTTTAATGTCATATATCAAATACAAAATTTAATACCAAGTTACAAATGTGCTATGTAACCTCTGCAATATTTCTTCCGATTCTACTCTTCTCAACTAGTCTTCCTCTACTCTGCTCTCTGTCAGTTCTCTTATCACTTAGATCCTCATCTCCTTCACTCTTTGTTGCAGCCTTAATGGTTCAACCTCCACATCTTCTCTATCGGTACTTTGATCTGTCAGATGCACTACTGCTTGCCACCACTAGTACTCTTCACTCTAATCTTAGCTAGTTTTCTCCTTACAAGTCAAGCTCTACTCAGATATTTCCTTGATGGATCTTCACCAACACTCCCACTACATTGCAACACCTTCTCTACTTTTTTGCAGATTCTAGCACTGCCGATTTACACCACTGCAACACACTTTGTAGTTTATCAATCACTCTAACCTTGATGGTTAAGCCTCTACTAAACCCTCTCTGGTTGCACCTCCAATACTCAATCTCTATGATCTTCGATGAAGTATCTGACTGGTTGGCTCTCTACTGCTTTTTCACACTACACTATTCAACATCAAGCACCTAATATTTTGGAAGCATCAATCAAATCCTGTCTTCTTCCTCCATTCTTATAGCTAAGCACTCTCACTAAAATGCAACTTCAAACACTTGGCACGCAAAGGTTTCTTCCACTGATCATGAGGACTATCAAATTTTGCTATGCTCAAAGATAAACAATCATGCAAGCAATCAGGCATCACCTACCATCTCTTCTTTCTTCCAAGGCACATTTTCTATACTCAACAAACATGGACAATCTGTCGACAAGGCACAAGATCAATCACCATAAATGGTTCTATAGATTGCATCACCAACCTTATTCTGCACCTGATTACTCTACATCGATCAATGGATTCCATCAATCACATCTCTTCGACATTCCTCAAGCCGTACACCTCTACCATGCCTCCCATGATTTTTGCAGTCAACATTAATTGTTGATCAAATACCAACAACCTCACCAACATGAAACTTCACTGACATATGCAAGCTTTCCAGTTCAACTCCACGTGGCATCCCTGTCGTTATCCATCTCATCTTAGAACTCTATGTCATTTCAGAAAGGATCACCGACCAAACACTCAACTGGTGCACACCTACCAAACATCTAACCCTATAGGTTCTCTAACCTTGCTTGTACATCTTCCCTTACCGGTTAACCTTCTTTCCTTCTCCTTCCTTATGCCAGTGGATCTTGTTATCCTGATCATCACTCATGTCGGTCCTGACCAGCTATCTAGGATGACTCACTATGTGCATCTATATCAGATTGAGAGCACTTCATTTTTGTCTCTTTGTTCTCTCAGTTGTATGCCAGTATCCATCTTGTTTATCGATTGACATGGTCATGTCTTCATACCAGTAATGTGCATGATATCGTCATTCCATCCATCTCCAACTATTATGCATCTATGGAAACACCACTTTTCATCTACATATTGGTAACTTCATGTGTGCAACTACAGAGCCTTATCTTCATTTGACTGGTTCACTTCATAACTGGTTTTCCAAGGAGGCAAACTCATCATCTTCTACTTTGGTCATCTAGTCTATGCATCCAATCACCTTCCTTTGCTTACTTTGATTAACTTATCGCAGAGAGTCATGATGTATGTCATGTATGTTGTGGGATAAGAAAGGCATTATCATTTACTGAGGGGAGGAATAGACAATCGTACTTTAACTGCTAAACACCGGTGGAGGAAGATCTATGTCACCTATCGGTAAAGATGTGACGTCACTCAAGAGAGGATACCTCTTCAACTTGACATATGTCTTGATTGCTTTTCCATAAGTTAGCTTTTCTCACGGAAAAAAAACATACTCTGTTAGGATAACTGGTGAACAACTGAGAGGGGGGGTGAATTAGTTGTTAACAAACTATAACTTTTAATCCACAATACAACCTTAAACAAATCAAGTACCAAGAAAGCATATACAGATGCCGGTAGGAATAGATACTGGTAAACAATACAACTTAACAATTAACCAGATAATCAATGGAAAGCAACCATACCACATAACACCATGATTCGTGCATGGAAAACCTGAAAAGGGAAAAACCACAATGATAAGCCTACCCCAAGTTAGATGACAATTCTACAGAAAGTATATGTTACAATGAGGGGCCTGCACTTGCAGGAAAGCACACTTCCTAGAGCGTATTGCTCATTACAAAAGAGTCTCACTGACTTCAGAGAGGCTACAACCATCTCAAGATAAATGGACAACAATCCAATAGAGTGAACTACTAGAAATAGCATCTACCATGCCTGATTACAGTCCCAATTAAGCTTAGTGTCAGAGGACTAAATCCTCTTTTGAGTCCAATTTGATCACTAATGATCGACCAACTCCTTTGCCTAAATGATATTACAATATTCACACGTTACATTCCTTGACCATGACCTTTCCAATAACCATGATACTTTACAAATAGTTTTTACCTCTTATTTACACAAACCCTAAGGCCTAAACCAATTAGGTCGGCTACCTAAAGATATTACAATAAGATCATTACATGATTCCATGTTACAATGATATGCCATGTCATCTTAAGACCAAAACAATAATAACAAATCCATAAATCATCTTGAGTCATCCCAGTAACGTGTAGAGTACACATTAGCATGATACCAGTTCATAACCTAGATAGCTACCGGACCTATTATGGGTCCACCACTCCAAAGCAATGTCTTCAAGCATTTGAAGTGCAATCAAAGAACATCTTCAGCATCCTAAAATCAATGAAGAAGCTACACCAACACGAACTATGCATCCTGTCACGATTCCTTAATGAATGCTCTACCGGTAAAGCTTTAAACCAGTGTAGGTAAGGGTTTACCAGAGTGTATGATAGAATTCGATTACGAAGCCAGTACCAAATGACCAAAACATGCTCATGGAGAATATAACACATGAAATCAAATATACTTCACTGATCCAAACATGCTAGAAGTGTCCAACAAATAGTCTCTTTTGCCAGTAACACTAGATCTTCTAGTGGTAACCAAAACTTGTCTAGCGGTAACCAACCATAACAACTAGTGTTGACATCAATGAAAAAACATCAATGCAACACATACTCAATTCATCTATAATGCCAACAATCTCCCCCTTTGGCATTGATGGCAACACTATATGTCAAAAACGTCTAAGTACCAAGCAATGCCAAAGAAGTCTCCCCATGTGGAAGATAACCAACAATCAATAGCTATCCCCCTGTAAATGATATCTCTGTAAGGTTCTGAATGATTTTTCACATTACTATCACTCCCCCTTTGACATCAATGCTAGAAATCTAACAAAAATATCAAAGAAATGATATAAACCTCTGAGTCTCAAAGCTGACTACTCCCCCTGAGTTTTAGCACCACCCATCAGTGCTAGAATGAATAATGTCTCTGGTAATGCATGCTAGACTGATTACAAACTTCATCAATCAATTCTCTGCCGAAGGGGCAGAAACCCCTAACCTGTCTCTCAAATACTCAAATGATTCCTTAGACAACGGTTTAGTGAATATGTCTACAATCTATTCTTTAGTGGTCACATAAACCAATTTGACTTCCTTTGCATAAACCTTGTCCTTCAGAAAGTTGTACTTTATTGAAATATGCTTAGTTTTATAGTGAAATAACAGATTCTTAGACATGTCAATAGCTGTAGAGTTATCACAATAGATAACTACCAGTTCACTACAATTTACCCTAATATCCTTCAACATTTGCTTCATCCACAAGACTTGAGTGCAATTAGTTGCTACTGTAGCATACTCAGCTTCTGCAGTAGATAAATAAATGCATGACTATTTTTTGTTGATCGATGAAACCAATTTCTTTCCAAGAAATAAATCTCCACTAGAAGCGATCTTCCTATCATCAGTATCACCTGCCTAATCTGAGTCAGTATATGCACATAAAGTAAGATCATCATTTCTGGAATACCATAAACCATATTCAGTTGTTCCTTGCAAGTAACGGAATATCCTGTTTGCTGCACATTCATGATTTTCTTTAGGATTAATTTAATATATTGAAACAATACTTACTACATTCATAATATCAGGTCTAGTCTGAGTTAGATATAATAGACCACCAATCATATACTTATACCTTGTTAGATTTACTGGTGTAGAAGTATCCTTGATAGATAATTTCTCACTTGTAGCCATAGGAGTACTTACCAGTTTGGAATTCTCCATACCAAACTTTTTCAACAATTCCCTCATATACTTATTTTGACAGATAAAAATTCCTTAGTTAGTTTGAGTAATCTGCAAACTGAAGAAAAATTTCATCTTGCCAATCATAGAGATTTCAAATTCATTCTTCATGTTGTTAGCAAAATCCATGCACAGTTTATCTTCTCCTTCAAAATGATATCATCAACAAAAACTTCAATAATCAGAATATCATTATCAGTGATCTTATAATATAATTACTATCAGCACTGCCTTTAGTAAAATGAAGCATCAAAAGATATTTATCCAACCTTTCATACCAAGCTCGAGGAGCCTGTTTCAATACATATAAAGCTTTCTTCAATCTACAAACCATATCTTTATCATTTGTTAGTGAAAATCCACCAGGTTTCTCATAGTAAACTTCTTCATCAAGCTCACCATTCAAAAATTCACATTTAACATCCATTTGATAAACCTTATAGTTCTTATAAGCTGCATGGGCAAGAAATAGTCTAACAACTTCAATTCTAGCTACAGGTGCAAATGTCTCACCATAATCAATTCCTTCCATTTGATAATATCCTTTAAAAACCAATCTAGCCTTGTTCCTTATAACTTGACCATCCTTATTCAGTTTATTTCTAAAAACCCATTTAGTTCCAATAACATTCTTATTTTTAGGTCGGGAAACTAAAGACCAAGTTTCATTCTTCTCCATTTGATCTAATTCATCTTCCATAGCCTTTAACCAATGTTTATCCTTACAAGCTTCAATAATAGTTGTCGGTTCAACTTGAGGAATAAGACATACCTCTTCATTTGCAACTTTTTTTCTTGTCATAACTCCCTTGTTTCTATCTCCAATAATTTGATCTTCAGAATGATTTAATTGTACATACCTAGGTGTCTTTTGAACTTCAGGTTCACTGCTCTGATCATCAGTCATAGTTGAATTTTTTGATTGTGTCGGTGTAACTGTCTCAGCTTCCTATACCAGTCGAGGTATTGTTGATTCATTTATGATCATTTCCACTACCGGTTCCCTATCATATGATATAGAATGATTTATGTACCGTTCATCCACTTTCACATTAGCACTCTCCACAATTTTCTACAATCTTTTGTTATAACATCTATATGCTTTTCTCTGAATTGAATAACCAAGAAATATCCCTTCATCACATCTAGGATCAAAATTTCCAATTGAGTCATCCCTTTTGATATAGCATTTACTTCCAAAAATTCTGAAATACTTAATAGTAGGTGTATGTCCAAACCATAGTTCATAAGGGGTCTTATCGGTTTCACCTTTGATGTGAACTCTATTGAATGTGTAGAGTGATGTACTCACTGCTTCTCTCCAGTAGATATGAGGAAATTTGGCTTTCATCATCATATATCTAGCTGCATCCAAAATGGTTCTTTTCTTTCTTTCAACAACTCCATTTTGCTGAGGAGACCTAGGTGCAGATAACTATCTCCTGATTCCATTTGTCTCATAATAACTGTTAAATTCATGAGAAGTGAACTCACCACCATGATCTGATCTTAGACATTTGATTTTCAATCCAGTTTTAGTTTCAACCTTCTCTTTAAAGATCTTGAATTTTTCAAAAACTTCAGACTTCTCCCTTAGAAAAGTCACCCACATCATTCTAGAATAGTCATCAATAATCAACATGAAATACCTATCACCTTGAAATTTTATAGCCCTTGCTAGAGCACATAAGTCAGTGTGAATCAAATCAAGTACATCATTAGATTTATCATGTATACTCTTAAAAGAAATTTTGACTTGCTTACCCAATTGACATTCCTTATATACTAAATTATGAGGCTTCATAATCTTAGGTATATTTCTAACTACCTTAGTTGAACTAATCTTAAAAATACAATCAAAATTAACATGACACAACCTCTTATGCCATAGCCAACTCTCATCAATATGAGAAATCAAACATGTCTTATTACCAGTGTTCAAGTGAAAGATATTACTTCCTATCTGAATACCAGTTGCAATCTCCAAACCAGTGTTGTTAATGATTTTGCATTTTCTATGTTTAAAGTGAAGTTGAAAACCCTTATCAACTAATTGACCAACACTCAAAAGATTATGCCTTAAACCTTCTACATAATAGACATTATCAATGTTATGCTTGCCATCCAAAGAAATAATACCTCTACCTTTGATCATAAATGCCTTGTCATCTCCAAATCTGACTTGACTGCCATTGTATTCTTATAGGGATAGAAATTTTGCTTTATCTCTAGTCATATGATGTGAGCATCCACTATCAATTACCCATTCATCCTTATCTTCAACTTTTCCTGCCAGGGCTTTTTCATCATTATTGATAGCCGGTTCAGGTTCATCTTCCTTCAAACCATAGAAAACTCATTCTTTTCCATTTCTAGATCCACTAGCAGAGTCTTCTGTCAGTTCATCTCTAGAGTCATCAGTTACTCCTTCCTCATCTTCTATGTAGCATTGTTTACTCTTCTTGAATCTATATCTGTTCTGGTTAGGCTTAAAATATTTCCTAACTCTTTCATCAATCCTTGCATTCTTTTTAGGACATCTAGATGCAAAATGACCAATTTTAGTACATGGAAAACATTTAAAAGGTTCTTTTCCTTCATGCTTACTTCTAGTTGGTCCTTTAGGTATTCTTCTAGCAAATAAGTCTTTAAGTTGCTCAATTTCTTCATCTTCTTCCCTCATGTCTTCCAATTCTTGTGCATATAGGGCTTTCCAATCACTTTTGCTGGTAGATGTGGATGATGATGCATGAAAAGAAGGTTCATATTTTACAGCTCCAGAAGATCCAAATTCTTCAAGCTCAAAAGTAGATAATTTCCCAATCAGAACGTCTCTATTAACTAAGGTGTTTGCCATTGTTATTAACTCATTAATAGTAGTTGTAGCTAGTGGAAGGGTGTTGGCATTGTGTTGTCATTGATGTCAACCAGTATGGGATGAACATCGGTAGAAGAGATGCACGTGCAACACTGTTATGAAGGAGTACATGATGTGATATCTTAGATATCACCTTGTGTTGTATAACACCAATAAAGGTAAGGAAGATGACCTCAGGAGTCATCAGTACACAAGTTAGTGCCTGACTTGTGTAATGAGATAGAGAGGTGTTTTGAGCAGTTGTTTGTGATGAACAGGCAGAATGTTATTTGAATCACATCAACACTGGAAGAGAAGAATGAACTGGTATGTTGTGTGGTTGTAGAACAATAGGACTCCCACTGGATGAAGATACAATCATCATAAGAAGCAATGACTGATAATGTATGTGCTCACACCAGTTCACATATGCATGTTTGAAGATATGTTGCACAAACAGGGAACTCACATGAGTAGATGACAAGGTGTTCCTCCACCAAGTAAGTGGAGTTTATCTCCTATATGCATTGAGTACATTATAGTTTGGTGAGATAAGAGTGAAGAGGTAAAGGCAAGGACTTGAAGGATCACACTAGATCCACCAGTGAATTAAGGGAATGCAGATACAGTCAGAGGAGAATGGTCTGACCGATGAAGGATTCTAGTGAAGGTTGATGACTGGTGTCATCATGAGTGATAACCGGTATGTAATCCCATTGGTAATATGAGCAAGGTGTAGATGCAGATGACTCTCCACCTTGAGGAAATGAGAAAATGAGCTTTCTCAAGAAAGACATGTTTGACAACCGGTCAAGGTGTTCCACCCATAGATCAGCAAAATGCAGACATGATGAGATTACCCATAGAGTGTGTGATACCAACAAGGTTAGCAATCTGACATAAAAGAGGAACTAGTAGAGTGGCTGGTCGGTGATCCTATCTGGACCAACATGAAGTGCCAAGCTAGAAGTTGGTCGATATGGATGCCACATGGAGTCAATGTGATGAACCTGCGTTTGGATAAGGATGGAATATACATCGATAGGGTTGTTGCAGGGTTGGTCGACTTTAATGAAAAGTCACACAAATCACGGGACATGCTGCAGAGCTATTGCATGGGTTTGAGGCTCGAGGTTACGATGACAACTACGAGTCAGCTAAGAGTGATTGAGAAGATTGAGGTGACGGAGAAAATAGCATGATAGATCTTTCATGTTTTGACCAAGAGATCAACTATTAGAGTAAAAAGAAAGTTGCTAGAGATTAAAGGCGTGATCTAGGAGATGTGTAAATGGCAGGGTCGTGCAGATTGACAATCTAAAAAATTGGATTTGATAAGATTTGATAAGATCTTATTGGATTTGGTTTTTCTCAAGGATGGTGAGGAAACCCTAACTGCCCAGATTTTGAATTGGGTTTTGGTGGGAAGTCTGGGATATAAGCGTGAAGGCCAAAGAGATTAGTTGTTGATGTGGAATAGTAGAATATTGTGCAATTGTGAAGTGAAAGACTTCTACAAGTAAGATAAAATCAGCCAAGTGCTCAATGAGCATCTGCAAAGAGAGTGGGAATGAGAGAGAACCAGGTTGAAGCATTCAACCAGCTGGAGAGAAGAACCGATAGTGCTCATATTGGCAGAGCGGAAGTGAAGGAGGCTGCAGAGAAGATAAATAGACAACTGACAGAGAGTAGAATCGGTGAAGAGAAGAGTAGGGAGGAGGAGATTCACTAAGAGCAGTACAGAAGAGAGACAAACTAGTAGGGCTTACCAGCAGTGAAGCAGCAGATGAAGAGTAGCAGAGAAGTGGGTTGTTGAAGCAGAGAAGGTATCTCACCGATATTGTAAGATATATATATATATATATAATGGTTGCAAGATTCACTTGTAACAAGATAACTACTTATGTATTTAATGCTTACATTGTGAACACTAAGTTGTATCTTGGTGCAGGGGTTATAGATCCTTTGGTTGGTGCCCTAAAGTCAGGGGTTGGTGCCCTAAACTTTGTAATTGCATTTTATTGTGAGGTTGGATTGGAGCAGTAGACCCGAGCAACATTGCTCACTGAGGTTTTTCCCATATTGGGTTTTCCTCATATATGTTGGTGTTACATGATGTCCCCTTGTGAGTGTGTTTGCATTTGAGTTAGTCTAGTCTATAACCGGTAAGTCTACACTGAGTTAAATCTATCAACTAGTATGCTAACATAGGATTGCAAAAGGGAAAAAGATTTGAGAACCACTGATTCACCCCCTCCCCCTCTGAGTGGTGCATTGTGTCTAACAACTTGTATCAGAGCGTAGGTTCCTAGTTAGAAGAGTGTTCTCCAACTTGGGTAGATTTCAGCTTAAGAACATAGTGGTTCATTTAGTGTCAATCCCTGCTCCATTGTTTGATGGATCAAACTATTCTATTTGGAGTTACAGAAAGGAGGTCTTCTTGTCTTCCCTAGGTTATGATGTCTGGATGACAGTTGTTAATGGTCTTCCTAGGAATGTATGTCCCCCCACTGGCACTCAAGAAGAAAGAAGATGCATTTGTAATGAAGAAGCCATGAAGGTTAGATTCAGTGGGCTCACCAGTAATGTCTCTTCACATGTGGACAAATGCAAAACAACAAAGAGTCTATGGGTTAGACTAAAGAATCTTTATGGAAATGAGCCACGTACTGTTGAATCAAATTGTGGTAGTATGAAGGACAACAATGTAGACACATGTGGAAGTGTTGATAGCAGATCAGTCAACTATTGTAGTCTTGATGAAGAGGAAATTCAACTCTTCATGGCACAAGAGATAGAAAGTGATGTGCACACATTAGAGTGTGATAAGGTGGACAGATCCCACCAGCAAGATATGTTTGCGAGTGATGATGAAGATGAAGCCGAAGTAGACCTTGAAAGTGAACTGGTAAGTGCACTAAATGAGTTGCAAAGTGTTAGAAAGGATTTTAAAAATTACAAAAATTTAGTTTATAATGAATGCAACCAGTTGAGAATATGCCTTGAAGAATCAAATAGCAATATCTACATATTGACATCCCAACTTGAAGAGGAAAAAGGATTGACTAGTGAGTTGAAATCAGTGTTTGATGCTAAGGAGAGAAGATGTGAGGATCTTCAGCTAGAAGTGGAAACAAAGGACAAGGAATGTCAGAAGCTGGAAGAGGAAATGGAGAGCTTCAGGAAAGACCTTGAGAAAAGTGAAAATGAGCTCAAGTCAAGGATCCAGTATGATGGCAATACTGATGCTTTGGACAAAATGTTAAGTAAACAAAAACACACCAAGGATATAGGAGGATTAGGATATGCTTCTGGTGAATTCTCTACAAGCAAGGAGACCTCCCACAATGATATTTAATTTGTCTCCTCAAACAAAAATGGAAAAAGCCAGACCCTCACAGTTGGAAATGCTCCAAAGAAAAGGATAGATCTAACTACAACTAGTGAGGACAACTCAGAGTCCATCCCAAGAGAAAGAGAAATGGAGAGGCCAAACTGAGTAGAAACATGCATGTTCCCCCTCTCGACTATGATAACATGAATCCATGGATTGCTCCTAAAAATCTAAACATTATGTGTTATAACTGCAATGGTTTAGGACATAGAAGTTATGAATGCAGGAAGATGTATATGCATTCCCATAGCAACTAGAGGATCAATCTTGCTTAGTATGAGAGCAACTACAGGGGATATGAGCAACATAGACCAGCTTGGAACAAGAGGGGAAATATTCCTGCACATTTAAAAAATTCAAGGAAACTGGTAACCATCCAAAATGGCATGTTCAGAAAAGGAAGAGCAAATTGGTATGCTAGAAGGTTCCTCAATCATGAGATTGACATGGATGTTGCATGTCACTATAGCATCATATATAGAGAAAGGACCAATAATGAGAAGAAGGTCAATCATGCTACAAAGACTGCAGATGTGGAAAGGAAAGAAATCAAGCAAACATGGAGGAAGAAGCTAGAAGAGAAGAGCAAGGACTGGGATTGTGCATTTAATGCACAGGTGATGTCTCCTATGGCTTGAAGGAGATGCAGGACTTAGGGGTAGTTACATATTGACTAGATCATTCACCTCTTAGTTGAGTATGGATAAGCATATGAACATGTTGCTGCCGATAAGAGGAAGAAAATATGATGACAATATTTGTAGTTACCTTGACCACACATGGAAGATGGTTTCACACTATAGGTGAAATAAATGGTAGCAGAGGTAATTGGAACTAGGAAATATAGGTAATAAGGAAAGTGTCTCGCAGTGACAAAAGACCGGTATATGCAACATGTTACTAGCACACACGTTGATCAGTGGTGCAAATTATGTACGTCAATGAGTTCGGGGATCATTGATACAACTTTGATACCTTGGGTGGATATGGTTATGTCTCAAGTGTTATTGGAAAGGTCTTGAATGACATATGGTGGCCCGGTAGCTGATCTTTTGTAGAAACATCTTTATGAGTCAACCAGTTGGATAGGTAATCTGCAGGTGGCATTGTGGTCATGACGGTGGATGTTACAGGTACCGAGGTGAGTATTATTTTGGAATCTAGCAGATGAGACATGAAGACCATAGATCTATGGTTTAGGGGAGTTCAGAGCTATATCTTTAGATTGATATTAGATATACTGAACACAGATGCAGATCAAGTAAATGCTCAAAGAAGGAAAGAGACCCATGTTTGTTGTCAAGGGTTGTTTGATACTTGAGATTTCCATCTCAAGTGTTGGTGATTGAGATGATGTTGTGCATAATCTTCAAAGATGGAGATGCACCCGGTAATAAGGGGAGAAAGATTCCTATTAGTCCTCAGTAGATACAAGGAGGAATGTTGCCTTGATAGTGGCCTTTGCCATTGTTGTCAAAGGGGGAGAAAGCTACTGTATTTGTAGCATCCTAAAATTGTGACACTTGCAATTTCGACTACATTTCGGTCTTCACGATGGCGACGCAACACGCAACCTGAATGGAGACCCCAAAACTCGCTCACGACATTGAAAACTGCATTTTTCAAGCACCTTGGCCTGAACCTCCTTGCACCCTGATGTCCTGGGAGGTGGGACCAGAGCGCCTAGCGCCCTGGTCCCTCAGGACCAGGGCGCCCAGCGCCCTGGTCCCTGGGTCCTATTTTGGGCCCAGTTTCCTAAGTGATATCGGGTCTTTTTGATTGCAATTTGGAAATATACTTCCCTGGTCGGCCTAAGGTTGGGAAAATCAGTCTATCAGCCCTAAATGACAAGTATATAAACTACATTTTTCTCTCTCATTTGATATGAGGAGGATATGTGTACAAAGCGTGGAAATTATACTCAAGCATTCAAGCATTCAAGCATTCAAGCAATTGATCATTCCAAGTCTCCATTCAAGGCTAAGTGTTGCATTCAAGACAAGGATTCAACCATTGAAGAGGAGATCACATACTACATGCTACAACATACAACATACAACATCTAAACCTTCGCACATAAGGATACAAACATCCTTAGAACAAGGTATTAGTACTTGTTTTACAGTCATTTACATTTATAGCTCTTGCTCATTTCTTGGTTAATTCCAAAACCGGGGTTTGACCTAAAGGCAAACCCCTAATCCCTAACCCCCCAATCGTCTTCACTTTTCTGTGTGTAGGTTGTAGGTACGCGGCTGAAATTGAAGATCTGGAATCCTTGTGCAGAGACGAACAGATCCCCCTTCGTTTCTCGGATTTTTCGGAGGACCGTGGCGCCGGGCGCCATTGTCCTGACAACTTTTGCCCAAATTTGCAGGACAGCGTTGTATCGACATTTTACTGCTAATTCCAGGTCCGTAGCTTCATCCTATAACCTAAACTCAGTTTATAAGCGAATCTTTATGACTTTCTATGCATCCTTAGCTTAATTTCCTTAATCAACATTCTTTACAAAAGAGGGCAGCCTTGCTTTCCTAACCCTTGAAATTCATTTAGCATCCAATCTTACATCGTGTGGGATTGAATCTTATGAGTTTCAACCCCTCTTTTGAATGTAAAGTCTTCCCCCTAAGTGAAAACCCATCGAATCCTAGCGAACCTCCCTTCTCTCTCCTTGGAGTTAGAAGAGGGGAGACCAACTAGGGTTCGACCGCGATTTTCCGCTTTACATTTTGGTGAACCCGACGTGAACATCCTTTCTGATTTTTCATGCTTAGATCTGAAAAAATTGATTACATTTCCATGTTTGATCTTTTGCAAAGTTTTAGAGGTGATTGCATTAAAACCCTAAAATTTCTTTTTAGTAATTAAACTTGCGAAATGTCTAAATGTTAATGCTTGTTTCAGATCTGTCCTTCTATTACAAATTATCAATTCATATTTGTGCTTTAATTCTGAAAATTAAGTGGTTAAAAGTCAAAACCCTAATTTTTGAAACCCTCTTGATTCAACCTTTGTCCGACAATTTGACCGATCAAAACATCTCCAAATCAGTTGTAACTTTGGATTCCGCAATAAAATCACAATATCTTTCATCCCTGAAAATTTGGAAAAAAGTTGCAAGGACCGTGTTGCACTCCGAGCGCCATCGTCCCCGACATTTTTTCCAAAATTTCGGTAGCGAGATCTTGCTGTATTTTCCTGCTAAAATCCAGAATTTTTGCTGATTTTGTCAATTATAACACTTTCAAAATTACAGTCAAAGTTGGTCTTGTGATTGCTTGGTCTAAGGCTCCTAATCATTCAAAAATTATCGAAACTGAAATTTTGTGTCAAAATTGTGTTCTTACTGTCTTAGATCTGAAAATTGTATTTGCATTCATTCGAAATTTCAGTGCTTTATTCAAATATTTGCATTTTGTGACTTTTGAAATTAAGTGCCTAATTACAACAACTTTGATTTCCGCTTTCAAAATTGAATTTTGCGTGAAATTGAATCAATTTTTAAATTTCAAAATTTGCATTGCTCTTGACATTCCCTCTAAAATCATAAAATTCAAAATTTCAGTCTCCCTCTCTTTTTCAAAATTCAAATTTTGCATTTTTCGACAATCTTGATAGGGTTCAATTTTGAATTTGCAACTTTAATTTGGCCTATCTACAGATCGTAAAATCCCTCAATTTTTTCAGATTAGCTCTAAAATCATCATACCTTTCATCCCTGCAAATTTCGAAAAAAGTTGCAAGGACCGTGTTGCACTCCGAGCGCCACGGTCCCGAACATTTTTTCTGAAATTTCGGGAGACTGTTGTGATTGCATTTAACAGCTTAAATCTGGAAGATTGGCTGGTTTTATTGAAAATTGCTACCTCTAAAATCAAAATCTTCTCTCTCTCTCTAGTGCATGAGTTTTACAACAATAAGCCCTACTTACACTATTCCCGTTAGACGAAGCCGTAGAATTAAGTCTTTCCGAGGTTTAACTACTGAGGAGATGGAACCTAATTTGAGTAGTCTTTTTAACGAGGACATGGGTAATTCCTCTAATCCTCCTAATGATGGAGAAGCTCCCCATGAAGTTTCTGTTGAACAACTTTCCAAATTGGATAACCAATTTGACGATTTTCACCAATGGATGTCTCATGAGTATCCCGATAGTCAAGCTCTTCCTTTAATTGAGGGTCTAAAATGTATGCTTCAAAGTGATAAGAATGGAATTGATGTTTTACGTGGTATCGCACACATTGTGGATTCGAATGTGATGCCTATGAAGAGTTGTGCTAAATCTTTAGGTTATACACAACCTCCTACACAAGTCAATCATTCTATTCCTTTGACCACTTCTATTGCTAGTTTACCTACCTTTACATCAAACATCATGGCTACCTCTATACAAGACATTCCTCCTGTGATTACCAGTCATGGGGGAAATCCTCCTTCTTCAATTAACCCTATTCCTTCATTCAATCCGACTTCTTCATTCATTCCTTCAATAAGTGTTCCTATTACATCTTCACAAATGAACATGACGCAAGGGGGTAATTCATTTAATCATTCCATTCCTCCTTGTAGTGTTCCTCCTATCCAATCATCCCCTATGGTTGACTATCATAGGGTCCCACCACCTTACTCTTTACCATCTTTCAATAACATCACACCTCCATCTCAATCTAACACACCTAATATGAACTCTTCGACTGAAGCTACCATTAATAATCTTGCACAAACTGTCTCTTCTTTACAGCAACAAATTGCCTCTATGAATCAATCTAAGTTTAGTGTGCCCACATTTGATTTTGCGAGCCCACTTTCTCTTGACATTGTTCGAGCTATTCCTCCTAAGCATGTTGAAATCCCGCATTTGGAACTTTATAATGGTAAAGGAGATCCTCTAACACATGTTAAGACTTTTCAAACAATATGTACTAATTTTGCTTATGACCAAAGGTTGCTTGCAAAACTATTTACTAGAACATTAAGAGACAAAGCCCTACAATGGTATTGCTCGTTGCCTTCTTATTCTATTACTTCTTTCGAACAACTTGCAAATGCTTTCATTCAACAATTTCAAAACAATATAAGTCCTAAAGTTACTTTGATTGATTTGATGCATTGTAAACAAGGTGTTAAAGAAAAAGTGACTGATTTCATTGGTAGATATAAGCATCTGTATGCTCAAATTTCTTTTCCAGTGCCTGACAATGATATTCAAAGAATCTTTATTTCTAATTTACAAAAAGATATTCGAGACAAACTTCTGTTTTCTGAGTTTACTTCTTTCCAATAGTTGTGTGCCACTCTTCACAATTATCAACTGACTGTGAGTCAAATGGAACAATCACATCCTATGGCTCCGAGTGATAAGGGTGATAGCAGTCAACAACCATTTGGGAAGTTTAAACCGAACAGAGATTCCATCAAATTCAATGAAAACATCATCAACAACAATGTGAATGCAGCATCAGGTGTGCCTCCTATTTCTAAATTTTTCAGGAAAGAAAGAAAGTATACTCCTTTGAATGAATCATTGCATGATATTATGAATAAGTTATTGGAACAAAATGTGCTTACCCTTCCTCCTATAAGACAAATTGATCCTGCAAAGATTACTTCACCTTATTTTGATCACAAAGCTTTTTGTCACTTTCATCGTCAGCCTGGGCATGATACTGAAAAATGTTTTTCTCTAAAGGGTAAAATTCAAGATTTGATTGATAATAATACTATTTCTGTTTCTGGAGTGAATGATAAAGGCAACACATCTGTAGCTCCTCCTAACCAAAATCTTTAGATTTTTACTGATCCATTACCTTCTCATACTTCTCATACTTCTAATGCGATTGAGGCTAATGATTCCTCTTTCTCATCTGCTGGTCTTGTGTCTATGACTCCGAATGTGATTAACTTTGTAGAGCAGCAAGAAAACCCTAAAGAACCTTCCATCACATTTGATTCTAGCGAAACCATTAGGGCACCTGATGGTCCTTTATACATAGTTGCAAAAGTCAAGAATATGCCTTGTCGTGGAGTGCTTATTGATCCTTCGTGCATGGTTAATGTTATTACTGAAGAATTTCTTTTTACTTTGCAATTGAATCAAGTGATCTATGACAAAACAAATGTGATTGTGAAATTATTTGATGCATTTTCTTCTCCTGCAATTGGTTCTATTACATTGCCTATTGAGGTCCATAACAAATCCCTTGATGTGGACTTTGCTATTATTCCATCATCCGAACAATTTCGTGTGAAGCTAGGCTATCCTTGGCTATCTTCCATGAAAGCTATTGCTTCTCCTATTCATAAGTGTTTGAAATTTCCCCATAATGGTGAAGTTGTTACTGTCAATCATAGTCTCTTTAAACCAGCTGAAAGAACCTCTAGTGTTCCTATTGATTACTTTTGGCCTAAACAATTCCAATCCCTTCCTCCGCGAAGTGATCATCTTTTCAAATCTTATCAAAAGTGGAAAACAGATATGATCCTATCTCTAAGTGAACCTAGAGCACCTAAACTTGACATTCCTATCATTCTTGAGAAGGAAATTCTTCCTTTGAAAGACAAAACTAATGTCTTTCCCCAAGAAGATTCCCAACCCGTCCCTATGGATGTGACTATGTCTATACCTAATAAACTTCCTAAGAGTAGACCTATACCTCCTCATCATGATGGACTTGGTCTTCTCCCTAAACCAAATATTCCTCCTTTATATGGAGCAGTTCCTCCTCCTGCCTTCTATAGAGAGAAGAGACCTTCTTCTTCTCCTATTATCCAGCCTAAGAGACCACAACCTAAACACCCAAGTGATAAGGATGAGAACATTCCTCCTCCTCAGTCTTCTCCACTTCCTACTAAGACCAGACGTAATCGTTCTACATGGGAACGTCGATGAAATCGTCGTCTTAGGGCTCAAGCAGCTGCTTCTCAAACTTTACAATCTCCAAAAACACCTTCAACAAGCATTATTCCATTTTCTCCTCAGCCGGATATTGAGCCTAAATCTCCTAAACATAAGATGCATGATGGTCTTGATCATGTGCGAGTTAAAGATCCTATTTTTATAAATCTTGATGATGATATAGATGAAAATATTACTCCTCTTGCTTCTGATAGTGAATATGAACTTGTTGATGTTGATAACCATTTATCTAATGAATTTTCTAAAGCACTTATCCTAGCTCCTAGACAAGAACAATGTGGCTTGGAACATGAACATAGCCCTTGTTTGGATCTTGTGATAGCTCCATCTGCTGTGTTGGATGTTCCTCCTCTAGCGTGTTCCCTGCCTTCCCGAAACATTGATCAGCAAGATCGGGGGGTAGATGACATGCTAGACTAGTTACATTAGCATAGCAGACTCTCTCCCCCTCTCTTTTGTTACTTCTTCTATATGTTATTTTCATTCTTCTATTTGTTGTCCTTAGTGTTGTCTACTTGAGGATGATGCAAAGCATTGAGATCTCTCGATCTCTCTCATGTTGACTCGAAAGACACATGTGTTCCCTTCTTCTAGGTGACCTTCCTTGATTGGGGAATGAAGAACAATTATGCATACATCCATATGATATATACATGACTTATCATACAGCATACTGACCCCGAGGAAAGTGAAGTCACCTCGTGCTTTGTGTGTTGTGTCTATTATCCTCGGGTTTATCTCACACTTGGGGGCTAAATCTTTGCGATAACGTGCTCCTTTTTCCTTTCTCATTTCTTATTTGTATCACTACATTAAAACAATCACCCCCGTTGAGGCGTGTGCGATCGCTTTAACGTAGGGGGGCATACACCCTGTCTATCCTTTCAAAGATACTTGAAAATTTCTTGGCAAACTTAGCTTTGTCTTGAAGATTTTTGGTATTTCTTTTGCATGACTCATAGTGAGGGAACCTTACTACTGACAGTCATGGTCCTTCCTCGTGATCTTCCCTTTTACTTTGTCAATCGAAGTCGTAAGATCCTTAGTCCACTGGGGGCTTGGTGTATCTTGCCTCCTTAACGTGGTGAAAGTCTTTCAACGTTGTTTCCTTGTACTTTACCAGAAGTATGAGCATACATACTCCCGCTAAAGTGGGGGCTAAATGTAGCGTCCTAAAATTGCGACACTTGCAATTTCGACTGCATTTCGGTCTTCACGATGGCAACGCAACACGCAACCTGAATGGAGACCCCAAAACTCGCTCACGACACTGAAAACTGCATTTTTCAAGCACCCTGGCCTGAACCTCCTTGCACCCTGATGTCCTGGGAGGTGGGACCAGAGTGCCCAGTGCCCTGGTCCCTCAGGACCAGGGCACCCAGCCCCCTGGTCCCTGGGTCCTATTTTGGGCCCGGTTTCCTAAGTGATATCGGGTCTTTTTGATTGCAATTTGGAAATATACTTCCCTGGTCGGCCTAAGGTCGGGAAAATCAGTCTATCAGCCCTAAATGACAAGTATATAAACTACATTTTTCTCTCTCATTTGATATGAGGAGGATATGTGTACAAAGCATGGAAATTATACTCAAGCATTCAAGCATTCAAGCATTCAAGCAATTGATCATTCCAAGTCTCCATTCAAGGCTAAGTGTTGCATTCAAGACAAGGATTCAACCATTGAAGAGGAGATCACATACTACATGCTACAACATACAACATACAACATCTAAACCTTCACACATAAGGATACAAACATCCTTAGAACAAGGTATTAGTACTTGTTTTACAGTCATTTACATTTACAGCTCTTGCTCATTTCTTGGTTAATTCCAAAACCGGGGTTTGACCTAAAGGCAAACCCCTAATCCCTAACCCCCCAATCGTCTTCTCTTTTCTGTGTGTAGGTTGTAGGTACGTGGCTGAAATTGAAGATCTAGAATCCTTGTGCAGAGACGAACAGATCCCCCTTCGTTTCGTGGATTTTTCAGAGGACCGTGGCGCCGGGCGCCATCGTCTCGACAACTTTTGCCCAAATTTGCAGGACAGCGCCGTATCGACATTTTACTGCTAATTCCAGGTCCGCAGCTTCATCCTATAACCTAAACTCAGTTTATAAGCGAATCTTTATGACTTTCTATGCATCCTTAGCTTAATTTCCTTAATCAACATTCTTTACAAAAGAGGGTAGCCTTGCTTTCCTAACCCTTGAAATTCATTTAGCATCCAATCTTACATCGTGTGGGATTGAATCTTATGAGTTTCAACCCCTCTTTTGAATGTAAAGTCTTCCCCCTAAGTGAAAACCCATCGAATCCTAGCGAACCTCCCTTCTCTCTCCTTGGAGTTAGAAGAGGGGAGACCAACTAGGGTTCGACCGCGATTTTCCGCTTTACAGTATTATACCAGATACTACATGTGTTGACATGAATGCCAAAGGGGGAGAAAGCTACTGTATTATACCAGATACTACATGTGCTGACATAAATGCCAAAGGGGGAGATTGTTGGCATTGTGTTGTCATTGATGTCAACTGGTATGGGATGAACACTAGTAGAAGAGATGTACGTGCAACACTATTATGAAGGAGTACAGGATGTAATATCTTTGATATCACCTTGTGTTGCAAAACATTGGTAAAGGTAAGGAAGATGACCCCAGGAGTCATCAGTATACAAGTTAGTGCCTAACTTGTGTGATGAGATAGAGAGGTGTTCTGAGTAGTTGTTTGTGATGAAGAGGCAAAATGTTATTTGAATCATATCAAAACTGGAAGAGAAGAATGAACCGGTATGCTATGAGGTTGTAGAACAACAAGACTCCCACCGAATGAAGATACAGTCATCATGAGAAGCAATGACTGACAGTGTATGTGCTCACATCAGTTCACATATGCCTGTTTGAAGATATGTTACACAAATAGGGAACTCACATGAGCAGATGACAAGGTGTTCCTCCACCAAGTAAGTGAAGGGTGTCTCCTATATGCATTGAGTATATTATAGTTTGGTGAGATAAGAGTGAAGAGGTAAAGGCAAGGACTTGAAGGATCACACTAGATCAATCAGTGAATTAAGGGAATTTAGATACAGTCAGAGGAGAATGGTCTAACCAATGAAGGAGTCTAGTGAAGGATGATGATTGGTGTCATCATGAGTGATAATCGGTATGTAAGCCCATCGGTAATATGAGAAAGGTACAGATACAGATGACTCTCCACCTTAGGGAAATAAGAAAATGAGCTTGCTCAAGAAAGAAATGTCTGATGACTGGTCAAGGTGTTCCACCCATAGATCAGTAGAATGCAGACATGATGAGGTTACCAGTATAGTGTGCGATACCAACAGGGCTAGAAAAGTGACATAAAAGAGGAACTGGTAGAGTGGTTGGTCAGTGATCCTATCTAGACTAACATGAAGTGCCAAGTTGGCAGTTGGTCCATATGGATGCCACATGGAGTCAACGTGGTGAATCTACGTCTAGATAAAGATGGAATGTACATCGATAGGGTTATTGCAGGGTTGGTCAACTTTAATGAAAAGTCACACAAATCACAAGACATGTTGTAGAGCTATTGTAGGGGTTTGAAGCTTGAGGTCTGTATGACAGCTACAAGTCAGCTAAAATCGATTAAGAAGATTGAGGCTATAGAGGAAATAGCATGATAGCTCTTTCATGTTTTGACCAAGAGATCAACTATTAGGGTAAAAAGAAAGTCGCCAGAGATGAAAGGCATGATCTAGGAGATGCGTAAATGGTAGAGTCATGCAGATTGACAGTCTAAAAGATTGGATCTAAGAAGATCCGATAATATCTGATTGGATTTGGTTTTCCTTGAGGAGGGAGAGGAAACCCTAACTGCCCATATTTTGAATTTTTTTGTGGTGGGAAGTGTGGGATATAAGTATGAAGGCCAAAGAGATTAGTTGTTGTTGTTGAATAGAAGAATATTGTGCGATTGTGAAGTGAAAGACTTCTGCAAGTAAGAGAAAATCAGCCAAGTGCTCAACGAGCATCTAAGAAGAGAGTAGGACTGAGAGAGAACCGGGTTGAAGCATTCAACTGGTTGCAGAGAAGAATAGGTAGTGTTCATACTAGCAGAGCAGAAGTGAAGGAGGTTGCAGAGAATATAAACAGACAACCGACAGAGAGTAGAGTCAGTGAAGAGAAGAGAAATGAGGAGGAGATTCAGTGAGAGAAGTACATAAGAGAGATAAATTGGTAGGGCTTACTAGTAGTAAAGCATCAGGTGAAGAGAAATAGAGAAGTGAGTCAGTGTAGCAGAGAAGGTATCTCACCGACAGTAAGATATATATATAGTGGTTGCAAGATTCACTTGTAACAAGATAACTACTTATGTATTTGATTCTTACATTGTGAACATTGAGTTGTAGCTCGATGCAGGGGTTGTAGCTCCTTGGGTTGGTGCCCTAAAGTCAGGGGTTGGTGCTCCTTAGGTTGGTTCCCTAAACTTTATAATTGTGTTTTATTATGAGGTTGGATTGGAGTAGTAGACTCAAGCAACATTGCTCACCGAGGTTTTTCCCATATTGGGTTTTCCTCGTATATTCTGGTGTTATGTGATGTCCCTTTGTGAGTGTGTTTTCATTTGAGTTAGTTAGCTCTATAATTGGTAAGTCTACATTGAGTTAAATCTATCAACTGGTATGCTCACATAGGATTGCAAAAGGGAAAAAGATGTGAGAACCACTGCTTCACCCCCTCCCCCTCTCAGTGGTGCATTGTGCCTAACAAAGGGCTCTCAAGAATTTGGAAACTATTTCATCTTCACTTAGAAATCCTCCACAACATTGAAGTCCAATAACAATCTCATTTACTCTTTCCATAAACACAACAATTATTTCATTATCTTCCATTTTCAAATTTTCATATCTTATCCAGTAACCATCAAGTTTAGAAATTTTGATAGTAGGATCACCTTCATTCAAAGTTTGCAATTTGTCCCACATAACCTTAGCCGATGATTTTTCAGTCAACCCCATAATCTTCTTATTAGTAAGTCCATACAAGAGGACTTCTCTAGCTCTACAATCATTTTCAATATTCTTATCCAGGTCTGCAGGAGCAGGATTGCCAGATGCCAGATCATAAGGTGTGTATCCTTTCTCAATTATTTCCCAAATATCCTTGCCAATACATCTAAGATGAATCTCCATTCCAATTTTCCATATCTCATAATTTTTTCCATCAATCTTAGGGATTTCTCTTCTTAAAATAGTTGTTGGTGGATTAGTTGCCATGGGATCTACCTCAAGTGATTAAGCTTATGTAAAAGAGGACCAAAGCTCTGATACCAATTGTTAGGATAATCAGTGAAAAACTAAGAGGGGGGGGGGTGAATCAGTTGTTAACAGATTATAACTTTTAATCCACAATACAACCTTAAACAAATCTAGTACCGGTAAACCGGTAGAAATAGATACCGCTAAACAATATAACTTAACAATTAAATAGATAATCAATGCAAAGCAACCATACCACATAACAACATGATTTGTATGTGGAAAACCCGAAAAGGGAAAAACCATGGTGGGAAGCCTACCATAGTCGGATGATACTTCTGCAGAAAGTATGTGTTACAATGAGGGGCCTGCACTTGCAAGAAGGCACACTGCCTAGAGCATACTGCTCCTTACAAAAGAGTCTCACTGACTACAGAGAGGCTACAACCATCTCAAGGTAAATGAACAACAATCCAATAGAGTGAACTACTATAAATAGCATCTACCATGCCTGATTATAGTCTCGGATAAGCTCAGTGTCAGAGGACTAAATCCTTTTATGAATCCAATTCGTTCACCAATGATCGACCAACTCCTCTACCTGAATGATATTACAATATTCACACATTATATTCCTTGACCATGACCTTTCCAATAACCATGATACTTTACGAAGAGTTTCTACCTCTTATTTATACAAACCCTAAGGCCTAAACTGATTAGGTCGGCCACCTAAAGGTATTACAATAAGATCATTACATGATTTCATATTACAATGATATGTCATGTTGGCTTAACACCAAAACAATAATAACAAATCCATAAATCATCTTGAGTCATCCCGATAACATGTAGAGTACACATTAGCATGATACTGGTCCATAACCTAGATAGGTACCGGACCTATTCTAGGTCCACCACACCAAAGAAATGTCTTCAAGCATTTGAAGCATGATCAAAGAACATGTTCAGCATCTTGAAATCCATGAACAAGCTGCACCAACACCAACTATGCATCCTATCACGATTCCTTAATGAAAGCTCTACGGGTAAAGCCTTAAACTAGTGTCGGTAAGGGTTTACTAGAGTGTATGATAGCATCTGATTACCAAGCCAATACAAATTGATCTAAACATTCTCATGGAGCATATAACACATGAAATCAAATATACTTCACTGATCCAAACATGTCAGAGTTGTCCAACATATAGTCTCTTCTGTCGGTAACATAGATCTTCTACCGGTAACCAAAACTTGTCTGCCAGTAACCAACCATAATAGCTAGTGTTGACATCGATGACAAAACATCAATGCAACTTCTCTATCATTCTTGTTCAACATCAGCATACATACTCACAAATTGGTTCCTTCTTCCCAATATTGATATGTAAATTAGTTACTCCAACATGCTTACCTAGTGGCTTCACTGTCAACACTACCAGTTGATAGCACTAACATCATATCAACTATTTTCCATACTCGTTATCCTTCTTTATTCTATACCAGTTGATATCAATGACAATAGTAATAATATGCCTTAAATTCATGAGCAAGTGATAATATCCTCAATGAATATTATTAATGTGTTATATCTCATGTATGCACAATGGTTTATCTAAATGGTTACTTTCCTATGTTCCTTTGATGAAATGAATGTTAGAATTAAAGAAGGAAATCATATGGTAGTGGTAATTGGTAATGTTCATATATTAATGTTATGTTAAGTAGTGACATTAAGATACCCTAGGTAATGTGAATCTGTGTTAAAAGTCCTAGGTATTGTGAATTTGTGTTAAAATTTAGTCTCGCTTGTGTACTTATCTTCATGTGATCATGTGTAGTTATTGTATGTGTTTTAATTTTTCTTTTAAAAAAAATTGTCTTTATTTTCTTAGTTAATTGGTTAGCTTCTCTAGGGTATTCTTGGCGGGCATTATAGGTACCTTAATTGATAATGGGTCAGCACTTAACATTTGTTGTGTTGACTTATTGGACAAGATAAATTGGGATCATTCTTCTATTCAACCCAAACCTCTTTGTGTTCGTGTCTTTGATAATGTTCCTAGAGAGTCACGCAGTATAGTCATATTACCTATCAAAGTAGGACATGTGACTTTACATATCAAAGTTGGCATTTATGCCATTTTTGTATATGGACATACACTTGTAATTATTCGACAATTTAATATAAAGAAGTTGAGATTTGATATAATTTGTTCCTCATGTGCATGTCTTAATTCTTTGAAACTTTAATATTGAATGTAATAATGAACAATAGCATGTTATTTATATAATCTTGAGACTGATATAATTTGTTCCATCTAAATATTAAGTGTTAAATTTGGTTGCCTTGGGAAGCTTCACCAAATTTAATGACCATGTTAGTATTTTTATTAATCATAACATGGCTACCTAGTAATGACAAATGACAAGTAAATAAAATTGGATTTGATTTCATGTTCTACCTCCTATGCACTTTGACATATTTGAGCCAAAAAATTTAATTTTTTATTTGGATGTAATAAGTATGGTTAATTACGCTTGATATCCAATTTACATTCTTATGTCAATTGCACATATAGGGTTTGTGCATATAATTTCAAACTTCATTTTAGTCTCGTATTTAGGATGGTTTGTGAATCAAGTTAAGAGTAAGCAACAATCTTTGTCAAAAGTCTTCATTTTTATAACCATGTTGTGAAAATCTCAAAAGAATTCTTGAGGTTTAAGGGTACTTTCAAGGTCAATATGAGGTTGTGGCTTTGATTTGTAATGAAAAATATCATTAAAAAGGGGGGTCCTTAGTTTTTGAAACTTTTAAAAGGGAGTTTAATTCTTTATTTGTCTTTTAGAAAGCCTCATGTTACAAGTTTTCATGTGGCTTTGGGTCAATTGCTAAAATTATTTTGGAGGGAATTTGAAGTTAGACAGTCAGTTTTTAACCATACTTTCTTTAGCATTTGAGGTTAAGTCTTTGACTAAAAGAATTAACTACAATGAGTTAGTTTACTCATGTTGACTATTTTTTTGCATAGAGAAACCCTAGGTTAGCTCAGTCACTTTTGTAATATTTAGTTTGGAACCTCAATAGTGGCAAGAGCAGTTGAGAGATTGAAAAGAGGAGTGACACAACACTTGAACTACAATGGAATGTGGAGATACATGCAATCTAGATCCATGCATGCAACACAGATTTGTGAGTGTCTTAGTACTTTATTCCTTCCTTCTCATAGATTGAGCAATAATAGAAGGCAAAATGGTGAATGTATTTGCAATAAGTATTGGTGAAGATTCTGATGTGTGATTATAACTACTATCATGCTTCACATATTTTGGTCATGCCAATGTCTTTCCCATTTTTATCTCCCTTAAGTATTGTATGTTTCTCTATCAAGATCCAGTCCTAGGTACAATCCAAGGCCATTCTTTGGTGTGTAGAATATAATGTAATACCTCATTTCTTTATGCATATATCATTCAAGAATTGGAGAAAGAATGGACAATGAATTAAGGCATTGTGAAAGATCCTCATAACAGTCTATGGGCCCTAAAGCAGTGAAAGCTTGCAGAGAACCACATGTGATTGTAGCATTTATAAGGCAGATATAGTGATGGAGAATGACTCATAAGTATGAGGGTATTTGATAGATTATTCACAGAGAATGATAAGGTGCATGGATTAATGCTAAATAATTCTCAAAATGGGGCCAAACATAAGCATGGATAGTCATGGAAACAAAGATAGGCAACTTTGTCATAGGCAAAGGTAGATAAGAAAATAGTATAATAAGGTCCAAGCATAAGAATCATTGAGAGAGAGACCTAATATAGTGGAATTAAACACTCACAAGTAAGAGTGATAAAGAGCTAAAAGATCACATAGCATATCATTCACAACATAACATCCAGATTCGATGCTATGTCAACTTGAATTTCATCCTTAGAATGTTACCTGCAATAAGGTAGTTTCACAAAATACTAATGGAAATGCTACAGGAAATCCAAACTCAACCAATGAAACTACATGAAATACATATGAAATAAAATATTAATATTACCTTCATGGCTTATGTCTCATTGTGTCCTAACTCCACTGTTCCTGGTTGCAGATGGTGTGCTCTCAGACAATGCACTAATGGCTTCCAAGATGGCATATGAAGAATGGACTGATAACTTATAGTTAGCTGATACTATGATATGCAATACTACATGATTATGCTAAAATGATTATTCTATTTTCTATTTGCTTCAAAACTAAAACTCACGGATGCATATGATTAGCTTGCAAAATGCACTTGAAGCCTCTTGAAGTCTAACTCTCTCTCAACTGAAGTTGTTGATTTTATAGACTTTGAGAGGATGAGATGATGTGGTGTTGGTGTAAATAATTATTCATCATGGATATTATTACACTTACTTAAGTTTACTTAGGATAATGCATTACATAGTAGTTTGGATATGAGACACTTGGGTGTTTGTGCCTCATTGGGATAGTGTGTGTAGGAGAAATTCCACCTCTTATGGTGTTGATCTTGTTATTACACTATCATATCCACTTATTGTGGAGTGATAATTCCACCTTCGGTGGGTGATCCACCTCATGTGGAATATTATATTATTTCTCCTACCTACCCACACCTATTTCCTACCTACCCTTGTTTCTCATTGAGCCAATTGTCATATTTGTGTGCTCATACATCCATATGGCCTTGCCTATATAAGCAGGCCTCTATTCATTGTATTGGTTAATCCAGTTGAAAATTTTTATATTGATGAGAATACAGTTTGTTCTTGTCATTCTATTGTCTCTTTTATGCTTTTCATTGTGCCCTTGATCTTGGCAAAATCCAACATGGTATCAGAGCTATTGGGGCTTCGTTGATTAGTTTTTGGAGACATCGTGGAAGGCTTCTATTTTCGGATTTGGGGATCTTCATTTTTTGGAGGCATCATACAGCGATTTGGACATCACCGTTGAATCCGGGAGGCCATTTCCATAAATTTTGACTATAAAGTCGATCTATTTTGGTGAGGAAAATTTTTTTCCCCAATTTGGCTATATCGTACGGATTTTCGAATTTTTATATATTTTTTCAAAAAAAAATATTTTTTGTTTTTCTGAATATTGTTTTGAAAATCAAAAAAAAAAAATCAAAAAAAATTGAAAATATATCGAAAAAAAATCCGAACCCAAAATATTTTTTTTTAAAAAAAAAAAGGGGAAAATTTTTTGGGGGGTCCGAAGACCCCCCCCGTGCTCACCGTACCTGCAGGTTCGCAGGTCACAGTTGCCGCAGAGCTCGTACATTGTACCCCGCGCAGGACGCCGACCGCACATCATACCTAAGCCGCCGTCGAACGCCGTCACCGCCGGAAGCCGTCACTGGATCTCCTGCTGTGATCCCCGCACACCGAACGCCGCTGTGTGTTCGCCGCCGCGCCCAAGCTCCAGCGCCGCCTCCGCTCCTCAGCCTCCTCCCGCGAGCCTACTTTCGATGGCGCCTCATCTCCGAGCTCCCTCGCCTTACGCTCGCAACTCCTCCTGCGCTCGTCGCAGCGCCCGAGCACCGCCTCAACCACCGACGCTTCCGCCTCCGGAAGGCCCAGCCAACCAGAGACAGCCACGTGGCCTGGAACAGGTTTTCCGTACGCCAGCTCATCCGCCACGTAGACCATACAGTCAGCATTACCGTACGCACAGTCAGCATTACCATACGCACAGTCAGTAGTACGGACGCACACATCAGCTTACACAGTCATCATTCCGTACAGTACGGAATACACAGTCAGCACGTCACGCAGTCTGTCCGTACGGTACGGGCGCCCAGTCAGCCAGGCAGCGAAGTTTTCATGACGGTCATACGGCCATCAAATTTAACATAGTGTTTTGCTGACATCAGCGCCACATCAACATTTTTTGAAAATTTTTAAACCCCTCTCCATTGGGCTTTTCAGTTTTGCAGTCCAACTTTGGAAGGCCATATCTTGCTCATTTTTGCTCCTTTTTAGGTGCAATTTTTTTTGAAATGGGCTAAAATTTCATGATCTTCGCAGTGGTGTGGTTATTTTCTGATTTTGATGTACAGGTTTTTCAGAATTTTCGGATTCTCTCAGCTGTACCTGTCCAATCCTCAATTCTGCAACTTCAAAGGCCTCGTTTGAGCTCATACAACCTCCTTTTCAGGTGCCGTTTTTTTTGAAAGTGCTTATTTTTTCGTCTACTTTCAGAATCTATGATCAGATTTCAGAGATTTTGAGTGAAAATTGTACTTTCAGATATTGGTCTTATTTGACCTATTAGGTACTTGTAAATTGCTTGGATCTTAGTTAGATCTCTTGCTTTATCAGTTGAGTATCTTTTGGCCTTCTTGAGGCAGTTGTAAAATTGTAAATCAGAAGTCCACTTCGCCATTTTTTGCAAGTGGCCCATTGTATACGCACTATTTATAAAGTGCCAAAATCATCACATTTTGGGGGGGGTTCTTTGATTGAGTGAATTTGGGGGGGTGTCTTGTGTGATTGTGCCTCCTTTGTGCTCTTTCCATTCTTGTTGCAATGAGTCCTAATAAGTTTCCACCATTAACTCCACATAATTATGCATCTTGGAAAATTAAAGTATGGAGTAAACTAATGGAAAAGGGTCTCACACACTACATAGATGGAACAATAATAGCACCACCTGATCCTAAGGCTGATCCAAATGCTCAATTAGAATGGCTCACTAAGAATTGCATGGCTCTTGGAACCTTACGCAAGTATGTATCAGATGACCTCATTTTCCACATTGAGAAGTGTAAAACAATTAAAGAGGCTTGGGATATGTTTCAGAAATTGTATGGACAAGTTGATGAAATCAGAGGCTACCAGATTGATAATGAGCTCACCAACTTAGATCCCAAGAATTTTGATACAATCCAAGATTATGTAACCAAAGCAAATGAGCTAAGAGCAAAGCTAAAGGATTGTGGAATAGACAAAAAGGATGCTCAATTGATATTCAACTTGTTGGACAAGCTTGCACCAGAGTATGCAGCATTTGTATCTATCTTCCAAACTCATCGTTTGACAGTGGGGAGTTCTTATGTTATGCCTTCTTTTGAAGCTTTCACAGAAATGTTGATATTGGAACAATCTAAGTTGTTGAACATGGGGCTTCTCAAGTCTTCAAAGTCCAAGGCTTTGGTAGCAAATCAAGGAAATCAAGGAAGTCAAGGCAAAAATTCCAACAAGAAGAAGAAGCAATCTAAACCACAACAAGAAAAGGGACAATCATCCTCTCCATCACAAGGCAATCAACAATCCTCTTCCAAGAAGGGGACAACACCTAAGAAGGATAAACCAACTTGTGCATATTGCAAAAAGTATGGTCATGATGAGCATCGATGCCACGCAAAGCAAGTTGATGAGTTAACCAATCTTCTCAAGAAAAACAACATCAACTTGCCATCCGCCTACACAAAGAAGGATTCATCTTCTTCTTCCTCACAGTCAAAAGGAAAAGGGCAAGCATTTGTGGCTAAAACAGGTTCTTCACAGCAATGGATACTTGACTCGGGTACCTCATATCACATGGGTTCTAGAAAGGAGCAGTTTTCTACATTAGAGCCATCCAAGGTACCTCACATTTACATAGGTGATGATACACAAGTAGAGGTTGAAGGGAAAGGTTCAGTTGACATGGATGATGGAACATTTGAGAATGTTCTCTATGTTCCTAACTTGTCTACCAACCTTCTCTCCATCTACCAAATCACTCACTATGGGAATGGGAAAAAGGTTGAGTTTATACCAGATTCAGTTGTGGTAAAGGAACTTGATGATGATGCCTTGGTAGCAGTGGGACAAGTCAATGACAACTCAAGGCTTTACTCATTTTCCCACTTTGTGCCACATTCACCTTCTAGGGCCTTGCTTACTCATTCAAATTCAGAAAGTAAGCTATGGCATGAGCGGTTTGGTCACCTCAACTACCGCTATCTTCAGCAGCTCAGCACTAAAGACATGGTCACAGGTCTTCCTCGAATCAGCTTTTCAGAGGGTGTATGTTCAGGTTGTTCCATGGGCAAGCATCCCGAAGAGAAATTTGATAAAGAGAAAACTTGGAGAGCTTTGGAAGTTCTTCAACTTGTTCACAGTGATGTAGCAGGTCCATTTCCAACACCTTCATTTAGTAGGGCCCGCTATGTTCTTACCTTCATTGATGACTACTCCCGCTTCACTTGGGTCTACTTTCTCATTCATAAGAGTGAAGTATTTGACAGATTTTAGGACTTCAAGGCTCGTGTGGAAAAGCAATCAGGGAAAGTGATCAAGATTCTTCGTACAGATAATGGCAGGGAATATGTGAACAAGAGACTTGAGAACTTTTGTACATTTGAGGGGATTGATCTTCAGCATTCTGTTGCATACACTCCACAGCAAAATGGGGTTGCAGAACGCAAGAATCGAACTCTAAAAGAAATGGCTAGCTGTATGATTCATGCACGTTCTCTTGATCCCGCCTTTTGGGCAGAGGCTATCAGTTGTGCCACACACATCCAGAATCGGGTTCCTCACAAAGCTTTACAAGGTATTACTCCTTTTGAAGCTTGGGTTGGTAGGAAACCGATTGTGAGACATTTCAGAGTCTTTGGGTGCCCAGCATGGGCTCGCATACCTCCACAGAAATGCAAGGCATTGGAACCACAGAGTTGGCCTTGCATATTTGTTGGATATCCTGAGGGTGTTAAGGCATACAGATTGATGGATCCAGAGACACATGAGGTATTCATTGAGAGGAGTGTTCACTTTGAGGAAAGATCTCCTAGCTTAGCCTCTCTACCTCTTCCACCTTCCTCCATTGTGGATGGTGATGTTAGTGATTCAGATGATGAGACTCCCTCAACTCCGACTCGCAGGGTTACACCTCCGCAGGGTCCATTTGTAGTTGAGGTGCCTCATTCTCCACCTCCACCTAGACCTCGTTGGGCTCGACAGACACTTGAGTCCGCGGGTTCTCTTGCTGGGGATCCTTTGGATACACGGAGAACTCGATCACAACATCAGGATCATCCACATGCATTTATTGCTACCGCTTCAAATCCACAGACATTCAGGGAAGCATCAGGGGTTCCTGAGTGGGACCAAGCTATGGAGGAAGAGTATAGTTCCTTGATGAGGAACAACACATGGGATCTAGTTCATCTCCCTAAGGGGAGAAAGATGGTTCGATGTAAGTGGATCTATCGAACCAAATTTGCAGTGGATGGTAGTGTGGATAAGTATAAGGCTCGGCTTGTTGCCAAAGGTTTCTCACAGGTTGCAGGTGTTGACTATACTGAGACCTTTGCACCCGTAGCTAAGATGAACTCCATTCGTTTGACACTTGCTATTGCTGCAGCTCATGGTTGGGCTGTACATCAGATGGATGTGAAGAGTGCCTTTCTTCATGGTGACCTTGATGAGGAGATTTATATGGAGCAGCCACAGGGTTTCATCCAGGATACTTCCTTGGTTTGCAGATTAAGGAAATCTATCTATGGCCTTAAGCAGGCCCCCAAGGCTTGGTATGCCAAGATGGATTCCTTTCTTCTCTCCGCAGGTTTCACCAGGTGTCATTCCGATCCAAATGTCTACATTTTGTGACAGGATGACTCTCACTTGATACTTGTGCTCTATGTTGATGACTTGATCATTACAGGGAGTACTTCATCCATCATTAGCAGGGTCAAATCTGCTTTGCATGACAGATTTTCTATGACTGACTTGGGTCTTTTGCACTACTTTCTCAGGATAGAGATTTCACAGTCATCTTCTGGGATTACTCTATCTCAGCCCAAGTATGCTCTTGATCTACTTGCACGCTTTCATATGGCTGATTGTAAGCCTGCCCCGACTCCCTTTCTTTCAGGAGTCAAGCTTGAGGCTCAGTGTTCTTCTCCACTAGTTGATGCCACTTTGTATCGTCAACTTGTGGGTAGTCTCATCTACTTGACTCATACACGCCCTGATATTTCATTTGCAGTTGGCATGGTTTCCCGCTTCATGCAGGAACCACATGAGCTTCATTGGAAAGCCGCCAAACGCATTCTACATTACATCCAGGGTACACATCACTATGGGATTCACTATGCAGCAGGCACAGGACTTCGCTTGGTTGGTTACACAGACTCCGATTGGGCTGGCGATCTAGTTGATCGTAAGTCTACTTCTGGTTACAGTTTTCACCTTGGTTCGGGCCCCATTTGTTGGCAGAGCAAGAAGCAACATGCTATTGCTCTCTCTTCGACTGAGGCTGAGTATCGAGGCGCTGTTAACGCAGCGACTGAGACCATTTGGCTCCAGCAGATTCTCACAGAGTTTGGGTTCACTACTCCACGGCCGACAGTCCTATATTGCGACAATCAGAGTGCCATTGCCATCTCGAAGAACCCGGTCCAGCACCAGCGGACCAAACACATCGAGATTCATATGCACTATATCCGAGAGCTCATCCAGGAGCAGGTCATTGATTTGCAGTATTGTTCTACAGCAGAGCAGGTTGTTGACATATTCACCAAACCTTTCACCGAGAGTAAGTTCCAGTAGTTGCGAGCTCTCTTGGGGGTGCGGGATGTGTCATTAGGGGGGGTCAGCTGACTTCTCCTTCCTCTCTTATGGGGGGGACTTTTTCCTCTTTGAGGTTTTGTCCTTCTTCCTTGAGATTATTTTGTACATTCATCTCTCTTTTGGGGGGGAGTTTTTTTCCCACTGGGTTTTCTCCCTTTCTCCGTTTGTGAGAGATTGCATTTGCATTTGTGCATGGGTACCTAACATGGCCTCGTAGCCGGGACCCATCTTGCATTGCTTAGTTGCATTGTAGACTTAAGTGCATTCCCCTAAGTTGCACTTAAGGGGGGGTGTTGGTGTAAATAATTATTCATCATGGATATTATTACACTTACTTAAGTTTACTTAGGATAATGCATTACATAGTAGTTTGGATATGAGACACTTGGGTGTTTGTGCCTCATTGGGATAGTGTGTGTAGGAGAAATTCCACCTCTTATGGTGTTGATCTTGTTATTACACTATCATATCCACTTATTGTGGAGTGATAATTCCACCTTCGGTGGGTGATCCACCTCATGTGGAATATTATATTATTTCTCCTACCTACCCACACCTATTTCCTACCTACCCTTGTTTCTCATTGAGCCACTTGTCATATTTGTGTGCTCATACATCCATATGGCCTTGCCTATATAAGCAGGCCTCTATTCATTGTATTGGTTAATCCAGTTGATCATTTTTATATTGATGAGAATACAGTTTGTTCTTGTCATTCTATTGTCTCTTTTATGCTTTTCATTGTGCCCTTGATCTTGGCAAAATCCAACATGTGGCTTAGATCAATGGTCATGATTAGATCTATAGATTTGGATGGCTGTGAGAAAAGGTGAAGGTTGAGAGAAAGGGGGAAGGAGAAGACAAGTGTCACTCATCTCACCTTGACTAGGTTGCTGACTGGGAGAATCTAGGAATGGTTGGAGAAGATTTAGGCATGAGAGGACAAGTGGACTCAAGTCCTTCCTAAGATGTAGGGGGTGTTCGAGAGAATATAGGAAATGGTTATGAAATATGTGTACGTACACAATTTTCATTAAGTTTGGAGGTTGGAGATAAATGATGAATTAATATTTAAGAAATATTAATTTCCTTAGCCACATGTTTGATGAGTTGGCAAAGGGAAGATGAAGTGGAGATGGAGGGTGAGTTGGAAAAGGGATTAAATAATTTAAGAAATCATTTAATATTTGAGACTATAGGATAGGAGAATAACCATTAAATATTAGATATTTAATTGTTTGGAGAGGATAATTAAATATTAGATATTTAATTAACTTGGTTAAAAGAACAATTAAATATTAGATATTTAATTAATTAGAGGAATAGGATAAATGAATTAAATAAATTAATCTTTTCAAATTAACTATTTAATAGAAGAATAATTATCAAATAAATAAAATATTTATTTAAATGCTCATAGCCAATTTTTATGTGTATACATTTTGCCCCTCTTTGAAATAATGTCAAGATAACATTATTTCAAAGATTAAATCAAGTCTCGACAGTGCGTCTGGTGAAGATAGAAAATCCTGATTGTGTGCCCCCTTAGGAGATTGATCGTGAAATTGTCAAAAAATTCTTGTTTGAATGATTGATCTCATGATAATTGATAAAAATTAAGTCAATTAAATTCATTTGGAAAAAAAAAATTAAATTGCCCCTTTGAAATTAATTACTCTTCAAAAAGAAAATATAAAATTAACCAAGGTTAATTTTAATTTCATTGTTATCCTTGTCAGCTTTTGGAGAAAATATTCTTGCTAAGGTGGAAAAATGGTGATTCCCGTGGAGAACCATTATTTTGAGCATGTTCAACGATATCAATGACCTATCAAGTATGGGTATCTAGTAAGTATCTTATCCCGAGCTTTGTTTTTAAGTTTTCATTTGACTTTTCATGTGTTTCACGAATTTTCTGAATTTTTAAATTTTTTTGCGATTTTTCGACATTAGGTTAGTGCTTTTGCAATTTGTTTTAGTGCAAATGCATTTAGGATTAGCGCATATGCTCTTTTTGTTAGCGCATATGTTAAGAATGTTAGTGCTTTTGCATAGGATAACGCAAATGATTCGTTTGTTAGTGCTTTTGCATGAGTTTGTGCAAATGTCTTTAGATTTAGCGCATTTGTTCAAAAGAATAGCACATATGCTAAAGTTTAGTGCAAATGCTTTTAGATTTAGCGCATTTGTTCAAAAGAATAGCGCATATGCTAAAGTTTAGCGCAAATGCTCAATAAGATAGCGCTTTTGCTCAAATTTTATGTTTTTGATAAGTGCAAAGGTTTAAAAATCATTTTGTTGATTAGATTTAATGTGTTTAATACGCGTTGATGATAAAATAGGGACTTGATTGAGTGATATGTGCTTGATAAATTGATTGATAGTTTTGATTGCTGGATTGATTGATAGGATTGCTTTGATTAGCTTATTGACTGATAGAGTAGCTTTGATTAGCTTGATTGATAGAGTATCTTTGATTAGCTTGATTGATAGAGTATCTCTAAGAAACCGATTTAGTTTCTGATGTAAGAGCTTAGCAGAGTTTTGAGTGAACTCAGTGATTGATAAAAAACCATGATTGATAAGTTTTAAAATGTTTTGATAGTGTAAGTTGCTTCAATTTGATTTGATAGATAGATAGAGATTTGATTCAATTTGGTTTGATGATTGATTTATTTCTCTTGATAAATAGGAGAAACTTGATGTTCTTCAGTGTCGGGAGAAATTACCAGCAGTGCGTCATTTAGTACCAGAGTTGACACAGGCTGAGATTAGATATATAGATGCTTGTGGTTTATACCTTCTTTTGTATATGTCTAAGATTACGTATAATAAAGGATTGTTGACAGTGTTAGCCGAGATATGGCACAGCGAGCATAACACTTTCCACCTACCGACGGGTGATATTAGTGTGACTCTTGAGGATGTCGACATGATTCTGCACATCCCAGTGACTTGCAAGCTAGTGTAGTATGATTTTTAGGATCAAGTTGGGACAGAGGCTTGCAGTATTACGAGGCTCTTCCTATTATTCTTGCTGGTCTGATTGGAGGATTTATATGTCCTGATAGGAGATCACGACGTTTTTCTGTTGGTTGGGGTGAGATTCTCTTGAGTATGATGCAACATCATACTCGATATTCTTGGGGTGTTTGCATGCTGGCACATTTATATCATGATCTTCACCAAGTAGTGTATGATGAGAGTGTAAGTTTGTCTACAAGATGTACTTTATTGCAGATCTGGTGTTGGGAGCACATTGTTATTACTCGGCCTATCCATCATAGAGTTCGTGGAGAGAGGCAGCAATATGTATATTTTTATGCAAGTATTCTTACTCAGCATAAGCTGGGTAAGATGGAGTATTGGTATTGGGTACTTGATTCATTGGATAGCATTACTTGGAGACCATATCTTGATTGTGAGCCATGGATGGATGATGCACAAACATTACTATTTATCATGCAGAGTAGATATCTCATTGGTCGGACTCCTTACATTGTTGAGCGATAGTTGATTGGTCGCATTTTGAGACAGTTTGGTATCATCCATCCTATGCCTACTGGTATGATGATATATGCTCGGTGGTATAGAGATAGACAAGATTGGGGACCTTTGTTGTCATTTGAGATTGCTCGTGCAGAGTTTGTTACTACTCTGAGAGTGGCTTATGATATGAGATTGCACATTCTTGATCTTGGGGTTACAATAAATTATGTGCAGTACATATTGGCTCATCCATTTCCTCACATTACTAATCCAATAGATCCTCCTCCCAGCTCAGGAGATGAGGATGATGATTCAGATGATCCAGTTGATAAGAGATGGAGATGTAGAGGAGAGCTCAAAGTTGCTCATGAGGCTAGGGGAGGTGATGATGAGGGTGGTGGTGGTGGTGGTAGAAGACCTGGACGGAGGGGAGGTCGATTGAGAGTCTATGGAGGGCCGTTTGGATCGGCTGGAAAGATTGAGAGAGCACATCCTATGGGTGGGAGAGATGTTGGATGGATTGGGAGGGAGCATGGTAGGGTAGGTATGATATCACCAAGAGGGTTGCCATTGATAGGAGGCAGTGTGACTGGATTGGATGGGGGTTGCGGGAGAGGCATTGATTTTGGTCAGATTTAGCCAGACCCTAGGGTTATTGCAGTGCATGGTGGAGATGATGAGGATCCTGAGGATCATGTTCCCCTGATTAGACAATGGGTTTGGAGAGTTAATCAGACTGAGATTCTAGTAGCTGGACAGGTTGGTGGTGAGGGGATTGGGGTTCATGCACCTCAGCAGGATTTACCAGAGCAGGATGCACCAGTGCATGATATTCCAGAGTAGGATGCACCAAAGCATGATGTGCCAGGGCAGGATACCATAGACAGTCTAAGAGCATAGATTGACTAGCTTTGAGCCTAGGTGCAGACTCTTATGATTGAGTGGGATAGAGCTGTTAGGAGATAGTAGGATACTCAGGGCCTTCTTGATCATATTCAGTAAGTTGGATTAGGTACTCTCTCGGCTAACACTATTAGAGAATTAGTTCAGGCTAGGAAGGAGACTTCCCACTGTCGACAATGATATGAGGAGGTAGTTGCAGAGAGCCAGAGAGCAGGTAGATATAATACCACCGAGCTGATGGATACTAGCAATGGTGGGGTCATGGGACCTCCTTAGAGGAGTGGTTAGCATGGGAGATAGGTATCTGGAGGATATTCTCACCCACAGCCACAAAGATGGATAGAGTTAGGTGGTAGTGTTATAGGACAACCATGACTTGATTTGTATTTGATGAGGCATTTGTATATTATTGATCTGATATCATTGTATACTTGGACTTTTATTGTTTTATGATGATCTATATGCAAACATGGACTCTATATGATGATGATGATTTATATGCATGTTACTCTATTTGATGATGATCTGTATGTTGTGATTATATGCATGTAGTGATTATGATGATATGATGATGATGATGATGATCTTTATGCATGTTACTTTATTTGATGATTCCATGATAAATGCTTTTGTTTGATTTTTTATTTTGATGATCTTGGATGCAAAATGAAAATGATTACTAACTTAAATGATATGTAAATGAGACAAATGTAATGATCTATATGGAAATGCAAATGAATGATTTCTTTAATGCTTATGATGATGAAAATGATCTACATGAAATGTTTTTGTATTTTATATGCAATGTTTATGAATCTAAGTGCAAAGATTTAACTAAATGAAATGAATGATGATTAAAATGAATCTAAAAACTGAATGCACTTATAATGATTAAATGCAAATTGTTTTTGTTTGTCCAAGTATACTCAATCTTTATTTATGACCGTTGATCTGTTAATGAAATGATATGCTTATAATGTAGATGAATAATGAATGCGTATAATGCAACTAAATAATGAGCTAACTAAAAATCGTACCGCCATTCTTCATATGCGATCTTGTAACAGTGCTTGATTTCATCATTGAGCTTTAAATGTTGTAAGAAAATACAAGAAACTTGACATAATGATTCAAGATGACTTGAGTATTCCTTACATGGATTTTGATATAGCAAGTTAATACAAGCAACTTCATATAATGAATCAAGTCGACCTGAGTATTGCTTGCAGAACAGACAAGGAGTATCTTCTTTCATGCATGACTTGGAATGTCCTCCTTGATCTTTAGTTGATCATATCCTAAGACAAGTTCATACTGTAGTAAGAGATAAACCACAAACATCAATCAAAGAAAATAATCATGCCTCATCATAGCTTCTCTAGTCATGGACATCCTTGAGTTGCATAGAGTACATGATTAGCAATAAAATCAAGATATAAACACTGAATCTTGTATGTCATTCACATATTCTTATGGTCATTAACTGATATAATCATCTTGATGAATGGTCTTTGATAATCCTTTATTACTTGTTGATTGATTCTTTGGTTTCTAAGTTGCATGATTCAGTTGTTGATAAAATTCCATGATTGATTTGTTGTTTTTTTGCTCATTATCTGTTTCAAAATCCTAGGTGTTTTTGGTTTTTCTAAATTTTCTGAATGTTTTGGGATTTTCAAAGGTTCAAAAGATCACCTTAGCAAAAGGAATTTGGAGTTTTCCCCCAGTGGAAACATAAATTTACTATGGATGTATGAATTGATCAAGATCCAAACCATGGAAGAATACAAATGTAGATTGATTGATTCTGATAAGGTCCAAGACAGTGACTACGACAAGTATGTCAAAGATTGATAAATGTTGGTAGGCTGCATATTTCTTGCTAAATGGTTCAGAGCAATGGATGCGAAAGATGGAATGGATAAGCTAAAATATATGGAAGTGATAGATGTGATAGGATGGAGTGGATAGGTGCACAAAGCAATCTCATAGATGGAGGAACCTACTTGTTAGATGGCGCCTATTTACCAAATTTTCACCATCTAAATTTATTGCAATTTTTTGGATTTTATATGCTTTTTATTAATTTTTTCAAGACTATATATGCTTTTTATTGATTTTTTCAAGACTGTATATCTCAAGCATAAAATTTCTTGAGATGGATAGAATTGATAGGTTCATCAAACCAATCACCTTCAAGGGTAGATAACTTGTATGCTCCTGATCCATATGTTGCTACTATGACAAAAGGTCCTAGCCAATTCAATTCAAATTTTCCCTTCTTTTCCTAGTCTTTCTGATTTCTTGGATTCTCCCTTAGAACTATATCTCCAATATGGAAAATATGTGGCTTGACTCTATGGTTATAGCTTCTTGCCATTCTTTGTTGGTATACTTTCAAATGTTCTGTTGCATTTTAGCGACGTTCCTAAATTAGTTCTAGTTCCTGGAGTCGAGAGACTCATTGTTGTTCTTCTGGTATAAGACTGTGCAAGGATACTCGTAGGGAAGGTATCTCTACTTCTATAGGTAATATAGCTTCTGATCCAAATACCAAACAATATGGAGTTTCCCCTGTTGGATTATGAACGCTAGTTCGGTATGCCCAAAGAGTAGGATTTAGCTGAATGTGCCAATCTTTTCTAGCTTCATTGACTGTTTTCTTCAAGATTTTCAAGATAGTTTTGTTTGATGCCTCAGCTTGACCATTACCTTGTGGATAATATGGAGTAGAGAACCTATGTTGGATATGAAATTGTTCACATAGCTCTTTCACATCTTGATTTTTGAATGGTCTTCCATTATCAGTGATAATGGTCATAGGAACTCCATAGCGATAGATTATATAATTCAAATTGAATGATGATATTTGTTTTCTTGTCACAATTGTTAAAGGCACTACTTCAATCCACTTGGTAAAATATTCAGTAGCAATCAGAATGAACTTATGTCCATTAGAAGATGAAGGATTGATCTTTCCTACCAAATCAAGGCCCCATTGTGAAAATGGCCATGATCTTGTCATAGGATATAACTCTTGTGTTGGTGCATGAATGAGATTTCCATGGATTTGACATTGTTTACATTTTATAGCATATGTGAATGAATCTATTTCCATAGTAGGCCAAAAGTAACCCATACAAAGAAGTTTCTTAGCCAATGTTAAACCACTTGAGTGTGTCCCACAAATACCTGCATGAATGTCACTAAGAACTCTCTCAGATTCATCTTTTTCAAGACATCTCAACAAAGTACCATCTAAACCATGCCTACATAGGATATTAGAAATTATAGTATAGTGAGAGGACTGACGAATAAAATTTTGTTTCTAATTACGAGATAATTCAAGAGGAAGAATATGATGTTTTAAATATTGGTATGTTTGACCGTATAAGGATTGACCGGTTCCTAATATATGGCAAATTTGATAGGTATGCTGAGATTGGATGGTAGGGAGACGCTATTGATTCTCCTTATTTTGCAAGGGAGATGCTATTGTAGCCATTGCATCTGTTGCTTTATTCTCATTTCTGGGAATCTGGGTGAACGTGATTTCTTTAAAGTGCTCTTTAAATTCCTCCACTAGCTGTTTGTATGGCATAATCTTATCATCCTTTGTTTGATATTCATCATTTACTTGATTAATGATAAGTCATGAATCACCATAGACATGGAGTTCTTTGATGTTCCACTCACTAGCCATTTTAAGCCCTATAGCTAATGCTTCATACTCTGCAATATTATTAGTGCATGGAAATCGTAGTTTATACGATTTTGGAATTGTGTGTCCTTGAGGTGTGATGAAAAAATTCTTGCACCTGATCCATATTGGGTATAAGAACCATCAAAGTACAATTCCCAGAAGTTTGTACTTACTGTTAGGATATTTGCATCAGGAAATTTGATGTGCAAAGGCATGTCATTTTGTAAAGGTGCCTCAGCCAATTAATCAGCGATGACTTGTCCCTTGATAGCTTTTCGGTCAACATATTCTATGTCAAATTCACTTAGTATCATAACCCATTTGGCTAGTCTCCCTATCAACGCTGACTTACTCAACAAATATTTGAGAGGATCTATCCTTTCTATTAGTTTCACAAAATGAATCAACATATAATTTCGTAACTTCTGAGTTGCAAATACAACTGCTAGACATGTCTTTTCAATTGAGGAATAATTTAATTCATAGCCAACAAGCATTCTACTGATATAGTAAACTACTCTTTCTATTCCTTCATCATCATGTTGGAATAGGAGGGCTCCTAATGATAAATTTGTTGCTGAGATATAGAGCAACAATGGTTTCCCTTTGGTTGGTGATATCAGTACTGGAGGTCTCATAAGATATTCTTTTATTTGCAAGAAATCTTCTTCACATTTTATATCCCATTTGAATGGAACATTTTTATGTAGAAGATGGGTAAATGGAAGACATCTATTAGCCAACTGAGAAACAAATCTTCTAATTGATTGTAACCTTCTTGACAAGATCGCAATTGACTTATGTTCTTGGGTGACTCCATCTCCATGATAGCTTTAACTTTTTCAGGATCTACTTCAATGCCATGAGCTGATATAATGTACCCCAGGAGCTTTTCGTAGGTTACCCCAAATGCACATTTCTTTGGATTTAATCTTAATTGATACCTTTCCAGCCTGTCAAAAATCTTGCTTAAAATGTTCAAATGTTTTTTTCTTGTGTGAGATTTTCCAAGTATGTCATTAACATAATCTTCCATAAATGTGTGCATCATATCATGGAAAATTGTCGTCATAGCCCTTTGATAAGTTGCTCCTGCATTCTTGAGACCAAATGGCATAACATTCCAGAAATATGTTCCCCATGCACAGGTGAAAGTTGTTTTCTCTTGATCTTCAGGTGCTATTCTTATTTGATTATATCCTGAGAAGCCATCCATTAATGAAAACATCTTGTGTCCTGCTGACAAGTCCACTATGATATCAGTGTTTGGTAGTGGGAAATCATCTTTTGGACATGCTTTATTCAGATCTCTGAAATCTGTACAGACTCTTATGCTCTTGTCTAGTTTTGATACTGGTACAATACTTGAAACCCATTCTTGCTAAGAAACTAGTCTTATGAAATCCACTTCTAATAGTTTCTTCAGCTCAGTCTTTACAAGAAGAGCAATGTGTGGATGCATCTTTCTTATCTTCTGCTTAACAGGTTTTGCTTTTAAATCCACATTAAGATGATGAATGATAAGATCAAGATTAAGTCCTGGCATATCGGCATAAGACCAAGAAAAATTTATTTGTCTTTGCTTAAAGAATTCCATGTATTCTTTCCTCTCTTTTTCTGATAATGAGGCAAAAAAATGAAGTATTTTAAGATCCTTTGATGTATCAATGTTTACTGCTTATGTTGGTTCTATCAGGATAGCAGATCTCTCTTGAAAAGATGCAGGAAGAATGTCAAACTTTCCATCTTCTGGTGCCTCAAGGAGGTTTTCACCATCAGATATGTCCTTTGTTTTCTCTTTTGATTGATCTAATGTTACCATGAAATGATTTTCAACAATAGGTCTCTTTCCTTGTTTTATTTCGCTTTTGCGACTAGAAAATTTGGCATTCTCCTGACTATGAGAAACATCACTTGATTCTGCAATGGAAGATATCTTAGTTGGGATGGGTTCAACAATGTTAAGGTACACAACTAAGTCATGATCATTGGAAAAGACATTCAGTTCGGGGTTGTCTAAATATCCCAATCAATTAATTTAGGATGAAGAAGGGGTAAATCGTAATTGTTGTCATCATTAGGTGTTTCAACGTTCATGACATAACGATCATAGTTTGGCATAGAATAGGTATTGTTTAAATGTTTTTGAGAATTGTCTTTCCCAAGCGTTTCCAAATTAGTCTTAACAAAATTAATATTAGCATTGTGTAGTTCACACTCAAGTGGTTCTTCAACTGACATTTGTCCCTTAAATGAATGGATTATGTCCACATGCACATCTTTAACACTGCAAATTCCTTCTTGATCAACCTCATCTGTATTTTGGAGTTGGCATACTTGTGTATGTGAATAAGAGGATTCTTTTGCTATATTTTGTCTTCTTTCAAATTATTCTATGGTTCTTGCACATCTGATCTTTGTTTGTGCTTATTGTGGCATTGCTTCTCTATCTTTGTCATTCCCTTTTATTTTTGCATACGTCTCTTTTCTCTAAATTCTGAGTTTCTCTTGTCTTCTTTCTAACTTCATCTTTTGTTCTACAATAGACAAGTCTTCTTTCGTGATAGCTTCTTGATCTTCATTGTTTTCCTTACTTGATGTAGTAGATAAGACATTTGGACCCTATTCATATTCATTGGAATCTATCTCTGAATCTTGATCTAAGATTACTCCACTATACCATACTGGAATGTCGTATGGTACAAAAAGTTCTTTGATTTCTGTCATCTCTATTTTTACTGCTTCTGGAATATCTTGTTCATATTTTGCCTTTGTTTGTATTTTTAGAACTTGTTGACAATATTTTTCGTCACCTTTGATGATAATTTCCTCTTCTTTCTTTTCATGTTCTTCTTTCTCTTTTTGTTTATTGGTTATTGTTTTGGCTGCTTGATGTAGCTTTTCTTGCCAATTTTCTTCTTTAGAAACTGATTTCTTTCTCCATTTTTGTTGTTGATGATTATGTTGCTTTTGATTAGACTTTAGATATCCCAGCCCAGATTTATCTTCTGTGGATAGTGAGTGTAGACAAATAGGTTCTGAAATACCTTGATGTTGCTTACCAATTGGTCATTTTCCTTCATATCCCATCTTTTGCATGATTTCATATCCTTTGCCATATTCTTTTATGGGAATATTGACTTCTATTGTTGTTGCTATAGTTTTGTCTTCATCCTTGTACAACCAACCAAGAATGTCTTTGTCTTCATTTTCTTCTTCAAGAGTTCCAGCAGTAACAAATGTTCCTTTAAACATACATTTTGGCTTTGATTGAATATTTGTAGGCTTACCATATGACTTAGGGGAAAGTGGAAAATTATGCAAAGAGTATTTTCCCATTCCTTCATCATTTAACTTGAGTTTTTCTTCAAAAGTTTCCCATAACTTTGCTTGAATTTCTTTGGTAGAATATACTGATTCTCTGTTATGTGGAACTCTTGTATCTTGTGTTGGCTTCAAATTATTGCAATATTTACTGGAATCTACAATTATAGTGACCTCTTTTCCTTCATGAGGAAATTTTACACATTGATGATACATAGAAGGAACTACTTGCATCTTGTGAATCCATGGTCTTTCTAGAAGAATGTTGTAAGAGGGGTTCAAATCTAAAACTTGACATAATGTATCCCTTTCCATAGAACCTATCCTTATTGGTAGCACAACAATTCCTTTAGTTCTGCTTCATCATAAGCCTTGATGGTTATTTTCTTTTTCGGGTCTACTACATTCTTTGAATGTCCCAAAGATTTTATTAGACTTAATGCACAAATGTTTTAGCCAGCTCCTCCATCTATGAGCACACGTTTGACATGAGTTTTATTTATGGATACTTCAACATGTAAGGGAGCATTGTGAGGATGTTGTAAGGATGCGTAATCATTTTTAGAAAATCATAAGCAATGAGGAGCTATAAGGTATCCTACCATGTTTTGGAACTGATCTACATCCAAATATTTTGAAACTGTTGTTTCCACTAAAGCTTTCTCCAAAATTTCCTTATGCATAGGTGAAACCTTGAGAAGTTCCAGAATTGATATTTGAGCGGGAATTCATTGTAATTGCTCTACTAAACTGTATTGTTGTGATGTGGATGTTGGGTCTTTTTCTATACTTGGAAAGGTAACCTTTGCTTTCCTTCTCGTGATAACATTGATTGGTTTTGAAGATGGATTTTCATTAACAATGATCACATTTACCACATCATTGTATGTATAAGTATAATTAATTTTGGCTTTTCCTTTGTCATCTTCTAATTGGGACGATTCACCTTTGTCATAACTTGGAAGTGGAGTTTTAAAAGCCAAGTGTGATTTGTTTGTCTTATGGCTATCCACTGTGATGGTTCCATTATCGATTAGATCTTGGATAAGGTGTTTCAATCTTTGAAAATGATTTGTTAGGTGTCCTTTATTCCAATGATAATTGCAAAAATGATTGTCATTCCACCAATTGGGCTTGACTGGTGGTTCATAACTTCTTGCTTCTGGTAAAACAATCAATTTGTTGGCAAGCAAAGTTTTTAGGGTTGATTCCAAGGATCCTCCAATGTTTGTGAATTTCCTTCGAGGATTGGAGAAAAACAACTTCGCTATATTGTTTTTTGGATTGTTATTACTTGGGATTTGACTTTATAGATTAAAAATTGGTTGTTGTTGTTCTGTAGTACTATTATCATCATTCCCTTCATTGCTGACATTCCTATTCTTTGACCAGAACTTGGGTTTGTCATTTCTATTGTTGTTGTTGTTGTTGTATGAATTATTGTAAAGTTTTAGTTCTCCTTTCTTTACCATTGCGTTCTCTATTTTCAGACCATTCTCAATCATTTTGGCAAAAGAGGGAGGACATTGCATCCTTAGTTGATAATTGCTTTCATTGATAAGATTATCAATGAATATGTCCATTTTTTCTTGATCAGGTACATCTCAGGGATACCTATTAAACATGAATTTCCATCATTGTAAGAAAATCATAAAGGATTCACCATTCTTTTATTTAACATTGCAGAGATCCAGCATTGTTATTTCATTCTTTATATTGTAGGAGTACTGTGAAATAAACCTATTCACAAGTTCTTCAAAGGATTTGATTCCAGATGGTAATCTTGAAAACCACTCCATTGATTGTCCATTTAAACTCCTAGGAAAAAGATGCATAAGGTAAGTTTCATCATGAGAAAATTCCATGCTCATAGTACAAAACTCCCTGATGTGATCTTGAGGATCAGATTTTCCATCGTATTTGTCATATTTAGGAATCTCGCAATGTTGCAAAAATGGCATCATATTCAGATTTTTATCGAACGGATATGGGCATATATCTTCTAGTGAAAACTTCTTGGATCTTGTCCCATTTTGCATGTCTTGCATCTGTTGTTGTAGAGTTTGTATTTGTTGAGTAAGATTTGGCAATGGATTATCCACATAATTTCTCCTTGTTTCTTCGTGAGTTCTCTTATCACTACACTCTTTTCTTATGTCATCCTTTTCTTTCCTTGTTTCTTCTTGACTTTCTTTGTTTACGTCCTCATTATTTGGATCATCTATGTTTTTGGTGTTACTTGCCTCCACATCTTGTTTCAAGATTTCTATGTTAAAGTCTTGTGGTAGTTTAGCTCCAAATTTTGCCAACATCAAAAGATATTTTTCTTTTTGTTTTGCTAGCAATTTTTCCATTAGCCTATCAAATTGAAATCTTGCTCAAGGTCTCTAATGGTGCTATAGGCTACTTCTTCGTCAACAGTGGTAAATGCAAAAGTGTGGAATACAGGAGTATCTTCTTCCTCCATTTGTTGTTGTTTTCTAAGTTGTTCGTGTTGGGCTCTAGTCCAAACTAACATGTGATTATTTCAAAAGTTGTTGAAAGTTCTAAAGAACAAAGTCAATAGGTGATTATTGGTTTAGGAAGATATGCCTTCTTGATTTTACCACTATTTTTTGTTTATTGGGATAAAGCGTCTCTTTGTTGAAAAACACGTCTTTGCAAAATTTCACCGTCAAATTCTGTACCGCAGTCACGTAGGTAGTGACAAAAATGGTGTAGGAATGTCCTATGTTTCAATAAGATCTTGCAATTGATATACAAGAATCTTATCCTTTTCTGAGTAGCTTTGTAACTAGGTTTTCTTTTCTTAAGGTGATACTTAAAAGTCATATAAGCATTTGACAATTCACAAGTTTGTTTGATTCCAATGTTGGTGCGATTCTGGTTTTCATATAACCTAGGTTCAAAATAGGAAAGATATATCCAAGATTAGGAACCTAGTATAGATTGATCAAGATCCGTGATAAAGGATTTGATTATCTTGATGAGAAACTTGACAACGATGTTGATTTTTGCACTTAAGATGTTTGAATCAATAGTTTGTTGAATGCTGATGTTTATAGAACCTTTTGGGTATGACCTGTTGGATTAGTGACCTAGTTATTTGAGCTAGTTTGAAAATATGTGATGGTTTAGAGATGAAACTACTTCAAGAATTATTTTGATTTTTTGATTTTGATTTGACATTTCAAGTGTTGGGAATCTTTTGTATTACCCTTTTGATCACACTTTTTCAGTAATTTGTTGGATTTTTGCTTTCTTGTAGATGATAATTTTCTTCAATCTTTGCCCATTCGGAACATGTTACAGACATAGAAGACACAATGTTTAATAAACAAAATGCACAAGCAAGTACAATCCCTATGGCAGGCTGAGAAAATAGTTGTTGAATCTCATGTGGGGTTTCCCCCAAGGCTATGTTATTCAAAGTGGATATTTAAATGCTTGACCCCACTGGCTCCACCCTTGGCACTCACTTCTTCAGGGCAGCCAAGTACTAGTTTCCATGAAAACTCCCGAAGGCAAACTTTATATTTCTACTAGGAACCATATGCATGTGAGCTACTTAAGAGGTCTAACCTCTTGTGCCAACAACTAGAAGGATTTTGGTAACTAGTACAAGTGTTTTTTAGTAAAGGCTTCCGGTCATTTAGCCATACATGCAACACTTTCAGCTCTATAAATACTGAAGGTTCCTAGAGTATAGAGGTTACGCTCCTTAGGGTTTGTGGGGAAACATATTTTCAGAATGAACTTATCAGCACATGTTGTTTAGGACTTTTATCACAAAAACAATTTATTTATAGTGGATTGGAAGGACTCGGTATTAGCCCATTTCAACTTTAAGTCATTCCCCTCTTACTGGCCCCCTCAAGGTAGCTTGGGAAGGCAGGCCCTCTAAGGGATTTAATTGCTTGAAAGTAAAGAAAGCATAAAAGAGTGGATTTGGCTTTTTGGTCACCCAATTAAGGGGAGAGCATATACCTACCACTTTCGAGACACAGAATACAAGTGTTCTTTTTAACCTTTTCAAAGCAATTGTTGGCTAAGTTCTATTTGGAGATGTTGCTCCAACAAGCGTGGTGTTCATTTTAGCCCTTTTAAAAGTCTATGTGCAACTATTTTAGAGAAAATACTAAAAATGCAAGTTGCATGTTGTCAATTCATCCTCTTAGTTAAACTAGATGAATAAGATATGATATATTACTTCCCAAATAAAGACTTTTAATTAACTAGATGAGGAAATGCATAAAATTTGCCTTAAACACCATCTTGCACATGCATGTTAGTAGTCTGAGAATTTTGATTTTTTGGGCATTCAAACCTGCAAGAAATTTTGTCAGTTTGTAAATAGAAGCGCTAATTTAACACATGCACTATCTTTTTGCTCAAAAGAGCTAACCTGTAGGTCAAAAGCACTAACATAGGCTACAAAAGCACTGCTTTGTGGATACAAAAGCATGATTTCTTTGAAAAATGTGATAACCTAGGACACAAATGCACTAACCTCCACATGGCTCATCATGACATGCATGCAGGATGTCATATGTTTCATCTTCTCTAACACATCTTCGCATGACTTCGTCAGGTCCAGTATAAAAATGACAATCAAAAATCCATGAAAAGTTAAAACTTTTTTCAACTAGCAACCTTCTTTCCTTAGGAGAAAAAGAAATTGGCATCTTAGCTGGAGCTAAATAGTTGGCAATATTAGCATACCATGGAGTATGAGCTTGTATGAGAAACAAATGCTCATCTGGAAAAGTGTCATCTATCATTGTAGAATCTTCCTGCAATTGAAGATGTGAAAGATAATCTGCAACAACATTAGACTTACCTAGCTTATCAACAACTGTGATATCAAATTCTTGCATCGACAATAACCAATGAGTCAGTCTACCAGTGATTGATGGCATATTCATGAGATATCTAATTGCAGTATGATCTGTATGCACAAATATGGGATACCCTATAATATAGTGTCTAAACTTGTTAAGGGCATATATGACAGCTAGCATTTCCTTTTCAGTAACTGTATAATTCAATTCAGGTCCCTGCAAATTCTTCCTGATATAATATATTGCATTTTCCAACTTGTCAACTTTTTGTCCCAGCACTGCTCCTACGGCATAATCAGATGCATCAGTATGGATTTGGAATGGTAGAGACCAATTAGGTCCTTTTAGAACTGGTGCTTGAGTCAAAGCATTCTTAAGCTTTAAAAAAGCTTCATTGCATACTGAGGTCCATTTAAATTTTGCATCTTTAGTAAGCAGTGAATATAAGGGACTTGCAATTTTGCAAAAATCTTTGATAAACCTTTTGTAGTATCCAGCATGGCCAAGGAAACTTCTCACATCTTTGTACTTCATAGGGTCATTAATATGCTGAATAACCTCAATCTTTGCTGGATCCACTTGTATGCCTTGTACAGATATATGATGACCAAGGACTATTTCTTCTTCCATCATAATGAAACACTTCTCATTGTTTAGGGACAAGTTGTAGTCTTCACACCGCTTCAAAACTTTCTTAAAATTACCTAATGCTTGATCAAATTTAGAGCCATAAGTTGTAAAGTCACCCATGTAAATTTCCATAATATCTTGAGAAATATCAGAAAAAATACTGATCACCGCCCTTTGAAAAGTGGCTGGAGCATTACACAACTCAAAAGGAAGAACCAAATATGCATAAGTGCCCCATGGGCAAGTAAATGTTGTTTTCTTTTGATCCTCAGGAGCTATTGTATTTGATTATAGCCACTAACTCCATCTAGGAATGAAAAATATCTCTTACCAGCAAGAGAATCCAATATCTGATCCACAAATGGCCATGGAAAATGATCCTTCCTTGTAGCTAAGTTCAAGGCTCTATAATCAACACATAAACTCCATTTGCCTCCCTTTTTAGGAACTATCACCAAAGGTGATACCCATTGACTGTCAGAGATAGGATAGATAAACCTAGCTTTCAACAATTTCTGCAATTCTTCTTTAACTATCTCCTTCAAGGCAAGGTTGACTCTTCTTTGAGGTTGTCTGAGGGGGCAACACTCATCCTTTATCTAAATGTGATGAGTACAAACTGCTGGATCAATTCCATTCATATCCTTGTAATCCCATGCAAAAGGATTTCTATGGAGTTTCAACAAGTCTACTAGGCTATCCTTTTGAGTGTCTACTATATTCTTATTGATGTTTAAATATTTATTCAATTCCACCTCTATCTTGATAGTAAGATCAATTTGATTTATATAAAAAAAATGAGAATAAGACAATTCCTGTGGCAACAAGGTATGCAAGATATCAGTGGCTCCAGGAAAGTCCAAACTTGCAATATTTGGAACCAATTCCTACAATTCTTGGTCTTCTATTAATTCATTTATCAAGACCTTATAAAGAATTGATTCTTCATCATATAACTGCATAAGTGGCACTCGATTAATTATCATAAGGTGATTAATAGAGTCAATTTCTTCAGATTCCTCTCCCAAAATAGGCAAAACAGCCTGCTGTTGCTCAAGCGGAGGTTGTGCTGGGGAATACAAGGCTAATGTTTTTGTGGATTTGCCATCTGAAATAGTCATGTCCCCTTATCTACACCCAATATATGCATCAGCTAAGGCAAGCCATGGTCTTCCCAAAATGACTGGATATCCCCCCAATGTTGCTTTTGGAGATAAAATCATAAAGTCTGTAGGATATTCCCAGGAATCTAGAATAACTACTATATCCTCTATGATACCATCAAGTCTTACTGCAGAGCCATCAGCAAGTTGGAGAACTATGGGTGTAGCCGTTAAACTCTATCTATCTCTAGATGTTTTATTACTTCCCTTGTCACTACATTAATGGCTACCCCTAGATCAACTAAAACCTTTTTTATTTTACTGTCATTAATGACTATACTCACAACAGGACTACCTGGATCAGAATACTTTGGAATAGCAATTTTTCCTAACATAATATCAGCCAATTGACCCATAACATGAAATGTTTGTGGATCATTTTTCTTTCTTCCAGGATTCTTTAGGCATGCTTCTCTCAATGCCTTACCATATATAGGAACATCCTTTATTGCTTGCAACAATGGAATTTTAACACAAATGTGCTTCAGTTGATCAAGAATATCAAAGCTTTGTTGTTGTTCAGTGGAAACTTCTTTGTCTTTCAGTCTATGGGGAAATGGTGGTAATATTTGATTATGAGGTATTACATCTTTAGGATCAAAGATTGGCTACTCTTCTTGTACCTCAGTAACAACCGGATGAGAGGGATTAGGTAGAGTTGTCCCAGATCGAAGGTGAATATCATCTAGTGATAAAGAATAGGTTGGGTATTGATTAGCATCAACTGAATAAGCTTGTTGTTGTTGCTAAGATTTGATATTTTGATTAGGCAGCGATTGAGTAGGCAGCTGTGTTGGCTTAGGAGGTGTAGCTGTAGCTATAGGAGGAGGCATTAAAGTAAGAGGTTGTGGCTGCTATTTAGGGGGCTGATATCCAGAAGATTGGGATGACCATGATAGGTTTCCCCTCCATTGAGAGGTAGGTTAACAATTCCCTTGAAACTAGTTCCCTGAACCCTGAGGTGGATACCAGTTTCCCTGTGGCTGCTGCCACTGGGGTATTTGATTAGCAAATTGTTGTCCTTGGCCTTGTGATCCATATCAATGTGGATAGTTACCAAAATTTTGAGAATACTATGATTGCCATTGGTTATTTGGTTCATAATAATTACCACTATAACCAGAAAATGAAAGTGGATCAGGTGGCATAACTTGTCTTTGAAAATTTGGTCTTATTTGAGAAACATAGAAGATTTATTCATCCTCACCTTGAATTGGTTTGAAATCGGGTACTCCAACATTTTCAACCATCTTACATCTACAATCTTTCTTTGGTTGCTTACAATGAGGATAGAATTCTGCAAGAAATGCATCAGCTTCCTCATGCTTCTTCATAGCTGCCAATGTATCCAACTGAGTAGCCATATTGTTTATAATGTCCTCCTTGAAATCTTCTAATAGATGGTTAAGTTCCAATCTATAAACTCTAGTTCTAGATGATGATGATGGTAGCCCTAGCTTAAATCTCCTATTCTTCTTAGAAGTAGATCTAGAATACTTCTTACAAATTTGTCCTATTTCATCCCAAGTAGATTGTGTAATGTCACCTCCTCCCATGAGATCTAAGGAATCAGTGCATTCATCACTGATACCCCTCAAGAATATAAATTTGAGGGAATCTTCATTCAGAGTACTATGCTTGGACTTCTTGACACTAAACAAAAATCTTTCTAGATAATCCTCAAGGCTCTCATCTTCAGTTTGTGTCATTCTAAAGATGTCATCCCCATGACGATCAGTGCCTCTACAATAATCTTTGTATTTTGCAAGAAACAACCATTTCATCTCATCCCATGTGTTGATTGTGTTACTACCCAAGCTCATAAACCATCTCAAGGATGACTCCTTCAAAGTGGCTAGAAAATTTTTGAGTCTATGGGCATCTATAGTATAGTCAAAACTCCTACAGAGAACTTCAAACTCAAATAGAATGTATCTGGATCCTCTGTCACCAACCCACAAAATTTAAGAATTGAAGATGCTGGAATGTTCTTGAGGTTAGCATTATCATGTTGGTCAGAGATGGGAAACTCAAATGTTGGACCAAGTGGTGGTGGTGGATTATTCCCAATAGGAGGTGGGTTCCCTTGCATTGGACCTGTGGGGGTTGTTACTATAGGAAATTCTTCTTCTTGTGGACCAAAGAGGAACTGAAGACTACCTTCTGGAAATTCAGACTCAGGGTGATTCAAATTTTGTGGGACTTGATACAGTTCAGCAAAAGGGTTTATATCTGAAAAATTATCTTCTGCATGAGTAGTATGAGTGGGCAGAAATCTACCTCTAGCATCTCTTCTTCTATTATGCATGCAGATTCATGAAATTTCAAACAATTAACTAGAAACTAAAATAATCATAAAAGGTTCTTAGCTTGACACCATCCCTGGCAACGACACCAAAAATGTCTATGCCAACTACAATGATAATAATAATACCTCTAATTGAAATCTCAATCCGAAGTTTGGACATTCATATGGGAGAGTTTACTATTTTCATGGCTGGTGTTCATTTAGTTATCAATCCAGGAATGTAAAACATGAAATGGGTCTGCAATATATATGCACTAAGCTCCTTAAATGATTATTCTGCATTACTGCAGTAACTAACCTTATGCAGAAAGGAAAGGCAGGAATGGAAATCATAAAAGGCTACATGAAAGCTTCATAAAACAATGCTAAAATGATCTAATAAAAATAACAAAAATCACACTGTTCTATCTTGGCTGTAGGAACAATCAACAGATCTATTTCCAGTGGCTGTAGGAACAATTTAGTCATGAACTTCTACTGCAACTAAGTAAAAACTAACTTCAATGATCATAAACATGGGATCACTCACCAAGTGGGCCCCCTTGGATGAGTGATATCAAACTCCCAGAAAAGTACTATTAACAGATCAGAACAACATATTCTTATTCATTTCTTCCTGAAAATGATTACATATTCTAAAAGAGAAAATTTAGAATGCTTGTCAAAACTCTGCTCAATTCCTTTCCATCTTGTCTAACTCTAAGAATGAAGAGCTTATTATAAAGAAAAGATCAACTACAATGGACAACTCAAGTTACGCCCAGAAGAAGAGGCAGATAATTGTCAGATGAAGGAGAAAACTGAGAGCTTGGTTGTAGGAACTGTGGATCTGAAACCGAACTACGGTCTTTGCATGCCAAAGCGATATTTTGCAAATTCAATATGCACCAGAGTTAAACTCCCATGGTGAAGTATAACTACTCCAATTATGCCATACATTGTGCTTGCTCGAATCCCCTTTAGTTATCTGAACATGATTCTCTAGTCCTTAGGCATGAAAGAAAATCATCCACTGAAGCATCAATTATTATCTGCACTAAAACAAAAACACCATACAAGGACATGCATATGTATTTTACTCAATTAATACATTCATTAACTCACATATGAAATTATCCTAAATAATCTGCATATCACAGGGACAAATCATTTGGCTGCAAGAATAAATTGGCAGGGCTGCAAGAATTAACCGACAAAATTCAAACATGATTTCTTAAGTTCAGTTTTAAAACATGGATTACATATAGTCAATTCACAATACTTTACTATCACAATGCAACCCAAAAGATACCAAAAAACCTAAGAGTCATGATAAAAAACATGTCAAAGCATTGACTTATCATGCCCTTCAACTTTAAGGGTTTGTTGCTCCTGCAACAAAAGGAAAATTTTTTATTTTTGTTGAAACTCTAAAATCACCAACAGTGTCCTGTCCAGTTCCCTTGGAAGGCAAATTCCAATAAAATCCTTTCATTTTCTCCAACCTGGACCATCTAGCTATTTCTTCTACAACTGCATCATAATTCTGTTCTGTTGGTTTGCATGCCAAAAGTGGCCACATAAGGATCGGAGGCTGAAAGATCAATAGCAACCAGTTATTGGCTTTTTCCCTACCTAGCTGTATGTATTTGGTAGCTCTTTGTATGGCTACATGAAAATTCTGTAATGAGTAAGGTTCTCCCAGTTTTAAATGATCTGGTAGATGATTCCAGCATTGAGTTAACCCTTCTAGTGCGGTTGTCCTATGGGTTTGAACCAAATGCTCATACGCTTGATAGACTTCCTCTCTCATTGGAAGTACTATCTTACTAACATCATCTCTTATTAGCAACTTTTGCCAATCATAATACAGAACCCTGGGTGCTTCTGATTCCCTTCTCAATGGTAATGGATAGTCAAGCTCTAATATTTCAAACTCCTTAGCTTTTTGTCCTATGATCATCTCATTTTGGATCCATGACATCAAAGCTCTGAGATGGATATCCCCAATATACAATAAAGGATTCCATTCTCTGTCTTGGGGTACAACATAGTTATGTAAATATAATTCACATAACAAAATCCTTACAACATGTGGAGAGGTTTGAAAAGCATGATAGAATTCCTTAGGTGTTTCCAATGATGGATTAAGGTCCCTAACAATGCAGTTTAGTCTGAAATTCAGATACTACTCTTTCAAATGTACTGCATAAATTCTTGGGGGTGCCCTACACTGCATCATCTCAAGAACCATACCATAAATCTCTTCTACCTTAGCTTCTAATTCCTTAATTCTATTATCTTTCTTTTCAATCTCTTTTTGCTGCTTATTAATTATCCCCTGCAATCTATCCTTCTCTATTTCTCATTGCCTAAAAAATGTTAAAGCAATTGATAAACTAGTTAGGGATGAAGGAGATCTAATAGGTCCTACCTTAGACCATGGGATTTCTTCAATAAACTCCTCATTCTAAGTTGACATATCTCCCACATTTTCTTTAGGTTGATGTAGAACATCATCAACAATCTCTTCACATTGCAATGCCACTGAAGCAAGATTTGCTAGCTTATCCATTACAACTTCTTCTTGAATTTCTTCTTGGATTTCTTCTTCTGTAGGGTTTTCTTGAATTTCCTCTTCCACGGAGTTTTCTTGCATTTCTTTCTCTATAGCATCTTCTTCTTCTGAAGTTTCTACTGCAATAACCTCTGCTGGATTACTCATAGGTTGAGTCTTCTGTGTCCTCCTTCTTTTTCTTCCTACATACACTTTTGAAATGGTTGCAAGAGTTTTTGTTTTTGCTTGATGCCTCTTGGCTACATGAGGAATCTGTGTTTCCTGCGACTGGATAACAAATTCTTCATTTGATTCATCCTTCCAATTTTTTTCCTTCCCTTTGCAAAATAGGTGAATCTCTTTGAAGAGAAGTAGAGGGTTGTTCTTCGATTGACTCTGCTTCAATATTTCCTTCCATAATAATTGCAACTCCTTCAGCAACTAGCAAACCCTCATCTTCACTAGAAAGATCTTCTGCAACAATCTCTTCTTGAGCCGATGGATTATTCGCAATAAGGGCTTCATCAACCTTAAATTGTAGAATATCCTCAAACACACCCCATTCCATTTGTGAAACATCTCTCAAGGACCCTTGTACAAGCATCTTAACCAGTCCATGATGGCTAACATAGCAATTTCCATATTTTTGAGTCTCCTTAGCACTTATAGAAATGAGATGGTACAAGAAATTTGGGACATTAACTCGCCGACCATGACGCAGATGACTAAGTACCTTAAAATGAGGTGAATGCAAATTTGAATACCGCCCTTCACATGTAATATATTTCATAACATACAAAGCTACCCGATGCCAATGTGCTAGTAAAGAAACCCTTCTAGTCCCTTGTCTATCCACCATTAAGGGTCTATCAGTAGAAATTGTGAACTCTTCCTTGGCACTCCTTGCATCTTTTGATTCTGGAAAGAGTTCTCCTTCCTACAACAACCCTATGACCTCTGCAATTCACTGCGCTGTAGCAATTACCATTAACCCTTTGACTGTATCTTCTCCTTCATCAAAGAAATGCATAAATTCCGCAGCTATTTCATCGTCGAAATCTGTGATTTTCAAGAAATAATCCAACCAGCCATGGTTTTGGAAATAATGCTCACAGACAACATCCTGCATTAACCCTTCATGGATCGTTGGCTCATGACGAATTAGATCACCACCCATCTTTTACTTTGATACTTCTGTAGCTTCACCAAATTGTTTGACAGTTTCACAAAAAACTAAAATTTACATATCTTAATTTTGACAACAGACCTTATTATTCACTTGTGTGAAGTAATAATCATCATAAGTAATGTCAGTTAGGAAATCAATTCGGGATATCAAAAAACTGATAATAAATCCTATTGAAAAAAGGACCATAAAGTACCCCCCCCCACTTAACCTAGCACATGTCCACACAGGCTGACGAGATTTCGGGTTTGGAGTGGATTTAAACAAGATAAAAATCATAATGAACTAATAAATGCATAATTAAAATAAAGTACAATATATACGTACCTGCAATTGGGCAAAAATGATGGCGAAATGAAATGAAGTGACAGGTAAGAAAGTGGAATGGAATGTAGTGGATGGAACTTTATGTACAGAGAACAATATTCCCATGGAAATATTTTATTATGATACAGTGAATAAGTTCATTGCAGAGGCTGCAGGAACATCACCTTTATCAATATGCTCAAGTGCAACAGGAAGCTCATGAATTGTTATCGAATCATTGGCAGTTGCTGCAGGAACCTTGCCATTTGTTGTAGGAACTTTTATTTCACTTTGGGGAGCAAACTGTTGCAGGAACTCTTCTCTAGTAGCTGGCTTGTGATAAAGTTGTAGTCGGTGTCCATTCACTAAGAGTTTAAATCAAACATGATCTATTGTGGATAGACAGAATGCTCCATTCTAAAAAACTTCTTCTACCTTATAAGGACCTAACCACCTTGTTTGGAGTTTTCCCATAGCATCCTTATATCTGGAATCATACAGGAGTGCCTAGTCACCAACTTTGAATTTCTTTTCTCTGATACATTTATCATGCCATCTTGCTCTTTGGTTTTGAATCAATTCTATCTGTTGAACAACTATCTTCCTTCATTCATCAAGAGCATTTAACTGCTGAATGCATTCCTTCTATGCTTCAGACAATGTCATATTCAGTTGTAGAGTTGTTCTCAAGGTTTTATGGTCAAATTCAATAGGCATCATTGTTGTTTTGTCATAAACCATCTCAAAAGGTGTGAATCCAATTGGTGTTTTCCATGTTGTTCTATATGCCCAAATTGCCTATAAAAGTCAATGAGACCAATCTTTCTTGTGGATAGACACTGTTTTTGTAAGAATAGCCTCAAGCTCTCTATTGGTAACTTCTACTTGTCCATTAGACTATGGATGATATGGAGTAGATTTCCTGTGTCTTATATTGTATTCATTGACCAAAAATTTTATCAATATTGATATAAATTAAGGTCCCTGATCTGAGACAATTTCCCTTGGTACTTCATACCTTGTAAATATTTCTTCATAGAGAAACTCAACCACCTTATTATCTCTTGCATGTTGTATAGTTATAGCTTCTACCCATTTTGTCACATAGTCTGTACATACCAAGATATAAGATTTGTCATTAGAAGGTGGATCAATGGGGCCAACAAAATCTAATCCCCACTTGCCAAATGGTGTAATAGATATTTGAGGATTTAGTGGCATCTCATTAGATTTTGTAGGTCTGCCCATTCGCTGACATCCATCACATTTCCTTGTGTAATGTAGGCCAATAGTATTCAGTATTAAGTATTTTCAATACTATCCTTTTGGCAGCAAAATGAACTCCACATGGCTCATCATGACATGCATATAGGATGTCATATGTTTCATCTTCTCTGACACATTTCGGCATGACTTGGTCAGGTCTAGTATAAAATAGACAATCAACAATCCATGAAAAGTTAAAACTTTTTTCAACTAAAAACCTTCTTTCCTTAGGAGAAAAAGAAATTGGCATCTTAGCTACAGCTAAATAGTTGGCTATATCAGCATATCATGGAGTATGAGCCTGTATGAGAAACAAATGCTCATCTGGAAAAGTGTCATCTATCATTGTAGAATCTTCCTACAATTGAAGACATGAAAGATAATCTGCAACAACATTAGACTTCCCTTGCTTATCAACAACTGTGATATCAAATTCCTCCATCAATAATAACCAATGAACCAGTCTACCGGTGATTGATGGCTTATTCATGAGATATCTAATTGCAGTATGATCTATATGCACAAATATGGGATACCCTGTAATATAGTGTCTAAACTTGTCAAGGGCATATATGACAGCTAGCATTTCCTTTTCAGAAACTATATAATTCAATTCAGGTCCCTGCAAATTCTTACTGATATAATATATTGCATTTTCCAACTTGTCAACTTTTTGTCCCAACACTGCTCCTACGGCATAATCAGATGCATCAGTATGGATTTGGAATGGTAGAGACCAACTAGGTCCTTTTGGAGCTGGTGCTTGAGTCAAAGCATGCTTAAGATTTAAAAAAGCTTCATTGCATGCTGAGATCCATTTAAATTTTGCATCTTTAGTAAGCAATGAATATAAGGGACTTGCAATTTTGTAGAAATCTTTGATAAACCTTCTGTAGTATCCAACATGGCTAAGAAAACTTCTCACATCTTTCTGCTTCATAGGGTCATTAATATGCTAAATAACCTCAATCTTTTTTGGATCCACTTGTATGCCTTGTATAGATATATGATGACCAAGGACTATTCCTTCTTCCATCATAATGAAACACTTCTCACTGTTTAGGGACAAGTTGTAGTCTTCACATCGCTACAAAACTTTCTTCAAATTACCTAATGCTTGATCAAATTTAGAGCCATAAGTTGTAAAGTCATCCATGTAAATTTCCATATTATCTTGAGTAATATCAGAAAAAATACCGATCACCACCCTTTGAAAAGTTGCTAGAGCATTATACAACCCAAAAGGAAGAACATAATATGCATAAGTGCCCTATGGGCAAGTAAATGTTGTTTTCCCCTGATCCTCAGGAGCTATTTGTATCTGATTATAGCCACTAAATCCATCTAGGAATGAAAAATATCTCTTACCAGCAAGAGAATCCAATACCTGATCCACAAATGGCCATGGAAAATGATCCTTCCTTGTGGCTAAGTTCAAGGCTCTATAATCAACACATACTCTCCATTTGCCTCCCTTTTTAGGAACTATCACCAAAGGTGATACCCATTGACTATTAGAGATAGGATAGATAAACCCAACTTTCAACAATTTCTGCAATTCTTCTTTAACTATCTCCTTCAAGGCAGGGTTGACTCTTCTTTGAGGTTTTCTAAGGGGACAACACTCATCCTTTATCTAAATGCGATGAGTACAAACTGCTGGATCAATTCCATTCATATCCTTGTAATCCCATGCAAAAGCATTTCTATGGAGTTTCAACAAGTCTACTAGGCTATCCTTTTGAGTATCTGTTATATTCTTATTGATGTTCAAATATTTATTCAATTCCACCTCTATCTTGATAGTAAGATCAATCTGATTTATATCAGAAAAATGAGAATAAGACAATTCTTGCGGCAATAAGGTATGCAAGATATCAGTGGCTACAAGAAAGTCCAAACCTATAATATTCAGAACAATTCCTGCAATTATTGGTCTTCTATTAATTCATTTATCAAGACCTTATAAAGAATTGATTCTTCATCATATAATTGCATGAGTGGCACTTGATTAATCATCATAAGGTGATTAATAGAGTCAATTTCTTCAAATTTCTCTCTCAAAATAGGCCAAACATCCTGCTGTTGCTCAAGCTGAGGTTGTGCTTGGGAATACAAGGCTAATGTTTTTGTGGAACTGCCATCTAAAATAGTCATGTCCCCTGATCTACACCCAATATATGCATGAACTGTGGCAAGCCATGGTCTTCCCAAAATGACTGGATATCCCCCCAATGTTGCTTTTGGAGATAAAATCATAAAGTCTGCAGGATATTCCCAGGAATCTAGAATAACTACTATATCTTCTATGATACCATCAGGTCTTACTACAGAGCCATCAACAAGTTGGAGAACTATGGGTGTAGCCCTTAAACTATCTATCTCTATATTTTTCATTACTTCCCTTGTCATTACATTAATGGCTACCCCTAGATCAACTAAAACATTTTTTATTTGATTGTCATTAATGACTATACTCACAACAGGACTACCTAGATTAGAATACTTTGGAATATAAATTTTTCCTAATATAATATCAGCCAATTGACCCATAACATGAACTGTTTGTGGATCCTTTTTCTTTCTTCCAGGCTTCTTTAGGCATGCTTCTCTCAATGCCTTACCACATATAGGAACATCCTTTATTGCTTGCAACAATGAAAATTTAATACAAATGTGCTTCAGTTGATCAAGAATATCAAAGCTTTGTTGTTGTTTAGTGGAAACTTATTTGTCTTTCAGTCTATGGGGAAATGGTGGTATTATTTGATTCTGAGGTATTACATCTTTTGGATTAGAGATTCACTGCTCTTCTTGTACCTCAGTAATAACTGGATGAGAGGAATTAGGTAGAGTTGTCCCAGATCGAAGGTGAATATCATCTAGTGATAAAGAATAGGTTGGGTATTGATTAGCATCAGCTGAATAAGCTTGTTGTTGTTGCTAAGATTTTATATTTGGATTAGGCAATGGTTGAGTAGGTAGCTACGTTAGCTTAGGAGGTGCAGCCATAGCTGCAGGAGGAGGCATTAAAGCAGGAGGTTGTGGCTGCTGAGTAGGGGGTTGATATCCAGAAGATTGGGATGACCATGATGGGTTTCCCCTCCATTGAGAGGTAGGTTGCCAATTCCCTTGAAATCGGTTCCTTGAATGTTGAGGTGGATACCAGTTTCCTTGTGGCTACTGCCACTGGGGTATTTGATTAGCAAATTGTTGTCCTTGGCCTTGTGATACATACCAATGTGGATAGTTACCAAAATTTTGAGAATACTATGGTTACCATGTGTTATTTGGTGCATAAGAATTACCACTATAACCAGAAAAGGAAAGTGGATTAGGTGGCATACCTTGTCTTTGAAAATTTGGTCTTCTTTGAGAAACATAGAAGACTTGTTCATCCTCACCTTGAATTGGTTTGAAATTAGGTACTTCAACATTTGCAACCATCTTACATCTACAATCTTTCTTCCGCTGCCTACAATGAGGACAAAATTTTGCAAGAAATGCATCAGCTTCCTCATGTTTCTTCTTAGCTGCCAATGTATCCAACTGAGTAGCCATATTGTTTATAATGTCCTCCTTGAAATCTTTTAACAGATGGCTAAGTTCCAATCTAGAAACTCTAGTTCCAGATGATGATGATGTTGCCCCTAGCTTAAATCTCCTATTCTTCTTAGAAGTAGATCTGGAATACTTCTTGCAAATTTTTCCTATTTCAGTTCAAGTAGATTGTGTAATGTCACCTCCTCCCATGAGATCTAAGGAATCAGTGCATTCATCACTGATACCCCTCAAGAATATCAATTTGAGGGAATCTTCATTCAGAGTACTATGCTTGGATTTCTTGACACTAAACAAAAACCTTTCCAGATAATCCTCAAGGCTCTCATCTTCAGTTTGTGTCATTCTAAAGATGTCATCCCCATGACGATCAGTGCCTCTACAATAATATTTGTATTTTGCAAGAAACAACCATTTCATCTCATCCCATGTATTGATTGTGCTACTACCCAAGGTCATAAACCATCTCAAGGATGACTCCTGGTTGAAATTTTTTTGAGTCTATGGGCATCTGTAGTATAGTCAAAACTCCTACAGAGAACATCAAACTCAAAAAAAAATGTATCCGGATCCTCTATCACCAATCCAAAAAATTGAAGAAGTGAAGATGTTGGAATGTTCTTCAGGTTAGCATTATCATGCTGGTCAGTGATGGGAAACTCAAATGTTGGACCAGGTGGTGGTGTTGGATTATTCCCAACAAGAGGTGGGTTCCCTTACATTAGCCTTGTGGGGGTTGTTACTATAGGAAATTCTTCTTCTTGTGGACCAAAGAGGAACTGAAGACTACCTTCTAGAAATTAAGACTCAAGGTGATTCAAATTCTGTGGGACTTGATACAGTTCAGCAAAAGTGTTTATATCTGAAAAATTATCTTTTGCATGAGTAGTATGAGTGGGCAAAAATCTACGTTTGGCATCTCTTCTTCTATTATGCATGCAGATTCATGAAATTTCAAACAACTAACTAGAAACTAAAATAATCATAAAAGGTTCTTAGCTTGACACCATCCCCGACAACGGCGCCAAAAATGTCTACCCCAACTATAATGATAATAATAATACCTCTAATTGAAATCTCAATCCAAAGTTTGGATATTCATATGGGAGAGTTTACTATTTTCATGGCTGGTGTTCATTTAGTTATCAATCCAGGAATGTAAAACTTGAAATGGGTCTGCAATATATATGCACTAAGCTCCTTAAATGATTATTTTGCATTACTGCAGTAACTAACATTATGCAGAAAGGAAAGTTAGGAATGGAAATCATAAAAGGCTACATGAAAGCTTCACAAAACACTGCTGAAATGATCTAATAAAAATAACAGAAATCACACCGTTCTGTCTTGGCTGTAGGAATAGTCAACGGATCTATTTCTAGTGGCTACAAGAACAATCCAGTCATGAACTTCTACTGCAACTAAGTAAAAACTAACTTCAATGATCATAAACATAGGATCACTCACCAAGTGGGCCCCCTTGGATGAGTGATATCAAACTCCCAGCAAAGTACTATTAACAGATCAGAACAACATATTCTTATTCATTTCTTCCTGAAAATGATTACATATTCTAAAAGAGAAAATTCAGAATGCTTGTCAAAACTCTGCTCAATTCCTTTCCATCTTGTCTAACTCTAAGAAAGAAGGAAGAACTTATTATAAATAAAAGATCAACTACAATGGACAATTCAAGTTACGCCCAGAAGAAGAGGTAAATAATTGTCAGATGAAGGAGAAAACTGAGAGCTTGGCTGTAGGAACCGTGGATCTGAAACTGAACCACAGTCTTTGCATGCCAAAGTGATATTTTGTGAATTCAATATGCACTAGAGTTAAACTCCCATGGTGAAGTATAACTGCTCTTATTATGCCATACATTATGCTTGCTCGAATCCCATTCAGTTTGACCTCCAGTTATCTGAATGTGATTCTCCAGTCCTTAGGCGCGAAAGAAAATCATCCACCGCAACATCAATTATTATCTGCACTAAAACAAAAACAACATACAAGGACATGCATATGTATCTTACTCAATTAATACATTCATTAACTCACATATGACATTATCGTAAATAATCCGCATATCACAGGGACAAATCATTTGGTTGTAGGAATAAATTGGCATGGCTGTAGGAATTAACCGACAAAGTTCAAACATGATTTCTTAAGTTCAGTTTTAAAACATGGATTACATATAGTCAATTCACAATAATTTACTATCACAATGCAACCCAAAAGATACCAAAAACCCTAAGAGTCATGATAAAAAACATGTCAAAGCATCGACTTATCAACATGCACATTTCATTGTCAAGGATGCTATTGACAATATATGACCTCAAGGAGTGGCAAAGATGTAGGTATTCTATTAGGATTCCCACAGATACTGAGAGGGGTGGGTGAATCAATATCTAACCGATGTATAGAATTTATTATCTTAAAACATGATGAACATATTATAATAATGTACCGTTATGGAATAAATAATGAAATAAACAGAAATAAAAACATTCACATGAAAAGCACACCATGACACAAGGATTTAATGAGGAAACTCGGTGTGGGAAAAACCTCGATGGGATTTGTGACCCACAATATCCACTTACTAGCCAATAAGAGAATATTACTTACAAGAGGGGCTTGCACATGCAGGAAGGCCAACTGCGTAGATCTCACTACTCAATGGGAAGTCTCACTGACTTACAATGTGGATTATGCAAATCCAATATCTTGTACTGCTTTACAATAGCATCTATAATGCCTGATCCAGTACCGGTTGCTGCTCTACTTCTTACATAAACCCTTTAACCTATATTTCGCATAATAGGTCTGCCTTAATATTTCACATACTTCACTTACTTAATTTCCTTTCTCTCTTCTAAAATGTCTACAATGATCTCTTTTATAGATAAGAGTCATTTTACAACATGCCAAGTTGGCTTACAAAGTTTTTACAATAATAAACAAAATATAATATAACAAAATCCTATCGACCTCTGTACCGATATACTTTCTTTCTTTGTGTTGGTGTTGGTGTCGTGAGTGCCGGTGTAGAGTGTGATCGTTGATGCCGATGAACTATCTTGTAGGTGTAATGCCTTGCCGGTATGATGCCTTGTCGGTGCCATAGGATTGTAAGGTTGCCATCAATGACAACCTTCAATCACCTTCAATGTCTCATTGGAGTGTGCATATTCCAATAGATTCCAAATGTTTGCATGATCATGGAGTATTTATAACCTTAATAATGTCTTTCCTTGTCCATATTAGTAAAAAACCAAGAGGTATTGAATGCCACAATGGGGTTATGTGATGTATAGCAGTCTCAAGGTAGCAACTAAAAAGACTCTTTAAGTTCAAATACAAATGCATGATATTACTTCTAGAACTTGTGCACCAATAGAAGGGAGATGATGATATGAAGTAATGACAGTGCTATGTAGTAATGAAATTCATCTCATTGTCAGAGAGTAGTGACAATCATGGAAGAAAAAGATCAAAACATAGTCCTCATAACAATGAGCTCTAAGATCCAAGGCATGATGCAATCTAAGAAGACAACAAAAAAAATGATAAGACATAAGAGAATGATGACCCACAAGCTAGTCATGAAGCATAAGGACTCAAAGAAAGATGATCCAAAGAGTGATGACAATGTTTAAGAAAGCATCTTGAGAACACAATGACACTATCCCAGTGCTTTATAGCAACCTCTAACGAATATAACAGTGGATAGTTTTTCACTGTAAAGAAACCTTGAGAATAGTAATTTCTTCTTCAATAAAATGCAGACCTTAGGATACCAATGCAAAAATACACAAAAAGAATAGTATCAAAGTAGTGAGTTAAGCTTGAAGGGAAGTCCTGAGATAAATCAAAGTGTCTTGTTCAAAAAATACACTTAAAGATAGCCTCATAATAGTGGCAATACAAGGAAACATCATAGAGACATAGATCAAGGCAAAGAGATTAGTCTAAAGGATACAATTATAGTTCACTGCCTTAGTGATTGTTATGAAGAGGATTAAATGTTATAGTCCATCCTGTTGGCAAATGCACACTCCAATGAGACATTGTAGGCGATTGAAGGTTTTGTCATTGATGGCAACCTTACAATCCTATGACACCGGCAAGGCAATCCATCAGCACCAGCAAATCAGATTCTACATCGGCACATAGAACACCAACACCGACAGTGAAAGGAAGCATACCAACACAGAAGCCGAGAGGAATTTTGTTGTTAATATATTTTGTTTATTATTATAGAATCATTGTAAGCTGACTTGGCAAGTTGTAAAATGACTCTTATATAAGAGATTTCATTGTAGAACATTAAAAACAAGATAGATATAATGAATGGAGGAATGTAATTAAGTGAAATAATGCAAACCTATTATGCGAATTATAGGTTAAGGGTTTATGTATGAAGCAGAGCTATAAACCGGTACTGGATCTGACATAGTAGATGCTATTTTGAAGTAGTACAAGATATTGAATTTATATAATCCATTTTGTAAGTCAGTGAGACTTCCCATTTTGTAATTGAGCAGTGAGCTCTAGGCACTTGGCCTTCCTGCATGTGCAGGCCTCTCTTGTAGCAGTAATATTCTCTTATTGGCCAGTAAGTGAATATTGTGAGTCATGAAACCCACCAAGGTTTTTCCCGCACTAGGTTTCCTTGTTAAAATATTGTGTTATGGTGTGTTTTTCATGTGGTTGTTTTTATCTCTGTTTATTGCATTACTTTCTATTTACTGGTATACAATTCTAATTTGCTCTACATGTTTTAAGACAAGAAAATCTTATTACTGGTTAGATACTTATTCACCCCCCCTCTCAGTATCTGTGGGAATCCTAACAATTGGTATCAGAGCCTGGTCCTCTATTTTCAGAAGCCTAACAACTTGAGGAAGATCTTGACACTGGTAGAGATGGAAAACTTGATGAAGCAACTAGAAGGAGCTCTCTCAGACTATGATGCAGAAAAATTAAAAAATATCAAACTTGAAGATGATCTAAAGGCTGCTCAAGATATCATTCAAGCACTTCAAGAAAATCTTACTATTTCAAGAAACAAGAGAAGAGAACTTTGTGAAAAGATGCAAAATGAGAATGATGAAAAGGAAACTCTTAGTGATCTGATGAATAAGCTGAAACAAGAAAACATGACAACAAAGAATGAGATGTAGGATATGACTATGAGATTTTGTAAAGAAATTGAAGATAGAAAGAAGAATGAAGAAGACTTGAATGATGTTGCAAATGAAAATACAAGACTTAGTTATGAAAATGATATGTTGAAGATAGATCTAATGCATGCACAAATGACTCAAATGAACTCATAAGTGAAAATTCAACTTAGAAGGTCCCTCCTAGGATAGACAACCTTTCCTTTTGATGTCAAACTCTCTTCCCCATCCTCTCTCACCTTTTCCCTTTCCAGTTTTAGTAATATGTAAGAGGTTGGGAAGAGCAACCAATGGGACCTCTCACCTCACCCAAGGGGTTGGGAAGTGTGTGAGAGGCCTTCTTAGGCAAGGATTAGGGACCTAGTGAGTAATAACCCACTCTCCATTGTTGGAGATTATGCAATTTTTAAAATTTACTTGTAGGATAGAATTTTGGTGAAGGGTTGGTGGAAAGTTTGTGTGGATTTGACCAGCTCATCCCCAACTAAGTCTAACATACCTATTGGCAGATTAAGGTTGGTTTTACTTCTTTTTGTTTATGTTGTTTATGTTGTTTTTGAAAGAAAGAAATGCTTGTATGAAGAGATGTGTATATGTAATTTGTTTTGTAGGAGAAAAATGTAAATTTTCATTTCCATGTTCTTTGTTTATGTGTTCTTGTTTTGGGAGTGTCCAAGGCCTCCTACTCTTGGGAGAGTAGGATGGTCTTGGGGTTGAAGAAGTATGATAGCCTTGGGTGAGAGGCTCTCCTTATGGAGAGTGATCTCAAGGGTGTCCTTTGTGACCCTTGTTGCATAGCCTTGTGTATGCATTTGGGGGTCATAAGGGGAGAAAATATGGCTTTTATGCCTTTGGGGGGCATAAGGTGTGGAGATGAATTTTTATTGTATATTGTATTGCCATGAGGTGGCTTGAATTTTATTATGCTTGCAATCTTCCCAATGGTACTTGGTCCACTTCCACCCGTGGAAAGATCATCACAAGTTGTGGTGAGAGTGTAGCCTGAGATGGGAAAATGTATGTTGAGTGTTTGTTTTTGTTGTTGTGTTGTTTGTTTGTTTGTGACCCGTCTAGTACTTGGTTCTCCAAGCTCGGGGGTGGCTTCTAGTAAGCCTAGGCTGGGAGGTGAGCTCTCCATGATCAAGTTGTATTTTTATTGCAGGTTGCTTGGGATGGAAAAGAAAGGATAAAGGGATTAGTTGTTGTTCTAAGTTGTAGAAATAGTTCAAAAAGAATGTATTTATTTGCAGCAAGAAAAAGAAAAAAAAAGGAGCTATTGTTGTATTTAATTTCCAAAAGAAAAGAGGTGTATTTATTTTATCCATATTCCTATGGAAAAGAAATATTAGTTGGGTTTTCAAACCTATTTGTATTCTTATTTACTTTGTATTTAAATCTGCTAAAGAAATGTATTTCTCCTATTTTGGTTAGTTTTGCAAAAAAAAAGGAAGATGCAATGTATTAGCATGTATTTAAATCCTCATTTAAAAAAAAATGAAGTAGATGCATTTTTGTGTATTCTGCAAATAAATTTAATTTGTTACTACATGTTCATTTATTTTGATTTATGCTGCTGCAATAAAAATAAATTTGTCTTTTATTTTTCCATTTAATGCAGAAAATAAATCTTAATGTAGTAGCCTATTTTATCAAAAAAAAATTAGCATTTAGTTTTAGTTTTCTTTTGTTTACCAAAAAGATTATATTTTAAGTTTGCTGTTAGAATGCATTGTAGATATTAGTTGCAGAATGTTAGTTTTTAAATAAATTAAAAAAACCAGAATATTAAGCATATATTTCTTCAGCCTTTTAAGAAAAGGATATTTTTCCCATTATACAAACTACAAATAATATTAGGAAATTCTCTGCATGCATTTTAAAGAATACAAAAATAACAAACTCATAAGTTGCCCAAATGAATTATAATTAAAAAACAACAATATATATATATATATATACACACAATGAATATATACCTTCTATTTATTTAAATGCTTCATTTTGAAAATCTGTTTATTTAAAAAAAAAAAAAAGTAATTTATTTACAGATTTAATAATACAAAAGAAAAAAAAAGAAAGGAGAAAACTAATAAACTTGTTTAAATAAGTCATTTAAAATATATATATATATATATATATATATTTTATTCATTTATATGTGAAGACTGCATATTTAAAAAAAAAACTATATATTTACCTACTTATATATATATATATATATATATATATATATATATAAATATAAATAAGTGTTAAGAATTTTTTGTTTAAAAAAAAAAAAACCTTCAAAAAAAATTGCAAGAAGGGAAGAGAGGGCTGCAGTCGTGGGCGGCGACGCCCACAGTCTGCGGGAACCCGCAGCCGTGGGCGGTGACATCCACAGGGCTGTAGGAGCCGCAGCTATGGCAGTGTCGTCCATAGACTGCTGGAGCCCGCAGCTGTGGGCGGCAATGTCCACAGATTGCGGGAGTCCGCAGCCATGGGCGGTGATGTCCACGGTCTGTGGGTCACCGCAGCTGTGGACGGCGTTGTCTGCAGGCCGTGGCACACTTTCGCACCACCTCCCCACTTCCACGGAAACCCCCGGCTCGAATCCCTCCACCATTTGTCTCTTCGGCTCTGCCAAGGGTTAGATCTCGGGCTGCCGCTCCCACACCTGCACACACACACAAAAAAAAGAAGAAGTAAAGATTTACACACACACAGCACACACATAAAAAATTAAAAAAATTATATCACACACATGCCCTAACCCTAATTTCAGGTTAGGGCAAATACACTTGGGTATTTTTTAAAAAAATATGTGTGGGATGGGTGGTTTAAAAAGTAGGGTTATCATGGGGACTTTTGTAATGTCCTTTTAATACGGTAAAATAATAAAAAAAAAAAAAAGGGGAAAGAGGGCCATCATTTCAACCCTTGAATCATACTTTTAAATATATATGTATTTGTATATATATATATATATATTTGAAACCAAATGTTCAATTGCAAATCATTTATAACCACCTTCTAATGTTATAGGAGTGAAGAAGTACTTTTAATAAGGAATTTAAAACTTAAACTCTTGGGAGGATAAATCTTAGGGGATTAAAATGACCCATGTATGTCAAGTTGGCCCCTTTATTCTGAAATTTATTAGACACCTTTTAATTAATGGAAATTTTATTTAATAGATTTATTAATCAAAGAGTTAGGGTAAATTAATTTTAGACCCACTATAATTTAAGAACGATAAGAGACTATTGATCAATTAATTTAAAGATCATATATTAAGTTAGAGATTATTGGCTAAGAGAGCTTAATAATTTATTAGTGGAAGATAGTAATAACTCTTTTGGAGAAATATTAGCTCGCTTATAACTTAGATTATATATCGCCTAATTAATTTAGTTGCTTGATTCACTCAAAAACATAGTTAAGACTAAACTAGTTTGCATCATTTTAATAAGTTAGTTGTACTAGGTTAAGTATTTAAAAAAAAAAAATTATTCCGTTTGTGCCCAAAAGTTTGGACATGACATTTTCGTATCAGAGCAAGGTTACTAACACTAGGAACCTTACTCCATTATGTTTCGCTATAATTATTTAATTAATTAAATTATATTTATTTTTATTATATTTATTTTTAAATTAGCTAAAATATTTCTCCTAAAATATTTATTTATTTTATTTTCTTAAAAAGGATGCCTCGAACTACGCGACAAACTCGCAAACGTGGTAGAGGCCCTAGGCGTGAACGCATGGCACACAAAGAAGTCAATAGGGAGGAATCAGTTCCGGAAGTGAACCCAGAAGCCCCTCCCAAATGATCAGTTGACCCAAACTGAGACATCTTGGTAGCTCTACAGAACTTGATTGGCATAGTTTAGGATAGGCTTCCGGCAGTAGATCATAATGTTGAGAACCAGAACTCAAGAAGTCGTAGAACAGTGGAACGGGAACGGAGTAGGAGTCCACCTCCTAATCCCGTAGAGGGTCAGGTTGGGCATGAGCCCGAGTCCATTCACCTACTAGCACCACCTCAAGTCGTAGCACTAGTGTATTATGAGAGGGCACGTCGGGATCCAGGGGATCTAATCAGAGAGGTTATGCGTCTTCAACCACCATCTTTTGGGGGATCTACCAACAGGGTAGAAGCAGAGGCATGGCTTTTGAGCCTAGATAGGTGCTTTGCATTGCACTCTTATGAGAGCAATCTAAAAGCACGTGCAGCGGTTCACCTATTGCGAGGAACAGCCTCCACATGGTGGAGACAAGAAGAATATAAGTGTGGCTTAGAGATAGAAACCCTCACTTGGGAGATTTTCACAGAAAGATTCAGGGAGAGGTACTTATCAGAGCATTTCAGACAGTGTAGGGTGGATGAGTTTCATGACCTCTAGCGGAAGGGTCTTTTAGTGACCTAGTACGAGAACAAGTTCTTTGAACTCTTACCGTACGTAGACTACCTGAAAGACGAGAAGCTTCTCGTCAACTGATTTATCAGAGGGTTGAATTCTGACATAGCAAGACCAGTGAGGATGGCTGCTCCAAGGAGCCTTCGGGTTGCCTTGGAGAAGGCTTTGATAGCAGAGGAGATTCAGGTCAGACCCCAGGACTCAAGGGATCAGTTCCAGAACCGTAACCCTACACCACAGACTTACAGGTTTCAGAAACCCCATTGGAAGGGTAACAACAGGCACACATCGGGGTTCTCCAAACCCCCTCCTCCGCAACAGTCACAGCAAAACTAGAGGCAAAGGCCTCCGCAGAGTCAGCAGGGCATGAAGCCCAAGCAGTGGCAGTCATAGGGTTAGAGGTGAGATCAGAGATCTCAGGCTCCTTACACACCTCCAGCAAGGACTCAGCAGTCCTCTAGAGGTGGGTATAGTGGTTCTAGCAAGACAGGGGGATAGTCTTTCTCCAAACCATAGGGAGTGCATTTTCAAGCACGTGGCTCTTGCTTCACATGTGGAGCCATGGGACACATGGCAAGAGAGTGTCCTCAGGGTGAGATGGCAGGCAATCAAAGGATGGTAGCATTAGAGCTGACAGTTGGGGATATGGGCAAGTCCCATAGGGTCTTCATAGCGGTTGACAACTGCCAGGAAAAGCATCAGGCCACGGTTATTGAGGTAGTAGGTATGATCAGAGGTAGCAGTGTATCTATATTATTTGATTCAAGAGCTATTGACTCTTTTATATCTCCATTGGTTGTGGAGCATTGCGGGCTAGTGGCAATTAGACAAGAGGTCAGTTGGGAAGTGGAATTAGCTTTAGGGGCTAGAGTGTCAGTGGAATCAGAGGTTAGGGGTTGTCAGCTTCAGATTGGTAATACCACCACCTTAGTAGACCTTAGAGTTACACCACTCAAATCATATGGCATCGTACTTGGCATGGATTGGCTTTATGCCCATAGAGCTAAGATGGATTGTCTCCTGAAAAGGATTGAGTGTGAGGATGATCGTGGTTCTCCCATAGTGATCACTAGAATTCAGATACCCATGTCCCTTTATATGATCTCCACCATGCAGCTTAAGCGGAGCATGCGAAAGGGGTGTCAGTTATTTGCCATCACTATTAGTGATAGAGAAGAAGAAGAGGGAAAGGAACCATCTATTGATGACCATCCTATCCTTAAGGGATTTTTAGACATATTTCCTTTAGAGTTACCTGGTATGCCGCCCTATAGAGAGATTGATTTTCATATAGACCTTGTTCTAGGAGCTGAGCCAGTTTCCAGAGCACCATATAGGATGACCACAAATGAGCTTAATGAGCTCAAGATGCAGCTTGAGGAACTCCTAGAGAAGGGCCACATTCACCCTAGTGTCTCCCCTTGGGGTGCACCAGTCATCTTCATGAAGAAGAAGGATGGATCTCTCTGATTATGCATGGATTACCATCAGTTGAACAAGGTAACCATCAAGAACCGTTATCCATTGCCCAGGATCGATGATTTATTCGACCAACTTCAGGGTGCCAAAGTATTTTCCAAGATTGATCTTAAGTCAGGGTACCATCAGTTGACGATAGTGGATAGCGATATCCACAAGACCACATTTCGCACTAGATATGGCCACTATGAGTTCACCGTGGTCCCATTCGGTCTTACGAATGCCCCAACAGTGTCCATGAGTCTCATGAATGGAGTATTCCACACATTCCTCGACCATTTTGTGATTGTGTTTCTCGATGACATATTGATATATTCATGGAATGAGGAGGAACATGAGGAGCACCTGAGATAGGTTTTGCAGTGTTTGAGGGATAATCAGTTGTATGGCAGTTTGTCAAAGTGTGCTTTCTTTAGAACAGAGGTCAAGTACCTTGGTCATGTTATATCCGATGATGGGATCTTAGTAGACCCATCAAAGATCAGAGCCATTATGGATTGGCCAACGCCAACCAGTGTGACAGAGGTCAGGAGCTTCATGGGCTTAGCAAGTTATTAGTGACATTTTGTTGAGGGATTCTCTAGAGTCGCTCATCCTATTACTTTTCTTCAGCGCAAGGGGAAGAAATTTGAGTGGATGGAGAAGTTCAAGAAGGTCTTTCAGGAACTTAAAAAGGCACTTACTACCACACCTATCCTTGTAGTACCAGATCCTTCAGTTGATTTCATGGTTTGCATGGACACTTCCCTAGAGGGTTTAGGAGCAGTCCTTATGCAAGGTGGTAGAGCTATAGCTTTTATGTCTAGGAAACTCAAGACTCACGAGCTTAATTACCTTACTCATGACCTTGAGCTTGCAGCAGTAGTGCATGCACTTGTGAGGTGGAGACATTTCCTTTTGGGTAATCATTTTGAGTTGCACTCAGACCATCAGAGCCTTCAGTACATATTCACTCAGCCGAATCTTAATGCACGTCAGAGGAGATGGATGGAACTCTTGTGCGAGTATGATTTTGACGTTCACTACATCAAAGGGAAAGAAAACGTAGTTGCAGATGCTTTGAGTAGGAGACGTCACGAGGTATACACCATATCTATGGGCACGGATTTGAGAGATCGGATCAGGCAGCAGTTGCCAGAGGATGGATGGTATTTAGAAGTTTGCCAGGCTATACAATCTCAGGAAACTTTAGAAGGGAAATATGTGGATTTTTCTTTAGAGTCTGATGGATTATTACGCCATAGAGGGTGCATCTATGTACCTTCTTCCGAGGGATTGCGGGAGTTCATTATCACAGAGGCTCATAGAGCTCCTTATGCAACACATCCCAGGGTCAAGAAGATGCATGCAGACTTGAGGGAATTATACCATTGGCTAGGAATGCGATAGCTTATTGCTGAGTTGGTAGCCCGATGCCTCGAGTGTCAGAGAGTCAAGGCGAAGCACCACCATCTAGGTGGATTGCTCCAATCTCATGCCATACCAGAGTGGAAGTGGGATACTATATCCATGGATTTCATCATTGGTCTCCCTATGTCATCTCATCGCCATGATTCCATCTTGGTGACGGTTGACAAGTTGACCAAAGTGGCCCACTTTTCACCAGTTCGTACCACCTTCACAGCACCAACAGTTGCACAGGTGTTTTTGCGAGACATTGTCAGACTTCATGGCGTTCCATGCAAGATCATTTCTGATAGGGATTCCCTTTTCACTTCTTCCTTTTGGAAGGCACTACAGGCAGCTATGGGTACCAAGCTCAATTTCAATACAACCTATCATCTGGAAACAGATGGCCAGACAGAGAGGGTCAATCAGGTGTTAGAGGATAGGACCAGTTGCCTACCATTTAGCATTGCCACCTAGCCTGTCGCTAATCCACGATGTGTTTCATGTTTTAGTTTTGAGGAAGTATATCTATGATGAGTCTCATATTCTAGATTGGGATGCCTTGCAAGTGGAGTCGGACGGGCAGCTGGCTTTGGAGCCCATTCGTATTTTGGCACGCCGGATTCCTTGCCTTCGAAATCGAGAGCTGGACCAGGTTAGGGTCCAGTGGGATTGCTATGATGAGGTCACAGCCTCATGGGAGGATGCAACACGTATGAGATCACAGTACCCCCACCTTTTTGATGAACTCTAGGAGGAAGTTCATGCCTAGAGGGGGAGGGTGTGAGGCCCTACCCCGACTCAGCTTGACATTTTCAGTTATTTGCATATTGAGACTATTATGGATGCTTTATTTTATGCTTTATTGATTTAGAACTTATATGATTCCATGATTTGGATCACATTGACGTATATTGATACTTCATTTTATGCATTTTGATTATGAAACTTTATATGTTGCTAGAATAGAATTACTTTGAAATGGTGAATGTCATTATTGGAATTGGAGGACTTCATTTTGATGATAGAAAAATGATGCTTATTTTATGAATGGTTCAATTTTGAGAATTATGATAATTGCTTATGTGGAATTGAATTTGAATGAATGAGATATTGAATTATTATTGTTAAATGTATGAGTGTTTGATGTGTAATGAAATCTATGTATTTAATTATGTATTATTGTGATTATTTGGAATTACTAATGTGTTAATTGAGATGCATAGGAAAATTATCCATGTGACCATGGAATAAATATGGAGAACCAAACCTAGACCAATGTACGTTTGTTAAGCCAGGGGTTGTCTATTTGGAGAGACAACACCCCATTTGTAATGTATTTTATTTGTGAAAGTAAATTATGCATGTGTGTTAATTTGATTTTATTTAATTGTGTAAACCTATAAGAGACAAATTCCATGTGTGATTTTTATATTGTATTTTATTATGTCACTTGACACAAGTGCTGATTAGTGTCATTGATTTTGACTTGTCTCTTGGAGGGAGTTTTGTTTCTACCAAAGCCATTCAAACAAAAAAGTGTGGTCCCAAATTTGCCTTGGGTAGGGAGTCTTGGGAGTGGTCAACTTAGGTTTGACCCGTAGGTTAACTTCAGTTGGGTTTCTAAGGTGTCAAATGGACTCCTAGGGTAAGTTTTAGGGTTTTTCTAAGGGTCCAAAGGGTATACCTATGGGTTAGGGGTATTTTGAAACATGTGACTACTCCCATGTGACTGTTTAGTCACCTCAAAAAGTGGTTTTCCCAACGTGAGCGAAAATTCAACTTAGAAGGTCCCTCCTAGGATAAACAACCTTCCCTTTTGATGTCAAACTCTCTTCCCCATCCTCTCTCACCTTTTCCCTTTCCAGTTTTAGTAATATGTAAGAGGTTGGGAAGAGAAACCAATGGGACCTCTCACCTCACCCAAGGGGTTGGGAAGTGTGTGAGAGGCCTTCTTAGGCAAAGATTAGGGACTTAGTGAGTAATCACCCACTCTCCATTGTTGGAGATTATGCAATTTTTGAAATTTAGTTGTAGGATAGAATTTTGGTGAAGGGTTGGTGGAAAGTTTGTGTGGATTTGACCAGCTCATCCCCAACTAAGTCTAACATACCTATTGGCAGATTAAGGTTGGTTTTACTTCTTTTTGTTTATGTTATTTATGTTGTTTTTGAAAGAAAGAAATGCTTGTATGAAGAGATGGGTATATGTAATTTGTTTTGTAGGAGAAAAATGTAAATTTTCATTTCCATGTTCTTTGTTTATGTGTTCTTGTTTTGGGAGTGTCCAAGGCCTCCTACTCTTGGGAGAGTAGGATGGTCTTGGGGTGGAAGAAGTATGATAGCCTTGGGTGAGAGGCTCTCCTTATGGAGAGTGATCTCAAGGGTGTCCTTTGTGACCCTTGTTGCATAGCCTTGTGTATGGATTTGGGGGTCATAAGGGGAGAAAATATGGCTTTTATGCCTTTGGGGGGCATAAGGTGTGGAGATGAATTTTTATTGTATATTGTATTGCCATGAGGTTGCTTGAGTTGTATTATGCTTGCAATCTCCCCAATGGTACTTGGTCCACTTCCACCTATGGAAAGATCATCACAAGTTGTGGTGAGAGTGTAGCCTGAGATGGGAAAATGCATGTTGAGTGTTTGCTTTTGTTGTTGTGTTGTTTGTTTGTTTGTGACCCATCTAGTACTTGGTTCTCCAAGCTCGGGGGTGGCTTCTAGTAAGCCTAGGCTAGGAAGTGAGCTCTCCATGGTCAAGTTGTATTTTTATTGCAGGTTGCTTGGGATGGAAAAGAAAGGACAAAGGGATTAGTTGTTGTTCTAAGTTGCAGAAATAGTTCAAAAAGAATGTATTTATTTGTAGCAAGAAAAAGAAAAAAAAAGGAGCTATTATTATATTTAATTTCCAAAAGAAAAGAGGTGTATTTATTTTATCCATATTCCTATGGAAAAGAAATATTAGTTGGGTTTTCAAACCCATTTGTATTCTTATTTACTTTGTATTTAAATCTGCTAAAGAAATGTATTTCTCCTATTTTGGTTAGTTTTGCAAAAAAAAATGAAGATGAAATGTATTAGCATGTATTTAAATCCTCATTTAAAAAAAAATGAAGTAGATGCATTTTTGTGTATTCTGCAAATAAATTTAGTTTGTTACTACATGTTCATTTATGTTTATTTATGCTGCTACAATGAAAATAAATCTGTCTTTTATTTTTCCATTTAATGCAGAAAATAAATCTTAATGTAGTAGCCTATTTTATCAAAAAATAATTAGCATTTAGTTTTAGTTTTATTTTGTTTACCAAAAAGATTATATTTTAAGTTTCCTGTTAGAATGCATTGTAGATATTAGTTGCAGAATGTTAGTTTTTAAACAAAAAAAAAAATTAGAATATTAAGCATATATTTCTTCAGCCTTTTAAGAAAAGGATATTTTTTCCATTATACAAACTACAAATAATATTAGGAAATTCTCTGCATGCATTTTAAAGAATATAAAAATAACAAACCCATAAGTTGCCCAAATGAGTTATAATTAAAAAACAGCAATATATATATATATATATATATATATTATTCATTTAGATGTGAAGACTGCATATTTAAAAAAAAAACTATATATTTACCTACCTTTATATATATATATATATATAAGTGTTAAGCATCTTTTGTTTTTTTTTTTAAAAAGAGGAATTTAAAAAAAAAAACCTTAAAAAAAAATTGCAAGAAGGGAAGAGAGGGCCGCAGCCATGGGCGGCGATGCCCACAGTCTACGGGAGCCCGCAGCTGTGGGCAACGACGTCCATAGGGCTGCGGGAGCCACAGCTATGGGTGGCGTCGTCCACAGACTGCGGGAGCCCGGAGCCATGGGCGGCGTCCTCCACAGAGTGCGGGAGCCCGTAGTCGTGGGCGGCGATGTCCACAGTCTGCAAGTCACCGTAGTTGTGGGTGCCGCTGTCCGCAGCCCGCGGCACACTTTCGTACCACCTCCTCCCACTTCCGTGGAAACCCCTAGCTCAGATCCCTCCACCATTTCTCTCTTCGGCTCTGCCAAGTGTTAGAGCTCGGGCCGCCACTTCCACACCTGCACACACAAACACAAAAAAAAGAAGTAAAGATTTACACACACAAAGCACACAAATAAAAAAAACAAAAATTATATCACACACATGCCCTAACCCTAATTTCGGGTTAGGGCAAATACACTTGGGTATTTTTTTAAAAAATATCTGTGGGATGGGTGGTTTAAAAAGTAGGGTTATCATGGGAACTTTTGTAATGTCCTTTTAATAAGGTAAAATAATAAAGAAAAAAAAAAGGGAAAAGAGGGCCATCATTTCAAACCTTGAATCATACTTTTAAATATATATGTATTTATATATATATATATATATATATATATATATATACATATATATATACATATATATATATATACATATACATATATATATATATACATATATATATATATATATATATATATATATATAACCAAATGTTCAATTGCAAATCATTTATAACCACCTTCTAATGTTATAGGAGTGAAGAAGTATTTTTAATAAGGAATTTAAAACTTAAACTCTTGGGAGGATAAATCTTAGGGGATTAAAATGACCCATGTATGTCAAGTTGGCCCCTTTATTCTGAAATTTATTAGACACCTTTTAATTAATGGAAATTTTATTTAATAGATTTATTAATCAAAGAGTTAGGGTAAATTAATTTTAGACCCACTGTAATTTAAGAACTATAAGAGACTATTGATCAATTAATTTAAAGATCATATATTAAGTTAGAGATTATTGTCTAAGAGAGTTTAATAATTTATTAGTGGAAGATAGTAATAATTCTTTTGGAGAAATATTAGCTCGCTTATAACTTAGATTATATATCGCCTAATTAATTTAGTTGCTTGATTCACTCAAAAACATAGTTAAGACTAAACTAGTTTGCATCATTTTAATAAGTTAGTTGTACTAGGTTAAGTATTTTTTTTAAAAAATTATTCCATTTGTGCCCAAAAGTTTGGGCATGATAATTGCAGAATGAATGTGAGATGTTATATTTGTGGAAGATTTGGACATTTATCTAATCAATGCAGAACACAAACTGGCATAGGTTATGGGAAAGCTATTCAAAAAAATAATGTGACTTGTTATGCCTATAACAAGATTGGACATATTGCAAAATTTTGTAGAAGTAAGTCCTCACCGGTAAACAACAATGGTGCTAGTTTGAAAGGTAAAGAAAAGGTTGAAGAAGTAAAGTAGGAATTCTCAAAACAATGGATCAGGAAATCAAAACTAAATGTTGATAGGAATACTCTTCCACCAGCAGAACAGAGTAACACTCCATCAGCAGAAAGAAGTAACACTCCACTGGTAGGAAAGTCTTCATCTAACTAAAGAAAATTTCTTTGAGGGTTTGGTAAACAAATGTGAAACATGTTATTACTTCCATACCGCCAGATATGTTAAGTGAGTACTTAACCGGCAAGCATTAAATATGGTGGTTGGCAAAATTAACATTATAAATTAGTGTTTTTGGCTCCATTCCATTTCACCGAGCAATCAAACATTCGAAGAATGCAAAAATTCTGAGCTAAGGTATTTTGAGCAAAGAAGCAAAGAAATTTAGCAATCAATCTTTCCAAAGGTAGAAAAAGGTATTTATAATCATGGCATCCTCTTCTGTACTTGAATTCATAGCAAACCCTACTGTAGTGGAATTAATCAAGTGCCCTAGGCCTATTTTTTAGTTAGTTTCTGAAATAGCAAAGAAGGATGATAATGCTGGTGTTTTTTCTCAAATCCCTAAAGGAGTAGTTTTTGCAGAAGACCCTAGGATGTATATTCATTGCCATATAGAAGAATTTGGAGATGAAGAAATTAAGAACATGTACAAGACTATTATTTGTGATGATTTTGGTAATGTGAAACCTGAACACAAAATAATTGAAACCCTAGGATTCACAAAAATTCTCCATATTCCGGATTTCCCCAAGGAAGTTATTAGGATAGTGTTGAGTAGGGTTCATGCTAAATTTTTCTGGCTGGATTCAATTCACAAAATAACTAAAGAGGCAATAAAAGTTGTAACAGGGTTACCTTCCACTAGTAACAGACCTGATAAGACAAAGAAGGTCTCAAATGACCAAGTAATGAACCTAACAGGTGCAACATCTGACAAAAGGTCTTTAAGGGTGAATGATGTAACTGACATAAATGTGAGATTCATTAGCATGATTCTAGGCTACAAAACAACACATGAAAACAAACTAAATTTAGTTTCCAGCTTATGCATAAAGAGTTCTCATGACATGATTAAGGATAATGTGAAAATTGATGTGTGTGAATGGTTGAAGGATGAATTGATTAACAATCTGGGAAAGATCAAGAAGGATAAGAAAGGGACATTTAGATTTGGCAACTTACTTGTTTGCTTAATGCTACATATAACCAAACAAGTTCTTGGTATAGGTAATAAGAACCTTGGATTTGACATACCGGTAAGCAAATAGTTATCTGACTTATTGAACAACATGGGTGAAAATAAAGAGAAGAATATTAATGAGTACTTTCAAGCATTAAAGGCCAGAATGAACGCTAGAGTCAGACTGTCACAAGAAATTGTAAATAAATATAAGGATGACATATGTTGTGTGATTAAGAAGGATGAGATATGGATGGAGGCAGTTATCCCAAGAACAATTTGGGTTACTGAAATGGGTTATGAGATAGATGTCACATCATTGAAACATATGCAAAAGCCCTTCTAGAAGCACCCAAGGAACCTAAGGAAGAGGTATTTGGCAGTGCTAAAACCATTGAAAATAAAATTCAATCTAAGAAGAGAGTGAAGAAAGTAGAAGCAACAATGAGGAGGTTCAAGGTAGGCTAAGGCTATCAAAGAAGATGCACTTAAGCAAACCGATATCATTGAAGATGAGTTACAAGCACAACAACCAGAAACTCACCTTTCATTGGTAGCAACTTCTTCGGAAAGTGACATGCCAACTGCATTTAAAAGAGTTGTGAGGAAAAGACAACCTTCACTAGTATCCACACCTTCGTGTAGAAGAACTTAGACAAAAACAATAGGTAGTAAGGCCCCTAGCTAAGAAGATAACTCCAAAGAAGAAAAAGTTAACACCAAAGAAAAGAACTCAACAAAATATTGCTCCAGTTGACAAACTACTAGATGAAATAACAAAGGATGGATAGTTGAAAAACATCAACAAACTATATGATACATTATCAGTTGATGACAAGGAGAAAGTTGAAAATAGTGTAATTCTACACTTGGATATCTATAATAAATTTTTGATGCAAATTGTAGATGAAGTACAGGTAGAACTATTTAAGAGACTTGAAGCTAGAAGGCAAGCTGTTATAGAGCTTGACAAGAAAATAAAAATTGAGAAACTACTCGTTGTTTATCCTGTTAACTCACCAAAGGAGATAGATGATATGATCTCAGAGGCTAACCGAACAGTATTCTCAACTGCACACGGACATGTAACACTTATGGTTGGTAGAGTAAATGAGGTTACAGAGGAAACTGCTAACGCATGGGATATATATCTTGTTGAGAAGGAAAAACAAGAAGAATATAGAAACCCCAAACCAAACAAGGTATATTAGAAAGTCAAGGATAAGGGAAAAAGAAAGGTTGGTGGACCTCCAAGCATCAAAATAACACATAATCTACCCCCACCATCTCAACATACTCCATTGGCAACAACAACTAAAGATCAACCGGCTGACGAGAGTATGGATATATCACAAGAGGATACAAATCCTAATTCTAAGGTATTATATACAGTAGATGTTGATACTCAGAAGGTCAACATTGTGGTAGATAAGGACACAACTGGTAAGATAGATATGGCTAGTGAGCCACCGGTAACAAATAACACAGAGAACACTGAAGGAAAATTGGCAGATAGTGCCACAGAACAACAGGCAGAACAACAAATAGAGCAACAAGCAGAGCAACAGGCTCCAGCACAGGAATAGGTTAATACAGAATCAATGCCACTAGCAACTACTGAGAAAAACAAACCATTGCCTAAGGAAATGGAAACACAGACTGGCCTACCAAAGGTCACTGCAAGCAAGGATATTGCTCCCACCTGTGGAATTCAGAGTGTTGGATTTTCAACTGCAAGATTCAAGACAACAAATGTAACTGAAGTTGTTTTAGACTCTATAAAGAAAATAATAGATTGTTGTTCATAGACATATAAGGCTATAGATGACACAATTCCAATTTTGAAGATGATAGCTCCAAAATATAATGTAGATAATATGGATTCTTTGAGTCAACTTGACACTTTGTCTAAGTATATTACTGACAACACAGTGACAGTTGAACAAATAAAGGAGGACACATTCAAAGAGAGGTTAGAAAAGGAAAAATAGAAATTCTTTGAGGAACAAATAAAGAAGTGTACAAGGCAGTTTGACACACTTCTACCAGAATTATGTAGCACATTAAAGGAATTCAAAACTTTTTATAGAGATACTTGTAAGACTAAATTTTTGACAGTTGATATAGGCAAGAAGATCAACAAGATACAGGAGGAAATAAATCAACTAGCTGACAATTTTATTAATTCATCTAATTCATTATCAGTTTTTGAGCAAAAGATAATAGGTTTTGAGGAAGAATTACTAAAGCTAGAAAGAGAAAAGGAGAGAATAAAAAGTAAGGCTAAGGATCTAAAATTAAGAATAAGTCCAAAACTAGGCTACCTAGCACCCTTAAGGAAAGAAATATCTGATGCATTGGTACAAGGACAGAAAACATTGGCAGAGCAAATGCAACACCTCACCGGTACAGTTCAAAGGACAGAGGCTGCAATAAAAGACAGTAAAAAGTTCATTGAGAACTTGAATATGGTTTTGGCAGATCTTTTTCAGATTGTAACCAATTGGTTACAAGGTTCAGACTGTAAACTACACTCTATTGACACTTTGACAACCTTTGTCATTGATGCCAAAGGCTGAGTAGTGGTATGAGAAAAATCCAATAACTTAAGGATCATGTTCTCAGGGGGAGCACACATTTTTGGTAACAATTTTTGAACTTCAATTTTTGGATACACTTCTGAATTTTTCTCATGAGTGTTGCCATCAATGCCAAAGGGGGAGATTGTTGGCAAATGCACACTCTAATGAGACATTGTAGGTGATTGAAGGTTTTGTCATTGATGGAAACATTACAATCCTATGACACTAGCAAGGCAATCCACCAACACTAGCAAATCAGATTCTACACTGGCACATAGACCACCGGCACCAGCAATGAAAGGAAGCATACCAGCACAGAAGCTAACAAGAATTTTGTTGTTAATATATTTTGTTTATTATTGTAAAATCATTGTAAGCCGACTTGGCAAGTTGTAAAATGACTCTTATATAAGAGAGTTCATTGTAGAACATTAAAAATAAGATAGATGTAATGAATGGAGGAATGTAATTAAGCGAAATAAGGTAGACCTATTATGTGAATTATAGGTTAAGGGTTTATATATGAAGCAGAGCTATAAACCGGTACTAGATCTGGCATAGTAGATGCTATTTTGAAGCAGTACAAGACATTGGATTTATATAATCCATTTTGTAAGTCAGTGAGACTTCCCATTTTGTAATTGAGTAGTGAGCTCTAGGCACTTGGCCTTCCTACATGTGCAGGCCCCTCTTGTAGCAGTAATATTCTCTTATTGGATAATAAGTGAATATTGTGGGTCACAAATCCCACCAAGGTTTTTCCCACACTGGGTTTCCTCATTAAAATATTGTGTTATGGTGTGTTTTTCATGTGGTTGTTTTTATCTCTATTTATTGCATTACTTTATGTTTACTGGTACACAGTTCTAATTTGCTCTACATGTTTTAAGACAAGAAAATCTTATTACCAGTTAGATACTGATTCACCCCCCCCTCTTAGTATCTGTGGGAATCCTAACACATCCAAGGAATATTGTTACAATGAAGTCCAAAAAGATGAAGAGTAGTCTCAATGCCGAAGTTTTTAGAAATAGTGATAGCACTGCTATTTTAGCCACAAGGAAGAGAAACTCATAGGATGATGTATTAAGATTGTGCATGACCAGTGACTAGGAACAAAGATGGTCATTGGGACTACTGGATAATGAGAAAATAGTCTTGCATACATGTAGTAATCATGTTAAAGAACTTAACACACAGTCATAAGGAGCTCAAAGGTCATGCTCTCATCAGGGGTCTTACACTCATCTCAATAGCAGTAGAAGACAAAGGATAGCTAGATCAAAGGAGTCAATGATGAATAAAATTACTTAAAAAGAAGTCACTTGTAAAAAAATGCATTGAAATATAGTCCAAATATATTAGGAGCAGATAGCCCATTAGAGGAGGTTTACATCTACTAGAAAAAATGAACAAGGTTCACAAAGGATGAATATCACAATTTGATATCAAATAGAGAATGGTTACAGTCATCACAAGAACAGTCACAGTGACAAATGACTATCTTGAGGAACCGTGTTAATGAAGAATAAGAGATGAAGATAGTCAAAGATATATTGGTCTCTGTTTTCATGGAAATGGTATTTGAAGATGAATAGAACAAATAGAACATAGTGACTATGTTTCTATTCCAAGAGAGCAATCAATACAAGTGTTTGTTGTTAGTGTATGGAGACTGCATTGATATAGAAGGGGTTTGAATTTCAAATTTTAAATTTCACCAATTGGAAGCCCTAAAATGTCGATTTTTGTAGCTTCTAAGTAGTTGTACTTTAGTTTGAATGCCCACATGGGTTAGTTATCAATGAAAATAAGTTTTTGAGGCACATACAACATTTTTCCTTCAGTTCCAACCCCTTTTGTGGGATTTTCAAGCCCATCTGCCTAAACAATCAATTTTCAAATTCAAAAGTAGTTTTATATTTATTTTAAGGAGATTGTTTTAGTTGGCACCTAATTTGAAGGACTAGTTGCAACCACCTCATCTCCTCTTGAAGCCTACTCATCAAGACCAAAAGGAGCCAAAAGTTCAAATTAAAAAAAATTGGAGCAAATTTTGAATAAAAGGCAACTTCATTCCTTATTTTGAATTTAATTCTTTTTTCTTTGTATGTACAATAGTGGAACTAGTCTTGTAACTCAAACATTTTGAGTCTTATCATTATTTTCATAAAATGTAATCAGATTCTTCTGAAAATTCAATAAAGAATCTTGTTGTTCCTACTCATTTTTCTTGTCATGTTCATTGTACTATGCTAATTATTCATTATGATTTGTCTTAGAATCCTTTGTTGTTCTATGCATCAGTATAATGTTTTAGCAAGTATTCCTTTGATTTGATCAAGTTATATGTTGTGTCAAAATTTCATTTCAGCCAGTATTGTTGTATGATTGAACTCATCTTTCATACAAACTAAAAAGAAAGGCCTCCATATGAAATGTTTATGATCATCATAGGTACAAATGATTTGTGAATGTAACTAGTTTCTTTGTTGAACCTATTATAATTAGTCATTCTAAAACCAAAAAATCAAATATTGGTGCATCACAACAAATTAGTTGTATGTTTATGTTTTATCCATTTATCTCTATCCATTTACCACATTAAAATCAGAAATTTAAGAGAGTTTAAAAGGGAACCAACCCTCTCTGGAGGTCTACTTCACCATAGGGTACCCACAACCTGAAAGTAGTCACATGTGTCACAGGTTAGCTAAGTCTAGGCTTAGCTAGGGTACAAACCTTAGTGATAACAATGCTTAGTAATGATGGAGGACAAGTAATTACAAAATTTTAAAATTCATCATGGGAATGACCATCAATTCCAACATGTCTGGTTAGGTAGTTCTACCCTAGGCATGCTCTTGTTTTCCATCACAATTTGGTCAAATGCTTAGTGCCATACCCTAGCAGCGCCGTCCCTTACGCATCTAAAGTGCAAAAAATTATCAAACTTTAACAAGCCATTTCTTAGAATTTGTGGCACTTGCGATGATTAATCTAAACCTAAAAGGTCACATGAGGCCCCTCTATAATATCCTATCTCAAAACTTCAATATTCGGAGCGGTTTTCCTAGGGTAGCGATTTCTTTGCTGATGCAAAAATCATCAAAGGCATTCAATGAAAAGTTGCAACAAAGTTAATTTCTTGTTGTGTTTATCGTGGGTGGGAACTATCAGTACCAACACATATATTTAGGTGGTTTTACCCTAACCATACTCCTTTTTTTCCTCCCAACTCAGTCGAACGCTTAATGCCATACCCTAGTAGTGTCGTCCCTGTGCATTCTAAGTGCAAAAAAATCTCAAAAATTGATAGGATGTTTCTTGGAATATATGGCACTTGAAAATGATCCATATAAACCTACAGGGTCATTTGAGGCCCCTCTACAATAGTATATCTCATATTTTCAATAATCAAAGCAGTTTATCTAGCGCAAGGATTTTTTTATTGATGCAAAAATCATTTAGGGCATTCAATAAAAAGTTGCAACATAGCCAATTTATCATTATTGTAAGTCATGGGCATAAAATTTCAGTGCCAACATGTCTAATTAGATATATTTACCCTAGGCATGCTCCTATTTTTCCTCCCAACTTGGTTGAACGCTCAGTGCCATACCCTAGCAGCGTCGTCCCTTGAGCGCGCTAAGTGCAAAAAATGTCAAACTTTGACAGGATTTTTCTCAAAATTCATGGCACTTGCAAATGATCTATCTGAACCTATAGTTTCACATGAGGCTCCTCTACAATAACCTATGTCATATTTTTAAAATTTAGAGTGGTTTTCCTAGGGCAACAATTTTTCTGTTGATGCAAAAATTATTAAAGGCATTCAATGAAAAGTTGCAACATAACCAATTTCTCGTTCTATTCATTGTGGGTGTCAACTGTCGATGCCAACAACTATATTATATATAACTACAACTTTATTATGTCTAACATAATCATAATCATCATTACACATAGAGGTGACCATTATGAACAAGCATAATCGCACATTTTTTTTCACAAATTATTCATCACAAAATTTCATTTACATGTACAAAATTTGGCCTCTACATCATATATCACCAATAAAACTACATCAATTTCATCAATTACAAATACATCGTATATGATCAATGTAATGCTTGCCAAAATACCCTAGATAAATACACTAACTATCATGTGAAAAGAGATAATTTTTTAAACATCCCCTAATGCAATCATTACAATTAACTACCCATATGCAATAAACATCCATTAAAAAAATAAAATTTAACCATCTAAACATAATATTGAAAACACAACACGCAAAGGGAAATAATTACAATACATCTAAGCATTCCTTAGGGTATCTCAATTCCATTACCTAAACTAACCATAAGCAATAACATAACATCATATGCATGATAACACATTTACTATAATGATCCTATGCACTACTAATTATAGCATTAACTATTCTCTCCATGCATACATGATCATTCACCATCCTACAACATGAATATTAACCATCCCCTTTAAGTTCATTTTAAAACACCAATACTAAATATTCCTAACCCCAGTCATCTATTCATTTATAACATCATAATCTAATTCCAATATAACATATCACATGATACCAAATGCATAACCATAATTCCATAACCATTACTCCATTAATAAATCAATGTCACATGATACATCATTACATGCTCCTAATATTGTATCATTTTTTACATGAATACAACATCCTTTACAACAAGGAACATATTTCTCATTTACATTACAGTTATATCATGAATCAATACATACATATGCCATATAATCATATACATCAATTTACTACAAATATCCATCCATAGCTGAGAAGACAAGATATCCACATCCACGAAAAAGAATCCAATGAAGAACATCCCAATGGAAGAAGACATTAAACCACCGGACCATGTGGAACCATAAGGAACCACCCCCTGTCCTAGGAGATGACACAAGATCCCACTCACACTCTAGATCTAGGATGAAACCTAAAATAAAAAGGAAATACCAATACAACAAATGCAATAATTCAAAACATATAATCCATTCTCAAACTTCCTAAAATGAGACCTCCAAATGAGATACCTCCAAACAAGAAACCTCTAGAGACAACATATCCAAAACAAGGCTCAAGGTGCAGAGACCTAAATGTAGGGAAGGAGTGTCATCACATGTGACAAATGGGATCCTAGGCATGTGTCTCGACCATCCTAGATGCACATGTGGATCCATCTCGACCTTAATGGAGTAAGGGAGATTATCTTACCTGGGTTGCCAAGGCCTTCCCAATCCTATCCTAGATCTCCACCGCTAGGAAAGACATAGGGGCCACCATCCATTTCTTATCTTACTAAGATGAGCTACTCTACCTAACCCCAAGAGTTATTATATTAAGTTATCACTTGATTACAAAGTCAAACTCCCAATGAGATATCTGGCGATCTAGACCCCAGGCAACCTGGCTGTCTACCCCCTTGCGATCCCAGTCACTCAATTGGAAGTCCACTCCCACTAACATGCACCTAGAACTTAGGGTGGAACATAAAAAAGATAACATCATAACCATAATAATGAAGTTTCACAAGAGATATAAAAGTGCTCATTGCATCATAAAGAACATACTGCACGAAATAGGATACATAAGGCCTCATACACGACAATATCCTTCACCAATGCATAGAAATCAAAGAGCCAATCATGAACATAAATAAAATATGAATCTAAATAATTTCCAAATCATCAATAGTAAGGCATAACACATCCCACTGGAATCATAAGAACAATCCTCAACAACAAGGAATTCTCCCTCTTGTCCGAGCAACTCAAAGCATAAGAAACACCTTAATGGTAAGGCACAAACCCTCTTACCAAAGCACAAAAGACATCATAAAAGATAAAATTACATCAAATAAAACTCAAATAATCTCAACACAAACCACCCATACCTCTAGAGAATGAACAAAACCAAAACAGTCACTCACATAGCTCAAAACTAACTTTCTAAGACCTCCGGAGTAGTCTAGAGCTCCCAAAATATATCTTAGTGCCCTTGGAATGAAGTGCAACACTTGTAGTATGTACTATGGAATTTATGGTATGTACCACAATGTTATGGGACCATATGGTAGTGTTTTCATGGGTGCATTTGGTAGAGTTTTGGGTGTTTTACTCAATTTCTTAGTTTCAGGACTTCAACTCTCTTGGCACATTTCCCACCACCCTTGGGATGCATGATGACATTCTTGGGCCATATGGTAGCACCCTTGGTCCATATGATAGTTCTCCTAGTATTTCCTATAGAGTTTTGGGGAAAGAGGCAAAAAATCATGCAAACAGGGCTCATATGACTAGGACACTTGCTCAAATCTGCAAAGGGGTCAAACATGACCCTCAAAACCAACCCATTAGGTCTGGAAACTCCAAAAATCAGAGAGGAAATAAAAAATTAGAAGGTTGCAGACTCACGGAAAGAAAACTACATAAAGAACCTTCTCTCATAGTGCTCAGAATGACACTTAGAACACAAAACATCAAAGGGAAGACCTAATATCTCAACAACAACCTCAAGAGACATCACAATTGCTAAATGAAATTCAAATACAATCACAAAACTTTCCAAATAAACTACATAAATGATGTGAAAGTCACAGTGGGATAAAAAGTCTCCTGACAAGCTACAGGGAGTTCAAATCCCAAAATCATAGCTCTATAGCAAAGAGATACAAAGAATGCATCACACAAAGGAAATACCAAAACAAATTCAATCTTATTGTCACACCTCAATCACAAAGAGGATTAATAACCATTCATATTGAAAAGACAAAAAATGCACTCCCAACAAGCAATAATTCATGTTGAAAACAAAGATCTGCAAATTCTCTTTTCAAGATACCTTTCTTCTCAAATCTTTTTCAATTACAATTCAAACTCTAAAAATCATTCTAAAACCCAAAATAATCTTTTAATCAGACACAAAGTATATAAGCTTTCAAAAATGAAATTTGCAGAGAAGAGAACAAAAGCTCCAACCTAAAAATCACACTCCAAATCAATAGAAAATTTGACGAAGAACACAAAAATTAGCAACCAAGAAATCAAATCTTCAATCCAATCTTCAAGAAAATTCAAAATCCAATCCAAAATTTTGCTGAATGGTAACTCGGTGGCATTCTCAGAAAGCCAAATAAATTAAAATTAAATTTCAACTATAGGAAACTCTCGACCAATCAAAAAATTCAAGGAAACCATATATTATACCTACCATCCCAAATATCAATGCATAGATAATGTGAAATAATATTTATCTAACTTACCAAGCTACTGACCAATAGTAGAACAGGGTAAGTAGGACAAATAATAAAATTAAAGAACCAAGAGTATAAACAGGAGTTAAAATAATATGATTATCCAATATAAATAAAAACCATGGGCACAATTAATTAAATAATCAAAAAAATATAAATAAATAGCCTCAATTGATCAAATTAATAATAATTAATTAATTAATGCTCGATAGATCATAATGATATTAAATCATTATTCTACATATAATACCAAAGGATAAAATAATAATAAGTATTCCCAAATAATAATCACACATTAATATTTAAATACTCATATCAATTATTTATTTAATTTATTATTATAAATTATATTAATCCATTAATTAATTTAACAATATCAAACTATATAAATCAATTAATCAATTAATTAATAACAATTAAACCAATCAATAACACATCTCTACACCACAAGAATAACCCAAGGAATTACGAGACACTAAACAACTTGTACCAAGACTCTAAACTGAAAAGGCAATCAACTCAAACCTAGAGTATAGAGTGGGTTTTCATGTCATTTCTGATCAACTTGCCATTGGGATAAGACATGCTCAAACCTATGAAGCCAGGTGGAGTCGATGTCTAGTACCTGCAAACCTGTCACCAATAGTACATATATAACAACGTATGCAATAATATTTCATAAAATAAATAGAGAAGTGAAATGAAATCACAATGTCATATCATGCTCATGAATGAGTGATATGATATCATTCCTTATCACAAACGTAGTAGAAGACACTCACAAACATCAAGCAATATCATAGTCATCCTCATCATAAGATAGGCTTAGCACATAATATAATTCCATCAAACATATAATACAAGTACATATCAATCATCAAAGATTAATCCATCATCACCATAATCTAGGAATGTCATCATCTCAAGTAAACATGATGTCAAGCACAATATAATAAGTCCAATATCCATAATAAAGAATCTAAATCATAAGACAAATCCATAAGCATCTAATCAAAACATCACAAAATAGTTTGAGCTATGCTGAAATAGTCTAATGATGCATAAAAAAAAATGATGAATCGGGGAGGGGCACTACAATCAATACAACTCCATCAATATCATCAAGTAAAAATACATCATATATCATCAATACAACTACATGAATGTCATCATGTACAAAAATATTGTATATCATCAATACAACTACATGAATGTCATCATGTACAAATACATTGTATATCATCAATACAACCACATCAATGTCATCATGTACAAATATGTTGTATATGGGTAAGTGCACCAAGATGATGTACAAAAAGGGGGGTATAAGTGGCCACTTTATTTTTATTTTATTTATTTTATTTTTTTTTAAAACAGGTAAACCTGAACTTCAAAGAGATATTTGAAGGTTATGCACTCAAAAATAGGAGTTGAGAAAAGAATAAGAATTGTATTACTTTGAATCTAGTTTCTAAACTCCTAATTTTTTTTTTTAAATGGATAAGATTAAGAGGGTCAAACCTTTCATGCACAAAAAACTGCTCCTGATTTTTTTAGAAATACATAGCATAGTTGTTTTCGTGTGCTGCACAAAATATATAGTTAGATTTATTATTTTGCAAAACCCTTTAGTAGGATGATAGGAAAGAGTTAGATCTAGAAGTTGTGTATTTTTTTTTAATTTTCCGTTGAGTATTTTTTTTTTAATAATTTTTTTAAATGATCGCATCCTGAAAAATTTTGTACCTTTTCATGCGCGGGGCATAACTTGCATCAAAATAATAAAAAATGCAAACTTTTTTTTTAAAAAGTGTATAGAATCCAGTGTAGAACAATAATATGTAATTTATTTTGAATTTGGTCAAGTGTATCAAAAGTTATTAAAAAAATGGTTGACATATATCTGTGAGGACTATCAAGGCACTGTTAAAGAAAATTAATGTTTACTATGCTAATGTTGTCCAAAAATAGAAAAATTTATATGGTTAGAAAATTGAGAAGATGTGTGAGATTATGGTGGTAATTTTAGAGATACCCACTTGATCATTTGTAAACCTGATGATGACAAAGTTGAGAAATCATATTGGATGATGAAAAAATGTGTAAAGGGACAAAAATGGGGGAAAAATGGACTTGCAAGCCTTAGGGTCTTTTTCCAACCCTCTTACAAATCCAAAACCTGCATGGGTTTTGAAATAAAAAAAGTACTATTCGCAGTTCTACATAACCTGTATGGGTTATGTAGAACTAAAACCATTATTTTGTGTTTCACAAAAACCGTACGTGTTATGTAAAACTAAAACCATTATTTTGTGTTTCATAAAACCCATACGGGTTATGAAGACATAATAATGTATGCTTGTAAACTTAGTATTTACTATACATATGTATATAAATACATATATAATATGTGTTTATGTATGTATATATGCATATCTATAGTTATATAAACATATATTTATATAGATATATGTATATATGTTTGTATACATGCATGTCTCTCTTCTTTTCCTCTCTCTCGTCTTCCTTCCCCCATCACCGTCTCTATCTATTCTAAGCCCTAATCATCTTCCTTGAGTTCTATCTCATCTCTCTCCCCCTCACACTTCTCTCTCTGTCAATTCTCTCACCCTTTTCTCCTTATCATTCTCTCTCTACCTCATGTCTCTCATCCTCTCCTCCTTCTCCTACTCTCTCTCCCTATCCCTCTCTCTCTCTCTCACTCTCATTATCCTATCCTATTCTCACCCTCTCTCCCTTCTCTCTCTTTCTCTCCCCCTCCCTCTCCCTCTCCCCCCTCTCCCTCCCCATCTTGTTATCTTATCCTGTTATCTTATCATATTCTCTCTCTCCCCCTCCCCCTCTCTTGACCCTATTATCTCTCTCTCTCTCTTTCTCTCTCTCTCTCTCTCTCCCTCCTATTCTCTCTCTCCCCCTCTCCCTCTCTTTATCATATTCTCCCCATCTCTGCCCTCCCTCTCCCTCTCTCCCAATCTCCTCTCCCTATCCCCCCTCTCCTTATCCTATTCCCTCTCTCTCTCTCTTTCTCTCTCTCTCCCCCTCTCCTTTTCCCAATATTCCTCTCTCTCCCTCTCTCTCCCCCTCTCCTTTTCCTAATATCCCTCTCTCTCCATCTCCATCCATCCCCCTCTCCTTATCCTATTCTCTCTCTCTCTCCTTCTCTCTCCACCTCCCTCTCCTTATCCTATTATATTCCTCTCTTCCTATCTCCTATTCTCTCTATCTCTCTCATTCTCTCTCTCTCCCTCTCCCCCTCTCCATTTACCAATCTTCCTCCCTTCTCTCTCCATCCCCCTCTCCTTATCCTATTCTATTCCTCTCTTCCTATCTCCTATTATCTCTCTTACCCCCTCTCCCCCTACACTCTCTCTCTCTCTCCTTATCCTATTCTCTCCCTCTCTTCCTATCCCTTATTCTCTCTCTTACCCCCTCTCCCACTACTCTCTCTCTCTCTCTCTCTCTCTCTCTCTCTCTCTCTCTCTCCCTCTCTTTCTCTCCTTTTCCCAATCTCCCTCTCTCTCCATCTCCCCCTCTCCTTTTCCAATCTCCCTCTCTCTCCATATCCCCCTCTCCTTTTCCCATTCTCCCTCTCTCTCTCTCCCCTTATCCTATTATCTCTCTCTTTCTCCCTCTCTCTCTCTCTCTCCACTTCCTATTTGATTCCTATTTCTACATAACTCATACAGGTTCTATAGAACTAAGGCCAAAACTTCTAGTTCTACATAACCCATACGGGTTATGTAGAACTAAGGCCAAAACTTGTAGTTCTACATACCCCATATGGGTTATGAGAAATTGTGAACATTCATTTCATTAGGTTTCCATAACCCATATGGGTTATGGGAAAATCTTAATATATTTTAGTCCCAACAGCCTAAGAACCAACATTGCACATGATTTTTTGGGATAGTAACAGTCAGGTTTTCATTCACTTTTGCTTTGAAATGATTGATTTGTCTCGTATATTGGATTGTTTATTAAATTATTTTATCATTATTACTTTAGATTATAACAAAATGATGATCATTTGTTGTTTTTTTACTTGGATCATGATTGATTTGTCTTGTATTTTGGTTTTTTTGAAGTTATTTTATTATTGTTACTTTAGATTATAACAAAATGATGATCATTTGTTGTTTTTTGCTATTTGATTATGTATTGTCATCATGAAGTTATTTGTAGGCCAATGGGAATGAACAAAGAGAGGCAGCAAAGGAAAGACAAAGGGAGCACATGAGGAGATTATGTGAAGGTATGTCATCTAATGTACCTAATGAAAGTGATGAACATTGAACAATTGAAATTGATATGATGAATGCACCAAATCAAAATGATCAACATACACCAATTCAAATGCATATGATGAATGCACCTAATGAATGCAATGAACATACACCATTTGAAAATGATTTGGTGAATGCACATGTTAATGAAATTGAAGAAGATATACCATTTGAATTTGATGTGATCAATGCACATAATGCACCTAATGAAAATGAAGAGCATGCACCAATCTTAACACCTCTTAGAATAATTCGTAGAAAACCAAAGTTCCTAATAGATATTGAAGAAAATATTGTGAAGCCAATGCATGATAAAATTTCCAAAAGAACTTGTAGAAGAATTTGGAATATCTATTTTGAAAACTTAAATCAAAGTGGAAGATACCAATTAGTTGTTGAAATGATTAAAAATATGAAATTTAGAGAGACAATGAAAATTTTGTGGTTAAGAACATCCGAAAATAATAGTGAAAGAACCATTGTGAGAAATATTTTTGATGCATACCAAACAATTGGTTTGAAATCATGCACTAAAGATTCTAATGTTACTCGTCATGTCCTCACATCAACCATAATGGGAAAGGAAATGAAAAAATCTCGTTTAATAAGAAAAACAAGCAAGTCATTAAGGATAAGTAGAAGGTCACATTACACTATGCCTTAGAGAGACGAGAGAAAATAGAGGATCCTAACAATAATTCTCTTTCGGCATTCTCGGGTAGACTCCCACGCAAGGACAAGGTTGTTGTTGATGCACTAAGAACGTTAATTGAGAAATATTGGCATGACAACACAAGGGTTTCACCCAACCAAAGAGATGTTGTTAGAAGACGAATTGGAATTAGTAATCATGAGCCACATCCAAAACACTATTTAGATACAACTACAATTTTATGAAAGGTTTCTTCAAAGCTTTCCTCAGATTAAAATTAGGTAAAGATTTTTTGAGATGACAAAACCATTTTATGTTAAGATTAATCGTGCACATACTACATGTTGTTGTAGGGTAAATGTTGAATTTTCCATGCATTATGATTTTATTGCTATATATTTTGTACTTTGCACACTAACAATGTTTTGCAGGAATATGGTCTACAAGAACCTCCTAAGTCACTGAGAGAATTTATTTCAAGTGTACTATGTAGACGAGATTACAAGTGCATTTACTATAAGATGATGTGTTTGAGAGGTTTTTATCCTACATGTGGCGGTTTTCAATAGTTGCATAGATGCCTGTTGACCTAATTTGTCATTGCATCAAAAGACCGATCTGTCACATAAATCTGTCCAGTTTAATTAAATGAATATTTCCTATTTATTTGATTAAAAATCCACTAGCCATCAATTAATTAAATTAACATTTAATTAATTCATCTTCAAAACATTCTCCTATTAATTAAATAAATTATTCAATTTATTTTAATTAATTCATTATATCAAATTCACAATCAATTAAATGAATAAAATCATATTTATTTCATTTAATCCCCTATTCCTCTTTTAAATAAATTAAATAAAAAATTTATTTAAATCATTTAATCCCCCTCACTTGCATTTTCCTACAAATGCAACTTGCACACATTTATTGAAATAAATGAATTTTTATTTTAATAAAATCCTATTTTCCCTCACCCACCAAATCCACTTGCAAATCTAATCCCCTTCTAGATTCTTCTAACCCCTTCCTAATTAGCCTAATCCATCCCCTAATTATTGTCACATTCCTAAGCAACTTGGAGTCACTTCTCAAAGACTTCAAATTCTTTGAAAAACATTTAATGCTTTTTGTGTTCGACAATTTAACCTCCAAAGTCTTCCAAAACCACTAATGGCTCTTACATGATCATTAATGGCTCTTACATAACCATTTATGGTTATTTCAACTTGCACTCACGTGTCTCCTCAAGCATTTATTGCATTGACCATGGTTATTCCTTTTGCCTTTGCACAAGAGTTTATCTATTGGATAAAAGTTTTATTCTTTGAATAAAGAATTTATTCACTCAACCCAACCTTGACCCTAACCCCCAAGTTAACTCCCAGGTCATGTCAAGCATTTGATGCTTATTCCCTCTCCTCTCAACCTATCTCACATTAACACCTGTCATCCTAGGATTGGGTTGAAAGCCCTCACATGGATTGAATACCATTCAATCCAGACCCTTGTTGAGATTACTCAATCTCAACCATCCATTGCTCCATTTTTCCTATAAATAGAGCTCATTTCTTCATAATCTAGATCTTGAAAACTTGTATGCATTTAATCTATAGTGAATTTTAGAGAGCATTTTAGCATAATAAACTCATATAATTGTCATTTTGGTTTAAAACAAATAATCTTAGTATCTATAGCATCTAGTATTAGCTTTTCATTCATATTTAGAGAAAATACTTTAATCTTGAATCTCCATAAGCATCCATAGTGCAAAAAGCTGCTGAGAGCTACACTATTTTGGAACTTGGAGATGAGAGGAACAAGGAAGGAGAAACTACCAGCATGGTAGAGAGCATTTGGAGGAGCTTAGTTGCTTTTTGTAGATTCCTTAAGCTTTCTTGATATGCTTGCTTAGGATAGTTTTTAATTTATGATTTTCTAACATCTAACAATCAACTTCTTGTTGTTTCTTGTTTGGTGTTTGTTTATCCTAACCTTGTCCTTTTTGCAGAGCATCATTTGGTGAACCCGACATGAATCCAAACACCCAAAAAAAAACCTTTTTTTTGACACAACTAACTTGTTTGAATGTTGAAATTGACACATAGGTCACGCTTTAGCGCTTTTGATCACGTTGTAGCACTATTGCAACTTGACATTCTAGCGCTATTATTTTTACAATAGCGCTATTGTACCAAGTTTGGTGGTATTGACCTTTATTCAGCGCTTTTGTTATTGTTTTGGCGCCTTTGTGCTTGTTTTAGCGCTGTTGCATTTGCTGTCAAATTTTTACTTTTAGCATTGTTGTGTCTGTATTAGCGCGTTTGTGTTAAATAGTGCTTCTGTTCAAACATAGAGTGGCGCTATTGTAACAGAACATTGTAAAAAAGACCCTGTAACCAAAAAAAATTGAAATTTGTTAGGCTTGTAGAAGCCCACCATAAATTCAGTTTTTCCTAACTGTTCGTTTCTTGTGCAGGTGTTTAAAACTAACCCTTTTTGTTGCTAAAAGTTAAAAAAAATTCCATATTGGTGCTCTAAAAATTGAACAAAACAAGTTTGTTTTCTTGCAAGATTAGGATCATTTGCATTTGGAGCTCTAAAAATTGAACACAACAAATTTACTTCCTTGCAAGTTAGGTTCATTTTATTTGGTGTTTAAAACAAGACAAGACAAATTTGTTTCTTGCATCAAACTAAAATTTCACAATCCACACTTCCATTTTGGTGCAAATAAAATTCACAATCAACTTGTTTCAATTTTGGAAGTGATTTACTTCAAGCAAACGTGCATTTTATTAAGTTGACCAGGATTTCATTTTCCTAGTTACTTAAACATATTGCCTTTGAAGTTAAAAATAACATCATGGTTGTTGGAGAAACATCTCGAATTAGATAGAAAATCATTGCAATAACAAGTTAAAAAGAACAAGTGCTCTTCGTGTTTGGCACGCTTGTGTAAAAAGTTGGTCAAGTGGTCCTACTTCTAACACACACTATCCTCTCCCTTGGATTTCGTGGTCCTAGGTGCAAGAGAAAAGTGTTAGTAATACTCAATTTTTATCTTTTTAAGAGAGGCCTGCCAAGAGACACATCACTCTTGGGAACGATCTCATGCGGTAAATCCTTCGAGCTGCTATAGAAATCAGGTGAGAGTGAAAGTTGTAGCCTTGGGTATAGCTGTTCCTACAGTGTAACTTACCGAAAGGACAAATGGGCCCTACCACAAGTTACAAGGCTCTTAAGTGAGTCACTACAGAATGAACTTATGTCCAAAGACATCGAAAATTACTAAACACCTTTAAGTAGTATCCCACCTGTTCTATTGATTGAGGATATTTGTGATATAATTCAGTGCAAGAGCATAGATGGTTTTGCTCCCAAGATACTCACCATACATATTTCCTTGAGTAGAAATATAGATTTTTAAAAAGTTACTTGTGGCTTGATAAAAGTGGTGACTCCCCCATCATAGGGATCATCTATTTGTTATGCTCGTGCAAGACTTAGTATATCACATCCTTACCTGCCACGACGAGATTCATAAGGTATGTAGTACCAAAGTTGAAGAAATATCAAGATGTTGGCTGAATTTATCGCAACTAGCCATTTGACCCTAGGGATACAAAGTGTTTTAAGTGTTTTCATTTTGGTCAAGACCAAGTACAAATTGAGCCGACTTCAAGCTTTGGAAAGAAAAACACCTAAAATACACTTAAAGGAAAGGGTCATAAAAAGTCCAAGGATTGGGTTGATCTAGACCCATACTCATTTGTGCCTTTAAAGGCAACATTCTTGTGTTTGTGTGCTTGCTTTGTTTTCTTGTCAAAAAAACATCATAAAATCCAAAAATCAAAACAAGTATTCATCCAACCAAACATTTTTCAAAAAAGATCAAAACCAAAGAAGAGTATCAAACTTTATGACCATTCTTCACATCTTGAGAAAGAAGAATCTTCATCAAAACATCAACTTGAGAAGAAGACCATTGAGCTCAAAGGCTTTGATCAGAAGGAGGAAATTCTTCTATCTAAATAGACAAATCTTTGTCGCTCATAGAGTTTTTCTACATCACATGCGTCTCTACCTTCAAGGAAAATCAAACGAATTTAATCCAGAGTTATTGAACCGCTGAACTTTTATGCAATATAGAGCTTTGAGTTATCACAAAAACCAAGGAGGCAAGATCAATCCCAACTTCTTCCCAGACATTTGTATCACTTACAACGTAGCTCGAGAAATGCCACCAATGCCCGAAAGGGAAGAGGTAGAATTTGTTCCATTTGTGACACAAAGCTTTTATTGAAGTTAAAACATTTCATCCATTATCTCATTCACCCATCATCACTTCATCTTCAACTCTCAAAATATTAAGAGGTTCTTGTCTTAAGTTCTCTTTTTAATATTTCTTGAATCAAACACAAAACATCACTTTTAGATTGTTTCTACATCTAGGATAAGCTCATCCTAAGAGACATATCTACGTAGGTTAAAACTAGTTTATGAGTGAATCCTCTCATTACTAGGTAGTTAAGTTTGTAACACATCTCAGATTTCTCTAAACCTTATCACATCAAAACCTTATTAAACACAACAAAGCAATTCAAAGAGAAAACTTTGGTAACATCCACCTTTAAGTGCTACAGATCCACATGCAAAACAACACGCCAATCATCAATCTTTCATTTCATCAACAACTCATCATCATTTTCACCCAACTTCAAACAAGAACTCATAAACAAAATGGCTCATACCTGATCACAGTCAAGGCAACGAGAAATAGAAATTGAAGAAGAAGAGGAGGAAAATATCAATGAATTTCAAGAAGCACTTGGAGGAAATGTGAATGATGAAAACCCAAGTACTCCTACTCCTACAACAATAGAAAGGGCTCAGCACAACCCTCTCTTTAATAGACTTTTTGACGAAATACTCAGGAGCAATGTGGATGCTCACTTTTTAAAGCTTGCTCAAGAAGGATCCAAACTCCCCTCTGACTTTGATCTTGCACAACTAAGACAAGCATCAGAATGACAAAGTCACCATGAAGAAGAAAGAGGTAGAGATCCCATCAAATATAACATTCCTTGAGGTAACCCACTACCTCCTCTTCCAAATGAAATAGAGATGTTGAGGCAACAAGTTGAAAATCTCTCCCAACAACTTCATAGTGGTGTGAAGACTAATCAATTTTCACTCAATGACATTTGTCCCTATCCCTTTGATAGAAATCTTTATATGCCACCTTTTCCATGAGGATTCAAAACACCCAAGTTCGAAAAGTATTGAGGAAAAGGAGATCCTCGCAATCATGTTAGAGAATTCCATTCAGCTTGCCTCAAAGTGGCATATGAGGACACATACCTAATGCGACTTTTTCCCCAAAGCTTGAGAGGAACAACCACATCATGGTTTTCCCGACTACCATGTGACATTAGGACATTTGAAGAGCTAGTTCAGAAGTTCTTGGCACATTACTCTCATAACATTGAACGTGATATCACCATGGCTGATCTATGTAACACTAAACAAAAACTAGGTGAACTATTCTTAGTATTCCTGCAACGATGGTGTCAAATGTCTAGCAGATGTTCTCTTTAGTTACCTAAACAAGAACTAGTGGAAATATTTATTTCCAACTTAAACGAAGAAATAGAATTTCACCTAGATGTCAAAGACACAGACTCTTTCAATGACATGATCACCAAAGGATTAAAATGTGAACGAGCTCTCATCAAGAAAGGACTTATCAAAATCTATAATGAACCAAAGGATGGTCCTCGCCCACGCTTCAATAGTGACAAACCAAGCTTCTGGAACAAAAACAAAAATGTTGTCAACGACGGGGTTGTGGATGCAAGAACTATCAAAAGTGCACAACCAGTAGTTCAATTTGCAGGATAGAATCCCCCACCTCAGACTAACACAATTGCTCCTCCAAATCAAGGATGCATCACATCTCATGATGAACCCAGACCTCATCAACAAAAACAAAAGCGAACATACACTCCCTTAGGGGAACCCATCGAAATAGTATTGCGACAACTGGTTTCTCAAAATCTGGTAACCCTACCCAAAACATCAAACTATGAGCCTCAAGTCAAACCTGCATGGTGGAGAGATACTAAACATTGTGATTTCCATTAAGGGAGAGGACACAAGACAAGCAATTGTCACAGATTAAAAGATCTTATTCAGGATCTTATTGACCGAGGTGAAATCAAAATCAAAGGACATGACCCAAAGACAACAAACAATGATCATCTGATGTTCAAAAATCCACTTCCATCACAAGATCAAAGGGGTCCTTCCACTTCCAGGAGAGGCACTGATACCACTGATTATACGCAAGCTGCATATAATTACATTGTAAATCACCTGTACGATGCCAGTGAACAAATTGCAACTATAACCATCAAAAATCCCACCTCCACTTGTAATGTTGTTACACGTCGCAGCAAGATTACCATAAAAGCAGCTCCACAAGGCACCCCATCTATCCCAAAGTAGTATAACCTTGTGGAACAGTTAGACAAAATGCCCGCACTGATATCTATCTTAGAGCTACTACGCCTATTTCTGTCTCATAAAACAATCTTGGATCAAGCTCTCCAAGAGGCATTAGTCCCTGCAAACCTAAATACCGATCAGTTCCAAGCCATGGTTGGAAGTCTAAAGTCATCACCTTGTCTCACTTTTTCTGAAAGTGACAACTCTTCCTTCCAGCAACCTCATAATGCTTCCCTACACATTGAAGGATTTATCAACCAACATAGGATCAAGCGAGTCTTGATCGATAATGGGGTCAGCCTGAATATTTGTACACTGCAGTTGGTCACAGCTTTGGGATATGCAATAGAATCAATGGATCCTCGCAAGAAGATCACAATCAAAGCCTATGACGATGCAGAGCATTCATCCAAAGGAGCTGTGGTACTACCAATCTAAGTGGGTCCTATGGTGAAACACATCATCTGTCAAGTTTTGGACCTTCCTCTACCATACAATCTATTGTTAGGAAGACCTTGGTGTAGGTCCTGGAGACAACTGAGAGGGGGGGTGAATCAACTGTCAAATAAATTCAAACCAAAAAATTATTAACCAACTTAATGCTTAATACTGGTAAATCAGTTAAGTATGCTGGTAGACAATGTTAACAGAAAATTGTTGTATCGGTAAGAATTAATGCATGAAACATAAGCACAAAGTCATCCACAACACATGACACCAATATTTGTACGTAGAAACCCTGTACGGGGAAAAACCATGGTGGGAAACCTTACCCACAATCAGATGATACTACTATAGATAGTAAGTGTACAAAGAGAGGTCTGCACATGCAGAAAGGCCAATAGCCTAGAGCTCACTGCTCAATCACAAATGGGAGTCACACTGACTATAGTTGGATGGTTAAATCCAATAAGAATGTACTACACAAAATAGCATCTTCATATGTTGGATTCAGTATCGGTGTAGTGCTGATATGCTTCTACAAAAACCTAACTTCACCTTCAAATGATATCTTCATGTATATCCCTGCTTGATCTCGCATATACCCTTCCTTAAATTTTTTTTGCATTCCACACTTGATCTTACAAATAAGATCTTACATTTATACCATACCCTAAGACCAATTTTAGTAGGTTGGCTCTACAAGATATTACAATAAAAACCATTTACAAACAATACAATATCTGATGCAATAATTGATTGAACATGTCGGCTTAATGCATTTACAACAATAATAAATCATCTCCATAGTGTGCCATGCTGATCTGGAAAAGATAAACCTATCGGTGTAACCCTAGATAACCTGGACCTATTTGCCGGTAAAAGTAAATATGCAAATAAGAATATACCAATGATTATTACTTCAAAATAAAGTGTCCACAAGATGTCTTTGACATTACCAAGTGTCTTCCATGTCATTGCAGGTACCGGTGAACATTATATCCTGCTAGTTAACCATATACTAGTAACTGTTGCACAGTTTACTGTTTGTCGGTGAATGTTGTTGGATCTCCAAAGTAGGTGTATTTAGTAGGTGTTGACATCAATGACAAAACCTTACCAAAATACCAACACTTGGATACATGTCATGCAAGCCATTCCATCCACTTACCATCAGTGTATCAAGTTCCCACATAATGGTGTAGAGATCACAATCCTGGGCGATGCAAACCCCTTTGCATATTGTCATAATATCAGTCATCAACTAGAGATTACCGTTCCTAACAATAGAGAAGCCATCTCCTCCACCTCATACATAAGTCTAGCCTCTCTTGCCAGTTCAAACACCACTATACCCAAGCAAGAAAAGCTTAAGATGAAAATAGCAGAGGAAGGTCTTGGGGAATACAATTTGAGTCAACTCTTTTGTGTGGGACAAATTCCCACTTCTCCTAGAACACATGGAAAACCTCAACAGTTACTTCAAACACCACTGATCATGCCAGCATGTGCTTTGACGCCTTTCATTCTTGGGAAGAGTCAAGAAGAAGAAACCAGAGATGAGGACTTAGCAGAATGGATCTATAGAGATCCCATCACCACCGATATGCCACAAGCTACACTTCCCACGGATCAGTATGGCAAAGGCCTCCTCATTATGCAAAGAATGGGTTTTGATGGTCAGAGTGCTTTGGGACCTTGCAAACAAGGACGACATGAACCGTTGCTGCCAGAATTAAAGCCCAAGGATAATACATGCCTAGGCTTTCAAAAGGAGATCTTTCCTAAGCTCGGATTCAAAGGAAAACCCAGCAAACCACTATATCAGCCTATTGCAAAGAGGACACCTTTTATTATAAAAGAAGCATAAAAAACCATCGCAACTCCCCCACCGAGGCTCAAAATACCAATCATCCCACCAATCAAACTAGTGATCCCATCAGTAGCAAAAATAACATCAATAGCACCATTAGCAGCAACAACTATATCAGAACCTACAACAACATCTACAACACAAGCAGTTCTAGCAGAAGCAAAAAAGTCAACACTATCGATACTCCTCATATTGGATTCATTGATCCCCATCATCCTTCCTGCAGCACTGATCATTTCATCTACAAAGGTACATCAACCAATCACACCTGTAGTGTTTAACACAAAGGACATCCCAGTATGGTATAGTAATCGGATACTGGAAAGTGAGTCAGAGACCGACTCACATGAATGGGAATTTGATTCTATCCAACTTAATACTTCAGATGAGGAAGACACATCACTACCTCCACCTCACAAAGACATCCCTGTTTACGGAGAAGAACAGATAAAGACCTCTTGGGTTCTTGAGCTGGAAACTTCTTCCATAGACCCTATGTCACATCCTACGCCTGATTCTGACAGGGAGAGTACCATCAATGACCTTCACCATAATGTCTTAACCCTCACTAACACATCTAACAAACTTAACCTAATCGATGAAGTAATGCCCATTATCCATCCTAAACTCATCGAATGGAACCACCCTAACTCCCCATGTCTTGACCATTTCCAAAACGATGAGGCGATCATTGAATTTTTGGAACTGCGGGATAACATACCAAGCAGGGATCACAAAGCTAGATTTGCCATAGAACTTAATAGCATAGCATACTTTGGGGTAGATGCCAAACTTTTCAGCTGCAAAAATATAACAATAAAACATGGATCTTCCAGTGAAAACCACACCATGGCACTATTTGATGCAACAAAAGTAAAAAGAAAGAGCATATACAACAGTGAAAACCTCTTTGAGGCACTTGAGGATGAAAGGTTTGACATCCTTCCCTATAACACACAATGGGAATGATCAATAATTCTCATCAAAGATACAAAAGAATACAACCTGGGGACTCCTGAAACTCCTCACCACATACATCTGGCATCTCTTCTAACTCTAGAGGAACAACCTAAATTTGTAGAGTTCTTTCAAAAGCATCAAATCAACTTTGCATGGTCATATGCAGACATGTCTGGACTTGATTTTGATTTAGTCATGCATCACCTCACCATAGCAGAAGGAGCCAAACCTATCAAGCAAAAACTTTGAAAGATGCATCCTCAGATTGCAGTACTACTCAAAGTAGAACTTAAGAAACTCCTAGATGTTGGTTTCATTAGACCAATTGATTATGCAGATTAGATATCCAATATTGTGCCTATTGGAAAACCAGATGGGGGCATCTATATTTGTACTGACTTTAGAGATCTAAATAAGGCATGTCCTAAGGATGACTTCCCCCTACCAAACATCAAGATCATAGTGGACCTAATAGCAGGACATGCCATGCTTTCACTCATGGATGGCTCTTCAGGATACAATCAGATAAAGATAGCACTAGAGGATCAACATAAGATAGCCTTCACATGTCCATGGGGCACATACTGCTGGAATGTAATGCCTTTCAGCCTCAAGAATGAAGGAGCGACCTATCAATGAGCAATGACCACCATCTTCCATGACATGATGCATACTATAATGGAAGATTATGTTGATGACTTACTAGCAAAACCACTCACCAGAGAAGGTCATCTCAACATATTAGATAAAATCTTTGATAGACTGGAACAATATCATGTTCGACTCAACCCAAAGAAATGTGTCTTTGGAGTAACCTCAGGGAAGCTTCTAGGATACATTGTCTCTAGGAAAGTCATTGAGGTTGATCCAACAAAGGTCAAAGCAATCATGGACATGCCACCACCAAAGAACATCAATCAGCTTAGGACATTACAAGGATGGCTCCAATCCATCCAAAGATTCACTGCACAACTGGTAGATAAGTGTCACCCCTTTACACATCTGCTACACAAAAACATCCGCTTTCAATGGGATGCCAGATGCCAACAAGCATTCTAGATGCTTAAAGACTATCTCATGAATACACCATTGTTGATCCCACCAGATCCAAGAAGACCTCTGTTACTTTATATATCAGCAACAAATATGGCATTGGGCGTACTATTGGCACAACATAATGCAGAAGGGAAAGAGCATGCTGTTTACTACATCTCTCGCACACTGGTTGGCTATAAACTCAATTACACCCCTATTGAGCAAGCTTTCCTAGCAGTAATCTTGGCAGCCACTAAACTCAGGCACTATCTGTTAACACACAAGGTATAGCTCATTGCAAAGATTGATCCACTCAAATACTTACTCAGCAAAGCAGCATTGACAAGCCACTTGGCCAAATGGGTGATGATTCTCAATGAATTTGACATTGAGTATGTGGACCATAAGGCTATCAAAGGTCAGGTCATTGCAGATCAGATAGCCAATGCACCACTCATAGGCAATCATCCTCTCATTTCCAATTTTCCAGATGAAGAGATATTCATGTTCACAATAGCACAACCATGGAAACTATACTTTGATGGCTCATACACTAGGCATGGCTCAAGGGCAGACATTCTATTTATCACACCTCAAGGTGACAGCATCTCGAAGTCTTACAGGCTCATATTTCCATGCACCAGCAACATAGCAGAGTATGAGGCCATGATCATAGGACTCAGGCTGGCCGTACAATGGAAATTACAAGAACTACAAGTATATGGCAACTCCCAACTGCTCATTCGACAAGCAACAGATGAATATCAGACCAAGGATGACAAACTCATGCCATACAAGCAAATGGTGGACAAATTAAAGGCATCATTTACTACTATCACCTTTGAGCAGATACTAAGAGATCAGAATCACACTGTTGGCGCTATGGCTACCACTGCATCTCTCCTAGATCTTCCACAAAATTCAACATGCTACGAGTTCTTGGTAGAATAGCTTTGGATCTCTGCATATGATATCCCCGAATCCAAGATGATATGTCGCCTTATCGGTTCCGAATCCCCATGGTACAGTGAGTTTTACACCTATCTCCATGATCACACCCTTCCTCCTAACCAATCGAATAACCAACATAAAACCTTCATTCGCCAAACTACTCGATCTACCATTATTGCCGAAACCCTATACCGACACAGTCTTGATGGTACTCTCCTTCGATGTCTGGAATAAGATGAGATAAAAAAGGCCTTGGAAGAGGTACATGAAGGAATTTGTGGAACTCATGCAAGTGGTCCATCACTAGCCAAGAAACTCCTATGCATTGGATACTATTGGCCATCCATGGAAAAAGACTCCTACTACTTTGTCAAGAAGTGCAAGAAATGCCAAGTTCATGGAGACCTAATACATGCACCAGCACAAGAATTGCAACCAATCACAACACCATGGCCCTTTTGTCAATGGGGTTTTGACCTTGTGGGTAAAATCCATCCATCTTCATCCAATGGTCACAAATTCATTATTACCACCACCGAATATTTCATAAAGTGGATCGAAGTTGTTCCACATACCCAAGTTATTGGCAAGCAGATTGCCTCATTCATCCTCAATTACATCATCTGCCAGTATGGTGTACCCATGTCCATCATCACAGATAATGATCTTCCTTTCAAAAATCAGGATGTCCGTGAACTCTGTGAGAAATTTCACATCTAACACCACTTTTCCACTCCCTATTGCCCACAAGGCAATGGTCAGGCCGAAGCATCAAACAAGAACATATTGAAGATCCTAAAGAAGACAGTCAATGATGTCGGTCATGATTGGCACGTTCAATTAAATCCAACACTATGGGCATATCGAACTAACATTCAAACCCCTACAGGCACAACTCCCTACTCATTGGTCTATGGTGCAGAAGCTATTTTACCTATTGAGGTTGAGATCCCATCACTATGGGTTTCCTTGCACAATCTCATCGATGATGAAGCATATAGAGTATCCTGTCTTCAGGACTTAGAGCTACTTGATGAGAAGCGACAAGCTGCATACAATCACCTCAAGGCCTATCAGCAGCGCATGAGCAGAAGCTATAATCATGGAGTTAGACCTCGTACATTTGAGGTAGGTGATCTTGTTCTTCAAGAAAATCCTTGTAACCAACCCAATTGAGAACATCAAGGAAAGTTTGAATCAAATTGGTTGGGTCCATATATTATCATTGTTGTATTTGGGTCCGCGGCATATCAGTTGGCTACTTCAGAAGGAGAACTGCTAGCAGATTCGATCAATAGCATGCACCTCAAAAGGTTTTATACATAAGCTGCATAGAGCGTTAGGCTCTTGTATATACTGGCAAAAATACCAAAAACATCTAGAAAAATGTCCTGAAGAAAATACAAAAAATAGCAAAAGAGTAAAGAAAAATCATGCATCCAAATGGTGAAGAACCACTCTGGTGGCACCTTGGGTAAATGCGATGGTGAAAACCTGGTAAATAGGTGCCACTCATAAAGGCTATGGCTCCATTGTCTTTCAGACTTGTTGCGATCACATTCCTTTCATACACACATCCATCCATCCAAACCATGGCTTGTTATTGATCTACAATCAAGAAAGTACTCCATGCGTCTTGCATCCCACTTTTTCATAGTCATGTCTAAACTGGGCGCAATACCCTTAACCTATTTGATAGAATTGGATAGTACATTTTTTTGTGATTCATGATGTTCTTCATTCAAAACTAACTCACAAAATACCAAAAACATTCAAAACAATCATAAAATCCAGAAATTTGATAAAACATCAAAAATCACACAAAAACATGGCCACCCATTGTACATACTCATCCGAGCAGATGCCAAACAAGCATTGAAAAATACTCACATGATGATGACTTCTCAAATCGACCAAACCATCAACATCAACACTCAAAAAAGCTATCTTCAACAAGGATGCATCCTTCCTTACCAAAACAAAGACAAAATGATGTTTTCTTTGACAAGAAATTATGTGTTAAGCTATCAAATACTTGGTTGGTTTATGAGTAATTCATTTGTTTATATGTATCAGGTTCCTACAACATTGTTTGTGTATCTTTTGCAGATTATTCCGATGAAGTTCTAGGGCATGTACTAATGGTGTCTACGTGGGAAGTTCACTAAGCTACATGATCTTATGCAAAATGCAGTCATAGATCACTACGACTTGCTGACTATAGTGTATACCTCGACCATATGAGCATGAACCATTACCAAGGATCCATATTCTTTATTTTTTATGTATATACTATTTTGTTTGCACGAACAATGCTTCTTCTTTGGTTCCTCCTCATCCAATTTGGATAAAGGTTTTTTGTCTCTTATTAAGGTGTGAACTTGTCTCAGGATATGATCAGCGCAAGATCAAGGAGGACGATCGAAGTCATGCATGAACGGAGATGATCCTTGTCTGTTCCGCAAGCAATACTCTGGTCAACTTGACCCATTATATCAAGTTGTTTGTATTAACTTGCTATATCAAACCCACATAAGAAATACTCTGGTCATCTTGAATCATTATGTCAAGATGCTTGTATTTTCTTACAACATGTTAAAGCTCGATGATGAAAAATAAAGCACTATGGATCATAATTTCATCTCATCTATATATATATTGCATTTCGTTGCATATCGCCCATCCATTCACTCATTCATATGTATGGTTTTTGTATGCCAATGTGAACAAAGTTAAAATGAGAAAGTTCTATGATAATTGAGTTGGTCTTGGATACAATCACGACCAAGTACTCTGATACATCATCAATGCATCATGCAAAGTCTAAAATACCTTGCATTCATCATGGTCATATCATCATCATTACATTTAGTTGCATTTTGCATCAAGTACATTTCATATCATTTTAGTTGTTTAAAATGCATATAGTTCATTATCATTTATTAAAAATTTGTATCATCTCATCATTGCATAATCAGGATGTTTAGATTCATTCATATAAACCAATTATCCCTGAATGTATTAGCCATTTACTATGCATTCATTTAGTGTCAGTTATCAATTATCATTTTATCATCCTTTATTATTCTTTATCATTTATCGTTGCATACATTCATTTAGTGTCAGTTAAAAAGTGCATTCATTCATCCATTATTAAGTGTCTTATTATGCTCATTTTAGGATTCATTTACATTGCATTAAGGTGCAGTTATTAACCATAAGTTGTATTATCATCACATTATCATTTTACTTAATCATATTTAAGCATTTAGAATCATAAAGCCCTTTGTCTCAAACATTGGTTCATACCATTTTATATTTACATTATACATATGCAGTCATTTAGACATCATCATATAAACATTTGTACTTTACATTTGTTTATCCATATTTCATTCATCTAAAAACATCTAGATACATTTACATACATAGAATCATTCATTCAAAACTTTGCATTAACATCATTGGATATCATTATCTCATCATTATATCAAACATGAAGCACAAAAATCTTGTTCATAAATCATCATAAGAATACATCATCATCATGGCATTACATACATAAAGCATTACATCAAACAAAACATGCACACATGTATAAACCTGCATTCATATGTCAGTATCCAGCATCGTAAATCCTCATAAAAACATGCATATAGGAATCATCTCATAAATGCATACATATACACGTATACATCTAAGCATAAACTCATAAAATCACCATCCTGCATAACATTCATACATAAAAAAATGCATATCATAAAAATATGGGATCTCCTCATATATATCATCTCATGTACCAAGAGCCATCCAAGATACAAAATCAGCTACCAAGAGCCATCCAAGATATAGTCCAAAAATAACAATGATAACATACATGCATGCAAAATTCTCTCTCAGATGCCACTCTGACCAGATGCTGCACCACCATTGCCACCTGCTCCCCCACTAGTCCCCGCACCATCCGATCTATCTCTCCGTGGAGGCCCCATCAAACCCTCACTAGCTCCTGCACCCCTTGACCTATCTCTCCACAGAGGACCCACCACACCCCCACTACTCTACATCCTCTAAGATCACTTTGATCTAGTCTGTCTCATCTATGAATAGCTCAGTGCTCACTGACTAGCTGGCACCACCTGCTCATATAGACCCCACCAATAATCAACCTCTCCACCTGCTCTCTGTACCTCCCTCGCCATTGCCTCCACAGATGGCCCCTGTCCCTGTACTCCCTCCAAAACCCTCACTCTCTCCTACAACTGGACCACCCTATCAATGACCTGATCTCTCTCCCGTAGCACTATAGTCAGCTCTGACTCTCATGCAAATAGCTGCACATCTCTCACTGCAACCTCTACCTCCAAATCCTCCACCCGTGTCTCGGCTGCTCTCAGTCGAGTATGCAAATGTGCTAGCATATGCTCCCGAGGATCACCACCCCCTGTTACTCCCTCCCTTGTCTCCATAGGTGCCTCTCGAGTGGCTCCCTCCCCTCTGTCCATCAGTATCCCCCTCTCCATACCTCGGCCACCTAATCTAACTCCTCCCGACACCAACGGCCCCTGTGATATCTGCAGTGGCAATCTGCCTCTCCCTCTCCGCTGGACTCGACCACCTAAGCCACCTCCTCCACCACCTCCACCACCTCCATCACCACCATCCCCCCTCCCTCGTCCACCTATCATTGGTCCTCGACCTCCTCCCCTCCTCCGTCTCCATCCCCTCTCCTCCTCAAAATCAAGAATAGGCTCTACTGGATATGATATACGAAGTATCAGAGGAGCCGCCCTATACTGTGTATACTCATCTGACACCCCAGCATCCACCACCTTCAGCCATATATCCCATGGCCTCATCTGAAGCATCTAGAACTCTACCAATGCCTGATCATATGGAAGTACTGGCCCCCATGCATATCTCTTATGGACCACTCTAGCATACTCTCCTGATCCCCTCAGAAATACTTGCTGCCATCCAAACTGCCTCAGAACCCTGCCTGACACCTGTCTCTCTACATCGTAGGATGTCCGCCCAATGAGGAATCGGGTCATGAATGCATACGATAAGGCCTCCACATCATCCTCCCAAGACTCACACTCCAGATAAGGTCTCTATATCACTGCATCATGATCATCTAGCGCCCGCTGCCACCACTCTAACTTCCCCAGGTGGGGCTGACTCATCATGCCACTGTACATGAACATATAGGGTTGATCAACTGCTCGATATCTTAGACTCACTGGTTGAGTCACCAGTAAGTTCTCCCACACCCAAATGTGCAACAACGTCACTCCCACTGCCAAAGAGCCTCTCCCACGGTACGCTACCTCATGCAGCTCTTGATACATGTGCGCTAACACGCATGGTCCCTAGGAAAATTGGGTCTCCTCTGTCATCATCTACTCTATAACTTGTCCCCATCCAATGGCCAGACCATGCAAGCACCTATCAGGACATAGTAGCCCTCCCACAATCACAGACAAAACTGTGGGCAATGGCTCGTACAATGCTGCGATGTCCTCCCAAGCTATGGAGCCATCATCAATGTACACGTCCTCATCAGAGAATCGCTGCACTGCTAGAGTCCCCCATGATCTATCATATGTAACTAGCTCACCTCGAATGCGAATATGTAGGATGCGCCACACATCCTCCAATGTCACCGTCATCTCCCCTTGTGCTAGGTGAAACATGCATGTCTCACTGTGCCAGCGCTCTGCTAAGGCTGTAATCAAACCGTGATTCATCTGAATCACAGGCATATGCATCACATCATATAGCCCAGTCGCTGCAATGCAATCAATCTCGACCTCTATCAGTCAATCCTGTAACCCCTGTGTCACTGGATGTCTCTTGCATAACTGTAACACATGTAGATCCTCCTGCACACGGGCATCAATCAATCATCATCAGTTGTTTTGTTTTCAAACTTTCTTAAGTTTAAACATAGACTATCAACAAATACTTTGATCAAGTATCTTCGGGTCTCAACGGGTAAGCAATCATGGCACACCTAGACTTCAACAGGCATTTATCTTAATGACCTAAGTCTCATCAAGGCTGCTATGGTTCAAAACAACTCTCACTTCACATCCCTATTCATCCATCGTTGGCATCGAAAGATTTTTGTTCACACAAACTGGGGCATTTATTTTCCTAAACAAAAGCGCTATCTTGCAAACAAAAGCACTAAACTCTGCACAATAGCGCTAAACCCCTAACAAAAGCACTTAATCAACCCTACAAAAGCACTCAAAATTTAAAAGCGCTACAAGACATATGCAATAGCATTGCTTAAAGACAAAAGCGCTCAATTGACCCTTCAATAGCGCTAAACAAACAATAGCGCTTAAACATGCATACAAAAGTGCTCATCTTGCCAAACGCGCTCAAACAACATCACAATAGCACCATTGCGACACAAAAGCGCTAGTTAATTGGACAAAAGCTCCAAAACATAGTTTTAGCGCTATTATCTTGACTCAACTTGGACTCAGCAAAAAACATGCCAAAAATGCGTAAAATTCAAAATTTTAAATTTGCATACCACTGGTCTATAGTTGTCTAGCCATTGGAATTGACGGACTCGCTTGAAACGGTGCTCTATAATGGGTACCGGCATCCTGACTGCTGCTCGCTTCTCCACAAAGGTCACTATTAGAGCTCTAAATTCACACTGGTCGCGGTAACAAAATGATCCTATTTTCACCCCTTTCTCCCCATATAAACCCTTCACCATCACCGTAACTTTCCCCCGCTCACCGCCATGGTCCCTGTGAACTTCCTGAGCCTCCTATTTCTCCATTTTACCTCCGATTTCTTCTATTTTTCACCCATATTGCTAACTTCTTCTCTTCTATCACCCTGCCAATTTTCATTCTTTTTCGAGAGATCGTCTAATTTTTTTGAAATTTTTCAGCCCATCTCGCAAGGGGACATACCATCCATTAAATTTACATTTTATGGGGCATTTCTTCACACCTATTTCTCTTTCTTTGAAATGACGCAATAAACCGCACCATCTCAAAGAGGGGCAAATGTAGTCACATAAATCTGTCCATTTTAATTAAATGAATATTTCTTATTTATTTGATTAAAAATCCACTAGCCATCAGTTAATTAAATTAACATTTAATTAATTCATCTTCAAAACATTTGCCTATTAATTAAATAAATTATTCAATTTATTTTAACTAATTCATTATACCAAATTCACAATCAATTAAATGAATAAAATCATATTTATTTCATTTAATCCCCTATTCCTCTTTTAAATAAATTAAATAAAACATTTATTTAAATCATTTAATCCCCCCCATTTGCATTTTCTTACAAATGCAACTTGCACACATTTATTAAAATAAATGAATTTTTATTTTAATAAAATCCTATTTTCCCTCACCCACCAAATCCACTTGCAAATCTAATCCCCTTCTAGATTCTTCTAACCCCTTCCTAATTAGCCTAATCCATCCCCTAATTATTGTCACATTCCTAAGCAACTTGGAGTCACTTCTCATAGACTTCAAAGTCTTTGAAAAGCATTTAATGCTTTGTGTGTTTAACAATTTAACCTCCAAAGTCTTCCAAAACCACTAATGGCTCTTACATGACCATTAATGGCTCTTACATAACCATTTATGGTTATTTCAACTTCCACTCATGTGTCTCCTCAAGCATTTATTTCTTTGACCATGGTTATCCCGTTTGCCTTTGCACAAGAGTTTATCTATTCGATAAAAGCTTTATTCTTTGAATAAAGAATTTATTCACTCAACCCAACCTTGACCCTAACCCCCAAGTTAACTCCCAGGTCATGTCAAGCATTTAATGCTTATTCCCTCTCCTCTCAACCTATCTCACATTGATACTTGTCATCCTGAGATTGGGTTGAAAGCCTTCACATGGATTGAATACCATTCAATCATTACCCTTGTTGAGATTACTCAATCTCAACCATCCATTGCTCCATTTTTCTTATAAATAGAGCTCATTTCTTCATAATCTAGATCCTGAAAACTTGTATGCATTTAATCTATAGTGAATTTTAGAGAGCATTTTAGCATAATAAACTCATATAATTGTCATTTTGGTTTAAAACAAATCATCTTAATATGTATAGCATCTAGTATTAGCTTTTCATTCATATTTAGAGCAAATACTTTAATCTTGAATCTCCATAAGCATCCATAGTGCAAAAAGCTGCTGAGAGCTACACTATTTGGAACTTGGAGAGGAGAGGAACAAGGAAGGAGAAACTACGAGCATGGTAGAGAGCATTTGGAGGAGTTTAGTTGCTTTTTGTAGATTCCTTAAGCTTTCTTTTTGCTCAGTAGTGTCTTTCTTGATATGCTTGCTTAGGATAGTTTTTAATTTATGATTTTCTAACATCTAACAATTGACTTCTTGTTGTTTCTTGTTCGGTGTTTGTTTATCCTAACTTTGTCCTTTTTGTAGAGCATCACACAGTTATTTGTATGTGGAAACCTTATAAGGGGAAAAACCATGGTGGGAATCCTTACCCACAATCAGAGGATACTACTGCAGATAGTATGTGTGTACAAATGGGGTCTGCACATGCAGAAAGGCCAACTACCTAGAGCTCACTCCTCAATCACAAAATGGGAGTCACACTAACTACAATTGGATGGTTAAATCCAATGATAATGTACTTCTCAAAATAGCATCTTCATATGCTGGATTTAGTACCGGTTAAGCTCTGATTGTCTTGTTCATACCTTCCTTGAATCTTCAAATTATGTTTGTGTGTATAGCTCTGCTTATATTCGCATATACCTTATTACAATCCTTTTTCCACAATCCTATTAATCTGACAAATGAGATCTTACTTATATACCAAAACCTAAGACCAAATGTGTAGGTCAGACACATAGCTTTTGATTCTCTCCTTAATGGCAATGGATAGTCAAACTCTAATTTTTCATATGCCTTGGATTGCACCCCCATGCTGATCTCATTTTGGATCCATGACATTAAAGATTTGATATGGATATCCCCAATATACAATAAAGGGTTCCACTCATTGTCTGATCATACAACATAGTTATGTAAATACAATTCACATAGAAAATTCTTCACAGCTGGTGGAGAGGTTTGGTAAGCATAAAATAATTCTTCAAGTATTTCTAAGGAGGGGCTAAGGTCCCTAATAATGCAGTTCAGTTTAAAGTTCAAATACCGCTCCTTCAAGTGCAATGCATAAACCCTTGGAGGTGACCTACACTGCATCAACTCGAGAACCATACCAGCAATTATTTCCACCTTAGCCTCTAATTCCTCAATTCTATTATCCCTCTTTTCAATTTATTTCTATTGTTTATCAATACTCCCTTGCAACCTAGCCATCTCTATTTCCCATTGTCTTTAAAATGTTAAAGCAATAGATAAACTACTTAGGGATGAAGGAGGTTTAATAGGTGGTACCTTAGGCCATGGGATTTCCTCAATAAACTCCTCAATCTATGATGGCATCCCATTAATATTTTCCTCAGGCTACTGTAGAATGTCTCCGACAGTCTCTTCAAATTGCTCAGGAATATCTTCAACAATTTTCTTAGACTGCTGAGAAATATTTCCATCAGTTTCTTCAAGTTGTTGTGCCCCAAAAGCAAGATTTTCTAGTCTATCCTCATCAACTTTTACTTGGATTTCATCATCCACATGGCTTCCTTATTCTTGAATTTCCATATCTGCAGGACTTACTTCTTCTGAAGTTTCCACCATAATAACGTCCGCAGAATCACCTGCAGGATGAGCCTTCTGTGTCTTACTATGTGTTCTTCCCACATAAACCTTTAGAATGGCTGCAAGAGTTGCTTCAGTTGCTGGAGGAGTTTTTCTTTTTGTCCTATGCCTCTTGGTTGTAGGAGGAATCTGAGTTACCTGCAGTTGGGCCATGGGTTCTTCATATATTTCATCCCTTTCCATCTCCTTCCCTTTTCTTCTAGGAATTGGTGAATCTCTATGAAGAGAAGTAGAGGGTTCTTCCACATTTGCTTCAGTTGTCTCTTCCTCCACAATAACCGTGGCTCCTTCAGCAACAAGAAAATCCTCGTCTGCAACAACTATGGGGGAAGAGGGCTCTGTAACATTTTCTTCTTCAACTGGCAAATTCTCTGCAACAGGGGCATCTTCAACCCTAAACTGTAGTATATCCTCAAATACTCCCCATTCCATTTGTGAAACATCTCTCAGAGACCATTGTACAAGCAACTTAACTAATCCATGATGGCTAATAGAGCGATTTCCATTTTTTCGTGTCTCCTTAGCGCTTGTAGAAATGAGGTGGTATAGGAAATTAGGGACATTCATTCTTTGGCCATGCCATAAATGACTAAGTAATTTAAAATGTGGTGAATACAGATTTGAATATTGCCCCTCACATGTAATGTACTTCATAACTTAGGGGTCCATCTGTGGGAATTGTGAACTCTGCCCTGGCGCTCCTTGCATCTTTTGATTCTAGAAATAGTTATCCTTCCTATGGCAACCTCGTTACTTCTACTATTTTCTACTCCATAGCAATAACCCTCAAGCCTTTAACTGTAGCTCCTCCTTCATTAAAGGAATGCATAAATTCTACAACAATTTCTTCGTTATAATCTCTGATTTTCAAGAAGTAATCTAGCCAATCGTGGTGTCTAAAATAATGCTCACAAAGAGCATCCTGCAGCAACACTTCATGAACTATTGGCTCATGGTAAATTGGATCACCACCCATATCTTATACTACTAGTATTGAACACTCTACAGCTAAGAAACATAAGACCATAATATCCAATAGACTTGCTAAATTGAAAGTTCCATACATATCTCAATTGTGGCGGCAGAATTTATTATTCCCTTGCGTAAAATAATAATATGATAAAAAATGATGGCAAGCAATCAATTCAAAGTACCAAAAAGGATGGATAATCAATAACTTTAGAAACCGAACCATAAAGCACCCCCCCCAGCTTAACCTAGCATGTGTCGACACAAGTTGACGAGATTTTGGGGAGTGGAACGGATTTAAAAAGGGGGATAATCATAATGAACTAATAAATACATAATTAAAACAAAACACAATATATACATACTTGCAGTCATATGAAAAATGATGGCAAAATAAAGTGAAATGATAGGTAAGAATGTGAGATGGAATGATGTGGATGGAATTTTATTTACGAAAAAGAATATTCCCATATCTTATGGGAATATTTTATTGTGAAGTGGCAAGCATGTTCACTGTAGAGGCTGGAGTAACTTTACCTTTATTACCTTGCTCAGCTGCAACAAGAAACTAATGAGTTGCTGCAAGATCATTGTCAGTTGTTGTAGGAACCTTGTTAGTTGCTACAGGAACCTTTGTTTCACCAGGTTGGGCAAATTGTTGCAGGAACTCCTCTTTAGTGGTCGTCTTATGATATAGATGCAATCGGTGACCATTTACTAAGAGTTTAAATCGAACAGGATCAATTATGGACAAATGAACAGCTCCATTCTGGAAAACTTCTTCTATCTCATACGGACCTAACCACCTGGTTTGAAGTTTTCCCATACCATCTTTATATCTGGAATCATACAGTAGTGCCCAGTCACCAGCTTTGAATTTCTTTTCCTTGATATATTTATCATGCCATTATTCTCTTTGATTTTGAATCAGTTTTGTCTATTGAACAACTATTTTCCTCCATTCATCTAGAGCATTCAATTGTTGAATACGTTCCTTTTGTGCTTCATATAATGTCATATTTAATTGCAAAGTTGTCCTCAGGGTTTTATGCTCAAAGTCAATAGGCATCATTGTTGTTTTGCCATAAACCATCTCAAAAGGTGTAAAAACAATTAGTGTTTTCCAAGTTGTTCTATATGCCCAAATTGCTTCTGAAGGCCTATGAGACCAGTCTTTTTTATGAACATATACTATTTTTGTAAGAATAGCCTCAAACTCCCTATTTGTAACTTCTACTTTTCCATTAGCTTGTGGATGATATGGAGTAGATTTTCTATGCCTTATATTGTATTCATTGACCAAAGCTGTTATCAATGTTGAAGTAAATTGAGGCCCCTGGTCTGAGACAATTTCCCTTGGTACTCCATATCTTGTAAATATCTCTTCATAAATAAACTCAAGTACCTTATTATCTCTTGCATGTGTCATGGCACGAGATTCCACCCATTTTGTTACATAGTCTGTACATACCAAAGTATAGGATCTTCCATTAGAAGGTGGATCAATTGGTCCAACAAAATCTAACCCCCACTTATCAAATGGTGCAATTGATATTTGTGGATATAGTGGCATCTCATTAGATTTTGTAGGTCTTCCCATTCACTGGCATTTGTCACATTTCCATGTGTACTGTGTTGCATCCTTATGTAATGTGGGCCAATAGTATCCTATATTGAGTATTTTTATTGTTGTTCTTTTGGCAGCAAAATGGCCTCCACGTCGCTCATCATGACATGCATGCAAGATGTCATATGTTTCATCTTCTCTGACACATCTTCTCATGACTTGGTCAAGTCCAGTGTAAAATAGACAATCAGCAATCCATGAGAAGTTAAAACTTTTTTCAACTAGCAACCTTCTTTCTTTAGGAGAGAAATAAATTGGCATCTTAGCAGCAATGAAATAGTTGACAATATCAACATACCAAGGAGTGTGAGCTTGAATAAGAAATAAATGTTCATATGGAAAAGAATCATCTATCATTGTAGAATCTTCTTGTAATTGAAGTCTTGAAAGATAATCTGCAACCACATTAGACTTCCTTGGTTTATCAACAACTGTGACATCAAATTCCTGCATCAACAATAACCAGCAAGTTAATCTACCAGTAATTGATGGCTTATTCATGAGATATCTGATTGCAGTATGATCTGTATGCACAAATATGGGATATCCCGTGATATAGTGCCTAAATTTGTTAAGTGCATATATAACAACTAACATTTCCTTTTCAGTGACTATGTAATTCAACTCAAGTCCCTGTAAGTTCTTGCTAATATAATATATTGCATTTTCTAATTTGTCAATTTTCTATCCTAACACTACTCCTATTGCATAATTAGATGTACCAGTATAGATTTGGAATGGTAGAGACCAATTTGGGCCTTGAAGAACTGGTGCTTGAGTCAAAGCATGCTTAAGCTTTAAGAAAGCTTCATTGCATGTTGGGGTCCATTTAAATTCCATATATTTGGTAAGCAGTGAATATAAGGGACTTGCAATTTTACTGAAATCTTCGATAAACCGTTTGTAGTATCTAGAATGACCAAGAAAACTTCTTAATCTTTTTGCTTCACAGGGTCATTGATATGCTGAATGACCTTTATTTTTGCTGGATCCACTTGGATGCCTTCTACAAAGATATGATGACCAAGGACTATTCCTTCTTGCATCATGATGAAATATTTCTCACTATTTAAGGACAAATTATAGTCTTCACATCGCTGCAAAACTTTCTTCAAATTACCCAATGCTTGTTCAAATTCACAACCATAAGTTGTAAAGTCATCCATATAGGTTTCCATAATATCTTGAGAAATATCAAAAAAGATACTAATCACTGCTCTTTGAAAAGTGGCTAGAGTATTACACAACCCAAAAGGAAGAACAAAATATTCATACGTACCCCATGGACAAGTAAATGTTGTTTTCTCTTGATCCTTTGGGGCTATCTGGATCTGATTGTAACCACTGAACCCATCAAGGAATGAAAAGTATCTTTTACTAGCCAAAGAATCCAATACCTAATCCACAAATGGTAATGGAAAATGATATTTTCTTGTTGCTAAGTTCAGGGCTCTATAATCAACACATACCCTCCATTTTCCTCATTTCTTAGCGACTATGACCAGAGGTTATACCCATTGGCTGTTAGAGATAGGATAGATAAACCCAGCTTTTAACAACTTCTGCAATTCTTCTTTAACTATCTCCTTCAAGGTAGGATTTATTCTTCTTTGAGGCTGTCTGAGTGGGCAAGACTCTTCCTTTATATAAATATGGTGGGTGCAAACTGATGGATCTATCCTATGCATATCCTTGTAATCCCATGCAAAAGCATTTTTATGAAATTTCAGCAAGTCCACCAGGCCTCCTTTTGAGTATCTGATAGACCTTTATTGATATTCAAACATTTATTCAACTCAACCTCTTTCTTAATAGTAAGGTCAATCTAGTTCATATCAAAAAAATGAGAAGAAGATAATTCATACGGCAACCGAGTATGCAATATGTCAGTGGCTGCAGGAAAGTCCAAACCTGCAATATTCAGAACCAATTCCTACAATTATTGCTCTTCTATTAATTCATTTATCAAGATTTTATAAATAATTGATTCCTCATCATATAATTGCATGAATGGCCCTCAACTAATCATCATGAGGTGATCAATAGAGTCAACTCCCTCAGATTCTTCTCCCAAAATAGGCCAAACGGCTTGTTGTTGTTCAAGTTGTGGTTGTGTTGGAGAATACAAGGCTAATGTTTTTGTATAACTCCCATCTGAAATAGTCATATCCCTTGATCTATATCCAATATATGCATCAGTTGTGGCAAGTCAAGGTCTACTCAAAATGACCAGATATCCTCCCAATGTTGCTTTTGGAGATAAAATCATAAAGTCTGCAGGATATTCCCAGGAATACAAAATAACTACTACATCTTCTATGATACCATCAGGTCTCACTGTAGAGCTATCAACAAGTTGTAGAACTATGGGTGTAGGCCTTAAACTATTGATATCAAGTTGTTTCATTACTTCCCTTGTCATTACATTAATGACTACCCCTAAATCAATCAAAATATTTTTTATTTGACTGTGATTAATGACTATACTCACAAAAGGACTACCTGGATCATAATACTTTGGAATGGCAATCTTGCCTAACATAATATTTGCCAGTTGACCTATAACATGCACTGCTTGCGATCCTTTTTCTTCTTGTTAGTTTTTTTAGATATGCTTCTCTTAGTGCCTTACCATATATGGGAACATCTTTTATTGTTTGCAACAATGGAATTTTAACACAAATATGCTTTAGATGAACTATAATATCAAAGCTTTGCTGTTGTTCTGTGGGAACTTCCTTTTCTTGCAATCTGTGGGGAAATGGTGGCAATATTTGGTTCTAAGGTATTGTATCTATTGGACTAGAGATTTTCTTACTCCTCTTGTATCTCAGTGATAATTGGATGAAAGGGATTAGGTAGAGTTGTCCCAGATTGGAGGTGAATGTCATTTAGAGATAAAGAATAGGCTGGGTATTGATTAACATCGGCTAAATAAGCTTGTGGTTGTTGTTGTGACTTAATATTAAGATTTGTCAACGGTTGAGTAGGCAACTGCATTGGTTTAGGTGGTACAGTAGTAGCTGCAGGAGGAGGCATTAACACAAGAGCTTGTGGCTATTGGATAGGCAGCTGATAACCAGAAGATTGAGCATTCCATGGTTGGCTTCCCCTCCATTAAGAAGTAGGTTGCCAATTCCCTTGAAACTAGTTTCCTTGGCCCTGAGGTGGGTACCAGTTCCCTTGTGGCTATTGCCACTCTAGCATTTCATTACCAACATGTCACCATTGGCCTTGAGAACCATACCAATTTTGATAATTACCAAAATTTTGAGAATATGGTGATTGCCATTGGTTATTTGGTGCATAAGAATTTCCACTATAACTAGAAAAAGAAAGTAGATCTGGAGGCATACCTTGTCTTTGGAAATTTGGTCTTCTTTGAGAAGCATAGAATACTTGCTCATCCTCACCTTGAATTGGCTTGAAGTTAGGTACCTCCACATTTTCAACCATTTTACATCTGCAATCCTTCTTTCACTGTTTACAATGAGGATAGAATTTTGCAAGAAATGCATCAACTTCTTCATGCTTCTTCTTAGCTGCAAGTGTATCCAACTGGGTAGCCATATTGTTTATAATGTCCTCCCTAAAATCTTTTAATAGATGACTAAGTTCCAATCTTGAAACTCTAGTTCCAGATGCTGATGATGGTGCTCTTGGTTTAAAATGTCTGTTCTTAGAAGCAGATCTGGAATACTTCTTGTAAATTTGTCCTATTTCAGCCCAAGTGGACTGTGTCATGTTACCTCCTCCCATAAGATCCAAAGAATCAGTGTATTCATCACTGATTCCCCTCAAAAATATCAACTTGAGGGAATCTTTATTGAGAGTACTATGCTTGGACTTTTTGACACTAAACAAGAACCTTTCCAAATAATCTTCAAGACTCTCATCTTCAGTTTCTGTCATTCTAAAGATATCATCCCCATGATGATTAGTACCTCTACAATAATCTTTGTATTTTGCAAGAAACAATCGTTTCATCTCATCCATGTATTGATTATGCTACTACCCAAGCTCATAAACCATCTCAAGGATGACTCCTTCAAGGTGGCAGGAAATTTTTTGAGTCTATGGGCATCTGTAGTATAGTCAAACCTCCTACAAAGAACATCAAACTCAAACAGAAATGTGTCTGGATCCTATGTCACCAATCCATAGAATTTAGGGAGTGAAGATGCTAGAATGTTCTTGAGATTAGCATTATCATGCTGGTTAGATATGGGGAATTCAAACGTTGGGCCTGGTGGTGGCGGTGGTGGATTATTCCCACCAGGAGGTGGGTTCCCTTGCATTGGACTTGTGGGGGTTGTTACTATAGGAAATTCTTCTTCTTGAAGACCAAAGAGGGACTAAAGACTTCCTTCCAAAAATTCAGATTTACGGTGGTTCAAATTATGTGGGGCTTGGTAAAGTTCAACAAAAGGATTTATATCTAGGAAATTATCTTTTTCATGATTAGAATGAATGGGAAGAAATCTACCTTTGGGGTCTCTTCTTCTTCTATGCATGCAGATTCATGAAATTATTCAAAGAATCAAGTATACCCAAAAAACAATTAACTGAAAACTGAAAAGAATAATAACCATAGGAGGTTCTTAGTTTGACACCATCCCCGATAGCAACACCAAAAATGTCTACTCCAACAATAAGAATAATAACTCTAATTGAAGTCTCAACCTGAAGTTTGGACATTCATCTGGTAAAGTTACTATTTTCATGGCTAGTGCTCATTTGATTGTCAACCCAGGGACGTAATACTTGAAATGCGTCTACACTATCACTAAGTTCCTTCAATAGCTATTATGCATTACTGCAACAACTAACATTATGCCAAAAGGGAAGGCAAGAATGGAAATTATGGAAAGGCTACAGGAAAAAAACTTCTGCATAGTATTCATAAAAGCAATGCTGGAAAGATCTAATATGGATAACAAAAATTACTCTGTTCTGGCTTGGCTGCAGGAACAGTCAGTGGATCTATTTCCAGTGGCTGCAAGAACAATCGAAGCAAGAACTTCTATTGTGACTAAAGAAAGAAAACTAATTTCAACGAACACACACAGGATCACTCACCAAGTGGACCCTCTTGGATGAGTGATATCAAGCTTCCAGAAAACTACTTTTAATAGATCAGAACAACATAATTTTATTCATTTCTTCCTAAAAGTGATTACATATTTTGAAAAGAAACTAAAGAATGCTTATATAAAATCCTCTTCTTTATTCCTTTCTATTCTATCTAATCTCTAAGAAAAGGAAGAGCTTATTATTAAAGAGGAGATGAACTACAATAGACAACACAAATCACGCCGAAAAGAAGAGGCAGATGACTGACTGATAAAGAAGATAACTAGAGCTTGGCTGCAGGAAACGTGGATCTAAACCGAACCACTGTCTTTGCATGTTGTGGTGGTGTTTGTAAATTCAATGCTCACTAAAGTTAGAATTTGGTAGTGTCGCTTGACTTCTCCGCCTATGTCGTACCTTGTGCTTGCTCAACTCCTCTTCAGTTTGATCTTCAGTTATCTCTTATGTAAACTTTCCTTCATCAGGCCCGATAGGAGAATATCCACCACGACATCATTTATTACTTGCACTACAACAAAAAAAACATACAAGGACATACATGTGCATTTTATCTAATTAACACATCTATTAATTCACATATGATATTAAACTAAATAATCCACATGGCAATAGGAACAAATCACATGGCTGCAAGAATAAATGGCGTGCTTGCAGGAATAGACCGGCAAAGTTCAAACATGATTTCATAAGTTAGGTTTAACACATGGAATACATATATTCAATTTACAATACATCACTACTACTATGAAAACCAAAAGATGTCAAAAACTTAAGAGTTCTGATGATAAAAACATGACAAAGTCTCAACTTATCACATACCTTGTCCATTATTTTGCATTTGATCCTAAATAAGGACCTTCTTTGGCTTAGTTCTTTACTAACTGGTTCCTTGATCAAGGTTCTTCTTATCATCAAGTTGTCACCTACCTCTGACTCTAAGGCAACTTCTAATGTCTTGCTACTTGAAGACTCTTCTTGACGATAACTCACTCTTCTCTCACCACCTTGTGACTTCTCTGGACACCTATAAGCTAGATGACCAAGTTGGTTACAATGGTAACACTTCATTGTCGCAAAGTATGAGGAACCTCTACCTTGGTCACTGGATCTTCCTCTAGAACCACTACTTGATCCCCTTCCTCTATTGTATCCCCCTCTACTAGTGCCACTCTCTTGTTGTTCTGTGAGTTTAGACTCTCCATGTGTTTTTTGTTTAGAACTCCTTCCTCCTAAGCCTCCCTTATGGCCTCTATTATCCTTTCCTCTACCCTACCCCTATTTCTTCCTGAATCATGTCTTCTTTTTAGTTTCTCCTCCACCTTAAGAGCAAGTTGAAAGGTTTGATGGATTGTTTTTGGACTCATCATACTGATTTCTTCTTAGATGTTCCACCGTAGTCTATTGAGATACCTAGCAACCTTGAGACTTTTTTCCTCAACCACTTGAGATCTAAGACTAAGTTTTTAGAATTCCTCTGTATAGCTGCTAACATCAAGGTCTTTTTGTCTTAGGTTTTGTCTCTTCCTATGGATTTGTACTTCATAGTCTTTGGGGAGATAGGCTTCTTTCATTTTAACCAACATTCCCTTCCAAGAGGAGATACGTTCCTTGCCTATTTTCTTCCTCTCATCTTGGAAAAACTTCCACCATGTGAGAGCAGTGCCTCTCATCCTATATTTGGCCACCTTCACATTCAAAATTGTTCTACATGCCTTCTATCCATTCTAGGACCACTTCCACTTCCATCTTGCTAGTGAACAATGGTACTCCTAGTGACTTCCCACTGAGGGCCTTCAATGTTTTGATGAAGGGTTATTGCTCCAAAACTAGATTAGGTGTGGGTACCATATCAACCTCATCCACCTCCTTTCCCTTCCTTTCTACTCCTTCCACTTTTACATACACTTCTTCTACCTTGGTCTCAATATCACCAAGCTTACTCTCCAATCTTTCCAATTTTTCCTTCAGGAGCTTGTTCTCTTCCTCCTGATCTTCCACTTTCCTTTCCAATCTAGAATTGGTCACCATGTTGTCTCCAACTAACTCTCCTAACAACAACGACATCAACCTTACTAGCCCAGATCGTGTAGGCTATGATACCAATTTGGTAGAGCTCACCTAGCCTGCTCAACACTTCACTAAGTTGATGTTGCTTAATTTCACCAACTCACCAGGCCTAGTTGCTTTCTAGACCTGAAATTTCTTCTCAATCTCTTCCAGGGCTTTCTCTTACTCACTCCAAGGTGTTTTCTTCAAGTGTCCTTGCTAGGAACCCTACCAATTTGCTATGTTTCCCATATGCTCAATGATGGCTTCTTGGCTCAAATTCATCAAACTACACTCCAATGGTCTTAAGATGTTATAGAGGTGTAGATGGTTCTTCTCTCATGTTTTTAAATGGTTTCAAGGTTCATTTGTGGTTTGCAATCCAAAGGTTTCTTACCGATTTCAAAAATTGGTCTAGAAAAGACTACAAGGGAAAGAGCCCCAATTAGGCATCCTAGAACCGGTTTTTGAGGTCTTGGGATAAAAATATCGAAAGGACCCCCAAAATAAAATGGATTTTCTTTAAATATTCACTCAACCCCAAAGGATTTCAGTGGTTTTAAGCTTCCAACCATTCTTTGCATACACAAACCCCAAAATGAGAATTTCAAGGGCTTCTAGGCACTTGACTGGTAGCAGCAAGTAAATATTGTCTTTGGACCTTCAAATGGAACTCTTGAGGCATCCTCCTACACAATAAAACCTATACTATCCTATTACAACTTTCCAAAAGCTTGGGACTTTCATTTAAATTCACCTCAGAAATTTGTGCCAACTTTTCATCTTGCCAACTCTAGCCGAGTTGCTCTTGGGCTCGCCTAGGGCAAGATGCTAAAAATATAAAATGACACTTTCAGACCTTCTCCTTTCATGTGTACACTATAAAATGGGTTTCCTACCATGTCCCAAAATTACATGATGAACAAATGGTGGGATTTTATGGGGCAGCCATTTTAGCAAAAATTGCTAATTACAAGCCAAAATTGGCTACTTGTGAATCAAATCACCTAAATAGTAGTAAATACTAAATACAAAGATTGAAAATGAAAATCCTGACCTGAAAAACATTACTAAACCTTAATCCATCATTGTATTCATGGATTCAATCCATTAAACCTTCAAAGAATGCAAAAATTGACAAAAACAATGAAAAGTGCAGTCCAAAATCTTGTATTTTTATTATTGCTTCCAAAATCCAAGTATACCAACCTTGGTAAATGTTCAAGAGAGGATTTATATATCCTTCCCATGTGTGGATTCCTTCCATGGCATTGAGAAATCCCTAGCTTCAACGTTGAACCAATTTCAGGACAAAAATTGTCATGACAACTTTTTGCAACTTTGTGTTTTTAACATTTTTGATCTCTCCAACCTAAGAGACCTATTCCCAGTCATCACATATGACATTAAAAATATTCCTAAGACCTATTTGACCCTCTCTAAGGATTTTTCCAACATTTTACACTTTTGACCAACAAAAAGGCCAAAAAAATCTACTCAAACACACTATTTACACAAAAATGCAAACCTAGGTAAAATGAACTCCACCTAGGCTTACATTGACAAATTACACACTCTTGAACCCTCCTGGAGTCCTTATTCACTATCAACTTGGATAGGGTCAGTATAAGACAAAATTTGTAAAAACAAGAAAACTAGGACCTAGGTGCTCCCGCACCAACAACTTAATGACAGAGGATACCCACTGGAGTTTAGAAATGGTATGTGCAAAATCTTTGACAAGAAAGATGAATTTATTGCAACTAGGAAGCAGACCAAAGGTAATATATTTCATCTTAATCCTAATGTTAGCAACTATTTGATTGCAAAAATAGATGATGGTTGGCTTTGGCATAGGATATTTTGTCATATAAATTTTGACAATATTGTTAAAGTAAGCAAGTCTAAGACAGTAAGAGGTATGCCTCAGCTAGACAAATTGGTTAATGCTCTTTGTAAAGAATTTTAGTTAGGAAAGACAACTTCTTCAACTTTCAAGAGCAATTCCTTCTTAGCAGAGCACTTGTGTGGACCAATAAGAACAAGAAACATTCAAGGTGATAGATATTTCATGATCTTCACTGATGATTGTTTAAGGATGATGTGGGTTACATTCTTGAAGGATAAGAATGAAGCATTTGGTAAATTCAAGGAATTCAGAGCCTTAGCTGAGAAAGAGAGTGGCAAAAAGATAAAATGTTTGAGAATAGATCAAGGCACTGAATTTACTTCTGAGGAATTCACTAAGTATTGTGATGAGAATGGTATCAAGCAACAACTTTCTACACCAAGGACACCACAAAAAAATGGTATAGCAGAGAGAAACAATCAGTCAATGGTTGAAGCTGCTAGGACTATGTCGATACAAGGAGGTGTAGCAAACCTTTTCTGGAAAGAAGCTATAAGTACAACTGTCTACATAATGAACCAAGTTCTGGTGAAAAAAAGGTAAGGACAAGACCCCTTATGAATACTAGTATGGGAGATCACCTGATGTTAGCTATTTTAAGATATTAGGAAGCAAATGTTTTATTAAAAGAGGTGATTACATAAGAAAGTTTAAAGGTAAGAGTGATGAAGGCATATTTATTGGCTATTCCACCAAGAGTAAGGTCTATAAATGCTTCAACAACTAGACATAGAAAATTGTTGAGAGTGTTTATGTTCATGTAGATGAATGTCCTGAAGTTTTAGTTGGAACCAGTTCTGAGAAGAAGGATGAAGATCCTTGCATTTTGGTTTTGGAACCTAAAACTGTTGAATCAGAAACTGGTAAAGAAAATCCTGATGTACTTGTTCAACTGGAACAAATAAATTAAGAAGAAGATGATAATGAAGAAGTTGAACCTGAAGAGAATGATCATGTTATTCCTAGGTATGTGAGACTAAATCACAGTCCTGAATAGATTATTGGGGATAAGGATGTTGGAGTACTAACAAGAAGGAGAATAAGAGAGAACTCTTGCATGATCTCCACCTTTGAACCTATAAGTGTTAAGGAGGCATTTGGTGATGATCATTGGGTGAAAGCTAAGGAGGAGTTGGATCAAATTGAGAAGAACAACACTTGGACCCTAGTACCCTGACCAGTAAACACGAATGTTATAGGTATTAAATGGGTGTTCAAAAACAAGTTAAATGAAGATGGTGTTGTAGTTCACAATAAGGCAAGATTAGTATGCAAAGGTTATGTGCAAGAAGAAGGAGAAGATTATGGAGAAACTTTTGCACCAGTAGAAAGACTGGAAGGTGTTAGAACATTACTTGCATTTGCAGCTCATAAGAAGTTCAAGGTATACCAGATGGATGTTAAGTATGCATTCTTGAATGAGATACTAGAAGAAGAGGTTTGTATAAAGCAGCCTGATGGTTATGCATTGACTGGATAAGGAAGATATGGTATGCAAATTGCATAAAGCTTTGTATGGATTAAAGTAGGTACCTAGAGCATGGTATGAATGGCTTCATACTCATATGATGAGGATAGGCTTTTCTAGAACCAGTGTTGACAACAACATTTATCTCAAGTCTGAAGGAGATGAAATACTTGTTAGTGAAGTATTTTTCGATGACATTATATTTGGAGGTGATGACATGAATAATTGTTTTGTAGATGAAACGAAGAATGAGTTTGAGATGTTAGTAGTAGGGGAAATAAAAAAATTCATAGGCTTGCAGATAGAACAAATGAAGAATGGTATTTTCATTACTCAATCCAAGTATGTGAAAGAAGTTTTAAAGACTTTCGGCATGAGTGACTGTAAACCACTTGGAACCCCAATGGTTACAGGTTGTAAGTTGTCCAAGGAAGATGAATTTAAGTCTATAGATGAAAAGGACTATAGGTCAATGATTGGAAAATTACACTATGTTGTTCACAGTCGACTAGATATTGCCCATGCAGTTGGTATTGTTGCTAGATTTCAGAAGAATCCGAAGGAGGCACTTCTGATGGTAACCAAAATAATTTTTAGATATCAGAAAGGTATTGTTGACTATGGTTGACTATGGGTTATGGTATCCATATGGTGGAAACTTTGACTTGAAGGCATACACAGATGCTGATTGGGTAGGAAATATTGATAACTGAAAGAGTACTACCGATGGAGAATTATTTCTAGGAGGAAGGCTAGTTTCATGGAGTAGTAAAAAGCAGAGTTGTACTTCACAATCTACTACTGAAGCTGAGTATGTAGCAGTTTATATGAATTGCACACAAGCTATGTGGATGAGGCACATTTTGGAAGGTTTGAAAATGGAAATCTTAGAACCAATAAAGATATTGTGTGATAATACAAGTGCAATTAACATTTCAAAAAATCATGTTTTGCACACAAGGACTAAGCACATTGAATTGAAGTATCACTTCTTGAGGGAAAAAGTTCAAAGTAAAGATGTTATCTTGGAGCATGTTTCTACCAAGGAGCAGCTTGCAGATATCTTTACCAAACCTCTACCTAAGACCACTTTCGAGTATCTTAGAAGTCAATTGGGGGTTGTCCCTCTTCATGAAGTTAGTTGAGCATGATGCTGATTGCATCGGTCCCTAAATTACTTGTAGAATGTTACATGGATTTATGAAGAAGTGGATGTATTCCACAAGGGGAGCATCAAGTTGCAGTATGATGTTGATGAATAGTGAGAGCAGAATTACATGTTTTTACTTTCACTTTGGCATTGTTGTCAAAGGGGGAGAAGAATTATGTGATTGAGGAGAAGAATTATGTGTCTGATTAGGTGAACCAGCGACAGGCTGAAGACAAATAGAGCATGGTGAATACTTGGTAATGTAAAGCAGGATTCCTATTCACCAATTTCATCAACAATTAGAGGTGTTGATATTTGTATTGTGATCAATGCCAAAGGGAGAGATTGTTGGCATTTTGAGTTTGTTGGCATTTTGTATAGAGATTGCATTAATGATATGTTGTCATTGATGTCAATTGAACTGGTAATGGTATTCATGTTATTGTTGATATTGTTGTCTTTGATATTGGCTAGTAACCAGTAAGAATAGCTTTGTGGAAGATGTTGTAAACCAGTATGGTAAGTTTGTGAGTTAAACCAATAAACCGGTGTAAAGGGTTAAACCTTTCTATGCAATGTAACTAGTAAACCCTATCAGCTGTTAAACCCTAACCGATCAAGTTTGTTAGTTTATTATTTGATGAGCGGTAATGATGGAGATTTGTGTGAACATTGTCTGAGGATAAGTTCAAATTATTTTGGTGTGTTTGTTTACTATCTAGGGAAGGAGCAAAGTGGATTGCCTCTAATGCACAACACGTGATGAGTTACAAAGTCTGATGAAGTGGTGATCATGGATAGGTTGGAATTTTCTTGAAGAATGTGAAGAGATTGTCATGATTTCTAACGGTCAAGATTGTACTGACTTGTTTGTAATCTTGATAATGAGAATTAGGTATTTTTGTGTTACTGACCTAATTGATTTGTATTTAAGGTTGATGAAGTTGTTTGTAAAGGTTGTTGACAAGATTGGCAGAAACCTATTGAGTGTGTTTTTGCCTAACCAGTGAATGGATCTGCACTTTGAGTGAATGCAGATTGAAGCTTAAAAGGATCTGATCAAGCAAATGTAGTGTTATTCAGACCGATCAAGAATACCTGTTGTTTTCTAACAATTACAACAGAAGTGAAATCCCTTAACCGAGTAAGCTCTAACAAGCTTGGTTACTCATTAAATCCTCTTACAAGGTGGTCCATTAGCTTGGATTCTTAAATCCTCCTGTGAGGTTACTCCTAACAAGGTATTGTTCTTTTCATCAAGGCATATTTGTAAATCCCTTAATTGGGTGATTCCTAACTAGAATTAGTTCTTAATAGGACTTATTGTAAAGCTTTAACAGGCTTGGATCCTAATAGGGTGAACTTCTGAAGAGTTCAGATAGCTATCCTTGTAAGTCTCATCTCACCGTGGTTTTTACCTATTTGGGTTTTCCACGTATAGACATTTGTGTCAAGTGGTAAATGTTTTTGTGGTTATGATCTTATTTGATGATTTGATTAACTTCTGATAAGGCATGATAACTAGAAGCATTGAGAGATGAATATGTTGAGTTATGATTAAGCATTGTCGATGTTTACAAGATTGAAGTTGTTTACTGTTAAGTTGTCATAACAGTCAAACTGGTTGATGCCAAGTATTCTTATGAATATTGATCTTGATAGAGATATGTTTACTTTGTGTGATTGAATTTGGGTTTGGGAACTTTGTATCAGTTTTTCAATATACTGATTCACCCCCCCTCTCAGTATTCTACTGAATACTTATTCTTTCATCATACCATCACAATTCAGAGTTCACTTGTTCACATGATCATCCTCTCCTTCTCCTTCTCAAAATTCCTAATCTTCTCCGTGATATTCAAAATTTGTCCTTCAATGTTGTCGGTTAAGTTAACTGTAGGATCATAAGCCTAAGAAATCTGATCTAACCGTCCTCTACAATTATCTATCTACTTGTTTATCTCAGTAGTAAAATTGGTCGAAATTAGACAATACTTGTAAATTTTAGTGCATTCCACTAAGGCCTCATCAATTAGTTTTAACTCCTTATCTAGTTGGTCCTTATAATTATTAATCATTTACAAAAATGTTTGAACTTTAGCATCTTTAAATTTATCCATAGCTTGTTGAGCTGATGCCTTTTTTAAAGAATCAAAATGGGTGGATATATGATCAATTAAGTTTTGAAGCTTACCAGATGAACTGGTGTCTGCATCAAGTTGCAGTTCGAGTACCACCTATTCCAAAACTTTAACCAATTTTTCAATAAGTCTCTTTTCTTCAGATTTTGATTGTGCTAACTCCTGACTAGCTTGTGCCTAAAGAGTAGCAATATCTATCATTCTCTCTACTAGAGACATTTGATTGAAGGGTTTATCAAAACTAATATTGAACTGTGGAAAAATCCCTTGGCTTCGGATTTTTACAGTGTCAATTTCCAGAAGTACCGGAGTCTCAGTTGCCTTACCCTTTCCTCTATCTAGTTCATCTTGTTTCACCTCTTCTTTCTTCTTAGCCTCAACTGGTCTGGATTTGTCTTCTTTAGGTGCCTCCTATGGGCCGGTGTCACCACTTGGTGCACCATCGTTTGCCTCTGTTGATTTGTCATTTTCTTTTGCAGGCTCAACTTCCATAGAATCCAAAACTTGTTGTTCTCCAACATCCTGAGTATCCTCTTCTTTATTTACATTATTTGTCAGAGAATGTTTTGACTGAGTGGCTTCATCTTGAGAGACAGTTTCTACAAGCTGGTTCTCAGTAAGAAAGTTCTTCCAGATTTCACTTGTTTCTCTCCTTATTTCTCCAACTTGGCCAACCATCAGACTGTTGACCTTGTGCTTTCTCTAGAATTAATTTTTATTCGCTAATGAAATTAATCTATCAATTTCCTCTATAGTGATACTTGTGCACTGATTAACCAGTTCACTCTCCTTTATTTCTCTATCCATTTGGCTAGCAGATTTTCTCCTAGCATCAATTAAGTTGTACAAATCTTTGGGAATATATTTTTCTAATTCAATTAATTCTTTACTAAATACATTCATGTACAAAATTACAACTTCCTCAATCTACCTTTGATCCTTATCATCCATATTTACATAATATACAAAGATGTTCTTCAAATTTGCATCTTTAATAATTTCATCAATTAATTCCTGAGTAGATAATGGAGGAATAATATGATACTCTATTTTAGAAGTTTTCATCTTACCGAATTCTATAGCCTCATCTAGATCTAATTTTGTCTTCTTTCCTCTCTTGGGTTTTCCTATTAATACAGGATCAAATATCGCCTTCTTCTCCTTTGGCTCTTCCTTCTCACCATCGGGTTGGGGTTTCTGGATCACCCTAGAAAATTTTCCTTTCTTCGGTACTTTGTGAATGTTTGAATCAAATTCAGTCTGTGATTGCACCAGAGAGACTACTACATACTCTCTTTGAGTCTTTTCCTTCTTCCTCAAAACACCTTTTCCTTTTGTAGATACACTAGAGGGTTCAGCTTCAGGTGCATGAGGTGTATTCACTAGAGCGGGAGAAGATCATGTCACCTTCACCTTAATGGGAGTAGGTGCAGTCTTTTGTTTCTTTCCTTTTTCAACTGCATCCCTCGCTTCCCTAGTAGCTCTGACTCTCTCCTAGGGATGTCCTTCTTTGACAAGAATGTCTTCCATAATCTTTGCTACTTTCCTCTTCCTCGCCGATTCAGAGAACTTGGAGTGCAACTCTATTGATTTCTCCTTGCATGTTTTGAACCTCTCCTCCTTGGTGTCTTCCGGAGAATTCAACATGTGTTGTGCATAAGCATCCAAGGTAGCCTCATCAACCTCACACCCCATTGTAATTATCCATATTGTCTGCGGTTGAACTGCTTCCATCAGACATTCATCCCTGTTTACCATAAAGAAGATTATCCCCTCATATTTCTTTACAATTTCTTTGGGGATTCTCACTTTTTGTTTCATTTTTCCTAAAAAGTTTTTAAAAAATCCCATAATGTAGCATTTTGATTGTCTTGGTTCCCAAGTCTATCAAGTCCTTGCTTTATTTGTTGTGCAACTGGTCTGTCAAAAGTCCATTCTACTCTGTCGGTTCCTGAGATTTGGTTCATGAAATAGAGTGCCAAATAGATAATCAAAAAACCAAATTTGAAGACATTATTTTTATCTTGCTTAATTTTCTTCAATTTTATCAACAATTCCTCCAATAACACACTGCATAGGTCATAATGACCATCTTCCTTGACCATTCGATAGGCTGCATGAATATCAGTGCTAGATACATAATTTAGTCTATTAGACTGGTACACCTTGTAACCAATATCCATTGCGGCAAATTTAACATCATCCAATTTTATTGTGTTGATCTTCATCGATCTACACCGATTAGTTTGTTCACGATAGGTTTTGTTACCTTCCGCAACCCTTTCTTCTCACCGGTTTGGTTCAAATAGGTTACTACCCTAATCAAAATTAGCAGAGATCTTGTATGATTGGTCTAGCCACATGAATTCAACATGGATCCTGCTTAACACATATCTTACCCATTCCTTCTCATCAAAAGTCAGAAAGTTCACAAATTGTTTGAAACCCTTTCTTTGCAGCTGCTCAAATTCTGGCTTGGGATTGTCAATCTCATCCATGATAATGTCAGTGTATAGGTCTAAGATATCCTCCGAGATGTTTTCTTCAATTTTGCAGTGAATGTAGGCTCAAACGTCATTGATGTGCAATACACTGTGCAGGATGAAAGAATATGCTCCAACTGGGTCATCTTCTATGGACATATAGGGGTGTTTCTTAAATACAAGATGGGTCCTATCCTTGACCTCTACTACTAGTAGAGTAGCAATGGAAGATGTAGATGCCATTTTAAATTCTCAAAAAATTGAACTCGGAAAATGCCCTTCAAAGAAATAACTTAACCAACTTTCAGATGCCCTAGATTGCTCATTGGATTGCTTTTAGCTCTCTGATCGCCTGGAAACTTGATCATCTTGTTCTTTGACTCAAAAACACTATTCAAAAAGTGAAGAATTATTCTCATATTTTCCCTTTTAACATTGCAAACCCTAATGTCACTTTGAAATAAATGCACCTCAAATATTTAACCAGATGCCCTGTTTCACTACCGAATGTCGAAATCAGACATCTAAGTTTTGAATATCAACTAAAGCTTAGTTTCTACCATCTAAAATCCATTGACTACAGATCTCATCAAGGGGTACTGCAAGATTTGCATTTTTTTTCCTCCCCCTAAGGCCAAAAGCCTTAGTTACTCGATGAGGATTGTGCACTGGATTCAAGTATAGATCCATTGTCTACCTTAGTTTCATCCTTCTTTACCCACTTCTTCTTATGCTAATCTTTGATCTCATCTACTTTTTATTTTCCCTTTTCATATGATTTGTTCTTGTCAATCAGAGCACTATTTTTGCTTCTGTAGAATTTTGCAATATGACCGATTTTGTTGCATTCTCTGCAAACAACATTATTTTTCATGGGCCTGAAGTTCATCTGATTATGTCTTGTCTCACACTGATTAGAGATATGTCCAAACATTCCACAAGAATAACATCTTTTATTTTGAAAGTTATTCATTACTACTCTACACACATTTGACTTGTGTCCAAAATTATTGCATATGAAATACTAACCTATAAAGGTAGGAACATTATTCATTTTGTTCATCATATTGTTATTGTTCATCATTCCATTATTCATCCTACTTCTGAACTGACTCGCCATATGACCAAATTTTTTGCAAGTGAAATATCTACCATTGAATTTATAATCATTAGGTTGTCTTATCGAAGAATTCTTTCTCTTCTTTTGATCAAGTTTTTCATTGTCTTGTCCAAATCCAGAGGATTCACCTTTCTCAAATCCTAGGCCTCGCATATCCTTTCCATATCTTTGACCTTCCAACATCTCATCAAGCCTTGTTGAACTATCTTTGAATTTTTCCTTGTATTCATTGGCAATAGTAAGTTCATGCCTCAAGGTAGCAATTTGTCTTTCAAGCTCTTGACCATTATTCCTTGATTGTTTCAACTCAAACTTCAACTAATCATTCGCATAGGTAAGCCTGAAGCATTCATCAGCTCTTTCCTTCAATTATTGTGCCAGATTCTCTTCTTTCGGTCCTCGATCTCCTTAGTCAGCCTCATCACAATATATTGCATCTCATTCTTCAAAGCAACATTCTCTCTCTCAAGCTTGTTAATTTCATCATCTTTGTCCTGGAATTCCATGATTTGATCTGATCTTCTTTCTCCTTCAACTTGTCCTTTAGTTCCTTCCTCTTTTTTCTATAGATATTGTCTTGATCCTTTAGATCACTAATGAATTCATCAACAACATTCAGATTCTTGTTCAAGGTACAAACTTCACTTCTAGCTGCATCAAGATCCTCAAGTGCCACATTGAGTTGTCTCTAAAAACTGGATAAAAACTGGAATCCATTGAATCAATCTCCCAGATCTTCCTCAAGTGGTTAAGCTTCCTTAGAGGAACCAGGCTTTGATACCAATTGTTGGAATTAGGGATAATTGAGAGGGGGGGTGAATCAATGATCTACCTAAATTTAAATCCACAAACTTATCCTTTATCCACCAGTCAACAATGAATAACAGAAAAGAACATAAACATGCAACAAAAAAATACACAAGTCCACAACACCAAATTTTTTACGTGGAAACCTGGAAAGGGAAAAACCATAGTCGGGCTAGAATCCAAAATATTCATATACTATGGCTAGGAGTACATAAATATTACATATGTGGGGAATACACTTGCATTCAGGCTCACTTCCTAGAGCTCATTGCTCATATATAGTTGCACAGAAGGCTAAAACCTTCAGGGAAGTCTCACTGACTTACAATTTGATTATAATGAGAAAAAAAAAATGGAATGAACTCTCAAGTAGCATCTGACTATGCAAAAATGAGTTTTGGTTAAGCACTAAATCTTTGACTATCTTCGCTCTGTAAATACCCTCTTTTGTCTCAGTCAGCAATTGGATGGTCTGTCAACCAAATGCGCAAGTGAAATTATGCTCAATCGCACCAAGACTAATCACCATAACACTAACACACTGAAAATAAACTGCCAAATCGATCTTATATATACGGTCTTAACACAAAAATAATTTCCTTCAATTTGACTTCAATCTCAAACAAAACATAGCACCAGACAAAATATTATAATCACATGCTTCCTAAAGGTCTTCCCAATCACCAAGGTCACAAATAATCACCAAAAACATCACAATCATCGGAAATCATTCCGGATCAAAGCATTACTAAAATACCTTGTTTTACTAGTTAACTGCATACCGGTTACCTCCATCTTCTGGATATGCTGAATAATGACTGCCGGATCAAATCTCCAAGAAGAGTTATCATCAATGACAACCCAAAAAAATTATGCAACTATCGGATTTCATCTGAAATCACCGAATGAGTGTCAATTGTTAATAATGGAGTCCAATTTTAACTGTCATGCTAGTGTCTTTGGGGGTATGTCTTCTTGGGAAGGGTCTAAAAAGAACAAAGTTGTGGCTAATGTTGTTACTTTACTTTAGGTAACTAAGAGACTTACACTAGAACTACAAAAGAATCGGGTCTTTACTAAGATAATTCCTACCTCTAACTAATGCCATACCTGTTAATTCTATGAGAATCCAAGTAATACTAAGATGGGGGGGGGGGGGGGGCTGAATCAATATTAAGACCAATTTGAAACTTTAAACCCTAATCAAACTTTCAACAAATCTAACTTCATTTACCACATATGCCAATTCATTAAATAGTAATGATAATCACTGATAAATCTTTGATAAACTGCTATAACCAATGTATTCAGAAATAATGAATAAACTAATGATAATCAATAACATCACTGGAAAACCATATTTTTGACATGGAAACCCAAATACGGAAAAACCATAGTGGGAGTTAGAACCCACAAGGATTTGTACTCTTTTGAAGTACGCCCTGTTAGGAGCTTACAATATGCCTTGTTAGGAGCAGACTGTGTTAGGAGTCACCCAATTAAGGGATTTGGATGTGCATCCTGATTAGGAGCTTAATGACCTATTAGGATCAACCTCATGAGAGGATTTACCACTATTTTTGAGAGCTACCCTATTAGGGGATTTACAAGATTAAGGCATGACATGACCTACTTGGTTAAGGGATTTAATCTACTATAGTTATTAGAGAACAATAATGAAAAAGTGATTTGTTACTTGCAATTCTCATCTTGCTAAATCAAATCCAGTTATACTTCACTACCTACAACTGTCAGGCAGATCTCACTCTTCTTTGGTACAACTTCACACTCTTCTCTAAGACAACTAACACAATGAACATCAACTCAGCCAACATAAATAATGCTTTCCACTAGGTCGACCACTAAACCCTATATTACATCATAGATCATCACAAATCTTTACAACTCATTACAGATCATCATATGGATCATTACAATCAATTATAAATTAATATCAGTCATTGAATGAACATAAATCATCACAGCAAGTCGATCTGGTACAAAGTCAAGCCCTTAGCACATTTCGCTAAGCACTTTGCACATTCCCAAGAAATTCGCTCTCCAAACACACCAAAACATCTTTCAAACATTTCACGTGGTTAGTTTTGTGTTATCATCAACATGTAGACTTGATGTCGATCACCGCCATACCAAAAATCATTACCAATTTTATGATTTCTTTACTAGTTCTAAAACCCTACTAAAACCTTGGCAAAACTTCATCAAAAATTAGAAACATGCCTTTCGATAGTCATCACAAGATGCAATTCTATTTAGATACTCATTTCCACGATAAAAGATTACATTCCAAACCACAAATCACCAATCATCACCAATCATCCACTTCAAGTAAAACATCTATGCATCTACCAGTTAAAGTCCTATTTCATAGTATTTTGTATATTGTCAGTAAACCCTATCTTTGGTAGTCTAAATCACTTAGATGACAAAGAAAACATCAAAAAACATCAGTTGCCATCAATGACAACACAAATAACTAATCAAGTCATCTATCCTCTACCGACCCAATCATCATTCTTTAACTGCATCACTTGATCTGCATCAGTTATGCCAATCATGCCAACAATCTCCCCCTTTGGCATTGATGACAACACCAATCAGATTGCAACACCATCACTACTACTTCCTGTTGGTATCATATCATCTGTCAGTCTCCTCCTTTTGTCTTCTCCCCCTAAACCAATACTTCTCCATCTTCTCTAATTCTTCTCTTCTCTCAAATCTGATCTTGTTCTTCTCCCAAATTTGATCTTGTTCTTCTCCCAAGTTTGATCTTGTTCTTCTCCCCCTTTGACAACAATGCCAATGGTGTATGTTCATCACTGATCTTCTTTACTACTACTTCTATCATCATCATCTCTGCTAACCAAATCAGAACCAGGGATAACTTTTAGAAACTATTAGGTCTTGGAGACAACTGAGAGGGGGGGTGAATCAGTTGTCAAATAAATTCAAACCAAAAACTTATTAACCAACTTAATGCTTAATACCGGTAAACCAGTTAAGTATGTCGGTAGACAGTGTTAACAGTAAATTACCATACCAGTAAGAATTAATGCATGAAACATAAACACAAAGTCATCCACAACACATGACACCAATATTTGTACGTGGAAACCCTGTAAGGGGAAAAACCACAGTGGGAAACCTTACCCACAATCAGATGATACTACTACAGATAGTAAGTGTACAAAGAGGGGTCTGCACATGCAGAAAGGCCAACAACCTAGATCTCACTGCTCAATCACAAACGGGAGTCACACTAACTACAGTTGGATGGTTAAATCCAATAAGAATGTACTGTACAAAATCACATCTTCATATGCTGAATTCAGTACCAGTGTAATGCTGATATGATTCTACAAAAACCTAACTTCACCGTCAAATGATGTCTTCATGTATGCCTTTGCTTGATCTCACATATAACTTCACTCAAATCTTTTTCGTATTCCACACTTGATCTTACAAATAAGATCTTACATTTATACCATACCTTAAGACCAATTTTAGTAGGTCAACTCTACATGATATTATAATAAAAACATTTTACAAATAATATAATATTCGATGCAATAACCGATAAAACATGTTAGCTTAATGCATTTATAACAATAATAAATCATCTCCATAGCATGCCATGCTGGTCTGGAAAGATAAACCTGCCGATGTAACCCTAGATAACCTGGACCTATTTGCCAGTAAAGGCAAATATGCAAATAAGAATATATCAATGATTAGTACTTCAAAATAAAGTGTCCACATGATGTCTTCGACATTACCAAGTGTCTTCCATGTCATTCCAGGTACCGGTGAACATTATATCCTGCCGGTTGATCATATACCAGTAACTATTGCACAGATTATTACTTGCCAGTGAATGTTGCTGGATCTCCAAAGTAGGTGTATTTAGTAGGTGTTGACATCAATGACAAAACCATACCAAAATACCAATAGAAACCACCCCCCGGGCAACTGTGTAAAATCCTGGCAAATCAAACATTATTTTCGGGGGAAATTTTCATATTGATGGCGAATTTTTTTTCAAAATAGGGCAAAAAATTATTTTGTATTGGTGATTTTTTTCTAGGGTACAAAAATTCCATAAATTTCTCGCGAATAATACCTTGTTCTATGGGGAAAATATATATTGTAGGAGGTGAATAATTTTTGTTAAAAGGAACAAATATATAATTGTATGGGCAAAAATTTTGACTCCAAAGGAAAAATTATTTAAATGTATTGGCGATTTTTATCCACCACTTGAAAATTGTTTAAATGTATTGGTGAATATTTTGTTATTTATGGAAAAATATATAATTTATTGGCGATTTCATGAATTCATTGCCATTAATAGACAAGGCACATCACATCACATCAGTACATCACATTGAGTTCGGACTCTGCACGATGCATCAATAAGCATGGCCTCTTTTCCATGTGAAAGGTGACACATACCTAAAATCCATCAATGATTTTAAACTGTTCGATGATTGTAGATCAATGGTTGAAGTTTTATTTCGGCCCAATTTTCTGAAGAGAACATAGCTCACCAGAAAGTGCCCGGAATGGAATTGGATTCAATAGACACGTATCAAATGTCACGAATCATGATCAATAATTTTGGTCATTTAATATATATCTATTCACTTACTGTAATCCACTCTATCCCCACGACTTCCAATGTGGTACTTGCCAACTTGGTACTTGTTTATAGTTGTTTCCAATTTCGCACACTAGTGCATTTATGGGAAAGATTTGTTGAGATATGAAAGATTTAAAAAAATTTAAAGCAATTAATACAGTTAGAGAAGTAATTATTACAATCAAGAGCTTCAATTATTTATATACGATCTCTGCTTCTTTCATCTTCAATTAGCCTTTGCCATTTGGTAGATAAATCGCCGGAGCTCATAGTATTTAAATTCTTCCTCTGGTTTAGGTTTATAGGCTCGGGTTGTTTAATTTGTTAATCTAATTTCTCAAGATGGACACTCTCATCCGCTTGAGAAGCATTTTTGCAGAGGACCAAAGGGCCTTTCTGGGCTCCATGAGAGACCCAACCCTCTAATCAGTCTACAAAGAGGTTGGGTCGTTCACCAATGAGGTTGTGAGGATGGTACTGGGCAGAGAGTTTCTGCGAAACAAAAATAGATACCGTGTTAACACGAACATTATATCCCACTTCTTGGCATCTCTTCTGGACCTCAAAGGAGACAAGGTGGATATGATGATGTTGTTGAGGAAGGTTTTTAAGGAAGACTTCCTTAGAGATGACATTACTATTTTTATCCTTGCAGAAGTAGGGGTGGGGATCCCTTGGGTGAGTGAATTATCCAAGCTTCTTCTCCCTGACCAAATAGTGCCAGTGGCCAGGCAACCATTTCTCCTAAACCTGAATGTGGAGCACTTGATGCGTCATAGGAAATGGGCGTGGATTGGCAAGGACTTCCTTCGGAAATGGTTTCTCTTGGACAACTTTCCAGACTACATGTGGCCTGAAGAATTCTCTCAGCTTATGCTATCTGAAGAATTCTACATGGAAGGAGGGCCAAATTCTTAGGACAAAAATGTAAATCATCCACTACATGTGCCCTAGCCCCGACCCCCTAGTAGTTTTTTTTTTTGCCTATGTCCTCAAAACCTCATAGGCTCAGTGGCTCACTTATTTTGGCTTTTAAGTTTTTGAGGGACTCAAGTCTGAGACGTAAAAATTATAAATTTCCAAAGCATAAATATTAATGATAATTTTTCAAATTCCAGTTTGTTTCAGTTTGCCTCTTAGAGTCTTATGGATATAAAAATGCTTCATTGCTTTCTATAATTCTATTTCATTTTTATTAATGAAAGTTTTTCAAATGGTTTTTGTCTATGAGCTACGCTATTTCAATATTTTGTTAAACAATGGAAATAAATTTAATACTATGATCTTTTTTATGTAATGCTTCTTCCTCTATATTTAATATAAAAAAAAAATTCAGTTCGTTCCATTAATTATTTGTACATTGATTATGGTTGATTATAATTTTATAAATATATATAAAACAGAAGTTTATCTCGCGAAAAACAAGTGAATTAATACTAAAAGACCAACTTACTTGTTGTTGTAGTTTTGAACTAGTGCATGTGTGGGTTGGTATTGGGTACATACTATGATTTATAGTTAATATTTTGTCATAATGAAGAAATTTGAGACATTTATGAAGGGTAGATTGGATTGCTTTCATGGAAGAGAACCAAGGGCAAGGATGTTCCAACTTCACACAAAATTGATCTGATGTAGGTTTTAGGAATGATAGCAAAAATGACATCTAAGCACTTAGTACCAACCTTAACGGGAAGAGTAATAGAGCCTATAGTAGGACAAGAGAAATCATCTAAGATCTTAACCACTAAATCAAATTTATCATATCAATATGTTACTTCATGCAATTGTAAAGTATAAAGATATTCTTGACTTATTACATTCACCATACATGTTGGATCAATCATCAATGAGAACCCCTCATGAGAGTATGTCTTTGATCTTTGCAGGTGATATATAGACTTGTAGTGGGCCATCGGGTGTTTCAAATTTCAATAGTCTCACTAGGAATCTAGGATCAAAGGTAATGCATATTGCATAGGTCCTTAGGAGGTGCAGGTTTATCAATAAGATTCACCACATTATTTATCAATAAAATTATATTAAATTAAAATTTATATTAAACTAAATTTATGTTGAACTTTTATATATATTTTTAGTCTTTATTTATTTATTAAATTAAATTAAATTAAAATTTATATTACACAAAATTAATGTTGAACTTTTATATATATTTTTAAACTATTTTTTAAAATTATATATCATATACATATTTTTAAAGAATTTCTTTAAACTTTAAATTAATATTTTAGATTTAATATTGAATGTTTTCTTTTTTTATATTAAACTTTTACCTTTCAAATTGTATATCAAAATTTATATTTTTATTTAGTTGTTTTTTTTATTCTAGAAACTAGGTTTCATGTTCTATACTATTTTTGAATTTCATATTTTTACAAACAATATTAACATTATATTTAATAGTTATCTCAAACTCTTGCACATCTTTAAATGTCTCTTATTATGGGACCCACGACATCTAACAACAAGTACCATTGTTCGTTGTATGAGCAAAGATCAATGCCTTAGGGTGGATTTTGGCCTGAATGTGGGAAGTGAACACATTTGTGAGAACTTCGCCTGGAATTGAACATTTTAAATTTAATTTAATATAATTAAGTTTATAAAGCTCTTTTTCGGGCGGGAGTTTAAAATTTTAAATGATTAAACTGACTTAAAAAATAGTCCCGAAAAGTGACACGAGTGTGGTGACGTGCCTGAAAAATGATAGAAGTTGTGGGACCCACGACATCTGACAACAGGTACCATCGTCTGTTGGATGAGCAAAGATCAACGGCTTAGGGTGGATTTCGGCCCGAATGTGGGAAGTGAACACATTTGTGAGAACTTCGCCGAGAACTGAACATTTTAAATTTAATTAAATATAATTAAGTCTATAAAAATATTATCTGGGCGGAAGTTTAAAATGATTAAACAGACTTAAAAAAAAAGTCCCAACTCCTAAAAAGTGACTCGAGTGTGCTAACGTGCTCAAAAAATGGTAGAAGTCATGGGGCCCACGACATTTGACAACAAGTACCATCATCCGTTGGATGAGCAAAGATCAACGACTTAGTATGGATTTCAGCCCGAATGTGGGAAGTGAACGTTTTAAATCTAATTAAATATAATTTAGTCTATAAAGCTCTTTTTCGAGCGAAAGTTTAAAATGATTGAACAGACTTAAAAAATAGTCCTGAAAAGTGACTCGAGTGTGCTGATGTGCCCAAAAAATGGTAGAAGTCATGGGACCCATGACATCTGACAACAGGTACCATCGTCCGTTGGATGAGTAAAGACCAACGGCTTAGGGTGGATTTCGGCCCGTATGTGGGAAGTGAACACATTTGTGAGAACTTCACCCAGAATTGAATGTTTTACATTTAATGTCCTCTAAATTTAGACTGAAAGTGATGTAACGAATGTTTTGTCCTTCAACGGCGAATAGATATTATTAATAATTAATAAAATTACAACATGATTCTAGATATTTTTCCCTAAGTATTACTTTTGTACCTTTCGGAGTTTTCAAAATAAGTGACTCATTAATCATAATCGTATTTCATTTCATGAACAAACCAGTAAATCGAGGGAGATTTTGAAACAACTACTAGATTGAGGAATGCAAGTTGCAACAGAGACTGTCTGTGCCAATCTAGTGAAATAGAAATTTCGGGTAAAATCTAGAACACATCCCACCTTTTTAATTTTTTTAATCTTGTGGTCCAATTTGAGGGTTAGCATTTTCAGGTTTTTATCTAGCATTATTTTGAATTATTAACAATAACAACAATGAGGAAAATGGGAAGCAGTAGTTCAAGAGGAAGCCAAGTGAAAAAAAAATGTACCTAACCAAACTGGTTAAAACACCAGGTTTCACTGATGAATACCATGATATTTATGACCCTGCTATCCATGGTGAAAAGCGTATCATAGATATTAGACATGCATTGTCTAATAAGGCGGAAGATCCATCCAGGGGAAAATTTATTGTTTTCAACTCAATGTTAAAACTAAGAACAAATAAAGTCACATTGTGGGATCCTGGATTGGGAAGCATGGTGTTACATGAAGTATTCCCTTGCCCTGATTTTGTCATGATCCGCACTGATAATTATGATGAAGATAAAAAATCAATTGTCGATAAAAATACAAAAGAGGAAATTCTATCCATAAACATGGGAGAATTTACTCATTTTTTGAACCTAGGGTTTGAAGCACAAACTCAAACGTCCAAATTGAACTAGGAAAGCTGGCAGGGAATTATGAGAGTCTCGATTAAAGTCGCAGAGATTTATTTATCAAAGCTCTAATAAAGCATGGTACTCAGTTGGATCAGAATCATAAGCCTCCTTATGATTCTAACATTTTTGTTCCATGGGTTGGAGATACTATTTCCTTGTTGTCATTTTGCCTGGGATTGAAAAATGATAGGGAAGTGGGTGCAAGCCTTCTTGAAATGATTTTTAGGATCCATTGTGTGTAAGGAAAGCAAGTGTAGAAATTCGCTTCCCTAATGTCAATTTGCAGGGGAAAACAAACTGTTTACAACTTTTCAACTTTTATAGAATATGGCACAAGCATGAGCATACACAATTAAACAACACAGATATAGAACACATAGAGTTAATGTGGGAAAACCCTTTCGAGAGAAAATCCCACCATTAACAGAAAATAACTTTATTATCAGTATATCAAATACAATAAAATTTAGTTTGCAGACTTCCTTTCACTCTATCAATCAATCGTTCCAGATGTAACATACAACACTCGGATCACACTACAATTATAGATCACTCAATAGATATCATAACTCGTAACCATACATTCGGTTCACATTTGGCTTCAAATACCAAACTGGTTGATCGTTACACCTGCGCGAGATGGTTGGGAAGTCAAACTATCTCTGTCGGTCTGCAATCATGAAAAACCAATTATCCCACATGCATCAGGGAGTCGGGTTGATTCATATTCATATACACTGACAATCACATCCTTAGTGTCCGAGTGTTCACCTTTTTGGATCTCGGTTCGATCTCACATCCATAGTTGTTCTGTGCTCCATCGACCATTAGTATAGCTTTCAACTGGTAGAGCCGATCACCTGATAATACTTGATTGCCGAAGGCGACTTTATCGGGTCATCGGAAAAACACATGAAATGTTACCCTGATCTTCGATAACCAAGAGTGGACCTCATCAGCTCATCAAAACCAACACTGCGATGTTACCCCAATCTACATTGTTATCCTGATAACCTAAGGTGGTCTCATCAAGTCATCGTCTCACTCCCAAAACTGCTATCCCGGTAAGTGAAGCACTCCAAGACAAAATAGAGTGGAGTCATTGGGACTTTGGCGCAGCCTTCATCGTGTTGACCCGATTGCCGATATCAACTCGATCTCCGAAGGCGACTTCATTGGGTATCTGCGTAACTCCAGACCGAAACCTCTGATAGCCGATGACAACCCAGACTACCTAAAATAGCTCCATCGGGTCATCAACACAACTCTGATGCAGTCTTCCCGAAAGCCAAGGTTATCCCAATAGAAAGGAAGACATCAATGTAAGTCATACCGATTAGAAGGTGTTCAACAACCAAGAAAGTAACACTCTATTGTTCCTTCGGTGTAGGCTACTCCGATCAACCCGTATATGTCAAATGAATTAGAGGCACATTTCCAACAAACTCTCACTTGACAAGGAATTCACTAGACCGATTACCATTTTAGACGTTACTGAGGAACATGGATATCAAGACCCATAGAATTTGAACACCACCTGAACTTGTGTGTGCTCACCGATTTCATCAAGGCATCTGCAACCTTTTCCAAAGATCTACCTTGTTAAGATAAACTTTTCCATCTTCCACCATGTCACGAACGAAGTGATACTGAACATTAACATGCTTCGATCTTGCATGGAAAGTAGGATTCTTTGCCAAACATATGGCACTCTGACTGTCACTCCAGATTTCAACCTGCCCTGCATCAAAACCAATATCTGAACTCAAACACCTAAGCCAGACTACTTGTTTACAAGCATGTGTGGCTGCCATGTATTTTGCCTCTGTAGTGGACAAAGCGACTATAGCTTGCCGCTTGCTCATCCAACTAATTGCTCCACCATTCAAGACAAAAACATATCCACTAGTGGATCTCCTGCTGTCAATATCCCCTACCCAATTAGAATCTGTATAACCACAAATGCTGAGAGTTCTTTTTGAATCCTTCAGATTACCATGATAACACAATACAAAGTCTGAAGTACCCTTCAGATATCTAACCACTCTCTTTACAGTATCCCAGTGCAGTTTCTCTAGATTCGACATAAACCTGCTAAGTACTCCCACTGGTTGGGAAATGTCTAGTCTTGTACAAACCATAGCATACATCGGACTACCTATAGCACTTGCATAAGGTACACTTTTTATGTCTTCAATCTCTTTTGGAGATTTCAGACTGTCAAGCACAGACAAAATAGTTCCCTGTGAGATGGGAACAACCCGTGGTTTATCGTCAAACATATGAAACCTGTCAAGAACATTGGTTATATACTTTTTCTGGCTGAGCCAAAATTTCCTCTTAGATCTATCCCTTTTGATCTCCATTCCTAGAATTTAATTTGCTGGTCCTAAGTCCTTCATTTCAAATTTCATAGAAAGCTGAGATTTTAAATCTGAGATCATACCTTTTGTGTTTCCTATGAACAACATATCATCTACATACAAAGCTATGCTAAGAATCCTAAGATTTGTAGTAAACACAATGATCATCTTTTGATCTCACAAATCCCAAGGACAAAACAAATATATCATACTTTTGATACCACATTCTAGGAGACTGTTTCAAACCATACAAAGACTTCTTAATTTTGCATACCATATGTTCTTTACCTTTTTCCACAAAGTGCTCAGGCTGGGATATATAAATTTCTTCTTCAAGATTACCATGAAGAAATTTTGTCTTCACATCCATCTACTCAATCTCCCAATCATATGCTGCTGCAAGTGATAAGAAAAATCTGATAGATGTCAGCTTAGATACTAGAGAGAAGATTTCCCCATAGTCAATACCTTCTTTTTGTGAATACCCCTTTGCAACCAGTCTTGCTTTGTACTTGTCAATGGTGCCATTTGGACCATACTTCTTTTTTAACACCCACTTGCAGCCTACAGGATTTCTACCTTTAGGCAATGACACCAAATCCAAAGTTCCATTTTTATCCAATGATGACATTTCATCATTCATGGCTTCCAACCAGGAATCTGAATCAGGCATTTCAATTGCTTCTTTGATAGTCCTAGGCTCATCAATATCTGCAAGTGAATAATAAGAACAGTTAACATTCAACATAGAGTGACTGTACTTATTAGGTGTATACCTATTAGATTGCTGCCTCTCTCAAGTAGATCTTCTCAACTCTGGTGTTGAGGCTTCTTGAGGTTCCACATGAGGCTTATCATCATGTTCTTCTTTAGAAACTTGAACCGCTTGAACTCTCCTTACCTTCAGGTATCTCTAGAGATTCTTCTTTGGCTAGAGGAATTTCAACCTCATCTTCTCCTCTCTTTTCTATATTATGATATAGTGACATAGGCTTCAGCTCAAGAAAAATCACACTTCTATTGTACACAACCTTACCAGTCACTAGATTCCAAAGTTTGTATCCTTTCACACCAACTCCATAACCAATGAAGATACATTTCATAGCTTTGTTATCCAACTTAGATCTATTCACATCAAGCACATGAGCATATGCCTCTGCACCAAAAACACAAAGGTGCCTTAAAGAAGGTTTCTTACCAAACCATGCTTCCATAGGTGTTTTGTCAACCAATGTTGAAGTAGGAGAATGATTTAGAAGGTAACATGCTATAGCAACTGCTTCAACCCAAAATTTTTGTTCCAGCCTAGCTCCGCTCAATATGCTGCTTTCTCCATTAGAGACTGATTCAACCTTTCAGCGACTCCATTTTTTTGTGGAGTGTAAGGTACGGTCTTATGTCTCTTAATTCCAAGATCAACATAGTACTTGTCAAAATCTGCACTAGAATATTCACCACCATTGTCTGTTCTTAAACATGTAATCCTTCTCCCAGTCTGATTTTCAACAAGGTTCTTAAATTCCTTAAACCAACTGAACACTTCTGATTTACTTTTAAGAAAATACACAAATTCCCTTCTTGAATAATCATCTACAAAAGATACATAGTACTTAGACTTAGACAGAGAAGGAACATCCACTGGACCAAACACATCAGAGTGAACATAATCCAAAATGTCAGAAGATTTATGAGAATTGGAATAAAAATGAACACAATTATGTTTTCCATATTTGCAGTGTTCACAAAAATTGAACTCAAAACTACAATCATCTAGACCTTCAACCAGATTCTTATTCTTCAAGGCTTTTAAACCTTTTTCACCTATGTCGTCTAACCTATTATGCCAGAGCATTGTTTTCTCAGTAGGAAGTTTAGTTTCCAATGAATTAGCATTATGCATCATTACAGTTGTCTTAACAGACTTTTCAGAAGTTACATTACAACATATAGGTTCAACATTTAACTTATATAGTGTACCAATGTGATCACCCTTTGCCAATACAATGGAACCCCTAGTCATCTTGCAACCACCAGATACAAATGCAACTTGTACTCCAACATCATTAAGTTCACTTACAAAGAGAAGGTTTCCTGCCAAACTTGGTATATGAAGAACTCCATTGATCCCCTTCACTCTATCATCTGGGAATTGAATTTTAATTATGCCTCTCCCTATAATCTCCAACGTAGAATCACTAGCCAAATATACCTTTCCACCCGCATATGGTTCATACTTCGAGAACCACTCCTTGTGGGAGGTCATGTGAAAAGATGCACCAGAATCTACTAACCAGGTGTCATCTGAGGTAGGTACTGCCAGGGCTGCTACAAATTCATCTGCATCACTCTGAGAAGATTCAGTGTTAGAATACTTCTTCTTCTCCTCCTCCTCCTTGCAATCCTTTCAGATATGCCCTTTTTGCCCATAGTTCCAGCACTTCACCTTTAAATTCTTGCCTAGAGATTTAAATCTCTCTTGAGACTTCAACTTCTTTCCTTTCTTCTTGTCTTTGTCCTTCGGTTTGCCTCAAACAGAGAGTGCATTTTGTCGTTTCAGAATACTTCTTTCTCATTTTTTCTGACAAAAGATTATTAACCATAGTATCCATCTTGAACTGGGTTGTAGTACTACCAATAGCCATCACTAAGTGATCCCAAGAGTCAGGCAATGAACACAATAGCAGCATGCAACATTCTTCTTCCTGAATGGCCACACCAATAGGAGTTAACTATGAAAGAACCATGTTGAATGCATTCAAGTGGTCTTCCAATGGTGTTCTTGCATCCATCTTTAGAGAGTACAACTTCTTCCTCAATAAAAGTTTATTCACCAAGGATTTGCCTTGATAAATATCTCCCAACTTATTCAAGAGAAGATGTGCAGTTTTCTCCTCATGGGCGTTTACCAGAACAGAATCAGCAAGACATGGCCTGATTAGACCCCTTTCCTTCCAATCGGCTAAATCCCAATCCTCTTGCTTCATTCCTGTAGGTTTCTACACAGACATTGCAATCCAAAGATCTCGGTCAATCAACAAGTCTTCCATCTTGAGTTTCCATAGTTCAAAACTGGAACCATTAAATTTCTCCATGTCTATGCGCCCTGAGGTGCTCGCCATATTAACCTATAAAACAAACAAGTAGACACAAAAAACCAACCCTACCCAGCAAGGATAACAAAACGGGCCAAGCTCTGATACCACTTGTAAGGAAAGAAAGTGCAGAAATTCCCTTCCCTAATGTCAATTTGTAGGGGAAAATAGACTAGTGTTTATAACTTTTCAACTTTTACAGAATATGGCACAAGCAAGAGCATACACAATTAAACAACACAAAGATAGAACACACAAAGTTAACGTGGGAAAACCCTTTCAAGAGAAAAACCCACCATCAACAGAAAATAACTTTATTATCAGTATATCAAATACAATAAAATTCAGTTTGCAAACTTCCTTTCACTTTGTCAATTAAGCGTTCCAGATGTAACATACAGCACTCGGATCACACTACAATTATAGATCCCTCAATATCTATCATAACTCATAACCATACATTCGGTTCATGTTTGGCTTCAAATACCAAACTAGTTGACTGTTACACCTGCACGAGACGGTTGGGAAGTCGAACTATCTTTGTCGGTCTGCAATCATGAAAGTCCAATTATCCCACATGCATCAAGGAGTCAGGTCGGTTTGTATTCATACACACTGACAGTCTCATCCTTAGTGTTTGAGTGTTCACCTTTTTGGATCTCGGTTCAATCTCACATCCGTAGTCGGTCTCTGCTCCATCAGCCATCGGTATAGCTTTCAACCGATAGAGTCGATCACCCGATGATACCCAATCACCAAAGGCGACTCCATCTGGTCATTCGCAAAACACATGAAATGTTACCCCGATCTCCGATAACCAAGAGCGAACCTCATTGGCTCATCAAAACCAACACTGTGATGTTACCCTGATCTGCATTGTTATCTCGATATCCTAAGGTGGTCTCATCAAGTCATCGACTCATGTCCAAAACTGCTATCCCGATAAGTGAAGCACTTCGAGACAAAATAAAGCGGACTCATTGGGACTTTGGTGTAGCCTTCAACACATCGACCCAATTACCGATATCAACTTGATCGTCGAAGGCAACATCATCAGGTATCTACGTAACTCTAGACTGGACCTCCGATAGACGATGACAACCCAGACTGCCTAAGATAGCTCCATCGGGTCATTGACACAACTCTGATGCAGTCTTCCTGAAAGCCGAGGTTATCCTGATAGAAAGGAAGACATCGGTGTAAGTCATACCGATCAGAAGCTGTTCAACAACCAAAAAAGTAACACTTTATTGTTCCATCAGTGTAGGCTACTCCAATCAACCCGTATATGTCAAGTGAATTAGAGGCACATTTCCAACATTGTGTAGGTCAACCAGTAAGATATAATTTTATTGAGGACATTGTTCAATCCATGCAAAAACAATTACTAATGATCAAATAAGGTTTCTGTAAGACATTTAGGTTCTCATCCTACTTGTGCTATCTCCTTCTATCCAAGTATCGTGCAATATTCAAGACCAACAATCTTCAAATTGTAAACTATAAGATTGATGAGAAGACTCGGAACATAACAAAGTGTCCAATATATGAATGGACACCAAATATAAGGATGTATGATAATAGAAACAACTACAACCATTTTGTAAACTTCTTTTTGGCACCAATGTACAATGAAATTACAAGCACTCCAATGCCTAGATTGTCTATGTCTTGTAGAGATTGTATTCAACTCAGAAGTTAAATACAATTGGCTAACTGGTTCTTCATGGAAGAATTCACTATGTTAAGGCTTTACGGATCAGTAGTAAAACCATACAGATTTCCAATACATGTGACAGAAAGGGTATTTGCATTGGAATATGTACGGCAGTTGGAGAGCACGGATAGGCACTTCCATGGTCAGCAAAAGAAGAACATATTTCTTTCCTTGCCTTTCTCATGTAGAGGGTTCACATTTGAGAGAAAATCATTCAATGTGGCACATGATTTTTTGATAGTTTATAGCTTTGGTGATGAGGGTCTCTAGCAGTATAATCCATTCGGTGTAGTTCAAGCAAGGCTTAAGAAAAATGGGAACTCTTCAGTGTTATGTCAACATGAAAGTAAATCATTGCTAGAAAAATCTTAGAAACATGGACTCCTAGGATGAGGTAAAAAAAGAGATGGAGAAAATTGCCACTGACAATAACATTTCAACAATAGAAATGTCATCACAAATTATGGCATTGCATATACAAAGGACAACAGAGGATGGCCAGGGCATCCAAAATAGGAGGTCCTACAATTTCTACCAAAAATATGCTAACCCATCTAACAAATATATTCCCAAATCAATTCTGCAAGAATTTAAAGAGAGTTATTGGACTCAAACCAAAATAAATAATTTTTGGACTGTGAGGAAGAATCTCAGTGAACCAAAGACGAGTGCATAATTTGAGACCATCGACGAGGATGAAGAGTTTAGTAAATTGTGGAATATGGAGCATCCCACAATAGCATATGACAGGAGTGAAGATGATGATGAGCATGAGGTTGAGCCCACTCCAACAACTAGTGCAGTCCCTAAAATATTAGGTGGAGTCAATGAGTCCATGAGAGAAAAATATAGCAAAGGGGCAAACATTGTGGAAAAATGGGTTTTGAAGGTGGTGGTCTAGGTCCCAGAGGAGAAGGCATTTGGTAGTCACTTGAGGTAAAACTTCCATCATATTCAAAATCAAAAGCTCCTGTTAAACCAGTCATTGGACTTGATTCTTCAGATTCATCATGCAAAGGTAATACTCATTACCCTCAGGGTCCACCTACATTTGTTTTAGGTTCAAATCCACAACCACCACCATATCATGGTATTCTCATTGGTGGTGAATCAAGTGCCACTTCTACTGGTGGGGAATCTAGGGATAGTATTCCTATTATTATAAATTCAAGTGCCACTATGATTGGTGGGGTTGGCATGGGTACTACTATGGATACTATTTTTCTTGGTGTTGGACAAGGGCAACAACAAAATATCTCTTGCAAGAGGCCACTAGTGGTAGATACTCAATCTCATACTATTGAGAATCCTATATCAAGTGCCACTGACACTACAAATCACACACCTCAAAAGATTATGAAAACTACACATGAAACTATCAGTGGGACAGGATCAGGAAAGGTTGTTGGTAATCCTAGTAATGCATTAGTTAAAACCACAGGCATAAGTGGAACTAGAGCCTCTACTATTCCTATGTCACCTTTCAAACATTCAATTGCTTCAGCAAGCCCAGATTTTCAATTTCATGATTACTATGAAAAATTTGAACACACAACAAATGCAAATAAAGAAAAAAAGAGAGCATTTCATAGGGTTGCCTTGATTGAAGTTTTAGAAAAACAACCTGCAAGGAATAGGGTATTTCCAACATATGACCCACACAAAGATATGATGGAGTTCATGGTTGTTATGCCCCCAACTAAAGATAAAAACCCACCACACAGTCAGATAGATTCCTCTGAATTTCAAGTTAGCACCCTCCAAATGGATTTTTCCAAAGTACATAATGTGGACAAAATTAGTGTGTCAAAAAGGACTAATGAAGTGGTCTACACTTCACTGCTAAAGGTGGAGAGATAAAAAAAAAATGGAGAAACAAATAGAAAAGTTACAGGCAGACCTTGAAGGACCTGAGAGAAAAACTGGCTAAAAGCAGTAAAAAATTTGATGAGGAAAGAGCCAGTTTTCAAAAATTATACAAAAGTTATGAGTCTGCTACTGCTGAAAAAAGAAAAACACATGACCTATTGGATCATGAGAAGGAAAAAGAAAAACATTTGCAAGAGGAAGTAGAGGAAGAAAGAAAAAAATATGCACAAATGAAAGAAGACCTGCACAATGCAAATGATAAAATTAAAAATTTGAGAAGAGCATACATATTTATTCAAAAGAGGATATGGAAAAACAGATTCTACAAGTAGTCTACAGTACCAGTGACAGCTACTTGGCATCCAAGGGAATTAAGAGCTGCATTGATGCCACAGTTAAGACATCATCTATCATTCAAAAATGCCAGAAACTAAGGGAAACATCAGAAGTTATAGAAAATTGTGGCAAAAGATATTGAAGCTGGAAGAAAAGAAAAATAATTTGATTAAAATTGGTTTGCCTAAAACCGTTCACCCATCAAATAAATTCATTGGAAAAGAAGCTTACAAAAAAAGCATCGAGATAAAAATGAAGTATGATTTAGACTTGCTTCCTAAGGACACAACTCCCCAAAGCTTTCTGAAATTCATCCAACCATTTACAACTCTGAATTTGGTATTGGGTGAAAAAGTGATGTCAAGTCACTCTTCTAAATATAGAATGTTGACAAAGTTGCAGTTGACTTTCCATAGTTTACAGAATATTGACCTTCCATCAGACGAAGAGTGGAGCACCCTACAAAAACTGGCACAGAAATCTTAAGAATCATAGTATGTATTGCATAATTTTCTTCTTTTACTCTTAATTTCAAGGTTTTATGTTTTTTCTATTTGGAATTTGGCATCGCTTGAAATAACTTTGTTTTATGAATAGGAAATAACCAGCACTCGCTATTGCTAAATTGCTAATCCAGCCTATGAATCTATGATGCACAGTGCAAAACTTCAGCTTGTAAATTTGTATTCTCAAATTCTCCCAAGCTTTAACATTTTTGCATTTCTCTATTTCTGATTACTAGGTTTTGGGCACTGCTATTATCTATATTTAATTTTCCATGGCGTGAATTAATATTTAATTTTGAACTCTGTTTTTTTAACATGAGACATCAGACATGTAGCAGTTGTTAAATTGCTAATCTGGCTTGTGATGGCCATATAAATCTGTGTTGAGTTTGTGATTTTGATGTTGAGTCTTCACATGTTGCAATTTGACCCAAAGCTATTGTTGCTCCTTTGTTTCTATAAAAGGGAATTCAAGGTCATTTGCAAAGGGATCTGGAACTTTGTATTGACTTTTACATGGAGAATCACATAGATTAGTGTATTACTATTGAATGAATCGTATCATATGGCTATATTTTATTACCAAACATGGTTCTAAAATGTATTAATATTGAGTGAATTGTATCAAGGGAGGTTGGTTTTGCATGGAGAATCACACAGATTGGTGTATTACTGTTGAATGAATTGTATCATATGGCTATATTTTGAAAGAATTAATGAAAATCTAAGTTCTCGACATGTGTATTACTATTGAATGAATTGTATCATATGGTTCTAAAATGTATCACATAGATTTGAGACTCAAACATGTCTAAATAAACAATAAAAATCTCTGTATCAATAAACACATTATGTTATTTTATTATGCTATTTTAAATCAGGAAATAGAAAGTTGAAAAATACAATTACAAATCAATATTAAATTCTAATTGCAAAAAGTAATATTCTTTTATAATATGAATGATGAGATATAGTAATAAGATTAATAAATACTAATCTCTTATAGTTTCCATTCATCCTCATCAAATTCAGAGCTTTCTTGATTCTTGTCTATGGTTTCTTCATTTTGAGTCTGCATACCTTCGTTGAACTGCATCTCAATGCTACCAGTAGGTCCAATACACGAGTCAATAGTCCCACAGGCACTTTGGTTTGAAGTGTTGCCCAAACCTCTTTCACATTTGGACCTCCAGATTTGCAGTGCCCTATCATAAGGAAAGGTGTGGACATCATGCCTAGATGTATAGAGCCTCGATCAATTTTCCAAATTTTTGTCTAGTTTGTTTCTTAGCTTTGATTTTAGGAACCCCAAAGCACTAAAAAACTCTCTCATCTTCTACCGAACCCAATATCATGGTAAGACATAAATTAGCAAGCTTCAAACATTCTGGCATTGAATCATGCAACGCTACGTTCTCAGCTATAATTTTCCAAAGCCTTGTTGTTGATTTCTCTTCGCGGGGTTTCTCCATTTTGCCATATTATTCTCTCATAGTGTATGCAAAATGAGATGATTGCTCTTGAAGATGAGTTTCATCTATTATTCCATTTATAGTTACTCCATTCAGTTCTCTAGATATGCAAAATTGTTTTATCAAAATCAGTAGCTTACTTCGAAAAACAGCTGCAATGTTGAGGCTCCAATAATGAGGAAAAACAATAGACATGGCTTCGAATAGGTTGTCAGGAGAGAATCTGCTTCTAATTTGTAAGGAAAGATCATACGGAATTTTCTTCATAGAAGTAGTTACAATCTCAACAATCTTGTCAAAATCTTCCCTTGTAACTCTTGCTAGTTGCTTCTTGGGGCACTTTCTTGGTTCCTCGGGGTCGACCGTGGCATAGAAGTGCATTGGTATCTCAACTCCCCATACATTGGCACATACCTCCCCGTCTGCACCAATTTGTAAAAAGTTATCAAGATTGTTCAAATCTGTGAGTGTCTGCCACTTAACAAAATTTTCATCAGATAGTGTTGGTTGATTTCAATAGAGATTGTCGAGGGTCATGCATGTCATCTTACGCAGCGTAGCATATTCTGCAATATACAAAGCTCTTTTTTGGGCAGCCTTCATAATATTCCTCATTTCCTCTAGCATGGGCAAAAGCGCTGCTAAATTTAAGAGTGTCTCTAAATTACTTAACCTCCAAAGAAGATCAAGAAATTTTGGTTGATCTGATTCATCACGCGCTGTGTGAAATAGTCCAATCAAGGATAGATATTCTGAAAAAACTCAATGCGTTGGACCATCCAAAGAGATCCATCTGGTATCATTATCCTTGAGAAGCTTGTTCCCATCAGTTATTCCATTAGAAAAGTGTTAAAATTCCATAAATCGCTTGGGACTTCGACAGAAGTGCGAGTAGAGCTCTCTAATTAAAATTTCATTTTTTTTAACCGAAGCAAACTTGCTCACAATTCTGAAAGCTAGATTCATTATGTGAGCCATGCAATGAATTGCAGTAATGTACGATGCAAATGAAGTTTCAATCTTTATACAAAGACCATTCCTATGACCTTGCATTACTAAAGCTCCATTAGCTCCAACACAAACCAATTTTTTGGCTATCGTCATGTCATCCATACCTCCATATTCAATTAAACTTCTCTTTACTAGTTGAAATAAATTTTTCATTGTCGCACTCTCTTTCATTTTAGCAATAGATAGTAGATGAGGTTGGCGAGTATGATTCTCTATAGTATAAACATGCATGAATACCCATGAAGTATTGTCTACTGTCATAACTTCGTCTAAAGAAAATGCAATAAAGTTTGAATCTCTTATTTTTTCCTTTCCATCTTCTTTTTCAACCTCAGCAAGACAACTTGCCCATTCCCATTCACTGTTTACTGACCAGTATCTATTAGAATAGTTAGGAACTTTCAAAAAGTGTAATAAAACACTAATTGATGGGAAATCTATCATAGCACACCCTCTGCTCAAAATATAAAAAACAACGCTTAACTGAACAACTTTTCTCAGTTGTTCTATTTGCATTGCTTTTCCAAAACTAGCTTCAATAGAACCTTTAACTTCAGTAGGCTTCGTCTATATTTTCTCATGAAAATTATACTCTTCAGAATTCCTCACATGCTTACATTCCTCCTTTGTTTTCCATCTTATCACTTATTTTTCAACCCTGTCTATCATTTGTTTTTCATAAACTTTACCCATATGCTTTTCTATGGTGTCAAATTTTAACTGCAACCCAATTTCCTTGTTATGTTTCCAAGTGCAAATCTTACACCTACATTCTATTGGAGGCTCACCTTCAATTGGATTCTCCACTGGTTCAATGAATGTATACTTTTATGCCCAATTAATTTTAAAATTCCTCACTGACATATCCCGCTCCCAATCCTTTTTTTATTGTGGTTCATCCCTTTTTGATCTGGCTTTTCTTTTCCCCTTCCATGCATTATCATCAATGGCATTATCATCCAAGTCAATTATATCATTCTGGCTAACTTGGGCATCTACCAGATAATCTTCTTTGAGATCATCCTGATCTAAGATATCAGGTTCATCGTCGTCTTCAACATGCGGTGTAGGTTGTGAATTTTGTACTTTTACTTGTGATGATGTACCTTCCTAATTTTCACCACACTCTTTTCCAAAGACAAAGTACGAAGAAAACATTCTTCTTTTTGTTGGCCTCTCATGGCCTTACCCACATTTAGTTTTCCTACCCTTCTTCCTATTTGACATCTCAAACGAAATAAAGGTTGCCAAAATAATATCATTTTGTTGAAGAAGCAATAATAGACTATAAAGTATAATATATGTTTCATTGGCACTACGACCTACAATCTAGATGTCTGAGGTCTGAATGTCCCAGCTAACCACTTGGCTCTAACGGGTCGCCATTGAACAAAAATGAACTCAATAGTACAAACAAATATAGATAAATTTAGAATAACATTATAACACTTCAAAAATATGATCTCTCACCTTTAGGTCACTAGTAGTTGCCAATCCAGTCAACAACAATGAATTTCCTTAGTCTAAAACTTCGCTATTGATAAGAATTCAGAGCCTAGAACCAACCAAATTGACAGGGAAGCAAAACACCAGCAAAGCATTTGTAGCATCTCACCAATATAGTATAGAGGACTGAAACAACAATAAAAGATAGTAAAAAGTTTATGGATAGTTTAAACTTAATTCTAGGAGATCTTTTTCAAATAATAACTACCTAGCTACAGGGGTGAGGATATGGATATATGTGACTACAAACTCTACTAACATCTTGACAACCTTTGTCATGGATGCTAAAGGGGGAGTAGTGGAATGAGAAAGTTCAAAACACAGGAATCATATGCTCAGGGGGAGCTCTCATATTTTTGATTAACATTTTTTTGATAACATTTTTTTGACTACACATTTTTTTGGATACTTTTGAAATTTCTCATGAGTGTTGCCATCAATGCCAAAGGGGGAGACTGTTGGCATATGGACACTCCAATGAGACATTGTATGTGATTGTTAGGTCCCAGAGACAACTGAGAGGGGGGGGGGGGGGTGAATCAGTTGTCAAATAAATTCAAACCAAAACTTATTAACCAACTTAATGCTTAATACTGGTAAGCTAGTTAAGTATGTCAGTAGACAGTTTTAATAGTAAATTGCTATACCAGTAAGGATTAATGCATGAAACATAAACATAAAGTCATCCACAACACATGACACCAATATTTGTACGTGGAAACCCTGTAAGGGGAAAAACCACGGTGGGAAACCTTACCCACAATTAGATAATACTACTACAGATAGTAAGTGTACATAAATGGGGTCTGCACATGCAAAAAGGCCAACAACCTAGAGCTCACTGCTCAATCACAAAATGGGAGTCACACTGACTACAGTTGGATGGTTAAATCCAATAAGAATGTACTGCACAAGATAGCATCTTCATATGCTGGATTTAGTACCGGTGTAATGCTGATATGCTTCTATAAAAACCTAACTTCACCTTCAAATGATGCCTTCATGTATATCCCTATTTGATCTCACATATAACTTCACTTAATTCTTTTTACCATTCCACACTTGATCTTACAAATAAGATCTTACATTTATACCATACCCTAAGACCAATTTTATTAAGTCGGCTCTACAAGATATTACAAAAAACATTTTACATACAATATAATATCCGATGCAATAACCAATTGAACATGTCGGCTTAATGTATTTACAATAATAATAAATCATTTCCATAGTGTGCCATGCTGATTTGGAAAAGATAAACTTGCTGGTGTAACCCTAGATAACCTGGACCTATTTGTCGGTAAAAGCAAATATGAAAATATGAATATACCAATGATTATTTCTACAAAATAAAGTGTCGACATGATGTCTTCAACATTATCAAGTGTCTTCCATATCATTCCAGGTACCGGTGAACAATATATCCTGCTGGTGAACCATATACCAATAACTGTTTCACAGTTTACTACTTGTCGGTGAATGTTGCTAGATCTCCAAAGTAGGTGTTGACATCAAAGACAAAACCATACCAAAATACCAACAATCTCCCCCTTTGGAATTGATGGAAACATAAGATGGAAAAACCATCAAAGTACCAAAATAGAAATGCCAAATATAAAAACCAACAATCTCCATTTCTCCCCCTGGGACTGATAATACCAATCTCTCATACCAATTTCTCCTTAAATGTGTTTTTCAAAATCTCTCCCCAAAAGGATAATGTGTTTTTCCATAGATATCTCTCTCCCTTTGACATCAAATGCCAAAGTCACAAAAAGTTAAGTTCATACAAAATACCAACTACTCCCCCTGAGAAGTAGCTTCCTCATCAAATACCAGAATAAAGGATTTGTTCATTTAATTATGTCGGTTGATGACAATCATCAACTATCTAAGTCTCTACCAATGGTGGTATGACTCCAAGCTGATCTTTGAGATACTCAAAAGTCTCCTTAGGCAAAGGTTTTGTGAAAATATCTGCAAGTTGTTCTTTAGTATTCACATAAACCAATTTTATCTCCTTTTCTTCAACTTTTTCCATTAGAAAATTCAGTTTGATAGAAACATGTTTTGTTTTAGAGTGTAATACCAGATTCTTAGATATATCAATTGCTACAGTGTTATCACAGTATATAGTAATAGGTTCCTTGCATTTTACCTTTATGTCTTTCAACATTTGCTTAAGCCATAATACTTGTGTACAGTCTGTTGCTATTGCAACATATTCTGATTTTGTTGTTGATAAAGATGTACAACTCTGTTTCTTACTCAACCAAGAAACTAATCTCTTTCCAAGAAAGAATGCTCCTCCAGTGGTGCTCTTTCTATCATTTATATCTCTTGCCCAATTTGCATCTGTGTATGCACATAGATCAAAATTTTCATCTTTAGGATACCATAGTCCAAGATTTACTGTGCCTTGTAAGTACCGGAAAATCCTTTTTATTGTTGATTCATGATTTTCCCTAGGATTACTCTAAAATATAGAAACAATACATATTGCATTCATAATATCAGGCCTGGTTTGTGTTAAATACAGTAAACCTCCTATCATAGATTTGTATCTAGTTGGATTGATGGGTGTAGATTCATCCCTTTGAGATAATTTGTCATTTGTAGCCATAGGTGTGCTTACCGGTTTAGAGTTCTCCATCCCAAATTTCTTTAGTAATTCTTTCAAGTACTTGGATTGACTCAAAAATATACCTTTATCAGTCTAAGAAATTTGCAAACCTAAAAAGAATTTTATTTCTCCAATCATAGACATTTCAAATTCTTTCTGCATTTCAAGAGAAAATTCCTTACATAATCCATCTTCTCCTCCAAAGATTATATCATCAACAAATACTTCAATAATCAAGATGTCATCATTAGTTACTTTGTAGTATAAATTGCTATCTGCATTTCCTTTAGTAAAACCAATCTTTAAAAGATACTTATCCAACCTTGCATACCAAGCTCTTGGGGCTTGTTTCAATCCATACAGAGCTTTTCTTAACCTGCAAACCATATTATTGTCATCTATTAAAGAAAATCCATCAGGTTGTTCAATATATACTTCTTCTTCAAGATCTCCATTCAAAAATGCACATTTAATGTCCATTTGATAAACTTTGTAATCCTTGTGAGCTGCAAAAGCCAAGAATAATCTAACTGCCTCAATTCTGGCTACCGGTGCAAAGGTTTCATTCTAATCAACTCCTTCATTCTGAGAATATCCCTTACACACTAGTCTTGCTTTATTTCTGACAACCTTACCATCTTCATTAAGTTTGTTTCTAAATACCCATTTAGTTCCAATTACATTTTTATCTTTAGGCTGGGGAACTAATGTCCAAGTATTATTTTTCTCAATTTTCCCTAATTCTTCTTCCATAGCTTTAATCCAAAATTTATCTTCACATGCCTCATTAATAGATGATGGTTCAATTTGAGAAATAAGGCATACCTCTTCATTTGTCAATCTTCCTCTTGTCATAACTCCTTTGAATTTGTTTCCAATTATCTGATCTTCAGAATGATTCAATCTTACATACCGGGGTGTCTTAGTTTGTTGTTGTTCTTCAATTATTGTGGAATTTTCTGATGATACCGGGGTAACTGGATCTTCATTTTGTACCGGTGGATTCAGTATAGGTTCATTTGTCACAATTTCTATTGCCGGTTCAGAGTCTATATACCTTGAAGTTCCTCTGAATTGTTTATCAATCTTTACATTTGTACTTTCAACAATTTTCTACAATCTTTTATTAAAACATCTATATGCCTTGCTCTTAGATGAATAACCAAGTAATATTCCTTCATCACTTCTAGAATCAAATTTGCTAATATACTCATCTCTTCTAATATAACATTTACTTCCAAAAATTTTGAAGTACTTAAGAGTAGGAGTATTACCAAACCATAGTTCATGAGGGGTCTTACCGGTTTCACCTTTGATGTGAACTTTGTTGAATGTATAGACATCAATGCTAACTGCCTCTCTCCAATACACATGTGGCAGATTTGCTTCTGATAACATACTTCTAACTGCATCCAAGATAGTTCTATTTTTCCTTTCAACAACTCCATTCTGTTGTGGTGTCTGAGGTGCTGATAACTGTCTTTTGATTCCATTCACTTCATAGAATGTATTAAAGTCTTTAGATGTGAATTCTCCTCCTTGATCTGATCTTAAACATTTGATTTTCTTACTGGTTTCATTTTCAACCATTGCATTGAATAGTTTGAACTTACCAAGTGTTTCTGACTTCTCTCTGAGAAAAGTAACCCAACACATTCTAGAATAATCATCAATAATTACCATGAAATATCTATCACCTTGTAAGCTTCTAGTTCTGGCTGGACCACATAAATCAGTGTGAATTAAATCAAGAGCATTATTGGATTTTTCTGGAATACTTTTGAAACTAGCTCTAACTTGTTTTCCAAATTGACATTCCTTACAAATTGTATTCTGAGGTTTCACAATTTTAGGTAGATCTCTAACTGCCTTAGAAGTACTGATTTTTACTATGCAATCAAAGTTTACATGACATAGTCTCTTATGCCATAACCAACTTTCATCTATATGTGCAATTAAGCATGCCTTTTCACTGTTATTCAAATAAAAGATATTGCCTCTAGTCTGATTACCAGTTGCAATTTCCAAACCAATTCTATTCATGATTTTGCATTTTCCATTTTTAAATTGTAACTGAAATCCCTTCTCAACTAATTGACCAACACTTAAAGGATTATGTTTTAATCCTTCAACATAGTAGACATTAACAGTTTTATGTTTACCATCAAGAGATATTGAACCCTTACCTTTGATTGAACAGGCTTTGTCATCTCCAAATTTTACTGAACCTCCATTGTATTCTTGAAAGTTCAAGAATTTACCTTTGTCTCCAGTCATATGATGTGAGCATCCTAAGTCAATAATCCATTCATCCTTTGCTTCAAATTTAGCTGCTAGGGCTTGTTCTACCAGTGGAGCAATACATGTCGGTTGATCTTCTGTTATAGCAACAAAAACCCATCCATTGTCTGCTGGATCCTCATTAGAATCATCAATCACACCTTCATCAGATATGTAACAAGATTTGTCTTTGTTCTTTTTAAATCTGTATCTTTGATATTCAAGATTAGGCTTGTATGTTCTTCTAGCTTCTTCTCTTAGTCTAGCATGTCTATCAAGGCATCTTGAAGCCATATGACCAATCTTATTGCAGTTAAAACATTTAAAGGGTGCTTTACCTTCATACTTACTTCCAATTGGACCTTTTGGCATTTTCCTTGCAAATAGTGCTTCAAGCTCTTCAAGCTCTTCATTCTCCCTTCTGGATTCTTCAAGTTCTCTTGCATAAAAGGCTCTCTAGTTTGATTTTTCAAATGATGGAGTAGATGATGTTGATGCTTTAAAGGCCAAATCAGTCTTTATAGCAACAGGACCAAATTCCTCAATTTCAAAGGCTGAAAGTTTTCCAATCAATGTATCCCTAGTTACTGATGTATTAGGCATTGTTCTTAACTCATTTATAGCAGTAACCTTCATTTTATATGCCAGTGGCAATCCTCTTAAGATTTTTGAAACAATTTCATCCTCACTCAAGGTTCCTCCATAACATTTAATAGCCAAAACAATTTCATTTACTCTTTCCATAAAAGCAGAAATCCTTTCATCTTCTTCCATTTTTCATATGTTCATACCTGACTCGGAAGCTTTCAAGTTTTGCAATCTTGACTATGGAATCTCTTTCATTCAGTGTTTCCAAATGATCCCAAATAGCTTTAGCAGTAGACCTATTTGATAATCCCATGATTTGTTGATTTGATAATGCGCTCAAAAGTGCTTCTCTTGCTTTGCAATCATTCTCTTCATCTTTAGCTAAAGTAGTTGGAGCAGTCTGACCAACTACAACAATAGTATAACCATTCTTAGTAACTTCCTAGATGTCTTTACCAATGCAATTAAGATGTGTCTCCATTCTGATCTTCCATATCCCATAGTTGGTTCCATCAAGCTTAGGACTGTCCTTCCTTAAATAATTAGTAGACATTGGATCTCCTCAAGTTGTTAAGCCTTTGCAAAAGAGGACTAGGCTCTGATACCAATTGTTAGGTCTCAGAGACAACTAAGAGGGGGGGGGTGAATCAGTTGTCAAATAAATTCAAACCAAAAATTATTAACCAACTTAATGCTTAATACCGGTAAACTAGTTAAGTATGCTGATAGAGAGTTTTAATAGTAAATTTCTATACCAGTAAGGATTAATGCATGAAACATAAAAATAAAGCCATCCACAACACATGACACCAATATTTGTACATGGAAACCCTATAAGGGGAAAAACCATGGTGGGAAACCTTACCCACAATCAGATAATACTACTATAGATAGTAAGTGTACATAAATGGGGTCTGCACATGCAAAAAGGCCAACAACCTAGAGCTCACTGCTCAATCAGAAAATGGGAGTCACACTGACTACAGTTGGATGGTTAAATCCAATAAGAATGTACTGCACAAGATAGCATCTTCATATGCTGGATTCAGTACCGGTGTAATGCTGATATGCTTATACAAAAACCTAACTTCACCTTCAAATGATGTCTTCGTGTATATCCCTATTTGATCTCGCATATACCTTCACTTAATTCTTTTTTGCATTCCACACTTGATCTTACAAATAAGATCTTACATTTATACAATACCCTAAGACCAATTTTAGTAGGTTGGCTCTACAAGATATTACAAAAAACATTTTACATACAATATAATATCCGATACAATAACCAATTGAACATGTCGGCTTAATGTATTTACAATAATAATAAATCATTTCCATACCATGCCATGCTGATTTGGAAAAGATAAACTTGCCGGTGTAACCCTAGATAACCTAGACCTATTTGCCGGTAAAAGCAAATATGCAAATATGAATATACCAATGATTATTTCTTCAAAATAAAGTATCGACATGATGTCTTCGACATTATCAAGTGTCTTCCATATCATTCCAGGTACTGGTGAACAATATATCCTACTGGTGAACCATATACCAGTAACTGTTGCACAATTTACAACTTGCTGGTGAATGTTGCTGGATCTCCAAAGTAGGTGTATTAGTAGGAGTTGACATCAATGACAAAACCATACCAAAATACCAACATACTTGTGATGATGTACCTTCCTAATTTTCACCACACTCTTTTCCAAAGCCAAAGTACGAAGACAATGTTCTTCTTTTTGTTGGCCTCTCATGGCCTTACCCACATTTAGTTTTCCTACCCTTCTTCCTGTTCGACATCTCCAACAAAATAAAGGCTGCCAAAATAATATCATTTTTTTGAAGAAGCAATAATAGAATATAAAGCATAATATCTGTTTCATTGGCACTACGACCTACAATCTAGATGTCTGAGGTTTGAATGTCCCAACTGACCACTTGGCACTGACGGGTCACCACTGAATAAAAATGAACTCAATAGTACAAACAAATATAGATAAATTTAGAATAACATTATAACACTTCAAAAATATAATCGCTCACCTTTAGGTCACTAGTAGTTGCCAATCCAGTCAACAACAATGAATTTCCTTAGTCTAAAACTTCGCTATTGATAAGAATTAAGAGCCTAGAACCCACCAAATTGTGTAGAGATAGATCTGATCTTTGTATGTATTTATACCAATCCTTATATGGTGAATTCCATGGGAATTTTATATGGTATACAAATATTTGGCGAATCTCGCATAACTATAACATGACATGTAATTTTTGAGGCGATTATGGGTCATCCAAATAATTAGAAAATAGAATATAGTTGGCAAAAGTTGGGGTGAATGCAGATACGCATAGGCAAAATGCCAGTTGAATTGGGTCCTCCTAGTGAACAAATCTTCACATGCCTATAGGCGAATTATAGTCATCTATTAAGGCAACCTCGGAGAGTGTAGGCAAAAAAATTAAATTTACTATGTGTCCAATGTATATTGTATTGGCGAAATCCTCACATATAAACATTTAATTACATAAAACATATGGCGATCGGGCCATGAATTTGATGAAAATTGATAATGTTCTAGCGACATGGCCACCCCCAGTCGGTACAAAATATTCGCCATTTCCGAGGTCGCCAACGTGAAAAATTTGCCATTGGCAAATATTCGCCACTAAAGTAAACTCTGATCAGAATATTAAATTAGAACTTTATATCTGAGTTTCTCCCCCTACAGAGTAGCTTGAGCCTCATCAATCCTTAATGAACAATAAACATTGGCTCCACAGGATTGATGCATCTCCATCATTCTAGTTCTTCCAGTGTAGGAGTATAACCCCTAGTTTACCTCTAAGAAACTCAAAAGTAGTCTTTGGTAAGGGTATAGTAAAGATATCAACTATCTAATCTTTACTCTTCACGTATTCCATCTTGATCTGTTTTTCCTGAACTCTTTCCCTTAGAAAATGATAATTCAATTAAATGTGATTGGTTCTAGCATGAAGTACAAGATTCTTAGAAATATTTATTGCACTTGTATTATCACAATAGATAGTCACCAGTTCAGACATATCTACTTTGAATCCTTCTAGCACATGTCTCATCCATATTACCTATGTGCAATTCATGGATGCAGAAACATACCGTGCTTTAGCTATAGATTAAGAAACACATGTTTATTTCTTTCTCGTCCATGCCACTAATATTCCACCAAGAAGAAAGGCTCCAATGGTTGTTCTTTTCCAGTCATCCACATTACCTGCCCAATCTGCATCAATAAAGACATCCAAATTAAAATATCCTTTATAGGGATACCATAAACCATAGTCTATTGTGCCTTTGAGGTACCAGAAATTCTCTTCATAGACACCAAATGTGTCTCCTTAGGCTCTTTCTGAAATCTGGCAACTAATCCAATAACATGAGCAATGTCTGACCTACTATGAACAATGCAGTGCACCTTACTAATCATAGACTTGTACTCTTTTTCACAAACAATAGGAGAATCATCTTGTTTGGACAACTTACAGCCTGTCACCATTTGCAGTATTCCATGTTGAATGTCTTCAACACCTCTTTAACATACTTGCTCTGACAAATAAAGATACCACCATCCAATTGTTGGACCTGTAACCCAATAAAGAAATCTATTTCACCGATTAGAGACATTTCAAATTCCTTTTTCATTACATCAGCAAAATCCATACACATCATCATTTCCTCCAAAAATTATTTCATCTACAAACACTTTTGCTATCAGCATCTTGTCTCCATCATTCTTCAAATAAGTGGTGTTGTCTTCATTAGTACGTTGGAATCCAATTTTGATTAGATGTGCATGTAATCTCTCATACCATGCTCTTGGTGCCTGCTTTAGACCATATAGTGCTTTATGCAATTTACATACCATGTCTTTATCATCAAATAGAGAAAATCCATCTGGTTGTTCAATGTATACTTCTTCTTCTAGAATCCCATTCAGAAAGGCTGATTTGACATCCATTTGATAAACTTTGAATCCCTTATATGCAGAAAATGCTAGCAGCATTCTCACTCCTTCTAATCTAGCAACTAGTGCAAAGGTCTCTCCATAATCCTCACCTTCTTCCTATGCATACCCTTTGCTGACTAACCTTGCCTTGTTTCTTATAATTTTTCCTTCTTCATCCAACTTATTCCTAAAGACCCATTTTGTTACAATTACATTCCTATCCTCTGGTCTAGGAACAAGTTACCCTGTCTGATTCTTCTAAATTTGATCTAATTCTTCATTCATTGCATTAACCCAATAATCATCTTTTAGTGCTTCCTTTACTATTTTGGGTTCTATTGTACATATGAAATAAGAGTTTTCTATGATTTTCCTCTTTGTTTGCACACCAACATTCTTATCACCAATTATCTTCTCTTGTGAATGGTTTAATCTGACATGCCTAGGTAATACTGGTACTGGTTCTACATCTTCTGCTTCTTGCTCTTCATTTTATTCATCGTTGTCATCACTTACTGGTTAAGCACCTAAATCTTCATTGTTTTGTGCTTCCAGTTCAATAATCACAAGTTTCTCATCATCTTTTTCAGGCTTAGATCTATTGGTACCTTTTGATTTTCCAGAGAGATCGTCTACCTTCACATTAGCACTTTCAATTATCTTCTTAGTTTTCTTATTGTAACATTTATATGCCTTAATCTTAGTAGAGTAACCAAGAAAGATTCCCTCATCAGATTTTACATCAAATTTCTCAGTTTGATTATCTTTCTTAATAAAACATTGACTCCCAATTTTTTTGAAATAACTTACACGGGGATTTTTTCCATGCCATATCTCATAGGGTGTTTTGTTATTACCTCATTTTACTAGTACCTAGTTTAAAGTGTATACAAAAGTGCTTACCGCTTCTCTCCAAAATATTTTAGGTACATTACCCTGTAATAGCATTGTTCTAGCAGCTCCAACTATTGTTGTGTTCATCCTTTCTGCTATGTCATTATGTTGTGGTGTCCTCAGAGATGACATCTATCTATTGATACCCTATTCATCACAATACTTAACAAATTCATCATATGTGAATTCTCCTCCCCAGTCTGATCTTAAACACTTCAAGTTCTTACTAGTTTCATTCTCAACCAGAGCTTTAAATGATTTAAATTTGCTAAATGCTTTTGATTTCTCCTTCAAAAATGTCACCCACATCATTTTACAATAGTCATCAGTGAAAGTCATGAAATACCTATCACTGTAATAACTCTTTGTTCTCATAGGGCTACAAAGATCAATATTTACCAAATCTAAAATATTCTCAGAAGTACAATTCTTTCTCTTGAAAGAAATAGAGGCCATCTTACCAATTTGACAATCTTTTCATATCACATTATCTAGTTTAACAAGTTGGGGAAATCCTATTATAACACTTGCCTTAACCAAATTATCAAAATTAACATGAAAATATTTTTTATGCCACAACCACCTATCTTCCATTCTTGCAACCAGACAATTATTAACACTATTATTCAAATGGAACAAGTTACCTCTAGTTTTCTTCTCAGTAGAAATTAGTTCACCATTACCTCCAAGAATTCTATAGACTCCACTTTTAAACTCAAGTAAATAACCTTTATCATTGAGCTGACCAACACTTAAAAGATTATGCTTTAGACCATCAACCCAAAACACATCATCAACATTACTCTTCCCATTTAGAGAAATTGAAGCTTTCACAATGTAGGGAGAATTATTTCCAAATCTAACAACACCACCATCATATTCATCAAGGGTTATGAACTTACTTTTGTCTCTGGTCATGTGGTGTGAGTAGCCACTGTCTATAATCCATTCATCACTACTCTCCATGTGAGATACTAGTTCCTTTTCATCTGGAAGATCCTCCTTCACGACTACAAACACAATTTTCTCATTGTCATCTTCATCTTTAGACTTCTCATCGGTCACACCTTCATCTACTACAACATAACATTGCTTTTTGCTCTTTCCTTTATATTTTCTAAATTTCTCTTTCTTGTTAGCATTAGGACAATTAGCAGCAATATGACCAATTTTACTACAAGAAAAACACTTCAAAGGTAGCTTTCCTTTATACTTACCAATGCCTCTTGGAAATATTTTTGCTAACAGTGGCTCAAGTTCCATCACCTGATCTTCATTGTCTTCATTTCCCCAATAACTTCCATGAGTTGACCTGCACTCATGATTTTGACATATATCTTTTCCTTTTCTAGCAAATGAACCGGTAACAGAAGCTTTAAAGGTAGATTCAGTAGATTTTGTCACACTATTGTCAAAACAATTCAACTCAAAAGTTGTAAGTTTACCAATCAATGAATCAATAGTTACCTTATTCTTTGAAATAGATTTAAGTTCATGGATTGCAGATACTCTTATAGCATACTAAGGTTGAATATTTCTAAGCATTTTACTTACTATTGCATCATCAACCATTTTACCTCCAACACTCCTTATGCCACCAACAACTTCTTTGATTCTCTGACCATATTGTGCAATATTTTCTCCTTCAAGCATTCTCAAGTCATCAAACTTTCCTCTCAATCTTTCCTCTTTGGCTCTTTGTACATACTCATCTCCTCCATAGATTATATCTAACTTTTCCCAAACCCCACCTCTAGTTTCCAATCCTTGAATATCAATATATTCTAAATCAGATAACATACTAACAATAGCTTCTAAGGCTTGCATGCCCTCTTGCTACTCTTTGAGTTCATCCAGTTTCAAGGGAGTAGTAGTAGGAGCAACATATTTTGTTTCAACTTTCTTCCAATATTGTACACCAAGACCTTTGTTGTAGATCTTCATTCTATCTTTCTAGATCTTGTAGTTATCCTTGTTGAACTTAGGACCTTGTTTCTTCATCATCTTGACTTCCTCAGAATCTTTCCCTCAAGCAGTTAGGCTAACTGCACACAGAGGACCAAAACTCTGATACCAATTATTAATTCTATGTTAATCGGTATTAAGACCAATTTGAAACTTTAAACCCAAATCTAACTTCATTTACCACATATGCCAATTCATTAAACAATATCGGTAATCACTGATAAATCTCGAATAAACTTCTATAACTGTTGTATTCAAAAATAATGAATGAACTAAAGGTAATCAATAATATCACATGAAAATCATTCCACACATGAACACCATATTTTTGATGTGGAAACCCAAATTGGGAAAAACCATGGTAGGAGTTAGAACCCACAAATATTTGTACTCTTTTGAAGTACACCCTGTTAGGATCTTACAATGCACCCTATTAGGAGTAGACCTTATTAGGAGTCACTCAGTTAAGGGATTTGGATGTGCAACCCAGTTAGGAGCTTAATGACCTCTTAAGATCAACCTCATGAGAGGATTTACCACTCTTTTTTAGAGCTACCCTATTAGGGGATTTACAAGATTAAGTCCTATCAAGACCTACCCGATTAAGGGATTTAATCTGTTGTAGTTGTTAGAGAACAACAATGAGAAAGTGATCTATTGCTTGCACTTATCAGCTTGCTAAATCAGATCCAATCATAATTCACTATCTGCAACTCTCAGGAAGATCTCACTCTTCTCTGGTATAGCTTCACACTCTTCTCTAAGACAACCAACACAATGAACATCAACTCAGCCAACCTAAATAATGCTTTCCACTAGGTCGACCACTAAACCCTAAATTACATCATAGATCATCACAAATCTTTACAACTCATTATAGATCATCATATGGATCATTACAAATCAATATCAGTCATTGAATGAACATAAGCCATCACAGCAAGTCAAACCCTTAGCACATTTTGCTAAGCACTTTGCACATTCCCAATAAATTCACTCTCCAAACACACCAAAACATATATTAAACATTTGACATGGTTAGTTCTGCATTATCATCAACATGTATACTTGATGTTGATCACCACCATACCAAAAATCATTACCAGTTTTATGATTTCTTCACCGGTTCTAAAACCCTAGCAAAACTTCATTAGTCATCACAAGATGCGGTTCCGATCAGATACACATTTCCATGATAAAATCTTACATTCTAAACCGCAAATCACCAATCATCACCAATCATTTGCTTCAAGTAAAACATCTCTGCATATATCGGTTAAAGTCCTATTTCATAGTCTTTTGTATATTGTCGATAAACCTTGTCTCCGGTAGACTAAATCACTTAGACGACAAACCAAACATCATTTAACATCAGTTACCATGAATGACAACACAATTAACTAATCAAGTCATCTAATCACAAAATCTCAATCTCTTCATCACAAATAGTCTTCTATCCTCTATCGGTTCAGTCATCAGTCTTTAAATGCATCAATTATGCCAATCATGCCAACAATACCATACCCATGATGGTATGATGGTTCCAAATTTTTCCAATATCATCATGTTCCCAAACATGACACTAATAATTGCATTCATCTTAGACACCTTGTCCAAGGCCACATATATAGTAGTGTTAATTGGGTTTGTGAGAGAAAGAAGAAAACTAACAATTTGGTTGATAAGAGGAATAGTGAGTTAAAGATTTATACAAGTCCCTTTCCACCTCGCTTTTCCAATTTTATCTTTGCATCATTATCAGATGCTTCATCAAATGATGGTTTGTATGTAAGTATAGTTACTATCACTTTGATTTGATATCCTAGCCAGAAGGTAAAAAATAATGATATATTTTCACACCTCTAAATGTCTCGTATTATTGAGAGCTCATTCCTTAGTACACCCCTACCAAGATAAATGGTCATACCATTACTAGTGTAATATTTTGAAGAAGTCACCAGTGAGGAGGGACCTCAAAGAGATTAGTCTGGACCAGTTAGCAAGAGTAAACACAATAGAAACACATAGATATGATGGAGGCAATGCAGAACAGATTGTTTTATTACATGAAATTCAATTACATCCAACCTGTAACAACTGGATTACAACATATCGGCCCACAACCCTGGTAGAATAGGTCACAACTAGGACCTTGAATCAAAATATCTATCTTCTAGTCACAGTCTATATATCTGATACTTGGATTTATTCTAATTAATTATATTCTAAAGCATGATTACAAATATATATATTGATCGAAAGGATCTAGTAGGTCCAAAAAGGATCAAAACCTGAAGAACAAGACCTAACATGCAAAATTAACAAGGTTGGCCTCTGCCAAGAGATTCCTCCAAAAAATACAAATGATGAAATGTAGAAGGTCAACCACATGCCAAGAATATTGAGATCAATGTTCAAGGCTCCACAAGTTTCAGAATAGGTTGTGGTAGATCACCACAATAGGTCTTAGGCAATTGGTAACAAAGGAACAACTAGTAACAATAAATTGTCATGGAAATCAGTGGTGATATCTTGCCGAAAAGTGATCCAAATGAGATGTGGTTTGAAAGAAAGAAAGATGATCAAGTATTCAAGTAGAATCCATCTCCACATAATCTGGTGAGCCAAAAATGGGACACACAGAAAGAAAACTGAAACTGCAAACAAAACAAAGAGGAAAATGTTTTTGGTTGATGCAAGATTGTTGTGAATCAGGGATGCTCCTGCATTAGACATCTGGGGTTAATGAAATGTGAGCCTCTCACTTTTCTAGGGTCAGAGGGAAACCAAGGTGATCTACCTCTTCCTGAGAAATCCAAGATGAATCTTCAACTGGTCTGCTCTTCCACTTCACAATATATTCTTTGTACTAACTATTCTGGGTACTATGCCCAATCCTACTGTCCAAAATCTCTTCAATCTGATCTGGTTCCTTTTGGGATAATTATTTCTCAAGGTCTGCAATACTGTCCTTACTGAATTCTAATTCATGGTACTCATGAATATTTGCAATGTTCAATATATGTGAAATACTTAGACTATCTGGTAGCTCCACTTCATATGCATTTCCAGAACTAAACTTTCTCAAAATCTTACAGAGTCCAAACTTCTTCATCTACAACTTGTTTGTAAGTTCCAATCAGGAATCTCTCTTTTCTCTAATATACCATCACTTAATTGTCAACTTCAAATTCCTAAGTCTCCTCTTCTCATCTGCCTTCTCTTTATATTTGTTGTTCATGTCTTCCAAATGTTGTTTAACTTGAATATGCAATGTTGCCATGTGATCTACAAAATCTTTTGCTTCTAAACTCTTTCGGTCCTCACTACTAATGTCTCTCGATTCTTCTATTCCTCTAGGATGCACTCCAGTAACAATCTCAAAAGGTGTTTTTCCAATACTTCTATTCACTGAATTGTTGTAGGAAAACTCTGCTTGTGCAAGGATCAAATCCTAACTTCCAGTTTTATTTGCCACTAAACATCTCAACAAGTTTCCCAAACTCCAGTTAACAACTTATGTTTGTGCATCAGTCTATGGATGAAGTAAAACTGAACTTCAAATATGTCTTCATCTTCTTCCAAAGTGTTCTCAAAAAATAGCCAACAAACTTAGTGTCTCTGTCTGAAACTATGCTCTTAGCTAATCCATGCAATCTCACCACTTCCTTGAAAAATAGATTTGCTACATGTAATACATCTAATGTCTTCTTACAAGGTATGAAATGAGCCATCTTTAAAAATATAACCACTACCACAAATATAGAATCATTCCCTCTCAGTGTCCTAGGCAATCCAAGTACAAAATCCATGCTTATATCCTCCCAACGTCTTACCGGTACTGTCAAAGGTTTATACAATCCCACATTCTGACTACTACCTTTTGCAACTTGACAAACTCTACAACTCTACACATATCTCTTAACATCCTTATGAATATGGGGCCAAAAGTATTGTTCACTCACCATTGCAACTATTTTGTCAATACCAAAATGTCCAGCTAAACCTCCACTATGTTTCTCTTTTATTAGGTTCTATCTCATGGAACTCTTAGGCATGCACAACTGAACTCCCCTGAATAACATCCCATCTTGAATGAAATAATTGAACCATTTGCTCCTATCAACCATAACCGGTTCTCTACATGCTTTCCAAGGTTCTATAAAATTTGGGTCTTCATCATACAAGGTCTTCAAATCTTCAAAACCTAATATTGTCACTCTCATCTTTGTCAGCAAATTCCTTCTACTCAATGCATCAGCAACTTTGTTAGATTTCCCACTTTTATTCTTCAACACAAAGGTTTAACTCTGCAAGAATTCTACCCATCTCATATGTCTCTGATTCAACTTACTCTGACTATTCAAATACTGCAAAGCTTGATGATATGTATACATAACAAACTCCTTAGGCAACAAGTAGTGTCTCTATTTATTCAAGGCTTGAACTATGGCATAAAATTCCTAATCATACACTGAATATCTCTTCTGGGCATCATTCAATTTCTCACTGAAATAGGCTACTGCTCTCCCTTCTTGACTCAAAATTGCTCCTATTGTTGTTCCACTTGCATCACAATCCACTTGAAATACCTTATTCAAATCTAGTAAAGCTAACATAGGTTGCTTAGTCACTTTCTACTTTAACAATTATAAACTTTTGTTTTCTCTGGTGGTTCACTTGAATTCCTTCCGATCTCCCCTCATGGTCTCAGTCATAGGGTTACAAACTAAACTAGAATTTCTGATAAACTTCTTGTAAAAACTAGCCAATCCATGAAATGATCTTACCTCTCCAATTCTTTCCAATGTAGGCCACTCAACAATGGATTTCACTTTCTCAGGGTCCATATTCAAACCATCTTCAGATATCATAAATCCTAAATAGACTAAGTCATCCTTCATGAAAGTACACTTCTTGATATTGATCAGCAACATTTCTTCTCTCAACCTCTATAAAACTTGTCTGAACTACAACAAATGCTCCTCTTTTGCTTTACTAAAAAATCAGAATGTCATCCAAATACACAATAACAAACTTACCCAATAATTTCTTCAATACCTCATTTATCAGCCTCATGAGAGTACTCGGTGCATTATTCAATCCAAAAGGCATCACCAACCATTCATATAGTCCTTCATTTTTCTTAAATGTTGTCTTCCACTCATCAACTTCTTTGATCCTGATTTGATGATATCCACTCTTCAAATCTATCTTTGTAAAGTATTTTTCTCCACACAAATAGTCCATTATGTCATCCATCCTAGGAAAAGGGTACCAGTATTTTATTGTGATCTTGTTTATTACTCTTGAATTGATAAACATCCTCCATTCTCCATTCTTCTTAGGTGCTAATACTGTTGGTACTGCATAAGGGCTCAGACTCTCCCTGATCAACCTTTCTTCAACAACTCTTGCACTTGTCTATTCAATTCTTCATTTTCTGTTGGTGTCAACTAGTGTGCAACTTTATTAGGCAACTAGCTCTAGGAACCAAGTCCAATCAATGACTAGTACTTCAAAAAAGTGGCAACCCATCAGGTAAATTATCTAAAATGATGTCCTTATATTCTATGAGCAAATCTCTTATCTCTCTCGTGTCTTCTCCTTTCAATTTTGGTCTCTCGGTCCTCTTGGGAATTAAGGCAAAACACACATTCTCATGTCTCAGTCCATCCATGAATTTCCTTCCATCTACTAAAAAGATTCTAGTATTTGTACTCTTTAAAGGTTCCTCCAAAGGTAACAAGGTTTGCTTCATCCCATTGGCCATAATAGTGTATGTATTCTTTCTCCCATCATGTATTTCCTATCTATCAAACTGCCAAGGTCTTCCCAATAAAAGATGACAAATATTCATAGGCATAATATCACACAAAACTTCATCATGATAATTCCCAATTTTCAATTTCACCAAACATTGTTCATTTACTAACAACTTGTGTTCATCTTGAATCCATGCTATCTGATAAGGCTTAGGGTTTTTCAATCTTTCCAATTTCAACTTATTCACCATCTCTTCTAAAACAATATTATCTGAACTACCACTATCAATAAATTTAAAACACTTATCGGATACCTTTCATCTAGTCTTGAAAAAATTATTCCTCTGCAAGGGTTCTTCATCTCCTCCAGTATGACACAAATCTCTCCTCATCATCAGTAGTTCTTCATCTTCCAGTTTATTGTTTGATCTGGTGGGGTTTTCTTCCACCACTGCTGCTCTTCTGGTAGCCTCTATCTTCTTACATACAAATTCATGGTGTCCTTCTCCTCCACATTTAAAGCAAGTTCCTCTAAATTTCCTCTTGTCTTGTCTTCCAAAGTTCTCACTCTGGTAACCATTCAGTAGAAATTTCTATCATCCTTTCAGTGTGAATTTACTTCTTTTCTCACTTCCTTGTCCTTGTTATGATCTGTATTGGTTCCTCTTCCTCTGGTATATCATCTTCCTCCTTGAAATATTCCTCCAGTAAACCTTCCACCTCTACCTCTCTGTCTCTAGTCATGTCTTTTGTTCAATTTCTCTACAACCTTTACTGCATACTGGTAAGCCTCTTCAACACTCTCCAATTTGATCATACTGAGTTCATCTTGTATAGACATTTGCAATCCATTCAAATACCTTGCAATTTTCTCAACCTCATCACCAACATGTCTGGATCTGATGTTCAATTTGTAAAATACTTCGGTGTACTCCTTCACACTAGATTCCTTTTGTCTCGGGTTCCACAATTTTAGAAAAAAATCCACTTGATAATTCGTCAAGACAAACTTTGATTTCAACTTAGCAATCATCCGATCCCATGTCTTACTCTTCTCTTTACCTCTTCTTTGTCTATCAAATTACAAATGCTCCCACCAAAGAGATGCATGAAATTTCAACCAGGTACAGGCATATTTCACCTTCCTCTCTTCTACAGTGTTTTCAAAATCAAAATACTTCTCCATCTCCGAGATCCAATCTAGCAACTTACCATCATATTTTGATGGGGTAAAATGAGGTTTAGTGTTCGCCCTACTCAAAACCCTTAAAAATCTTTTTTCATTCGGATCAACTACCAATAGGTTCACTTGTTCTACTTGGGATTCTTCTCCTTCGTCTTCACTCACATCTTCAATTTGTCGACCTCTTCTCTAGGCTGTCTCCACAGTTTCTAATCGGGCTACTATTCCTCACAATATCTCCATTACAGTAGGGTCTACATTCCCATGTGCTCCACCATTCCTAGTTCCTCTTTGCGCCATTGATTCATGCTAGTCCTCTGCAATCGCAGGTTGGATCCACAATCCGCCACCCTACAACAAAATTTAGGACACGCAACCTCCAGAATGAAACTTCACTTTGATACCACTTGAAGCAGTCATTGGTGAGGAGGGACCTCAAAGAGATCAGTTCGGACTGGTCAAAAAGAGTAAACACAATAGAAACACACATGTATGATGGAGGCAATGCAAAAGAGATTGATTTATTACATGAAATTTGATTACATCCAACTGGTAACAACCTGATTACAAAATATCGACACACAGGCCTGGTAGAATAGGTCACAACTGGGACCTTGAATCTAAAGATCTATCTTCTAGGCATAGTCTATCTATCTGATACTCTGATTTCTTCTAATTGATTACATTCTAAAGCATGATTACAAATATATATATTGATCCAAAGGATCCAGTCGGCCCAAAAGGGATCAAAACCCAAAGAACAAGACCTAATGCACAAAATGAACAAGGTTAGCCTCCACCAAGAGATTCCTCTGGAAAATCCAAAGGATGAAATGTACAAGGTTGGCCACATGCAAAGAACATCGAGATCAATGCTCAAGGCTATGCAAGTTTTGGAATAGGTTCTGGTGTAGTGCCCTTCCTCGTTTGAACTTATTAGACTCATATTTTATTATTGTTTGCTTTCAGTGGATACATTACCATGATGTGTTAATCAAACTTATATGACATTATTGCATTCTTTATTTGGATATGAGATGCATGATTTATTTGCAATATTTCAGTACTTGTGATTTATGGCATTTTATGGATTATTGCTATGTACTGACATTTTACTTTATCTATGCAATGGGTAGTTATATGTTGTGTGTCTGCGAGTGTATTGGATGCAAGGGGATGATTTTCCTTCACTCATTTTGGTGAGATGGAGAACATCACAATTCTCCTTCATCGATGTGTATGCCATGTTTTCTATATTGTATATATGCATGTGTGGTCCGGTGATGCAGGATATTGCAGGTACAAGTACCGGGTAGGTACGGGGTATCGTCTCCACCTGGCTTCATAGGTCTGAGTGTGCCTTATATTTTCCGATGGAAGTGGAGGAGATAGTAGTTGACCCTATTTTATTCAGTTACACTCACGTGAGTGTCGTCAGTTGGTCGTCATGTCAGTTTGTTTGACCTTCGTATTTTGTCATTTGATCTTTTATGAGTATTTGCTTGAGGTTTGTTCAGTTGTGTGTTTAGTGGTTTTAATTAATTAATTAATTAAATTTATGGATTTATCTCATAGTTGGTATTCTTGGGAATTATGTATTTTATGCATTGAGATTATAAATTTAGTTAATTAAAAAGAAGTTATTAAATTAAGTTGCAAGCTGCGTGATATTAGAAATATATTTTATTTAAATTTTAGTGGAAAAATAAATTAGATTAGTTGCATTTATTGTTTCCTAGAATTTTAAATAAATAAAAGAATAAATAAATGAATAAAAGAATTCATTAGAATTATAGTATTGCTTTAATTTCTTTATTTAGAAAATTAATTAATTTGCATGAGAAAAGAAAAGAAAGAAAAATGATTTTTAATTATTGCATGTTAACTTATCCTTTGTTAGAAAATTAGAAAAGAAAATAAAATTGTTTTTATTACTAAATTTAGGTTTTTGGGAAAAATATATTCAACCTAGAATTTTAGTTTAAAAGGGGAATAGGTCTTTATTTTGGGGGATACAGGAAATAGGTCAGGGGATTTAGGTGAAGAGATTTATTAGGAAGCTTGTTGAAGGATTGGTTCTCTTCTACAAATTTCTTCTAGGAAAGTTATACCAGGATGGGTGGCTTCTTTTGATTGTTTGTTTTAAGGAAAATATTTTTACTTCTTCTGTCTTTCTAAATGATGTGTGTGTTAAGATGTTTGTCAAATCTAAAATCATGTCTGGTTATTTCTTGTTCTTGGCTTAAGTCCATTCCTGAAGTTAATTTATAGTTTATGGAAAGAAGTTATTTCCTCGGTGTTTGTAGATTAAGTTTGGAGGAAATTGTGAAAAGTTATTATGGCAAATTTTGCCAAGATTTTTATTGTGCATGGAAATTGCAAGATTTGGGAGGAATGGGAATTACCAGAGAAATCATTTCCTTTTGTTTGATTTTGTTTTGATATTTGGCTATGGCAGTCTTTTTAATAATTATATCTCTATGAAATTATTTATTTACTTTAGAAATAAATTTAATTATTAATTAAATTTACTGGGTTATTTAAGTTTTTGGGAAAATAGTCTATTTAATTATTTATAAATAAAAATAATATTAAATAAAATTCTGTGAAAGTGAATTTTATTGGAATTGGAAATTTATTGTTTTATTTATGTTATTGTATTTATTAAAAGAAATTAAAAATATATATATATAAATATATATATATATATATATATATATATATATACAAAACCTTGGTAGCACTACTGATGGTAGTACGACTACCATACAGAGTACTACCAACAATAGCATGCTACCGGCGGTAGCAGTGCTACCTAGGGCAGCACGTGCTACCATACGTAGCAGTGGTAACTTTAAACTTGCTTTTCCTGGGTTATTGCATGCAGACCGAGATGTAGTATTTGGGGTTTTCTGTGCAGAGTATTAAATTAGATTTTTAAATTAATTTATTATACATATATGATATATGTATATATATATATATAAATATATATGTATGTATATATATATTCATATATAAGTTTATTTTAGTATGGGTATTAAGTTATTTAGTATTATTTTAATACTGTAAAAATTAATTCATGAGTTTACATATATATTTTGTAATATGATTTTAAGTATATAATATATATACGATGTATATGTATGTATTCATATAATTATATTATTTATATATATAATTAATTTAGAGTTTGTTAATTTTTGAAAAAGCTTCTAATTTTAGATTCGATATTTATGTTTGGAAATACATTAGGAGATTATTTTTTATGTGATTGATTATTTTTTATGTGATTGGACAAATGACAAAATTGATTTATTTGTATTAATATAGTTGTATTTTCTTATTTTCTAGAAAATCTTTAATTGCAAGTTATTATGCTTTTGGTTGTTTTAAGAAAAGATTCACTGTATTAGGATCTTGTGTAAATGATATTTGTAGTCAAGCTTGATTTCGTTGCAATCCTGGTTGAGTTGTCTTTATGTCATATGTGTTATATCTCCTTGGTCAGGTGTTGATGTATAACCCTATTGATGTGATCCATTGTGTGTTCTATCCAAATGGTCAATCTTGGGTTAGTGATTATGTATCCTTCACCTGTGGTTTGTCAGGATTAGATATGGCTGTCTATTTTACCATAGAGTTCTCATAGAGAGACCTTTCCTATTAGTGTCCTATGAGATAGAGTGGCTTTCGAGCGGGGGCCATGCCCGAAGGGGATGGCAGGATAACCCCTCGAAAGTCAAATAAGAAGTGATAACCTAATAATTGATTAGGGGGTGGGTAGAATAAATATTAATTAAGATAATGTACTTCGTGCATAGGTGAGTGCTAGTACAGGGCTCATAATATTGTGAGAAGGCCTGGAATGACAAACTTACCACCTTGTCTTCACAAAAGGATTGGTAGGGTCCACATGAGACTTAGATGGAGCTGGAGGTTTGGGAGAGCTAACCAGGATAACCTAGGATGGGGGCCGGTACCTATGGAGGCCTACCATGGTAACCATCGTAAGCCATGCGATGACACTCTCTCCTTAGAGTCACTAGTGTTTTGTGAGTTGAGTCACATGGATATTTTGCAGAGTCTTGTAGTTCTTTCGTACTTGTCTTATTTTGCTTACTTGAGGGTTTTCTACTATCTCCTAGCACGGTGGGGTGGTTCCATTTCGAGATCACATGGTCAGGTGGTAGTGTCACTTCTCATCAAATGATTTGGATTGTGTCTTCAGGTGAGGAAAGGCTTCGCTGATGTTTCTTGGTTCATGGTTCATGGTTCATTTACCAGCTCTTGTTCGTGATCATTGTTTATTTGAGACCTTGTGGTCATTGTATCAAACTTTTATGTAACTTTGGATTCCGTGGTATTTTTGGAAGCCATGTATTTATGGATATTGTAATATTATGTCAGTGGAATGTATGTTAATTCAGTTGCTTGATCTTATGTATTATGGATAAATAAATGCATTGGAATACTTTGATTCTTTCATTATGGAATTTATATGTATGTGTAGTTTAATCTTAAACATTTAATTTACCTATTTAAATGGACAATTGGATTAACCATGGTGTTAATATAATTTGTGAATTAATCATCATTGGTAACCCTTAGGAAATCATGTGTTAGTCTTCCTCTATGTTATATAAAATTCTATTGTTATATCTAATACACTTAAACTTTAAAAAAAAAATTATTTCACCCTTTAGTTGCCTAGTTGTGTTGTTTTCCTTTAGGGTTCCTGGTGGGGCATTACATCTGGTAGATCACCAAAATAGGTCTCAGGCAATCGGTAACAAAGGAACAACCGCTAACAAGAAACTGTCATAGAAATTGGTGGTGATATCTTGCCGAAAAGTGATCCATATGAGATGCGGTTTGAAAGCAAGAAAGATGATCAAGTCAAGTAGAATCCAACTCCACAGGATACGGCAAGCCAAAAATGAGACACACAAAAAGAAAGCTGAAACTGCAAACAAAATATAAAGGAAAACATTTTTGGTTGATGCAAGATTGGTGTGAACCGGGGATGCACCTACATCATAGTTGATCTTGTACTCATGCTTGAAATCATTAGAAATATGAGTCTAATTAGACTAAAAGGACAAATCACAAGAATCCTTAACTAATTAAGCTGATTTTAAACACAATTCAATGAGATAAATGAAGGAAATAAAAGATTAAGCTAATTAAAACTCCCTATTCTCCAGTTGTGCTTCCATTGTTCTTCTCCAATTTATTTGGTTGATGGCTCTCAAGTATTGCACCAATTTCATGCATACAAATGTTTTGAAGACTGTGATTCTAAAAAAGATAGATTGAATTGATGAAAAGTGGTTGAATTTATAGATTTTCAACACAAAGGAGGTGACGATTTGAACTCAAGTGTTGATTGGGAGACAACTGAAATTGATTGATCAATTAACAAAGTTGATTGATTTGTTAACTCATTTGATTGAGTAGTGAACTAGATTGATTGGAGAGTGAACTAATAGATGGATTAGTAAACTCATTTGATTGATCACTAAACTGAATAGATTGGGGAGATGACTGAATTGATGGATTAGAAGATTGAATTGATGGATTAGTCATAAAAAGTTGATTTTGAGTTAAAAAAGATGATTGATGAGTTAACTGAGTTAACTGATTTGATCAATCAGTTCTGATTTTAGCATGTGTTGTAGGAATTTGAAATTGAATTTGATTTTCATTTTCAATTTGGATTTGAATTTGGTCATTCAAATGCTAAAATGCACATGAAATTAACTGAAATTCAAATTTGGTGAAATGTGAATTTGATGATTTGGAATTAGATGAAATGATATGAAATTCGAATTTGGGGAAATATGAAATGAAATTAGATGGAATTAATTAGAATTATAATTTGAGGAATTGAAGGAATTTAATCAATTAATTTAAATAATTTAAGTGAAATTATTTAAACATAGGAGATAGAATTAATTAAATAATAAAGATTATCTAACTAAGGAATAAATCATAATTAATTAAATAATTGATATTTAATTAATAATTGAGATAGGATTAATTGATTAAAATGATTTGAGAATAGAAATAGAATAATTAGAAGTGTTGAAGGGCAATGATTAGAAGAAATAGTTAAGTTATTCAAATAATTAAAGAATTACTTAATTAAATAGACGAATAATTAGTGTGGAATTAATGAGACATTTTTAGGTGTCTACATTTTCCCCTCCTTGAGAAAATTTCAAAACAACATTGTTTCAAAGAAAATGAAAAATTTATGCCCCAATATGCCTTGGTGACACTAGGGTATAATGCCCCCTCAAGAGATTGTTTGTGCATTGAAGGCATGAATGATCTCTCGAAAAAAGAAGGATATTAGATGAGAGATGGAAGAATGGTTAACTTGATGACAAGAATGTGTTTGATTATAGAAAATAAATGATTTAAGTGATTTGTAGATTGATTGATTTGATAGGATTGATCTTATTGATCTAATAAAGATAAAGTCTGGTTTTAGGAAGGACACATCATGTATAAGACAAAACTGATCAAAATGTTTGGTTTCAGGAAGGATACATCCTATATAAGACAAATGATAAATGATCATGTCTAGTTTTAGGAAGGATGCATCTTGTATAAGACAAATGACAGGTCAAAAATGTCTAGTTTCAGGAAGGATACATCCTATATAAGATGAAGATAGATAAAAATTGGATGAATGATAAAATATGATGAAGGTGAGGAATAATTGATCGATAGATAGAATATTTGATATGAGAAAATGATAGAATTATAGATGAAAAGATTGGAATTAAGTGATGGGAGATATCATGTTAGATGAAAGAATGATTGGAAAGAATGATCAAGTAGAAAAATTCTTGATGAGAGAATGATATGAAGAGACAATCAGCATCATGAGATTAGAAAAATGAAATGATATGATTGATGATGAATAGTCTTCTTGTCTTTATTCATAGTGTAATACATTTTCATCATTGAGCCTTATTATGGAACAATGAATCTTTGTACACCAGGGTATAAGGAACCAAGATGTATAGATATCTCATCACAAATAAACAAACACGTAATAGACAAGGAATGAACCCTCCATTCTGGGAATTACACTAGGGGTCGAGGTATGTGTGGCATTCACAGGCTGAATGCTCCTATCATAGACACCCACTAGATAAATTTGTTGGCATTCTACACTGTAATGAGAAATTATGGTGTTGCCATTGATAGCAACCTTCTGGCAACCTTCTGGAATTCATCTGGTAAAGCCACCGACAGGCACTAGCACCAGCATAGACATCTACATACACCAATAGACACTTCACCAGTAGTGGCTACAATGCATACCAACACTCCAACATATAGGGAATAAACTTTTGTTTATTGTATTTAATTGTAATTATCTTTTGTAAATCTGACATGGCATATTGTAAAAGACTCATATATATGTATGAGATCTTATAGGTCATTTTTTGTGAGAAGTATGGTAGAAGGATAGCATGAATGAATGATATTTGTGTATAAGGAGATATAAGTTGACAACGAAGGTTTTGGTTATAGAATGAGCTTAAACTGGTACTGAACCTGGCATAGTTGATGCTGATTTGAAGTAGTACATTGTATTGGATTTTGATAATCCACTTTTGTAGTCAGTGAGACTCTTATTGAGTAGTGAGCTCTAGGCAGTTGGCCTTCCTGCATGTGCAAGCCCCTCATTGTAAGTAATATTTATTCATTGGCCAGTGAATGAATATTGTGGGTCACAAATCCCACCGAGGTTTTTCCCACACTAGGTTTCCTCATTAAACATCTTGTGTTATGGTGTGGTTTCTATGTTGTCTTTATTGTTCCTGTTTACTACATTAATTCTCATTTACCTGTACACAACTTTGGAATGCAAAATACTTAATAAGGTTAAATATTTTGTTAACCGCTTATATATTGATTCACCCCCCCCCCCTCTCAATATCTTTGGGACTATCATTAATCCTAACAATTGGTATCAAAGCCTAGTCCTCTATTTTCAAAAGCCTAACAACTTGAGGAAAATTTTGATATCGGTACAAATGGAGAACTTAAGAAAGCAATTGGAAGGAGCTCTTGTAGACTATGATTCAGAGAAGTTGAAGAATATCAAACTTGAAAATGATCTGAGGACTACACAAGAATTCATTCAAGGACTTCTAGAGAATCTTACTATAATCCGAAATAAAAGAAAAGAACTTCATGAGAAGATGCAGAATGATAATGATGAAAAAGAAACTCTTAATGAACTTGTGAACAAGATGGGACAAGAAAACAATACTATGAGGAATGAAATGCAAGATATGACTATGAGATTTTGTAAAGACATTGAAGATAGGAAGAAGAATGAAGATGACTTGACTAGGAGACTCAATGATGCTGGAAATGAAAATCTAAGACTCAGTCATGAAAATGATATGTTAAAGATAGATCTGATTCACATGCAACATGATAAAACTAAACTTATGAGACAAATGAGAATTCTAGAAAATGAGTTGGCTACTGCAAATCAACACAAAGCGAAATTCAAGAAAAGCTCAGAGGAACTTGATGATATGCTTAAAAGTTAGAAATCCAATGGAGATACTAATGGACTTGGATTTGAAGTTGGTGAAAGTTCCGGTACTGCAAACAATCATGATCACAGTAAACCGGTAAGTCAACCTAATGCTTACAAATTTAATGGGAAATGCTTTAACTATAACAAGTATGGTCATAGAGAAAATCAGTGTAGATCTAGAAACAATCAGAACATTAATGCACCCACTGATCAATGTTCCAAATGCAACAAAGTTGGTCATAATTTAGAAAACTGCAGAATAAATGTGAAATGTTATGTTTGTGGAAGATTTGGGCACTTATCTAATCAATGCAGAACACAAACTGGCATAGGATATGGAAAGGCTATTCAAAAGAATAATGTGACTTGTTATGCTTGTAACAAAATTGGACATATTGCAAAATTTTGTAGAAGAAAGACTTTACTGACAAATAATAAAGGACCCAGTTTGAAAGGCAAAGAAAAGGTTGATGAAGTAAAGCAATAATTTTCAAGACAATGGATTAGGAAGACAGATCAAAATGTTGATGAGATATTTTCTTCACCGATAGAACAACTTATTACTCCACCGACAGGAAATTATTCTTCCAACTGAGAAGTAACCCTTTGGGGGTATTGCAAAAAATTAAATATCATGTAGTTTACCCTCAATTGATGGTGAGAAGATAGATTTCTTCTTTACTGGCAGATGTGTTAAGTTTTCACTTAACTGGCGAGCATTTAATGCGGTTGTTGAAGGAAAAGTCATTATATATCATCGGTTTTCCCTCATTTTTGATTCACCAAGCATTCAAATTAGTAAAGAGTGTGAAATCCGAGCAAAGGCATTCAAGGCAAAGGTGTGAAGAGATTTATTTCAAGCATTCAAATATTATCAGGCAGCTAAAGGTATTTTTCAAATGGCTTCTTCTTCTGCTCCTAAATTTATTGCAAACCCTACTATTATGGAAAACATAAAATGCCCTAGGCCCGTATTCAAAATTATTCCCTAGATAGCTAAGCAAGATGATTCCATAGGTGCATTTTCAAAGATTCCTAAAGGTGTAGCTTATGCTGAAGACCCTAGGATTTATATTCACTGCAATATTGAAGAATTAGGTTCTGAGGAAGTGTTAAAGATGTTTAGAACCATAATTTGTGATGAAAATGGCATTGTAAAACCTAAGCACAAAATTATTGAGACTTAAGGTTTTGTGGAAATCTTGAACATCCCTAAATTTCTAGAGGAAGTAGTGAGAATTGTCCTATTAGGGCACATGGAGAATTTCTTTAGTTAGACTCAGTCTACAAATTCACCCAGCAAGCAATTAGGGCAGTAATAGGTTTACCCTCAACTGGTAGTAGACCAGACAAAAATAAGAAGGTTCCTAATAACAAAGTCATGACCTTAACCGGAGCAACATCTGATAGTAGATCTCTGAGAGTGAATGACATCAAGGACATCAATATGAGATTCATAAGTATATAAGACTACACATGCAAATAGACTCAATTAAGTTTCTAGTCTTTGCATTAATAGTGCTTATGAAATGGTAAACAATAATGCAAAAATAGATGTGTGTGAATGGCTAAAGGATGAACTAATTGATAACTTGAAGAAGATAAAAGGTGATAAGAAAGGGACATTTTGTTTTAGCAATCTTTTGGTATGCCTTATGTTGTATTTCATAAAAGAAATCCCCAGTATTGGACAAAAAGACTTTGGATATGACATACCGGTAGGCAAAAAATTGCAAGAAGCTTTCATCGACATGGGTACTGCTAAGGAAAACAATATAACTGAATATTTCAAAGCTTTCCAAACCAAAATGAAAACTAGAGAGAGACTACCACAGAGTGTAGTGGATAAATATGATAAGGAAATCTGTTTTGTAATTAAGAAAGATGAAACATGGATGGAAGTTGTATTGCCTAGAACTGTATGGGTAACAGAAATGGGTTATGAGGTAGATCTGAATATTGTTGAAACTTATGCAAAAGCATTATTAGATGCACCTAGAGAACCATCACAAAAAGTTTTTGGTAGTGCAGAAACAATTGAAAGTGGTGTACAAACAATGAAACAAAGGAAGAGAAGAGAAAAGTATATAAGAGATGCTTCTAAGAAGGTAAAGGAAATAAAATAAAATGTTATGAACATTAATGGTATAAAGGCTAGTGAGCTCGAAGGACTGTAACCGAAGGCACACATTTCACCAGTTGGCACTTCATTTGATGGTGTGATACCTATAGAATTCAAAAGAGTTGATAGGAAGACAAAACCATCACCAATACCCTCTCCTTCACCCAAGAAAACAAGAAGCTTGAGAAAGAAACAACAAGCAGTAAGGCAACCGGAAAAGAAACATACACCCAACAAGAAACATAAACAACTTATACCACCATTGGATAATTTGCTGAATGAAATAACTAATGATGGTAACTTGGAAAATGTGAGCAAATTGTATAACACATTCACTGATTTAGAAAAGGAAAGTATTGAAAACAATATAATTTTACATCTAGACATATACAAGAAAGTTCTAATTGAAGTTGTGGATGACTTGCCAAATGATGTGTATAGAAGGTTAGATGCAAAGAGGATTGCAATAATGGAGTTGGACAAGAAACTTAAAGTTGAAAAAATTCTAGCTGTACATCCAGTTAAATCTATTGAGGAAATTGATGACTTAAATTGTGAGGCTAACAGATCAGTTTTTGCTAGCGGTCACTGGCAAGTGAGATTAATGGCTAGTAGAGTTAAAGAAATTGTTGAGGAAATGACTGATAAATGGGATATCTTTTTTGTGGAAAAAGAAAAACAAGAGGAATTGAACAGGTCGAAGAAAACATTCAAGGTTTATCAAAAGGATAAGGACAAAGGGAAAGGCAAAGTTGGTGGAATACCAAACATCAAAATAACTAGCAACTTACCACCACCCTTGGATACTACACCAGTACATTCTGATGATCCACCGGCTACTGACAGTATAGGTGCAAAACATGATGACACTAGTCCTAATTCTGAAATTCTATTCACCATGAACCTGGATACTCAGGAAGTGAACATTGTTGTAGATAAGGACAATATAGAGGCTAAGAATGACATTGCTGACAATGGAAACATTGCTAAGCAACCGACAGAGAATGTTGAGGTTGAGACACAAATAGAGCATACACTACAAATAGAACAACCATTGGACACTGGTATGAATACTGAAGGTACAAAGACTGACACTGAGAAACCTACTGAGACAAAGCTACCGACAGGTGAGAACATAGAGAAACCAACAAAGAAATCGGCAGAGGCACAAGTACATATTGAGGCAGAGAAACCGGTAATCACTAAGAAACCCAAACCATTACAGGTTGAAACACAAACTCAAACTGATCCACTAGAGGATAATTCAAGAAAATTGGTAACAAATGTTGGAAGCACTAAGGTAATCAAGGTAGTTGGTCAGACATCCGGTACTTCATTAAGTGAATTCAGGCCTACTAATGTGACAGAGGTACTCCTGGACTCTATTAAGAAGATAACTGACTATAATGCATTGGCTTACAAAGCAATTGATGATAAAATACCAATTCTTAAGATGATTGCACCAAAATGTAATATAGATCATGTAAAGGATTCTTTAGATCAGTTGGACACGTTGTCTAAATTTATTGTTGGAAATGTAATAAAAGTTGATAAGGTGAATGAGCATACATTCAAAGAGAAAGTTGAAAAGGAAAAGGAAAAAATATTTGAGGATACAATAAAGAAGTGCATAGAACACACTAACACACTTTTACCGACACTGAATACTACAATTTTGGAATATAAGGAGTTGTACAAAGAAACATGCAAGCCACATTTATTGACAAAGGACATTGAAAAGGAAATAAGCAAAGTACAAAATGAGATAGATGTATAGATGATAACATAATTGGTTCATCCGAACCTATATCAGTTATTGAGAAAGAAATAGCAGGATTTGAGGAAAAACTAGAGAAATTTGAGAAAGAAAAAGCAAGGATCAAGGCAAATGCCAGAGAGCTTAAGTATAAACTTAGTCCTAAGTTGGATAATCTTATCTCTCTAAGAAATGAGATATCTAAGGCATTACTTCAAGGAGAAAGATCACCAGAGGAGCATATGCATCATCTCACTAGCACGATCCAACAAACTGAGGCAACCCAGAATGACAACAACAAATTCATGCAGAGTTTAAATTTGGTTTTGGCAGACATATTTCAGATTGTAATCAACCGGTTACAAACTTTGAGGTGAAATTTTTGAACTCATTTGACAATTTTTGACAACCTTTGTCATTGATGTCAAAGGGGGAGTAGTGGATAGAGAAAAATGATCATTCAGAGGAGATCATCTACTCAGGGGGAGCACATCTTTTTGGTAAATTTTTGGACTTCACTTTTTGGAACAATTTTTGGATTTTTATCATGAGTGTTGCCATCAATGCCAAAGGGGAAGATTGTTGGCATTATGCAATCTAATGAGAAATGGTGGTGTTGTCATTGATGGCAACCTTCTGGCATTCATCTAGTAAAGCCATCGGCAGGCACCGACACTGGCATAGACATCTACATACATCGACAGACACTTCACCGCCAGTGGCTACAAGGCACACCGACACTCCATCCAACAGAGAATAAACTTGTGTTTATTGTATTTAATTGTAAGTATCTTTTGTAAAGCTGACATGGCATATTGTAAAAGACTCATATATATGTATGAGATCTTATAGGTTATAGAATGATCTTAAATAGATAGTGAACTTGGCATAGTTGATGTTGATTTGAAGTAGTACATTGTATTGGATTTTGATAATCCACTTTTGTAGTCAATGAGACTCTTATTGAGCAGTGAGCTCTAGGAAGTTGGCCTTCTTGCATGTGCAGGCCCCTCATTGTAAGTAATATTTATTCATTGGCCAGTGAGTGAATATTGTGGGTCACAAATCCCACCGAGGTTTTTCCCACACCGAGTTTCCTTGTTAAACATCTTGTGTTATGGTGTGTTTTCTATGTTGTCTTTATTGTTCCCATTTACTGCATTAATTCTCATTTATCGATACACTACTTTGGAATGCAAAATACTTAATAAGGTTAAATATTATGTTAACCGATTAGATATTGATTCAACCCCCCTCTTAGTATCTTTGGGACTATCATTAATCCTAACAAAATTGCCCCAAAACTTCATTGGTTCAAACCACAAACAACAAAAAAAGAAAAGGATCTTGCCCATCACGGCTCCTCTAGTCACTTTTGGACATCCTTGAGTAGCTAGAAACATGATCTTTGCCAATTTGATAAAAGATAAAACCAACTAGAACAAAATGCAGAAACCATACTGATTTTTGTCTTTGTGTGATTGCTTGATGTGATTTTGATAATGTCTGATTTCAAAAGTTTTGGACCCCGTTTAAGATTAACCTATCTGGTTTCGAGTGTGCCAATTCTATTTAAGACAAGATGTTGATCATGTTGATAGTTTGATAGTGATTCGATAGACTAGACATTTGATCAGGCTGATTGCAGATGTTTTGACAAGATAGTTGCATCCTTTGTTTAACTTCGTGCCAAGTGTTTGCTAGATAGCTGCTAAGATATTTGATTCTTGCAAGACATGTTTATTGCAATTTTTGATGGTTTTGGTTTTTTAGTTTGTTTTTGATTGATTTTTTTTTTGATATTTGATGTTTTTTATTTGTTTTTTTCATGACTTTTTCTAAATATTTTTGGTATTTTTATGGTTTTCAAATGTTTTTGTTATTGATGAAACATGACTTGCCATTAATTTCTAAAGGTAAGACTAACTTGGACAAAATTCAATAGTCATACTGATCTATGTCGTTGTTTTGATTTGTGTGATCATTGATAGGAATGTCATGTTTCAAAGAGTGAGTACCTCGTATAAGACCAATCTGTCTGGTTTCAAGTATACCCTTCCTTGTATAAGACATGTTGATGTTTGATAGTGTTTGATTGATAGATTGGTTAACAAGACATGTGATCAGTTTGATTGTAGACTTTGAGAGTTTGCTTGTTGTTGATTTGATTTGATGGATGGCCCATTCTTTCTTGCTTTAATTTTTTAATTTTTTCATGACATTTTATGATTTTTAATGATTTTTTTAGGACTTTTTGTGAATGTTTTAGATTGATTTTTTCATGACTTTGTATGATTTTTAGAATTTTTTTAGTTATGCCTCCAAGTATGAAGACTTATGATGATAACATGATGATGCATAATGCAGTGGAGACAATGATTTTTTTATATGAGTTATGCTAATGCAAGATGCATGACAAAAATGTAGTTCCTATTCGAACAAGGATGAGTGTGTGTGTCTTTCATTTTGAAATGCAGTAATAGGATTAAAGGTGTGAAAAATTTCAGAGATAGGAGTTCAATCCATTCTCAAAATACTTACACCATCCAACCTAACACACTCTGCAACCAAGATTTATGAATGGAGGCACAAAAAACTTCTCCATAAATTCTCAAAACTTTAATCTTCTTTTGCCCATGTATGTGCAATTGAGTTCATTCTGACTCTTATAACCATCAAAGACCTTTGGAATCCTATGTGGCTAGCTACGTGGGTTATTCTGACTTCAAAAGCAACCTAGATAGAGCCTCACTACCAGTAAGCTTTTAGAGGTCTGACAAGGTTATGCACTATAATCTCTCAAATATTGCTCCATTGCCAACAGGCATCCATAGCCCTACTGGAGCTACTTGCATGTACCCATAGTCAAGCTCTTTTTGTTGCACTTGTATGCATGATATTTCAGTAATATATCATTTTTTTGTTTTTCCTTGAGATTGACATAACACTTTTTTCTTGCCTTGACTTGTAAGTAATGAAACCTACCTAGGTATGACAATTATAGCGGCACTGAAGTAGAATATTGGATTTTTCACTAGCCACATGACCAACTAGTTATCTATAATGACTTAGAGCTTTTGATTAATGTGTGAGATATAGTAATTGATAGATTTTGGGAAACAAGTATTGATAGTGAAACTTCTACCCAACAAAGGATAAAGCTTAATCACAAGGTGATGTTGAAAATGAATGACTAAAGGCCTCCTAAAGACTTCATGAACAAGTATCTAGGAAATGAGACAACCTTCGATCCTTTCAGTGTAGTCAGCTGAATAACTCAAACAATCATCATGTTTTATTGATGCAACTATATGAGAAAGAAATAATGATATGTAGTTATATGTTGTGCAATGGTGATATGCAAGCAACTATGATGCACTCTTAAATGGAGATATGCAATGTAGTAAAGAAATATGCAAATGCAATACTGAAAAATTTAAATTAACCCACCCTTAGATGTAATATCTTTTTAGGTGAATGTTGTTATTGAGTGGGTATGAACTTTGTGTAGATAATTCATTGGTCTTTGTTTGAAGAGTTGGATGAACCTGTCTTTTTCAATAGGATAGTCAGCTAGGAGTCTTTCATGTACAGTGTCTTCTATAGCCCCCTTATTTTCAAACCAATTCAGATGTGGTGGACCTTCTTGCCCCCAGTCATTCAAGTGTGGGTGTATGAGGAAAATAGATTTAAGTTTCAAAGTTGTGATATGAGCAAGTGTTATACCTATTTTCATTGATGCACTTGAAGATTATGATGAAACAATTTGGGTGTTGATTTCATTAGTTGGTGTTATGCTTGTTTCTGTCACGACATTGGCATTTGATGATGGTGCACATACCATTGTTGACAAGTTGTCTTGTGTAGTATGATCTGGATTGTTGATTTTATTGATAAGGGGTTCATGAACAACTTGTGTATTGGAATCATGAGAGAGACTAGGAGAAATGATAATGTGATCTTGTTTAGGAGGTGGATGTTGGATGGTACTTGAAAGAACATCTTTCTCTTGCGAAACAAGGGTTTTATTATGAGTGGAATATAAAAGAATGAGGGGGTCATCATAAGACTCTTGGTCGACGTGATCTTGATTGAAAATTGGGTATGATGAAAAGGTTTGTTCCCAATCTTGATTTATTTCATGACTGGTTTCTTTTGATTTTGGATTGTCCTCCTAACATGGGGGAGTTTGCATGGGAGATTTTTGGAAGGTTTAAACCTTTTGACTTGATGAGGAAGGATTTTGAATGAGATCCTTTAAATCATGACTTGAATTAGATTGGATTTGTGTTATGGATACCCCTTGGGAGATTGTGTTATTGGGTAAAGATGGTGTGGATTGGTCTTGTGTGACTTCAGGGGATGATGAAATTATGGATAGATATGGTTGATTTATATTTTGGTTGAAAGGGATTTGATTTTGGTTGAAAGGAGTATGGTTTTGGGTGAAAGAGGTTTGATTTTGGCTGAATGAATTTTGATTTGGACTTTGGTTGAAAGAGGTACTTTAAATGTTGGGTTGAAAGAAGGATGACATGACTCTAATGTTGGTTGAACTGAGGTAGGAATGATTTTGTTGAAGAATGAAGGTTGGCCTGATAATGATTCCCTCGTGGTTATCACTTCCCTCATCATATTTTCTAACCAGCCCCTATGGTTTCTAGGACTAGTCATGTCTCTCATTTGTTGTTGCAAAGCATTGATTTGTTGACATAATGTTTCTATGGATGGTGATGAAATAGGAATGGAAGAGATGAATTCTTCACCATCCCTACGAAATGTATAAATCCAATCCATGATGTTTGCTTGATTTGTTTGAACCTAAGATCACAACATGTAAGATGTTTTCTTCATTTCTAGAATGTTGCATAAGTTTGATTTGATGTTGATGTTGATAAGCTTGTTTATTGTAGGGTTTTGATCTTGTTGATATTGAAACTTGACTTTGTTGAGGGATTTGATCTTGCTGATGTTTTTGACAAAACTTTGGTTGAGATTCCACTTTGTTTTTGGTATTTTCTAAGATGTTTGAACTTTGTGAAATGTAGCAAAGGACACAACAGACACATCAAAAATAATAAAACCATGAAAAGAATACTTGTTTAAGGAACTTTTTCAAATTCCCATAAATGTTGGAGTCTTTTCCAAGACCCCATTTTGTTTTCGTTGTATTTGGGAAATTCGATATCACATCAAATAGACTCTCCTAAGGTCAAAAGGTCACAAGTATTATCACAACCCACATCTTGATACTCCATCAGCTCAAACAGTCGTGTCACACCCTAGGGTACACCTGTTTTTTTGCCTTTTTCTAGAAATTAGATCAAAGAAGATTGCTCCTCAATTGGTCCATTATCCTGGGAGATATATGGTGAGTGTCTTGGGGGAAGATTCTTCCCCACCCTTGCATTGTGATAAAAGGAGTGTCTGGTTACTGACTCTTGGCTTCTAATCTCTATGGTATTTAGACAGGGTTCCATTCGAGTGGTCACAATCAACATCATTTTACACTCCATTGAGGGAGGTCTCCCAGTCTATAGAGGTTATGCTCTATAGATTTAAACACACTGTGTAGGCACTGAGGGAGGCATAACATCATTGTGACAACATTTAATACTCGTCGCACATGATTTTCATCACATATGCATTTGATTATAGTGGCTTGGATTACTTGGCTTTAGCGATTGGCCACTTAGTTTTTTCCCCTCTCACCGGCCTTAATGGCGCCCTAAGGGCAATTCAGGAGGGTAGGCCTTCTATAAGATTTAATTACAAGAAATAAACAAAAACATGAAAGAGAGTCTGGTTTTCTGATCACCCATTGAAGGGGAGAGCATAATACCTATCTCTTTGAAAACAAGAAAGACAAGGGTTCTTTTTAACTTTTCATTGCAATGATTTTCTATTCTATTTGGAGAGGTTGCTCCAAAAAAGCATGGGGTTCAATTTTAACCTTCATTGCAATTATGGAATAAGATACAAGTTTGTTTGTGGTTCATTTTACTTGCACCAAAATTGAAATTTTTCTAAGCTATCCCTACAGAAAATAAAGTTAGTCAACACATGGTGGGCTATCCAGCCTAATTTTTGAATTACAGAGTGTTGTCTTTTTAAAGATAGAAAGATATTCTGGTAAAAACCAAAACTAAAACAAAATAAAAGAAGAAAAACTTAATCTAACAACTCTGAATTACCTACATAGAAAATGCGAATTTATTTCAAATCAATTGAGAATTGATGCATCATTAATTGAATTACTATTTAAGCAATTGCAATGTGATGACTGATCAATTGTGAGTTGATATAAGATCAATTGCTCACAGTAAATTTTTTTTTAAAAAAAATAGAAGACAAAAGGTTTATTTTGTAAGGACATTGTCCCACACCATGTGAGCCATCACATCAATTTCATCAAAAAACTTGTACTTGGTTAAGAAACGGTGGATGTTTCTGTGATATTCAGCAATCTCCTCTTTTTCTTTGATCTCCCTTTCTGTCTTTAAGAGCCTTTGATACGTCCTTTGTTGTCTCCCATTCTGATTTGCCTTCCTTGCACTTGAAATTTGGAATGTCACCTTTCCTGCCATTGGATTAGATACATTTTATATGCAAAAAATGAAATTTCCATAATTTAATGAAATTTCTGGGTTAGATGCACAAGATTAAATAATGAAAAAATGACACAAGAGTTTTGAATTTGCAACCCCCTAAGGCAATTGCGAGATAGATTTGCAATTGCAGTGCACTAACTAATCAATTGTGAGGTATTTTTCTATCAATTGCGATATAATATTGGCAAATGCGAATTTTTGCATAGGCAATTGCGATATGTGTAAAAAAATAATTTTTTTTTTTTTTAGATTTAGATAGAAGGAAAAGACATAAGATAGAAGTTTTCTCTCTTTGATACCATTTTTCTGTTGGTATTTTGGTATGGTTTTGTCATTGATGTCAACACCTACTAAAACACTAGCACTTTGGAGATCCAGCAACATTCACCGGCAAGCAAGTAACTATTGCACAATTACTGGTATATGGTTCACCGGCAGGATATAATGATCACCGGCACTTGGAATGATATGGAGGACACCTGGTAATGTTGAAGACATCATGTGGACACTTTGTTTTGAATACTTAATCATTGGTATATTCATATTTGCATATTTTCTTTTACTGGCAAATAGGTCCAGGGTTACCTAGGGTTACACCGGCAAGTTTATCTTTTCTAGATCAGCATGGCATGCTATGGAGATGATTAATTATTGTTGTAAATGCTTTAAGCCGACATGTTTAATCGGTTATTGCATTGGATATTATATTTTTTGTAAAATGTTTTATTGTAATATCTTGTAGAGCCGACCTACTAAAATTGGTCTTAGTTATGGTATAAATGTAAGATCTTAATTGTAAGATCGAATGTTGAATTCGAAAAAGAATTGTGAGAAGGTATATGCGAGATTAAGTAGAGCTATACATGAAGACATCATTTGAAGGTGAAGCTAGGTTTTTGTGGAAGCATATCAGTATTACACCGGTACTAAATCCAACATATGAAGATGCTATTTTGTGCAGTACATTCTTATTGGATTTAACCATCCAACTGTAGTCAGTGTGACTCCCTTTTGTGATTGAGTAGTGAGCTCTAGGTTGTTGGCCTTTCTGCATGTGCAAAACCCATTTATGTACACTTACTATATGTTGTAGTATCATCTGATTGTGGGTAAGGTTTCCCACCATGGTTTTTCCCCTTACGGGGTTTCCACGTACAAATATTGGTGTTATGTGTTGTGGATGACTTTGTGTTTATGTTTCATGCATTAATCTTTACCAGTATAGCAATTAAATGTTAACACTGTCTACCGGCATACTTAACTAGTTTATCGGTATTAAGCATTAAGTTGGGTAAGTTATTTTTTATTTGAATTTATTTGACAACTGATTCACCCCCCCTCTTAGTTGTCTCTAGGACCTAACAATTGGTATTAGAGCTTAGTCCTCTTTTTGCAGAAGTTTAACAACTTGAGGAGATCCAATGTCTACTAATTATTTCAGGAAGGACAGTCCTAAACTTGGTGGAACCAACTATGGGATATGGAAGATTAGAATGGAGACACATCTGAATTGCATTGGTAAAGACATCTGGGAAGTTACAAAGAAAGGTTATACTACTTTTGTAGTTGGTCAGCCCAGTCCAACTACCTTAGCTAAAGATGAGGAGAATGATTGAAAAGCAAGAGAAGCACTTTTGAGCACATTATCAGATCAACAAATCATGGGATTATTAGATAGGTCTACTACTAAAGCTATTTGGGATCATTTGGAAATATTGAATGAAGGAGATTCCATAGTCAAGATTGCAAAACTTGAAAGCTTCCGAGTCAGGTATGAACATCTGAAAATGGAAGAAGATGAAAGGATTTCTACTTTTATGGAAAGAGTAAATGAAATTGTTTTGGGTATTAAATTTTGTGGAGGAACCTTGAGTGAGGATGAAATTGTTTCAAAAATTTTAAGAGGATTGCCACCAACATATAAAATGAAGGTTACTGCTATAAATGAGTCGAGAACAATGCCTAATACATCAGTAACTAGGGATACATTGATTGGAAAACTTTCAACTTTTGAAATTGAAGAATTTGGTCTTGTTGCTACTATAAAGATAGATTTGGCCTTTAAAGAATCAACATCATCTACTCCATCATTTGATAAATCAGATTGGAAATCCTTTTATGCAAGAGAACTTGAAGAAACTAGGAAGGAGAATGAAGAACTTGAAGAACTTGAAGCACTATTTGCAAGGAAAATGCCAAAAGGACCAGTTGGAAGTAAATATGAAGGTAAAGCACCCTTTAAATGTTTTAACTGCAATAAGATTGGTCATATGGCTTTGAGATGCCTTGATAGACATGCTAGACTAAGAGAAGAAGCTAGAAGAACATACAAGCCTAATCCTGAATATTAGAGATACAGATTTAAGAAGAACAAAGACAAATCATGTTACATTGCTGATGAAGGTGTGACTGATGATTCTAATGAGGATCCAGTAGATAATGGATGGGTTTTTGTTGCTATAATAGAAGATCAACCGGCACCTAGTGCTCAACCGGTAGAACAAGCCCTAGCAGCTAAAGTTGAAGTAAAGGATGAATGGATCATTGACCCAGGATGCTCACATCATATGACAGGAGAAAAATGTAAATTCTTGAACTTTCAAGAATACAATGGAGGTTTAGTAAGATTTGGAGATGACAAAGCCTGTTCAATCAAAGGTAAGGGTACAATATCTCTTGATGGTAAGCATAACACTGACAATGTCTACTATGTTGAAGGATTAAAGCATAATCTTTTAAGTGTTGGTCAATTGGTTGAGAAAGGATTTCGGTTACAATTTAAGAATGGAAAATGCAAAATCATGAATAGAACTGGTTTAGAAATTGCAACTGGTAATCAAACTAGCGGTAATATCTTTCATTTGAATAACAGTGAAAAGGCATGCTTGATTGCACATATAGATGAAAGTTGGTTATGGCATAAGAGACGTTGTCATGTAAACTTTGATTGCATGGTAAAGTTCAGTACTTCTAAGGCAGTTAGAGATCTACCTCAAATTGTCAAACCTCATAATACAATTTGTAAGGAATGTCAATTTGGAAAACAAGTTAGAGCTAGTTTCAAAAGTATTCCAGAAAAATCCAATAATGCTCTTGATTTGATTCACATTGATTTATGTTGTCTAGCTAGAACTAAAAGCTTACAAGGTGATAGATATTTCATGCTAATTATTGATGATTATTCTAGAATGTGTTGGGTTACTTTTCTTAGAGAAAAATCAGAAGCACTTGGAAAGTTCAAACTATTCAAAGCAATGGTTGAAAATGAAACCAGTAAGAAAATCAAATGTTTAAGATCGGGTCAAGGAGGAGAATTCACATCTAAAGACTTTAATACATTTTGTGAAGTGAATGGAATGAGAAGACAGCTATCAGCACCTCAAACACCACAACAGAATGGAGTTGTTGAAAGGAAAAATAGAACTATCTTGAATGCAACAAGAAGTATGTTATCTGAAGCAAATTTACCAAATGTGTATTGGAGGGAAGTAGTCAGCACAGTGGTCTATACATTCAACAAAGTTCACATCAAAGGTGAAACCAGTAAGACCTGTCATGAACTATGATTTGGTAATACTCCTACTCTTAAGTATTTCAGAATTTTTGGAATTAAATGTTATATTAGAAGAGATGAGTATATTGGAAAATTTGATCCTAGAAGTGATGAAGGAATATTTCTTGGTTATTCATCTAAAAGCAAGGAATCTAGATGTTTTAACAAGAGATTGCAGAAAATTATTGAGAGTACAAATGTAAAAATTGATGAACAATTCAGAGGAACTTCAAGGTATATAGACTCTGAACCGGCAACAGAAATTGTGACAAATGAACCTACTCTAAATCCACCAATACAGAATGAAGATCTAGTTACCTCGGTACCATCTAGGGATTCCACAGTAATTGAAGAACAACAACAAACTAAGATACCCTAGTATGTAAGATTGAATCATTCTGAAGATCAGATAATTGGAAACAAATTTAAAGGAGTTATGACAAGAGGAAGATTAGCAAATGAAGAGGTATGTCTTATTTCTCAAATTGAACCATCATCTGTTAATGAGGCATGTGAAGATAAATTTTGGATTAAAGCTATGGAAGAAGAATTAGAACAAATTGAGAAAAATAATACTCGGACATTAGTTCCCCGACCTAAAGATAAAAATGTAATTGGAACAAAATGGAAATTTAGAAACAAACTTAATGAAGATGGTAAGGTTGTCAGAAATAAAGCAAGACTAGTGTGTAAGGGATATTCTCAGAAAGAAGGAGTTGATTAAAATGAAACCTTTGCACCGGTAGCTAGAATTGAGGCAGTTAGATTAATCTTGGCTTTTGCAACACACAAGAACTACAAAGTTTATCAAATGGATATTAAATGTGCATTTTTGAATGGAGATCTTGAAGAAGAAGTATACATTGAACAACCTGATGGATTTTCTTTGACATATGACAATGATATGGTTTGTAGGTTAAGAAAAGCTCTGTATGGACTGAAACAAGCCCCAAGAGCTTGGTATGTAAGATTGGATAATTATCTTTTAAGGATTGGTTTTACTAAAGGAAATGCAGACATCAATTTATATTACAAAATAACTAATGATGATATCTTGATTATAGAAGTGTTCATTGATGATATAATCTTTGGAGGAGAAGATGGATTATGTAAAGAATTTTCTATTAAAATGCAACAAGAATTTGAAATGTCTATGATTGGAGAAATAAAATTCTTTTTAGGATTGCAGATTTCACATACTAACAAAGGTATGTTTTTGAGTCAATCCAAGTACTTAAAAGAGTTACTAAAGAAATTTGGGATGGAAAACTCTAAACTGGTAAGCACACCTATGACTACAAATGACAAATTATCTCAAAGGGATGAATCTACACCTGTTAATCCAACTAGATACAAATCTATAATAGGAGGTTTACTGTATTTGACACAAACCATACCTGATATTATGAATGTAGTATGTATTTTTTCTAGATTTCAAAGTAATCCTAGAGAAAATCATGAATCAACAGTAAAAAGGATTTTTTGGTATTTACAAGGCACTGCAAATCTTGGATTATGGTATCCTAGAGATGAAAATTTTGATCTATGTGCATACACAGATGCAAATTGGGTAGGAGATGTGGATGATAGAAAAAGCACCACCGATGGAGCATTCTTTCTTGGAAAAAGATTATTTTCTTCGTTGAGTAAGAAACAGAGTTGTACATCTTTATCAATAGCAGAATCAGAATATGTTGCAGCAGCAACTAACTGTACACAGATACTATGGCTTAAGAAAATGTTGAAAGACATAAAGGTAAAATGCAAGGAACCTATTACTATATACTGTGATAACACTGTAGCAATTGATATATCTTAGAATCCGGTATTACATTCTAAAACAAAACATGTTTCTATCAAACTGAATTTTCTAAGGGAAAAAGTTGAAGAAAAAGAGATAAAACTGGTTTATGTGAATACTAAAGAACAGCTTGTAGATATTTTCACAAAACCTTTGCCTAGGGAGACTTTTGAATATCTCAGAGATCATCTTGGAGTCATACCACCACTGGTAGAGACTTAGATAGTTGATGACTATCATCAACTGGCAGAATTTACAGAGAAATCTTTTACTCCGGTCTTTGATGAGGAAGCTACTTCTCAGTGGGAGTAGTTGGTATATTGAATTGATTGGTATTTTGTATATGAACTTGATTTTATTTTTGTAACTTTGGCATTTGATGTCAAAGGGGGAGAGATATCAATGGAAAAACACATTATCCTTTTAAGGAGAGATCGGTATTGGAAAACGCTGGATAACACATGTTGCTCCTATAGGGAGAGATTGTTGTTTAGGAGAGATCGTTGATTTTTGGTATTTGACATTTCTGTTTTGGCACTTTGATGGTTTTTCCATCTTGTGTTGCCATCAATTCCAAAGGGGGAGATTGTTGGTATTTTGGTATGGTTTTGTCATTGATGTCAACACCTACTAAAACACTAGCACTTTGGAGATCTAGCAACATTCACCGACAAGCAAGTAACTATTGCATAGTTATTGGTATATGGTTCACCGACAGGATATAATGATCACCGACACTTGGAATGATATGGAGGACACTTGGTAATGTCGAAGACATTGTGTGGACACTTTGTTTTGAAACATTAATCATTGGTATATTCATATTTGCATATTTTCTTTTACTAGCAAATAGGTCCAGGGTTACCTAGGGTTACATCGGTAGCATGGCACGCTATGGAGATGATTAATTATTGTTGTAAATGCTTTAAGCTGACATGTTTAATTGGTTATTGCATCGGATATTATATTGTTTGTAAAATGTTTTATTGTAATATCTTGTAGAGCCAACCTACTAAAATTGGTCTTAGGTTATGGTATAAATGTAATATCTTATTTGTAAGATCGAATGTGGAATGCGAAAAAAAATTGTGAGAAGGTATATGCGAGATTAAGCAGAGCTATACATAAAGACATCATTTGAAGTTGAAGCTAGGTTTTTGTGGACGCATATCATCATTACACCAGTACTGAATCCCGCATATGAAGATGCTATTTTTTGCAGTACATTCTTATTGGATTTAACCATCCAACTATAGTCAGTGTGACTCCCTTTTGTGATTGAGCAGTGAGCTCTAGGCTGTTGGCCTTTCTGCATGTGTAGACCCCATTTATGTACACTTACTGTCTGCAGTAGTATCATCTGATTGTGGGTAAGGTTTCCCAACATGGTTTTTCCCCTTACAGGGTTTCCACGTACAAATATTGGTGTTATGTGTTGTGGATGACTTTGTGTTTATGTTTCATGCATTAATCTTTACTGATATAGCAATTAACTGTTAACACTGTCTACCGGCATACTTAACTGGTTTACTAGTATTAAGCATTAAGCTGGGTAAGTTGTTTTTGGTTTGAATTTATTTGACAACTGATTCACACCCCCCCTCTCAGTTGTCTCCGGGACCTAACATTTTCCTCGTCTTGGTACTTGCAATCTCGAAAGTTACCATGCTTCATGTTGGGTTCACCAAATGTACTCATGCTTGAAATCATCAAAAATATGAGGCTAATTAGACTAAAAGGACAAATCACAAGAATCATTAACTAATTAAACCAATTCTAAACACAATTCAAAGAAATAAATGAAGGAAATAAGAAGATTAAGCTAATTAAAACTCCATATTCTCCACTTGTGCTGCCATTGTTCTTCTCCAATTTGCGTGGTTGATGGCTCTCAGGTATTGCACCAATTTCCAGCATACAAATGTTTTGAATACTATGATTCTAAAAAAGATAGATTGAATTGATGAAAAGAGGTTGAATTTATAGATTTTCAACACAAAGGAGGTGAGGATTTGAACTCAAGTGTTGATTGGGAGACACCTGAAATTGATCGATTAGTTAATAGAGTTGATTGATTTGTTAACTCATTTGATTAAGTAGTGAACTAGATTGATTGGAGAGTGAACTGAATAGATGGATTAGTAAACTTGTTTGATTGATCAATAGACTGAATTGATGGATTAGAAGAATGAATTGATTAATTAGTCATAAAAAGCTGATTTTGAGTTAAAAAAGATGATTGATGAGTTAACTGATTTGATGAATCAGTTATGATCTTAGCATGTGTTGTAGGAATTTCAAATTGAATTTGATTTTCATTTTCAATTTGGATTTGAATTTGGTAATTTGAATGTTGAAATGCACATGAAATTAACTGAAATTCAGATTTGGTAAAATGTGAATTTGATGATTTGGAATTGGATGAAATGATATGAAATTCGAATTTGGGGAAATATGAAATGAAATTAGATGGGATTAATTGGAATTATAATTTGGGGAATTGGAGGAATTTAATCAATTAATTTAAATAATTTAAATGAAATTATTTAAACTTAGGAGATAGAATTAATTAAATAATAAAGATTATTTAACTAAGGAATAAATCATAATTAATTAAATAATTGATATTTAATTAATAATTGAGATAGGGTTAACTGATTAAAATGATTTGAAAATAGAAATAGAATAATTAGAAGTGTTGAAGGGCGATGATTAGAAGAAATAGTTAATTTAATCAAATAAATAAAGAATTACTTAATTAAATAGACGAATAATTAGTATAGAATTAATGAGACATTTTTAGGTGTCTACAGATCTATCATGTAGAGTCGATGTTATCATAGAGGAGATCTTATTTATTAATGGCTAGCCTAGGCCAATATATGATGAGTGTCATGCTTCTCTTCACACGCATGAAAAGCCATCACTACCTCTTTTGGAAAACATCACCTTGATAGTCCTAGTGGGACCCAAGGAGATGTCAAGCATCTTTGTTATCACTCCCAAGTCAGACTTACTCCATGTTAATTTGGGTATCCCCTAGATGATTACCATGGATGCAATTTCCTCAGTCATGCATAAGTGTTTAAAGTTTCCACATCAGAGTTTAGTGCATAATATCTAAGATACTGCATACCAACTTCTAGTAGCCCATGGGGATTTTTTGTTGGATCATTTTTGGTTTGCTCCAATTGGACCTATGGTTCCCCATGGAATCTTGATGCATAGATCCTATTACTAGTATAAAATAGGGAAGTTAACTCCTAAGTTAGTTCATCTTGGGTATTCATTACCTCCTCATGCATCTATTTCTACCACGTCTTCCATGTTTTCTCTTGTAATGTAGTGGGTTGTGTGTTTTCCCTCTTTTTCATCTAGGGTTAAGGATATGTTCCTTAGGGTAGACCTCTTCATCCATTGAGGTCTATGCATCTTTCAATAGTCTCTCCTATTCCTATTGTTGTGCCTAACATAAACAAGGGAAAGACACCTATGATGACTACCTCTAAGGCCCATCCTCTATTGAGTTGCCTCTCCTTGTTGATATATCTTGTCTCCCTAAGTCTAATAGGGGTAGGTGTTTTCCTCGAACTCACCCTCTCTTGGTTCCTAAGGAAAAACAAGCAAAGATATTTATGGTTGTATCTATAGGGACTGTTATAGTGACACCTTTTGCCTCATCGATTGGGCCTCCTTCTTCATAGACAATGGCAATAGAGACCTCTCCTATGGAGTAGGATGTCACTAGGCCTTGTTAGGCTTTTGTTCCTAGTCCTCATTTATGCCAAAAACAGATTGCACATGAGCATAAACATCATTGGTAGATGATAGCCCAAGAACAAAAGGTTTCCTTGAAGATTGAGGCTAATCATTGGTGTCCACTCCTACCTTTGATGTGCCTGCTCCTATTTCTTCAACCGTTAGCTCCATTCCTACATCTACCTCACCTTTCATGCTAATCCCTAGTGCTCTAGGGATTGCTAGTGAACCTTACCCTAAATGGGTATAAGTCTTCATTTCTCCCTCCTTGGAGCTTGATTTCATCAACTCTCTACCTGATATCCCTCCCTTTTTCCATCCCATTGACATACTACATACATAAGTAGTGTCCAATGCATCCTTCTTTGATCCTCCCATTGTGCAACCATTTCTTGATCATATTTTTCTTGGGATCCTTGAATTTTCTATGCTTGATAAGAGGCATGTACCTTCGACATAGCCTAAGAATGAGTTTGAGTAAGGCCCCATTCTAGATTTTTGACATCAAAAATTACCTTCGATGACTTATATTCTTGTTTCTTTTCCTATTTCAGTGCCTATTTCTTTGTCTACATTTGTTTGATTTGTTGAGAATGTTATACCTTCTTTGAAGTTTGTCTCTACCCCTCTTCTAGAGGTCAGCAATGAAGCTCTTGTTTTGCCACCTTGGGTTGTCACTTGCCTCTTATGTTGAGGGGCATTTGTGTTGGAAAAATGGTGTCTCAACCTTGCATTTACATGAGGTTACTATTTATAGTAAGTTTTCATTTTGGCATGAAATGGTGTGAAATTCCCCCCGAAGCTTCTGGTTGGCTAGATAAGCATTCTGGTAAAGTTATGTTGCAAGATCACAATTAGTTTTGAAAATATTAAAGTTTTCATTTTGGAGGGGTGCAATGAAAGGTTTAAATTTAATTTTGATAGCTTTAGAGGCCTCAAAACACCCTAAAAAGTGGGCATAAGTGGTGTTGCCACTTATGAGGCAATAGAGCACTTCACGAGCTTTCCAGTGCTTCAACAAATTTGTCAATAGGACGCATGGTTCTCAAGTTATGGCCTCCATGTCACAAGCTAGGGCTGCCATTGCACCAAAAGATCGACCTGTCAATGCCCGATACAACCACTAGAGTTATAGAATCCATAGGAGGTTGTTTAACCATGTTGCGAATCCTCGCGAGGGATGCTGGCTCACTGCCAACAATCCCCCTCCCAACATCACTCGTCGCAGCCTGCGTGATTCAAACCTATGACCAAGCTCTGATACCACTTGTTACAAGCTAGGGTTGTCATTTCACCAAAAGATCGACCTGTCAATGCCCGATACAACCACTAGACTTATAGAATCCATAGGAGGCTGTTAAACCATGTCGTGAATCCCCGCAAGGGATGTTGGCTCACTGCCAACACTCCACAAGTTTGTACTCCTGAAATAGGAAATATAAAATGTATTGGACACATAAATGAGTTGTAAAAGGGAGGGACACATGTTGATATGTGTTTTTACACGTCATAGGGCATCTAGAAGGGAGATAAGGTCAACTTTAATTTATTGGGTGGTTTTAGCCCATTGCTATGTAATATTGTTTGATGGTTTATTGTATTGTATCTCCTATATATGAGGTGTGTGAGATAGAGGTTGTGTGAAAAAGAGTCTTATGGAGATTAAGTTACCTCCGAGTCTCTAATTAGTGGTAGTCTTGTGAAGATCTTGCTGTGCAAGTATATTGTAATCTATTATATATTGATTAATAAATAATATATTGAGCCGCTTTTGGAGTGTGGGGTTTTTATCCTGAAAGGGTTTTCCCCATGTAAATTGCTATGTTGTTGTGTTGTTGTAGGCATGATATTTTGATTATTTTTGTTAAGTTTATGTAACTACTGTAATGATCTATAAAAAAATTTGCATTATCCTCCTCTCAAGGTTAGTGTAGGAAGTTGTTTCGCTACTTAACTTCCTTACAATTTGTTTGCCTCTTTAGAGAATATCCCAACACTGTCTACGATCTTCACACAATCATCAACCGTTGCCTCTTAGGATTTTTTGGTCGAGAATCTAGAAGTTGCATTATCATTGGCTCTTGTTGTTGGCATTTCCCCTAGTTCTATACTCATATTCATCCCTCTTTAGTCTTGGCCTCCCTCCCCATATGATCGAGATTGCGAGGGTGATTACCTATTGGCAAAAAACTTGTAGGACAATACCTCCTTTTCTTTATCTTGTATATTAGGGTGTGCTTATATGTGTTTCCTTGTGCTTCTTTAATATGTTTTGTGAACCCCAAAGGACCCAGGTTACTGTGTTGGTAATTGGAAAGATGGGATTATGCCTATCTTTATGTGTTTGTTCTCTACTGGATAACCCAAGTCACTTTGAAGTGCTTGGAAATATATTTCATAAAATTTCTTCTATTTGTTAATTACTCTTCTTCTATTTATTGTTGTGTTGACTTGAATTTCATCCTCAGAATTCTACCTGCAACAAGTTAGTTTCACAAAATACCAATGGAAATGCTACAAGAAATCCAGACTCGACCAATGAAACTACATGAAATACATATGAAATAAAAATATTAATATTACCTTCATGGTTTATGTCTCATTGTGTCCTAACTCCACTATTCCTGGTTGTAGATGGTGTGCTCTCAGACAAGCATTGATAGATTCCAAGATGGCATATGAAGAATGAACTAATAACTGATAGTTCACAAAAGCTATGATATGCAATACTACATTATTATGCTAAAATAATTATACTAAAATGCTAATTGCTATTTGCTTCAAGATTAAAACTCTCAGATGCATAAGTTTTACAAATGATTTGGCTTGCAAATTCACTTGAAGTCTAACTCTCTCTCAAATGAAACTCTTGATTTTATAGACCTTGAGAGGATAAGATGATGTGGCTTAGATCAATGATCATGATCAGATCTGTAGATTTGGATGACTGTGAGAAAAGGTGAAGGCTGAGAGAAAGGGGGAAGGAGAAGACAAGTGTCACTCATCTCACCTTGACTGGGTTGATGACTGAGGGAATCTAGGGATCTGTTGGAGAAAATTTAGGCATGAAAGGACAAGTGGACTCAAGTCCTTCCTAAGATGTAGGGATGTTGGAGAGAATATAGAAGGAGGTTATGAAATATGTGTACGTAGACAATATTTCATTAAGTTTGGAAGTTGAAGATAAATGATGAATTAATATTTAAGAAATATTAATTTCCTTAGCCACATGATTGATGAGTTGGCAAAGGGAAGATGAAGTGGAGATGGAAGGTGAGTTGGATAAGAGAGATTAAATAATTTAAGAAATCATTTAATATTTGAGACTATAGGATAGCAGAATAACCATTAAATATTAGATATTTAATTGATTGAAGGAGATAATTAAATATTTAATTAACTGATTAGAAGAATAATTAAGTATTATATATTTTAATTAATCAGAGGAATAGGATAGATGAATTAATTAATAAAATATTTCAATTAAATTAATTAATAGAAAGACACGAAATGAATTAAATAAATTAACCCTTTCAAATTAACTATTTAATAGAAGAATAAATATTAAATCAATATAAAATATTTATTTAATTGCTCATAGCCAATTTTATGTGTATACATTTTGCCCCTCTTTGAATTGATGTCGAGACAATATTGTTTCAAAGATTAAATCAAGTCTTGATAGTGCACCTGATGGAGATAAAAATCTTGATTGTGTGCCCCCTCAGGAGATTGATCGTGAAATTATTGAAAAATTTAATTTTGAACGATTGATCTCATGATAATTAATATAAAGTTTCACCAATTAAATTCATTTGTAAAACAAATTAAATTTCCCCATTGAAAAGCATTAATTACCCTTTCAAATAGTAAATATAAAATTATCCAAGGTTAATTTTAATTTCATTTCATCCTTGTCACCTTGTGAACAAAATTGTCTAGGTGAGGTGGCGAAATGGTGATTCATGTGGAGAACCATTGATTTGAGCGTGTTCGACGATATCAACGACCTCCTGAGTATGGGGATCCGGTATGTATCTTATCCCAAGCTTTGTTTTCAACTTGTCGTACAACTTCTCATGTTTTTTTTTGGGCACGTTTTTGGATTTTTTGAATTTTTTGCAATTTTCAGTATTAGGTTAGCACTTTTTCATTTGGATTTTGTGCATATGCAATTAGGTTTAGCGTTTTTTCTCGTGATAGCACTTATGTTCATTTTGTTAGCGCATATGCATCGGTTAGCACTTTTGTTTCGTTTGTTAGCACATATGCTTTGTTTATTAGCGCATTTGGAAGTGTCACACATATGTGCTTAAGGTTAGCGCATTTGTTGAAAAGGTTAGCGCATTTTCTTTGTTTAGCTCTTATGTTCAATAGGATAGCGCATATCCTCGAAATGAATGTTTTTGATAGATGCAAAAGCCAAAAATCACTTTGTTGATTAGATTTAGGCATGTTTGATGCACATGTATGATTAATAGGTACTTGATTGATTGATTGATTGATGTCGTTTAATAGATTGATTTGATTTGATTGGATAGCTTATCTCTAAGAAACCGATTTAGTTTCTGATGTAAGAGCATAACAGAGTTTTGATTTAACTTAGAGATTGATAGAAAACCATGATTGATAGGTTTTAAAATGATTTGATAGCATTAGTTGCTTCAGTTTGATTTGATTGATTTGATAGATTAGTGATCACTTTGATTTGATAGATAGAGAAGTGATGATGGATCTAATTCTCTTGGTAAATAGGAGAAACTTGATGTTCTCTAGTGTCGGGAGAAATTCTTGGCGGTACAACATTTAGTGCTAGAGTTGACATAGGTAGAGGTCAGACATATAGATGCTTGTGGATTATGTCATTTATTATATATGCCTGAGATTACCCATAATAGGGGATTATTGACGGCGTTAGTCGAGAGATGGCACAGTGAGCATAACACTTTCCACCTACCCACGAGTGAGATTAGTGTGACGGTCGAGGATGTCTATTATAGGATTTTGCACATCCTACTGATCGACGAGTTAGTGCAGTATGATGTTCATGATCATGTAGGGACAGAGGCTTGTAGAGTCATTTTTGCTGATGAGAGCATCTCTAGAGGCGAGATCCGATGGAGGGATATGGTTATGTATTATGAGACTCTCCTTGTGATTCTTGTTGGTATGATTGGAGGATTCATTTGTCCTGATAGGCGATCGTGAGGGTTTTTTGTTGGATGGGGTGAGATTATTTAGAGTATGATGTAGCATCGGACTTGATATGCTTGGGGTGTTTGTATGCTTTCTCATTTATATCATGATCTTCATCAAGTGGTGTATGATGAGAGTGCTAGTTTGTCTACAGGATGCACACTATTGTAGATTTGGTGTTGGGAGAACATTGTTATCACTCAGCCTATCCATCATAGAGTTCATGGAGAGAGGCGGCCATATGTGTATCTATATGCAGGTATCCTTACTCAACATAAGCTGGGTAAGATGGAGTATTGGCATTGGGTGCTTGATTCATTGGATAGTATTACTTGGAGACCATATGTTGATTGTGAACCATGGATGGATGATGCATGGACATTACCATTTATTATGCAGAGTAGATATTTCATTGGTCAGACTCCTTACATTATTGAGTGATAGTTGATTAGTCAAATTCTTAGATAGTTCAGTATCATTTAGCCTATGCCTACTGGTGTCATGATATATGCTCAGTGGTACAGAGATAGGCGAGATTGGGGACCTTCTTTGTCTTTTGAGATTGCTCACACAGAGTTTCTTGCTACTCCCTGATAATGGCTTATCATATGATATTACACATTCTTGGTCCTAGTGTTACCGTAGATTATGCTCAATACATACTAGCACATCCATTTCATCATATTACTGATCCAACAGATCCTCCTCCCAGCTCTGGAGATGAGGATGATGATTCAGATGATCTAGGTGTCAGGAGATGGAGATGAAGACACGAGAGCTTAGAGCTTCTTAGGAGGTCAAGGGAGGTGGAGATGAGGGTGGGGATGGAGGTGGGGGTGGTAGGAGACTTGGACAGAGAGGAGGGCGATTGAGAGTCCGTGGAGGACCGTTTGGACCAGTTGGCAGGATTAGGAGACCACGTCCTATGGGTGGGAGAGATGGTGGATGGATTGGGAGGGATACTGGCAGGGAACAGATGAGATCACTAAGAGGGTTGCCATTGGTGGGAGGAGGCAGGATGAGTGGACTAGATGGGGATTACATGAGAGATATTGATTTTGGTTAGATTCAGCCAAACCCTAGAGTTATTGTAGCTCATGGTGGAGATGATGAGGATCCAGAGGATCATGTTCCACTTATTAGATGATGGGTTCTTAGAGCTACTCGGATTGAAATTCCAGTAGGTGGATAGGGAGATGGTGAAGAGGGGATTAGGGCACCAGAGCATGATGTGCTAGAGAAAGATACCATTGATAGTCTTAGAGAACAGATTGATCAACTTCGAGCATAGGTACATACTTTCATGGCTGAGAGGGATAGAGCTGTCAGGGGACAATAGGATGCTCAGGGTCTCCTTGATCATATTCAACAGGTTGGATCAGCCACTCTCTCAGCTAACACTGTTAGAGCATTAGTTGGGGTCAGGAAGGAGACTTCCCATTGGTGACAACTATATGAGGATGTAGTCACAGAGAGCCAGAGAGAAGGTAGTTATCATACCACCATGTTGATGGATACTAGCATTGGTGGAGTCATGGGACCTCCTCAGAGAAGTGTTGATCACGGAAGACAAGCATCTGGATGATCTTCTTTCCCACAGCCATAGAGACAGACAGAGTCAGGTGGTAGTGGTACAAGACAAACGTGACTTGATTTTGAGGAGCTTGTACTATTTATCTAGTATCATTGTATACTTGGACTTTTATTGTTTTATATGAAGACATGGACTATTCTATATGATGATGATCTTGATTATGCATTTATTACATGGATGATGATATGATGATGATTCTCTTTCTTTTCCTTATGATAATGATCTATATGATGCAATGATAAATGTTTTTGATTTTTTCTTTTGATGACCATGGATGCAAAAGAAAATGATTACTAACTTAAATGATGCAAATGTAATGATCTATATGGGAATGCAAAATGAATGATTATGTAATATGTTATTCAAATGTTTTTGACTTTTTATATGTAATGCTTATAATGATTATGAATCTAAGTGCAAAGATTCAACTAAATGATCTTTAATGGACGTTTAATGATAATGCAAAATAATAATGATGATACACTACATGTTTAATGAAATGCACTTAATTGGATGCAAACTAATGCAATTTTTGAAATGCAACTAAATGATTTGAAATGATTCTAAAGATGAATGCACCTACAATGATCAAATGCAAATTGTTTTTGTTTTCCCAAGAATACTCAATCTTTATTTATGACCATTGATATATTAATGAAATGATATGCTTATAATGCAACTGACAATGAATGCTTATAATGTAGATGAATAATGAGCTAATCTAAAAATGATCTAACTAAAAATTATACTGCCATTCTTCATATGTTATCTTGTAACAGTGCTTGATTTCATCATTGAACTTTAAAATGTTGTAAGAGAATACAAGCAACTTGACATAAAGATTCAAGATGACCTGAGTATTTATTACATGGATTTTTATATAGCAAGTTAATACAAGCAACTTGATAAAAATGAATCAAGTTGACCTGAGTATTGCTTGCAGAATAGACAAGGATTATCTCCTTTCATGCATGACTTGGAATGTCCTCCTTGATCTTTTGTCAATCATATCCTGAGACAAGTACATACCTTAATAAGAGATAAACCACAGATAGAAATCAAAGAAAATAATCATGCCCCATCATAGCTTCTCTAGTCATGGACATCCTTGAGTTGCATATAGTACATGATTAGAAATAAAATCAAGATATAAACATTGAATCTTGTATGTCATTCACATGTTCTTATGGTCATTAACTGATATAATCATCTTGATGAATGATCATTGATAATCCTTTATTACTTTCTGGTTGATTCTTCAGTTTCTGAGTTTCATGATTCAGTTATTATAAGATGCCTTCATCTTCATTGCTTTATTGCTCGTTATCTATTTCAAAATCCTAGGTGTTTTTGGTTTTTCAAAGATTCAAAAGATCATCTTAGCAAAAGGAATTAGGATTTTGCCCCCAGCAGAAACAAAAATCTATTATGGATGTATGGATTGATCAAGATCCAAACCATGGCGGGATACAAATGCAAATTGATTGATTCTAATAAGATCTAAGACAACGACTACGACAAGTATGTCAAAAATTGATAACTATTGGTAAGCTGCATATTTCCTATGAAATGGTTCAAAGCAATAGATGTGAAAGATGGAATGGATAAGCTAAGATCGATCAAAGTGATAGATGTGATATGATGGAGTGGATAGGTGCACAAAGCAATCTCATAGATGGAGGAATTCACTTTATAGATAGTGCATGTTTACCAGGTTTTCACCATCTACATTTATTGCAATTTTCTCTCTCTTTTCTCCTTTTTTATTTTTATTTTTTATTTTTTTAGTTATTTTTTGCTTTTCTAATTTTTACTGATTTCTTCAAGACTTTATATGCCTTTTTATTGATTTTTTTCAAGACTTTATATCTCAAGCATAAAATTTCTTGAGATGAATAGAATTGTTAGGTTCATCAAACCAATCACCTTCAGGGGTAGATAACTTGTATGCTCCTAATCCATATGTTGCTACTATGACAAAAGGTCCTAGCCAATTTGGTTCAAATTTTCCCTTCTTTTCTCTGTCTTGTTGATTTCTTGGATTCTCCTTTAGAACTATATCTCCAATCTAAAAAATGCATGGCTTGACTCTATGGTTATAACTTATTGCCATTATTTGTTGATATACTTTCAAATGATCTGTTCCATTTTGGTGACATTCGTGAATCAGTTCAAATTCTTGGAGTCTAGAGACTCGTTGTTCTTCTTCTGGTATAAGACCTTTCAAGGATACTTGTATAGAAGGTATCTCTACTTCTATAGGTAATATGGCTTCTGAACCATAGACCAAACAATATGGAGTTGCTCTTGTTGGAGTGTGGATGTTGGTTTGGTTCGCCCACAGAGCAGGATTTAGCTGAATGTGCCAAATTTTCTAGCTTCATTGATTGTTTTCTTTAAAATTTTCAAAATAGTTTTGTTTGATGCCTCAGCTTGACCATTTCCCTATGGATAATATGGAGTAGAAAACCTATGTTGGATATGAAATTGTTCACATAGCTCCTTCACATCTTGATTTTTGAATGGTCTTCCATTATCAGTGATAATGGTCATAGGAACTCCATAGCGACAGATTATATAATTCAAAATGAATGATGATATTTGTTTTCTTGTCATTGTTGTTAGAGGTACTGCTTCGATCCATTTAGTGAAATATTCAGTAGTAGTCAAAATAAACTTATGTCCATTAGAAGATGAGGGATTCATCTTTCCTACCAAATCAAGGCCCCATTGAGAAAATGGCCATGATCCTATCATAGGATATAACTCTTGTGCTGGTACATGAATGAGATTCCCATTGATCTTACATTGTTTGCATTTCCTAGCATATGTGAATTAATCTCTCTCCATAGTAGGCCAATAGTAACCCATACGAATAAGTTTCTTAGCCAATGTTAAGCCACTTAAGTGTGTGCCACAAATACCTACATGAACTTCATTAAGAACTTTCTCAAATTCGTCTTGTTCAAGACATCTCAACAAAGTACCATCTAGACCATGCCTATATAGGACATCTGCAATAATAGTATAGCGAGAGGACTGACAGATAAAATTCCTTCTCTAATTGCAGGATAGGTCAAGAGGAAGGATATTCTCTTTTAAAACTTATAAGTTTGACCATATAAGTATTGACTAGTTCCTAATATATGGCAAATTATGTAGGTATGTTGCGATTAAATGGTAGGGGTTAAGATATCTTCAATGAGAAATTCATAATGATGTTGATTCTCCTTATTTTGCAAGAGAGATGCTATTGCAGCCATTGCATTTGCTACATTATTCTCATTTCTTGGAATCTGGGTGAATGATATTTCTTTAAAGTGTTCTTTAAAATCCTCTACCATCTGTTTGTATGGCATGAGATTATCATCCTTAGTTTGATAATCATCATTTGTTTGGTTGATGATAAGTTGTGAATCACCATAGACATGTAGTTCTTTGACATTCCATTCAATGGCCATTTTGAGCCCAATAGCCAATGCTTCATATTCTGTAGTATTATTGGTGCATGGAAACTGCAGTCTATATGATTTCAGAATTGTGTGTCCCTGAGGTGTGATGAAAAAGATTCCTATGCCTAATCCATATTGTGTATAAGAACCATCAAAGTACATTTACCATAAGTTTGTACTTACTGTCAAAATGTTTGCATCAGGAAATTCAATGTGCAAAGGCATGTCATGTTGTAAAGGTGCTTCAGCCAATTGATCAGCAATGACCTGTCCCTTGATAGCTTTTTGGTCAACATACTCTATATCAAATTCACTGAGTATCATAACCCATTTGGCTAGTCTCCCTATCAAGGTTGACTTTCTCAACAAATATTTGAGTGGATCTATCTTTGCTATTAGTTTCATAGAATGAATCAACATATAATGACACAGCTTCTAAGTTGCAAATACAACTGCTAGACATGTCTTCTCTATTGAGGAATAATTTAATTCATAGCCAACAAGCATTCTACTGATATAATACACTGCTCTTTCTTTTCCTTCTTCATCATGTTGATCTAGGAGAGCTCCTAATGACATATTTGTTGCTGAAATATAGAGCAAAAATGGTTTCCCTTTAGTTGGTGATACCAATATTGGAGGACTCATAAGATTTTCTTTTATTTGGAAAAAATATTTTTCACATTTTTTATCCCATTTGAATGGAAGACATCTATCTACTAATTGAGAGACAAATCTCTTGATTGATTGCAATATTCCTTGTAAAGATCTCAATTGACTTATGTTCTTTGGTGACTCCATCTCCATGATGGCTTTGACCTTTTCAGGATCTACATCAATTCCATGAGCTGATATAATGTACCCAAGAAGTTTCTTAGAGGCTACCCCAAAAGCACATTTCTTTGGATTTAATCTCAATTGATATATTTTCTAGCTTGTCAAAAATTTTGCTTAAGATGTTCAAATGTTCTTGTCTTGTATGAGATTTTGCAAGTATATCATCTACATAATCTTCCATAAATGTATGCATCATATCATGGAAAATTGTTGTCATATCCCTTTGATAAGTCGCTCTTCCATTCTTAAGCCCAAATGGCATAACATTCCAGGAATAAGTTCCCCATGCACAGGTGAAAGTTGTCTTTTCTTGATCTTCAGGTATAATTCTTATTTGATTATATCTCAAGAAACCATCCATTAATGAAAACATCTCATGTCCTGTTGATAAGTCCACAATTATATCAATGTTTGGTAGCGAGAAATCATCTTTTGGACATGCTTTATTCAGATCTCTGAAATCTGTACAAACTCTTATGCTTTTATTTGGTTTTGAATATGGTACAATACTTGAAACCCATTCTAGATAAGCAACAGGTCTTATAAAACCCACATCTAATAGTTTCTTCAGGTCGGTTTTTACAAGAAGAGCAATGTGTGGATGCATTTTTCTTAGCTTTTGCTTAACTGGTTTTGGTTTTAAATCCACATTAAGATGATGCATGATAAGATCTGGATTAAATCCTGACATGTCTGCATAGGACCAAGCAAGATTTATTTGTCTTTGCTTAAATAATTCCATCTATTCTTTCCTCTCTTCATCTGATAATGAGGTAGCATAATGAAGTATTTTAGGATCCTTTGATGTACCAATGTTTATTGCTTTTGTTGGTTCTATCAGGACAACAGATCTCTCCTAAAAATATGCAGGAAGAATGTCAAACTTTCCATCTTCTGGTGCCTCAAAGATCTTTTCATCATCAGATATGTCATTTATTTTCCCTTTTGATTTATCTAGTGTTGCCATGAAATAGTTTTCAACAGTAGGTCTCTTTCCTTGTTTTATTTCAATTTTGCGACTGAAAATTTTGGCATTCTCTTGATTACAAGACTCGTTACTTGACTCTGTAATGGAAGATATCTTAGGTGTGATGGTTTCCATAGCATTAAGATACACAGCTAAGTCATGATCATTGGAAAAGACATTTAGTTTAGGTTTTCTAAATTATCCCAATCAATTAGTTCAAGATGAAGAAGGGGTAAGTCATAGTCACTGTCATCATTAGGTTCTTCAAAGTTCATGACATAATGATCATAATTTGGCATAGAATAGGTAATGTCTTTGATTAAATGATTTTGAGAATTGTCTCTCCCAAGTGTCTTCCAATTAGTTCTAACAAGATCAATATTAGTAAAATGTGGCTCACACTCAAGTGTTTCTTTAGCTGATTTTTGTCCCTTAAATGAATGGATTATATCAACACACACATCTTTAATACTGCAAATTTCTTCTTGATTGACCTCATTTGTATTTTGGAGTTGACATACTTGTGTACATGATAAAGAGGATTTGTTTGCTAGATTTTGCCTCCTTTCAAAGTCAGCTTCTTCTGGACTAATAGTCAATCCTACTTGGCTATTTGTTAATTCCTCTATGGTTTTGCCACATCTTGATACATCTTGTTCCTTATTTGATGAAAATCTTATATTTCCAGATGCTTGATCTATCCCTATTTGTACTTCTTGTGGCGTTACTTCTTTGTCTTTGTCATTCCCTTTCCTTTGTTGTTTTGCATATGCCTCTTTTCTCTGAATTTTGAGTTCTTCTCATCTTCTTTCTAACTCCATCTTTTGTTTTGCCTTAAATAAGTCTTCCTTTGTAAGAGTTGTTTGTTCTTCATTGTGTTCCTTACTTGACATACTAGATAAGATATATGGACCCCATTCATACTCATTTGAATCTTTCTTTGAACCATGATCTAGGACTACTCCACTATACCATACAAGAATGTTGCATGGTGCAAAAAGTTCCTTGATTTATGCCATCTCTATTTTCACTGCTTCTAGAATATCTTGTTCAGATTTTGCATTTGTTCGTATTTCTTGAACTTATTGACAAGATTCTTCTTTACCTTTGATGGTAATCTCCTCTCCTTTCTTTTCATTTTCTTCTTGCTCCTTTTGTTTATTGGTTACTATTTCTACTACTTGATGTAGCTTTTCTTGCCATTATTCTTCTTTAGAGACTGATTTCTTTCTCCACTTTGTTGTTGATGATTATGTTGCTTTTGATTGGATTTTAGATATCCAAGCCCTGATTTATCTTCTTTAGATTGTGAGTGGGGACAAATAGGTTCTGAAATACCTTGATGTCGCTTACCAATTGGTCCTTGTTGGCATTTTTGATGATGTTGTTGTGATTGTCATTGATGGACACACACTTTCTTTGAGATCACTTTTTGTATGTATGAGTTATGCTCAACCAGTATTTGTTCCAAACCGGTATTATGTATTATAGTCTTTAGACTATCAGTGTTTTGTAGAAAGTATTTACTGATCCCAAGCAGGATGAAGACCTCAAGCGGTTCGAGGATCTCAAGCGGTACGAAGGAACTGAATCGGCAGTTATCATTTTCCTAGTCTTCATTTTTCTCATCCAGTAATCGGTTTAATATTTGAACCGGTATTACTCTGTGATGAGTTATCAACCTGTAATAGGTAAATGTATGAACCAGTATTACTCTGTGATGAGTTACCGACCAGTATTATTTTGTGATGAGTTATCATCCACCGACACTTTGGCGGTGATTCTGTGTCATGTTACCAAATGTGTCCAGATGCACTGAACCTAGGAACTTGCAATGTAATCCTATTGGGCCGACATGAAATCAGATTCCTTTATAAGGACATCATGTGAAGGGTTTTAAAAGGTTGTTACGGTTTTTGTGTGGTTGATGAATTTTTTGCATGTGCGATCACAAAAGAAGATTAGGTCTGTATGAAGAAACATAGTGTGAAGATATTGAAGATTGAAGTAATGCTGAAATGCATTAACAATGAGCTATCAAGGATCTAACCAAGCATACTGTGCTAGTATTTAGATCACTCACTTGTTGATTACTCATATCTTTGACAAGTTTGTAACCCTTAACTAGGTAGGCCTGGAAAAGCCTTTGTAAATCCTGTAACAAGGTGGTTCACAACTGTGGATCTGAAATCCTCTCACAAGGTAGTCTTTAATCGGACTTATCTCCTAATAGACATTGAGATTCCTAATAGGATCTATTCTGGTAAAGAACATTGTATGACCTTAACCGGTCTAGTACTATTCTGTAGATAGTTACTTGTGAGTTTCATCTCACCGTGGTTTTTCCCATTTGGGTTTCCATGTCAAAATCTCTTGTTTTATGGTGATTGTGCTTCTGTGGGTGAATGCCTTATTTGTTGTTTGGTTTGCATTTGTGTTAACCGATTTGTTAGTAAAACTATTATACCAATTTACTACTAAACTGTTTAAGTGTTTAAGTTTAGTAATTATTGGTATACTAATTCACTCCCCCTCTTAGTATTCATCAATTGGTATCAAAGCCAACCTTTCTATAAGTTTAACCACTTGGAAAGAGATATGGGGGAATACACTATGAGGGAACTTACTCATTGGCTCACTTAGACCGAGAAAGCCTATGATGAACTCAAAGTCAAATATAAGGCCTCTCTGGCAAAAAGAAGAGAGCATGCTGAGAAACTGATGGAACTAACTGAAAATAGTTCCTCTGATGAAGAGGACATGGAAGCCCTAGATGAAGAAGTTGAAAAACTGAATGAGTCTAATGCCAACCTAAGAAGGGAACTTGAAGGACTGACTATTAGGATGTGTCAAGAGCTTGAGAACTGGAGAAAAGCTGAAGATTTGGTAAAAGACAAAGATCATGAGATCTCCAAGATGAAGCAAGAAATCAGTGCACTTACCGCTCATCTCCAAGAGAGTAAAGTGGAAAAAGAGGAAATGCAAGGTGAACTAAACATGGCTATTTCTAAGAATGCAACTTTGAAGGAATCCAATGCTACTATTTCTGAAGAACTCACTGAGTCAAAGGAAATGCTTGCCAAATTCAATAAGAGCAATGTTAAGCTAGAGCAAAAGCTTGAATTAGCTAAACCGGTGAAGAATACTAATGGACTTGGTTTCTCTGAGTATGAGGAAGGTGAGACCTCTGGAGAAAAACATGTAGCATCAAAGAAGCAACCAAAATCAAAGGATAAAGGTAAGAAAAAGTTCAAACCTGTTTGGTTTAATTGTCTCAAGGAAGGACATACTGCTAATATATGTAGAAATAAGGCTTACAATAACTTTCCTTACTTTCTAAACAATAAGCCTAGATCCAATAGATTCAATGGAAATTGTTATGCATGCAACAAGTTTGGGCATAGAGCATTTGAATGCAGGTCTGTCATGCACAACACTGGAAGGTATCCTCAAAGGAGTCAAGGATTTTTTCCTGAACCCTCTGGGAATTGGAATCCAAACCGATTTAATACCTATAATCATCAGTCAGGTAGCGGTGGCTATCAAGTAGTAATCGGATGGAGAAAAACCTATTTGATTTGTCATGGTAATGGTCACACTGCTGCAACATGCAAAAGGAAGAATGGAAACATGAATTATGGACCTTGGAGAGCACCTGGAATGGTTTGCTATCATTGCAACAAACCAAGTCACATAGCAAAATTCTGCAGAATGAGAAATAATATATCAGATGATATACTGGTCACTCCAGAAGGAAAGATTGATGTTGAAACTATTCAAGCGGATATGAAGAAAGCCTGGAAAAAGAAGCCAGAAGAAGTGTCTCAAGAAGAACCGGTTTCTGTACCTAGTGTGGAAATCTCTGAACTAGCAAACTAAGCTACAAAAAAGCTTAGGGGGAAACAAATTGGTGAAATGTTTTGAACCCCCGGTTTACACTGGTAAAAGACCTTAACTGGTATGTGATACCTGTCAATTGGCAGAAGACCGAAAATGATAAAAGGCAAATTAGGGTTTACGCCCTAATGGTGGAGCATTTATTATGCTAGGTGAAGAATTTGTTTAAAAGGGATTTTCAAGTCTTTTTCACTTATCAATTTGCAAGCGAAGAAGTTTTCAAGTGCAGAGTGACAAAAGGCGATTTGTCTTGCAATTCAGAGAGATTTCAAAACTTTGAAAGAAGAATCCGGAGATAATATCAATTGGTCAAGTGAAGAACACAAAGCGGTAATCTAGCAACTAAAGTAGTGTGTGTCAAAGAAGAATTTGTAAGCCCTAAATCTCGACTTGCGAAGGTATTTTTTGAGTTTCTCTATTTATCATGGCTTCTGCATTGCACTCTAGTTCTAGTGCACCTGTTGATTCAGTAGATTTCATCCAATGGAAGGCAAAATATAATGCCCTATCCCAAATACCCGCTGGTGTTATAGTTGAGGAAGGTATTTCATATTATATTGACTGTAAAATTGAAGACCTAGGATCTCTAGTGATTCATTATCAGGTAAGCTTATTCTACGAGAAGGACAAGAAGATCAAACTGGAATACAACATCTTGGAAAAGAAGAAGGTTCATAATGCGGTCTATTTCCTTGAAGAATTTATAGATGATTACATTCGTATCATTCTAAGCAGAGTGCATGGTGACAAAATGTATCTTGAGTGCACACATGACATCACACCGGAAGCTATTCATTTCATCACCAGTTTCTATAACGTTCGAGATGTGCCAGCCCTAAGGAAAGTCATTAAGATAGAAATGACCAAGCTCACCGATTTTGTGAGCGACCAACAGGGAATGACCGTTAATACCATCAAGGACAATCTGGTCAAATATGCATGCATGGTGATAGGCTACCGGACATTCCATGCTAGCAGAATTAACTCTGTCTCTGCTGTAGCAGTAAATGTCGCCTATAGGATGATCATGGAAGATGCCTTGTTTGATTTATGAACCTGTATACAAAGACAACTTCTGGTGAATCTGAAGTCAATTAAATAGGACAATGCCTTGAAATTTAAATTTGGACAACTATTGGTCGGATTGTTCTTCTATTTCCAAGGCTATTTCCTAGGAGTCGGTTATATTTAGTGGTCTGTTGACCAACTAGTTACCAAGCAAATTAGAGAAAATCTTCAAGCAGTTGGAACTGGTTATCCTGAAGTCCTGAACAAATACTTTGATGAGTTCAGACGCAAGATGAGCCAAAGGGTGATAATATCTAGTGATATTGTCAAGAAGTATGAAGAGGGCATCTGCTTCACCATCAGAGTAGATGAGTGTATAATGGAGGTAGCTGAGCCTAGAAAAGAAAAGGTGGAACCTATGGGATATGAGGTAATGTATGATATGCTAGATGGGTATGCTTCTACCCTACTTGCCTCACCACTTGATCCTATGAAGAAGAGAATCGACACCTATCTAGAAAGGGTTACACTAGTTGAAGAGCCTTCAATAAACAAGGGAAAGGTAGTGCTATCTGTATCAGCACTGATTACTTTAGCAAGTCCTAAAGTGACCAAGCGGTCACAGGCAAAGAAGAAATTGAAAGTTGCACCCGCCAAGGTATTTGAAAGGAAGCGAAAGACAAAAGGCAACACACCGGACTCAGAGGGCACAAAATCTAAAGAATGGCCTAAGAAGACTAGGCAAACGAGGAAGAAGACAAAGACAACCAGCAATGAACCGACATCATCAACACCGATAAATATTGATATTTCCACTTACAAACCTTTGACACATTATCAAAGAAATATCAAGAATATTAGGAGAAAAGTGTTTAGTGATTTAGTAGATTATTTTGATGATTTCAATGACAATGAGAAAGAGAAAGTAGAATAGGAAGTCATTCAATATTTATGTATTAATGACTGGTCGCCATCAGAAATTAAATCTGTGACACCGGATTCTTTATACAATTCTTTAGATAACAAATGGTGCATTGCCATAGAAAAGGAACATGAAATAAGAGAGGAAATATTTCCTCAATATTTTCCTGAGGTGTCTAATTTTTTGTTTTATGAAGTTATGGAAAAATATAAAGGCCTCTTCTTCATGAGAAGAAGAAGACTCCTATTATTGGAAGGAAAAGTTCCTGAAGTGGTAAAAGATACCCACTCGCATGCCAAAGCCGCTCTGAGGTTGCACCAAGTGTCCGAAGCCAACAAGAAGGTTGAACAAGAACCAAAAATTGAAAAACCGAATGAGGTGTATGACAGTGAAGGAGAACCGATCACTGAACAAATGGACCCTATTGACGTTGATGCTTTGGATGGTGAAAATGTCACCCTGGATACAACAAAGGACAAGGCTAACAAAGAGAAAGTGGACAAGGAGAAACAGGACAAAGAAAAGGTTGATAGAGAGCAAGTGGAGAATAAGAAAAAGAAACAAGAGGAGGAAAAGAGAAAAAAAGAAGAGAAGAGGAAACAAACAGAAGAGGAGAAAAAGAGCAAAGAGGAAGAGGAGAAGAGAAAAGAAGAAGAAAAGAAATAGGAAGAGGAGAAGAGAAAAGAAGAAGAAAAGAAATAAGAAGAGAAGAAGAGGAAGCAGGAAGAGGAGAAGAAGAAACACGAAGAGGAGAAGAAGAAATGGGAAGAGGAGAAGAAGAAGAAGGAAGAGGAGAAGAAAGAAGAAGAGAAGTGGAAAGAAGAAGAAAGGAAGAAGGAAGAAGAGAAAATAAAGAAAGAAGCAGAGGAGCAAAAGAAGGCAAGAGAAGAAAAGCAAAAATCCAAGGACAAGGAGGAAGCGGCAAAGAGCGTACAAGTGGAGATCCCAAAGGCAACCAGTAATCAAGCCAAACTGGTTGATATTACCAGTCCCATTGACCTCCAATCTACAAACGAAACAGAGCTGCTGCAAAGAATTAAGCTTGCCCAAGAGTGACTGGAAGTGCTAAGGAGGAAGAAGGAGTAAGACGTTATTCAAACTCTGTTGGAAAATCCTACCAGTTTTATTCCCGGTACCAACCTCCCAAGTACTGATTCCTCTCTAGGTCAATTGAAACTCTTATGCACAGTTGTAGAGGACTAGGTGCAATTCTTGGAAGATTTTGTTGAAGTTTCCTTAGTGAAGAAGTTAAATGAGCTCCGGTCTGAACTTCAGAAGGCACAGAATGACATAAGAGATGCTATTGATGAGGGGAATTTACTGCTCAGTGAGATATGCCAACCCCATCTATCCTGTGATGATGTGCTTGCTCATAAAGACAAACTACAATCTGATTTGCGGACATACATAAGCAGCTTCAAGTTGCCCTATGATTCCTTCACCACATATAGGCAAACCGTTCACCAGTTTCAACTCTAGACTGCAAGAATAGAGTTAGAGATCAACAACTGGACACGAGATTTGTAGGAACTTGAACTGGTTCTACTACCAAGACTGCAAATACTTTAGAAATGCTAACTCAATCTGGATGCCTTAACGGTCCCTCAAGAGATGAGTACCTTGGATGCCATGGAGGAACAGGTTTTCTAGATGCAAACGGAAAGTGAGGTTGCTACCTCATTGCTTGAGTCATGGTCTTTATCCATGAAGACATTTATGTAGGACTTTTAATCAGTTTTTGACAAGTTTACTCTTTATTGTCATAAACACTTATGATTTTAATGATAATGGAAACAGGGGTTATGCAGCTGTACTTTGTCATTGTTGGCAAAGGGGGAGTAGTATTCTGTATTTAAAATTTTGATGCATGTTAGGTATACTTTCATGTTTATCTTTGTAAGGGAGTAGTATACATTGTATTTTCTACAAAAGGGGTAGTGTATATGCTTAGGGGGAGTAATTTTGATTATGGCATATTTTTGTTGTAAAACACTTAGATGTCAAAAAATTTCCTAAGTGTTGCCATCAATGCCAAAGGGGGAGATTGTTGGCATTTTTGATGATGTTGTTTTGATTGTCATTGATGGACACACACTTTCTTTGAGATCACTTTTTGTATGTATGAGTTATGCTCAACCGGTATTTGTTCCAAACCGGTATTATGTATTATAGTCTTTAGACTATTGGTGTTTTGTAGAAAGTGTTTACTAATCCCAAGTGGTATGAAGACCTCAAGCAGTTCGAGGATCTCAAGGGGTATGAAGGAACTGAAGCAGCAGTTATCATTTTCCCAGTCTTCATTTTTGTCAACCGGTAATTGGTTTAATATTTGAACCGGTATTACTCTATGATGAGTTATCAACCAGTAATAGGTAAATGTATGAACCGACATTACTCTGTGATGAGTTACCAACTGGTATTATTTTTGTGATGAGTTATCATCCACCGACACTTTGGTGGTTATTCTGTGTCATGTTACCAAATGTGTCCAGATGCACTGAACCTAGGAACTTGCAATGTAATCCTATTGGACTGACATGAAATCAGATTCCTTTATAAGGACACCATGTCTAGGGTTTTAAAAGGTTGTTAGGTTTTTTGTGTGGTTGATGAAGTTTTTGCATGTGTGATCATAGAAGAAGATTAGGTTTGTATGAAGAAATAGAGTGTGAAGATATTAAAGACTGAAGTAATGCTAAAATGCATTAACAATGAGCTATCAAGGATCTAACCAAGCATATTGTGCTAGTATTTAGATCACTCACTTGTTGATTACTCACATCTTTGACAAGTTTGTAACCCTTAACTAGATAGGCCTGGCAAAGCCTTTGTAAATCCTCTAACAAGGTGGTTCACAACTGTGGATCTGAAATCCTCTCACAAGGTAGTCTTTAATCAGACTTATCTCCTAATAGAGATTGAGATTCCTAACAGGATCTGTTCTCGTAAAGAACATTGTATGACCTTAACCGATTTGACCTTAACTGGTCTGGTTACTATTTTGCAGATAGTTACTTGTGAGTTTCATCTCACCATGGTTTTTCCCATTTGGGTTTCCATGTCAAAATCTCTTGTTTTATGGTGATTGTGCTTTTGTGGGTGAATGCCTTATTTGATGTTTGGTTTGCATTTTTGTTAACTAGTTTGTTAGTAAAACTGTTATACCAGTTTACTGCTAAATTGTTAAGTGTTTAAGTTTAGTAATTATTGGTATACTAATTCAACCCTGCTCTTAGTATTCATCAGTCCCTTTTCTTCATATCCCATTTTTTGCATGATTTTATAACCATTGCCATATTGTTTAATGGGAATATTGACTTCTGCAGTTGTTTATATATTTTTATTTTCATCTTTGTAAAACCAACCAAGAATGTGTTTCTCTTCATTTTCTTCTTCAAGAGTTCCAACTCTAACACATGTTCCTTTAAACATATCTTTTGATCTTTCTGAGGTCTTTGATTGGATATTTGTAGGCTTTCCATATGACTTAGGGGAAAGTGGAAAATTATGCAAAGAATATTTTCCCATTCCTTCATCATTTAATTTGAGCTTTTCTTCAAAGGTTTCCCATAACTTTTCTTGAATTTTTGTGGTAGGATATACTTATTCTGTATTATGTGGAACTCTTGTATCTTGTGTTGGCTTCAAATTATTGCAATATTTACTAAAATTTGCAATTATAGTGATCTCTTGTCCTTCATGAGGAAATTTTACACATTGATGATATGTAGAAGGAACTACTTGCATTTTGTGAATCCATGGTCTTCCTAGAAGAATGTTGTAAGAGAGGTTTAAATCTAAAACCTGACACAATGTATTCCTTTCCACAAATCCTATTTTGATTGGTAACACAACAATTCCTTTAGAAGAACGTTCTGCTTCATCATAAGCCTTAATGGTTATTTTCTTCTTCGGATCAACTGCATTTTCTGAATATCCCAAAGCTTTTATCAAACTTAATGCACAAATGTTTAAGCCGGATCCACCATCTATTAGTACGCATTTGACATGATTTTTATTAATGGTGACTTCAACATGTAAGGAAGCATTGTGAGGATATTGTAAGGATGCGTCATCATTTTCAAAAAATGATAAGCAATGAGGAGATATAAGGTGTCCTACCATGTTTTGGAACTGATCTATATCTAAGTCTTTTGAAACTGTTGTTTCCACTAAAGCTTTTTCCAAAATTGCCTTATTAATAGGTGAAACTTTGAGAAGTTCCAAAATTGATATTTGAGCAGGTATTCTATGTAATTGCTCTACTAAATTGTATTGTTGTGAAGTGGATGTTGGGTCTTTTGTTATACCTGGAAAGGAAACCTTTTCTTTGCTTCTCGTAATAACATTGATTGGCTCTGAAGATGGATTATCTTTAACAATGATAACATTTACCACATCATCATATGTATGTGTAATTCACTTTGGCTTTTCCTTTGTCATCTTTTAATTGGGATGGTTCACCTTTATCATAATTCGGAAGTGAAAATTTGAAAACTAGGTGTGATTCATTTGTCTTGTGGCTATCCACTATGATAGTTTTATTATCGATTAGATCTTGGATAAGGTGTTTCAATCTTTAACAATCATTTGTTTGGTGTCCTTTATTCTAATGGTAATTACAAAAATGATTGGCATTCCACCAATTTGGTTTGACTAGTGGTTCATAACTTCTTGCTTCTAGTAAAACAATCAATTTGTTAGCAAGCAGAGTTTTTAAAGCCGATTCCAATGGTTCTCCAATGTTTGTGAATTTCCTCCGAGGATTGGAGAAGGACTTGGTTTTATTGTTTTCTTGATTGTTATTGCTTGGGATTTGACTTGATAGATTAAAAATTGGTTGTTTTTGTTTTGTAGCACTATTATCATCATTTCCTCCGTTGCTGACATTCTTATTCTTTGACCAGAACTTGGGTTTGTCATTGTTGTTGTTGTTGTTGTTGTAGGTATTATTGTAGAGTTTTAGCTCTCCTTTTTTTACCATTGCATTCTCTATTTTCAGACCATTCTCAATCATCTTGGCAAAGGAGGGAGGACATTGCATTCTTAGTCAATAACTCATTTCACTGATAAGATTATCAATGAATATGTCCATTTTTTCTTGATTAGGCACATCTCTTGGATACCTATCAAACATGTGTTTCCATCATTGTAACAAGATCATAAAAGATTCACCATTCTTTTGTTTAACATTGCATAAATCCAGCATTGTTATCTCATTCCTTACATTGTAAGAGTATTGTGAAATAAATCTATTCACAAGTTCTTCAAAAGATTTGATTCCGGATGGTAATCTTGAAAACCACTCCATTGATTGTCCATTTAAACTCCTGGGAAAAAGGCACATAAGGTAAGTTTCATCGTGGGCAAATTCCATGCTCATAGTACAAAACTCCCTAATGTGATCCTAAGGATCAGATTTTCCATCGTATTTGTCATATTTAGGGATCTCGCAATGTTGTGGAAATGGTACCATATTCAAATTTTTATCCAAAGGATATGGGCATATATCTTCCAATGAATACTTCTTGGAGCTTGTTCCATTTTGCATATCTTGCATCTGTTGTTGTAGAGTTTGCATTTGTTGAGTAAGGTTTAACAATGGATTATCCACATGGTTTCTCCTCGTTTCTTTGTAAGTTCTTTTATCACTATGCACTTTTCTTGTGTCATCACGTTCTTTTCTCGTCTCTTCATGACCTTCTTTGTTTAGATCTTCGTTATTTGGATCATCTGTGTTTTGGGTGGACTTGCCTCCGCATCTTGTTTCAAGATTTCTATGTTAAAGTCTTGTGGTAGTTTAGCTCCACATTTTGCCAACATCAAGAGATATTTCTCTTTTTGTTTTACCAACAATTTTTCCATTAGCTTATCAAATTTGAAATCTTGCTCAAGGTCTCTAATGGTGCTATTGACTGCTTCTTTGTCAACAACGGTATACCCAAAAGTTTGGAATGCAGGATTATCTTCTTCCTCCATTTGTTTTTGTTGTTTTCTAAGTTGTTCGTATTGAGCTCTAGTCCAAACTAGCATGTGATCATTTCAAAAAAAAATCACATTTCCAAAGGACAAAGTCAATAGGTTATTATTGGTTTAGGAAGATATGCTTTGTTGATTTTACCGATATTGTTTGTTCACTGTGATAAAGCGTCTCTTTGTTGAAAAGAACGTCCTTGCAAAATTTCTCCTTCAAACTCTGTACCGCAACCACTTAAATAGTGATGAAAACGGTGTAGGAATATCCTATGTTTTATAAGATCTTGCGATTGATATACAAGAATCTTATTCTTTTCTGAGTAGCTCTATAACTGGGTTTTCTTTTCTTAAGGTGATACTTAAAAGTCATATAAGCATCTGATAGTTTACAAGTTTGTTTGATTCCAATGTTGGTGCAATTCTGATTTTGATATAACCTAGGTTCAAAATAGGAAAGATATATCCAAGATTATGAACATAGGATAAATTGATCAAGCTTCGTGATAGAGGATCTGATTATCCTGATGAGAGACTTGACAATGATGTTGATTTTTTTGTACTTAATATGTTTGAATCAATAGCTTGTTGAATGTTTATGCTTATAGAATCCTTTGGGGAATAGCCTGTTGGATTAGTGACCTAGTTGTTGAGCTAGTTTGAAAATACGTGATGGTTTAGAGACAAATCTACTCCAGAAGTATTTTGATACTAATGTTTTGACACTTTAGTTTGATCTAGTGTTCAAATGTTGGAAAGCCTTTGTACTACCCTTTTGATCAATTTTTCCAGCAATTTGTTGGATTTTTGCTCACTCGTAGATGATAATTTTCTTCAGTTTTTGACCATTTGGAACATGTTACAGATATAGAAGACATGATATTTAATAAACAAAATGCACAAGCAAGTACAAATCTTATGGCAGGCTGAGACAATAGTTGTCAAGTTTCCCCCGAGGCTATGCTATTCAAAGCGGATATTTAGATGCTTGACCCCACTGGCTCCACCCTTAGCACTCACTTCTCTGGGGCAACCAAGCACTGGTTTCCATGAAAAATCCCCATGGAAAAATTTATATCTCTACTTGAATCATATGTGTGTGAGCCGCGTCAGAGGTCTGACCTCCTGCACCAACAACTAGAAGGATTATGGGGAAGCATGCGACACTTTCAGCTCTGTAAATACTGAAGGTTCCCAGCCTATAGAGGTTACAATCCATAGGGTTTATGGAGAAACATAGTGTCAGTATGAACTTATTAGCACATGTTGTTTGGGACTTTCATCACAAACACGATTTATTTAGAGTGGATTGGAAGGACTTGGTATTAGCCCGTTTCCACTTTAGGTCATTCCCCTCTCACTGGCCCCCTCAAGGTAGCTCAGGAAGGCAGGTCCTCTAAAGGATTCAATTTTCTTGAAAGTAAAGACAACATAAAAGAGTGGGTTTGGCTTTTTGATCACCCAATTAAGGGGAGAGCATATACCTACCACTTTTGAAACATAGAATATAAGTGTTTTTTTTAACTTTCTATAGCAATGTGATCTATCCTCTATTTGGAGATTTTTCTCCAACAAGCATGGTGTTTATTTTAGCCTTTTTAAAAGTCTACGTGCAACTATTTTAGAGAAGTTACTCAAAATTCAAGTTGCATGTTGTCAATTTATCCCCTTAGTTAGACTAAATGAGAAAGACATGATATATTACTTTCCAAAATAGGGCTTTTAATTAACTAGGTGAGGAAATGCATAAAATTTTCCTTAAACACAATCCTGCACATGCAGGTCAGTAGTTTGAAAAATTTTAGTTCTCGGACATTCGGACCTGCAAGAAAGTTATGTTAGTTGCAAACAAATGCGCTATCTTTCACCTTAAAAATGCTAATATTCAGGGGAAAAACACTAACATGTACTACAAAATTGCTGCTCTGTGGACTCAAAAATGCGACTTCTTTAACAAATGCGCTAACCTAGAGGACAAAAGCGTTAACCTGTAATGCAAATGCATAGATTTTCAGACAAAAAACACTAACCTACATGACATATGTGTTAACTTGCAATGCAAATGCATTAACCTGCGATGCAAATGTGCTAACCTGTGATGCAAATGCGCTAACCTATTGAACAAAAGCATTGTCAGAATTCACACATGCGTGAATCTGCATTACAAATACGTTAATTTTACTTTTGTGAGATTTTTAAAGGTATATGCGAGGTCCATGAGCCCCATGATGGGTGCCAAAATGTGTCGACTTTAATTTCATCCTTAGAATGCTACCTGCAACAAGTTAGTTTCACAAAATATCAATGGAAATGCTATAGGAAATCCAAACTCAACCAGTGAAACTACATGAAATAAATGTTAGAGTATTCGGGTATTTACTTGATTAATTAAACAATATTTGTTTAATTATTTAAGTTCCCTTTATCTCTTCTACACTTAAGTTAAGTTTTTTAGGATTCCCAAAGATACTGAGAGGGGGGGGGGTGAATCAGTATCTGATCAGTTGGATAATTTTCTTAACTTATAACATGAAAAGCATATTAAAATTATGTACCGGTAAACTAGAAATAATGTAGCAAATAAGAACAACAACCACAACATGAAAAGCACACCATAACACAATATTTTAACGAGGAAACCTGGTGTGGGAAAAACCTCAGTGGGATTTGTGACCCACAATATTCACTTACTGGCCAATAAGGGAATATTACTGTCTACAATAGGGGCCTACACATGTAGGAAGGCCAAGTGCCTAGAGCTCACTGGATTATACAAATCCAATGTCTTGTACTGCTTCAGATCAGCATCTTCTATGCCAGATTGAGTACCGGTTTAAGCTCTGCAATATACATAAACCCTTATCCTAATAATTCACACATTAGGTCCGCTATATTCTTTTTCATACTTTGCTCTATAAATGATCTACAATAATCTCATACATATATGAGTCATATTACAATCTTCCATGTCGTCTTACAAAAGATTTTACAATTAATTACAAAATACATTTATACAAAATTCTTGTCGGTCATGGTGTCGGTAATCTTCTTTTTTGGTGCCAGTGATCTGTATGCCGGTGTAGAGTTTGCCGGTGTCAGTGCCTATGCTAGCCTACTGGTATCACATGATTGTAAGGTTTCCATCATTGACAATACCTTCAATCACCTACAATTTCTCATTGGAGTGTGCATTTTCCAACAAACATTAGGTGCATAATAATTAATTCTTTTATTAATTATTATGTGCAAGCCTAGGTTTTCCTTTTTAGGGTTTCTTGACCTATTAGAGGTTATTATTTTCATTGTATTGTAAGGATTATCACATTACACATTTGGTGAATATTGAGCTCTCATATTTTGGAGCATATTTTTTGTGTATTTGTTTTATCTGTTATTTTCTTCCTTGCTTCTCCTTGTAATAGGTTTTTCAGCTTACAGAGATCATTTGGGCTCCTGTGGTGTTGTGTTTCTCAACTCTCACAATAAAAATATTAATATTACCTTCATGGTTTATGTCTCATTGTGTCCTAACTCCACTGTTCCTAGTTGCAGATGGTGTGCTCTCAGACAAGCACTGATAGCTTCCAAGATGGCATATGACGAATGGACTAATAACTAATAGTTCACAAATGCTATGATATGCAATACTACATGATTATGCTAAAATGATTATACTAAAATGCTAATTGCTATTTGCTTCAAGATTAAAACTCACGGATGCATGTTTTACAAATGATTTGGCTTGCAAATTCACTTGAAGTCTAACTCTCTCTCAACTGAAACTCTTGATTTTATAGACCTTGACAAGATAAGATGATGTGGATTAGATCAATGGTCATGATCAGATTTGCAGATTTGGATGGTTGTGAGCAAAGGTGAAGGTTGAGAGAGAGGGGGAAGGAGAAGACAAGTGTCACTCATCTCACCTTGATTGGGTTGCTGACTGAGGGATTCTAGGGATGGTTGGAGAGAATTTAGGCATGAGAGGACAAGTGGACTCAAGTCCTTCCTAAGATGTAGGGATGTTGGAGAGAATATAGAAGGAGGTTATGAAATATGTGTATGTACACAATATTTCATTAAGTTTGGAAGTTGAAGATAAATGATGAATTAATATTTAAGAAATATTATTTTCCTTAGCCACATGATGATGGATGAGTTGGCAAAGGGAAGATGAAGTGGAGATGGAAGGTGTGTTGGATAAGAAAGATTAAATAATTTAAGAAATCATTTAATATTTGAGACTATAGGATAGGAGAATAACCATTAAATATTAGATATTTACTTGATTGAAGGAGATAATTAAATATTTAGATATTTAATTAACTGATTAGGAGAATAAATAAATATTAGATATTTAATTAATTAGAGGAATAGGATAGATGAATTAATTAATATAATATTTCAATTAAATTAATTAATAGAATGACAGGAAAATAATTAAATAAATATAAAATATTTATTTAATTTCTCATAGCCAATTTTATGAGTATACAGCTATGTCTTGATTTTTGCTTTGGGTGATGATGCAAAGTGTTGGGGGCATTTAGGCACTCTTTGATGTTGACCCAAATTTTTTATATTATCTTTTTCTTCGCATGTCTTCTTCATATGATTTGAAAATTTTAGAAGCATGATGAGCAACTTGTATGCACCTATGCATTATCTATTTTACATGCTATGAGTTCTTATAATGTCCAATAACCAAATCCCCCTATACACTTGTGTTTGTTGTAATTGTGGGTATCATGTGTCATTTGTTGTAGGGTGGCATTCCATGGAAACATCTCATTATTTTAACATGACACAACATTTCTTCTCCTTAAAATGACATGCGCTTATGCATACCATTCTAAGTGAGGGATATCATGTCTACAATTTTGCATTCTACGTTGCCATATCTACATCCATTTTTATTATTTTATCTTAAAACCTCATTAATTATATTCTTTTCAAAATATCTCTACATATAGTTATATTATGTGTTGGCTTTGTGGGGACCAAACCACTTGATCTCTTATTGCCTTTGTGGGGGCCAAACCACTTGATCTCTTATCAGCTTTGTAGGGGCCAAACCACTTGATCTCTTATCAACTTTGTAGGGGCCAAACCACCTAATCTTATCACCTGTGTGTAGGCCAATCCACTATTTAATCAAGCCAATCCACTATTTAATCAATCTATGTTCACCCTATCATATGGCTATCTAGCATAACACAAATTGCTACCGTATTGGTAAAATATTTTATCTCAATGATCACTATCTTGTTATCTCAATCTCATCACATCTTTGTATCAAAATTTTTATAATTTTGGCTTTTTCATCTAACATGTTTGTCTATAGCTTACATGTTTGTGATGAAATAGCCTTTCAGTTTCTCACGAAGGCTTGAGTCTCTTCCCTAAGGGCAACTCCACATGGTTAAAGGATTAGAATATTTTCTAACCCTATCTAGCTACTTTACCTCTCATCTCTTGATAACGATATGCTCGCTAAAGTGGAGGCAAAATGACATCATAAATTGCACCCTGTCCAATTCAACACTACATAAGTACCTTCACTTTAACTTGAATGGAGATCTTTCTTTGGCCCTCTTTTTCTTTGCTAGTGTATCTTGCCTTGTCACCATCTTCCTTGTCATTTGGTGTAATCATGATGGTTGTACAACTCATAGATGACTATGCATCATAGAGATGTTTGCATGCTACACTTTCATCTCATGAATTTATATATTGTAGGTGCTCATTGGAGCATTATGCTTGTGATTCATGGTAGTGTATTTCCTCCATCTATGACCACTGATGTCAGGACTCCTCCTTGGGTCTTGTATCTTGCTTGTTTGAGATTTATTGGCCTTCTTGTTCTTCCTAGCTTTCTATAATAATCTATAGCTTCTTCACACATCCTTAGATCACATTCTCACATGCTACAGTTATGTACTTCTTCACCTTGGAGTTTTTGGTCACTTGGGTTTTTCTCTACCATCATCATATCCATTGTTGCAACTTTCTATCTTTTGAGGGTTGTCTTCTCATCTTCCCTCTAGCAAGCTTCTAATTTGTTGGTGTTGAAGGGGAGTTTCTTATCTCTTAACATTTATCATAGTTTTATCATCCTATCTCCATTAGCATGTCAATTTTATAATTTATTGCATTTTATCTTTCTTATATTTTGGATTTTATCCATTATCTTGGCTATCTATGGAGGTGGAAACACAAAAGCGAGGTCCAACTATGGCAGGGCTCAAAACACAATTCCAACATTCTCATATTTCTAGTTTGTATATAGGTTATTGGAGCCTATTCATATTTACTAGAGACTTCATTCATGAAACATCTATATATTCTCTTCTCTTCCTTTCCTTTGTCAATTATTTCATATTTTATAGTTACTTATCTCTTTGTTATCATCATTATCACATTAAAATCTAGGTTCTGGTCAATTTTGTGCTTTTTGTTATGTTCTCTATACTTTGTCCATGTAGGACATATAAAATGTGTTGCACTATCATCCATGATCTTTGTGTGCATCATGGATAGAGAGATAACATAACTCACCAGATGACCTTATTGGCCTACTTTTTTGGATTTTTCAATCAAAACATTTTAATCATTTCTTGTGCTTTAGTTATTTAATAATTCTACTTACAATTTTGGATAACTTGTTGCTTGTGTCTACATAGATCACTAGAGTGCCAATTTAGTGGGATAAAGGGCCAATTCACTCTTTTGGGTTCCATCACCTTGAGGGTTTTGAATTTCCTCCTCTACAAGGGGTTTGGGTGGAATGTTATGGATAGAAAAGTAGAACTATAGGAAAATCATGTATTGAGGGTATTATTGCAAGTTGATAATACCAGGAATTCTATGATAAACATTCACTTGTCATCTATGTATTGTATGTCCTCAAAATTTGACTATGTAACCCTAGATTGGCACTGGTGATAGATAATTTTGAATGCTATCATGGCCAACAAATGAGTAAAGCTAGGAATTGAATGATAATTGTTGCATAAACTGCTTAGTTTGGGTCTAAAGAGATGAGAACTATTTATTATAAGCAATACCTTATCTATCAAAGTCAATTATATTTAGGCATCATATAGGATCACCCTCCTAGGTTTTGTAAATCCTAAAGTGTAGAGGAATTCAATCTTGGGATTGTTTCTTATTTATTTTCCATTTCCTTGAATTCCTTAATCATAAGAAGTCAAAAAATCTTTCGGGAGAATTTGGTAAATATTTGGAGCCACCAACATATCCTTGAATGAAACATCTTTATATTTGTCACTCTACTTTTCAACTTTGACAAGATTATATTTTATTTGAATAGTATATTTACCCAAGTAGCCATATGCTTTTTTCTACAATCTCTATTAGGAATTCCAACCTAGGAAGAGTGAGCTTGGGAAGTGTTAATATGATGCATATACTTTTTATATTTCTTTTTATCCATCTCAGCTTGGAAAACCTGCAAAGTGATAGTAGTGTTCTTGAATGTTTCCATGCTAAAGGAAATAATTTCCTTCATGTTGTTCAAATTATTCTCCTAATGAGTTTCAAGGGATTCCACATCCATTTTTAAGAGTTCTTAGTTGTCAAATTTCTTAAAAATTCTTTTCATGTACTATCGTATACCTTCATCAATCTACAAGCAGGATGGAAGCCTCTAATTAATAAATTTTCCATTTGGAAATGTGACATTAGGAATTATACCACATTAAAATTTTATTTTGAATGTTTATAGGCTTATACAAATATTTACTTCTAATGTTGATAGTGGAAGAAGAAATTGTCCAATATAAAGTAGAATTGGGAGATGAATATATTAAATATTTGTTCAAAATAAAAGAGATGTTTATCATGTACAATATGTAAATATTATTATTAATTTTATAAATTAACATATTAGATATACCATATCATCTTACGGGAATCAATAATATGGAATGACTTACATTATTTACCATTTGAAAATTGTGCATTTAGATCTCTTCATTGTCTTCTCCAAAATGTTGAAACTTGTGATGGATAGATAAGCTCTTTATGTAATATGAGTTAATTCTCACCATCAAGAACATACGAAATATAATTTATGAACATTATGTTGGCTTGATGATTATTTTTTGTAAGAGGTTGATTGATGACTTGTATTGTGTTGTCATTGATGGCAACCATGTTTTGTTAGAAATCTAAGTCTTTTTTTCCAACTTGTAAAGCCTAATCAGTAGAGGAAGCACTTGAATAGTGATCTAGTAAATAGTGATAGAGCTATGATCAAGCGACCGGTATGGAAGATTGGTGAAGAGTTAAGTGTTGCGGTTTTGAATTTATGTTCATGACATTGGCAGGAGTCTATGACTGGAACCGCATCGGTAGATTCGATGGAATGAGCAAGTTATGATGTTATGAGCAGTCAGTCAAGAAGAATAGTTAACTGGTAGAGCAAAGTCACTTAGATCAGTAAACCAGTAGACATAATGTTTTATTTTTGAGTTATGAATTATGTGGCTGACATGAGTAAAATGTAATGTGCAAGATTGTCTAGGTTCAATTTACCTAGTAAATTGTTCCAAGGGTTATTAGCCAACTTAGTAGAGTTCTTTATAAAAAAGATTATATTATGTGATGATGTATTAGTTATGAGATCCAAAGTATGAATGTGATTGTGCGGTGAAAGGTGAAGCTCTGTATTGATGTTTAGTCAGTGTTAGATGTAGATATGAAGTGGATCTAATTAGGCACAGAGGTGCTAACAACAGATCAGTCACTTGTTGTTTCCTAATAGTTGCAGCAAGATAAAATCTTCTCACAAGGTCACTCCTAATAGGGTGCAGTAGGATCCTCACAGGTCTAAAGGTTTAAATCCCTTAACAGGGTCACACATTAACTTGTGTTGTTTAAATCCCATAGTTGGGTAGCTCCTAATAGGGCTGGTCCTAACAAACCTTATTGTAATAGCTCTTAACTGAGTGTGCTCCTAACAAAGCAATTGTAAGACCTTAACTAATTAGATCCCTATTTTGCAGACAGTTGATCTTGTGGGTACTAATTCCCACCATGGTTTTTTCCATTTGGGTTTCCACATGAAAAACGTTGTGTTATGAGTTGCATGCTTTATTAGGTGTTATCTTATGTGGTTATTTTCCTTGCATGCTTGTTAAGTTTCAAATTGATAAAAGTGGTGATCAAATTTGTGTTGTTTTTTTTTCTTGCACTGATTCACCCCCCCTCTCAGTGCCTTATAATTTTATCAATTGGTATCAGAACCTAATTCCTTTAAGGCTTAACTACTTGGGAAGGATTCTTAAGTTCATCATGGGGGATATGAGTTATAGAGAGCTTTCTAACTGGCTTGCAGAATCCAAAAAATCCCTAGGTGAGTTAAGGGCCAAGTATAAAGCCTGATTGGCTAAAAGGAGAGAGCTGGCTGAATAGTAGTATGAAATTAGTGAAAATATTTCATCTGAAGAAGCTAATGTTGATGCATTAGCTAATGAGATGGAAAATATTAATGATGATAAGTCAAATTTGAGGAGAGAGCTGGAAGCCCTAACTATCAGGATGAGTCAAGAGATGGAATCCAGGAGGGTTGTTGAAGACAAGATCCAAGAGAAGGATCATGAGATTTTTAAACTAAATCAGGAGATTGGTACTCTGCATGCACATCTTCATGAGGAAAAAGAAGAAATGCAGGCTGATCTAGACATGGCTATGTCTCTTAGAGAGAGTCTTATGAAAAAAAATGAAGATCTTACTAAGGAGTTGGTTGATGCTAATGAGATACTAACTAAATACAACAAGATCTCTACTATGCCTGATGAGGAGATTCAGTCACAAAGGAAAAATGGAGATACTCATGGCTTGGGATACACTACCTTTGAGAAAGGAGAGCCTTCTGGTACTAAGGACATCATGCATGAAGACAAATCTTCACCTAAGGCAAAGAAGAACACCGGTAAGAAACCTTACAAACTAGTATGCTTTAATTATCGTAAGCCACGTCATACTGCTAATGTTTGTAGAAGCACATCTAGTTCTTTTGATGGTGATAGGTCTTATACTTATGAAGGATATAAGCCTAGAAATTTTGATGGCTATTGTTACACATGCAACAAGTATGGGCATAGAGCTCTTGAGTATAGGTCTGGAGAAAACATTCAAAGACCTTAAATGAATCAAAGACCTAATGGTGAAAGGCAGAAATATTTTATTAACTAGAGAAACCCTACTTGGTAGAAACCTTATGTGAACCGGTCTAGTCCTTATGAGATGGAGTATAAAAAGAATGTGACATGTTCAATTTGTCATGAATTTTGACATGTTTCTATGAAATGTCAGAGAAGAACTGGTAGAGGTAATGTTGGACCCTAGAGAGCATCTGGAATGGTTTGTTTTCATTGTTACAAACTGGAACACCTTCCAAAGTTTTGCAGAGCAAGAATGAACCAACCAATTAATTACTCTGCTAACTAGAAAGGTAAGAAGAAGGTTGATGTGGAGGAAACTAGAGAAGAGATGAACAAGATCTAGAGAAAGAAAAGTGAGGAGAAACCATCGAAAGATTCTAATTCTTCACCTAATGTGGAGAATACATCACCAGTAAACTAAGCTATTATAAAGCTTAGGGGAAACCTATTGTTAGATCTATTTGTGGACCCCCTGAATGACTATACAGTAAGATAAATCTGCATATTGTGATTCTTTATGATGTTTTGAAGTGATTTTGTGATCAAACCGATAGGTTTGATGTGATATGAGAACTGTTAGTGAGTTTTAGGGTTGAATGAAGTTTAGGGTTTGTTCAACTGGGCATAGCATTTAATGTTGTTGGTAATGTTAGGTCCTAGAGACAACTGAGAGGGGGGGGTGAATCAGTTGTCCAATAAATTCAACCAAAATTAACTTAACCAAAACTTTATGCCGGTAGACAGTTTTATCAGTTAATTATAGTACCGATAAAGATTAATGCATGAAACAGAAAGACAGTAACATCCACAACACATAACACAGATATTTGTATGTGGAAACCCTGTAAGGGGAAAAACCACAATGGGAAGCCTTACCCACAATCAAATGATACTACTGCAGATAGAATGTGTGTACAATATGGATTCTGCACATGCAGAAAGGCCAGCTGCCTAGATCTCACTGCTCAATCACAAAATGAGAGTCACACTGACTACAATTGGATGGTTAAATCCAATGATAATGTACTACATAAAATAGCATCTTCATATGCTGGATTCAGTACCGGTTTAGTTATGATTGCCTTCACAAAACCTTCTTTCAACCTTCAAATGATGTGTGCGTGTATAGCTCTGCTTATTTTCGTATATACCTTATTACAATTCTTTTTCCAATCACATATCAATCTCACAAATGAGATCTTATATTTATATCATAACCTAGGACCAATCGAATAGGTTGGCTCACTAAAAGATATTACAATAAATAAATCAATGTCTGATGCATGATGTCGGCTCAATGCATTTACAATAATAATAAAGCATCTCCATAACATGTTGTGCAGATATGCAAACTTGAATAAACCAATAACCAAATTGCCAAAACCAAGTGATTGAATAATGTCTTTGACATAACCAAGTAGTCTCCAAGTCATTCCAAGTACCGATGAGCAATATAATCTATTGGTGAACTAGATATCGGTGACTGTGCATAAGTCTCTGACTTGTCGGTGAACATAATCAAAGATCTCCAAGTGCTAATAAGTGATGTCAAGTGATGACAGGTGTTGACATCAATGACAAAACCATATCAACATATCCAAAATACCAACAATCTTCCCCTTTGGCATTGATGGCAACACAAGATGGAAAAACCATCAAAGTGCCAAAACAAAAATGCCAAAAACCAAAAACCAAAAACCAACAATCTCTCGAAGAGATCATTAACCAAAAATCAAAATACATAATTTCTCTGCCCTAGGAATAATTTCTCCCAAAAGATATATCTCCCCAAAGTGTTTTTCAAATGTTTTTCCATAATATCTCTCCCCCTTTGACATCAAATGCCAAAGAATTACAAAAACCAATTTCAAATACAAAATACCAACTTATTATACCAACTACTCCCTCTAAGAAGCAACTCTCCTCCTCAAAGCCGGAATAAAAGATTTCTCTGTTAATTCTGTCAGTTGATGACAAACATCAACTGTCTAAGTCTTTATCGGTGGGGTATGACTCCAAGTTGCTTTCTAAGATATTCAAAAGTTTCCTTAGGCAAAGGCTTTGTAAAAATATCTGCAATCTGCTCTTTAGTATTCACATAAACCAATTTCAGTTATTTTTCTTCAACATTCTCTTTTAGAAAATTGAATTTGATAGAAACATGTTTAGTCTTACAGTGAAATATCGGGTTCTTTGATATATCAATTGCTGCCATATTATCATAGTAAATAGTTATAGGTTCCTTGCATTTTACCTTTATGTCCTTCAACATTTGTTTGATCCATAATACCTGTGTACAGTTAGTTGCTGCTACAACATATTTTGATTCTTCTGTTGATAGACTTGTACATCTTTGTTTCTTGCTCAGCCATGAAATTAGTCTGCTACCAAGAAAAAATGCTCTGTCGGTGGTGCTTTTTCTATCATCCACATCTCCTGCCCAATTAGCATCTGTGTATGCACATAAGTCAAAATTTTCATCTCTAGGATACCATAAACCAAGATTTGTAGTGTCTTGTAGGTACCGGAAAATCCTTTTCACTGCTGATTCATGATTTTCTTTAGGATTACTTTGAAATCTTGAAACAATACATACTACATTCATAATATCAAGTCTTGTTTGTGTCAAATACAGTAAACCTCCTATCATAGACTTGTATCTAGTTGAATTAACAGGTGTTGATTCATCCTTCAAAGATAATTTATCAGTTATAGTCATAGGTGTACTTACTGGTTTACAGTTTTCCATGCCAAATTTCTTTAGTAATTCCTTCAAGTACTTAGATTGACATAGGAATATACCTTTATCAATCTGTGAAATCTACAATCCTAAAAAGAAATTTTATCTCTCCAATCATAGACATTTCAAATTCTTGTTGCATTTTGTTAGAAAAGTCTTTACACAACCCATCTTCTCCTCCAAAGATTATATCATCAACAAAAACTTCAATAACCAAGATGTCATCATTAGTCACTTTGTAGTATAGATTGTTGTCAGGATTACCTTTAGTGTATCCAAGCTTTAAAAGTTATTTGTCCAATCTAGCATACCAAGCTCTAGGAGCTTGTTTTAGACCATATAGAGCTTTCCTTAACCTGCAAACCATGTCTTTTTTATTTGTCAAAGAAAATCCATCAGGTTGTTCAATATAAACTTCTTCTTCAAGATCTCCATTCAAAAATTAACATTTAACATCCATTTGATATACTTTATAGTTCTTGTGTGCTGCAAAAGCCAATAAAAGTCTGATTGCCTCAATTCTAGCTACCGGTGCAAAGGTTTCATTGTAATAATGATTCCTTCTTTCTATGAATATCCCTTACACACTAATCTTGCTTTGTTTCTTATTTCCTTACCATCTTCATTAAGTTTATTTCTGAAAACCCATTTAGTTCCAATTACATTTTTATCTTTAGGTCTGGGAACTAATGACCAAGTGTTACTCTTTTCAATTTGTTCCAATTCATCTTCCATAGCTTTAATCCAATATTTATCTTCACATGCCTCACTAATTGATGTAGGTTCAATTTTAGAAATAAGACATACCTCTTCATTTGCCAATCTTCCTCTTGTCATAATTCCTTGAAATTTATTTTGAATTATCTGATCTTCAGAATGATTCAATCTTACATACCGGGGTGTTTTTACTTGTTGTTCTTTAGTGACTATTGAATCTCTAGATGATGTCAGTGTAACTGGATCACCATTCTGTACCGGTGTATTCACAGTAGGTTCATTTGTGATTATCTCTATTGTTGATTCAGAGTCTGTGTACCTTGAATTTTCTCTAAACTGTTCATCAATCTTCAAATTTGCACTCTCAACAATTTTCTGCAATCTCTTGTTAAAACATCTATATGCCTTGCTCTTAGATGAATAACCAAGAAATATTCCTTCATCACTTCTAGGATTAAATTTTCAAATATACTCATCTCTTCTAATATAGCATTTACTTCCAAATATTCTGAAATATTAAAGAGCAGGAGTATTACTAAACCATAGTTCATGAGGGGTCTTACTGGTTTCACCTCTGATGTGAACTTTGTTGAATGTATAAACTTCTATATTGACCACCTCTATCTAGTATATATGAGGTAAATTTTCTTATGATATCATACTTCTGGCTGCATCCAAGATAGTTCTGTTTTTCCTTTCCACAACTCTATTCTGTTGGGGTGTCTGGGGTGCTGATAACTGCCTTCTGATCCCATTCAATTCATAGAATGTATTAAATTCCTTAGATGTTAATTCACCTCCTTGATCTGATCTCAAATATTTGATTTTCTTGCCGGTTTCATTTTCTACCATCACCTTGAATAGTTTGAATTTCCCAAATGCTTCAGATTTTTCCCCGAGAAAAGTAACCCAACACATTCTAGAATAGTCATCAATGATTAGCATAAAATTCCTATCTCCTTGTATACTTCTAGTTCTTTCTACACCACATAAATCAGTATGAATTAAATCAAGAACATTGTTAGACTTCTCTAGAATACTTTTGAAAGTTTCTCTAACTTGCTTTCCAAATTGACATTCCTTACATACCGGATTGTGAGGTTTAACAATATTAGGTAAATCTCTTACTGCCTTAGTAGTACTAATTTTCACAATGCAATCAAAATTTACATGACAAAGTCTCTTATGCTATAACCAACTTTCATCAATATGTGCAATCAAACATGCTTTCTCATTGTTGTTCAAATGAAAGATATTACGTCTAGTCTGATTATGAGTTGCAATTTCCAAACCAGTTCTATTTAAGATTTGCATTTACCATTCTTGAATTGAAACTGAAATCCTTTCTCAACTAATTGACCAACACTCAAAATATTATGCTTCAAACCTTCAACATAGTAAATATTATCAGTATTGTGCTTACCATCAAAAGATATAGTGCCTTTTCCTTTGATCAAACAAGCTTTATCATCTCCAAATCTTACTAAACCTCCATTGTATTCCTGAAAGGTTAAGAATTTACTCTTATCACTAGTCATGTGATGTGAACATCTTGAATCAATAATTCATTCATCTTTATCTTCAACTTTAGCTTCCAAGGCCTACTCTACCGGTTGAACAGTAGGTGTCGGTTGATCTTCTGTTATAGAAACAAAAGCCCATCCATTGTCTACTAGATCCTCTTCAGAATCATCAGTAACTCCTTCATCAGCATAATAACAATATTTGTCTCTATTCTTCTTAAACTTGTATTTCTGATAATCAGGGTTAGGCTTATATGTTCTTTTAGCTTCTTCTCTTAATCTTGCATGTCTATCAGGGCATCTAGAAGCCATATGACCAATCTTATTATAGTTAAAACATTTAAAGGGTGCTTTACCTTCATACTTACTTCCAATTGGACCTTTAGGTATTTTCCTTGCAAATAGTGCTTCAAGTTCTTCAAGTTCTTCATTTTCTCTCCTACTTTCTTCAAGTTCTCTTGCATAGAAGGCTTTCCAAATAGATTTCTCAGATGATGATGATGCCTTGAAATCTAGATCTATCTTAATAGTAGTAATAGGACCAAATTCCTCAAGTTCAAAAGCTGAAAGTTTTCCAACCAAGGTGTCTCTAAATACTGATGTATTAGGCATTGTTCTCAATTCATTTATAGTAGTAACTTTCATTTTATATGCTGGTGGAAAAGCCCTTAAAACTTTAGAAACAATCTCATCTTCACTTAAGGTTCCTCCACAACATTGTATACCTAGAACAATTTCATTTACTCTTTCCATAAAAGCACAAATTCTTTCTTCTTCTTCCATTTTCAGACTTTCATACCTGACCTAGAAGCATTCAAGTTTTGCAATTTTGATTGTGGAATCTCCTTCATTCAATGTTTCTAGTTTGTCCCAAATAGATTTAGCAGTAGATTTTTCTAATAATCACATGACTTGCTGATCTGATAATGCACTCAAAAGTGCTTCTCTTGCTTTGCAATCATTTTCCTCATCTTTAGCCAAGGTTGGTGGATTAGGTTGACCTTGAGTAGCAGCAGTATAACCATTCTTTGTAACATCCCAGATTTAATTTCCAATGCAATTCAAATGTGTCTCCATCTTGATCTTCCATATGCCATAGTTAGTTCCATCAAGTTTCAGACTATCCTTCCTGAAATAGTTAGAAGACATTGGATCTCCTCAAGTTGTTAAACTTCTACAAAAAGAGGACTACGCTCTAGTACCAATTGTTATGTCCCAGAGACAATAGAAAGGGGGGGGGGGGTGAATCAGTTGTCCAATAAATTCAACCAAAATTAACTTAACCAAAACCTAATGCTTAATGTCGGTACACCAAACTTTATGTCGGTAGACAGTTTTATTAGTTAATTGTAGTATCGGTAAAGATTAATGCATGAAATAGAAAGCAATAACATCCACAACACATAACACAAATATTTTACGTGGAAACCCTGTAAGGGGAAAAACCACGATGGGAAGCCTTACCCACAATCATATGATACTACTGCAGATAGTATGTGTGTACAATATGGATTCTACACATGCAAAAAGGCCAACTGCCTAGATCTCACTGCTCAATCACAAAATGAGAGTCACATTGACTACAATTGGATGGTTAAATCCAATGATAATGTACTGCATAAAATAGCATCTTCATATGCTGGATTCAGTACCGGTTTAGTTATGATTGCCTTCACAAAACCTTCTTTCAACTTTCAAATGATGTCTGTGTGTATATCTTTTCTTATTTTCCCATATACCTTATTACAATTCTTTTTCCAATCACATATCAATATCACAAATGAGATCTTATATTTATACCATAACCTAAGACCAATTGAATAGGTTGACTCACTAAAAGATTTTACAATAAATAAATCAATGTCTGATGCATGATGTCGGCTCAATAGATTTACAATAAGAATAAATCATCTTCATAACGTGTCATGCTGATCTGGAATAGATATGCCTGTCAGTGCATAAACTAGACCTATTTGTCAATAACATCAAATATGCAAACCCGAATAAACCAAGTAATCAAATAATGTCTTTGACATAACCAAGTAGTCTCCAAGTCATTCCAAGTGTTGGTGAACAATATAATCTGTCAGTGAACCAAATACCGATGACTATGCATAAGTCTCTGACTTGCCGGTGAACATAACCAAAGATCTCCAAGTGTTGATAAGTGAAGACAAGTGATGATAGGTTTTGACATCAATGACAAAACCATATCAACATATCCAAAATACCAACAGGTAAAAGGTAAATAAAAGGTAGTTTTTCAGTTTCATTTGTTACCTTGCATTTTCGAGAGCATTTGGAGAGCAATTGAGGTAGAGAAGAGATTTTGATTGTTGCATTGGCAAAGATTAACATTGGATTGTGAATATTTATGGATTTGTGAATTGGTGAAGTGCATTCAAACTGGAAAGTGTAGAAATCCTAGTTGTGAAGGAGGAAAAGGTATTTATCTGGAACTTGTATCTGTGTTTGATATTTTGAGATGGATACATCACACTTTGTTGATATAACTGAAAGGCCTCAACTAGAATTCAAGAGGCATCCACTCAAAACAATTGAAACTGATCCTGCTCGAGCCCTATCTAGTGTATCGTATGGTGTGTTGCATGTTGAAGATGTTATATCCTACATTCATTGAAAATTGGAAGATTTGGGAATGTCTGCAATCTTCAACCAGTTCTGAATGATCAATTTCGAAGGGTTGTCAACAAGGGTTTTCACCATGCGTTGAAATTTCATAAGGGTAGATAAGGTCATGTGGGGATACTTTAAAGATTTTTAGAAGAAAATGCACAAAAGAGAGAGGATACTAAAACAAGTTGTTAAGAGGTATGAATATTCTATCAGTTTCATGGTTGGTACTGACACTTGTCAGATGGAGGCAATAGAACCTAAGATATCATGGTTAATGTTGATGGGTTATGAAGTTGAAGCTGATTTACTAATTGCTTATGTTGATCATCTTCTATCTACACCGATAGATCCAAATGCAACAAGGTTTGGAACATATAAGGAGAAATCTATTGAGGTGCATTTTGAGCTTTCCAGACTGGTCATTGCAAAGAAAGTCAAAAAAGAGGTGGAAGAATTTGTTGTTTCACAAGCATTTACTAAAGAGGTGATTGCTGAGGCTAGAGCTAAATTTGAAGTAGAGAAGGTTGTTGAATCCTCTAGTGCTCCAACCAGTACCAGTACCGATAGACAAACAAGAAGAACAACTGCTAAGGAGAAACCTTCTTAAATTCAATTCCAGAAAAAGGGGAAAGAAATCAAGCCCCCTGCACCTAAAGCACCTATAGTCACCGGTAAGAGGAAGAAGGAGCAAGCAAAGAGAGTTGCAGATGAAAAAGAAACAAACTGAAGGAGAAAAGAAAGAGATGAGAGCCCGTGGTAAGAAATCAAGGGTTGTTAGAGCGTTTACTATAAAATCAGTTAAGAAACCGGTAACTAGACTTACTCCCTTTAAAAAATTAGTGTTACACATTAAAGAGTATGGTATATTAGCTAGTTTGAATAAACTTTATGACAAATTTAGTGAGGAAGAGCAAAGGAAAATTGAAGATGCAATAGCTTTTTTAATGAATAAGTTCAGTAAAGCTCTAATTGAATTGCAAGGGCAAATACCAAATTCTTTGTACAGTAAATTAGATGCAAGATGGGAAGCTGCAATAAAACAAGACAAGGAAATTATTGAATTTGTTCTTGTAAGTTTACAACTAGAAGCCTCAAAGGAGGATTTGTAAAATATTTTTTTGAATTCAAAACCATTCTTTAGATCAAAGAAAAGGCTTACAAGATTACTTGTTGGAGAATCCCAGTTAGTACAAGATGAGATTGGGGAGATTTTGAAAATGTTTTTAGGACATATTCCTAAAGAAGAGGAACCAGAGAGATTAAAGGGAGAAGATATCCTTGACAATGTGAATATTGATGAAATCATACTGGATGAGATTGTTTTTTCTGATACAATAGTTGATACACACATTGAGCAAGAAACAATCATTATTCCTGATGACGAGAATGTGTTACCGAGAGCTACTTCAACTAGTATAGGTAAAGAAGATGTAGAGAAGGCACACCAACAAGATAAAGAAATGGAAGAGAAAGCAGTGCATGAGAAATTGGACAAGGTAGAGGCACAAGAGCCATTGGTAGTTACACAAATAGATGATGTGCAAACCACTAGACCACTGGTGAAGGACAAGGAGAAGGAAGAAGAGAAATCTAAAGAGAAAGCAGAGGAACATGAGAAGGATGAAGAAAAACATAAAGTGACCCCTTAGTCACTTACATCAAAGAAGATAATTGATGATGATGAGGAAGATGACACTATGAGCATACAAGGACCAATAAACATGGACATGTTGAGTCCTACTGAGTTGATGGAGATTGTATCTGCCATGCAATCTAAGGCACAAAAGAATATTATAAAAGCATAGAGAAAAGAAGCACAAACTATTCAAAGTGCAATAGATATACTTTCCAGTATATTACCAGAGATGGATATTGACAGTCTTCCTACACCTATTGAAAAACTGGAACATTTGGTTACATCAGTAGGCAAGCAGATGAAGAGCCTGGAAGAAGCTACAATCAATAATGCTGTGAACGAACATGAGAAGAGAAGGATTGCAATTTTGATCAAGGAAATTGATAGAGATAGGGTAGGTCTTAGTGACAATATGGAACAAATAAAAGATGCACTCAAGACCAGAGGTAAAAAAACTGTCTACAATTTGGAAATTTTCATTATTTCTTGATGATATAGAGAAGAAGATCAAGGCAGAACAATAGACAATAAAGGCTATGAGTTAATCATTTGATCCTCTAAATGATTCAGATATAATTTTTAGCTGTTCTATTGTAAGTGTACAACATAAGTTGAAGTCATATGAGGCAGAAAAGGTTAAGAGGATTGCAACTCTACAGGAGTTACAGACACATATAGTTCCCAAGTTACAAATTCTGTAGAGAAGCTACAAGGAAACATATGCAATCTTGCTAACACTGGAGATGAGCACTCTAGATGCCATGGAGGAACTTGCATACTAGATCTGAACATACATTGAGATCACATCCTCTCTTTTGGAAACATGGGATAATGACTTGCAGGCTTTGAAGATTAATTTTGATGACATTTTTTCAAAAATGTAATATGTAAACTATTGACTCTTATACACTTTACATTGGTTAATACAAATTTTGGTCTTTTGTATTCATTTTGTTTCACATGTATTTGCTTACCTTTGTCATTCTTGTCAAAGGGGGAGTAGTATTGGTCAGTTAAAATTTTATAATAGCATGCAATTGCTAAGGGGGAGTTTTGAGTTTAGTCATTTTTGTAATGTGACACTTAGACATTTTTTTTTTCCTAAGTGTTGCCATCAATGCCAAAGGGGGATATTGTTGGCTTGATGATGATTTTGTTGTAAGAGGCTTATTGATGACATGTATTGTGTTTTCATTGATGGCAACCATGTTTTGTCAGTCATCTAAGTCTTTTAGTCCAGCGGGTAGAGGAAGTAGTTGAACAGTGAATCAGTAAATAGTGACAAAGCTATGTTCAAGCGACTGGTACGGAAGATCAGTGAAGAATTAAGTGTTGCAATTTGGAATGTATGTTCATGACATTGGCAAGAGTCTATGACCAGAACCCCATTCATAGATTCAATGGAATGAGCAAGTTATGATGTTCTGAGCAATCGGCCAGGAAGAATAGTTAACCGGTAGAGCAGAGTCACTTAGATTGGTAAACCGCTAGACATAATGTTTTATTTTTGAGTTATGAATTATGTGGCTTACATGAGTAAAGTATAATGTGCAAGATTGTCTAGGTTCGATGTACCTAGGAAATTGTTCCAAGGATTATTAGCCGACTTAGTAGAGCTATTTATAAAAAGAAGTATATTGTGTGATGATGTATTAGTTATGAGATCCGAAGTGTGAATGTGATTGTGAGGTGAAAGGTGAAGCTTTGTATTGATGTTTAGTTAGTGTTAGAAGCAGATCTGAAGCATATCTAATCAGGCACAAAGGTGCTAACAGGATATCAGTCACTTGTTGTTTCCTAATAGTTGCAGCAAGATAAAATCCTCTCACAAGGTCACTCCTAACAGGATGCGGTAGGATCCTCATAGGTCCGAAGGTTTAAATCCCTCAACAGGGTCACACTTTAACTTGTGTTGTTTAAATCCCCTAGCTGGGTAGCTCCTAACAGGGCTATTCCTAACAAGCCCTATTGTAATAACTCTTAACCGGGATAAGACACTCCTAACTAGGTGTGCTTTTAACAGAGCAATTGTAAGACCTTAACCGATCAGATCCCTATTCTGCAAATAGTTGATCTTGTGGGTACTAATTCCCACCATGGTTTTTCCCATTTGGGTTTCCACGTGAAAAACATTGTGTTATGAGTTGCATGGTTTATTGGGTGTTAGCTTATGTGGTTATTTTCCTTGCATGTTTGTTAAGTTTCAAATTGATAAAAGTGGTGATCAGATTTGTGTTGTTTTTTGTTCTTGCAATGATCCCCCCCCTGTTTGTGCCTTATAAGTTTATCACATTCAAGATCAAACTAGTCATGGTTATACAAATGTACTTCTCACTATTGTTGATAGTCAAAATGGATGTGTAATGGTGAAAAATTAGGGTTTCCACCATAGAAGGGTAAAAACCACTAATTTACCATTACATTCAAAAGAGGCTGGAATCCAATAGATTTAGTCACAAATTAGTAATGATAAGGACTGAATACTAAATGGATTTAAGGGGGAGTGTGAATTTGTTTTTCCCTCGTTTGTGAGTTGAAATGCTAAATTAAGATAAAGTGTTGAAAAGTGAAGGTAAAGATGTAGAAACAGTGAGCTATAGATGTAGGATTTTCATGTGCACCTAGATCTGAGAAGTATATGCCGGAACCAGAGCACTCATTGCTCTGGTCCTCTTACTTTTTCACATGCCAAAGAGGGTTGATTCGTCTTTGCAAACAATGTCTATTCTGAAGAGTACAACTCCATACTTGTTCCCTACACACAAAAAGAAAGGTAAATAGGTTGGGAATAGGGGTTTGTCTAAGTCAAACCACATGGGCTTCATTAGCTAGGCAATATTATATCACATGCATTCATATTGGGGGGTTTAATATCTCAAAAATGAGGGTACAATATAACAGGGGCTTCACTAGATAGGCAATATTATATCATGTGCATTCATATTGGGGGTTTAATATCCCAGAAATGAGGGTGCAATATATTGCTTATCAGTGAAAATAGGGTTTTTTTTAATTTTGGCTATGAAAAAATACTATAGTTGGTGAAAATAGGGGGGCTTTTAATTCGGGTTGTGTATTGGGAGGGGGTAACAAAAAAGGAGTTTAGAGCAATATTTTTTGAAAATAGGGGGATTCTTTAGTATGCTATGAATTCATGTGCTATAACCCCGGTTCATTAAGTGAATCCCCCATAACAATATATTTCCTATCGGTAAAGATATCGGATTTTTTAATTCAAGCTATGAAAAAATACAATATCTGGCAAAAATAGGGGACTTTTTAATTCACGCTATGTATTGGGAGGGGGTGACAAAAAAAGGAGTTTAGGGAAAATACTTTTTTAAAATAGGGGGATTCTTTATTAATCCATGAACGCTCATGCTATAACCCATGTTCACTAAATGAAGCCCTCGTGAGTCAAACCCAGGTTTGGAATCAACCTTGAATGAAATATTGCAAATACTAAAATAATATGATGAAAGGATATACCTCAGATTTGCAATGACTAATAATGATACTTTTCTTCTTGAATTTAACCACATATGTTGTATGAAATGGCATGAACATGACAAAACCCTTATCACACATAGATTCTTGCAAATGAAAGATTTAATGTTGCTCCAGAATTTATCAATGAAGAATGTAGCCTTGAAGACCTCTAGAGATGATTGATGAATGCTTCAATGCTTCAATGCTTGATGATGATAATTTTGCATTTCTCTTATGATGTGATGATTGACCAAATGAGAGGGGGAAACCTCCTTATATACTTGCTTGTCAAAAAGTGCATTAATTTTTGAAGATGCAAGAGGGGACCAAGAAAGGGCCCATTTAAGGAGGACCAAAGTGTTGTGCCCTTGTCCCAATGAGGACCAAAGTGCCTTGCCCTAGTCCTATCCCTTTTTGGGGTCAAGACTAAGGGGTTATGTGGTGGATGAAGTGGAAATGAGGCCAAACTTGCATGGTGAAGGCATAATTAGGCCTTAATTAGGCATAGGGATGTGATCACTAAGGTGAGGGCCCCAAATGTGGTCAAAATCGCAAAGGGGTGCAATTTTAGGACACTACAAGATGTAACCTTTCTTGATATATTTATATTAATGAGAGAAAATTTCCAGTTCACAATTAGAATAATAAGATATGATTTTGTGATGAATTTTGCTTGTACGATGACTTTTTATATGGATCACTCTAGTGCATTGCAGGTGATCCAAAATGTGTACTTTCTTCAATTTAAGATAAATGGAGCACAACCCAAATATACATTTTACTTATTGAAAACAAATGCATGACATAATACACTATTTTTTCTCAATGCTTTTAAAAAAATAACCCTCTATTTATAGTAATTTGGAATTGTATGGAATGTAAAGTCGACACTGAAAATAAATTCCAAAAATTAAGATTAGCATGTCGAAAATATTGTAAATATTTCTATATTTCATAATGAACATAACATCAATATATTTTCATGAGATTATATTTTTCCCTTTGCTTTTCATTATTCTAGATTTCATGATCATATCTATTTTGGATGCATACTTATATCTATTTTTACGTGCATTCATTCCAAAGAATTACTCTTGATATTTAATTTAATGAATATCTCATTTTGGTTAGATTTGTCATTGCTTGAATGTCCTAGTTTGACAAATAATTGTGAAAATGATATCCAAATATTTAGAATTCAAGTCCAAATTTAGGACCAACCTAGAACTTTCCACATTATCATTGTGTTGACTTGACACATGAAATATTTTTTTGGTGTGCATTAGAGTTGCATTTTAAGGGGTTGACATAGTCCATTAGAGATAATCTAGCATTTAGAGAAAGACATGGCAAGGGAATTCAAGAAAACATATTTGCATTGCTCTTTAATTCAAGGTAGATTTTTAATGTTCATAATATTTTTTATTTATCTTAGATTTATGTAAAATAAGTTTTCCTTACACTAAGAAAAAGTGATTAGACTCAACATCCACTTTAAATTAATTTTAAGCATAATCGTTCTCAATCAAACTTCATTCTAATCAATAGACCATTCTATATGATACTTGCATACGTGATTATTTATAAACTTCTTTTTCATATGAAAATTAAAAAGAATCTAAAAATAATGTAATATATTATACATCATATCTTTTATAAATTAAAATAAAAAAGTACATTTTCAAGACGATCTCTAAAAAATAATTAGATTCAATACCCACTTTGAATTAATTTAAAATAATATGTTCTCATCAAATTATATTCCACTAAATAAAAAATTATATACTACTGATGAATATAATTCTTTTTAGAACTTCTTTCTTATATTGAAAATAAATAAAAAAATCATAATTTTTTTTTAAAATAATATAATTGAACCCTATTCATAAAAAACATTTTTAAAAAAATATACCTTGCTCCACTTTGTACATGCCCTATAAAAAAACAAACATTGTAAAAACACGTAGCACATTGAAATCATGGCTTTTCTATTTCAAGAGTTTTGTGGCAAAAGTCTACATATTTAATTATTATGTTTAAAGCTTTTTATATTTTATTTAACTAAAATTGAATTAAAAAACCTAGAAAAAGAAAGCATCCTTCCCATCCAAGGGTTAAACTCCGACATTTGTTAAAGAAGCTTTATCAAACAAATAATTGTTTAACATAAAACTTACAACTTTATTATTTACTTATTAGAGCTTATTAAATAATTTAAAAACTTAGATTGCTTGTAAGGGATAAAAATGCACACTCTATTTATTTTTATTTTTTATTTTATAATTTCATTTTAATAGTCTTAATTAATTTATTTTATATTACAATTTTTTTCATTTTACACTATCTTTCATATCAAGACATTTCAAATTGAACATAAAAGACCTTGTATAAGGACAATCTTTGGTCCATTGCTATTAGGGTATTATATCATCAAAGATTCTTAAGGAAATCGCATAAAGCATTGGATGGTAAAGTTTGTCAACATAACATTAGTAGATTAAAACCCTATCATCATCTTAGGCGCTTACATGCTTACATGTTGTATCTTCACAATTGTATATTGATAAAGAGGATTGAACTATCCATAAGGAAGTTCTAGGTGTTGCCTCTACACATGATAGTTCCCTTAAAGTTTTTTGCAAACTCACTTATTCCAAACACAATTATAGTAATAGGAAAAACATTAAAAAGGTCCAAATGTGTAGAGGAAAGGATCACTAAGAAGGTCCTATTATAGTTATGTCACTATAAGTCCAATATTAGAAATGGAATTTTGATCAACAAGTGCAATACTTATCATGATATCCATCATATGGACTACATAATATTAGCAAACAAATATCAATTGTTTGGCCCCTCTTATTTAATTTTACTTTTGTGGTCTTTAATTCATGTAAATTTTTCTATGAATGTCATATATTGTTTGATGCTTTAATTAGACTTAATTTAATTGTTGAGTGCCTTTTGGTGATTTGATGTATACACACACCAAGGTGCCGAAACCTAACAAATAAATTAAACTAATAAAAAAAGTGATATTTAAGTAAATTAAATATTGAGATATGCATAACTAAGACTAAGAAATGAAGAAAATCACTTTCTTGTAGGATGACTAGAGAAATATGTAGGTTTTTCTCTACGCCTATGTGCCCTAGGTTATCTATGCCTAGGCTTCAATGGAGGCTTCTTTGGAATCTCTATGTTTTCTTGCTACTTTACCTTGGCCTTCTTTTGCTAGCCTCTTCTTGGGCTGCTCTTCATTAATGGTTAACCCTCACAACTCTATGACAAGCATCTCCTTCTCTTGGAAAGCCCTTCCTTTTGGGTTCATTTAGATAGTCAATTGGTGTCTCCCCCAAGTGGAAACTTGAATCAAAGTCATCATTGAACAAGAGTTGATTGAAGATTTGATTTCCTATAAGTGGAACCATGATTTTAATTTGCAATTTTTTTGGCCTATGCCTTTCAATCCCCTTGCTCCATTCATGAATTCACAACAACTAGGAACCCTATGCTGAGTATTCCTTGTGGTTTGCTATAAATGGTTTCGTATTCCAATGTTTGTGTGAAAGTAGTTTTAGGTCCTAGTTTTACCCAATTCCATTTTCATCCAAAACATTTTGGTGAACTTGACTCTCTTTGCATTTTTATATTTGGATCTTATCATTGCATGTTTCTTTCATGTTAAAAACATAGAAATCTTATAAAAATCTTGTTTTATGCATTGTGTGTTATGATTTATATGCACTTTTCATTTCAAAATGTTAGTTTTCAACAATGTTGAATATTTATTACAATATTTTCATACATATGATAATCCTTTTGCTTATGATGATTAAACTTTTAGTAAGGAAGAACTTGATGATGTAATGACTGCTAAAATACCCTAGAGAAATATAACTAACACCCAACTAATAGAGATATTTTTTTTAAAGCATCATTATCTAATGCAACATAATCAACTAAAATACTCAAATGCATTAAAAACTCATATCCCAATATACAAATATTCAACTTAAGAAGCATAATCATATGATCACACTATGCAAGTGGAAATAAACACAACTTATAATTTACATAACTTATTAATTACATTCACTAGGATATCTTAATGCCATTACTTAGCTACCTTTACTCCAAACAATTTTTAGTGAAATCAACATAAAATATCATCCATTCATTAAACTAACACATTGTAGCATATCCAAATACCATGAACACATTTTAACATAATTCAAATGCCATTAATTCCCTTAGATTCATTTTAGAGCACCAATCCAATACTTCTATACATTATCATTTTTCCATTATTCCGTTCCAATGATAATACAATAAGAGAATACACTTCTTTCTAATCTAGTAACATATAGTATAATTCCATTAAGATCAACCCATAACATCATAACACTAACCGTGATTCCAATTCCTTTATTCCACGATGAATACTATCCAAGATAAAATATAGATCTAAGAAGGGAAATAACAACGCATTCAATTACAAGAATCCTGATTACAACCTATTACAATATATTTCATTACATATGGATACAATATCCTTTTACATCATATTATATAGTCTCAATGTACAAATACTACTATCTCATGAATCATACAATGTAAATGCCACATGTAACATAATACATCAATTTTCTCCAAGAATCCATCCATAGTTGTAGAGATAATTAATCCACATCAATGCAAAAGAGCATCCAAAGAAGAACAACCCAATGGAAGAAGTCATCAAACCACCTAACCATGTGGAACCATAAGGAACCACCCCTTGTGCTAGGAGATGACACAAGATCCCACACACACTATAGACCTAGGATTACACCTAACAACCAAAGGATACAACCAAACCTTCAAGAACATTACTCCAACACAACACATGGCTAGATCAAAGGCTCAACATAAAACATAGGACTTCCAGAAGATTTCCATAAATCAAGGCTTAAGGTGTTAGGACCTACATGTAGGGAAGGAGTGTAATCGCAAGCTATCACAATAAAACAATAATGGAAACTTGGGCTCCTGTCCCACATTTTGTGATACTCACATGTAGAGCCATCTCATCCTTGAGGGAGTAAGGGAGATGTAAAGGGGGAAAATTTAGGGTTTCCACCCAAAGGAGGATGAAAATTGCTAATTTTGTTATTTAGGACATTTACATTCAAAAGAGGGTTAGAATCCACTAGATCCAATCACAAATCAGATTAGGAATAAATACTAAGTGGATTGGATTGATTTGGTTAATTTAGGTTCCCTCTTTTACGAGTTAAAATGTTGATTTATGATAAAGTGCTGAAATTGGAGACAAAACTGAGAAAATAATGAGCTACAAGTACGGGATTTTGTCGTGCACCTTGATCTAAGTAATATAAGTTGATTTGGATCTACCCTGTAAAATTGCCCTGAAAAAATAGGGACCAAGAAGCAGCAACATGGTCCTCTAACTTTTTCGCACACCAAAAAGAAATGTTCTATCTTTGTGTCTGAAACTTATTTTGAGAAGTACAACTACGCACCTATTTCCTACACATAGAAAGAATGGGAAATAGGTTGGGAATAAGGGTTTTCCTAAGTCAAACCCCAGTTCAAAAATCAACCTAGAATGAAATGTTGCAAATGTTGAAATAAATAATGGAAATGTATACCTCAAATCTGCAATGATTTATGATGATGCTTTGCTTCTTGAATGTAATCAAATATGTTGTATGAAATGGCATGAACATTAAAAAACCCTAACTGTGTAGGAGAAAAAGTGACACTAAGCAAACATGCCCTAATCTCACTTTCAACCACACACTTATGGAATACGAAAGAGCCTAGAGGTATCACACAATTGGCTACTTCTTTTTGTGGAAGAGAGAGCCACGGGCTACCTATTAGGATTTGTATTCCTTTGTTGCAATTGAAAGATAAAATGATGCAAGTTCAATCCCTAACCCCAAAGTGCAAGTATGAACTAATAACAAGATTGCAGAATTAAACTTAAACAATGGAAAGCTGTAAACAGAAGGACAAGATAAGAATGTAAATGCATATTCGGTGTTAAAATATGAATGAAAATGTTCAAGACGGGGGCACGGGCGCCACTGTCCTGATTTTGCCCCTGAAACTGCTCCAGAAACTGCTGTTTGCAACTTGGAAAGCTATCAAAAATGCTGAAAACTGCTGTCTGTCAGGAGGACCAGGGCGCCCAGCGCCCCTATCCTGGCAGGACCAGGGCGCCCCATGCCCCTGTCCTGGTCTTTTGCTCTGAAACTTGGTGTGAAGTTCTGTCTCAGTCTGCTTCTTTCGGATCTGCAACTTGCGGAGTTGTCCAAATTCTGAAACCTGCACTTATATCTGAAAAGGTGTGGTGGGTGGCTATATAGGGTTTTTCCTTAGTCAAACCCCCACTTCGGTGATTTCCACCTCCACGACTAGCCAAGTTGTATTGTAATAGTAATGTGTGTGCAGACCTTGTGTGTGTGCAAGATCCTAAAATGCAAGTAAGCAAACTAGAGCAACCTAGAAAGTAAACCCTAATTGCTTGTAAATGATAATGTAAATGCTCCAAATCAAGATGCAAAGTGATCTAAAGCATGGATACAAATGATATAATGAGGCTTATGCAAAGACATGAAATCATACCCAACCCCAAGGGAGGGGTACAAGCCAATCTTCAGTCAGTAATCCCCTATTGCTCTTCAATGTCTTCAAAGCCCTAAATGGATGAATGAAATTGATGAATGCTTGATGGATGGATGTTCAATGCTGTTGAAGTCTTCAAAGATCTGCTCTTTTGCTGCATAGAAGGCCCTTGAAACCAAAATTTCGGATCCTTTCAAATGAAGAAAGAGAGCTCTTATATATGAAACCCTAGGTCTTAATTTCAACTTTTGGCCGACCTAGAGACTGAATCTCCCGCCAATTTCTTGGGGTTAAGCTTTATTTTATGATTGGATCGCGCTCCTAAAATTTCGGGAAAAATGTCCAGGACTGTGTGCACTCCGGGCGCCATGGTCCCGACAACTTTTCACCAAATTTTCAGGGCCGTCGGATATGATGATTTTAGAGAGAGTCCCAAAGTTACAGGTGATTTCGAGATGTTTTGACCCCTGAAATCAAGCCCCCAAGTTCAAAATAGGACCTAATTAGGGTTTTTGATTAAATGATGTATTGGAGGAATAAATTGAAAGGGGCACACTTTAATGAAAGGGCCCAACTTTATGATGTAGATGATGATGAAATAGAACCTTAGACTTAATTAAATTAATTAATTAAGTGCTAAAGGGGAAATGCAATGCAAAATGCGCCAAGGTCGGTGCTAAACTAGGTGTGAAATTGTACCACCCTAGCAAGTGAGAACAATTTATGACGCTACATTTAGCCCCCACTTTAGCGGTCATATGAACACTACGTGCATATGCAAGCTAAAGTACAGAAAAGTAAACATTATTTGAAAAAGGATATATCCATAAGTCTGTTGAACGAAGCCCCCAGCGGTATCTGCAGTACACAGTTAGGAACCACACCCTACAAAACACACGTTAGATCACAAAATCACCTAATGCTTACTAAGGAAGGTGATGAAAATTCAAGGGTAGCTATATGCCCCCCCCTGTTTCGGCTTGCTAATTTTAGTGAGTTGAAACAGGGTATCATGTTTACCACTTCGAATTGTTAAAGAATATTGATGACAAATGCTCACAAGAAGATTTGATATGAGATCAAAAACTAATGGAGAATCATTTGGTAAGAAAGAGGACTAAATCTCAATTCCAACACAACAAAGAGTGTGAAGATTTGATAGTTCTCTAACACAAGATGAAGGATGTAAATGGAAACAAAATGCAAAGAGAAGAAAAGAAAGGAAAGAAGCATGAATACACACATTGGTGATCCATGAGAAGAATAGTGAGAGAGAAAACATGGACTTCTCGCCCCTAGATCTTGTCTAGGTGATCCATGGGAACAAGGACATGGAAAACTAGCCCCTAGAGTCTGTCTAGGTGATCCATGTAAGGGAGGAGAGTGAGAAAGTCTAGCCTTATGCCGCTAGTTCCACTCAACCTCGTGCATGTGTGTGTAAGGGAGGTTAGAAGCATCTCATAGGAGTCTATGCCCGAGTATGCTACAACCTATATATGTATAGTACCAAAGCATGACATCTCTCTCTAAGAGTCTGTGCTCTGGTTCCGAGAATAGTCACCTTGCATAAAAGAAAAATGGAGACATCTCGCTCTAAGAGTCTATGCTCTGGTTCCGAGAATGACCCATTGCTCAAAAAGTGTAATGTTTATGTCATAAGAAAAGTAGAACAAGGATACCTACCTTCATCACAAAAGAAGATACCCCAAAAATGCAACAATGTCATAGATCCAAGCAAGGGAGTTTTTGCACTCTTTAAGCAAGGATAAGATAGTTGAAAAAAGGGATATCTTGTAGTATGTGTAAAGGAGATCCTTAGAGGAGAAGAGATCTTTGTACCAAAAGACACCTATCCCCGAGAGAAATTGTTTTGGACAAATGTAACACCTTCTAGAATAAGACAAAGAAGAGAATAAGAATGAAATACTTCCTTCTTTTGTGAGGTGAAAGTGATTCTTAATGAAGGATGACGCTCTTTTTAACCCAATTGGGAGAGTGAATTCATTATGGATGTATTTGGCCAAGTGCAAAAGAGGTTGTAGTCAAGGACTTACACCTCTTGTAAGAGAGAATCCTTGAACAAACAACAACAAATGCATACAAGGAATAACATCAAGTAATAAAGTTTTGACCATCCACGAAATAGGAAAAAGTGGATCCTTAGATAAAAATAAGAAAAGATCATTTCCTCCCAAGGATAAGGACAATGAGAAGGACTTACACAATCTTCTAGGGAGAGATTTAGACATAAGCAAAATGTACTACATACTCACATGAGTTCATGCAAGCAAGACATCACATCTTCTCCCATATCTAGGAAAAGAGAATTCTAAAGCAAAGATGATCAATATTTCCACACTATTACCCCATAGGAACAAGAGATAACATAGAAAAATTAGGCTATTATGTTGCTTCAAAAATATGATTGCACTTGAAATTGTACCATCATGAATGACAATGAGCCCCCAGTAAATGAGCTACCAATGTCACATAATGATGAGAAACATAATAGCCATTAATGTTATTTAAAGACATGATAGATTGAATGAGGTACTTGAATATGACATGCTAAATGCTCAACTATAAGTGAGATCAAAAACATGTATAAAATGATAAAAATTGAAGAGGAAAAGTCACAAGAAATCTTAGAAGAGGGATGCGTGTAATTTATGAGAGCCTTATCCCTAGAGGAAAGGACTTTATGATGAATAGGAGATAAAGATTCATAAGTGGATTTAGAAATTTGAGGGGAGTCATAAAGAGATTTGTTCATCGCCAAGATTTCCTTATGAGGGGAATGAGAGTTGATAGAAGTAGAAGATGCTTTAGTTGAAGTGAGATCATCATCACTACTAAATATAGCATTCACATTGAGAGATGGTCTTTTAGATGCTTTGGTGGGCTTAGAAAGATTATATCCAAGTCCAAATGAATATTCATGCATGTTATGTTCTAAAGGAATTTTAATTCCTTGTTCATTTGCGCCACAACCATTTCCACTATAGCCACTCTTAGCCAAAATGTGAAAACCACGACCATAACGATTAGCCATTTCAGAAAGAAAAGGTGGTTTTTCATAAGACAAAGAATCAAATTCTTCAGAATTAGAGGTGTGAGGAGAAGAAGTTTGAGAAGCGGCCACAAAACTATTGCTCATAGGTTCAGGTAAGACTGATTGATCTCTAGTTTCTTCCTTCTTTTTAACTTTAAGCTCTCTAGGAGGAACCCTATACTCACCTACAAAGGTGGGATTGAAATCAAGAGATCCCCAATCGTCTTCTGCGAGAACCTTCTCAGGATCAAAAGCCTTTTCATGTGTAGATTCAAGTTGAGAAGAATCTTCTTCAGGAACTTCAGACTCATCCAAAGAATTTTGATTATCAGAGGGCAATGATTCATCCATAGGTATCTTGTTTAATGAGTCATCACTAGAAGAGGAAGGCTTAGAAGAACTCCCTTTGGAAGTAGATGTTTGCAAACAAGATTGAAAATTAGTATCACCTATCAAGGTATATGTCTTATTATTATAAATAAATTTAACTTGTCTATGCAATGTAGAGGGGACAGCTTGCATACTGTGAATCCAAGGTCTCCCTAATAACAAGTTGTATGTTAGATTTCCCGACATAACATGGATAGGAGTAGGCAAAGTAATAGGTCCCACTGTGATGGGTAAGGTGATAATACCTAATGAAGACTTAGCAACATTATCAAAGCCTCGAATGGGATGAGAGTGAGGCTCAATAAGGGATGTATCCACATTCATCTTATGCAATAGATTAATGCTACACACATTAAGGGCAGAACCATTATCTACCAGTGTTCGTCTTATAGTAGTGTCATTTATGATAACCACAATCATCAAGGGATCATATTGATGTTGAATTTCACTAGTAGGCAACTCATCTTGAGTAAACACAATTTGAGCTTTAGGATTCATCACAGAGTTAACCAAAGACACTATATTACTAGATGTATTAGGTGGAGGAACATTCAAATCTTTCAAGGCATCTTGTAACATTCCATGATGAGCGGAAGAAGTTTGGATCAAATCCCAAAGGGATATCTTAGCAGGGGTAGCTTTAAGTTGTTCTATGAGATCATATTCCTTACCAAGAACTTGTGAAATACGAGGAGCTTGAGGAAGAATAGGTTGGGAAGGAGGAAGTGAAGTTGGGATAACTAGAGGAGGATTAGGTTGCCTATTGTTTCTTGTGTTATAGGTATGAGCAACCGCATGATAACTCTCTCTAGTCAGTTGCTTAGCATACTCATAAGGGCTCTTAGTATAATAACCTCCTTGCACAGTAATAATAGGTTTGTTAGGAGTGAAAAAAGAATCATTGGCATAACCACCTTGAACCACTAAGATAGGCTTATTTAAAGGTTGAGAATTTTGAGAAGGACAAGCACCTTGGACAGTGAAGAGAGGTTTTTTTGGTGTCTCATTCACATGTATCAAATTGATTGAGGATGGTTTATACAAATGAACAAAAGTGTTGGAAGAATTATTGATAGTCTTCTCGTGCACTAAAATCTTATCACGGATTAAATCAATTTTAGGAGAGAGACAAGGAAAGGTCATATCATCCTCCATCATCAAAGGATCTACATGGGGAATAAACTCTCTAGGAGAAGGATCAAAATTACTCTCTAAAGTCTCATTTTGAGAGGGAGATCTTTGAAAGAGATGTTAACCATCTTGCTTTGAACTAGGGTTTCCTTATGAGTAGAACCAAGTTGAGGAGAGGGAGATGCTTTATTTTTAGAGGGAGAATAATTGAGATTCAAGGAAGGTGAGAAACTCTCAAGGGAGTTTTCAATCTTGATTTCATCCCCTTTGGCTAGGGTTCTCTCATGGGGTAGATAATAATCTACACCTTCTTCTAATGGTTCATCCCAAATAGCGAAGTTGTTGAAAGGAATGTTTGAAGTATTGTCAATTTCGGGAGAGGAGATAACATTGTTTATTAATTCCTCATCCTTAGGAGGGAAAGCATCAATAGATGTGTTAAAATCATCCTCTTTCCTCAAAATATGTTCAATATGATCTTTAGGGGAGAGAGAATTAAGGAAATTGCTTATTATTTCATCTTCTTTCTCTAAGGGATGCTTATGGGTAAGACAAACTTTAGGAGAAGGGTAAGCATTTATCATTAATTCATCATCTCTAGTGGGAATTTTGTTGGAAAAGGAAATGCCATCACTAGGGAATGTAGGGATAATGTCATCTTCTTGCACAAAAGGATCCTCATGAAGGGAGTGTTTTTTAGGAGGAACATGAACATATTTCTCCAAAGATTCATGCTTAGGAAGGAGATCTTTGAAAGAAGTGTTCATAACCTCTTGTTGCACTAACATGCCCCCATTGGAAGGACCAACTTTAGGAGAAAATAAGTCAATGTCCATCAATACCTTTTCACTTAGAGAGGCATCATGTAGGGAAGGTGAAGTAACATTAAGAAAGGTGTTTATGATATCATTCTCTTCCTCTAGGATAGCTAAATAGGAAGGGCACATTTTAGGAGAATTGTCAAGATCACTCTTAAAGTCTTCATCCTTAGAGCATGGGAGAGTCTCAAAGGGATTGGTAGCAACTCTTTTAAGCACTAAAATGTTGTTATAGATGGGGGGAGGTTCTTTAGGAGAAGGAAAAATTGAAACAAGGGAAGCTAACCCATTATCACATCTATGAAATGAATGCATCATGACAACAATTTTCCCCTTTCAAATGATAACACATGCAAAATAGAAGGAAATGTTTAATTTTAACCAGTGAAAGCACTTAGAATGTAGATTTAGAAAATTAAATTTATGATTCAAATGAGTTCCTAAATTAGATTTAAAATTATTGATCCCAATTAAGCTATCCACAAGTTCAACTTTGAATTGAAAAATTAGGGTTTTAGCAAAAATTTCCTCTAGATTTTTGAATCTTGCATGAAATTAAAACTTGTAAATACAAATTTGATTTTGAAATAGCATAAACACTCAAATTTGAAAACATAAATCAGAATTAGAGAAGATTGGACTTCACGTCAGGTTCACCAAAATGTGTGGGAGAAAAAGTGACACTAAGCAAACATGCCCTAATCTCACTTTCAACCACACACTTGTGGAATACGAAAGAGCCTAGAGGTATCACACGATTGGCTACTTCTTTTTGTGGAAGAGAGAGCCACGGGCTACCTATTAGGATTTCTATTCCTTTGTTGCAATTGAAAGATAAAATGATGCAAGTTCAATCCCTAACCCCAAAGTGCAAGTATGAACTAATAACAAGATTGCAGAATTGAACTTAAACAATGGAAAGCTGTAAACACAAGGACAAGATAAGAATGTAAATGCATACCCGGTGTTAAAATATGAATGAAAATGTTCGGGATGGGGGCGTGAGCGCCACTGTCCTGATTCTGCCCCTGAAACTGCTCCAGAAACTGCTGTTTGCAACCTCGAAAGCTGTCAAAAATGCTGAAAACTGCTGTCTGTCAGGAGGACCAGGGCGCCCAGTGCCCCTGTCCCAGGGACTAGGGCGCCCAGTGCCCCTGTCCTGGTAGGACCAGGGCACCCCACGCCCCTGTCCTGGTCTTTTGCTCTGAAACTTGGTGTGAAGTTCTGTCTCAGTCTGCTTCTTCCGGATCTGCAACTTGCGGCATCGTCCGAATTTCGAAACCTGCACTTATATCTGAAAAGGTGTGGTGGGCGGCTATATAGGGTTTTTCCTTAGTCAAACCCCCACTTCGGTGATTTCCACCTCCACGAATAGCCAAGTTGTATTGTAATAGTAATGTGTGTGCAGACCTTGTGTGTGTGCAAGATCCTAAAATGCAAGTAAGCAAACTAGAGCAACCTAGAAAGTAAACCCTAATTGCTTGAAAATGATAATGTAAATGCTCCAAATCAAGATGCAAAGTGATCTAAAGCATGAATACAAATGATATAATGAGGCTTATGCAAAGACATGAAAACAACATGAAATCATACCCAGCCCCAAGGGAGGGGTACAAGCCAATCTTTAGTCGGTAATCCCCTATTGTTGTTCAATGTCTTCAAAGCCCTAAATGGATGAATGAAATTGATGAATTCTTGATGGATGGATGTTCATTGTTGTTGAAGTCTTCAAAGATCTACTCTTTCGCTGCATAGAAGGCCCTTGAAACCAAAATTCTGGATCCTTTCAAATGAAGAAAGAGAGCTCTTATATATGAAACCCTAGGTCTTAATTTCAACTTTTGGCCGACCTAGAGATTGAATCTCCCACCAATTTCTTGGGGTTAAGCTTTATTTTATGATTGGATCGCGCTCCTAAAATTTCGAGAAAAATGTCCGGGACCGTGTACACTCTGGGCGCCACGGTCCTGACAACTTTTCACCAAATTTTCAGGGCCGTCGGATATGATGATTTTAGAGAGAGTCCCGAAGTTACAGGTGATTTCGAGATGTTTTGACCCCCGAAATCAAGCCCCCAAGTTCAAAATAGGACCTAATTAGGGTTTTTGATTAAATGATGTATTGGAGGAATAAATTAAAAGGGGCACACTTTAATGAAAGGGCCCAACTTTATGATGTAGATGATGATGAAATAGAACCTTAGACTTAATTAAATTAATTAATTAAGTGCTAAAGGGGAAATGCAATGCAAAATGCAAAATGTGCCAAGGCGAGTGCTAAACTAGGTGTGAAATTGTACCACCCTAGCAAGTGCGTACAATTTATGACGCTACACTAACACATGCATGCTTCCAAATCTATGATGTAATGTTGCTCCACAATTAATAGATGAAGAATATGTAGCCTTGAAGACCTCTAGAAATGCTTGATGATGAATTCTCCAATGCTTAAATGAATTTACCCTTGTATCCCGATCTCCCTCTTATCCTTGTATATCCAAATGAGGGGGGAAGACCTCCTTATATACTTGTCTGTTGTCAAACATATTAATTTTTTGATATAGGTTGACGCGGAGGAAGGTTTCCTACCCAAACTTTGGATAGAGCCAAGGGTCCAAATTAGGCCCCAATTAGGGAGGACCATGGCGTGGCACCATGGTCCCAATGAGGACTAAGGAACCGCACCCTAGTCCTACCCCAAATTGGGCCATGGTTAAGGGGTACCAATAAGGTACAAGATGAATATATGACATTTATTGCATGGAAGAAGCATAAATGGGTCTCGATCAAGCATGGGGATGTGAATGCTAAGGTGAGGGCCCTAAATATGGTCAAAATTGCAAAGGGTGCAATTTTAGGATGCTACATTTAGCCCCCACTTTAGTGGGAGTATAAGCTTACGCAAATACTCATAGTAAAGTAGAAGAAAGAGAGATGAAGAAGATGAGGAATGCAGAGAAAAATCAAAAGGAGTGTAAGACATCACTAATTTTGAGGAACCAAGCCCCCAATATTAGGATCTTAATGCTGACATTGTGTTGTTATTGATGTCAACTGGTATAGGATGGCTACCAGTATAAGAGACAAATGTACAACACTATCATGGATGAATACAAGATGAGATATCTTTGATATCACCTTGTGTTGCAGAACACTAGTTAGGTAAGGGAGAGACTGTCATTCAGAAGAATGACCATTGGAGTCACTGGTACACAAGTTAGTGGTTGACTTGTTTGGTTAAGATGGACAGGCTACTGGTATAGTCTATCACCGGTAAGGAGAGGATGTCAGTTGGTAAGTGATTTGTTGATAGTGGGTAGTTGCCAACCAGAAAGCTTATGACCAGTGTACAAGCAGGATGAGCAAGATGTTGAGCTTTTGTTTGTGATCAAGAGGTAGAATGTTAGCTAAATCACATCAACACTAGAGGAGAAGGATGTACAAGTCACTGGTATGTTGTGTGGATGCAGAACAATAGGACTCCCACTGGATAGAGATGCAGTCACCATGACAAGTGTTGAATGACAGTGAATGTGCCCACACTGGATCACATGTGTCTATTTGAAGATATACTGCACAAACAGAGAAGCCACATGGGTGAATTGAAGGATGCAGATGACAAGGATCCACTCCCACCGGTAAGTGGATCTTATCTCCTATTATGCAAATTGTGCATCATAGTTTTGTGAGATAAGTCAAAAGAGTTATAAGCGGGTGTTTGAAGGCTCACAACAGATCCACTAGTGAAACACTAAGATGCCTCAAGTGCATGAAATTAGGGATATGCACTGGACTGACTGAGAAGACATGATGAGTTGTTAGGATAGATGAAGAATGACATGTTTGTCACTTTGACAAACTGATTAAGATATGGTTCGAGATGGTGAAGAAGAAGGCAAGGTTGAGCAGCTACAGACAGAGGACATTGGCCGGATTGAAGATGGAGTCAGTTGAAGGTTGATGACATGGTGTCATCAAGGGTTTTCTCGGTAATGCAGAAAAGGTGTAGATGCAAAAGACTCCCATCTAATGAAGATGTGCATAAGGTAGGTTAGCAAGAGTGTTGACCGGTTGAGTGTTCGACCAAAAGAGAAGAAAAGTGCAAGGTTGATGATAGACCGGTTAAGGGTTTAACTAAGAGGGCTAGTAAGCTAGTAGATGAACCTGGTAATGGAATTAGTTGGTGATCCAATCCATATTAACACAGATGTTCAAGAAAAGGTGGATACTGACACACTTGCCACGTGGAGATGAAGTGGCATGCATGCACAAGTCTGTGTGTTGGATCAATGAAGTGTCAGGCACCGAGGTAGATGGTGACAGGTCAATATTTATGTCGACTGTGAGATTCATGGGATGCATGGAAGAGGTTTGTGGATGAAGGTCAAGAGGACAACAAAGATCCAACCTAGACTAATTGAGGAGATCGAGGTAGGTGAAGGAAACCGTAAAACCAATGTTGGTGATCAACCAATAAATTTGATGATAGGTCAAAAGCAGATTGCCAAAAATAGAAGGCGTGATTAGGAAGGAATGACAATGGTGGAATTGACATATGAGTTGTAGTTCATCTCTCAAGGTGATTAGATTTGATGGGATCTAATTGGATTTGGTTTGCCTCAAGGTCAATGAGGAAACCCTAACCGCCCAAAATTTGAATTGGCTTTTGGCGGGAAAACTAGGTTATAAATATGCAAGACAAAATCATTGAAGGTGGTTGCTGAATGAAAGAGTGTTTCTGTATGCGAGAGGAAATCAGTCAAGTGCTCACCAAGAAGAAGAAGAAGATGAGACTGAGTGTGAGGAAGAAAAGGGTTGAAGTGTTCAACCGACAATAAGAAGTGCATAACCGACAGTGACCATACCGACAAAAAAGAAGTGTAGAGGGTTGCAGAGAAGGCAAGCATAGAACCGACAGAGTGTAGTACTGATGGAGAGCAAATATATAGTAGAGGGAAGAGAGAATCAGTAAAGTGCAGAACTGACAAAGAGAAGAACTAGAAGAGAAGGAAAAGAGGCTGAACCAACAAGAGTGCAATAGATAGTAAGGTCGCAACAGTGTGAGGATTAGTAGAGAACCGACAATGAACTAAATAGAAGATCCAGTAGAGAGACTTGCAGAAGGGTCACAAAATCCATTTGTAACAAGAAGATGAATTTGGTATAAAAACATGTTTTTGTATTCACTGAGTTGTAGCTCCTTGGGTTTGTGCCCTAAACATTGTAATCAAAGATCTATTGTGAGGCTGGAATGGAGCAGTAGTCTCCAGCACCATTTCTCACCAAGGTTTTTCCCATCTTGGGTTTTCCTCGTATATGCTGGTGTTATGTGATGTCTCGTTTATGTGTGAGTACATTTGTGTTTGTCTCCCATCTAACCAGTAAGTCTGAATTCAGTTAGATCTGTTAACCGATATACTCACATAAAACAATTAAATGGAAAAGTTTGAGAACCACTTTCACCTCCCTCTCAGTGGTGCATTGTCTCTAACACTTAACTCACTCAAACATATGCAAGAGAACACAAAAAAAAGACAAAAAGAAAAAAGGAAAACAAAGAGAAAAAGCAAAAAGGAAAAAGACACACAACAAAGGCTAAAGACCAAAACAAGATCTCAAGTCAACTAGCCGAAGAGACCTCGATATCAAAATGTCTGAACAACTAATATCATTCCTGAAAAATGTCATCTCACAAATACAAGTGATCATGTAAAAGAGAAAAGCAAGCGTCATCCATGAACCATCAATAGAAAAAGCAATGAGTTCATGAGAGGAAGAAGAGAGAGCATGAGTACACATTAGACATGTTTATCCAGGTGATCCATGAGAAGAACAATGAAAAAGAGGAAACAATAGATGCCTCACCCCTCGATGTTTGCATCAAGGTGATCTATGTTGGGGAGGAGAGTAGGAATAGTCTAGCCCTATTCCACTAGTTCCACTCATCCTCATGCATGTGTGCAAGTGATGTATGGTTTCAAGTGTATAGCACCCCATATAAGAGTTTTTTTCCTCTGGTTTTTAGTGTGCTTCAACCTATTTAAGACATGTAATGTAAATGCAAATGCAAAGGGGCAATTGTCTGTGCAAATGTGTGTGCTAATTCCAAAGGGAAAATGTGTGCAACCTTGGGAACATCTCATTTAAGAGATTTTCTCTGGTTTCAAGAATGTGTAACCCCAATTGAAATGGTTACATGATTGGTTTCAAGGACATCCCATGTAAGATTTTTGCTCCAGTTTCGGTGATGTGTTTCCTAGTCTAAGACATATATCAAATGTTGTGTCTAGTTTCGGGGGTGAAGCATCTTGTATAAGATATTTTCTTTGGTTTCAAGAATGATATGTAAAAAGTATAGTACAATATGATACAAAGGGAGTGATATGGGTGCCCCCCCCCTTAATATGTCAACATAGTCCTATGTTGATGTCTTAAGGAAGCTAGAAATGAGGATACCTAAACTTAAACACCAAGGAGATATTTTTTAGGAAATGATGTCATAAATCCGATCTACATAGGGAATACTCTTATAAACAAGGATGAGATAGTTCAAAAAGAGATATCTTGTAACAAGTGTAAAGAAGATCCTTGGAGGAGAATAAATCATTGCTCAAAAGACATCTACCTCCAAGAGGAGCTAACTTGAACAAACATAACATCTTCTACCAAAAGAAAGGAAGGAGAAAAAGAATTCATACCTTCCTCCTATTGCTAGGTGAAAGAGATTCTTGATGAAGGCTGACACAATTTTTGACCCAATGCGAGGGGTAAATTTATGATAGATGTACAACACCAAATGAAGAAGAGGTTATAGCCAAGGTCTTACACCTCTTGAATAAGAGATAATCCTTGAGAAAAAAATATCCTCACACAAGGAATGACATCAAATCATGAACAAACACCACTCAACAAAGGAAAAGTAGATCCTTAGAGAGAGGAGAGGAGGATAAAACATTGCCCCCCAAGTGTAAGGAAAATGAGAAGAATTACACAATCTTCTAAGGAGAGATTAGGCACAAGATATTAGTATATGTAAAATGCAACTCAAAAGAATAGGTAATCTTCAAAGAGAGAGAGAGAGAGAGAGATAGAGAGAGAGAAGACCACATATTCCCCTAAGGAGGAATTAATCATAAGAGACATATCATTTCTGGCAAGAAAGGATATCAAGATATGAAAAGTGCAACCCCTACAAGGAATAGTGATACAATAGAGAGAGAGAGAGAGAGAGAGAGAGAGAAATCCATCCTTTCCTCCCAAGTAAGAGAACAAGGAGAATAACTACACATTTTCTAAAGAGAGGTTATTCATAAGAGATGTGCCATTTAAAACAAGGAATAGATCCTAAACAATTAAAAATCATGTGCTCACATGAAGGATAACCCTATGCAAGAAAGGAAATCACATTATGAATAATTCAATAGAAAAGAAGAGGTAATATCTTCAAAGAGAAAGAGTGAGATAGAAGAGTGATCATGATGGGGTTCACCTAGTTTGCTCAACACTTCTCCCAACTGGTGTTGCTCAATTCCACCAACTCACCAGGCCTAGTTGCTCTCTAGACCTCCAAGTCCTTCTCAGTCTCTTCTAGGGATTGATTCTTTACCTTCCTAAGGTGTTTTGTTCAAGTTTTTTGGCTAGGAACCCTACCAATTCAAAGTGCTTCCCATGTGCTCAATTATGGCTTCTTGGCTTCAAGTTGTCAAATTGACCTCCTAACATTGTGAGATGTTGCAGAGGTGTGGAGGTGTCTTCTTTCATTTTTTGAATGCATTTAGGGTCCAGTTGAGGTTTGCAATCAATAGGTTTCTTATCGATTCCAAAATCTTGCCTAGAAAAGGGCTACAAGGAATTAGCCCCAATTAGGCCTCCTAAAACCGGTTTTTTAGGGCTTGAGTGAAAACGGTCCAAAAGAACCCCTAACAATTCTATATTTCCTTGAATGATTCATTTAACCTCAGAATATTTTTGTGTTTTTGGCTTCTGTTCCCACCATTCAATGTGCTAACCCCAAAATGAGGGTTTTTAAGGGTTTTCTAGGCCTCTAACCGACAATGAATGATCAAGTTGGGGTATGAGCATCAAATGAACTTGTCAAGGATCCTCCTTGCTTTGGTAACTCTTTCCAAACTCCTTGGACCCCTCAAAAATCTTGGAAAGTTATTTGGCATTCACCTGTGCACTTTACACCACGTTTTCACCTTATTTCCTCTAGTCGGGTTGCTCTTGGACTCGCCTAGAACAAGGTGACAATCATGCTTAAAATCTTCTATATACAAGCCAAAACTGGCTACTTGCAAACTAAAGCAACAAAATACTAATGAAAGCTATCTACAAAGCTTTAAATCAAAACAACAGTACTAGAAAACACTATAGAAACTCAATCCATTTTTGGATCAATGGATTCAATCCATGGGGCAACCATGTTTACAAAAAACTGCTATATACAAGCCAAAATTGGCTGCTTGCAAACTAAAGCAACAAAACACTAATGAAAGATATCTACAAGCTTGAAATGGAAACAACAGTACTATAAAACACTATAGAAACTCAATCCTTTTCTGGATCAATGGATTCAATCCATATTCAATTACAAAATGAGTAAAATCAAGCCAAAATGCTGCGAACTAGTCTGAAAATGAGTAGTTTTATATTGTTGAACTTACATAACACATTTTCCAACCTTGGGAACCATGAAAGAGAGGGTACTTATATATTTCCAATGTGTAGAGTCATCCTTGGGTGTTGGACAATCCCTAATGCCATCTCTAACCAATTCAAGACAAAAGTTGTCATGACAACTTTTTGCAACTTTGCACTTTTGCACTTTTTGATCTTTTCAACCTATAAGACCTATTCTAAGTCATCACACATGAATTTTTAAACTTTCCTAAGACTAATTTAACCCTCCCTAATGCCTATACCAAGTTTTGACACTTTTGACCATCAAGAAGGTCAATTACCTACTCAAATCCACTATTTACACAAAAATGCAAACCTAAGAAGAATGAACTCAACCTAGGCCTACATTGACTCAAAAAACTAACTCTTGGACCCTCTTGGAGTCCTTATTTACTACTGAATTGGCTAGGGTCAGTACAAGCCAAAATTGAAAAACTAAATAGTCTAAGTCCTAGGTGCTCCTGCACCATTCTCCCAAACAAAAGAAGATCATGTCACCTCCTTGGGAATCAGATTCTAATCAATTCCAAGCTTCTTGAACTCTATCTCAAGAACCCATGTAGATTCAACATCATTTATACCCTACCATTTGATTAGGTGCTCCCAATAGACTTGATGCCTTGTCTTCTTGGTGATCCTTGAACTCAACATCTTCTCGGCCTTTGGATTTGGTTTGGCTAGTAACTCAAGGTTTTTCACATCATCTGATACCTCTAAGTGATTGCAATATTAACCTTGAATTGGTCCCTTGTATGCAACTAAGTCTACTATGTTGAAAACCAGTGACAATCCTATGTCACTAGGTAGATCCACCTTGTATGCATTTTCTGCATACTTGGCTAGAATGGCACATGGACCTATCCTCCTCATTTACAACTTGTTTGGCACTCCTTGTTGTATCCTTGCTTTGTTTAGGTACACCATGACAAGATCTCCTACTTGAAATTGTAGGTTCTTCCTCCTTTCATCAACTTTTTGTTTGATTTTTCTTGTGTTCTCCATCAAGGCTTGCTTGACTGATTCATGGACCTCCTTCATTGATTGAGAAAAGTCCTCTGCATATCCACTTCTTGCTGCTGCACTTCCAAAGTCTCTCAACTCCAAAATGCCTCTTGGGTGCACACCATAGACCACTTCAAAAGGGTTGTTGTTGGTAGTCCTATTCATGGTGTGATTATATGCATATTCACCTTGTAAGAGTACTTGTTCCCATGTTTGACCATATTCCTTAGTAAGGCACCTTAATAAGTTTCCCAAGCTTCTATTCACCACTTCGGTTTGCCCATGTATTTGAGGATGGTAGGATGATCCAAAGGAGAGGTTGGTGCCAAGCTTTTGCCATAGTATCTTCCAAAAATGACTCATGAACTTTGAGTCCCTCTCTAAAACAATTCTCATTGGTAAACCATGTATCCTCACTACCTCTTTGAAGAACAATTGAGAAATTTGGCATGCATCATGAGTAGTCTTGCAAGGCACAAAGTGAACCATTTTGCTAAATTTGTCCATAATGACATAAATGTTGTCATATCCCTATTTTGTCCTTGGTAAACCTACTACAAAGTCCATGCTAATGTATTCCCAAGGTCTATTTGGTATGGGAAGAGGTTGGTATAAACTGACATTTGTAGAAGTACCTTTGGCTTTTTCGCAAACTATGTAAGTCTCCACATATTTCTTCACATCTTGATTCATCCTTGGCTAGTAGTAATACCTTTGAATCAACTCTTGAGTCTTATTGACTCCAAAATGTCCACTAAGACTGCCAGTATGCTTCTCTTGAATAAGGTTTTCTCTCATTGAGCCTCTAGGTACACAAAGCTACCCACCTTTAAACAATAACCCATTTTGCAAAGTAAAATTAGAATACTCACTATGTAAGTGGTTTTGATACTCCTTACACACCTTGTAGGAATTTGAGAAGTCTTCATCTTTTGGGTACAAGTCTCTAAAACTATCCACACATATGCTTCTCAATTGGATTTCTTGGACTGTCAAAAGCCTCCTACTTAGTGCATCAGCTACCTAGTTTAACTGCCCTTTCTTGTGCTTAATGGTGAATGTATAGGCCTACATATAATCCACCCATTTCATGTGTTTATGACTAAGTTTGTCTAGTGAGTTTAGAAAAATCAATGCTTGGTTGTCTGTATAGACCACAAATTCTTTAGGGAGGAGATAGTGTCTCCACTTCCTCAATGCCTACACTAAAGCATACAACTCAAGATCATAAGAGGAGTAATTCCTCTCGGCATCACTTAGCTTCTCACTATGGAAAGCTACTGGTCTTTCTTCTTGGCTTAGGACAGCACCTACTACAACATTGCTTGCATCACATTCTACAATGAAAAGTTTCTCAAAACTAGGCAACACTAGCACCAGTTGGGTAGCTATCTTCTCCTTCAAGGTTTCAAAACCTTTGTTTTCTACTTCACCCCATTGAAACTTTGCCTTTACTCCACCTCTAATGGTGTCTAGCATTGGTGCACATATAGCACTAAATTGCCTAATGAACTTCCTGTAGTACTGAGCTAGTCCATGGAAGCTTCTCACCTCTGTTGTTGTCTTAGAAGTAGGCCAATTTACAATGGCTTCAACCTTGCTTGGATCCATATTGAGGTTTCCTTGAGACAACACAAACCCAAGGTAAACTAACTCCTGCTTAACAAACACAAACTTATCCAAGTTCATGGTTAGCTTTTCATCATACAGTCTTTGTAATACATCTTGCAAATGATTAATGTGAGCTTCCCTATCTTTACTAAAAATGAGAATATCATCTTGCAAATGATTAATGTGAGTCTCATGAAGGTGCTTGGAGCATTGGATAAGCCAAATGGCATTACAAGCCACTCATAAAGACCCTCAGTAGTCTTAAATGTAGTTTTCCATTCATCACCCTCCTTAATCCTAATTTGGTGATATCCACTTTTAAGGTCAATCTTGGTAAAGTACTTGGCTTCCCCTAAACAATATATTAGGTCTTCTATTCTAGGAATCGGGAACCTATATCTGATGGTGATCCTATTTATGGCTCTAGAATCAGTACATAATCTCCAAGTACCACCTTTCTTTGGTGCTAACATGGTAGGGACAACACAAGGACTTATGCTTTTCCTAATTAGGCCTTTGGTCTAAGAGCTCTTGGATTTGCTTGGAAATTTCAATGTTTTGTTGAGGAGTCATTTTGTAAGCTTCCTTATTAGGAAAGGATTCTCTGGGAATGAATTCTATTTGATGGCTTATGGTCCTTTTAGGAGGTAAGGTGGCTGGTTGTCCTTCACTTACTATGCCTTTGAATTTCTTCAACAAATCCTACACCTCTAATGGAAAATCTGGATGCTCTTTCTTGTCTTTGTCTTTGGGCTTCATCACAAATGCAAACCCTATACCTTCACCTTCCTCAAGTGTCTTTAAGAACTGTTTTTCACTTACCAAAAGAAAATTAGGACCTGTTGCCCTCTTTTCACTTTCTTCAAGGATAGACTAAATATTGAATGTGACTCCATCTTTCTTGAATGAGTATGCATTCTGTTAGGATTCCCATAGATACTGAGAGGGGGGGTGAATCAGTATCTAACCAGTTATTATATTTTCTTAACTTAAAACATGTAGAACATATTAATACTGCATACCGGTAAACATGAAATAATGCAATAAACAAAGATAACAACAACCACATGAAAAACAAACCATAACACAGTAGTTTAACGAGGAAACCTGGTGTGAGAAAAACATCAGTGGGATTTGTGACCCACAATATTCACTTACTGGCCAATAAGAGAAAATTACTGCTACAAGAGGGGCCTGTACATGTAGGAAGGCCAAGTGCCTAGAGCTCACTGCTCAATTACAAAATGGAAAGTCTCACTAATGTACAAAATGGATTATATAAATCCAATGTCTTGTACTGCTTCAAAATAGCATCTACTATTATTTTAACAAAATATATTATAAACAAAATTCATGTCGGCTTCTGTGTCGATATGCTTCCTTTTGCTGCCGGTGGTCTCTGTGCCAGTGTAGAGTCTGTCTTTGCTGGTGTCGGTGAATTGTCTTGCCGGTGTCATAGGATTGTAAGGTTGCCATTAATGATAAAACCTTCAATCACCTACAATGTCTCATTGGAGTGTGCATTTTCCAACAATCTCCCCCTTTGGCATTGATGGCAACACTCATGAGAAAAATCCAAAAACTATCATCCAAAAAGAATCTGTCGATATTGTCTTACCAAAAATGTGTACCAAAAGAATATGTGCTCCCCCTGAGTTGATGAGTCATTTGCTGATTATTTTTCTCATTCCACTACTCCCCCTTTGGCATCAATGACAAAGGTTGTCAAAGTCTCAATATAGTGTGGTTTCTTTCTTCATCCTTGTAACTGGTTGGTTACAATCTGAAAAAGATCTGCCAAAACTAGATTCAAGCTCTCAATGAACTTTTTGTTGTCTTTTATTGAGGCCTCTCTCCTCTGAACTGTACTGGTGAGGTGTTGCATTCTCTCTGCCGGTGTTTTCTGTCCTGGAACCAAGGCATCAAATATTTCTTTCCTTAAAGAGGCGAGATAGTCCAATTTTGGACTAAGTCTCCATTTAAGATCTTAGCCTTTCCTTTTATTCTTTCTTTGTCTCTTTCCAACTTTAGTAGTTCTTCCTCAAAACCTATTATTTTTTTCTCAAAAACTGATAATGAATCAAATGAATTGATGAAATCGTTAGCTAGTTGATTTATTTCTTTCTGTATCTTGCTAATTTTCTTGTCTATATCAACTATCAGAAAGTTAGTTTTGCATGCATCTTTGTACAAATTTTTGAATTCCTTCAATGTGCTACATAGTTCTGGTAGAAGTGTGTCAAGTTGCCTTGTACACTTCTTTATTTCATTCTCAAAGAATTTGTGTTTTTCCTTCTCTAATCTCTCCTTGAATGCTTCCTCTTTTATTTGTTCAACTGTCACAGTGTTTTCAGTAATATACTTAGACAAAGTGTCAAGTTGACTCAAAGAATCTTTATTATCTACATTACATTTTGGTGCTATCATTTTCAAAATTGGAATGGTGTCATCTATTGCCTTGTAAGCCTATGAGCTACAATCTGTTATCTTCTTTATGGAATCCAAAAGAACTTCTGTTACATTAGTTGGTTTAAATTCTGTACTTGAAGAGCCAACACTCTGTATTCTGCCAGTGGGAGAAATATCCTTGCTTGTGGTGACCTCTGGTAGGTCAGTTTATGTTTCCATTTATTTAAGCAAAGGTTTGTCTTGCTCAGCTGTTGCTGGTGGCACTGTCTCTGTGTGAACCTATTGTTGTGATGGAGCCTGTTTCTTTGCTTGTTGCTCTGTGTTATCATCTGTCGGTTTACCTTTTGTACCATCAGTCACCGATTGCTCATTAGCCATATATGTCTTCTCAGTTGTATCCTTATCTACCACAATATTGACCTTGTGAGTATCAATTTCCACTGTGTATAATACCTCAGAGTTAGGATTTGTGTCCTCTTTTTATATGTCCATACTCTCACTATCCAGTTGATTATCAGTAGTCACTACTGGTGGAGTATTCAGAGGCGGTGGGGATAAGTTATCTTTTATTTTTATGCTAGATGGTCCACCAACCTTGCCTTTTCCCTTATCCTTATCCTTCTGATATACTTTGATGTGTTTGGGTTTTCTATATTCTTCCTACTTTTCCTTCTCTACAAGGAATATGTCCCATGCATTTGCAGTTTCCTCTGCTACCTCATTTACTCTACCAACCATAAGTGCTACATGTCGGTGTGCAGTTGAAACACTGACTGACTAGCTTCTGAGATCAGATCATCTATCTCTTTTGGTGAGTTGATAGGATAAACAACAAGTATTTTTTTTATTTTCATTTTCTTATCAAGTTCTACAATAGCTTGTCTTCTAGCTTCAAGTCTTTTAAACAGTTCTACCGGTTATTCATCTACAACTTGCATTAGAAATTTCTTGTAAATGTCCAAGTGTAGAATTACACCATTTTCAACTTTCTCCTTGTCATCAACTGATAATGAATCATATAATTTATTGATGTTTTTCAGCTGTCCATCCTCTGTTATTTCATCTAGTAGTTTGTCAATTGGTGCAATGTTTTGATGAGTCTTCTTCTTGGGTGTTAACTTCTTCTTCTTTGGAGTTATCTTCTTAGCCGAGGGCTTTACTGCCTGTTGTTTCTGTCTAGTTCTTCTAGGAGAAGGTGTAGATACCGGTAAAGGTTCTCTTTTCCTCACAACTCTTTTAAATGTAGTTGGGATGTCACTTTCTGAAGAAGTTGCTACCAATGAAAGGTGAGTTTTCTGGCTGTAGTGTTTCTAACTCATCTTTAGTGATACCAGTTTGTTTAAGTACATCTTCTTTGATAGCTTTTTCTTACTGTTGCTTCTACCTTCTTTACCCTTTTCTTTGATTGGATTTGGTTTTCAATAGTCTCAGCACTACCAAATACCTCTTCTTTAGGTTCCTTGGGGGCTTCCAGAAAGGCTTTTGCATATGTTTCAATTATGTTGTCATCAGTTTCATAACCCATTTCAGTAACCCAAATGGTTCTAGGGACAACTGCCTCCATCCAAATCTCATTCTTCTTAATAACAAAACATATTTTATCCTTACACTTATTTACAATTGCTTGTGAAAGTCTGACTCTAGTATTCATTCGGGCCTTCAATGCCTGAAAGTACTCATTTATATTCTTTTCTATGTTTTCACCCATGTTATTTAGTAAATCAGACAATTGTTTGGCTACCAGTATATCAAAACCAAGATTCTTATTACCGATACCGGGCACCTATTTTGCTATGTGCAACATTAAACAGACAAGTAGGTTTCCAAATCTAAATGTCCCCTTTTTGTCTTTCTTAATTTTTCCAAGATTATCAATAAGCTCATCTTTCAACCATTTACACACATCTATTTTGGCATTATCCTTGATCATATCATAGGCACTCTTTATGCATAGGCTAGAGATTGAGTTTAACCTATTTGCATGTGTGGTTTTATAGCCTAAAATTATGCTAATGAATCTGACATTGATGTTGGTTAGATCATTCACTCTTAAAGATCTCTTGTCAGATGTTGCACCTGTTAGGTTCATCACTAGGTCATTTGAGACCTTCTTTATCTTATCAGGTCTATTACCGGTGGAGGGTAACCTTGTCACAACCTTTACTACCTCTTTTGTGATTTTGTGAACTGAGTCTAACCAGAAGAATTCACCATGAACCCTACTTAAAACTATCCTTATAACATCCTTAGGAAAATCTAGAATACTGAGAATTTCAGTGAATCCTAGGGTTTCAACTATTTTGTGTTCAGGTTTCATATTATCGAAATCGTCACAAATTATAGTTTTATACATGCTCTTGATTTCCTCATCACCTAATTCTTCTATGTGACAATGAATGTACATTCTAGGATCTTCAGCAAAAACTACTCCTTTGGGAATTTGAGAAAATGCACCAACATTATCATCCTTCTTAGCAATTTCGAGAACTAACTGAAATACGGGTCTAGGGCATTTAATCACTTTGACTACAGTAGGGTTTTCTATGAATTTAGGAATAGATGAAGAAGTCATGGATATAAATACCTTTATCTGCCTTAGGAAAGATTGCTTGCTGAATTGCTTTGCTTCTTTGCTCAGGAATTTTTGCGCTCTTTGATTGTTTGAATGCTCGGTGAAATAAAATTGGAGCCTAAAACACTGATTTATAATGTTATTTTTACCAACCACCATATTTAATGCTTGTCGGTTAAGTAATGACTTAACTTATCTGCCGGTATAGAAGTAATTTCAACTTCTCACCATCAACCGAAGGAATAATAGCATGTTTCACATTTGATTGCTAAACCCTCAAGGAAATTTTCTTTAGTTAGATGAAGAGTCTCCTGCCGGTGGTGTGTTACTTTCTTCTTCCGATGGAGTGTTACTCTATTATGTCGGTGGAGGAGTATTCCTATCAACATTTAGTTTTGATTTCTTGATCCATTGTTTTGAGAATTCATGCTTTACTTCTTCAACTTTTTCTTTACCTTTCAAACTAGGGCCTTTGTTATTTACTGGTGAGGACTTGCTTCTACAAAATTTTGCAATATGTCATATCTTGTTATAGGAATAACAAGTCACATTATTTTTCTAAATAGCTTTTCCATATCCTATGTCGGTTTGTGTTCTGCATTGAATAGATAAGTGTCCAAATCTTCCACAAACATAACATCTCACATTCATTCTACAATTCTCTAAATTGTGACCAATTTTGTTGCATTTTGAACATTGATCGGTGGGTGTATTTGTATTCTAATAATTTCTAGATCTACATTAATTTTCTCTATGACCATACTTGTTACAGTTAAAGCATTTTCCATTAAATTTATAAGCAGTAGGTTGTCTTACCGGTTTGCCATGATCCTATGTGTTTGCAGTACCGGAGCTTTCACCAACTTCAAAGCCAAGACCATTAGTGTCACCATTAGGTTTAGGATTCTTCAACAAGTCACCAAGTTCTTCTGAGCTTTTCTTGAATTTTTCTTTATGTTGATTTGCAACAGCCAGTTCTCCTTCCAAGATACCTTTTTGTCTCATGAGTTCATTTGAGTCATTCTATGCATGCATCAGATCTATCTTCAACATATCATTTTCATAACTAAGTCTTGTGTTTTCATTTGCAACATCATTCAGTCTTCTAGTGAAGTCTTTTTCATTCTTCTTTCTATATTCAATTTCTTTACAAAATCTCATAATCATATCCTACATCTCATTCTTTGTTGTCATGTTTTCTTGTTTCAGCTTATTCATCAGATCACTAAGAGTTTCCTTTTCATCATTCTCATTTTGCATATTTTCACAAAGTTCTCTTCTCTTGTTTCTTGAAATGGTAAGATTTTCTTGAAGTGCTTGAATAATATCCTGTGCAGCTTTTAGATCATCTTCAAGTTTGATATTTTTCAATTTTTCTGCATCATAGTCTGAGAGAGCTGCTTCTAATTGCTTCATCAAGTTTTCCATCTCTACCGGTGTCAAGATCTTCCTCAAGTTGTTAGGCTTCTGAAAATAGAGGACCACGCTCTGATACCAATTGTTAGGATTCCCATAGATACTGAGAGGGGGAGGTGAATCGGTATCTAATAGGTTATTAGATTTTCTTAACTTAAAACATGTAGAACATATTAATACTGCATACCGGTAAACAAGAAATAACGAAATAAACAAAGATAACAACAACCACATGAAAAACACACCATAACATAGTAGTTGAACAAGGAAACCCAGTGTGGGAAAAACCTCGGTGGGATTTATGACCCACAATATTCACTTACTGGCCAATAAGAGAATATTACTGCTACAAGAGGGGCCTGCACATGCAGGAAGGCCAAGTGCCTAGAGCTCACTGCTCAATTACAAAATGGGAAGTCTCACTAACTTACAAAATGGATTATATAAATCCAATATCTTATACTACTTGAAAATAGCATCTACTATGCTAGATCCAGTACCAGTTTATAGCTCTGCTTCATACATAAACCCTTAACCTATAATTCGCATAATAGGTCTGCCTTATTTCGCTTATATATTTTCTTTTCTTCTTCTATTACAAAATGTTCTGCAATGATCTCTTATATATATGAGTCATTTTACAACTTGCCAAGCCGGCTTACAATGATTTTACAATAATTAACAAAATATATTATAAACAATATTCTTGTTGGCTTCTATGCCAGTATGCTTCCTTTTGTTGCCGGTGGTTTCTGTGCCAGTGTAGAGTCTGTCTTTGCTAGTGCCGGTGAATTGTCTTGTTGGTGTTATAGGATTGTAAGGTTGCCATCAATGACAAAACCTTCAATCACCTACAATGTCTCATTGGAGTGTGCATTTGCCAACACATTCTTGGCTCCACCATGGATAGATTGTCTATCAAATTAACATGGTCTTCATAATAGAAGATGGCATGCATCCATGGGTAGGACATCACATAACACCATGTCCTTATACCTCCCAATGGTATTGACTAGGACAGGTTGACCTTTGTTCAACCAGGTGACTCTATAGGGATTGTTGTGAGGTATCCTTTGCAATTTGAGATTACTCACTACCTCTTCTGACACAATATTGTCCGTAGACCCTAAATCAATGGTTACTTTGTACACTTTGTCCATAATCTTGCATTTGATCCTAAATAAGGACCTTCTTTGGCTTGGCTCTTCTTTGACCAGTTCTTTGATCAAAGTTCTCCTTATCATCAAATTGTCACCTACCTCTGACTCTAAGGCAACCTCTAAAGTCTTGCTGCTTGAAGACTCTTCTTGAAGATAGCTCACTCTTCTTTCACTACCATGGGATGATGATCCCTTTTTTGGACACCTATATGCTGGATGACCAAGTTGGTTGCAATGGTAACACTTCATTGTTGCAAAATATGAGGAACCTCTACCTTGGTCACTATATCTTCCTCTGAAACCGTTGTTGGATCCCCTTCCTCTATTGAATCCTCCTCTATTAGTGCCACTCTCCTGTTTCTCAGTGAGTTTAGACTCTCCTTGTGTTCTTTGTTCAGAACTTCTTCCTCTAAAGCCTCCTCTATGACCTCTATTGTATTTTCCTCTACCCCTACCCCTATTGTTGCTTGAGTCATGTCTTCTTTTCAATTTTTCCTCCACCTTAAGGGCAAGTTGGTAGGTTTGATAGACTATTTTTGGGCTCATTAGATTGATTTCTTCTTGGATGTTCCACCGTAGACCATTTAGGTACCTAGCAACCTTGAGACTCTCTTCTTCCATCACATGAGATCTAAGGCTAAGTTTGTGAAACTCCTCTATATAGCTACTGACTTCAAGGTATTTTTGTCTTAAGTTTTGCCTCTTCCTATGAATTTGCACTTCATAGTCATTAGGGAGATAGACTTGTTTGATTTTGACTAACATCCCTTTCCAAGAAGATATGGGTGCTTTGCCCATTTTCTTCCTTTCATCTTGCACAAATTTCCACCATGTGAGAGTAGCTCCTCTCATCCTTGATTTGGCTACCTTGACTCTCTGGGGTTGAGTTATGCCTTCACATTCAAAATGGTTCTCCATGCCTTCTATCCATTCTAGGACTACTTCTGCCTCCATCTTACCAGTGAACAATGGAAATCCTTCCAGTGATTTACCACTCAAGGCCTTCAATGCCTTCAGGAAAGGTTCTTGCTCGAGGATAGGACCAAGTTCAAGTATCTTTTCTATCTTTGACACTTCTTTACCCTTCCCTTTTTCTCCTTCCACCTTTACCAATACTTCATCTCCCTTGGTTTCTACCTCACCAAGCTTACTCTCCAATTCTAGCAACTTCTCTTTTAGGAGTCTATTCTCTTCCTCCTGATCATCCACTTTCTTTGCCAACTCTGAATTAGTCACCATGCTATTATCTCCTACATATTCCACTAAGGACATCTACTCACCTAGCCCAAATCTTATAGGCTCTGATACTAATTTGATGGGGTTCACCTAGTTTGCTCAACACTTCTCCCAGCTGGTGTTGCTCAATTCCACCAACTCACCAAGCCTAGTTTCTCTCTAGACCTCCAAGTCCTTCTCACTCTCTTCTAGGTCTTGATTCTTTACCTTCCTAAGGTGTTTTCTTCAAGTGTTTTGGCTAGGAACTATACCAATTCACAGTGCTTCCCATGTGCTCAATTATGGCTTCTTGGCTTCAAGTTGTCAAATTCACCTCCTATCATTATGAGATGTTTCAGAGGTGTGGAGGTGTCTTCTTTCATGTTTTTAATGCATTTATGGTCCATTTGAGGTTTTCAATCAATAGGTTTCTTATCGATTCCAAAATCTTGCCTAGAAAAGGGCTACAAGGAAATAGCCCCAATTAGGCCTCCTAAACCCGCTTTTCTAGGGCTTGAGTGAAAATGGTCCAAAAGACCCCCTAACAATATTGTATTTCCTTCAATTATTCATTTAACCTCAATATAGTTTTTTGGTTTTGGCTTCTTGTCCCACAATTCAATGTGCTAACCCCAAAATGAGGGTTTTGAAGGGTTTTCTAGGCCTCTAACCGGCAGTGAATAGTCAAGTTGGGGTTTGAGCATCAAATGAACTTGTAAAGGATACTCCTTTCTTTTTTAACTCTTTCCCAACTCCTTGGACCCCTCCAAAATCTTGGAAAGTGATTTGGCATTCACCTGTGCACTTTACACCATGTTTTCACCTTATTTCCTCTAGCTAGGTTGCTCTTGGACTCGCTTAGAACAAGGTGAAAATCATGCTTAAACTCTTATTCAGCACTTTCCCCTACATATGTAAACTATATAGGTGGTTTCCCTCCATTTCCCAACAAGCCATGATGGCAGCACGTGTGGACCTCATGGGGCAACCATGTTTACAAAAAACTGCTATATACAAGCCAAAACTGGCTGCTTGCAAACTAAAGAAAGAAAACACTAATGAAAGCTATCTACAAATATTTAAATGGAAACAATATTACTATAAAACACTATAGAAACTCAATCCATTTCTCTATCAATGGATTCAATCCATCTTCAATTACAAAATGAGTAAAATCAAGCCAAAATGTTGCCAACTAGTCTAAAAAATGAGTAGTTTCAAATTGTTGAACTTACATGACACATTCTCCAAACTTGGTAACCATGAAAGAGAGGGTACTTATAGCTTTCCCATTTGTGGAGTCATCCTAGAGCATTGGAAAATCCCTAACTCCATCGCTAACCAATTCAGGACAAAAGTTGTCATGACAACTTTTTGCAACTTTGCACTTTTGCACTTTTTGATCTTTTCAACCTATAAGACCTATTCTAAGTCATCACACATGACTTTTTAAACTTTCGTAAGACTAATTTAACCCTACCTAATCCCTATACCAGGGTTTGACACTTTTTACCATCAAGAAGGTCAATTACCTACTCAAATCCACTATTTACACAAAAATGCAAACCTAAGAAGAATGAACTCAACCTAGGCCTACATTGACTCAAAACACTAACTCTTGGACCCTCCTGGAGTCCTTATTTATTACTGACTTGGCTAGGGTTAGTACAAGCCAAAATTGAAAAACTAAATAGTCTAAGTCCTAAGTGCTCCTACACCAGATCACAAAACCTCTCTAAAGAGAGATCATTCACAAAATATGTACTATTTCAAGAAAATAATAGTTCCTAACCAAGGAAAAAACATGTTCTCACATGAAGAATAATTTCATGCAAGAAAGGACATCAATTTATGAATAATGCAATCCATGAAAAAAATGGTGAAAAGATAAGAGATTGGATAGAGACAAAAGAGGAGCATGTTGCTACCCCAAGATGCTTGAAGTTGAAAAAGCACCACCTCTAATGACAAAGAGCTCCCAATTAATTTAAGTACTTATGTAATAGGGTTAGGAGCAACATGAGGGTGAAAGGAGTGCTAGGGCTCTACCTTTTCACCTAGAAAGAGCAAGATCTATTGAAAGACATATACGAGAATGATCATATTTTTCTTGAACAAATTCTTTAAATGATTTAAAGTTCCGAAGAGAACAAGAACCACCACGATGAAAAAAACAATATCCATTTCCTTCTTTATGTTTATTGCTAAACTTCACAAAAAGAAAAACAACATTCTTGTCATACTTCAATTTCCAAAAGATTCTAGTTGCTAATCTTTCTTGATCATTAATAAGTGTAGGATTATTATTTTGAGATTGAGGACAAGAGTTATTTTTTAGAAGAAGAAGGATCGTCATCAATTATTTTGACTTTTCCACTATCGATAATTTCTTTAATTGAATTTTGAAAATCAGGACAATCATCAGCATGGTGATCATGAGTTTGATGAAATGAGCAAAAATGAGTTTTTGAAGAAGAAGCACTTTTGCAGGCACGAATGGCTTGTTGTCTTGCAACATGATATATGAAGTCTTGAATCCTAAGGAGTTCATCCATAGGAGATTTATTATTTTTTCCTAGGCCTTCTATGGTAATTTGTATAGGTGGGTTTATAGGGACTTGAATTCCTTGTTCAAATTTTCCAAGTCCTTGTCCTCTAAAACCTTGTTTTGATATTATGTTAAAGCCACTCCTATAAGAATATTTTAATTGAGAAGGTGGGGGAACATTTTAATAAATTTCTTTGAATTTTTTAGTGTAAGAATGTTTAGAGGGAATGAAAGGATTAGTAGATGAAGAAGGAATATCTTGTAGAGGAGGATTTTCCTTTCTTTCATCATGCATATCCTTTTTAGTAGATTGGGAAGGAAGATCCTTATCATCCAAGGCCTCATATTTACTTAATGTTATGTGGGGAGAGATATCATGAATGGAATGCATGACATCATCTTCTCTACAAATGTTTTGATGTTTAAGATAGGCTCTAGGAGGATAAGGAGAATCTAGAGAGATGGAAACACCAATATTTTGATCTTGTCCCCCTTGTGCAAGGGTATGTGTATGAGAAAAAGATGGGGTCATGTTTCTCTTCAATTCTTTCTCTCCTTTAGATATATCATTGATAGGAAAATTAAGTCATTCTTCATTCTCATTAGATACCCTAGGAGAGGTACAAGCATTAGGTTTCTCATTGTTATCTCTAGGATTAGGATCTACAAAAGCTTTTAAGTGATCTACATATGAAATGTATTTGCCCAAAAATATCACCATAACACAACGTACATGATAAATGCAAGCTTTGAGATCTAATTGATGAAAATAAATCAACTTGGAAAGCCTAAAAATGCAATATGTGCAAGTCCTATGAATGAAAACAAGTAATATGAAATGAAATAAACCATTGTCCGACACATGATTATAATAATTGTGCGTTAAAAGAAATGTAATCATATGTGAAATAGCTAATAAATCTAATCCATTAATTACCATGATGAATATTTGAATTTAAATTTAAGAAAATGAATAAATTAGGATTTTATAAATAAAACCTCTTAATTTATTTGAATTCATGAGATTCACAAATTTTTATTTTTTATATTTATTTTAGAGAATTTGAAATTTAAAATTTAAAATGAATAATGCAAAATTTTAGAAAATTATTATTCAATTGCTTGAAAGAATAAAATGCAATTCTCTAGGAAATTTAGGATTATGTAAAAATAATCTCTTAAATTAAAATTATCCAAAAGAGAATTAAATTTAAAATTAGGGCCTTGTGAAAATAACCTCTTAATTTTAAAATTTAAATTTGAAATTTGATCCAAGATTGCAATTTTGAATTTGAATTGAAATTAACAACCAAATTTGAAGAGGGAAATTCAAAAATTTAAACAACCCACAAGCTCAATTTTTAAAAATTTAAAAATTAATGTTTGTAAAATTAACCACTTAATTTTAAATTTAATTGTGAAATTTCAATTGTAGATGTAATTTTGACTTTTGAAATTGAAAAAGTGCTGAAATATGAAATAATTAATCCAAATCAAACAATTCACAAGCTTGATTGTGAAATTAACCTCTAAACTTTTAAAATTTGCAAGGAAATCAAACTTGTAAATGAAAACTTGATTTTTTAATTGCATATACTTGGATCTAAAAACAAAAATCAGAATTAATGGTGTAAGGAGTCGAGTTCACCAAAATGTAAAGGGGGAGAATTTAGGGTTTCCACCCAAAGGAGGATGAAAATCGCTAATTTTGTGATTTAGGACCTTTACATTCAAAAGAGGGTTAGAATGCACTAGATCCAGTCACAAATCGGATAAGGACTAAATACTAAGTAGATTGGATTGATTTGCTTAATTTAAGTTCTCTCTTTTGTGAGTTGAAACGTTGATTTAGGGTAAAGTGTTGAAATTGGAGATAAAACTAAGAAAATAATGAGCTACAGATTCGGGATTTTATTGTGCACCTGGATCTCAGTAATATAAGATGATTCAGATCTACCCTGTGAAAATGCCCCAAAAAAGTAGGGACTAGGATGCAACAACATGGTCCTCTGACTTTTTCACACATCAAAAAGGGTTGTTTTGTCTCTGTGTTTGAAGCTTATTCTAAGAATTACAGCTACGCACTTGTTTCCTACACACAAAAAGAAAGAGAAATAGGTTGGGAATAGGGGTTTTCCTAATCAAACCCTGGTTGAGGAATCAACCTTGAATGAAATGTTGCGAATGCTGAAATAAATAATGGAAATGTATACCTCAGATCTGCAATGATTGATGATGATGCTTTGCTTTTTGAATGTAATCAAATATGTTGTATGAAATGTCATGAACATGACAAAACCCTAACACACACACATATGCTTCCAGATATATGATGTAATGTTGCTTCACAATGGATAGATGGAGAATATGCAACCCTGAAGACCTTTAGAAATGATTGATGATGAATTCTCCAATGCTTGAATGAATTCGCCCTTGTATCATGATCTCCCTCTTATCCTTGTATATCCAAATGAGAGGGGAAGACCTCCTTATATACTTTCCTATTAGCAAACATATTAATTTTCTGACATAGGCCAACTTGGAGGAAGGGTTACCACCCAAAATTTGGATAGGGCCAAGGGTCAAAATTAGGCCCCAATTAGGGAGGACCGTGGCATGGCACCATGGTCCCAATGAGGACTAAGGCACCACATCCCAGTCCTACACCAAATTGGGCCAAAGTTAAGGGGTCCTAGCAAGGTACAAGATGAAAATATGATATTTATTGCATGGTAAAGGCATAAATGGGTCCCGATCAAGAATAGGGATGATAACACTAAGGTGAGGGCCCTAAATGTAGTCAAAATTGCAAAGGGTGCAATTTTTGGATGCTACAAGAGATTAGCTTACTTGGATTACCAAGGCCTTCCCAATCCTATCTCGGATCTACCTTATCATCCATGGGCAAGGTATTGAGACCATAATGTCCACTTCTTATCTTATTAAGGTGAATTACTACTACCCAACCCACCTAAAATGATTTAATTAAGTTATCTCTTTGATTACAATGTAAATTCCCAATGAGATATTCTGGCAGTCTAGACCTTGGGTAACCTAGTTGTCTACTCCTCATGACCCCAGTTACTCACTTGAAAGCCCACTCCCCTTAGAATGCACCTAGACATTACGGTAACAACATATCATAACACAATCAAGGGCTCTAAATAATACATAACCTAGTTATCCAAGGTCCTAAATCCAATAATAATTAACAAGTAATGCAAGATAAGTGCTAACAATAGCAACCTCATAATCAACATAAAACCAAATCTACTTCGCCAAGAATACATTCGACATGAGCCTTGATAAATAACCACAAGGTATCCATTATCTTGCATTCATATAATAATGGAAATAGCCAATCATAATCAATAATACAATCCCGAATCACCTTAGGACACTCAGAATACATAGACTCAGCCCCTGAACTTACGAAATGATCAAACTGAAAGTCAAAAATCTATCTTGGAAAGTCAAAAGTCATCAAAGAAACCAAATAAGGAAATTTAGTGCATTTTCTCAATAGAGCAGCGCATTTACAAACATGAACAACACCTCCATTGGGAGTTTTAGCATATATAATAGATAGTTTAGTGCATTTGTGACTTAGTGCGATTTTGCCCCTTTGTGTAGCGCATATACCTATTTCCATAACTTATTTAATGTATACTACAACACTTATGAGACATACTATTGGAATCAATGAACACTGAGAGGGAGGGGGGTGAATTAGTGTTTTACAATTTGCAAACTTATTAAGTTGATCCTTAAACCACTGGATGCATATGAATGAAAGCAAAATGCTGAAACCTAAAGTAAACAACCACACAACCATAACACCAAGATTTTTACATGGAAACTTGGAAAGGGAAAAACCACGGTGGGATTTTAACCCACAATATTATTATACCATGGGCAGAAGTATGATAATATTACATAAGGGGAATGTACTTGCATTCAGGCACATTGCCTAGAGCTCACTGCTTAATTACAAAAGGGATTCAACCCAGAGGAAGGCTCACTGCCTTGTAGGCTATTACAAATTATTACAATAATGAATGAACTAAAGTATAGCATCTAAATTTCCCAAAATGTAGTTTCGGTTAGGCTCATATTTACTTCTGCAACTGATCTATCTCTCTGCCCTATTTTCCTGCTCTGTCAACTATTGAAGCACCAAACCTTTAATCACATTCACTAAACTTCACAAATTTGCTCCTACAGACTTCTCACATTCTCTCATATATGAACATGCTCAAAATGAATCGGTCTTAAGTACTCACACCAACAAAAAGAATCATTTACCATGTCGGCTTTCAAAAACCGCATAACACACAACATGAAATGTGTATCACCAAGTCAGCTTAATCCATCCACAAATCCAAATGCGGACCAAAACAAGATGATAATAAGCTTCCCATAAATTGGTCCAATCACCTCAAACATGAAACTAATCACCAAAATTAACCCAACTATTGGCCATTTGAAGGAATTTTTATGTGTTGCATTGATGTTTTGTCATTGATGTCAACACTAGCTGCTTTGGCTGCTTTACTGGTATCCTTTTGGTCCTAGTAGGTTGTTTGGTTTCTAGCTGGTAAGATCATGATGATCCTGCATACTCTGATATGCTTTGGCTTATGGAATTGGCTTAGATCTGCTATTCATGCTACTCAAATACATGTTTAGTCAGTTGGTTTTGATTTGGTGATTGAATGTTATCTTATATGCTTGTAATCCTGGCTTGTTGAGCTAGTGAGGGTTACACCGATAGAGCTTTGTTGAAGATCTTTTGATATTATGCATAAGTGGTGTTGGTGCAGCTTCTAGTAAGGATTTAGGATGTTGATGGTGATCGTGTTTGAGACTTGGCTGATTGGGATCTTTGCTTTAGTGTATGTGGATCTAAATTGGGTTCGGTTGTATCTAGATTATGGACCAGCTTAATGTAACGTGTTATTTGGTCTTATTGATGTGTTTTCGGGATGTCTTATGGGTTGGATATTATTTGTTTGGTCTCAGGATGACATGTTTTATAATTATGTAATTGCTTTATTGTTTGGTGGTTGACCTTATTGTTTATAGTCGAGGGTTTGTATATATATGATGTAAGATCTCATTGTAGATCAAGAAAGGATGGTATAGGAACGAAAAATGTAATAACCATTCATGCAGAGGATTTGGTCGATCATTGGTGATCAAGTTGGGTTTATGCAAGAGGATTAAGTCCTCCAGTATTGAGCTTAACCAGAATAGTACTCAAGCATAGGAGATGCCATCATTGTAGTTCATTCTTCCTTCTGGATTGTAGTCTAAATTTTTATGTAGTCAGTGAGACTCCTTTTGTAATGAGCAGTGTGCTCTAGGCTATTGGCCTTCCTGCAAGTGCAAGCCCCTCAATTTGTAATTACATACTTACTACAGAAGTATTATCTAACTATGGGTAGGCTTCCCATCGTGGTTTTTCCCTTTACCAGTTTTTCCACATACAAATCTTGGTGTCACGTGGATGGTATCTATTCTCTAATTGTTTCTTGTGCTTAGTTGGTATATCTTGTATTTCGATAATTAGTTTATGTATTCCAATATTGATCTTATGTGTTCCAATATTAAAGTTTTAATTTCTTAAGGTTCTGGTAATTTGGTGACAATTGAGTCACCCCCCCTTCTTAGTTGTCTTCCATTTATTTGACTTTTCTAACAATTGGTATCTGGTCCTCTCTGCAAAAGCTTAACCGCTTGAGTTAGATCCTATGGCGTCTAATAGTTCATGTTCATCTAGTTCATCTGTAGTTGTCTTTTGGAGAGAAATTCCTAGGCTTGATGGAACAAATTATAGAGTATCGAAGATTCAGATGGAGACTCATCTGAGATGTCTTGGTAAGGAAATTTGGGAGATCACAGAGAATGGGGTTACTCCTTTCAATCTAGCATCTAGCAATCCTCCTCCAACAAACTTGGATAAGAAGCTTGAGAATGATTGTAGAGCTAGAGAAGCCCTTTTGTGTGCACTTTCTGATCAACAAATAATGAGATTGAATGACAAATCATCAACAAAAACTATATGGGACAAGTTGGAGACTCTAAATGAAGGTGACCCTACTATTAGGATTGTTAAACTTGATGGTTATCGAGTGAGATATAAAAATTTGAAGATGGAAGAAGATGAAAGGATTACTACATTCATGGAAGGGGTAAATGAAATTGTCATGGGATTTTAATTTTGTGGTGGATCTCTGAGTGAAGATGAAATAGTTTCTAAAGTTCTGAGAGCTTTACCACCAGCTTATAAGATGAAGGCTAGTGCAATTAATAAATTGAGAACAATGGCTAATACCTCTGTCAATAGGGATACCTTGGTTGGGAAATTATTTATTTTTGAGCTTGAATAATGTGGACCTTCTAGAGCTATGAAGTTTGAACCTACTTTTCATGCATTTACATCACCAACCAACAAGAAAGATTGGAAAGCTTTGTATGTGAAAGAATTGGATGATATGAAGAGAGAAGATGAATAATTTGAGAAACTTGAAGCCCTATTTTCTAGAAGAGTAACTAAAGGACCAGTAGGAAGTAAGTATGAAGGAAAATCACCCTTTAAATGTTTTTCATGTAATGAGATAGGCCATTTTGCATCTAGATGTCCTGAAAGGAATTCAAGATTTGAAGAAAGAGCTAGAAGATCTTTTAATCCTAACCTTGGATATCAGAACAAGTAGAAGTATAGTAAAAACAAAGATTAATCATGTTACTTTGCGGATGAGGAAGTTGTGACTGATTTTGATGATGAACTGACACAAGACTCTACTAGTGGTTCTGACAATGGAAAGGAATGGGTGTTCCTGGCTATCAAGGAAGATGAACTGGCATTGGAAGAGAATGTACCTTAAGAAAAGGTCCTTGCTACTAAAATTGAAGATAAGGATGAATGGGTAATTGACAGTGGATGTTCACATCATATGACTGGAGATAAAAGGAAGTTTCTATCTTTGCAAGAATTAGATGGTGGTCTAGTTAGATTTGGAGATGACAAAGCATGCATGATCAAAGGAAGAGGAACCATATCATTAGATGGTAAGCACAATACTGATAATGTTTATTATGTCAAAGGTTTAAGGAATAATCTCTTGAGTGTGGGACAATTGGTGGATAAGGGATTTCAATTACAATTCAAGGATGGAAAATGCAAAATCATTAATAGATCTGGATTGAAGATTGCAACTAGTACGCAAACAAAAGGTAATATATTTCATTTGAATTCCGCTGAGAAGACATGTTTGATTACACAAATTGATGAGAGTTGGCTTTGGCATAAAAAGGCTATGTCATGTGAATTTTGATTGCATGGTAAAGATCAGTTCAACTAAGGTAATTAGAGATATACCTAAGATTGTGAAGCCTTATAATCTGGTATGTAAATAAAATCAAATGTGAAAATAGGTCAAAACCTCTTTTAAGAGTATACAAGACAAATCTAATTATGTTCTTGATCTTATTCATACTAATTTGTGTGGTCCAGCTAGAATCAAAAGTTTTCAAGGTGATAGATATTTTATGCTAATCATTGATGATTATTCTAGAATGATGTGGGTTACTTTTCTAAGGGAAAAATATGAGGCTTTTGAAAAGTTTAAAATCTTTAAAGCTAAGGTTGAAATTGAGACATGATTGAATATTAAGTGCTTAAGTTCAAATCATGGTGGAGAATTTACATTCGATGAGTTTAGTAACTTTTGTGAGAAGCATTGCATAATGAGACAATTTCCTGCTCCCTGGACACCTCAACATAATTTCCTGCTCCATGGACACCTCTAAGTGGAGGCCCCTAGAATTTTGGTAAATCATCTCTTTCTGTTAGAAAATGGACCCCTAACATGGAACTAAATGACTCCTTTTTTGAATCTGCTCCGGTGTGGGTTAGGTTTCCTGAACTACCATTGGAATACTAGGTGGAGGATGTTTTCTCAGGAATTGCTAATTCCTTTGGGGAGCTTATTGTGATAGACCCAATGACTGCATCTCACAAGAGATTGGTGTATGCATGCATCTACATCAACATACCATAGAATATGGATCTCCCAAGTACTATTGATATAAATTCCAAACTTGGGTTATGGGAACAAGCCATTGAATTTGAATTTCTCCCTTTTGTGTGCTTTTCTTGCAAAAAAGTAGGTCACTAGGCTAAGGCTTGCCCCAGCAACCCTAAAAGACCTATGATTAAAGAAAAAAATATTAATAAACCGATTTGGAAAGAAAAAAATAACAACAAAGTCTGCAACAAGTTAGAAGAAAAAAGTGGAAATCTGGTAAATAAACCAGAAAATCAGGAAAATGACTCCAATGACCTTATTAAAGACCCTGCCCTGAAGGGGAACAAGAAGAATAAAAACCAAGGAATTTGAGATCAAAATAGGAAATACCTTCGAAGCCCTTCAGTCGCAAGAGAAGGAGAATGAAATCAGTACAAAGACACTTGAGGATGGTGAGATTGAGGATATCACTAAATTTCATCACGAGGAACTATATGAACCCATATCAGAGAAAGAAGAACCCTGTTTAGGGAAAGAGTTTCAAGAACAAGAAATAGATATGGGAAGGAGTAATAAGTTTGGATCACCACAAGAAAACTTAAATGCTTTATTCCAGAACATAGAAGTGAATATGACCACTTCATCCTAGAAAAGAGAAAAGCTATGGAGCAACATACAAGATGAATACAGGGCAAAACAACAAGAAGAAAACACAATAGGAAATGGAAAGAAAAGTAAGACCAAGAAGACAGGAGGTCCTAATGGAGTAAAAACCAGAACCAAATCTAAGGCAGATTTTGGGGCCTCAAGATCCCCACCAGGATGCAAAACTATGAAATGGCATAGGGACCAAGAGAGTAAACAAAACATAGCTGATGGAAGGTAGAGAACTATCAAGGAGTCCTACCCCCAGGCTTCCAAATGAAAGTAATATCATGGAACATCAGAGGCCTAAATGGTCTCAGTAAACAGGATATATTAAGGAATCTTATTCGAGATCAAAATCCGGATATTATCCTGGTTCAGGAAACTAAAATGAGTAAAGATAAAGTGGAGAAACTAAAGTTTTTTAAAAATGGAGGGGTCTATGGCAGTAGCTCGAATGGAGCCTCTGGAGGGGTTGCAATGTTCTGGAATAAAAGCACAACCTCTAGAGATATGATAGATGTGGATGGCAATATTTTATCCCTAAAAGCTAGAAATATTTTTGATGAAAAGGAATTTGTTATCACTAATATCTATGCCCCTAATTCCAAATCTGCTAGAAGTAAATTTTGGGAAAAAGTTTAGCATAAAAGGAAAAATTTCTCTATGCATAGCTGGGTTGTTATGGGATATTTCAATACTCCTCTGCAAGACAGAGAAAAATCTGGAGGTAGTCAAGCTCAACCAGATAGCAGATCTGACCTGATGGACTTTATCAATGACAATGCTCTCATTGACTTGGTCAAACCGAAGAGATGGTGATGATCTTATCCAAGTAAGACTTGATAGAGCTCTTCTCTCTAATGATTGGATTCTTTCTCATAGTTTTTCCCTTTCTATCATTAATAGAATTGGGTCAGATCATTATCCCATTTCCTTTGTTGCTGAGAACTCTAAGAATAATCAGAGATTCCCTTTTCATTTCGAAAAGATGTGGATATCCCACCCTAATCTTGAAAATTCCATTGCTGAATGGTGGAATCTTGATGTTAATGGAACAACCATGTATAAAGTTGCCAAAAAACTTAAATATGTCAAAACCAATATTAAGACTTGGAACAAGAAGGTCTTTGGTGATATTTTTGATTCAAAGAAAAAATTAAAGGAGAAACTCGAATAGATACAAATTTCCATCCAGAAAGAAGGCTACAAAAAGTATTCCAAAGCCATGGAAGATAAGGTCCTTGACAACATCCACAACATTATTTCTAGGGAAGAAATATATTGGAGACAGAGATCCAGGGCTATATGGCTGAAGGTAGGAGACAGAAACACTAAGTTTTTCCACATGACTTCCCTAAAACATAAGGTAGCAAATAGAATCACAAAACTAACTATTGAGAATAGCACTTTTCTTAATAAGGATGACATCAGGGATGAAGCTGTTAGATTCTTCAAGTAGCTTCTATCTAGTAATGAGGACCTTGATTAGACCCATCAACTCAATCTGGTTAATAATATTCCTAAAATCATAAACCCTATTCAGAATAAGACCCTTGCTACCATCCCGTCTGCTGAAGAAATCAAAAAAGTTGTCTTCTCTTTTCAAGGGGATAAAGCTCTGGGCCCTAATGGATTCCCTATGTTCTTCTTTCAAAAATTCTAGAATATTGCGGGGAAGGATATGGTTAATGCGGTGAAAGAATTTTTTGGATCTAGAAGAATCCTTAAGGAATTGAATTCCACTTTTATTGCCTTAGTCCCCAAAGTTGTTGGGGAAAATTCTATGGGCAAATTTAGGCCAATTAGCTTATGCAACTCTTTCTATAAAATAATAACCATAGTCTTGACTACTAGAATTTTGGCGGTGCTTCCCTTCATCATATCTGAAGAGAAAAAAGGCTTTGTTCCTGGTAGACATATTCTTGACTCAATCATTCTTGTTCATGAGAACATTCATTCCCTTAGTGCTACAAAGAAAGAAGGTTTCTTGATAAAGCTTGATTTGGCAAAGGCTTACGATAGAGTTGAATGGGATGTTCTATTTAAAATCATGGGGGCTTTTGGTTTTGATGATAAGATTATCAAAATAATCATTGAACTAATCACTACTCCTATGTTCTCTATTTTGGTTAATGGATCTCCAACAATTTTTTTTTTAAATTCTAGAGGGCTAAGACAAGGAGACCCCATATCTCCTATCCTTTTTACCATTCTGGCTGAAAGTATGAGTAGAATGATTCATAAGTTGAAACAAAGCAAAACTATCAAAGGTCTTCAAGCTTCCTCTGCCAATGTGTTTTGCACTCATCAACAGTTTGTTGATGACACTATCATCATGGGATATTCTTCAGTCAAGGAGGCTAAAGCCTTCAAAAAAACTCTCAACTCCTATGCTTTGGCAACTGGTCAGCAAGTTAATTGGGATAAATCAGCTATGTACTTTCTCAATACTCCAGTAATAAGACAACATAAAATTGCCAATATTACTGGATGCAAAGTGGAATTGCTGCCTTCCATCTACTTAGGTCTTCCTTTAGGGTTGGCACCCCCAAATTCCTTCTAGAATATGATCATTGATAAAATTAATAAGAGACTTGTAGGATGGAAAGGCTCAATGTTATCTCAGGCTGGGAAAATGCAGCTCCTCCAAGCTACCCTTCAAAATCTCCCTGTTTATGCCCTCAGTCTGTTTGGTATTCCGACTAAAATTGTTGAAGCTATGGAAAGAATTCATAAGAGATTCTTATAGTTAGGAGTGGAAGAAAAGAAGAGAATACCTCTAATTGCCTAGGACAAGGTGTGTAGACCAAAGAACAAATGAGGGTTGGGGATTAAAATTATAAAAACTTTTAACAAAGCTCTTCTTGCCAAGTAGTTATGAAAAGCCTATGATATTAAGAAAGATTGGAACCAAATTTGGTTTGACAAATACATTAAGAATCAGACTATCCAAGGAATCCTTAATTCTGAAGATATCCCGACTAGATCCTTCATCTGGAATAGTGTAACCAAATCTATAAAAGTTGCAAAAGCTGGAGCTGGATGGGTCCTTGGAAAAGGTGATAGAATAAGGTTTTGGGAAGACCCCTAGATGAAGAATGATGCCTTATTTGATCAAAACAATATTCAAATTATTGAAGAATGTAAAAGGAGGTTTGGGCTGATGGTTTGTGACTATTGGAAGGAGAATAAGTGGGTTAAACTTGAGGACATCCATCTTGGTTTTTCCTCTCTCCAGAAAGAGTTGTTGTCCTTTTCCCCTAACAAAAACTATGATGATGTTTTCCTCTGGAAAAGTGGTCCTAAAGGTGAATTCACAGTTGCTTGTGCCTATAAAAACACTTTCTCTCAAAACAGCAATCCCATCTGGAGCAAAGTATGGAACAACATCTTGATCCCTAAAGTCAACATTTTCTTTTGGCTTGCTTCTCATAATAGTACCCTTACTATTGATAATTTAATCCGAAGGGGCTTCAAATTCCCTAATAGATGTGAGCTCTATCAGAAGGAGGGGGAATCAGTTGATCACCTATTTTTTCATTGTTCCCTCACAAGGGAAATCTGGTGTAAAATGTGGGAAAAATGGAAAATTAACTGGGTCATGAACAAAAGCATTAAGGATATCATTTGGCAATGGAATTATCCTACCAAATGTCAAATCATTAAGAATATTTGGTCATTGACCCTCCCCATGATATGCTGGGGCATTTGGAAAGAAAGGAATAACAAGATATTTAGGGAAGATAAGTGTAATACTCAGGTAGTCTTTGAAAAAATATGCAGGGCTATAAAGGAGAACATGAACATCCCTCACAAGAATAATCAGCAATGGGCTATTATTGATATGAATGATATGGAAAAAGACATTCTTACTGAATGGAACCTAATTCATAAGGTCTACAGGTCGGACAACAAGAAGAAGAGAGATAACATTGTTTGGAGGTTTCCTGATTATGACTGGATAAAGGTTAATTTTGATGGGGCTGCCAAAGGGAACCCTGGAAAGGCTGGTGGAGGTGGAGTTATCAGAAATGCTCAAGGAATTTGTATTGTTTCTTTTGCTTCCCCTTTTGGAACCCAAAATAACCATGTGGATAAAGCTATGGCCATGCTAAAGAGCCTCCAGTTAGCCCAGGAATTCAAATTTAAAAAAATCTGGATCGAAGGGGACTCTTTAAATATTATACAAGCCCTCAAAGGTATTAGCTCAATTTCCTGGAATATTGCCAATATTATTAAAAATGCTAAAGCTATCCTAAATAACTATGTTAGCATTATTATAACCCACACATTTAGAGAGGGCAACAAGGTAGCGGATATCCTTGCCAATGAAGGGGTTAAAATGGAGAAGGGCGTCAAATATATAGGGGAAGATCACATCAAGTAGGAGATTAAGGAACAATTATACTCTGATCACCTTAATGGATCAAGCTAATATCATGATTGATTTCTGGGGAATGAATACCAATGATAGATTTTGGGGGCAGATGAACTACCAGATGATGAGTGTTTATCGGCATCATAACCAAGATCATATGTGTGCGAAAGGTAATTGTTATAATAGTTGGGTTCCTATGAACACGAGTAGCAATCTCTTAATTATGAAAGACTCTTTACAAGGGGAAACCATAAATTCAGAGCTTTCCCCGCGGGCTGAGATTTATAATAGAGGATATTGTCACCTGGAAAGCAGAATGGGAGGCAACCTTAACAGGAATGAACCTTCAGGTTGTGAGCACTGGAAGAGTGAAAGAAAGGTGTGGAGAAGGCTCCAAAAACATGGTTTCACTGATTATATGGAGAAGCTCCATGGTAGTAGAAACTCTATGTCTCATGGGTTCGCTAAAAGCTAGAGCAATAACAGGGCTACCCTGTTTGGGGAAATCTGGCAAATCGATGAAATTTTGATCTCGGAGGTCATAGGACTCAAGATGGAGGGGACAAAATTCTATAGGGATAGAAAGTACACTGCTGAGGCCTTCAAAATTTTCCCTAAGATGGAGGATGAGAAGGGCAACCTAGCGAAGAAGGACAACATATCTTACTTCACCCCCCAACAGGTAAAACCTTTCTGGCAAAAAGTTCTTAGGGCTTTAATGGAATATTTAACTGTGGATGGCAGGTTTACAAAAATTTACAATTATCATTTTGCCATCCTGAACCACTTCCGCCATGGGGCTAAAATATCTTTGCCCTTCTATTTAGCCTCTTCTCTGAATGAGAGCCTAACCGACCATGTTAAAAAGCCCAACTCCTACCCTCTAGTGCACTAGGGACTCATTCTGCTAATTTATGAATATATTAAGGATAAGACTAGGGCTACCAAGGATGACCCTTTAATCATCAATGCTCAGATTTCTGAGAAATGCATAGACTCTGATTCAACTGGGGAGACCAGCACCCCAACCCATAAAAAAAGGAAGGTTGAAATCATGCAGGAAGAAAAGGATGTGCTTTGTGAGGAAGAAGATGGAAAGAATAGGGAAACTATTTTTGAAAAGGAGATTAACAAGGAGGAGAATAATGGGGAAGGAGAGGAAGGGGGAAATTCTGAGAATCGTCAACCTAACCCTGAAGGCTCAGAAACTGAGAAAGAGGCTCTGAAGCCTAAGGAAGGTGAAAACCCTAATGTGGAGGAGACAGAACAGAGCAAGGATTCTATGGACACCATTCTAGATACCGCCTGCAATTGCACCGTTGAATTCTTCAATTTTTAGAAGTGGGTGGTTGAAAACATTACCAGCATGTAGGGTAAACAAAGGGAGCTAGAAGTTAAGATCAACAAGCTGATCGACATGTCCGACTCTAGGAAATAGCACGAGGAGATGGAGAATAGTGAAGTGGAGGAGGAAATGGAAATGGAAGGCTGGCTGGAGAAAGATTTGATAAAAGGTGACTTGAAACATCTGGAGGATGTCATCAAAATAATGAAGGAATAGGTGGAGGAGGATAAGGACAATGTCAATGCCCAGATGGCTAGAAATGAGAAAGCCTTGAAAAGCCTTATGGACCATAGCCTCCAGGTTCTTAAAGTCTCCTCCCAGAATATGAATGCACTGGTGAATCATCTGGAAAAGAAAAACTAGGAGAAGAACCTAGTAGTTATTGAAGAAGCTCCTACTTCCAGCCTAAGCCACCGGACCCCTAGGCATAGAACCAGGCAGACTATGGCGGAGAAGGATATGAAGATGAAAGAAAGCCATATGGCTCAGGAAAATACCGACTTGAGGGAATCGGCCAAGGCAATGATGCTTTTGGTGCAGGATGTAGAAGAAACCATGAAGAATTTCTAAATTTATGTTTATGTTGGACTTGGGGCCAATTTCTTGTTGGCCTCTTGCTGTCCTTTCCTCTGTTGCTGGTTTTTTTGCTAGCTTTTTGCAGTCGTTGTGTTTTGTTTCTTTCCTGAATATCTTTCATATGTAACTGGGTTTCGTGTCCCTTAAAACCTATTTTTAATTAATCAAAAACATAATGGAGTTGTGGAAAGAAATAATAGAACTATCTTGGATGTTGCTAGAACCATGATGATGGAAGATAATCTACCTCATATCTACTAGAGAGAAGCAGTGAGCACAACAGTTTATACATTTAACAAAGTTCATTTCAAAGGAGAAACCGGTAAGACACCTTATGAACTATGGGTTGGCAATACACCTGTAGTTAAGTACTTCAGAATCTTTGGTAGTAAATGTTATATCAGGAGAGATGATTTCATTGGGAAATTTGATCCTAGATGTGATAAATTAATATTTCTTGGTTATTCTAATGAAAGAAAAGCATATAGATGTTATAACAAGAGATTGCAGAGAATTGTGGAGAGCGCTAATGTCAAGGTGGATGAGAAAAATAGAAGTCAAATCAGAATTTATGAGCAAGAACCCACAGTGGAAATGACCATAACTAAACTAGTAAAACCTTTATCAGAACATAATGTTGAACAATTTACTTTGGCAGTATCAGAAAATTCAACAGTAACTGAAGAACAAGGAAGAGGAAAAGAGAGTCAGAAGACTCCTAGGTATGTAAGGTTGAATCATTCAGAAGATCAGATCATTGGGGATAAGAACAATGGAGTGATGACAAGAAGAAGATTTGTAGCTATTGAGGTATGTTTAATTTCTCAAGTTGAATTGGTATCAGTAATTGAAGCATGTAAAGATGAATGTTGGATGAAAGCTATGGAAGAAGAATTAGATTAGATAGAAAAGAATAACACATGGATTTTAGTTCCCCGACCTAAAAATAAGAATGTTATTGGAACTAAATGGGTTTTTAGGAATAAATTAAATGAAGATGGACAAGTTGTGAGGAATAAAGCTAGATTGGTTTGTAAAGGATATTCTTAGAAGGAAGGAATTGATTATAGTGAAACTTTTGCACCTGTAGGTGGGATTGAAGCTGTAAGATTATTTCTTGCCTATGTTGCACATAAAAATTACAAGGTTTATTAGATGGATGTTAAGTGTGCTTTTTTGAATGGGGATCTTGATGAGGAATTTTATATTGAGCAACCTGATGGTTTTTCACTTTCAGATGATAAAAAAATGGTTTACAGGTTAAATGAAGCCTTATATGGATTGAAACAGGAACCTATATTATAAAGTCACTAATGATGATATACTGATTATTGAGGTCTTTGTTGATGATATTATTTTTGGAGGTGAGGATAAGTTGTGCATGGAATTTTCTAACAATATCGAGAATGAATTTGAGATGTCTATGATTGGGGAAATGAAAATTTTCTTAGGTTTGTAGATTACTCAAACTGATAAAGGTATTTTCATCTGTCAAACTAAGTATGCTAGGGAGATGTTGAAGAAATTTGGTATGGAAAATTCTAAACCGGTTAGTACTCCTATGGCTACAATTGAGAAATTCACAAGGAAAGATGAATCAACACCGGTAAATCCTACAAGATACAAGTCTATGATTGGAGGTCTGCTATATTTGACTCAAACTAGACCAGATATAATGAATGATGTTTGCATTGCATCAAGATATCAAAGTGATCCTAGAGAAAATCATGAGAGTGTGGTATAAAGGATTTTTAGATACTTACAAGGAATTTTGAATATGGTTTGTGGTACCCTAAAGATGATGACTTTACTTTATGTGCATATACAGATGCATATTGGGTAGGTGATGTTGATGACCAGAAAAGTACTTTTGGTGGAGCTTTCTTTGTTGGAAAGAAACTTATTTCATGGATCAGCAAGAAACAATCATGTACTTATTTATCTATTGTTGAACCTAAGTATGTTGTTGTTGCTACTAACTGTACACAAGCTCTAAGGATGAAGTAAATGTTGAAGGACATAAAAGTGCATTGCAATGGACTGGTAGTTATTCACTATGATAACTCTGCTGCTATTGACATATAAAAGAATCTAGTATTTCACTCTAAGACAAAGCACATATCTATCAAGTATAACTTTTGAAGGAGAAGGTGGAAGAAAATGAAGTTAGATTGGTTAATGTGAAAACTAAAGAGCATATTGCAGACATCTTCAGTAAACCTTTGCCTAAAGAATCATTTGAGTACCTCAGAGACAAATTAGGGGTTTTTGCCCCTCCGACAGAAAACTGATTGATGCTATTTGGCATCAGTCTGGTATGCATTATCAGAGATATTAAATATTCATGATTGATGTGGTGATGATACTACTTAGGGGGAGTAGTTAGTCTTGTGATTCAGTGGTTTGTCATTTTGCTTTGATATTTATGTCAAAGGGGGAGAGATATTGATGTGAAAAACTTAAGGAGATATATACATTAGGGGGAGAAATTTGCAGAACTTAATTGTGATATCATCTACAGGGAGAGTATGGATTATAACTTCATTGCTATATTCTTGTATGGGAGATTTGTTTGGCATTTCTTGGCACTTGGATATTTTTCACATCTAGTGTTGCCATCAATGCCAAAATGGGAGATTGTTGGCCATTTGGAGGAATTGATTATGTGTTGTGTTGATGTTTTGTCATTGATGTCAACACTAGCTACTCTAGCTACTTTACCGATATCCTTTTGGTCCCTGCAGGTTGTTTGGTTTCTAGCTGGTAAGATCATGATGATCCGGTATACTCCGGTATGCTTTAGCTTATGGAATTGGCTTAGATCTACTATTCATGCTACTCAAATACATGTTTATTCAATTTGTTTTGATTTGGTGATTGGATGCTATCTTATATGCTGGTAAGCCTAGTTTGTTGAGCCGGTGAGGGTTTCACCGATAGAGCTTTGTTGAAGATCTTTTGATATTATGCATAAGTGGTGTTGGTGCAGCTTCTAGTAAGGATTTAGGATGTTGATGGTGATCGTGTTTGAGACTTGGCTGATTGGGATCATTGCTTTAGTGTATGTGGATCTAAATTGGGTTCGGTTGTATCTAGATTATGGACCAGCTTAATGTAACGTGTTATTTGGTCTTATTGATGTGTTTTCGGGATGTCTTATGGGTTGGATATTATTTGTTTGGTCTCAGGATGACATGTTTTATAATTATGTAATTGCTTTATTGTTTGGTGGCTGATCTTATTGTTTATAGTCAAGGGTTTGTATATATATGATGTAAGATCTCATTGTAGATCAAGAAAGGATGGTATAGGAGCGAATAATGTAATAATCATTCATGTAGAGGATTCGGTCGATCATTGGTGATCAAGTTGGGTTTATGCAAGAGGATTAAGTCCTCCGATATTGAGCTTAACCAGAACTATACTCGAGCATAGGAGATGCTATCATTGTAGTTCATTCTTCCTTCTGGATTGTAGTCTTGATTTTTTTGTAGTTAGTGAGACTCCTTTTGTAATGAGCAGTGTGCTCTAGGTTGTTGGCCTTCCTACAAGTGTAGGCCCCTCAATTTGTAATCACATACTTACTGCAAAAGTATTATCTGACTATGGGTAGGCTTCCCACCAAGGTTTTTCCCTTTACAAATTTTTCCATGTACAAATCTTGGTGTCATGTGCATGGTATCTATTCTATAATTGTTGCTCGTGCTTAATTGGTTTATGTATTAAAGTTTTAATTGCTTAAGTTTCTGATAATCTGGTGACAACTAATTCACCCCCCCCCCCTCTCAGTTGTCTTCCAGTTATTTGAACTTTCTAACACCAACAAATCTACAACACATGTTACACCAAAATAGATATGCTCTAACTAAATTACCAGATACCAGATAGGTCTAAACTTGCTCAAGAATCAACACTGGATATCAAGATCATAAAATAATATGCCTTGAGCCTTGAATCAACTGCCTTAATCACTGCAACCAAAATTATCCAATCAAAATCAAGATATGTGCATTCCACCGGTTACTGTGTTCCACCTTCTAGACTTATGCCTTATGAACAAAATGACTTTCGGTAAGTCAAAACGATGTACTCCTGATGTGATATCTAAACTGGGTTGCCATCAATAACAACTGCTAAGCATTAATTATGCACCAATCTTGATCAGAACAATGTCTCTTTCCAACACATACTGTAGCGCATCTAATGAATAGAATAGCTCGCTTTTGTTAAAATAACACATTTTCTCAGGGATTAAACACTTTTGAAATAAAAATTAAAATATAGGAAGGTAAGGATTATGAGTAAGACTGATAAATCGATAAGGCTTCCAAATGCAATGAAAACAACCCAAATATAAACGCATTAACCCAAGTAAATGGAAGATCTCAATAAAAATAATAAGAGAGACCAATTCACAAACACCATACAATGACACAGGTTCACTTCCAGCCAAACACAAAGGAATTCAATTACAAATATTAATAGTGGATCTTCTCACATTACTGGTCATCCAACAATACTATAGGAACAAACACAATTAAATAGGATTACCCTTAGAATGCATAGCTAAGGAATCCAAGATTTATATGGCAGACACAGAGAATCTCTGGAGCATTCACAGAAAGCAATTCATGACAATAGTCTAGAAAACAAACATTAAAACTACAACTCCAATATATAGTATTTATTAATCCTTTTGTAATGATGATTTCCCAGCCCTTAGACATAGTGCAGATAGTCCTTTCAAAAATAAAATACATAAGAAGTATTAAAATTTCTTGACCTAGACTTGAAGTTGTGGAAGGGCAATCAAATCCAATGAAGTGCAACAGTCCAACAACCAAAACCAAACAAAGCCAAATCTCCACAATCCAATAGTTGAAGAATTATTTTATTAGGCAATAATATTCTTCGCAGGCCAACCTCACGACAATCTCAGAAAACTCAATATATAGAAAATCATATCCAAAGTATAGAAAATGTCAACCAATGAAAATAATCTATTAAAATATATTTCTTACCAACCCCTACCTCAATTCAAGGCATAATATATTAAAATAATATTATTTAATCTCATATTATTTAATCTCACACCCAATAATAAAATGGGGTAGGTAGAATAAGTAATTAATTAATAACCCAAAGAGGGTAAAAAGGGAAATAATAATATAATTAGCGAATTAAATAAATAAACCAAGGCATAATAAAATATAAAAGCCCAATTAAATAATTAAAGCCACAACTATATAAATAAATAATAAATCCAAAAGGATTGAATAAATAATCCTTAATAAATAACAATAATATTAAATCATTAATTAAATATAAATCCATAAAATAAGCATAAATAATAATTAATCCCAATGGACGTTGTGTGACTAATGAACCTATTTGGTTGTACATCGGTGTGACTTGGCTGATAAGTGTTGGTCGAGTTGTTTTGGCCCTAGAACAGTAAACATCAGGATGACTCCTGACGATGTGGTCTTGTTGGTATTGTATTATGATATCGGCCAATGTCTAGCTTAGATAGGTGATAGTTTTATTATTAATTTTTTTGAGATATATTATGTATCTTGATAACATTTGTAATTCACATCAAGCTATAACCAGAGGTTTTCTTGCTGGTTCTTTCCTCTTGGTATGCTCTTTGAATTAGTTTTTGTAATCCTTATTATATTAATATATATTAGTGGTTTACCACTTTTGCCAAAAAAAAAAAATTAATTATTCCCAAATAATAGAAATCAGACATTAATATTAAATATTAATGCCAATCATTAATTGAATTTAACTTTATTAATCTGTTTACACCAACTAATTAAATAATAATTTAATCAACCAATAATCACAACTCCTCAAACAACTTGACACAAGGTAACATAAAATACCATGAGACAACTAAACCACAATACCACGGTTGACACGATACCAACTTAAACCTAGAGTGTAGAATGGTATTTCATGTCACCTCCGATCAACTTGCCATTGGGATAAATATATGCTCAAACTTGTGAAGCTAGGTGGAGTTGATGTCTGGTACCTGTTGTTGGCAATTGACGCTCATCTGGTGGTTTTTGGTAGTTTCTGGTGGCTTCTTATTGGTTTAGGGTTGTCATTGATGGAAACTCTTCATAGAGATTCAATCCGGTGGTGATAATTCTTCTTATCTGGAAGCAAGTTTTTATTGGTAGCTAGTTAACCGGTATTCCAGGGTGAACAAATCATTTTTGGTCTAGAAGCTTTCCAGTGATTGTAGTGCATTGAATCATGTTTGGGATTATTGGGCTAACATATATACATCATTTTATTATTGTTTTGGTGATCCACATTTATCCTTTGGGATCCAGTCAGGCCGACATGAGACTACACGTTAAACTAGTAGGCCAACATGGTAAATGATCTATTTTGTGATTGTCGGTATATAAGTTTGGTGTGGATGATCTTTTTGATGGATGGTATGGTTGTATGCGAGTGAGTGGTAATTGATAATCCATTTTGGTATAGTTTCACATGCACATTCTTGATCCGGTAGCTGGCTGAGACAATGAACATGACAGAACAGAGTAGATCAATAGAAGTGAGTCAGTCATTATATTTGGCACTCAATCGGAACTCATCCAAGCATTGTAGATGCTATTTCAGAGTTCATTCACTATAATTCATCACTATAACTAATTTGTAAGGAAGTGATCCTTCCCTAAGGGTTGTAGCCTTCTGGGGTTATTGTAATTGAGAAGTGAGATCTAGGTAGTGTGCCTGAATGCCCGTACCTTCCCATATTGTAATATTATTTTTCTACTAGCCATAGTGGAATAATATTGTGGGTTCAAATCCCACCATGGTTCTTCCCTTTTGGGTTTCCACGTAAAAAATCCAGTGTTATGCTTTTGCGGTTGTTTGTTCTATGTTTCTACACTTCAGTTTCATTTGTATACTTCTAGTGGTTTAAAATTAAGTTTGAAAATCTGCTAACCGGTAGATCACTGATTCATCCCCCCTCTTAGTGATCCCTGAATCCAACAATTGGTATCATATCCTAGTTCCTCTGAAGAATCTTAACTGCTTGAGCAAGGTCCAGGGGATTGAATCAATGGATTCTAGTTTTCAGAGACAACTCAGTGTGGCACTTGATGATCTTGATGCAACTAGAAATGAGATCTTTACCTTGAAGAAAAACCTGAATGTTGCTGATGATTTCATTAATGACTTGAAGAATCAATTGAACACTTCAAGAGACAAGAAGAAAGAATTGATGGACAAGCTGAAGGAGAAAGAAGATCAGATCATGGAATACTAGGATAAAGTTGATGAAGTTAACAAGCTTGAAAGAGAGAATGGTGTCTTGAAGAATGAGATGCAATCCATTGTGATGAGACTGACTAAGGAGATTGAGGACTGGAAGAAAAATGAAGAGAATTTGGCACAATAATTGAAGGAAAGAGCAAATGAATGCTTTAGACTTACCTATGAGAATGATCAGTTGAAGCTTGAGTTGACACAGTCAAGGAATAATGGTCAAGAACTTGAAAGACAAATTGATACCTTAAGGGATGAACTTGCTACTACTAATGACTACTGATAGTCCTAAAAATGACTGCACAAATTTTTTTATGCTTGAGTCAAAATATTGGTCATTCTGGATTTATTTTACCCTCCATCAAAGTTCAAGGTCTAGGGTTTAGGGTTTGTGAATTTTTTATTAAGTCTTGTAAAAGAAAAACCCTAAGCCTGTTATATTCTGTCATTACCTTTTTCCACTCAAGCCAAGGGTTGGTTACTATTGGCGGGGCCATTTTTTTTCCTAAACATTAAGATGCTTTCGTCCAACCCCTTTATATTTTTTCTAAGTCTAAAATTTTAAATACTTTGGCCGATGGATAAAGGCAAAATAGATCCTACGGTTTGCGCAACCCTGAGATGAAAGTGAAAGGAATATAAGGACCACGGCATCACGAGATGATGCAATGTGTCCTCAGTAGAGAAGGGTAAGCCGATGGTTTGACTATTCAAAATCCTCATATTATCGGTTCTCAAGAGGTAAAGACCAGATTACTAATGGTTCCATCCATTTTCACATGTTTCAAATGGATGGTGATGTTATAATCTGAGTGAAAAGGTGCTTGAATTTTAATTTGCAAAGGTTGGTGGGCATTTTGGTTGCACGGTAAAGTGTGAACAGATCCAATGGCCCTCGTAACCCCAGGAAGGAAGATGCAATAAGTTTAAGGACCACGACATCACGAGGTGATGCCACATGTCCCGAGCTAACCAAGAAGACCGATGGTGGGGTTGGTGACAGTGTTAGGCTAGGAGATGATATGGCACTACTACATCATATGTTTAATGGGTCCACAAGCCACGATGGAAGGTTAATGCCAGATTGACCATTAGTGATCGTTTGATTTTCCAGGCTAGGCAAGATCTATGATAGAGTTTCAAACTAATTTTTAAAAGGTAATCAAAAGTATTATTTGTCACTTGGGTGGGAAAGTTAGAACAAACAAAATGCAGGCTTGTCAACATGGAACAAGATAGCGACAAGTCAGGACACTTGGATGTTGAATAATTCATGAGGGACTAGTTTGAAGGTTTCTACTGAGTTGTGATTTATTAGACAAGCAAAGACAACGTCTCAGAGGCATGAAAGGATTGGATAGCTTATGAATTAGAGATGGGAGATCATGGGTTTCTCAGAGAAATCTGAGGTTGCTTATTGTCAGGTATTCTGAAGCAGGATTTGTACATCAAAGAAGAATAAAATCATAACAAAATTGTTCACACAAGATGAACCTTATCAGGATGCAGTGGATTTGATAGGCATGATTTCTAGAATCCATAGCTGATAGGTGGAGTTGAAAGCACCAAAATGATGATTTTTCACATAAATGAGCATCACCAGATGAAGATTTTTTATTATAAATACAATGGAGTGGTTAATTAATTGGTAGAAGAGAAGAATCCTTTTCATTTTCCAAGAGCAGTTCTTTCCTCAATAAGGAAATGTTTGAACATGATTGTGCACGGAGTTGTTGTGTGCTCTATGATACCAAATGGGTGTTTTTCTTTTGTGTGAGTGTGTTTATTGTCAGAGGGGTTGTGAAAGTGAGAAGGATTTCTAGAGGGGGCATGAAAGCCTTTCCTTATAAAGAAAGGCCACACATGGAACAACCTTTGCTTCTAATCTGCCATTGGATGGCAAGGCGTTTGAAGAAGGAGCCCACAAAGGAATGAAAGAAGGATTTGTTTGGGTGGTGAGTGGTAGCCAGTCATCTCTGTGACTACATGAAATTTGTGACCCCTCCCCAACATATTATGTTTCCCCTTAAGCTCCTCCTTCCACTTTCTCTAATCCTAGGCATGAAGGCTGAAGATCCTCCTCTAGTTTAGAGGTGACTTTTCTTCTTGTTGGGACCCAGTATCCCTTCTGAGAAGGAAAACACTTTGTTTAACAGAACGTAGCATCTCACACTCCATCTGAAGGCATCAAGGTGATAATGGTACGACTCAAGAAATTTTTCATCTACCAGTTTTCAGTTAAAAATTTTGATTTACAGGTGCCAATGCATGGATATAGAATATTTTTGTAATAGAATCACATATGGTCTTTTGGGCCTAGTTGCTGAGAATAAATATACTGTTGACATGTGTCTATTGGCTTGAAGCTTGTTGATCTCTTTTCATTTATAAAGAGGGAAATCAAGGCCATTAGAGGGGTTTGGATTTGGGGAGTCTCTAGAGGGTTCGAAGTTTCTAGTTCCTTTAGGGTTTCCTTGTTTGGTTCCAGTATTGAGTCTAGATGAAGTAAGCAAGTTGTAAAGTCATTTACACATTAAATGAAAAGAATTTAGTGTCAAGCATTGTGCAAGTTATTGAAGGAGTTATATGTAAATTTTATTCTATGACAAAAGTAGTAATTTTATTCAATAGAATTTATTTTTTGATCTATTTCTCTCTAGTGTATAATTTTGTCATCTTTCAAATGAATAGAATCAAGGGTTTTTTCATTTGTTGCATGGTTATGATGTATGTAATTTCCCATTTCATGCCTCAACCTAAGGGGTCGATTAAATGCTTGAGTGGGATTACAGAGTGATAGGGCTTATGTAGGGATTTAGATAAGTAGTTTAGGTTGGGATTGCAAATGAGATATATTGTAAGGCAATATTATCTTAGATCTTATAATATTAGATAAAATTATGTCGTGTTTTCAGTTTACATTTTGTATCTTCAGGTGCCCAATGGAGTAAGGCACTGATGACTTCTTGTAACTGCCTTTAAGTATTAGTCTTGTTTTAAATTCACTAATGAATCGCTATAATTTGTTGATTATCAGAATACCTTTTATTTCATGTCTGTTATTGTTTATCTTACCCATCTCATTCTCCAGTTGGGTTGAGGATCACTGAAGGATTTTCCATCCTTGAACATTCTCCCTATTGTTGAGCCAACTTATTAGATCATCTACTTTATTTTAGTGAATGTTTGAGTGTGGTGTAGAGATCAAGAAATTCGGTAAAGGGATTACCCTCTTGGTTTTCACAAAGCCCAAAATGTAGAAGGATTTGTAGAATCCTTGTTAGTTGGTCCAATCCTTGTGATAATTTCAACAATTAAAGTTGGTTGCTTCATAGAAATTAGATTGAGTGTATTTGTGGCTTTTAAAAGCATAAAAACCATTTTGGGAACCAACAAAATGGTGACTCTACTGGGGAATGAACTGTGGAAAATCTCTAGTTAGAAAAGATTGGCTTAATATATAGTTGAGATTGTCCCATCCAAGTCACCAACAAATGGTGACTCTACTGGGGACTATTGCATAGAGTTTTCCATGTCTTTTTGTGATTTGATGGTTGAGCTATGCTTCCGTGTCATAGGACCCAAATCATTTTTCCTTATAGAGTCATGAGCTTGTTAAGTCCATCCCTTGTCAGTTGAGTCCATTCTCATAAATGCTGCCAGAGAATATGTTGTAATTCATCTTTCAATGTAAGTTATGTCTAGATCTATCCATTTTTCATGATTACTACATAATACCTCACAAGTTGTGAGCGGCGACTCTGAGATTTCTGCACCCGTGTGCATTATTTGAAGAAGAAGAAAGATGAACCAAAGAATTTGTAGTAGAGATGAAGCAGATTTGAGCTCTTATGATGAAGTACCTTGATAAGTTGAGGATGGAATTCATATGATGCCATATGATGATAAGGAGGTGTTGCAGTGTTGGTTTTGAAACAAATTTGACCTGTAGAGAAATTATAGATGTTCAAATACTTGTCCTTTGCAAGGAGGTGGCGACTCTGTTAGAGATCAGTGTTAAAGAAGACATCAGCTGCTGCAAACTCCAGGTATTTTCAAAAAAATTGTCTAAATATTTTAGTGCTCCCTTCAAGTGATTTCAACACTAAATTAGGAAAAAGATAAAATAAATCTCACCAGACTTTTGGATTTTATCGTTGCATTATTTAAAAGAAGTATGTATATTTTAGGATTTATGTTTCAAGTGTGAAGATCTTAGAATTTTATTTTAAAATGCATATTGTAAAGTTTTGAGATCTTGTATTTCAAAGGAATTGTAATAAATAATGTCAAGCGTGTTTAAATATTTGCACCCATATATGAGTTACTGTGCGACCATATCCTATGGACTATCACAATCATGTAATAGAAGAGGTTTTACTATTTAGAGGTATTTAGCTTTTGATTTCAGCCATGTACATGAGTTTCCAAATGTTATACCTCCTAAGATTAGAAAAAAGATTCCAAAGTTCAGTGGTTCAGATTTTGAGTCTGTTAAAAAACATCTGCAGGAGTTTTATGATTTGATGGGAGATTTGGACATACGTCAGGAGAGTGTTTTCATGAAGCTTTTTGTTCAATCTTTGAAAGAAGATGCCAGAGATTGGTTTTCTTATTTGCCAACATGTTCTATCTCTTCATGGGATGAACTAAAGGCAGCCTTCATAGAGCAATTTGGTGAAAGATTTGACCCAGGTTTAGTTATAAAAAGATTCATGAATATTCAAAAGGAAGAAGATGAGTTAGTCCCTATTTTTAATCTTAGATTTGCAAAAATATTGGCTGAAATTTCTAGCAACTATAGACCAAATGATGCAATGTGCTTAGTTGTTTACCTAGCTGCATTTGATGAGGAAATGAGCTATTTGTTGAGAGACAAAGATCCTAAAACCATGCATCAGGCTTATAAGATAGTGATGGACATTGAGAACAACTTAAAATATGGAATCCCAAGGGGTTACTTATCTACAAGAGTATGTTGTCCTAAGATACTAGATATCGAAGAAAGGTGTGAATCAAAAGGTAAAGGTTATTCCTCATGTTAATGATGATAGTGGTTATTCCTCATGTTAATGATGAAAAGGTTAGTGAGATAATTTCATTTGCTACACCATATGACAACAACAATAGTTGTTCCAGCAAGGAGATCCCACAAGAGATTCATACGCAGTCTTGTGTTTCAGATAAATCCAATAGTATGTATGAAGAATTGTAAAGTTGTACATCTAATGAAGAAAATACTAGTATGCGGGATTTCAATGATATGAATTCAGTCCCTATGAAATCAGTTATGTATGACAGTGAAAATTTTAATGATGAGGTGCCATCATTTTTGGTTGATAATGCTCTTGACATAGAAAGCTACATGGTGTGTTCAAATAAGGAAAGTATGTTGCAACCTGTATCTATGCCACATGAATTCATCCAAAATAATGTGCATGAAGTTTTAATTTAGGAATGTGTGCTTAAAAAAAATGTCTTAAATAACTGCATACCAGTTGTTCCATTACAAACAGTTGTGAATCAAGTGACTCAGAAGTTTATGAATAATAAGGAGATTACATTAGACAAGTTTATGGATCAACCATATAGTGATTTTGGTTCATGTGAAGAGTTTGAAAATGTTGATGATGCCAAAGAGATAAAACCTCTTGCAGGTGAAATGGGGTTTGACGAAACCTATTATCTTGATGATTTTGAAGATTTCTTTAAATATGATTTAGAAACATTTGTGACTAGTGAATATGAGGATGATTTTTATTTTGATGTTACAAATGCAGACATTGAATATGAGAGTGTGGAGTTCATTGATATCATCCAAGGCTATGAAGTGGATGAAGAATATTGTTGCCTTGTTGCTCCACATGACACTTTAAAACCAGATTTGGAATATTTTGTTGTGCATGAGGATAGTTTATTGAGAAGGTGAATGATGATGTTGTTAGGAACCAAAAGGAAATTGAGGGGTGGGGGGGTGAATTAGTTGTCAATGAATTTAAATCCAATTATAACGTAACCAAACTTGATACTTAATACTAGTAAACCAAACTTAATGTCGGTTAACAGATTAATAGTTAAGATCAATATCGGTGAAACTTAATGAATGAAATAGAAAGAGAAACAACATACACAACACATAACACAAATATTTTGACATGGAAACCCTCTAAGGGGAAAAACAATGATGGGAAAACTTGCCCACAATCAAATGATACTACTACAAATGGGGTCTGCACATGCAGAAAGACCAATCACCTAGAGCACACTACTCAAATGGGAGTCACAATGACTATAGTAGGATGGTTAATTCCTATAATAATGTATTGCTCAAAATAGAATCTCCAATGCTAGACTCAAACCGGTTAAGCTCTGATAATCACCTTCAAACCTTCCTTGAATCTTCTCTATGGTCTACTCATATGATCTTCAATATTTGCACATACCATACCATATCCCATGTCTCATCTCACAAATGAGATATTATGTATATACAAAACCTAAGACCAAATGTGTAGGTCGGCTCACTAAGAATATTACAATAAAATCAATTACAAATAAGTCTTGATGCAATACAACATGTTGACTCAATACATTTACAACAATATCTAATCAATAAATCATCTCCATAACGTGTCATGTTGATCTGGAATAGATAACACATACCAGTCCATAACCTAGACCAATCTGTTGGTAACAACAAATATGTCAACCCGATTAGACCAATAACCAAAACACCAAAACCAAGTATCCAAACCATGTCTTCGACATAATGAAGTGATCTCCAAATGATAACAAGTCATCATTAGTGTCGGTGAACCATATAACCTGTCAGTGAACAATATACCGGTGAGTGTACATAAGTCACTAAACTTGTCGATGAGCATAATGTGCCAGTTCAATAGTAAACCAATATAACCATCGTGCCAAATCAAAAATGTAGATATCCAGAAGGATAAGTGTTGACATCAATGACAAAACTAATACAACACATCCATAATGCCAACAATCTCCCCCTTTGGCATTGATGGCAACACTAGATTTAAAACCATCTAAGTGCCAGAAATCAAAACCAAAATACAAAGAGTAAATAACCTCCCCCAATGAATAATTTCTCCCAAATACAAATTTTTTCATCTATATCTCTCCCCCTTTGACATCAAATGCTAAAGCAATTAAAAATACACAACCAACTAATACAACCAACTACTCCCCCTCAGAACTAGCTCTCCTCCATCAAAGCCAGAAAAATATTTCTCTGTTAGTTTCTGTCGATTTGATGCCAATCTTTGACTATGTAAGTCTCTACCGGTGGGGGTATTACCCCAAGCTGCTCTCTAATATATTCAAAACTTTCCTTAGGAAAAGGCTTAGTAAATATATATGCAATCTATTCTTTAGTATTTACATAAACCAATCTTACTTCTTTTGCTTTAAAATTCTCTTTCTGAAAGTTATATTTGATAGAAACATGCTTAGTCTTAGAGTGAAATACCGGATTCTTTGATATATCAATTGCTACTGAATTATCACAATAAATGATTATAGGTTCTTTGCATTTTACCTTTATGTCCTTCAACATTTTCTTAATCCATAATACCTGACTACAATTAGTTGTTGTTGCAACATATTCTGATTTTGCTGTTGATAATGATGTACAACTCTGCTTCTTGCTTATCCATGAAATCAATATGCTACCAAGAAAGAATGCACTGCCAGTGGTACTCTTTCTATCATCTACATCTCCTGCCCAATTTGCATCAGTGTATGCACATAAATCAAAATTTTCATCTTTAGGATACCATAAACCAAGAGTTGTTGTGCCTTGTAGATACCGAAAAATCCTTTTTACTACTGATTCATTATTTTCTTTAGGATTACTCTGAAATCTTGAAACAATGCATACTGCATTCATTATATCAGGTCTTGTTTGTGTCAAATATAGTAAACCTCCAATCATAGATTTATATCTTGTCTAATTAACAGGGGCTGAATCATCCTTCAATATCAATTTATCAATTGTAGTCATAGGAGTACTTACCGATTTAGAGTTTTCCATACCAAATTTCTTCAGTAGTTCCTTCAAGTATTTTGTTTGACATATGAATATACCTTTACCAGTTTGTGAAATATGCAATCCTAAAAAGAATTTTATCTCCCCAATCATAGACATTTCAAATTCTTCCTGCATCTTGTTAGCAAAGTCTTTACACAATACATCTTCTCCTCCAAAAATGATACCATCAAAAAAAACTTCATTAACCAAGATTTCATCATTAGTCACTTTGAAATATAAGTTGTTGTCTGCATTACCTTTAGGGTAACCAAGCTTCAAAAGATATTTTTCCAATCTAGCATACCAAGCTCTAGGAGATTGCTTCAATCCATACAAAGCTTTCCTTAATCTATAAACCATATCTTTAGCATTTATCAATGAAAATCCATCAGGTTGTTCAATGTAAACTTCCTCTTCAAGATCACCATTTCGAAATGCACATTTTGCATCCATCTGATATACTTTATAGTTTTTATGAGCTACCGGTGCAAAGGTTTCATTATAATCAATTCCCTCTTTCTATGAATATCCTTTTACACACTAATCTTTCTTTGTTCCTGATTACTGTACCATCTTTATTAAGTTTATTTCTAAATACCCATTTAGTTCCAATTACATTTTTGTCTTTAGGCCAGGGAACTAATGTCCATGTATTGTTGTTTTCAATTTGTTATAGTTCATCTTCCATTGCTTTAATCCAATGTTCATCTTGACATGATTCAATAACAGATGTTCGTTCAATTTGATAAATTAAGCATACCTCTTCATTTGCCAATCTTCCTCTTGTCATAACACCTTGATACTTATTCCCAATTATCTGATTTTCTGAGTGATTCAGTCTTACATACCTAGTTTTATTCACATGTTGTCATTCTTCAGTCACTATGGAATTCTCTGATGATGCTGGTGTGACTGGATCCACATTCTATACCGGTGCACTCTGTATAGGTTCATTTATGATCATCTCAACTACCAATTCAGAATCTACAGACCTTGAATTTCCTCTAAAGTATTCATCTATCTTCACATTAGCACTCTCAATGATCTTCTGCAATCTTTTTTTTAAACATCTATATGCCTTGCTCTTAGATGATTAACAAAGAAATATTCCTTCATCACTTCTACGATCAAATTTACCAATATACTCATCGCTCCTAATATAGCATTTGCTTCTGAAAATTCTGAAATATTTAAGAGTAAGAGTATTACCAAACCATAGTTCATAAGGGATCTTTTAGGTTTCACCTTTGATGTGAACTCTGTTGAAAGTGTAAACCGCTATATTCACTGCTTCTCTCTAGTACACATGAGGTAGATTTGCTTCCAATATCATGCTTCTAGATGCTTCCATAATAAATATGTTCTTCCTTTACACAATTCCATTTTGCTAAGGTGTGTTGAGGTGTCTGGGGTGCTGATAGTTGTCTTTTGATTCCATTCATTTCACAAAATGTATTAAATTCCTTAGATGTAAATTCTCCTCATTGATCAGATCTCAAACATTTGATTTTCTTACTAGTTTCATTCTCTACCATTGCCTTGAATAGTTTGAATTTTCCAAAAGCTTATGATTTCTCCCTAAAAAAAGTAACCCAACACATTCTAGAATAATCATCAATAATTAGCATAAAGTATCTATCTCCCTGTAGACTTCTTGTTCTTGTCGGACCACACAAATCAGTATGAATTAAATCAAGAATATTATTGGATTTCTCAAAAATACTCTTAAAGTTTGTTCTAACTTGCTTTCCCATTTGACATTCCTTACATACCAGATTATGAGGTTTCACAATCTTAAGTAAATCCCTTACTGCCTTAGTTGAACTAATCTCTACAATTCAATCAAAATTCACATGACAAAGTCTCTTATGCCATAACAAACTTTCATTAATATGTGCAATCAAGCATGTCTTATCACTATTATTCAAATGAAAGATATTGCCTTTAGTCTGATTACCAGTTGCAATCTCCAATCCAATTTTGCATTTACCATTCTTGAATTGTAACTGAAATCCCTTTTCAACTAATTGACAAACACTCAAAAGAGTATGCTTCAAATCTTCAACATAATAAATATTGTCAGTATTGTGCTTACCATCCAAACATATAGTGCCTTTTCCTTTGATTAAACAAGATTTATCATCGCCAAATCTTACCAGACCTCCACTATATTCCTGAAAAGATAAGAATTTACTTTTATCACTAGTCATATGATGTGAACATCCAAAATCTATGATCCATTCATCTTTTTATTCAATTTTGGCTGACAGGGCTTGCTCTATTGGTGGAACAACAGGTGTTAGTTGATCTTCTTTTATTGCAACAAAATCCCATCCATTGTCTATTGGTCCTTCATCAAAATTATTAGTAACTCCTTCATCAACATAGTAACAAGATTATCTTTGTTCTTCTTAAACCTATATCTCTGATATTCAGGGTTAGGATTATATGTTCTTTTAGCATCCTCTCTCAATCTTGCATTTCTATTAGGACATCTAGATGCTATATGCCCAACTTTATTGCAATTAAAACATTTAAATGGTGCTTTATCTTCATACTTACTTCCAAGTGGACCTTTAGGCATTTTCCTTGCAAATAGTGCTTCAAGTTCTTCCAATTCTTCATTTTCCCTTCTGATATCTTCAATTTCTTTTGCATGCAGTGCTTTCCAATCAAATTTGTTAGATGATGATGATGATGCTACAGATGATGATGCACTAAAGGCTAAATCTGTCTTAACAGTAGCAACAGGACCAAATTCCTCAAGCTCAAATGCTGAAAGTTTTCCAACCAAGGTATCTCTTGATATTGATGTATTAGGCATTGTTCTCAACTCATTAATAACAATTACCTTCATTTTGTATATTGGTGGCAATTCTCTTAAAAATTTAGAAACAATTTCATCTTCACTTAAGGATCCTCCACAACATTGTATTCCTAAAACAATTTGATTAACTCTTTCCATAAAAGCAGAAATTCTTTCATCTTCTTCCATTTTCAAATTTTCATACCTGACCCGGTAACATTCTAGTTTTGCAATTTTGACAGTGGTATCTCCTTCATTCAATGTCTCCAATTTATCCAAATAGCTTTAGCAATAGATCAGTCTGATAATCCCATGATTTTTTGATCTGATAATGCACTCAAAAGTGATTCTCTTTCTTTGCAATCATTTTATTGATCTTTACCTAATGTTGGTGGATTAGGTTGATTTGGTGTAGGACCAACATAACCATTCTTTGTAACTTCCCATATGTCTCTTCCAATGCAATTCAGATGTGTCTCCATTCTGATCTTCCATATACCATATTTAGTTCCATCAAGTTTAGGACTGTCCTTCCTGAAAATGTTTGTTTCCATAGGATCTCCTCAAGTTGATAGGCTTCTACAAAAAGAGGACTTAGGTCTAATACCAATTGTTAGGAACCAGAAGGCAACTGAAAGGGTAGGGGGGGGGGGTGGTGTAGGAGCACCTAGGACTTAGGCTCATAGTCCTTCTACAATTTTGGCTTGTACTAAACTTTGCCAAGTCAGGTTCCTAATAAGGACTCTGGGAGGGTCCAAGGTGTGTGTGTGTGTGTGATGTTTTTTTTGAGTCAAGTGTAGGCCTAATTGAGTTGGTTTTCTTCCTAGGTTTGCTCTTTGTGAATAGGTAGTAGTTTGAGTAGTTGAAATGGCCTTCTTGATGGTCAAAAGTGGCATAACTTGGTGTGAGAATTAGAGAGGTGTATAATGGTCTTAGGAATGCTTAAAAATTCTTGAGTAATGACTTGTAATAGGTTATTTAGGGTGGCAAAGCAAAATGTGGAAAGTTGTAAAAGTTGTCATGACAACTTTTGTCCTAAAGGAGCTTGGTGGTGGAGTTAGGGATACCACAATTCCCTAGAGTGCCTCCACATGTGTGGAAGACTATTTAAACCTCCTCTTGCATGGTTACCAAGGTTGGAAGTTTGATTTTGTATGATTGACAATCTAAAACTACTCATTTTTTGACTGTTATCACTGTTTTTGGCTTATTTTGCTTAAAATGTGAATACAAATGGATTGAATCCATTGGTCCAGTTTTGGATTGTAGTTCTTTGGTGTGTTCTAGTGTCTTTTGGGTCATTTCATGCTTTTTAGTTAGTGTGTGTTGGTACTTTCTTTGTTTTCTTTCCAATCAGCCAATTTTGGCTTGTAAATAGCAATTTCATTTAAAATGGTTGCCCCATAAAATCTCTTTGTGCTACCATCATGGCCTATTGGGACATAGAAGGAAACCCATTTTATAGTTTAAATATTTAGGGAGGAGTTCTGGAAGTAGAGATTAATATGGCTACCACCTTGCTCTAGGCAAGTCCCGAAGCAACCTGGCTAGAGAAGACAGGGTGAAAATTGAGTGCATAGTGTAGAGGTGATTACCAAACCTTAGCCAAGCCATTTGGGATGATTCATGAGGTCCATACAAAGTTTCAGTAGCAAGGAGAAACCTTGAAAAGTCATCTAGATGCCCATTTCTTAAACTTGAACAATTATTATCAGTTAAAGGCCTAGAAACCCTACCAAACCCTCATTTTTGGGTTAGGGAAATGTACGACGAGTTGGAAGACCAAAACAAACAAAATATCTTTGGGTTGGGTGAGTGTTTGAAGAAAAATAAACCTTGTTGCAGGGTCTTTTGGACCGATTCCCTCAAAACCCTTGAAAAGCGGATTTTGGAGGCCTAATAGGGGCTCATTCCTTGTAGCCCTATTTCTAGGCAAATTGGTGAAATCGGTAAGGAAGAAAGTGAATACCAAACCAAAAATGGACCAAAATGAATTCACTCCATGGTAAATTCCACCTCCACACCTCTGCAATGACTCACAACAACATGGGGGTGAAATTGACAAGTTGTTGTCAAGATAGCAAAATTGAGCATATGGAAGGCACTTTGTAATGGTAGGGTTCCTAGTCAAACACTTGTTGTAAAAACCTAGAGATTGGCAAAGATCAAGTCCTAGAAGAGATTGAGAAGGAATTAGAGGTCTTGGAGCATAGCTATACCTAAAGAGGTTGGTGAAATTGAGCAACACCAACTAGGTGAAGTGTGAGCAAGCTAGGCAAACCCTATCAGGTGGGTGAATCAGTTGTCAATGAATTTCAATCCAATTATAACTTAATCAAACTTGATACTTAATATCGGTAAACCAAACTTAATTCTTGTTAATAGATTAACAATTAATATCAATACCGGTGAAACTTAATGTATGAAACAGAAAGAGAAACAACATCCACAACACATAACATAGATATTTTGAAATGGAAACCCTGTAAGGGGAAAAACCATGGTGGGAAACCTTACCCACAATCAAATGATACTACTGCAGATAGTATGTGTATACAAATGGGGTCTGCACATGTAGAAAGGCCAACCTCCTAGAGCACACTACTCAAATGGGAGTTGCAGTGACTGCAATAGGATGGTTAAATCCTAGAATAATGTACTGCTAAAAATAGCATGTCCAATGCTGGATTCAGTACCGATTAAGCTCTGATAATCACCTTCAAACCTTCCTTGAATCTTCTCTATGGTCTTCTCATATGATCTTCAATATTTGCACATACCATGTTACAATACCATACCATAACCCTACATACCATATCCCATGTCTCATCTCACAAATGAGATCTTATATATATACAAAACCTAAGACCAAATATGTAGGTCGGCTCAATAAGAATATTACAATAGAATCAATTACAAATAAGTCAAGATGCAATACAACATTTTGGCTCAATACATTTAAAAAAATATTCAATCAATAAATTATCTCCATAACGTGTCATGCTGATCTGGAATAGATAACGCATATCGGTCCATAACCTAGACTAATATGCTGGTAACAACAAATATGTCAACCCGATTAGACCAATAACCAAAACACTAAAACCAAGTATTGAAACCATGTCTTTGTCATATTCAAGTGATCCCTAGATGATAACAAGTCATCATCAGTGCTGGTGAACCATATAACCTACCAGTGAACAATATATCGGTGACTATGCATAAGTCACTGAACTTGTTAGTGAACATAATGTGTCGGTTCAATAATAAACCAATATAACCATCATGCCGAATCAACAAAGTAGATCTCTAGAAGGATAAGTGTTGACATCAATGACAAAACTAATGCAGCACATCCATAATATCAACATATGCTTCTTCACCATACCATGATCTGAGTGTACAAAATGTTTATAAAGAATCTATGACTATTCCAATGGGAGACAAAAGTGAATTAGAATGGTTTTTAAATGTTGATTGTTCATATGTGGATATGTGTAAACCAGTTACTATGTTGGATGGATCAGCATTATGAGAGCATTTCTTTTGACATCTATAATGAATTTGTATTATGTTTGCAAGAATGCTTTGAGGATAAATATGTTATGGAGGTGCTAACAAATGAAGAGACCGGTTTTCATAATGCTAGTTGCAGAACAGAGTATGAAGTGTTGCACTTCCCTTTTCAACTTGATGGGGATATCATGAAACTTGATGAATGTTGTTTTCAAGATGTTTTTATTTCAAACACTGAGAATGGCTATTGTTTTTTTCAAGCAATGCCTGGTGATAAAGTTCAGATCAGTGAAGAGTGTGTTGAGATAAAGGATTTTTATGACATAATGAAGGGTGAAGAGCTTGCTGATTATGAACATGTATATGATAGTAATATTTTTAGAGTGTTCAATATGAAATGCAATCACAACTACATATTTGACCGAGGCAAAAATTGATTGATTTTCAGATGGCCTAGGGCCACCACATGTGGTTTGACCTTCAGGCCATGACCAACTTTGGGTAGAGTAATCTTTTCTAACTCTATGCCCAATGGAATAGTTATCATTTCCCTCTTGAATTTCTTTCTCATGGACAATTCTTGAAGTTCTACTTTTCTTAAAGTAAATATTATCCATGAGCATTAGTTAGGTTTTGTATATAAGTAGTGTAGTTTCCTTTCTGTTGAAGTTGCCCTATCCAAGTAACTTCTTTTTGGTCTACTCTGCAAATGGTCTGCTTCACCAAAGATTTTGGATTCTCACTTCATTCTTGTGAAATGAACGTCCCCAACTAGAGCCACTAATAGTCCTAAAAATGAATGCACAAAATTTTTCATGCTTGAGTCAAAATATTGGTCATTCTGGATTTATTTTGCCCTATGTCAAAGTTCAAGGTCTAGGGTTTAGGGTTTGTGAATTTACGATTTAGTATTGTAAAAGAAAAACCCTAAGCCTGTTATATTTTGTCATTACCTTTTTACACTAAAGCCAAGGGTCGGTTACCATTGGCGGGGCCATTGTTTTTCCTAAACATTAAGTTGTTTTTGTCTGGCCCCTTTATATTTTTCCTAAGTTTAAATTTTCAAATACTTTGACCGATGGATAAAGGCATAATAGATACTACAGTTCATGCAATCCCATGGATGAAAGTGCAAGGAAGATAAGGACTGCGACATCATGAGATGATGCCATGTGTTCTTAGTGGAGAAGGGTAAGCTAGTGGTTTGACTATTCAAAATCCTCATATTATGGATTCTCAGTAGGTAAAGACCGGATTACTGATGGTTTCATCAATTTGCATGTGTTTCAAATGGACAGTGATGTTATAATCAGGGTGAATGTTATGAACCAAGAAGGACAACTGAGAGGGGGGGTGAATCATTTGTGAACCAGTTGTCAACAAATTATAAACCAAATGCAAATTAATCCAACTTAAACTTAATGTCGGTAAACCAAACTTAAGTGTCGGTAAAATAGATTAATAGTAATAGTAGTACTAGTTTAACTTAATGTATGAAGTAGAAACAGAAACAACATCCACAACACATGACAAATATTTTGACATGGAAACCCGCTAAGGGGAAAAACCACGGTGGGAAAACTTACCCACAATGAGATGATACTACTGTAGATAGTAAGTGTATACAAATGGGGTCTACACATGCAGAAAGGCCAATTGCCTAGAGGTCACTGCTCAATCACAAAATAGGAGTCACACTGACTACAATTAGATGGTTAAATCTAGTAACAATGTATTGGTCAAAATAGCATCTGCAATGCTAGATTCAGTAATGGTTTAAGCTCTGAACATGAGTGTCAAACACCTTCATAACCTTTCCTTCAACCTTCAAATAATGTTTGCGTGATTCGCACAAGGATTTGCTTATTTTCGCTCTTCAATATTCGAACACACTCATACCATATCCCAATCTTCAATAAGATCTTACAATCATTTATACAAAACCTAAGACCAATATGTATAGGTTGGCTCACTAAAGATATTACAATTAAATCAATTACAAATAAGTCTTGATGTGATATAACATGTTGGCTCAATACATTTACCACATTATCTAATCAATAAACCATCTCCATAACGTGTCATGTTGATCTGGAATACCGGTCCATAACCTAGACCTATCTATCGGTAAAGAAAAATCTATCAACCCCATTAGACCAATAAGAAAAACACCAAAAACAAACTTCCATTCCATGTCTTTGACATAACCAAATGATCCCCAAGTGATCATCACTATCAGTGAACAATATAACCTATTGGTGAACATATATCAGTGATTGTGCATAAGCCACTAACCATACCAATGAACACAATATGTCGGTTCAATAGTAAACCAATATAACCATAGTGCCAAATCAATAATGTAGACCTCCAAGAATATAAGTGTTGACATCAATGAAAAAACCAATGCAACACATGACGAAGTCATCCATAATACCAACAATCTCCCCCTTTGGCATTGATGGCAACACTAGATGGAAAAACATCTAAGTGCCAAAAAATAGAATACCAAAAACCAATAAACCAACAATCTCCCAAAGTAGATCAATACAAAGTTTGATATAGAAACATAAACCAAAATACATCTCTCTAAAGAGTATATCTCTCCCACAAGGTATAATATTTTTCCATAGATATCTCTGCCCCTTTGACATCAAATGACAAAGCATATAAGAATTCAAAACATTACATTTAGCCAACTACTCCCCCTGAGAAGTAGCTCTCCTCCATCAAATCCAGAAAAAGATTTTTTTGTTAGTCCCTATCGGTTTGATGTCAATCTTCATCATTCAAGGCTCTGTCGGTGGGGAAATTACCCCAAGCTTCTCTTTGAGATATTCAAATGTTTCCTTAGGCAAAGGCTTTCTAAAGATATCTGCAATTTTCTCTTTAGTATTCACATAAACCAATTTCACTTCATTTGCTTCAACATTCTCTTTCAAAAAATTGTACTTAATAGAAACATGCTTTGTCTTAGAGTGAAATACTAGATTCTTTGATATATCAATTGCTACTGAATTATCACAATAAATGATTATTGGTTCTTTGCATTTTACCTTTAGATCCTTCAACATTTTCTTGATCCATAATACCTGAGTACAATTAGTTGTTGTTGCAACATATTCTGATTCTACTGTTGATAGTGATGTACAAGTCTACTTCTTACTTATCCATGAAATCAATCTTCAGCCAAGAAACAATTCACCGCCATTGGTACTCTTTCTATCATCTACATCTCCTACCCAATTTGCATCGGTGTATGCACATAAATCAAAAATTTCATCCTTAGAATACCATAAACCAAGATTTGTTGTGCCTTGTAGGTACTAGAAAATCCTTTTAACTACTGATTCATTATTTTCTTTAGGATTGCTTTGAAATCTTGAAACAATACATACTACATTCATTATATCAGGTATGGTTTGTGTCAAATACAGTAATCCTCCAATCATAGATTTGTACCTTGTCGGATTAATAGGAACTTAATCATCCTTCAATGTTAATTTATCAATTGTAGTCATACGAGTGCTTACCAGTTTGGAATTTTCTATACCAAATTTCTTCAAAAGTTCCTTCAAGTAATTTGTTTGACATATGAATATACCTTTATTTGTTTGTGAAATCTGCAAACCTAGAATTTTTTTATCTCTCCAATCATAGACATTTCAAATTCTTCCTACATCTTGTTAGCAAAGTCTCTACATAACCCATCTTCACCTCCAAAAATGATATCATCAACAAATACTTCAATAAAAAAAATATCATCATTGGTAACTTTGTAATACAAATTGATGTCAGCATTACCTTTTGTGTAACCAAGCTTCAAAAGATATTTATCCAATCTAGCATACCGAGCTTTGGGATCTTGCTTCAATCCATATAAAGCTTTCCTTAACCTGCAAACCATATCCTTATTATCTGTCAAATAAAATCCATTAGGTTGTTCAATGTAAACTTCCTCTTCTAGATCTCCATTCAAAAATGCACATTTTAGATCAATTTGATAAACTTTATAGTTCTTATAAGCTGCAAATGCAAGAAATAGTCTAACTGCCTCAATTTTGGCTATCGGTGCAAAGGTTTCATTATAATCTATTCCTTATTTTTGTGGATAACCTTAACAAACTAATCTTGCTTTGTTCCCGATTACTTCACCATCCTCATTAAGTTTATTTCTATATACCCATTTAGTTCCAATTACTTTTTTGTCTTTAGGTCGGGGAACTAATGTCCAAGTATTATTCTTTTCAATTTGTTCTAATTCATCTTCTATTGCTTTTATCCAATGTTCATCTTGGCATGCCTCAATAACAGATGCTAGTTCAACTTCAGAAATAAAACATACCTCTTCATTTGCCAATCTTCTTCTAGTCATAACACCTTGATTCTTATTTCCAATTATCTGATTCTCTGAATGATTCAATTTTACATACTTGGGTTTGTTCTAATTTACATCCATAGGCTGTTGTTCTTTAGTCACAATTGAGTTCTCTGATGATGCTGGCGTGAATGGATCTTCACTTTGTATTGGTGCAATTTGTGTTGGTTGATCTATGATCATTTCAATTGCCAATTCTATATATATTGAATCTCCTCTAAAATGTTCATCTATCTTCACATTAGTACTCTCAATGATTTTTTGTAACCTTTTATTATAACATCTATACGCCTTACTTCTAGAAGAATAACCAAGAAATGTTCCTTCATCACTTCTAGGATCAAATTTGCCAATATACTCATCTCTTCTAATATAACATTTTCTTCCAAATATTCTGAAGTACTTAAGAGTAGGAGTATGACCAAACCATAGTTCATAAGGGGTCTTACCGATTTCACTTTTGATGTGACCTCTATTGAAAGTATAAACTGTTGTATTCACTGCTTCTCTCCAGTACACATGAGGTAGATTTGCTTCCATCAACATGGTTCTTTCTGCATCCAGAATAGTTATGTTCTTCCTTTGCACAACTCCATTCTGTTGGGGTGTCCAGGGTGCTGATAGTTGTCTTTTGATTCCATTCATTTCACAGAATTCATTAAATTCTCTAGATGTAAATTCTCCTCCTTGATATGATCTCAAACATTTGATTTTCTTGTCGGTTTCCTTCTCTACCATTTCCTTGTATATCTTTAATCTTCCAAAAGCTTTTGATTTCTCCCTAAGAAAAGTAACCCAACACATTATAGAATAATCATCAATTATTAGCATAAAGTATCTATCACCTTGTAGACTTCTTGTTCTTGCTAGACCACACAAATCAGTATGAATTAAATCAAGAATATTGTTGGATTTCTTAGTAATGCTCTTAAATGTTGTTCTAACTTGCTTTTCCATTTGACATTCCATACATACCAGATTATGAGGTTTCACAATCTTAGGTAAATCCCTTACTGCCTTAGTTGAACTGATCTCTACAATACAATCAAAATTCACATGATAGAGTCTCTTATGCCATAACCAACTTTCATCAATGTGTGCAATCAAACATGTCTTATCACTAGTATTCAAATGAAAGATATTACCTTTAGTTTGATTACCGGTTGCAATCTTCAAACCAATTCTATTTATGATTTTGCATTTTCCATTCTTGAATTCTAATTGAAATCCTTTTTCCACTAACTGATCGACACTCATAAGATTATGCTTTAAACCTTCTACATAATAAAAATTGTCAGTATTGTGCTTACCATCCAAAGATATAGTGCCTCTTTCTTTGATTAAACAAGCTTTATCATCTCCAAACCTTACTAGACCTCCATGAATTTCTTGAAAAGATAAGAATTTTCTTTTATCACCAGTCATATGATGTTAGCATCCACTATCTATAATCCATTCATCATTTTCTTCAATTTTTGCTTCCAGTGCCTTCTCTACCGGTTTGATAATAGGTGTCGACTGATCTTCTTTTATTGCAACAAAAGCCCTTCCGCTATCTGTTGGATCTTCATCTGAATCATTTGTAACACCTTCATCTTCATAGTAGCATGACCTATCTCTGTTTTTCTTAAATTTGTATCTCTGATATTCAGGGTTAGGCTTATATGATCTTTTTTATTCCTCCCTTAGTCTTGCATGTCTATTAGGACACCTAGAAGCCATACGAATAACTTTATTGCAATTAAAACATTTGAAAGGTGATTTACCTTCATACTTACTTCCTGTTGTACCTTTAGGCATCTTCCTTGCAAATAGTGCTTCAAGTTCTTCAAGTTCTTCATTTTCTCTTCTCATAGCTTTAATTTCTTATGCATAAAGTGCTTCCCAATTAGTTTTGTCAGATGATGATGATGATGCTTTGAAAGCTAAATTAGTCTTTACTGTAATAACAAGACCAAACTCTTCAAGCTCAAATGCTAAAAGTTTTCAAACCAAAGTATCTCTAGAAACTGAAGTATTAGGCATTGTTCTCACCTCATAAATAACAGTCACTTTCATTTTGTAAGCTAGTGGCAAAGCTCTTAAAACTTTAGATACACTTTCATCTTCACTTAAGGATCCTCCACAATATTGTATTCCTAAAGAAATTTCATTAACTCTTTCCATAAATGCATAAATTCTTTCATCTTCTTCCATTTTTAAATTTTCATACCTGACTCGGTAGCATTCCTGTTTTGCAATTTTGATAGTGGTATCTCCTTCATTCAATGTTTCTAGTTTATCCCAAATAGCTTTAGCAGTAGATCGGTATGATAATCCCATGATTTGTTGATCTGATAATGTGCTCAAAAGTGCTTCTCTTGCTTTGCAATCATTCTCCAAGTCCTTAGCCAAGGTTGGTGGATGAGGTTGATCCAGAATAGGAGCAACATAGTCATTCTTAGTAACATCCCATATATCTATTCCAATGCAGTTCAGATGTGTTTCCATTCTGATCTTCCATATACCATAATTAGTTCTATCAATTTTTGGATTGTCCTTCCTAAAAATATTTGTTGTCATAGGATCTCCTCAAGATGTTAGGCTTCTGCAAAAAGAGGACTTAGCTCTGATACCAATTGTAAGGAACTAGGAAGGACAACTGAGAGGAGGGGGTGAATCAGTTGTGAACTAGTTGTCAACAAATTATAAACCAAATGCAAATTAATCCAACTTAAACTTAATGTCGGTAAACCAAACTTAAGTGCCGGTAAAACAAATTAACAATAATAGTAGTACCGGTTTAACTTAATGCATGAAACAGAAAGAGAAACAACATCCACAACACATGACACAAAGATTTTGATGTGGCAAGCTGGTAAGGGGAAAAACTACAGTGGGAAACCTTACCCACAATCAGATGATACTACTGCAGATAGTAAGTGTTTACAAATGGGGTCTACACATGCAGAAAGGCCAATTACCTAGAGCTCACTGGTCAATCACAAAATAGGAGTCACACTGACTACAATTGGATGGTTAAATCCAATAACAATGTACTGCTCAAAATAACATCTGCAATGTTGGATTCAGTATGAGTTTAAGCTCTGAACATGAGTGTCAAACACCTTCATAACCTTTCCTTCAACCTTCAAATAATGTCTGCATGATTTGCACAAGGATCTGCTTATTTTCACTCTTCAATATTCAAACACACTCATACCATATCCCAATCTTCCATAAGATCTTACAATCATTTATACAAAACCTAAGACCAATATGTATAGGTCGGCTCACTAAAGATATTACAATTAAATCAATTAAAAATAAGTCTTGATACAATACAATATGTCAGCTCAATAAATTTACCACATTATCCAATCAATAAATCATCTCCATAATGTGTCGTGTTGATTTGGAATACCAGTCCATAACCTAGATCTATCTTCTAATAAAGGAAATTTTGTCAACCCGATTAGACCAATAAGGAAAACACCAAAACCAAACTTCCAATCCATGTCTTCAACATAACCAAATGATCTCCAAGTGATCACCAATGCCGATGAACAATATAACCTATTGGTGAACATATACTAGTGGTTGTGCATAAGCCACTAACCATACCAGTGAACACAATATGCCAGTTCAACAGTAAACCAATATAACCATAGTTCCAAATTAACAATGTAGACCTCCAAGAAGATAAGTGTTGACATCAATGACAAAAACAATGCAACACATGATGAAGTCATCCATAATACCAACAATGAAAAGGTGCTCAAATTTTAATTTGCAAAGGTTGACGGGCATTGTTGTTGCATGGTAAAGTGTGAACAGATCTAATGGTCCTCGTAACCTGGGGAAGGAAGATGCAAGAAGTTTAAGGACTATGGCATCACAAGATAATGCCACGTGTCTCAGTCTGACCAAGAAGACCGATGGTGGGGTTGCTGATAGTGTTAGGCTAGGAGATGATATGGAACTGCTACATCACATGTTTAATGGGTCCGTAAGCCATGATAAAAGTTCAATACCAAATTGACCATTAGTGATCTTTTGATTTGCAAGGCTAGGCAAGATCTATGGTCGAGTTTCAAACTGATTTTTAAAAGGTAATGAAAGGTATTATTTGTCACTCATGTGGGAAAGTTAGAACAAATGGAATGTAGGCTTGTTAATATGGAACAAGATAGCGACAAGTCGAAACACTTGGATGTTGACTCATTTCTGAGGGACTAGTTTGAAGGTTTCTACCAAGTTAGGATTGATTAGACAAGAAAGGATGACATCTCAGAGGCATGAAAGGATTTGATAGCTTCTGAATTAGAGATGGGAGATCACGAGTTTCTCTGAGAAATCAGAGGTTACTTGTTGTCAAGGATTCTGAAGCAGGATTTGTACATCAAAGAATAATAAAATCAGAACAAAATCATTCACACAAGATGAACCTTAGTAGGATGCAGTGGATTTTATAGGCATGATTTCTAGAATCCATAGATAGTAGGCTGAGTTGAAAGCATCGAAATGATGATTTTTCACGTAAATGAGCATCACCAAATGAAGTGTTTTTTATTATAAATACAATGGGGTGGTGACTTAATTGGTAGAAGAGAAAAGAATCATTTTCATTTTTTGAGAGAAGTTCTCTCCTCAGCAAAGAAGATGATGTTTGAGCAGGATCATGCATGGAGTTATTGTGTGCTTTGTGATACCGGATGGGTGTTTTTCTTCTATGTGAGTGTGTTTATTGTCAGAGGGTTTGTGAAAGTGAGAAGGATTGACAGAGGGGGTGTGAAAGCATTTCCTTATAAAGAATGGCCATCCATGGCACAACCTCTGCTTCTACTCTATCACTAGATGGCAGGGGGTTCGAAGAAGGAGCCTGCAGAGGAATGAAATGAGGATTTGTTTGGGTGGGGAGTCACAGCCATTCATCTTTGTGACTGCATGGAAGTTGTGACTCCTCCCCAACATATTAAGTTTCCCCTTAGGCTCCTCCTTCCACTTTCTCTGATCCTGGGCATGAAGGCTGAAGATCCTCCTCTAGTTTAAAGGCAACTTTTTTCTTGTCGAGACCCAGTATCCCTTCCGAGAAGAGAAATTCTCTATTGAATAGAACATAGCATCTCACACTCCATGCAAAGGCATCAGGGTGATAATGGCATGGGTCAAGCAGTTTTGCTTCTACCAATTTTCGGTTGAAAATTTTGATTCACGGGTGTCAATGCATGGATATAGAATATTTTTGTAACTGAATCGCATATGGCCTTTAGGGCCTAGTTGCTGAGAATAAATATGTTGTTGACATGTGTCTCTTGGCCTGAAGCTTGTTGCTCCCTTTTATTTTATAAAAAGGGAAATCAAAGCCATTAGAGGGGTTCAGATTTGGGGAGTCTCTAGAGAGTTTGAAGTTTCTAGTTCCTTTAGGGTTTCTTTGTCTAGTTCTAGTAGTGAGTCTAGGTGAAGTAAGCAAGTTGTAAAGTCATTTAAAAAGCAAATGAAAAGTATTTAGTGTCAAGATTTGTGCAGGTTCTTGAAGGAGTTATATGTAAATTTCATTTTGTGACAAAAGTAGTAATTTTATTCAATAGAAATAAAATTCTAATCTATTTCTCTCCAATGTATAATTCTGTCATCTTTCAAATGAATAGAATCAAGGGTATTTTCATTTTTTGCATTGTTATGATGTATGTAATTTTTCATTTCATGCGTCGGCTTAAGGGGTCGATTAAATGCTATAATTTGTTGAATATCAAAATACCTTTCATTTCATGTATGTTATTGTTTATCTTACCCATCTCATGCTCCAGTTGGGTTGAGGATCACTGAAGGATTTTACATCCTTGAGAATTCTCCCTGTTGTTGAGTCGGCTTATGAGATAATCTACTTTATTTTATTGAATCTTTGAGTGTGGTGAAGAGATCAAGAAATTTAGTCAAGGGATTACCCTCTCGGGTTTCCAAGAGCCCAAAGCGTAGAAGGATTTGCAGAATCCTTGTCAATTGGTCCAATCCTTGTGATAATTTCCACAATTGAAGTTGGTTGCTTCATAAAAATTAGATTGAGTGTATTGGTGGCTTTTAAAAGCATAAAACCCATTTTGGGAACCAACAACTACAAACAAAAATTCAAAGCTAGCTCAACAAGGCTTGATGAGATGCTGGAGAGTCAAAGACATGGAAAGGACATGCGAGGACTTAGATTTGAGAAAGGCGAATCCTCCGGATCTAGACCAAGAAATACAAAACCTGATCAAAAGAAGAGCAAGAATCCTCTGGTAAGTGAACCTACTGCTCATAAATTCAATGGTAGATGCTTTACTTGCAATAAATTTGGTCATATGGCGAATCAATGAAGAATTAAGATGAATAATGGAATGAACAACATGAATAATGTTCCTACCTTTATCGGTCAGTGTTTCATATGCAATAATTCTGGATACAAATCAAATATGTGTAGAACAATAATGAATAAATTCCAAAACAAGAGGTGCTATGCTTATGGGATGTTTGAACATATCTCTAACCAGTGCAAGATGAGACCAAATCAGATGAACTTCAAACCTATGTAGAGAAATATTGTTTGTCGTGCATGCAATAAAAGCAGTCACATTGTCAAGTACTGTAGAAGCAAGAATAGTGTTCCGGTAGATAAGAACAAATCAAATAAGAAGGGAAAGGTGAAGGTAGATGAGATCAGATACAAAAATGAGAAGATGTGGGTTAGAAAAGATGAATCTAAAGTGAATAATGGATCTGCTCTCGAATCTGGTGTAGGATCTTCATCCGGTAACTAGGGCTTTATGCCTTAGGGGGAACTTTTCATGCAGATTATAAGAACCCCCTCTTCAATGATCTACAATCAATTTCGGAAGGTTGTAGAAGTCCTAAATCATATGTGCAGGTGTTATCCAGAAGTTTCAAAGAAGATTTGGTGCTCTGGTAAGTGACTCTATGAAAATCATGGTAACCGGCTGCAACATTTATTGAAAATGGAAAATTAGGTTTTTGAAGGATAAAAAGGCATTTCAAAGATTCATTTGTCACAATGTGATCAAGAGAATAGTGCAGAGAAGCAGAGCGATGTGATTTGGTGATTTCCTCAGCAATTTTAGCAATCCTAAAATGAATTTCAGCGTTCGGTTGCAAATCAACGTATTTATCTATTCAAACTATCTATTTTTACAAACCTTAAATTTGAAATGGCTTCAGCTTCTGGTATTGATACCCCTTTGGTGGTTGAGATTAAGGACAAAGCCAGACCTTTATTCAAGAAACACCCTTTCAAGTCTGTTGAAGATGATCTAGAAGGTGCATTTTCTTCGGTACCCTATGGCTTGCTTCATAATCAAGATATTAGGGCATACATTGACTATGATCTCAAGGAGCTTGGTAACTCAGATATGCTAGACATGTACAACAAATACTTGGCAAACAGTCTGGGAAATCTCAAACCTTAGTACAAAGTTCTTTAGAACAAGGGTTTTTCATTGTTCGTTCATTTTCTGTTGTTTGATGAAGCAGAGTGGATCCGGTACATTTTGAGTCAAGTTCATGATGAGTTTATATGGCTTGACAAGCCTCACAAGATTACCAAACAGGAGATCCAAGCCATGACATTCCTCAATGAAACCAGTGAAGTACCTAGCCTAAGGAAAGTGTCAAATGACACAGTGATAGCAACCACTAGTTCCAAATTTGACAACAGCAATGACTATCAATGATATTCTGGAGAATGATGTGAATTTTGCATCGATGGTGGTTGGTTACAAGGTTTACCAATCAAGAAGACACAACTTTGTTTCCAATACTGCTATATACTCATCCTATCAGATGTTGAAAGATGACAAGAGGTATGACCTATGCACAATCCTCTTGAATGAGTTATTAAGAAATCTAAATAAAATTAAGAAAGATAAGAAGCACAACTTCAAATATGGAACTCTTCTTATTTTCTTGGCCTTATACTTCTTGAATGAGATACCCGATGTAAAAGGAAAGGTCCAATGGGCCTATGATAGACATGTGGCGATGTAGATTAAAGAGGGATTATGAGGAATTGGAGATGCTACAATGAGAATATATGCTCTCTGGGGATACTCCAAATCTTTCCAAGCAGCAATAAAAGCAGAGAGAGAATCCCTAAGGAAATTGTGGAGAAGTATGAGCAAACCATTTGCTTCATGGTTGACAAAGTCAATGCCTGATGGAAGTTGTGCAGCCCAAAATGGTATGGATCATGCCCATGGGGTATGAAGTTGACTCCATCACACTTGAGGCATATGCTCAACATTTATTGAGTCAACTAGTGGATCCTAAGGAAGGGAGATTTGGGACATTCAAGGAGAAATACCTTGAATTGCACAATCAATTCACTATACCTTCTAGGAGAAGGAAAGTTACAAAGATGGTCGAGGAGGTGGCAGATCAGATGGGATTCACTCGGGAGGAGGTGAAGAAAGCAAGAGAGAGACATGCAGAGAAAGAGGCCAAAGAGGAAAGCAAGAAGCCTAAGGTTAATTTGTTACCCTCTAAGGTCAAACCTAAAGAAACCAAGTCTACTCCTGCTCTGGTGGTATCATTCTCAAGACCTAGCCCATCCAGGAAAGGTGTGTTGAAGAAAAAAGAGAAGCCCAAGAGGACTTATGTCGTTGTGTCTCCAATGGCCTTTGAGACAGAGTCTAAGGAGGAAGTGGGAAAGGCAAAGAAGAAAGGTGAATTTTTCAGAGTGGTGAGCAAGCCGCAGTTTGGTGGAGCCCAACAAAGCAAGAAAACTAAATCAAAACTTTCTCCTATCGGTAGACCCAAAAGAGGTAGATAGGTCAGAAGTCAACTTGACAAAGACCTTGAGTCTAGTAAGTACACAATTTTTCCTCCACTGTCAATAGACCAATTGATAAATGAAATAATTGTTTATGGGAACTTAAAGAATCTTGGAGCTTAATATGAGAATCTAGATAAAGTTGATCAAAGGAAAGTGGAAGAAGTTGTAGTTTTATACTTGCACAACTTTAACAAGACTTTGATTTAATTAGGGAATAGTATCCCTAAGGACCCATATAATATTATTGATGCAAGGAGGATAACAACTAGCAAGATTGACAAAGAAATGAAAGAAAGAGAGCTAATAAATGTTTGAACTTGCATTACTCATGATGAAGTCAAAAGACATCAAATAAGCCAACAAGAAAGAGTTTAGAAGAAAAAAATTGGGTAAACAGGTTAATGATTAGGAAGGTGGAAGAAGTGAGGAAGGAGATAGAAGACATTGGGAAAAAGATAATTGTGAAAGATCCTCTATATAAAGATGCATTCAAGTCTTTTCAGCCAGAAGAAAAGCAAGGTGTTTCCGGTGGTTAGAAGGGTGAAACTCAAATTGAGGGACATCCAAAAGGTCAAGGTAACACATCACTTGATGCTGAGACTAGTGATACCCCTCTGGTGATGGACAGTTCAATAGCCCCTGAGATCCAAAAGTTTGATACTACACCAAGTGGAAACATCGATGCAAAAGATAAAGGGGATGGAGAAGAGAAAAATAATGTTGGGAGTGGAGAGGCTAAGGTTGCAGAGGTAGACAAAGGCAAAGGAGTTGTTAATCCAACAATACACTCCTAAAGTTTCTACCACCCCACCTCAGATCCCTATCAATATTGATGGTCCATTGAACCTTGGACAAATGTCTTCTGCAGAAAAGCTCATGCTCGTAGCTACTGTTCAAGCTCAAGCTAGGCATGATCTGGTGAAGTTTGAATTTGAAGATATGAAGATCATTTTGATGTCGGTTGACATTTTGTAGAAGGTGGCTTCAAATGTACAGTTAGATTCTAATAATAACCCCTCTGGTAAACTGTTGCAATTGATTAACAGTATAAATTAAATTTTGGTTCTTTAGAGAAGTCGGCTACTCAGAAAGTTTTGGATAGATTTAAGGATGTTAGGATGCAGACATTCCGGAAGATGATTGGGGATGATAGAGTGAGATTAAATAAAAGAGTGCAGATTATTTCTGATGCATTATCAGAAGGTGGTAAATTGTACAAGTCTTGTCTAATTTTTCCTAAATTCACTGTAGATATAGACAAGCAGATAGGTGTTTTCTAGGGCAAGCTTGCTAGTATTTTACAGTCCTTTGACCCAAATGTTGCTTTAACCAATAGTGTTGAAGGGAAAATTTTAAGAATATTTGGTGAACTCCAGAATCTAATTACCCCCCAGTTGGACACCATGTTGATAATAAGGTAGATTGTATGAATGAAATGGCCTGACCTATGCCATCTGATCTAAAGGAATTTGAAATTCATGCCACTGTATTTAGTAGATTCATCACAGTTTGGGATAACTTGAAGATTTGGTGGGATACTCACCTAGGATTTTTGAAAACTATTTATGCTGACATCTTCAAGTATTTGTAAAATTCTCCGGCAAATATCTCTGTATATAAGTTTTGGACAGCACCCCATCTTTGGCATTATTGTCAAAGGAAAGAGGAAAGGTGAAAATGTACAGTTTAGTTGTACAGTATAAGAAGAGTGGAATTATTTGTCTAAGGGGGGGCCTTAGAAATTATTTTGATTCTTTTGAACCAATTTATAGTGTTCAACACTTAGCCATTTTTCACGAGTCTTGCCATCAATGCCAAAGGGGGAGATTGCTGGCAATTGACACTCATCCAATGGTTTCTAGTAGTTTTTGGTGGATTCTTATTGGTTTAGGGTTGTCATTGATGGAAAATAATCATAGAGATTCAATCTGGTGGTCGTAATTCTTCTTATCCAGAAGCAAGTGTTAATTGGTAGCTAGTTAGCTGGTATTCCAAGGTGAACAAAGCATTTTTGGTTTGGAAGCTTTCCGGTGATTGCAGTGCATTGAATCATGTTTGGGATGATTGGGTCGGCATAGACACATCATTTTATTATTTTTTTGTTGATCTACATTTATCCTATGGGATCCAGTTAGGTCGACATGAGACTACACATTACACTAGCAGGCTGACATGGTAAATAATCTATTTTGTGATTGTCAGTATATAAGTTTGGTGTGGATGATCTTTTTGATGGATGGTGTGGTTGTATGCGAGTGAGTGGTGATTGAGAATACATTTTGGCATAGTTTCATGTGTACATTCTTGATCCGGTAGCTGACTGAGACAATGAACAGGGTAGAACAAAGCAAATCAACAGAAGTGAGTCAGTCGATATATTTGGCACCCAGCCAAAACTCATCCAAACATTGTAGATGATATTTTAGAGTTTATTCACTGTAATTCATCACTATAACTAATTTGTAAGCTAGTGAGACTTCTCTAAGGATTGTAGCCTTCTGGGTTATTTTAATTGAGTAGTGAGATCTAGGCAGTGTGCCTGAATGCCTATGCATTCCCATATTGTAATATTGTTTTGCTACTAGCCATAGTGGAATAATATTGTGGGTTGAAATCCCACTATGGTTTTTCCCATTTGGGTTTCCATGTAAAAAATCTGGTGTTATGCTTTTGTGGTTGTTTGTTCTATGTTTCTGTACTTGAGTTTCATTTGTATGCTTCCGGTAGTTTAAAGTTAATTTTGAAAATCTGCTAATTGATAGACCATTGATTCACCCCCCCTCTCTTAGTGATCCTTGAATCTAATATGTGCAATCCTATCACCACCAATACACGTACAACAACATATATAATAACATGTATCATAAAATAAATAGACAAGTGAAAGGGAATCGCAACATCATATCATGCTCATGAATGAGTGGTATGACATCGTCCCTAACACAACCATAGTAGAAAACAATCACGACAACCAATCACTACCATAATCATTATATCAATTATAACCATGAGGTGAGGTCAGCACATAATATGATACCATCAAATCACCATAAGTGAATGTGAGCCTCACATATAAAATAAGTACATATACAACATCAAATATGAGTCCATCATAATAATAGCCCATGAATGTCATCATCCAAATGGAACCATAATATCAAATGCAATTTGATATGTCTATCATCAATAATAAAGTATCCAAGTCATAGATAAGTCCATAAACATCTATCTAAAGAATCATAAAATAGTCTAAGCTATATCAATATAGTCTATCGCTGCACAAAAAGGAAAGATGAATTAGGGAGGGGGAAATATAGACGAGGCACTTGATGAATTCCTTTATCCTAAGCCTTCTAAACAAACATTTTGCTAAAGACTCATCAACATAGTTACTATTCCAACTTTTAGTGATTGTTTAGATAAGCTGGATGACTCTTCTCATGAAGTCATCCCTATCAATCCATCCTTTAAATCTAGTAACATGGTGATATATTATAATCCTCTTTATGATGATTTATCTCCCATCTAATCCAATAATCAACCATTTAGTAGAGATGACTATACTTTGCTAGATAATGTTTTTCATGATTTCATTTCTACGTAAAGAATGAGTGCTTTGATTTCTTACTCCAACTGGATAAGGTTACCATAAAGCATGGCATTGAGTTGAACTTTGGAGACTGTTGTATTAAACATGATTGTGTTTTGATTGATGGATGTAACAACTATTTGGGCTAATACCTGATGACAAAATTCAGATTGCTAAAGAGTTTGTTGGGATTGATAATTGTGATGGCGTGATGGATGGTGTCAGTTGTACCGAATGTGATTGAATGCTTTTCAGTGATGTTTTCAGATTGAACATATTGTTATGTGATGAAAATCAAACATATGACAAAGGAAATTTTTGGTTTTACCTATTTGGTGGCCTGAAGCCACCAAATAAACTTTAGGTTTGACTCTTGAAAGCAATGTATACAGTGGTTATAAGCCCAATGGTTAGATACTTGGTCTCTTTCTACCAGAGACCTGGATCCTTGCTATGCCCACAAGGGGCATACATCCCCAACTAGAGACACTATTGGAACCTTCAAATTTGAGAGAATTTGAAGTGCCTATGTTGAGAAAATTTGCTTGAGGCAGTCAAGGATGCACTTGTGTAATTTGCCCAAGTAGCTCACTTTGGAGAGCTTCATTTTGAAGCCCAATGAATATTATGAAAAATGCCTTTGGGATTATGTTCTTTTCTTATAAGTAAGCATATTCATTAGGTTATAGCCTCTCATGATCATACTGGATATATTTTTCAAGTACCTAGTTTGAGGGGTTAACAAAGGTTCATTGTGTGCACATTTTTCAGAAAAAAATTGAGTAGCCTACTTTGGAGGCTTGCATATCACACCGAGTTGATTTTCATGATAAAAAAATTGTTTCCTAGTATTACCAACATATTTGTGTACCCCTATGTTCATTCTAGGATCCCTAGGACTTCATTTGACATATTTGCCAAATCCAAACAATTTGCAATTTGTCATATTTTGCAGTTTGCACAGTGATGTTTTTCTAGAGAGCTCACTTTAGGCATTCATATATTTCATCTAGATTATTATTACATCAAGCTCATATTTTTTTGTGATTCCCCATATACTAATGATCTTATATGCCAGTCTGTAGAGCCCTTGGACTTCGTTTGATGTCTTTCCCAAGTCGAAACGAAATGCAGATTTTTCAGTTTTACTGGCAAAATTAGTGTTGAGACTATTAAAGTAGCCTTGCATTTGATTTTTACCTTCCAACCCATTGACCTTCACATTAAAACAATTGTTTCCCTACGTTCTCTGTAGTTCAATGATCTCTTGTGCAATTTTCCAGATCTTCATGACTTCATTTGATATTTTCTCAAGATGCATTTGAAACAGGGTTTGGAAGGGGTTTTCGCAGATTCCAGTGCAAAAATAGCTGAATAGTCAACTTTGAGGTATAATATCTTGCACCCCAGGTATCGCCATGTGGATCCACTTTGTAGTATGATTCTCAATATATCAGTCTATGTGCCTGCCAATCACCATGGTCTCATAAGATTATTTGATCAGTTTTTTAAGACAGTTTACAGAGGCTCTAAGCTTGTTTTGGTCATTTTTAAAATTGGTTAGAAATCAAGTTTTAGTGATTATATCTTGCACATTTTTTACCTAGGTGCATATATGAATGGTTTTAGTTCAGTTTTAGGGCTCAATTGTTTACAAACAATTCTTTTTTTAAGTCAGACCCGACTGGCCTCATCATGTTTCTATTGTATTTTCAAGATTGATATTAGTCTATTGTTGTTTAAATAATTTTTATGATTTAAATAATAACATATATGTAAAAAATGAGGGTATGGTTTTAAATGGTGTGAGGCCTATTCTCCATGTCATATACCTAAATCTGTGCACAAAGAAAATATGAGGTATAAATAAATTTTAAAAGTATTATTATTTAATAATGTTAAATATGTATTTTGAGTTGAAAATTAACACTTCAAAATGCGAGGGCCACTCAAAAAAAAAAAAAAAGTTCTTAGAGCTTGGTGAAATTAAAAAGAGACTCCAGCTAGTGCCGATTTGATGAAATAATATAGAGATGAATGCAAAGTCTTGGGGCCACTCAAGTAAGCATGGAAAAAGGAAGTATTTGTTAGAAACTTGGTGAAAATGGAAATGAACTTTAGCGAGTTCCAAGTAAATGATAATTTCACCCTAAGTTTGTAATGCAAAAGGAAGCTAGGGTTTCACAAATGCAGTGAAGGGAGAGTTTGGGGTTGCAATGTTTGCAAGACACAACACAAAATGGATTTGTTGTATAGAGTTCCAGGCTTTGAATAGAGTAGCAACCCCCACTAAAGCACAAACGGTAGAGGAATTTTGTCGAATGCTGCAAATGCAATGCCTTGGTAAGCATGTATGCAATATGTGGAATCACACACAAAATGTGTGAATCATCTCTCAACTGCATTAAAGAAGCGTGTCTCATGAAATGTAGTTCGCAGAAAATGCACAAGATATATTTGTTGAAGGTGTTTATAAATTTGAGAAGTAAATGCATATGGCGAATGTAAAGCCATCTTCCATAATCTCTCTCATCATCTTCCCCACCTGTGTTGATAATGAGACTTTGAGCAACTTACAGTGATGTTGAGTGAACAATTTGGATCTATAAGAAGAACTTTGTGACAAAATGAGCAGATTTGTTAATATCAAGCATTACCACAATAAAATCTACTAGTTATATTATGTTTACTAATAGGATTCCATTTTCACTCTCTTGTTTGACTACATACCCTAGGATAAGCACTGATTTATGCATGACTTAATTCATTTTCATAATACTTTCATTATCAAAATCAACAAGTTACTTTTCATGTTTGTAGGAGTAGAATTAGAGTAGGTATTTCACTCTCAAATACACATAAATGATATATAACTAGAATAGGGCCAATTCTGGATGAAGTTTTATGTATTATAGGCATTCTTACTAAGAGTTATCTATTGTATGCAACATTTATCCCAATTATAATAAATCTATAAATGTTACAAAATTTATACCCACCTAGGTTTTTCAGAGCTTGAAGTGTAGGGGACTTATTCATTTCCTAAGTAATTCTTGTTAATTGGCCAAATCTAGTGTTAAAGATAATTTTAGAACATGGCTATTTTTTATGTTTTAACATTTTGTTGATTTGGGAACCGGTAGTTGGGACTCTCCCCATCAGCCTTGATCATAAGATAATCTAAATGGACATTAGTAGAAGGACACTCAGCAACAAGGGTTCTCACTTTTCATGATTTTTTCCTAGAGCCTTGAGACCTAGAGGGTTAGAGATCCAAGAAAGTCTTTATCCATGCTTCACCACTATCTTTCATATCTTAGGATTTGGAGTTTGATGATGCTTGACCAAATTTGAATAGTTATTTCTTTGAAGCTTTCTACACGCTCATAGTCACTAGATGATTTCTCAAAACCCCATTCCCATTCATTTGAATTTTTAGAATAACATCTTTCCATTTTTTGGTCATTGGTGGATGCAGGATAAGTAATTTGCAATGTGGCTTGAGAATCAAGACCAGGTAACCTCAATGGTGTGAAACCAAGTCCTTTAGTTCTCTTCTTCTTTGGTACTAACTTAGGTTGTAATGGTTCCTTTGATGCCTTTCTTTTATAGACCAATAGGACCTTTTCCATCATATCCCATCTTTTGCAAAACATGAAGTCATTTTCATAATTTTCAATTGGTATCATGATGTGGTCTTGATTAGGTTGTTCTTCTGGCTCTTTATTAAGCATCTTGCACATATCTTCTTCTTCCATTTCACCCCATCTTGTGAGAGTGGTGGGATCCCATTTTATGATAATTGTTGATATCTTCTTTGAAGCATGTGGCCATCCATATATCTTGGGAGAGTCCAATAATTGCCTTAGATACATGGTTTGAATTAGATTGTATTCTCCCATACCTTTGTCCTTTAATTTTCCCTTGAGCTTTGCTTGTTTTGAAGTGGAAGCTTACAATAATTCTAGATCAATATATGCTAAATATGGACTAGCTTCACGATTTACAAGGACTATTGTATCAAGTCTTGGTCAAAGATTATTGCAATACATGTCTAGATTTGGATCACCTTTAACTATAACTTTGGTTCTATTATGTGGGAACTTGATGCATTGATGATAAGTTGAAGGTACTACTTTCATTGCATGTATCCAAGGCTATCCCAATAGTATATTTTATGTGAGATCAAGATCAAGGGCTTGACAAACCACATCCTTTGTTACTAGCCCAATTCTTAAAGTTAGAGCAATTGTCCCTTTTGAGGAGCATTCTTCATAATCATATGCCTTTGTAGTGATATTCTTTCTAGAATCCATAGCATTTTCGGAGAATCCCAACACTAAGATAACTTTCAAAGTATAAATATTGGCACCTACTCCTCCATCTATCAAGACTTGTTTTATGTGGTGTTTATGAAGGAAAGATTCAATGTGGAGTGGTTCATTGTGTGGTTATTTTAGAGATGTGTCATATACTTCATTAAATGTAATGAAATGAAAGGTAGAAAGATGTCCCACCATGGCTTGAAATTGGTCCACATTTAGATCAGTAGGAACAAATGTCTCTTGCAATATTTTGTCCATAATATCATTGTGTGAAGATGGAATATGCAATAGTTAAACGATTGAAATGAGATTAGGCATCTTTCCCAATCAATGTACAAGGTCATATTGGCTATTGGGTGATAAAGTCATTTTGTATGTAGCACCTTGTAAAGTAACTTTACCCTGTCAAGTAGTAACATTGCATTCAAGGGCTTTGCCTTTTATGGTTATGGTAGACACATGGTTATCCAATTTAGTAATATGGTTGACAGTGTAATCATAGGCCATATTAGTGTAATTGGCATTGTTATCCATTTTAGGGGCATTTCCCTTATCATGTTTTGGAAATGGTTCCTTGAACATCACATGTTCTCCATTGCAAGTATGACCATCAACTTCTATTGCATCCACATCAACACCATCACCCCCAATACCCCTTCCACCCCACATGGACTACAACTTGTTCACCCCAAGCTTATAGATTGGGACCAACGAGACAAGGCTGCTTTAGAAATTTGTGTCGATAAAAATGCTCTCATGACTATGCACAATTTAGAAGACTGTAACATAGTTCATGGGATTCAATTATATGAAAAATGATACTTTGGTAGCCAGGTCAATGCCCTTAGTCACAAAAAAGATAATAAAAAGAAAAATAATGAATCCCTAGGTGAAAACCTCTCTAAGGCACCTTTGGATGAGGAAAAAGTAAAAACAAAGGGCGTATCTAAAAGTCAAAACTTGGATCAGGCACTTGAGGATGAGGGACTTGACCTCCCTACCATTATTCCTCCTCAACAAGATAGGTCAACTTTACTAATAGAGAAAAAAGACACCATCAATGTGGGCACTAAAGACACTCCAAAGAACGTGCTCATTGTAAAGTCCTTGTCAGATCAAGAGAGACAAAGCTTTATCAATTTTCTTACAGAAACAAAGATCAATTTCGCCTAGTCATACATTGACATACCAAGCCTAGATCTCAACTTGGTAGTTCACAATCTTGTTGTTCGTCTAGATGCAAAAATGGTAAAGTAGAAACTATGCAAGATGCATCCACACATTGCACTCCTCATTATAGTAGAACTTCAAAATATGTTGGATGTTGGATTCATAAAATCAATAGACTATCCTAAATGGGTATCCAACATTGTACCTATTAGGGGCATCCACATTTGCATGGATTTCTGAGATTTGAAAATCCTACCCTAAGGATGATTTCCCACTCCCCAATATAGACATGATTGTAGACCTCACAAGGGGACGTGAAATGTTATCACTTATGAATGGATTTTCTAGATACAATCAGATTAGGATCAAAGAGGAAGACCAACACAAAATGGCATTCACAACACCATGGGGCACCTTTTGTTATCAAGTCATGCCTTTTGGTCTCAAGAATATCAGAGCTACATATCAACGAGCAATGAAAACAATTTTCCATGACCTTTTGCACAAAATTATGGAGGATTGAATGGAAGATCTTCTAAGAAAATCCAAGACAAGATAAGAGCACATCCCTATCCTAAGGAAAAAATTTCAGAGATTGGAAAAATATAAACTGCGCCTAAATCCCAAGAAATGCGTCTTTGGTGTCACATCGGGGAAACTATTAGGTTTCATTGTTTCCCGCAAAGGCATAGAGGTTGATCCTGCAAAATTGAAAGCTAACATGGAAATGCCTCCCCCAAAGACCCTTAGATAGTTGTTCATCCTCCAAGGAAAGCTCCAATCCATTAGATGCTTCATCTCATAGCTTGTAGACAAATGTCACCCATTTGCACACCTATTACACAAGGATACCAAATTCAAATGGGACTTCCTATGTCAGAAGGATTTTGAGAAACTCAAGGAATATCTTGCATCGCCTCCGGTTCTTACGCCTCCTATTCCAAGATAACCACTTATTTTGTACATATTAACTACTGCAGTGGCATTGGGGGCATTATTCACAAAGACAGATGATCAGGGAAAAGAGCATGCTATATACTATATCAATTGCACATTAGTAGGGTATGAGCTCAATTATACCCTTATTGAAAGAGCACTTGTCTTTAGCACACAAAAGCTCTGGCACTACATGCTTAACAATAAAACAAAATTGATTGCTAAGATCAACCCTCTCAAGTATCTCTTGTCAAAGGTTGCTCTCACTGGAAGAACTGCTAAATGGTTCATGTTATTAAGTGAATTCGACATCGAATATGTGGATAGAAATGAAATCAAAGGACAAGTAGTAGCAAACTAGCTGGCTGATGCTCCACTCCCTGGTGATCACCTGATCCTCATATAATTTCTAGATGAATTTATTATGACTGTCACTACATCCTCCACATGGCAGTTATACTTTGATGGTTCTTGCACACAAACCAGATCAGGGGTGGGTATACTATTGGTTACACCTCAAGGGGATTACATCCCTAAATCATACAAGATAGCCTTTGCATGCACTAACAACATTTCATAATATGAAGCACTAATCACTGGACTTCATTTGGATATCCAATCAAAGATATTGGAATTACACGTCTATGGTGATTCCCAACTTGTCATTAACTAAGTCAATGATGAGTATCAAACAAAAGATGATAAGCTTCTTCCTTATCATAGTATAGTTGAGGACCTCAAGAAATATTTTACAACAATCAAGTTTGGTCAAATTCCATGCACCAACAATAGAGCTGTAGATGCAATGGCCACTATTGGTTCCCTCCTTCAGATGCCAACACATAGTCACAAATGTGATTTTTTGGTTGAGAAACTCTTCATATCAACATATGTCCTACCAGAGTCTGAAATGGGGTGTGTCCTCATTGGTCCCAAATCCCCTTGGTATCAAGAGACCTTTGCTTACCTAAGAGATAACACCATTCCCCCACACCTCACCAAAACCCAACAACAAACCTTTATTCGCCAATGTGTCTGTTATACTATCCTTGCAAACATCTTATTCATAAGGCATTTTGATGGTTCCCTCCTAAGGTGTCTAGACAAACAAGAAGTTGAATGGGCACTACGTGAAGTGCATGAAGATATCTATGGGGCACACTCAAGTGGTCTCACTTTGGCTAAAAAAATCTTGTGAATGGGCTACTACTAGCCTACAATGGAAGTAGATGCATATAATTATGTGAAGAAATGTATCCCTTGCTAGAAGCATGGCGATAAGATCCATGCTCCATCATAGGACCTGCAGCCTTTTATCACACCCTAGCCCTTCTCACAGTGGGGGCTTGATCTCATTGGGAAAATCCACCTTGGATCCTCCAACGGTCATAAGTTCATCATTACCACCACTGAATACTTCACCAAGTGGGTGGAGTCCATCACTCTTACCTTCACCACTGGTAAACAGATCTCTAAATTCATTCTGAACAATATAATCTTCTGATATGGAATCCCCAAGGTTATTATCACAGATAATGGTATACCTTTCAAAAATCAAGATGTTAAAAAGCTCTGTCAGAAGTTTGATATCCAACACTGCTTCTCCACTCCCTATTACTCACAAGGTAATGGTCAAGCTAAGGCCTCTAATAAAACCTTAATCAAAATTATTAAAAATATAGTCAATGAAGTTGGTTGTGACTGGCACCTCCAACTTCATCATACTCTATGGGCTTACAGCACCTCCATCCGCACAACCATAGGTGCTAGTCCATATTCCCTCGTCTTTGGCTCTGAATTTTTCCTCCCTCTTGAGATCAAGATCCCCTCCCAAAGGGTGTCACTATAGAATATCTTCCCAGGTGAGGATTATAGAGTTGCCAAGTTGCAAGAGCTAGAATTGTTGGATGAAAGGTGCCTCAAGGCCTTAAACCATTTTTGGGTATATTAGAATCACTTACACTTGAGTCACAACAATAAATTAAGAACCCAAGAATTTGAAGTTGGTGATCTTGTCCTTATGGAAAATCAAAGAAACCTTCAAGAAAGAGAGAAGAAAGGAAAGTTTGAGCCCAATTGGCTTGGACCTTATGTGATCACAACAAAGTATGGATCAGGGGCATATACATTGGCTACTTTTGAAGGAGATCCCTTGGATGAGCCCATGAACATCATGCACGTGAAGAGATTCTATGCCTAGTCCTTAGAAGGTCACCAATTGTCTTGAAAAATTAAAAAACAAAAAAAATCAAGAAAAATACCAAAAAAAAATGAAAAAAGGCAAAAGGTAAAGAAAAATAATAATAAATTGTCCATCAGTGAAAACCACTTTGTGGTTCTATGGGAAAGTACCTTGGTGAAAACCTGCACATAGGAATCAAGGTAAATAATCTAGATCTATCATCTATTAGGTCAAACTCGTTCTCCACCAGTCACCCATCAGATATCCATATTCGCTACCATCCAACCCTTCTACCATAGCATCCATCATCCCGTCTGTCATCGGTTCTCCCCTTCATCCTAGCATGAACATCATCCCCTTTCCTACTCACCCACACCTGACAAAATGATCACCTACATGATGATGAGTCTTTGCCTAAAGCATGAATAAGGATCAGCCCATCAAATTGAGCCTTATCCCCTCACAATGATTTTTTTCCTGCATACTAGGTTTGTGCCTCCATGTGAGCTTCATCAAGTCTTGGTGTTAGTCCTACATCTGCAAGTCAATCCTCATGGTCATTTGGTCAATTTTCTAGTCAATCTTATCCATATTATCCTCTTCCCTTGGGATGAATCCTTCCCTTTCCTGGCAATTTAATCTTTATCCTGGTCCTACTCTTGGCAAGAGGCGTCAATTGGTCATGTGTGTGTGACTTGTCAGATTTTTGGATTTTTATTTTTGACTTGCATCTTTTTCCCTACGATTGCTCCTATCTATGATTGCCTAGATCTTTCATATCCTGGTATGTTTGCGATGGGTGTATACTGGGGAATGTTTCATGGTATGGCATGTTTGGGATCTCTCTTGTATGGAACCAGTGACCTGGTACTAGTGTTTGTCAACACTTACCTTGTTGTGTACAAGGGATATTTATGTGTTTGAGGGTTTCCTTGCACATACCCACAACTTTGTATCAGTGTTTCTCAACACTTGCATAACTGTGTGCAGGTAATTCTCGCTTGTCTATGAGTCAGTCCACGCCTTGGGTTTCTCATGGCATCCCAGTTCCTATAATCAGTGATGCGGGTTACCTTAGACAATATTAAACTAGGTTGGCTCTCCACATCTTTTGTGCACAAAATCCCCCATCATTCCCATCTTGCATTTCCATCAAGTCCTTAACTATCCCCACCTAGCATTTCCATGGAGTCCTCAATTCCCCCCCCACCTTATTCTCCTACCCTACCTAAGGTCATTGTATTATGATTGGCATATTCTCGAATAAATTTTGCATTATTTATATAGGTGAATTACTCATTAATCTTTTGATTGTTGCATTATTCATCTTTTATTTATTATTTAAGTTGCATTTCAAATCTTGTTACATTAATCATTTCTTATCCATCATTTAGGATACATTTCAAATTTTGTTGCATTATTCATTTTTATTTTGTATTGTGCCTATCACCTAGTTTGCATTCCAAATTTTGTTGCACTTCTCATTTTATAGGTTATCCATTATAGTGTACATGTTCATTTAATTATAGATTTTATTGCATATCCATTATACATTAATCCATTAAATCACATTATGTATCCTCAAAATAATCAAAAAATCCCAAAACATATGCATCCACATAGACAATCATCTTGCATCCATCAAAATGTCGGTGATATATCATAAACACATGCTAATAAATCATCTTGCATCCATCAAAATGTCAGTGATATATCAGAAACATGTGCATAAGTATCCATCCTGCACCCACCAAAGTGTCAGTAACATATAATAAGTATAGGCATACAAAAGTATCCATCCTACATCACAAATAGGTCAACACAATACATTCATAATCATCAAAGATGCATCACATAATAAAATAATAAATAATGTCCATAATAAAGTATAGTCATGCATAAGCACCGCCAAAATCATATATATGTGCCTCTCAAAAAAAAATATAACAGTCATAGTACAATGGTTGCCCCAAAGGATCAAAAATAATACTTAATGTCATATAGAGCTAACTCTCTCCTCCTGTCTCTCTGGCTCCCTCCTCCTCCTCTAGATCCCCTTCTCCCCCCATCCTAGGTGGTCTCATACCCACCGATCCACCTATCTGTTGGCTCTGCGTCAGACACTGATTGTAGGTCCTATGAGAATGTACACTCTCTCTGTATGATGTTGCTCTATGATCTGGTGGGACCACTCCATGATATAAGCCTCTATAATAAGAAGCCTCCCATACTACCCTCTCTTCTCTCTCTCGTTGTTGCATCATATCAGAGTACATATGTCCTATCCTTGTAGGGACTAACATCTGTTGTTTTGTATCCATCTCCCCCCGAAGGTGAGTCACATCTACCTCTGCTCTTTGTACCCTCACTCGTAGCCTCTCCAGCTCCTCATCCTGCTACTATAAGGTTCTTTGTAGCTCCCCAATAGCAGTCTCCATCCTTGCCTCCTCCAGCATCCTCTCTGCCTCCTCTCCCTCCCTCTATAGATCATCCACCTCCGTCTTGGTTGTTTGTAGGTTCTTTGTCAAATCAATAACCTCTCACTGGAACCTCTCCACCTCTTCCTACAGAATCTCCCTCCTTGCTCTATCCACCTGTAAATTATCCTCAAATGAGTGTAATCTTGCTCTGAAAACATCCCTCTTCTACAAGATCCTGTCAAAATCTTCCTAGGATACTCCCCCTCTAGCCTCCACTCCAACATCCTATGCCTATATATCAGGAATCTCCATCACCACTGCCTCATCCTCTCCACCCTCCACCTCCCCTATTGCATGTCCTATCATTGATGCAACCACCTGTACCTGGATTGGAATGGATACCCGCAACCCTCTCCCTTGTACCAACCCCCTCCCCTGCCTCACAGCACCCCTGCCTCCTCCTGCCAAAACCCTATCCCCAGGAGCATCCTCCTCCCCTCTGACTTTCTCATCTACTGTTGGTTGTACCCCATCATCCTCTAAGACTCCTAGAATGGTCAGGCGCACTAGTAGGTGTGCCTCCCACTAGCTCTTGTATCCCCCCATCATCCCTAGATCCTCCCTTGCATCCCTTCGCTCATCCTAGACCAGATAAGATAAAGTCTGAAAGATATTCCTCCCCTCTAGTGGACTCACTATCTACCCCCATCTCCCCACCTCCCAAGTAGTCTTGGGATATAATGGTATATCTCTTACTATATCCAGTACATGTCCAAACTGTCGAGCCACCCTATATGGTGCGTAGTACTCCATTACATATATTGATTGTCCAAAAAGCCACATATCCACACCCACCCAATGCAGCTGCCAGTCATCCTTCCACCTCTCCTTGTCCAACAATGGCCACCATGTAAACTCCATAAGCTCATCAAAAATGAAGCTACCAGTCTCCCCTCCACCTCTCATTATCCAAAAATGGTCGCCATGTAAACTCCATAAGCTCATAAAAAATGCAATGCCAAAACCAGATAACTCCTATCCATGTTTAATGAAGTAGGCCCCTGTATCAATCAATGTAGGGTCATTGAGGTCACTTGTTTTGTACCGTGAGTGGCTGAGTCACAACAATGTGCCCCCATTCCCATACATGCAGTAAGGGAACCCCTACCAATAGACTAGCATAATCTCTATATACAACAAGATGCGTATCATGATATAGATGAGAAATTCTCACTACTCCACAGGCATACTCCGCACATTCATGAATCATATAGTATACACACCTACTCCATCCGATAGGAAATCCATGACCTTAGAGGTTAGGCATCACTCATCCGCTCAAAAATCTAAAAATTAGAAGAACTAGGCGAGGAATGTGTTGGATCTCCATCGCTCCTGGCTTCTGTCCATCATAGGTAATGCATCCCACTCACAAACCTATCAAAGATAGAAGTTTTCCACATCCAACCTGTACTCAGGAATCACGCCACGAATGGGGATCTTCAAGATCCTCAATACATCTAATAATGTCACTGTCACCTCTCTTGTAGGCAAATGGAAGGTATAGGTCCTTCTATCCAACCTCTCCACCAGCGCAGTCATCATGGCAATATGCGCTCTCATCCTCGGCCATTGGCTAAGTAAATGCAATCCTACGGTGCTCAATATCTTGAGCTTGTCTTCCCTTAACCTCCTGTAAAACCTCATAGTCACCAACCAGTGCTCCCTCAATGCCAATAGTCCTAAATCTGCCTGCATTCACGCAAACCACTACATTATCCCTTGTCATTCTTCTTAACCCTCCCCTTATCCTATTCCTGAGGCATACATGGTAACTCCTATGCAACTTCCTACACCTATACTTATCAAATTCTTCATCTTTCAAACATCCCTAGTGCTCCCGCCAAACCTGTGACTGATGCGCTATACCATAGTCGCATGTGCCAAAACCACTGACTTGGGACCTATCCTCGATCGACGTGGGTTCTCGCACCACATGCCCTCGTTTCTCCCCAGATTTGAACCCTAACCTAGACCAGTGCAGGTGCTCATGCCACGCACGTATGCTCACCCCCAAAACCTTTCTGACCCCTATTCCCCCACATGCATTGGCGTTATTTGCCAACACTCGTGTTAACCTAGGGGAACATGAGCTTAAACAGTGATCAGCATGTCTGCCCCGCTAAACCTTAAGCCTAATTCTAGCCCTAAATTTTACCCTAAACCTATCAAATCACAAAGTGGGCTTAGGGTACGTACCGGTGGACCACAATGGACAAGCCTCTCATGATGGTGAACCCTCTCTGCATGGTGCTTGTGTGTCGGAATGCAGTCCATCTCTCCTTCTTCTTTTTAAGTTCTGATTTGCTCCAATGCTTATGTGTGACGATGACCCTTTATTGGGCCTTGTGTGGCTTATATGGGCCCCCTCATAGGCCCACCCCTTCCTCTATCCCCTTCTTCTATCTCTTCTTGCATTTCCTTCCTTTCTTTCTTGTTCATTCATTATTTTCCCTCCTTCCTTCTTCTTTTTGATAATTTTCCACTAATTTTTCAAAAAAAATCCAAAACAATTCTCAAGGGGGCACACACCACTCGTGCTCTACGCCAGGGCATCCTCTTTCTTCTATCTTTTACCCATCACAAAATTTTGCCACTGCGTAAAAGATGGCCAAAATGTAGACACTTAAATTAATTATTTTAATTAATTTAACTCTCCTGCGTAATTAATTAATTTAATTATGTTAATCCTTATTCTTCTCAATATTAATTAAATTTAATCTAATTAATTTTGTCACTATATTCTAATGATTGATTTATTTAATAAATCAATTTTCCTTTCTTCTTCTAAGGCAATCAAAATTAATTCTTCTTAATCCTCCCTTTTGATTAATTAATTAATTAATCCTTGTGATTCCTACAAATCACCTTTTTATAATCCATCATTAGTCTAATTATTTCTTCTAGAAACTCTCTTAATCCTACTTAGCATTATTCCTCAATTTTTAACTGCCTCCACTCATTCTCTCTCCTAGTCTAATCCTCTTACAAACCCCAACTAATCCCTCTTCTAATTTCTTCTAATCCCTCTCCTAATGGGTTGCTAGTGGCTAATCCCTATGATTAGCCACAAAGTCAACCCCTAGCCCTTCTAGGCTAGATCACCTTGTCCTCTCATCCAACTACCTTCCTTAAATGCTATTTTCCTAGGTAAATGTGAGATTTTCAAAAATCTCACATTCCTCTATGTATCCCTTCACCCAAGGAATTTTTAATTCCTTTTTATTCCTCAAATCCCCATGCCCCCTTTTTGGAGAATTTTTAAATCCTTCTTCCCATCATCCAAGGAATATTTTATTCCTTTTGTCTTTCCTAGGTGCAATGGGAAGCCTTCCAAATGAACCTTGAGGAGGGTGGAGACAAGAAATGCCTTTATGGCATATCTCTTGGATTCCACACTTTGTCATATCAACCTCTCTTGATCATTGTGTAGAATCACATTCAATCTTGGCCCTCCATCTTGGATCAATCCTATCCCTTCATTTCTTCTCCCTTTTTTCTATAAATTGGGGACTCCACCCCTTCATTGATCATATCAAAGTTTAGTAAGTGCATGCTCTCATTTTGAGTCCAAAAACCCATCCAAGCACCTAGACTATAGAAAAATACCCACTCATCCATCACTTAGCCATCTATCTTACATATCCATTCCATCTTCAACCCATCCATCTCATCATCCTTTTAATCATTTTGTGCACAATTTGAGAACCACCACATTCAATCAAAGAGCACATCCAATCAGGCTGGAGAAGGGGCGCTACTTCAACCTCATCTTGCTCAATCCAAAAGAAGAAGGTATAACTTGGTTATGTGATTAAATGTATGATTGTTGTTCTTTGACTGTGTTGTTTCCTTCCAACAATTTTACCATGCTTAATTTCCTAATTATGTCCTATTTATTTTGAAGATCCGCATTGATCATTGTGCACAGTATTGGTGATTTTGATGATCCAATGACATTCTTTGTGTTATGCGTTATTCCAGGTGGTGTAGCGTGTTGTGCTTGATCTTGTTGAGATTTTTGTTGGTGTTGCATATTTAGAGATTTGATTTAGGTCCATGTTATATCATGTATGTCATCATGTTGTTTTGGTTGTTGATCTTTGTATCGTGTAATATAATTTTGTAATCATGTGTTGAGGGTTTACCTGACCTTGTTGTCAAGGTTGATGAATTGTATAAATAGGTGATAAAGTCATATAATTTAGGTATCAAGGTGGTTTCTACATTATCAGAAAATGGTGTATGTGAGCTTAAGTGAAATTATCCTTCGGTATTGTGATTGAATAGAGTTTTGGAGGGTTGCAGAGAAGACATATGTGCTTAATTGAAACTGTCATCAGGCATTAGTAGATGTTGTTATTGCAGTTCATTCCTTTTGGATTGTATTCTGAATCTTGTTGTAAGTTAGTGAGACTTCCCTGAGGGTTGTAGCATTCTAGGTTAATATATTTTGAGCAGTGAGCTCTATGCAGTGAGCTTGAATGCAGGTGCATTCCCCATTGTAATATTTACACACACTATAGAAACCTAAAATTGTCATGTCTAATTAAATAAATATCTTTATTTATTTAATTACTATAGCCTAATTCTTCGATTAATTAATTAAATGTTTATTTATTTAATTAATTCAGTTATCCTCTTCTAGCCTTATTTCTCATTTAAATAAATACTTTTATTTATTTAATTTAACCTTTTCTACCTATGACACATGTCATTCATCTCTTAATTCCTACACTACCTACCCGCTCATTATTTTCTTATTTCCTCTACCTACCCTTTAATCATAGCCGACCATTTATCTTTTACACCTCTCAATCTTATCCCTCCATTTCTTATAGTGTCTTCTATACAAGGAGATGCTTCCTTCATTATCAAACCCTGCTGACTACCCGACTACTCTATGCTTTCGAACTTTCATATGCGATCAAGCCTACTTGCAACCACATTTCCGTTCTTTGTTGAGCTCTTGTGCACACATAAAATTTGAGAGCAAATATATCAAGAAAGATCAATGGAGATAGGAAGAATGGAGATTCAAACCCTATTGGATATGTGATGGTATAATTTTTTTGATTTCATTTGATTTGCATTGTCTTAGGTAATCTTCATATGTTATGGTGGATCTTTGTTGTTGTTAGGCTAGGGTTTTGTGGTTGAATTCATTTAGCCTTTCCATATTATTGTTATCCACTTTCACCATATACATTTTGGCATGCTCAGTGGGACATGGATTTTTGTTAGATATGTGTTTTTTGTAGGTTTTTCTAATCCTATATTGTTGTTTTGTAAAGCAATTTGGAGAATAACCTTGTGCAGCTAGGGTTTTGGACACAAAATCAAGATCTTGGAGAGATTTGATCTGATCTCACAAATGGCTTGTAATTTTTGCACAAAATTTTGTTGGAAGGTTGAAGACAATATCAAGAGCTCTCAATCCAAAATTCAGAATTTTTGGAGCACATTTTCATTTTCTATGAATTTTTTATGATTTTTCATAAGAAAATTAATTTTGAGAGCAAATTAGCGAATTTTTCGGATTTTCTTACATTTTTGGAAATATCTCATAATTATACACAGGATATATTCTTTTTTATTTTAATTTTGATGCAAAATATTTCCAAAAAAATTAGATCTTTAAAAATTAGGGTTTTTCATTATTTTGATCAGATCTCACAAACGGCTTTGAATTTTGGCATCAATTTTTTTTGCAGGAATTTTTGTATGAAGGTTTGGAAGGTCATCAGGAGTGTCTAGTAAAAATTTAAGATTTTTTGGATCAATTTTGCATTTTATATGAATTTTTTATGATTTTTCACAAAAAAATTAATTTTTGGAGAAAATTAGCAAATTTTTTGGATTTTCTTACATTTCTAGAAATTTCTTGAAATTTTACAAGTGGTATTTTTTTGTGATGAATTAGATCTTTGAATTGGTCAAAAAAATGCATTGTTGAAGTCCCCTATTTCACAAAGTCTTTTGGATCTAAAATTTACCTAACTTCTATGCTTGCAGGAAAAGGTGATCATTTGAAACAATCCAAACTACTAATAGATCTTTGTTGTAGGACCTTGGAAAGGGTTTTTGATCTTTATTATGTGCCTTGTTATCATAGACTAGAAAACACTTCAATTGGTGCACTAAAATTGAACCAGTGTCTTTTGTGTCTTCGACAATAGGCTCTTTTTGTTTCATCTTTAGAGGGCCTATCTCCTTGTATGGTCATTATGACTACTAGTGAGAGAGAATGACCCAAGTGGTAGAGAGGAAAGCCCACCTCTTCTGAACCACTATAAACAACTATATTCATGGTGAAAACTATGGGTAACGTGTGCTGATTAGTTCATACCGACACTATGTCTCCCCATAAACCTGTTTGATCAAATTTATTTGATCAGTTGTAGGGAATAACCCCTACCGGCTAGGAGCCTTCTGTATTTACAGAACTGAAGTGCTGCATGTATGGCCACATGAGTAGATTCCCTTACTAGTACCTTTTTTGTTTTAGAAGCCAAAATCCGTCTAGTTGTTGGGGTAGGAGGTTAGACCTTTGGAGCAGCCCACACACATACGGTTCTTAGTAGAGATACAAAGTTCACCATGGGGAGTTTTCATGGGGATTGATGCTTGGCTGCCCTGAGAAGTGAGTTCCAAGGGTGGAGCCAATGGGGTCAAGCATCTAAGTATCTGCTCTGAATAGCGTAGCCTCATGTGGGATCAACAACTATTGTCCTGACCAACCATAAGAATTGTGCTTGTCTTATTTTGAACAATCAAACATTCAAGACTAAACATCAAAACATTGTGTCTTTTGTGTCTTCAAGTGTATGCAAAACAATTTTACATCAAACAATACACTTTTCTTTGAATCATTTTTGAGTCTAAACACTTGCAAACATTGAGTCCTCATCAACATTGTGTCCTCTTGTCATGAAAAACAGTCAAAACTTCAGATTGGGTCACAACAAAAACACTTCACAAATTGGAAAAATTTACAGTTCAACAAATAAGAGCAATCAATTTCAAAATTATTGAGCTTCCTAAGCTATCTCTTCTGGTTTTCATCTAGAATTCAACCTGTCTTTGGGTCGCACAAAGTCCATCATTGCTTTACACCTTACATTACATTCACATTTGTCTAAACTTTATTCAAAAGGTCACTTGCTTGTCCTCATCATACTTTGTCAACACAATACATACAACAACATTTTGCTAAGTGGTCCCTCATCAAGGTCTATCACCTTTGGGTCTCATTTGGTCTTACTTAGAGTCAAGGTCAACTTACCTTATCAAGAGAAACTATCATCTCTTTGGAAGCCACACCTACTCTACTACATACATACTTGGTCTTACACTTTGGACATTGCAAGTACACTTTAGATTCATTTACATTCCATCCAACTCTTGGTCTTCCATACTCTTTCCATTTTCATCTAGTCTCTCACATCTTGGTGAAGACCTAGTTCATGGTTTAAAATCATTCCCAAAAATCTAGGAGAGAATCAAAAGAGGCTCAAGAATCCGCAAACATGAGTGCCTATGAGTATGACAATGATGTCTTTTTCAATTCTGATCATACCACATTACCTAACATGGATGCCTATAGAAACATTCCAAATGTTGAGAACATGGACACTACAAACAACACTGATACACACAATGACAATATGGACAACATTTCAGTACATTTAGCAGAAGTGGAAGACTCCATTATGGATCCCCATTTCAATCGATTGGTTGAGGAAATAATGAGGAGAGATAGACAATACTTCTTACAAGTGATGGCACAAAGTGGAGCCGAGATCCCTCATGATTTTGACATGTCTCAAATAATGGAAAATCAACCTTTGCAACAACCTCACCTCAACATGGATCAAAGGAGGCCTAATAGTGGAGGCAATAGAGGACCACGTCTTGTGCCTGAATCACCATCATCTTTGTTTCAAAAACCTAAGGTTCCATACACACATGGTCAAGCATATGATACCCACCTTCGCAGACCATTATGGAGGTCTTATGCAGAAAAATATACTCAATCACATGCCAATTCTAAGGACCAACCACCAAAGAAATTGGATATCCAAAGGCATGTTCAGAATTTGGGGGCAACACAATAGAACAAACTCATGACATTCCTGTAGAGTATGGTATACATGGACAAAGCAGATATTCCATTCCTCATCATGACCCTATACCAAGTGGTCCATATACGTAACATCATTACAAACCTCCTCCATATGAAAATGTGTATGATCAATACCATCCATATATGCAACATGCTCCTCCTCCACCTGATGGTTTAAGCATTGGGTATGGTCCAAGAAGTTGGTCTCCACCTAAGAACAATTTGGAACAACAAATAAAGGACTTACAAAAGAAAATGGAGGACATAAATACACTAAAGCCAACTTACACAATGAGAGACATGTGTCCTTATCCATTTGACAAAAGCATTCCAATGCCTCCTTATCCTACACACTTTGTGACACCTAAGTTTGATAAGTACAGAGGAAAAGGGGATCCAAAGGCACATATAAGACAATTTTCCATAGCTTGCATTGAGGTAGTAGCCGAAGAAACATATTTGATGAGCTTATTCCCACAAAGCTTAGGTGATCAAGCTATGGAATGGTTCTCCCAACTTCCACGTGGAATTAAGTCATGGGGTGACTTAGTAGAGGCATTTATCCAACATTTGTCATACAACATAGAGATAGACATATCAGTCACTACCTTGTGCAACACCAAGCAAAAGGATGGAGAATATTTTTCATCATTTTTACAAAGATGGAGAAATCTAGCCAGCAGATGCTCTTGTGAAATTCCACAAAAACAGATGGTAGAAATTTTCACCTAGAATGTTAACGAAGACATTGGTTATGGTCTAAAAAAAGCTTGTTTGTCCACCTTCAAAGACGTCATTGAAAAAGTCTTAGCAATAGAAAAGGTCCTAATTGAACAAGGAGTAATTAAAATATTCAAAGAAAACAAAGAGGACTTTAAAGGAAAACATAAGCCAAGATTTTGGAATAAAAACAAGAACACAGTCAATGATGGTGTTGTTGATGCAAATGCAGTGCGACCCAAAATAATTTTTTCTAGATCAAGCTCAACAAACAATCAGGTGAATACTCAAACAACTTCAAAATCATAAAGGAAATACACCCCATTGGGAGAACCACTTGAGTCAGCTTTCAATAAGCTAGTGGCAAACAAAATAATAACAATTCTAGATTTGCCTCCATATGAGCCAAAGGTCAAACCAAATTGGTGGAATGATGATGAGTATTGTGAATTTCATAAGCGCAAAGGTCATAAAACAATAAATTATCATCGACTGAAGAACATCATACAAGATCTCATTGATAGAGGCAATATTGAGATCGAGGGACACTCGTCCAATCAAGAACATGAAATGTTTAAAGAACCATTCCCAAAACATGACAAGGGAAAAGCTAAAGCCACAGATGAGCAAACCAACTATATCAGAGCATCTTATAACTATGATTCAACTATCAATCACATTTCAATGGACAATTATGTCTCTACCATTATCATCAAGGATAAAACGCTTGAGAATTCTGCCCAAAGACCCAAGATTGTCCTAAAAGGCATTGGATCTTCTTTCGAACCTACCTCTGAATGTAATGTTACAATTCATCAAGGTAAATTCACCTTGCAAGGTGCTCCAACTAAAAACACTACTTCCTCATCAACCAAACCTGAGTATGACCTTGTAGAACAGTTAGGGAAGACACCCACGCTTATCTCCATCCTTGAGCTCTTACGCATATCCCCTACAAATAAAGCCATTCTTGACAAAACTTTGAGAGACACTTATGTCCCTACTAATCTGAACGTGGACCAATTTCAAGCCATGGTGGGATACCTTTCTGTTCCACACTCCCTTACATTCACAGAAGTTGACAACACCTCTGTGAGACAACCACATAATGCACCTTTACACATTGAAGCCTTCCTACACAAACATCAAATAAAACAAGTCCTGATAGATGGAGGAGCAGGTCTAAACATTTGTACATTGAGCACTATTAAACAATTGGGATATTCTGAAAAGGCTATAAATTCTACACATGCAATTACCATCAAAGCATATGATGATGAATAGCGTTCATCCAAAGGCATAGTCACCTTGCCCCTCAGAGTTGGCCCAATTAATAAGGATGTGGTTTGTCAAGTCCTAGACTTGGATCTCACATACAGCATATTGCTAGGACGTCCATGGATTCATGAGATGAGCGCAGTCTGATCTACATATCATCGATGTATAAAGTTTCCACACAATGGAGTTGAAGTGACCATCAAAGCTGATCCAAATCCATTCATATATTGCAACAATCTGTGACCTAGATCATAAATAATAATTCCAGTTAATAGAGAAGCAACTCCATCCTCAGCATATGTGGATCCAGAATCCTTGAAAGATTCTACATCAAAACAAATAGAGCTCAAAGAAAAATTCAATGTTAAAGACCTGGGATGTGGTGAGTATATTTTTCATGTTGATCAACTCCCACTATCTCCTAAGGTATTTAGTCAACAAGAACAACCTACAAACAACTTGCAATACCAAGGAATTAGGTGTAAACCACCTAGTGTTGTGGCTACTAAGTTTGAATGCAAATCTCCTGTAGTGGTGCAAGCAACTCTTGATATCAATAGTTCTAAGAGTGGTTCTGACAAAGAATCTATTGAGTGTATTGCTAGTCCTCTTGATAACTCTTATAGTCTTACCATTTCATCCACTCATTCCATTTCCACTCAGCTTCCAGACTTGGATCAAAAATAATTACAAAATCCCTTACTCATTGGGGATCAAAAACCAAGCTTTGAAAAGAAAAATCTAAAAGTCAAAAATAAAGAAAAGTCCTTTAGTCCAAATCAAAATCAAAAGCTATTGGACTCTACAAAAATCAATGTCAAGGATAAAACTCCTATGAAGCAAAAAGAACAAGAGTTGATCTCCCCTAATATCAAAATAACTGGGGGCAAAAGCTCTAAAATTTTAATTCAAAAAGAATACTTGTTGATCCTAAGTCTTCATCATGCCATCCTACTTTCACTTCTTTTCGCAATCATAAGCCTTCATAATGCATCCACTTGTTTAACACATCCTTTCCATTCTCATGATACATCATGGACCTTTAATGGAGCATCCTTGAGGGACTTTATTATCAGGGATGCCCAAACTTCTTTAGGTGACACGCATACAGGACTATGTAGTCCACACACTAGTAATTCTTGTAGACATCTAAAAATGGTCAACGGTTGCGGAGTCATACTTTAACATTTGCGCATTGCCTTATTTTAGGGTTCTTGCGTCACATTAATATTTCTTCTATGTTGCACACTTGGTCTTTATCATTTGCGAGCATCGAGTCCTTCTGCATTCCTCATTTTTCTCGCTTTCGAATTTGGTCTTGTCAATAACAATCTCCAGTCATGATTTTTGGTCGATCTTATCCTGTCTTATCAATGTGCGTGCTCATGTATCATCATTTTGGACATCGTCAATCCTAATCGATGATAGAATTAGGGTTTTTTCCTCTTGTCAATCTTGTAATTTTGTGATCGATTTGTCATCGATCCTTGTCCTCTTGTCAATCTTGTCATTTTGCGATCGATTCGTCATCAATCCTTGACCTCTTGTCAATCTCGTCAATTTTGGTGATCGATTTGTCATCGATCATTGTCCTGTTCAATCATGTCAATTTGGATCAATTAGTCATTGTTCCTCATCAATTGGCACCTATCAATTTGGTCTCTCTATCAATCTTGGTCCATTTGTCAACCAATCTCAATCATTTATCAGCATTGGTCCTTTGTCAATCAAAATCAAATCGACTCGACATCAATTATCTTTTGTCAAGACTTAATTGTCGTCCTTGCATTTCTAATTCATCTTCAAAGGTTTTATGATTTATTCATTTAATCTTGATTGTCATTTTCCCTTTAGGTTAAATAATTTATTTATTTATCCCAGGTCTTCTTGTCACAATTAAATATTTATTTAATTGGCTAATTAATTCCCTCTTTTTGTGAATTAATTAATGAATGAAAAAATTATTAATTAATTTACCTAATTTTCATCAATTTCTAATTTCTTAATTTCCAATTCATCATTTCTCACCTAATTTTCTAATTTCTTCTAATTTCTATTTCTATTTTCAAATTCTTGTCATAACTTCTTGCATAGCAATTTGTCATACACTTGTCATAATTTTGCTATTCTTGATTTGAATTTCCATTTGAATCAATTTCATGCTAATCTTGTCTTTTCTCCAGTTTATCTATAAATTGGATGAATTTCTTCACTCAAGAACCCCGATCCCGAATCAATCACGCTTCCAGTATCCTTATGTTGTCTTGTCATTCTTGCTTTCATATTGTGCTTATGTACTTGTAGGTGAGATCCACAAAACAAAGCAATTTGAAGGAGAAAGAAGGACAATGGAGAATTATGGAGGAGACATTCGCATTTGCGATGGTTTGCATTTGAATTGAATGTTTTATGTTCATTATCTCTATTGAATGTTTGTAGGTTTTCTTATCATTGCAATTGAGTTTTCATGATTGAACTAGTCTAATTTGCTACTTGCTTTGATGATTTTCAAAATTCCTATCTACAATTCTATCTTAGTTCCTTTATCAAGGAAGACAATCACTCAAGTTACACATCATTCAGTCAAGGAACAATGCAGATACAATCATAAGGTTAAGCCACACATATTTGAGGTAGGTGACTTAGTTCTCAAAGAAAATTCTAAGAATCAACAAGATAGAGAGAATAAGGGCAAGGTCGAACCAAATTGGCTTGGTCCTTACATCATTACAACAGCCTATGGATCTGGTGCATATAAACTCTCAACCATAGAGGGTGAACCTTTGGAGGATCCTATCAACAACATGCACCTTCACAGGTTTTACACATAGCTCTTCAAAGTATCCTAATTCAAAAATACAAGAAAAAAGCAAAAAAAATCATAAACATAAAAAATTGTTACTTGGTGAAAACTTGGCAAATAGGCGCTTTGTGACACAAAAAAATTGAAAATTCGAAAAAAGTAAAGAGAAAATAAATTCGTCCAATGGTGAAAACCACTTCAGTGGCACCCTGGGCAAGTACCATGGTGAAAACTGGGTCACCAAAGCCATGTGTAGCGACATTGCTCCTCCCTCCTTTAGGATTCAATCTCATTCCTTCACTTTGCACACACTCACAACCTATCCATCCATAATAAACTTACCCATTCCCATCATGGCTTGTTATTGATCTACCCAAGATTGGTTAGCCATTTATAATAACATTCCTTTTCATCCCTTTCCATCCATAATAAATCAGCTCCTATCTGTGGCTAAGGCAAATCCTAGGTCTAGTGATGGGTGTGAAACTAAGAGCATCACACGTTTTGAGGAGTACAGTTTCTTCCAGTTTTCTTCAGTCTATCCATGCACAATCTGCAATAAAATGACACTTGCATCACAACTCCACAATAAAGTATCAATTTCATGGATTTGGTCAGTTTCAGATGAGACACAACAATAATGGGCTTCAACAAATCAAATCTTTCAACAGACTTAGACAACATTATGGTTCAGTGCTATCTATCCTTTTGTGAAAGTAAACATTGTGACCACAATCAAATAGACTTATACAAGTGACAAGAGACACTAAACTTGAGGACTATAGTGGATGTTGGTGTCAATTCTTGGTTTTCTTTTGATTTTATCTTTTGGTGACATGTCTTTTAGCTTTTCCAGGATGTCTCTGACTAAAGAATCTATCTCCAAGATGTCTTTGACTAGAAAGGCGAGGATGGGGTATCATCACCTTTTTTTTTTTGTTGTCTGTAGATTGTCTCTTAGTAAATGCTATGACTTTCTAAGGATATGAGGACACTATGACTCTAGTGTGAACTAGGGCATTCCTTGTTTGTAACTATATGATCTCCATGCAAATGGGTACAATGACTTTCTAGGTCAAACATATACCTCGATTGTCATAACCTATTTTGCCATAATAAAGCTCAATGATGATAAAGCACAAGAAGCTCTTTCACTTCCATATCTTCTATCTTTCATCCCCCTTTCTTGATTGACCTCCATTGTCCTTCTCGAGTCTGTGTATCCTGCTATCACATGACTAAGTATAATGACACACCAAAAACATTTGTATCTCATGTAGTTTGCACCTGCATTGCCACATATTAAGCATTTCATACATACATATAGATATCACAATTGCATCACATCCTACACACAAGACATGTTAGCACATTCTACATTCTCATCATATTCATCTGCATTTCATACATTCACATTTGCATTTGCATAACATATATAAAACATAAAAGAACAAAAATATTGCATTTCCTCATGTACATATTTGCATCCATATCATAAGCATCACATAGAAACATACATCACATAGGTACAAATGCATATAGCTGCTGCAAGGATGAATCATCTCATATATATATATATATCAAAATCATAAGTGTCAGGATACAATGATGTCAAAATACATATGGCTACACTGCCAACCCTCGTGTCACCCTATCCGAATAGAGAAACCCACTGGTCACTCCTGCTAGCACCACCGATAGTGCTAATCCTATTCATTTCATGGTATCCCAAGCCATGTGTCCAACCCTCATCTCCAATCCCAGATCTTGGAACACTCATTTCAGTGCATCCCTATCTCCATCTCGATCGTAGGGTAATAACTCCCCACTGATCGGTATCCTCAGAATTCTGTACACATCCTCTAAGGTGACTATCATCTCACCCATCAACAAATGAAAAGTACAAGTCTCTGAGTGCCATCTCTTAGCCAGTGTAGTCAGTAATCCCATGTTCACCTGAAACTCAGGCACATGCAAAATGTATTGTAGTCCCATGACCTCAACCGTTGCTCTCTCCTCAACTGTTAGCTCTGCTCGCAAACTCTGAGTCGATGGGAATCTCTCTCGTGACTCCAGCATAGGTAGGTCCTCCTATAGTCAAGAAAATCAACTGTGTTAGTTAAAGTGGTATTCCTTGTTCATAACAAAATGCTGCTTTTTATCTAGGTGCTTATGGTATTCTATCCTAGTGACACTCACTATTCATCACAAAGTGTTGCTATTTATTCTAGTGGTACTCCTTATTCATCACAAAGTACTAGGTGGTTTTTTTTCACTCCCTGTTCATCACAAAGTGATGCTCATATTTGCACTCCTTGTTCATCACAAAGTGCTACTCATATTAGTACTCCCCGTTCATCACAAAGTGCCTCGATCTATCTTATCCTAGGGCCTCTACTCGAGTGTATCCTCTTGAGTAGTTTCCTAACTAGCAACGTACTTTCTATCACAAAATTGTCAATCCTAGCCCTATCTACTATCTTAGTCTTCCCTAGAGGACCTGCTTGAGTGTATCCTCTTAGCAGCTTATCCAATCGACAATGTATGTTTATCACAAAACTGTCGATTTGACCTTGAAGACATAAGCGCGCATTCATGATGCAGATGCGCCTTAATGTTTTTACCCTATTTGACATTTCCTAAATGCGCATTTATTACCCTACCTAGCATGCATTTATGACAACATTTCATGCAAAAAAGTAAAAGGAGGTTTTGCGATACTCACCGGCTCTCCTGCATCTATTGGCCTTTGAAATCAGCGAACGCGATCGAATCAATGCACCAATACCATCGTTGTTGATTGTTCTCTGCTCTCTCTGCACTCTGATCTCTTGGATGTGTGGATGACAATGAGGATGTTTTCCCTCGTAGTCTATCTTATAGACTACTATAGCCCTAGTCTCCCATGTCAGTCTTCTTTATCCCATGACTCTGTCACTCTATCCTATCTTGTCAGTCCATTCTACCCTTTCTTTCTTATCGCGATATTATCTGCGATCTTTCCAGACATTTTCATCCAATCTCTCGAGGGGGCATATCATTCCCATCTTGGGGAAACTTTGTATCAGTTCATCTTATCTTCTTTGAAACAACGCGACAAGCTGCATTGTCTCAAAGAGGGGCAAAATGTAGACACCTAAAATTGTCATGTCTAATTAAATAAATATCTTTATTTATTTGACTACTTTAGCCTAATTCTTCTATTAATTAAATAAATGTTTATTCATTTAATTTATCCTCTTCTAGCCTTATTTCTCATCTAAATAAATACTTTTATTTATTTAAATTATCTTTTTCCTAAATTAAATAAATACTTTTATTTATTTAATCGATCCCATTTCCTATATTAATTGAATAAATCTTTATTTATTTAATTTAACCTTTTCTACCTCTGACACATGTCATTCATCTCTTAATTCCTAGGCTACCTACCCTCTCATTATTTTCTTATTTCCTCTACCTACCCTTTAATCATAGCCAACCATTTATCTTTTACACCTCTCAATCTTATCTCTCTATTTCTTATAGTGTCTTCTATATAAGGAGATGCTTCCTTCATTATCAAACCCCGCTGACTACCCGACTACTCTACGCTTTCGAACTTTCATATGCGATCAAGCCTACTTGCAACCACATTTCCGTTCTTTGTTGAACTCTTGTGCACACATAAAATCTGAGAGAAAATATATCAAGCAAGATCAATGGAGATAGGAAGAATGTAGATTCAAACCCTATTGGACATGTGATGGTATAATCTTTTTTATTTCATTTGATTTGCATTGTCTTAGGTAATCTTCATATGTTATGATGGATCTTTGTTGTTATTAGGCTAGGGTTTTGTGGTTGAATTCATTTAGCCTTTCAATATTATTGTTATCCACTTTCACCATAAACACATACTACTACAGAGTATCATCTTGTTGTGGGTAGGTTCCCATCATGGTTTTTCCCTTAACCGGGTTTTCCACGTCAAAATCTCCGTGTTGTGTGTTGTGCCATCTATTTGCTTATCTTTTTGTGCTTGTGGTTAAGTTTGTTAATCTAGTGAAAACTGATTCTCCCTCCCCCTCTCAGTTTTTCTTCATTATTGTTGTCAATAAGAAACATATCATAGATGCTTCTAGACAGGATCATGTATGATAGATAATTAGGAAACACTCAAACCAAAGAATAGTGATAACATAAAGATAAATACTTGCCTCTTCCTTTTTGAACCTAGATGTTCTAACATGACATGATAGTAATTACAATCTTTTGAATGCCTTGAAATTGATGATAGAGCTTATCAACACCTTTAACATTAATGACAACCTTTTCTCAACTGCTTCATTTATTTCTCTCTTACCCTCCCTCACTATCTTCCTAGACCCTTCTATTTTTATCTCTATTTACCTCTCTATCTCTCTACCTTATCTATATCTCTCCATATTTATCCTTCTATCTCCCCATCTCTTTATCTCTCTTTTTATCTTTCTATCTCTCCAACTCTACCCTCTCTCTCTCTCTCTCTCTCTCTCTCTCTCTCTCTCTCTCTCTCTCTCTCTCTCTCTCTCTTTTTATCTCTATCTTCCTAATTTAGTGGTTTTGTTTCAATTATTTTTGGATCTTATTTCTTGATGGGGGGTGTGGGGGGACATTCCCCTCCCACTATTTTTGCTAAGGGTTCAAAGGGAATGATGGAATTTTATGAAGCCCCCTAGTGGGGGTTTGAGTGCACTTTCCTTGAAGAGATTTTTTTTTTTAAATTTCCTTGTAAAATAGAATAAGAGATAGAGAGACATAGAGAAAGAAAAAGAGAAAGAGATAGAGAGATATATATAGGAAAAAATAGTGATAAAGAAATGGAGCTATAAGGAGATAAATAGAGAGAGAGATAGATGAGAAGAGAAAGAGAGAAATCTGTGTGTGTGTGTGTGTGTGTGTGTGTGTGTGTGTGTGTGTGTGTGTGTGTGTGTGTGTGTGTGTGTGTGTGTGTGTGTATAGGGAGAGAGAGAGGGAGAGTTGTATTTTTCTTCTTATAATGCAATCATGTCATAATGGAAACATTCTATAATAGAATCATGCTATAATACACTTGCATTTGTGGTCACCTCGGGTATTGACAACCATTAGGATTAGATTTTTCTTGGGAACACAACCCAAAGGGTGAGAATCACATGTCAATGCTTAGACATCTTTTTGTAAATTATAAAAAGTGACTAAATGTCAATGTTCTCTACATCAATATCACACATGTATTTCAATGTTTAATTATAAAACATCACAATAATGTCAAACTAGGTTACACTTTTTGGCCAAACTTGACACTAAAATTAGCATGTTGCACTGGATCTTCACTTTATAACACTTATAGAAACTAAGCCTTTAAGAATTTGAATATTTTAAGTAAACTATTGATTTTTTATATTTTTTTATGTAGATTCTATATATATATATATATATACAGAGAGACAACAAGAATATGGATATTTTTATGTAACTTTTAATAACTTTTTTTAAAGAAATCAATATTTTTCAAAAGTGACATTTATGATATCATGTATAATATTTTTTATAGAAAGAGTTAAATTCTAATTTTTAAAATATATATTTGTCACACCAATATCTAGTGTATGGATATTTAAAAAAAAAAAATATTTGAACATAATATGTCAAACGGACTAAAATACCAAGAGGAGGGGTGAATTAGTATTGCCTAAACAAAGAAATCTCAAAATATGAAACTTAAATTAACCTTAGCATGAAGTGATATAAGCAATTCAAATGAAATCCAAAATATACACAACCATAAGAGAGACACCAATTTTTTATATGTGGAAAACCCAAATGGGAAAAACCATGGAGAGGGTTAACTATAAAGTTATATATGTGTGTGTGTGTGTGTGTGTGTGTGTGTGTGTGTGTGTGTGTGTGTGTGTTATTTGGGATTACAAAAGGCTCATTGTTAGAGGGATCATTGTCCGGATTACAATGGATTACTACCGGAAGACTCACTGCCAAGAAAAATAAGAATGATCCAATAATATTGCATCTACATATGCATAGGATAAATTATTGTTAAGCTCATACATTACATCAACTGCTTGTGGTAGATCCAATTAAGAAAATTTGTAATTCAAAATACTATCACACTAAATGTGTCCTTCTTCTACACCAACAATTATGAACTCTTTCTAATCACCTCTTTCACTCATACTTGACTCATCACCTTCTTGTCATTCATACTTCACTCATCTCCTTCTTTTCATTTCATACTTCACTCATCTTCTTCTTGTCATTTCATACTTCACTCATCACCTTCTTATCATTTCATACTCTTCACAAACATGACATGTATAAGTATATATATGTCTACTGATAAGAATATACATCAATTCAGACAAATATATTTTCCCAAAAGATAGTCCAATGGTCATATCACATGCTACAAGGACTAGAGTAAAAACAACAATAAAACCAATCATGGTAGGCCTACCCTGGAATAAACATATCCTAAAATTTCTACAAGAACATGCTTCTCAATCATAATGAGTATGATCCAACTCAGCATAAAGAAGGTTAAAGACATGCATAACAGATCATCAAAGGATTATTATTAGATATCACAAACTAGAGGAAACTGGAGCTCATAGAACTATCAAACACTACACAACCATATACATTTATGGAGCACAACATCTAGAGCACAACTTTCAGAGCACTAAAACTAAAATATAACAATCTTAAGTAATTACCACTCGCATACAAAAAAGTGCTATCATATCTGCAATGAGGCAAAAAATGTGGAGCTCTCCAAACTTGAGAACTGTCAAATAAATACCATTAGACCGTATTATCATTAACGCATATTGTATGCTAGAAATGTGGTGTCAACCTGAAATAGAAGAAAACAATTCAAACACACACATGCAACATTGCATTAGAGGTTAGAAATCCAAACAAAGAAAGTTAATAGATCTAAACTCTTTAAAATCGTTCCATGCTACTCTATCTCCAAGGATCTTCAAGATTCAAGGTGGCTCTCAGCTTGGAAGAGCACTGGATTCTTTAAGATGACAACCTAAAGAACAAGATTTATGATTCTAAGATCTAAATAGAATGCAACCAAGATCCTAGTGATGATTTAGATATGAAATTAGATGATGATAGGATGCACGATATTGATATGAAGCTTGAACTAGTATGAAAATGATACTAAGATGAAGCTAACATGATATGAGACTAACATGATATATCTAAGCTTATAATGCTATCAAAATGATCTAAAATTCTTTTCTATCAAAGAGAGATAATATGCTTAATGCTATGAGACTATAAGTTTGATGCACAAAGACTTGATCTTTTTGAAGAAGGAATGGGCTCTATTTATAGGGAAAATGGGGAAATGGATGGTCAAGATTGGATAATCTTATCAAGGGCCAGGACTGAAAGTTATCAATCCATGTTTACAATTCTCACCAATGAAATGATGACAATTTTCAACAAGAGATTGCTTGAGAGGAGATGGAAGAAGCATTAAATGCTTGAGAAGACATGATGGTTACCTTAGGAGGTAAGGGTTAAGGTTAGGTTAAGGTTATCCAATGGATAAAGTTTTTACCCAAAGGATAAAATCTTGTGCAATGGTTAAAGGGATAACCAAGGGTAAAGGGATGAAAGCTTGATGAGACCCCTAGGTTAGATGAAGGTTGAGTTAGGCAAAAATTCTCTAACCATGCCACAAGGGTGAGTTAACCATTAATGGTTTGGAATACTTTGGGGACAAATTTGTAAGAGTCCTTCCAAATTTGGGGGAACTCAACAAGTTATCTTGTTGAAGACATAAAGGCTTTAATGCTTTTGGAAGGCTTTCCTCCAACTTTGAGAAGTGACATCCCCAAATTTAGGGAAAGGGGATAATTGAAGGGTTTAGGCTAATTGATTAGGATTAGATGGGTTCTAGAAGAATGCTTTAGGAGGCAAGTGGGTGGGGAAAATAGAATTTAATTAAAATAAAATTAATTTATTTCAATTGTGGTTGCAACTTGCATTTGTAGGATTTTGCAAGTGGGGGGATTTAATTAAATGTAAATTTAACTAAATGGGCTAGAAGGGGGATTTAATTAAATGTAAATTTAATTAAATGGGCTAGAAGGGGGATTTAATTAAATGGGCTAGCAGGGGGATTTAATTAAATGGCTTAGATAGAAGAATGGTATATTAATTAAATCTTGATTTAATTAATAGGTGATTGGAAGAATAGGGATATTAATTAAATCTTAAATTAATTAATTGGAAGAATTAAGAATAATTAAATGAATAAAATTCACTTAATTCATTGTGCAACTTTTAAGTGTCTACACATATACATCTAGAGCATGAAACCAATTACCACAACCAAGACCAAAACTCAGACACTACATAGTTCCAAAGTAGCAGTCTACTAGAAGAGTATACTATCAACATACTTACAATCACTATTGACTAGCTTTCATATATACCTACCAATCATCCACTGATCTATAGTGCCATTTTTCTACATGTTAGACAACTCAAATAACCGGTGAACAACTAAGAGGGGGGGGGGTGAATCAGTTGTTAATAGATTATAGAACTTTAAGAATCAAAACCTTATAACCAGAATACATAAACCAAATACCAAGATATCAAATATAACAGTTAAGCATAAATATAATCCACAAAACATTTACCAACCATCCACAAAAGATAACACCAAGATTTGTACATGGAAAACCCGGTAAAGGGAAAAACCATGGTGGGAAGCCTACCCACAGTCAGAGAATACTTCTATAGTAAGTATGTGATTCCATAAAGAGGGGCCTACACATGTAGGAAGACCAACAACCTAGAGCGCACTTCTTATCACAAAAGGAGCCTCAATAACTACAAAATAAATCCAAGATACAATCCGGAAAGAAGAATGAACTACAAGAATAGCATCTCCTATGTCTGAATACAGTTCTAGTTAAGCTCAGTACTGAAAATCTTAAACCTCTTTCACCAACCAATTAGATCACCTATGATCAATCAAAACCTCTACATATTAATACAACCTTATTTGCACATAGATAAAAATTTATCCCAAAAACTCATATGCCCATGAATATTCCCCATGATCTACAAAGAGATCTTACATCATATTTATACCAACCCGAGACCTAAACAATTAGCTCGGCCACCAAAAGATAATACAATAAATTCATAACATAAACCCACCATCAAATGATCAACCTAGTAGGCCTTAGACCAAAACAACATAATCCAATCAATAGATCCAACCAAAAATGCATCAAGATCATCCACCAACATGTTACGTAAATTGATCCATAACCTAGCCGAATAAGATAGCATTAGGTCCGGACCCAAATCCAACACCACCGATCAATAGGAACACAAACAAGATAACCACCAGCATCCTGAAAGCCATCTAGAAGTCACGCCAACACTGCATCAAAATATCTTCAATAGAGCTTTGCCGATAGAACCCTTACTAGTGACCAAAAGGCTTACTAGAACAAGTGATAGCTCCTAAGTTATCAAATCCCAAACCAAATGATCACGATACACATATGAATAGCATGGATGATAGATCCAAATCAATTCCACAAACCAAAGCATACTATAGCATACCAGATCAATATCATAATCCAACCGCTCTGCCAAAACCTACCAGAAACTGGTAAACAACCAAAACAATCGGTGTTGCCATCAATGAAAAAATATCAATGCAACACATAATTAATTCCTCCAATTTCCAATAATCTCCCCCTTTGGCATTGATTGAAGCACTAGATGTGAAAAATATCCAAGTGCCAAGAAATTCCAAATAAGTTTCCCCCAAAGGAAGACAACCAACAATCTCCCATAAGATGGTACCAAAGGAAGATAACCAACAATCTCCCATAAGATGATATTACAATGAAGTTAACAAACTCCCCCTGTAAATGATATTCCTATTAAGCTCTGATCTCTCCCTTTTAACTGTTATTCTATTAAGCTCTATTTTTCACATATATCTCTCCCCCTTTGACATCAATGCCAAAAATATGACATGAACATCAAAGAAAAATCATAAATCCACTGAACCACACAACTGACTACTCCCCATGAGTAGTAGCGCCAACACATCAATATGGAATAAATAGTAGCTCTATAAATGCATATCACATTGATGCCACTCAGCATCACTCAGGTCTCTACTAGAGGGGTAGAAACCCCCAATCTATCTCTGAAGTACTCAAATGATTCATTAGGCAAAGGTTTAGTGAAGATATCTACAATCTGCTCTTTAGTGTTCACATAAACCAGTTTGACTTTATTTTCTTCCACCTTCTCCTTCAAAAATTTATACTTGATAGATATGTGCTTTGTTTTAGAATGAAATATCGAATTATTTGATATGTCAATAGCAATAGTTATCATAGTGAATAACTATTGGCTCATTACAGTACACCCTTATATCCTTCAACATTTTCTTCATCTATAGAACTTGTGTACAGTTAGTAGCACCAACAACATATTTAGCTTCAGCAATAGACAAAGAGGTACATGATTTCTTCTTATTGATCCATGAAACAATTTTCTTTCCAAGGAAAGATCCACCGAATGTGTTCTTCTGGTCATCAACATCTCCATCCCAATCAGCATCTTTATATACACATAGTGTAAAATCATCATTTTTAGGATACCACAAACCATATTCAATTGTTCCTTGCAAATACCTGAAAATCCTTTCACCGCACTCTCATGATTCTCTTTAGGATCACTCTGATATCTTGATACAATAAAAACTGCATTCATTATATCCGATCTAGTCTAAGTCATATATAACAAACCTCCAATCATAGACTTGTACCTTGTAGGATTTACCGGTGATGTTGCATCTATCTTAGTGAATTTCTCACTTGTAACCATAGGTGTACCAACCGGTTTAGAATTTTCCATACCAAATTTCTTCAACAAATCCCTCTCATACTTAGTTTAACAAATGAAAATACCTTTATCAGTCTGATTAATTTGCAAACCTAAGAAAAATTTCATCTCCCCAATCATAGACATCTCAAATTCATTCCATATTATCAGAGAATTCCATACAAACTTATCCTTACCTCCAAAAATGATATCATCAACAAAGACTTCAACAATTAATATGTCATCATCAGTGATCTTATAATATAAATTACTATCAGCATTACCTTTAGTGAAACCAATCTTCAAAAGATATTTATCCAATCTTGCATACCAAGCTCTAGGGAATTGTTTCAATCCATATAAAGCTTTCCTTAACCTGCAACCCATGTTTTTGTCATCTGAAAGTGAAAATCCATCAAGCTGCTCAATGTAAACTTCCTCTTCAAGATCTCCATTCAGAACTATACACTTAACATTCATCTAATAAACCTTGTAGTTCTTATGGGCAGCATAAGCAAGAAATAATCTCACAGCTTCAATCCTAGCTACCGGAGCAAAAGTCTCATCATAATCAATTCCTACCTTCTGAGAATATCCTTTACAAACCAATCTAGCCTTATTCCTCATAACTTGTCCATCTTCATTCCATTTATTCCTAAAAACCCATTTAGTCCCAATAGCATTCTTATTTTTAGGTCGGGGAACTAAAGTCTATGTATTATTCTTTTCTATCTGATCTTTTTCCTCTTCCATAGCTTTCATCCAACAATCATCTTTACATGATTAAATTATTGATGTTGATTCAATTTGAGAAATTAAACATAACTCATATGTTGCCAACCTTCTTCTTGTCATCACTCCTTTATTCTTGTCTTTTGATTTTATGTTCCTCTTCTCTAATCTTCAGTTAGTGTTGAATTTATTTATACTGCCAAAGTGACTGGTTCTACATTTTGTTCCGGTGTAGGTGCTACTAATTTAGTTATGATCATTTCCACTGTCAGTTCTCTCTCATAAGTTCTGATTTGACTTTTGTTCAGCTCATCCACCTTGACATTAGTGTTCTCCATGATTCTCTACAATATTTTGTTATAACATCTATATGCTTTGCTTTCATTAGAATAACCAAGAAATATCCCTTCATCACATCTAGGATCAAACTTTCCAATGGAATCATCTCTTTTGATATAGCATTTACTACCAGAGATTTTGAAATACTTAATTTTAGGTGTATGACCAAACCATAACTCATAAGGTGTCTTACTGGTGTCTCCTTTTATATGAACTCTGTTGAATGTGTATATCGTCATTCTCACAAATTTTCTCTAGTAGATATGAGGAAAATTAACTTCCATCATCATAGTTCTAGCTGCACCCAAGATAGTTTTGTTCTTCCTTTCCACAACTCCATTCTACTAAGGTGTCTGGGGTGCAGATAATTGTCTTATTATCCCATTGTTTTCACAATAACTATTAAATTCACTGAATGTGAATTCTCCACCTTGATCAAACCTTAAGCATTTAATCTTCAATCATTCCTCTGTCTCAACTTTAGCTTTACAGATTTTAAAATTTTTGAATGCTTTAGATTTTTCCCTTAGAAAAGTAACCCACGTCATTCTAGAATAGTCATCAATGATTAGCATAAAATATCTATCACCTTGAAAACTCTTCATTCTAGTAGGACCACACAAATCAATATGAATAAGATCAAGAACATCATTAGATTTGTCTTGTATACTCTTAAAAGAAGTTCTGACTTGCTTTCCCATTTGACATTCCTTACATTCTGGATTATAGGACTTCACAATCTTAGGTATATCTCTAACTACCTTAGTAGAACTGATCTTTACAATGCAATCAAAATTTCACATGACATAACCTCTTATGCCAAAGCCAACTCTAATCAATTTGTGCAATCAAACATGTCTTCTCACCAGAGTTAAAATGAAAGATGTTATCTCTAGTTTGATTACTAGTTGCAATCTCCAATCCAGATTTGTTGATAATCTTGCATTTTCCATCCTTGAACTATAACTAAAATCCCTTATCCACCAACTGTCCTACACTCAAAATATTATGCCTTAAACCTTTAGCATAATAAACATTATCAGTATCATGCTTACCATCCAATGATATAGTTGTTGGCAATATGAAGGAATTAATTATGTGTTGCATTGATGTTTTGTCATTGATGTAAACACTAGCTAATATAATTGGTTATCGGTAGACAGATTTTGGTTACCGGTAGAAGAACTAGTGTTACTAGCAAAAGGGACTATCAATTGGATACTATCAACATGTTTGGATCAATGGAATATGTTTGGTTTGATGTTTCTGGAGTATGTTTTGGTCAGTTGGTATTGACTTGATGATCGGATGCTATCATACACTCTAGTAAGATTATACCGATAGGGTTTAAGGTTTTACTAGCAAATCTTTTACTGAGAATCTTTGACAGGATGCATAAGTGGTGTTGGTGTGGCTTCTAGATGGAATTCAGGATACAGAAGGTGATCCTTGATCGTGCCTCGACTAATTGGAGACACCTCTTTGGCATGATGGACCCAAATTAGGTCCAGTACCTATCTAGGTTATGTACCAGTATCATGCAATGTGTTCTCTACACGTTACCAGGATGATTTATGGTTTGGTTAATGTTGTTTTGGTCTAAAGCCGACATGGCATATCATTGTAATATGGATGTATGTAATGATCTTATTTTAATATCTTTAAGGTGGCTGACCTAACTGGTTTAGGCCTTAGGTTTTGTAGAAATTGATGTAAGATCTCATTGTAAATCATGGTCATGGTCATGGAATAAAATATCATATGCGAAAGAGATTTGGATGATCATAGGTGATCGAATTGGGTTTATGTAAGAGGTCAAAGGCCTCTGATATTGAGCTTAACTGGGACTATAATCAGGTATGGTAGATGCTATGACTAGCAGTTCATTCTTCTGGATTATTCTCCAATTATATTGAGGTGTTTAGAACCTCTCTGTAGTCAGTGAGACTCCTTTGTAATGAGTAGTATGCTCTAGGTAGTGTGTCTTCCTGAATGTGCAGGCCCCATATTGTATCACATACTTTCTGCAAAAGTATTATCTAACTATGGGTAGGCTTCCCACTGTGGTTTTTCCCTTTACTAGGTTTTCCACGTAAAAATCATGGTGGTATGTGGTATGGTTGCATTGTGTTAATTCTTTGTTTCATTCTTAAGTTCTATTGCTTGCCAATATATGTTTCTTCTATTCCGGTATTCAATGTTTATGTGCTCTGGTTAAAGGTTATAAAGTGGTTTGATTAATATAATATGTTGACAACTTATTCACCCCCTCCCCCCCCTCTTAGTTTTCCACCAATTATTCTAACAAAATATCCTTTTCACTTGATCATGCAAGCTTTGTCATCTCCAAATCTAACTAGACTGCCATCAAATTCTTGCAAAGATAGAAACTTCCTTTTATCTCCATTCATATGATGTGAACATCTAATATATATCACCCATTCATCCTTGTCTTCAACTTTAGTAGCAAGGGCCTCTTCTTCAGGTACCGAATCATCTTCCTTGATAGCCAATAATACCCATTCCTTTCTATTGCTATATCCATTAGCTAAATCTTGTGTCAGTTCATCATCAAAATCAATCACACCTTCTTCATCTGCATAGTAGCATGATTTTTCTTTGTTCCTCTTGTACTTGTGCTTGTTCTGATAATCATGGCTAGGCCTAAAGGGTCTTCTAGCTCTTTCCTCAAATCTTGAATTCCTTTCAGGACATCTAGATGCAAAATCACCTATCTTATTACATGCAAAACATTTAAAAGGTGATTTTCCTTCATACTTACTTCCTACTAGACTTTTAGGTACTCTTCTAGCAAAGAGGGCTTCAAGTTGCTCAAACTCTTCATCTTCTTTCTTCATTTCCTCTAGTTCCTTAGCATATAAGGCTTTCCAATCACTCTTGTCAGTAGATGATATAGATGCATGAAAAGCAAGTTCAGATTTTGCAACTCCAAAAGAACCAAATTCCTTAAGCTCAAAAGAAGATAACTTCCCAACCAAGGTATCCCTATTAATAGACGTGTTTGCCATTGTTCTCAACTCATTAATTGTAGTAGCATTCATCTTTTAATCCAATGGAAAATCTCTCAATACTTTAGAAACTATTTCATCTTCGCTCAAAGATCCATCACAACACTAAATTCCTAGAACAACATCATTTACTCTCTCCATAAAAGAAGTAATCCTTTCATCTTCTTCCATCTTCAGGTTTTCATATCTCACCCTGTAACCATCAAGTTTACCAATTTTAACAATAGGTTCACCTTCATTCAAAGTCTCCAATTTATCCCATATAGCCTTTGCAGTTGATTTATCGGTTAGTCCCATAATTTGTTGATCAACAAGTGCACACAAAAGGGCTTCTCTAGCTCTACAATCATTTTCAATGTCCTTATCCAATCTTGCTAGAGGAGGATTGCCAGATGCCAAATTATGAGGTATATATCCTTTCTTAGTTATCTCCCAAATCTCCTTGCCAAGACATCTCAGATGAGTCTCCATCTGAATCTTCCATACTTTGTAATTTGTTCCATCAAACCTAGGAATTTCTCTCTTGAAAACAGTTGTAGATGAACTAGATGAACTTGAACTATTACTCAAGTGGTTAAGCTTCTACAAAGAGGACCAAGCTCTGATACCAATTGTTAGACAACTTTGATAACCGGTGAACAACTAAGAGGGGGGATGAATCAGTTGTTAACAAATTATAAAACTTTAAGCATTAAAATCTTATAACTAGAATACATAAACCAAATACTAGAATATAAGATATAACAATTAAGCACAAACATAATCCACAAAACATTTACCAACCATCCACAAAAGATAACACCAAGATTTGTATGTGGAAAAACTAGTAAAGGGAAAAAATACAGTGGGAAGCATAACCACGGTTAGATAATACTTATGCAGTAAGTATGTGATTACATAAAGAGGGGCTTTCACATGCAGGAAGGCCAACAACCTAAAGTGCACTGCTCATCATAAAAAGAGCCTCACTAACTACAAAATAAATCTAGACTACAATCTAGAAAGAAGAATGGACTACAAGAATAACATCTCCTATGCCTAAATATAGTTCTGGTTAAGCTCAGTACCGAAGGTCTTAAACCTCTTTCACCAACCCAATTCGATCACCTATGATTGATCAAAACTTCTGCATATGATTACAACCTTATTCGCACATAGATAAAACTTTATCCAAAAAAACCATATGCCCACGAATATCCCCCATGATCTACAAAGAGATCTTACATCATATTTATACCAACCCAGGACTTAAACAATTAGGTCGGCCACCAAAAAATAATACAATAAATTCATAACATAAACCCTCAATCCAATGATCAACCAATTTGGCCTAATACCAAAACAACATAATACAATCAATAGATCCAACCAAAAATGCATAAGGATCATTCACCAACACGTTACATAAATCACTCCATAACATAACTGAATAAGATAGCATTAGGTCTGGAAATCCAACACCACCGATCAACAGGAACATGAACAAGATAACCACTAGCATCTCAAAAGCCATCTAGAAGCCACACCAACACCATTTATCATGTGCATCAAAAGATCTTCAACAAAGCTCCACTAGTAGAACCCTTTGTTAGGTCTCGGAGACAACTGAGAGGGGGGGTGAATCAGTTGTCAAATAAATTCAAACCAAAAACAACTTAACCAACTTAGTGCTTAATACCGGTAAACCAATTCAATATGTCAGTAGACATTTTTAATAGTTAATTTCTATACCGGTAAGGATTAGTGCATAACACCAATATTTGTACATGGAAACCCTGTAAGGGGAAAAACCACGGTGGAAACCTTACCCACAATCAGATGATACTACTGCAAATAGTAAGTGTACATAAATGGGGTCTGCACATGCAGAAAGGCCAACTGCCTAGAGCTCACTGCTCAATCACAAAATGGGAGTCACACTAACTACAGTTGGATGGTTAAATCCAATAAGAACGTACTGCACAAAATAGCATCTTTATATGCTCGATTCAGTACCGGTGTAGTTCTAATTGTCTTCACAAAAACCCTCCTTCAATCTTCAAATGATGTTTGTGTGTATAGCTCTGCTTATTCTCACATATACCTTCACACAATCCTTTTTCGCATTCCACATTTGATCTTACAAATAAGATCTTGCATTTATACCATAACCTAAGACCAATTTTAGTAGGTCGACTCTACAAGATATTACAATAAAAACATTTTACAAATAATACAATATCCGATGCAATAACTGATTGAACATGTCGGCTTAATGCATTTACAACAATAATTAATTATCTCCATAGCGTCATGCTGATTTGGAAAAGATAAACCTGCCGGTGTAATCCTGGACCTATTTGCTGGTAACAACAAATATGCAAATATGAATATACCTATAAACAAAACTCCAAGACAAGATGTCCAAATGATGTCTTCGACATTACCAAGTGTTTTCCATATCATTCCAAGTGTCGATGATCATTATATATTGCTGGTGTACCAGATACTAGTGGTTGTGCATGAGTCACTTGCTTGCCAATGAATGTTGTTGATTCTCCATGGTGCAAGAGTTGATAAGTGTTTAGTAGGTGCTGACATCAATGACAAAACCATACCAAAATACCAACAATCTCCCCCTTTGGCATTGATGGCAACACAAGATGGAAAAACCATCAAAGTGCCAAAACAAAAATGCCATATACAAAAAACCAACAATCTCCCCCTTTGGCATTGATGGCAACACAAGATGGAAAAACCATCAAAGTGTCAAAACAGAAATGCCAAATACCAAAAACCAACAATCTCCAAAAAAAGATCATAACCAGAAATCAAAATACAGATACAGAGAGTAATAATCTCTCCTAAACAACAATCTCTCCCCCTGGGAGAAACATGTGTTTTCCTTGTGTTTTTCAAAGTTTTTCCATACCAATCTCTCCCCCTTTGACATCAAATGCCAAAGTTACAATAAAAACCAAGTTCATATACAAAATACCAATCAATTCAATATACCAACTACTCCCCCTGAGAAGTAGCTTCCCATCAAAGACCGGAATAAAAGAGTTCTTTGTTAATTTTGTCGGTTGATGTCAATCATCAACTAGCTAAGTCTCTATCGATGGTGGTATGACTCCAAGCTGATCTCTGAGATATTCAAAAGTTTCCTCAGGCAAAGGTTTAGTGAAACTATCTGCAATCTGCTCTTTAGTATTCACATAAACCAATTTTATCTCCTTTGCTTCAACATTTTCCCTTAGAAAATTTAGTTTGATAGAAACATGTTTGGTTTTAGAATGTAATACCAGATTCTTAGATGTATCAATTGTTGCAGTGTTATCATAATAGATAGTAATAGGTTCCTTACATTTTACCTTTATGTCTTTCAACATTTGCTTAAGCCATAGTACCTATGTACAGTTAGTTGCTGCTGCAACATATTCTGATTCTGTTGTTGATAAAGATGTACAACTTTGTTTCTTACTCAACCAAGAGACTAATTTGTTTCCAAGAAAGAATGCTCCGTCGGTGGTGCTTTTTCTATCATCTACATCTCCTACCCAATTTGCATCTGTGTATGCACATAATTCAAAGTTTTCATCTCTAGGGTACCATAATCCAAGATTTATAGTTCCTTGTAAGTACCAGAAAATCCTTTTTGCTGTTGATTCATGATTTTCTCTAGGATTACTTTGAAATCTTGAAACAATACATACTGCATTCATAATATCAGGTTTGGTTTGAGTCAAATATAGTAAACCTCCTATCATAGATTTGTATCTAGTTGGATTAATAGGTGTAGATTCATCCCTTTGTGATAATTTGTCATTTGTTGTCATAGGTGTGCTTACCAGTTTAGAGTTCTCCATCCCAAATTTCTTTGGTAACTCTTTTAAGTATTTGGATTGACTCAAGAATATACCTTTACAAGTCTGTGAGATCTGCAATCCTAAAAAGAATTTTATTTCTCCAATCATAGACATTTCAAATTCTTGCTGCATTTTAATAGAAAATTTGTTACATAATCCATCTTCTCCTCCAAAGATTATGTCATCAAAAAATAATTCTATAATCAAGATGTCATCATTAGTTACTTTATAATATAAATTGTTGTCTACATTTCCTTTAGTAAAACCAATCTTTAAAAGATATTTTGTTTTAAACCATACAAAGCTTTTCTTAACCTGCAAACCATATCATTGTCACCTGTCAAAGAAAATCCATCAGGTTGCTCAATGTATACTTCCTCTTCAAGATCTGCATTTAAAAATGCACATTTAATATCCATTTGATAAACTTTGTAGTTTTTTGTGTGTTGCAAAAGCCAAAAATAATCTGACTGCCTCAATTCTAGCTATCAGTGCAAAGGTTTCATTGTAATCAACTCCTTCCTTCTGAGAATATCCCTTTCACACTAGTCTTTCTTTATTTCTGACAACCTTACCATCTTCATTAAGTTTGTTTCTAAATACCCATTTGGTTCCAATTACATTTTTATCTTTAGGTCGGGGAACTAATGTCCAAGTGTTGTTTTTCTCAATTTGTTCTAATTCTTCTTCCATAGCTTTAATCCAAAATTTATCTTCACATGCCTCATTAACAGATGATGGTTCAATTTGAGAAATAAGACATACCTCTTCATTTGCCAATCTTCCTCTTGTCATAACTCCTTTAAAATTATTTCCAATTATCTGATCTTCAAAACGATTCAGTCTTGCATACCAGGGTGTCTTTGTTTGATGTTGTTCCTCAATTACTATGGAATCCCTAGATGATACCAAGGTAACTAGATCTTCATTCTGTACTGGTGGATTTAGTGTAGGTTCATTTGTCAAAATTTATGTTGCCGGTTTAGAGTCTATATACCTTGAAGTTCCTCTGAATTGTTCATCAATTTTTACATTTGTACTTTCAACAATTTTTTGCAATCTTTTGTTAAAATATCTATATGCCTTGCTCTTAGATGAATAAACAAGAAATATTCCTTCATCACTTCTAGGATCAAATTTGCCAATGTACTCATCTCTTTTGATATAGCATTTACTTCCAAAAATTTTGAAATACTTAAGAGTAGGAGTATTACCAAACCATAGTTCATGAGGGGTCTTACCGGTTTCACCTTTGATGTGAACTTTGTTGAATGTATAGACTGTTGTACTAACTACCTCTCTCCAATATACATGTGGTAGGTTTGCTTCTGATAACATAATTCTTGCTGCATCCAAGATAGTTCTGTTTTTCCTTTCAACAACTCCATTCTGTTGTGGTGTCTGAGGTGCTGATAGCTATCTTCTGATTCCATTCACTTCATAGAATGTATTAAATTCCTTATATGTAAATTCACCTCCTTGATCTAATCTTAAACATTTGATTTTCTTACTAGTTTCATTTTCTACCATTGCTTTGAATAGTTTGAACTTTCCAAGTGCTTCTGATTTTTCTCTGAGATAAGTAACCCAACACATTCTAGAATAGTCATCAATGATTAGCATGAAATATCTATCAACTTGTAAGCTTTTAGTTCTAGCTAGACCACATAAATCAGTGTAAATCAAATCAAGAGTATTATTTTATTTTTCTGGAATACTTTTGAAACTAGCTCTAACTTGTTTTCCAAATTGACATTCCTTACATACTGTATTCTAAGGTTTGACAATTTTAGGTAAATCTCTAACTACCTTAGTAGTACTGATCTTCACCATGCAATCACAGTTTATATGATAGAGTCTCTTATGCCATAACCAACTTTCATCTATATGTGCAATTAAGCATGTCTTTTCATTGTTATTCAAATGAAAGATATTACCTCTAGTCAGATTACCGGTTGCAATTTCCAAACCGGTTCTATTCATGATTTTGCATTTTCCATTTTTGAATTGTAACTGAAATCCTTTCTCGACTAATTTACCAACACTCAAAAGATTATTCTTTAATCCTTCTACATAGTAAACATTGTCAGTGTTATGCTTACCATCAAGAGATATTGTATGCTTACCTTTGATTGAACAAGCTTTGTCATCTCCAAATCTCACTAAGCCTCCATTGTACTCTTGAAAGTTCAAGAATTTACCTTTGTCTCCCATCATATGATGTGAGCATCCTGAATCAATGATCCATTCATCCTTTACTTCAACTTTAGCTACCAAGGCTTGTACTACCAGTTGAGCAGTAGGTGTCGGTTGATCTTCTATTATAGCAACAAAAACCCATCCATTGTCTATTGGATCCTCATCAGAATCATCAATCACACCTTCATCAGCAATGTAACAAGATTTGTCTTTATTCTTCTTAAATCTGTATCTCTTATATTCGGGTTTAGGCTTGTATGTTCTTCTAGCTTCTTCTCTTAGTCTAGCATGTCTATCAGGGCATCTTGAAGCCATATGACCAATCTTATTGTAGTTAAAACATTTAAAGGGTGCTTTACCTTCTTACTTACTTCCAACTGGACCTTTAGGCATTTTCCTTGCAAATAGTGCTTCAAGTTCTTTAAGTTCTTCATTTTCTTTCCTGCTTTCTTCAAGTTCTCTTGCATAAAAGGCTTTCCAATCAGATTTGTCAAATGATGGAGCAGATGATGTTGATGCTTTAAAGGCCAAATCTGTCTTTATAGTAGCAACAGAACCAAATTCTTCAATTTCAAAAGCTGAAAGTTTCCCAATTAATGTGTCCCTAGTAACTGATGTATTAGGCATTGTTCTTAACTCATTTATAGCAATGACTTTCATTTTATATGCTGGTGGCAATCCTCTCAAAACTTTTGAAACAATTTCATCTTCACTTAAGGTTCCTCCACAACATTTAATACCCAAAATAATTCCATTTACTCTTTCCATAAAAGCAGAAATCCTTTCATCTTCTTCCATTTTCAGATGTTCATACCTGACCCGGAAGCTTTCAAATTTTACAATTTTGACTGTGGAATCTCCTTCATTCAGTTTTTCCAAATGATCCCAAATAGCTTTAGCAGTAGACCTATCTGATAGTCCCATGATTTGTTGATCTGATAATGGGCTCAAAAGTGGTTCTCTTGCTTTGCAATCATTTTCCTCATCTTTAGTCAAGTTAGCTGGACTAGGCTGACCTTGTACAACAGTAGTATAACCATTCTTTGTAACATCCCAAATGTCTTTTCCAATGCAATTTAGATGTGTCTCCATTATGATATTCCATATGCCATAGTTGGTTCCATCAAGTTTAAGACTATCCTTCTTGAAATAATTAGTAGACATTGGATCTCCTCAAGATGTTAAACTTCTGCAAAAGAGGACTAAGCTCTGATACCAATTGTTAGGTCCTGAAGACAATTGAGAGGGGGGGGGTGAATCAGTTGTCAAATAAATTCAAACCAAAAAAAACTTAACCAACTTAGTGCTTAATACCGGTAAACCAGTTCAATATGCTGGTAGACAATTTTAACAGTTAATTACTATACCGGTAAGGATTAGTGCATGAAACATAAACACAAAGTCATCCACAACACATAACACCAATATTTATACATGGAAACCTTGTAAGGGGAAAAACCACGGTGGGAAACCTTACCCACAATCAGATGATACTACTGCAGATAGTAAGTGTACATAAATGGGATCTGCACATGCAGAAAGGCCAACCACCTAGAGCTCACTGCTCAATCACAAAATGGAAGTCACACTGACTACAGTTAGATGGTTAAATCCAATAAGAATGTACTGCACAAAATAGCATCTTTATATGCTCGATTCAATATCGGTGTAGTTCTGATTGTCTTCACAAAAACCCTCCTTCAATATTCAAATGATGTCTGCGTGTATAGCTCTGCTTATTCTCACATATACCTTCACACAATCCTTTTTCACATTCCACATTTGATCATACAAATAAGATCTTACATGTATACCATAACCTAAGACCAATTTTAGTAGGTCGGCTCTACAAGATATTACAATAAAAACATTTTACAAACAATACAATATCCAATGCAATAACCGATTGAACATGTTGGCTTAATGCATTTACAACAATAATTAATCATCTCTATTGCATGCGATGTTGATCTAGAAAAGATAAACCTGTCAGTGTAACCCTGGACCTATTTTCTGGTAACAACAAATATGCAAATATGAATATACCTATAAACAAAACTCCAGGACAAGATGTCCAAATGATGTCTTCGACATTACCAAGTTTTTTCCATATCATTCCAAGTGTCGGTGATCATTATATCTTACCGGTGTACCAGATACCGATGACTATGCATGAGTCACTTGCTTGCCAGTGAATTTTGTTGATTCTCCAAAGTGCCAAAGTTGATAAGTGTTTAGTAGGTGTTGACATCAATGACAAAACCATACCAAAATACCAACACCCTTACCAGTGACCAAAAGGATTACTAGAACAAGTGATAGCTCCCAAGTCATCAAATCCTGAACTAACTCATCATGATACACATATGAATAGCATGAATGACATATCCAAACTAATTCAACAAAATGAAGCATACTGAAGCATACCAAATCAATATCATAACCCAACTTCTCTACTGGAACCTACCACAAATCGGTAAACAACCAAAATAGTTGGTGTTGCCATCAATGACAAAATATCAATGCAACACATAATCAATTCCTCCAATTGCCAACACTACATACTCGACATACATTGCAAACGTTGTATACTACAATAAATGGACCAATACAAATCACCAGGTTTGAAATCAATGACAACCAATCAAGTATTTCTAACAATATAATTTTTGAGGTTAAAGTAATAGTAATTTGGATAGAGGTGTATGAAATCATGCATAATTTTTTTGTATGCATTTGAATTAAATTCTTTTCAGAAATTTTATATTAAGGACTACATACTTACAAAACAAAACTTCTAAATGAATTCAGTTGACCACCCAAAAGCTTATGCAAAAATAGTTTTTGGTCAGCATTTTGATAGGTACAAAGGAGACACCATTGCAAGTATCATTTAAGAGTAGAGAGGTTATGTCAAAGGGATTTTGAACTAAGAGTTTTTGATCAAACCCTCTTTAATAAATTCCTTCAAATGGGACCTCTCAAGGCTTAAAACATTATATTTTCTAAAAAATATGTGATTTCAGCAAAAATTAGGGTGTGCGATAATGTTTAATCCAGTATTTCAATTATGTTAAGGTTTTGATCATTAATTTGTTTTTCTAGTGCCTCCCCTTTTGTTAAAAATTTGTGGATATGGTATTTTTTGTTTCATTTTTTTACCTATTCATTGAAATTTTAAAAATACATTTTTACAATCTAGACTCTATTCTATACACATACAAAAATATATTTTTGATTTATTTCCAAAAAAAATTGGGTGGGGGTCTGAGGGTTGTATGATTTTTTTATTTATTATTTCTTAGGATATGTCAGCTTTGAAAATTAAAATAAAAAACATATATTTATTAAAATTAGTAGAAAAATCAGTCTTAAATACATGAAGTTAGCTATTTTTCACTAAAGTGATTTCTGGAATACTAAAAAACAATTAACATTTTAGGGGGAGCACACCAAACATTGTGCTATGTTTCAAATATAAAAATAGGATAACTTTGTGTGATCCCCTTATTTAAACCACTTCATCTCCATCATTTTCAAAATAAATTAGTAGAACTTTATAAAGTAGATTTGGATCACTACAAATCTTGTTCTTGTTGCATTTTCAAATTTTGAGCATAACTATCTTCAATTTCTCACCCAAGATCACTCTTTCTTGATTTAAAAAATAAGTGGCCACTTGAAACTCCCTTTTGGTCCCCATTTTTATGTCATTACCCCTATATGAAAAATTATTTCTATTATACCCTATGCATCCATGTACACCATCTAAAAGTGTTAGAGACAAATAAAATATATATAGGATTATCAAGGTTAATAACACCTTAGTCCTAACAAAATAGATAGTAGACTTGCTTGAGATACTAGAGTTTATAGCTATAGGTGACACCACATTAACTAAAATAAATGGGCCTAATGTTCTATTATGAAATAAAAACTCTCTAATGAGATGACACATACATATCTTAGGGACATCTATAGGAATATTTTGACATAAGAAAGATCAATTTTGTAAAGAAAAGGTACATCTTTTAAAGAATTAAAATGATAAAATTATAAGGCACTGAGAGGGGGAGGGTGAATCAATGCAAGCAAAAACAACAACAAAAATATGATCACCACTTTAATCAATTTGAAACTTAACAAGCATGCAAGGAAAATAACCACATAAGCTAACACCCAATAAAACATGAAACTCATAACACAATGTTTTTCATGTGGAAACCCAAATGGGAAAAACCATAGTGGGAATAGTACCCACAAGATCAACTATCTGTAGAATAGGGATCTGACCGGTTAAGGTCTTACAACTGCTCTATTAGGAGCACACCCGATTAAGAGTGTCTTAGCCCGTTAAGAGATATTACAATATGGCCTATTAGGAGATACCCAGCTATGGTATTTAAACAACACAAGTTAATATGTGACCCTGTTAAGGGATTTAACCTTTGGACCTATGAGGATCCTACCGCACCTTGTTAGGAGTGACCTTGTTAGAGGATTTTATCTTGCTGCAACTGTTAGGAAACAACAAGTGACTGATCTGTTGTTAGAACCTATGTGCTTGATTAAATCCGCTTCAGATCTGCTTCTAACATCGACTAAACATCAATACAGAGCTTCTTCTTTCACCGCACAATCAAATTTGCACTAGAGATCTCATGTCTGATACATCATCACACAATATACTTATTTTTATAAACAACTCTGCTAAGTCGGCTAAGAACCCTTGGAACAATTTCCTATGTACATTGAACCTAGACAATCTTGCACATTATGCTTTACTCATGTCGGCCACATAATTTATTGTATATGGTGAAAATGGATAAAAACAATATTGAAAGACTAAATGAATTCAACCACAAAACCCTAGCCTAACAACAACAAAGATCCACCATAACATATGAAGATTACCTAAGACAATGCAAATCAAATGAAATCACAAAGATTATACCATCACGTGTCCAATAGGGTTTGAATCTCCAATCTTCCTATCTCCATTGATCTTGCTTGATATATTTGCTCTCAGATTTTATGTGTGCACAAGAGCTCAACAAAGAACAGAAATGTGGTTGCAAGTAGACTTGATCGCATATGAAAGTTTGAATGCTAGAGTAGTCGGGGTTGATTACTTGAAGGCTTGATTAGAATGATTAGAATGATTAGAATTATTGAATAGATTCATTATGCAGAGATTATGAAGGAATCATATCCTTATATAGAATACACCATAAGAAATGGAGGGATAAGATTAAGAGGTGTAAAAGATAAATGTTTAGCTATGATTAAAGGGTAGGTAAAAGAAATAAGAAAATAATGAGAGGGTAGGTAGTGTAGGAATTAAGAGATGAATGACATGTGTCATGGGTAGAAAAGGCTAATGAATTAATTAAATAAATAAAGATCTATTTAATTAAAATAAGAAATGGGATCAATTAAATAAATAAGATATTTATTTAATTTAGGAAAAAGGATAATTTAAATAAATAAATGTATTTATTTAAATGAGAAATAAGGCTAGAAGAGGGTAAATGAATTAATTAAATAAATAAAGATTTATTTAATTAATAGAAGAATTAGGCCAAAAATAATGAAATAAATAAAGATATTTATTTAATTAGACTAGACAATTTTAAGTGTCTACATCTATAACTCAAAAATAAAATATAATGCCTACCAATTTACCGATCTAAGTGACTATGATCTACCAGTTAACCATTCTTCTTGACTGACTACTCAGAACATCTTAACTCGCTCATTCCATCGAATCTACCAATGCGGTTCTAGTCATAGACTCCTACCAATGTCATGAACATACATTCCAAACCACAACACTTAACTCTTCACCGATCTTTTGCATTGGTCGCTTGAACATAGCTCTGTCATTGTTTTACTAGTTCATTGTTTAACTGCTTCCTCTATCGGTCAAGCTTTACCAGTTAGACTAAAAGATATATATGATTGACAAAACATGGTTGCCATCAATGACAACACAACACAAGTCATCAATCAACCTCTTACAACAAAATCATCATCATCAAGCCAACAATCTCCCCCTTTGGCACTAATGGCAACACTTAGGAAAAATTTATCTAAGTGTCACATTACAAAAATTATGACTCATGACTCAAAACTCAAAACTCCCCCTTAGCAATTGCATGCTATTACAAAATTTTAACTAACCAATACTACTCCCACTTTGACAACAATGACAAAGGTAAGCAAATACATGTAAAACAAAATGAATACAATAGACCAAAATTTGTATTACCGGTGCAAAGAGTATAAGATTCAATAGGTTGCATATTACTTTTTTGAAAAAATGTCATCAAAATTAATCTACAAAGCCTACAAGTGATTATCTCATGTTTCCAAAAGAGAGGATGTGATCTCAATGTTTGTCCGAATCTGGTATACAAGTTCTTCCATGGCATCTAGAGTGCTCATCTCCGGTGTCAGCAAGATTGCCTTTGTTTCCTTGTAGCCTCTCTGCAAAATTTGTAACTTGGTAACTATATGTATATGTAACTCATGTAGAGTTGCAATCCTCTTAACCTTTACTGCCTCATATGACTTCAACATATATTGTACACTTACAATAGAGCGACCAAATATTGTAGTTGAATCATTTAGAGGATTAAATGATTCACTAATCAAAACCTTTATTGCCTATTGTTCTGCCTTGATCTTCTTCTCTATATCATCAAGGAATAATAAAAAATTACAAATTGTAGACAATATTTTACCTCTGGTATTTAGTTCATCTTTTATCTAGTCCATATTATCACTAAGACCTACCCTATCTCTATCAATTTCCTTGATCAAAATTGTAATCCTTCTCTTCTCATATTCCTTCTCAGCATTCTTGATTGCAGCTTCTTACAGGATCTTCATCTTCTCACTTGTTGATGTAACCAAATGTTCTAGTTTGTCAATAGGTGTAGGAAGACTGTCAATATCAGTCTCTGATAATATACTAGAAATTATATCTATTGCACTTTGAATAGTTTGTGCTTCTTTTCTCCGTTCTTTCATAATGTTTTTTGTGCCTTAGATTGCATGGCACATGCAATCTCCATCATCTCAGTAGGATTCAACATATCCATGTTTATTGGTCCTTGTATGCTCACAGTGTCATCTTCCTCATCATCATAAATTATCTTCTTTGATGTAAGTGATCGAGAGGTCACTTTATGTTCTTGATCTTCCTTTTTTTTTCTTCCTCCTATTTTTCTTCATCTTTCTCCTCTTTCTTCTCCTTGACCTTCATTGACGGTGTAGTGGTTTGCACATCATCTATTTGTGTAACTACTAGTGGTTCTTGTGTGTCTGGCTTGTCTGGTTGCTCAGTGGGCTCTACATTTTATGTTTTCTCATTCACCGGTTGCTATGTCATTTCTTCATCGTGTTGTCAAGCCTTCTCTATATCTTCTTTACCTATACCAGTTAGATTCACTTCTGGTAATATTATCTCATCATTAGTAATGGTGTTTGTTTCTTGCTCGGTGTGTGTATCCATCTCAAAATATCAAACACAGATACAAACTCGAGATAAATACCTTTTCCTCCTTCACAACTAGAGTTTCTCCACTTTTTGATTTGAATGCACTTCACCGATTCACAAATCCACAAATATTCTCAATCCATTGTTAATCTTAACCAATGTAGCAATCAAAATCTCTTCTCTACCTCAGTCGCTCTCCAAATGCTCTTGAAAATTAAAGGTAACAAATGAAACTGAAAAACATCCTTTTATTTACCTTTTACCAACAATATTAAATGTTATACCCAGTTGAACAAACCCTAAACTTCATTCAACCCTAAAACTCACTATCATTTCCCATATCACATCAAACCTACCGGTTTGATCACAAAATCACTTCAAAATATCATAAATCATCACAATATGCAGATTTATCTTACTACACAGTCATTCATAGGGTCTACAAATAGATCTAACAATAGGTTCCCCCTAAGCTTTATAATAGCTTAGTTTACCGGTGATTTATTCTCCACATTAGGTGAAGAATGGGAATCTTCAGGTGATTTATTTTCATTTTTCTCATCACTCTTCTTTCTCCAGATCTTATTCATTTCTGCTCTGGTCTCTTCCACATCAACTTTCTTCTTCCCTTTCTGGTCAGCAGACTCATTTACTAGGTGATTCATCCTTGCTCTGCAAAATTTAGAAAAGTGTCTCGGTTTGTGACAATGAAAACATGTCATTACAGATGCTCTCTAGGCTCCATCAATGCCTCTACCAGTTCTTCTTTGGAAATTCAAAGCAACACATCCAAATTTGTGACAAATTGAACAAGTCACATTCTATATATACTCCATCTCATAAGGACTAGACCGGTTTACATAAGGTCTCTACAAAGTAGGGTTTCTTCAGTTATTGGAAGATCTCTGCCATTCACCATTAGGTCCCTGATTCATGGAAGGTCTCTGAATGTTTGCTTGAGACCTGCACTCAACAACTCTATGCCCATACTTGTTGCAAGTGTAACAATAGCCATCAAAATTTCTAGGCTTATATCCTTCATAAGTATTAGACCTATAACCATCAAAATATCTAGATCTACTTCTACAAACATTAGCAATATGACCTGGCTTATGACAATTAAAGTATACTGGTTTGTAGGGTTTCTTACTGATGTTCTTCTTTGTCTTTAGTACAAATTTGCCTTCATCCATAATTTCCTTAGTACCGGAAGGCTCTCCTTTGTCAAAGGTAGTGTATCCCAAGCCATGTGTATCTCCATTCTACCTTTGTGATTGGATCTTCTCATCAAGCATAGCAGTGCTCTTGTTGTATTTAGCCAGTATCTCATTAGCATCAGCCAACACCTTAGTAAGATCTTCATTTTTTTTAATAAGACTCTCTCTAAGGGACATAGCTATGTCTAAATCAGCCTGTATTTCTTCTTTTTCTTCTTTTTCTTCTTTTTCCTCATGAAGGTGTGCATGCAGAGTACCAATCTCCTAATTCAATTTAGAGATCTCATGATCCTTCTCTCTGATCTTGTCTTCAGCATCTCTCATGGCTTCTATCTCTTGACTCATCCTTATAGTTAGGGCTTCTAGCTCTCTCCTCAAATTTGACTTATCATCATTCAACTTTTCCACCTCATTAGCCAATGCATCAATGTAAGCTTCTTTAGATGAACTATTTTCACTAATTTCATATAATTTTTTAGCTATCTCTCTCCTCTTAGCCAGTGAAGCTTTATACTTGACCCTTAACTCACCTAGAGCTTCTTCAGATTCTACAAGTCGGTTAGAAAGCTCTCTATAACTCATATCCCCCATGATAGCCTTAAGGATCTTTCCCAAGCAGTTATGCCTTAAAGGAATTAGGCTTTGATACCAATTGATAAACTTATAAGGCATTGAGAGGGGGGGTGAATCAGTGCAAGCAAAAACAACACAAATCTGATCACCACTTTTATCAATTTGAAACTTAACAAGCATGCAAGGAAAATAACCACATAAGCTATCACCCAATAAAACATGCAACTCATAACACAATGTTTTTCATGTGGAAACCCAAATGGGAAAAACTACGGTGGGAATTAGTACCCACAAGATCAACTATCTGTAGAATAGGGATTTGATCAGTTCAGGTCTTACAACTGCTCTATTAGGAGCACACCCGATTAAGAGTGTCTTAGCCTAGTTAAGAGCTATTACAATAAGGCCTATTAGGACCAGCCCTATTAGGAACTACCCATCTATGGGATTTAAACATAAGTTAATGTGTGACCCTGCTAAGGGGTTTAACCTTCAGACCTATGAGGATCCTACTGCACCCTGTTAGGAGTGACCTTGTTAGAGGATTTTATCTTGCTACAGCTATTAGGAAACATTAAGTGACTAATCTATTGTTAGCACCTATGTGCATGATTAGATCTACTTCAGATCTGCTTCTAACAGTGAATAAACATCAATATAGAGCTTCTTATTTCACCACACAATCAAATTCACACTATAGATCTCATGTCTGATACATCATCACACAATATACTCCTTTTTCTAAACAACTCTTCCAAGTCGGCTAAAAACCCTTGGGACAATTTCCTAGGTACATTGAACCTATACAATCTTGCACATTACACTTTACTCATGTCAGCCACATAATTCATAACAAAAATAAAACATTGTCTACTAGTTTACCTATCTAAGTGACTCTTCTCTACCGGTTAACTGTTCTTCCTAACTGACTGCTTAGAACATCTTAACTTGCTCATTCCATCGAATCTACTGATGTGATTCTAGTCATAGACTCCTGCCAATGTCATGAACATACATTGTCAACCACAACACTTAACTCTTCACCGATCTTCCATACCAGTTGCTTGAACATAGCTCTATCATTGTTTTACTAGTTCACTGTTTAACTGCTTCCTCTACCGGTTAGGCTTTACCGGTTAGACTAAAAGACTTAGATGACTGAAAAAACACAGTTGCCATCAAGACAACACAAAACAAGTCATGAATCAACCTCTTACAACAAAATCATCATCATCAAGCTGACATATAATACACGTCATTATTTGAGGATTCATGGAGAGAGTTTGATGCAAGAGCATCCCTAGTCTATGAGCAATCTTGCATCAACCAAAAATATTTCCTTTTAAGTTTAGTTCTTATCCAGTTCAATATTTAGTTTTCTATGTTCCTACTGGTATGTTCCAGTGGTGGCTTTCTTTTCATTTCAGATTGTATTTTCATTTTCTAGACTAGTTTATGTGCTTAATTCCATATTCTCAATTCATTTGGATTCTTTTCCGACAAGATATCGCTCCCGGTTTGACTGTGTTTGGGATCCACGACATTTCTTGAGCTTACCGGTTAGTTTTCCTTCATTTCCGGAATGGTTTCTTGGTGTGTGGATCTACTTGGGGTCTTGTTTGACATTCTTTGGCATGTGGCCGACCTTCCTATTGATCCACAACTCTTGGTGGTTCTTTTCTGGAGAATTTCTTTTATTCTTGTGCTTACCTATTTACATCTTTCATTTTCCTACATTGGTGAATGTAGTCTCTTATGACCGACCCAGATGTTCCAGAGGGTATATATATTTTATTATGTGATCATTTTAGGGTAGAGAGAATTGAAGTTAATAATGATATATTTTTAGATTATGATTAGCGATCTGGATGACTCTGAGGGTTCTGATAGGGCTATAATATGGCATGTTAGCCGACATGTAATCGGTTGATTACCGATTGTTCAATTATGAATGTATGATAATAATCGATTGGATACCAGATCTTCTATGATAATAATATGATTTGAATTTGTGTTCCTTCTATGTTTTCCTTTTTCTTTCATTGTGTTACTCTTACTACATGAGCCAGTCAGTTCTCTTTGAGGATCCACCAGTCATGGTTACATAAATTGGTATCAGAGTTGGTTATGAACCTATTGATGGTGGTTGTAAACCTTGAGGCATTCCTTTGGGTGGAGAGATCGTCGGTTGGATGCAGGTCGATATGATAGATCACCAAGGAGAGGCAACCAGAACCGGTAGTCAGATCACCAAGTTGAGGCAGTTGACCAAAGTAGGGGAGGAGATGCTGCCTAGAAGGATGAACCTTCAGAGGGTGGAGAAGATGATGGAGGAATTCAAGAATGAGATGAGGAATGATATCTGAAATGCATTAGCTCATTTGTTGAGGAATTCAAAATCTAAAGATGAGTATGAAGAAGCCGGTGAAGAACTTGAGGTTGAGGAAGCTGAGAGATCGGAAGAAGAAAGAGAGGACAGATTTATTAGAGCAATAACACAAGCAAGTAAAGTTTATAAAGTGTAGATTTCATAATTTTCCATAATGTTGAACCCAGAAGATCTAATTGATTGGATCGGAAAGTTAGAAGACTACTTTGAGTTTGAGGATATTAAGGACCCACAAAGAGTTTGGTTGGCATAGACTAAGTTGAAGGGGCATTCTTCCTTGTAGTGGAAAGAATTGTAGAGAGACATAATTGAGAATTGTGAATTCAAGATCACTCGGTGGAGATAGATGGTTGCAAGATTGAAGGCTAAGTTCATACCGGGAGACTATGAGTTGGAGTTCTTCAAGAAGTTTCAGAACCTAAAGTAGAGAAACATGACTGTGAAAGAGTGTATTGAGGAGTTCTACAAGGTGATGATCAAATCTGGACATGGATATATGGATAGAGAAAAGGTGGTGAGGTATATAAATGGACTTGCATTTAACATTTAGGATGAGATGAGTATGTTGAGGATCTCTATAGTTGAAGAAGATTATCTATATGCTTTGAAGGTTGAGTAGAAGGTGAGAAGAAGACAATAGAATAACCCTAGAGGAAAGGAGAAATACAAAGGAGAAATGAGTGATAGCATAGAGAATTCGGTTGAGGAAGATGAATCAAAATCTAAGTGAAGTAAAGAACCAGATCAAAAAATCCAGAAGAAAGGCAAAGGCAATAGTAGTAGAGACTTTTTCAGCAAATGTTACAAGTGTGGAGAAATCGGACATAGATTTTATGAATGTAAGTAGGGAATGGAAATACATTGTGTGGGAGATAAGAAACCAGAAGGAGGAGTTACCAAAATTGAGTGTGCACTAGAGCAAGGAGAGTCCCTTATGTTCAGAAGAGTCCTGGTGGACTAGAGAAATGAAGATACCAGATCTACTGAGAGAAGGAATCTTTTTTGGACTGTGTGCAAATAAAATAGTAAGTGTTGCAAGGTTATTGTGTATATTGGGAGTACTGATAATTTGGTATCTAAGGAGATGGTAGAGAAACTTGGATTGAAGCTACTTGAGAATCCTTGTCCTTACAAGGTGAGTTGGTTACAAGATGATCAAAATTTGGAGGTAAAAGAGAAGTGTTTGGTGAGTTTTAATATTGGACCTTTTAGGGATGAGGTCTTGTGTGATGTTTTGCCTATGAGTGCTTGTAATTTCTTGTTAGGAAGACCTTGGTAATTTGATAGAAGATTTATTTATGACTGTAGAAAAAACCTAATCATTATTCAGAAGGATGGGTAGTAGTTAACATTGGCTTCTTTGAAGGAGAGAGAGATGGAGGTGAAGAATCTGAGTCTTGAGAAGAGTTGTAGTGTTGAGAAACTGGTTGCAGAGGTTATACCACAAGGTGACATGAGTTTGCAGAAGGATCTGATAGATAATTTTGTTAGCAAGATGGAACCAGATGCCAGTATGGTTATGACAATGAACCAAATGAAGTCTTGTGGTAGAATTACATAAAAATTGCAAAAGAGAGAGAGCAATAAGCAGAGACAATGTGCTGGTAAGAAACAAGGACAGAGGAATAAAGAGATTCATTAGTTGGAGAATAAGGTTGAGATTCCGGAGGAGCTAAGGAAGAGGTTTGCAGATAAGGAGGATGTTTGGATCAAGAATGAGCATGGGATCTATATCTCAAATCCTTTTCGATGTTCATGATTTGCCTCTCATGGAACATCTCTTTCTGCCTAGGGTGTCTGATGCAGGAGCATCCCCAGTCTATGAGAAATCTTGCATCAACCAAAAACATTTCTTTTTAAGTTTAGTTCTTGTTCAACTCGGTATGTAGTTTTCTGTGTTCCTACCAGTATATTCTGGTGGTGTCTTGCTTTTCATTTCAGATCGTATTTTTGGTTTCTAGGGTAGTTTATGTGCTTAATTTCAGATTCTCGATTCATTTGGATTCTTTTCCAGCAAGATATCACTCTTGATTTGACTGTTTCTAGGTTCTGGGACAATTCTTGAGCATACTGGTTGGTTTTCCTTCATTTATGAAATGGCTTCTTGGCATGTGGATCTACTTGGGTTCTTGTCTGATGTTCTTTGGCATGTGGTCAACCATCCTGTTGATCTGCACCTCTTGGTGGTTCTTTTCCAAAGAATTTATTTCATTCTTGGGCTGACCTATTTACACATTTCATTTTCCTACATTGGTGAATGTAATCTCTTGTGGTCGGCCTGGATATGTTCCGAAGGGTATATATATATGTTATTATGTGATCATTTGAGGGGTAGAGAGAATTGAAGTTGATAATGATATAATTTTAGATTCTAATTAGCAATCCAGATGACTAGAGAGTTCTGGTAGGGTTGTAATCTGGCATGTTAGCCAACATGTGACCAATTGATAATCAGTTGTTCACTTATGAATGTATGATGATAACCGATTGGATACTGGATGTTCTATGATAATAATATGACCTAAATTTGTGTTCCTTCTTTGTTTTCCTATTGCTTCTATTGTGTTACTCTTGCTACATGAGTCGGATAGTTCTCTTTGAGGATCCATCGATCATGTCTGCATCAGAGTTAGTATATATTCAGTACATGATATGGATTGTCCTCAAGGATGATGTTGGTAGGACAAAGTTGTGCCACTCCTTTTAGGACAAAAATCGAAAAGGGTGGCACAATGGAGGTCAATAGTGAAACCTACAATGGTGCTAATGGTCAAAGAAAATAAAGATACCCAAGTAGGTTTCAAGAAATTTAAGTTACCACAAGCCAAATATGACACATATAGCCAAGTTGAAACAAAACCAAAGAGGCACACCAAGGGAGAGGTACATTGTTCAAAACGTTGAGATATTGAGGGGGTTTGAATCAACATTAACTTGAGCTTAAACATCCATTTCCAAATTATGCATTAAATTAGATCAACAAAAGAAAGAACTAAAACAAAGCATGCATCACACAAGAACACCAAGATTTTTATGTGGAAAACCCAATGAGAGAAAAACCACAGTGGGAGATATCTCACAATATAATATGAATAAGTTTTTTAAGAAGATACAATAATAAATGGAATTTCTAAGGAGACACATGATCAATGAGTCGGATATATAAAATATGGAATGAGAAAAACATGAATTAACTTCTATAAGAGAAGCATTTGTCATATTTTTATGTTGCAATCCCTTTGTAGCATAATTACTCCATCATACCAACTTCCCACACTTCATACTCAATTGATATATTTACTTACACACTTCATTGCCTTCACAAATGATTTGTTATTTTATAAATACCCTTTGCAACATTTCAAAACATCAATTAGGTCATCTCCAAAAAGACCCTTCAAATGAAACATGTCATACAATATAGATTAGCTTCAAAACATATGAATTACAACCAAAAAATAGGTTGTGGATAAAACCAAAGCAAGACCAAACCCCAATCACATCTCAAAATATCCTTCAAATAAAATAAGATAGGTAAAGATCAACCACAAATGAAGGAAGCAATGTTGTCAGCACAAACAACATCAACACTATCAAATCTATTAAGTTTTTATCTTTACACTGCCAGGAAGAAACCAAAAATAAAATGCAGAACAAAAATTAAGTAATGTACACCATCTACAATATCTCTGCAATCATCTCCTAAATTAATTGAACATCAAATTTTGGGGCAAGGGGAAAAACCTACTGAACTGATAGAAGTAGGGCAATCTAGATAAACTGTGACACTATAAAAAATTGGATATTGTATTGAAAAGAATTTAATCATCTAAAACTTATATTGATAAACCTTTATACCTTCTTGATCATATTATCGAGTTCACACAAGCAAACCAATCGACTTGGAGGAATGCAGAGCAAACTGGTGAACCACTAAGACTCATAAATCTGTTAAACTAAATCTGGAGATTATTCAGCTAGAAATTTTGTTATAGAAGATATTATGACATAAAATACAAGAAATTAACTCCTTGTTAATTGAAAAACCTATCCCCAAAACTGCAAGGCCAAGTCATGCAAAGCAAAGGAATGCAGACCAAAATACTAACTCATAGACTTAGGAATAATACATTGTTCAACCCTTAGATAATTTTCCTCAACCATACAAGTAAGAATAGAACCATAACTAACTTTTATCTAACTCATTGAATCATAGAGACATCATGTAACTACATCCCATGTTGCAAATGTGAAGTTTCTTGTTGTTTCAGTATAGTTGTCATTGATGTCAATTCGTACTAATTTTGTATTTCAGTATTTGGTTTGTGCTCTGCATTTTTCACATGTTGCAGATGTATTCATGATGTGTTGGCATTTTGTTAGATATTGCCTTAATATTCTACTCTGGTGTTTTGGTTGTCCAAAATTTGTGCTCTAGAAGTCTATGCAATGATAATGATTGTCTAGCACATTTTGCAGAGCTCTGAATTTTTGGTTCTCCTATTGCATTTTTGGATTTTTGATAGTCATGCATGTATATTTTTTATTATGATTCCACACATGTTGGTGTGCCCCAGAAATGTGCTTTTGGCTATGTTCTTTCTGTAGACACTTAAATTAATTATTTTAATTAATTAATTTAATTTCCTCACATAATTAATTTATTAATTATACCAATCCCTATTCCTTCTCAATATTAATTAAATATAATTAATATTGTCACTGTAGTCTATTGATTGATTTATTAATAAATCAATCTACATTTATTCTTCTAAAATCCCTAAAAAATAATTCTCTCCAAATCCCCCCTTTAATTAATTAATCTCAATTAATTAATTGATCCAAGTGATTCCTACAAATCACCTTTTCCTAATCTAGCATTAACCTAATGAATTCTTCTAGAAGCCCCCTAATCTCACTTATCAATGTTCTTCTAATTTTTAATTCCCTCCACTCATTCTCTCTCCTATTCAAATCCTACTAGAAATACCATTTGTCCTAATCCCACCTAATCATTCTTCGAATCCCTCTCCTAATGAGTTTCTAGTGGCTAATCCACATGATTAGCCACAAAGTCAACTCCTTTTCTCCTCACTCACTCACCTTTCTTAAATTCTCTTTCCCTAGGTGAATGTGAGATTTTCAAAATCTCACATTCCTCTAGACATCTCTCCCTCCAAGGAATTTTTAAATCCTCTTTATTCCTCCAATCCCTATGACTATCCTTTTTGAGGACTTTTTAATTCCTCATCCCCATCTCTCAAGGAATATTTTATTCCTTTATCTTCCCTAGGTACATTGGGAAGTCTTCCCAATGAGCCTTGAGGAGTGTGGAGACAAGAAAGGCCTTTATGGCATATCTCTTGGTCTCCACACTTATCTTGTCATCTCCTCTTGGGCCATGTGTGGGATCACATGAAATCTTGACCCTTCATTTTGGATCAATCCTAGCCCTCCATTTCTTCTCCTCTTCTCCTATAAATTGAGGAATCCATCCCCTTATTTCACATCTCCAAGTTAGCTAAGTTTATGTTGTCCAATTGAGTCTAAGAAATCCACCATAGCACCCAAAATCTACTCAAATTTCTATTTATCCATCACTTAGCTAAATCCTTCATCCATTCCATTTCATCATCTTGTGCACAATCTTAGAGAGCCATCCACATTCAACAAGGGAGCCAATCCAATCAAGTCAAGGAGGGGTGCATCTTTGGCTTCATCAAAGGCTCAATCCGAAGGAGAAGGTATAAATAGTCTTTTTGGTGTTTCATGTGTTTTATGTGTGTTTATGTGTTTTATTTGCATACTAACCATCTAATCTCGCCTTGCTCATTTTTCACCTCTTCACTTTCCTAGTCTGGTTAACCCCAGATTCTCTCTCTTTTGTTCCAATTATTGTGGCATTAGATAACATGTTGTTGCATTGTGAAGAGGTCCACTTATCATTCCTTTCCACCACGGGAATGCTTGCTGAACACCTATTTTGAATTGTGTTATATTATCTCCTTGGCTGAGTTGAAAATTTTATTTTGAAGATCTTTATATAAAGAATGGTTGTAAAGAAATAAAAATATATAGAAGGATTTGTAGAAGGAAGTTGATTGTAAAAGAAAGATCTATCTTTGTTGATGCAAAGTGCTTGATTAGTATGGTTTTATGTTGATGTTATTTGGTACCAGTGGTAGAGAGCCTAAGTTTTTATTTGGTATTGCAACTATGTGGCAGTTGTGCCCTTGTGGTGGATTATTTCTTTCTTCCTTCGAGCAGTGAGCCCTCCTTCTTCTCCTAGCGGTTTTAGCTAGGCAGTGATCCCACCTACAGTGAGCATTCTGGTAGTGAGCCACCCTTTGTAAAAGTCACCTTAATCGGTATCACCCTAATAGGTTTTTTTCATATTGAGAACTAACATTCTCCATGGTTTTTCCCTTCTTCAGTTTTCCATGTCATATCTAGTGTTTCATATGTGTATTATTTCATGTTCATATCTATTTATGGTTAAGTATTCTAAGTTTTAATTTGCCAGATTTGTTTCTATGGGAAAATAAATATATTTTTTTATAATACAACTAATTCACCCCACCCTCTCAGTTGTCCGGAATATTCAACAATTAGTATCAGAGCTTTGGTTATAAAGTGAGTCTAACCACTCAAGTAGATCTGATGGCACATAAATTAACTATTCCTACCTTTGAAGTATCTGATTACAGTTTTTGGAAAGCTAAGATGTGAGGCTATTTGATGTTTCCGAGCTACAAGACCTAGAAAGTTGTAGAAATCAAGTATTCACTATTGTGAGACATGGACCAGCTCTGATACCATGTGAGATTTGCCAAGATCAAGAGGCAATGGAAAGCACAAATAAGAGAGACAAAATATATGATAGAAATAAAATGTATTCTATCAAGATGAAAATATTGATCAACTGGATCATCAATCGTTCAATTACATACAATGAATATGATCCTGCTTATATAGGCAAGGCTATATGGATATGTGAGCACACAAACATGACATGTGGCTCAATAAGAAACAAGGGTAGGTAGGAAATAGGTGTGGGTAGGTAGGAGAAACAATATAATATTCCACATGAGGTGGATCACCCACTGAATGTGGAGTGTAACAACAAGATCACACCATAAAAGGTGGAAATTATCCTACACACACTATCCCAATGTGGCACAAACACCCAAGTGTCTCATACCCAAACTACTATGTAATGCATGTACCTAAGTAAAGTTAAGTAAGGTGTAATAATATCCAAGATGAATAATTATTTACATCAACACCCCCCCTTAAGTGCAACTTAGGGGAATGCACTTAAGTCTACAATGTAACTAAGCAATGCAAGATGGGTCCCGGCTACGAGGCCATGTTAGGTACCCATGTACAAATGCAAATGCATGCAAACCAATGCAATGAAATTTCTCACAAAGCAGGGAAAGAGAGAAAAACCCAATGGAAAAAAACCCTCCCCCAAAAGAGAAATGAAAACTAGATACAAATAACTCTCATAGAAGTATGTGAAGGACAAAACCCCATGTGAGGAAAAAGTCCCCCACATATGAGAGAAGAAGAAGAGAGACTAGGAAGCCCCCCCTCAATCTGGAATATGCACCAATGATAGAAGCTCAAAGATGAATGAAGAAACTGCTCCATGAACGTCAAACAACATTCCTCCCCTTAGGAAGAAACAAAACCAAAGGTGTATCCATGAAGTCTCCCTAACCATGAAGGGAAGATGAAGCAAAAATACTCATGATGAAAGGAATCTCTGAAAACTGCTCAAGTGTCCCCATGTCGATGTTGAAAGGTACCCACTCCAAAGGTGGTAAACTATGCCACACTGCTGAAAAAGGCACTCCAAGATCTAGTGGAGATGAATATAGAACAATATCCAAAGACTCATATGTCTCCTCAAAAGATAAAGAGACCTCCTCAAAGTGTTGTATAAAAGTATCCACAATCATGTCAACCTTTAAAGATTGATCATGTAGAAAATGCACAAGAGGGTCAGAGTGATCCCTCGCAACAATCAAATAAGATGAATGTCATAAATGGTGTCTCCCAAATCTACAATGTAGGAGTCCACAAACAAACCTGCAATGTCTGTCAAGTAGGCATCCCAATCAACTGAAGCTGGAAGACATGAAATATCCTGTTGCACTGAATCATAAGAAGGCAAAACTATCGCACTAGCTGCATCATCAGGTGCAATAGGTGGTGTGACATCAATAGAAGGAGATGAAATGAAAGGCTCAAGAATAGGGTTACATGTGAGAATCCCCAAGTTCAAATGCCCAAAGTTCTCCTCAAAATCAGAATCATCAACATAGGAAGAATCAACCTCATCAATAGGACCAAAATCTGAAAAAGAGTACAACCGAGATGCATGATCAACCACCCTAGTCGCAATGATAGCTCCACTCTCCAAGTCTCTAATGATAACTGAATCAGGTGTAAACTCCACAGTTTTCCTAGTTGCCCCATGTGTGATTTGATAGATGGAAAGAAGATTATTTGTCAAGTGGGGTACACACAACACATCATTGAAGGAGTTATCCCCAATGGCAATAGATCCTTTCCCAATCACATCCATGTATGTATGATTGCCCATCAAAATCTATGGCATGTGGCAAGGCTCAAATGTAGAAAACAAAGACTGCGAAGATGTCATATGATGAGAAGCCCCTGAATCTAGAAGCCATCTCCCTGAATCATGACTTGTAGTAGCACAAAGAGCTTGTCCCTTTCCTTTATCTATCCCAAAAGAGTGATCCTTTCCTTTATCCTTGGAAGAAGAAGCCAATGTAGACATTCTAGAAGGTTGGTTGATTATATTCTTCTCAAGAAGATTCTTCAACTCATCAATATCCGTCTTATAACAATGATGTTCATCATGTCCTGACTTCTTGCAATATCCACAAAAAAGATTGTCCTTATATGATTTCCTCTTAGGTGAGAATGGTGAATCACCTTGTTGTGGAGAGGAAGATTGTGCTCCATCTTGTTGTGGTTTAGACTTAGGTTGCTTTTGATTCTTGCCTTTTCCTTGATTACTTTGATTCCCTTTGTTAGCCACCAAAGCTTGTGACTTTGAAGATTTGAGAATCCCCGTCGTGGTCAACTTAGATTGCTCAAGTATCAACATCTCCGTGAATGAATCAAATGAAGGAGAAGTGTATGAGGAACCTTGAGCTAACCTATGGGTGTGAAAGCTAGATACAAAGGCTGCATACTGTGAAGGAAGCTTGTCCAACAAGTTATAAACCAATTGAGCATCCTTTTTGTCAATTCCACAATCCTTTATCTTTGCTCTTAGCTTAGTTGCTTTTGTGACATAATCTTGGATTGTATCAAAATCCTTGGGATCCAAAGTTGTGAGTTCACTATCAAGCTTGTAGCCCTTAATCTCATCAACTTGACCATACAATTTCTTAAAAATATCCCAAGCCTCTTTAATTGTAGTACACTTATCAATGTGAAAAATGAGGTCATCTAATACATACTTTCTAAGTGTTCCAAGTGCCATAGCATTCTTAGTAAGCCATTCAGTTTGAGCATTAGGATCAGCCTTAGGATCAGGTGGTGCTTTAATAGTTTCATTTACATAATGAATGAGTCCTTTTTCCATTAGTTTACTCCATGCCTTAATTTTCCATGATGCGTAATTATGAGGAGTTAAAAGTGGAAATTTAGGAGAACCCATAGCACCAAAATGAAAAAACACAAGATAGAGAGAGGCACAATCACACAAGACACCCCCCCAAAATACTCAATCAAGAAATCCCCCAAAATGGTGATTTTGGCACTTTATACTTAGTGTGTATACAATGGGCCACTTGCAAAACAAGACAAAGTGGACTTCTGATTTCAATTTACAACTTCTCAAAATGAGATCTAAGAGACTTCAACAAATATTGCTAGTGATCTAAACTGAGATCCAAGCAAAATGCAAGTACCAAATATGCCAAAAATGGCCAAATACTGAAAGTACAATTTCTACTTAAAATCACTACAAACAGATGACAGATTGTGAAAGTAGATGAAACAATATTCACTTTAAAAAAAAAATGGCACTTGAAAAGGAGTCCATATGAGCCCAAATGAAGCCTCCAAAGTTGTAAAAATCAAGATTTCACAATTTTCGAAAAACCTATATCCAAAAATTAGAAAACATTCTGCACCACTATATAGATCATGAAATTCTACCCCAAAACAAAAAAAAATTCTCGAAAAAATGAGTCTGGATGAGTGAGATATCGCTATTTGAAAAATGCCTGCAAAATTATAATTTTTAGAAAATTTCCGCTGCAGCGTCAAACTTCAAATGACTCTAGATTTGGCCTCTGAAGTCCGATTTTGATGAAACAAAAGGCAAAACTAATTTTCTTGGACCTCCTAAATCCAATGGTGACCTCAGATTTGACCCATCAAGATTCAATAATAACCTGCAATAGAAAGTTCCAAAATACACAATACCAAATAGCATCAATTTCTCTCAATTAGCAAACCAATGACACTCTAATGGCTCTGATACCATGTTAGACATGGACCAAATCTGATACCATGTGAGACATGGACCAGCTCTGATACCATGTGATATTTTCCAAGATCAAGAGGCAATGGAAAGCACAAATAAGAGAGACAAAATATATGATAGAAATAAACTATATTCTATCAAGATGAAAATACTAATCAACTAGATCATCAATCATTCAATTACATACAATGAATATGAGCCTGCTTATATAGGCAAGGTTATATGGATATGTGAGCACACAAATATGACATGTGGCTCAATAAGAAATAAGGGTAGGTAGGAAATAGGTGTGGGTAGGTAGGAGAAACAATATAATATTCCACATGAGGTGGATCACCCACTGAATGTGGAGTGTAACAACAAGATCACGCCATAAAAGGTGGAAATTATCCTACACACACTATCCCAATGTGGCACAAACACCCAAGTGTCTCATACCCAAACTACTATGTAATGCATGTACCTAAGTAAACTTAAGTAAGGTGTAATAATATGCAAGATGAATAATTATTTACACCAACAACTATCAACAAATGGACCCAATACACTAGATGAGATTGAAGCCTATGAGGAGAATGAGTGAGAAAGGTATGTTATCTTTAGTGTCTTATATAAAACTAAATTTAGTGAAGGTTGTTGCTTTAGAAACTACTTATGAAGTTTGAAAAATATTGAAAAGTAGTAATAAAGAAAATGAAAGAGTCAAGCTATCTAATATGTAGATTGTGGAAGGCACATATGAGAATTTGAGTTGAAGAAGGTGAAGAAGTTATTGTTGGTAAGAGACATTGCATTGATGATCAGATATTGTCATTGATGGCAACTTGAGTTACATTGGCAACTTGAGCTCATGATTAAGGTTCGATAAGGTCTGGTAAGGCCCGATGAGAAGGACAGGTCATCTGACAGAATGTACATTATTGTGGTTGATAATTCAGTTGTGTTGAGTATTTTTTGTTGCATATCTCGATAAATCATTGTGGTCATGTGATATGCATAATTCCATGTTTGTGGCATCTGGTGATATGTTTTGAATAATTTGGAAGATCCAGTAGATAGTTTTCTGGTAGAACAGTGTTCACTAGTTGTAGTGTGTGAAGATTCTGTGTGTGGATCATACATAGTGATTTTGGAAGTTGTTTGCATGATTGAGATTATCGGTTGACATATGGGAAGCATGTGGGCATTTTGTTTTGGTCCGACTGATTGTTTTGATTGCATTTGAGCTGACTTGATTAACATGTTTCATTTGTGTGTTATGCAATTTTTGGGCTGACGTGGAATTGATCTAATTTGTTATTGTGGATATATTAGACCAATTGATTTGATCTTTTGGAAGATCGATGGTGGTGTGCATAGCATGTATCAGTGATTGTGTGCAGTTTTATGTGCACAGTTGGAAGATTGGTGCTCCGATATATTGCAGAATATCAGAATAGTGTAGAGTAGTAGAGCAGAGTGTGATCATATGTTTTGTACATAACAAGAACTATACTTAGGAATTTGTTGATTTTATCAAATAGTTCAAACCCTCTTGTATATTTCATAATCATTGTAAGGTAGTGAGCCTTTCGAGTTGTAACCCTTACTTGTAACTGAGCAGTGAGCTCTAGGCAGTGAGCCTGAATTCATGTGCATTCCCTTTATGTAATATTTTTATACTTTTAACAAAGTATATTAATATTGTGGGTTTGAATCCCACTGTGGTTTTTCCCTTAACCGGGTTTCTAGGTAAAAAATCTTGGTGTTATGGTATTGTTGATCTTGGCTTTGTGTTTCTGCACTTTACCTTTCCTTATCTGCATTAAGTGGTTGAAAGATCAGATCATTAAAGTTAAAATTTGTTGAACACTAATTCACCCCCCCTCTTAGTGTTCCCTTGATTTCAATAGTTGCAAGCTACTTTTAAAAGGTTGATAGTGTTGTAAATGAGATCAATGATCTTGGTGATGTCCTAAATGAGAAGGATGTGATACAAAAGATCATGAGGACTTTATCGAAGAGTTGCAGTGACAATATTTTAGCTATTGAGGAAACCTATGGTCAATCAAAATTCACTAGAGAACAATTATTTGGGACTCTAATTAGATTTGAGATGAAGAAGTTTGGCAAAGACAAAGAAAAATCAAAAATAGTCTTTAAAGCGTCAAATGATGATGAGAGCCTGGATGAAATGGAAGAAAATTTTGTGAGAAAGATGAAGAGAGGAACCAACAAGTACAAAGGTATGTTACCCCTTAAATGTTTTAAATGTGGAAATATTGGTCATTATGCATCTAGATGTCCAGAAAGAGGATCAAAGAAAAAATTTAAGGAAAACAAAAGAAAATTCAATTAGAAAGCCTACCATGTTAGAGATATTGTTGGTATTTCAGATGATGAGTCAAATTATTGTTGGATATTGTTGCTGCTAGGATATGTTGTTGTCATTGATGTCAACATATTCCTATACTTTGGTGTTGTAGAGAATTGTTCTAATGATCCAGTGTTTTGAGTTGATCTAGTTAGAGAGACCTCATTCTTGATTTCATGATTCTATGTGATGATTTGGTTGAGTTGTGGATTCCAGTATGAAGATTGTTCTTTTGTGTTCAGTGTTGCACTATTCTGGTATTTGATCCAATGTGCTTCGATATGACTATATCTTTTGTTGTTTATTTGAGAGAGTATTTTGGATGTTCATGTATATCTTGATTTTAGATGATTCGTGATTTGGTGCTCCGCAAATTATCTTTCTAGTCCAAATTATTGTTGTTAAGTGTTCTTGAGTGTTAGCGTGTTGATCAACGAAGATTTGAGTAGGTGGTGTTGGTGCACCTATTGTGGATGGTTCTAGCATGCTTTTTGGTGTTCCCTGATCATGTCCTATTTGTTTTTATGGTCCGCATTGATCCTTGTGCAATTTATTGAAGATCTTCTAGGTCCAGTAATATTCTTCATGCTATGCGGTATTTTTGGTGGTGTAACATGTTGCGGTTGATCTTGGCGAGATTTTCGGTAGTGATGCATGTTCGAGGATTTGGTTTAGGTCCATGTTATGTTTTTTATGACATTGTACTGGTCTGGTGGTTCATTTATGTATCATGTGATGTAATTTTGTAATTAAGGGTTAAGGGTTTAGCTGACCTTGTAGTCAAGGTTGATGAATTGTATAAATAGGTGTTAGATTCATGTAAGTTGGGTGTCAATAGTGTGTTTGCACTATCAGAGAGTGGTGTATGTGCACATAAGAAAATTCATCTTTCGGTATGGTGTATTGAGCAGATATTATTACAGAGCAGACAAATAACCTTAACCAAAACTATCATCAGGCATTAGCAGATGCTATCTTTGTAGTTCATGTATTCCAGATTGTAGTCCAAATATTATTGTAAGGTAGTGAACCTTCCCTAAGGGTTGGAGCCTTTTGGGTTATCATATTTTGAGCAGTGATCTCTAGGAAGTGTTCCTGAATGCATGTGCATTCCCCATTGTAATATTTACACATACTACTGCAGAGTATCATCTTTTTGTGGGTAGGTTCCCATTGTGTTCTTAATTGGGTTTTCCATGTCAAAATCTTGGTGTTATGTGTGTTGGTGTTACTGTGTTTATCCTTATTATTGTTGTAGTTGTTTAGATCCAAGATTGATCTTAATTTGTATAAATCCTATGAAAACTGATTCACCCCTCCACCCTCTCAATTTTCCTTCATTGTTATTTCCAACAAGTGGTATCAGAGACAGATCCTCTGAAAGAAGATTAACCACTTCAGGAAGATCCCGGATGGAAACTTATGTGTTCAAGATGGAGAGTCCAAGATTTGATGGAAGCAATTATATTGTTTGGAAGGACTGGATAGAAGTTCACCTAAAATGTCTTGGAGATGAGTATTGGAAGATTACAAAGAATGTTTGCAATGTTCCTCATAATAGACCAGTTATTGTTGTTGAGATCAAGGATGTTGAACATAACATAAGAGCTAAGCAAGCTTTGTTGAGTGCCTTGACTGATTCAAAAATGACAAATGTGATGGATTTGAAGACTACACATGAGATCTAGAAGAAGATAGAGACCTTGTATCAAGGAGATGCTCAAGTCAAAGTATCTAAGCTATAGAGTTTTAAAGGGAAGTATGAGGTGGTGAAGATGGGAGAAGATGAAAACATAACATCCTTTATGGCTAAGGTGAATGAGCTTTTCATGAATATCAGATGTACTAGTGGAACTCTTGAAGAAGATGAGATTGTTGCTAAGGTGCTGAGATCATTGCCTCCTTACAAGCATAAAGTAGCTACTATTGATGAAATCCAATGTGTGACTATTGTGACCAAGGACATGTTGGCTGGTAATTTTATTGCATTTGAGTTGAGTGAATTTGGAGAATAACATTGAAAATTTGAGACTGCATTCAAAGCCTTTGTATCTGGGAAGCAAAAGCATGATCTGGGAGATAGTTCATGTTGCATATCCAAATATGAAAGAGAAAAGAGAGAGATGGAAGACAAAGAAAGAGAATTATATGAGCTTGAAGCCCTTATTTCTCGTAGAATTCCTAAGGGAGCCGGTAAGTATGATGGAAAGTTCCCTTTGAAATGTTTCTCTTGCAATAAGATAGGACATTTTGCTTCTAGGTGCCCTGAAAGAATTTCTAGATATGATAAGCATGAAAGGCGTGATAGATCTAATAAAAATGATAGATATGAGAAGCATGATAAGTATGATAAGCCCTATAAGCCTAATTAGAAGTTAATATATCAAAAGAGATGTTATTATGCTATTGATGAAGGTGTGACAGATGAAGAATCAAAGAATGGGAATTCGGAAGATGAATTTGTATTTATTGCTATCAAGGAAGATGATCCAGTGCCAGTGAATTCTACAAGCTCCATTATTGAGGAGAAATATTTGGTTGCTAAGATGAAGAGAAAGGTGAATGGGTAATTGACAGTGGTTGTTCACATCATATGACAGCTGATAAGAGTAAATTTGTGAGTATGGAGGGGTATGATGGTGGCATAGTGAGATTTAGAGATGATAAAGCTTGTGTAATTTGTGGTAGAGGTTCTATATCTTTCAATGGTAAGCATAATACTGATGATGTCTTGTATGTTGAAGGTTTGAAGCATAATATTCTGAGTGTTGGATAGATGGTTGACAAGGGATATGATTTGCAATTCAAGAATGGTAAATGCAAGATCCTAAATGCCTCTGGTATAGAGATTGCATCAAGGACTAAGACTAAAGGTAATATATTTAACTTGAATGTTGGTGAGAAAAGTTGTTTGATTGCTTATATTGATGAAAGTTGGTTATGGTGTAGAAGGATGTGTCATGTTAATTTTGATTGCATGATAAGTAAGTTATACTCAACCTTTTAGAGATTTCCCTAACATTGTGAAGCTTGCTAATCCAGTATGTAAGGAATGCCAAATGGGAAATGAAACAAGAACTTCCTTTAGGTGTAAGTTGTATTCATCTAATGGATTTTTAGATCTTGTTCATATTGAATTATGTGGTCCTACAAGAGTAAGAAGCATGCAGGGAGACAAATATTTCATGTTGTTTATTGATGATTATTCTAGGATGATGTGGGTTACCTTTCTAAGGGACAAATCAGAAGCTTTCAAGAAATTAAAGATATTCAAATCTAGAGTGGAGATTGAGATAGGGTTGAAGTTTAAGTGTCTGAGATCTGACAGAGGAGGATAATTTACATCAAGAAAATTTGATACATTTTATGAGAGGAATGGAACTAGAAGATAATTATCTACTCCTAGAACCCCTCAACATAATGGAGTTGTTGAAAGGAAGAATATAACTATCTTGGATGCTACGAGGACTGTGTTGATTGAAGGAAATGTTGCACAAACCTTTTGGAGAGAAACTATTAGCACTATTGTTTGCACATTCAACCGGGTGCATATTAAAGGTTATTCTGGTAAGACTCCTTATGAGTTATGGTTTGGTCATGTTCCTATAGTTAGATATTTCAGAGTTTTTGGAAGTAAATGTTATATCAAGAGAGATGAGGATATAGGAAAGTTTGATGCAAGTTGTGATGAAGGAATATTCTTGGAATATTCTACTAAGAGCAAGGCCTATAGGTGTTATAACAAGATACTGAGAAAGATAGTGGAAAGTGCAAATGTGAAGGTAGATGAATGTTTTAGAAAATATATCAAAGCATGAGAATATGATTTTGATGATGAAGATATTATTTCAAATCCTATGAAGACTGAGATCCTAAAGCAAAATGATTTCGTGGAGATAGGTAATCCAGATATTGTAGCTGTCGGTGAAGAAGTTCAAGAGCCTGACAATCAGAATAATAAGAAGACTCTAAGGTATGTAAGATTGAATCATTCAGAAAATCAGACTATTGGTGACAAAAATAAAGGTGTGATGACTAGGAGGAGGATTGTTGCTGAAGAGATATGCTTGATTTCAAAGATTGAACCCAAAAATGTTATAAAAACATGTAAAGATGAAAATTGGATAAAAGCAATGGCAAAGGAGCTGGATCAGATTGAGAAGAATAACTCTTGAGAGCTTGTTCTAAGTGATGAATACTAAGAGGGGGGGGGGTGAATTAGTATGCCAAAAATATTTTCACTTAAACACTTTGCAAGACTAGCAGTCAACCCGTAAAGCAGTTTAACAGACAGACTAGTTAACAAACATGCAAACCAAATAGCTAATAATGCATTTACCCACAAAAGCAAAAACACCATAACACAAGATATTTAGATGTGGAAACCCAAATGGGAAAAACCATGGTGAGATGGAACTCACAAGTCACTATCTGCAGAATAGGAACCAAACCGGTTAAAGTCTTACAGTGTTCTTTACCAGAACAGATCCTATTAGGAATCTCAATCTCTATTAGGAGACAAGTCTGATTAAAGACTACCTTGCTAGAGGATTTTAGACTCACAGATGTGAACCACCTTGTTAGAGGATTTACCAGAGGCTTTTGGGCCTACCCGATTAAGGGCTACAAACTTGTCAAAGATGTGACTAATCAACAAGTGTATGATCTAGCTAATAGCATAGACTGCTCAGTTAGATCCTTGATAGCTCATTCCTAATGCATTCTAGCATTACTTTAGTCTTCTACACATTCATATTCTCTCGAACTCCTCAACCACCTTAAACCCCAGCCGCAATATTGACTATCGCAACAACAATAACAACAACAACCTAAAACCCTAGACATGATGTCCTTATAAAGGAAACTGATTTCATGTCGGTCCAATAGGATTGCATTACAATTTCCTAGGTTCAATGAACCTAGACATACTAGGTAGTACATCACAAAAAGCATCGCTACAGTGTCGGCACCGTCAAACAATCGGTGGGTGGTAACTCATCACAAAGTACTACCGGTTCATACAAAATGTCGGTTGTCGATTTGACAGAAATGAAGACTGGTGGAAATGTGTTATGTCGCTTTAATCCCTCGTACCGCTTGAGGTTAACATGCCTCTTTAGACCGGGAAACACATTCTACAAAACATCAATAGTCTAAAGACTATAATACAACATACCTACACCATACCGGTTGGAACAAATACCGGTTTGTACTCTAACTCATACAAACAAAGAGGATCTCAATGCAAGTGTGTGTCCATCAATGACAATCACAACATAAACATCAAAAATGCCAACAATCTCCCCCTTTGGCATTGATGGCAACACTTAGGAAAATAAAATTTTGACATCTAAGTGTTTTACAACAAAATCATGCCATTAGCAAAATTGCTCCCCCTAAGCATATACACTATCCCTTTGACAATATAATGTATAACAATTTTGCATAAAGAGGATAAAAATTGAGATCTATAGAGCATATAATCAAAATTTGATTACCAGATACTTCTCCAAATAGAATTCTTCTCCCCCTTTGCCAACAATGACAAAGTACAGCTGAACAACCCTGTTTCCATTTGATATTAAAAATAAGAAAAGTTTAGGACAACAAGGAATGATACTTGTCAAAAATAGATTTAAAGTCCTACAAGAATTGTTTCATTGACAAAGACCAGGACTGAAGTAGGGAGGTGGCTACTTCTTGCTCTATTTGCATCTAGGAGACCTATTCTTCCATGGCATTGATTGTGCTCATTTCCTATGTAACAGTTAAGGCATCCAGGTTCAGATAGCACTTCTGAAGAATTTGCAATCGTGGGAGTAGAACTAGTTGAAGCTCCTACAAATCTCTAGACCGAGTGCTAATCTCTTGCTCCATTTTTGCTGACTGGATATGAAACTGATGAATGGTTTGCCCATAAGTTGTGAAGGAATCATAAGGCGGCTTGAATGTGCTCAAGTAGGACTGCAAGTCCTATTCAAGTTTTTGCTTCTGAGCTAACACATCATCATAAAATAGATGGGGTGGATAGATTTTGTTGAGTAGCAGATTCCCCTCATCTAGAGCGTCCCTTATATCCTTTTGAGCTTTCTTTAGTTCAGTCTGGAGCTCATTCAGCTTTTTCACCAGAGCTATATTAAGAGCTTTTTTATGCTCTTTCTTGACATTAGCCTCTACTGCCTCTTCAAGGCTCTGCACCTGATCATCTACTACTGTGCATAGGAGCTTTAGTCTAGCTAGTGATGAATCGGTGTTTGGAAGATTTGTATCGGGTATCAAACCAATAAGCGTATCCACAACTGCTTGGATTACATCTTGCTCCTTCTTTTGTCAAATGATTTTAAGGCACTCTTGAGCTACCTTGATGCTCTGCATTAGCTCCATTTCACTTGCAGACTGGAGATCAATTGGACTGGTGAGATCAACTAGTTTAGCTTGACTCCCAGTTTCCGTCGGAGTCTCCATCTATGTGCTCTTCGCCACTTCTCTTGCCTTGTCCTCTTCCACTTTCTTCTTCTTCGCTTCTCTCCTCTTCTCTACTTCCTTGTCCTCCGCAGCCTTTTTCTTGTTTGCTTCCTTCTCCTTCTCCTCTTCATCTTTCTTCTTTTTCTCCTCTTCATCCTTCTTCTTCTTCTTCTCCTCTTCATCCTTTTTCTTCTTTTCTTCTTCTTCCTTTTTCTGCTTCTCTTCTTCTTCCTTTTTTTGCTTCTCTTCTTCTTCCTTTTTCCGCTTCTCTTCTTCTTCCTTTTTCCGCTTCTATTCTTCTTCCTTTTTCCACTTCTCGGCCTCTTCCTTTACTGCATCCTTCGAAGTCTCCATTTGTGTGCTCTTCACCACTTCTCTTGCCTTGTCCTCTTCCACTTTCTTCTTCTTCGCTTCTCTCCTCTTCTCTGCTTCCTTGTTTTCTTCCTTCTCCTTCTCCTCTTCATCCTTCTTCTTCTTCTCCTCTTCATCCTTTTTCTTCTTTTCTTCTTCCTTTTTCCGCTTCTCTTCTTCTTCCTTTTTCCGCTTCTCTTCTTCTTCCTTTTTCCTCTGCTCGGCCTCATCATAAAATAGATGGGGTTGACAGATTTTGTTGAGTAGCATATTCCCCTCATCTAGAGCGTATCAAACCGGTAAGCGTATCCACAGCTGCTTGGATTACATCTTGCTCCTTCTTCCATTGAATGATTTCAAGGCACTCTTGAGCTACCTTGATGCTCTACATTAGCTTCGTTTCACTTGCAGACTAGAGATCAATTGGACTAGTGAGATCAGCTGGTTTAGCTTGACTCTCGGTTTCCTTCGGAGTCTCCATCTGTGTGCTCTTTGTCACTTCTCTTGCCTTGTCCTCTTCCGCTTTCTTCTTCTCCCCTTCTCTACTTCCTTGTCCTCCTTACCCTTTTTCTTGTTTTCTTCCTTCTCCTTCTCCTCTTCATCTTTCTTCTTTTTCTCCTCTTCATCCTTCTTCTTCTTCTCCTCTTCATCCTTTTTCTTCTTTTCGTCTTCTTCCTTTTTCCGCTTCTCTTCTTCTTCCTTTTTCCGCTTCTCTTCTTCCTTTTTCTGCTTCTCTTCTTCATCCTTCTTCCTCTTCTATTCTTCTTCCTTTTTCCGCTTCTCTTCTTCTTCCTTTTTCCTCTGCTCGGCCTCTTCCTTTGCCGCTTCTTGTCTGTCCTCAGCTTTCTTTTCCTATTCAGCTTGTTGCCTTAGATGGTATCTCCTGGGTATCATCTTCTCCATCCAGGGCATCGACATTAATAATGTCGACCGGTTCATCAACCACATTTCCTTCATCATCAAGTACTTCACCTGGTTTGGATATAACCGGTTCTTTCTTAGCTTGTCGATTGGCTTCAGCCACTTGATGCATCTTCAAAGCATCTAGAGCACAAGTGTGTGTATCCTTGAGCACTTCCTTACCTTTTCCTTCCAGTAATAGGAGTCTTCTTTTTCTCATGAAGAAAAGACCTTTGTATTTGTTCATTACATCAAACAGTTTTGAATTTGATACATCAGGAAAGTGTTCAGCAAAAACTTTTTCTCTCATTTCCTATTCCTGCTCTATGGCAATGCACCATTTATTGTCTAAGGACTTATACAAAGAATCCGGTGTTTCATATCTAGTTTCTGAAGGGGACCGGTCATTAATACATAAATATTGAATTATTTCTTTTTCCATCGCCTCCTTTTCATCATCATTAAAGTCATCAAAATAATCAATTAAATCATTCAATACTTTTCTCCTAATGTTTTTTATAGTTCTTTGACAACGTGTCAAAGGTTTGTAGGAGGAGATATCAATATTTCCTGGTGTAGAAGATGTCGGTTCATCCTTTGTCTTCCTCTTTTCTTGACGTGTTTTCTTTGGCTTTTCCTCAGACAAGGTTTCTTCTGAGTCTGGAGAGGTGTTCCTTGTCTTCCTCTTTATCTGGAACACTTTAGCCGGTTCAGCTTCTGGTTTCTTTTTGGTTGGTGACCGCTTGGTCACTTTTGGAGTTCTAGTAGTAACCGTTGCAGATGCTGCAGGCACTACCTTTGCCTTATTCTTTTCTGGTTCCTTTTCTTTCATTGCTGGTGGTTCCTCAACCAGTGTTATCCTTTCTAGGTAGGTGTCGGTTCTCTTCGCCTTAGGGTCAAGCGGTGAGGCAATAAGGGTAGAGGCATACCCTTCCAGCATATCGTACAACACCTCATAGCCCATTGGCTCCACTTCTTCCTGTCTAGGCTCAACAGCCTCCATTATGCATTTATCTACTTGGATGATGAAGCAAATATCGTCCTCATATTTCTTGATGATGTCTCCCAATATCCTCACTCTTTGGCTCATCTTCCTTCTAAACTCATCAAAATACTTGTTCACAATATCAGGGTAATCGGTTCCAAGTGCTTCAATGCTTTCCTTGATTTGCTTGGTTACCGGTTGGTCACCAAACCACTGAACATCCCCTACTCCTAGGAAGTAGCCTTGGAAATAGAAGAACAACCCTACCACTAGTTGTCCAAACTTGAACCTAAGTGCATTATCCTATTTGATCACCTTTAGATTCAACAGGAGTTGCCTTTGCATACTGGTGCACAGATCAAATGATGCATCCTCCTTTATCATCCGATAAGTGGCATTTACCACTACAACAGATACAGAGTTAATCCTGCTAGCTGAGAATGTCCGGTATCCAATCACCATACACACATACTTCACCAGATCATCCTTGATAGGATTTACTATCATGCCTTGTGAGTCACTCATTGAACCGGTGAGCTTGGCCATTTCAGTTTTGCTTACTGTTCTTAGGGCTGGCACTTCTCCTGTGTTGTAAAATTTGGTGACTACATGAATTGCCTGTGGTGTGATGTCATGTGTTCTTTCTAGGTACATCTTATCACCATGGACTCTACTCAGAATGATCCTTATGTGATCCTCTCTAAAATCTTCCAGGAAGTAGACAGCATTGTGGAGCTTTTTCTTCTCCAGAACATTAAATTCTAGTTTGATCTTCTTATCTTTTCCACAAAATAAACCTAATTGGGTGTGGATAGCTAGAGACCCTAGGTCTTCTATTTTGCAGTCTATGTAGTCAGAGATTCCCTCTTCTACTATCACACCAGCCGAAACTTGTGATAGGGCATTATACTTGGACTTCCATTGAATAAAATTTGCAGACTCGACAAATGCACTAGAACTGGTATGAGATGCGGAATCCATGATAGAAACCTTAAGAACTCAAGAAATACCTTTTGAAACACGCAAAATTAGGGCTTCCCGATTCTCCTTCACTTCACACTCCATTAGTTGTTGAATCACCACTTTGTGTTCTCCACTTGACCGTTTGCAATTTGATTTGAATCTCCTTCGCGATTTCTCAATTTCTCCAAATCTCTACTCAAATTGCCTTTTCATCGCTCTGCTCTTTGGGAAACTTTTCTTCTCTTGAAAACTGATAGTGAGAAATGATTTCAAAAATGCTTTTAAACATAGTCCACACCTACCATCATTAATGCTCCTCCATTAGGGCATAAACCCTAATTTTGCCTTTTTACCATTTCCGGTCCTCTACCAAACAACAGGTATAACATACCAGTTAAGGTCTTTTACTGGTGTAAACTAGGGGTTTGAAACATTTTTCCGTTTGCTCCCCCTAAGCTTTTCTGAAGCTTAGTTTGTCGGTTCTGTGATCTCCACACTAGGTGCAGAAACCAGTTCCTCTTGTAACACTGTTGATTTCTTCTTCTAGGTTTTGTTCATATCTGCTTGAATGGTGTCAACATCAATGTCTCCTTCCGGAGTGATTAGTATATCATCAGATATGCTCTTTCTTGATCTATAGAATCTAGCAATGTGACCCGGTTTGTTGCAGTGAAAGCAGACCAATCCAGGTGCTCTCCAAGGTCCATTGTTCATGTTTCCATTCTTCCTTCTGCATGTTGCAGCAGTATGACCATGACCATGATAGATCATACAATTCTCTCTCCATCTGATTGCTGCTTGATAACCACAGCTTCTTGGCTGATGATTGAAGGTATTAAACCGGTTATGATTCTAGTTCACAAAAGCTTCAGGACCAACTCTTTGGGTCCACTGAGGATATCTTTCAGTGTTATTCATAATAGACCTGCACTCATATGCTCTATGCCCATACTTGTTGTATGGATAACAATTACCATCAAATATATAGGGTCTAGGCTTATCATTTAGGAAATAAGGAAAATTGTTGTAAGCCTTACTCCTACACACATTAGCAGTATGTCCTTTTTTAAGACAGTTGAAAGAAATAGGTTTAAACTTTTTCTTACCTTTATCCTTTGATGTTGGTTGCTTCTTTGATATTCTAGCATTTGTACCAAAGGTCTCTCCTTCCTCATGATCGGAATAACCAAGCCCATTGGTATTCTTGACCGGTTTGGTAGATTCAAGCTTTTGCTCTAGCTTGATAGTACTCTTACTGGACTTAGCAAGTATTTCCTTTGACTCAGAGAGTTCTTTGGAAATAGCAACATTTGTTTCCAATAGGTTTTCATTCTCGGAGATGGCAGTGTTCAGTTCTCCTTGCATGTCTTCCTTTTCCACCTTTCTTGCATGGAGTTGATCATTTAGGGCACTCATCTCTTGTTTCAACTTGGAGATCTCAAGATCTCTTTCTTTCACTAGGTCTTCAGCTTTTCTCCGATTCTCAAGCTCTCGACACATCCGGATAGTCAGTCCTTCCAACTCCTTTCTTAGGTTGGAGTTTGATTCATTTAGCTTATTTACTTTTACAATTAGTGCTTCCATATCTGCTTCATCTGCAGAACTATTTTTAGATAGCCCCATCAGCTTTTCTACATGTTCTCTCTTTTTTGCTTGAGATGCCTTGTATTTGACCATAAGATCATCATAGGCTTGCTCAAACTGAGTGAGTCATTGAGTAAGTTCCCTCAGGGTGTATTCCCCCATATCTCTTTCCAAGTGGTTAAACTTATAGAAAGGTAGGCTCTGATACCAATTGATGAATACTAAGAGGGGGGGTGAATTAGTATGCCAAAAATCTTTTTACTTAAACACTTTGCAAGACTAGCAGTCAACTGTTAAAGAAGTTTAACAGACAAACCAGTTAACAAACATGCAAACCAAATAGCTAATAATGCATTTACCCACAGAAGAAAAAACGCCATAACACAAGATATTTAGACATGGAAACCCAAATGGGAAAAACCACAGTGAGAAAGAACTCACAAGTCACTATCTATAGAATAGGAACCAGACCAGTTAAGGTTAGACCGGTTAAGGTCTTATAGTGTTCTTTACTAGAACAGATCCTGTTAGGAATCTCAGTCTCTGTTAGGAGAAAAGTCCGATTAAAGACTACCTTGCTAGAGGATTTTAGACTCACAGATGTGAACCACTTTGTTAGAGGATTTACTAGAGACTTTTGGGCCTACTCGATTAAGGGCTACAGACTTGTCAAAGATGTGAGTAATCAACAAGTGTATGATCTAGCTAATAGCATAGACTGCTCAGTTAGATCCTTGATAGCTCATTCCTAATGCATTCCAGCATTACTTCACTCTTCTACACATTCATATTCTCTCCAACTCCTCAACCACCTTAAACCCTAGCCGCAATATCGACTATCGCAACAACAATAACAACAACAACCTAAAACCCTAGACATGATGTCCTTATAAAGGAAACTGATTTCATGTCGGTCCAATAGGATTGCATTACAATTTCCTAGGTTCAATGAACCTGGACATACTAGGTATTACATCACAAAAAGCATCACTACAGTGTCGGCACCGTCAAACAATCGGTGGGTGGTAACTCGTCACAAAGTACTATCGGTTCATACAAAATGTCGGTTGCCGGTTTGACAAAAATGAAGACTGGTGGAAATGTGTTATGCCGCTTTAATCCCTCATACCACTTGAGGTTAACATGTCGCTTTAGACCGGGAAACACATTTTGCAAAACATCAATAGTCTAAAGACTATAATACAACATACCTACACCATACCGGTTGGAAAAAATACCGGTTTGTGCTCTAGCTCATACAAACAAAGAGGATATCAATGCAAGTGTGTGTCCATCAATGACAATCACAACATAAACATCAAAAATGCCAACACTAAGACCTAAAGACAAGAATGTGATTGGTACTAAGTGGGTGTTCTAGAATAAACTGAATGAAGATGGTGAAGTGGTCAGAAATAAAGCAAGACTGGTATGCAAGGGATTCTCTCAGATGGAAGGAATCGATTATGAGGACAATTTTGCTCCGGTAGATAAAGTTGAATTTGTTAGATTGCTTCTTGCATATGTTGCTTATAAGAATTTTAGGGTACATCAAATGGATGTCAAGTCAGCCTTTTTGAATGGTGATTTGGAAGAGGAATCCTAAATTGAGCAACCAGATGGATTTTCATTATCAAATGAAGGAGATATGGTATGCAAATTGAAGAAATCACAGTATGGACAGAAGAAAGCCCCTAGAGCCTGGTATGCTAGATTAGACAAATACTTGACAAAGTTGGGATTCTACAAAGGTACTATTGATAGTAATTTATACTTTAAGGTTGAGAATGATAATATTCATCCATTTATTATCAGGGGTCACCAAGTCTTAATCTAAGAGTCCAAATTTTGTTTCTCTTTGCCTTTATCATAAGCTTAAGCATTTACAAGCATTTTTATCATTAGCATAGCATATCATGTTAGCATAGCACATCATGTTAGTATAGTATTTTATTATCATAGCATACAATATACATCATAGAAAGCTTTTTTATAATCCATATAGATCTTAGTTGCATTAGCATATAGATCATTACCAACTCATCACTCATTCTTTAGGTTGTCATTCTAAAGGTCAGTCGCTCAATGATCTGAGAGAAACAATGACTTGAAGAATCCTTGGAGATTGAGGAAAATGGAAGGGCTTGGAATGATTTCTTATTTAACTTGTTTTATTTATGAGATCCTTTGCATATAATGTTCCATTGGTATATTTGATATTATGTTGTTAATTGACTGAAACCACCTTTCAAGCATACATATATGCTTTGTTTTGGAATGCTATACTAAATTCTTAGAGATGTTTATTGCACTAGTGTTATCACAAAAAAATTGAGATGGGTTCATTGAACATTACACCAATATCCTTCAATCTACTTCTTACTTGACTAAGAAACCAACCGAGAGTCAAGAAAGAATGCTCCACCACTTGTATTTTTCCTATCATCAACACTTTCAGCCCAATCTACATCAGTATAAGATATCATAGTGAAATCTAAAATTTTGGGATATGACAAACCAAACTCTTTTGTTCCTTTTAGATACCTAAAAATTCTTTTTACTACCACAACATGTGTTTCCTTCAGTTCTTGTTGAAATCTAGCCGCCAAATAGTCTGCATACATGATATCTAGTCTAGTAGTAGTCAAATATAACAATATACAATCATTGACCTGTAATAACTTGCATCTACTTTGGGGGACTTATCATATTTTGTCAACTTGTATCTGGTGGTCATAGGTGTACACACCAGTTTGGAGTTCTCCAACCTAAACTTCTTTAATAATTCCTTATTGTACTTAGACTGAGAAATGAAATTTCCTTTGTCATTATGATTTACTTGCAAACCAAGAAAGAAATTTAACTCGCTGATCATGGACATCTCAAATTCCTTTTGCATCTCATTAGCAAACTTTCTGCACATACCTTCATTTCCTCCAAATATTATGTCATCAACACAAATTATAACAATTAAGGTTTTACCTAAATCAATTTTAATATATAAATTATTGCCAGTCGATCCCTTCTAAAAACCTTGATCGATCAAATACTTATCTAGTCCATACCAAGCTCTAAGAGCTTGTTTCAATCCATACAGGGCCTTCTTCAATCTACAGACAATGTTCAGATCATCTTTCAACTTAAATCCTTTCGGTTGTTCAATGTAAACTTGTTCTTTCAGCTCTCCATTCAAAAATGTTGATTTAACAACTATCTGATAAACCTTAAAATCCTTAAAAGCTATAGAAGCAAGAAACATCTCGATTGCCTCCATCCAACAAACTGAGGCATATGTCTCCTCAAATTCAATGCCTTCAACTTGTGTATATCTTTTACAAACCAACCTCACTTTATTTCTCACAACTTTTCCATCTTCATCCAGCCTGTTCTAGAAGACCCATTTTGTTCCAATTACATTCAAATTTGTCGATCTATGAACTAATTCCCATGTCTAATTCTTTGCAATCTAATCTAACTCTTCTCCCATTGCCTTTATCCAATTTTGATCATTGCATGCTTCTTCTACTATTTTCAGTCCAATCTTTTGTAGTAAACATAATAGAACTTGTTCTTGAGTTGTTTTGCTTCTCGTGATAATTCCTTTGTTCTTATCTCCAATAATCTGATCCATTAAATGATTTTTAATAACATATCTTGGGGTTTTAGATGTAGATGTCAGAGCTTGTTTTTCTTCTTCATTGGTTTTCTCTTCCCTTTTCTTGGCATCTGGTTCATCAGACTCATATCCAACCAATTTATTGAACTCTCTATAAATGTTTTCATCAACCTTCACATTTTCACTTTCAACAATCATGTTTATCCTTTTGTTATAACACTAGTATTCCTTGCTCCTTGTAGAATATCCTAGAAATATGCCATCATATGCTCCGCTGTCAAATTTTCCAAGATTATCTTCATCTTTCTAGATATAGCACTTTCTTCCAAATACCTTGAAATATTTTATTATTGGAGTTTTACCATGCCATAGCTCATATGATGTCTTTCCATTTCTTTTCTGGTATAGAATCCTATTAAGAGTGTGGGTAAACGCACAAAGTTGGGTCCCAATCCCACGGAAGTCCGTGGGTTGGGAAAAGAGCCCACTAGAAACGGGTGCCCAATTTTTACAAATCGTGCACCCATTTAGCTTCAGGTGCCCAAGCCATTAAGAAACGGGCACCCGTTTAGCAGCGAGTGCCCGAAGCTAAATGGGCTCCCATTTCTTTAAAATTGGGCACCTGATTTGAAAAAAATCGGTGCCCATTTTTTAAATGTATTTATTTCTTTTTTTAAACCATTTCCATCATTTTCACTATTTGGAAAACAGGTAGACATTTCTGAGGAGCACGGGTACCCATTTTTTCACCCCAGCTGACCCCCCATACCATTTTTACCTCCTTTCAGGTATTTAGTTTTATTTTTTATATTTTGTTTCATTTATTTTTATTATTTTTTCATAAAAAAAATGTTAATGTATTGTTATTTTTTAATTTTTATGTTTTAAAGTTTGAAAATCGTCTTTTATTTTATTTTATTTTATTTCATGTTTAAAATAGTTTTTAGTTTTTAAATATTGCAAAAAACATGAATAGTAAAAACCATAGGAAAAAAACAAAAAATATGAATAGTATTTAAACCATAGGAAAAAAACAAAAAATAAAAATGTAAACAAACAATAAACACTAGATTAGACACAAAAAATAGACAATAAACCCTGAATAGAAAACCGAACATTAAACCCTAAATAGAAAAAAATGAACGATAAACCATAGAAAATAAACGAACAACAAACCCTAAAAAATTAACAAACAATAAACCCTAGATGAAAATCAACAATAAGCCCCCCTTCTCTCTCTCACACACACGTACACGTTACCATCTTTGTCATTACACACTCTCTCTCTCTCAATCTCTTATTATCCCCTCTCTTTCTCACACACATACATTACCCCCTCTCTCTCTCTCTCTCTCTCTCTCTCTCTCTCTCTCTCTCTCTCACACACACACACACACACACACATGCACACACACACACACACATATTACCCCCCCTCTCTCTCTCTCACACACACACACATTACCCCCCTCTCTTTCTTTCACACGTTACACTCTCTCTATCATTACCTACTCTCTATCTCTCAAATTATCTATTCTCTCTCTAACTCGTATCTCAAATTACCTACTCTCTCTCTCTCTCTCTCTCTCTCTCTCTCTCTCTCTCTCTCTCTCTCTATTTTAATCATGCATAAAAGTCTAAATGTTTAAATTTATATTTCTAAATGTTGTATTTAATTATAGGATTCTTTTGTAAAAGTTAGATGTTTAATTTATGTTTAAATTAAACTTTAAAATGATAATGAATATGACTATTTTTTTTGTGTGTGTGAAAAATAGGGTTCTTAAATTTGATAATACTCTAACTATCACTATTAATCCTCACTACTTCCTAACTTAGCCCAATCATGAAAGAGGATATCAATATCCTCAAAATAATATTTAACATATGTAATTCTAAACTCCTCAAACAAGGATAATCTATTCAAAAGATATGAATCCCAAGTGATCATGTTTAGAAGGTGATTAATGCCATGTAGACTTTATCAATTGGGTTTATGGAATTGGTGATAATAATCTAAAATAATAAAAAACATTTAAGATGGATATTAGGTCTTGATAGGATGAGTACTTGAAGAATGAGAAAAGCCTCTAAATTATCAAAACATGCAAGACCTATGATATAATAAATTTCCTCTTAAGTATCACCATCGAAGGGTATGTGATCTTCATCTACAAAGGGAATGAAACAATCTACAATAGGATCCTCTAGGAATGAAGAGATATGAGGGTCTCCATGGATCTCCTAAAGTCTATTCCAAAGTGTGTGGGGGAAATCAATATCCAATGCAATACACATAGAATCATGATCTTGATACTAGATCAAATCACTCCTACATGGTCAATGATGTTACACCAAGATTATATAATTTCTAGTGTTTCTAGTTTAGGTATGATTCCATACATAAAAGGAAAATGATTACACCACCTAAAACTTATCAAGATACCATTTTACAAAAGAATCATAGTTATCCCTTTCTAATTTTACCACAAAAGGATGAATAGAGAAATCTATTAGACCTCCTCAAATAAAAACTTAAAAGATCAATAAAATCAATACATATCAAACATATCAAACAAATTCATCTCATGTAAGACAGTCATTTTCAAGTGCCAAGATGTCCAAGTAAATGACTAGAATGTGAAATCACAAAAAATAAAATATAAAATACGAGGGAATATTCTAGAAAATAATTGTGTGATCTATGAAGATTTATGAACCACCTTTTCAATGCCACATGAAGCATGAAAAAATATGCTCTCTATCAAAAGTTACGAGGCTTTAAATTTACATAGCTTGATTTAAGTTAAGAGGACAATAAATCACACTAGTGGCATATTTAATAAAAATAAGAATCAAATATAGATCAATATTGGAATCACATTTTGTGGGTTGCGACTTTGAACAAGAAAATACCAATATAAAATTGAATACAAAAAAAATACAGTTTTGTTTTTGTTTTAACTCCTCCAAGAGTATAGAACCTACTATTTATTCAAGCTTCAACTTAGTGTAGTACTACTAGTTGTGATCACTAAATCATCCAATGATTCTATAAAAGAACACAACAAAGTAGTACATGTATTGACAAGTTCATAGATATAACTTATGACTTCAATATTTTTAGTTAATTTAACCAAAAGAGAGTAGTTGAATCGAATCCTATCAAGTTGAAAATATAAAGTGGTAGCCTAATTCATGATAATGGTTAAATATTGCAAGGGTACTAAATTGTAATTCCATGGAAGTTACCTTCATTATCTAAATCAATGGAGACATTTATTCATTATCTATTCTCTCTCTCTCATGATTATTTTTGTGATTTTGATGGAACTTATACTAATTCATCTTTAGATGGTAAAAAGTATTGTTTGAGTTGCATGGGCATTATGATGTTTTATTTTGTAGAATATTTCTTATACTTTGATTTAAGTGGATAATATTTCTTAAATGATGGTTATTATTACCCACCTATTAATAATATTATAGATCTATGTGAGTTTCCTTTTTTTATATTTAAGTTACTAAATTGTATTTAATTATAAGGTTTTTTGGAAGGTGAAATGTAAATTAAATAATTTGTAATTGTAAATTTTCATGTTTGTAATTGTAACTGTAATTTTTCATGTTTGTAAATTTTCATGTTTGTAATTGTAATTGTAAATTTTCATGTTTGTATATATATATGCAAATTATTTTCACATAATGGATGAGTTTGAGATAGATGAGCTATTAGGTCTAGCACCACCTCCACCTCCACCCCCTCCACCTCCACCTCCACCTCCACCCGATCAGTTGAGACAGACAATTAGGACGAATATTGATTCTTTGATTAGAGATATTCATACTATTAGGCGTGAGCCTCATCCACCTCCATAGTTGTTACGACTTGCAGATAGTATGCAAGGCATTGTACAGTCTATGCAGGCATTAGATAGCGAGCTAGATAGCTATCGTAGCTGGCATGAGGGATTGCGTGCATTTTACGCGGATGGCCTCACATACAAACAAGTTAATGAATAAAAAATTAAAAAAATGGATTTGAAAAAATATTATGTGAACCCTAAGATGGGTGAAGAGATAGATCCGAAGAAGCCACGGATCTCTATTCGATGGTGTAGGCACCCGGGCATTGCTAGACACTTTTGGGAGTGGTGCTGACCATCCACCACACTCCAATCATGAGGTCCCGGTGTATTTTTTGAAGAAATTATGGGCCAAATTTGAATTGGGCAAAAAGCCCAATTACTTTGATATTAGATCATTTCAGGGGGTTGGGAGAGGCATGCCCCAGGATAGGCCAGGAGAAAAATTGAGCGACAAGGTTAGAAACCATGTGCACGATGATCTATTGGTTCCTCTTCCATCACTAGTTGTTCTAGCACCTACCCATCATAGAGCACTGGATTCTGCTCTAGGTTTTGATAACACAATCATGAACGGATAGTACCAAACCGGTACTGAGAGGGGGGGGTGAATCAGTACAGACAAGAACACAATCTTAAACCGGTTTGTCAGCAGACACTGTGCATTGACAGACAAATAGCAACACCGGTCCTTAGTCAAAGTACAACCGGCAAAACCCAAAATAACTGAAACAAGCATAAACCGGTTAACACTTATCTTCTCATGCAATCTAACACTTCATTTCCATTTCACCCTAATGCATGAATAGGTAATCTACCATCAAAGATATACATATAAGCAACTAGATCAACATGATTCACCACTTAATAGAAAACAACATAGGATCACATGAAGAAGACATCACACATGACACACATATTTTTCACGCGGAAACCCAATTGGGAAAAACCACGGTGGGGATGAATACCCACAAGCTTGTTTTTTAACTCTTTAGAAGTTCGCTCTGTTAAGAGCCTTGTCCAGTTAAAGACTGATACAATAGGTTCTATTAGGAACCAATCCTGTTAGGGATCACCCGGTTAACGGATGGCTAGAATACCCGGTTAAGGGTTAAAACCTGTTAAAAGTTACCTTGTTAGAGGATTTCAAGAACTCAATGGTTTTGAGTCACCTTGTTAAAGGATTTACAACAAGCCGGTTAAAGCTACCCTGTTAAGGGATTTTCCAACTGTTGAGGTGGTTAGAGATCAACAGGTATTACAATGATCTAGTAATAGCACTCAATGCCAATGCAGATCCGCTTAAGCTCCTCTTCACCTTCTGCACTTACACTCTGCAAGTATCACTTCTCTCCTTTGGTCTAGCAAGAATCATGTATCTCTTCTCTTGGATACACACACACAACTTTTTCCAACAACCTCAGAAAGAATCGCAACATCGACCTTATAGGAAAATAGATAGGTCAGTAGCATAAACCCTAAACCCTAAACATGTTAGGTTAAGGAATTCAAACAGTTCAATCCTGACCATTGAGCATACTACATTAAATGCAACAGTCTTGATCCAATCTCAATATATTCTCCATCGTTCATTTTCCACTGATTTGTTGGGAAAAATAGTGTCTCAACCTTGCATTTATGCAAGGTTACTATTTATAGTAAGTTTTCATTTGAGCACGAAATGGTGCGAAACTCTCCCTGAAGCTTCTGGTTGGCTAGATAAGCATTCCGGTAAAGTTGCGTCACAAGGTCACAGCTAGTTTTGAAGATATTAAAGTTTTCGTCTTGGAGGGGTGCGATAAAATATTTAAACTTAATTTTGGAGGCTTTAGAGGCTCTGAAACACCCTAAAAAGTGGCCGTAACCGACATAGTGGGTTATGAGGTGATAGAGCACTTCACGAGCTTTCCGGCGCTTCAAACGGTTCGTCAATCGGACACCCGGTTCTCAAGTTATGGCCTCCGGAAGTTTGTACTCCTGAAATAGGAAAAATAATTTGTATCGGATACATAAATGAGCTGTAAAAGGGAGCAACACGTGTTGATGTGTTCTTTAACATGTCATAGGGCATCTAGAAGGGAGATAAGGTCAGCTACACCTTATTGGGTGGTTTTAGCCCATGGTTTTGTAATACCGTTTGATAGTTTCCTGTATTGTATCTCCTATTTATGAGGTGTGTGAGATAGAGGTTGTGTAAGAGTCTTATGGCTATTGAGTTGCCTCTGAATCTCTGATTAGTGGTACTCCTACGAAGAGCTTGCTCTAAAATTATGTTGTAATCTATTTTTGATTGCTGAATAAAATATTGAGCTACTTTTGGAGTGTGGGGTTTTTCTCCCGAAAGGGTTTTCCCCACGTAAATCACTGTGTTGTGGTATGAATGCTATTATATCTATTTCTATTTTTCTGTAACTGTTGTAACGATCTGAAAAAGTTTTGCATTACCCTCCTCTCAAGGTTAGTGTAGGAAGTTGTTTCCGCTACTTAACTTCCTTACAAGTGGTATCAGAGCCTGATCACCTTTGGTTTCAATTGTGGGCAGTTGGGTTTTTTGAACTAATCCAGATTTGAGTGGGAGCTTGTGCAGAAGACACTTTTTGATCTTGTTGTAGGAATATTCAGATGGCGAGTTCGTCAGGGAGAATAGAGGTGGAGAAATTTAATGGAAGTAATTTTGAGATGTGGAAGCTGAAGATGGAAGATCTACTAATAGATCAAGATCTTTGGGATGTTGTTGATGCGAATGTCCAAAGGCCCTCAGATCCTACTACGGCAGCTCAGTATGATGTTATGGATCAAAAAGCCAAGGGTCTAATCAGACTGTGCCTGGCAGACTCTGTTCTAATCAATGTCCATGAAGAGAACTCTGCAAAGAAGCTATGGACTAAGCTTGGTGAGATGTATCAAGTGAAATCTTTATTAAATCAAATTTTCTTAAGAAAGAAATTGTATTCCTTGAAGATGGAAGAGGGTGGATGAATTGTAGACCACCTGGAAGCATTCAATATGTTGGTGGCTCAATTAGTATCCGTCGGTGTTAAGATGGACGAGGAGGAGAAATGTCAGATCTTGCTTTGTTCTTTGCCTGATTCATGGGATTCTCTTGTTATGGCTATCGGTAGTACTTCTGTTGTTTTGAAATCTGAAGACGTGGTGGGTGCCCTACTCGGTGAAGAGATGTGAAGGAAGGTATCCATCAATTCAAAGGAAGCCCTAACCGTTCGTGGAAGACCTAAGGAGAAAGGCAAGAAGAATGAGAAGCGCGACAAGTCCAAATCCAAAGAGAGATCGAAATCTCCTGGAAAGTCCAAAGTCATTTGCTGGAGCTGCGATAAATCGGGTCACATCCATAAGGACTGCAAAGAAGAAAAGAAGAAGAAGAAAAAGAAAAAGTTCGATTCTGATTCTGAGTCCGACAAGGAAGATGGCGATGCATTTATTGCGGCTTTGGCGACTCATGCAGGTAATGATGCCTGGCTAATTGACTCAGGTGCATCTTTTCATATGACTTCCAATAGAGATTGGTTTTCTGAATATGAAGGATTTAATGGAGGTAAGGTGTACTTGGGTGATGATTCACATCTAGACATTGTTGGTCGAGGTAAAGTTAGAATCAGGTTTTCTGATGGTAGAATAAAAAGGATTAATGGTGTGCTGCATATCCCTGGATTAAAATGAAACTTGTTATCTGTGAGAAAACTGATAGATGCGGGTGTGCAGGTAGTCTTTTCTGAAGCAGGATGTAAGATGATTAAGGGTGCTATGGTAGTTGCTAGAGGTGTCAGGTTTGGCACTTTGTATAAGCTTGAAGCATACACTGTTGAGTGTAATAGCACTTCTGTAAAAAGTAAATCTGCGGATACTTCACTGGAAGATTTGAAGGTTTCACCTTCAGCAGATGGAAATGGTTTTTAGGTACCTAAGGGTGCTCTTTCATCTGAAGCAAAGTTACCTGCAGAGAAGACTATGTTATGGCACCAGAGACTTGGCCACATTGGAGAAAAGGGTCTAAGGACCTTGAAAAATAAAAACCTTGTTGAAGGTTTGAATGATTGTAATCTTGACTTTGATTTCTGTGAGCATTGCATTTATGAAAAATAAAACCGCGTTCAGTTTTACTCGAGTTCTCATAAAACTTGTGGTGTTTTGGATCTTATCCATTCTGATGTGTTTGGTCCAGTAGATGTCTCTTCGATTGGAAAATCCACATATTATGTTTCATTTATTGATGATTTTAGTAGAAGGACATGGGTTTATTTTCTACAGAGTAAATCTGAAGTTTTTAGTCATTTTAAAGAATTTAAAGCAATGGTTGAATTGCAGACTGGAAAGAAAATAAAATGTTTGAGAACTGATAATGGCGGTGAGTTTTGCTCTAATGATTTTGATAGATTCTGTAAAGACTGTGGAATTAATAGGCAGAAGACAACTCCGTATTCTCCACAGCAGAATGGAGTTGCAGAAAGAATGAACAGGACACTGATGGAGAAGGCTAGGAGTATGTTGAGTGGTGCTGGTCTCGAACAAAAGCTTTGGGCTGAAGCTGTTGCCACTGCTTGCTACCTGATTAACAGGTCTCCTACATCAGCTCTTGTTGATAAAACGCCTATGGAAGCATGGTCAGGTCACAAGCCTTCATTGAGACATCTTAGAGTTTTTGGTTGCGAGGCATATGCACATGTGCCAAAGGAGAAGTGAACAAAGTTCGAGAACAAGGTTGTGAAATGTATCTTCATCGGGTATAGTTATGGTGTGAAAGGATACAAGCTTTGGGACCCTGTTGCACAAAAGGTAATTCACAGTAGAAGTGTTATTTTTAGAGAAATTAAGTCTCCTTCTATTACATTGCAGCCAGAACAGACTAAAAAAGAAGATGTGATTCAACTTCCTTCTACACCTGAAAGAGTTGAATCGAGACCCCTAGATAGGCAAGAAGTTGAGGAGAGCTCGTCTAGCTCTGAATCTTCAGAAGAGGAGGAAGAACCTCCAACTCAGCTTGTTTGAAGGTCTACAAGACATAGACAACCACCTGAAAGGTATTCACCTAATGATTGGAGATGTATTTTTGCTCTGAATACTAGTGTGGATGAACCGAAATCTGTAGAAGAGGCATTAGGTATGAATGATGCAGAATCCTGGAAGATTGCTATGGAGGAAGAAATGAAAGCTTTGAAAAAGAATGATACATGGGATCTTGTACCATTGCCTGAAGGACAAAAACCTGTTGGTTGTAAATGGGTGTTCAAGAAAAAGATTGGTTCAGATGGAAGCATTGAGAAGTATAAAGCAAGGTTGGTTGCAAAAGGCTACTCTCAGGTTGAGGGTGTTGATTACGGTGAGATATTTTCTCCTGTTGCAAAAATGACATCAATTAGATTTTTGCTTTCTATTGCTACTGCTTATGATTTAGAGGTTGAGCAAATGGATGTGAAAACTGCTTTCCTTCATGGTGATTTGGAGGAAGATATTTATATGACACAGCCAGAGCACTATGTGGTGAAAGGCAAAAGTAATTTGGTCTGTAAATTGAAGAAATCTTTGTATGGCCTCAAACAAAGTCCTAGGATGTGGTACCAGAAATTTGATACATATGTGTTGAGTTTGGGATTTGAACGTTCTAAATCAGATCACTGTGTTTATTATGAATCTGATGGTGATCATTTCTTATTCATTGCATTGTATGTTGATGATATGTTATTCATTGGTAAAGGGAAAGGTATGATTTCAGAACTGAAGTCTCAGCTTGCTGCTAAATTTGAAATGAAAGATCTTGGTGCAGCAAAGCACATTCTTGGGATGGAAATTAGAAGAGATAGGGTGAACAGAAAGCTATGGCTAGGCCAGAGTAAGTATGTGAATTCAGTGTTACAGAGGTTCAACATGCAGAATTGTAGACCATTGAGTGTTCCTTTTACAGTTGGAACGAAACTATCTGTTTCAGATTGTCCTACATCTCCATTGGAGATGGAAGACATGAGCAGAGTGCCTTACCAGAGTGCGGTTGGAAGCTTGATGTATGCTATGGTCTGTACTAGACTAGACATTGCCTAAGCAGTGGGAGTACTTTCTAGATATATGTCTAATCCTGGTAGAGTTCATTGGGATGCAGTCAAAAGAGTCTTCAGATATTTGAAGGGTACTTCAGAGTATTCTTTGTGTTATCATGGTAATTCAGTTGGAGACATGACTTCCCTTGATATCCATGGTTATGTGGATTCAGATTGGGCAGGTGATATTGATAGCAGAAGATCCACCAGTGCTTATGTGTTTACTTTGTTTGGTGGTGCAATTAGTTGGATGAGTAAGCGACAGGCTGTGGTTGCTTTATCCACTACTGAAGCAGAGTATATGGCAGCTACTCATGCTTGTAAAGAGGCCATTTGGCTTAAGAGACTGTGTTCGGATATTGGAATAAAACAAGGTACAGTGACAATTTACTGTGACAGTCAGAGTGCAATTAGCCTAGCTAAGAACCCGACATTTCATGCCCGGACCAAACATATTGATGTTCAGTATCATTTTGTTAGAGATATGGTCGAAGATGGTAGGGTGAAGCTGGTTAAGGTGGAAACTTTGATGAATGTTGCAGATGCTTTAACTAAGGCTGTGAGCACAGAGAAGTTCAGATGGTGTTCAGAGTCTATGGGCCTTATGGCCCCTAGCAATTGATTCATTGTGTTGACATTCCCTTCCGCTCTTGCAAGGTGTTCGACAAATGGGAGATTTGTTGGAAAAAATGGTGTCTCAACCTTGCATTTATGCAAGGTTACTATTTATAGTAAGTTTTCATTTGAGCACGAAATGGTGCGAAACTCTCCCTGAAGCTTCTGGTTGGCTAGATAAGCATTCCAGTAAAGTTGCGTCGCAAGGTCATAGCTACTTTTGAAGATATTAAAGTTTTCATCTTGGAGGGGTGCGATAAAGTATTTAAACTTAATTTTGGAGGCTTTAGAGGCTCCGAAACGCCTTGAAAAGTGGTCGTAACTGGCACAGCCAGTTACAAGGTGATAGAGCACTTCGCGAGCTTTCCGGCGCTTCAAACGGTTCGTCAATCGGACACCCGGTTCTCAAGTTATGGCCTCCGGAAGTTTGTACTCCTGAAATAGGAAAAATAATTTGTATCGGATACATAAATGAGCTGTAAAAGGGAGCGACACGTGTTGATGTGTGCTTTAACATGTCATAGGGCATCTAGAAGGGAGATAAGGTCGGCTACACCTTATTGGGTGGTTTTAGCCCATGGTTTTGTAATACCATTTGACGGTTTCCTGTATTGTATCTCCTATTTATGAGGTGTGTGAGATAGAGGTTGTGTAAGAGTCTTATGGCTATTGAGTTGCCTCTGAATCTCTGATTAGTGGTACTCCTGCGAAGAGCTTGCTCTACAATTATGTTGTAATCTATTTTTTATTGCTGAATAAAATATTGAGCTACTTTTGGAGTGTGGGGTTTTTCTCCCGAAAGGGTTTTCCCCACGTAAATCACTGTGTTGTGGTATGAATGCTATTATATCTATTTCTATTTTTCTGTAACTGTTGTAACGATCTGAAAAAGTTTTGCATTACCCTCCTCTCAAGGTTAGTGTAGGAAGTTGTTTCCGCTACTTAACTTCCTTACATGATTTCTTAGCGGCTGATAACCCATCACATATTATCACCATTTACAAACTTCACACATTCTCGAGGTAGATAGGAACAATCTCCTTCATGCAAGATCCTTCATGCGCACAAGTTTTACGTGGCAACACGATCTGTTCTTCGTTACCATGCTAACTTATCACACAAAGTCACCGGTTGAGCCACATAGGCTTGAAGCACTTCAACCGGAAACCCTAAAGTTGAGACCACCAACAGGTAGTCATACAACGCTTCCATGTGTCGGTTCTCATAACCATATGTCGGTTCACCTTGAACAAACACACCGCTTCACTTTGGCACAAATTCTGGTTCATAGTGTTATACTGGTTCTCTTCTCTTCATCATATTGACATCAATGACAACACACAACGTCATTATGTCCTCATACCGGTTCACATAATGCCAACAATCTCCCCCTTTGGCATTGATGGCAATATACAAAGATATCTCTCCGCTTCACATCTTCTCCCCCAGTTTTTGTAGATATCTTCTCCACTTCACATCTTCTTCCCCTTTGACAACAATTCCAAAGTGGAGGCACAAGCTGCCCTGTTCCATTATGTTGCTCCCCTTGAGGAGTAGCATCCTTCAACACATCAATCCAAAAAAAATTTGACTATGCAATACCTGACTGATGTGGAGCATATGCCTTTAGTTTACCTCCTGAAGGGGCAACACCCCTAGTTCACCTCTTAAGTACATAAATGTGGCCTTTGGGAGAGGCTTGGTGAATATGTCTGCTAGCTGCTCCTTACTGGAAACATGTTCTAGTGCAATCTCTTTGTTCTGAACCTTTTCCCTCAAGAAATGATACTTAAGCTCAAAGTGCTTGGTTCTAGAATGTAAAACTAGATTCTTGGAGATATTCATTGCACTAGTATTGTCACAAAATATACTTACCAGTTCAGATACAGAAACTTTGAAGCCATTTAACACATGCTTCATCCAAATTTTCTGAGTGTAGTTCATGAAAGCTGCAACATACTCTGCTTCCGCTATAGACTGAGAGATACAACTCTACTTCTTACTCATCCATGAGACTAGTCTACCACCAAGAAAGAATGCACCACCGATTGTGCTTTTCTGGTCATCTACATTACCGACCCAATCAGCATCTGTGTATACTTTTAAGTTGAAATCTTTGCTATATCGATACCACAATCCATAATCAACAGTTCCCTTCAGATACCTAAGAATCCACTTGACTGCAACCAAGTGGGATTCTCTTGGGCTTTTCTGGAACCTTGCAGTAATGCCAACTATATGTGCAATATATGGTCTGCTATGCACTACATAATGCAACTTACCAATCATTGATCAGTATTCCTTCTCATCAACCAATGCTGAGTCATCCTCTTTGGATAGTTTACAACCGGTCACTATCGGAGTACCAATCAGTTTGCTATCTTCCATGCCAAAGGTCTTCAACACCTCTTTGGCATACTTGGACTGAGTGATAAAGATTCCATCTTTCATCTGTTGGATCTATAGTCCAATGAAGAAATTAATCTCCCCTATGAGTGACATCTCAAACTCTTTCTTCATCTCATCTACAAACTCATGACTCATCTTGTCATCTCTGCCAAAGATAATGTCATCAACAAATACCTCACAGATCATGATATGATCTCCTTCAGACTTCAAGTAGATATTGCCATCTTCACTTGTTCTCTCAAATCCAATCTTCACAAGATGGGAATGTAGACATTCATACCAAGCTCTAGGTGCCTTCTTTAGACCATATAAGGCTTTATGTAGCCTACATACCATGTCACTGTCTTCAGATAGGGCAAAGCCATCTAGTTGCTCTATATACACCTCCTCTTCAAGTACACCATTTAGGAATGCATATTTTACATCCATTTGATATACTTTGAAACCTTTAAAATCTGCATATGCAAGAAGCATACGAACTCCTTCCAATCTGGCTATAGGAGCAAAGGTTTCTTCATAGTCTTCTCCTTCTTCTTGGGCATATCCTTTGCACACCAATTTGGCTTTGTTCCTAATCACTGTGCCATCCTCATTCAGCTTATTTTTGAAGACCCATTTGGTACCAATGACATTTTTATGCTTCGGTCTGGGTACCAAAGACCATGTACCATTTTTCTCTATCTGGTCGAGTTCCTCTTCCATTGCCTTGATCCAGTCTTCATCTTTATGTGCCTCTTTGAATGATTTGGGCTCAAATTCAAAGATCATACATGAGTTTTCTTTGACCTTTCTTCTTGTAAGGATTCCTGCATCCTTATCTCCTATGGTCTGCTTAGGATCATGATTCACGTTGACATACCAGGGAATGGTCTTGATAGATTCCTCTTGCTTTTCTTCTTCATCCTCATCTCCATCATTATTAGCATCTACATCTGTCAGTGTAGGAACACTGTTACTAGTACTCGGTTGACTGACAACCGGTTCCCAGAAGGTTACAACTGATTCATTTACCACTTGTTCACTGCTGATTTCCTCCATTTTCTCAGAGGTTTCATCAACTCTTACATTGATGCTTTCCATGATTCTCTAAGTCCTATTATTGAAACACTTGAGAGCTTTGCTCTTGGTGGAATACCCTAGGAATATTCCCTCATCACATTTCACATCAAATTTGCTCTGGTGTTCACTCCTCTTGATGTAACATTTGCTACCAAACACTCTAAAATAGCTAACCACAGGCATCTTACTGGTCCTATACTCATAAGAAGTTTTATCCTTACCTTTCTTGATGAGTACCCGGTTCATTATATAGACTGCGGTGCTCACTGCTTCTCTCCAAAGGTGTGGGCTACCTTTCCTTGAATCAACATAGTTCTAGCTACTTCAACCACAGTCCGGTTATTCCTCTCTACTAGGCCATTCTGTTGTGGACTCCAGGGGGCACATAATTGTCTCTTGATGCCATGTTCTTCATAGTACTTGTTGAATTCACCGGAAGTGAATTTCCCTCCTTGATCAGTTCTCAGGCACTTGATCCTTTTACCACTTTCCCTCTCCACTAATTCTCTAAAAGCTTTGAACTTTACAAAAGCTTCAGACTTATCTTTCAATAATGTGACCCACATCATTCTTGAGCAGTCATCAGTGAGAATTATGAAGTACCTATCACCCTGCACACTCCTAGTTTTCATAGGACCACACAAATCAGTATGCACAAGATCAAGCAAATTGTCAGTAGTGAAAGATTTACCTTTAAAGGTTGAGGAAGACATTTTCCCCAATTGACACTCTCTGCACAAGGTATTATCCGGTTTGCTTAGCACCGGCAACCCTCTAACTACCTTGATCTTACTAGCTTTCACAATGTTATCAAAGTTTACATGGCAGAGTCTCCTATGCCATATCCAGCTATCATCAAATTTAGCCATAAGACATGTACTTATATTTGCATTCAGCTGAAATAGGTTACCTTTGGTCTACATGTCGATGGCCACCAATTCACCATTATTTCCTTTGATTTTGCACACTCCATTCTTGAATTCCAGAGTGATACCATTGTCATTCAGCCGGGCAACACTCAGAAGGTTGTGTCTAAGACCATCAACCCAATACACATTGTCAGCACTGCTTTTTCCATTCAGAGAGATGGACCCTCTACCTTTGACCATACATGGTGCATCATTACCAAAGAGAACCACACCACCATCATATTCTTCCAAGGATAGAAACTTGCTCTGGTCACCAGTCATATGGTGAGAACAACCATTGTCAATGATCCACTCATTGGAATTATCAAACTAGGAGACAAGAGCCTTCTTGTCTGACACATCTTTTTTGACAGCAACACACATAATATCTTCATTTTCTTCATCTTTTGATTCCTCATCTGTGACACCTTCATTAACTGCCACAAAACAGTTTCTCTGGTTTTCTCCTTTGAATTTCTTGAACCTTTTCGGTTTGTCCTTGTTGTCACCATTAGGACAGTTTATAGCAATATGTCCTATCTGGTTGCAAGAAAAGCATTTCAAAGGGAGCTTACCTCTGTATTTGTCAGTTCCTTTAGGGAGTTTCCTGGCAAGAAGAGCTTCAAATGCCATTAGAATCTCCTCATCATCCATTTCTCTGCTCTGTCTTGGTTCACCACTAGTGCTAGCTTCTTTTCCTTTTCTGGATAGTATAGCAAAAGCTTTAAAAGTTGATTCAGTCTTTTGAACATTGCCATCAAAACTATTTATCTCATAGGCTGTCAACTTTGCAATGATGGAGTCTAGGGATACCTTAGTCTTGTCTATTGATCTCAGCTCCTGAATAGTAGCAACCCTTATTGCATAGACCAGTAATAAGGATCTCAGGACTTTGCTTACCACATTCGAATCTTCCATTTTACCACCTGCACTCTTGATATCTCCAACAACGGTTTTGATTCTTATTCCATACTGTTGAATGGTCTCACCTTCAACCATCTGCATGTCTTCAAACTTTCCTCTAAGGCTTTCTTCCTTAGCTTGTTTTACATGCTCATCACTGCCATAGATATTTTCAAGAGTATCCCATACCTCCTTGGGATTTACCTTATCTTGGACATCAATAAACTCAATGTTAGATAAACTACTAATTAGGGCTTCCATGACTTGCCCATTCTCCTGCATCTCTCTCTTTTGGTCATTGGTGAGAGTACCGGTAGGGGAAACATAGGCATTCTCAACATAGCTCTAGTGTTGAGCACCCATGCTTCTTATGTATATCTTCATTTTGTCTTTCCATATACAGAAATTTTCTCTGTTAAACTTTGGACCTTCCCTCTTCATCATTAGACTGGGATCTTTACCTCAAGCGGTTAAACTTATGACACAGAGGACCTGGAGGATGCTCTGATACCAAATGATAACACAATGATGAACGGATAGTACCAAACCAGTGCTGAGAGGGGGGGGTGAATCAGTACAGACAAAAACACAATCTTAAACCGGTTTGTCAATAGACATTGTGCATTGACAGACAAATAGTAACACTGGTCCTTAATTAGAGTACAACCAGCAAAACCCAGAATAACTGAGACAAGCATAAACCGGTTAACACTTATCTTCTCGTACAATCTAACACTTCATTTCCATTTCACCCTAATGCATGAACAGGTAATCTACCATCAAAGATATACATATAAGCAACTAGATCAACATGATTCACCGCTTGATAGAAAACAACATAGCATCACATGAAGAAGACATCACACATGACACACATATTTTTCACGTGGAAACCCAACTGGGAAAAACCACGGTGGGGATGAATACCCACAAGCTTGTTTCACAAGCTTGTTTTTGAACTCTTTAGAAGTTTGCTCTGTTAGGAGCCTTGTCCGGTTAAAGACTGATACAATAGGTTCTGTTAGGAACCGATCTTGTTAGGGATCACCCAGTTAAGGGATGGCTAGAATACCTAGTTAAGGGTTAAACCCTGTTAAAGGTTACCTTATTAGAGGATTTTAAGAACTCAATGGTTTTGAGTCACCTTGTTAAAGGATTTACAGCAAGCCAGTTAAAGCTACCCTGTTAAGGGATTTTCCAACTGTTGAGGTGGTTAGAGATCAACAAGTATTACAATGATTTGGTAATAGCACTCAATGCCAATGTAGATCCGCTTAAGATCCTCTTCACCTTCTACACTTACACTCTGTAGATATCACTTCTCTCCTCTGGTCTGGCAAGAATCACGTATCTCTTCTCTTGGATACACACACACAACTTTTGCCAACAACCTCAGAAAGAATCACAACATCGACCTTATAGGAAAATAGATAGGTCGATAGCATAAACCCTAAACCCTAAACCTGTTAGGTTAAGGACTTCAAACAGTTCAATCCTGACCATTGAGCATACTGCATTAAATGCAATAGTCTTGATCCAATCTCAAGACATTCTCCATCGTTTGTTTTCCACCGATTTCTTAGTGGCTGATAACCCATCACACGTTATCACTGTTTATAGACTTCGCACATTCTTGAGGTAGATAGGAACAATCTCCTTCATGCAAGATCCTTCACATGCACAAGTCTTACGTGGCAACACAATTTGTTCTTCATTACCATGCTAACTCATCACACAAAGTCACCGGTTGAGCCACACAGGCTTGAAGCACTTCAATCAGAAACCCTGAAGTTGAGACTACCAACCGGTAGTCATACAACGCTTCCATGTGCCAGTTCCCATAACCATATGCCGGTTCACTTTGAACAAACACACCGCTTCACTTTGGCACAAATGCCAGTTCACAGTGTTATATCGATTCTCTTCTCTTCATCATATTGACATCAATGACAACACACAATGTCATTATGTCCTCATACCGGTTCACATAATGCCAACAGGTTCATTGAGTGCCCTGTCGGGCAATTTGGTATAGTAGTTGCACGAGGTGAGGGTTGCTCCCAGCTTAGCACATGTTTGCACGAGCTGTGCGAATGTATGTATGGGTCCAAAGAGTGAGGTTGCCCCTGGAGGAGATGGTGATTTTGATGATGTTGATGCTGCCCATGATGGTTATGATGATGCTGAGGAGGCTGCACATCCTGATGTCATCTCTTCATATGTTGATCTCCTGTGGGCAGACGATGATCAGCCTATAGAGGTACAGATTTATTTATATAATTTATAGTGCAATATTAATTTCCTTATATATACACATATGAACCATAACATGAGTCAATTTTTTCTGAATAGAGGATGGATTATACCACGTCATTGAGGAACCGACATCATGTTACCTCAATACCTAGAGATGTTGGTGCCCCATTTACAGTATGCACTTTCACCTAGATACATTGTATTGATATGTACATTTAAAATAAACAATAAATTTTTTAATGTAATGATGTGTATGATATGTTTTTTCAATTTTGTAGGGTGTTTCATGTAGCACTGAGGTGGGTAGTTCTTCATGTGACCCATGGACCACTGAGGCTAAGCCTCATATACCACTAGTATGTTTTTCATCCATTAATTTGAAGTGTTTATATGCTTACTAATTTATGTACAACTTTGATTCATGTTCGCTATTTTTTGCAATTGTAGGCTTCTGGATTGTTTGATGGCGCATCACATGTACACCTTCGACCATCAGTTACTTTGCCTACATCACATGTATGTTTTTATGTGATAATCTTGTAGTCTATATATATACTTTATAATTTATGTATATATACAAGTTTGATTCATGCTTTATATATGTTGTTCAGGTCGATACCTCTACCAGTATTGGTATGGCTATGGGATTGAGCCAAATGCAACCATCCACATTGTCATTTGAGGTGATGATTAGAAAAATAATTTCTAATTTGTTTATACTATGTACCTGGCTTTTATAGGGATTATCAAAATTGATGTACAATGTCTTTTTTTGCAGGACTTGACTACGACCACTTTTCTTGTTCATGATAGTGGACCTCCACATACCAGTGAGGGCATTGTAGAGCATGGTCATATGGTAATTTATTTTAAATTTTTAGTATTTAATTACTTTATAAGTGAATTATGCAAGTAACTTCTTCTCATGTTAAATCTTCTTCTCATGTAAAATCTTTTAATAATGTATAGGAGGGTGCATACATTGATACCGCACAAGAGGGTGGAGTCACTGATACTGCACAGGAGGGTGGAGACACTGATACTGCATAGACATGGGATGGTGCATCTCAGGACCACGTGCAACAGGATGATCCATCTTAGCCACCTTCACGTGGAGTGAAGAGGACTGCAAATGAGATGCACACGAGTTCTTAGATTGTATATTTTAGATCATGTTATGCTATTGTATTATGGACTTTTTATGATGACACTTGTTATGTTATCCTGGGACTTGTTATTATGTGATTATATATAGGACTCGTTGTTATGTGATTATATATAGGACTTTTTATTATGTCATTTCCTTGCTATTATGATATTAGGTCATGTTATGTGATTTGGCGCACTCTAGTGATTATATATGTGATACATTGTTTTGTTATTATGTTATTTGCACTTGTTTTAATGTCATTTCCTTATTATTATTTTTTCAAGACTTGTTATTATGTCATCAGGAATTGTTATGTGATTGTATATAGGACTTTTTATTTATGACTTGTTATGTGATCTATTTATGACTTTATATTTTAACATTGTGATTGATCATCTTATAGTGCAACAGTTTATAATTCAATAAAATAATTATCCCAATTTACAATAACATCCTATTCTTAAAATAATAATAAAATCTTTGAACTTACAATTAATCTATGAAGAGATTACGATAAAATAAATATATCATAAAAAAATAGAATTCAATTGTAACACAATTACAATGTGCACAAAATAACATTAAGAAGAAGATAACTAATACAATGTTGTTTATGAAACCAAAATTGTATCAAATGTAGACAAATACAATGTTAAAGGGACAAAGAAAAACAATTATCATGATTAAATATAAAAGAGTTCACACAAGTAACACAAACTTACATGCATATAAATTTGATATGAAAATTATAAAAGGATTATTAATTATAAATTAATCTCATAGAGGAATCCAATAGATTGATGGAACTAAGGCTAACCAAATTATTAGGAAGGTTTGAAGAACATTATTTAATGATTTGAAAGGAAGTAGACATAGATTCTTTCTTGTCAATTTCTTTTTGATATGCATAATTCTTTTGACATTTTGAAGGGTTGGAATAAGTAAAGGAAGCCCTCCTATATGGAATAATTACATTGAAAGATGGTAGGTGAACATTGTGACCTCCTTTTCCATAATATAATTCATTTATATAGCTATAACAAAGCCATTGGGCAAGGAGAGTGTAACAACCTCTAATGCAAAATGTGTAATAGAGTAAGAGCTACAAACATAGTATCGACTTTCCTCTTACGTTGACCACACCACTTTACTAGTGTATTGAAGGTTTATAAGTGTGGATCTAGTAGTGGTATGAAAAGCATGGATAGAATGGTACTAAATAAAAAAGCACACTATAAATATAGATTTGTCATACAATGATAAATATAGAGTTGTCATATTTAAGACATAATTCTATCTTTGAACTTACAATTAATCTATGAAGAGATAACGATAAAATAAATATATCATAAAAAATTAGAATTCAATTGTAACACAATTATAATGTGCACAAAATAACATTAAGAAGAAGATAACTAATACAATGTTGTTTATGAAACCAAAATTGTATCAAATGTAGACAAATACAATGTTAAAGGGACAAAGAAAAACAATTATGATGATTAAATATAAAAGAGTTTACACAAGTAACACAAACTTACATGCATATAAATTTGATTCAACCTAATGTACCATCTACATCCTCTCTCTTCTGCAATGTGTCTATGATTGCCTCATGCTCTTCTACTAAAAGTGTCCATAATACCTTATTAGCAAGTCTACCTTTGTATCTTTCTAATTTGATGTTTGTTGCCACCACCAAATGAGAATAGTGTATAATCTTCTTTTCTGATTGGTAGTCTTCATAAGCTGGTAAGCCATTCCTTCTTGTTAAGTATTTGTGTAGCCATGTACCAACTACCACAATAGACCCAACTGGATACTGAAAATCATCATCATCTACTTGATCACATATCAACTTTTTCATAGGTTCTACACATCTAGCTAGCCAATACTCAACCTACTCATCATTATCCTCAGGTGCAACAATAGCATACACATGTCCTAGAAAACAAATTTAAGTACATGTAGAAATACAACTTGTTAGAATTTATAATTCAAATATGTAATCATAAATTATATGACAATACATAAAAATATATAATTTAAAGTTATAAACAATAAATTGAATTAAATTACCAGGTTGTATGAGGCCTGAAACACGATCATAATCTTCTGATGCAAATGCATGATCGGGGTCTTCATTTCTTCTAACATCTTCATATTGTGTCTCAATAGGTGTTAAGGATTTGTGTTGTCATTCTTTGACCCGTTCTATATTCTCGCATTCTTCCCATTCACCTGCAACACAAAATTGACAAAAACATGCAAGCTCTCTAGTCCATATAGTCCAAGTGTTAGAATTAGAACTCTTAAATGAATGCCATCTAGCTGACCCATTGATTGTATCAAAATCATATCTTGGAGGGATATTCTCCTCTTTAACTAGTCAGAAGAAACATCTAATTGTAGAGTTCTAAATTGATCCTGTGGATAAATTTGCACTACACCAATCCACAATTGCACTTGTATTTTTAAATTTAGCCTTTTCCTCGAATTTGAGTTGCTCTCTGCAAAGGGCTCTCTTAACACATGCACCTGCACCGTCATGTTCTCCTTTCCCATGTCTAGCCTCAAAAAAACTCCACATGTGTTCGATATTAGTTTTCTTATGAATCCTACTCAACTATGAAACATTCTAGCATTCTTGAATTGACCTGTGCAATTATCAGACCATATTAGATGTTGTGTCATCTGAATTTCTCTCTCCCTCAAATTCTAAAAAAAGATCTTGAAGCAAAACTGGACAAACTCATATGAGTGTAATTTATTATCACTCGTATAGAAATGGTACTCTCTCAAAAATTTGTGATCCTCTTCTGTACTATCTGGTGCATGCCTATAGACAATATGGACAAAAATTGGTACTTGCATTGAATTGTAGTATTGTGATTGAACCTCATTTTGTGGTGCAAGCGTGTAGTTCTCTGCAAAGTCAACAACCAAAAGTATACTACCAACATTAAATGTATCCTTACATATTTGAAACTGATCATCAATCCATCTAGCATTTTGAGTGTGTTTAACATATTTAGGCACGATATTACTCTTGAATTCATTCATAAAAGTATGAACACTAACTTTTTCAGTGATCAGATCGCATCATTTTCCAACCTTTCCATCCTTCAGTGGATACTCAACAGTTTTAAATCTTTTAACATCAACTAATTGTTGTCCAAAATCATTTGAAATATTTTCATGCAAACATTCATCCAACAATGCAAGATTGCCACATATATCACATACACCAGAAACACATGCATTGAAAAGAAAATTTTGTTCATTTAGTGGGTTGCAAAACAAACTTGAAATAAACTCCTTTATAGTTTCAAGTGGTATATTTATACCACATTCTTGGAACATTCCATTACTATGCATGGTAACACGTATATATCGAAACACATCATAATGGTAGCAAAATTGAACATGAGTTTTGCAACATGTGACTCTTTCCTTGTTAATTCGAACATACCAAGGTTTACACTTTTCAAAAGACCTTTGACAAATGCTAATAGTCAACACCTTATCATCCAAAAAAAATTTATACAATTCAGTTTGAGTCATGTCCAATAGGTGTTTTGGATGTGGTTCACAAATTTTTGACCCAACTCTTAATTTAAGAACATCTCTAACATTAGGTGATACTCTCGTATTATCGTGCCAGAATTTTTCGATCAAATTTTTGACTTCACTAGTAAGTTTCATATCAGACCTTGGTAGTCTACCACTAAAAGTCCACAATTTGTTTGCCGAATCACTTTCAAAATTAACTCTTCTTTTTACAGCTCTTGACAATTTTTTGCGATGAATATTAAGATATCCACTTATGTTACTCAGCATTCTTTTATTAGAAGTTGTTTGGCTTACTAAAGTTGTTGTTATTGCCCATCGTGCCGCATTTTTATCTTTAGAACAAATTTTCTTTCCAATTGTATCAAAGGTGCTAGCAACAGCCGATACAACTTGTTTTAAAGACTCATCATTCTTCTTGAGTTTGACATAAAAGCCTAACTTCTTCATCACTTTTCGCATTTTAGTCATTTTAATTAGTTGTACCATTAATTGACATTGAAACCCAAATTTCTTATTATAAAAAAAATGTCTAAACAATCTATTTGCATGTGTCCTAATCTGTCTCCATGAAACCAAGCCAGGAAGGTTGTCTAGTACATCACTTTTAATTTCAAAATTTTCATTTGTTTGATTATCATTCAAACATGTTTCATTTTCAATTGTTGTTTCCATGTCTACATACACATTATTGGTTTTAGTTGCAGGTGGATTTTCAATTTCATTTGGAGTTTCAAATTCGGTTTCAATTTCAGTTTCAAGTTGAGATCTAGCTTCATTTGGGGTTTCAATTTGGATTTCAATTTCAGTTTCAACTTGAGTTCTAATTTCATTTGGGGTTTATTTTCAATTAGAATTTCATTTAATAAGTAACTTGCTTCTACTATATCACCAATTTCTTCATGAGAATAAGCATAGGGCTGTGAAGACATACATGTATTTAATGGATTAGAAGATGCACCTGAATTAAATGGTTCTATTGTGTTTCCTTCGTCAGCATTTATGGTCTCATTGATGTTCTCCTCTTCTAAAACGATTGTGGAACTTGAAGCTCCTTGTCTCATTCTTGATCTTCTCTCTTGTTGACACATTTCCTCCTTCTCCATATTTGTTGCAATCTCCTCAGTTGTCAGAACCTTCCTTTTCCTCTTCCTGTGTTGATTTGATCCCATGGCTACACCAAAATTTGAATTCGAATCGATCTCCTTACCAAATCGACAATAAGACAAACAAAGAGAATGATTAATCAAAACATTCTCTTTACAGATCGTACCTGACAGGAAATGATTGAAAAATCATTCAATCATTGGGATTTGTGCTTGTGGGCTAGATTCTGACCCAACAGATCTTTTCAGAAATGGGCGCTCGTTATTGAATGAAATAGGTGCCCGTTTTTCAAAACGGGCGCTCATTTCACTTTCAACGGTACAAAGCAAAACAGGTGCCCATTGTGAAAATTAGGGGCAGGAAACAACCCTTAGCTTTGTTTTTGGCTTTGGGATAGGCTTGGTCCCACCAAGCCTAGGCTTGGACCTCCAAAAAAATGACTAAGGTAAAACGACATCAGATTTCTACCTTGGCCTAATTTTTTGAGGGCCTTTCTGATTGAATTTTTTGACGAAATGAAAACCCATTAGAGTTTTCAGCGTCCTGATTTTAGAAATGTAAATTTCATAGTGATAAGATTACTTTTACTATTTTTGTATTATTTATTAATCAAAAGTGGAACCTAAACCTAAAATACCAAGGTTTACTAAAACTTTAATAACTTTTTTGTTTTTAGGATTTTAGAAAAATAAATTATATGACATCAATCTACATACAATTATTTTGAATATTAAAAAAAAATTTGAAAAATATGAAATTTTCATCAAATTATGGTGGTCGTACACCCGATGTTTTGAAAATATACTTTATTGTCAGTTAAAAATTAATAAAAAATATATATATTCCGTAAAAAAAATAAGAAAAAATATTCTCATCAACATTTGGTGTATTAAAATAAATTACATATTTGAAAAGTAGACTCTGAGCAACACATTTTCTATTACTGAAGTTTTTTGAGATTCAATCTCTAAGTGCATCAAATTTTGACATCAATCGATAGAAAATTTGAAAAACAGAGAAAACACTTCCACTTTTTGCCCAAAAGTGGGACTCAACTTTTTGCCGCCACCCATGTAGACTATTGTGTGAATATATTCTCTCCAATAAACTTCTCGGAGTTATGCTCCTTTGATCATTCTTCTAGCTACCTCTTGAATAGTATGATTTATCCTTTCCACTACATTTTTTTTGTGGTGTCCTAAGGGCAGACAAGTGTCTTCTTATATCATGTTTCTCACAAAAGTTGTTGAACTCATCATAAGTAAATTCCCCTCCTCTGTCAGACCTCAAACACTTAATTTTTTTGTCAACTTCATTTTCTACTTTAGCCTTGAATATCTTGAATTTTTCTAATGCTTCTGACTTCTCTCTCAAAAATGCAACCCATGACATTCTAGAATAATCATCAATCAACAACAGGAAATACTTCTCATCCTGTATACTCCTTGTTCTCATAGGACCAAAAAGATCTGTGTGCACTAAATCCAACAATCCAGTGGATGAGTGCTCCTTTCCTCTATAAGTTCCTTCTATCTGCTTTCCAACTTGACATTCTCTACAAATATTGTTATCTGGTTTGGTTAGCCTATGCAAATCTTTCACTACAGTTGATGAGTTAATCTTCACCAAGTTGTCAAAGTTGATATGACACATCCTCTGGTGCCAGAGCCAACTATCATCGATCTAAGATAAGAAACAATTATTTGTAGCCCCTTATAGTAGATACATCTTTCTAATTCTAAATCCCTTCTAGATCTCACAACCATCATCTTGAAAAACAACATTATAACCTTTTTTGTATATCTATCCAATCATGATGCAAAACTTTCACATAGTAAACATTGTCAGTATTATGCTTTCCATCAAAAGAAATAGAACCAATTCCCATATTTTGTGCTATCTGATCATCTCTAAACCTAACATAACCTCCATCATACTTTTCAAGTAAACAAATTTAATTTTATCACCAGCCATATGATTTCAACATCCACTATCAATTAGCCATTTATTTCTATCTCTTCTAACATGTAAGGCAGTAGCAACAATCTTAGGAATTTCATTTAGGTACATCTCTTTCTACCAAAAACAAACAATCGTCATCCTCATAGTTTGATTCATCATTTGAAATACCAACATCATCTTTGACATAATAGGCTCTCTTATTAAACTTTCCTTTACCATCTCTAGACTTTTGTCTTGAATATTTTTCTAGACACCTAGTAGCAATATGACCAATCTTTCCACATCTAAACCATTTAAGAGGTAACACACCTTTGTATTTTTCAGTACCTTTATTTAGTTTCCTTACAAAGTTTGCTTCCATCTCATCTAAACTTTCATCTTTCAGATCTTCTTTAGAGGCTTTAAAGGTAGACTCAGATTTAGCTTTGTCTTTTCCAAACTTCCTTGTCTCAAATGTAAATAATGTGTCATACAACTTCTCTGTAGTAAACTTCTTTGGATCATAGGTTTCTTCAATAGTAGAGATCTTATCACTATAGCTTTCGGTAGGGACATCAGAATATTCTCAATTATGTCTTCATTTGTCAAGGTGTTGCCAAGTTCTTTGATTTCATTTACTGCACTATCAAAATTTGAAAATAGCTTGTTATATCTTCTCCTTCTATTTCCAAGTTCTCATATCTGCACTTAGATATTAGCTTCTTTGATAATTTAATGAGCTATCATTTCCTTCATAGATATCTCTCAAATTTTCCCAAACTTCATAAGAAGTATTCAATGAAATAACCTTTGTTAGTTCAGTATTGATAAAGCATTAAAGATAGAATACCTTGCCTTTTTATTCTCTTCATAAGATTGAATCTCATCTAGAATGGTAAGACCATTTTCTGATTGAATATACTTAATTTTCACTGCTTTCTAAGTGCTATAGCCCAAGGAGATCAGGTAACCTCTCATCCTCACTTTCCAAAAACTATAGTCGAATCCTTCAAAGGTAGGAATAGTCAATTTATGTGCCATCGGATCAGGATCTACTTCAAGCAGTTAAACTCTTCTCCAAGGAATGAAAGATTTGATACCAATTGTTGAATATCCAGACAACCAAGAGAGGAGGTGAAATAGTTAACAACTTAAATAATTTCTTCAATGCTTTTACACAACCAGAATAACCAACAGAATTAATTATAGCAGATATAACATGAAAACACATACACACATCACACAATGAACACCGTATATGACATGGAAAACTCAAGAAGGGAAAAAACATAAAAAAAATGTTAGTTATCAATATAAAATACCAGTTAAGGTGATTTTTACAAAGGACAGCTCACTACCAGAATGCTCAATGCAAGAGGACTTACTACCCAGAAGAAGGCTCACTACCAAACACCAACACACTATAACACACACTGCAAAACAAGAACTACCTTCGGTGCCTCAACACCAACACACTTCACACATTATCAATAATTAGATCCTTCCTTTTCAATCTCACATATCTTCAATAACAATGCCACACGTTTTCCACACAAACTCATTAAGATCATCCTCGTATATATATTGTCTCCAAGAAATATAATCTTATAAGCTGGCCAAGACAAAGATCTAAAATAGCTCAACACTAAACATTCTGATGGTGGGAAGGAATTAGAAGTAGACCATACCACAACACATCATTAGTCAAATCAACATGTGACATCCATCACAAATTCTAAACCCAAATCATGACTCACATGTTGCACCAATGCCACTACTCATCCTCGAATTTCGGACTTAATCTAAACCCAAAATAGCACTACCCAAAACAACAAAAATAGGAATGGAACCAGTATATATATGAATACAATTGATCAACACCCTATCCAAATCCAAATCATCATCAAATCAATCAATCCACATTTAATATCAACTAGAACACATATTTTAGAGCACCAAAGATTCTAGGAACACATCTACCAAATTACCAACACCAAAACCATGTGCTGACATTAATGACAACCATTATCTTTACATAAATGACAACCAATCATAATCATCAACATCACATTTGCAACATTTTATTTGATATCATTTCTTGGTAGAAAAAGTTTTGGACAGTGAAGTAAAACTCAATAATATATACCTACCAAAGAGAAAGTTGTAGATATCTTTACAAAGGCTTTGTGCAAAGCTACTTTTGAGTATCTCTAGTAGATGTTGGGGGTCATACCCCTTCCTAGTTTAAACTATTTGCATTAGGTAGTGCATTAGTGTAGGATATTTCATGCATATTTCAGTTTGGCCTAATGTTTGGGGCTTCCTCTTAGGGGGACTGGGGAGTAGTGTTATTTTTATGCTAAATTGTTGGTCACCTTTGTCTTTGATGTCAAAGGGGGAGTTTTTGGAAAATCTCTTTTGTGGATTGTTGTAAAAATTGTTTGTCTTTAATGAATTTTGTCATCGATGAAAAAGGGGGAGATTGTTGCAAATGTGAAGTTGCTTGGTATTTCAGTATGGTTGTCATTGATGTCAACATACTGATTTTGTGTTTCAATATTTGGTTTGTGCTTTGGATTTTTGATATGTTGCAAATGTATTCATGATGTGTTGGCATGTTGTTGGATATTGCCTTAAGATTATACTATCATGTTCTAGTGGTTTGGAAGTTGTGCTCCAAAATTCTATGCAGTGATGATAATGATTGTCTGGCAGAGTTTGTAGAGCTCCACATTAATCTACATTTTCGGTTCTCTTGTTGTGTTTTTGGATTTTTGATAGTCATGCATGTGTCTTTGTTATTCTAATTTGACACTTGTTGGTGTGCTCTGGAAATGTGTTTTTGGCTATGTTCTTTCTTGGTCCAGTGATTTTAGTGTTGGATAGCGTGTTATTGCATTGTGGAAAGGTCCACTTGTCATTCCTTTCCACCGTGAAAATTCTTAGTGAAGACCTATTTTGATTTTGTTTTATTATCTCCTTGGTCGACTTGAAAATTCTATTTTGGAGATTTTTATAAAATAATGTTTGTAAATAAATAAATATATAGAAATATTTGTAGAAGGAAATTGATTGTAAAAGGAAGATCTATCTTTTTTATTGAGAAGTGGTTGATCAGTATGGTTGTATGCTGATGCTATTTGGTACTAGTGGTAATGAGCCTAAGGTTTATTCTAGCATTGCAACAGTGTGGCATTTGTGCCCTTGTAGTGGAATCTTTCTTTCTTCCTTTGGGTAGTGAGCCCTCCTTTTTTTGGTAGTTTTAGTTGGGAAATGAGCTCACCTGTAGTGAGCCACCCTTTGTAAAAATCACCTTAATCGAGGTCAACCTAACAGGTGCTTTTCATATTGAGAATTAACATTCTCTATGGTTTTTCCCTTCTTGGGTTTTCCAAGTTATATCTAGTGATTCATGTGTGTTTTCTTTCATGTTCATATATGTTTATGGTAAGTATTTTGAGTTCTAAGTTGTTGGATTTGTTTTTGTGGGAAAATTAATATATTTTTTATTATAAAACTAAAACCCCCCCCTCTCGTCTCAGTTGTCCAAAATATTCAACATCTCATACATCAAGCATAAATCATGTGTAATAATGTGTTACCATATACATACCATATATCTAGATTGATATTATACAAGGGCTGCATCTGTTGGTCTTCCAAACTAACTTGAATCATGTCGATCATATGTCATTGTGTATCAAACTCTCTATCCCTCAAATATCTATGTCAAATATCCTTCTCTCCTAACAAATCTTAGCCTCTTTGATAATATCAATCATCTTCTATATAAGTCTGATACGTCATCAAGTTGACATCAATGATAACACAAACAATCTTGACATTAATAACAATACCATGCTATACATATTATCAAAATACACATCCTAAGTGTAAAAAGATACAAAAATGTATTGCATGTATAGATAGATAGATAGATAATAGTGGAGATAGAGATATATGGTAATTTATAAGAAGAACCTTGAGGTACCATTAATGACATACTATAAAGTAATATAATAGATATATGATGGTTTATACTATATGCTATGTGATTGTGATGAATGAATATATGTGTAGATTTTGTTTACTTAGGTTGTATTCTATCATAGGAATTTTTAATCCTTTCCAAAACTTCTAATCTTCTTCTTACACATTAAATCCAAAATATAAATACAACTTTAAAGAGCACATGCCTAGATCTTTGGTTTCTACTCCCTTTTTTTCTAACACAATTCATTTAAGACAATCTAGTGGTAGCTTAGGAGACTACTAAGTCAGATCAACAATATGTTCAAGATACTTTTATCATCAAACATGATTTTGACAAATAAAATGATCAAAGCAAATGACCCTTCATTTATAAGATGATTCAGTGGTTGGAAAGGGCCAAATTTTGGCCCATATCAAGATGTTATTTACAAATATTTCCCTTCTTAATAATGCCTATGCTCCTAATTTCCACTTTTTCGGTGTTCAGAGACATGCTCTTCATTCAATAAAATGCTAGTTAAATAACACACTCTTGATGTTCTAGACCTATTTTTCAATCTTTGTCTCCTAGTGTTCCATGCATAAAATTAAATAGTATATTACTAGATCTAATCACCCCTCACCCTACATCCCAATGGAATGAAAATTGACAAAGCACAATGTCATCACTAGATAACTTGCCATTCCCTTTGGGTTGGGGATCACTCTTCATAACATGTGGAAATGGGTCCTCAATGAATTCAAAACAAAATTATTACACTATCCAAATATATTGATATCCATGGCTAGCTAGTTCTAATGACCAATAAGATTCTTTTGGCAAGTTGTGTTTATATCTCTTCCTAGTAGTTCCCTTCTAAATAATGTTATAAATAAAGACTTGTGGACTTGCCCAACGTCTAAAGGAAGTCTTGGAATCAGATCAAGTGTTATTTCACCTTAATTATTTCAATAAACCAACCATCCTAGAAATTCAATTGGTTTTCCTTCCTTCCCTTGTACTCAAGCTTTTTTCCTTTTGCCAATATAACTTTTTAAAATAACAAATGTTGTCTAATGCAAACAAGATTCTCTTCTTCACTCTCAAAATTGTACATTTTTTCTCCACTTTCTTGCTTTCCCATTTCCTTAAGACTTAATGCTAAATGAATGTGCAAACTATCTTGTACCAAATGGATGAAACCCGACTGGCAACTATGGAAGTCAAAAGATGATTCTTAATCCCTTGTCTAAATTACTACATGCCAAGGTTCCTATTAGAAACTAGCTTGCATTCCTCCAATTCCCCCCAATAGTCCCTTCTTCAGTAAACATGAATATGCTTAGCATGTATTGTAGGTCTACTATTGTTCCAACTATTGGCAATTGACACTCATTTAGTGGATTTTAGTGTGTGTATAATGGATTAGGGTTGTCATTGATGGCAAATCTCCTTAGAAATACTATCCAATAGTCATGGATTTTGATATCCAAGATAGAAAGTGACCTAATAATTTGTCTCCAATATTTCAGGATAGTAGAGCATTTTTGGTCCAAAAGCGTTGCGGTGATTGCAATGGTGAGATTCGTACATGAGATGATAGGGCCGACTTGTAGAAGCCATTTTTACATTATTTGATGGATCCACATATATTTTGGTGATCTGGTATAAGCTGACACCTGGTTACATGTTACATTGCATATTGTGCTGGTCGTCTTGATGAAAGTTTTATTTTGTGGTTGCGGATATATAAGACCAGTGTAGAAGATATTTTGGGTGATGATATGAGCGAGTTGTGATATAGAAACCATTATTGTCATAGTTTCACATGTGCATTATTGATCCAGTAGATGACTGAGAAGCATAACAGAGCAGAGTTGCAAAGGTGTCAGAGTCAGACTTATGCACTTAACTAGAACTCATCCAGACATAGTTTGATTCTATTTTAGAGTTCAAACATTGTACTCATCATTGTAATTGATTTGTAAGTCAATGAGACTTCCATATTGTAATTGAACCTTTGGTTTTAGCCAATGTGCCCGAATGCAAGTGCATTCCCCTTATGTAATATTTATGTACCCCTGATCATAGTATATGAATATTATGGGTTTCAATCCCACCATGGTTTTTCCCTTTCTATGTTTCCATGTAAAATTCCTAGTGTTATGATTATGTGGTTGATTATCTTGTGTTTATGCATTTTACTTTCCTACATTTGCTTCCGGTTATCTAAGAATAAGTTTGAAAGTTTATTTACTAGTAGAACACTAATTCATCCCTCCCTCTCATTGCTCCTTGATTCCAACAATTGGTATTAGAGCCTAGTTCCTCTAAGGAAGCCTAACCGCTTGAGGAAGGTTCGAGAGATTGAATCAATGGATTTCGATTTACAGAGACAGCTTTGCATGGCACTTGAATATCTTGATGTAGCAAGATTTGAAATAAGTTCCTTAAAGAGAAACCTGAATGCAGCTGAAGATTTCATTTATGATTTAAAAGATCAAGTAAACACTTCAAGAGACAAGAGGAAAGCGTTGATGGACAAGAAGAAGGAGAACAAAGATCAAAACATGGAAAACTAGGACAAAGCTGATGAATGTGATAATCTTGCTAGAGAGAATATTGTATTAAAGAATGAGATGCAATCCAATGTGATGAAGCTGAATAAGGAGATTGAAGACTGAAAGAAGAATGAAGAAAGATTGACTCAATCATTGAAGGACAGATTAGATGAATGCTTCAGGCTTACCTATGAGAATGATCAGTTGAAGCTTGAGTTGACACAATCAAGGAATAATGGTCAAGAACTTGAGAGACAGATTGTTGCCCTAGGAGATGATCTTGCTACTACAAATGAATACAAAGAAAATTTCAATGCCAACTCAGCAAGGCTTGATGAGATGTTGTGTTGGCAATTTGGAGGAATTGATTATGTGTTGCATTGGTGTTTGTCATTGATGTCAACACTAGCTTGTTTGGCTATCTATCGGGTTTCGATAGAGTGGTTGGATTGTGATGTTGATCTTGAGATCATCTCCGGTATTCTCTGGTATGTTCCATTTGGTGGAATTGGTTTGGTTCAGTCATTCATATGGTTCAGATGTGTGTCACATTCAGTTGGTTCAGGATTTGGTGATCCAGAAGCTATCATATGTTCTAGTAAGCCTTTTGGTTACCGGTAAGGGTTTTGTCGGCAGAGCTTTGTTGAAGATCTTTTGATGGATTTTATAAGTGGTGTTGGTGAGGCTTCTAGAAGATTCTTGGGATGCTGATGGTTATCATGTTCATGTTCCATTTGATCAGTGGTTTTGCATTTGTCTTATGGTGACCTATTTTAGGTCCGGTGCTATTATGTTAGGTTATGGACTGGTTTATGTAATGTGTTGGTGGATGCTCTCGATGCATTACCGATTGGATTTATTGTTTGGTTAATGTTGTTTCAGTCTTAGGATGACTTGGATTATCATTGGTTTGTGGGTTTATGTAATGGATTTATTGTATTGTCTTTTAGGTGGCTAACCTAACTGTTTAGGTCACGGGTTGGTATAAATATGATGTAACATCTCTTTGTAGATCATAGGATGGATAGGTTATGTGATTATCTGTGTGCCAATAAATTTGTAATCATATGCAGAGGTTTTGGTCGATCATAGGTGATCGAATTGGGTTTGAGTAAGAGGTTTAAGACCTTTGACATTGAGCTTAATTGGAACTGTACTCGAGCATAGGAGATGCTATTCTAGCAGTTCAATCTTCATTCCGGATTGTAGTATGAAGTTTTATGTAGTCAGTGAGGCTCCTTCTGTGATGATCAGTGCACTCTAGGCTGTTGGCCTTCCGGTATGTGCAGGCCCCTTTATGTAATATTTATTCATCTGATCAGTGGATAGATATTATGGGTCTCCAATCCCACCGTGGTTTTTCCTCTTTGAGGTTTTCCATGTATAAATCTATGGTGTTATGGTGTTCATCTTTGTGGTTGCATTATTACTTATTATTATTTTCTTTTTACGCATACCAATTGCTAAATTATTGTGTTAATAAGGTTTAAATTAATCATTCTGGTAGAACATTGATTCACCCCCCCCCCCTCTCAATGTTCTTGGATTCCAACATGCTGGAGAGTTAGAGACATGGAAAAAATATGAGAGGACTTAGATTTGAGAAAGGTGAATCCTCTAGTTTTGGACAAAGCAATGCAAAGCCTAATCATAAGAAGAGAAAGAATCCTTTGGTAAGACAACCTAATGCCCAAAAAGTCAATGGTAGATGTTTTACTTACAATAAATTTGGTCATATGGCGAATCAATGCAGAAGTACGATGAATAATGGAGTGAATAATATAAACAATGGTCCTACCTTTACCGGTCAGAGTTTCATATGGAAGAATTTTGGTCACAAGTCAAACATGTGCAGAGCAGTCATGACCAGTTTTCAGAATAAGAGATGTTATGCTTGTGGCATGTTTGGACATATCTCTAACCAATGCAGGATGAGACCAAATCAGATGAATTTTAGACCTATGCAGAGAAATGTTGTTTGTTGTGCTTACAACGAAACCAGTCACATTGCAAAGTATTGTAGAAGCAAGAACAATGATCCAATAAATAAAGGGAAATTAGATGAGAAAGGAAAATTTAAGGTAGAAGAAATCAGGAACAAGAATGAGAAGATGTGGGCTAGAAAAGATGAATCCAAGGCAGACAATGGATTTGCACCCGAATCCAATGCAGGATCTTCATTAGGAAACTAAGGCTTTTGACCTTATGGGGTGGCATCTTCATGCACAATCTCGCAGAACCCCCTAGAGAGATCTGTAATCGATCAAGGTTGATTGCAGATGCTTGGAGATGATTATCTATAATTCTTCATGTCGATCTCTGACATCCGGTTGATTGGAGTATACAGTTGCATTTATTTCAACTTAAAGTTAGGTTTTGTGAAGTTAAAAAGGGAAAAATATGAATCATTTCTCACATTGTGAATGAAGAGTTGAAGTTACAAAGTGAGGAGAACTGGATTTCAAGGCAATCAGAAAGCTTGAGGTGATCTATCAAGGAGTTCTTATGCATCTGGAAGAAGAGAAAGGTATTTACCGAAGCGTTTGAACCCTAAATTTCTTGAAATGGTGTCTTCTTCTATTGATACACCCTTGGTAGTAGAAGTTTCTGAGAGAGAAAGGCCACAATTCAAAAGACATCCTTTTAAATATGTTGAGGATGACCCCAACGGTGCTTTTTTGTCCGTTCCATATGGAGTTTTGCATGTTGATAATGTGAGGGCATACATTCACTGCACAATTGAGAAAACTGGAAATAAAGACATCTTAACCCTATATACTAAGCGAATAATGGATAGAGCTGTAAATCTCAAGATGGAATATGCATAGTTGCAGAGGAAGGGTTTTACATAGTTTGTTCACTTTCTGACATTCGATGAGGATGAATGGGTGAGGAACATTTTGAGTCATGTCCACGATGAATTCACATGGTTGGATAGACCCTATAAGATAACCAAGCAAGTAATCCATGCAGTCACATGTCTACATCAAACTGGTGGAAAACCTATTTTGAGAAAGGTAATGAACCCTACCGTTACAAAGCTAACTGGTGCTCAATTTGATAGTAGATCAATGACTACTAATAATATCTTGGATCATGATGTTAAATTTGCATCGATGATCATTGGCTACAAAGTCTATCAATCTAGCAAACTGAATTTTGTCTTCGGTACAATGATATGTGTAGCCTATCAGATGGTAAAAGAGGATATGCAGTATGATTTATGGACAATTCTTCTTGAAGAGCTCCTAAGAAACTTAAAAAATGACAAGAAGAATATTTTCAAATTCGGTTAACTAATTGTTTGTCTAGTCCTGTACTTCATGAATGAGATCCTTGACACATGTAGAGTCCAATGGGCTTATGACTTACCAGTGGCAAATCAGATCAAACAAGGTCTGCAGAGATTGGGTAATAGAGAAAATCAGACAACTGCCCTGTGGAGCCTCTTTAAAACATTCCAAGGTAGAATGAAGAACAAAATAAGAATTCCTAAGGAAGTGGTGGAAAAATATGTTGACACTATTTGTTTTATGGTGGATAAAGACCAGTACTATACAGAGGCAGTAGAGCCTAGAACAGTGTGGATAATGTCGATGGGTTATGGGGTACCTGTTCAAACTCTTGAAGCCTATGCTTAACATCTTTTAAGAAAACTAGTTGACCCTTCTGAAGAGAAATTCGAGATATTCAAAGAAAAGGACATGGAACTACACAAGAAATTCACTCAACCATAAAGAAAGAGAAAAGTAACAAAGATGGTGAAGGTAGTAGCAAAGCAGATGGGTTTCACCAAAGAATCTATCAAGATGGCTAAGGAGAAACCACAGATGGAATCTAAGAAGTCTAAGATTGAGTCTGTTCCCTCCCAAGAAAAGCCTAAGGAGACTAAGTCTTCTCCCACTCTGGTGAAGTCATCTACAACACAAAGCTTATCTAGAAAAGAAGTATTGAAGTTGAAGCAGAAGCAGAAGAGAACTTATGTAGTTGCATCCCCTGTTTCTTCTGAGATAGAGTTAGATGAGGAATCAGAGAAAGAAAAGAAGAAAGGTGAATTTGTTAGAGTAATCATGAAACCTCAATCTGATGGTGAGGAAAGCAAGAAGACAAAATCAAAACCCTCTCTAATCAGAAGGCCTAAAAGAGGAAGAAGGATAAGAACAAAGTTTGATAAGGACCTTGAATTCGGCAAGGTAGAAGGTAAATATACCTTTATTCCTACGTTAATTGTAAAAGAGATAACTAGTGAAATTGTTAAGGGTGGTAATCTTAAGAATATCAGTGTATACTATGAAAATTTTGATAAAAATAAGCAAAGGGAAGCTAAGGAAGTTGATGTATTGCATCCTCATAACTTCAACAAGTCACTAATTGAGCTAGAACATAGTATTCCCAAATATTTGTATAATATTCTTGATGTTACGAGGCTAACATCAAGCATATTAGATAAAGAAATGAAAGAGCGTGAATTGATAAATATCAATGCTTGCATATCTCAAGAAGAGGTTGATAGACTTATGGAGATGGCCAACCAGAAGGAATTCAAAAGAAAAAATAGAGTAAACAGGCTTATGGTTGGCAAAGTTGAAGAAGTGAGAAAAGAAACAAAGGAGATATGGAAAATTTTTCTAAAGAAAGATCAGGTACCAATTAACTATGATGAATCTTTGAAGGATGATACCTCTCATCTGGTAGACCAGACCCATTCAGCCCTTCAGACAACATATAGTCAAAATCCTCTGGTTGATCATCCGGAGATAGTGGAGATGAAAGGTGAAGAGTCCCAAGAGACACCCCAAGATGTTACTACACCAAGTGGCAACATTGGTGCATGAGCTGAAGAAAAGGAGAAGGATAAAGAAGGAAAGGTTGCAGAAAGAGAAGAGGTAGAAAAGGATAAAGCACCAAATAAGGTACAAGAGAAGGGAGAGCAGAAAAATGACAATGTCCTAGTAGTCACGACAATTGACACTCCTAAGGACAAATGGAAAATAATTCTCCCACAAATCTCTATAAATTTTGACAAACTTCTTGATATTGGATAGATGTCCCTGATAGAAAGGCTAATCATAGCTGCAACAGTCTAGGCTCAAGCTAGTTAGGACTTAGTAAAATTCGAGAATGAGGACAAGAAGTTAATTGAGATGTTTGTAGGTATTTTGCAGAAGGTGGTATCGGAAATGCTACTAGATCCAAGATCTAACCCCTTTGGTAAGCTCTTACAGTTAATTAGAAATAGCAATACCAATTTAGAATCATTAGAAGGCAACCACCAAGAAAGTATTAAACAGATTCAAGGAGGTGAGAATGCAGACCTTCCCAAGGGGTCATATGGTGTCCCATGACCCCTTAGGACACAATATGACCCATAACGACACAATTTGGTGTCTTAAGGGGTCCTATGGTTTCTTAAGGGGTCGTAGGACACCATATGACCCCTATGGACACCATAGGACACCTTATGACAACATATGGTGTCGTTAGGGGTCATATGGTGTCCATAGGGGTCATAAGGGGTCATGGAACACCATATGACCCCTAAGGACAACATACGACCCCTTATGACACCATATGGTGTCGTTAGGGGTCATATGGTGTCCTAAGGGGTCATATTGTGTCCAGGGACCCCTTACGACACCATATGGCCCCTTAAGACACCAAATTGTGTCGTTATGGGTCATATTGTGTCCTAAGGGGTCATGGGAAAACATATGACCTCTTAGAACACCATATGACCCCTAACAACACCATATGGTGTCATAAGGGGTCCTATGGTGTCCATAGGGGTCCTATGGTGTCCTAAGACCCCTTAGGACACCATATGACCCCTTAAGACACCAAATTGTGTGATTATGGGTCATATTGTTTCCTAAGGGGTCATGAGACAACATATGACCACTTAGGACACCAGATGACTCCTTAAGACACCATATTGGGTCATTATGGGTCCTATGGTGTCCCAAGGGTCATATTGTATCCTACAACCCCTTAGGACACCATAGGACCCCTTAGGACACAATTTGGTGTCTTAAGGGGTCCTATGGTGTCCTAAGGGGTCGTAGGACACCATATGACCCCTATGGACACCATAGGACCCCTTATGACACCATATGGTGTCGTTAGGGGTCATATGGTGTCCATAGGGGTCATAAGGGGTCATGGGACACCATATGAACCCTAAGGACAACATGTGACCCCTTATGACACCATATGGTGTCGTTAGGGGTCATATGGTGTCCTAAGGGGTCATATTGTGTTCTGGGACCCCTTAGGACACCATATGACCCCTTAAGACACCAAATTGTGTCGTTATGGGTCATATTGTGTCCTAATGGGTCATATTATGTCATATGACCCCTTTAAGACATCATATGACCCCTTAGGACACCATATGACCCCTTAAGACACCAAATTGTGTCGTTATGAGTCATATTATGTCCTAATGGGTCATATCATGTCATATGACCCCTTTAAGACATCATATGACCCCTTAGGACACAATATGACCCCTTATGTCACCATATTGGGTAGCTTTGGGTCCTATGGTGTCCTAAGGGGTCATATTGTGTCCTACGACCCCTTAGGACACCATATGACCCATAACAACACAATTTGGTGTCTTAAGGTGTATATGGTGTCCTAGGATAGCATATGACCCCTAATGACACCATATGGTGTCATAAGGGGTCGTATGTTGTCCTTAGGGGTCATATGGTGTCCCATGAACCCTTATGACACCTTAGGACACCATACGACTAGTTATGACACCATATTGGGTCGTTATGGGTCCTATGGTGTCCTAAGGGATCATATTATGTCCTACGACCCCTTAGGACACCATATGACCCCTAACAATAGAACTTGGTGTCATAAGGGGTCCTATGGTGTCCATAGGGGTCATATGTTGTTCTATGACCCCTTAGGACACCATATGACCCCTTAAGACACCTTATTGGGTCGTTATGGGTCCTATGGTATTCTAAGGGGTCATATTGTGTCCTACGACCCCTTAGGACACCATATGACCCCTAACAACACCATATGGTGTCATAAGGGGTCCTATGGTGTCCATAGGGGTCATATGGTGTCCTATGACCCCTTAGGACACCATATGACCCCTTAAGACACCATATTGGGTCGTTATGGGTCCTATGGTGTCCTAAGGGGTCATATTATGTCCTACAGCCCCTTAGGACACCATATGACTCCTTAAGACACCAAATTGTGTTGTTATGAGTCATATTGTGTCCTAATGGGTCATATTGTGTCATATGACCCCTTTAAGACATCATATGACCCCTTAGGACACAATATGACCCCTTATGACACCATATTGGGTCGCTATGGGTCCTATGGTGTCCTAAGGGGTCATATTGTGTCCTACGACCACTTAGGACACTATATGACCCATAATGACACAATTTGGTGTCTTAATCTCTCTCCCTCTCTCCCCTAATCTCTCTCTCCCCCTCCCCTGATGTCTCTCTCTCTCTCCCTCCAATCTCTCTCTATCTCTCTCTCCCCTAATCTCTCTCTCTCTCTCTCTCTCTCTCTCCCTCTCCCTAATATCATATACTAATTTATTTATAAATTAATATATTCAAATATTATATATTAATATAATAATTAACATTAGATTAATTATGTGCAAATTTAGTTAGTCAATTTACTTATTAAAATCGAATATCCGATTTGTGTTGTAAAATTTTCAAATTTCAAATTTTGGCTCGGGAATTCTTTGGGATTTGGCTTGGAAGTGACAAGCTTGGAAAGTCAACTGAAAAAACGTGTTTTTCAGTATTCCTTGATTTTCAAAACTTTATACTGGTGGCTGGCGACGTTTTTTGTAGCCAAAATTGATAAAACAAAAAAGGTTTTTTAAGGACGTTCTTAGCTTTCCAACAATATAAGCCTTGTCTTATTTCGACTTTAATAAATAATAATTATTTATTTTCTAATTGAATTTTGACAATAGTCTTGATTGATAGACTGATTGAAACACACTTAACTTTCAAACGGTATAACATTTTTTGAATCCGAAACATGCATCACATCCTATGCTTTGTCTACTATAGAGAAAAATTATAAAAAAAATAATTTCAAAAGGTTTTGACCAAGTTGAGGTGGTTAGACGTAAGAGTTTCTGAATTTCTGAAAAAGCTGTAGAAAAAAATTCATAAATAATTATTTACTTTATAAAAACTTATAAAAAAATATGTGTCACATCCATACATGAGTCTAATGCTTATATTATAAATATCATAAAAAAATATTATGATTTGATTGTGATTAGGGTGGTCAGACATACGTCTACTTCTTATCTTTTTCCTAAAATTTTAGTACCACTGCATTGAAATTTGAAATTTTCATCAAATAGGAATTTTTTTTCCAAAAAACAACTAGTATCTTAGAAACTACATTCAATTTTATATAGATTTTCTTCTTACATATTTTAAAAATAATGTTCACAACTTATTCAAATTTTCATGTCAAGTTGCATAACTTTGATTTTCTGAAATTTCATTGCCACTTAAGGGCCTGTTTTGGCACACCATGATCCTACACATACCCATTGAGGATGATAGAGTCAGATTAAATAAAGGACTGTGGACTATTTCTGAAGCATTGAGTGAAGGAGGAAAGATATACAAGTCATGCCTTTCACTATCCAAATTCACTTCAGATATTGATAAGCAGATCAGTGTTTGCCAAGGCAAGCTTGACAATATATCTCAGTCATTTGATTCTAATGTTGCCCTTGCCAACAATTTTGAAGGTTAGGTGAGGGCTCTAACGGATCAAATCTCGAGCCTAAATTCAAAAAATGAGAGAATTTTGAGGCAAGTCGGTGAACTCTGAAACCTTGTTGCTCCTTGGATGGACACCATGTTGAGCAATAAAGTTGATTTCTTGAAGACAATGGCTCAATCAATTCCGTCTGAATTTAAAAAAGTAGAGATATATGCCTATGTTTTTAGTGCCTTCATCATAGTTTTGGATAACTTGAAGAGTGGGTGGGATACTCACTTAGGATTTTTGAAGACCATTTTTGCAGATATCTTCAAGTATGTATAGTATATCCAGTATACACTCTTGTATATATATTTTTGAGGAGCAACCCAACTTTGACATTGTTGTCAAAGGGGGGAAGTAGAGTGAAAAATGTGTAGAAGGAAGCAAGTTTTGGGGTTGAAATAGGTTTTTGAGTTTTTGATCTAAGGGGGAGCCTTAGAAATTTTGATCTCGTGTACAAGTTTCAACACTTAGTCATTTTTCACGAGTGTTGCCATCAATGCCAAAGGGGGAGATTGTTGGCAATTGACACTCATTCGGTGGATTTTAGTGCGTGGATAATAGATTAGGGTTGTCATTGATGGCAACTCTCCTTAGAAATCCTATCCGGTAGTCGTGGATTTTGATATTCAGGAGAGAAAGTGATCCGATAATATGTATCCGGTATTTCAGGATAGCAGAGCATTTCTGGTCCATAAGCGTTGTGGTGATTGTTGTGGTGAGATTCGTGCATGGGATGGTAGGGCCAACTTGTAGAAGTCATTTTGACATTATTTGATGGATCCGCATATGTTTTGGTGATCCGATCTAACTCGACACCCAGTTACATTTTACATTAGATATTGTGTTGGGCGTCTTGATGAATGTTTTATTTTGTGGTTGCAGATATATAAGACCAGTGTAGAAGATCTTTTGGGAGATGATATGAGAGAGTTGTGATTGAGAAACCATTTTTGGCGCAGTTTAACGTGCACATTCTTGATCTGTTAGTTGACTGAGAAGTAGAACAAAACAAAGTTGCAGAGGTGTAACAGTCAAACTTTATGCACTTAACTGGAACTCATCCAAACATAGTTTGCTGTTATTTTGGAGTTCAAACATTATAGTTATTATTGTAATTGATCTGTAAGTCAATGAGACTTCCATATTGTAATTGAACCTTTGGTTCTAGGCAATGTGCCCGAATGCAAGTGCATTCCCCTTATGTAATATTTATGTACTCCTGATTACAATATATGCATATTGTGGGTTTCAATCCCATCGTGGTTTTTCCCTTTTCGGGTTTCCACGTAAAAATCTCGATGTTATGATTTTGTGGTTGATTATATCGTGTTCCTGCATTTGCTTCCAATTATCTAAGAATAACTTTGAAAGTTTATTTACCAGTAAAACACCGATTCACCCTCTCTCAGTGTTCCTTGATTCCAACGCCAACAAGCTTTGAAATTCCATTACATGACCTCTCTTTGCACTATTTTAATCCACAAGTGGTCTGTGGAAGTTATCCCTTGTGGAATCACTATGTCTTGGACAATTACTTCTAAAACCTATAAAGTGATTTGCAAATTCAATTGGAAATTTGAATTCATGATTGTGTTTTCTTAATTCTTTTATTCTTTGAAGTTGAAATGCAATAATTTTATTCCACCCCATCTTTTAGATGCCCAGTTTATCCACAATCATGTAGAAGATGGAACTAGAAAAATAGTTTGATAATTTACATAAACACAAAACATTGAAATACAAAAAGAAAGATACAATAACATCAACAAAATTGTCATATTCAAATACTTATTCTTTATTAAAAACATCTTGCATAATGAAAGATATATAAATGATTCCAATTACCACTATTTAAAGAATTTTCAAACTACTGTGAATTGGACACCAAATAGTCAATAGTAAAAGAATCTAAACTCTAATTTGAAATCATTCTTATTATATTTCAAACGTTTCTTAAAGGTTTGGTCTCTATTATTTACCACTATTGAAATGTACTCACCTTATATATATATGTGTGTGTTCTAATTATGTCTTCTTGATACCAAGCTTATCCTCTCGCTACTATTTGTGATGTTAAATTTTAAACCTAATTGATTAAGTAAAAACAAATCATCTTTTTTATTTAATAATCCAGTTAGCTAAACAACGTGTTTTTCCATCTGTAAATGTCATGATTAGCCTCATCAAAAGGTGACATATAATTTGGGCCCTTCTAATCCTTATCATAATGCGTGCAGGTACAATAGTTTAAGACGTGGAACTAGTTAAAATATATGACTGTCTGGTAATTCTCACCGTGTTCCATAAAAGTTTAAAACAATGTAGTGCTGCACTCAAGGCCAATGATGGATGAAATGGCTTTCAAGTACAAAATTTTCATGTTCTATCTCGTGGGTGCATTTGGATCAGAGTGCGAATCAAATAAATAAATCCAAACCATCATTACAGTAATTCAGATAAAGCAAACAAATATAATCAATCCCACTTTGTTGGAGAGTGCAGACAGGCTGACAATTTTATCAGTAACATGTGCAGATCTGCCAGAATTCTTACAGCAAAATCAGCTTTTACCTTGATCGTAAAGTGAAAATTTATTATCTACTTGAATGGAACAGAAAGAAAAATGAAGTAGGTGACAGTCTTGTGAAAATCTCTGTCAGTATTTATTAATTACCGACTTTACCAGCACCTTATTATATTCATCCATATGAAACATGTTGCAGTATCCATATGAAACATGTTACAATATCACTAAATATGTCAGATACCAGAGATTTAATCTGGATATATTATTTCAAATCTGATATTACATTTAAATGGTTAATAAATAATGTCCATCTGTTCAATTTCCAGGCTCTTTTAGATTCGATATAGCATTGCCGCATTTAATCACCCACCTCGAAAATCTCAATAAAAAATGTACCCCAAAAATGTATATGAATCTCTGGAGTAGGAGATGAGAACTAAAGTAATGAATCCACGGTGCATATTAACTCCCATGGGTCCGCAGTACGGCTGCGCCACTAATGTGGTCTGCAGCTCCACCTGCAGAAAAACACCATAAAACAGAAAAAAAGGAGGAATTTTTTCATCAATTGGCATCACATCTTGCCTGCCCAAATCCGATACGAGAATTCTGAAGATCGTACTCGATCCACAAATTCTGCTGGTGGTGATTCCCGATGATGTTGGCCTCCACGGGAACCAAATCAGAATTCCCAAATGTGAAGCAGTAAATCTCCCGACCTTTGGGAATGGCGGCGCCGGTGGCGTTGGGTACGCGGTAAAGCAATTGCTGGCTCTGCAATATGAGCTGGGCAGAGTCGAAAAGAAGAGTGACCGGCGTGACCTGTGGAAACTGTGAAGAACCCGCCGGCAAATCGTAGCAGAGATCAAGAGCTCCCTGAAAAACCACATTGCTGGTCATCGGATTAATTCGGGCTCTGTTCTGCTGCACAAATTCGTTCTTGAGGGGCGTGTAGGCGTCGCCGAGAAGTAGCGTGAATTGGGTGCCGGAATCTATCATGGTCTGCCCGGCACCTGTGTGATCAGGCAAAAAAACTGATTTTGGAATCGGCAAAAGCTTGTTTCCGACCTTAATGCCCTGTAATTTCACGGTATATGCAGCCCTGTTGAAGTAAGGCAGGGGAAGAGAAATATTCAGGAGAGATGTGTATTGTAAGGAGTTCCCAAATGGGGAATCGCCAAACAGAAGGACTCCTGTAGCAGCAGGGGAAGCTTGTGGATCAGTAATACAGTAAGAGAATTTGTGGGTAAACTTTAGCTGAGAAATCAAAGAAAGCGCTCCCTGATTGAGCCCCATAAGACCAGGGGTTTCTGCCATTGGGTCCGAGACAGAGCAGCCAAATACAAAGCCTGGAATTTTCAGAGCTGGAAGATTGATTAAATCACTTCCCAGATTCCCTTCATTCTCTGTGCCGTCTGCATATGAGTAAATGTAATGGCAGAGCTTCTTTTCATCGCAGTTTGCAGGGACTGGGAAATCCGTTGTTTTTTCTGTGCAGATTGCAGAGTTGCAGGGGATGGAAATGTAGGAGGAAGAAATAGATGGATTGAATGAGGGAAAGCTGGTGCCCAATTTGCAGTTGAGCCAGGAGAGCTCGCTTCCTGTGTCCACCACCATTTTTTGCCTCTGTGGTGGATTTCCCATCGTCACTTCTGTCATGAGAGTAATATCATTGTAGCTGAATGCGGATCTGCTAACAGGGGCATCGGCTTTGGCGGCGGTGGCGGCGGCGTTGATGAGGAACGAGGGGGGATTTGAAGTGGGTACTGAGAAAAGAGGCAGTGTGAAGCGAGACTCTGTATCTGAATTCAACAGAAAGGCTTGGCTGATGTTCAAGATACTGGGTTCAACAGATTCTGCCATTAATAACAATGTGAAGATCGACATAAAAGCTGCTACTGCAACCATTTTTGCAAGGACCATTGTTTAGCATGAAATTTGAATCACCACCCTAATAAATTTAAGGGAAAAAGCCTTTCCAGGAAGTAAAATAAAAATTTCTCTCGTTACTCATCAAAGTCTAGAGGCAACAGGGGAACTCGGGACCTGTTTCTAATCATTGTTATGACTGTTCGTTGCGCAGTAAGAAATACCCACGTCTTCCAGCATCGTAGCTTACTGAAATTTATAATGCAAGGACTTAAACATGCAAGTAAACGGCGCTATATATAATCCAAAACTAACATGCAAGTAAACGGCGCGTGTTACACGTAATCGAATACAATTTTATGGGGCAGCAACGGCATCCACTTATTTTGTCAACGTTTATCGGGTGCCGTAACCATCAAGAGAAGTTTACGGATCTCTGGCATGAAGTTGTTTATGACGAGCTGTAAAAGCTGTTTATGACGAGTTGTAAAAGCTGTTTACGATGATTTGTAATGTAATTTACTTGAATTCCCATAATATGCTTTGCTTTAGACAAAGGGCGGCAGGTCCTTACGGAGCGGAATATATGTGGGAAGAGCTTGGAGGCAAATGAACAGAATCTGTAATTTGGCGTGTGATTTAGTTTCTTCACTTTACGCGTGAAAACATTTAAGAGGCTGAGCATGCATGCGGGCGCTTTTAGCTTCGTTGTGTTTCACAGATTTCGGTGTAAAGAAAATAATGGTAGTTGGCCTGCACAATCCATAAAAGAATAAGGACATAAATAAATGATGACAACTTACGTTATGAGAGGTAGCAAAGTCCAGTTCTATCGGAGGTCGTAAAGGAACATGTTTATTCTGGTTTCAAAATGACAGTACGGATTGTGTGTTTTACACCGTCGATTTTGCAATTAACGGTTGTGATTGACTAACCTGTCGCTAACATGTTGTATGAAAGGTTCGTTTTGGAACCAGAATAGACACAACCCAAAGTAAATTTGGTAGCAAAGTTTAACTATCCCATAAATAGCTTGCAAAGTAAGTTTGGAAATATCCTAAAGGTAAAGGTACAGGGAAAAATTAAATATGTATAAATTATTTTATATAAATAATAAATATTATGTTACATTTTAAAGAGATTTAATTGTATATTACTTTGAAATATCCTAAGGTAAAAGTAAAATGAAATGCATATAAAATACATTTAATTAAAGTTAATTATAATAAAAAAATTATGTCATACTTTATAGGATTTAATTTTATATTTTTGAAGTCAATTTATTTATTTAAATATTATCCATAGTGGTTTATAACAACTTATCTCTTATAAATATGTAGTTTATTTAACACTCATTGTAACTAGGTGATGTTCATACAGAGAAAGAATCAAGAGTTCCTTAGAGGTATCTCATTCTAATACTATTTCGACTCATATACACCTAACCATATGATTGTTTCCCCAAGATCATGCCCACTTAGCTTTCTATTGCCTTGTTGATAATTAATGTCGTCTTAGGAAATTTAAATTAAATGAAAGAACTTGTATTCAACTCTTAAGCTAATAACAAAATGTAGGTGTTGATGACTCATAGAATCTATTCACTATAGTGCCAACAATTATAATCTTAGAGTGTTGCTTGTCCTTAAATTATTTACAATATTATATTTTAAAAAGATTGAATTGTATATTGATTTGAAATATATTAAGATAAAATTAAAATGAAATACATATATGCATAGGAAGACTTGAAATCGAGAAACCCTAATGGGGTATCTTCGACTAGGATTTCACCACCATATCTTTCATAGCCTAATTGCATCCCTCTGCATAATCCGACTTCCTCTTGGCCTAATTCTATTCCTTTGCAAAAACCTAGTTTTTTGTCGTACCCAAATAATATCCCCTTGTATGATGATAATAATTTCCGGCCTCCTTCTCCTAAAGTTAGAGTGCCCTTCAATCCAAACCCTACAAAAAAGGCTTTGTGGCGCTCAAGGAGGGAGGGTTTTAAGAGGTTACCTTAGGAATCTTTCAAAATTTGGAGGAAGAAGCATTATGGTAAAGAGATGTCTCAAAAGGAGGAAGCGTCTGCGTTGAATAATACCAGCCAAATATCTCATTGTTCGATTACACTTCCTAAACATTTTCTCTTTTCACAAGTTTCTCATCTTAGAGATTGAGCACTTATCGGTAAGTTCTAGAAGTCCTCTCCCTCATCTTCTGTTTTATAGAATTTGGTTAAAAAATATTGGGCAGGGGTTAAAGAGGTATTTTATATTGATAATGGATCTGAGTTTTTCATTGCAATTTCTGAGTCTAAAGAGGATAGGGATAAAGTACATCGATTTAAAGGTTGGTTTTGTAAGGGATTAAATGGTCTATTTACTATCCCATGTATTCCAAATTTTAAGGCAAACTTAAACATATGTAAATTTGCCCCTTTCTGGGTTTCTTTTCTAGCGCTCCCATTAGAATACAAAGATTTGGAGATAATTGAGAATTTTTCAAATTAGATGGGTATATTCGTAAAGCATGAGCTTATCCCTTTTGAATTGACCCATCTTCCTATCTGAGTGTGTTTGTTGTTGGACCTTTCCAAGCCTTTTCCAGAATTTATTAATGTTGTTTCAAACTATGGTTGTTGGAAGCCAAATGTTTCTATTCGGGATCCTGCTTACTGTGGATTGTCATTCAGATTTTTTGGGTCATTTTAATTCTCAATCAAGGATCCTTTTTCTCAAAAATTAAGGTGTGTGATGATCACTCTTCTGATCCTTCATCATGCAAATTTCAAAAATCATGGAAACGATGAGAACCTAATTCCCAGATTATTGTTCAGAACAATAAATTTTCTTCTTCAAGGGGTTTTTGAGGGTGTTACACAAATCAAGAAGATCACAATCTTTATTCTTTTATCAAGTCTTTGATAGAATTATTTGTATTTTCTAAAAACCCACCTGATACTGTTGGTGTAAATAATTATTCATCTTGGATATTATTACACTTACTTAAGTTTACTTAGGAAATGCATTTCATAGTAGTTTGGGTATGAGACACTTGGGTGTTTGTGCCACATTGGGATAGTGTGTGTAGGAGAAATTCCACCTTTTATGGTGTTGATCTTATTGTTACACTCCACATTCAGTGGGTGATCCACCTCATGTGGACTATTATATTATTTCTTCTACCTACCTACACCTATTTCCTACCTACCCTTGTTTCTTATTGAGCCACATGTCATGTTTGTGTGCTCACATATCCCTAGCCTTGCCTATATAAACAAGCTCATCTACATTGTATGTAATTGATATTGATCATTTTCTATTGATGAGAATACAGTTTATTCTTGTCCTATATTGTGTCTCTATTTTGTACATTTCATTAAGCTCTTGATCTTGACAAAATCTCACATGGTATCAGAGCCATTGGGGCTTCATTGATTCATCTTAAAGAGGCATTATTGCGACATCAAGAGGCAGATCTGAGGAGCAACATCTTTTGGAGGCGTCCTAGACAAGATCCAACCCCGCCATTGCGTCCAGAAGGCCGTTTCCATGAATTTTGGTTATAAAGTCGGCCTATTTTGGTGAGAAATTTTTTTTTGCCAATTTTGCTATTATTGTACGGATTTCCAAATTTTTTATTAATTTTTCGAAAAAAAAAATTTTAATTTTCTGAAATTTTTTTCGAAAAATCAAAAATTAAAAAAATAAAAATTAAAAAAAAAAATCAAAAAGGCAATTTTTGGGGGGTCCGCAGACCCCCCCGTGACCTGTCGTACCCTGCAGGTCTGCAGTGCAGGTGTTGCAGGCGCCGCCCATACCTGCCGATCTCCCCGCCGTCGTTCGTGTCGTGTACCTGCAGACCGAGACTCGCCACCTCCCGCCGGACTCTTCCGCCACTACCACTGTCGGCATCTTCCTCAGCTCCCCCGCAGCCGCAGAGCATCCTCCCGTCGTTGCCCGCCGCCACCCGAGCGCCCAGTACTTCCCGCTCGCCCACCGGTCTTCGCCTTTCGCAGCTGTCGGAGACTTCCGCAGGCCGCCTCCAGCGACCGTCCAGTCCTTTGCCGGTGACCACCCAGACAGGAGGACCTGCATCCGCCACGTGGCAGGTGGCCACTAGCCCACAGGTACAACCCGTACACGTCAGCTCCGTATAGCAGCCGAGTCATCCGCCACGTAGACCTCCGTACGTACTGTCAGACTGCCACATCATCCGTATGGCCTGCACAGTCACCTGCCTAGTCAGCAGTCTGTACAGTACGGACGCTCAATCAGCAGAGAGGCGAAGTTTTTGCGACGGTCATACGGCCGTCAAATTTAACACAGTGACTTGCTGATATCAGCACCACATCAGCATTTTTCAAAAAATTTGCAGGCCCCTCTCATTGAGCTTTTTGATTTTGCAGTTCAACTTCAAATGGCCATAACTTGCTCATTTTTGCTCCTTTTTGGGTGCAATTTTTTTTGAAATGGGCAATAATTTCGTGCTCTCCATAGTGGTGAAATTTTTTTTGATTTTGATGCACTGATTTTTCATAAAATGCAGTTTTTGGTGACTGTACCTGAGTAATCCCAGTTTTTGCAACTTCAGAGGCTTCGTTTAGGGTCATACAACCTCCTTTTCAGGTGCTGTTTTTTTTAAAAGTGCGTATTTTTTTGTCTACTTTCACATGATGCTATCAGATTGATGCCATTGTAAGTAGAAATTGTATTTTCAGATTTTGGCCATTTTTGGCTCTCTTGGTACTTGTATATTTGCTTGAATCTCAGTTAGATTCATTGCACTATTGATTGAAGTCTCTTGTATCTCATTTGAGAAGTTGTAAAATTTGCATCATAAGTCCACTTTGCCTTGTTTTGCAAGTGGCTCATTGTAATCTCACTAAGTATAAAGTGCCAAAATCATCACTTTGGGGGGGGGGGTACTTTGATTTAGTGAATTTGGGGGGGTGTCTCTTGTGCTTTTGTGCTCTTGTGTTCCTTCCTTTTTGTTGTTATGGGTTCTTTTAAGTTTCCTCTCTTAACTCCTCATAATTATACTACTTGGAAAATTGATGCATGGAGTAAACTTATGGAAAAAGGACTCACTCATTACATAGATGGAACTATTGTTGCTCCCGCTGATCCTAAGGTTGATCCAATTGGTCACTTGGATTGGCTCACTAAAAATATCATGGCAATTGGTACCTTAAGAAAGTATGTATCAAAGGATTTCATTTTTCATATTGAGAAATGTACTCTAATCAAGGATGCTTGGCAAAAGTTTCAAGACTTGTATGGTCAAGTTGATGAGATTAGGGGATATCAAATTGATAGTGATCTCACCATGTTAGATCCCAAGAACTTTGATACTATACAAGATTATGTCACTAAGGCAAATGAGTTGAGGGCATAACTCAAAGATTGTGGCATTGATAAAAAAGATACTCAATTGATATTCAACTTGATAGGCAAGCTTCCACAAGAATATGCAGCATTTGTTTCTAGTTTCCAAACCCATAGGATGACAACGGGTTCAAGCTACACAATGCCTACATTTGATGCTTTCAATGAAATGTTGATGATGGAACAAACTAAGTTGATAAGCATGGGCATTCTTAAGGCTTCTAAGTCTCAAGCATTAGTGGCAAATCAAGGGAACAAAGGAAATCAAGGAAAGGACAACTCAAACAAGAAGAAATGGCAATCAAAGCCTAAGGACAAAGCACCATCTTCTCCAAAACAAGGAGATTCATCCTCTTTCAAGAGAGATAATTCACCAAAGAGGGAGAGACCTACTTGTGCTTATTGTAAAAAGATTGGTCATGAGGAGCATCATTGCCATTCTAAGAAGATTGATGAGCTCACACATATCATCAAAAAGCATAACATTGATTTGCCTAAAGTCTACAAGAAGGATGATTCATCAACTTCCACTTCCTCACATTCAAAAGGAAAAGGGCAAGCATTCATGGCTTCTACAAGTGGGAAGACTCACTCTTTTGGAACAAGAAAAGGAAAAGCTCTATGTGCTACTATTAGTCATGATTTAGAGAGATGGCTTCTAGATTCAGGGGCTTCTCATCATATGGCATCTTCGCAGTCTATGTTCTCTACATTTGAGCCTTGCACCATGCCACAGATTTTGATGGGCAATCATACATACATGGATGTGATTGGGAAAGGATCTATTGACATTGGGGATAACTCCTTCAATGATGTGTTGTGTGTACCCCACTTGACAAACAATCTCCTTTCTATCTATCAAATCACACATGGCGTAACTAAGAGAGTTGTGGAGTTCACACCTGACTCAGTTTTCATTAGAGACTTGGAGACTAGAGCTATCATTGCGACTGGGGTGGTTGATCATGCATCTCGGTTATACTCCTTTTCAGATTTTGTTGATGATGATGATTTCACATTTGATGATTCTATACATGATGATCACACTTCTTGTGATGGTTCAGATTTTGAGGAGAACTTTGGGCACTTGAACATGGGGATTCTCACATGTGACCCCATTCTTGAGCCTTGTATTTCATCTCCTCATATCACATCACCTATTGCACCTGATGATGCAGATAGTGCGATAGTTTTTCCTTCATGTGATTCAGTGCAGCAGGATATTCATTATCTTCCAGCTTCAGATTCATGGGATGATTACTTGACAGACATTGCAGGTTTATTTATGGAATCCTACGTTGCAGATTTGGGAGACATCATTGATGACATTCATCTTCTCTTTGATGAAGGTGATCCTTCTTCGATTGTTGCGAGGGCACACTCTGACCCTCTTGTTCATTCTCTACATGATCATTCTTTCGAGGTTGACATGATTGTGGATACTTATGTACAACAGTTGGAGGAGGTCTCTTTATTTTTCAAGGAGACATGTGAGTCTTTGGGACATGTTCTACATCCATCTCCACTAGATCTTGGAGTGCCTTTTTCAGTAGTGTGGCATAGTTTACCACCTTTGGAGGGGTATCTTTCAGCATCGACATGGGGACACTTGAGTAGTTTTCAGAGATTCCTTTCATCATGAGTTTTCTTCATACATCTTCCCTTCATGATTGGGGAGACTTCATGGATACACCTTTGGTTTTGTTTCTTCCTAAGGGGAGGAATGTTGTTCGATGTTCGTGGAGCAGTTTCTTCATACATCGAGCTTCTATCATTGGTGCAGATTCCACATTGAGGGGGGGCTTCCTAGCTTCTCTTCTTCTCTCATATGAGAGGGACTTTTTCCTCACATGGGGTTTTGTTCCTCACATTCTTCTATGAGAGTTCTCTTGTATGTTTTTCATCTCTCTTTTGGGGGAGGGTTTTTTCCCATTGGGTTTTTCTCTCTTTCCCCACTTTGTGAGAGTTTTCATTGCATTGGTTTTCATGCATTTGCATTTGTACATGGGTACCTAACATGGCCTCGTAGTCGGGACCCATCTTGCATTGCTTAGTTGCATTGTAGACTTAAGTGCATTCCCCTAAGTTGCACTTAAGGGGGGGTGTTGGTGTAAATAATTATTCATCTTGGATATTATTACACTCACTTAAGTTTACTTAGGAAATGCGTTTCATAGTAGTTTGGGTATGAGACACTTGGGTGTTTGTGCCACATTGGGATAGTGTGTGTAGGAGAAATTCCACCTTTTATGGTGTTGATCTTGTTGTTACACTCCACATTCAGTGGGTGATCCACCTCATGTGGACTATTATATTATTTCTCCTACCTACCCACACCTATTTCCTACCTACCCTTGTTTCTTATTGAGCCACATGTCATGTTTGTGTGCTCACATATCCCTAGCCTTGCCTATATAAGCAAGCTCATCTACATTGTATGTAATTGATATTGATCATTTTCTATTGATGAGAATACAGTTTATTCTTGTCCTATATTGTGTCTCTATTTTGTACATTTCATTGAGCTCTTGATCTTGGCAAAATCTCACAGATATGAATCAGGTTTATTAGCCTCTACGATTCTTAAACAATGTCAAATCTACGATGTCCCAATTTAACCATAAATGATGAAGTTTTCCAAACGATAAAGAATGAGATTTATCATAGACCAATCTCACAGAGCTTCGAAAAATAGAGACTAGACTATTTTGAAGATCTAGTGTGAGAGATTGTACTTAATAAGGTAACAATTAATATTATGAACAAATATCAACTAGATAATCACAATCAACACTATTATCTTCAATGGCATCAACATTTTGATTCTCAAATCCCTCCAGATGATTTAGAGAAAGTTACTGATGATTTGCTTCGATCTGTAGGGTCCCAACTTTTTAATGAAATTGCAGATGAAATCTTGTATGAAGAGGATGTACCTGAACTAAACCACATTAATGGTTTCACTGAATTTACCCATGACTCCCACATCCTAGCTATCATTTTAGAGGAGTTTTTAGATAAACAAGAAGAAATGGAATCTCATAATAGTAATGATCTGCATGTTGATGTTGATTACAATAATGGCTTGCCAATAAATAATGAGGGATCACAAATTTATAATTTATTTGATCATGATGTAGATATGAATAATAATCAAGATTCCATTAACCAAACACAACATGTATTAAATCTTGAAGAGGATGATGACACCTTCAAGCAGGATTTGAATCTTTCGAAACATCATGATTCAAAATTTGATTTTCACAATCCCTTTCCATCTCTCAGTCTCCAGCTACTCTGGGTCACATTAAGAATTCTCCAAAGACTAGAGGGAGAAAAACAAATGCAGCTAAAGTTAAAGAGGAGATTGAGGATGGAATTCAATTCATCCTAGATGCGAAATTTTCAATTACAAAGAGGCCAAGGAGAGCATTTCGCTCTTCTCAACCCCAATGAAGGTTATATCTTGGACCGTCAAAGGAATTAATGCCTCTAACAAGAGAAATAGAGTTAAGAAGCAACTTGACTCATCAGGAGTAGATATCATTCTTTTACAGGCTACCAAGCTGTCTTTAGAAACATTTCAATCAATGGTTTCTAAATGGTCTAATTAGAGAACTTCTCATGTTGCAGCTTTAGGGGCATCTAGAGGTTAATTAGTTTTGTGGAATCCAAAAAAGTTGACTGTAGAGCCTATTAGTGAAAGCAATAATTGGCAAATGATGAATGTATAGTGTTTTGATCTCTCCTTCACAATTATTAATGTTTATGGCCCCACACAAACTCATGAAAAAAAGAGATTGTGGGATTCATTCTCAATGAGTATTCAACATTCTCCTGATCAAAGTTTTATTCTGGATGGGGACTTTAATGCTATTGTCTCTCTTCAAGAGAAATTAGGAGGCATTATTCCTCCATAGAAGACCATTGATGATTTTGTAAGTCTCATTTCTGACAATGCTCTAAAAGATATAATCACGAAGAAAGGAATGTTTACTTGGACAAATAAGATAAGAAATTTTGCACAAATAGCTAAGAGATTGGATAGATTCCTTATCTCTCAACAACTACTGCTTAAGAATCTTAAATTTGAAACGGGTATTTTACCTCTTATTTGCTCAGATCACTTTGCTATTTCATTTTCCATTTCTTCAACCTCTCAAATACCCTCACACCGCCCATCTTTTAAGTTTGAGAGAATTTGGTTTAAGCACCCACATTTCTTCCCTTTATTAAGATAGTGGTGGGTGAGTGCTCCACGATTTAGTGGATCTTAGATTTACCAATTTTTTAAGAAAATACAGCATGTTAAAGAACAAATCAAACTTTGGAATGTACATTCATTCAAAAATATTTTTACGGAGAAATAATCAGTTGCAAAAGAGTTGAATGATATTCATCAGCATGTCATTTTAAATGGAATGGATAATGCCACCTATGATAAGAAAAAAGATTTACAATCACAATGGGAAGAACTCAGCAAAAGAGAAGAAGTCCATTGGAGACAAAAATCTAGAGAACTCTAGTTGAAAGAAGGGGATAGAAACACAAAAAAAATTGATGCATCTACAAAAGAAAAAAGGGTAGAAGCTACTATCTTTTCAATTAATGATGTTGAGACGGGTAAAGTTCTTACTAGTGCGAAGGAGATTCAGGAAGAAGTAGTTAAATTTTTCAAAACCCTGTTAGCTCCTTCATCTTCTGCAAATATCCATCGTACAAATGTGAATGAGCAAGAAGTATTAGCTCATATTCCTCTTTTGATATCTCAGCAAGATAATGATACCCTTTTGAAACAATTTACCTTAGAAGAAGTGTACAGGGTAGTTTTTTCATTGTCTCCCGATAAAGCTCCGAGCCCTAATGGATTCACTGCCCTTTTCTTTCAAAAATTATGGGATGTAATAAGCTTTGACCTATTGGTTGTTCTAGAAGAATCAAGAAGAACTTCTTTAGTCTTAAAAATTTTCAATACTACAAATATTGCAAGCATTCATAAGGTTAAGGATCCAAAGACTTTTGTAGAATTTAGGCCTATTTCGTTATGCAACACTATTTACAAAATCATTACTAAGGCCATTTATCTTAGACTTCAACATCTAATTCCAAAAACTATCTCTTTCAAACAAGGAGGTTTTGTCCCTGGAAGAGAAACTGTTAAAGGTGCCTTAGTTTCTCATGAAGTTCTCCATTCAATTCATTCATCTCAATTGCCTTTGTTTGCTGTTAAACTGGACATGATGAAAGCATATGATAGGGTGAATTGAAATTTCCTTTTGAAAGCCAGGTGGCTCTCTCTCTCTCTCTCTCAAGCAGAATTCTCCTCGTTAAAACATCCCTAACTACAATCCCCAATTATTATATCTTTGTACTTAAGGCTCCAAAATATGTCATAACTCAAATAGAGAAAATTATAAGGGAATTTCTTTGGAAAGGAAACTTTTCTCAAGAAAAGAAGATTCCATTTGCATCTCTAACTAGTATGTCAAATGACAAGAAGTCAAGAGGGGTAGGATTATATGATGTCTCTAAATAAAATTTGGTATTTGGAGGCAAATTGGTCTAGAAAATGTATGCTAAGCCTAATACAAAATGGTGCCAAATTATGCAAGCCAAATACCTAGACTCTTCACATCCCATCAAAATTTTTGCAATCTCTAATCCTCTTGAAGGTTCTATTATGTGAAACTTCATGATGTCATCCAAGGATGTAATCATATCATATATATCATGGCAAGTACATAATGGTGAATCAATTCTTTGGTTGGAATGACTCATGGAATGGGTGTGTCCCATTAGTTCAACTACAAGATCTACAAGATGTAATACCAATTGTTATTAAAAAATGGGGAGACAAATTTATCAATTATGTAGATGCAGTTGAGTTACATTCAAGAAAGGTAATTTGGAAAGATTTTTTTGATATAATTGATGACAAAAAGGCTTTGGATATAATGCATCACTCTTTAGCACAATGAGTAGTTTTCTTATCAAATAAGGAAGACAAAGTTATTTGGGCTCCATCTAAAGATGGTTCTTATTCAGTTAAACTTGAGTACAAAGATCTCCAACAAAAGGTGACTTGGCTAAATAAACAAAGGCCTTTTCTCTTTTGTTGGAATAACATAGTTTTACCAAAAGTAGGTTGTTACTCATGGTTGGCTCTTCAAAAAAAAATTCTCACTAGTGACAAATTGGTTAAATTACAGATTGCTTAGCCTTTTCTACGTGTTTTATGTGGCCATGACAATAATTTTGTTGATCATTTATTCCTCCAATGTCCATTTTCTCAACAATGTTGGTGCTTCATCCTCAATAAATTGGACCTTTCTATGCCTTTGCCAAATTCCCTTTGGGAATTATTCCCCACTTGGCCAATCATTTTTAGATCTTGCCTCTTCTCTTGTATCTGGTTGGTTATCCCAACAACAGTATTATGGTCAGTATGGTGGGAGAGGAATAAAATAATTTTTAGAAAACAATCATCTCCTATTGGTACACTCCTTGAGACTTTAGAATCATCAATCACATAACAGGTTAATTCCTATGTGCAGAAATATGCTTGCTCTAATTCGATTTTTATTTCATGGGATTCAAATATTGTTACAAACTGGAAAAAGATTTGTTTACCTATTGCTAACTTCCCATCATCTGATAATAAAATCAAAATTGATAGAGCTTCCATTATTTGGTAGCCTCCAATGGCAAATTTTGTTAAAATAAATTTTGATGGCTCCTCGCAAGGTAATCCAAGTACCTCAGGAGCTGGAATTTTTATTAGAGATGATAAAGGTAATTTAAAAGCTGATAAGACATCTGCATTGCCTCCAGGTAATAATAATTTGGCAGAATCTCAGGCTTTACTTCAAGGGTCGATTCTTGCCAAACAGTTGGGATATGCTAAAATTCATGCTGAGGGGGACTCTTCTATTATTATTAATGCTTATAAATGCAGGAAATATTTCAATTGGCACAATCATTATTTCCTTGCTCAAGTTTGGAGTATATTAGACACATTTGAAGAAGTTTACTTGTCACACACATACAGGGAAGGAAATAGGATAGCGAACATGCTAGCTAATTTGGGTTGTGATGGTGTAGTGGTTGACTCAACAAAAGATGGTTTTAATTTAAATTTAATTCTATCCTATTTGGATGACAACATTAAATCAGAGCTTGCCTTAGGGAAAAAGCTTTAGCTGCAAAAATAATTGATTAATCATTATAAGGAATGTTTTTGGTTTGCCTTGGTACTTGTTTTGTAGGTTATATATTATGTGAATCATGTGATCATGGGTAAATCCTATGAGTGTATGTGTAAACAAATATTACTAGCCCTTTTGGCAGCCTTAATATGGTAATAATGTCGATTTTTCCTTTCAAGCATGCAAAAGCATGGTTTTTAGTACCAATATTTATTGCCCTTGAAAAATTAACTTGATTTGTTGGCTTGCTATAATTTATCATCTCCAACAAAGCATTGGCATTTTTTTCCATTTTTCATTTCTGCAAGGGTTTCTTTTGGCATTTAACAATCTCTCAATGCAACTTAGTAGGGATTTCATAGAGGTAGGTGATATGCAAAATTCTTCAGATTACTATACATGTTGTTGAGAGCATTTGGAATAAATGCCCCAAAATTACAGGGTTAACATTTTCTGTACACGATTGGGAGCAACCGTTTTGTGATCATGTTTCAGATGAACACCTTGGTTTGGTCTTCTTCACTCATAGTTATTAGGTGCGGAAAATCATTAAAAGGTTTATTGGTGAGCACATTTTGTTTCCACAATCAGGGATAATTATATTTCCTTCTCAATTGGTATCAATCTTTTTATCCAATGCATTTGATATCATCCAATCCTTACCTCTCTTGGAGAGTGTTGATGCTAAAGTGGCTAGTGATACTTTTCTTCCAGACAATAAATTATTTCTTGTAGCTTAGAGGTATGCTTTATGGGATGGTGCAACACACATAGGTGGTATCTTTCCGTGACAATTTCTTCTTAACAGGCATGTTTTTCTTTCCATTTATGACAACATCAAATATACACTAGAAATACAAAATTATGCATATATATAGAGAGTTTTAGACATACATCGTAGGGCCATTGGTCAAGAAATGACAATATCAATTAAACAAAAAGTGAATTCCCTTCTTATTCTACTCCAAGCTCCCCATGATGTTGTAAGGGATTTGAATGTTCAACCATCTGCTTTGCATGATCCTATACCAGACCATAATATTCCTCTTTAGTATGGCTTTGTTAAGGGTGGTGGAGAAATTGGTTCCACTTTGCCACAACAGGTTGAGGGTGGTGTGATTTTTTCTGTTGATCAACATCATAATTTTGAGAGGTACTCAGAGGCAATGGAAGAATAGACCTCTAAAGGTCTTTGGCTTCAAATTTTTTGGGTTTTGACAGAAATATGATGGTGCCTTCCTAGTTTTTCCATGATCTTTTGAGAGCCTTTTTGACATCTTCATTCTACTAAGTGGCTCGACATGTATCCAAAAGTGCTTCAAAATTCATATAGGCCAAACTAGGACTTAAATGGGAATTTTGTTGAGATTACTTTGGCCTTTTTGTCTTTTTATGGTAATATATTATTATCAGTTTTGTATAGGTTCATTGATCGACCAAGTTTGGCAATGAACTTTTGATTAATAAATGTTTTATAGTCCTTCGGTTTTTAGGTTCTAGGTCATAGGTATTAGGATTGTTGGTCCTTCAAACTAAGCTACAACCGGAGGTTTTCTTCCTAGCTCTTTCTTGTCGGCATGCTTGTTGAACTAGGTTTTGTAATTATGTTATTATATTAATATATAAGTGGTCCTCCACTTTTTCTTAAAAAAAATAAATTAAATTAAATATAATGTCATATTTTAATAAAATCTAGTTGTATACTTTTAAGTCAAATTCATTTATTTATTCATTATGAGTAGCGATTTATAAGAATTTATATCTTATGAATATGAATAGTACATTTAATACTTTGGTAGTGGGGAGAATCAACGGGGGCTTCACTGCCTAGGCAATATTATATCACATACATTCATATTGGGGGGTTTAATATCCCAAAAATGAGGGTACAATATATTGCATATCGATGAAAATAGGGGGCTTTTTAATTCAAGCTATGAAAAATACAATATTTCGTGAAAAAAGGGGGGTGTTTAATTTGGGTTGTGTATTAGGAGGGGGTGACAAAAAAGTCTTAGGGCAATTATTTTTGAAAATAGACGGATTCTTTAGTATGCCATGAACGCATGTGATATAACCCAAGTTCACTAAGTGAAGCCCCCGAGGGAGAATCACAGTTCCCTAGATTGATTATTGCCCATAGAATAGTAGGGCATTTCAATTATAATAGTTGCATGCTGTAAAGCGGAAAATAATCAAACCCTAATCGTTCTCCCCTCCCCAACTCCGAGGAGAGAGAAGGGAGAGTCACTAGGGTTGATGGTTTTCACTTAGGAGGGACTTTACATTCAAAAGAGGGGTTGAAACCCACAAGATCCAATCCCACGCAATGCAAGATTGGATCCTAAATGAGTTTCAAGGGTTGTGATAGCAAGGATACCCTCTTTTGTAAAGAATGTAGATAGAAAGATTGAACTAGGAATGCATAGAAAGTGAGAAAGATTCGCTTATAAACTAAGTTAGGGATATGATATGAAGCTGCGGACCTGGAATTAGGAGTAAAATGTCGAGACGGCGCTGTCCTGCAAATTTGAGCAAAAGTTGACGGGACGATGGTGCCCGGCGTGCACACGGTCCTCCGAAAAATCCGCGAAATGAAGGGGGATCTGTTCGTCTCTGCACAAGGATTCCAGATCTTCAATTTCAGCCGCGTACCTGCAACCTACACACAGAAAAGCGAAGACGATTGGGGGGTCAGGGATTAGGGGTTTGCCCTTAGGTCAAACCCCGATTTTGGAATTAACCAAGAAATGAGAAATGCTGTAAATGTAATGTAAAACAAGTACTAATACCTTGTTGTAAGGATGTTTGTATCCTTATATGCGAAGGTATAGATGTTGTTGTTTATTGTATGTTGTATGTTGTGGTATGTGATCTCCTCTTCAATGGTTGAATCCTTGTCTTGAATGCAACACTTAGCCTTGAATGGAGACTTAGAATGATCAATTGCTTGAAGGAATGCTTGAATGCTTGAATGCTTGAATGTCGTTTCCACGTCTTGTACACATATGTCCTTCCTCTTTTCAACCTCCTCAAATGGGAGAGAAAATGTAGTTTTTATACTTGCCAATTAGGGTTAAAAGACTGATTTTCCCGACCTTAGGCCAACCAGGAAATGTTATTTTCCAATTTGCAAACAAAAAGGCCCGAAGTCCCATAGGAGACCGGGCCCAAAATAGGGCCAGGGACCAGGGCGCTAGGCGCCATGGTCCTGAAGGACCAGGGCACTGGGCGCTCTGGTCCCACGTCCCAGGACAATGGGGTGCAAGGAGGATCAGGCCAGGGTGCTGGAAAAATGCAGTTTTTGGTGTCGTGAGCAAGTTTCGGGGTCTCCATTCAGGTTCAGTGTTGCGTCGCCATCGTGAAGACCCAAATGCGGTCGAAATTGCAAGTGTCACAATTTTAGGACGCTACATTTAGCCCCCACTTTAGCGGGAGTATAAGCGTACGCTCATACTTTCGGTAAAGTACAAGGAAACAACATTGAAAAACTTTCACCACGTCAAAGAGGCAAGATACACCAAGCCCCCAGTGGACTAAGGATCTTACGACTTCGATTGACAAAGTAAAAGGGAAGATCACGAGGGAGAACCATGACTGTCAGTAGTAAGGTTCCCTCACTATGAGTCATGCAAGAAAGATATCAAAAATTTTCAAGGCAAGGCTAAATTTGTCAAGAAATTTTCAAGTATCTTGAAAAGATATGAACGGGATGTATGCCCCCCTACGTTAAAGCGATCGCACACGCCTCACTGGGGGTGATTGCTTTAAGGTAGTGATACATATAAGAAATGAGAAAGGAACACGTTATCACAAGGATTTAGCCCCCAAGTGTGAGATAAGCCCAAGGATAATAGACACAAAACACAAAGCACAAGGTGACTTTGCTTTCCTCAGGGTCAGTATGTTGTATGATAATTCATGTATATCATATGTATATATGCATAATTGTTCTTCATTCCCCAATCAAGGAAGGTCACCTAGAAGAAGGGAACACATGTGTCTTTTGAGTCAACATGAGAGAGATCGAGAGATCTCAATGCTTGGCATCGTCCTCAAGTAGACAACACTAAGGACAACAAATAGAAGAATGAGAGTAACATATAGAAGAAGTAACAAAAGAGAGGAGGAGAGAATCTGCTATGCTAATGGAACTAGTCTAGCATGTCATCTACCCCCCGATCTTGCTGATCAATGTTTCGAGAAGGTAGGAAACACGCTAGAGGAGGAACATCCAACACAGCAGATGGAGCTATCACAAGATCCAAACAAGGGCTATGTTCATATCCCAAGCCACGGTGTACTTGTCTAGGAGCTAGGATAAGTGCTTTAGAAAATTCATTAGATAAATGGTTATCAACATCAACAAGTTCATATTCACTATCAGAATGAACAGGAGTAACATTTGCATCATGAATAACATTTTCATCTATATCATCATCAAGATTTATAAAAATAGGATCTTTAACTCGCACAGGATCAAGACCATCATGCATCTTATGTTTAGGAGATTTCGGCTCAATCGTCGGCTGAGGAGAAAATGGAATAATGCTTGTTGAAGGTGTTTTTGGGGATTGCAAAGTTTGAGAGGCAGCTGCCTGAGCTCTAAGACGACGCTTTCGTCGGCGTTCACGTGCAGAACGATTTTGTCTAGTCTTAGTAGGATGTTGCGAAGATTGAGGAGGAGGAATGTTCTCATCCTTATCACTTGGGTGTTTAGGTTGTGGTCTCTTAGGTTGAACAATAGGAGAAGAGGAAGGTCTCTTCTCTCCATAAGAGGAAGGAGGAGGAACTGCTCCATATAAGGGAGGAATATTTGGTTTAGGAAGGAGACCAAGTCCATCATGATGAGGAGGGATAGGTCTACTTTTAGGAAGTTAGGAGGAGCTATAGATGTGTTGCCTTTATCATTCACACCAGAAACAGAGATAGTATTATTATCAATCAAATCTTGAATTTTCCCCTTTAAAGCAAAACATTTTTCAGTATCATGCCCAGGTTGACGATGAAATTGACAAAAAGATTTGTTATCAAAATAAGGTGAATTAATCTTTGCAGGATCAATTTGCCTTATAGGAGGAAGAGTAAGCACATTTTGTTCCAATAACTTATTCATAATACTATGCAATGATTCATTCAAAGGAGTAAACTTTCTTTCTTTCTTGAAAAACTTAGAAATAGGAGACACACCTGATGTTGTATTCACATTGTTGTTGATGATGTTTTCATTGAATTTAATGGACTCTCTGTTCGGTTTAAACTTCCCAAATGGTTGTTGACTACTATCACCCTTATCACTCGGAGCCATAGGATGTGATTGTTCCATTTGACTCACAGTCAGTTGATAATTGTGAAGAGTTGCGCACAACTATTGGAAAGAAGTAAACTCAGAAAACAGGAGTTTTTCTCTAATTTCTTTTTGTAAATTAGAAATAAAGATTCTTTGAATATCATTATCAGGCACTGGAAAAGAAATTTGAGCATACAAATGCTTATATCTACCAATGAAATCAGTCACTTTTTCTTTAACACCTTGTTTACAATGCATTAAATCAATCAAAGTAACTTTAGGACTTATATTGTTTTGAAATTGTTGAATGAAAGCATTTGCAAGTTGTTCGAAAGAAGTAATAGAATAGGAAGGCAACGAGCAATACCATTGTAGGGCTTTGTCTCTTAATGTTCTAGTAAACAGTTTTGCAAGCAACCTTTGGTCATAAGCAAAATCAGTACATATTGTTTGAAAGGTCTTAACATGTGTTAGAGGATCACCCTTACCATTATAAAGCTCCAAATGTGGAATTTCAACATGTTTAGGGGGGATAGCTCGAACAATGTCAAGAGAAAGTGGACTCGCAACATCAAATGTGGGCACACTAAACTTAGATTGATTCATAGAGGCAATTTGTTGCTGTAAAGAAGAGACAGTTTGTGCAAGATTGTTAATGGTCGCTTCAGTCGAAGATTTCATATTAGACGTGTTAGATTGTGATGGAGGTGTTATGTTATTGAAAGAAGGTAGAGAGTAAGGTGGTGGGACACTATGATAGTTAGTCATAGGAGATGATTGGACAGGAGGAACACTACAAGGAGGAATGGAAAATGAATTGCCCCCTTGTGTCATGTTCATTTGTGGAGATATAAGAGGAACACTCACTGAAGGAATGAATGAAGAAGTTGGATTGAATGAAGGAAGAGGGTTGATTGAAGAAGAGGGATTGCCCCCATGACTGGTGATCATAGGCGGAATGTCTTGTATTGAAGTAGTCATTATGTTTGATGTAAAAGTAGGTATACTAGCAATAGGAGTCGTCAAAGGAATAGAACGATTGTCTTGAGTAGGAGGTTGTGTATAACCTAAGGTTTCAGCACAAATCTTCATAGGCATCACATTCGAATCCACAATGTGTGCAATACCATGCAAAATATCAATTCCATTCTTATCACTTTGAAGCATACGTTTTATACCCTCAATTAAAGGAAGAGCTTGACTATCAGGGTATTCTTGAGACATCCACTGTCGAAAATCGTCAAATTGGTTATCCAATTTTGAAAGTTGTTCTATAGAAACCTCATGGAGAGCTTCTTCATCATTAAGAGGATTAGAGGAATTACCCATGTCCTCGTTAAAAAGGCCATTCAAATTAGGTTCCATCTCCTCAGTAATTAAACCTTGGAAGGACTTAATTCTAAGGCTTCATCTAACGGGAATAGTGTAAGTAGGGCTTATTGTTGTAAAACTCATGCACTAAAGAAAGAGAGAAGATTTTGAATTTTAGAGGTAGCAAATTTCAGTAAAACCAACCAATCTTCTAGATTTAAGCTGTTAAATACAATCAGGACAATCTCCCGAAGTTTCGGGAAAAATGTCCGGGACCGTGGCGCTTGGAGTGCACATGGTCCTCGCAACTTTTTTCGAAATTTGCAGGGATGAAAGTTATGATGATTTTACATCTAACCTGAAAAAATTGAGTGATTTTACGATCTGTAGATAGGCCAAATTAAAGTTGCAATCTCAAAATTGAACCCTACCAAGATTGTCGAAAAATGCAAAATTTGAATTTTGAAAAAGAGAGGGAAACTGAAATTTTGAATTTTATGATTTTAGAGGAAATACCAAAAGCAATGCAAGTTTTGAAATTTAAAAATTGACTCAATTTCACGCAAAATTCAATTTTGAAAGCGGAAATCAAAGTTGTTGTAATTAAGCACTTAATTTCAAAAGTCACAAATTGCAAAAATTTGAATAAAGCATTGAAATTTCGAATGAATGCTAACACACTTTTCAGATTTAGGACAGTAAGAAACACAATTTTGATATGAATTTTAATTTCAACAATTTTTGAATGATTAGAAGCCTCAATCCAAGAAATCGCTAGACCAACTTTGACTGTAATTTTGAAGGTGTTAAAATTGATAAAATCAGCCAAAATTCTGGATTTTAGCAGAAAAATACAGTAAGATCTAGCTCCCGAAATTTCGGAAAAAATGTCGGGGATGATGGCGCTCGGAGTGCACACGGTCCTCGCAACTTTTTTCCAAATTTTCAGGGATGAAAGATATTATGATTTTATTGCGGAATCCAAAGTTACAGCTGATTTGGAAATGTTTTGATCAGTGAAATTGTCGGACAAAGGTTGAATCAAGAGGGTTTCAAAAATTAGGGTTTTGACACTTAACCACTTAATTTTCAAAATTAATGCACAAATATGAATTGACAATTTGTAATAGAAGGGCAGATCTGAAACAAGCATTTAACAATTAAACATTTCACAAGTTTAATTACTTAAAAAGAAAATTTAGGGTTTTTATGCAATTAACCTCTAAAATTTTGCAAAAGATCAAACATGGAAATGTAATCAAGGAATCCAATTTTCAGATCTAACTATGAATAATCAGAAAGGATGTTCACGTCGGGTTCACCAAAATGTAAAGCGGAAAATAATCGAACCCTAGTCGTTCTCCCCTCCCCAACTCCGAGGAGAGAGAAGGGAGAGTCACTAGGGTTGATGGTTTTCACTTAGGAGGGACTTTACATTCAAAAGAGGGGTTGAAACCCACAAGATCCAATCCCACGCAATGCAAGATTGGATCCTAAATGAGTTTCAAGGGTTGTGATAGCAAGGATACCCTCTTTTGTAAAGAATGTAGATAGAAAGATTGAACTAGGAATGCATAGAAAGTGAGAAAGATTCGCTTATGAACTGAGTTAGGGATATGATATGAAGCTGCGGACCTGGAATTAGCAGTAAAATGTCGAGACGGCGCTGTCCTGCAAATTTGAGCAAAAGTTGACGGGACGATGGTGCCCGGCGTGCACACGGTCCTCCGAAAAATCCGCAAAACGAAGGGGGATCTGTTCGTCTCTGCACAAGGATTCCAGATCTTCAATTTCAGCCGCGTACCTGCAACCTACACATAGAAAAGAGAAGACGATTGGGGGGTTAGGGATTAGGGGTTTGCCCTTAGGTCAAACCTCGGTTTTGGAATTAACCAAGAAATGAGAAATGTTGTAAATGTAATGTAAAACAAGTACTAATACCTTGTTGTAAGGATGTTTGTATCCTTATATGCGAAGGTATAGATGTTGTTGTTTGTTGTATGTTGTATGTTGTGGTATGTGATCTCCTCTTCAATGGTTGAATCCTTGTCTTGAATGCAACACTTAGCCTTGAATGGAGACTTAGAATGATCAATTGCTTGAAGGAATGCTTGAATGCTTGAATGCTTGAATGTCGTTTCCACGTCTTGTACACATATGTCCTTCCTCTTTTTGACCTCCTCAAATGGGAGAGGAAATGTAGTTTTTATACTTGCCAATTAGGGTTAAAAGACTGATTTTCCCGACCTTAGGCCGACCAGGAAATGTTATTTTCCAATTTGCAAACAAAAAGGCCCGAAGTCCCATAGGAGACCGGGCCCAAAATAGGGCCAGGGACCAGGGCGCTGGGCGCCATGGTCCTGGGGGACCAGGAGGATCAGGCCAGGGTACTGGAAAAATGCAGTTTTTGGTGTCGTGAGCAAGTTTCGGGGTCTCCATTCAGGTTCAGTGTTGCGTCGCCATCGTGAAGACCCAAATGCGGTCGAAATTGCAAGTGTCGCAATTTTAGGATGCTACACATGCACACATGAACTGAATACCTTGTTGATGCCCTACTATTCTAAGGGGCCTAAGATGCGTGGGCTTTGACAATTATAATAGTATCCCACCCAACCTTGTGCATGGGGGGGAATTCGAGTTCCTCAGAAAGGTATAGTTCGTGGTTTCATGATTTCTAGAATCCAATCTCCTCTTTGTTGTTTGAGCCAAACATTCTATTATATAGTTAATGGCAGGTCCATACTATATACGTTGCATCTAGGTGATGTTCATAGAGGAGAAGGATCAAGAGTTCCTTAGAAGTAACCCATTCTAATACTATTTCAACTCAAGTACACCTAGCCATATGATTGTTTTCCCAAGATCAAGCTCACTTAGCTTGCTATTGCCTTGTTTACGATAAATGTTATCTTAGGAAAATTAAATGTAAATGAAAGAACCTATATTGAGCTCTTAAACTAATAACAAAATGTAGTTGTGGATCACTTGTAGAATCTATTGACTATAGTGCTAACAATAATGATCTTAGAGTGTTTTTGATTAAGGAAAAAGCAGGTTTTGAAGGGGTCCCGAAACCCTTTACAAGCAGAACTTAAACAACAAAGCTATGAGAAATAGAAAAGAACAGAAACCACAAAAAACCAGTGGAAAACCGAAGAAAACCCAAAAAAGCCCCAAAAAGCCATCAGGCCTTCCATCATTCAGATTTTTTCCAGGGCTTTAGCCAGGGTGTTGCTGATATCATACAACTCTTTGATGTTGTCTTTGAAGTTAGGGGGATCCTTTGCTGAAGCAGCCACAAATTTCTTGATACTAGCCCTGGTTCTCTTCGCAGTACCGCCCACCAGATTAGCATCACCGCTTCCAGTCTGGATGGTCTCTTCCTCCAGGTCAAGATCCACGAACGGTTTAGGAGTGCAAGTATGATCAATGACCTTGGCGATGTCCTCCAGGTTTTTAATGACAGCAGAGAGGATACTTGGGATAACTCCCATCAGACTTTTCATTGCTTCTTTTCCCTCTTCTAGCGATTTTACCTTACTCTCCATTTCCTGCTTCTAATTAATCTGCTGTCTATTTTCATCCTCCCTCTTTTCATTTGTTTTAATCCCTTTCTTATCCAAGTTTTTCAGGGTCTCGTAGGTCCATCTATCGAGATCCATTCTGGCCTCAGAGAGCTTCTTGAGGTTATCCAAGATAAGCCCTTTACTAGCACTTTCCTTGTCCTCGCTATCCCTATCCTCAGTCGGGTCCTTCTCAGAGTCTTTATTCATTTCCTTCTCAGAATTCACTCTGGTTTCCTCGTTATCCTTGGGTTCCGCTTATTCCATCAGATGGTTGTTGTCCTTACTAGGGTGTTCACTGAGGGTACGGCTTTCTTGACTAGGCTCATTATTGCCGCTTTCTTCCTCGTTACCCAGCTCCTCATTTTTCCAGCTATCTTCATCATTGGAGTCGTCCGTCTCCATTCCACTGCTTTCCTTAACAATGTCCTCTGTTTCCAACCTAGGGACACTTTTCCTTTTTTTGCTGGAGGACACCTTCTCCTTGCTAGTTTCTCCCTCTTCCATCTTTCTCTTGCCCAGAGAGGCGGAAATCCTCTTATTCTCCAGCAGGGCGAGGGTTTCGCAATGCTCATAGATGAGCAACAAAATCCCGCAGTGGAGATGTTGGCATTTTTTATGTTTATGTTGTGATTGTCATTGATGGACACACACTTGCATTGAGATCCTCTTTATATGTATGAGTTAAAACACAACCGGTATTTGTTCCAACCGGTATGTTGTATTATAGTCTTTAGACTATTGATGTTTTGCAGAATGTGTTTCTCGGTCTAAAGCGGCATGTTGACCTCAAGCGGTACGAGGGTTTAAAGCGGCATAACACATTTCTACCAGTCTTCATTTTTGTCGAACCGACAACCGGCACTTTGTATGAACCGGTAATACTTTGTGATGAGTTACCACCCACCGATTGTTTAACGGTGTCGATACTGTAGCAATGCTTTTTGTGACGTATTACCTAGTATGTCCAGGTTCATTGAACCTAGGAAATTGTGATGTAATCCTATTGGACAGACATGAAATTAGTTTCCTTTATAAGGACATCATGTCTAGGGTTTTAGAAAATAGTTGTTATTGTTGTTGCGATAGTTGATATTGCGGCTAGGGTTTAAGGTGGTTGAGGAGTTGGAGAGATTATGAATGTGTAGAAGACTGAAGTAAAGAAATAGTGCATTAAGAATGAGCTATCAAGGATCTAACTGAGTAGTCAGTGCTATTAGCTAGATCAAACACTTGTTGATTACTCACATCTTTGACAAGTCTGTAGCCCTTAACCGGGTAGGCCCAAAAGCCTCTTGTAAATCCTCTAACAAGGTGGTTTACACCCGTGGATCTAAAATCCTCTAGCAAGGTAGTCTTTAATAGGACTTGTCTCCTAACAAAGATTGAGATTCCTAATAGGATCTGTTCTGGTAAAGAACACTGTAAGACCTTAACCAGTTTGGTTCCTATTCTGCAGATAGTGACTTGTGAGTTCCATCTCACCGTGGTTTTTCCCATTTGTGTTTCCATGTCAAAATATCTTGTGTTATGGTGTTTGTGCTTCTGTGGGTAAATGCATTATTAGCTATTTGGTTTGCATGTTTGTTAACTGGTTTGTCTATTAAACTATTTTACCAGTTTACTGCTAGTCTTGCAAAGTGTTTAAGTGCAAATATTTTTGGCATACTAATTCACCCCCCCCTCTTAGTATTCATCAGGAGAATCGGGCTGGAAGGGTTAGTCCTGTGTTTGTTGAGGGACGTGGAGAGGGACCGAAAGAGGTAGTAGGGTAGGGACACCTTTTTGTTGTGTCTGAAATGGTTTAAGAGCATGAAGTGGTAGGTGTGGGCCCTAGAAAAATGACCTTCAATTGTGGTGTACTCCATAATTGCATTCAGAACCCAACCCCAGAACTTCTTGATGTTTGCAGCTTCGTAGTAGCCCCCAGTAGCCTTGCCAATTTGAGCTCTCTCTTTCTCTTTTCACGAGAATAGGTTAACCGCGTTGTTGGAGACCTTAAGGTATCAAAAGAAATTAAGCCCAGAGTGGGGCATTCCGGTCATAGTGGAAATGAGCCCAGCGTCTAGCTTAAACTTAACTCCATAAAGTTTAAAAGAGCCATTAGACCAGTTTTCAAAAATCTTGGAAATGGCTAAGTTAACCCTACCTTTGTCATAGTCCTCAAGTTTCTCCATGAAGCTGGTAAGAGAGCCCTTCTCCAATTTCACCCAGACTTTTGGCATCGCTTTCCAGGTTGACGTATTGTCTAGTTCTTCCCACCTTAGGTCCCCTCCCATCTTCGGATACAGGTTGTCTACTTTGTTTCTCTGCAAGTTATCACCTTTTTTTCTGATGTTGCTCAAGTTTTTGGACTGGGTAACCCACAAAGTGTGTGGCACTTTATTAGAGATAATAGAAGATCTACCATGACACCAAGTAATGATGGCCTTTCCAGCAAGGCATAAATGATGCTTTTTACTTGTCATGATTAAATTGTCCTTTTCTCCCCATATAACGCTCCTTTCTAATGAACTCTTTGATATTTAAATTGAGATCTTCCTCATGCCAAATCATTTGGGTGTCAGAGTTAACTCCAGTATTGGCTAAGCAATCCACCACACTGTTTTTCTTTCTAAAGGCATGTTAAATAATGATTTCTTTGAAACTGGCAATGATCTCCCTAGCTTTCATGATGATATTTTCAATAGACCAGGAAGGCTCCGATTCCCCCTTTATGCACTTTATGATATTGAGTGAATCTCCCTCAAGCCATATTTTATCATAATTTAGATTTTTGGCTATAATTAAGGTCTTCAAGGCTACAGAGGCTTCAGCAAAATGGCTAGTTTGATTCCCTAGAGGACCAGCCGCTGCCTTAAGACAACTTCCAGCAAAATTCCTGGCAATGCCCCCATATCCAGCTTTACCTGGATTCCCTTTAGAGGCCCCATCAAAGTTAGCCTTAATTCATCCCTGCAGGGGAAAACACCAGACTAGACCTTCTCTTCCACTCTCCTTGCTAGTAGTAGTGGTAGAAAGGTTCCACCTATCTTTAAAATCATCTTTAGTAGTAGGTCCTTGATCAGTGCAGTAGAGGCTTTCAAAGATACTCCTAAAGATTTTATCTGCAACCACTTCAGGAAAAGCCCTTTTATCCCTAAAAATCATGTTGTTGTGCTCTTTCCAAATGTTCCAGATAACAATCGACAGAATAAGTTTCTAGGTCTCCACAATTTTAGGATTAGAATTAGGGCAATGCCATTGAAGCCAGGTGTCACCAAGAGAGTTCGGGAAAACCCAACTCAGGTTCCACCTGGAAAGGATGATTTTCCAGATATCCTGGCTAAAAGTACATTGATTGAGAATATGGCAAGTTGTTTCTTCTTCCTTACAGCAAAGAGAACACCTGTTAGGAAAAATAATACCTATTTTGTGAAGATTGTCAAGGGTTAATACCTTATTTTGGATGAAAATTCAGAAGAAGATATTGACCTTAGGAACTAACTTTTTGTTCCAGACTTTAGCCCAGATGGGAATTTCTTCCACTGGGACATTGTGAATAGCCACAACAGAGGAAACAGAGTATTTCCCATCCAAAGTTTCCCTCCATATCAATCTATCATCTTTGTTGTCTCTAGGGATTTTGGCAGAGAGAGCTATTTGAAGGAACTTGAGTCTCAGACACTGCTAGCTAAAGTCAATCCATTTCCCATTTCTCCAGTAATCGCTTACCATTTCTCCATACCTAATTTTGAATCGGTCTTTCAAATCTTTAAGGATTGGGATTTCCTCCAGAGGTTTATCCAGGATCCATCTATCTTCCCAAAATCTTATTCTCCTCCCATCTCCAAGGTTCCAAGTTCTGCCAGCAGCAGCCCAGCTTTTAGCTGATTGCACAACATTCCATATGGCGGATCCTTCAACATTAAAAGAGTTGTCAAAGAATTCTTCCTCGAAAGGTTGCATATAGAGATATTTGTTTTTCCAGATAGAGTTTCATTCTCTTTCCTCCCCTTTGAATCTCCATATTTGTTTGGCTAATGAAGCTTTATTCATAGAACCAATGTTCCTTAAGCCCAACCCACCAGAGGCCTTAGGGGAGCAAATTTTATTCTAGGCAATAAGGGGAATTCTATTTTTAGCTTCTAATCCCGACCAAAGGAACTTTTTTTGGATTTTTTCAATGGCTTCCGCAAACTTTGAGGGGATTTTGAACAAGCTAAGAGCATACACAGGAAGATTTTGGAGAGTGGCTTTGAGCAGAGTGATTTTTCCTGCTTGACTTAGGACAACCCCTTTCCAGCTAGCAAGTTTCAAGTTGATTCTATCAATTAGCTTGTTCCAGAAGGAATCCTCAGGCTTGAGACATAGAGGAAGTCCCAAATAGGTGGAGGGAAACTTAGAGATGTTGCAGCCAAGAATCCTGCCAATCCTTATTTGCCTTTAAACTAGGGTATTGATGAAAAATAGAGAGCTTTTATCCGAGTTGATTTTTTGGCCAGAGGCAGATTCATAGGTGTTCAGAATAATCTTCATATTTTTAGCTTCCATGATGGTGGCTTCCCCCATGGTGATAGAGTCATCAATGATTTGTTCATAAGAGCAGACAACACTGGAAGAAGAAGGTTTCAGGCCCTTAAGATTGCCATCTTCCACATTTTTAAGGATGAATCTTCCCAGGAATTCAACAAGAATAGTGAACAGGATAGGGGATATGGGGTCCCCCTGTCTGAGACCTCTAGAGCTTTTGAAGAAACTAGACGGGGAGTCATTGACAATAACAACAAAGGAGGAAGTTTCCATAAGTTGAGAGCAAAGCTGAATAACTTTGTCACCAAAACCAAATGCTTTCATGATCCTAAGGAGAAACTGCCAATTCACTCTATCAAAAGCTTTAGCCATGTCTAACTTTAAGAAGAATCCCTGGTTATTCGCCACTTTCAGAGAGTGGATTTTTTCATGAACGGAAATGATGGAGTCTAAAATATGTCTTTCAGGGACAAAGCCATTCTGCTAGATAGATATAATCCTTGGTAGAATTTCCAATAACTTGTAAGTCAGAACCTTAGATAAGATCTTGTAGATAGAGTTACACAAGCTGATGGGTCTAAACTTGTTAAGAGAATCAGCTCCGGGGATCTTTGGAATTAGGACAATGAAGGTAGCGTTCAGTTCCTTTAGGAGTCTTCTAGAGCCAAATAATTCCTTAACACCATTGCATATGTCAGCCTCCACTATGTGCCAGAAATTTTGGAAGAAAAACATGGGGAAGCCATCCGAACCAGGGGATTATCACCTTGAAAGGAGAACACCGCCTTTCTGATTTCTAGATTAGAGGGGATATGGGATAAGAGGTGGTTGTCAGCTTCTGACAGAATAGGAGGGATAGCTTGTAAAAGGGTGTTTTGCTTGCTGAAATCCAGGATATCCACATCACCCAGCAGGGTACTGAAATGCTCGAGAGCTTCCTTCCTTATGTCACAGTCCTCTATTAAGATGCCTTTATTGCAATTTAGTCTGGATATTCTATTGGTTTCCCTATGCTTAAGAGCAGTTAAGTGAAAGAAGCAGGTATTTTTATCGCCTTCCTTCAAAAACAATGCTCTGGATATTTGTCTCTAGAAAGTCTCTTCATTAGAAATGATGGAGTGGTATTTAGATAAAAGATCATTTTCAGCCGTCCTAAGATCTTCGGTCAACCCCACCTCTTGGATTCTATCCTGAACATACTTTAATTCAACTTTGACTTGAATTTTGTTCTTGAATATGTCCCCAAAAAACTCTTTGTTCTAGGATTTAATTTTGGCTTTTATGATGTTGAGCTTTTTGGTGATTCTAAAAAGAGCCTTGCCCTCCACTTCAGAGTTCCACCATTCAGCAATGCAAGCTTCCAGAGAAGGATGGGAGAGCCAAGCTTTTTCAAATCTAAAAGGGAAGTTTCTCTTTGCCGAAAAAGAGTTGGCAGTAAAGGAGATGGGGTAATGGTCTGAACCAATTTTGATAATAGAGGCAAGGGAACAATTATACTTAGAGAGAGATTTAGGAGAAATTAAAGATCTATCAAGCTTGACTTGAATCAGATCAACTCCGGTTCTTCTATTGGTCCAGGTGAAATTGATGCCCTGAAGATCCACATTAATGAGAGCTTGGTCGTTAATGAAGTCCATGAGGTCTTGTTTCCCATCAAGTTGTAAGGGGATACCTCCCATCTTCTCTTCATCTTTGAGCGAGGTATTGAAGTCTCCCATAATAATCCAGCTTTGATCACCAAACTGGAGTTTGTCAGCTGCAAGGCTTTTCCAATATTTAGCTCTCCTGGATTTGGTATTAGGCGCATAGACATTAGATAACACCCAGAAAAAGTTGTCCTTAATATGCTCAAGCTGAACAGAGATCCTATTAGTAGCAGAGATGATTTCCTTTCCGGTAATGGTTTTTTGGTTCCAAAAAATCACAGTTCCTCTAGAAGCTCCCTCCGAGTTTGATCCTATGACTCCATTTTCTTTGAAAATTCTAATCTTTTCAACTTTTTCTTTAGACATCTTGGTTTCCTAAACAAGGACTACATCCGGTTTATGATCTCTGATGTTGTTCCGTAACACATCCTGCTTATGAGGGGCATTCAGCCCTCTAATTTTCTAGAATATTATCTTCATGCTTTAACTGGGGATAGGGCTGACTGAATGGAACACTATGTTCCATCAACACGGTTCTTCCAGCTTTCCTGTTCCCTTTGATGTTTTAGGGATGGCCTACCCTGCTTTTTGTTCTGACTTCCAACATCTGCCTTTTTCTTGATCTTGCTTCTAGTTGAGATTCCTCCATTGAATTCCTCCTTGTTCAATTTTCCTTCTCTCGATTCGAATATCCGGAGATTCCCATCCAGCAAATCCACACTATGAGAAGGGGTTTTACAGAGGTTGGGCTTTGGGCTTCCATTGGTTAAAATCAGTAAAGGCTCAGTATCAGAAGGGACTTGAGCTTCATTAAAGTTTTCCTTAGCCGATTTTGATAGAGATAGGGCTGGAATGGTCTCTTCCTTCTCCCGACTCACTGATCCAGCCTCCTGGTCCGGAATGGATTCTTCCTTCTCCTGACTAACAAATCCAGTCTCCTGGTCCTCTGGGTTTTTTTAATTGTTCAACTTAGTTCCTTGCTCTACTTCTTTAGTTCTCTTTGGTTGGTCATTGGAGCAAACACAATCTTGTTGGTCGTTGCTACTACTCCCATTTGTCTTGGCTTCATTCAAAAGTTCTGTCATATCCTTATTTTGGTTACTCTTAGTTGTTGGTGAGTCTCCTTTTTTATTTATCATTTGCTAGGTCTTTTTGTTCTTGTTGTTGCTATCAATCTTGTTTTCCTTGTTTTTCTTGAGTGGGCATGATTTAGCCCAATGCCCCAATTTTTTGTAGTGGAAACAAGCAAACGGTAGAGATTCATATTCAATAGCTTGGGACCATTTTCCAAGTTTAGAAATGATGTTTATGGATTGAGGCATATCTGTCATTTGATTAACATTTACGCAGATGTGAGCAAAGACTAACCTTGATTTAGCCACCGTCATCAAGTCAATCAACAAGAGTTCTCCGAAGGATTTCGCAATACCCTTGAAGACTTCCTCACTCCAGTGTTCCAATGAAAGACCCGGGAGGCGCGTCCAGACTGGCGCAGAAACAAAGAAGGATTCATCAAGGACAAGATTCAGGGCCCATTTCTGAAGAGCCAGGGATGACTTGCCAAACATCCAAGGGCCTTCGCAGAGAGCTTTATTCATGTCTTCTTTAGAGTTGAAAGCAAAGGTAAAAAACCCTCTGGGCAGCGTTGCCACTTCCACTTGTCCTTTAACAAGCCATTTTCTCCTTATGAAATTCCTAACATCATCAATGTTAGGCCTAAAGCTAGAGAATCGTCCTACTAATGTCATTGAAAGGCCAGAAATAGTCATATCAACCACTTTGTCTAGAACAGAAATAACAAACTGTCCAGAGGCAAGGTCTGAAATGTTTCTTACTTCTGGGAGCCCAGATTTAACCAGCGGTTTCACTCCGAAGAGCGAAGACCATTTTTTTCCTTTACCTGTGTCGTGTGGGTCCCTAGGGTTCAAATATTTGTCCTCTCCCAGTTTTGTTTTTTCCTTGTCCTCTTCTGACCCTTGAAGCGCCTGACCCCCTGCTTGATCGCTAGTTCCGATCCCAGAAAAACTGCAATCTCTAGGAAATCCACTGTTCCCAGGGATTCCGCCATTTCCCAATTTGAAATTTGGGATTCCTGCTCCTTTTCACTCTGCACTCACCATTTGCTTGAGGTATGTGCTTATCTTAAAGTGTTGTTTGCCCTTAAAATTCACTTAAACTCGGAAGTCTTTATGAGTTAATCTTGCAACTTGAGATAGAACCCTTCCATTTTATATTTGACCTCTAGGGAAAGGTTTATGCTTTTGAAGGACTCCAAAAAATTTTATCTAACCAAATGGTAGAAATAAAAATCTTTGTCTCACATTTGTGCCACTTCCAAAATCACAAATTTTAAGTCTTTCAAAATTTACTTTATTTTCAATTGAACATTTCACCTTTAACTTAAGATAAAGCTTTGAGCAAGGGTGAAAATTTTGTATTTGATATGGTTTTATCTTTACTATGCACACACACTTTACACTTGGACTACAATTCATAACTTGTTATGTTTTATATCCATTTGGATAATTACTATGAGCTTGAATATATCCTACAAGTTGAGTGTCTTAACCTACTATAGATGGGGCACTATTGGATTTTGTCCAAGGGACCAAAAAGGGGCATACTACCTTCTCTAACCAACAATTGGTGTATATATGTCACGATCTTTAATTAAAGGGCATTCAAAGGTGATTATGTGACACTTATTATTATAGTTGTTAGGTAATCACCTTATTAATTAATTAATCAATTGATCATTAATTACTTAGCCCCTTATTACTTTATTACACTTAAGAAAAACTTCGTAGTGTTTTTCTATATTTACATTGAGCTATGTTTAGATCATATTGACTTGTAGTGCATAAGATGAGGACACTAGTGATCCAATTTAATTCTCACCTATGGTTTCATTTAGGGTCTAATATTTATGATTTTATAAGATTTCATTATAATCATTGTATTCTATCTAGTTTGATCAAAGGAAAGTTTGAGATTGAAATCTTCCAAAATTAGATGAAGGTCAGTTTGATCTAACATTTGTTCATAATATTTTATTAACTTGGTTATCTTATCTTCATAGTTGAATACTTCTTCCGATTTTTTTGAATCCATTCTAAGAACTTCTTCCTTTAGTTTAATCTTCTTCATCCATTCTTCTATTACTATATTGACATTCTTCATTTTTTTCTAAAGAAGTGACTTCCTCTTGGGATAGGAGAATTAGGGCTATAGAAATTTCTTCTATTGAATGCAAAGGACCTATTCATTATTTTAAATAACCTTGTAATTCAATAATGTGTTTCCTATTTTAATGCTTCTTTTGGTTTTCCCTTTTGATTCCTATAAGCTCTATAGCACAATTGGCATTGGCCTTTAATTCAACTATATCCATTTCTCTAGTTGAATGTACCATATTAATGGTAGAAATTTGATATTCCCTGGGATTTATATCATGTTGATTCTTTTGACACCAGAGGAGTCAAAATTTGGGTTGCATTCTTGATCCTAAAGCATCCACTATAATGGAAGATAAAATCCCATCCTTTCTTTCTTCATTAGGTGTGTCATTTTGTTGTATTAAGCCATTAAAATCACTTGAAACTACTTCAACTTATTCCCTCCTCTACTTATTTTTAATCCATTCTAGAGTAGTAGGTTCTTAACTAACTTACTATATCTATGGCCTCTAGAGTGACCAATGTAGTCATGATAGAGGGTCCAAGGGATGGACTATCTAATTATGGAGTCAAAAGTTAACAAAATGAACATGTCTTAGAGTGAAAAAGGAATTTTCGTTGGTTCAACATAACAAAATGACTATTAATTTCTTATTTTCTCACTACATGCAGGTAATAGAATGATTTTTAGACCACCATAGGTTTATTACAATCTTAAGAATTATGAATTTATTAGAACAAGCTAGATCAATGTGTTACATACTCGACTGTTCTCCTCACAAACCTAAAAGATATCAACCAAATAGCTACCTTTCCATGAATGAAAGAGGTTTTTAAATATTAACCCCACTTTTTAGAGATGATCTATAATATTTGCAAGATTTTCCAACACATGATGTTTTGTGAAACATGTAGGTAAGCCTAATTTTGATGATGAAGCTCCAAGAGCTAATGAAATACATTGCAATCCCATTTGAGGGTTGCTCTAGTCTCATTTTTCCTCATAATGTTCTAGGTTTGATTTTGTAAGGTATAAAGAGAATCACACACTTTTCTTGATGATCTCTATGATATCTTATTTACATTATAATCTTTTGTTAGCAATAACTTCTTGAAAATTGATCTGAATGTCTTGAAACATGAATATGATATGTGTTTTTTGTAGATGATTAGATCTATATCATTAGTCAAATTAAGTGTATGTAGTGAAATGTGGTAAGACTTGTTGGGGTGCTCCTACATTAGAAACCTGAGGTTATTTGAAAATTCAGTAAGAGACAAGCCAATACATTTTATCTTAGCTTGGGAAATCCATGATGAATCTTCTACTAGTCTTCCTTTCCACTTCATTGGGTATTCCATATATTGTCATTTTTTTATACAATTCCTAATTTCTCTATCTAAAATCTACTCTATTTATTCTCATTGTTGTTGTGGTAGTTGTTCTTTGAAATAAAATTTTATGTATCCATTTCTTGATTATCCTTATTGATGAAGATTTATGATGTTGAATAAAGGTGATATGCCAACAACTTCTAGTAACTTAACTTTATAGGAATTTCCTGAATCAAACTTCCTAAGAATCTAGGATGGAAAAAAAATCATCTTAATTTTGTTTTATATGCATGATAAAGAACCCATAATGAAGTTTTGCATACTTCAAAGGATCAACCAAGAAACATGCCTTGCATAAGAGAATGTTCAAACATGATCTTGCATGAACACAAGATTGAATTACTTAATGAGAATAAAAAATATATATTACAATGTAAAAATGAACCTTTCTTATATAGGCAAGGTGATGAGGTAGGATGACAACTACCCTTGATATAAACATTAATTGCATGATGCAATATAATAAATGCTTATGATCTAAAAGTAAATAATGAGACATGGCCCCAATATAAGCTAACTTCTAGAATGCCACCTAGGATAACTAACATGATCCTATGAATATTATTAAATAAAAAGTTACATAAATTAACTTTATGAAAACTAACTTAAATGAAAGCAAGGTCCTAAGTGAACTTGTAATGGTGAAAAATTTGGGTTTCCACCACTAATTTTAGGCTTAAGGATCATTGTACTAAAAGAGGAGTGAACCTGATAGATCTAGCCACAAATCAACAAGGATAGGGATGATAATTCTTATTAGATTCACTTTGGGGGGGGCGTGTCGATTAGATCCTCTTTAAATTGAATTGTAAAAATGCTAAAATTAGGGTAAATGTGTTGGAATTGAAGTAAATATGCATGAATAATGAGCTACAATCGTTGGATCAAGCCATGACCCTAGATTTGAGCAATGTAAGAATGTTAGAATCTATTCATAGAAGGATCTCCTAAAATGTCAGGACCAAAATGCCCGTTGCTCTAGTCTTCAACACTTTTCGCCATCCAAAGGGGAACATGTTCATTTATGTGAATAAAGCCAATTTTGAATGCCATAGCTTTGTACCTGTTCCTGCACACACAATATAGAAGAGAAATAGGTTGGGAATATAGGTTTGTCTTAGGTCAAACCCCAGTTTTGGAATTAATCATGAAATAGAAATGAAATGTAATTGAATTGTAGTAATGGTAATGATCTCATTTAAGGGAGATGTTGAATAATATCTAAAACACTAATTTTGTACCTTTTAATGGAGTTTTGTTTCTCTCCACAAGGAAATAGGGTTTCATGAAGTCTTCATAAACATAGCATGAATTTCAACTACAATTCTTGAAAGAAGACTGATTGCTTGCTCACTTGAATTTGAATGATTTATTGCATGAATCTCTTATGCGGTTATCAAAATGAGAGGGGTAGACCTCCTTTTATACATATGCTTGTTGAAAAATAATTTAATTTTTCAACATAAGCCAACATAGGATCTAGGTCCCCACCAAAATGATGTTATCATTAAGGGGCCCAAAATGGACCCTAATTGGGAGGACCATAGCACTAGCACCTTGGTCTTGACCAATCAGGGACCAAGAAAGAGGGGTAGGAGATGTGCATTATGAAAATTATGAGGTATTTGCATGGTGTGAGTAGAATTAGGGCTCTAATCAGGCCTCAAGATAGGAATGCCAAGGTGAGGGCCCAAATGAGGACAAAATTATAAGGGAGTACAATTTAAGATGCTACATTTAGCCTCCACTTTAGCAGGAGTATGAGACTAAGCATAATCTTGGTAAAGTACAAAGGTTTACATCGAAAAGGTTTCATCAAGTCATCAAAAAGGCAAGCTACACCAAGCCGCCAGAGGACTTTAGGATCTTAATACTTCAATAGCAAGAAAAAATGGTCACCATAAGAGAAAGAGAGAAAGAGAATCATGACTACTAGCCTAGTAAGGTTCACTTACTATAGTCATGAAAATAAAAATACCAAAATTACAAAGCAAAAGGCTCAATTTGCAAAGTAACTAGAGTATCGAGATATGTGAAAGTGTGTACAAAAAGTGAAACATTGAGTGGAGTGTATGCCCCCATGCTAAAGTGATTTATTTCATATGCCACAATGGGAGAAATTGATTTAAGGTAGCATGCATCCAAAAGACAAGCACATTACCACAATGATATGCCCCCAAGAAAGGAAAAATCAAAGGAAAATGGTCACAAAACACATAAGGGTTCTACTAACACTAGGTTTAGTATGCTCTTATGATAAATAGTGTATATCATTGAGTATATTTGCATTTAATTGACCTCATCCCCCAAAGGAAATAGAACCACAATGGAAGAAGGGCACATGTGTATTTTGAGTCAACATGGGAGAGACCAAAAGAGATCTCAACACTTTTCATCATCCTCAAGTAGACAACACTAGGGACAACAAATAGAATAATTGAGAAACAAATAGAGGAATGTTATGAACAAGAAAGAGAGGAGAGAAAATCTATGGCATGAATAAAGCTAATCGATAAAATCATCCGCCTCCCAATCTTGTTGAACATTATTTTGGGAAGGTGGACAATATGAAAGAGGAGCAACTTTGAGCATAGTAGATGGAGCTACCAAAAATTCCAAACAAGGACCATGCTCTAATGATGAGTCACTTTGTTTGCTACTGGGAGATAGGATTAATGCTTGTGAAAATTGTTTAGATAAATCATTGTCAACAACAACAAGTTCATATTCATCATTGGAATCATTATCATCAACATTGTTAGCATGAACATCATTTTCATCCATCTCTTCATAAAGATTAATAAAAATAGGATCTTTAACATGAATAGAACATGAACAGTCATCTTTCTTAAGCATCTTTAATATTGGATATTTAGGTTAAACTTTCTCCCTAGGGTTAGGCGAAGGCTAGACAAATGGGATCATGTCAACATTTGGTGGCTTCGGGTAGGAAAAGGGTTGAGAAGAAAGTTCATGAGCCTTATCATGACATCTCCATTGGTGTTCTCTCACGCAATAGTTTCTTTTAGTTTTAGCCGAGGGTTGTGAAGGTTAAGGATCAATTGACATAGGTTTCTTCTCTTTCTTTAAAGAAGGGGGAATGAGAGTGTTGGATTGGTTGAAGGGACCATAATACTGAGGGGGTTGAATCACTATTCCCATCAATTATTTAAAACTTTCTCACAAATTCTAAACCTTTTACTGATATATCAATTAAGCACAACAACATGAAATAGAAAATGCAGAATAAGCAAAAAAACACAGCCACAAATGAAACACCAGATTTTATACGTGGAAAACCCAAATGGGAAAATCCACAGAGAGTGTTAACTCTCAAGATAATATAACTAGTTATATGGTGTTTACAAAATGAGTGGCTCACTGCTGGATGACTCACTGCTAGATTACAAAAGCGACTCACTGTTAGAATGCTCACTACAATAAATATAAATGCACTGAGGAAAGTTGCATTTCCAAATGCATGAAATCAGTTCCAGATTAAGATCAGATTACATCTCACAAAACTTACAGTAGATCTAGTAAAAGATATATTTACCACTATCTACAAAATATACAACAAATCCAGTGAGGTATTACTATAATTTTGTTCACACTCTGACTCTACATCAACTATATCATCATCCACAACTCGCACTTCACACACTACACTCTTATCAGCCACTTTTCACTCATTCATTATCCATACCTTTGCACATCCGCTAAATGCATATACACACATATATATTGGAAAGATTACCCACCGAGATAATATGTCGACCAAGCACAAGTAATATTCTACTTGGATCAACATGTTATCCAATAAATCCTTAATCAAAAATATGATAACAAAGTCGACCTCTACAAGATCTCTGCATGCTTCCTTTACACAATTCATTCACCGATGCATATACCTTAATTATCGAAATAGGGAAGGGGTTAACTAGACCCATAAATACAAACCCATAATCACAAAAACTCTACGCACAACAACTTCAAACTCCAAAATATAGATATCACACATACCACAAATTTCGTAACACACAAAATGATAGATCCAACTATTATTACTGATACTAATGATATCAAAGCTAATACTAGGACATAATATGAACCAAAATAAGCACAATTTAGGATTTCAGAGATGAAGATCTTCTGAAAATGACTCCAGTAGATTATCTATGCCTCATTGCATCATGTCTCATACATACCTATCTTCTAGCAATACCAAAACTGCAACTCCAATAATATACACTATCCCATCCAAACTGGATAACTAGATTCAACATCAATGACAACAATGACAATATTCACACAAGTCTAACAAAGATAAGACTTACTGGGTTGAAAGATAGGAGATGTTAGAAACTGTCCTTTGTAAGATGTAGGAGGTAGGACTGCAACATATAAAGTGGGAATAGAAGGTGTAGGAAGGAGACCAAGTCCATCATGAGGAGGAGGAATAGGTCTAGGATCTCTAGGCTTACTCAAAGATAAGATCATATCATTCTTACACTTTTGATAAGATTGAAAAAGAGAATCACTATGAGTTTTAAGAGGCTCAAATTGTTTAGGCCAAAAGTAATCAAGATTAATATCTCCACACCTCACCATGGGTTGGTACATGCTATGATTAATTGTTAAGATCTTGTCATTATGAGGAAATTTTAAGCATTTATGAATAGTAGAAGGAATTGATTTAATGGAAGAGATCCATGGATGTCCCAACTTCACATGAAATTGATCTGATGTAGGAATGATAGCAAAAATGACATCTAAGCACTTAGTACAACCCCAATGGGAAGAGTAATAGAACCAATATTAGGACAAGAGAAACCATCAAAGACCTTAACCATTACATCAAATTTATCATATGTTACTTGATGGAATTGTAGAGTATAAAGATATTCTTGAATTATCACATTCATCAAACATGTTGGATCAATGAGAACCCCTTATGAGAGTTTTTCTTTGATCTTTGTACGGATATATAGTGGCCCATTAGGTGCTTCAATAGTCTCACTAGGATCAAAGGTAATGCATAGGTCCTTGGGAGGTATAGGTTTATCAATAAGATTCACCACATTATTAGACTTAAGGCCAAGTTCATTGGGAGAAAATGAAAGATGCTCAGACTCAATCACATTAGTAAATGGGAATGCAAAGTATTAGTAAATATTTGAAGATTTTGATTAGGAGGAGCTACATATTTGTTTCCTTTGTCATTCACACTAGCTATAAATATGGTATTGTTATCAATAAGGTCTTGAATTCTACTCCTTACGGAATAAAACTATTTAATGTTATGACCGGGTTGATGATGATATTGGAAAAAAGCTTTGGGATCACGATAAGGTAGAAAAGGTTTTGAGGTGTCAATTGTTTTGATGGGAGGAAGTCTCAACACTTTTTTATTCAACAATTGTGCCATAATGCTATGCAAAGACTCAAAAAAGAGGTTTAAATTCTTTTCTAAAGTATTTGGATAAATGAGGCACACTTGTTGTCATGATTCTACCCAGGTATTGATGTTGTCATTGAACTTGATGTATCCTTTGTTCGATCTAAATTTTGCAAAAGATTGTTGAGCACTTTCTGTTGGAATCCAAGAACATTGAGAGGGGGGGTGAGTCAGTGTTCTATCAGAATATAAGATTTTATCCTTATCAAAGCATTCATTCATCAACCAGTAAACATAAATACATATAACTAAAATAAATAATGAAATCACATAAATGAACACCATAACACAGAGAATTTATATGTGGAAAACCTCAATGAGGAGAAACTATGGTGGGATTTGTGACCCATAATATAAATACATTGGCCATATGAAGAGATATTACATATAATGGGGGCCTGCACATGCAGGAAGGCACACTTCCTAGAGCACTCTGCTCATCACCAAGAGTCTCATTGACTACAATCACTTTCTGATACAAAAATGCAAAACTGAACTCATATAATGCATCTGCTATGCTTGATTGAGTTTTGGTTAAAGCTCTAACTATTCCATTTTTTAAACCCTAAACCTTTGTCGGAATAACATACACCTTATGAGTACCTTAGAAATCATCTACAGATCATTACAAAATATTCTTTCGCATACAAATTATCTCACATACATAAACTTTGCATTTCAGATCTTATCATGAATGTAATATCTTAAATGACCTAATAGACTGACTTATATACCCTTACAAACATTTATGCCATATGTTGAAATACATACAAAATGAAAATACATGTCATCTTATTACAAATATATATGAATTATAAAATGCTTTTCTAGATACTACCCTTTCCCGCATCTCCAAGTGATGTCGGCATCCCATACTGGTATGTAGTTTGTCGGTTACCTTTGAAATCCTTGATGTCGGTGAAGTGTCTGTCAGATGTCAGTGAACCAAAATATGTTGCCAATGTTGCCATCAATGACAACATAAGAAACTGAATGAGTGTAAATTGCCAACAATCTCCCCCTTTGGCATTGATGGTAGCACTCACGTGAAAAATGGTTCCAAACTGCCCTGCCGGTCTTGGAATGTGATTCTGCTCTCCCTAAGCTATATATACCATCTGAAATCTGATCCATACATATTTCACCTTTCTATTTTTCACATACATCACTCCCCCTTTGGCATCAATTGAAAAAACTGGTACAAAGAATGAATAAATCAATGATTTTTGGTACATGGGAATGTCTCCCAAAATACTTACTAGAGTTGAATGAGCTTGAAGATTTTTGGGTAGGCATTCTTCAAAAACTCCAAGTATGTGTCCCAACTAGATTTGAATATCCCTGAAATTGACACAAGTCCATTTAGGACATATGCATGAGATTCTTGTTCCTTAATCTCTGTTGATGTGGGCTTTCCCATCATATCTCTACACTCCTTCTTATGTACATACATTGTGTCCAACCGGGGACTCACTAACCCTTTGAGATCCTTAACTCTCTATATGATTTTATCCCTATCTCTTTCAAGAACTGAAATTTGGACTTCAAACAACAAAATTTGACCATCTACAGATGTGGTTAAAGAATTTCCTCCATCAAAGTTATTTACAATACCTGCAATTATGTTTTGATTATCTTTAATGCTTTTGTCTATACCTGTTGTGAGTAAACTTGAATTGCAGCACACCCGATAAATATTTGTGCATTGCCTCAAAGCATAATCTATCATTTTCAATCTATCTGCTATCTGTACTTTGTCTGATTCAATCAACTGATCAAAAGTGGCCTTCTTGGCTTGAGCAAACTGGTCCAGAGCATGTCGGTTAGAGATCTGCTGCAGTGATTGAAATTCCTTTGAGATATTCTTAGTCATCATCTTGAGTTTTCTGGATGGGCTTGCTCCCTTATCAATTTGGCATTCCGGGACTAACTGGTGCAAAATTGGAATGGAATGATCAATTTCTTGGTTTTCCTTAGTCCCTTCCTTGATCATTTTCTAAGCTACAATCATCATGAGTTTGGTTGAACTCATCTATGTTATGCTCTTCTGCTTAGCATTTGCAATGGTAATTGCCAACAATGTAGTTCTGGCTGCCAGTTCTTTGTCAGATTCCTCTCACTTTTTCTCTGACGATTGTGCAGAAACACTTATCTCAGTTTGAAGTTCCTTTTCCTTCTCTCCTTCCTGATTTTCCTCTTTATCTTTCTCCTCTGGTTTGTTTTCTCCAATATCAACTTCTTTTGCACTGGTGGCTTTGCCACTTGGTGCAATATTTGTTACTATTGGTTCCACATTTGTTGTATCCACAACCTATTCATTTTGATCTGGAGAACTACTGTCATCAACATCTATAACCTGTTCATTATGTACACTAGCTTTTTCTGCCCGTATCTCCTCTTTATACTGTACATTTGCTTCTGCCAGAGATTATGCATTTAATTCCTTGACATATTTCAAAATTATGGATAGGATATCCACTACACCTTTGCCTTTCCCATCAACCGGGATTTCTGAAATGTCAGACTTAGGATTAGCTTCCAATGATGTAAAGAAATCAGGGTTGTCAATAAAGAATTTGACCCATGCCTCGTTGGTTTCACAAATTATTTCTTTAACTCTACCTGCCATAAGGCTAACTGTTATGTGCTTGCTTTGTAAAATTGTTTTATTAGCAGTTTCAAGACACCTATCCATCTCCTCTGGGGTAATTGAACCACAATTAGTTAATAATGCTTGAATCTTTATGTGTCAGTCTTCCTCTAAAGCAGATAATCTTCTAGCATTTAGATTATTATATAATTGTGTCGGTATTTGCTTTGCAATCTCTAATAAAGCCTTCTTATATATGTCTAGGTGTAACAAAACTACTTCCTCAATTTCTTTTTGTTCATCATCATCCAAATTTTCATAATAATGTTGAATGTTCTTTAGCATACCATCCTTGGTTATCTCATCTATTAACTCAACATAAGACATAGGTGGAATAATAGTTACATTACCGGTTTCAATACCTTCATCTATGTCTTCCTTCTTCTTCTTCTTGTTGGATGATGCAGGAGTTTCTTTTAGTGGCCTTTTCTTCTGAGTATCCTTCCTTTCAACTGACTAACTAGCCGGTATCTTAAAGGTTACCTTCCTTGTCGGCTGCTTCCTTGTCTTCTCATCTTTCTCCTTTTTATCTTCTACCTTCTTTCTCTGCACCCTCTTGAAACATAGAGGAATTTCTTTCTCACTCAGTATTTGAAGTAATTGGTGCAATGAGAGCTTCAGGTTGATTCCTCTTCTTAACTTCTTTGGTTGATGAGGCATCAATAATAGTCTGAATGTCTTTTGAGACCTTTTCAACAAATTGACTTACTTTTCTCTGCTGCCTCTCTGTCTTCTTCTGATTAAATTATGTTTTAACTTCAAGTTCTTTTTGCTTGGCAGTTCCAAATGATTTTTCAGATTCATCTACCAGTGCATCTATAAGCATCTTAGCATATGCATCCAAAATGCTTGCATCTACCTCATAACCCATTTCCTCAATCCATATCTTTCGGGGTATCACAACTTCCATAAGAGTTTCATCCTTTTTCACCATGAAACAAATTTCAGTTGAGTATTTCTCAACTATGTGCTTTGGAATTCTTTCCCTTGACTTCATGGCTTTCTGAAATGATTTGAAGTATCCCCAAACTTTGTCATCTCTTTGGTTCCCCAAACCGGTGATAGAACCCTTAATCTGCTTGCCTACCAGTATATCAAAGGCCCATTGCCTTTTTCCCAAACCTGGTATCTCATTCAAGAAGAAAATCATTAGGCACACTATCATATTTCCATATTGGAAAACTCCTTTCTTTTCTCCCTTGATCTTGCCTAAGTTCATAACCAACTCCTATTTCATCCATTCACACAGGTCATACTTTTCATCCTTATTCAACATTTGATAAGCAACAAAAATGAAAGAGATAGAAATAGAGTTAAGTCATTTAGATTGGGTTACCTTGTAACCTATAATCATGCTGACGAATTTGACATCCTTGTTAGTAATGGTACTGACTCTCATTGACCGATTATCAGAGGTTGCACTTGTGATATTGTTGATCTGATCATTTGATATCTTTTTCTCTGGTTTCTAACCTATCTGAGGTAAGCCAGTGATGGCCTTGATTGCTTCCTTGGTCTTCTTGTGGGGTCTATCCAACTAGTGCAGAGGCACCAAAGCTCACAAGCATACCGGGAGGTCAAAAGTCATAATATGAGCAATTTTATTGTATTTGAGTCATTCATAATGTATTAAGGTTATTTGAGTCCATTGAATCATAATATGTAAGGATAAATGAGCCATTTTTCCAAAGATATCATATTTGGTCCATCTTGAAGTGTTAAAAGTGTCCATGTAAGGGTTAGAGTCATTTATGTCAAAAATGCAAAAATTGTAAAAATTGCAAAGTTGCGACAAAAGTGTAAGAATGAAATCCATTGGTCATGAGGTGGTTAGATTAGTTATGAGGAGTTTAAAATGGTTTATAAAACCATGTTTGGTTGAAATCAAGGGGGTAGAGCAGTTTGGAGGGGATTTGACAAAGATTATCCATCAAACCCTCGAACTGTCATAAGGTTTCAAGGAATCTGTGACTATCATGGATCCATGGAGGATCACATTTGGTGTAATTTTTATATGTAGATGTTTTTTAATGATATATTAATGAAATATATTCCATATGAATCCTTTCTTATTCATTTTTGTGGAGTATTTGGCAAGATATGTTTGTTTTTACAAAAATTGTCAAAACCCTGCCAAGGGTTACCCGTTTTGGACAAATCATGATAACATTTGATTTAACCGTTGGATCGGGCTGAAAATTGGAGAGAAGTTTTCTAACTCAGCAATATAGAGTCTGACCAGAGTGATTTCTTTATGATTAATATTTAAAAATATATTGATGACTGTTTGCTATAGTTCATGGTGAAAAACAGATTGGTGAAGGCGGGAGCAGTCTGGTTGCAGCATTTGGTGTGGTCACATGAGGAATAATAATTAAGAAAGGATATATGTGTTGGAAAGGTATATAAATCCTCTTTCCAATTATTTTTTCTTAACTTAATTTGGTTAATAATTGAATAATTTGTGATTATTTTGGCGAAAATAGTTTTTAAAGGATGAAACCCGTAACTAGGGTATTCCATGGCAATAAAAAATTTGTTCTCTCATGTTATGGTGAATTTTATGATCTAAAATATTTAATTAATTTTTATAGGGATGGAATATAACCTTTCAAATTGGTTTGGAGTTGAGAAGAGTGGTTGATCTTTTTATATGCCTCTTGATTCATGTTTAAGGTCTTGTATTAGTTTTGGGTCAGTAATACCCTTGAATGAAGGTGTCATATGGTTTGTGATAGATTCTATGCATCACAAAACAAATAAATTCACCATGAAATCTCCTCAGCATGTACCAGATTATTTCATCCTCAAACTCAAGATTATCCAAGATTCCGGTTAACCCTAGGTTTGCAATATGTTTGAATTCGGGCTTGATGATTCTGGAGTCATTCAATAGTTCATATATGCACATTGATTTGCTCTTAGTTGTTCCCAAGCCCTATAGATTGTAGTGGATGTAAGCTCTGACATCCTCAACATAAACAATGCCTTCAGGAACCCGCGAAGAAGTGCCAACCGAATCATCCAAAGTTGCAATATGTGGGCATCTTTTGAATATTGATCTCAAACAATCCTTAACCTCTACTATAGTGGGATTTGCAATGAAAGTAGGGACAAAAGAAGAACTAGCCTCCATTTCAAATGATTAAAATTTAAAAAATACCTGGAAATAGTCGCTGGTGACAAACCCTAGATATCTCCTTTGAATGCAGTTGAAATCACTGATGGTTGCTTCTGATTGCTCTTAATTGCCTTTGACTCACTTTTTATCACTTTGAATGCAAGGGGAACATACTGAAGTTAATTCTTCCTTTTATACTTCAAAAAACCCTAATTTTCCATCGACATAAATTCCTTCTGGTGAGACATACCGAATCTTGATTCAACATATAAATGCTAGATAAACTTTCATAGATGTTTGAAACTTACTTCCAGATCTCTTTCCCGAGGAATATGCAGATTTTTATGAAATTTGCCTACCCCTAAAGCATCTACCTCAGTTGCCGGATGAGCTTCCTGCTGGTGCAAGAATATTCTGCTCTATCGGTTGAGTAACCAAAGGAGTTTCACCTCCCGATTGATCATTTGAATTCCTGACCCATCTCTTGGTATGATCATGTTGGATCTCATTGATCTTTTTCTTTCCTTTATCATTTGATCCATCATTACTAACTGGTGGATTTTTGCCTTTACAAAAATTGGCTATGTGTCCAATCTTGTTGCATGCATAGCATGTAACATTGTTCATTTGAATTGCTTTGCTAAATCCAAGATAATTGCTTGACCTGTACTAATTAGCCATGTGTCCAAATTTTCCACATGCATGACATTTTACATTCATTCTACAATCTTCTATCTTATGACCATACTTATTGCATTTTGAACATTGACAGGGGCCAAAGTTATAATTCTGATTTGCTCTACTTCTGCATTGTCTAGCCATATGACCAAATTTATAACAAATAACACATCTACCATTAAATTTGTGAGCATTGAACTGCCTTACTGGTGTCCTCTGGTTTCGGTTGTTCTGATCATTATGCATACCAGATGTCTAATCTTCATTTGCAGTACCAGAGCTCTGACTTTATTCAAATTCAAGTCCTCTGGAGTCTTTATTTTGCCTTTGGCTCTCCAATAATTCATTAAGTTGTGCTGAACTAGCCTTGAATTCGTCCTTATACTCATTTGCAATAGTCAGATCGTCTCTTAGGATTGTCATCTGTCTTTAAGTTCTTGTTCATTGTTTTGGAATTGCACTAATTCTGTTCTCACCACATCATTTTCATGATCCAACCTGATGCATTCTTCAGATCCATCCTTCAGTGATCTAGCAAGGTCTTCCTCCTTTTTCTTTCTATCTTCAATTTCTTTTGCCATCCTCATAGTTAGGGCTTGCATTTCATTCTTCATAACTTCATTTTCTTGACTCAAATTCTGACATAGGATCTTCAGAGTATCCTTTGCTTCATCTTTTTGATCTTGCAATTGTTCCCATGGTTCCTTTCTTTTGGCTTGAGCATTTGATATATTTTCTTGCAGAGTGATAATGAATTCTTTTGCAGATCTAAGTTCATCTTCCAGCTTTATGTTCTTAACTATTTCAGCTTCAAAATATTCAAGAGAAACTTCAAGTTGCTGCATTAAACACATCTCCATGGATTCTGGATTCAGGATCTCCCTCAAGATGTTATTTTTCCTTCGAGGCACAAGGCTCTGATACCAATTGTTGGAATCCAATAACACTGAGACATGGGGGGGGGGGGGGTGAATCAATGTTCTACCAGAAAATAAGATTTTAGCCTTATCAAAGCATTCATTTATTAATCGGTAAACATAAATACATATAACTAAAACAAATAATGCAATCACATAAATGAAGACCATAACACAAAGAATTTATACATGGAAAAACTCAATGAGGATAAACCATGGTAGGATTTGTGACCCATAATATCAATTCACTGACCATATGAAGAGATATTATATTTAATGGGGTCCTGCACATGCAGGAAGGCACACTACCTAGAGCACATTGCTCATCACCAAGAATCTCACTGACTACAATCACTTTTTGATACAAAACTGCAAAACTGAACTCATATAATGCATCTACTATGCCTAATTGAGTTTTTGTTAAAGCTCTGACTATTCTGGTTCTTAAACCCTAAACCCTTGCCGTAATAACATACACCTTATGAGTACCTTAGAAATCATCTACAGATCATTACAGAATATGGCTTTCGCATACAAATGATCTCGCATACATAAACTTCACATTTCAGATCTTATCATGAATGTTATATCTTAAATGACCTAATAGACCGACTTATATACCCTTACAGACATTTATGCCATATGTTGGCTTACATACAAAATGATAATACATGTTGACTTACTACAAATATATATAAATTATAAAATGCTTTGCCGGATACTACCCTTTGTCGCATCTCCAAGTGATGTCGGCTTCCCATACCGGTACCTAGTTTGTCGGTTACCTTTGAAATCCTTGATGCCCGTGAAGTGTCTACCAGATGTCAGTGAAACAAAATATGTTACCAATGTTTCCATCAATGACAACATAAGAAACCGAATGAATGTCAATTGCCAACACTTTCATTCTTATCAACTGAAGCCACTAAAGAGGATGATTCAAATTGACTCACTTAAAGCTAATAATTATGAAGAACTACACACAATTGCGTAAAGGAAGTAAACTCATACAAGAGAATCTTATCCATTATTTATTTTTGTAAATTAGAAATTAAAATTATTTTAACATTTTGATCAAACATAGGATAAACAATTTGAGAATGCAAATGTTTATATCTACTAATAAAATCAGTCACTTTTTCTTTGATACCTTGCTTTTAATGAATGAAATCAGTCAAAGTAATTCTAGGACCAATATTATTGTGAAATTATTGATTGAAAGCATTAGCTAATAGTTGAAATAATGTAATAGAATATAGAGGAAAATAAAAATACCATTGCAATGCTTTATCTCTAAAAGTTCGAGTAAATAATTTAGCCAAAAGTCTTTGATAATGAGCAAAATCACGACACAAAGTTTGAAATGTTTTCACATGAGTCAAGGGATCACCTTTTCCATTATAAATCTCCAATTGAGGAATTTACACATGTTTAGGAGGGACAAAATGGATAATGTCATTGGATAATGGGTTTTCTACATCAAATATGGTTGCATTAAACTTAGATTGGGTAATGGAAGCTAGTTGTTGTAAAGATGACATGGTTTGGGCTATGTTGTTGATTGTTGCTTCGATGGAAGGATTGAAATTGGAAACATTGGATTGTGATGGAGTAACATTGTTGTATGAAGGTGGAGGTTGAGAGTAAGGAGGTGGAACACTATGATATGTAGGTGTAGCATTGTAAATTGTCACTAGGCCAATTTACACCTCATGTTTGTGCCCCTACTTTAGCTCATCTCCCCCTCATCTCATATCCAGTTCTGTTCAGTGCCTTAACTCCATTTTTTATGCCATATGCACCTACCAAATGACTATCTGGAGGGGTCTTCTACTCTCTAAGCCTAAATTCTAGTCCCTAATTAAGGAAGACGAGGGCACTAGCGCCTTGGTCCTAGGAGCAAAGAGCCCAACATCCTATCCCCTTCAATGGGGCCCATTTTTCAAGGGGAGGATGTGACCTATCTCTTTGACTGAAAATAAAATTGGTGATTCTATATGATCATTGGAGGTCAGCCTCATTGGTAAATTAACCTAGGATCCCCTATATAAAGACATTTGATCAATTCATTTCAATATGTCTTCATATCCAAGCAATTAAGCATTTGAGAATTGAAGTGTTCATCATCAAGCATTTCCAAAGATCTTCAAGGCTACATTTCCTTCATTCAACCATTATGGAGTAAGTTACATCATTCATATGCAATCATGTGTGTGATAAGGGTTTTGTCATGTTCATGCCATTTCATACAACATATGTGATTACATTCAAGAATCTAAGCATCATTATCCCTCATTACAGATCTAAGGTATATATTTCTATTTTTTATTTTAGTATTTACAATAATTCATTCAAGTTTAAGTCCTAAACTGGGGTTTGACTTAGGTAAACCGTTGTTCCAAACCTATTTCCCTTCTATAGTGTGTGCATGAATAGGTACAAAGTTGTGATCTTCAGAATTAGTTTTATTTATAGTGACAAACCGATCCCCCATTAAAGTGTGAAAAGTGCGGAGGACCAGATAACTTACCATCTTGATCCTAATAAATCAAGACCTCCTTCTAGGAACAGGTCTGAATACTCTTATATTCCTTAGATTCGGGTTCGTGGCTCGATCTGTCAACTGTAACTTAGTGTTTGCACCTAATTACTTCAATTTTAGCCCACTTGCCCGAATTTCAACATCTTCAATAATTCAATTCAACTCAAGGGAAAGAAAAGGTACATTCAAGATCCCTAGAATTAGATCAGAATCTAGATCAATTAGGTTTTAGATCTATCTAATTCCTATCTTTCCCTAATGTAATGGTCCCTAAGTAAAATTAGCAGTTTTCATCCTTCTTGTGCTGGAAACCCTAATTTTCACTATTACATTTTGGTGAACTTGACTCCTTACACCTTTATTTATGATTTATGTTCTTAGATTTGAGTTTTCATGCAATTTAAAATTCAAATTTACATTTACAAGTTTAATTTCCAATTGAATTTAAAAAAATTTAGAGGTTAAATCAACAAAAACCCTAATTTTTAAATTCTAAATTGAGCTTATGGGTTGTCTAATTTAGATTAATTATTTTAGATCTGATAGAAGAATTTTAAATTTTAAATTTTCATTCATAGATCTCATTTTAATCAAATTACATAAATTTAGAGGTTTATTCATAAAAACCCTAATTTATTGTGATTAATTAGATTTGTGGGTTGTATAATTCATCTTTAATTTTCAAATCTGATTTTAAAAATTAATAATGACACTTAATAGATCTAATTTATTTTGTATTTCACATATGATTAGTTTGATCTTCACTTATATTTATCATAATCATATGTTCGATAATGGCTTCTTTTATTTCACATTGTTTCTTTTCATTCATAGCACTTTGGCATATTGCATTTTTAGAATTTCCAAATTACTTCCTTTCAATCAATTAGATCTGAAAGCTTTCATTTATAGTGCATTTTGTTTTATTGTGATATTTTTAGGAAAATGCATTGCATATATATATCACATCAAAAGATTTTTTAGATCCCAATCCTAGAGATGTTAATGGAAAACCTAATACTTGTACCTCTCCTAGGGTATGTAATGTGAATGAAGAACAAGATAATACTCCTATCAATTATCTCTCTAACAAAGAGAAAGCATTGAAGAGAAAAATGACACCCTCTTCTTCTCATACACATACCCTAGTGCAAGTGGGGTAAGATCAAAATATTGGTGTTTCAATCTCTCTAGATCCTCCTTATTCTGCTAGAGCCTATTTTAATCATCAAAATATTTGTAGAGAGGATGATGTTATGCATTTAATTCATAATCTATCTCCCAACATAACATTAAGCAAAGATGAGGCCTTAGATGATAAGGATCTCCCTTCCCAATGTACCAAAGAGGATACACTTGATGATAGAAAGAGAAATCTTCCTCCACAAGATATTCCTTATTTATATTCTTGTCCCTTTGTTCATTCTAAAAATACTTACACTACAAATTTCAAAGAAATTCATTAGAACTAGTAGTGAACTCAACCTACCACCTATCAACTTGATTTTTTTATGCAAGCCCAAATTGCTCCACAAGAGAAGGATATATAAAGGAATCAGAAGCACTAGAGTCGAACAAGATAGAGATAGGAATACCACCTAACACACCTAATATCTCAATTACAATACCCTGATTCTCTACCTGATAGTTATGAACTACTACAAACACCCTAGAGATCTTCCTGCATCACCCACTATAGGCTCTTAAGCAACCTACCTCTGACCAAGTACATATGAAGTCCTTTGAGGATACTAAATTGTAATATGACCATGTTGGCCACAAGAGTAACAACCTCATCTTCCACAGCCTCTACCTACTAAGGGTGCATTGGGCTGATGATAGCAACCTCTTTTGGATCCATACTGTGCACTTTGAGTGGTTTAATTATGCTTGCTGCAAAACCAATTACGATCCTTTCTTGACTGAGAGCCACCACCATGGGAATTTTGATGGCCCTGATAGTTCTTCTTCCTCTGCTACTATTGTCCACCCTTAGAGGGTGTAGGGTAATTTTTAGAAGAACCCGCCACTTGAGACTGATTATCCCTAGAAATTGATCTTGAGGGAGGGGCACTACTAATCTGAACACATGTCTAACCTCCAAGAGCCATGGCCATATTCTCCTCAACCAGTTGAGCCTTCTACACCACAACCTCCATTGTCTTGGGTTCAAAGACCTGAACTCCACCACTAATGCAGGCATGATGCTTAACAAAATGTTGAACCAACATGGCCTCATCATTTAGAATACTAGAATACTACTTAAGTTCAAAGAATATATGCTCATACTACTTTATGGACATGGCCATCTGCCACAAATCATGGAACTCATTAGCACGTCTTTGCCTCTAATGATTTGAAAAAAAGTGAGCTCAAAACCTCTAGAAATATCTCCCAAGATATGGAAGCAATATCAAGATGGATCTTTAGCTTCTAAAAACACCGCCACATGGATGCAAACCCTCTAAGATGCATGATGATACACCTAGCCTTAGTATTACTGCCATAGAGGCGCATACAAAAGTACCTATCCAAGTCAATCAACCAAGTCTTAGCCTCAAAATCACTTCTAGAACCATCAAAGGTGGGTAGCCAAGACCTCAAAAGGTCTCTCATGTGTCCTGCCAAAATGGTATCTGCATCCTTTGCTATGGATTTACTATGAGGAGACTCATGAACTCTCCTTTCAGGAGGGGAACGAGTCCTCTCCCTTTCTTGATGTTGGGGGTGATGAGACTCCTCATGATAAGAACCCTCTACCTAGGCCCTAAATGGAAAATAATCCCCTATAAGATGTGGAGTGTTGGAATCAAGGATCACTAAGAGGGAAGGGGAGGGGGGTGAATCAGTGTTCTATAGGTTATTGAATTTTTAAACTTAACGTTAAAACACTGGAAGCATAAGCGTGAAACTGAAATGCAGAAACACAAAACAATCAACCACAAAATCATAACACTAGGATTTTTACGTGGAAACCCAAATGGGAAAAACTATGATGGGATTTGAACCCACAATATTATTCTACTATGGCTAGTAGCAAAACAATATTACATAAGGGGAAATGCACAAGAATTTAGGCACACTGCCTAGAGCTCACTACTTAATTACAATAAGGGCTACAATCCCAAAAGGCTCACTGCCTTACTGATCAATTAAAATGATGAAATAAAATGAAAGAACTCCAAAATAGCATCTAACAATGCTTGGATGAGTTTCGGTTAAGTGCCAAATCTCTGACTGTATCTGCTTTGTAGTTTTTCTCTGTTTTTTAATCTCAATCAACTATTGGATCAAGAATGCACATGTGAAACTACACTACAATGGATTCTCAATCACCACTCGCTCACATATCAATCATATCACACACCAAAAATATCTCCTACACCGGTCTTATATATCTACAATCACAAAATAATCATTTATCAAGTCGACCTATTAATGTAACGTGTAATCATGAGTTGGCTTGACCGGATCACCAAAAAAAAAAGCGGATCACCAAATCAATGATAAAATGATGTCTCCATGTCGGCCCAATCATCCCATGCATGATTCATAGAATTTCAATCACCAGAAAGCTTCTAGACCAAAACTGCTCTTCCCAACGTGAAATACCAGTTAACTGATTACTGGTTCACATCCACTTCCAGTTATCAAGATCTGTGATTACGTGATAGGAATCTCAAAAAGAGTTGTCATCAATGACAACCCTAAACCACTAATCAAGCATCGATATCCACTGGATGAGTGTCAATTGCCAATAATCTCCCCCTTTGGCATTGATGGCAACACTGGTGAAAAATGACTAAGTGTTGAAACCTGTACACCGGATCAAAAAATTGCTAAGGCTCCCCCTTAGACAAAGAATTCTGAAACCTATAACATGCTCTGTACATTATACTCTTCTACTGTACATTTTTCACCTTTACTCTCCCCCTTTGATAGCAAGGCCAAAGATGGGGCATTGTCCAACACTTATATACAAAGATATCTATCAGATACTTTACATGTACTTGAAGATATCAACAAAAATAGTCTTCAAAAATCCTAAATGGTTATCCCATCCTGTCTTCACGTTGTCCAAAACTGTGATGAATGCACTAAATACATATGCATGAATCTCCACATCCTTCAGTTTAGATGGAACATTTTGTCCCATAGCCTTCATACAATCAACCTTATTACTTAATATGGTGTCCAGTCGGGGGGCAATTAAATTCTGGAGTTCACCAACTATATTAAGGCTCAAGATCTGATCATTGAGAGCCATTATCTACCCTTCTATATTGCTGGTTAGGGATACATTATAATCAAAAGACTATGAGATACCAACAAGTTTACCCTAGCAAACACTTATTTTCTTGTCTATGTCTACTATGAACTTTGGAAAAATTAGACAAGACATATATTTTACCAGCTTCTGTCAATGCATCTAAAATAGTCTGCAGACCTTTATTCAATCTGACTCTGACATCTTCTATCATTTTTTGGAATGTCTTCATTCTTACCTCCTTGAATATATCTAAGACTCGCTTAGTAGTAGACTTCTCCAAAGAATCAAAATTGGTATTTACATTATTAATCAATTGTAATAATTTACCAAAGAGGCTAGAATCAGGATCTAGTTGCACACCCAAAACAACCTTTTGCAACACATCAACTGACATCAAAATAAGTTTTTTATCTTCATTTTTTGATTTGACTAGATCATGATTGCCCTGAGCTTGTATAGCTACTGCAAGCGTCAATTTTTTAGTAGGAGACATTTGTCCAAGATCTAGAGGACCATCAAAATTGATTCAGATTTGGGGTAGGGTCCTTGTGCCTTTGACTAGAGGAGTGTCAATTGACATATCAACAACTCCCTTCACTTTATCTACCTCTGCATCTCATACCTCTATCTTCTCAAGCTCCTTCACCTCAACATCATTCCCTCCATCCTATGCACTAGTGTTGCCACTTGGTACAGTATCATCCTTTGGAATCTTGGGAACTTCTCCAGTACTATCTACCATAGGAGGATTCATAGTGATCTCAACATCAAGTGATATATGGCCTTGGTCTTCTGGATGCTCCTTGGTCTAATTTTCATCCTTCTGATCACCAAAGATACCTTCCTTTACTTCTAGATGGGAAGTGTAAACTGCATCACTATAAAATGGATTGTTCTTCATGATTCTTCTCCAGATATCCTGAGTTTCCTTCCTCACTTCCTCAACCCTACCAATCATCAACCTCCTCACCTTATTTCTGCTTTTGAATTCCTTCTTATTTACTTCCTCAATAAGCCTTTTGGCTTCATCTTGGGAGATACAAGTACAAACATTGATCATTTCTCTTTCTTTCATTTATTTATCTATTTTACTGGCAGTCAGTCTCCTTACATCAATAATATTGTATAGATCCTTAGGGATACTGCACTCCAATTCAATTAAGGTTTTACTAAATTTATGAAAATACAAAACAACAACTTCCTCAACTTTTCTTTGATCTTCCATAGCTATATTTTCATAATATGCTCCAATATTCTTCAAATTTCCATCAAAAATTATCTCATCACTCAATTGATCTGTTGTCAATGGAGGAACAAATGTATATTTACCTTTTAGATCACCAGATTCAAGATCTTTATCAAGTTGATTTCTAATCTTCCTTCTCCTCTTATGCCTTCCAATAAGGGTATGTTTAGATTTAGCTTTCTTTCTCTGCTTTACACCACCAGATTGTGGTTTCCTCACCACCCTTACAAATTCTCCTTTCTTCTTAGCCTTTTTTGCTTCTTCATCTGATTCAGTCTCAGATGCCACCAGAGATACAACAACATAGGTTCATTGAGGCTTCTCCTTTTTCTTCAAAACTCCCTTTCCGGATGAGCTCTATCCTGATGATGGTACTACCAGAGTAGGGGTAGACTTGATCTCTTTTGGTTTTGCCTTGGAAGGAACTAGTTCAGCCTTAGGCTTCTTGGATTCCTCCTTAGCTTGCATTTGAGCATGCTTTTCCCTTGCTTGCTTCACCACCTCTTTGGTAAATCCCATCTGTATAGCTACTTCCTCAACGATCTTAGATACTTTTCTCTTCCTTGTAGGTGTTGTGAACTGCTTGTGCAACTCCGTGTCCTTTTCCTTGAAGGTGTCAAACATGGGTTCTTTGGGGTCCACCGGTTCGCTCAAGAGGAGTTGATCACAAACTTCAAGGGTCTGACCATCCGCCTCATAACCCATCAGAAAAATCTAGACTGTCTTGAGTTCGACAACTTCCATGTGACATTGGTCTTTGTCAACCACGAAGCAGATAGTCTTCTCATACTTCTCAGCAACCTCTTTGCGGATCCTTTCTCTATCTTTTATTCGGCCTTAGAAAGTCTTAAAGAAACTCCACAAGGTTGATGTCTAATTTTCTCTGTTACCCAATCTCTGCAAACCTTGTTTGATTTGAGTAGCCATTGGTAAATCAAATGCCCATTGCACTCTGCTTGTACCAAGAATTTGGTTCATGAAGTACAATGCCAAATAGACAATTAGAGAACCAAACTTAAATAAATTCTTCTTATCATATTTTATCTTCTTCAAGTTGCTCAAGATCTCCTCAAGAAGGACTAGACAAAGATCATAGCGAGTGTCTTCCTTCACCATCTAGTATGCAACATAAATGGTTGTACTAGAGATAGATTTTATTCTGCTAGACTAATAAACCTTATAGCCAATGATCACGGATGCAAATATTACGTCATGCTATTGAATATCATCAATAGTCATGGACTTGTTATCAACTGTGCACCGGTTGCCTTTGTCACCATTGTGTTTCCTACTTTCCTCAGATAAGGCTTGTCACCGGTTTAATGCAGACATGTGACTGCATGAATGGCCTGCTTGGTGATCTTGTACGACTTATCTAACTAGATGAATTCATCATGCACACAATGCATAATATATCTTACTCATTCATCCTCATTGAACACAGGGAAATGCACGAACTACATGAAACCCTTCCTCTGCAATTGCACGTATTTTGGCTTAAGATTTCCATTCCTATCTTGGAAGTGTTGGTTGTAAAGTGCTAGCATTTCTTCATTACTAGTTTCCTCAATGTTGCAGTGGATATAAGCTCTTACATCATCGACATGCAAAACACCTTAGGGCACAGATGAGAAAGCACCATTTGGATCATCTTTGGTTGATTTAAATGGATGCTTCTTGAATTGTGGCTTTTCTCTTTCTGAAACCTCAACTACCAAAGGAGTATTGATAGAAGATGATGCCATTTCAAAATATTTAGGGTTCACAATAAAATTCTGAAAATACCTCTTGTGTTTGTTAGATGCACATAAAATCTTGTTGGATTTTCTTTAATCTCTTGGGTTTCCTTGATAATTTGCTTTCCTTTCTCTTTAGCTTCAACTCTTTGCTCGCAATGTGAGAAATTATTCACATTTTTTCCTTTTAACTTTGCAAACCCTAATTTCAAGTTGACATAAATGCACTGATAAGGTTCAACCAGATGCCCTGTTTAGCATCAATCAACTCACCGGATTCAAGGATCAACATGAAGAGTTATGGATAATCATCTCCAAACATCTGCAATCTACCATGATCGATCACATATCTCTCCAAGGGGGTTTTGCATGAAAATGCCACCCCCTAAGGCCAAATGCCTTAGTTACTAGATGAAGATCCTGCATCGGATTTAGGTGCAAATCCATTGTCTACCTTGGATTCATCTTTTCTGACCCACATCTTCTCATTCTTATCTCTGATCTCCTCTACCTTTACCTTGTCTTTCTCATCTGATTTGTTCTTGTCTACTGGAGCAGTCTTGTTCATATTTTTACTTCTGCAATATTTTGTAATGTGATAGGTTCTCTTGCATGCACAACAAACAATATTCTACATAGGTCTAAAGTTCGTCTGATTTGGTCTCACCCAACACTAGTTAGAGATATATCCAAACATTCCACAAGTATAACATCTCTTCTTTCAAAAATTAATCATTACTGCTCTACACATATTTGACTTGTGACCTAAATTATTGCATATGAAACACTAACAAGTAAAGGTAGGACCATTGTTCACATTATTCATTCCATTATTCATCCTACTTCTGCATTAATTCATCATATGACCAAATTTAGTGCAAGTAAATCATCTACCATTGAATTTATGAGCATTAGGTTGTCTTACTAGAGGATTCTTGTTCTTAGGCTTTGCATTGTTCTATCAAAATCTAGAGGATTCACCTTTCTTAAATCCAAGTCCTCGCATGTCCTTTCCATGTCTCTGACTTTCCAGCATCTCATCAATCCTTGCTGAGCTAGCATTGAATTTTTATTTGTATTCATTTGTAGTGGCAAGTTCATCTCTTAGGGAAATAATCTGTCTTTCAAGTTCTTGACCATTATTCCTTGATTGTGTCAATTCAAGCTTCAACTGATCATTCTCATAGGTAAGCCTAAAGAATTCATCTGCTCTTTCCTTTAATGATTGAGTTAATCTTTCTTCATTCTTCTTTCGGTCCTCAATCTCTTTAGTTGGCCTCATCACAATGGATTGCATCTCATTCTTTAATGTAGTATTCTCTCTCTCAAGCTTGTCACATTCATCAACTTTTTCCATGCATTGATCTTCTTTCTCCTCCAAATTGTCCATCATTTCCTTCCTCTTGTCTCTTGTAGAGTTCACTTGATCCTTCAAATCATTAATGAAGTCTTCAGTTGCATTCAAGTTTCTCTTTAAGGTACTGATTTCATTCATAGTTGCATTAAGATCCTCAAGTGCCACACTAAGCTATCTCTAAAAATTGGAATACATTGATTCAATCTCTTGGACCTTCCTTAAGCGGTATGGCTTCCTCAGAGGAACTAGGATCTGATACCAATTATTGGAATCAAGGAACACTAAGAGGGGGGGTGGGTGGGTGAATCAGTCTTCTATAGGTTATTAAATTTTCTGACTTAACCTTAAACCTCTGGAAGAATAAGCGTGAAACTGAAATATAGAAACACAAAACAATCAACCACAAAATCATAACACTAGGACTTTTATGTGAAAACCCAAATAGGAAAAACCATGGTGGGATTTGAACCCACAATATTATTCTACTATGGGCAATAGAAAAACAATATTACATGAGGGGGAATGCACAAGCATTCAAGCACACTGCCTAGAGCTCATTGCTCAATTACAACAAGGGCTACAACCTCGGAAGGCTCACTTCCTTACTGATCAATTATATTGATGAAATACAATGAAAGAAATCAAAAATAGCATCTAACAATGCCTGCGTGAGTTCCAATTAAGTGCCAAATCTCTGACTGTATCTGCTCTGCAACTCTGTCTCAATCAGCTATCAGATCAAGAATGCACACATGAAACTGTGCTACAAAGGATTCTTGATCACCACTCGCTCACATATCAATCATATCACACACCAAAAATATCTTCTGCACCCGTCTTATATATTTGCAATCACAAAATAATCATTTATCAAGTCGGTCTGTTGATGTAATGTGTAATCATGAGTCGCCTTGACCGAATCACCAAAAACAAAAGTGGACCACCAAATCAATGATAAATGATGTCTCTATGTTGGCCCAATCATTCCATACACGATTCATAACATTGCAATCACTGGAAAACTTCTGGACCAAAACTACTTTGCCCAACCTGAAATACCAGTTCACATCCACTTCCGATTATCAAGATTCGTGATTACTGGATAAGAATCTCAAGAAGATTTTCCATCGATGACAACCCCAAACCACTAATCAATTATCAATATCCACCAGATGAGTGTCAATTGCCAACATGGAGCACTTGAAGACCTCCTAACCCATCATTCTAATACTCATTGTAATCCTCTCCACACTGATTACTCTAATGATCATCCTGATGCTCATCTTGATAGTTCTCTTGGGATTCCCCTCGATGATACTCTTGGAACTTCTCTTGGTATGGATTATTTCGGGTGCCTAGATGATTACCTCACCCATGTTCTCTTCCCCTAGGAGGCATCTCTTCTATCACAAATATAACACAACATAAGGAAAGAAAATAAAGGCCAAAGTAAAGAAAGGGACTTAGAAATACATGCACCAATGGACATGATCCAAGGACACCTACCAAAAAGATAGCATAATGGGTAAATATGCATAGAGTTCCTAGTGTAGAAACATGAGCTTTGATACTAGCTGTAATGCCTCGCTAAGGAATCCCAGATGACTAACAACTAACAGAATTAACATACCAATAATAAATTTTTTTTAAATACATTACATCAAAAAACTCATCGCATAATGAATCATTACAAATGCACAAGTAGAAGATAAACATGCATAGAAATTGTAGTGTCATAAACTATACACCCTTTATTAGTGTGTCCAATTTCACACTCTCCTAGCACCTATTTTAGTATTCTCATTTCCTCTATGCATTATAGGACCTTATTGTAATTAATTAATATTTAATTCAATATTATGTGTCTTATTCCACTGTATTATGTTAGGATAACCGGTGAACAACTGAGAGGAGGGGGGGTGAATCAATTGTTAACAAATTATGTGAATTAAAGCACTTAAAACCTTTTACCAGAATAATTGATAAAGCATTAAAGCATAATTGAAAACTAGAGAATCAATACCATGCAACCATAACACATAACACCATGATTTGTATGTGGAAAACCTGGTAAAGGGAAAAACCATGGTGGGAAACCCTACCAACAATCAGATGATACTTCTACACAAAGTATATGATTACAACAGGGGCCCACACATGCAGGAAGGCACACTGCCTGGAGCACACTGGTCATCACAATGGAGTCTCACTGACTACAGAGAGGTCAACCACCTCAAAATATTTGGATAACAATCCAGAAAGAAGAACTGCCCATGATAGCATCAAACATTCCAGATTACAATTCCGGTTAAGCTCAATACTAAAGGTCTAAAACTCTTACATAAACCCAACTTGATCACCTATGATTGACCAAATCCTCTGCACAAATGATTATTACATTATTCGCTCCTTGCCTATGATCTACAATGAGATTTTACATATATTTATACAAACCCGAGACCTAACCAGTTAGGTCGGCCACCCAAATGATAAGTCAATAGATCCATTACATAATCCTAAAATAAAATCATAAAACTTGTCGGCCTAAGGCCAAACAAACATCACCCAATCAATAAAACATCTTGGAAGCGCATCGAAGGATCCACCAACATGTTACATGAAAACCGACCCATAACCTAGATAGCACCGGACCTAAATTAGATCCACACATGCCAAAGAAATGACACCAATTAGTCAAGGCACAAACACAATCACCATCAACATCCTAAATCCCTTCTAGAAGCTGCACCAACACCACTTATTCATAACATCAAAGATCTTCAATAAAGTTTTGTCAGTGAAACCCTTACCGGACCTATAAAGTAAGCTTACTAGAACATAAGATAGCATCCTATCATCAAGTCAATACCAACTGACTGAAACATACTTCAGAAGCATATGAACCATCCATACAAACTTATTCCATCATCCAAATCATACCGGTGACAATCAACTGATAATATTCCCAATCCAATCCTTCTACTAGAAGTTGATAAACAACCATAACAACTAGTGTTGACATCAATGACAAAACATCAATGCAACACATAATCAATTCCTTCATATGACCAAAAATTACATCATCACACTCTTATTTAGGCCCTTAATTCTAGGTGTGCCCTTTACCATTTTATTCCAATTTATCCTAAATCCTACCCTAATTTATAACTCTTAAATTGAACTTGTGGGTTGATTAATTTGGATTAATTATTTTAGATTTGATTTGGGAATATTTTTTTTTTCAATTTTGCACTCATAAATTATATATATTTTAATCAAATTACATAAATAGAGGTTAAATTCATAAAAATCCTAATTTATTTTGGTTAATTGGGTTTGTGGGTTGCATAATTTTTTTATTACATTTTTAGAACTGATTGTTATGAAATGTAATGTTCAGATTTGGATGCATTCAATCATTGTTTATGTACTTGCATTAGTGAAAACACCATAAAAATTGAACATTGTTATCTCTTTTTATCATGTATTTTGCATACGTTACCATTTGAAAAACTAAATTGTTGTAATTTTGTTTTCATGTAGTTAGCTCAATGATGCATTTATTTCATAGATGTGATAATGGATTAGCCTCCCTTGTTTCACTCTATCCCTCTCCTAAGAAACCTCCTACTCATGAGGACATTATAGAGCCAAAAGGAATCAATAACACTTGTTTCAAAACAATCCCTTCTAAGGATGAAGATTTGAAGAATGATGTTGATATTTCTCCTAAAATGTGCCTCTCCCATGAGAGTATATTGGAGGAAGAGGATGATATCATAAACACCTTACTTAATGCTACCTTACCTTGCATACATGGTACCTCTCCTAGAGAAAAAGTGTTAATGGATACTAATTTATCCTCTCCCAAATTATGTCTTACCAATGAGGGCACATTGGTGCAAGAAGAGGTTATGAACACTTCTTTCAAAGATCTCCTTCCTAAGCATGAATCTTTGAAGAATGATGTGTTGGGAAAATACTTGTTGTACACCTTGCATAATAATGTTTGTAATTGTAATATTTATTTATTATACGAGGTTCCCATGGATATGTAATGTAATATTTATTTATTTGATGTTGCACATGGACATGTAACATTTAGAGATTCCTTGGAAATATTCTCGATACCACTTGATGAGTTGTATTGTAACATTGGGATATATTATATTGTATTTATTTAATATTGGAGAAATTAATTTAATAAAGTACCCAATATTACATGTGGGATCAATGGGTTAGTTAGCCCATAATATTTGCACATGGTTTTGTAGTACATGGTTTTGATGTAATACCACTTGGTGGTTTTGTGGGAGCTTTTGTCTATAAAAGCAACCACAAGGGTAGTTGTTTGGGTTAGCTAGGAGGCCAGTTAGCTAGGTTAGAATTTGTGGAGGTTGGAAGCATGGCATGGGATGTGTTGTTACATGCTTGTTCACATGGAGTCCTTGTTGATGGCTTGTTGATGGATGGAGTTTTGAAGGCTTTCACAGTTGTATTGTAATGTTGTATTGTTGAATAATACATGATGATGGATGATTTTGGAGGTTGGGTTTTTCCCTCATGAGGGTTTTCCCAGGGTATATCTTGTGTCATGTTTGATGGATATGTTGTCTATTTTTTGCATGTGGATTCTAAGTGTTTATTTTATTGAAATCTCAATTGGGTTATGTGGAAATTGTCCTAAAGTTGGTTGCAAGTTTCCTTAGAAGTGGTATCAAAGATATGGTTTTATGGTGTTATAAACTTAGGTTGAATCCATGAATGCATGAAATAATGTTAGACAAGGAAATATATTAGGGTTTTGCAGGTTGTTTATTACAAATATGAGGCTTTTGGGTTTGTTGTTATGATGGGTTGTTGGTAGATTTGGGGTTGGCAAAATGTTGGGTCAAATGGGTTTCCTTGGTTGGGATTTTATATGAGGGTTTTTGGTGTGAGCATTCACAAATGACCCTGTGGGACAAAATGGACCTCATGGATGTATCCAAGTTGGTCAAGAGATGAAAAATATATAATTTGACCTATTTTGGTCTCAGTTGAAAAGAATACAAATTTTTTTATACTAACAACCATCAAATTATTTGTCATAGTCTACGGAAAATAAAATAATAAAAAATCGCATCAACAAAAATTTCTTCCTGGAAAATTGAAAAATAAAAAAACCAAAAATTTCATAGAAGGGGCAATTTGTAAAACTATTAAAAAAAATTATGGAGGCGGGGGAGGGAGGAGCAGGAAGGAGGGGGGGGGGGGGGGGTGGCAGGGTCTGTAGACCTCATACCTCCCCAACCCCTTTGCAGCACCACCAATAGTGGTACACTATTGATGGTGGTACCATTGCCATAGTAAGGGGGGTCCCTCCCGCAGGGGGTGGGTTCCCTGATGGGGGTCCACCATGGCAGTGGGACTTCCCACCTATTTTAAATAAAATAAATTTTACACCAAACAAGAAATTTTGTTTATAAAGTTTTAAAATAAACTTTGAAACATAAAAAAAATATCGACCAAATATTATTTAATATGTCATGTTTACTTTGATACGTGCCATTGTGATATTTAGAGGGGGCCAGGGCCAATGGTAGCATGATTAAAAATTAAAAAAAATATTTCTTGGCATATTGGTGAAATTTAAAAAATGATTTTTATGGCAATATTGGTAAATTTATTGGAGCCTAGTTGCTTGCAAATAGCATAATTGGTTCTTTTCTTTTATGGGGCATACCTGGGGCATATGATGTCATTTTTTTGACTTCTTATAGTCGTTAGAAAGGTGATTTAGTGTACTTCATGTTTATATGATTAGTTTTTCTAGATTTTGTTGTTTGGGAAGTGAAATGTTACCTGGAAGTCAGAGTTACCTTTATCACTTTCAAAGGTCATAACTTGAGCATACAAAGTTAGATTTTGGACTCTGAATAGTCGATGGAGAGCTCTTGGAGAGCACTACAAATTAGGTAATATTTGGAGTAGGTTTGACATGATTTATTTGTTAATATTTTGATCTAAACTATTTATGGGTTCTCTTGACTATGGTGACATGATGAGTTTATGACATGTTACATATTGGAGATTTGGATTTGATGTCATTGTATACTCGAAGTTGTATCTCAATTGATTGCATGTTGACATAGTTATTAACTTTTGTTTGAGTGTGTATGATACATTATTGGGTCTACAAGTTGTCCAGTGTTGTAGGTGGTCCATACTTACAAGATTGCATTTATGGCTTGGATATGGGTTGTCTATACCCATAGACCCTTCAATGTTGATGTATATTCATATTGGTGGCTTGGTTTAGTCACATGGTTTTATGATTTTGTTGTCATGTTGAGGAGGAGAGATGTGGTTACCAGGTACAATCATGGTGGAGGACCTATGGTGTTGACTATGTGATGCTGATGAGTTGGACATATAGGGAGTTAGATGCTTGTTTCATGGAGGTCATCATGATGTCATTGATGTTCCCTGCACTTAGGTACTTTGGCATGACATGATTGGATTTTTAGGTTCATTGATTGATAATGATTTGTTTTGGATTCTTGATTGGTTATGGTGATGTATCTTCTTGTTTGAGGATCATGGTTACTTTGACTTTTGGGAGCTCATGATGCGCGCTTTGAGTTCTTTGACTGTTAGATGGCTTTGGTTGATTCTCATGTTAGAGGATGGTTTTATCATGATGTCATGGATAGATTGTTTACACTTTCAGTGGGAGCTTTTGATAGTGATGATGTGGCAGTGTAGGATTGGTTCCTGATTGTTTGTTGGGGGGTTTTGTATCTTGTTGGCTTGGAGTTCAAGGTTTACTTGATGTTATTGACATTTCTACTATATGTGTGTAGACTTGGATGATCTTGAATTAAAATATGGTTATCACGATGCTATGGAGAGCTCAATATCATGGTTTAGTGGAAGCTTGTAGTAGTGATGCATTTTTAGCATTGGATGGTGGATGATCTTCTTAGTGTGCAGATGTTTGGAGGATGCCTTAGATCCTGTTGTTGTAGAAGGGTCTTTCACATTTGCGGGTACACTTGTAGGAGATGGTGATATTCATGATATTTGAGAATTCTGACATCTTGTGGGCTCAAGGACTCCTTGGTTGAGGTGTGGTTTATGCTTTCATTTGACATGTTATCCTTGTTTGATAGGATGGTTGATATTATGTCATGGTACACTCTTGATACTAGTTTAGAGTTATGGCATGATATGGTTATTTGATATGTTCATATGGAGCATGTTATCTCTTTGGAGGAGATGCTTAGATCATGTTGTCATGTTATGTTCCAGATTCTATTGTTGGAGCTTTGACATTGATCTTAGTGGTTCTCTTTGTATTGGATACATGATCATTTGCTTGATTACTTCATGATGTTTTTGTTTCATTTTGAGCTTGGCATGGATTGATTGGTTATAGGCACCCATGGATACTTGGAGACATAGACGATGCTGGTATTCTCTTATGATTAGAGGTATGAGTTGAGATGGTTGATGGTTTCAACAGGAAGACTAAGGAGCATTCACCTAGTATAGACTTGAGAGGAGATTGTTCTTAGATGATTCATGATGACCTGGATTTCTTGGATGAGCATTCTCATTCCCCACTCTTGGTCTACTCGACAGTTTACTACTTGAGAGGTATTTCCCATTGTTCCTTTTAAGTGCATTATATTTATACTTATCTTTTATCGATATAGATCTTGAGCTAATATATGGCTAGTTTTGGAGGATTCAGTTTGAGAGATGTTTGGCATCAATTATCTCCTTGTGCATTTGAATTACTATTATGATGGCATTCATTGATTGTTGAGTTTGGGAGATGGTTTAATGGGTATGTTTCCTTGGGATTGGGAATGGTATTAGTTTGATCTTCTTGGTTATGAGAGGCTTACATCCATGTTGATTACATGATATATATGTTTGTTTGGTCCAACACACTGAATGGTTTTGGGTGTCATGTTATTCTCATTTGGGGTTTAATAGAGGAGATCATACTTGACACAATTGGATTTTAGAGGTGTATGTAGAAGGAAATGCTACAAGTTTTGATTTGCAGTGTTTTTCTCTTTGGTCTTGGTTATCTTCCTAGATTTTTAGTTTCACATTACATTGGTTTGAGGTTGTTTGGAGTTATGTGTTCACTAATTTTTGTTCATGATATGTCACATGGGAGATGGCATGGTGGTTCCTTTATCTCTTTCTTTTATTGGTTGTGGAGAAAAAAAGAGAGTTATGGAGACTCGTGGTGAGACTTGTACTTGTAGGTTATTTGTTTACAAGTTATTCATATTGTGGATATTATTTGATACTACATGGTTATGGTTACACCTTCTATGAGATGTTGTTAGTGGGTTCATTTTAGACATTACCTATGTCGTGGTATTTTCTAGGTGTACATATATGACATGTATTGCACTTGGAGCTTATGATTGCATGTTATAGGTTGTATAAGTTGATGATATGTGATTCACTCGATATGTATACCTTGGAGGTATGGATAATTAGATGTGTTAGCAATATCTATGGGTGCTATTTCAGCTATGTTTTTTGGCTCTTTAAAACTACCAATACATTGGTAACTTTTGGATTGAGTGTTCATGTTTGGATATCAGTTGAGATAGGACTTATATTTTGGTTTGATAGATTGTGTGGCTTTCTCTTTGGATGGCCTTTTCTATGTCTAGTGGTAGTGGCATGGTGGAGGGTGAGAGAATTCATGTATGAGATGGTGGTCACTTTGTTTATTGTTGCAAGTATCTTGATGGAGCACATGGAGAACTTGGATTCTATGATGGTATATGTGTTAGAGGGATTGTTACTTCTTCATGTTGTCATTACTAATTTCCCATTATATAATGTATACAACAAGTGGGAGAATGTTGGGAAAATAGGTGTTTTACACCTTACATAATAATGTTTGTAATTTTAATATTTATTTATTATGTGAGGTTCTCATGGACATGCATTGTAATATTTATTTATTTGATGTTTCACATGGATGTGTAACATGTAGAGATTCCTTGGGAATATTCTCGAGACCACTTGATGAGTTATATTGTAACATTGGGATATATTATATTGTATTTATTTAATATTGGGGAAATTAATTTAATAAAGTAACCAATATTAGATGTGGGGTCAATGGGGTAGTTAGCCCATGGTATTTGTACATAGTTTTGTAGCACATAATTTTGATGTAATACCACTTGGTGGTTTTGTGGGAGATTTTGTCTATAAAAGAAACCACAAGGGTAGTTTTTTGGGTTATCCAAGAGGCCATTTAGATAGGTTGGCATTTGTGGAGGTTAGAAGCATGGCATGGGATGTGTGGTTACATGCTTGTTAACATGGAGTGCTTGTTGATGGCTTGTTGATGGTTGGGATTTAGAAGGCTTTCACAGTTGTATTGTAATGTTGCATTGCTGAATAATACATGGTGATGGATACTTTTGGAGGTTGGGTTTTTCCCTCATGAGGGTTTTCCTAGGGTATATCTTGTGTCACCTTTGAAGGGTATGTTGTCTATTATTTGCATGTGGATTATATGTGATTATTTTATTGAAATCTCAATTGGGTTATGTGGAAATTGTCATAAATTTGGCTGCAAGTTTCCTTACATGATGTTCATCTTCCTCCTAAAATGTACCTCCCCCATGAGGATCATTTAGTGAAAGTGGATGATATCATCACTATTTTTCCTAGTGATACCATACCCTCTTATCATTTCAATAAATTTTCCATGAGAGATGAAGCATTAATGAGTTATGTTTATCCTTCTACTAAATCTTATCTTACCCATAAAAATACCTTGGAGCAAGAAGATGAAATTATTAGTAATTTCCTTGATGCACTCCCTAGTAAAGATGTATCTTTGGAAAAAAAAGAACCTGATCAAGTCAATACCATTCATGCTTCTAGTTATGAGTATCCTAGACCCAAAAAACCTCCTAATATCCTACAAATTGCAAAATACATATGTGAAAGAGGTGATATGGAAAGGCAACTAGAACAAAAATATGGTTTTGAAATACATCGCACATTTAATTCTTGTGCCAAAAAGAAATATCCCAATGTTATGTTGACCTCCCTTCATTACCCCCCTCATTCTAAGAAACATGTTGATAGGGAACCTAATCTTGTTGAGAAGCTTCTTGATATCTTAGCTAAGATTTCTCTTTGGGACTTGATTTAAACTTCACATTCACATCATAAGTTAATTTAAGAAGCCTTGCAAAGGGTGGTTCCTCATTATTCTTCTATACCAAATGATATTACATTCTCACAAGATGAATTTCCTTGTATAGATGTTAAAAATAGAGATGATCCCCTTATGATTACTCCTTCTATTTATGAACAAAAGGTAAGAGGTACTTTAATTGATAATGGGACAACACTTAATATATGTTGTGTTGATTTATTAGATAAGATATATTAGGATTATTCTTCTATTCAACCCCATCCTCTTTGTGTGCATGGATTTGTTAATGTTTCTTAAGAGTCACTTGGTATAGTCATATTACCTATTAAAGTAGGACCCATGAATTTTACTACTCCTATTCATGTCATGCCCAACCACCTTAAGTATAACCTTCTTCTGGGTATACCATGGATTCATGTCATGAAAGAAGTCCCTTCTACCCTTAATTGCACAATAAAATTATATAACAATGAACTTCACACAATAAAGGTTGATCCTAATCCTTATAATTTCACTCATGATGAAGTGGAATATATTTCCCCCTTTAGTACTATGATCCCTTCAACACCACCATCTCCTATCAATGATGCTTCTCTAGTAGGGAATTGAGGTACACTAGAATTTACACCCTCCTTCAATGGGTATAAGATCCCTCAATCTAAGAATGAAGACTTAAAGGAGCCTTTAGTGTCTTTTATCAAAGCTTCTTCTAAACCAATTCCCACCTCTCCTTCAAATACATGTCTTGATAATGATGTGAGCTCTTTAGATTTTGATATTAAAAGTAAACCCTCTCCTCTAGACATTTCAACATCTACACATAGATACAATAGACATGGTTTAGGATGTATGCAACAAAGTCTTGAAAGTCATGAGAAATCAAAATTTTCTAATGAAAATCTAGATTTCCAACCTCTTCCTTTGTCAACATCCCCTCCTCCATTGTCTATTGAATTTACATCTTCTCACTCCCATATGGAATTCCAACAAGCTAGTGCTTTGTTTAATCCTCTTTATGTCACCTTGATTTCTCTTCCCTACTAAAAAAATTAGCTCGACACCTAGGGACTAGGTTGCCTATTGTACCTGTCCCAAGACCAAGGCACCTAGTACCCCCGTCCTAGGACCAAGGTGCCTAGTGCCCTAGTCCTCCTAATTTAGATCCAAATTCTTAGGTTCCTTTTAAGACTATTTCAAAATCTAGATTTCTAGTTTTCAGCTCCAAAGACCATAAAAATAACATAAAAGGAACAAGCGACGATGGATGACATATTTTTCATGATTATTTTAAATAAAATTCAAGTTCCTATTATGGTGCTTCTCACTATGTGACATTGTTAGCTTACCTATTGGGGGCTCATTGTTGTTCATGGTGGTACAATTTTAGGTGCAATCATACTTAGTGAGCAACATAATAGTTTATTTATTCTTGTCTCTATGGTTGGGGGGCAAGAATATTAACTTATCTTATCTCTTTCTTCCTTCATGGTTTCACTATTTCCTTTAGGGGTTTCATTTTTCATTCTTTGATGTCCTTTCTTGCATGGAATTGTATATCTCTTATGAATAATATCTCCTTAAGGGAGTTTGTGATCATTCTTCTAATTATTTCTTTCTCTTTGAAGATTACCTCTTCTTTAGAGTTGTAATTTACATATCTTGATATCTTTTCTTGCATTGAATATTCCTTCATGTGAGTATGTTTGATTATTTCTAATCTCTCCTTAGAGGTTGTGTAATTCTTCTCATTGTCCCTACTCTTGGGGGCAATTGATCTTTCTTACCCTTTCTAAGGATCCACTTTTCCTTTATTGAGTGGTATTTTCTTATGATTTGATGTTATTCCTTGTTTGAAGTTGTCATTTTCTCAAGGTTTTTCTCTTATGAAAGAGCTGTGTATCCTTGACTACAACCTCTTTTACACTTGGCAATGCATATCTATTATAGCTTCATAAATTGTACACCCTTAATTAGGGTTGTACAATTTCATGCTTAGGTTAGCGCCTTCCTTATTGTGTTGCATTTTGTTTTTTTAAGATTCCTTTAAGCATTTAATTAAATCAAAAGTCTTCTCTCATCATTCTACACATTATAAAACTGGGCCTTTAACCCTAAGTGTGCCCCTTTGAATTTTATATTCTTTAATTAATTAATCAATTAAACCTTGATAAAGTCCTATTTCGACTTTCAAGGCTCTATTTCACATATCTAAACACCTTGGATTGTCACACCAAGCTAGAATTTACTTTGTAATCACGAAACCTTGCATCCTTAAAAATTTGGAAAAAAGTCGACCAAACCATGGTGTGGCACCATGGTTTCCACTTTTTCTCCTTGAATTTTTGGTTCATGTTTTGGTGGTATTATAATGTTTAAATATTGCTTTGTATTAAAATATATCAATTCTAGGTTAGACTATCATCAAAATTAAAGTTAGGGTTTCATATATATAACCTTTCTTTTCCTCATTTGAATGATCCATCTACAAGAAATTGAAGGAGACCTCTTGTGAAGTGAAAGTGTAGGTTAATGTGAAGTCTACAATCAGTAAATAAAACATTCATCAAGTCTTCATCAACCATTTTCATCATCAATTGAATCTTCTGAGATATTGAAGAATAATAAGGAGATCATCGACTATTGATTGACTTGTACCTCTCCCTTAGGGTTTGGTATGGTTTCATATTATTTTCATATCTTGTGAGTTTCACATCATTCATTTTCAGATCTACATTATTTCTTTAGATCCATATTAAATTTGTGATTTGAAACATTTACATTTACATTATGTTCATTTAGGGTTTTACTCCAAGTGTAGGCTATAATCTGTTAGCAACAACAAGAAGGAAAACTGAGAGGGGGGGTGAATCAGTTTTCACTAGATTAGATCAATTAAGCACAATCTCAGATTTGATCAACTACAGCAAAAAGAAAGATAATAACAAGAACAACAACACACATAACAACAATATTTTTGACATGGAAAAAGTTGTTAAGGGAAAAACCATAGTGGGAACCTATACAATAAGATGATACTCTGCAGTAGTATGTGAAAATATTACAATGGGGAATGCACATGCATTAAAGCACACTGCTAGAGGTCATTGCTCAAATTACAATGACCTAGAAGGCTCCAACCCTCCGGGAAGGTTTACTACCTTACAAAAAGATTTGTACTACAATATGAAAAGAGTGAACTATAAAAATAGAATCTGCTAATGCCTGATGACAACTTTGGTTAAGCTCAAATGTCTTCTCTTCACCAATCTCTACTCAAAACACCACACCAAAAGATGAATTCACTTGTTTGTACATGCACCACTCTCTGATAATACAGACTCAACACCTATGACCCAAATTACATAAATATTACACCCATTTATACAGATCATCAACCTTGACTACAAGGTCGGCCAAACCCATAACACCTAATTAAAAAATTACATCACATGATACATAAATCAACCACTAGACCAGTACAATGCCATAGGCATCATATCATGGACCTTAATCAAATCCTCAAACATGCATCATCATCAGAAATCTCGTTAGGAACAACCACAACATGTTACACCACCAAGAATACTGCATGACACAAAGAATGTCACCAGACCATGAAGATCATCAAGAAATCGCACAATAATCGATGCAGACCAAAAATAAAAATAGGACATGATTAGGAAACACCAACAAGCATATTAGAACCATCCGCAATAGCTGCACCAACACAACTCATAAAAATCTTCATCGATCAACATGTTGACATTCAAGAACACTCAACAACAACAACTCGGATAAGAAAGATAGCTTCCAGAGCACTAAATTGCAAACCACTTGAAATTAAGATACGCACGAACATCAAAAACATTCTCTCAAATCTGCAACACAAGATATGATCATACCGGAGTTCATCAGATAAAAAATGAGACTCTTCCAGCCACTGAATAGAGAGACCAAAACCTCAAATGCAATCACTGGATCACCAAAACAATTCTCTGCAATATCAAAACATAGGAATATGTTGACATCAATGACAACAACATATCCTAGCAGCAACAATGCCCAACAATCTCTCCCTTTGGCATTGATGGCAAGATATAAATGTGAAAAACAATCAATGCAAAGGAATAAACCAATATCAACAAAATCCAATAGGATCCCCCTAAGATCATGCACACAAAGCTCCAAAGATAAAACATTTTTTCACATGCTTCTCTCCCCCTTTGACAATAATGTCAAAGATAAAAATTGATCAAGCTTCTCTCCCCACTAGAAAGAATGATCTCTCCCTCTTAGAATAAATTTACTGCTCTGAAACAATTCACTAACTACTCTAGCTAAGTAGCAACATCAACTAATCAAACCAGATAAAGAGATAAGATTGTGAAGTCCATTGGATTGATGCATCTCAATGCACCTAGTTCTAATCAGGAGGGGCAAAAACCCCTAATTTGTATCTCAAATACTCAAATGTATTTGCAGGCAAAGGCTTAGTGAAAATATCCACAATCTGATCTTTTGTGGATACATACTCTAGTTTTACCTTTTCATCACTAACTTTCTCTCTCAAGAAATGATACTTAATTGATATATGCTTAGTTTTAGAATGCAACACCTAATTCTTAGAAATATTAATAGAACTTGAATTGTCACAGTAAATAACAATAGGATCATCATACACAACTCTAATGTCTTTCAACATCTGTTTCATCCAAACTACCTTAGTAAAATTTGTAGCAATAACAATGTATTCAACTTAAGTATTAGATAAAGATATAGCATCTTGTTTCTTGCTCACCCATGACACCAACTTCTTTCCCCCAAAAAAATCTCCATCGGTAGTGCTCTTCAAGTCATCTACATCACCCAACATCAATATAGGCACACAACATAAAACCATCATTCTTCAGATACCGCAACCCATAACCAACAGTTCCCTTCAAGTATTTGAATTTTTTTTTAACAATAGTAACATGAGTCTCTTTAGGATCAATGTGAAATCTGGCACAAAGACACATAGCATGCAAAATATCTGGTCTAGTCTAAGTCAGGTACAACCATAGATCTATACAAGGTCTGATTCACTTTCTTGGATTCATCATTCTTAGACAATTTGTATCCAATCACCATATGAGTTCCAACAGGTTTAGTATCAGCTAACCCAAACTTCTTCAACAATTCCTTCACATACTTAGATTGAGAAATGAAAATACCTTTACCAGTCTGAGTAATCAGCAATCCTAAGAAGAATTTCATCTCACCTATCATAGACATCTCAAATTCCTTTTGCATATCATCAACAAACTTCATACTCAAATCATCATCTCCTCCAAAAATAATGTCATCTACAAATAATTCAACAATCAAAATGTTATCATTATCAACCTTAAAGTATAAGTTACTATCAACAGTACCTTTACAAAATCCCAACTTCATTAGATACTTATCTAATCTTGCGTACCAGGCACTAGGGGCTTGCTTTAGTCCATACAGTGATTTCTTCAATCTATGTACCATGTCTCCTTCATCTGATAAAGAAAATCCTTCTGGTTTCTCAATGTATACTTCCTCCTCAAGATCACCATTCAACAAGGCTGACTTAACATCCATCTGATAAGCCTTGAAATTCTTATAAGTAGCATAAGCAAGCAACAATCTAAAAACTTCAATTCTAGCTATAGGAGAAATTTTTTCTTCATAATCAATACCTTCCATTTGAGAGCATCCCTTACATACCAACCTTGCTTTGTTTCTTACCACTTCACCGGCTTCATTTAGTTCATTCCGGAACACCCATTTAGTGCCAATCACATTTTTGTCTTTAGGTCTCAAAACAAGCTCCCAAGTGTTATCCTTTTCAATTTTATTCAACTCCTCCTCCATAGATTTTATCCAAATCTCATCCTTACAGGCTTCAACAACATATTTAGGCCCCATCTTATAAATTAGACATATCTCTTCAACAACAAGTCTTCTCCTAGTCATCACACCCTTGTTCTTATCACTATTGGTGTAAATAATTATTCATCATGGATATTATTACACCTTACTTAAGTTTACTTAGGATAATGCATTTCATAGTAGTTTGGGTATGAGATACTTGGGTGTTTGTGCCACATTGGGATAGTGTGTGTAGGATAATTTCCACCTTTTATGGTGTTGATCTTGTTACTACTCTATCATATCCACTTGTTGTGGAGTGATAATTCCACCTTCGGTGGGTGATCCACCTCATGTGGAATATTTTATTGTTTCTCCTACCTACCCACACCTATTTCCTACCTACCCTTATTTCTTATTGAGCCACATGTCATGTTTGTGTGCTCACATATCCATATAACCTTGCCTATATATGCAGGCTCATATTCATTGTATGTAACATGTAATGATCCAGTTGATTAGTATTTTCTTGATAGAATACAGTTTATTTCTATCATCTATTTTGTTCTCTCTTATTTGTGCTTTCCATTGCCTCTAGATCTTGGAAAAATCTCACATGGTATCAAAGCCATTAGAGGGTCATTGATTCATCCTTGAGAGGCACTATTGATGTCAAGAGGTAGATCTAAGGAGAAACATCTTTTGGAGGCATCCTAGACCAGATTTGATCTTGCCATTGCGTCTGGGTGGCCATTTCCATGAATTTTGACTATAAAGTCGACCTATTTTGGTGAGAGAAATTTTATCGCCAATTTTGCTATAGTTATACGCATTTCAAAAACAAAATAAAAAAACATATTTTCTAAAAAAAAAAAAAAAAAAAAGCAGACCCCCTTGTATCTTCGTACCCTACAAAAATTTCATTTGTTATAGGTTCACGCCATACTTGTTGCTTCGGGTCCTATACCTTCTGGTAGCCACCGGTCGGTACAGCTTGTTCCCCAGTAGTCGACAACTCTTGGCAGTTGGCAGCTCCTGACAGTTGTCTCCTGGTCACTGAAGCTTCCATGTGCTCTGACATTGGCTCCCATACACTGGCGACTCCTCTGAACTCACCATCGGCTGCCACACTACTCTGTCCGATGACCGCTACATTGTCCTTTCCCGCTGTCGTGCCTGCATCTGCTCTCGCTGGCAGTGGTCTCCATGCACACCCTCCACCGCCTGCACCGATACCTCCGCCTATCGGCCCCTGCCGCTGCTCTGACCTAGCCCTCTGCCACCAACAACCCCACCTTCTGGTCCCTACTATTGCTCCAGCCTGACCCTGTGCCATCAACAATCCCGCCTGCCGGCCTCCTGCCGCTGGTCTGGCCTAGCCCTCCGCTGTCAGCAATCCTGCCTATCGGCCTCTTGCCACTACTCTGGTCCAAGCTCCACATGGCTGCCATGCAGGCTTCTGATTGCCACCTGGTGCCACATCAACACTACAGACATTGCCACATCAACAAACAAATAAACCTCTGCCACATCACACCTACCTCGTCAGCATCATCCATGTCATCCGTCCATACTGTACAAATGCCACGTAGGCAGGGAGGCGCAATTTTTTTGACAGCTAGATGAACATCAAATTTAATCACTCATTTCATTGACATAATTGATTTTTTGAATTTTTTTGTAGGCCCCTCTCATTGAGCTTTTTGATTTTGCAGTTCAACTTAAAATGGCCATATCTTGCTCATTTTTGCTCCTTTTTTGGTGCAATTTTTTTTGAAATGGGCTAGAATTTCATGTAATTTCTCATGGTGGAATTATTTTATGATTTTTATGGATAAATTTTCCAGAAATATGAGTTTTTGGTGACTTTAACTATCCAATCCTCATTTCTGCAACTTCCGAGACTCCGTTTGGGCTCATACAAACTCCTTTTCAGATGCCATTTTTTTTGAAAGTGCATAATTTTTGTCTACACTCATCATATGCTATCAGTTTGTAGAAATTTTGGGTAGAAATGGTACTTTCAGCATATGGTCTTTTTTGGCCAATTTGGCACTTGTATTGCATAGATCTATCTTGTTGGTCTTTTGCTTTGTAGTTTTTAGCCTATTGAGGAAGTTGTAAAATAAAATCATAATTCCACCTTGCCATTGTTTGCAAGTGGCCTATTATACACACACTACATATAAAGTGCCAAAATCATCAATTTTTGGTGGTACTTTGATTGATTGAATTTGAGGGGGTGTCTTGTGTGATTGTGCCTCTCTCTATCTTGTGTTTTCTTCCTTTTTGCTGCTATGGGTTCTTCTAAGTTTCTTCTCTTAACTCCTCATAATTATTCTACTTGGAAAATTGATGCATGGAGTAAACTTATGGAAAAATGACTAACTCATTATATTGATGGAGCTATAGTTGCTCCCACTGATCCTAAGACTGATCATGTTGGTCACTTGGATTGGCTCACTAAAAATATCATGGCAATTTGTGCCTTAAGAAAGTATGTATTAAAGGATCTCATTTTTCATATTGAGAAATGTACTCTAATCAAGGATGCTTGGCAAAAGTTTCAAAACTTGTATGGTCAAGTTGATGAGATTAGGGGATATCAGATTGATAGTGATCTCACCATGTTGGATCCCAAGAACTTTGATACTATACAAGATTATGTCATTAAGGCAAAAGAGCTGAGGGTACAACTCAAGGATTGTGGCATTGATAAGAAGGATACTCAATTGATCTTCCATTTGATGGGCAAGCTTCCACAAGAATATGCAACATTTGTTTCTAGTTTCCAAACCTATAGGATGACAATGGGTTCAAGCTACACAATGCCTACATTTGATGCTTTCGCTGAAATGTTGATGATGGAACAAACTAAGTTGATAAGCATGGGCATTATTAAGACTTCTAAGTCTCAAGAATTAGTGGCAAATCAAGGGAACAAAGGAAATCAAGGAAATGACAACTCAAACAAGAAGAAATCACAATCAAAGCCTAAGGACAAAGCATCACCTTCTCCACAACAAGGAGATTCATCCTCTTCCAAGAGGGACAATTCACTAAAGAGAGGGAGACCTACTTGTGCATATTGTAAAATTTTTGATCATGAGGAGCATCATTGCCATTATAAGAAGATTGACGAGCTCACACATATCCTCAAAAAGCAAAACATTGATTTGCCTAATGTCTACAAGAAGGATGATACATCAACTTCCACTTCCACACATTCAAAAGGAAAAGGGAAAGCATTCATGGCTTGTACAAGTGGGAAGACTCACTCTTTTGGAACAAGAAAAGGAAAAGCTCTTTGTACTACTACAAGTCCTGATTCAGGGATATGGCTTCTAGATTTAGGGGCTTCTCATCATATGGCATCTTCGCAGTCTATTTTCTCTTCATCTGAGCCTTGCACCATGCCACAGATTTTGATGGGAAATCGTAAATACATGGATGTTATTGGGAAAAGACCTATTGCCATTGGGGATAACTCCTTCAATTATGTGTTGTGTTTACCCCATTTGACAAACAATCTCCTTTCCATCTATAAAATCACACATGGCGCAACTAAGAGAATTGTGGAGTTCACACCCTAGTCAGTTTCATTAGAGACTTGGAGACTAGAGCTATCATTGTGACTGGGGTGGTTGATCATGCATCTTGGTTATACTCCTTTTCAGATTTTGTTGATGATAATGATTTCACATATGATGATTCTACACATGATAATCACACTTTTGTGATGGTTCAGATTTTGAGGAGAACTTTGGGTACTTGAACTTGGGGATTCTCACATGTGACCCTGTTCTTGAGCCTTATGTTTCATCTCCTCCTATTGATATCACATCACCTATTGCACCTGATGATGCAAACAATGCAATAGTTTTGCCTTCATGTGATTTAGTGCAGGAGGATATTCATTGTCTTCCAGCTTCAGTTTCAGGGGATGCCTACTTGACAGACATTGCAGGTTTGTTTGTGGAATCCTACATTGCAGATTTGGGAGACATCATTGATGATATTCATCTTCTCTTTGATGAAGATGATCCTTCTTCTATTGTTGCGAGAGAACACTTTGACCCTCTTGTTCATTCTCTACATGATCATTCTTTTAAGGTTAACATGATTGTGGATACTTATGTACAACAGTTGGAGGAGGTCTCTTTATGTTTAGATGAGACATGCAAGTCTTTGGGACATGTTCTACATCCATCTCCACTAGATCTTGGAGTGCCTTTTTCAGTAGTGTGGAGAAGTTCACCACCTTTGGAGGGGGTATCTTTTAGCATCGACATGGGGACACTGGAGCATTTTTCAAAGATTCCTTTCATCATGATTTTTTTTCGTACATCTTCCCTTCATGATTGGGGAGACTTCATGAATACACCTTTGGTTTTGTTTCTTCCTAAGGGGAGGAATTTTGTTCGATGTTCGTGGAGCAGTTTCTTCATACATCATCGAGCTTCTATCATTGGTGCAGATTCTACATTGAGGGGGGGCTTCCTAGCTTCTCTTCTTTTGTCATATGGGGGTGACTTTTTCCTCACATGGGGTTTTGTTCCTCACATACTTCTATGAGAGTTCTCTTGTATAACTTTCATCTCTCTTTTGGGGGAGGGTTTTTTCCCATTGGGTTTTTCTCTTTGTCCCTGCTTTGTGAGAGATTTCATTGCATTGGTTTGCACGCATTTGCATTTGTACATGGGTACCTAACTTGGCCTAGTAGCCAGGACCCATCTTGCATTACTTAGTTTCATTGTAGACTTAAGTGCATTCCCCTAAGTTGCACTTAAGGGGGGGTGTTGGTGTAAATAATTATTCATCATGGATATTATTAGACCTTACTTAAGTTTATTGAGGATAATGCATTTCATAGTAGTTTGGGTATGAGAAACTTGGGTGTTTGTGCCACATTGGGATAGTGTGTGTAGGAGAATTTCCATCTTTTATGGTGTTGATCTTGTTACTACTCTATCATATCCACTTATTGTGGAGTGATAATTCCACCTTCGGTGGGTGATCCACCTCATGTGGAATATTTTATTGTTTCTCCTACCTACCCTTGTTTCTTATTGAGCCACATGTCATGTTTGTGTGCTCACATATCCATATAGCCTTGCCTATATATGCAGGCTCATATTTATTGTATGTAACATGTAATGATCTAGTTAATTAGTATTTTCTTGATAGAATACATTTTATTTCTATCATCTATTTTGTTCTCTCTTATTTGTGCTTTCCATTGCCTCTAGATCTTGGCAAAATCTCACAATCACCAATAATTAGATTCTCAAAGCTATTCAACTCTACATACCTCAGAGTCTTTAGATTATTCTAATTCTCAGGCTCTTGAAGTCCTTCATGAACAATAACAATATCCGAATCAACCATCTCTACTAGATTAATCTACTTAAGGATCTCAGTCTGTGCAGGCTTATAAATAATATCTTGTTCATCAATCTCATATCTGCATTCCCTGATCTACTTACCAAAAAATTCATCAACTTTTACATTTTCACTTTCCACCGTCTTCTTCAACCTCATATTGTAACACTGGTAGGCATTTCTCTTAGTAGAATATCCCAAGAAGATTCCTTCATCACATCTTGCATCAAACTTTCCTATATCCTCATCTCTTTTTATATAACATTTGCTTCCAAAAACTTTGAAATATCTAATTGTAGGAACATGACCAACCCATAGCTCATAAGGAGTCTTATTGAAATCATCTTTTAGATGCACTTGATTGAGTGTGTAAATGACAATGCTAATAGCTTCCTTCCAGAAAGTTTGTGCAACATTTCCTTCAATCAACATCGAACTAGCAACATCCAAGATTATTTTGTTCTTCCTTTCAACAACTCCATTCTGTTGAGGGGTTCTAGGAGTAGATAACTATCTTCTAATTCCATTCGTCTCATAGAATGTATCAAACTCACCAAATGTGAATTCTCCTCCTCTGTTAGATCTCAGACACTTCAACTTCAACACTGTCTCAGTCTCCACCTTTGCTTTGAATATCTTGAATTTCTCCAATGCTTATGATTTCTACCTTAGAAAAGTCACCCACATCATTCTAGAGTAATCATCAATCAACAACATGAAATACCTATCACCCTGCATGCTTCTCACTCTAGGAGGACCACACAAGTCAGCATGCACAAGATCTAATAGTCCATTAGATGTATACAATTTTCTTTTAAATGATGTTCTTGTTTGCTTCCCCAATTGACATTCTTTACATATCAGATTAGAGGGCTTCACAATCTTAGTCAAATCTCTAACAACTTGAGTATAACTTATCCTTATCATACAATCAAAGTTAACATGACACATCCTCCTATGCCATAACCAACTTTCATCTATTTGAGTAATCAAACAACTTTTCTCACTAGCATTCAAATGAAAGATATTACCTTTAGTTTTAGTCCCTATTGCAATCTCTACACCGGAGGCATTCAGAATCTTGCATTTACCATTCTTGAATTGCAAATCATATCCTTTGTCAACTATCTATCCAATACTTAGAAGATTATTCTTTAATCCTTCAATATATAAGACATCATTAGTGTTATTCTTACCATCAAAAGATATAGAACCTCTACCATGAATCACACAAGATTTATCATCTCCAAATCTTACTATACCACCATCATACTTTTCCATACTCACAAATTTACTTTTATCACCTATCATATGATGTGAGAAACCACTATCAATTACTCATTCATCTTTTTCTTCAATCTTAACAACCAAAGATATCTCCTCAACAATGCAACTTGTAGAATTTACAGGTACCAGATCATCTTATTTGATAGCAATAAACACAAACTCATCTCCTAAATTCTCATTAGCTAATTATTCATCTATCACACCTTCATCAACAACATAATAGCATCTATTCTGATTTATGTACTTCTGGTAGGGCTTATCATCTTATCATGCTTCTCATATCTATCATGCTTATCAAATCTATCATGTCTTTCAAGCGTTTCATACCTAGGCATTCTGTTAGGACACTTAGAAGAAAAATGTCCTATCTTATTACAAGAGAAACATTTCAAAGGTAACTTTCCATCATACTTACCAACTCCCCTAGGCAATCTCCGAGCAATAAGTTCTTCAAGCTCATATAATTCTTTCTCCTGTTCTTCCATCTCTCTCATCTGTCTTACATATCTTGAAATCCTAGTTGAACTCTCTCCCAGATCATACATTTGCTTCTTGGATATAGAGGCTTTGAATGCAGTCTCAGTTTTACCATGTGATTCTTTAAACTCACTCAAATCAAATGCAGCCAGCTTACCAACTAACACATCTCTTGTCACAATAGTCACACTCTAGATCTCATCGATATAAATAGCTTTAGCCTTATAAGAAGAAGGAAAGGATCTCAATACCTTAGAAACAATCTCATCTTCCTTAAGAGTTCCACCGACACATCTGATGCTCATAACAAGCTCATTTACTTTAGCCATAAAGGAATTTATGTTCTCATCTTCTCCCATCTTTAATGACTCATATTTTCCCTTCAAACTTTACAATTTAGCAACTTTAACTTGTGCATCTTGTTCATACAAAACCTCAAGCTTCTTCCATAGTCCCATCACATTAGTCATCTTTGAATTGGTGAAAGCACTCAATGCTTCCTTAGCCCTTATGTTATGTTCAACTTCCTAGATCTCATCAGAAGTAACCGGTCCATTCAGAGGAACATTGTAAACATTCTTTGTAATCTTCCAATAATCTTCACCAAGACACTTCAAATGAACTTCCATCTGGTCCTTCCAGATAGTATAATTATTTCCATCAAATCTAGGACTCTCATTTTTAAACATATAGGTTTCCATCTCGGATCTCCTCAAGCAGTTAAGCTTCTTCCAGAGGATCTAGCTCTGATACCACTTGTTAGAAACAACAAGAACGAAAATTGAGAGGGGGGGGGGGATGAAATAGTTTTCACCGGATTAGATCAATTAAGCACAATCTCAGATCTAATCAACTGTAGTAGAAAGAAAGATAACAACAAGAAAAACAACACACATAACACCAATATTTTTTACGTGGAAAACCCGGTTAAGGGAAAAACCACAGTGGGAACCTACCTATAATAAGATGATACTCTGCAGTAGTATGTGAAAATATTACAATGGGGAACACACATGCATTTAGGCACATTGCCTAGAGCTCACTCCTCAAATTACAATGACCCAGAAGGCTCCAACCCTCAGGGAAGGTTCACTACCTTGCAAAAAGATTCAAACTACAATCCAGAAAGAGTGAACTACAAACATAGCATCTGCTAATGCCTGATGACATTTCCGGTTAAGCTCAAATATCTTCTCTTCACCAATCTTTTCTCAATGCACCACACCAAAAGATGAATTCACTTGTTCACACATACACCAATCTCTAATAATGTAGACTCAACACATATGACTCAAATTACAAGAATATTACACCCATTTATACAGATCATCAATCTTGACTACAAGGTTGGACAAACCGATAACACCTAATTACAAAATTAAATCAAACAATACATAAATCAACCATCGGACCAATACAATGTCATAGAAATCATAGCATGGACCTAAATCAACTCCTCAAACATGCATCATCATCAAAAATCTCACCAAGAACAACCACAACATGTTACACCACCAATAATACCACATAACATGAAGAATGTCACTAGACCATGAAGATCATCAAGAACTCACACAATAATCGATGTGGACCACCAAGACAAATAAGACATGATTAGGAAACACCAACAACACATTAGAACCATCCACAATAGCTGCACCAACACCAATTATGCAAATCTTCATCGATCAACATGCTAACATTCAAGAACACTCAATAGCAGCAACTCGGATAAGAAAGATAGCTTTTGGAGCACTAAATCATGAACCACTTGAAATGAAGAGACACACAAACATCAAAAATATTCTCCCAAATCCGCAACACAAGATATGATCATAGCGTAGCTCACCTGATAAAAAACCAAACTCTACCAACCACTAAACATAGAGACCAAAACCTCAAATGCAATCACTGGATCACCAAAAAAATTCTATGCAATGTCAAAACACAGGAATATGTTGACAACAAGGACAAAGCAGCAACAATGTCCAACATAATCCTAGTTTTGCATTCTAGTTCATTAGGATCTTACAAACACATGAGATTATAGGGCACACACACTTTCAATATTACATCGGCTATTTATGGAGGTGGAAATCACCAATGCAAGGGGTTTTTCTAAGGAGAAACCCTCCACCCAAACACCATTTTTTAAGTTGTATGTGTAGGTACAAAAATCCGATGGAGCTGCAATCTTTCGAGAAGATAGAGTTCACAGTCACAAGCCCAAATCTAGTAGAAGGCCCCAAATCCCTAGAACTAGGGTGCCAATGCATTGGTCCTCTGTACTTTTTGGCAAATTTTGGCAGTTTGGCTTCTTTGATCTTCAATCTACAGTTTCCAAATTTGCAGGTCAGTGCAGTAACTGGGACCAAGGTGCCAACACCCTGTTTCAGCTCAATCAGGCTCAATTTTTGGTGACAAGTGCACTTCTAAGTTTCATTACCTATTTTGTAATTTGTATCCAAGTTTTAGTTTTGTATCTTTCTATTATTGTATTTTATATAGTTATTTTCATTCATCTCCCTAGCTTACCTTATCATTTGCTACATCTAGCTCATTTCCCTCATAGAAGCAAAGGAATATAAACCCTAAAGATATTCCTTGACTCTGTTTCATAAGAGTAAGTAAAAGTGAATCATTTCCTTAGGCTCTTTCATATTCAAATGTGTGAATGAGAGTGGGATTAGGTCTTAGCTTACCCAATCCAATTTTTCATCATCACATCTATTATAAAATAATCCCTCACTTTCAGTCAAAAGTGTATCATCCTTCATCAAGAACCCCTTTCACCTAGCATTGTTGTTCTCTTTCCCTTCTTTTGGCAGAAGATTCTATGTTTGTTCAAGAAACTCCTCTTTGAGGAAGATGTCTTTTGAGAAAAGATCTCTTCTCCTCTAAGGATCCTCTTTACACTTGTTGAAAGATATCTCTTTTTCAACTATCTTATCCTTTCTTATAATAGTATTGACTCTTTAGCATGGATTTATGAACATTATTTCTTAAAAGGATATATCCTTGGTGTTGAAGGTGCACATCCTTGTTTCTAGCTTCCTTAAGACATCAACATAGGGCTATGTTGACATCTTAAGGGGGGGCACACATATCACCCTATTTTTACTAGGTCGTACTATATTTTTGTAATGTCTTAAATGGGGTGTTCATTCTCAAAACTAGAGAAAACAAACTCTTATACAAGATGTTCACTATACTAGACTCGACCCTTAGAATTTTTCATTACATTTCTTACATAGGTTGAAGCATGCTTGAAACCAGAGAAAACAAACTCTTATATGAGATGTTATATGCTTGAAACCAAACATCACTTGCACACATGAACAAGGATGAGTGGAACTAGCAAAATACAACTACACTATTCCTACTCTCCTCCCAAAGATGGATCACCTAGAAAAAGACATCTATAATGTGTATCCATGTCCTCTCTCATTCTTCTTCTTATGGATCACCTAGAAAAACACATCTATAATGTGTTTCTATGTTTCCTCTTTCTTCTCATGAGCTCGTAGCTTTTTTATTTGTAGTTCATGGATGATGCAAGACCTTTCTCTTCTTATGTGATCACTTGTGATCTTAAGATGGTGTTTTTCAAGAATGATATTAGTGGTTGAAACATTTTGATTATTGAGGTCTCTTCAGTTAGTTAATTTGAAGTCTTTTTTTTAGAATTAACCCCTTGTGTTATGTGTCCTTTCATGTGATCATGTGAGTTAAGATCCTAAGATTGGGGGCTTGGTTCCTCGAAATTAGTAAAGTCTTATATTCTTGTTATTGTTCTCCTATTTGCTCCTCAGTCCTCTCTCTCATCTTTCTACTTTACTGAGAGTATGATTTTAGTCTCATACTCTACTAAAGTGGAGGCTAAATGTAGCATCGTAAATTGTACACCCTTTATTAGTGTGTATAATTTCACACTCTCCTAGTACCTATTTTAGTATTTCCCTTTCCTCCATGAATTATAGGAACTTTATTTTAATTTATTAATATTTAATTTAATATTATGGATTTTATTCCACTTTATTAAATCATCACACTCGTTCGGGCCCTTAATTCTAATTGTGCCCTTTATCATTTTATCTAATTTATCCTTGATCCTACCCTAATTTCAATTATCAAAGAATATTTTATATATCTACACATTTTGGTTTGAGCCATCGAGATAGATTTAGTATTAGAGTCATGATAGCTCACATCCCTAGAAATTCAAAAATAAGTTGTTGGGACTAGGGCGCCCAACATTCTGGTCCTATGTTTTTTTCCTTGAATTTCGAGAGGATGATTGGGCGGTTTTATCCTATTCAAATTTAGCTCCATGCAAAAATATATTAGTTCTAATTCGGCCTAAAGGAGATTTCAATTATGAAATCCCTATAAGGCATCCTTATCAACTCATTTTGGATCTCAGACTCCAAGCATCATAAGTATCCAGTCTAAAGCATTCAAGAATTCATTATCAAGAATATTGAGAGATCTTCAAGGTTGAGTATCCTTTATTCAACCATTGTGGAGAAAAATTACATCATTCATATGCAAGTTGTTGGCAATTGAAACTCATCTAGTGGATACCAATGCATGGATAATGGACTAGGGTTTTCATTGATGGCAACTCTTCAAGGAAATCATATCCAATAGTTATGGATTTTGGTAACCGGCAGAGGGAGTGGTCTGGTAATCTGTCATCGGTATCTCTGGATAGCAGAGTACTTTTGGTCCGAAATATTTGTGGTGATTGCAATGGTTGGATTCATGCATGGGATGATAGGGCCAACATGTAGAAATCACTTTGACATCATTTGGTTGATCCACATATGTTGTAGAGATCCGGTCTAAGCTGACACTTGGTTACACGTTACGTTGTATAATATGGATGGCCGACTTGATGAATGTTTCATTTTGTGATTGCGGATACATAAGAACAATGTAGAAGATCTTTTTGAGGGATGATATGAGTGAGAAGTGATCAAGAAACCTATTTGGCATAGTTTCACGTGCACACTCTTGATCAGGCAGCTGATTGAGAAGAGTAGGGTAGATTTGCAGAGCTGTTACAGTTAGACTTTTTGCACTTAACTGGAATTCATCTAGACATTATTTAATGCTATTTTGGATTTCAATCATTTTAGTTATCATTATAAATTATCTGTAAGTTAGTGAGACTTCCATATTAGAATTGAACCTTTAGTTCTAGGCAATGTGCCTGAATGCAAGTGCATTCCCCTTTTGTAATATTTATGTACTCCTGATCATAGTATATGAATATTGTGGGTTCAAATCCCACTGTGGTTTTTTCCTTTTCGGGTTTCGATGTAAAAATCTTGGTGTTATGATTTTGTGGTTGATTATCTTTTGTTTTTGCATTTTACCTTGCATTTGCTTCTGGTGGTCTAAGAATAAGTTAAAAAATTTCTCTACTAGCAAAATATTGATTCCCCCCCCCTCTCAGTGTTCCTTGATTCCAACACAAGCATGTATGTGTGATTAGGGTTTTTTCATGTTCATGATGTTTCATACAACATATGTGATTACATTCAAGAAGAAAAACATCATTATCAACAATTGTAGATCTGAGGTATATATTTTTTTGCATTTATTTTAGTATTTACATCATTTCATTCAAGGTAAATTCCTAAACCAGGGTTTTACTTAATAAAACCCCTAATCCCAATAATTTTCCTTGTTTCTGTATGTAGGAAATAGGTGTGAAGTTGCAATTTTTCAAGATCAACATTATTCACAGAGACAAACAGGTTCCCCTTTGGATGGCGATAAGTATGGAGGACCAAAGGGACATGCATTTTGGTCCCAATAATTTAGGACAACCTTCTAGGAACAGATTTGAACCTCCACATATTGCTCAGATCTAGGTTCATGGATTCGTTTGATGATTGTAGCTCAATGTTTATTCATAATTACTTCAATTTCAAAATATTTACCCTAATTTCTATATTTTCATAATTCAACTTAAAAGAGGGTACCAAATTTCCAATCTAGTGAATCTAATTGAAATTCTCAACCCTATCCTTGTTGATTTATGAATAGATCTATTAGGTTCACTCCTCTTTATTGTAATTGGTCCCTAAGAAAAATTAGTGGTGGAAACTCTAATTTTCACCTTTACAGAAACTAAGTCCTCTTATGGGTTCCCTAATGTTGCTACTATACAACACTCCTCAACATGATCGAAGATGCATAAGTCAAAAGTGAGATAGTGATAAAATTACATAAATCATTAACAAATATAACTATCAATAGGTTTATTTTACATACTAAATGAAATATTCCTATGATAAGCGTTTAGCATAAGATATGATAAAATATACATCCACATAAGAGTAGTTGGTACCAACACTGAACCACTTAAACTCTACTCTAGGATTACATGAATACAAATTACATTAATCCAATTTATATCATCCTCTATAAGGAGTGTCTAAAACACAATAATAATAATTACAATTACATTGTACTTCATAATGATACATGATACATGCTAATACTAAACTGCATCTTGCATTAAAGAGATACTGGAAAGTAGATAGAAAGATCCATCTAATGCACATGAACAAGTCCATTGGTCCACAATGGAGGTTGACAACAACCACATGACCATGTGGAACTTTTATGTCCACCCCACCATGATTAGAGATAGACACAAGACTCAACACACACAATAAAAATAGGCCAAATCACAAACACAACACCATAATCAGGGAAACCAGATATACACAAGGGCAAGTAAGATACACCACAAGGCTCCAATAGAGTCTTCTATACACAACCATATAGGATAGGGTCCTAAAGTAAAAATAGGGAAGAGTGTCATCACATAGCCTCAACATGGCTTACCTTGGAAATGTCTCTAGATCCTGACCCCCATTTGACAACTCATGTGGAACCGAACAATCCTTTCATGAAGACAAAGAAGATTGATCATGTCAGATCAATGCCCCTTGCACGACTAGGCCTTCCCAATCCCATCCTTAGTCTATACGAGCACTAAAGACCATGTATGGGGAACCAAATTATCTTGTTAATGTGTGTTCTACCCCATTTTATTTATTAGATTATCACTTGATTAGGAAACTTGCAACGAGTTACCCAGATAGCCTCTCTAGGGCCCCAACCCCCATTGAGAGCCACTCCCTAAGTTGCACCTAGACACCTCTCACCTAGGGTTCAATTACAATGAATGATAAGCATCACTAGAAAATATAAACTTGAATGAATCATATATAAGTCCATAATTAGAAATCTGAATCAAAATTCATGCACATAGGCCTTCCTAGATCTTATCCATCAAGATACATCATCGAGTCCACTTCCAAATGCAATAACAACTAGGTTTTTACAAAAATGAATAGAGAAGCATACATAAACATAAATCAATCCAAATTAGGCCATATAGACCTCAAAATATAGAAACAATAAAGCACAGATCCATCTTATGCCTGTGGAACTCACCTAGGAACCCTAGAGACCCAAACCAAGCCAAACAATGTCAAAACTTGGGTTATACACACTTGGCTTGAGTCACACATAGTTTTAGGATTTGGCTATCTAGTTGGGGCTTCAACCTACATAGTTAGGGTCTGTACCTGTGCACTTGGTGCCAGATATTGCGCAACAACTCACTATAATTGTGTAGTTGAGACAAAACATGTGCAATTGAAAATGGGCAACTTTGGGCTCAAAATTGGGCATTAATTTGGCCCTAGAAGAGAAAAAAGGTGAAGACCCATTTGAGGGGAACCTTTTTTCCCTTCCATAAATACTTTGAATTTGATCTCAAGACTCAAAAAAATAATGCAATACTTAAAACCCTAAAGACAACCCCTTAAAACTAAAGGAAAAATATAACATTTCAATGTAAAACCAAACATACATAACCAAAAATCAAACCTACTTTCAGATTGCAATGAAAGACACTAATTACATCATTTTTCCATTTCTAAAGGAAAAAACAAAAGTTAATACAAATAGATTTATAAATCCTACTTCGAATCCTATAAAGAACAAGGAGAGGGAAGAAGATAGAAGGAATAAGGATGCACAAATTCACTCCCACAAACAACAAAGAGTTTCCAACCAACAAGTTGATAACTCAATGATGAACCATGAGTACCAAACCGGTACTGAGAGGGGGGGGTGAATCAGTACAAACACAAATACAGTCCAAAACCAGTTTGACAACAAATACCCCAAATGACTAGCAAACAAGGATACCGGTAAAATAGAGTGCAACCGGTAACATCCAGTACAACTCAATCAGTCATGAACTGGTCACTCAATAAGCTACCCTCTTAGCTCAATACTACAGTATCATTATATTCTCATGCATAAACAGGTAAACTTAACTATCAGATCTTCACAACAGTGAGTTTAATATGTTTTATAGACAGGCATAAAACATAGAACCTTCATATGCTCAATAAGTAAAACAAAGCATCACAAGACAAAAGCATTTCACATGACACATATTTTTCACGTGGAAACCCAACTGGGAAAAAAAATGTTGGGGATGAATACCCACAAGCTGCTTTTTGAACTCTTTAGAAGTGCGCTTTGTTAGGAGCCTTGTCCAGTTAAAGACATTACAATTGGCTCTAGTAGGAACCGATCCTGTTAGGGATCACCTGGTTAAGGGATACCAAGTTAAGGGTTAAACCCGGTAGGGTCACCTTGTTAGAGGATTTCAAGAACTCAATAGCTGAAAGGATCTCCTAAGCTCTATAGCTTCTCAGAACTCATTAGCCTCGAGTTACCCGGTTAAGGGATTTGAATCAAGCCGGTTAAGACCACCCGATTTAAGGGATTTTGAATCAAGCCAGTTAAGGCTACCCTGTTAGGGGATTTTACAACTGTTGAAGTGGTTAGAGATCAACATGTATTACAATGATCTGTTAACAACACTCAATGCTAATGCAGATTCGTTTAGGCTCCTCTTTACCTTCTGCACATTCACTTTGCAGGTAACACTTTTCTCCTTTGGTCTGGCAAGAATTATGTATCACTTCCCTTGGATACACACTCACAAATTTTGCCAACAACCTTAGAAAGAAACACAACATCGACCTTATAGGAAACATACAGGTTGGTAGCAAAAACCCTAAACCCTAAACTTGTTAGGTTAAGCAATTCAAACGGTTCGATCCTGACCATTGAATCATACTGCATTAAATGCAACAATCTTGAATCGATCTCAAGACATTCTCCATCATCCATTATCCACCAATTTCATGGCGGCTAATAACCCATCACATGTTATCACTGTTTGATAGACTTCGCACATTCCTGAGGTAGATAGGAATAGTCTTCTTCATGCAAGATCCTTCATATGCACAGAGCTTACGTGGCAACACAATCTGTCCTCCATCATACTGCTAACTCATCACACAAAGATCACCGATGGAATCACTTGAGGTGCTCCAACCGGTAGTCATACAATGCTTCCATGTGTCGGTTCCCATAACTACATGCCAGTTCATCTAGAACAAATATGCCGCTTCACTTTGGCATATAAACCAGTTCATACATATGTCGGTTCCTTTCTCTTTTCACCTATCACATATGTCGGTTCTCTTCATAACACATATTGACATCAATGACAACATACAATGTCATTATGTCTTCATGCCGATTCACATAATGCCAACAGAAGCAAGTGATATGAAGCAACAATCTTCTAACCAATCCTGAAATCAATATATGCAAAACAATCTCCAAGAATCTCCTCCTAAAATATGCTAAAAAAGTAAAGAAATCCCTTCTAAACCCTCTCAAATCACACCCAAATTCAATCTCTCGAAAGTTTTTCTCAAATTTTTTTAGAAAATCTCTCCCAAGAATCCAAAAACAAATAATAATTTCATTCCCAAAAAACTTGTATAAGAATTCCACAACCACTAAAAAAAACTATACAAATTAACCACAAAAATTAATTAATTAACTCAAATATGCAACCAACTCCCACTAAATAATAATAATAATGAAACATATAACAATTGGTTCATATTGGAGGAACTGAGTTGGCTTGATGTCTACCCATGTGGCGGTGACTCACTTAATATCGTATCCCAGCCCTATAAATAGGGGTTGATATACCTCACACAAATGTGGGTATTGGGGAACTATCAATGTAGATACATGTTACTAAGTAGCTTCAGTTTTAGCCTAGGCTATTTATATAGTGGACCGAAGGACAACACTGCTTAGAGTCATCCCTTGAGATAAGTACTTTATTCCACCAAGGCAAACTCTTTTCTAAAAATAAAAATTCGAGCGTCATTATCGCTTATCTCTTGTAGCCAGGATACCAATGGCAAGGAGAGAGGATACTTAGTGTAAAGGTAGGTCCACCTTATACAATGAGAAAGTGCTACAGACATGGAAAATAGGTGTTCTTTTTAAATAATCAAACAAAGTATTAATTGAATCTAAACAAAACACAAACACATAATTTCATGTGATTTTTTGACTTCATCATGTAGAAAATTGATTAGTAGTTTGGATTTTTTTCCTTTGACAAGCATTAGACAAGATTGTTGCACAAACAAATTAGTAACACAAAGCCTCTATCTAATTAAAAAAAACATTCAAAAAAGAAACATGCAATAAAAAAACATGTAAAAAAACAAAATGCAACTAAAAAAGAAACATGCACAAAAAACAAGGTGTAATAAAAAAACAATGTGCAATAAAAAATGTAACATGCAAAAAAGCAACATGCAACTAAAAAGCTGACCTGCAATCAAACACGCAACACACAACTAGAAAACTGACATGCAAATAAAAAAGCAACATGCAATGAAAAAAACAACATGCAACTAAAAAGAGACACACAATTAAAAAAGAAATATGCAAAAAGTAACATGTAATAAAAAAAGTGATATGCACTGAAAAAAGGTAACATGCAACTAAAAAGAGACATGCAATGAAAAAAGCAACATGCAACTAAAAAAGTGACATGCAAATAAAAAATAATATGCAAATAAGTGACTTGGGTGAAATTAAACAATTTGATTGTTTGATTGGCTTAGATTGTTTTTAATTCACCTCCTAGATTAATATAGATGAAGATCAATTGTTCGTCCTCATTAAAGCTAGATTGTGAAAATTGATCAATTAACCATCCTAATTAAAGCTAGATTAAGAAAATTGGATCAATTAACCATCTTAATTAAAGCTAGATGAAGATTTTTATTCATTTCCCTTCCTATTTAAACTAGTTTTTAAGATCGATTCTTCCTCTAATTAGGCTAGATTTGAGATCCATTAAAAATTCTCCCTCAGTGATTATGAAATTTGATACATGTAGCTACACATCACACAAAAATTAGAAAATTATTAGGTTGTTCTTCACACCGGGTTCACCAAAATGTTTGCACATGAAAATTGAAGGATGTTAGGAAGTAATAGATTAATATCAAGTTGCCACAAAACTTGATTCTATTACAAATCTTCAACACGAAACACAATAAGAATATGAAATCAAAACAACAAATTAAAACATTCAAAGTAAACTGGACATTGTTCATTTTTTGCATTGAGACTCCTATTGCTCTTCTTCTCTTTGTGAATGGTTGGCTCTCAGAATTGCACTTTCAAACCACCATTACAATGGCACAAAAATTCGAAGATCATGGTCTAGATTATGAATATTGATGTTTAACTTATAGAATTCAAGAATTTGAATGGACGGTTTAGATTGATTTTAGAACATAAGCAATCAATAGTTGAGATTTTGTGAGAGAAGATGAAGATAAGAGGGATCAAAGCAAAAAAGATGGAAAGATTTTGATTTTTAGATGTTCATATCTTATTTTCTAATTTAAAATTAATAAAATAAGTTGCCAGAGTAGTTAAATCTGAAAAATCAATAAAAATAAATAAAGATATTTGTTTCCATTTTCGAAATTGAAGAAATATCTGAGGATAAATTAAATAAAAACAAATAAAGATATTTGTTTCTAATGAATTTGAGGAAAGATTTAAGGATTAAATAAATTTGGAAATTTATTTAATTTTGAGGATATAATTAGATAATTAAATAATTTTAAAAAACTATTTAACTATGGGAAAATAGAAATTAAATTTAATTAAATAATTAAGATTATTTAACTAAAGTGAAAATCAAAATTAATTAAATAAGATTATTTAATTAATATTAGAGAGAAAATGATTAGCGATGGATTGATTATGGAATTAGAGGAAATTTGAATTATGCAATTGAATTAGAAGAATGATGCTTAATTAATTAAATACTAAAATTATGTAATTATTTAAAGATGAATTATCAGTAAATTAGTACCCATAGACATGGTGTATTTTTAGGTGTCTGCAATAATTAATAATTTACTCCACCAAAAAATATAACTACACCCACCAAATTTTCTCATAATCACATAAAAGGAGATCAAATATTATAATATTATATAAAAAAATTATAGCACATAATATAATATTAATAATAATGATAATAACAATAATAATACTAAGTAGGAGTAAAAATTATACCATCAATAAGCTTATTGACAACATAAATATTATTAATGACATAAGACATAAATATACATAAATATAACTAAGATCAAGCATCAAACACCACACAACCAAAGTTATTTGACTTAGGGATACAAACATTGCCTTCATGGCAATCCAAACAAGTGAAATACAGACCTAGGGTTATTGCCCTAATTCGGGACAATGGCTAGGGCTTGGTCAACTTGAGCGTTAATGCTATCTCCATGTACCACCATAGAGGATTGTTTAGGAATTCTTAGACCTATGAAACTATGTGGAGTTGATTCCTAGTACATGCACTCAAAAAACAAAACATCTGCACAATATATATATATATATATCCATATATACATCTAATAATAACATTAGTAATCATAAATAATCCTCAAATAGAATCACTTGAACATAGGTTAGTGCATCATAATATTTCATAAACATAATACATCATCCCACATATAACCATTAAGAGGTCATAAGCATCAAACCCTAATATCATCATAACATCAACATGTTCAAAATCATAGAAACATCATGAATAGTCCATTAGCATGAATCAAATAAGTATGTCCACACACACATCTAAAAGAGTCAACCAAAACTCCAACAAAAGAAAAATAGGAAGCAAACATTGAAGGGTATTACAAAGTCAATAGAAATGAAGGTACATCAACTATATCTGAAGAAGAATCATGGATCTATGAAGCAACCTCAACTAAAGTGTCAAAATACTCCAAAGTATCATTATCATGGGGTATTATCTCTAAAGGGTGAAGAGGCACATTACAATTTGAAATAGGATCATCTAAGAATGGACAACTATTAGGATCTCCACATTACTCCAAACTTGTAATGCAAAGAGCACGAGAACATTCAAAATCAATAAAAGACTCCAAAATCCCATCATCTACATGCATAACAATAACTTCTAAGACACAACCCATTTTCAATTCCCAAGCAAATGTTTTACGAGATGTGCCATGTAGAGGAATATGATTATATAAATATGGCAATGAATTAAGTCCTCTAAGATGGGTAATGATGTCATCACTCCATTGTCTATAGTTACTATTGGCATTACAACAGAAAGGAGATTGTTGGCATTTCAATAAGGATATTGAGAAGGTTGTTGGAGATTATTGATATAACTAAAGAAGGATGATTACTGTCTTAATAATATTGTTTTGCCATTGATGTCAAGAAATTGATTTTTCGATTCAGGAAGATGTTGCCATATCTTGAGAAGTATGTGTTGATGAGTATTAGGAGGTCAGTAAGTGACACAGAAAGAATGTGATAATAAAGGGGAGAAATAAGTTATTTAATGGGAAACTATTACCAAGTTAGACAATGATGAGATCATGTTGTTTTGATTGTTTTGATATCCTTCACATGTTGTTGATTATAAGTTTAATACTATATTATGTCACCGAGTAAGGAACCTAGTCAATAAACCCTAAGGTACCTAGTCGGTAAACCCTAAGGTTATCTATATCGGTTAAAGAAGGCAGAATGTCTACCGAGTGAAGTTTAGTATTAACCGAGTTATAATAGATCACATTGGATGGATAAAAGCATTATTTAATAAAGGATGTTGATGAGTTGGAGTTGATCAGATGATTGGTTTGTCGTGCAATAAGTTTGTTGAGGATTGATGGCATGGAAAATACAGGAGGAAGATCTACAACACAGATTGAACCGCAATAACCTAGCACAAGTTCCAAGGAAGGAATACAAGTTCTAAGGCGAGGTAAAACATTTTCAGATCGAAGAATACATTGAACCTAGTCAAGTTTGATGATTTGATGACTAATATTGATCATGGGAAATGTGATCAAGGAGATTAAGTGGTTAGAAATTGTTTATAAATAAGGAATTGTTGATAAACAATGTATGCGGGCAAATGTATGCACAATGATGCTACAGGATTGTTTACCAAGCTCAGAAGCTTGAAGATCTGTTTGAAGAACATATTGATAGTTCTAATACTTAATATAAGTACAGATCCAATAGACAACAAGATGAGAGGGGGGGGGGGTGAATCATACAAACTTAATCATCCATAAAACATCAGATTCAACCTCGGTAACATATATCAGTCATATAACCAAAAACTGTCAAACATGCAAAATCAAAAGCATATGAACAATATAAACCTCATAACACCAGATTTAACGTGGAAACCCAAATAGGGAAAAAACACAGTGGGATTTTGGACCCACTAAGAAATATACTCTTCTAGAGTATGCTTGGTTAAAAGCAAATCCTGTTAAAGATTACAAAACACATTGCTAGATGTGACCCGGTTAAGGGATTTCCCTCAGATTTGTTAGGATCTTCACTTTGTTAGAAGTGACCTTGTCAAAGGATTTCAAACACTCAATTAGAATGTCACCTTGTTAGAGGATTTACATATAAGACTGTTAAGTCCATTCGGTTAAGAGATTTCCTGTCACTTTCACAAAATAACAGTAATACAATCTATCTGCAACTTCACATCTAAAATGCTAAAGTAGATTCCTATTTGTTCAATACAATCTAGACATAGAACTAATCTTGTCTATCTACTAGGCATCAATACTCTATTATTCTAACAGGTCTTCAAGCTTCTGTGCTCGGTAATCACTATGTAGCATCCCTGTGCATACACTTGCCCACATACATTGTTTATCAACAGTTCCTTATTTATAAACAATCTTCTAACCGCTTAATCTCCTTGATCACATTTCCCATGATCAATCATAGCCATCAGATCTTCAATCTTGTCCAGGTTCATTGTATCTTTTGATCTGAAAATGTTTTACCCTACCTCGGAACTTGCACATTCACCTTGGAACTTGTGTTACGGTAATGCTGTTTAATCTGAGCTGTAGATCTTCTTGCCGACTTTCCATTGCCTTAGATTCATTAACAAACTTCTTCTATGGCTTGCCAATAATTGATCCACTCCAACTCATCAACATCTTTCATTAAATATCACATGTAAACTTTTAATGCATTTTGTTATAGCTCGGTTACAACTCGGTGAATACTAAAATTTACTCGGTAGACATTCTGTCTTCATTAACTGACTGTGATAACCTTAGGGTTTACCGACTAGGTTCCTTAGGGTTTACCGACTAGGTTCTTTGCTTGATAACATAGTATAGTATTAACCTTTGCATTTTACAATATATGTATGATGTTAAAACAATCTAAAAAATCAAGATCTCATCATTGTCTGACTCGGTAGAGTTGCCCATTGAATAACTTATCCTCTTATTCATCATATTCTTTCTTGTGTCATGACCGACTTCTTTATAAACTTTATATCATATTTCTTAAGATATGGCAACATCATACTGAATTAGAAAATCAATTTCTTGACATCAATGACAAAATAATAATATCAAGACAGTAAAACATCTTTAATCAGTTATGTCCATAATCATCAACAACCTTCTCAATATCCTTGTAATATTGCCAACACAGATTGAGAAGCCCAACAAGCCCAACAAGGGACTAGATAAGTCTTATGACAAGATTGTTTTGAGCAAATAGAATCTGCTTTAGCATTTCAGATGTGAAGTTGTAGATATATTTTATTACTGTTGTTTATTTTGTAAGTGATAGGAAATCTCTTAACCAAGTGGACCTAAGAGTCTTATTTGTAAACCCTCTAGCAAGGTAACATTCTAAATGAGTGTTTGAAATCCTTTGACAAGGTCACTTCTAACAAAGTGCAAGACTCTAACAAGTCCGAGGGAAATCCCTTAACCGGGTCACATCTAGCAATGTGTTTGTAATCTTTAATAGGATTTGGTTTTAACTAAGCATACTCTAGAAGGGTATATTTCTTAGTGGGTTTGAAATCCCATAGTCATTTTTCCCTATTTGGGTTTCCATGTTAAATCTGGTGTTATATGTGTTGTGATGTTATCTTTCATGAGTTTGAATGTTTTACATTTTTGGTTATGTATTCTGGAGTATATGCTACCGAGGTTGAATCTGTTGAATATATTGAAGATTAAGTTTGTATATTTCACCCCGCCCTCTCATCTTATTAACTATTAGCATGAGAGATTTACAATTGGTATCAGAGCTGTGGACTCCGGAAGAAAATTTTAAAGGTACTTGAGGCAAAGATCCAAAGATGTATAAAAGAGATGCACTAAAGCTAAACAAGTCAAGTTTCTCAACATGGCAGAAAAGGATGAAGCTGCACTTATCAGGAATTGGAGAATATGCAACATATTATATGGAGAATGATTACATACCACCTAGCACCAACCCGCAAGAACATATTCAAGATATGATTGAAATAACATCAGCATTGACCGACTCAGAGTTTAATGATCTAGAAGGCTGTAATGATGCAAAAACAATGTGGACCAAGCTCATATATGTGTATGGTGGTGATGAACATGTTAAAAGAGAAAAGGTAGATAGTCTAAGAGGACAACTTGAATCTATGAGAATGAATGAAGGTGAGAACATAACCCAATACAGTAGAAGGTTAAAGGAAATTGTCAATCAAATTAAAGGAGCAAGAGAAACTATTGAAGAAAAGGATGTAACAAGTAAATTGTTGAGAACCCTTCTACCTGCTTATCCCATTTGAGTCTCTGCAATCAATGAATTAAGGTTTGTACCAAACATGCCACTCTCTTTGGATGCCACTATCGGTAAGCTACATGCATTTGAGTTAAGTAATTTTGATAATAGTGGGTCTTCGGTAAATAAAGTAGAATCTGCATTCAGTTCTTTTCATATTGGTGAATCTGATGACTATAATGATAGAATGAATAAGTATTCTGAAGGAAATCACAGTGGAGAAAGTGAGAGATTTCATAAAAACATGGAAGAAGTACACAAACTATATGAGGAAATCAGAAAGCAAGAAGAGTTTGAAGCACTATTGGCCAGAAGGTTACCGAGAGGCAAATGTAAGTATAAAGGAAAGCTACCTTTAAAATGTTTCAATTGTGATAAAATAGGACATATGGCTTCTAACTGCCCTAACAAATAATCTAGTGAAAAGAGAGAATACCGAGATAACAGGCAGAAAGACAACCAATACAGAGGACACTGAGACTTCAGAAGGAGAGATAGAAAGACATGCCTCGTAGCTGATGAGGAATCCAATGATGATAAATCTGATGAAACTGATACAGAGGAAGTTGTTTATGTGGCTATTAAAGATGGATCAGATGAAGAAAGGTATGAAGAAAAAGCCCTAATATCTCACATAAATAATAATGATTCTTGGATCATAGATAGTGGATGCTCACATCACATGACAGGTGATAAACACAAGTTTGTTAAAATAGAAGACTATGATGGAGGATATGTAAGATTTGGTAATGATGCACCATGTCCGATGAAAGGTAAAGGATCTATAACACTTCTTGACAATGCTAAATGTGATGATGTATACTGGGTTGAAGGTTTGAAATACAATTTGTTGAGTGTGGCACAGCTAAAGAATACAGGATACCAAATAGAATTCCAGAAGGGATGTGTCAAAATTCATGACAAACATGGAAAGCTGGCTGCTACCGAGACACAAACAAAAGGTAATACATTTCATCTTGACTCAATTTGGAACAAATGTCTATATGCAAAAATAGAAGATACCTGGTTATGGCATAAAAGGTTTTGTCATGTAAATTTTGATAATATGATCAAAATAAGTAAGAAGCACCAAGTAAGAGGTCTACCGAGCTTGGAAAAACCTAAGAATGCTATGTACCAAGGATGCTAGATGGGTAAGATGACAAGATCAAGCTTTACAAGTAAGTCCTACACTTCTAAAGGAATTTTAGATCTAGTACACATTGATCTTTGTGGTCCCATGAAAATTCAAAGTTATTATGGTGATAAATATTTCATATTATTTATGGATGATTACTCAAGGATGATGTCAATTATGTTTTTAAAAGAAAAATTAGAAGCTTTTCAAATGATTAAATGGTACAAGGCAAGAGTTGAAAATGAAACAGGAAGACAACTGAAATGTCTTAGATCTGACAAAGGAGGAGAGTTCAATTCTGATGAATTTAACTTATTTTGCAATGATCATGGTATAAAAAGGCAAGTGTCTGCACCGAGAACACCTCAGCAAAATGGGATAGCTGAGAGAAGAAATAGATCAATTGTAGATTGTGCCAGAACCCTGATGATATAAAAGAGGGTACCTCAAACATTTTGGAGAGAAGCAATCAACACTGCAGTTTACACCCTGAAATGAGTACAACTAAAGAAAGGAACTATGAAGACACCATATGAAATCTGGTATGACAAGAAACCTAATGTAAGTTATTTTAAAATCTTTGGAAGTAGATGTTATGTTCACAAAGATGACACAAATGAAAAGTTTGATCAGAAAAGCGCGGAAGGAACATTTCTTGGTTATTCTTCTAGAAGTAAAGCATTTAAATGTCTGATCAAATCATCTAACAAAATAGTAGAAAGTGAAAATGTGAAAATTGATGAATTTGCAGAAAGAAATGATGAAGGAAATTCCATAGAACCAGAAAATTATGAAGAATTTGTTTATGTTTAACTGAGAAGTCCTACAGAGAAAATTGCTGAAGAAAATGAAGATAGTATCCACGAGTGATGAAGAAGATCATATAGAGCCTACCGAGCCTATATTAGCGAAATATGTCATAAGAAATCATGCAACAAGTCAGATTATAGGAGATAAGGATGATCCAGTGATGACAAAGAACAAACTGAGATAGAACACATGTCTGATATCTGAATTTGAACCAAGAATAATAAAAGAGGCATTTAACAATGAAGATTGGGTAAATGCTATGATAGAAGAGATTGATCAAATCAAGAAGAATGAAACATGGACATTGGTCCCAAGACCGAAGGACAAAAATGTAATCGGTACAAAGTGCATTTTCATAAACAAGCTAAATGAAAAAGGTGAGGTCATTCAGAACAAAGAAAGACTAGTTTGCAAAGGTTATGCTCAAGAAGAAGGAATAGATAATGGTGAGACTTTTGCACCTGTGGCTAGACTTGAGGGAGTAAGAACATTGTTGGCATATGTTGCTTTCAAAAATTTCAAGGTATATCAAATGGATGTTAAATCTGCATTTTTGAATGGTATACTAGAAGAAGTTTACATTGAACATTCTGAAGGATTTATTGAATACAAGAGTAAAGATTAGGTATCTAAATTAAATAAAGCTTTATATGGTCTGAAACAAGCACCTAGAGCATGGTATGAGCGATTGCACTCTTACTTAATCAAGATTGGATTTATAAGGACAAGTGAAAACAACAATATGTACATGAAGAATGATGAGGACAATGGAATACTGATCTCAGCCATATTTGTTGATGATATTATCTTTTATGGAAATGATTCTCTATGCAAGAACTTTGGAAATGAAATGTGCAAAGAATTTGAGATGTCATTAATTGGTGAGATAAAGTATTTTATAGGTTTAAAAATACTGCAAATGAAAGATGAGATTTTCATTACTCAATCCAAATACATGAAGGAAATCTTGAAGAAATTTGGAATGGAGGATTCTAAACCTGTAAGTACTCCTATGACTACTAACTGTAAACTATAAAAGAATGATGAATCTGCATTCATTGATGAGACACTTTACTGATCTATGATTGGGAAGTTGCAATATGTTGTTCACAGTAGACCGGATATAGCACATGAAGTAGGAACAGTTGCAAGATTTTCTGTAGATCCCAAAGAAACCCACATGACAACAATCAAGAGAATTTTCAGATACCTGAGAGGCACTGAAGATTATGGCTTAGTATATGAAAAGAGGAATGATTTTGATTTAAAAGTTTATACTGATGCTGATTGGGCAGGAAAAATTGATGACAGGAAAAGCACAAGTGGTGGAGCTTTCTTCTTGGGAGAAAGACTAGTAAGTTGGCTTAGCAAGAAACAAGGATGCATTTCACAATCAATAGCTAAAGCTGAATATGTTGCTGCAACATTGAATTGTACCAATATAGCATGGATCAAACAACTATTGGAAGGTATACATGAAAAATTTACCGAGCCAGTAACTATATTCTATGATAATACTAGTGCCATTAACATTTCAAAGAATCTGGTAATGCACTCTAAGACAAAGCATATCTCTATAAAGTATCATTATCTCAGAGAAGAAGTTCAAGAGAAGAAAGTTGTGCTGGAATATATCAGTTCAAAGGAGCAAATAGCAGACATCTTCACAAAGCCACTGCCAAGGGACACTTTTGAGTATGTCAGAAGCAAGTTAGGGGTCCTACCCCTATCTTCTACTCACTGACAAAGTTTGGTGAAAGCATCAATTTGATGACTCTATAGAATATTATTTGTGGATTGATGTTGGTTTACGCACTTTAGGAGGTTTTCTAAAGGTGTCCAGGGAATAGTGATTGGAGACAAGTTGCTCTGACTGAGACTGAGATGATACATGTGTAACACAACAAGGAAATTACTTCACAATGGCAGGAATCATGAATTAGTTTTTCCTTTTGGCATTGTTGTCAAAGGGGGAGAAGACTAAATGGAGAAGATAGACTAAATGGAGAAGATAATAGAAAACCAATGACAGGGGGAGAAGACTTCAGGTGAATATTTAAATAGCTCAAGGACAACAAGAGAAGTCTAAACATCAATTTGAATCCGAATCAGTTGGAATAAATCAAGTTGGTATTACCATTTAATTGTTGGTTTTTCCATCAATGCCAAAGGGGGAGATTGTTGGCATTACAACAGAAAGGAGATTGTTGGCATTTCAATAAGGATATTGAGAAGGTTGTTGGAGTTTATTGATATAACTAAAGAAGGATGATAACTGTCTTAATAATATTGTTGTGTCATTGATGTCAAGAAATTGATTTTCTGATTTAGTATGATGTTGCCATATCTTGAGAAGTATATGTTGATGAGTATTAGGAGGTCAGTAAGTGACATAGAAAGAATGTGATAATAAAGGGGAGAAATAAGTTATTCAATGGGCAACTATTACCGAGTTAGACAATGACAAGATCATGTTGTTTTGATTGTTTTGATATCCTTCACATGTTTTTGATTATAAGTTTAATACTGTATTATGTCACCGAGCAAGGAACCTAGTCGGTAAACCCTAAGGTTATCAATATCGGTTAAAGAAGGCAGAATGTCTACTGAGAAAAGTTCAGTATTAATTGAGTAACAACCAAGTTATAATAGATCACATTGAATGGATAAAAGCATTATTTAATGAAGGATGCTGATGAGCTGGAGTTGATCAGATGATTGGTTTGTCATGCAAGAAGTTTGTAGAGGATCGACGACATGGAAAATATAGGAGGAAGATCTACCACACAGATTGAACTGCAATAACCTAGCACAAGTTCCAAGGAAGGAATGCAAGTTCCAAGGCGAGGTAAAACATTTTCAGATCAAAGAATACATTGAACCTAGTCAAGTTTAATGATCTGATGGCTAATATTGATCATGGGAAATGTGATCAAGGAGATTAAGCAGTTAGAAATTGTTTATAAATAAGGAATTGTTGATAAACAATGTATGTGGGGAAATGTATGCACAGTGATGCTATAGGATTGTTTACCAAGCTCGGAAGCTTGAAGATCTGATTGAAGAATAGATTTAGAAGCCCAACAAGGGACTAGATAAGTTGTATGAAAAGATTGTTTTGAGCAAATAGAATCTGCTTTAGCATTTCAGATGTGAAGTTGCAGATATATTTTATTACTGTTGTTTATTTTGTAAGTGACAGGAAATCTCTTAACCGAGTGGACCTAAGAGTCTTATTTGTAAACCCTCTAGCAAGGTAACACTATAAATGAGTGTTTGAAATCCTTTGACAAGGTCACTTCTAACAAAGTGCAAGACTCTAACAAGTCTGAGGGAAATCCCTTAACCGGGTCACATCTAGCACTGTGTTTGTAATCTTTAACAGGATTTGCTTTTAACCGAGCATACTCTAGAAGGGTATATTTCTTAGTGGGTCCGAAATCCCAGAGTGGTTTTTCCCTATTTGGGTTTCCACGTTAGATCTGGTGTTATATGTGTTGTGATGTTATCTATTCATGAGTTTGAATGTTTTATAGTTTTGGTTATGTATTCTGAAGTATATGCTAGCAAGGTTGAATCTGTTGAATATATTGAAGATTAAGTTTGTATGATTCACCCCCCCCTCTCATCTTATTAACTATTAGCATTAGAGCTTTATAGTTACCCCTCTTCAAGTTGATCAAAGAAGGATGAATTGTGGATCCCATTGAAAATAATGATAATTCTTCAAAAGCTAAAAAATAGAACAATCACATGAATATAAAAACCTCCAAATATGATAAGAAAGTGAAAATGAAGCCCCCAACAAATAGTATCTCTACAAGGAGATGGATGTCCAAGTTATCAAGCAAATGCCACAAATTACAAAATAATAATATATAGTATTTGGGACTAAATCTAGAAAATATGCACAAAGATTAAATGATAGAGATCTTCAATACCTTTCCAATGCTGCAGGAATCATGAAAATTGAAGATCGTGGCAAAAATTTATGGGACTAGGAGTCCAAATAGAAGGATCAACTTCAAGCTACAAAAAAGGCTATCAAATGGAAAAATAACCTAGTCTATCACCAAAGTTCACAAAACTCACTTTCCAAGAATATGTGGATGGAATCTGACTACGTATGTAAAAGTTATGGTAGTTTCAAATAAAGGCCTATATGGAGGCACTTGGGAAAAATAGGGGGAAAAAATTAATCCTAGGTGTATAGGCCTTTGGTCTATAATATGAAAACATTCTTGGATAAAGGAAAAAACTAATAATTTCCCTTGGGGGCTAATCGACTACAAATGAGGTGGGGCGTGATAGGCTTGTAGAGTGATTGGGATCGGATAGGCCATGAAGTGATGATGGGGCTAAATAAAAACTAGGAAAATGTGAATGTTGATGGAGGGACTGATTAATTTAGGCCCAGATAGGGAATGCAATCCAATAATGGAGGAGTATTCTGGTATTGAAAGGAACTAGTTTGTAGAGGAATAAAAACTTCATTTAATTAGAAATAAAGCATGGAACCCTTTGTAGAAGTAGGCCTCAACCGATAAAATCTCAATTGGTAGAAAGAGAGGATGTATGGAACAAAAATGCCTTCGTGGGAAGAGTGTCCAATCAACACATTAACCACCCATGCCAAAATGACTCTTGTTAAATAAAATAAAACCCAATAATAAATTGCTTTGACCCAAGAATGTATGTTGCCACCATAAAAAAGTGTTGATCTTGATAAGGGATGACCTATATAACAAAGAAAATGAACAACCATGCCTAGTAAAATATGTTGGAAGTATGTGTTGTTGTTGTTGCCATTGATGCCAAATTTGTTGTTCTAGAAAGTTGTTGGTCTAGAATGTCTGTGGTGCAGAGATATCTTGTTGTGTTGATGTTGTAGTTGTTCTTTTGGTTGTTCTAGAAGTGATTGGGTTCGGAAATATCTTTTTGTTCTCCAGAAGTTGTGGTATATTTCATAGTAGGTTATGATATTATATGCTAGACCTATCTTTTGGTCTGGATATGATTTGTGGAAGGTAATTTGATGCATTATGAGTCTCACCATAGTGTGTGGAGATCTAGATTAGAGTTATTTGTATTGGAGGATATGTTTTGATCATTAATTTCTTATATGGCTGTGTAATGTGTTTGTATGCTATTAGTTATGTTTTGGTGATTGCGGATATAAGTGAATTGATCTTTGGTAATGTAGATCTTCATTCTATCCTTCCATATCTTAAAGTTATCTCTGTTGAACTTTGGACCTTCCCTCTTCATCATTAGAGTAGGATATTTTCCTCAATCGGTTAAGCTTACAACACAGAGGACCTGGAAGATGCTCTGAAACCAATTGATGAATAATGATGAACAGTAAGTACCAAACTGGTACTGAGAGGGGGGGGGTGAATCAGTACAAACAAATTTTTTCCCTCAACCAGTTTGACTACAAAGACTGCACTTAACTAGTAAACCTTAACACCGGTCTAAAACAGGGCACTACCGGTTACACACAGTGAGTGTATGAATAGCATAAACCAGTAAACACTTAGATCTCTACACAATTTAATATCTTAGTGCCACTTCACCGTTATGCATAAACATGTAATATATCATAAGAAATATAATGACTATCAGTTTAACATACTTTACCACTTAACAGAAAATATTAAAGCATCCCATGAAAAGCATCACACATGACACACATATTTTTGACGTGGAAACCCAACTGAGAAAAACCACGGTGGAGATGAATACCCACAAGATATTCTTTGAACTCTTTTGAAGTTCACTCTGTTAGGAGCCTAGTCTGGTTAAATAATTTTACAATAGGTTCTGCTAGGGATCACCCAGTTAAGGGATGGCTAAATACCCGGTTAAAGGTTAGAACCCTGTAAGAGGTTACCTCGCAAGAGGATTTGAATAACTCATTGAATTGAGTCACCCTATTAAAGGATTTACACAAAAGCCTGTTAAAGCTACCCGGTTAAGGGATTTTCCAGCTGCTGAAATGGTTAGAAGTCAACAGGTAATACACTGATCTGATAACAACACTCAATGCCAAGGCAGATCCACTTTAGCTCCTCCTCTTCTGCAATCACACTCTGTAGGTATCAACACACTTCTCCAGTCTAGAAAGAATCAAGTATCTCTTCACTTGGATACACACATAATATTTTCCAACAACTTCAAAATGAAAAACATTATTGACCTTATAGGAAACAGATAGGTCGGTAGTATAAACCCTAAACCCTAAACATTTAGGTTTAACAATTCAATTGGTTCAATCCTGACCATTAATCACACTGCATTGAATACAACATTCTTGAAAAAATCTCAAGACATTCTCCAACATTCATTCTTTGCCACTTTAGGAAGCTGATAACCCATCATGTGCTCTCCACTGTTTACAAGGACTTCACACATTCCTGAGGTAGATAGGATCAGTCTCCATGCAAGATCCTCAAGGAAATCCTTCATGCGCACAAAGATGACGTGGTAACACTAATTTGGTCTTCATTACAATGCTAACTCATCACAAGATGTCATCGGTTGAATCACACAAGCTTGGAATGCATCAACCAGAAACCCTGAAGCTGAGACTACCAACCGGTAGTCATGCCAAATGAAACCCCGATACAAAACTTCCATATACTGGTTCTCATTCCAACATACCGGTTCACTTTGAACAAACACACCACTTCACTTTTTCACATATACCTGTTTACATCATCATATCGGTTCTCTTGCAAGTTTGCTTACTACAACACACCGGTTCATACTTCAACATATTGACATCAATGACAACATACAATATCATCATGTCATCATGCTCTGCACATATGCCAATAGTGTTTTGGTCGCCTCTTTCTCCTGGAGTGGATTAGTGTGTATGTTTTTCATTTGGAAGGTATATTTTGGTTCAATATTTGATGATATATCTTGTATATAAAGAATGTTGTGTGGTTATGTGGAGTGTGTAAAAAGTAAGAGTGGGAAGAAAAGTGTAGAGGTTGCGAGAGTAGGTGTGCGAAATTCAATGAGGAATAGAGAAGAAGAGTTGTGATTGAATAATATGCAAATTGTTTTGAGATTGTGGAAGAGGTGTATGATAGAGTGTTGATGTTGGTCGCTTGATGCAGAGTTCAAGGACAACTTCATGATTAGGAGATCCTTCTTTTCAACTCATTTTGTAACTTTCCCTATTGTAGTTAGCTTCAGGTTTGCAAGTCCTCTTTTTTTATCTTGCTCCAAGAGGAGTTAGCCTTGGCTTGCAAGTTTGGAGTAGTGTGCTCATTCTTTATGATCTTATACATAGTGGATATTGTAGACACCTAAAACTTGCACAACTAATTAAATGAATTTCATTCATTTAATCATCATTTATTCATCTATTAATTAGACTAAGTTTTAGTTAATATCCCTATTCTTCCAATCTGCCTATTAAGCAAATTATAGATTTGATTAAAAGCCTTTTCTTCTAGCCTCAACTCTTAATTAAAATAAGGTTTGATTAAGTCCCCTTTAGTCATTTAATTGAATAAATCTTATTTATTAATTAAAACCCCCTTTTTCCCTTTAAATTGAATCTATATTTGATTAAAATCCCTTTGCATTTAAATAAATTATTATTTATTTGTGAATAGTCCCCCCACTTGCAAAATTCTACAAATGCAAGTTGCAACCCTTTTGGATAAACTAAATCTTTTATTTAATTTAAAATGCCTATTTACCTCCACTTGCATTCTCCTACATTTTCCATTAGCATGCTATCATTCTTCTAGAAGACCTCAAATTTCTCATTAACTAGCCTAATTCTAATCATGTCATATCCCTAAATTTGGGGGAGTCACTTCTCCAAGTTTGGGGAAAATCTTCAAAATGTGTTGAAGACTTTACCTTTTTCAACAAGTTAACTTGTTGAGTCTTCCAAACTTGTAAGGCTCTTACAAAAGCCTTGAAGGTTATCTAACTTCCAACAAGTTAACCTCCACAGTCTTTGAAGGCATTTAATACCTCTTACAAAGACATCACCCTAGCCCATGATGGTTGTCCCTTTGGCCATCCTTCAACTTTGCATAAGAGTTTATCTCTTGGGCAATAGCATGCTCCCTTGGATAATAGTAGTATCCAATGATGTCATCTCTTGAGGTTATCCCTAATGCTTACTTAGCATCTAATGCTTGATTAGCATCCTCTCAATTTATTTGAAGGTGACATTTGTCAACTTGGGACTGGATTGAATTCCTCCTCATGGATTGATAACTTTCAATCCTAGCCCTTGTTAAGATTGCTCAATCTTGGCCCTCCATTTCTCTATTTTCTCTATAAATAGAGCCCATTTCTTCAATTTTAGGATCCATCATCTTGTGCATCAAACTTATAGTCATTTTGCAGGTTATCAAGGAGCTTAATTTGTCATCTTCAAGCACTTTGATCATCTTAGTTGGATGCTAGTTTAGCTTTCATCATGTTGATAGTATCATGCTAATCCCATTTTCATGCTAGCTTAATTCATAGAAATTGTATATCAATTTCATAGCAATCTCCATGTTAGTTTAATTAGCAATCCTAAGCTTTCAATTAGAAATCAATCTTAATATCATATCTTGCATTCCATCTTGCATTTCATCTTTTCATATAATTTGATCATCTAGCTAGGATCTTAGTTGCATTCATTTTGATCTTGGCATATCCTTGAATCTTGTTCTTTAGGTTGACATCTAAAAGATCAAGTGCTCTTCCAAGTGAGAGCCACCTTGAATCTTGAAGATCCTTGGACATAGAGGAACATGAGACGTGGTTGGGGTTCTTGAGGAACATGAGCAAAATACAAGCTCAATTTCAATTTTAGCAACTAGGGTTTCGAATGAATTAACCACTAAGTTTGTGTAAATTGCAAGAAAATTAAATTTTTAAATGAAAAGTATGCAATAATTTTCAATGTAAAGCATGTAAGATATCGGGTTCACCAAAATGTATTGTGGTGAAAATGGTGAGGGGGGATCAAGTGGAAAAATTTACTCCCCTCAAAAGAGGAATGAAAGTTTCACAAAGGATTCCCTTCAATTTTTCACACATTACATTCAAAAGAGGGGTTGAATTCACTTGATCTAATCCCCCATGGTAAGAGATTGAATACTAAGTGAATTGCAGTGAATTTGGAAAGTATTAGGAAAGTAAATTAACCCTCTTTTGTAATAGACTATTTGAATTAAGCAAATTGAGACTAAGTTCTAAAATGAAAAAGAAACAATTATGTCTTGAGATAGGGATGCGAGATGAAGCTGTGCACCTGGAATTAATAGTAGAATGTCGAGACAAAGCTTCCCTGTAAATCTAAGAAAAATTTGCTGAGACCGTGCATAAGTTATGCACGGTCCTCCAAAAACTCTGCATGCCGAAAAGGGTTTTTCCATCTCTGAAAATGAAGCCTAAACCTATAATTACAGCCACGCACCTGCAACCTACACACAAAAAAGAGGGAAATGTTGTTGGGATTGGGGGTTTGCCTTCAGGTCTATGAGATTTTGCCAAGATCAAGAGCTCAATGAAATGTATGAAATAGAGAGACAAGATATAGGACAAGAATAAACTATATTCTCATCAATAGATAAAAAAGATTGTTACATACAATGAATATGTGCCTGCATATATAGGAAAGGCTATATGGATATGTGAGCACACAAACATGACATGTGGCTTAATAAGAAACAAGGGTAGGTAGGACATAGGTGAGGTAGGTAGGAAAAACAATAAAATATTCCACATGAGGTGGATCACCCACCGAAGGTGGAATTATCACTCCACAATAAGTGGATATGATAAAGTAGTAACAAGATCACACCATAAAAGGTGGAAATTCTCCTACACACACTATCCCGATGTGACACAAATACCCAAGTGTCTCATACCCAAACTATTATGAAATGCATTTCCTAAGTAAACTTAAGTAAGGTGTAATAATATGCATGATGAATAATTATTTACACTAACAAGGTCAAACCCTATTTTGAAATTAGCCAAGTAGTTGTAAAATGCTACAAGTAAATGAAAGGAAATGTCTGAAGTAAAATCCACCTCAAGAAGGGGATGTAATTGAAATGTTGATACCTCTATAGATGAATTTTCTTGAATGGATATGTGGAATATGATGTCTTGAATGTTGATAGAAATCTCCTCTTCAATGGTTGAATCCTTGTCTTGAATACAACACCTAGCCTTGAAAGGAGACTTGAAATGCTCAATGCTTGAATGAATGCTTGAATGCTTGATGCTTGATGATAATGTCGCCTTGTAATTTTACCATATGATCCCCTTATCATCGCTTATTTTTTCTTTCTTTTTCTTATTTCTGCTTATGAAAATAGGAGGGGAAGTGCTCCTTATATACTTGCCAATTAAGGGTGTTTAGATAATTTCCCATCTTAGGCCGACATAGGAAAACTTTTCTCTCTCAACAATTGACAAGCCCAATGGATGCAGGAGCATCCATAGTTCATAACAATCTTGCATCAACAAAAAATATTTCCTTTATGTTTGCATTTTCAACATTTCTTTCTGTGTGTCCCAAATTTGGCTCAACAAAACCTGTGGAGTTGGATTTTACTTGAAGACTTGATCATCTTCCTTATTACCAAACTGTGGAGCATTTGGATCATTTTATGACAAGTTATTGCTACTGGTTTCTAAGATAGTTTTCTGTTACTAGTTGCCTAAACCTATTTGCATTGGTGATCTACAAGATCCCCTTTCGTAACTTGCAGAGCCTTGAGCGTTGATTCCGATGTTCTTTAGCAAGTGGCTGACCTTTTCCTATGATCTACACTTCATCCTTTGGATTTTCCAGAGGAATTTCTTTGGCAGAGGTTGACCTTGTTGGTTTTACACATTAGGTCTTGTTCTTTAGGTTTTGATCCCTTTTTGGGCCAACCGGATCCCCTTGGATTGTATAAATCATTGTAATAGAGCACTAGAATGTAATCAAGAAGTTAGACTGAGTATAGAAGATAGATCTTAAGATTTGAGGTCTCGGTTGTGACGTGTTCTATATTTTGAGCATGTTTTAGCATGATTGTGAGCCAATTTCTGTAACCTGATTGTTATCGGTTGGTTATAACCAGTTTTCATGATATAATTCAATATGTTCTACAATGCCTCCATCATGTCCCTATGTTTCCATTGTGTTTACTCTTGTTGATCAATTTGGACTAATCTCTTTGAGGTCCCTCCTAGCCGGTGAGTGCTTCAAGTGGTATCAGAGCCAAGTTTTGTTCCGGAGATCATGTTATCCTGAGAATTTTGTTGTAGGGTGGCAGACTGTGGATCTAGCCTGCAGCTGTAGAGGACTGGCATAAAGATGGCGTGAAGAACAACTAGGAATGGTAGAGCATGTGGGAATGAAGACCCTACTATGATGGAAATGTTGTGAGGAATAACAACCCGGTTGGAAGCCATGGAGACAGCCCAGAGAAGATGCCGACACATTGAAGATGTAAGTGAAGATGAAGGAGAAGAAGCCCCGACAAAACAAGTAAACCTACCGATGATTGATCTGGATGAGGAAAGGTTTTTGAGGGTTTTGAGTAGGGTGAATACTAAACTTCATTTTACCCCACCAGAATATGATGGAAAGTTGGATTCAGATGAATTGATGAAATGGGAAGTGGAGAATGTATACCAATTCCAACGAAATAAAAAAGATCACAGTGAAATACCGGTTTCCTTTGCCTAGGATGGATGACATAATGTAGTGTTTGAGCGGAGCCAAATAATTTACAAAGATAGACTTGAAGAGTGGATATCATCAGATCAGGATCAGAGAAGGAGATGAGTGGAAGACAACATTCAAGACAAATGAAGGACTATATGAATGGTTGGTGATGCCTTTTGGGTTAACTAATGCATCGAGTACTTTCATGAGGCTGATGAATGATGTATTGAAGAAATTATTGGGTAAGTTTGTTATTGTATATTTGGATGACATTTTGATTTTCAATAAGACAAATGAGGAGCGTTTGTTGCATTTGAGACAAGTTTTACAGAGGTTGAGGGAAGAAAAGTTGCTGATAAATCTTAAGAAGTGTACTTTCATGAAAGATGAATTAGTCTAATTGGGATTTGTGATATCTGAGGATGGTTTGAAGATGGACTCTGAGAAAGTAAAATAATTTGTTGAGTGGCCTACACCGAAAAGCATTGGAGAGGTAAGATCATTTCATGGATTGGCTAGTTTCTATCAGAAGTTCATCAGAAATTTCAGTTCAGTTTGTAACTCTATGACTGAGACCATGAGGGGAGATTGAAAGGAATTCAAGTAGACCACCGAAGTAAACAAAAGCTTTGAACTATTGAAACGAAAGGTGATTGAGCAGCCTGTGTTAGATTTATCGGATTTCAATAAAGTATTTCAAGTAGATTGTGATACAAGTGGAACAACAATAGGAGCAGTCTTGAGTCAGGGAGGGAAAGCAGTAGCTTATTTTAGTGAAAAATTAAATGATGCCCGAAGGAGATATTCAGTGTATGATTAGGAGTTTTATGCCATAGTTCAAGCCTTGAAGAAGTGGAGACATTACCTGTTGCCTACAGAGTTTTTGTTGTATATGGATCATCAAGATTTGTAATATTTGAACAGTTAGAGTAAGTTGAACCAGAGACATATGAGATGGGTAGAATTTTTGCAGAGTTACACCTTTGTATTGAAGAATAGAAGTGGGAAATCTAACAAAGTTGCCGATGCATTGAGTAGGAGAAGGAATCTGCTGACAGAGATGAGAGTGATAGTATTAGGATTTGAGGAATTGAGGACCTTGTATCATGATGACCTAGATTTTGCTAAACCTTGGAGAGCATGTAGAGAACCAGTTACGGTAGATAGAAGCAAGCGGTTGGATTACTTCATTCAGGATAAGATGCTATTTATAGGAATACAAATGTGCATACCAAAGAGTTCTATAAGGGAGAATCTAATAAAGGAGAAACATAGTGGAGGATTAGCTAGACATTTTGGTATTGACAAAATAGTAGAATTGGTGAGTGAGCATTACTTTTGACCCTAGATTCATAAGGATGTTAGGAAATATGTGAAAAGTTGTAGAGATTATCAAGTTGGAAAGGGTAGTAGTCATAATGTGGGATTGTATAAACCTTTGATAGTACCGGTAAGACCTTGGGAGGATATAAGCATGGATTTCATACTTGGATTTCCTAAAATGTAGAGAGGGAATGATTCTATATTTGTGGTAGTGGATAGATTCTCAAAGATGGCCAATTTTATACCTTGTAAGAAGACATCAGATGCATTACATGTAGCCGACCTATTTTTCAAGGAAGTAGTGAGATTACATGGATTACCTAAGAGCATAGTTTCAGACAGAGACACTAAGTTTGCTGGCAATTTTTGGAGAACACTTTGGAAGAAGATGAAGACAGATTTAAAGTTCAGTTTTACTTTTCATCCATAGACTGATGGACAGACATAAGTAGTTAACCAGAGCTTGAGAAATTTGTTGAGATGTTTAGTTGGAGATAAAACCGGAAGGTGGGATTTGATTCTTGCACAAGCAGAGTTGGCCTAAAATAATTCAGTAAACAGGAGTGCTGGAAGAACACCTTTTGAGATTGTTACCGGAGTACATCCTAGAGGTATATCAAAATTAAGAGATATTAGTAATGAAGGCTAGAAAAGTTCAGAAGTAGAAGAATTTGCAAATCACATGAAGGACTACATATTCAAGTTAAGCAATATTTGGAGGACATGAATAACAAGTATAAGGAGAAGGTAGATGAGAAGAGGAGACACAAGAAATTTGAATTTGGCGATGAAGTGATGGTGTATCTGAGAAAAGAAAGATTCCTGATTGGAACTTATAACAAATTGCATATGAGAAAATTTTGACCTTGTAGGATCTTGAGGAATTTTAGTTCTGGGAATGCATATGAAGTGGAGTTACTAGATAGTCTGAGTATTTCACCTGTGTTTAACATTGCAGATCTTCATCAGTATCATGAACCAGAATTCAGTGAGGACAATATTGCAGACTTGGAGAAATAGTTTCCCCGGAAGGAACCGGATCAGATTGAAGACATTTTGGACGGTAGGATTGGGTGTAGTACCCAGAGCAGTCAGTATAAGGAGTATCTTGTGAAGTGGAAGGACAGATCGCTTGAAGATTCATCTTGGATTTCTCAGGCAGAGAGTATTTCACCTATGTTTAACAAAGTGAGAGACTCACTCTTTTTCAATAGCCTTGGATGTCTGATGCAGGAGCATCCCCGGTTTATAGCAATCTTGCATAAACCAAAAATATTTCCTTTCTATTTTTCTTTATGTTTTTAGTTTCCACATTTCTTTCTGTGTGTCCCGGATTTGGCTCACCAGAACCTATGGAGTTGGATTTTACTTGAAGACTTGACCCAAACCATGGAGCATTTGGATCATTTTCCAGCAAGTTATTGCTACTGGTTTCTAAGATAGTTTTTTGTTACCAATTGCCTAGACCTATTTGCATTGGTGATCTACTAGATCCCCTTCAGTAGCTTGCAGAGCCTTGAGCATTCAATCTGATATTGCTTAGCGAGTGGTTGACCTTTTACCATGATCTACACTTCATCCTTTAGATTTTTTAGAGGAATTTATTTGGTGGAGGCCAACCTTGTTGGTTTTACACGTTAGGTCTTGTTCTTCAAGTTTTGATCCCTTTTTGGGCCAACCGGATCCCCTTGGATCATATAAATCATTGTCATAGAGCATTAAAATGTAATCAAGAAGTTAGACTAAGCATAGAAGATGGATCTTAAGATTTGAGGTCTTGGTTGTGACCCGTTCTATATTTTGAGCATGCTTTAGCAGGCCCATGAGCCGGTTTCTGTAACCTGATTGTTACCAATTGTTTATAATCAGTTTTCATGATATAATTTAATCTATTCTGCATTGTCTCCATCATGTCCCTGTGTTTCCATTATGTTTACTCTTGCTGACGAGTCTGGACTGATCTCTTTGAGGCCCCTCCTAGCCGGTGACTGCTTCACCAATGCAAGGGGGAATCAAAGGGGGCCCAAAATAAGGCTAGGATAAGGGCAGCACGCCATTCTCCTGCCCTAATTTAGGATAGACAACAACCAAAAGGCAGTGTAGAATCATGAAAAATGCAAGTTATTAATGTCTTGAGAATGTTTCGGATCTCTGATAAGGCTTAGGGATTTGTCCACTAATGAAAAGACCCAAACACGGTCAAAAATTGCAAGGGTCACAATTTTATGATGCTACAATGAGGTAATTACTCTTTGAAACTAGACATTCCTATCAATCATAGAGTAATCAAAATAATGACATAGATCAGTATGACTAATGGATTTTGTCCTAGTTATCCTTATCTTTATCAATTGATGGTAGTACATGTTTCATCTTTCAAAAAATCATAAATATCAAAAAGTACAATAAAAGCAACTGGTGAAAACCTAGAAACAAGCTCGCTATTTGTGATAGAGAGGTTCCTCCATCTATTTGTACATATCGTATCCACCCATCTGAGCCATCACCAGAAATTCACAATTTTACTAATGCTTATCAATCCTGGACATACTTAGCATAGTCACTATACTTGATTATCTGAACAGTTATCCATATCATATCCTGCCATGGCTTGGTGGTCAATGTACATATTCCATATCATAAGTAGTATCTACAGTGGGGGAAAAATCCTAACCTCACTGGGGATAGATCACCTTTGGGTTTCAAATAGACAATCGATCACAACAAACACATCGAGATGAAAACAAGATCACGACAATCAATGGTAAAATAAAGAAGCATGAAGTGATCAAAACTAAACAATGAGGCATTTGGAAGATGTTTTATCCAACAAAAATACATAGGATGACATGCATGTTTATCTATGGTTGTTTTTAATTTTTTCTTATCATATCTCCCAAGGGACTCAAGGATGTCTTGAAATGAGAGAAGAAAGGAAGGAGTATGATATTTTCTTTGTTTGCTTGTTGTGAGTGAAGCCTTTTTACTATGCAAATTTTTTCTACGATGTGATCTTGCGGCATATCATTGAGGACATTTCTAATTTGTATAAGACAAAGGTTAACTCTTGTTTATTTATGCAAGCCGCACTCAAGTCATCGTGGTTCAATAATACCTCAATGCTTGAGCTATCTTGCAATATCAAATCCCATGTAAGTTATACTCAGGTCATCATGGTTCAATTATACCATGATGCATGTATCAACTTTCAACATATCAAAGGCTCAATGAGGATAGAAAGGAAGCATATCTAATTTGATCGAAAAGGTCACAATATCAAGAAAGAGAGTGCATTTCATATCAGGTTTCATATCATTGTTACGTGCTTAGGTTTATTTTTTAGATCATTCCTAAAATTTGCATTTAATTGCATTATCATATCATGGCATTTAGTTTCATATCATCATCATCATCATCTAGTCACATTCATCATTGCATCCATCACATGCATATCTCTCTCATCATCATGAAATTTTTCTTCACTTTCATATCTTCATCATTCATCCAACTCTCATCTAGCATGTCTTATACATGATGTATCTTTCCTAAAACTAGATGTTTTGATCAGGTCTTATACAAGATATATCGTTCTTGAAACCAGACATTTAGATCATCTTTGTCTTATATAGGAGGTGTCATTCCTAAAACTAGACTTGATCACAATCTTATCAATTTTATCAATCCATTTCATCTGATCCATTCTATCATGTCTTATATAGGATGTATCTTTCCTGAAACCAAAAGTTTTGATTAGGTCTTAAATAGGATATATCATTCCTGAAACTAGACGTTTTGATCATCTTTGTCTTATACTGGAGGTGTCATTCCTGAAACCAAATTTGATCTCAATCTTATCAATTTTATCAATCCATTTCATTTGATCCATTCCATCATGTCTTGTACAGGATGTATCTTTCCTAAAACCAGATGTTTTGACCAAGTCTTATATAGGATATATCGTTCCTAAAACCAGACGTTTTGATCATCTTTGTCTTATACAGGAGGTGTCATTCCTAAAACAAGACTTGATCTTATTCTTATCAATCTGATTAATCTTATCAATACAATCAATCTGATCAATATTATCAAACCCATGCATGTCATCAGCTATCCACTTTTCTATCTTTCAAATAACATTCTTCTTCTTTCGAGAGATCATTCATGCCTTTAGTGCACGAACAATCTCCCAAGGGGGAATTATCATATCAAATCTCCATATCAATTTCATACCAGTCTCATATTAGCACTAGCTTCATATCAACTTTTCATACCGAATCAATTCTTCATATCTAGGGCTGTATCGACAATTTTAACGACAACACCATATCAAGAATTTTGGTGACATATCGAGCATTTTTCTTGGAATCAACATGTGGTCACACGTCGCTTCAAAGAGGGACAAAACGTAGACACCTAAAACTTGAACAACTAATTAAATTAAATTTATTTATTTAATCATCATTTATTTGTCTATTAATTAGACTAAGGTTTAATTAGTATCCCAATTCTTCCAATCAGCCTATTAATAAAATTAAAGATATGATTAAAATCCTTTTCTTCTAGCCTAACCTATTAATTAAACTAAGGTTTGATTAAGTCCCCTTTAGCCATTTAATTGAATAAATCTTATTTATTTAATTAAAACCCCCCTTTCCCCTTTTCATTAAATTTAAATTTGATTAAAATCCATTTGCATTTAAATAAATCATTATTTATTTGTGAATAGTCCCCCCACTTGCAAAATACTACAAATGCACGTTGCACCCCTTTTGGCTAAAATAAATCTTTTATTTTATCTAAAATGCCTATTTCCCTCCACTTGAATTCTCCTACATTTTACATTAGCATGCTATCATTCTTCTAGAAGTCCTCAAATCCCTCACTAATTATCCTACTTATTCTAATCATGTCACATCCCTAAATTTGGGGGATTCACTTCTCCAAATTTGGGGAAAGTCTTCAAAATGTGTTGAAGACTTTACCTTCTTCAACAAGTTAACTTGTTGAGTCTTCCAAATTTGTAAGGCTCTTACAAAAGCCTTGAAGGTTATCTAACTTCCAACAAGTTAACCTCCAAAGTCTTCAAAGGCATTTAATTCCTCTTACAAATATATCACAGTAGCCCATGATGGTTGTCCCTTTGGAAATCCTTCAACTTTGCACAAGAGTTTACCTCTTGGACAATAGCATGCTCCCTTGGATGATAGAAATATATAATGATGTCATCTCTTGAGTTTATCCCTAATGCTTACTTAGCATCTAATGCTTTCTTAGCATCCTCTCAAGCCATTTCAAGGTGACATTTGTCAACTTGGGATTGGATTTAATTCCTCCTCATGGATTGATAACTTTCAATCCTAGCCCTTGTTAAGATTGCTCAATATTGGCCCTCCATTTCTCTATTTTCTCTATAAATAGAACCCATTTATTCAATCTTAGGATCCATCATCTTGTGCATCAAACTTATAGTCATTTTGCAAGTTATCAAGGAGCTTAATTTGTCATATTCAAGCACTTAGATCATCTTAGTTGCATGCTAGTTTAGCTTTGATCATGTTGATAGTATCATGCTAATCCCATTTCCGTGGTAGCTTAATTCATAACCACTGTATATCAATTTAATAACAATATAAATGTTAGTTTAATTAGCACACCTAAGCTTTCAATTTGGAATTAATCTTAATCTCATATCTTGCATTCCATCTTGCATTTAATCTTTTCATATCATTTGATCATCTAGCTAGGATCATAGTTGCATTCATTTTTATTTTGGCATATCCTTCAATCTCGTTCTTAAGGTTGACATCTAAAAGATCAAGTGCTCTTCCAAGTGAGAGCCACCTTGAATCTTGAAGATCCTTAGAGATAGAGGAACATGAGACGTGCTTGGGGTTATTGATTTTGAGGCTAGCTTAGTTTAGTTTCTATTTTGAGTTCTAACTCTAACATAATGTTTCATGTATGTGTTTGATGTTGTTTGGTTCTCTTTTGCAGATTCCACACTTTTTAGCACATAGATATATTTTGTGGGAAATTGGTTGCCATGGTTTTTCCCTATTTGGGTTTTCCACGTAGAAAATCTTGGTGTTGACAACTTCATGATCAGGAGATCCTTCTTTTCAATTAATTTAAATTGTAACTTTCCCTATTACAATTGGCTTCAGGTTTGCAAGTCTTCTTTTGTATATTTCCCCAAGCACAACTAGCCTTGGTTTGCATGTTCAGAGTAGTGATCTCATTCTTTATAATTTAATATACATAGTGGATATATTTTTTGGGCAATTTCTCATCGTGGTTTTCTCTATTTGGGTTTTCCATGTATAAAATCTTGGTGTTAATTATGTGATACATTAATTTTTGTTCAAGTTTGATTCACCCCCCTCTCAGTCCTACCTTGGGTTCAACAAAAGATGCTTGATCCGATTGATGTGACTTACATAGGGTCTTTGGTCAGAAACCTAGGTGAGTTGGTAGTGTGAGAAAATGAAGATCTAGCTGGTAGAGCTGATTATACCCAATACATATGCATAGTTACTAGTAAATAAATGCAATTGTGGGAAGAAATATTAATGGTTGATGATTAGGAAGTGATTTTCCACCAATATTGAGAGAGGATTTTTTTGGAAAATGTTGTATGTCAACTAGGGTTGAAGATGAGTTGCAGAAAAAATGGTTGCAGAGACACAAAAAGGGTTGAATTTATGTCATTTAGGGTTGTCTTAATGTTCTACATTTGTCTTCCATCGAGTTTCATATAGTATTGTTGTAGGTATAATCCTTTGTTTGATGGTTTTCAACAAGGCCTTCCTCTGGTCTCAGTGACATTTGATTGTTCCTAGTGAAATGTTTTTACTCTTGGTGACATGGCTCTATGTTCGTTGTAACTTTGTGTTTTGGCAAGACAAACATTGGCCTATGAAGATCCCTTAAATCCTAGTGAGTTGGAACCTCACCATCCCATGACATGAAGGATGAAAGAAAATTAACCATGTGGGGTAAAATACATAGAAGAAAATGAGGCTCCCCTCCTGCAGTGTAGAAAGCCAAAGTGAAATAGGTCATGCGGGGAAACAAAGAACAAAGTAAGAGGTCACCCGTGCCTTCCTATGGCCAAGAAGATTAGAAAGAATGACCGTGTGGGGTGACATAAAGATAGAGTTAATAGAAGATCCCACCATCCTGCACCATTCAATATTGGAGAGAAATCATCATGTGGGCCAACACGAAAGGAAGGGGTGTTAAGCATACTGCCATCCCACGAGGAGTAAAATGGAAGTAAGATGAGATCGCGAGGGAAAAAAATTCAAAGTGAGAGAAGGATCCTACTATCCCACACCATATAAGATGGAACTGTGATGGTCTTGCAGGGTAACACTGGTATGTAGGAATTGATGGCTCTCGCTATCCTGCACCCAAGAAAACTTAAGGAAGATAATCTTGCGGGGTTAAATGAACAAAGGAAACTTGAGTTTTTCGCTATCCCATAGTTGAAAATATGGGAAGAAAAGCTGCTCATGGGATAAATAGGTAAGGAGAAGAGTGAAGTGCCCCGCCACCCCATGGGAATTGAGATCGAACAAGAAGACACTATGGGGTAACATAAGCAGTGAGGAAACTGGTGTCCTTCCAACCCACATGCCAACTCAATTCGACTGCCATGCCAACTATAGTAATGTGATAGAAAAGAAAATAGTTGTCGATGGATGGTTCGACCATGTGGTAGGTTGACTATAGTTGAACTTTTGACTTTGAAGGCATATTTTCTCGACACGATGATAGCCCAATACACACAGAGGTCCATGTGGCAGTTGACCAAATTAAAGATGTGGAGCTCGCAGAATGAATGAATACACATTTGAGTGATAGAAGTTTTTGCTTGCAAAGATAGTGAACATAAATGAGGTAGTTTTCCATCCAATCAGAGCAGGTTGAAGTAGAAAGAAGATGCATTTAATGGAAAATCTATAGAAAATAGATTGTGAGGCTCGAGGAACTACATTGGATAGATGATTAAGAAGTATAGCAATCTAATCACAGAGGAATGATCTGAGCATAGAAGGTTTCCAAGATACTACATTTATTAATGGAAGCTATCTATCTGAGAGAAATGTACAAAAAATCCAATCTACATGCAGATATGATTTCTAAAGAACTCAAGAAGATTTTTTTTTTATATCCATTCTTAGAGGGAAATAAAAAATATACAAAGATGATTGAATAAATTTTTGTTTTAATGTGATATTATATGTTTGGTTGAGTTGAGTTGGTAGAGGTGTGTTGGATTGAGACAGAGTTGATGGAGAGAAGTACAACCAAATGTGAATATTGAAGGTGAAAAAAAATGCATGACCATTTTTAAGTGAAAAAGGGTACGAAGACTAATGAGATAGTTGATCAAAGTGTGAAATGGAGAGATTTCTTGGAGGGTAGGGATATATAAGAGACCAAAAAAGAAGAGAAGAGACTACAAAGGTGGAGTTATAGCTGCAAAGATTAGAGTTTGATTGAAGGTAGAGAGAAGAATATTGTGTTGGATTGTAGAAATTAGAAGGCAGTGAATCAACATAGCATAACATCAAAGCAAGCACAATCATCCAAATAAGTGAGTTACAAGTTAAACATTGTATCAAAATATTTATTTGTATAAAAATATGTCTCTGAGTGTGTTCTCTGAGAAGGAGTAGGTTCTCCTTGAGTAGGTGCTCCTTTGTGTTGGTGCCCATAAAAATATTATAATTAGTTATTTCATTGTGAGGCTGGATTGGAGTAGTAGACTCCAACAACTCTTCTCACTGAGGTTTTCCCCACATTGGGTTTTCCTTGTAAATCATTGTGTTATGTGATCTATTTTTGTTTGTATACTATTAATCTATTTGTATTATCATTTGTTTTTTCACACTCTAATTTAAAATTTTAGAATATCACTGATTCATCCCTCCTCTTAGTGATAACTTGTATTCTTGAATTGGTATCAGAGTCCTAGGTTCCCTTATAGAAAATATTTCTCCAACTTGAGTAGGTCCTGAGGTTGGTGTTTGATTTTTTAACAAAAATATTATTTTGTCATAAAATCAGGTTGACATCACATTGAGAGAATTTTTTTAATATCAGCGGAACTGTTTGTTTAACAAAGGTCAATTGGTTGTTATATTTATTTATGGTGCCCTTGATTGAAAGAGCACACCATACTTTATACAACTGATGTGTATCTTGTTGGAGTTGAGGAAAATTTATTTTGTAGTTAACTATATTGTTTCAATAGTAGAGGCTCTAATTGGTTCGTGTGCATACATATTATGGAGAACAATCGAGTTTCATTGTGTTTTTATTGGCTATTAGACTATATATTTATTAAAGGCCTCATTCATTAAGGGGTATTCCTTATAACACTCCATTTCCCAGCAACATACACACTCTCTCACTACTCTCTCGAAACTACAGTAGAAAATTGAAGAACACAAGTGATCACTAAGAGGGGGGATGAATCAGTGATATTCTAAAATTTCAAATCAAAGTGTGCAAACACAAATGATAGTACAAATAGATTAAGAGTATACACACAAAAATAGATCACATAACACAAGGATTTATGAGGAAAACCCAATGTGGGAAAAACCTCGGTGAGAAGAGTTGCTAGAGTCTATGGTTCCAATCTCGCCTCACAATGAAATCACTGATTACAATAGTTTTATGGGCACCAAGCCCTAAATTTAGAGCACCTACTCAAGGAGCACCTACCGTTGTTCAGGGCACCCACTCAGAGAAATTTTTTAATACAAAGAAATATTTTGATACAATCTATATTCTTGTTACAAATGACTTTTGTAACTCACTTATTTGGATGATTGTGCTTTCTTTGATGTTCTGCTATGTTGATTTTCTACCTTCTGATTTCTGCAATCCAACACAATCTTCTTCTTCTCTCTACCTTCAATCAAAATTTGATCTTTGTAGCTGTAACTCCACCTTCGTAGTCTCTTCTCTTCTTTTTTGGTCTCTTCTATATCCCTACCCTCCAAAAAATCTCTTTGTTTCACACTTTGATCAACTATCTCATTAGTCTTTGTACTCACTCAAAAAATGGTCATGCCTTTTTTTTCGCCTTTAGTATTCAGACTTGGTCATACTTATCTCCAACAACTCTATCTCAATCCAAGACATCCCTACCAACTCAACTACTCAACCACACATATCATATCATATTAAAATCATCCTTTATTCAGTCATCTATGTATATTTTTTATTTCCCTTCAAGAATGGATATAAAAGAAATCTTCTCAAGTTCCTTAGAAATCATATCTACATGTAGATCGGATTTTCAGTACATTCCTTTTAGACAGATAGATGCCATTAATAAATGTAGTATCTTGGAAACCTTCTACGTTCAGATCATTCCTCTTTGATTAGATTACTATACTTAGTAATCATATGTCTAATTTAGTTCCTCAAGCCTCACAATCTATCTTCTGCAGATTCACCATCAAATTCATCTTCGTTCTACTTGAACCTTCTCTAATTGGCTAGAAAACTACCTCATTTATGTTCACTATCTCTGCAAGAAAAAAATTACATCATTCAGATTTGTATGTATTCGCTCTATGAGTTGCAAGTCTTCAATTTGATCATCCAAGTCTCCTAGTCAAAGTCGATCAACTGCCATGTGGACCTCTGTATCTATGAGGCTACCATCGCATTGACAAAATCTTCCTTCGAAGTCATAAGGTCAACTACAATCAACCTACCATGTGGTATGACCATCCAATGGAAACTATTTTCTCCTCTACCATGTTACTGCCATCGACATGGAGGTTGGATTAAGATGGCTTGGGGGTTGCTGGGACAGCAGTTTCCTCACTACTTATGTTATCCCATAGTGTCTTCTTGTTTGATCTCAGTTATCATGGGGTGGTGGGACACTTCAGTCTTCTCCTTACCCATTTCTCCTACGAGCACCTTTTCTTCCCATCTTTCCAACTATAAGATAGCAGGGAACTCAATTTTCCTTTGTTCATTTAACCCTGCAAGGTCATCTTCCTTAAGTTTTCCTGGGAATAGGATAGCGAGAGCCATCTCTTCCTACATACCACTATTACCCTGCAAGACCATCATAGTTCCATCTTACATGGTGCGGGACAGCTGGAGCCATCTCTCATTTCATCTTTTGTTTCCCCATGAGCTCATCTTACTTCCATTTTACTCCTTGTGGGATGGTGGGATGTCTCATGCCCCATCCTTTTGTGTTGCTTCGTGGGACGATTTCTCTCCAATCTTGGATGGTGCGGGATGGCAGGATCTTCTATTAACTTTGTCTTATGTCACCCCACATGATCATTTCTTTCTAAGCATCTTGGCCAAAGGATGGCGGGGGTGACCTCTTAATTCATTCTTTGTTTCCATGTGCAACCTTTTTCACTTTGGCTTTCTACAATGTGGAATGGCAAGGAGCCTCATTTTTTTCTATGCATTTTACCCTATAGGGTTACTTTTCTTTCATCCTTCATGTCACGGGATGGTGGGGCACCAGCTCGCTAGGATTTAAGGGATCTTCATAGGTTGGGGTTTATCTTTCTGAAACACAGAGCCATGTCGCCAAGAGTAAAAACACATCACCACAAACAATCATATGTTGTTGAGATGAGGAAATTCTTGCCAAAAACTATCAAATAAGGAATTCAACCTATAATAAGACTATATCAGACTTGATGGATTTAACACCCTAAGAGACCAATGTAGAACATTAAGCCAACCCTAAATAACATGAATTCAACTATTTTGTGTCTCTAGAACCATTTTTTCTACAACTCATCTGCAAACCTAGTTGACATCAATGATAACATTTGCCAACAATCTCCCCCTTTGGCATTGATGTCAACACACAAATTTATTCTTCTCCCCCTTTGACAACAATGGCAAAGGGAGTTGCACATCTGAGACACATCATGCCAGTAAATGTCCATGAAATTTCCTCTCAAATGGTAAACCGCTGCTAAAAGACCCTCAACCTACACATAAATACTTCTCCCCCTTTGATTCACCACTTGTGACACTGTAGGGTTGAGCAAGGTTAACCATTATTATAATATAAAAAAGCAGTGCCAATACTTCTTAAAAAAAGTTCAAATCTCCCCCTAAGAATAAGCATGAGGTTCAAAGATTAAAATAATAAACCAATATGCTCCCCTTGAACCAAATACATTTGGAATCACTTAAGTACTAAAGGATGAAGGAGGAACAACTCCCAGCTTAAATCTAAGATATTCAAATGTATCTTTGGCCAGTAGTTTTGTGAAAATATCTACAACTTTCTCACCTATATTCACATATTCAACTTTAACCTCCTTCTCTGCTACCTTTTCTCTTAGAAAATGATACTTTATGGCAATGTTCTTAGTCCTAGATTGCATGACTGGATTCTTGGAGATGTTTATGGCACTAGAATTATCACACATAATTGCAATAGGGTCTGACAATTCTTCTTGAATGTCTTTTAGTGTTTGTTTCATCCATAGCGCTTGAGAATAGCATGTGGCAGGTGCATTGTACTCAGCTTCTGCAATTGATAATGAAATGGATTATTTCTTCTTTCTATGCCATGATACTAATCTGTCTCTAAGGAAGAAACATCCACCACTGACGCTCTTCTTGTCATCTACACATCCAACATAATCAACATCAGTATAGGATTATAATGAAATCTCCTTTTTCTGGGTACCATAAGCCATAATTAAATATTCACTATAGATACTTGAATATTCTCCTTACTGTATTGACATGTGATTTCTTAGGAATTGTTTGAAATCTGGTCACCATGCATACTAATTTAACTATGTCTAGTCTTGAGTCTATGAGATACAATAGGCTTCCAATCATGGATCTATACAAGGTTTGATCTAAACTAGGTGATTTATCATCCTTACTTAGTTTGCATCCTATCACCATGGGTGTACTTACTATCTTGTATTCTTCCATCTTGAACTTCTTTAACATATCGTTAGTGTACTTTGTCTAAGAAATGAATATACCTTTGTCTAGTTGTGATACTTGTAGGCCAAGAAAGTACAATTACTCTCAAAGTAGTGATATTTCAAATTCTGAATGCATTTGATCAACAAACTCGTTACAGAAGATATCCTTACTGTCCCCAAAGATAATATCATCTACATACACCACTACTATGATCATATGATTTCCATCTACCTTGATGTATAAATTTCTATCAACATTCCCCTTTTTGAATCCTTGTTGATGAAGATATTTGTCTAACCTAGAATACCATGCCCTTGGTACTTGTTTTAAACCATATAAGGCTTTCTTCAATCTACAAACATATTTCTCATCTTCATGAAGAAATCCCACAAGATGCTCTATATATACCTCTTCTTCTAGGATCCCATTGAGAAATGTAGATTTGACATCCATTTGGTATACTTTATACCCCTTTTAAGCTGAAAATGCTAGAAACATTCTGATTGCTTCAAGTCTTGCAATTGGTGCAAATGTCTCCTCAAAGTCTATCCCTTCAACTTGTGCATATCCCTTGCATACTAATTTGGCTTTGTTTCTTATCACTTTTCCTTCTTCATTCATCTTGTTTCTATAGACCCATTTAGTCCCAATGACATTTTTATCAACAAGTCTAGGAACAAATTCCCGTGTTTTGTTCTTCTCAATCTATTGTAACTCTTCCTCCATTAATTTCATCCACTTTTCACTTGTGTTGGCCTCACTATAATTTCTTGGCTCCTTTTCAATCATAAGGAAAAAAATCACTTCTTCATTATTTCTTGCATGTCTTATTCTAGTTTGCACACCCTCATTCTTATTGCCAATAATCTAATTCTCGAGATGATTCTTTTGTACATATTTATTAGGTGGCTTGCTAGGTACTTCTTCTTCACTTTCAAATTTCTCTTCATCTTCAACATAAGGTTCTTCAATCTTATTTACTGTGTTTTTTTCTTTATGTAGGTCTTCATCCACTCTCACATGTACACTCTCAACTACTTTCTTTAGCCTCTTATTGAAAAATTTGTAGGGCCTTGTTGTGAGTTGAGTATCCCAAGAGGATACCTTCATCACATCTTGATTCAAAACTTCTCATACCATCCTCATCTCTTTTGATGAAACATTTACTACCAAACACTTTGAAGTATTTTATTGAGGGCTTCTTGTCATACCAAAGTTCATGGGGAGTCATCTTGTTGTTTAATCTTAATTGCACCCTATTTAATGTATATACAACTATATGGAATACCTCTTTCCAATATATATCAGGTAGATTTTATTCATTGAACATTGTTCTAGCCATCTCTTTGACTATCATTTTCTTTCTTTCCACAACACCATTTTGTTGTGGTATCCTAGGGGATGAATACTATCTTCTAATTCCATGTCTTTCACAATAATATTCTAATTCATTTGATGTGAATTCATCTCCATGGTTTGATCTTAGATATTTCATCTTATAACCACTTTCCTTTTCAAGCATTTTTTCTGAAAATCTTGAATATTTCAAAATCTTGAGAATTGTCTTGTAGGAAAGTGACCCATGTCATCCTTGAAAAATCATCGATTAGCAATGTAAAATATTTCTCACCATTTAGATCTCTTGTCCTAGTTGGACCACACAAATCAGTATGCAAAAGTTCCAAAGACCTTGTAGTAGAGTACTCTTTGGTCTTGAAACTCACTTTAGTTTTCTTTCCTCTTTGACACTCATCATAAAAAGTGGTTGATGGCTTAACAATCTGAGGTATGTATCTTACATAACCTTTCTTACTCACTTTGACAAGATTGCCAAAATTAATGTTCTAACATTCTATGCCACGACCAACTTTCATCAGCTTGTCCCATCATGCATTGAGATTCAAACCATTCTTTAAAGTTGTATACATTACTATCAATTCTCTTGCCTTTTGCAACTAACTTGCTATTTCTTGCTTTTCTTATCTCACATCCTTTTGAGTCAAATGTAAACTTGTATCTTTTATCACACATTTGACTTAAACTCAATAGATTGTGTTTTAGACCTTCCACATAACATACATCAAGATCTTTTAATTTTCCATCTATGCTTAGTGCCCTTACCTTTTATTTTTATTGAAGATTTTTCTCCAAACCTTAATGATCCCCCATTCCAATATTCAAGCTTAATGAACTTTTTCTTGTCACCAGTGATGTGGTTGGAGCATCCACTGTCTACTACCCATAAGTTTTGTCTTTCTACATGTAGGGCAATTTGAACTATTAGACCCGAATCCTTTTGATCATTCCTCTTTTCAGCCCAAACATGGTTTGTCTCCTTTCTCTTTTCTACTATTGTTTTATGATCTGAATTGAATTTTGATTCCAAGTTTAACATTTACTTCTTTTGTTCAACTACTCTAAGTTTACAATACTTTTCTATATGAACAAGATTTTGACAATGATAATATTTGACATTCCTATTGAATGATGAACTTTATAACTTTCTATAGGATTGAGACATTTTTCTCCTACACTCATAAATTCTATGACCAACACCATTACAATGATAACAAATTATATTTACATCTCTAAGAGCAACAAAAGGATTTCTACTTTCATAACTAGGAGGAGACCTACGCATAAGCCTACATTCTGCATTTCTTTGGCCATAAGTATTACATTTTTGACAATATCCATGAAATTGAGGTACATACCAATCATTTCTAAATTTGTTTCTCATTTGTCTCCTCAGAGTAGCATAACTTGGTCTTCTTGAGCTCTTCCTTGTGTCCTTGATCTTTATGAAACCTCCATCATCCACCTTGGATTTTTTTTTTGGATCAACATGTTTTCTCTTTGTAGCAGCAACGTATGTCTTCTTATCAGTGGGCTTGTAGATAGTGAAGGTTTGTCCTTTACCATATTCAATTGAAGAGGTGAAATGTATTTCTTTTTTTGATAGGTCCTTACTTGTAGAAAATTGACCAACATCATAACCAACACCTCTGGTATCCTTGGAGTGTTTTTTCTTATTCAACATCTTATCCAATGCATTGGTGCTGCCCCTCATACTTGATTCTCACCTTGAGCTCATCATTTCATTTCTCAAGATCTTTTCTAAGACTCATAATTTCTCACTCCAACTTCTGACATTATTTTTCTTTGATTTCCAAATCTTGTTTTGTCACTTCAAGCATTCTCTTGGCTTCTTCCAATTGTGTTCTTAGATCTATAATGTTTTTCTCAGACTCTTCAAGACACTTATTCAATCGGTCTTGTTCCTTGATAGAAACATTCCTATGCATTTTGTATTCTTTACTTACTTTTTTGAGTTCTTCAAGTGCACTTATAAGTTTGCCTTGAAGATCTACCTCAGCTTCAACTTCCTCTTCATCATCACTAGTCATATGTTCTTTATCCAATTCCTCTTGTGCTATAAACAGGTTGACTTCTTTTTCATCCTCATTACAGTTTTCATAAGACACTTTCTTCATTAGTGGGATCATCCTCAAATGTGTATATGTTGTTCTCCCTTCTAAAATTTCTTCTCCTTGGTTTAAAAGATTTATTCACCTTTCCTTTAAAAAATCCCTTCCCATTTCGGTTCTCATAATCTCCCTTTTCTCCATATGGAAATTTAGCTATAAAATATCCAATCTTACCACAATTGAAACATTTGAATGGAAGTTTGTTAGGTCCCAGAGACAACTAAGAGGGGGGGGTGAATCAGTTGTCCAGTAAATTCAACCAAAACTTAATGCTTAATATTGATAAACCAAACTTTACGTCGGTAGATAGTTTTATCAGTTAATTGCAGTACCGGTAAAGATTAATGCATGAAATAGAAAGACAACAACATCCACAACACATAGCACAAATATTTGTACGTGGAAACCCTATAAGGGGTAAAACCATGATGGGAAGCCTTACCCACAATCCAATTATACTACTGCAGATAGTATGTGTGTACAATATGGATTCAAAGGCCAGCTGCTTAGAGCTCACTGCTCAATCACAAAATGAGAGTCACACTGACTACAATTGGATGGTTAAATCCAATGATAATGTACTGCATAAAATAGCATCTTCATATGTTGGATTCAGTACCGGTTTAGTTCTGATTACCTTCACAAAAATCTTCCTTCAACCTTCAAATGATGTCTGCATGTATAGCTCTTCTTATTTTTGTATATACCTTATTACAATTCTTTTTCAATTGCATATCAATCTCACAAATGAGATCTTACATTTATACCATAACCTAAGACCAATTGAGTAGGCCAGCTCACTAAAATATATTACAATAAAATCAATTACAAATAAATTGATATCCGATGCATTTACAATAATAATAAATCATCTCCACAACATGTCGTGCTGATCTGGAATAGATATGCCTGTCGGTGTATATCCTAGACCTATTTGCCGGTAACAAAAAATATGCAAACCCGAATAAACCAATAACCAAATTTCCAAAACCAAGTGATCAAAATAATGTCTTTAACATAAACAAGTAGTCTCCAAGTCATTCCAAGTGTCAGTGAACAATATAATCTATCGGTGAACCAAATACCCGTGACTGTGCATAAGTCTCTGACTTGCCAGTGAACATAACCAAAGATCTCCAAGTGCTGATAAGTGTTGACAAGTGATGATAGGTGTTGACATCAATGACAAAACCATATCAACATATCCAAAATACCAAAAATATCCCCCTTTGTAATTGATGCAAACACAAGATGGAAAAACCATCAATGTGTCAAATGCTAAAAGCCAAAAATTAACATTCTCCCAAAGAGATCATTAACTAGAAATCTAAATACATAATTTCTCCCAAAAGACATCTCTCCCCAAAATGTTTTTCCATAATATCTCTCCCCCTTTGAAATAAAATGCCAAAGCATTAAAAAAACTAGTTTCAAATACAAAATACCAACTTATTAATCAAACTACTCCCCCTGAGAAGTAGCTCTCCTCATCAAAGCCAGAATAAAAAGATTTATCTGTTAATTATGTTGGTTGATGACAAACATCAACTGTCTAAGTCTCTACTGGTGGGGGTATGGTTTAGGAGCACCCTTCTAGACTCTTTCTCTTTCTTTTTCTTGTTGGTGATATGCTTCTTATGAAGCCTTGTACATGAATAAGAGCTATGAGCTCATGTGTGCTAGACTAGGTCCTAGTTAGGGTCCTAGTGTTAGGGGTCATGAGTCAAGATTATGATTTTCTTGAAAATGGAGGGTATGTGTTTCCTTGAAGTGTTTAGGGGTCCTTTCTAACATGGTGGTGTCCTTAGGTTGGCCCATTGTGGGCTAGGAGTCATAAAAAGCAACATTGGGAAAGTTGCTCAAAAGTTGCATGACAACTTTTAAAAGTTGTCAAGCAACTTTTCCACCATAATGTCAAATTCTTTAGGTTAGCATGGAAAACCCTAGTTTGGGAACACAGACTGAGGTATAGGTAGTATAAGTACTTGCAAACCCTAAATGAAAGGGTTGGTTTTTTTAGACATTGTATGGCCTTAGCAAGCATATCAGACTAAGACTGTGAAACAATTACCAGTCAGTTTGAATGAAGAAAATAAGTGAGTTAATGGATTGAGAAACATCTGAATCTATCTGGTTTGTCTTTCATGTTGTAAATAATTTTATTTCAAGCAATTAGTTTAGGTTTTTACTTTTAGATTGTGTGAGTTTGTAAATAGTTCGTAAACTGTCTTCTTACTGTCCAATTTTGGACAGGATTGTGTAAATGAAGTCTTAACTCCATTCCTTGTTGTGGAACCACCATGAAACCATGGAGAATGGATGTGAAGACCCTATACATTAGTCCCAAGCAAGAAGGGCCCTTCAAAATTTAGAAAGGCCAAGAAAAGAACTACTCCTAGGCGAGACTGGATAGTGCCCGGTTAGGAGAGGTTGAATTGCAGAGGTCTTGGAGAGCACGGTTGGATAGAGGAGAGTACATACTTTGGAGGAAGTGTAGAGGAGTGTTTGAAGAATCATTGGTGTGAAGGAGGAGCCTCCACCAATCCAAACAAGGTGGCTAACACACAAAACCTTCACTGTGACCCAGGCAGACCACAAAACCCTCACAAAACCCTTAAAAACCCCAAAATTCACCCTAGGCACTATACGGCCACTTGGAGGCCCAAAACCTAGAAAATCCTTGAGTCCTTGCCAATTGATTGGCAATCCATTTTGGGAGTTAGGGTTGTGTATGCATCATTTGTGAGAGAAAGCCCTAAAGGACCAGGTAGGAGGCCTAATTAGTCCTAATCCTTGTAGCCCTGTTTTGTAAGCAAAAACACAAAACAATGAAATCGGTAGAAAGGATGAAGGTAGCAACTTCTTGGGAGCACATGGAGGGATGTAAAACATGGTTTAAGACCTAATACAACCTTGCTAAGACCTTGGAAAGTGTGAACAATCCTTAGCCCTTATTAGCCATTGTAAGGGGTTTTGAGTCTCATGTGTAGGTGAGACCTTAGGAGCAGCATAGCAACTCATTAGTGGGTGGATTAGGCAAGGTCAGGGGATTCGTCAAGCAAAGGAAGTCCTAGAGACCCTAGGGTGTGAGGAGAACACCAGGAGATCCAAGGAAAGGATGCAAGAGCATAGACTAGGCTAGTCTATCCCAAACCCCATCCCATCAGATTGGTATCAGAGCCTAGTGAAAGACTTTTTGGACTGTGTATGTCTCTATATACTAGTGAATCAATAGGGGAGAGAAGAATGATTACTAATGCAGAGCTGGCTAGGGAGGTGGAAGAGTAGAAGGAGAAGAATATGCTCCTTGAAGTAGCCATGTGTGAGATAAGGGATAAACTGCAGGAAGTGGTGGATCAGAGGACACGTGAACCTTGGGATGAAGACACCAAGGGTAAAGGCAAGAGAACTATAAACATAGATGACATAATTCCTTAACCAGATCCCTTGTTCAATGAAGAACCTTTTGTGAAGGCTATCAAGGATTTGAACACCAAAGCTTTTGAAGGATTGCCACATTTCAGTGGGAGAATGGATATAGACACTGTTATGGAATGGATTGAGGGCATGGAAAACCACTTTGAGTGTGAAGGAGTGACAGAGGCTCAGAAGGTTAAAGTTGCCAAGTCAAGATTAAGGGGAGTATCTTTGACATGGTGGAAGTACCCGCAAGAAGAAAGGGTTAGCATGGGAAAGCTACCAATTGCAAATTGGAAAGCTATGGTGAGTAAGATTAAGGAAAACTACTTACCAGAGGATTATGAAGTCCAACTTCATAAGAAGAGACAAGGACTGAAGCAAAAAGATCTTGATATAACCTCCTACACCGAAGAGTTCCAAAAGCTATGTCTTAGATCAAAGGTTCAAGAAGATGAATCTATTAAGGTGGCTAGGTATCTAAGCGGCCTAAAGTGGAACATACAAGAGAAGATAAGCCTATGGACTCCTACTACTATTCAAAAATGCCATCAGCTTGTTGTCAAGGTAGAAGAGAGGAACAAAAGGAAAGGAGACTCCAATAACAGGGGTAGACGCAGAGGTAGAGACCAAGTGAATCACCGAGGTGGTTACCAAAGCAAGACAAATGAGCCAAGAAACCAAGGAGAAGCCAAGTTGACTAAGCATGGTAGTGTAGCATCCTAAAATTGTGACACTTGTAATTTCGACTGCATTTGGGTCTTCACGATGGCGGCGCAACGTTGAACCTGAATGGAGACCCCGAAACCTGTTTACAACATCAAAAACTGCATTTTTCCGCACCCTAGCCTGATCCCTCCTTGCACCCTGCTGTCCCGGAAGGTGGGACCATGGCGCCCAATGCCTTGGTCCTTCTGGACTAGGGTGCCCAGTGCCCTGGTCCCCCAGGACCATGGCAGCCAGCGCCCTAGTCCCTAGCCCTATTTTGGGCCCGGTCTCTTGTGGGCATCGGGTCTTTAAGTTTGCAAATTGGAAAATAATGTTTCCTGGTCGGCCTAAGGTCGAGAAAATCAGTTTATCAGCCCTAATTGACAAGTATATAAACTACATTTCCTCTTCTAAAAAAGAGAGAAGGACATATGTGTGCAAAAAAGGCGGAAGCGATATTCAAACATTCAAACATTCAAGCATTCAAGCATTCCTTCAAGCAATTGAGCATTCTGAGTCTTCATTCAAGGCTAGGTGTTGCATTCAAGACAAGGATTCAACCATTGAAGAGGAGATCACATACAACATACAACACACTACATACATTACACCTTTGCATGTAAGAATACAAACATTCTTACAACAAGGTATCAATACTTGTTTACATTACAAACATTTACATTTACAGCATTCTCATTTCTTGGTTAATTCCAAAACTGGGGTTTGACCTAAAGGCAAACCCCTCATCCCTAACCCCCCAATCATCCTCTCTTTTCTGTGTGTAGGTTGCAGGTACGTGGCTGTAATTGAAGATCTGGAATCCTTGTGCAGAGACGAACAGATCCCCCTTCGTTTCGCGGATTTTTCGGAGGACCGTGTGCACGCCGGGCGCCATCGTCCCTTCAACTTTCACTCAAATTTGTAGAACAACACCGTCTCGACATTTTATTGCTAATTCCAGGTCCGCAGCTTCATCCCATATCCCTATCTCTGTTTATAAGCGAATCTTTCCTACTTTACATGCATTCCTAGTTCAATCTTTCTATCTACATTCTTTACAAAAGAGGGTATCCTTGATATCTTAACCCTTGAAACTCATTTAGAATCCAATCTTGCATTGCATGGGATTGGATCTTGTGGGTTTCAACCCCTCTTTTGAATGTAAAGTCTCTCCTAAGTGAAAACCATCAACCCTAGTGACTCTCCCTTCTCTCTCCTTGGAGTTGGGGAGGGGAGAACGACTAGGGTTCGATTTTTCCGCTTTACATTTTGGTGAACCTGACGTGAACATCCTCATTCTGATTATTCATGGTTAGATCTAAAAATTTTGTTTCCTTAATTACATTTCCATGTTTGATCTTTTGCAAATTTTAGAGGCTAATTGCATAAAAACCCTAAAATTTTCTTTTGAGTAATTAAACTTGTGAAATGTTTAATTGTTAATGCTTGTTTCACATCTACCCTTCTATTGCAAATTGTCAATTCATATTTGTGCTTTAATTCTGAAAATTAAGTGGTTAAATGTCAAAACCCTAATTTTTAAGACCTTCTTGATTCAACCTTTGACTGATAATTTCACTGATCAAAACACCTCCAAATCGGCTGTAACTTTGGATTCCGCAATAAAATCACAATATCTTTCATCCCTGAAAAATTGGAAAAAAGTTGCGAGGACCGTGTGCACCCCGAGCGCCATCGTCCCTAACATTTTTTCTGAAATTTCGGGAGCTAGATCTTACTGTATTTTTCTGCTAAAAACCAAAATTTTGGCTGATTTTTTCAATTTTAAAACTTTCAAAATTAAAGTCAAAGTTGGTCTAGCGATTGCTTGGATTGAGGCTTCTAATCATTCAAAAATTGTTCAAATTGAAATTTGTATCAAAATTGTGTTTCTTACAGTCCTAAATCTGAAAAGTGTGTTAGCATTCATTCAAAATTTCAGTGTTTTATTCAAATTTTTGCAATTTGTGACTTTTGAAATTAAGTGTTTAATTGCAACAACTCTGATTTCCATTTTCAAAATTCGAATTTTGCATGAAATCGAGTCAACTTTTAAATTTCAAAACTTGCATTGCTTTCAGTATTCCTTCTAAAATCATAAAATTCAAAATTTCAGCTTCCCCCTCTTTTTCAAAATTCAAATTTTGCATTTTTCAACAATCTTGGTAGGGTTCAATTTTGAGATTGCAACTTTAATTTGGCCTATCTACAAATCGTAAAATCACTCAATTTTTTCAGATTAGCTTTAAAATCATCATAACTTTCATCCCTGAAAATTTCAAAAAAAGTTGCGAGGACCGTGTGCACTCCGTTCGCCACGGTCCCAGACATTTTTTCCGAAATTTCAGGAGATTGTCCTGATTGCATTTAATAGCTTAAATATAGGAGATTGGCTGATTTTATTGAAATTTGCTACCTCTAAAATTCAAAATCTTCTCTCTTTCTTTAGTGCATGAGTTTTACAACAAAAAGCCCTACTTACACTATTCTTGTTAGACGAAGCCTTAGAATTAAGTCTTTCCAAGGTGTAATTACTGAGGAGATGGAACCTAATTTGAATGGCCTTTTTAATGAGGACATGGGTAATTCCTCTAATCCTCTTAATGATGAAGAAGCTCTCCATGAGGTTTCTGTAGAACAACTTTCAAAATTGGATAACCAATTTGATGATTTTCGACAATGGATGTCTCAAGAATACCTTGATAGTGAAGCTCTTTCATTAATTGAGGGTCTAAGACGTATGGTTCAAAATGATAAGAATGGAATTGATATTTTGCGTGGTATTGCACACATTGTGGATTCAAATGTGATGCCTATGAAGAGTTGTGCCGAAACCTTAGGTTACACACAACCTCCTATTCAAGTTAATCATTCTATTCCTTTGACAACTCCTATTGCTAGTATACCTACTTTTACATCAAACATAATGACTACTTTAACACAAGACATTCCTCCTATGATCACAAGTCATGGGGGCAATCCTTCTTCTTCAATCAACCCTCTTCCTTCATTCAATCCAACTTCTTCATTCAATCCTTCAATGAGTGTCCCTATTATATCTCCACAAATAAACATGATGCAAGGGGGCAATTCATTTAACCCTTCCATTCCTCCTTGTAGTGTTCCTCCTTTCCAATCATCTCCTATGACTAACTATCATAGTGTCCCACCACCTTACTCTCTACCTTCTTTCAATAACATAACACATCCATCACAATCTAACACGTCTAATATGAGCTCTTCGACTGAAGCAACCATTAACAATCTTGCACAAACTGTCTCTTCTTTACAGCAACAAATTGCCTCTATGAATCAATCTAAGTTTAGTGTGCCCACATTTGATGTTGCGAGCCCACTTTCTCTTGACATTGTTCGAGCTATTCCCCCTAAACATGTTGAAATTCCGCATTTGGAGCTTTATAATGGTAAGGGTGATCCTCTAACACATGTTAAGACCTTTCAAACAATATGTACTAATTTTGCTTATGACCAAAGGTTGCTTGCAAAACTGTTTACATTAAGAGATAAAGCCCTACAATGGTATTGCTCATTGCCTTCTTATTCTATTTCTTCTTTCGAACAACTTGCAAATGCTTTTATTCAACAATTTCAAAACAATATAAGTCCTAAAGTTACTTTGATTGATTTAATGCATTGTAAACAAGGTGTTAAAGAAAAAGTAACTGATTTCATTGGTAGATATAAGCATTTGTATGCTCAGATTTCTTTTCCAGTACCTAACAATGACATTCAAAGAAACTTTATTTCTAATTTACAAAAAGATATTAGAAAAAAAATTCTGTTTTCTGAGTTTTCTTCTTTTCAACAGTTGTGCGCAACTCTTCACAATTATCAATTGACTGTGAGTCAAATGGAACAAGCAAATACTATGGCTCCGAGTGATAAGGGTGATAGTAGTCAACAACCATTTGGGAAGTTTAAACCGAATAGAGAGTCCATTAAATTCAATGAAAACATCATCAACAACAATGTGAATGCGGCATCAGGTGTGCCTCCTATTTCTAAGTTTTTCAAGAAAGAAAGAAAGTTTACTCCTTTGAATGAATCATTGCATAGTATTATGAATAAGTTATTGGAACAAAATGTGCTTACTCTTCCTCCTATAAAGCAAATAGATCCTGCAAAGATTAACTCACCCTATTTTGATAACAAATCTTTTTGTCAATTTCATCATCATCTTGGGCATGATACTGAAAAATGTTTTGCTTTAAAGGGTAAAATTCAAGATTTGATTGATAATAATACTATCTCTGTTTCTGGAGTGAATGATAAAGGCAATACATATGTAGCTCCTCCTAACCAAAATCTTCAAATTTTTACCAATCCATTACCTTCTCATACCTCTAATGCGATTGATACTACTGATTCCTCTGTCTCACCTGATGATCTTGTGTCCATGACTCCGAATGTGATTAACTTTGTAGAGCAGCAGAAAATCCCTAAAGAACCTTCCATCACCTTTGATTCTAGTGAAACTATCAGGGCACCTGATGGTCCTTTATATATAGTTGCAAAAGTCAAGAATACACCTTGCCGTGGAGTGCTTATTGATCCTTCTTGTATGGTTAATATCATTACTGAAGAATTTATTTTTACTTTGCAATTGAATCAAGTGATCTATGATGAAATGAATGTGGTTGTGAAACTATTTGATGCATTTTCTTCTCCTGCAATTGGTTCTATTACATTACCTATTGAGGTCCATAACAAATCCCTTGATGTGGACTTTGCTATTATTCCATCATCCGAACAATTTCGTGTGAAGCTAGGCTATCCATGGCTATCTTCCATGAAAGCTATTGCTTCTCCTATTCACAAGTGTTTGAAATTTCCCCATAATGGTGAAGTTGTTACTATCAATCATAGTCTCTTTAAACCAGCTGAAAGAACTTCTAGTGTTCCTATTGATTACTTTTGGCCTAAACAATTCCAATCTCTTCCTCCGCGAAGTGATCATCTTTTTAAATCTTATCAAAAGTGGAAGAAAGATATGATCCTATCTCTAAGTGAACCTAGAACACCCAAACTTGACATTCCTATCGTTCTTGAGAAGGAAGTTTTTCCTTTGAAAGATAAAACTAATGTCTTTCCTCAAGAAGATTCCCAACCCATTCCTATGAATGTGACTATGCCTATATCTAATAAACTTCCTAAAAGTAGACCTATACCTCCTCGTCATGAGGGGCTTGGTCTCCTTCCTAAACCAAATATTCCTCCCTTATATGGAGCAGTTCCTCCTCCTTCCTCTTATGGAGAGAAGAGACCTTCCTCTTCTCCTATTGTTCAACCTAAGAGACCACAACCTAAACACCCAAGTGATAAGGATGAGAACATTCCTCCTCCTCAATCTTCGCAACTTCCTACTAAGACTAGATGAAATCATTCTGCACGTGAACGCCGATGAAAGCGTCGTCTTAGAGCTCCGGGAGCTGCTTCTCAAACTTTGCAATCCCCAAAAACACCTTCAACTAATATTATTCCATTTTCTCCTCAACTGACGATTGAGCCGAAATCTCCTGAACATAAGATGCATGATGGTCTTGATCCTGTGCGAGTTAAAGATCCTATTTTTATAAATCTTGATGATGATATAGATGAAAATGTTATTCATGATGAAAATGTTACTTCTATTCATTCTGATAGTGAATATGAATATGTTGATGTTGATAACCATCTATCTAACGAATTTTCTAAAGCACTTATCCTACCTCCTAGACAAGAACACCGTGGCTTGGGGTATGAACATAGCCCTTGTTTGGATCTTGAGATAGCTCCATCTGCTATGTTGGATGTTCCTCCTCTAGCGTGTTTCCTACCTTCCCAAAATATTGATCAGCAAGATTGGGGAGTAGATGATGTGCTAGACTAGTTCATTAGCATAGCAGACTCTCTCCTCTCTTTTGTTACTTCTTCTATGTGTTATTCTCATTCTTCTATTTGTTGTCCTTAGTGTTGTCTACTTGAGGACGATGCAAAACATTGAGATCTCTTTTGGTCTCTCTCATGTTGACTCAAAAGACACATGTGTTCCCTTCTTCTAGGTGACCTTCCTTGATTGGGGAATGAAGAACAATTATGCATACATACATATGATATACATGACTAATCATACAGCATACTAACCCCGAGGAAAGTGAAGTCACCTTGTGCTTTGTGTTTTGTGTCTATTATCCTTGGGCTTATCTCACACTTGGGGGCTAAATCCTTGTGATAACGTGCTCCTTTCTCATTTCTTATATGTATCACTACCTTGAAGCAATCACCCCCGGTGAGGCATGTGCGATCGCTTTAACGTAGGGGGGCATACATCCCGTTCATATCTTTTCAAGATACTTGAAAATTTCTTGACAAATTTAGCTTTGCCTTGAAATTTTTTGATATCTTTCTTGCATGACTCATAGTGAGGGAACCTTACTACTGACAGTCATGGTTCTCCCTCGTGATCTTCCCTTTTACTTTGTCAATCGAAGTCGTAAGATGCTTAGTCCACTGGGGGCTTGGTGTATCTTGCCTCCTTGACGTGGTGAAAGTTTTTTTCAATATTGTTTCCTTGTACTTTACCGGAAGTATGAGCATACACTTATACTCCCACTAAAGTGGGGGCTAAATGTAGCGTCCTAAAATTGTGACACTTGCAATTTCGACTGCATTTGGGTCTTCACGATGGTGGCGCAACGTTGAACCTGAATGGAAACCCCGAACCCTATTTACAACATCAAAAACTGCATTTTTCCGCACCCTGGCCTGATCCCTCCTTGCACCCTACTGTCCCAGGAGGTGGGACCATGGCGCCCAGTGCCCTGGTCCTTCTGGACTAGGGCGCCCAGTGCTCTGGTCCCCTAGGACCATGGTGCCCAACGCCCTAGTCCCTGGCCCTATTTTGGGCCTGGTCTCTTGTGGGCATTGGGTCTTTAAGTTTGCAAATTGGAAAATAATGTTTCCTGGTCGGCCTAAGGTCGGGAAAATCAATTTACCAGCCCTAATTGACAAGTATATAAACTACATTTCCTCTTCCAAAAAAGAGAGAAGGACATATGTGTGCAAAAAAGGCGGAAGCGATATTCAAACATTCAAACATTCAAGCATTCAAGCATTCCTTCAAGCAATTGAGCATTCTGAGTCTCCATTCAAGGCTAGGTGTTGCATTCAAGACAAGGATTCAACCATTGAAGAGGAGATCACATAAAACATACAACACACTACATACATTACACCTTCGCATGTAAGAATACAAACATTCTTACAACAAGGTATCAGTACTTGTTTACATTACAAACATTTACATTTACAGCATTCTCATTTCTTGGTTAATTCCAAAACCGGGGTTTGACATAAAGGCAAACCCCTCATCCCTAACCCCTCAATCATACTCTCTTTTCTATGTGTAGGTTGTAGGTACACGGCTATAATTGAAGATCTAGAATCCTTGTGTAGAGACGAACAGATCCCCCTTCGTTTCACGGATTTTTCGAAGGACCGTGTGCACGTCGGGCGCCATCGTCCCGTCAACTTTCGCTCAAATTTGCAGAACAACACCATCTCAACATTTTACTGCTAATTCTAGGTCCACAGCTTCATCCCATATCCCTATCTCTGTTTATAAGCGAATCTTTCCTACTTTACATGCATTCCTAGTTCAATCTTTCTATCTACATTCTTTACAAAAGAGGGTATCCTTGATATCTTAACCCTTGAAACTCATTTAGAATCCAATCTTGCATTGCGTGGGATTGGATCTTGTGGGTTTCAACCCCTCTTTTGAATGTAAAGTCTCTCCTAAGTGAAAACCATCAACCCTAGTGACTCTCCCTTCTCTCTCCTTGGAGTTGGGGAGGGGAGAACGAGTAGGGTTTGATTTTTCCGCTTTATAGGTAGTGAAACCAATCTTAGAGGAGGACACTCTAGAGGAAGAGGTGCACAAGGTGGTCCAAATAGGGGTAGAGGTACCGGCAGAGGTAACTCCTATTTTGCAACAATGAAGTGTTACAATTGTGGAGAATTGGGACACCCGACATATAGATGCCCTGACAAGCCTACCACATCAAATAGTGGAAAGAGGGTTATTTATGCACAAGAAGACTCTTCAAGTAGTAAGACACTGGATGTGGACCAGATTGAATCAAAAGTTGGTGAAAATCTGATGTTCAATAGGATTTTGATCAGACAACCGGTGAAGGAGGAACTCAAACATAGGAGAGCATTGTTTAGGGTGAGATGCAAAGTTCTTGGTAAAGTGTGCAAGGTGATAGTTGATACAAGCTGAACTGACAACATCATCTTAGAAGAGGTAGTTAGGAAGTTGAAACTCACAAGAATACCCCACACCAATCCTTACAAAGTGACTTTGTTGAACAAAGGACAGAGTGTGCTAGTCAATGAGCAGACTTGGGTAGAGTTTTCTATTGGAGGATACAAGGATACGATCCTTTGTGATGTGTTACCTATGGATGCATGTCATTTATTGCTAGGAAGACCCTATCAATTTGATAGGAAGGTGATCTATGATGGAGAGGAGAACTCCATATCCTTTAATAAGGACAACAAGACCTTCAAGATTTAGTCTTTGATAGAGGATGAAGAGGGCACTTCAAAAACACCTAGTGTTTTAATGGCTACTGGTAAAGAGTTCCTAAATTTGCTACATGAGGAGGAGATAGTGAAGTGTGCTATCTTTGTGAAGCCAAGTGAGAAAGAAGACAAGTTGTAGACAGAAATACCCAAGGAGGTAAGGCAAATGTTGCAAGAGTATAAGGACATAGTGAGTGATGGAGCACCTGCAACACTCCCACCAAGATGGTCTATAAGCCATCAGATAGACTTTGTTCCTAGTACATCCTTACCTAACAAGGCTACATATAAGCTCACACCTGATCAAAATAAGGAAGTAGCAAGGCAAGTGCAGGATTTATTGGAACAAGGACTGATTAAGAAGAGCATCAACCCATGTGTAGTCCTGGTAGTGCTAGCATCAAAAAAAGGAGGTAAGTGGAGACTATGCACTGACTCAAGAGCAATCAATAGGATTACCATAAGGTATAGGTTTCCTATTCATAGAATAGAGGATCTAATGGACTATTTAGGAGGGGCTATGTATTTCACCAAGCTAGACCTTAAAAGTGGTTATCACCAGATAAGAATTAAGGAGGGTGATGAGTGGAAGACTACTTTTAAAACCACAGATGGATTGTATGAATGGCTTACGATGCCATTTGGGCTTACTAATGCTCCAAGAACCTTCATGAGGTTGATGAATGAGGTGTTGAAAGACTTCACAGGCAGATTTGTGGTGGTGTACCTAGATGACATTCTCATCTATAGCAGAACCAAGGAAGAACACCTTGAGCATTTGAGGTTAGTTTTAGAAAGGTTGCATGAGGAGAAACTATCCATCAAATAGAGAAGTGTGACTTCTTGAAGAAAGAGTTGGTTTACTCAGGATTTGTGGTGTCCAAAGGAACCTTGAAGATGGATCCAAGCAAGGTGGAGGCAATCTTGAATTGGCCTGCACCTAAAATAGGGACCGAGGTAAGAAGTTTCCATGGATTAGCTCAATTCTATAGGAAATTTGTGAGGAATTTCAGTGGTATATGTGCACCACTCCTTGAAACCATTAAGGGAGGACTTAAAACTAAGCTTATATGGATTGAGCAGGCAGACAAGGCATTTCAATTGTTGAAACAAGAAGTAGCAACAAAACCTATCCTTGTCCTACCTAAGTTTGATAAGCTATTCACTTTGGAGTGTGATGCAAGTGGAGTTGTAGTAGGTGGTGTGTTGAGTCAAGAGGGAAGACCTATGGCATTTTTCTATGAGAAGCTTAATGAAGCAAAGAAGAAGTACTCAGCTTATGACCTAGAGTTGTATGCATTAGTGCAGTCTCTTAAGAAATGGAGGCATTACCTACTTCCAAAAGAATTTGTAGTGTTCACAGACAATCAGGCAATGAGTTACATAAACACTCAAGAGAAGCTAAGCAATAGGCATCTAAAATGGATGAAATACCTCCAATCCTTCACCTTCACCATCAAACATAAGAAGGGGCAGCTTAATAGGGTAGCAGATGCATTGAGCAGAAAGTTGTTGACAGTTCAAGAATTACAGTTGCAAAGCATAGGCATAGAAGGTTTGAAAGACCTCTATGAAGGAGATGAAGACTTTTGAACAGCTTACAATGTTTGCAAAGAGTTTGAGAACCATTTCCATGGTGAGTATGTAGATTACACTCTCCAAAATGGTCTCTTGTTCAAGGGTAACCAGTTGTGTGTACCTAGAGGATCCATGAGGGAAAACCTCATCCAAGAGAAACATAATGGCAGTTTGAGTGGGCACTTTGGGATTAATAAGACCTTGGATTTAGTGCAGAGGTACTATTATTGGCCTAAATTGCCAAGGGATGTGAAAAGATATGTAGAACAATGTGGTGTATGCCAAAGAGCCAAAGGTGGATCAAGCAATGCCAGTTTATATCAACCATTACCAGTTCCTAACAGACCTTGGGAATGTATAAGCATGGAATTTGTAGTAGGAATTCCCAAGACTAAAACAGGTATGGACAACATCTATGTGGTAGTAGATAGATTTTCCAAAATGAGTCATTTTATCCCATGTAAGACTACACATGATGCAAGCTATGTTGCACATCTCTTCTTCAAAGAGATTGTTAGGATTCATGGACTCCCTTTAAGCATTGTTTCAAACAAGGACAACAAGTTCATGGGTCATTTTTGGCAAACATTATGGAGGAGACTAGGAACCAACCTGTCATTTAGCTCAGCTTACCATCCACAAACAGATGGTCAAACTGAAGTCATCAATAGGGTGTTAGGTAACTTGTTGAGGTGTTTAACTAAGGAATATGGCCAGACATGGGACCTAATCATTTCTCAAGCAGAGTATGCATATAATGACAATGTGAATAGAACCACTGGTAGAAGTCCTTTTGAGGTTGTCTATGGCAGACATCCAACAGGAGTATGTGAGTTGAGAGACCTTGGTAGTTTGGAAATGAAGAGTGGGCAAGCAGAAGACTTCACTCAAACCATCAAGGAAGTTCAAGAGAAGGTTAAGAAAGCCATCCTTGAATCAACTCAAAAACTGAAAGCTAAAGTGGATAAGAAAATGAGAGAAGTTTAGTTCAAGGTGGGTGACTATGTGATGGTCCATTTGAGCAAAGCTAGGATGCAAGGAGGTAAGCCTACCAAACTGCAGATGAGAAGGGTAGGACCTTGTAGAATCCTGTCGCAATATGGTAAGAATGCCTACAAAGTTGACCTGCCTTCAGATTTAGCTATATTACCAGTCTTTAATGTAGCTGACCTGATCATGTATAAGGGTAAGATAGAAGGGCAGACTGAGAACCAAGCCAAGGTACTGCAAGACCTTGATGTGAATGTCTTACCACAGGTGAAGAAGCCTAAAGTAGAGGAGATCTTGGAATCAAGAGTGAAGAAGTCAACTAGACATCAGGTCTACATGGAGCACTTAGTGAAATGGTCACATCAACCAGTATCTGAAGCTACATGGGTGGAGGAGAGTAGGTTTAAGGCACTTGGAATAGACCTGGCTCTCACCTCTTCTTCTTTTTCTTAATTGTGTGTAGAGGGGGAGGATGGTGTAGGAGAACCCTTCCAGACTCTTTCTCTTTCTTTTTCTTGTTGGTGATATGCTTCTTATGAAGCCTTGTACATGAATAAGAGCTATGAGCTCATGTGTGCTAGACTAGGTCTTAGTTAGGGTCCTAGTGGAGATCTTAGGGGTCATGAGCCAAGATTATGATTTTCTTGAAAATGGAGGGTATGTGTGTCCTTGAAGTGTTTAGGGGTCCTTTCTAATATGGTGGTGTCCTTAGGTTGGCCCATTGTGGGTCTAGGAGTCATGAAAAGCAACATTGGGAAAGTTGCTCAAAAGTTGCATGACAACTTTAAAAAGTTGTCAAGCAACTTTTCCACCACAATGTCAAATTCTTTAGGTTAGCATGGAAAACCCTAGTTTGGGCACATAGACTGAGGTATAGGTAGTATAAGTACTTGCAAACCCTAAATGAAAGGGTTCATTTTTTCAGACATTGTACGACCTTAGCAAGCATATCAGACTGAGACTGTGAAACTGTTACCAGTCAGTTTGAATGAAGAAAATAAGCAAGTTAATGGATTGAGAAACATCTAAATATATGTGGTTTATCTTTCATGTTGTAAATAATTTCATTTCAAGAAATTAGTTTAGGTTTTTACTTGTAGATTGTGTGAGTTTGTAAATAGTTTGCAAACTGTCTTCTTACTGTCCTGTTTTGGACAGGATTGTGTAAATAAAGTCTTAACTCCATTCCCCATTGTGGAACCACCATGAAACCATGGGGAATCGATGTGAATACCCTATACATTAGTCCCAAGAAAGAAGGGCCCTTCAAAATGTAGGAAGGCCAAGAAAAGACCTACTCCTAGGTGAGACTGGACAGTGCCCGGTTAGGAGAGGTTGAATTGCAGAGGTCTTGGAGAACAATGTTGGATAGAGGAGAGTACATACTTTGGAGGAAGTGTAGAGGAGTGTTTGAAGCATCATTTGTGTGAAGGAGGAGCCTCCACCAATCCAAACAAGGTGGCTAACACACAAAACCTTCACTGTGACCCAGGCAGACAAAAAAACCCTAACAAAACCCTTAAAAAGCCCAAAATTCACCCTAGGCATTGTACGGCCACTTGGAGGCACAAAACCTAGAAAATCCTTGAGTCCTTGCCAATTGATTGGCAGTCCATTTTGGGAGTTAGGGTTGTGTATGCATCATTTGTGAGAGAAAGCCCTAAAGGACCGGGTAGGAGGCCTAATTGGTCCTAATCCTTGTAGCCACTTTTTTGTAAGCAAAAACACAAAACAGTGAAATCGGTAGAAAGGATGAAGGTATCAACTTCTTGGGAGCACATGGAGGGATGTAAAACATGGTTTAAGACCTAATACAACCTTGCTAAGAACTTGGAAAGTGTGAACAAGCCTTAGCCCTTATTAGCCATTGTAAGGGGTTTTGAGTCTCATGTGTAGGTGAGACCTTAGGAGGAGCATAGCAACTCATTGGTGGGTGGATTACGCAAGGTCAGGGGATTCCTCAAGAAAAGGAAGTCCTAGAGACCCTAGGGTGTGAGGAGAACACTAGGAGATCCAAGGAAAGGATCCAAGAGAATAGACTAGGCTAGTCTATCCCAAACCCCATCCCATCAGGGTAGGACTCCAAGTTGCTCTCTGAGATATTCAAAAGTTTCCTATGTAAAGGCTTTATAAAAATATCTACAATTTGCTCTTTAGTATTCACATAAACCAGTTTCACTTCTTTTGCTTCAACATTCTCTTTTTTAAAATTGAATTTGATAGAAACATGTTTAGTCTTAGAATGAAATATCAGGTTCTTTGATATATCAATTGTTGTCATATTATCACAGTAAATAGTTATAGGTTCCTTGCATTTTACCTTTATGCCCTTCAACATTTGTTTGATCCATAATACCTGTGTACAGTTTGTTGCTACTGCAACATATTCTCTTTCTGTTGTTGATAGACTTGTGCAACTCTGTTTCTTGCTCAACCATGAAATTAGTTTGCTACCAAGAAAAAATGCTCTGTCGGTGGTGCTTTTTCTATCATCCACATCTCCTGCCCAATTAGCATTTGTGTATGCACATAAGTCAAAATTTTCATTTCTAAGATACCATAAACCAAGATTTGTAGTACCTTGTAGGTACCGAAAAATCCTTTTCACTGCCGATTCATGATTTTCTTTAGGATTACTCTAAAATCTTGAAACAATACATACTACATTCATAATGACAGGTCTTGTTTGTGTCAAATACAGTAAACCTCCTATCATAGACTTGTATCTAGTCAGATTAATAGGTCTTGATTCATCCTTCAAAGATAATTTATTAGTTGTAGTCATAGGTGTGCTTACCGATTTACAATTTTCCATGCCAAATTTCTTTAGTAATTCCTTAAAGTACTTAGATTGACCTAGGAATATACCTTTATCAGTCTGTGAAATCTTGAATCCTAAAAAAAAATTTATCTCTCCAATCATCGACATTTCAAATTCTTGCTGCATTTTGTTAGAACAATCTTTACACAATCCATCTTCTCCTCCAAAGATTATATCATCAACAAAAACTTCAATAACCAAGATGCAATAATTAGTCACTTTGTAGTATAGATTGTTGTCAGCATTACCTTTAGTGTATCCAAGTTTTAAGAGATATTTGTCCAATCTAGCATACCAAGCTCTAGGAGCTTGTTTTAGACCATATAAAGCTTTCCTTAACCTGCAAACCATGTCTTTGTTATCTGTCAAAGAAAATCCATCAAGTTGTTCAATATAAACTTCTTCTTTAGGATCTTCATTCAGAAATGCACATTTAACATCCATTTGATATACTTTATAGTTCTTGTGTACTGCAAAAGCCAATAAAAGTTTGACTGCCTCAATTCTAGCTATCGGTGCAAAGGTTTTATTGCAATCAATTCCTTCTTTCTGTGAATATCCCTTACACACTAATCTTTCTTTTTTTTTGATTACCTTACCATCTTCATTAAGTTTATTTCTGAAAACCCATTTAGTTCCAATTACATTTTTGTCTTTAGGTCAGGGAGCTAATGACCAAGTGTTATTCCTTTCAATTTGTTCTAATTCATCTTCCATAGATTTAATCCAATATTTATCTTCACATGCCTCATTAATTGATGTAGGTTCAATTTGAGAAATAATACATACCTCTTCATTTTCCAATCTTCCTCTAGTCATAGCTCCTTGAAATTTGTTTCCAATTATCTGATCTTCAGAATGATTTAATCTTATATATCGAGGTGTTTTTACTTGTTGTTCTTCTTCAGTGACTGTTGAATCCTCAGATGATGCCGGTGTAACTGGATCATGATTATGTGTTGGAATTTTGTGAACAGGTATTACGACACAATGGCTTGTATGTTGTCAATGATGTCAATATGTGACATGTGAGAAGGGAGAACCGGCTTATGTGTGAACCGGTATATATGCCAAAGTGAAGCGATATATTTGTTCAAGGTGAACCGACATGTAGTTATGGGAACCGGCACATGGAAGCATTGTATGACTACCGGTTGGTAGGTAGTTCCCACTTTAGGATTTCCGGTAGGAATACCTCAAGCCTATGTGACTCAATCAGTGATTTTTGTGTGATGAGTCAGCACTATAATGGAGAACAGATCATGTTGCCATGTAAGCTCTGTGCACGTGAAGGATCTTGCATGTAGAAGACTATTTCTATCTACCTTGGGAATGTGCGAAGTTTGTCAAACGGTGATAACGCGTAATGGGTTATCAGCTACCATGAAATTGGTGGATAATGGACTATGGAGAATGTCTTAAGATCGATTCAACATTGTTGCATTTAATGTAGTATGATTCAACAGTTAGGATTGAACCATTTGAATTGCTTAACCTAACAGGCTTAGGGTTTAGGGGTTTTGCTACCGACCTGTCTGTTTCATATAAGGTCGATGTTGTGTTTGTTTTAAAGGTTGCTGGCAAAAGTTGTATGTGTGTATCCAAGGGAAGTGATACATGATTCTTGCTAGACCAAAGGAGAGAAGAGATACCTACAAAGTAAATGTGTAGAAGGTGAAGAGGAGCCAAAATGGATCTACATTAGCATTGAGTGTTGTTACCAGATCATTGTAATTCCTATTGATCTTTAACCACTTCAATAGTTGTGAAATCCCTTAATAGGGTAGCCTTAACTGGCTTGATACAAATCCCTTAACAGGGTAACTCAAAGTTATTGAGTTCTAAGAAGCTATAGAGCTCTGGAGATCCGTTAGCTATTGAGTTCTTTAAATCCTCTAACAAGGTAACCCTAACCAGGTTTAACCCTTAACCAGGTATTATAGCCATCCCTTAACCGGGTGATCCCTAACAGGATCGATTCCTAGCAGAACCTATTGTAATGTCTGTAACCAGACAAGGCTCCTAACAGAGCGAACTTCTAAAGAGTTTAAAAAGAAGCTTGTGGGTATTCATCCCCACCGTGGTTTTTTCCCAATTGGGTTTCCACATGAAAAATTTGTGTGTCATGTGTGATACTTTTATCTTGTGATGCTTTGTTATTACTTGTTGAGCATATGATGGTTTTGAGTTTTGTGCCTGTCTATAAAACATACTGAACTAACTATTGTGAAGATCTGATGATATCTTACCTGTTCATGCATGAGGGTGTAATGGTACTATAGTATTGAGCTAAGAGGAAAGCTTAGTGAGTAACTAGTTTATGATTGTTTTAGTTATTCTGGGTCTTACCGGTTGCACTCTATTTCAACCAGTGTCACTGCTTGCCAGTCACTTGGAGTATTTGCTAACAAACTGATTTTGGATAGTATTTTACTTGTATTGATTCACCACCCCCTCTTAGTACCGGTTTGTTACTAATAGTTCATCATTGAGTTATCAATTGGTATCAGAGCGTCCTCCAGGTCCTCTATGTTTTTAAGCTTAACTACTTGAGGTAAAGATCCCAGTCAAATGATGAAGAAGGAAGGTCCAAAGTTTAGCAGGGAAAATTTTGGTATATGGAAAGATAGGATGAAGATATTCATCAGAAGCATGGGTGCTCAACACTGGAGTTATGTTGAGAATGTCTATGTTGTCCCTACCAGTACTCTCACTGATGACCAAAAGAGAGAGATACAAGAAAATGGGCAAGTCATGGAATCCCTTATTAGTAGTCTATCTGACATTGAGTTTATTGATGTTTAGGACAACGTAAATCCCAAAGAAGTATGGGATGCTCTTGGAAATATCTATGGTTGTGATGAACATGTAAAACAGGCTAAGGAAGAAAGCCTGAGAGGGAAGTTTGAAGATATGCAGATGGTTGAAGGTGAGACCATTTAGCAGTATGGAATAAGGATCAAAACAGTTGTTGGAGAAATCAAGAGTGCAGGTGGGAAAATAGAAGATTCCACTGTGGTAAGCAAAGTCCTGAGATCCCTGTTGCCGGTCTATGCAATAAGGGTTGCTGCTATTCAAAAGCTGAGATCAATAGACAAGACTAAGGTATCTTTGGACTCCATCATATCCAAGTTGATAGCCTATGAGCTAAATAGTTTTGATGGCAGTGTTCGAAGGACTGAATCAGCATTTAAAGCCTCTGCTCTACCATCCAGAAAAGGAAAAGAAGCTAGCACTAGTGGTGAACCTAGACAAAGCAGAGAAATGAATGATGAGGAGATTTTGATGGCATTTGAAGCTCTTCTTGCTACGAAGCTTCCTAAAGGAACTGGTAAATACAAAGGTAAGTTACCTTTGAAATGCTTTTCTTGTAACCAGATAGGACATATTGCTATAAACTGTCCTAATGGTGATAACAAGGACAAACCAGAAAGGTTCAGGAAATTCAAAGGAGGAAACCAGAGAAACTCTTTTGTGGTAGTTGATGAAGGTGTCACAGATGAAAAGTCAGAGGATGAAGAAAATGAAGACATTGTGTTTGTTGTTGTGAAAGAAGATGTGTCAGACAAGAAGGCTCTTGTCTCCCGGTTTGATAATTCCAATAAATGGATCACTAACAGTGGCTGTTCTCATCATATGACAGGTGACCGGAGCAAGTTTCTATCCTTGGAAGAGTATGATGGTGGTGTGGTTCGCTTTGGCAATGATGCACCATGCATGGTCAAAGGCAGAGGGTCCATCTATCTAAATGGAAAGAGTAGTGCTGACAATGTGTATTGGGTTGATGGTCTCAGACACAACCTTCTGAGTGTTGCCCAACTAAATGACAGTGGCCTCAATCTTGGATTCAAGAATGGAGTCTGCAGAATCAAAGGAAAAGATGGTGAATTGGTGGCCATTGGCATGTAGACCAAAGGTAACCTATTTCATCCGAATTCAAATATAAGTACATGTCTTATGGCTAAGTTTGATGATAGCTGGATATGGCATAGGAGACTCTACCATGTAAACTTTGATAACATTGTGAAGGCTAGTAAGAACAAGGCAGTTAGAGGGTTGCCAGTGCTAAGAAAACTAGACACTACCTTGTGTAGAGAGTGTCAATTGGGGAAAATATCTTCCTCAACCTTTAAAGGTAAATCTTTCACTGCTGACAACTTGCTTGATCTTGTGCATACTGATTTGTGTGGTCCTATGAAAACTAGAAGTGTGCAGGGTGATAGATACTTCATGATTCTCACTGATGACTGCTCAAGAATGATGTGGGTCACATTCTTGAAAGACAACTCTAAAGCCTTTGTGAAATTCAAAGCTTTCAGAGCATTAGTGGAGAAGGAAAGCAGTAAAAGGATCAAGTGTCTTAGAACTAATCAAGGAGGGGAATTCACTTCTGGTGAATTCAACAAGTATTGTGAAGAATTTGGCATCAAGAGGCAATTGTCTACCCCCCAGACTCCATAGCAGAATGGCCTAGCAGAGAGGAATAACCAGAATGTGGTTGAAGCAGCTAGAACCATGTTGATTCAAGGAAAGGTAGCTCACACCTTTTGGAGAGAAGCAGTGAGCACTGTAGTCTACACAATGAATCGGGTACTCATCAAGAAAGGTAAGGACAAAACTCCTTATGAGTACTGGACCGGTAAGACACCTGTGATTAACTACTTTAGGGTTTTTGGTAGCAAATATTACATCAAGAGGAGTGAAAATCAGGGCAAATTTGAAGCTAAATGTGATGGGGGAATATTCCTAGGATATTCAACCAAAAGTAAAGCTCTCAAGTGTTACAACAATAGGACTTAGAGAATTATGGAAAGTATCAATGTAAGAGTTGATGAATCCTCTAAGAAAACTGAGGAAACTAGCAATAAGGAAACTATAAATGAACCAGTTGCAACCTTCTAGGAACCGGTTGTCAGTCAACCAAGTACCAGCAATAGTGTTCTTGAACCGGTGATTGCTGATACTGATGAAGATGAGGATGAAGAGGAAAAGAAAGAAGAACTAGTAAAGACCATTCCTCGATATGTCAAGCTGAATCATGATCCTATGCAAATCATAGGCAATAAGGATGTAGGAATCCTTACAAGAAGAAAGATCAGAGAAAACTCATGTATGATCTCTAAATTTGACCCTAAATCATTCAAAGAGGCTCATAAAGATGAAGACTGGATCAAGGAAATGGAAGAGGAACTTGACCAGATAGAGAAAAATGGTACATGGTCCTTGGTACCCAGACCAGAGCATAAAAATGTCATTGGCACCAAATGGGTGTTCAAAAACAAGTTGAATGAGGATGGCACAGTGATTAGGAATAAAGCTAGATTGGTGTGCAAAGGATATGCTCAAGAAGAAGGAGAAAACTATGGAGAGACCTTTGCTCCTATAGCCAGATTGGAAGGAGTTCGTATGCTTCTTGCATATGCAGCTTTTAAAGGGTTCAAAGTATATCAAATGGATGTAAAATCTACATTCCTAAATGGTGTACTTGAAGAGGAGGTGTATATTGAGCAACCAGATGGGTTTGCCTTATCTGAAGACAGTGACATGGTATGTAGGCTACATAAAGCCTTATATGGTCTAAATCAAGCACCTAGGGCATGGTATGAGTGCCTACATTCCCATCTTGTGAAGATTGGATTTGAGAGAACAAGTGAAGATAGAAATATCTACTTGAAGTCTGAAGGAGATTAGATCCTGATTTGTGAGGTTTTTGTTGATGACATTATCTTTGGTGGAGATGACAAGATGAGTCATGAGTTTGCTGATGAGATGAAGAAAGAGTTTGAGATGTCACTCATAGGGGAGATTAAGTTCTTCATTGGACTACAAATCCAGCAGATGAAAGATGGAATCTTTATCACTCAGTCCAAATATGTCAAAGAGGTGTTGAAGACCTTTTGCATGGAAGATAGCAAACCGGTTGGTACACCAATGGTGATCAGTTGCAAATTGTTAAAAGAAGATGATTCCACACCGGTTGATGAGAAAGAATACCGATCAATGATTGGTAAATTGCATTATGTGGTGCATAGCAGACCGGATATTGCACATGCAGTTGGCCTTACTGCAAGGTTCTAGAAAAGTCCAAGAGAATCCCACTTGGCTGCAATCAAGTGGATTCGTAGGTATCTGAAGGGAAAAGTTGACTATGGATTGTGGTACCCATACAACAATGATTTCATTCTGAAAGTATTCATAGATGCTGATTGGGCAAGAAATGTAGATGACCGGAAAAGCACAACCAGTGGTGCATTCTTTCTCGGTGGTAGACTGGTCTCGTGGATGAGTAAAAAGTAGAGTTGTATCTCTCAGTCTACAGTAGAAGCAAAGTATGTTGCATCTTTCATGAACTGCACTCAGACAATCTGGATGAAGCATGTTTTAAATGGCTTCAAAATCCCTATATCTGAACTGGTAAGTACAAGCATTTTGAGCTCAAGTATCATTTCTTGAGGGAAAAGGTTCAAAATAAAAAGATTGCACTAGAACATGTTTCCAGTAAGGAGTAGTTAGCAGACATATTCACCAAGCCTCTCCCAAAGACTACATTTGTGCATTTAAGAGGTGAATTGGGGGTACTACCCCTTCAGGAGGTGAACTAAAAGTATTTGTTCCACATCAGTCAGATGTTGCATAGTTAAATTTTTGTTGATTGATGTGTTGAAGGATGCTACTCCTTAGGGGGAGCAACATAATGGAATAGAGATGCTTGTACCTCCAATTTGGCATTGTTGTCAAAGAGGGAGAAGGAGTGAAGCGGAAAAGATATCTGCAGAAAATGGGAAAGAAGATGTGAAGCAGAGAGATATCTTTGTATATTGCCATCAATGCCAAAGGGGTAGATTGTTGGCATTTTGTGAACAGGTATGAGGACACAATGGCTTGAATGCTGTCATTGATGTCAATATGTGACATGTGAGAAGGGAGAACCGGCTTATGTGTGAAGCGGTATATATGCCAAAGTGAAGCGGTATATTTATTCAAGGTGAACTGGCATGTAGTTATGGGAACTGACACATGGAAGAATTGTATGACTACCGGTTGGTAGGTAGCTTCCACTTTAGGATTTCTAGTTGGAATACCTCAACCTGTGTGACTCAATTGGTGATTTTTGTGTGATGAGTCAGCAGTATAACGGAGAACAAATCATGTTGCCATGTAAGCTCTGTGCATGTGAAGGATCTTGCATGTAGAAGACTAATTCTATCTACCTTGGGAATGTGCGAATTTTGTCAAACGGTGATAACGCGTGATGGGTTATCAGCCGCCATGAAATCAGTGGATAATGGATGATGGAGAATGTCTTAAGATTGATTCAAGATTGTTGCATTTAATGTAGTATGATTCAACGGTCAGGATTGAACCATTTGAATTGCTTAACCTAACAAGCTTAGGGTTTAGGGGTTTTGCTACCGACCTGTCTGTTTCATATAAGGTCGATGTTGTGTTTGTTTTAAAGGTTGCTGGCAAAAGTTGTATGTGTGTATCCAAGGGAAGTGATACATGATTCTTGCTAGACCAAAGGAGAGAAGAGATACCTACAAAGTAAATGTGTAGAAGGTGAAGAGGAGCCAAAATGGATCTACATTAGCATTGAGTGTTGTTACCAGATCATTGTAATTCCTGTTGATCTTTAACCACTTCAATAGTTGTGAAATCCCTTAATAGGGTAGCCTTAACTGGCTTGATACAAATCCCTTAACAGGGTAACTCAAAGTTATTGAGTTCTAAGAAGCTATAGAGCTCTGGAGATCCGTTAGCTATTGAGTTCTTTAAATCCTCTAACAAGGTAACCCTAACCAGGTTTAACCCTTAACTAGGTATTATAGCCATCCCTTAACCGGGTGATCCCTAACAGGATCGATTCCTAGCAGAACCTATTGTAATGTCTGTAACCAGACAAGGCTCCTAACAGAGCAAACTTCTAAAGAGTTTAAAAAGAAGCTTGTGGGTATTCATCCCCACCGTGGTTTTTTCCCAATTGGGTTTCCACATGAAAAATTTGTGTGTCATGTGTGATACTTTTATCTTGTGATGCTTTGTTATTACTTGTTGAGCATATGATGGTTTTGAGTTTTGTGCCTGTCTATAAAACATACTGAACTAACTATTGTGAAGATCTGATGATATCTTACCTGTTCATGCATGAGGGTGTAATGGTACTATAGTATTGAGCTAAGAGGAAAGCTTAGTGAGTAACTAGTTTATGATTGTTTTAGTTATTCTGGGTCTTACCGGTTGCACTCTGTTTCAACCAGTGTCACTGCTTGCTAGTCACTTGGAGTATTTGCTGACAAACCGGTTTTGGATAGTATTTTGCTTGTACTGATTCACCCCCCCTTCTTAGTACCGGTTTGGTACTAATTGTTCATCATTGAGGTATCATTATGTACCGGTGTATTCACAATAGGTTCATTTTTTATTATCTCTATTGCTGGTTTAGAGTTTGTGTACCTTTAATTTCCTCTAAACTGTTCATTAATCTTCACATTTGCACTCTCAACAATTTTCTGCAATCTCTTGTTAAAACATCTATATGCCTTGCTATTAGATGAATAACCAATAAATATTCCTTCATCACTTCTAGGATCAAATTTTCCAATATACTCATCTCTTCTAATATAGCATTTACTTCCAAATATTCTGAAATATTTAAGAGTGGAAGTATTACCAAACCACAGTTCATGAGGGGTCCTACCAGTTACACCTTTTATGTCAACTCTATTGAGTGTATAAACTACTATATTGACCGCTTCTCTCCAGTATATATGAGGTAGATTTGCTTATGATATCATACTTCTGGCTGCATCCAAGATAGTTTTGTTTTTCCTTTCCACAACTCCATTTTGCTAGGGTGTCCGAGGTGTTGATCTGATCTCAAACATTTGATTTTCTTGTCAGTTTCATTTTCTACCATCACCTTGAATAGTTTGAATTTCCCAAATACTTCAGATTTTTCCCTGAGAACTAACCCAACACATTCTAGAATAGTCATCAATGATTAGCATAAAGTACCTATCTCCTTGTATACTTCTAGTTCTTGCTAGACCACATAAATCAGTATGAATTAAATCAAGAACATTTTGAGACTTCTCTGAAATACTCTTGAAAGTGGCTTTAACTTGCTTTCCAAATTGTCATTCTTTACATACTGGATTGTGAGGTTTAACAATCTTAGGTAAATCTCTTACTGCCTTAGTTGTACTGATTTTCACAATGTAATTAAAATTTACATGACAAAGCCTCTTATGCCATAACAAACTTTCATCAATATGTGCAATCAAACAAGCTTTCTCATTGTTGTTCAAATGAAAGATATTGCCTCTAGTCTAATTACTAGTGGCGATTTCCAAACCAGTTCTATTTAAGATTTTGCATTTAACATTCTTGAATTGTAACTGAAATCCTTTCTCAACTAATTGACCAACACTCAAAAGATTATGCTTCAAACCTTCAACATAGTAAACATTATAAGTATTGTTCTTACCATCAAAAGATATACTACCTTTTCCTTTGATCAAACAAGCTTTATCATCTCCAAATCTTACTAAACCTCCATTGTATTCCTGAAAGGTTAATAATTTACTCTTATCACTAGTCATGTGATGTGAGCATCCTGAATCAATAATCCATTCATCTTTATCTTCAACTTTAGCTACCAGGGCCTGCTCTACTGGTTGAACAGTAGGTGTTAGTTGATCTTCTGTTATAGCAACAAAAGTCGATCCATTGTCTGTTGGATCCTCATCAGAATCATCAATAACTCCTTCATCAACATAATAACAAGATTTATCTCTATTCTTCTTAAACTTGTATTTCTGATAATCAGGGTTACTTATATGTTCTTTTAGCTTCTTCTCTTAATCTTGCATGTCTATTAGGACATCTAGAAGTCATATGACCAATCTTATTACAGTTAAATCATTTAAAGGGTGCTTTACCTTCATACTTACTTCAATTTGGACCTTTAGGCATTTTCCTTGCAAATAGTGCTTCAAATTCTTCATTTTCTATCCCGCTTTCTTCAATTTCTCTTGCATAGAAGGCTTTCCAATCAGATTTCTTAGATGTGATGCCTTGAAAGCTAGGTCTATCTTAATAGTAGTAATATGACCAAATTCCTCAAGTTCAAAAGCTGAAAGTTTTCCAACCAAGGTGTCTCTAGATACTGATGCATTAGGCATTGTTCTCAATTCATTTATAGCAGTAACTTTCATTTTATATGCTTGTGGCAAAGCTCTTAAAACTTTAGAAACAATCTCATCTTCACTTAAGGTTCATCCACAACATTGTATACCCAAAACAATTTCATTTAGTCTTTCCATAAAAGCAAAAATTCTTTCATCTTCTTCCATTTTCAGACTTTCATACCTGACCTGGAAGCATTCAAGTTTTGCAATTTTGATTGTGGAATCTCCTTCATTCAATGTTTCTAGTTTGTCCCAAATAGCTTTAGCAGTGGATCTGTCTGATAATCCCATGACTTGTTGATCTGACAATGCGCTCAAAAGTGTTTCTCTTGCTTTGCAATCATTTTCCCCGTCTTTAGCCAAGTTAGATGGATTAGGTTGACCTTGAGTAGAGGCAGTATAGCCATTCTTTGTAACATCCCATATGTCCTGTCTAATGCAATTCAAATGTGTCTCCATCCTGATCTTCCATATGCCATAGTTAGTTCCATCAAGTTTCAGATTGTCCTTCCTGAAATAGCTAGAAGACATTGGGTCTCCTCAAGTTGTTAAACTTTTGCAAAAAGAGGACTAGGCTCTGATACCAATTGTTAGGTCCCAGAGACAACTGAGAGGGGGGGTGAATCAATTGTCCAATAAATTCAACCAAATCTTAATGCTTAATGCTGGTAAACCAAACTTTACACTGGTAGATAGTTTTATTAGTTAATTGCAGTACCGGTAAAGATTAATGCATGAAATAGAACACTAATACATTTGGGGTCAAATTCTGATGGAGGTTTCCGACGGACAAGGAGCATTGTGTGAAAATTTGATTTTTTTTTTTTAAAATGCCCGTGTTCGTCAGAATTCTGATGACCTCAGGCATTTTATTAAAAAAGAAAAACACAATGAATTTTCATTTTCAAAGAAAACCGAAGCAAGACCGTCTTGCCTCCCTGTCCCCCCCCCACCGGAGCGATCTCTGCACAAGCAAGGTAAGGTTTGTTTTGCAATCAAAGAAACTGGTTTTGTTTGCGAATTAATCCATTTTGTGCATATCCTACGATCTTAAAACCATGAAATGACATCTCTTTGAGGTATTCCATCATACAGTTCACATGCCATGTGTATGCTACCCCATTTTGTGATTTTTTTTTTAATGGAAATTGTTTTAGAAGCTCATTTTAGCATTTAATAATTGCCATGCATACCTCACTTGAAGAGTTATTACATAAAGAAAAATGGTAGAGGAGATAACATTGTCGCTCATGTCATTGAGAAGGGTGCCTCCATGAAAGTAAAATGCTCACAACCAATACCTAGATGGGGAAGGCCTGGCCGGCTTCTGCCAAAGACTAGATAACAAGTTTGTTGTGGTTTTGGAGTCCTGACTTTCACAGTCTCAAACTACTTGATCTCTTTGTACCATTAGGTGCATCAGAAATGGCATTTTCTTAAATTGTCCACAGGGTTTTAGAGTCAGGATGCCCTTCTATAATCTTGATAAACCTTCCCTCTGTCATCATCAATACCTTGAGAATAGAAAGACCGTGGCCAGTGGTGGACTTGATTTTCTGCCAAACCAAAAACCTGGGCCTCATAGACCGTTCTAAACTGTTTTGCAACAACTTAGGATGCTTCACTATAGAATTTGCAGGGACCTCCAAATGATTAACTACAAACTTCATCTTCTCACCAATATTTTCCTTGGAGAAACTTAAGACTATAGGAGCAATCCTAAATACTTGCTAGATTTCCTCGACTGAGAGACCCTAGAATTTGAGATTCTCTATCCTGGCCTCCAACATTTCCATACAGCTAAGAGTCACTGCACTTAAAATATATCTGAACATTTTGCTTCCTTTATCAAGGCCAATGTTCTGAATGAGAACAACTTCTTCAAGCGTTAGAGAGCTGTGTACCAGTACTCTCGGACCCATCAGTAAGAATTTAGAGAGTTCTGCCCTGCTTAAACCAAATCCCCTTCGATTATGCTTTGATGGATTCCCATACCTTGTTCCAAAGCTCCTATACGTAGGGAGGATGCTAGCAAACATTGCATTGAGATAAACATGACTGTATTTCATGAGGATTTGACCTCAAAGCATTGGCACTATCACTTATGGCTATATTAGCTTTTTAAGACACTTTCATAGTGCACTTCACCTATCCTAATAATGGACTATCATGAGATTCTTAAGAATGGAAATACTCCAAACATTCATGCCCTCTATGTTGTCATTGTGGTTTTCAATCATTGCGACTACATGCTTTTCAAGGACCAAGTAGTGTTCTTTTTTCATTGTTCTACTATGCTTCTCAAGCTGCACCAACATAGTTTTATTTAATGGCTTTGTTTTGATAGTGATTTCTCCATGGCTTCCACTATCTTTTTCTTGGCACATTCAATGCATTGTCATCTATCACTACTATTTATTGTCCTTTTTACCTTTATTGAGGTTGTTCTCATACATGTCATTCACTTTGTCTATGAGTATATCTCAACCAATTCACTGTTGTAAGTAGAAATAAAAGATTAGTCTCATCTCTTTTACTATTTTAGACCTTCATAGTAATCTTTGCAATATATCATTTCCTTCCAATTATATGGAATAATGATTTTCTTTTTATGGAATGTGATGAATGCCTGAGTGTGTCTTCTTGAACTCACTTATTATCAGCTCCTCTATGATTACCTTAGATCTTTGTGGCTAATAATTGTTCTTGATGAACTTATGCTCTTTATTGATTTCTTTTACTACCATTATATTATCCTGAAAAAGGCTTGTTCAATGCTCCCTTAGCATGCATGTGTTCTCTTTGTATTGATCTAGGGCTACTCATTAATGTATCTATGGATTTCCCTTATTCACTATGTTGTGATAGTCATTTGCAGATTTGGGACTATCATCTTTCATAATTTGATGTCTTTAAGATGTGGGTACATTGCTTGACAAGAAAAGCTCAAGCATTTGTGAAGTTCAAAGAGTTTAAACCCCTTGTTGAATGGTCATCCAGTTGTTCTCTAAATGCAAAATGCTCAACTAAATGAGAAATTCACTCAAAATGGTTTATCCACAACTAAAAGAAAACAACTAACCACTACATATATGCATCAACAAAATAGTGTTGTATAGAAACCTAATCATGCCTTCATGGATATGTAGATCAAGTTCCTACATTTTGGACAAAAGCAATTCACACAATAATATATTTGTTGAACACACCCACCACAAAGATTTGGTTATGCTTGTTACAATCAAGGTTTGACCAAACTAATTCTTAAATATACAAATGAAGAGTGTGGTTGGTTGGTGACTAATTACTCTTTTTAACACCATTTACAAGATCATATCTAAATCAAGTGTCTCAAGAATTAAGCTACTACTAAGAAGATAGTTTGCCTAAAGCAAATGGGTTTCTTGGGTGGCTTTTTGTTGTAGATAACTTAGTTCCTTCATGAGAATCAATCAATTTGGAACATGTATAACTCACATTTGTGACATGTCACTAATGCAATTCCTTAGTACTTGTTTGAGTACTATCTCCTCTATTGTTTTCTATCCACTTTTGTGTCCTTCTTAGAATAAATAATAGATTAATGAGAAGGTGGAAAAGGTGGATTCACCTAAGAGGGAGTAGATTTTCCCAATAATATGTTAGATTGTCCCAAGGATGGATGGACTATACACTTGAAAGGTAGATGATTAAGGATGATGACAAGGTGAATTTTCCTTAGAATGATAGGGTTGATTTTCCTAAGAACAAGTAGATTCATGTAAATTAGAGGATACAAATTTGGACAAAATAATGGAAGGAGACTAAAACTAGATAGACTCACCTAAATGGGAGTGTAGTCATCTAAGGATAGGAAAAATTCACCATTTGCGTAAGAAAGATGGATAAGATAGATGATTTATGTGAAATAGATTCACCTAAGAGAAAGTAGATTCACATAAGGATAGGTGGATTTTCCTAAAGATGAAGGGATAAGACTTAACAAAAAGAGGACTTAGGATGATGACAAGGAGGATTCATTTAAGGGTATGGCATATTCACCTAAGGGATAGTGTATTCTCCCAAGAATATGGAAAAATTATTGATTGGTGGAATGACATACTAGATCAAGGAATGATACAAGGGTAGATTCACCTAAATATAGGGTAAATTCAGCTAAAAGGGTACCCATGAGATTGTGGTACTGAGTACCTATCTATGGATGGGGTATTTGGATACAAGTATGATGAAACCATGCTTGTGTATGATGAAACAAAGTCCAGATCTCTATTATAGGTCCAACATAATCTCTATTATTTGAGACACCATTTTATTAGCATATCCAATTAGGGTAATTTATGGGTTTAATTATGGATCATGTTGTCTATTTCCATGCACTATTGAACTTATTTTGATGTATTGTGATTATTTTAATTTTGAAGTTATAAATTAATTATGTTTGTACCTTAGAAAGGGTAACTCCAATTGATGTTTGGGCAGTTTATTTGAAAACTTATGGTGATTATTGCCCTATGTTATGTAATGGAGTTATTTTTACACTAAGTAATTAACTAGAAAAATGAATTTGTATTGTTGTACAAGTATGATGAAACCATGCTTGTGTGTTTACATGTTTGTGCATCCTATTGAGAACCAACCTTGCTATTGAGGAACTCAATAAATGTGGTGTTAAGTAGAAGAATGGAAAACTCAAGAAGCTATGGTGACATATTGTGGCATTAGTAGGGATTATCTCTATTGACCACACCTTTCAAAGATAGTATCCCCTAGTTCTCCTCATAGAATGGACCATTGGATGGCTCATAGTGGTATCCTATCCTACATTTATCTTGATGGCATTGCTGATAGTTGGTATGTGGTTCTTGGTACGGGTTTCCTCTTACCCTATTATCTTATTTATATCTTTGTTCCAACATGTGGAGATTGATTTTTGTCATGTTATGATGATTTTCATGTTTGCATGTGTTTTGACATTATGCAAATAGATATAATGTCATGCCATACTTATGTTTTGATATAGTGTAGGTGATGGTTACATGTTGTTGATGGTAGTGATTTGGGTTCAAAGACACAATTCCACACACACACACAAATATTTGAAGATGCATTTTATATTATTCCTTCTTAGTGGCAATTAGTGTTGGAAGATTTGCACACATGTAGAGAGGAACTCATGTTACATACAATAGGTTGTGTTTGATAACATACGAATGTGCCTCATGATGTATACATATAGCTTTGGTGTGTGACATGCATGCAAATTTTTCCATAAGACACATTGCTATGTGGCATGTGCCCTATGCATGTCTTCTTTGTGAGGCACGTTGCTATGTGCAATGTGGCCCTACGTGTGTCTTCTCTATGAGGTGTATTGCCATGATATGTTAGGATTTGTAGTGTGTAGGCCACAAATGCATGCATGAGGGACTATTATTATAGTCATGTTTTTTGGGCATGTAGCCTAGGCATGTCTTCTCCATTAGGTACATGGCCATGCCATGTGGGAGTTTTTGTGTTCATGCCACAAATGCACACATGAGGGACTATTATTGGAGTCATGATGAATCTTCACTCTATTTAGCCACAATTTCTAGTCGTATAGTTATGTAATGTGCACTTTTAAGGATTGTGAAGTTTCCTTCAATTATTGATGATCTCTCATCTTTGTTGCATGGGCCAACAATTTTATTTTATCTTGTTTGAATTAGTTTAATCACTATTGTGAGTTTTCTCTATTGTGTAGTTATTGTGGCTATGTTTGATTTGCTATTGGAATTGAACACATTTATTTGACTTATTATTGGTACTATTTTTTCTTTCTTTAAATATTTATGATCTTTGGTAATTTAGTGAAACTCTTGCTATTTTTAAATGTTGCCTTCTTTGTTGTGATGTGATTCCTAACCAAGATTGACGTAGATAACCTTGGATGAGTGTATATAAGGAATCAAACATTGGGAAAATTTGAGGATAGGGGTAAGTGTTTGTTGTATGGGTAGCTACGATCCACTTGTACATTCTTAGTGATTATTAACGGCTATGTCTTGGAGGCTAATCCCATTAAACAAACAAGGGTGAAGTCATACATAATCATATGGATCCTCCCTAGTTGTGTGTGGATTCAAGACCATCATTTCATATGGTTCTTGGTTACTTTGTGAGACCATGGCATCCTCTTAGACCAATATGTGAGCCTTGTATTGTTATCCCTGCAATGTGGATGAATAAGTGTATGTTAAAATAAATGCTTTGCTTAGAATACTCAAAAACGTCTCTCAGAAAGTCTGCAATAGCCAAACTTTTAGTAAGAAATTGCAGATACAATGCTCAGAAATTCACACAATTAGCTACATTAAATATGTTCTCTATTAAGTTCAATGTTTTAAGATGAAAAAGAAGAGTTAAATGGTTTTGGTCCGATTTGCAATTTTTGTGAAGCTTTTGCACTGAAGTTTCCATAGCCTAATTTTTTTGCCTATGAAGAAAGACCATGTCAGATAATATCAGCGAGGAACAAAATAAGGAGACAATTGCTAGATTATGGTCTAACTTGAAAAGAAAAGGTGATGGAAAATGTTATTGTCCTTGCAAAATTTGTAAAGGCTTAAAGACTAGAAGACTTCTAATCAAAATAGCTAAGAAACATTGTAGGCAACATGGTCACATTGAAGGGGGACATGATTAACATCCACTGGTAAGTTGTTCATTATATCATTTTAACAATTTATATACATAAGAAATCACTTGATAATGAGATCATGATCATGGTTTATTTATTTATATAAATTTTATATAGGTGGAGCACCCTAGAGCACATGGTATGGATCAACAAAAACTTGAGAATATGGTTTTCAAAGTGGAGGAACATGGAGGTGTGAATATTGAAGCTGAAGATAATTATCCCATGGAAGATGACGATCATGCACCAGAAAACACAATTGAAGATGATGGTACAAATACATTGATCCATGACACATTTATTACTGGCACAGTTGATCATGATGATCAGGATGACCTTGATGTTCATGATTTACCTCTTCTTGAGAAGGCATATGAGCCCCTTTACAAAGGCTCCCAAACAACTCTTCTCTCTATTGTATTGTTGTTGGTGAACTTGAAGGTTATGAATGGTTTATCCAACATAACAATCTCACGCATGTTAAGGTGTGTCATACATGTCATTACAGTTAATAAATGGTGAATCATGTACCATTAATATTCTTTATATTAACACCTCAAACTTTTTTTTTTGCTGTAGGTTGATAGGTGAGTTTTTCTTGCCACCATCAAATATTCTACTTCGCTCATACCAAGAATTATCTGCCATTATGAAAGATATTGGAATGGAGTATCAAACAATAGATGCTTGTCCCAATGATCATATTATATATCATAAACAACATGAATTTGGAACAGAATGCCCTGAATGTCATATCAGTAGATATCAAACAGATCAAATAATAAAAAAGGTGCCTCACAAGGTTCTTCGTTATATTCCCATTATTCCACGTATGCAACGATTATTCAGGTACACTAGCTTGGCACAATTTATAGATTACCATGCACATAATAGAAGTAAAGATGACATTATTCGAATGCCTATAGATGGTTAAGCATTTATGGACATAGAGGAAAAGTGGCCACACTTTAAAGAAGAACCTCGTAATCTCAGGCTTTCATTGGTAGCGGATGGTGTCAATCCATTTGGAGAGTTGAGATCTGTTTACTCGGTGTGGCCTATTTTTGTTATCAACAATAATATTCCTCCATGGATGTCAATAAAGAGGGAGCACATAATGTTGGCAATGATTGTTCCAGGTATTTTATCATTTAATAGTCATCTACATTTAATTATAAATATTGCAGTAAATGGTCATAATAATTATGTAATGTTTTTGTTCATTCCACTAGGCAAGTACCAAGTTAAAGATATGAATGTATATATTGAGCCTCTTATCGACGAGTTGTTGGAGTTATGGAATGGTGTGACCATGTATGACATCTCTAGACCAATAGGACAAAGACAATTTCAATTCCATGCAATGCTTGTATGGACAATACATGATGCCCCAGGGCTAACACATTTTTGTGGTACGTTATAGTGTTCAAGTTGCGCATGATAATTATAATTATAAAATTAACAGATTTAATAGAATTATACATTATCTCGTAGGTCTTCAAACAAAGGGAAAATTTGCATGTCCAGTTTGTGGTCCAAAGATGAAATCCCATCATTCAAAAAGTTTAGGAAAGCAGGTGTTTGATGAGTATAGGCACTTGCTTCACAAAAATCATAAGTACCGGAATACTGAAAAACATCTTTTCAATGGGAAAGAAGAGACTACATCAAAGCCACGAAGAATGACTCCTCACTTATGGAAGTTGTAATATAATAGAATTAATTGTCAAAGTAATGTCATTCCATCTAATGGTTTATGTTTGGAATTTGAATATTTCTATCGTGTTTTGTTTACTGATGATGTAATTGATGATACTGAAGGTCGTCAAGGCATGGATGGCCACCTTCCAAAGGGACTAAAAAGTTATCCCAGACAATTTAGTAGGTTGCCTTACTATGAGCAGCTACAAATTGTGCATTTGTTTGATACAATGCATATTGGAAAGAATATAACAGAGACATTATGGAAAATATTGGATGGAAGGCATGACAAAGAAAAAACTGTCAAAATTTGTAGTGACATTGTGGAATCCAATCATGCAATGAAAAATGTCATTCAATCAAATAGCAATGGAGATTAGATTAATATAAGTGCCCTTCCTTGGTTATTAACAGAGCAGCAAAGCAATTCTATAAAAGAAGTCATACGAAAAATTCAATTTCCCACAGGATTTGCTGTGAACATAAACAATCTCATATCAAAGAAGAGTGAATTTGGGCCAGGGATGAAAACGCATGATTGGCATACCTTCATTAAGGTAATTCGTGTTCTTATGTATTTACTATATATTTGTATATTGTGCATGTACTTTTCATTGTATTATGTTAGAAAACAATGAAAAGATCATTTTATAATTGTTGCAGTACGTTCTACCTCTATCTCTCCCAGACCACTTCAACAATAATATCAAGCAAGTCATATATGATCTTGGAAAATACATGAGGTAATTAGTGATGTTTGTTCAATTTGTTGTATAGATATTATATTTGCCATTTGTTTTTCTTGTTATGCAATATATTGTATATTATTTTGTAAAGTCTCATTTATATATTTTTGCGTCTTCAATCTCTTTTAGGTGGTTGTCATCTAAAGAAATCCACAAGGAAGATATAAAATATTGGAAGAGAAAAATCCCTCATCTAATGTGTGAAATGAAAAAGTGTCTACCTTCAACTTTTTTCAATGTACAAGAACACTACCTCATACACCAAGTTGAGGAGATCGAATTGTGTGGACCTGTAGACACTGGGTCAATGTGGATGGTTGAGAGGCACTTGAAATTTTTGAAGGCTTTGGTTCGACAAAGAGCACATCCTGAGGGTTCTATGGTGGAGGGATATATGGTATACCAAACTATGGTGTACATTACTGAATATCTTCCTAAGTTTGCAGCAAAAATCCACGTAGATCGCATTTGGGATCCCAACCCCATTGATAAATTTGAAGGGGAGCAGTTGATGGGGAAAGGTAGATTGAAGAAAGTGAGAGGTAATTATAAGATGTTATTGTAGTAAATGAATTCTTCATCTTCTAAATAAATCAGTTGTAAGTGGTCTATTAATTATTTGTACAGTTGGTCGGGAGTGGGATGCACTACATTTGTATATTGCAAATGATCTTGATTGGATGACGGTGTGGATTGAACGATGTCAACATTCTGGTCGCACATTAACATGGGATGGTGCTGCTTCATTGGTTAAAGAAGCTCATCGTAATGGAGATTCCAATGTTACACAAAGGGAAATTGATTTAGCATATGGTTTAAGAGATCAACAGGTATGTATAATTTTATTAATCACCCGTATGTTTATCAACTCATGATGCAATAATTTTAATATGTTAGACATATTGCAGGTCAAACACCACAAGGCTATGTGTTGCAATGGTCATAAATTTCGCATCAAATAGTTGGATGACACGAAGAAAAATTGTGATTCTGGGATAACTGCAGTCTTTGAGGTGACCAATATTTCATCTAGAAATGACGTACATCCTCAAGAGTCTCAAAATTGATACTATGGCATTTTGGATGATATACTTGAGTGTGACTTTAATTCCTTCAAATTAGTTGTGTTCATCATCAAATGGTATAGGCTACGACTGAATAAAAATGATCCTGATAGAACTGTTATCGAACATGATAATGGATTTACAATGGTTAATACAAGGTCATTTGAATGAGTTGGGGATGAGCCCTATGTTCTTCCAAGTCAATGTGAGCAGGTATTTTACTCGGAGGTTCCACATAAACCGGGTTGGTCATTTGTTGTTAGACATGATCCAAGAGGAAGGCCGATAATGTATAATGTGATGGAAGAAGAAGATACCGAAGAAGTAGAAGATGATATAGATGATGACCATGATCAACAGTTACTCGATGATGTTTCTGACGGAAATGTACATGAAGAAGAAGTTGATGATGATGATGGTGCTGCTGCTGATGATGATGGTGATGGTGATGGTGATGGTGATGGTGATGGTGATGGTGATGGTGTTGGTGATGGTGATGACGATGACGATGATGAACACAATGACGATGACGACGACAATGACGACGACGACGACGATGATGATGACGATGATGATGATGGTGATGATGATGATGATGATGATGATGATGATGATGATGATGATGATGATGATGATGATGATGATGATGATGATGATGATGATGATGATGATGATGATGGTCATGATGATGAGTTGGATGAAGAAGAAGATCAATGACATGAATGAAATGTATGAGATGTGATTATTATATTATCTATTTAATATTGATATCTTGATAGAAATTGATTTGACTTATATGGTTACATAAATAATTCATATGTTTTGAATTCTAATGCCATTACTTAATTAATTCATGATGCACCTCTAGCTATGTGATAGATGGTGATTTAAAATACATATGTGATGGATTACATGCTTATGATGATACATGTGACATTTTTTGAACTTTGTGTTTATTTATGGAATATGGACTACTTATTAGCTATGTGATGGATGGTGATTTATGATATGTATGTGATGGATTACATGTTTATGATGATACATATGTGATTCTTATGATGCTCAATTACATATATGATAATACATATGTGATGCTTATGATGCTTATGATACTGCAGTATTTATTGTTTATCAAATCACAAATGTAATGATTATGATTCTCAATTGTTGGTGCAGGAACCTAAAACCCTTTGACGAGGATCCTGCACAGTCTCATGGATCGATAGGTAGAAGTCAATACACCTTATAGAAATAATATATTTTTAAAAAATTACAAGAAAAACAAACTTCCTCAGTTTTTCAAACCTCAACATTAGTAGCAAATCTAATACAGTTATCAACACTTGAGGCCCCAGTTGGACTTACTCAAATTTTAATCTCAACATCAACTTTATGGCCGACTTCTACATCAATATTACCCTCATTTGCAAAATATCTCTCTCATTACCAACTAACTCTCTCATTTGATGGTGCACAGGTATCACCAAATAGGTATTTGTCAGATGTGTCTTCCTCGAGTGAGGGAAATGCAGGAATAGAAGAGGAAAGTGAGACATGTAGTAGATCTCAAATAGGGAGATCAACTAGAGGTCAAAAGATTAGAAGAAAATTCAATAAACGCATGGAATTTTTTCTTGCTCAAGGGGGGTCATGTTCTTATGATGATGAGACCAAAGGCGACATTGAGGTGCCCTTGAGGTACAAACATCTACTGAAACAATGTGTACCCAAGGAACTTCCTCCAATAAACACTGATTTTTGTGTTAATGAGAGGATATATCACATAGCACCTTCATCGTTACATGGTTTGGGCCTATTTTCCATGGATAACATAAAGGTCTGTTACAACAAAGTTGTTGAATTGATGGAGTTTGTTGGACCTTGTTACAATTATAATGATTGGATGCAGATTGTTCAATATTAAAAAAGTATGTGTAGGTATGCACTGTCAGCCAATTATATACAACAAAAAGATAATGATCAAAGTAAATGAGTGGCTGTATACATTGATGGAAGGCCAAAAGCAATAGGGAATATTGCAGGTTTTATAAATAGTACACAACCTGGGTCAACTAATAAGCAACCCAATTGCATATTTGAGTCACGTGAGGGAAATTGTGTGTTTGTATGTGCGATAAAATCAATAAGTGTAGGGGAAGAGCTGCTAATCAATTACAATTTGAATCATATAGATACAAACAAAGTTACTATCATGGGGGTGGTACGTACTATATATATACCATTTAAGCCAACTTCCAATTAATGAATCCAATAAACCATTGTATTATTAAGTTTTTTTGCTAAGTCTATTAGTTTCATTTCGCTAACGTTTTTATATTTTTTCTTTGTCACAGGGCCACATGGATCCACCACATAGCATAAATAGGGGTGTAGGTCCCGACACTTCTACGGAGCAGGTAAACCTCATTGTAATTATACAAATTAGATAGAAGCAAACTGTTACATTATGATCTTTTCTTGAGTGTTTTGAAGTAATTTTGATAGTGTTAATTGTATTCTTGTGATAGACAGATGTTCGGGATAAGGGAAAGGAACCCGCAGTACCTTAGGACCTCCATAGGGATGTGGAGCATTTGATAGTGTTATGTGCTGATGGCATCGCACTTAGCGCAAACCCTATACAATTTGTACAAAAGAATATTAGAAAAATTAGACAAGAGATTGTTGATTTGGCAACCATAAGCCCTCAGACTGATGAGATAACAAAGAGGGTGCAACTATTGTTGCGGACAATGGAAAACATGCAAGTAAGTAGTAATGAAAGCTTTAATCATAACAAAAGTTCAATAATGGTTTATATTTTTTTCTCTTTTATGTCATTAACTAAAATATGTATGTGTTGTTTTTACAGAAATTTATAAGTCCTCATCATCCTGGTGGTGATGATCAGGGTATTGCGGGTAGTTCAGGTGATGACCATGTTCTATATATTAAAACCACTCCTTTGGACTTGTGAACTTGCAATGTCGGTAACACGTAGCATGAAGACATCGTCTGTTGCACCGGCTCGTGTTGACCCGTCCACTAGTGGTAGATCCCTCTTTTTCTCTCTCTTTTGTTATGTGTTTATTGCCCTTGAAGTGTTCTTTCTTGGAGGCATTTGATAGAGGATTCATTTACTGTGGCAAGAGATGCACATGAGGATGCGCCAGAGGTGAGTACTGCTGATAACATACCATCATTTCTTGGATCTTCCTGTATTACTAGTATGGGAACGTTGCAGGCCACATTGGTGGTGAGCGACGAAGAATTGATTCCCTTGAAGATACAGAAGGTTCCAGGTACTTTAAAATTATTATTATATATAGTCTAATTGTAATTTACTTACTGATCACTCATTTTGGACTAATGATTCCATGTTTTTTTTGCAAGAAATGATATTTTCTATAAAAATCTTAATGACATTACATTGCAGATATTTGGGCCCACCATACATAAAAGGTGGAACATCATACGTGAACTAACCCTTATCCACTATTTTGATTTCATATCATTGCTAGAATAGTTTTCCTTTTATCCATTTCTTGAACTATATCAAAGGTAGCTTCAGTTTCTTTCTAAATCTAATAGGTTTGTTTTTACTTTAAAGGTGGAATGACCAAGAAAAAAAGTTAAAAGATGAACTCACAAACTGTATGGTAGGGTTGTTTGGAAATGACACAATTGACAAGACTAAGCTCCTGGAAAAAGCAGGCACATATCTGAAGTATGTGAGGGACCAATACAGGACACATTTAGAGAAGAACATAAAGTATGAGCATCCCCCCATGATTCCAGAGAGGGAGTGGAAGGACTTGATTTTGGATGCAAAGGAGAGAATTGAAAGGAAAAAAGGAAATACACCACCAGATGCTAGAAGAAGGTATGTGATACTATTAAGAATGTGAATATGTACTAATTATTCATTATATTTATATAATCTAACATATTTCAAACTTTTCATAGATTGAGTGACACGTCAAAGGCAACCAAGGCAAGACAAGAAAAGAATGGGCAACACAAACTCGGCTCTGGTGGTTATATGAAACTTGCTGCATGAATTGTAAGAATCAGTAAATTAAGTATCACATCAAAATATTTATAAATTGTAAACAATTTTTTTTTGATCAAACAATACAAGCAAAATTCACAATACTAAGCAAAAATGTAGGGCTCTGAATTCAATAGAGCACCCACGAAAGATGACAAGAGAATTGGCTACCAACAAGGCTATATAGCCGTGGCTGAACGGCTATGAGAATTGAGTGGGCAAACATGAGATTCTGATGCATCTATCACAACGGTAATTAAGCTAAATGAAAATTATTTCAAATTGAATACTTAACCAATAATCTATTTGATGTTAAGTTTCAACATAAAGTGACTATATTTTTTTAAAATAAGCAAGCAATGATAACACTGCGCATGACATTGGAATGTAGCATGATAATCATGGAACAGAACCTATACATGAAGGTCCGGATGTGCATCCTAGTAGTGGAGGTATTCATTTGCTATTCAAATTTTTTTATGTAATTATTAATACAATTAAACATCTTAAATTGAAAATTAGTGTAGTAATTAATGTAACCTTTATTGTTAATATTTTAGAGCATGTAGTTGGTGGTGACCAAGTGGAGCATGATCCAGGTAGACAACATCAGGAACGTGATGTTCCCCAATTAGGTAAAGAGGACCACTATTATTCCTTTAAACAAATTTAATTGCAATTGGTGTATTGATTAATGTAACGTTTTGTATTTCAACTCCAGAGGATCTAGAGGGTGCTCAGCATGTCGAGGTTGAGGCTAGACAAAATGATGTGGAAGATGATGTGGCCCCATTAGGTAAGGAGTGTAACGGTTGTGTTCTTTAAATTAATGAAATACTTGTAACAATAATAAAAAAATGTTTTGAATTCAACCCAATTCTTTGTTATTGCAGAGGACCCCCCTTTGGTTCAGCATCCTCATCCTTTGTATAGGACTAGGCATACATCAAGAGCATGAGAAGAGGGCAGAACATCTGAAGATGGGGGAAATGATGAAGAAACCGATGTTCCACTTAGTCTTTTCATAGCTTCAAAGAAAAAACAAAGAAAGAAATTATTGTAATCTACCTTATTTGATAATGACTGATTTTTATGTGTTAATGAATGTAATTATGTGCTAATGAATGTAATTATGTGCTAATGAATGATATGTGTTGATGATTATTGATGAATGTTGCATTTTAATGAAAGTTAATGAATTTTATGTGTTAATGAACATTATGTGATAATGAATGAATGTTATATTTTAATAATGGATGAGAGAATGAATGAATGAATGTTAGATGTTAACGAGGAATTTAGAGTGATGTTAGGGTGGGGGGGGGGGGGAGGGGCCAAATGAGCTTCCACCTTCATGTGGTTGGCCCTATTAAGTATAGAATATTAAACTATTCTCGAAACAAAGCGAAGCTCAATAAGATGTGAAATGTTTGAAAGGTGAGAGTCCACAAACAGATGTGGAATGTTTAAGTAGGCCTCCCAATGAAGTGGATCTCATAGACACGAAGAATCCTATATAGAGAATCATTGAGAGCCCTTAAAGAAGCAAATTTGAACTTCGATGAAGCAATACATGATGGAGGAATATCTTGCAAGAGGAAATCAAAGTCATTATGGTGTCATCTAGATCTGAAATGTGGTCTACTTTTCAAAAAATTAAAGATGCTTGATATGAATGTGTCCTAGTGGGGTGAATCTAGAAGACATATAATCCTATTGCAAAGAATCATGGAAAGTTCTAGAAGAAGCAACTTTTAATTCTGAAGTAGCAACATGTACAAGAGATGTTCTCATTTGTAGATGGAGTATCAAGAGGAGGATCACTAGTCCATGGACCATGTCATTGTTGTTAAATACCTACGCTTTTGTTCATAGTCACTTGTTGTAGGAATGAATTCAACAAGATAGGGTAGGAGATCCTACATAATGTAATTTTACACTATCCCTTGTTTCAAGTACAAATGGTTCTCTGAATTTATCTTGACAATAGAATGTTGGAATTTAATACCATAATCCATGATGAAAACTACCAAAAATGGAAATTTATCTTAGTTCGCAATTACAAAATGCTTTTGTATAGGCCTCTCGAAGATTAAGTACATCAAATTGAGACTTTATAAATTGAGTGTATGTATTAGCAATCTCCCAAATTGTTCAATGGTCTCCAAACCTTGTGAATTTTTATTTTTATTTTAACTCAAATATGTATGGTATAGGCATATCATTGGTTGTGTGATTTTTTTTTCCCTTAAATGCTTCTACGACCAAAAGAGACAAGTTTTAGATGAAAATGGGGTCTTATGGGCCTTTTTGACACAATGGTAGGTTCTTTAGACCTGAAAATTACATCTACATCAAGGAAAGTATTTCAATTAGCATCAGCACTCATAAGAGCAAATCAACTCCTAATATATATATTAGCAATCAGGCAAATAGATCAGATATGAAATTATTGTTTACTGTAGGCAATAGTAATCTTACTCCATTTGTGGTATGCAACATAATAGTACTCTTATGATTAATTATTCTCATATAGACATAGATAATAATATGCAATGCAATATTATACTTGATACAAACCTCCCCTACATTGGATATGAGAAATAATATTGAATATCTAATTCTTAAATTTCTGCAATCAATCATGAGGGGGTTAATAGGGGAATAGAAGGAGGGGAAACTATGACAAGGTCCTCTTCTAAGTACACTACCCCATGGTGGATGACTGATGTGTCTACCACATGTGGGCCAAGGGGGGCAAAGGTGTATCCTGACCTTGGGCTTAGAAGGGAGGGATGCTCAGGACACCCTATTGTGGTTTCCCCATCAATCTCTACCATTGTGATTAAAGGGGTCTCAATCATAGAAGGGTGGATAAGGTAGCATGGATAGGGATGGCAGGTACAAGTTTACCCACTAAGCACACCACCTCATATGGATGGCGGACTGCCACATGGGGCCAAGAGGGATGGTATATCCACTCTTGGGCTTAGCATGTGGATAGCTTCGGGTGCCCTATCATGTTTCTCATCCAAGCCCTATTATGGTTTAACTCCAATTATGCATTATAGATATTGTGTAGTTCACATAAAATTGAAATAGTTATGAATATATGCTATCTCAACCTAGTTGAAATGGTTGCTCTATGAATTATACTTTTAATACTTGTCTAAAATAATTGCAAGTTTTATCTTGATGAAAACGTTTTATTGATAAAAATCTGAACGAGGTGAAGCACACTAGCTAGAGGAATATGTGGACTGAAGAAACAAACTTGTGGATAAATCCAAACATGGCGGAATCCTTGCTGTAGCTTTTGTTCTCTGTAAGCATTCAGATAAACGTTGAATTTGTGAACTATAATTTGCGTGTTTCTCAATTTGGTTGAAAACTTCAAAATAAATTCAAAAACTTATTTTTAGTACTATGTGTTATTATAATTACCTTTTAATGTTCTTTCAATAAAGAATGGTTGCAGACAGCGAAGTTCCTCACAAATAGAAGAAGCTCGGTTTTGCTTTTGTGACTTTGTCTGTTATGTCTGATTGTCAACAAAATACAGAGACATACTAAAGACGATTATGGTTTGTGGTTGTTTTTTTAGTTGAAACCATTATTATGAATTTTATGAATTTTTTTTTTAACATTGACATGGTCAAAGCCTTAACTATGCATATTGTTCTCTTCAGATTATTATCTTACCCCACCTTTTCCATTTTAATTCATTTTAGTTTGATTCAATCTTTTAGTCAAGTTTAATGATAGTTTCTATTATGCCTTTTTAATAATAAAGATTAGATGTAGACATTTGCTTGTCCTTCTATGTTAGTGTGTTCTTACGAGGTCAATTCTTTCTTATCTCAAGAAACCTCATTGACCTACAAATTCTTATACTATGTGTGTGGGAGAAAAAGTGACACTAAGCAAATATGCCCTAATCTCACTTTCAACCACACACTTGTGGAATACGAAAGAGCCTAGAGGTATCACACAAATGGCTACTTCTTTTTGTGGAAGAGAGAGCCACGGGCTACCTATTAGGATTTCTATTCCTTTGTTGTAATTGAAAGATAAAATAATGCAAGTTCAATTCCTAACCCCAAAGTGCAAGTACGAACTAATAACAAGATTGCAGAATTGAACTTAAACAATGGAAAGCTGTAAATACAAGGATAAGAAAAGAATGCAAATGCGTACCTGGAGTTAAAATCTGACTGAAAACATTCGGGATGGGGGCGCGGGCGCCACTGTCCTGATTCTGCCCCTGAAACTGCTCCGCAAAACTGTTGTTTTGCACTCTGGAAAAGCTGTCAAAAATGCTAAAAATGTTGTCTGTCAGGAGGACCAGGACGCCCAGCGCCCCTGTCCTAGGGACAAGGGCGCCCAGCACCCCTGTCCTGGTAGGACCAGGGCGCCCCACGCCCCTGTCCTGGTCTTTTTCTCTGCAATTTGGTGTGGAGTGCTATCTTGACCTGCTTTTCCCGGATCTGTCACCTGCGGCGTCGTCCGAGTCCCGAAACCTGCACTTATATCTGAAAAGGGTATGGGCGGCTATATAGGGTTTTGCCTTAGTCAAACCCCCGCTTCAGTGATTTCCACCTCCACGAATAGCCAAGTTGTATTGTAAAATGTATTGTGTGTGCAGACCTAGTGTGTGTGCAAGGTCCTTAAATGCAAGAAAGCAAACTAGAGCAACCTAGAAAGTAAACCCTAATTGCTTGTAAATGATAATGTAAATGCTCTAAATCAAGATGCAAAGTGATCTAAAGCATGAATAAAGGATATATTGAAGCTTATGCAAAGACATGAAAACAACATGAAATCATACCCAACCCTTAAGGGAGGAGTACAAGCCAATCTTCAGTCGGTGATCTCCTATTGTTCTTCAATGTCTCCCAAGCCCTAAATGAATGAAATTGATGAATGCTTGATGGATGGATGTTGAATGTTATTGAAGTCTTCAAAGATCTGCTCTTTCGCTGCATAGAAGGTCCTCGAAAGCCAAAATTCGGATCCTTTCAAATGAAGAAAGAGAGCTCTTATATATGAAACCCTAGGTCTTAATTTCAACTTTTGGTCGACCTAGAGATTGAATATCCCACCAATTTCTTGGGGTTAAGCTTTATTTTATGATTGGATCACGCTCCTAAAATTTCGAGAAAAATGTCCGGGACCATGTGCACGCCGGGCGCCATGGTCCCGACAACTTTTCACCAAATTTTCAGGGCCGTCGGATATGATGATTTTAGAGAAAATCCTGAAGTTACAGCTAATTTCGAGATGTTTTGACCCCCGAAATCAAGCCCCCAAGTTCAAAATAGGACCTAATTAGGGTTTTTGATTAAATGATGTATTGGAAGAATAAAATGAAAGGGGCACACTTTAATGAAAAGGGCCCAACTTTATGATATGGGAGATGATGAAATAGAACCTTAGACCTAATTAATTTGACTAATTAAGTGCTAAAGGGGAAATGCAATGCAAAATGCAAAATGCGCCAAGGCGGGTGCTAAACTAGGTGTGAAATTGTACCACACTAGCAAGTGCGTACAATTTACGACGCTACATTTAAATGCGTACAAGGCATAACATCAAGTAATAAAGTCCACACCATCCACAAAATAGGAAAAAGTGGATCCTTAGATAAAAATAAGGAAAGATCATTGCCTCCCAAGGATAAGGACAATGAGAAGGACTTACACAATCTTCTAGGGAGAGATTTGGACATAAGCAAAAGAAGAGATGTATGAAATCACTCTTGTCCCCATAGGAACAAGAAAATTAGGCTATTATGTTGCTTCAAAAAATATGATTGCACTTGAAATTGTACCATCATGAATGACAATGAGCCCCCAGTAAATGAGCTACCAATGTCACATAATGATGAGCAACATAATTGCCATTAATGTTATTTAAAGACATGATAGACTAAATGAGGTATTTGAATATGACATGTTAAATGCTCAAGTATAAGTGAGATCAAAAACATGTATAAAATGATAAAAATTGAAGAAGAAAATCACATGAAATCTTAGAAGAGGGATGAGTGTAATTTATTAGAGCCTTATCCCTAGAGGAAAGGACTTTATGATGAATAGGAGATAAAGATTCATAAGTGGATTTAGAAATTTGAGAGAGTTCATAAAGAGATTTGTTCATCGCCAAGATTTCCTTATGAGGGGAATGAGAGTTGATAGAAGTAGAAGATGATTTAGTTGAAGTGAGATCATCATCACTACTAAATATAGCATTCACATTGAGAGATGGTCTTTTAGATGCTTTGGTACGTTTGCAGGGATTATAGCCGAGTCCAAAGGCATAATTGTGAAAATTAGTCTCTAGAGGAACTTTTATCCCTTGTTTATGAGCGCCACAACCATTTTCATGATACCCATGCTTAGCAAAAATGCGAAAACCACGACCATAACGATCAGCCATTTCAGGAAGAGAAGGTGGTTTTTCATAAGACAAAGAATCAAACTCTTCATAATTAGAGGTGTGAGGAGAAGAAGTTTGAGAAGCGGCCACAAAATTATTGCTCATAGGTTCAGGAAAGATTGATTGATTTTTAGTTTCTTCCTTCTTTTTAACTTTAAACTCTCTAGGAGGAACCCTATACTCACCTACAAAGGTGGGATTAAAGTCAAGAGATCCCCAATCATCATCTGCGAGAACCTTCTCAGGATCAAAAGCCTTTTCATGTGTATATTCAAGTCGAGAAGGATCTTCTTCAGGAGCTTCAGACTCATCCAAAGAATTTTGATTATCAGAGGGTAAGGATTCATCCATAGGTATCTTGTTCAAAGAGTCATTACTAGAAGAGGAAGGCTTAGATGTTTGCAAACAAGCTTGAAAATTAGTATCACCTATCAAGGTATATGTCTTATTGTTATAAATGAATTTAACTTGTCTATGCAATGTAGAGGGGACAGCATGCATATTGTGAATCCAAGGTCTCCCTAATAACAAGTTGTATGTTAGATTTCCCGACATAACATGGATAGGAGTAGGCAAAGTAACAGGTCCCACTGTGATGGGTAAGGTGATAATACCTAATGAAGACTTAGCCACATTGTCAAAGCCTCGAATGGGACGAGAGTCAGGCTCAATGAGAGATGTATCCACATTCATTTTATGCAATAGATTAATGCTACACACATTAAGGCCAGAGCCATTATCTACCAGTGTTCGTCTTATAGCCATGTCATTTATGATAACCACAATCATCAAGGGATCATATTGTTGTTGAATTTCACTAGTAGGCAACTCATCTTGGGTAAACACAATTTGACCTTTAGGATTCATCACAGAGTTAACCAAAGACACTATATTACTAGATGTATTAGGTGGAGGAACATTCAAATCTTTCAAGGCATCTTGTAACATTCCATGATGAGCAGAAGAAGTTTGGATCAAATCCCAAAGGGATATCTTAGCAGGGGTAGCTTTAAGTTGTTCTATGAGATCATATTCCTTACCAAGAACTTGTGAAATCCGTGGAGCTTGGGGAAGAATAGGTTGGGAAGGAGGAAGTGAAGTTGGGATAACTGGAGGAGGATTAGGTTGCCTATTGTTTCTAGTATTATAAGTATGGGCAACCACATGATAACTCTCTCTAGTCAATTGCTTAGCATACTCATAAGGGCTCTTAAAGGAATAACCTCCTTGGACAGTAATAACCGGTTTCTTAGGAGTGCAAAAAGAATCATTAGCATAACCACCTTGAACCACTAAGATAGGCTTATTTAAAGGTTGAGAATTTTGAGAAGGACAAGAACCTTGGACAGTGAAGAGAGGTTTGTTAGGTGTTTCATTCACATGTATCAAATTGATTGAGGATGGTTTAGAGGAATGAACAAAAGTGTTGGAAGAATTGTTGATAGTCTTCTCTTGCACTAAAATCTCATCATGGATTAAATCAATTTTAGGAGAGAGACAAGGGGTAGGCATTGATGTTCTAGTAGGCAGAGTAATACTAGGAAAGGTCATATCATCCTCTATCATCAAAGGATCTACATGGGGAATAAACTCTCTAGGAGAAGGATCAACATTACTCTCTAAAGTCTCACTTTTGAGAGAGAGATCTTTGAAAGAGATGTTAACCATCTTGCTTTGAACTAGGGTTTCCTTATGAGTAGAACCAAGTTGAGGAAAGGGAGAATAATTGAGATTCAAGGAAGGGGAGAAACTATCAAGGGAGTTTTCAATCTTGATTTCATCCCCTTTGGCTAGGGGTAGAGAATAATCTATACCTTCTTCTAATGGTTCATCCCAAATAGTGAGGTTGTTGAAAGGAATGTTTGAAGTATTGTCAATTTTGGGAGAGGAGATAACATTGTTTATTAATTCCTCATCCTTAGGAGGGAGAGCATCAATAGATGTGTTAAACTCATCCTCTTTCCTCAAAATATGTTCAATATGATCTTTAGGGGAGAGAGAATTAAGGAAATTGCTTATTATTTCATCTTCTTTCTCCAAGGGATGCTTATGGGTAAGACCAACTTTAGGAGAAGGGTAAGCATTTACCATTAATTCATCATCTCTAGTGGGAATTTTGTTGGAAAAGGAAAGGCCATCACTAGGAAATGTAGGGATAATGTCATCTTCTTGCACAAAAGGATCCTCATGAAGGGAGTGTTTTTTAGGGGACACAAAGGCATCAAGGGCATCATTCAACAAAGCATGATCATATATATTAAAAGGTTTATCTTTTGATTCAAAAGGAGATATCTCTTCATAGAGGGGATCATTGAAAACAACCATGTTACTATATTTAGTGGAAGAGTTGATAGGAATGTACCCTTGAGAGGAATCATTCGACTTATCTTTCTCATCACAATGAAATGGCATAGTAACAATGTTTATGAGTTTTTGGTAAAATGAAGGTTTGGTATATTTAGGTTTCAAAAATTCATCTAAAGCTTCATCTAACTCATAATCATCACAAATAGGAACATCTTGCAAATAAAAATCTGACATTTTGAAATTGCATAAAATTTAAACACACAATGCAAAGAAAAACACTTTTTTTTTTTTTCTTTTTTTAATGAAAATGAAATGAAAACACACTAAATCTAGATCTAGATCTAACAAATGCAATGCAAGAGGAAGCAATGATAGATTCACGTCGGGTTCACCAAAATGTGTGGGAGAAAAAGTGACACTAAGCAAACATGCCCTAATCTCACTTTCAACCACACACTTGTGGAATACGAAAGAGCCTAGAGGTATCACACAATTGGCTACTTCTTCTTGTGGAAGAGAGAGCCATGGGCTACCTATTAGGATTTCTATTCCTTTGTTGCAATTGAAAGATAAAATAATGCAAGTTCAATCCCTAACCCCAAAGTGCAAGTATGAACTAATTGAACTTAAACAATGGAAAGCGGAAAGCTATAAACACAAGGACAAGACAAGAATGCAAATGCGTACCTGGAGTTAAAATCTGACTGAAAATGTTTGGGATGGGGGCGCGGGCGCCACTGTCCTGATTCTGCCCCTGAAACTGCTTCGGAAACTGTTGTTTTGCACTCTGGAAAAGCTGTCAAAAATGCTGAAAATGTTGTCTGTCAGGAGGACCAGGGCGCCCAGCGCCCCTGTCTTGGCAGGACCAGGGCGCCCCACGCCCCTGTCCTGGTCTTTTGCTCTGAGATTTGGTGGAAGGTCGGTCTCAGTCTGCTTCTTCCGGATCTGCAACTTGCGGCGTCGTCCGAATTCCGAAACCTGCACTTATATCTGAAAAGGTGTTTGGGCAGCTATATAGGGTTTTGCCTTAGTCAAACCCCCGCTTCGGTGATTTCCACCTCCACGAATAGCCAAGTTGTTTTGTAAAATGTATTGTGTGTGCAGACCTAGTGTGTGTGCAAGGTCCTAAAATGCAAGAAAGCAAACTAGAGCAACCTAGAAAGTAAACCCTAATTGCTTGTAAATGATAATGTAAATGCTCTAAATCAAGATGCAAAGTGATCTAAAGCATGAATAAAGGATATATTGAAGCTTATGCAAAGACATGACAACAACATGAAATCATACCCAACCCTTAAGGGAGGAGTTCAAGCCAATCTTCAGTCGGTGATCTCCTATTGTTCTTCAATGTCTCCCAAGCCCTAAATGAATGAAATTGATGAATGCTTGATGGATGGATGTTGAATGTTATTGAAGTCTTCAAAGATCTACTCTTTCGCTGCATAGAAGGTCCTCGAAAGCCAAAATTCGGATCCTTTCAAATGAAGAAAGAGAGCTCTTATATATGAAACCCTAGGTCTTAATTTCAACTTTTCGCTGACCTAGAGATTGAATATCCCACCAATTTCTTGGGGTTAAGCTTTATTTTATGATTGGATCGCGCTCCTAAAATTTCGGGAAAAATGTCCGGGACCATGTGCACGCCGGGCGCCATGGTCCCGACAACTTTTCACCAAATTTTCAGGGCCGTCGGATATGATGATTTTAGAGTGAATCCCGAAGTTATAGCTGATTTCGAGATGTTTTGACCCCCGAAATCAAGCCCCCAAGTTCAAAATAGGACCTAATTAGGGTTTTTGATTAAATGATGTATTGGAAGAATAAAATGAAAGGGGCACACTTTAATGAAAAGGGCCCAACTTTATGATATGGGAGATGATGAAATAGAACCTTAGACCTAATTAATTTGACTAATTAAGTGCTAAAGGGGAAATGCAATGCAAAATGCAAAATGCGCCAAGGCGGGTGCTAAACTAGGTGTGAAATTGTACCACCCTAGCAAGTGCGTACAATTTACGACGCTACACTATGCTACTTACTACCACTGATATCTTAACAAAAGCACACAAACATGTAAGGTAAAACTCTCTCCAGAGAAGCCTAAGAAACACTGTAACTAAAATGCCTTGACCTCTTGCTAAGCATTCGATATTTAAAAGTCTTAAATCTTGTCCAAATCATAGGATAGACATTCAAATCCTGAGATCATTAATTCCCCTAATAAATGGATCCATGGTAGAAGCCTATAGAAAATGTGTTCCACAACAGAAAGGCAGATTCAAATTCAATTTTGACATTGCTCCAAAGGACAACCCAGGTATTACAGGAAGTGGAGGACTCATTATGGATAGTGAATGTAAAGCCCTTCACATTATTAAGCTTTAGCCCTCCACTTTGGCATTAGGGGACTAGAGATAGAAGAACGCTCACTCCTTGTGATCAAAGGAATGCAAAAGAAGGGAGTGACCAGTAGGAGGTTATATAATATTAGAACAGTATCAGTGCTAAGCACAGACATAAATTTTGCACATTGTTATGAATAGGCAAATTTGGCAAACAAACCAGTGGAACTCCTCGTCTCCAGAGGAACCCTTCAAAGCAATCAAATAATTTACTAACGCCATTACAGAACTATCCAAAAGAAAACACTGGATTTCACTTATAAGATGAATAATTTCAATAATTTGAGCGAACAGCCGTCTGACATCCCATGTTTAAACCTTTCCTGCTAGCATGCAAATATGTAAACTAAGCTCTAAGAACCAAGAAAATAAACAACTATAAGCAATCCATTCTATACAATAGAAAACTAGGATCATATAGAACCTATGTTTTTGTTCTAATTAATCAGCCCTGAACAAATAAAAGAATGTGATAACATAGAACCTATTGTTTTATGCTCAGAAATGACAGTGGAATTCAACTTGCAATACCGTTATTTCCAGAGTTTACAAAAAAATTTCTCGACTTGTTTAGATTCTGATGTTCATGAAATATGCAGGGTTGGGTGTTATTAACAGTACAAGCACATTTTCCTTCACTAAAGCCTTCGACATGTGACATGGGAGGTGCATACAAAGCTGGGATTTGCAAGTAGGTGGAAGGTGGACAGACTATAATACTCTACACTGGTCTGTATGTCATGGCTCTTGGTGTTGGAGGCATTAAGGGCTCTTTGCCTATTCATGGGGTAGAACAATTCGATGAGAATGGTGGAAAAGAGAGAAAGTTGATATCAAATTTCTTCAACTAGTTTTTGTACAACATAAGCATTGCACTTGTATTAGCTTTCTTTCTATCATATACACTATATGCAAAATTAACTCATTGTCTCAGATCAAATAACAGTTTGTTTTCATGATGACATTTCATAATGTACAATAATGGATTTATGCTTTCATCAGGCTTTAATTATTAGCCACTTTTCTAAAAAACCTTCTTTCTGCAATCATTGACATATTTTTAATGTTTATTGGAAAATTTACATAGTGTGGCAAAGTTTTATTTACAGTTGTTATACTTATTCTATACACATCCTTTTATAATTAATTTTTAAAGTTGTATATATATTTGCATCCCACCCCGCCCCCTTCGTCATCCCCCTGTCGTCCCCAAACTTAAGCCCTTGGTATGTTAAGATATGAAAGCTCACAATAGTTTCATTTGATATGTTAATTGAGGAAAAAACTACAATATATAGCTTCCAAGATTCCAAATCCATGAGGATCATGAAGAGGTAGAAAACCAAAAAAAGAAATTGCTTATCCAAGTTTCCAAATTTGTGACAAGGAAAAAGTAGAATCTCAATCAGAGAAGGAGAATGTGCAACTCATTATCTTATTCTACCTAAGTAAAAATATTACCTAATTAAGCTTTTTAATAGTGGAATATCACACTTAGGATAAAACATATCCAAGGTAAATAAAATATTACATTGATAGGCTTCTTTGGTTGCTCTAAAAGTTGTGCCTTATGAATTATGTTCTTGGATACTAAAGTTTCCAAATTCTGGGCACTCTTGATAGCTTCTCATAGAGATTGTGATTCGAAGGCTTTAACCAAACCTTTCAATGGTTTCTGTTGATGTTTTATTTATGCACTATGCAACACAAAATAAAATACTAAGTATTCTATCCTCCTGAACAAAATCCTCCCAAGTGCTAAACTACGTAATCAAATGGGATGACTCCAAGATTCCAATAGTCAGGTCTTGACTTTATATTGCAGATAGACTCAATGATTGTGATGTGATATCTATTGGAATCACAAGGGGGACTTATGTTGCTTGGGTCAAGACCTATCCATTCTCATGTTTCATGACTGATTTACACTCCATGATTTAGGTCGTCCTTGAGCAACATCTCGACTTAGCCAAATTTTGTTTTTTGTACCCTAATTCTTTAATTTTGACCCCTTACTAGCATTGCCTTAGGTTTTATTGGAATTCTTGCTTCTCTAGCATGGGCACATTTCTAGGGTTCATTCATACAAATTGCTCTTGATGAGCAAGCTAGTATCATGACCATGACTTAAACAAAATTTTAACTTAGTCAAATTATCTCCTCCAAACTTCTATGAGTTCATCGCCTTCATTCTTCATCATTTTGATGTCTTTTGTCATTGGAAGGTAATTCTTGACCACCATACCTCAATCTTGACCTATGCTACCATAAAACCCTACAACCTAGTCATGTTTACAATTGAGATCTTGGTGACTTGATCACTTAATACAACTTAATCATGCAGGTCTCATCTAACTCCGACTCCAACACTTAAGCAAATCAACCCTAGCAACCAAGTACTTTGGGAAATATCTTGCAACTTGACAACATGGGTAATGATGGAGGAATGGAAGGTGAGACCTATAGAGGTGAGAGAGAGAGAGGTTGAGAGAAAGAGATAATGACTTGGAGAGGGTAGAGAAAGAGAAGTAGAGAGGGAGAGAAGACGAGAGGGATGGAGAAAGAGACCTAGAGAGGGGAGAGAGAAGAGAGATAGTAGAGAGGGATAGAGAAGAGAGATAGAAGAGAGATACCAATGTCAATCTTTTTCTATAAATTTTTTTTTCTGAAAAATCGGCCTACCGTCGGAATTCCAACTCCAAAGGGTAAAATTCCGACAGTGGAGTGTCGTCGGATGCACAACATCCTCATCGGAACTCTCTTGGAGGCCATCATAATTTTGACACAAAAGGGTTAAAATTATGACGTCCTCCAGGAGAGTTCCGACAAAGATGCTGTGCATCCGACGACACTCCACTGTCGGAATTTTACCCTTTGGAGTTGGAATTCCGACGGTAGGCCGATTTTTTAGAAAAAAAAATTTATAGAAAAAGATTGACATTGGTATCTCTCTTCTATCTCTCTTCTCTATCCCTCTCTACTATCTCTCTTCTCTCTCCCCTCTCTAGGTCTCTTTCTCCATCCCTCTCGTCTTCTCTCCCTCTCTACTTCTCTTTCTCTACCCTCTCCAAGTCATTATCTCTTTCTCTCACCCTCTCTCTCTCTCACCTCTATAGGTCTCACGATGATATTCTTTCTAGGTATGAACATCCATGGCAGCCATCGGAAAGGTTGGAGCTGATGTCAGAATTGTGACGACCACAAGGATAGTCAGAACTTCCAACAAAAAGTTTTCGATGACTTTTTTTGTCAGTAAGGCGACGAAATTTCGTCAGAATTCCAATGATTTGCCATCGAAATTTTGACCCGAATGTACTAGTGGAAAGACAACAACACATAACACAAATATTTGTATGTGGAAACCCTGTAAAGGGAAAAACCATGATGGGAAGCCTTACCCACAATCAAATGATACTACTGCAGATAGTATGTGTGCACAATATGGATTCTGCACATACAGAAAGGCTAGCTGCCTAGAGCTCACTGCTCAATCACAAAATGAGAGTCACATTGACTACAATTGGATGGTTAAATAAAATGATAATGTACTGCATAAAATAGAATCTTCATATGCTAGATTTAGTACTGGTTTAGTTCTGATTGCCTTCACAAAAACCTTCCTTCAACCTTCAAATGATGTCTACGTGTATAGCTCTGCTTATTTTCGTATATACCTTATTACAATTCTTTTTCAATCGCATATCAATCTCACAAATGAGATATTACATTTATACCATAACCTAAGACCAATTGAGTAGGTCGCCTCACTAAAAGATATTACAATAAAATCAATTACAAATAAATTGATATCTGATGCATGATTTTGGCTCAATGCATTTACAATAATAATAAATCATCTCCATAACGTGCCATGCTGATCTGTAATAGATATGCCTGTCAATGTATATCCTGGACCTATTTGCCGGTAACAACAAATATGCAAACCCGAATAAACCAATAACCGAATCACCAAAACCAAGTGATCAAAATAATGTCTTTGACATAAACAAGTAGTCTCCAGGTCATTCCAAGTGTCGGTGAACAATATAATTTGTCGGTGAACCAAATACTGGTGACTGTGCATAAGTCTCTGACTTGCCGGTGAACATAACCAAAGATCTCCAAGTGCTGATAAGTGTTGACAAGTGATGACAGGTGTTGACATCAATGACAAAACCATATCAACCTATCCAAAATACCAACAATGTTTACCTTTGTATTTCCCTGAGCCTTTCTTGATCTTCCTAACAAAGTTAGCTTCAACAGTGTCTAAGTCATCTTCTTTTGCACTAGTATCTACTTCCTTCCCTTTCTTGTTTGTATTGAAAGTAGCATCTCTCTTTCAAGTTTCACCATTCTGTGTTCTCAGTTTATAAGTTGATAAGGAACCAAATATCTCATCCATGGAGAAGGTCTTTAAATCTTTAGCTCCCTCAATAGTAGAGACCTTAGAGTCATACTTATATGTAAGTGATCTTAGCACCTTTTTTACTATAAATTCATCTAGAGTGTCTTCTCTAAGACCTCTTATTGCATTGGTAGTTTCATCTACCCTTTGCAGATAATCAGTTATCTTCTCTTCCTCTTTCATTTTCAATCCTTCAAATTGTGCTCTAAGGTTTTGGAATTTGGCTTCTTTTACGTTAACATCTCCTTCATATATCCTTTGTAGCTTGTTCCATGTTTCTTTGGTGGATGTGCAGTGCATGACTTTGACAAACTCTATGTCAGGTAGTCCACTGAGGATGGCATGCGTTGCTTTCACATTGTGCTCATATTCCTTCTTAGCATCATGATTGATAGGAGGAGTGGCTAGGATAGTGTATCTATTCTTCATATACATCCAAACATCATATCCAAGGGACGATAAGTATGTATCCATCCTTCTACTCCAAAAGGCATAGTTGGTGCCATCAAACATAGGTACCTTAAATGAGGAAGATTCATTTATTGTCATTAACATGACAATGTGCAAAGATGAATATGAAGACCGTGATGAACCAAAACAAGTTGAAAATAGCCATTTAAAAAAAAAAATCGGATAGGTAAAAAAATTTGAATGAATATAGTAGGATAGGCTATTTTTTTCCCTTGTCCATATTGTATGGATATGTATAATTGTATGGATGTCATACAACTATAATTATGATGAAACATTCCTTAGATTCCCAAGACAAAAGTATCATATTTTGAAGATTTTAAAGGCAACCCTAGGGTTTAAGAGCCTTCTAGACATAATGGTGAGGTTGGATTTGGCCAAACTACTCTAGAAGAATAGCTACCTCCTAGAGTCGACAACTAGCCCTTCTTGAAAACATTGAAACATTGGTAAAAAAGGTTGGATATGGATGAAATAAAATCCAAATTTGACTTTCTTTAGTGCCCTCGACTCAATGGTTAGATCAAATTCTCTCTAATACTAGCAAATATCAGCCTACAATGTAAATTTCTATTCTAGTAATAACTTAATTTTATGATATGTGAAGGGGTTTACAAGGCCATAAATCTGATACCATGTTGAAATGATAAAGAATGCATTATGAAGTTGTGTATACTTCAAATGATCAACCAAGAAAAATGCCTTCTACAAGAAATTTTTTGAACATGAGATTGAATTACTTAATGAGAATGAAAAATATATATTTTAATATATAAATAAGCCTTACTTATATAAGCAAGGTGATGAGGTATGATGACAACTATCCTTGATACAAATATTAAATGCATGATGCAATATAATAAATGCTTATGATATAAAAGTAAATAATGATACATGACGCCATTATAACATAACTTCTAGCTACAAACTCTTTGTGTGTCCTTTTTACATTGTCCTAACCCTTATATTTTCTATTCATCATATCCAATTGTTCCATGACCTAATTATGCATTGTTTCATGTAGTATGAAAATTACTCTACTTTCATAGTCCTTTTGTCTTCTATATTAATGTCTTTGAGTTCCAATACTCTCCTAAGATGCAATCCAATCACAATTTCAAATGGTGTCCTTATTTTTCTATTCATTGAATTACAATATGCAAACTTTGCTTGTGATATAACTATAGATCCCAAATTATTTCCTTGTCTCTTACTAGATATCTCAACAAATTGATCAATTTCCTATTTACTACATTTATTTATCCATGAATTTAAGGGTGCAAAGTTGAGATAAACTTTAGTTCAGTCTTCATCTTCTTCCATAACATCCTCCAAAAATATCTCATGAGCTTAGAATCAAAATGTAAAATGGTACTCCTTGATAATTTGTGCAATCTCACTATCTCTCTAAAGAATAGATCATTGCAATGTACAATATCATGTGTCTTCCTACAAGGAATGAACTACACCATGTTGGAAAATTGGTCCACCACTACAAATATGGAATCATGTCTTCTCTGTGTCTTTTGTAATGCCAATAAAAAAGTCCATTTTTTAATCCTCCCAAGGCCTCTTTGGTACTATTAGAGGCTAATACAATTTGTTATTTTCACTACTCTCTTTTGCAAGTTGATAGGTTATATATTCTTGAACATTTGAGGCCAAAAGTAATGTTCACTCCCTAAGGCCACTATCTTGTCAATACAAAAGTGTCATGCTAATCTACCATTGTATTTATCTTTGATCAAATTCTCCTGCATTGAACTCATCGGAATGGACAATTGATTACCCTTTTATAAGATACCATCCAAAGTGTAATAATCTAACTAATTTTCTTCTATCACTATTGGTTCCTTTATTTCTTTCTAGGCTTTTATAAAATCAAGGTCATCCTCATGCATGTGTTTCAACTCTCAAAATGCCATTACAAATACCTTTATCTTTGTCAAAATGTTTCTCCTTCTATTTAATGTATTCACAACCTTCTTTGACTTCCAACTCTCATACATTTTAGTACAAATGTGTAGCTCTGCATGAATGTTACCCATCTCATGTTTTCTTATTCAATTTAAGTCTTGACTACTCAAAAATTGCAAGGCTTGATGTTTAATGTACAACACAAATTATTTAAATAACAAGAAATGTTTGTTGGCATTGCACACTCAAATGAGAATCATAGGTGATTGAAGGTATTGTCATTGATGGCAACCTTACAATCCTATGGCACCAGCACCGACAGAATCTACACCGGCAGCAAAAAGATAATTACCGACACCCTGGCCGACATGATTTTGTTTAATGCATTTTATTGTAATATCTTTTATAAGTTGACATAGCATATTATAATAGGGCTCATATATAAGTATGTGATCAACATTTGATATAGGTAGTATGGGATATGCATAGATGGATATTATGTGTGAATATTAAGGCAGATTATGGAATAAAGTTTATGATTATTGCAAGAGCTTAAACCGGTACTGAACCTGGAATAGTAGATGCTGAATCAAAGTAGTACATGATAATGGATTTACATAATCCATTTTGTAAGTGAGTGTGACTTCCTTTTGTATTTAAGCAGTGAGCTTTAGGTAGTTGGCCTTCATGCATCTATAGGCCACTATTGTATCAGTAATATTCACTTATTGGCCAGTAAGCGTATATTGTGGGTCACAAATCCCACCGAGGTTTTTCCCACATCGGGTTTCCTCATTAAAAATATTGTGTTATGGTGTGATTTCTATGTTTTGTTTATTGTTCCTTTTTACTACATTAATTCTAGTTTATTGGTACACTGTTTTGGAATGTAATTCATTTAATAACTTCAAAAAATCCATTTATGGGTTAGATACTGATTCACCCCCCCCTCTCAGTATCTTTGGGAATCTTAACAATTGGTATCAGAGCTTGGTCCTCCATTTTCAAAAGCCTAACAACTTGAGGAAGATTTTGACACTGATAGAGATGCAAAATTTGAGAAAGCAAATGGAAACAACTCTTTCAGAATTTGATGTAGAAAAGTTGAAGAATATCAAACTTGAAGATGATCTGAAGGCTGCATAGGAAATCATTCAAGGACTTCAAGGAAATCTTACTATTGCAAGGAACAAAATAAGAGAACTTTCTGAGAAGTTGCAGAGTAATGATGATGAAAAAGAAACTCTTAATGACCTTGTGAACAAACTGAGACAAGAAAATAGTACAATAAAGAATGAGATGCAAGATATGACTATGAGGTTTTGTAAAGACATTGAAGATAGAAAGAAGAATGAAGATGACTTGGTTAGAAGACTAAATGATGCTTGAAATGAAAACACAAGACTTAGTGATGAAAATGATATGTAGAAGACAGATTTGATGCATACACAAAATGATATAACTAAACTCATGAGACAGAAAGGAATCTTGGAAAATGAATTGGCTGCTACAAATCAACACAAAGAGAAATTCAAGAAAAGCTCAGAAGAACTTGATGACATGTTGAAAAATCAGAAACCCAATGGAGATACAAATGGCCTTGGCTTTGAAGTTGGTGAAAGCTCCAGTACTGCAAATAATCATGATCATAGTAAATTGGTAAGACAACCTAATGCTTATAAATTCAATGGGAAATTCTTTAACTGTAACAAGTATGGTCATAGAGAAAATTAGTGTAGATCTAGAAATTATCAAAACACTAATGGACCCACCGTTCAATGTTCTAAATGCAATAAAATTAGTCATAAATCAGAAAATTGTAGAATGAGTGTAAGATGTTATGTTTGTGGAAGATTTGGACACCTATCTAATCAATGCAGAACACATACTGGCATAGGATATGGAAAAAATATCCATAAAAACAATGTGACTTGTTATGCTTGTAACAAAATTGGACATATTACAAAATTTAGTAGAAGTAAGGCATCACCGACAAATAACAAAGGACCCAGCTTGAAAGGTAAAGAAAAGGTTGAAGAGGTAAAGCAAGAATTCTCAAAACAATGGATTAAAAAGTTAGATCAGAGTGTTAGTGAAGCTATTCCTTCACCGGTAGAACAAAGTATCACTCCACTGGTAGGAGGCTCTTCATCTAACTAAAGAGAAATCTTTTGGGGGTATGGCAACAAATTGAAAAACATGCTAATTTACCCTTGGTCGATGGTCAGAAGTTGAATTACTTCTTTATCGGCAGATGTGTTAAGTTTCACTTAACTGACAGGCATTAAATGTGGTAGTTGAAGGAAATGACATTATAAAGCAAATATTTTTTGCTCTTTTTCATTCACTGAGCATTCAAATTTCCTGAGAGTGCGAAAAACCCGAGTGAAGGCATCCTTAGCAAGAAGTGAAGTAAATCATCCAAGCACTCATACCTAAAGGTAGATTAAGGTATTTATAACAATGGCTTCCTCCCATACACCCAAATTCATTGTAAACCCTACTGTGATTGAAGTTATTAAGTGCCCTAGACCCATTTTCAAAATTATCCCTGAGGTAGCGAAACAAGATGATACCCTAGGAGCATTTTCAAAAATCCCTAAAGGAGTTGCATATGCAGAAGACCCTAGAATTTACATACATTGCCACATTGAGGAATTAGGTTATGAGGAAATCATGAAAATGTACAAAAATGTTATCTGTGATGATAGTGGAGTTGTGAAACTCGAACATAAGGTTATTGAGACCCTAGGTTTTGTGGAAATCCTTGACATCCCAGAATTTCCTAAGTTGTAAGGATTGTGCTTAGTAGAGTTCATGGTGAATTATTTTGGCTTGACTCCATTCATAAAATCACTAAGGAAACAGTTAGGGCAGTGACTGGCTTACCTTCCACTGGTAGCAGGCCAGATAAAACTAAGAAGGTTTCAAATAACATAGTGATGACTTTAACAGGTGCAACTTATGACAGAAGATCCCTAAGAGTTAATGATGTAAAGGATGAGAATGTTAGATTCATTAGCATGATATTAGGATACAAAACCACACATGCTAACCGACTGAACTCAGCTTCCAGTCTATGTATTAAAAGTGCATATGATATGGTTAACAATAATTCTAAGATAAATGTATGTGAATAGTTGAAAGATGAGTTGATTGACAATCTGAAGAAAATCAAAGGAGATAAGAAGGGTACTTTTTGTTTTGGTAATCTTCTTGTATGCTTAATGCTATATCTTACAAAAGAGGTTCCCGGTATAGGCAAGAAAGACTTTGGTTATGACATACCAGTAGGGAAACAACTGTTAGATATATTCACTGGTATGGGGACAGACAAGGACAACAAAGTAACAGAGTATTTCCAAGCCTTTAAGGCAAAAATGAAAACAAGGGAGAGATTACCACAAAGCATTGTAGACAAGTATCAGAAAGAAATTTGTTTTGTAATTAAGAAAGATGAGATCTGGATGGAGGCAGTTCTTCCTAGAACTATTTGGGTAACAAAAATGGGATATGAGGCTGATGTGAACATAATTGAAACATATGCCAAAGCCCTACTTGAAGCCCCTAGAGAACTAGAAGAAAAAGTATTTGGGAATGCTGAAACCATTGAAAGCAGTATTCAATCTAAGAAAAGAATTAAGAAAACTGAACAGATAGTTAGAAAAGGAACAAGGCAAGTGGAAGCAATCAAAGAGGATGTATTGAATAAAACTGGTATCAAGGAGAGTGACTTAGAAGGGTTACAACCGGAAGCTCATCTCTCATTGGTTGGAACTTCATTAGACAATGAAATCCCTGCAGAGTTTAAAAGAGTAAATAGGAAGAGAAAACCTTCATCGGTACCCTCTCCTACACCAAAGAAGGCAAGGAAGAAACAACAGGCTACAACTGAAAACCTAAACCTTTGGTAGTGGAGATGTAGACTCAAACTGACCCTCTAGAGAAAGAGGAAAGAAAAGCTATTACTACCATCGATGGGTTACAAATTGTGAAGGTAGTTGGACAGTCATCCGGAACCTCCATGACTAAATTTAGGCCAACCAATGTAAAAGAGGTATTATTGGATTCCATTAAGAAAATAACAGATTGTAATGTATTAGCATACAAGGCTATAGATGATACCATCCCTATTCTTAAATTGATTGCACCCATTTGCAATGTAGACAATAAAGATTCTTTGAGCCAATTAGACACATTGTCTAAGTACATCACCAACAAAATATTAACTATTGATCAAATAAATGAAAAGACATTTAATGAGAAAATGGATAAGGAAAAAGAGAAATTCTTTGATGAAACAATAAAGAAGTGCATGGGACACATTGATACCCTTTTACTGGCACCGAATAAAACAATAATGGAGTTTAAGGAATTGTACAATGATACATTAAGACTAATCTCTTAAAGTACAAAAAGAAATAAATGATATAGCTGACAACATCATTGGTTTCTCTGAACCAATATCAATTATAGAGTAAGAGATAGTTGGTTTTGAAGAAAAACTTGAAAAAATGGAGAAGGAAAAGGAAAGAATAAAAGGAAAGGCAAAAGAACTTAAATGCAAACTCAGTCCAAAGCTTGATAACCTCATCTCTTTAAGAAAAGAGATCTCAGAGGCACTTGTTTCGGGACTGAAGACACCGAAAGAGAAAATGAATACACTCACCGTTACCATTCAAAGAACAAATGAAGCATTAAAAGATAGTGGCAGGTTCACTCAGAGCCTAAATTTTGTATTAGCTGACCTATTTCAGATTGTAACCAACCGGTTATAGGGTTCCAGTTGATAACTGCACTCAGTTGACATTTTGACAGCCTTTGTCATTAATGTCAAAGGGGGAGTAGCAGAAAAGAGAAAAATTATTGATAGAAGAGATCATCTGCTTAGGGGGAGCACATAGTTTTGGTAAGATTTCTGGACTTCAATTTTTGGATACAATTTTGGATTTCTCTCATGGGTGTTGCCATCAATGCCAAAGGGGGAAATTGTTGGCATTGCACACTCCAATGAGAATTGTAGGTGATTGAAGGTATTGTCATTGATGGCAACCTTACAATCCTATGGCACCGACACTGGCAGACTCTACACTAACATATAGTTCACTGGCATCGAAAAGATGATTACCGACACCCTGGCCAACAGGATTTTGTTTAATGCATTTTATTATAATATATTTTATAGGACGACATGATATATTGTAAGAAGGATCATATATAAGTATGAGATCTTGTAGAAAATTTGATATAGGTAGTATGGGATATGCATTGATGGATATTATTTGCGAATATTAAGGCAGATTACGGAATAAGGTTTATGATTATTGCAAGAGCTTAAACCGGTATTGAACCTGGCATAGCAAATGCTAAACTAAAGCAGTGTATAATATTGGATTTACATAATCCATTTTGTTAGTCAGTGTGACTTCCTTTTGTATTTAAGCAGTGAGCTTTAGGCAGTTGGCCTTCCTGCATGTGCAATCCCCTAATGTATCAATAATATTCACTTATTGGCCAGTAAGCGAATATTGTGGGTCACAAATCCCACCGATGTTTTTCCCACACCGGGTTTCCTCATTAAAAATATTGTTTTATGGTGTGCTTTCTATGTTTTGTTTATTGTTCCTTTTTACTGCATTAATTCTGGTTTACTATTACATTGTTTTGGAATGTAATTCATTTAATAACTTCAGAAAATCCATTTATTGGTTAGATACTGATTCACCTCCCCTCTCAATATCTTTGGGAATCCTAACAATGTCTCCACTTCTTTAAGGCTTGAATTATAACATAGAATTTTTTTTATCATAGACTAAATTGTTGGAGTTGATAGTTAACCCCACAACTCCTAGAAATCGCATGCAACCAAAATATCAATCACATACGAAGAGAAGAAGACATGATTGATACTATGAAACCTTGACACCCTTACCATAGGGCTCAATCCAAGGAATGATACACATCAATAACATACTTAACTCATATAGATCATACATGAATCCATTATCAGGAAACTAAATCATAAATCACAAATCTCACACATATGCCTCTCTAGACCTTAACCATCAAGGATTCATCAATGAAACCATTCCTAAATTAAATAAAATAGGTTTATTTCACATCCAAGCATATGGAAGGGCATATGAATAGTAAATCAACCCAAATCAAATCAATCAGACCCAAAACCACAAGATAGATAGGGTACAAGATCAAACTAAACCTCTAGCATTGGGGCTTCACTGGCTATGCAATATTATATCACATGAATTCATATTGGTGGGTTTAATATCCCCAAAATGAGGGTACAATATATTGCCTATTGGTGAAAATAGGGAATTTTTTAATTGGGGCTATGAAAAAATACAATATTTTGCGAAAATAGGGGGGTTTTTAATTCAAGCTATGTATTGGGAGGGGGTGACAAACAAGGAGTTTAGGGAAATATTTTTTGAAAATAGGGGGATTATTTATTATTCCATGAATGCAAGTGCTATAACCCAGGTTCACTAAGTGAAGCCCCTGTGGCCTCTAGGATGCTCTAGGAACCAAAATAAGATCAAACAAAGAGCTCTACAATAGAGCCAAATTCATGTACATTTGTAGAATTATTTTACACATTTGTAGGCTATTTATGTACATTTTCAATATAGACCTATACATTTGCATCCCATCACTACACAATTGAAGCTAGAAGTGGTGCAATTGCACAAAACCTTGCATAGTTGCATAGGGATGACTTTAAGCATTCAATTGGGTAACCAAATGAATCCAAAAATAAAATAAAGAAACAACCCATTTTATATAGGCCTGATTAACTTCCATAAAATCAATCAAATCAGCCGCAACAACCATACATAGAAAACAAGACAACACACCCTCAAACAACCCCTAGTTTGCACAACAGAAATGATAGCATTCCAACATGTAACTTAACATCCATAACTAGAAATTGAATCCACTTCCAGATTGATATTAAATATTCTAATCACAATATTATTTTATTTCAAATATAGAAAATTAAAGGACAAGCAAAGAGGATAATGAATGCTACCTCAAGGCTTGAGAAAACAAGGAGAATGAAGGAAGAAGCTTGCACAATAACACTCTAGAGAATTGTAGCCAATCCAAGAAGAAATAAAGAAATATGTAGAAAGAAAAACCTCTAGCCAATCTTCAATCCATCCCACACAATCAATCACTAAAGAATATGTACAAAATCTTAACTCAAAAAGCAAGATTTTCCTTCCAAATCCATCTAAAAGCCCACTCTCAAAACCTGCTCTCCAAAAGCTTTCTAAAAAGTTGCAAGAACTCCCTCCCCAAAAAACCAAAACAAAAATAATATTTTCTCTTCAAAAAATTCTATGGGAAATCACAACCACCAAGAAAACCAAACTATACAATACCAAGTTTATTTAATAATACTTTAATTAATTAATCCCAAATTCTCAATCAAAACCCAATGAAAGAATTAATAATCAATAAATATTATTAACCTCCACCCCAAATATAATTACATGTGTTAAAAGTTTATTAATAATTACTCCATACAATAAATATATTTACACATACCATTTGTGCTCATAATTATGCAAAACTAGGTCAAATATTACAATATCAATATAAAAATTTATCTAACATATTATTTAATAAATAATTTCTTAATTAATTCACCAAAATACAACTAACTCCCACCAAATTGCATTTTTATTTATTTACTATTCAATTATCCCCACTAAACATAAAATACACTTACACTAATAATTGTTCTCACACAAATATAAATAATTAAGTACATGAAGTACACTATTAGGATAAAAGCACAACTAAATAGATAATAAAAATAATAGTTATAATAATAATAATCGTATCAATAGAGATAGAGATGAGAATTAAATAATAATATAAATAACATAAAATATCACTTAATGAAATAAATCACAAATAACGAAAAAATATAACCAAGTACTAATAGATACTAACACCACAATAAATCCATCAAAAATCACCGTGGTATGTAAAATTCATCATGTAATCAATCAGAAATAAAAGGGAAATCATGAATCCCTATCTAATCAAAGAATTCTAAATAAACCAATGAAATAATACAATCAAGTAAATATGAATGCAAAATAATCAATTAAAACTCCCAATTCCATGACTGCATATTACTTCCATTGTTCTTCTCTTCTTTGTGGTATGATGGCTCTCAGATATCACACTGACAACCTGCAAATGACACAAAGATTTGAAGTTCATGATTGTTGAAAATGGAGATTGAATGCTCAATTTATAGATTATTGGAGAGGATTGATTGAGAGGTGGAACAAATTGATCAAGAGGTGGAACTCAAGTGAGGTCACATGCTGATTAATAATTGAACTACTGATTTGGGGGTGGAACAAAATTGATTGAATAGATAAATAACTTAACTGATTGAGGAAAAAGATGATTGAAAGATGAAAAAAGTGATTGTAGGATAATTGATTGATGACAAAGAAAGCTTTATTTATAAAAAATCTAACTAGAAGATAGAAAAAGAATGATTGGAGAGAATTAAAAAAATGATGTAATTAATCAATTAATTGAAAAGAACAATTAAAATAGATGGAATAATTAGCTAAGATGACTGATTGAATGTTTTTTAGAAAAAAGAGAAGTGGAAGATAAAAATAGGAATTGAAAAGATAATTAATTTAATTAACTAATTGATTAAATTAATTAATTTAGCATGTGCTTGCACCTTGACTTTGATTTACTATCAACCAAAACATATATCAACCAAAACACAAAACACCTACACAACATATATATACATATACACATCTAACATGATATATAATAGTATTAGTAATCATAACTAATTCCCCAATAGGATCACTTGAAACACATGTTAGTGCATCACAATAATACATCCTCATCATATCAAAACCATAGGAAATCATAATTGTAACCATAAATCCTAATACCACCAATAAGTCTCATATGTATAAATCATAACATTATCATGTCCTAAAATATATAGCCATTAAGCATAAACAACCTTCAATAGATCAACTGAGTATGTCTACTCCTAACAGATAACATGCAACTAAAGTCATCATAATTCCAAAAAAAAAACATATATTGGAAGAAAAGCATGGAAGGATATTACTAAAGATCAGTATGCATTCCCCAAAAAGAGATCACATAATAAACATGGTTAGAAAAACCACTTAACAACTACATAGTACATCATTATCATAGTATCATCAAATTACCACCTCCTAATTAGTATAATCTAGATATTCTCACCTTATATCTAGGCATTTCATAAACATATAAATAGCCAAAATATTATATTCATTAAAAGAGGATTTCAACATCACGTGCATTCTAATTTATTCAAATGATTTGTTATCACCCCCTTTCCCATCTAAAATCTATAGAAACATAACCATGCTACCTTCAATAATTAACTATATTAGTAAAAACATTATCATCATAGTGAGAACTAGATCTAACAAATATCTCTATTTATATCGATTATCCTTTCAATACTTCATTTGCATTTTAGTGTAGCTTCAATATCATAATACCCGCTTTTTCATGTTAGGGTTAGAGAGGTGTTACATGATATACTTGGGATTTGTCTTTTTTGTATAAGGATTAAAGATGGATCTGGAGAAGGTTAGAGAAACTGTTGAATGGCCTACACTAGTAAATGTTGGGGAGGTAAGATCTTTTCATGGATTAGGTACTTTCTATAAGAAGTTCATAAAAATTTAAGTAGCATTTGTACACCTATGACTAAGACAATGAAAGGAGATAATAATGAATTCAAGTGTACATCTAGAGCTCAAAGAAGCTTTAAAAAATTGAAGCAAAAAGTGACTAAACAACTGGTGTTAGCTTTGCCTAATTTTAACAAAGTATTTTAAGTAGATTGTGAAACTAGTGGGAATGCAATAGGAGAAATGTTAAGTCAAGAAGGGAGATCGATAGCATATTTCAGTGAGAAGTAAAATGATGCTAGGAAGAGATATTCAGTCTATGATCAAGAATTCTATCCCATAATTCAAGCCTTGAAGAAGTGGAGACATTACTTGCTACCTAAGGAATTTGTATTGTATACTAATCACCAAGCCTTGTAGTATTTGATTAGTAAAAACAAGTTGACCTAGAGACATATGAGATGGGTTGAATCATTGTAGATCTACACATTCATGTTGAATTATAGGAGTGGTAATTCAAACAAATTTGTAGATGCATCGAGTCAGAGGAGGAATCTGTTGATAGAAATGAGAGTGAAAGTATTGGGTTTTGAAGAACTTTAACATTTGTATGAGGCGATCTTGATTTTGCAGAAGCATAGAAAGCATGTATGGAATTGATAGTGACATATAGAAATTAGTGGTTGGATTATTTCATTCAGGAAGACATGTTTAAGGGAAATCAGTTATGCATTTTGAGGAGTTCATTGAGATAGAATATAGTCAAAGACAAGCATAGTGGAGGATTAGTAGGACACTTTAGTGTTTACAAGATAATTGCCTATTTTTGGTTGTAGATGTATAAAGATGTGTGAAAGTATATTCAAAGTTCTAGACATTTTTAATTTGTAAAAGGAAGCTATGTAAATACTAGATTATACAAACCTTTGATAGTACCAAAGAGACCATGGGAAGGAATTAGCATGCATTTCATATTGGTTACCAAGAACACAAAGAGGGTATAATTCAATATTGGTAGTAGTGGCTAGATTTTTTAAAATGACACATTTCATTCCTTGCAAGAATACCAATGATGCAATATATGGTGCAGACCTATTTTTCAAGGAGATTGTTAGATGGCATGGATTACCAAAAAGCATAACTTTAGACAAAGATACTAAATTCATTGGATACTTTTTGAGAACCTTGCGGAAGAAGATGAAGATAGACTTGGGTAAAAGCACAAAATTGTGTCATGTTTTAGGCCAACTTATCAGCACAAGTGAATTTAAGTAATTCTAACTAAAAATAATTTTAGTCAAACATATGGTCTATAGAGATGCATTATAGCTATCTTATATATGGGTCACAATTTTTCCAATTGGAATTGTCTACTAAATGTATATTTTATACACTTTGGGTCTAATTACCAATTTATTTTTTTTGAAAAACTTGATGTTTCAACAACTCCTACTCTTATAAATAATATTTTATTTGAAATGTAAAAATACCCTTTTTTAGATCTATAAGTGACTTTTCCAAAATATATATATCTTAATATTTTAATTAGTTTTTTTATATTTGATATTTTATTTTTATTGAAAGTAGGTCATCAACACTAAAATATAAGGTTGATTATCTTGTAAAGAAAAAGTATTAAAATTTATTTAAAATTTTTGAATAAAATAAATGCACTAGAGAAAAGAGTATATGTCAATATGATATAATTATTTTGTAATTTGGATAAATAATTAAGAAAAAGGATGACGCCAAATGGAAAGAGTTATATTTCAATATACACAACTTTTAAAATTTATTGACAAATATATATACATAAAAAATAGTTAAAAATATATTTTTGCACTAAAGTTTCAAGTTATAAATATACACAAAAAGATTGAAGAGAAAAAGGTAAAATTTACTTCAATTTTAGTATATTATCAACAACTAAATTATAGTGTTTACTTTATAAGAAAGTATATTCAAATATTTTTTTTAATTTAAAAAAAAAAATTAAAACTTAAAATACACAAAAATATACATTTTATTAGTTTACATCATTTCAAAATTAAAAAAACATATATTTCAATTTATATTGATTCAATGTAAAAAGTTGAATCAACATTGGCCATTTCCTTTATAAAAGTGTGACACAACTTTGTGCTTTTACCCACTTGAAATTCAGTTTAGCATATCATCGACAGACAGATGGATAGACAAATGTAGTGAATAGAAGTTTGGGTAACTTGTTGAGATGCTTAGCAGGAGACAAAGTAGGAAATTGGGATATAGTTCTACCATAAGAAGAGTTTGCATACAACAATTTAGTGAACTAGAGCACAAGGAAGACATTGTTGGCATTGTGTTGTCATTGATGTCAACTGGTATGGAATATCAACGATATGTTCCTAGGTAGACAAGTTGGGATGTCAACCGGTAAGTAAGTATTGGAGACCGGTATGGAACATCAACTGGTAAGTGTGTGTGTGAAAAGTGGACCTGTATCTGTAAGCACAACACTTCAATCAAGTCATTACATGCATGGTTAATTAGATATAATCAATGAATAATAAACCATAACAAATTGACCCATTGCCTTCTAAAAGATGCGAGTATATGATTGCTCTCAGATTATAAGCAATACCAATGACTAGACAACATCAAGATGAAGGATTTTATCTATATGAACATGATGAATGCTAGATGGATGCAATATTAATCTAACAAGATTTTTGCAATATTAAGCTAAATGATTTAATCAATATGAAATAATTAATATGCAATATTCTCAATGAATCTAGAGAAAAAAGAATATAATAATGATGGATTCTCCAACCTCCTTTGAATGAGAGATGAGCCTAAATTTATAGAAAATTCAGAAAGAAACCAACGGTTGAGATCAAATGATGATGAGCAGTCAAGATTTTCCAAGAGGAAGCACAATCCAGGTGAATTGATGTGATTGGATGCTTTTCTCAGTTTTAAAGGAAATTGAACTAAAATTAAGATAAAACCAGAAAAAACTGATTTATTCTCTATTTCATTCAATTTTAATATTTAATTGTTTTAATTGCTTTCTCTGAGATTATTTATCAATTTTTAATTTATTTTTCAAGATTATCTACAATTGATTTCTTTTCTCAAATTTTTAATTCTTTCTTGGTCAATTAATTCCTTTTTATGATTTATTTCCATTTTTCAATATTTGTACTCAATTGATTTATTTAATTAAATTCCTCTTTTTGATGATTTAATGGAAAATTGATTTATTTAATTAAATATGAAAGGATATTCAATTAAAATAAATAAGGTAATTGTTTAAAATGATTTTCTTAGAATGATTTAATTAATTAAATAAATATTTAATTAATATTGGCTGATTAATTTGCCATGTGACATTTGATGATTAAAGAATTAATTGTGTGCTCAGGATTTATTTAATTGCCTTTGGTTAGGACCTTGGTGATGTTGTCGAGATTAGGGGCTCATGGTTTAGATGACCATTTTTAGGGTATTACATTTGCCCCTCTTTGAATTAATGTGCGAGCACCGCGTTGGTTCAAAGAAAATTTGATGTCTAGGAGACGCTAGTTCTGAACTTGATTGATCACAAACTAGATGAAAAGTGAGGTGTTTAGCTTGATTTGAAGCGACAAAGCTTAATGAAGTTTGATTAAAGAAATACCGATCCCGAACTTGATTGAACTTAGGAACAATAGAAAACAAAAGATACCGAACTTGAAATTGATTGATCAAGAAGTGGATCTTACTGATCTAGACACAGTGAGTGATGATAAAAAATTGATCTTGAACTTGATTGATCAAGATACGATGAAGATAAACTGCTCAGCTTGATCAAGAAATGAATAGTGAACACCTACTTAGATTTAGCGTGATCAAAGAAACTCTTTAAACCCTTGATTGAGTTTAAATGAATAATCAGCTTGATGAAAAGCGATGAAATTGATTAACGTTAAGAGATTGATTCAGATAAAAGATAAATATCAGTTTGATTTGAAGCGATGAAACTGATATGCCCCTAGAGATTTATTTGATTTAAATGATTGAGAAATCTCAACTTGATATAAAGCGATGAAGTTGAGATGCCCCTAGCGATGAGGTCTTATTTGATTGATTTTCTTTAGTTGAAAAATATTTTTTTGCTCGACTTTCGATGAAGATTTGAAAATTTTCTCGATATTGAAGAATGTGAGGTTATAAGGTCATGAGTATGCCCCCTCGAGAGCAAAATCAAAAAATAGCGAGGGTACATGATGATAGGCAATTTTGAGCGATGATGATGAGTTATCTGAGCACAAATTGATTCAGAGGAATTTTTGAAAATTTTGCAAGAATTTAAGCACAAAGTTGATTTGTAGAAATTAAATTGAGATTCAGCGTTGAAATTGAGAAATTGAGTGCAATTAAAAGAGAGAATGAGCTTTTGATGAAAAGCACTAAGTGGTCCAAATTTTGTGAAATTTTGATGAGAGAGTTGACATCAAATTTTGATTTCGATCCCGAAAATGGACTCAGGACGGTCGATTTACAAGCTCTTGATTTGATTTCATCATACTTGTGTTGATTGATTATGAGATGTTGTTCTATATACTTTATTCTATGTGTATGCATTTCTTTCCAGTAAGGATTTATGTAATGCAAATGATCATGAATGTCTATTTTTGTTTCTTTTCATATGCAAATAGATGAATGAGTATGAGTAATGAGTATTGCAAATTTTTCATTTTTCTATGCAATAAGATGAATGCAAATAAGTGATAATGAATGCATGAATCTATATAAGATGCTCATGTATGCAGCTAACATTTCAAAACACAAGTACTTGATCAGAGAAATGATGAAGCTTCCAACTCTTATTCAGAAAATAAGGAGATCATTGTTACCATACCAAATTCACTCTAAATTCACAAGATGTAGAATGAAATGCAAGATGAGATGCAAAATGCGACCTAAACCTAGTCACTGGATTTTGAAAAGCTTAATTTTCATCATTGAGCATTTTACAATTATAGTAGGCAAAATAGAGTTCATTAATTATCCTGTCTGAAATGACCCTTTTTCCGTTCATATCCTTGGACAAATTACACATGGACCCAGATTGCACAATAAAGAAATGCCCTCAAAACAGACATAGAAATGATGGGAACCTCCCTATAGCATTCAAATAAGCGGAGTCGAGGTATGTGAGGCGATTTCACCTTGATGTGAAGGCTCTTATCATAGACACCCAGCTAATTTAGATGTTTCCAGATCATTAGGATCATTCTTTCAAGCATAAAACAAAGAAGATATTATGCCCCCAATCCTTGCTCCTCTTAGTCAAGATAGACTTCCTCGAGTTACTTAAAGGGATAATAATCAAAAACCAATATAAAAGACAACACACAAAGAAAATTTTCATTCATAGCTCAAACTGTTTAGTGATTGTTTTCTGTTATGTTGTTTTGCTTGTTTACTCAGTGATAAAACTCTTCAGTAGTGAGGAGATAGGTAACTGACTCGAAGTGGACAACCAAGTTTCACTGACGTAAGGTTGGCTTGATTGATACTGCTTAGGACATGTAATGTGCTCTTGCTGATTACCTAAGACTGGGACATTGATTGGTTTCAAGCCATGAGGGTTCCAACGAACCAGGATGTCACAAAAGTAACTGAAATATGTACAAGCGAAAGCAAAGATGCATGAAAGTGGGAATGCCAACGTTGCATTGATAGATGGAGCACTTGACTACAAGAGGCGCCTGCTTGCCAGGTTTTCACCTGCTTGGCAGAGATGCATATATATATACCAAGTTGCCTGTTTACCAAGTTTTCACCAGGGCATTTTCTCTCTTTTTCCTTTTTTTTTCTTTTTTTTTTTTTTTCTTTTTTTGAATTTCTTCAGGACTTTTTCTGATTTTTAGGATTTCTTCAAGACATTTTCTAATTTTTAGGATTTCTTCAGGATATTTTTTATTTTTTTATGATTTTTTCAGGACTTTTTTTCCATGTAAGCTATTGGAGCAGAGAATATTTAAGTGAAGAATTTCTTCAGATGGATGGTGTTGATCAGTTCATGGAGCTGTTCTACTTCCGATGTTGAGAGTTGATAGGCACCAGAGCCAAAAGCTGCAGTAATGATATAGGGACCCAGCCAGTTGGGTTCAAACTTCCCTTTGTTGTCTCGAAACTATTGATTTTTAGGATTTTCTCTCAGGACTAGGTCACCAACCTAAAATTCTCAATGTCGAACCTTCTTGTTATATCCTCTGGACATTCTCTTTTGATACACTCTGAGATGATCAAATGCCACTTGCTGACGCTTATCCAACAATTTGAGCTCTTGCAATCTAGATATTCTATAGTCTTCATTAGTAATAAGACCTTGCAAGAAAACTCTTAGAGATGGTATTTCTAATTCAATAGGTAATACTGCTTCAGACCCATACACCAGAGAAAAAGGTGTAGCCCCAGTAGGTGTTATGATACTTGTTCTATAAGCCCATAGTGCAGGATTGAGCTACAGATGCCAATCCTTCCCATATTTGTTCACTGTTCTGTGCAAGATAGTCAGTAGGTTTTTGTTAGATGCCTCTGCTTGTCCATTACCTTGAGGGTAATATACTGAGGACCAGTGTTGTTTTATTTTAAACTTCTCACAGAGTTCATCTAGATCTTTGTTCTTAAACTATCCTCCATTGTCTATTATAATTGATGAAGGTATACCATACCTGCAGATGATATAGTTAAGAATAAATAGAGCTACTTGTTTGTCGGTTGCCTTGATGAGCAGAACCGCTTCTACCCACTTAGTGAAGTACTCAGTGGCAGTGATAATAAATTTGTGTCTGTTAGATGATGCAGGATATATTTGGCCAATTATATCAAATGCCCACTGTTGGAAGGGCCAGTGTATCACAAAGGCTATGAGATCCCTTGCTGGAGCATGTATAGGGTGCCCATGTAGCTAACACTTTTCACAAGTTTTAGCAAATTTTATAGCTTCTTTCTCCATGTCTAGCCAGTAGTAGCCAGCCCTTAGTAGTTTTCATGCTAAAGTTAGACCATTTGAATGGGATCCACAAACACCTTCATGAACCTCAGATAATGCACATTGGGACTCTTCAGTTTCTAGACATCTAAGCAAAGTATTATCTAAACCTCACCTGAATAGGTCTTTAGCAATGATGACGTACCGTGATGCACTTTGGATTAGGTTCCTTTTTTCATTTTGGGAAAGATGAGCAGGGATGACTTGGTCACGTAGGTAAGAGAAAATGTGGCTATAACGAGATGAGTCATGTCCAATAATATAACATACCATCTGGGACTCAAGAGAATCATAGGCAAGGTAATGTAACTCTTCCACCAGGAATTCAAAGTGAAAATTAGACTCCTATAGTTGTGGTATAGATGCCAAAGTGGCCATTGCATCTGCTGCTCTATTTGTTGTTCTGGGGATCTGTTGAAATGATAAAAAGGTAAAGTAGTTCTTGAGATCATCCACCATTCTCTTATAAGGCATTAGTTTATCATCTCTTGTCTGATATAGATCATTGATTTGGTTGATAATGAGTTGATAATCTCCATAGATGTGTAATTCAACAATCTTCCACTCGATGGCTAGCTTGATCCCATTTACTAAAGCATCATATTCTACAATGTTGTTTGTGCAAGGGAAGATAATCTTATAAGCTTTTGAAATTGAGTATTTTTGAGGAGTAATAAAAAGTATTCTGACACCAGAACCATGTTGAGTGAAAGACCCATCAAAGAACATCTTCCATGATTGTTCAGTAAGGTGCATGATTGATTCATCTGGGAATTCTATATGCAAAGGGTGACTATCTTCAAGTGGAGCATCAACAAGTTGGTCTGCAATAACCTATCCTTTGATGGCTTTACGTTCCACATATTCGATATCAAATTCTGTAAGAACCATGACCCATTTATCTAGTCTTCCTGTAAGCATTGCTTTACTGAGAAGATATTTGAGTGGATCAATCTTAGCTACCAACTTAATAGAGTGTGCCAACATATAGTGCCTTAAATTTTGTGATGCAAAGACCAATGCTAAGAATTCTTTCTCTATTATAGTGTAGTTCATTTCATATGACACTAATGTTCTGCTGATGTAATAGATAGCTCATTCCTTTTTATTGTCGTCCTGTTGTGCTAGAAGTGCCCCCAGTGAAGTATCTATAGCTGATATGTATAGGATCAATGGCTTACCTTGAATCGGTGGCATTAATATGGGTGGATTAGAAAGATATTCTTTGATTTGTTGTAAATGTCATTCACAATCTTTATCCCAGTTGTATTGAATCCCTTTGCTTAATACCTTTGTGAAGGGTTGAGCTTTGTCTGCTAGCTGATATATAAAATGCCTTATTGATTGAAGATGACCCTGTAAACTTCTCATTTGACTGATATTCTTGGGTGGAGGCATTTCCATTATAGCTTGGACATTTTCAGGGTCAACCTCAATTCCTTTTTTTGAAATTATGTAACCAAGCAATTTTCTTGATGTTACTCCAAATGCACATTTTTTAGGATTTAATCAGAGCTTGAATCTTTCCATTCTATCTAGTATGAGGCCTAGATCTTGAATATATGTAGATCTCTTCATTGTTTTTACTAGGGTGTCATCAACATAATCTTCCATGTTTTTATGCATCATATCGTGGAAGATAGTGGTTACTGCTCTTTGGTAATTTTCTCCTGTGTTCTTTAGACCAAACGGCATAACATTCTAGCAGAAGGTTCCCCATGCACATGTGAAAGCTATCTTTTCTTGATCTTTAGGTGCTATCTTGATCTTATTGTAACTAGAGAATCCATCCATTAATGAATACATCTCATATCCAGCAGTCATATCTACTATCATGTCAATGTTGGGTAATGGAAAATCATCTTTCGGACATGCTTTGTTGAGATCCCTAAAGTCTGTGCAAACTCTAATAGATTTGTCTACCTTTGATACAGGTACTATGTTTGATATCCATTCTGCGTAGTCTATAGCTCTGATAAATCCAGCTTTCAACAATTTCTCTAGTTCAGCTTTGACTAGCAATGCCACATGAGGATATATCTTACGGAGTTTTTGCTTGACTGGTTTAACTCCTGGTGTAATAAAGAGATGATGCATGATTAGATCAGGATCTAGTCCTGGCATATCTGAGCATGTCCATGCAAAGTTGATCTTCTTTTCTAAAAAGAGGTTGCTGAAATCTTTTAACTCTTCTGCTAATAGTGATTGAGCTAAATGAATGATGTGTGGTGTCTCTTGACTCCCAATGTTCACTAACTGAGTTGGCTCGATCAATATGGAAGATCTCTCTTGGAAGTGACTTGGCAGCATATCAAGTATCTCACCTTCAGGTGCCTCAGGGAGGTTTTCACTCTTAGGTACATCCTTTATTTTCTCTTTTTTAGATTCTAACACTACCACAATGTGATTTTTGCCACCAGATCTTTTATTCTTATTTTTCTTGTTTTTGCGACTAAGATACTTGATATCCGCTTCAGTCATGTTTTCATTTTGTTCGCTGGTGGAAGAGTACATGGGTTCAACGTCATTGAGATAATAGGCTAATGTATAGTCATTGGAAAAAGTAGGTACATTCAAGGGTTGGTTATAAAGAGTACAATCAATCAGTTCCGGATGCATTAAAGATAAGGTTGGAATAGGCTCAAGGGAGTTCACGGTACTATCATCATGGCTTCGGACCGACCAGTTGAGTTCCAGAAGACTACCTTGCGTATGTGTCTCGAGACCGGGAAGAGTTACAACATGATTATTGAAATTCATGTTAGTATTTATTGGACCTAATCCATCCAACCTACTTCAGACTGGACTACATACCGTGGTGTGACAGTAGATAGTATCTCATCATTCATGACAGAGTAGTCATAATGCATTGTTGAATAGTTGTTATTATAAATAGAGCTCCTGTTTGAGTCATCAGAGTCATAGGATGAAGTTGCTGACTCATCTTCAAGTGGCTTAGTAAAGGTATATATAGTATCAACACCCACATATTTGATGCTACAAGTTCCTTCATGATTTGGTTCATTGATTTCTTGTATTTGACACACTTGTGGACATGACTTTGACGATTTTGTTAATCCCTGTCATCTCTTCCATTCAGCTTCCTCTAGACTGATGACTGGTTTTGTTTCTATAGCTTCTAGTTCTTCTTTTGTAGTTCTATAACTGATTTGTCCTATCTCATTAGAGGGGGACTTAGTAGGTGAAGAAATTACTTGTGTCCTTTCTTCCTCTATATGTCGTTCATAGTCTTCTTGTCTTTTTAGTCTGATTTCTTCCATTTCTTTTTGCATTTTTAGGTGTATCAGCTCTTGTGCATCATCTGTGATAACTCTGGATTCTTCAGGGGTTTCTATAGTAGATGTGTCTAAGAGATGGTCAGGACCCCATTCATAATCATTTGAATCAGTTTATGAATCATCCACTTGTTGTCTACCAGTATATGTGACCAGAATGTTCAGCAATGCAAACAATTCTCTGATTCTGTATAGTTCATCTCTCATATCCCCTGGGACTTCTACTTCCTGTGGTATTATAGCTGATATAACTGGAACTTGATTACCATCTGTTTCCTCTCTCTGGGTGGGCAATTATTTTTGTTCACTATCACATTCCTCCTGAGTTTGTTGAGTATCAATTTCTTGTGTTGTTAAAGGTAGTACCTTTTTCTTCCACTTACGTTGATGGTGGGGCATGTGCTTCTGATCTGATGACTTTCTTGGATCATATCCCAGTCTAGCTTTATCATTGGTAGACTTAGTTTGTAACTAAATAGGTTCAACAATACCTTTTTGATGTTTGCCAAGAGGACCAGTACCTGAATATCCCATGCATTGAAGCATCTTATAGCCTGGACCATATTGTGTCGAGGAAATCTCACAATGTCATATTTCTTTGTTTGCACTGTCCTCTTTGAAAAGTGATTTGAGAAAATCATCTCCTTCTATTTCACCTACAAGAGAAGTAGAGGATTGTATAAAGGTGCCATCATAAATGACTTTTGGAGTTGAAATTTGTGGCTTCATAACCTCTGATGGTTTCCCCGATTGTCTTGGCAATGGAGGAAGAGACATTAGTGAGAGTATAGGCTCTATCTTGTATCCATCCATGTCAGTGTTTGTGATTTTCAATTTCTTTTGTAAATCTTTCAGCAAAGATTCTGAACTTTGAATTGTGGAGGTCGCTCTATTATCAGGAACAAAAGCATCAGCACTCTGCGTTAATGCATTGCAGGTATAACTTGTATCGGCAGGAATACTGACTTCAACTCCATTATAAGGAAAATTCAAGCATTGATGATACATAGATGGTATTGTGTTCATTTCATGAATCCATGGCCTGCCTAGTAAGATGTTGTATGAAAGATGAAGATCCAGGACTTGAAAAATGACATCTCTTTCTACAGGTCCTACCCTGATGAGTAATCACACTAGACCCTTAGAGGTTCTTTCTTCTTCATCATAAGCCTTGATTGTTATCTTCTCTATTGGATCAATAACATTTGTAGAAAATCCCAGTTGTGTCAATAGATTGTATGTACAGATATTCAACCCAATGCCTCCATCTATCAAAACACATTTAACTCGGTGTTTATGGATCATGGCTTCAATGTGTAATGGCTAGTTATTTGGGTGACTCAGTGAGTTATCATCTTCTTCAGAGAAAGTGAGATAATGAGGTGAAGTTAGGTGACCCACCATAGATTGAAACTGATCTACATCCAAATCTTTAGGGACACTGGTGGTAAGTAAAGCCTAGTCTGGGACCTCTCTATGAGCAGAAGAAATCTTAAGCAGTTCCAAAATGGAGATTTGAGCATTGGTTCTCTTCAATTGTTCGACAATACTATAACCAGGAGAAGGTGATGAAGCTGGTTGTTTTGATTTGGCCATGATTGTATCTGTTTGTCTATTTGGTAGGTTTGATGTTGTTTGATTGAAAGTTGAGGAACTAGTTCCTGGGAGAGTAATCTTCCTTTGAGCATGAGTCATGGCATTAGCAACTTGTGCTTGATTTTGGCAGTCTGGGACTATGATCACATTGCAATATTCATCTTGATCAGATTCAATCATGTTGATCACATTATCATTGTTAGTGTAAGTATAATTGACTCTAGCTCCTCCCTTGGATTTTGAGGAATCTCCTTGTTTATAAGTGGGTAAGGGATCTTTAAAGGCCTTATGATCAGTATTAGTTGCATGATTTCCAACAATGATCTTGCCTGCATCAATGAGATCTTGGATTTCATGTCAGAGTTTCATGCAGTGGTTTATGTTATGTCCCTTGTTCCGATGGTAGTCACAGTATTCATTTTCTCTCCACCATTTGGGTCTAATTTCTGGGTCATATGGCCTAGAATTGTCTAGTAATGTTATCAGATTATTTGCCAATAAAGTTTTAAAAGTTGATTCATATGATTCATCTAGAGGAGTAAAATCATGCTTAGGCTTTGAAAGCCAAGGTTTTTCTTTAAACCATTCTCTTGTTTTCTTTGGGGGATTCTCTATTTTAGTTTCAGCTACCTTGAGTGATTGTGTGCCACTCGCCAAGTTAAATATTATGGATTTTGTTTTTTCTTGGACAATATCTACCACTCCATCATTAACAATGTTCTTGTTGCCATATTTTCCATATTTCCCGTATTTACTCTTTTCTTTAGAGCTAGAACCTTGCGATGTTTCTTTCCAAAGTGATATATCTCCCTTTTTGATAAGCACATCTTCCATTCTGAGGGTGTTATCTACCATTTTGTTGAATAAAGGGTGTACTTGCATCTGGACACTGTATTTCAATTCAGGGTCTAAGTTGTTGACGAAGATATCCATTTTCTCAAGATCTGGGATAGTCCATGAATATCTAGAGAACATCTTTCTCCATCGTTGGAGGAAAGTGAGAAAGGGTTCTCTTGTCTTTTGTCTGGTATTGTAAAGCTCTATCATAGTGATTGGGTGACGAATGTTGTATGATTATTGTTGTAAAAAAAGTTGGATTAGTTCTTCAAACATTTTTATCCCTTTGGGAAGGCTTGCGAACCATTCCATTGTTTGACCCCCTAAACTCCTTGGGAAAAGGCGCATGAGGTACGTTTGATCGTGCATGAACTCCATACAAGCCAGAAAAAACTCTCTGACATAATCTTGAGGATCTGAGGTACCATCATATTTGTCAAATTTTGGGATCTCAACTCATGAAGGAAATGTAGACATGTAAAGGTTTTTGTCAAATGGGAATGGGCATATTGTATCCAGAGAATATTGTTTAGGCGTTTTATCTTTGTTTTCTATTCTTGTGACCACAGTTTGTAATGCTTGCATTTGTTTGCTCATTTTTCCCCATGGTGTCTCTTCCTCTTTAGCGATGAGGGCCTCCACATTATAACCAGTAGGGAGTTTGGTGCCTTGCTTTGCTAATTCTAGGAAATAGTCTTCTTTTTCCCTAGCCATGATGACCTTCATCATTTTTGAAATTGTTTGTCATTCTGACATCTATGTATTTCGGCTTCATGAGGTTTAGGAAGCTCAGATTCAGTGGATGAGGAATCACTGTCAGTGGCATGGTTGCTAAATTCATCATGAGTGTGTCGTTTATTAGCTTCCCTTTCTTGTCTTCCCCCAGACATGGTGGGAGATAGGGGCTGACCAAAGATTGGTATGTCATAAACTGGTATCTGTGATGAGGACAGTTTATTGTAAAAGGGGTCTTCCACAAAGAATGGATTGTCTTTTGAAACAAAGGGTGTTTCTTTTTCTTTTTCCTTTTTGTTGCGAGAATTTCTGGTTTGAACAAGCATTTTGTAACCGATAGGACCGAGAGGGAGATGTGTTGCAAAAGTCAAGATCAAATTGTAGCTAGTAGTTCGTTTAACGTAGTGATTGAGAGAAGTAACTTAAGATCTGGTCTGGTTTCAGGAATGATCTATCCTATGTCAGACATTATCCAAGTTAACTTAGGTTTGATAAGATGTTTGTTTGAACTAGCTTAAAGATGACTGACAAAATTGTGCAACGCAATGATAGAGGTACACTATCAAGGTTGTTTATGCTCAAGAGGATGATAACCAGTTTTAGGCTCATTGTAGACTATTTTGTACAGGTTTGACTATTCTAGACTGGCAAAATCAGAGACCCGTACGACTGAATTTCTAAAATTGTACGACAATATAATAGTTTTTAGGACGACGATAGTTCTATTTTGTACAAGTTACTTCCTAGTATCGTACGACAAATGGGTAGGTCTCGGATGACAAATGATTTTGTTCAGTTCTATTTTGTACAATACGGGATTTAGCTCTAAATGACAGACTGCTGGATTTCATACAACATAGGATTGACCTTAGGATGACACTTTAGTAGACTCGTATGACACAGGATATGGTGCAAGATGACAATTTACCAGACTCGTATGACTGTTCACAGAGCAGAGACTAAAAATTCTAAGTTTTTTAATGACTGGGTATGACGACTGAGTATAACCAATTCTGAGATGGACTAATTCTTGACCAGGATAGACTAGTTTTGACGCGAGCAGAGTTTATCACTGAGTTGTTTGATATTGTTTCATTTGTTCTCTCCAGTTTCAATATTTCATTTTCAGTTTGAGGGAAGAAAACACAGAAAACATGCAAGATATATAATAATTCAATCACAGCATGCTAACCCTGTTACTACTTATCAAATTACCATTAGTTTCTATATTCAAAGTCATACTATATATTCTAGTCGGTTAGCATTACCGAATCATGCAATCGGTACACACAGAGAAGTCGGTATGAACAGTCTTGTCAGTTATAGAAGGAAAATAGTCACAAAGCCCTGTATACACCGAGCTGTCTACCAAGTGTTATTTCATGTTTACTGAGCAATAAAGATAATGCACCGAGTTGATATACACCGAGTGAAACGTGTTACTAGATTCATTGAACCTAGACACACATATGAAAACGTGTTACAAGATCAAGGCACATAGAACCATTATCACATTGGAAATTGCACATATAGATTTTGAATAATTTTGAGGTCATCTAACCAATGAAATATTTTGCATGGTTATTCATTCGAGAAATCATGTTTGTAAGATCGAAGCAATGAATCAGATCACTGGCATAAGAAGTCTATTTATACAACATGAATTTAGGGTTAGAGACATATGTGAATGAGAGAAATGTGTGTGCATATGTGTATGAAGCAAGACTTATGTGATACATGAGAAATCACAGAGTATTATGACTGTTACAGAGACACAAAGGTCACCGAGAAGGTTTTTAGAGAACAGTCAAAGAACAGAGTAAACAAAAGGGTTTACCGAGTTACTTTATGAGTTACCGAGGTATGCTATAGGCAAGGTAATCTTATTTTGAGCACATAGAATCTGCTATAGCATTTCAGATGTAAAGTTGTAGATATTTGTAAAATCTTATTGTAATATTTTGAAGTTGTAAGAGAAACCTTTAATAGGGTAAAAGACTCTAATCAAGTCTATAAATTGTAAAGCCTCTAACCAGGTGCAACATTTATATAAAGCGTTGTAAAATCCTTTAGCAAGGTAGATCTAACAGATCTTGTTACTCCTAACAGGGTAAGCTATCAGAAATATCTAAATATGTAGCTCTAACCGAGCACTATTTATTATTGTAGTAGTGAAGTTGTGGGTGCCATCCCCACCACAGTTTTTCTCTCTAACCAAGAGTTTCTGCGTAACCAAAATATATGTTTTATGGAGTGAATCATGTATGATTGTTACTTATTTGTTTTAGCTTTATGTTATGTTACAATAGTTTTTGGTTTATGCATAACAGTAAAGATATTGTTGATAAAAGGATTTGAAGTACTGATTCACCCCTCCCCTCTCAGTACATTAGCTTTCCATATTGGGCCTAACAATTGGTATCAAAGCTTCAATCTTGGAAAAGGGTTTAACTACCTAAAGAGAAAGATCTTATCAATGGAATGCTACAAACAATCTTGGAGGATTGTGTATCTGGAAGAAGAATTGGATCATGCTAATCAAGTGATTGCAGACATGCAAAGGCAAATGCAAAAATCTCTGAAAGTGAGAAGAAGATTATCTAATGATTTGCAAGACTCTCAAGAGTTAGTGGAACAAATTGAGACATCATCTAAGAATAGTATGTCTGAAGAGACTAAAGAAATGATTGGACAATTGAAAGAAAAGAACAAAGCACTGGATGATCAACTAAAAGCAATGAAAAGAGAACATGAACATTTCAGCACACAGATGACTGAAAATCTTGATGCATTGAGGACAACCGAGGACAAAGTAAGAGATCTAGAAAGAGAGAAACAACAACTTGAAGCTTTAGTATCTGATAAGGATGATGAAATCATAAGGTTGACTGGGATTCAACAAAATATGACAGATCAACTAGGTTATGCACATCATGAAGCAAATCTAAAAGATGATGAGAATCAAGCATTGAAACTTGAAGTATCAAGGTTGAGAAATGAACTTGAAAGAGAGAAGAAATCCAAGGAAGCACTGAAGAAGAGTTACGAAGCATCAAAGATGTTGGATGAGCAACTGAATACAAGACGACCCTACAAAGAAGGAGGACTCGGTTACAAAGGAAAAGACTCTACCGAGAAGGGAATCTGTACTACCAAGATAGGAGAATCATCAAAGCAAGCTGGAATCAAGAAGAACATCAAAAGAAAGAAGCCTATTTGCAACTATTGTGGAAATCAAGGTCATACTGCCAACATGTGTCAAATCAGAAAAGGTAAGCAACCGAATGTCACTAAGACCAATGGTTATTGTTACAATTGCAATAAATATGGTCACACATCTAATCAATGTAGGACAAAGTCTATTAACAATCATCAAAAGGCAAAATTCAAAGGGTTTTGTAAAAACTGCAATAGATATGGACATAGTACCGAGAAGTGTTGGTTTAAGCAAAAGAATCACATGTGGTCTGCACACCGAGCAAATACTAGAGGTTACCGAACTCACACAGATCCTTACCAACAATATTCTATAGTACCATAGGATTACAATACAAGGATATGGTGTGAATGTTGTGAAAGATATGGACATATAAGTGCCAACTGCTTTATAAGGTTTTGAATGAACAACCGAAGATCATGGAGAAATCCTGGTATGACATGTTTTCATTGTCACAAAGTTGGACACTTGGCTGGAGATTGCAGAGATCAACCTAGAGAAGACACTGAGGAAATAAAAGAGAAATTCAAGATGATTTGGAGAAAGAAGGAAATTGTGTCAAATATAGAAAGCACCTTACCTACCGAGTTAGGTGCTCCCACTCCAAATGATTCGGTAAAGGTATGAAGAGACTGCATTCTCACAAGGTTAAATCTTAAACAGTTCCTATTTTAGTATGTACTGAATTCAAAATCTGCATATTAAGATTTAGTGGTAAGTTTGAAATTCTATCAAAGTCTTTTGGAGCACTTTATAGGAAATCTATCAAGTCGGTGAATTCAGGAAGCTTGTCAAGTCGGTATATGAAGGAAATTTGGTTACTCGGTTAAAGCGCAAAAAAAAAGGGGAAAGAAAGTTAAGTAGAACCGAGTGCATTTAATATCTTTGACCTAACTTGCATGGAGCCCGATAAGGTTTATTATGTACTTAAAGCATTCTTCGAGGTCATTTTTCATTTCACCAAGTTTTTGAGAAGCAGAGCAGAGTGAATCAAGTTGATTAAACCATCTTCAAAGCGAAATCTAAGGTATTTACATCAAATCTCATCACATTGCTAAGCTAGTTAAGTTGTTATTATCTGCTGAGTGTGAAGCATCTTCCGTTTGTTAAGTTTTCAAACCCTAAGGTTCCTGTGTCAATTTTTATCTGAAATCAAAATGGCACCTAAGATCCAAGACCCCATTGTTGTCAAGAATGTAGAGAAGCCCTCACTAAAATACTCTTTGACTCCCAAAATTGCATCTGAACCGGATGGAAAAACTACCTTTTCACTCATCCCAGATCAAGTCTTGTTAGTCGAGGATGTGAGATTCTTCACCAAATGCCATGTTGAAGAACTCGGTCATGTCGAGATCAAAGATGCATATGATGAATTGTGCACAGATGGTAAAATGGATAGCAAGTATGAGCACATCAAAATCAAGGGATTGACTGAAGCCCTAACCTATCCCCATGTGTTCAAACCCCAATGGGTCAAGTTTGTACTAAGCCAAGTGCATGATGATTTCATGTGGCTACAAGAGCAACCGTTTAAGATCACTAAAGAAATCATTCATCTGATCACCGATTATCCTATCTATGATCATGCCCGAGCACAAAAAATGATATCACAGAAGGAATTGATCAGTTTGACTGGACTAGAATCTGATTGTAGAGGTCTAAAGTTGAACAATGTCACTAATCCTGAACTCAAATTTTCCATTAGAGTAATTGGTTACTTTTTCTTCCAATCGGCAAGGGAAAATAGTGTACCCTATGCAGCAGTGGACTTAGCATACAAAATTGTTAAGAAAGGCATGAAAATTGACTTGTGTGAAGCATTGTTGAAGAACTTGTTTGAAAATCTGAACACAATTGGGAAGTCGAAGAAGAACAACTTGGCAAATACTCTAAAATTTGGATCACTACTTGTATGTATGTTTTTCTACTTTGAGAAGTTTTTTTCCAATAGTTGGTAAAGTTGTTTGGGAACTACACCGACCAATCACCCATCAGATCAATGATTTCATCAAGAAGTTAGGTGATAACTTTGATGATATAATGGATGATTACTTCAGCAAGTTCCAAGAGAAAATGCATAACAGGTACCGGATTCCACCACAGCTGGTAGAAAAATATAAGGATGATATATGTTTTGAGGTAGACACCGATTATTGTTATATGAATGCTATTGAACCAAGGACTCAATCTTTGCCACCAATGGGTTATGAGATTGATTTTGATATCACACAATAGCAAATTGATGCCTATCTATCATTGCCAAGGCATGCTACTGAGCTGAGGTATGGAACCTATGAAGAGGTGAAAGAAAAAGTAAAGATGAGCATTGTAGTACCCAAAGCTACAAGGAAGGAATCAAAGATGATTAAGGCATTAACTAAGAAATTCAAAGAAGAGTCTTCCTCCACACCTGTCAAAGGCGTTCTAGCCATCACCAAAGAGGAGAGAGAAGCCCAAGAAGCAGCCATAACACTTAGCACCGAATTGCCTAACGAAAAAGTGTTGAAGAGAAAGAAACAAGACACTCCAATGGTCCTACCAACAAAGAGACCTAACACAAGGGCATCTGTTGCATCACTAAGTAAGAAACAAAAGATTGTTGTCATTCTTAAGGTAACTAGAACTTACAGGAAATCTACTTGGAGACTCATTTTGCCAAAAGAGTTGAGTGATACCGAATCTGAAGATGCAAGTAAATTTCAGATTGTGAAAAGCAAGAAGGTAGATGTACATGGTGTAGAAATTTTTTGTAATAATCTGAAGGAATATGGTGGATTTGGTGGATTCAGATTTGTCAAATATGAATCCAGATCTGCAGATGAAAAGAGGCAAATTGAAGAAGTTGTCATTTGCACACTTCTAAAATTCCAAGTGGTCCCATTAGAAGTATGTAATTCTATTCCTAAGGAATTATATGCACATATTGAAACCAGATGGCAATATGCCTTAGACTCGGAGAAACAAATCAGAGAAAGAAGTATGGTGCATCTCTTTCCTGATATGTTGGTTGATGAAATAAAAGAACATCTGAGAAACAACCAAACACAATTTACAGTAAAACAAAAGGCCTTGAAATTGATGAATGGCCTATATATAAAGGTGGAGAAGGAAACAAAAGAGCAATGGAAGGACATATTTCAAAGAAAGAATGTTGGTGAACAATCTATAGTGGAAATAGTAGATGTCACCGACCAAGAGCCTGATGTCACTGAGCAAGACCCTGTTGACACCATTCAAATAGATGAAGATATCATGGATGCAGAGGCACCTAAACAAGAAATAATAGAAGGCAATGCTTATGCAAAACTTGTCTCTAGTGAATCTATTTTGGAACAAGTTCAGCCTTACCCATCGATCAATCAACCTGCTCCAACCGAAGCTCTTCAGGATACAGATGAAGGCACCAAAGGTCAAAAGTCTACAATAGAAGGTACTTCACAAGAACAAACCTCTCAAGCACCTTCTAGCATGGAAAATGTTATAGCTGAGACACCAAGCACCGAGACACCGAAGGACACTATCGAGGCTAAAGAAACCGGCCAAAATGTTGTCTCTACCGAGCAACCTACCAAGGGTCCTCAAGCCTCTCAAGATATTGTAGTGGTTCACCTAGTAAAAGGTAAAGAAAAGAAGTTGAAAAAGCATAGTTTCAAAATAGATTTATCAAAACCGATAGTGTTGCCCAATGTAGACATCTCCAAATTGAAAGGGCAAACACTCACTAAATTTGGTGAACTATGCAAAGCAAAGGCCAAACAAGAGAAGCAATTGGCCATACAAAAGAAGAATAAAGTACTTCAGAAGGTAAAGACCTTACTATCAGATATGCTACCTTCAGCTACAGTATCAACCGATGCATCCATCCATATTCAATTGGATGAACTCCTAAATTAGATTGAGACATCTGGAGTAGATGCATCCGCATACTTGAGTAAACTAAAAGACAAGGAGCTAACTACTAAAATGATAGAGGAAGTACAGAAATCCATTGATGTTGGCAAGGTAAAACTTGTCAAATTTATTGCTGAGTTGTCCCCTCAACTCAAGCACATTCTTTCATTATTTCAAAAACTCTGCACATTTTCTTTATTCCTTAAGGACATTAAGAATAAAACAGAAGCAATTGAGAAAGAGATCACCGATCTCTCAAATAAGTTGACCCCCGAGCCCAATTCAGTTCAGAATTTTTATACTAAGCTACAACAGCTCATGGCTCAACAATTGGAACCGAGGAATGAAGAACACAAGATCAGGATGGACATAATGACACTTCAAACATTATTCCTTCCTCATCTTTCATCTGTTTGAGAACAGCTTAACCGAGCCACTTACCTCTCTACTACACAAGAGGGAAGCACTTTAGATGGCTTAATTTCATTATTGGCTGATATTAATGCACATAATTCTTTAATGGACAGTGTAAAGGATGCACTCTCTGTCGCTCTCACCGAAGCCAAGACAAAGTACAAATCCATTTTTGATCAGTTGCCACCTCCAAATGTTAACTAAATTTTAATGTTTGTCAAAAAGGGGGAGTATATCATCAGAGTATATATAGCATCAAAGTACACAAGGGGAGTGCATAGTATTCAAAGTATCAAACAACCAGAGTGTAGTAGACAGGGGGAGTATACCGAGCAGAATGAGTAGAATAAGCAGAGTATCCAAGAGCAGTGAACTGAGGAAAGAACAATGATTATAGAGTATTGATCACCGAGCACACATAATCAGAGTTTTGTATAGCATATTGATAAGGGGAGTATATTTGATTATACTATTTCATTGACTAATGTATATACTGTATGTTTAGTCAAATTTTGTAAAGTATACAGATTTTTGAGTAATGACTTTGAAAGTAGTTTTTGTCAAACATCTCAACTAATGTCAAAAAGGGAGATTGTTACTACTTATCAAATTGCCATTAGTTTCTATATTCAAAGTCATACTATATATTCTAGTTGGTTAGCATTACTGAATCATGCAGTCGGTACACACAGAGAAGTCAGTATGAACAGTCTAGTCAGTTACAGAAGGAAAACAGTCACAAAGCCCAGTATACACCGAGTTGTCTACCGAGTGTTATTTCATGTCTACCGAGTAGTAAAGATAATACACCGAGTTCATATACACCAAGTGAAACGTGTTACAAGATTCATTGAACCTGGACACACATATGAAAATGTGTTACAAGATCGAGGCATATAGAACCGTTATCACATTGGAAATTGCACATATAGATTTTGTATAATTTTGAGGTCATCTAACCAATGAAATATTTTGCATGGTTATTCATTCGAGAAATTATGTTTGTAAGATCGAAGCAATGAATCAGATCACTGACATAAGAAGTCTATTTATACAGCATGAATTTAGGGTTAGAGACATATGTGAATGAGAGAAATGTGTGTGCATATGTGTATGAAGCAAGACTTATGTGATACATGAGAAATCACAGAGTATTATGACTGTTACAGAGACACAAAGGTCACCGAGAAGGTTTTTAGAGAACAGTCAAAGAACAGAGTAAACAAAAGGGTTTACCGAGTTACTTTATGAGTTACCGAGGTATGCTATAGGCAAGGTAATCTTATTTTGAGCACATAGAATCTGCTATAGCATTTCAGATGTAAAGTTGTAGATATTTGTAAAATCTTATTGTAATATTTTGAAGTTGTAAGAGAAACCTTTAACAGGGTAAAAGACTCTAATCAAGTCTATAAATTGTAAAGCCTCTAACCAGGTGCAACATTTATATAAAGTGTTGTAAAATCCTTTAGCAAGGTAGATCTAACAGATCTTGTTACTCCTAACAAGGTAAGCTATCAGAAATAGCTAAATATGTAGCTCTAACTGAGCACTCTTTATTATTGCAGTAGTGAAGTTGTGGGTGCCATCCCCACCACAGTTTTTCTCTCTAACCAAGAGTTTTTGCGTAACCAAAATATATGTGTTATGGAGTGAATCATGTATGATTGTTACTTATTTTTTTTAGCTTTATGTTATGTTACAGCAGTTTTTGGTTTATGCATAACAGTAAAGATATTGTTGATAAAAGGATTTGAAGTACTGATTCACCCCTCCCCTCTCAGTACATTAGCTTTCCATATTGGGCCTAACAAACCCTATGGAAATTGGCATAGAGAAGAAAATATTTGCTTGCTAACTTATGTACACACCCAATAGCTAATTAGAATACGACCGCTGACTCTCACGCAATCGATTCTCAACACTGTATTAGCTGACTCCAAATGCTAATGGGGGCACGATATGGCAAGTGTCTTGGGAGAGTTACTATCTTTCTTGCACAAAGATTATCAACCTTTCGGAGGTCAATTAGGTAGCTTCTATCTGATAGTTCTTAGTCAGGAATTTCATTTGAAATTACCCCTTGAAGTCACACAAGCATAGTTGAGGCCTAGAGCCCGACAAGGTACCGAAACAAGTTGTAGTCATGTAAACATGATTGAGACCGTGAGGCCCTACAAAATGCCCGATATGAGAGATCTCAAAGAGAAAACTCAAATAATCCTATCCTCTGAGATTTTAATCATCAGAGACCTATTTATTATAGTGAGTTGGAATGCTCAGGTCCAGTTGTACTCACTTGAGTCGTTCTCACAGGGTGATTACTTTTTCCCACTGTGACAGGCCTGCTAAAGGTACACAAATCCCAATTTTAGAAAAAGCCTCAAGGGTCTAGATTTCTGATTGTCTATAAAAGACAAGAGCATACTCACCTACCTCTTAGATTTTTCTGAAAACATGAAAGACATATTTGTTCATTAACCAGATAGCAATTTAAGTGCCTAAAAATGAATTTAAAGAATACACAATATTTGGTTGATTTTCTCTTTAGGCAACCTTCAAAAACAACACATCAGTAGTCATGTTGTTTTTATTCTTTGGTAGGCATATGTTTGATTGATAGATTCTTTGACAAGCTACCTGCAAGAAATTGGTTAGGCTGTAAAAATCTCAGGCAGATAGAAGACAATTCAGGGTCTGCATTAACATAATCAAAATTTAAGCAAAAAAATCCTGAAAGATAATATGTTTTTAATCTATCAGAAAACAGAATCGTATGACAATCTTCATAAAACATAATGATAGAAAACTTTTATCATACGAGTTAGAAATTAATATAGAACGATAAAAGATAGCATAAGTAGTGTGTCATATGAGTTAGAAATCAACATAGAACGACAAAGTATAAAAGAATTAGTATGTCGTATGAGTGCATATTCTGATTCGTACGACAATGTAAAGGATATGATCTTGTTTCGTACGAGAAACCGCAGGTGTCAATATAATGTCATATGATGCAATGAAACTGCTCATAAAATATTTCGCAGAGGCTGTACGAACGAAACCTACAGATAAACAAAAATGTTTTTGAGGCTGAAAAATTAGTTTTCTGCCCCATGGTGGGCGCTAGAAATGTGTGTGTGAAAAGTGGACCTGTATCTGTAAGCACAACACTTCAATCAAGTCATTACATGCATGGTTAATCAGATATAATCAATGAATAATAAACCATAACAAATCGACCCATTGCCTTCTAAAAGATGCAAGTATATGATTGCTCTTAGATTATAAGCAATACTAGTGACTAGACAACATCAAGACGAAGGATTTTATCTATATGAACATGATGAATGCTAGATGGATGCAATATTAATCTAACAAGATTTTTGCAATATTAAGCTAAATGATTTAATCAATATGAAATAATTAATATGCAATATTCTCAATGAATCTAGAGAAAAAATAGTATAATAACGATGTATTCTCCAGCCTCCTTTGAATGAGAGATGAGCCTAAATTTATAGAAAATTCAGAAAGAAACCAACAGTTGAGATCAAATGATGATGAGCGGTCAAGATTTTCCAAGACGAAGCACAATCCAGGTGAATTGATATGATTGGATGCTTTTCTCAGTTTTAAAGGAAATTGAACTAAAATTAAGATAAAATCAGAAAAAACTGATTTATTTTCTATTTCATTCAATTTTAATATTTAATTGTTTTAATTGCTTTCTCTGAGATTATTTATCAATTTTTAATTTATTTTTCAAGATTATCTCCAATTGATTTCTTTTCTCAAATTTTTAATTCTTTCTTGGTCAATTGATTCCTTTTTCTGATTTATTTCCATTTTTGAATATTTGTGCTCAATTGATTTATTTAATTAAATATGCAAGGATATTCAATTAAAATAAATAAGGCAATTGTTTAAAATGATTTTCTTAGAATGATTTAATTAAATAAATAAATATTTAATTAATATTGGTTGATTAATTTGCGAAGTGACATTTGATGATTAAAGAATTAATTGTGTGCTCAAGATTTATTTAATTGCCTTTGGTTAGGACCTTGGTGATGTTGTTGAGATTAGGGGCTCATGGTTTAGATGACCCCTTTTAGGGTATTACAGTAAGTAATATGTTGACATTGTGTTGTTGTCAACCGGTAAGCCAGCAAGGTTGACCTAATGAAGAATGTGCAGGCAACCGGTATGTAGTTTGATGTCATACAAAAGGACTCCCACCAAATAAAGATGTTGTCACAAGATGAAGAGAAGAATGACAGAGAGTGTGCTCAACCGGGTTATATGTCTGGTTGAAGTTGTGTCTGCTCAAATAGGGAAGTCATATTGGTGCAATACCAGAAGCAGAGAGCACAATGTAATGACAACCGGTTCACACCAATTATTGGCCAGTAGGTGACAAAGATCCACTCGCACTTAGAGATTGGTAGATTAAGTGCATAGGTCCATCTACACCCACTAGTTGGTGGTAATGCTTATCTTATCTCACAACATGCATGGAATACATCATAACCCTCAAGGATAAGACAGTCAAATAAATTAAAGTTTGGTGGTTGAAGGCTTATACGGGGTGACCAAAGTGAATCATGAGAAAGCCTTCAGTATATGAAACCAAAGACATGAACTGAATCAACAAGAGAAGGCAAGATGAGATACTAGGACATAAAAGGAAGGATAAAAAGTGACGAGTTTGCCACTTTGGCAAACCGGTTGAGATGATGTTCTGGATAATGAAGAAGAAGGAAAGGTTTAGCATTGCAGACATGGAGTTACATCGGGATGCAGATGGAGATTGGTGTTACCATTGTTGGTGACAATTGGAGATTGTTGGCATGGTGTTCTCATGGGTGTTACCGGTATACAGGTAGGAGTATTGTCAACTGGTAAATAGGAACATAATAGTGATCAAGCAACTGGTACAAATGATTGGAGAAGATCTAGGTGTTGCATTTCATAATACATGTTCATAACATTGGCATGAGTTTGTGATTGAAACCACATCAAGTTTGGTGAACCGGAGAGCACACTAATAATTGACTAATATGAACTCTATGAAGAAGAATGAACACCAGTCTAGTATGCAAGTAGGTCTTGTATCAATTAGTAAACATGTCCACCGGTAAGAAAGAAAGGGACAAGCAAAACATAGAATATGGCATCGAGTCATATGCCTAACCGACCGAATAGAGAAGGGAATGGCTTCAAGAGCAACACGTTAATGTATAACTGGTATGGTAAGATGAACCAGTGGGTTAACATTGGCTATATGTTTGGTTAGTGCCCGAGTTTGAACCAACATAATGAACTAAGGTGGATGCCAATGAAGATGAAACGTGGGATCCAGGTGGCGAACATGTAGTGCTAGAAGAATGGTGCATCGGTGAGGTTGTTTCTGACTAAGTTTGCATTAAATTTTGACTTTGGAAATCATTGATGAGTTGTAGAGGATTGTGGCTCAAATCTGTTCAAAGGACAAAGATCTGATTCCTTGACATCATGATCAAAGCAAGACATTAGGCTACAGATCTGATTTGGAGCAAGAAACAATGAGATCATTCATTGTGATTGACAAGAGCAAGGTTGACAAATAGGTTACAGTTTGCTAAAGATAGTAAACATGTTTTGGAAGAATAAAATATGTCAGTCTTTCTTGTTCTAATGCAGGGTTGTGAATCTCGAAGATGAGATCTGATTTGATCTCATACGGATTGGGTTGGCGAAGAAAACCCTAGGGCGCGAAGTTTGAGTTTCCATTTTGGTGGGAAAGCCTGAATAGAAATATGTAGGTTTAAGATATAAGTCATTGTTGTTGTTGAGGCCAGTGAAGAGAAGGTGATTATTAAGAACAGAAGAGTGATCAGTTTGAGTGCAAGAAAAAAGTACATAAGCGACTGAGAGTGTTGGAGAAGAAACCGGTAAGAGGGGTTTAACCAGTAAGTGTAATGAGAAAGTATTGATCTATCTGTTTAAGGGTAGACTACTGAATTAAAGGTAGATTGAGAAGTGAGAGGAAGAGCAAGAAGAAGATCTGGCAGACAAGATTGAACCGACAAGGTTCAAGGTTTACCTGTAAGGAGCTACAATGTATAATTGTCTGTTATACTGGCAAAGGCTGTACAGGTAAGGGAAAGGGAGTAAAAGGAGATCCAGTAAGGTGGAAGAAGAGTTCAAAGGAAAATTGAGATAGAGAGAAAAAGGTCTCGGTAGAGCAGAGGCAGAGTGAGAGAAAGAGTTTCAATTGGTAAAGAAGGAATAGTGAATCAAACTGTTTAGGATTCAACCGATAAGTCAGAGGGAGAGTGAAGGGAGATCTGACAGAGCTGATGCAAATAATATAGAGCATCAGACAGAGATATTTGTGAGAGTTACAAAGCTCATTTGTAACAAGGTTATTACTATTGTATTGATAATTTTCATTGTAATCACTTAGTTGGTGCTCGGTGTAGGGGTTGGTGCTCCTTTGGGTTGGTGCCCATAAATCATTAGGGGTTGGTTCTCCTTTGAGTTGGTTCCCATAAATTATTAGGGGTTGGTGCCCTAAACTTTGTAATACTGTTATTTCATTGTGAGGCTAGATTGGAGCAGTAGACTCTAACATCATTTCTCACTAGGTTATTCCCACTTTGGGTTTTCCTCGTGTATCTGGTGTTATGTGATGTGCCTTTGTGTGTGCTTGCATTTTGATCTCCTCCTTTATCTCACTGGTATACTCACTTAGTCTTTGAATTGTTAACCGATACACATATTTAGGTTTAAAAGGCTTATGGTTGTTGACAACCACTGATTCAAACCCCCTCTTAGTGGTATCTTGTGTTCTACAGAAACCATTTGAGACTATGAAGATTATTTAATGTTTTAGGAGGAGGCATTTCTAAAATTTCTTTGACTTTGTTATGATTAACTTCTATGCCATGCCTAGAAACTATGAAGTCTAGGAGTTTACCTAATGTAACTCATAACACACACTTTTTAGGATTGAAGCACAACTTTTACTTAGCTAGATGTTCAAAAATCCATTCAAGGATAGTTAGAAGTTCTGCCTTGGTCTTTGATTTTCCTAAGATGCCATCTACATAATCCTCCAGTATCTTATGCATGATATCATGGAATATTGTTGTCATGGTGCATTGATATGTGGCACCTACATTCTTGAGACCAAAGGGCATAACCTGATAACAAAAAGTGCTCCATGGAGTGGTGAACATTATTTTACATTGATCATCCTCTACAATTTTTGTTTGGTTGTATCCTGAAAAACCATCCATAAGGGAAAGAATTTTATTTCCTTATATCAACAACTAGAATATCAATGTTGGGAAGTGGAAAATCATCTTTGGGACATGCTTTGTTGAGATCTCTGAAATATATAAAAACTCAGATGGCCCCACTAGGTTTAAATACATGTACCATGTTGGAGATCCAATCTGAGTAATCAATTGGTTGGATGAACTTGACCACTAACAATTTTTCCAGCTCTGCTTTGACCAATAATGCAATTCGAGGATGCATTTTTTGAATCTTTTGTTAAATAGGTTTGACATTTGGATCAATAGCCAGATGATGTACTACAATATCAAGATCACACCAACACGTGTGTGCATAAGACCATGCAAAATTGATGGACCACTTGTGAAGGATTTGGAGGAAATCTTGGAACTCTTCATCAGACAAAGATGCTACTGTTAGGCCCAATATGGAAAGCTAATGTACTGAGAGGGGAGGGGTGAGTCAGTACTTCAAAAAATTTCTTCAACAATAACTTTATTGTTAAGCATAAACTGAATAGTGCAGTAACATAATATAATGCTAAAACAAATAAATAACAATCATACATGATTCACTCCATAACACATATATTTTGGTCACGCAGAAACTCTTGGTTAGAGAGAAAAACTACAGTGGGGATGACACCCACAAATTCACTACTGCAATAATAAAGAGTGCTTGGTTAGAGCTACATGTTCAGCTATTTCTGATAGCTTACCCTATTAGGTTTATCAAGATCTGTTAGATCTACCTTGCTAAAGGATTTTGCAACACTTATTCTAAATGTTGCACCTGGTTAGAGGCTTTACATTTTATAGACTTAGTAAGAGTCTTTTACCTTGTTAGAGGTTTTTCTTACAACTCAAAATATTACAATCAAACTTTTACAAATTATCTACAACTTTACATCTGAAATGTTATAGCAGATTCTATGTGCTCAAAATGATATTACCTTGCTTATAGCATACCTCGGTAATCCATATATTAACTCGGTAAACCCTTCTTTTTACTCTGTTCCTTGACTATTCTTTGAAATCCTTCTCAGTGACCTCTGTGTTTCTCTGTCAACTGTAATAGTCATAACACTCTATGATATCTCATGATTTTCCTTTTTGTATACATCTTGCTTCACACACACATGCACATATATACTTGCACATCTATCTAATCTTGAATTCATGCTGTATAAATAGATCTCTTATGTCGGTGATCTGGTCCATGCTTCGATCTTACAAACATGATTTCTTGAATGAATAACCATGCAAAATATTTCATTGGTTAGATGACCTCAAAATCATACACAATCTTTAAGTGCAATTTCCAATGTGATAACGGTTACTTGTTCCTCGATCTTTGTAACACATTTTGCATATATGTCCAAGTTTAGTGAATCTGGTAACACGTTTCACTCAGTGTGTGTTCACTCGGTATATCATTCTTGTTGCTCAGTAGACATAGAGTGTTACTCGGTAGAGTGTTCAGTGTATACTACGCTCTGAGACTACTTTCTTCTATAACCGACTGCACTATGCTTACCGACTGTAAGATTCGGTAGAAGTAACTAACTAGAATATATAGAATAACTTTGAACATAAGAGTAATGGTAATCTTAGTAAGTAGTAACAACTACCACATAAGTAACTGACTAGAATATATAGAATAACTTTGAACATAAGACTAATAGCTCCCAAACTACTTTACCGATTGTTGGAAAGAATTTTTCAAAATAGAAAAACATGCATAATAATAGTGATCCAAACTTTAGTGTATTGGCCGAGTTGTTCTTCTTTGGCTTCTTGATGGTGTTCAGATTGTCAAACAGGTTTTTCAGCAATACTTCACAAAGATCAATTTTCATTCCCTTTTTCACAATTTTGTATGCTAAGTCGACTGCTGCACAGGGTACACTATTTTCCCTCGCCGATTGGAAGAAAAAATAACCTATCACTCTAATAGAAAACTTTAGCTCTACATCAGTTACATTATTCAGTTTCAATCCTCTACAATCAGATTCCACTCCGGTTAAGGTGATCAATTCCTTTTGTGATATCATCTTTTGAGCTCAGGCATGATCATAAATAGGGTAACCGATGATCAGTTGAATGATTTCCTTGGTGATTTTGAATGGTTGCTCCTCTAACCACATGAAATCATCATGAACTCTGCTCAGAACAAACTTGACCCACTGGGGTTTGAAGACACGGGGATAGGTTAGGGCTTCAGTCAATCCCTTGATCTTAATGTGCTCATACTTACTATTCAATTTCCCATCGGTGCACAATTCATCATAGGTGTATTTTACTGAGGGCTTTTCAACATTCTTAACAACAACAGGTTCTTGGATCTTCAGTGCCATTGTAGATTTCAGATAGAAATTATCAAAAGATCCTTAGGGTTTGAAAACTTTCAAATGACAGATTCTTTTCCTCTTAACAAATATGAAATAGAAATCTTCAATAGATATGATTGGTAAACCAGCTTAACAATGCATTGAGATTGATGTAAATACCTTGAATTTTACTTCGGAGGAGGTTTGATCGCCTTAGATTTGCTTTCCTCTTCTCTCTTGAAAACTTGGTAAGTGAAAAATGATCGCGTAAATGTTTTAAGTACACAATATACCTTATCGGGCTCCATGCAGGTTAGGTTAAAACATTAAATGCACTCGGTTCCACTAAACCGATTTACTCTCCTTTTTCCACTTTAACCGAGTAGCCAGATTTCCTTCATTTACCGACTAGATAGGCTTCCTGTAGTTACTGACTTGACAGGTTTCCTATATAGTTCTTTCAAAAGACTTTGATAGAATTTCAAACTTACTAATACATCTTTAACTATTCAGATTTTGACTTAAGTACATAATAAAATAGGAACTATTAAGATTTGACCTTTGAGAGAGTGCAGTCTCTTCATACCTTTACCAATTAATTTGGAATACGTGCACCTAACTCGGTAGGTAAGGTGCTTTCTTCATTTGACACAATTTCCTTCTTTTTCCAAATCATCTATAATTTTTGTTTTATTTCCTTAGTGTCTCCTCTAGGTTGATCTCTACAATCTCCAGCCAAGTGTCCAGCTTTGTGACAATGAAAACATGCCATACCAGGATTTCTCCATGATCTTCGGTTTTTCATTGCAAACCTTATAAAGCAGTTGGCACTTATATGTCCATATCTTCCACAACATTCACACCATATCCTTGTATTGTAATCCCATGGTACTATAGCATATGGTCAGTTAAGTTCTCTATGAGTTTGGTAGCTTCCAGTATTTGCTCGGTGTGCAGACCACATATAGTTCTTTTTCTTAAACCAACACTTCTTGGTACTATGTCCATATATATTGCAGTTTTTACAAAACCCTTTGAATTTTGCCTTCTTAACCATATTTATTGCAATTGTAACAATAATCGTTGGACTTAGTGACATTTGGTTTCTTACCTTTTCTGATTTGGCACATGTTGGCAGTATGACCTTGATTTCCATAGTAGTTGCATATAGGCTTCTTTCTTTTGATGTTCTTCTTGATTCCAGCTTGCTTTGATGATTCTCCTCTCTCGGTAGTATGAATTCCCTTCTCGGTAGAGTCTTTTCCTTTGTAACTGAGTCCTACATCTTTGTTGGTTCTTCTTGTATTCAGTTGCTCATCCAACATCTTTGATGCTTCATAACTCTTCTTCAGTGTTTCTTTGGATTTCTTCTCTATTTCAAGTTCATCGGTCAACCTTGATACTTCAAGTTTCAATGCTTGATTCTCATCATCTTTCAGATTTGCTTCACGATGTGCATAACCTAGTTGATCTGACAGATTTTGTTGAATCCCAGTCAATCTTATGATTTCATCATTCTTTTCAGATACTAATGCTTCAAGTTGTTGTTTCTCTCTTTCTAGATCTCTTACTTTATCCTTGGTTGTCCTCAATGCATCAAGATTTTTCAGTCATCTGTGTGCTGAAATGCTCATGTTCTCTTTTCATTGCTTTTAGCTGATCAGTCAATGCTTTGTTCTTTTCTTTCAACACTTCAATCATTTCTTCAGTCTCTTCAGACATACTATTCTCAGATGATGTCTCAATTTGTTCCACCAGCTCTTAAGAGTCCTACAAATCATCAGATAACCTTCTTCTAACTTTCAGAGACTTTTGCATTTGTCTTTGCATGTTTGCAATCACTTGATTAGCATGATCCAACTCTTCTTGCAGATATACAATTCTCTAAGATTGTTTATAGCCTTCCATTGATAAGATCTTTCTCTTTAGGCAGTTAAACCCTTTTCCAAGATTGAGGCTCTGATACCAATTGTTAGGCCCAATATGGAAAGCTAATGTACTGAGAGGGGAGGGGTGAATCAGTACTTCAAAACTTTTCTTCAACAATAACTTTACTGTTAAGCATAAACTAAATAGTGCAGTAACATAATATAATGCTAAAACAAATAAATAACAATCATACATGATTCACTCCATAACACATATATTTTGGTTACGCAGAAACTCTTGGTTAGAGAGAAAAACTGTGGTGGAGATGACACCCACAACTTCACTACTATAATAATAAAGAGTGCTCAGTTAGAGCTACATGTTCAGCTATTTTTGATAGCTTACCCTGTTAGGAGTATCAAGATCTGTTAGATCTACCTTGCTAAAGGATTTTACAACACTTATTCTAAATGTTGTACCTGGTTAGAGGCTTTACATTTTATAGACTTAGTTAGAGTCTTTTACCTTGTTAGAGGTTTTTCTAACAACTCAAAATATTGCAATCAAATCTTTACAAATTATCTATAACTTTACATCTGAAATGTTATAGGAGATTCTATGTGCTCAAAATGATATTACCTTGCTTATAGCATACCTCGGTAATCCATATATTAACTTGGTAAACCCTTCTATTTACTCTGTTCCTTGACTATTCTCTGAAATCCTTCTCAGTGACCTCTGTGTTTCTCTATCAACTATAATAGTCATAACACTCTGTGATATCTCATGATTTTCCTTTTTGTATATATCTTGCTTCACACACACATGCACATATATACTTGCACATCTATCTAATCCTGAATTCATGCTGTATAAATAGATCTCTTATGTCGGTGATCTGGTCCATGCTTCAATCTTACAAACATGATTTCTCAAATGAATAACCATGCAAAATATTTCATTGGTTAGATGACCTCAACATCATACAAAATCTTTAAGTGCAATTTCCAATGTGATAACGATTACTTGTTCCTCAATCTTTGTAACATGTTTCCCATATATGTCCAAGTTCAGTGAATCTGGTAACACATTTCACTCAGTGTGTGTTCACTCGGTATATCATTCTTGCTGCTCGATAGACATAGAGTGTTACTTGGTAGAGTGTTCGGTGTATACTATGCTCTGAGACTACTTTCTTCTATAACCGACTGCATTGTGCTTACCGACTGTAAGATTTGGTAGAAGTAACCGACTAGAATATATAGATTAACTTTGAACATAAGACTAATGGTAATCTTAGTAAGTAGTAACAGCTACCACATAAGTAATTTGAGAGTTTTCTGCAGTTCCCAAATTAACTTCTCTTGTCTCATCAATAAGGATTGAGGATTTATCAGGAACCTGTATGTCAATGAGGGGAAGAGGGAAGCCCTCATCTTCTAGTGCCTTGGAGAGGTTTTCACCAAAAGATACACCCTTTGTTTTTACCTTTTTAGAGTCTATAGGTGTCTCAAAAAGGTTTTCACCAGTAGACAATTGAATTTTTATTCCTTTCTCACTTTTGTAGTTAAGGATCCCCTCATCCCCAAAGTATCCTTGAGGATCCAACTTCTATTGTATTCTAAGCTAGATGCTAATATGGTGTACACTCAGTCGCTCCCAATAATTGTAAGAGCATCACTATGGAATGTATCAAGGTGTGCAACAATGTGATCCCAATCAATAAGTTTGGGATGGTTAAGGGGAAGGTCGATTAAGAGGATAGATGTGTTAAAAAGGGTAGATGTGCCAAGGGATGAGGAGCTATCCATATTTTTTGTACGCTTATTTGACAACCTCCTTAGGTATGCCTTCGATATCAACCAAATTTTTTTCATTGTTTCTAGAAGTGCATGCTGAAGTTGAGGCTTCATGAGAAGAATGTCCAAAACCATGCCCTTGATGACATGCATTTGGATCTGGGTCAACAAGTCTTGTGATTCCATGTTCTTCTTGTCCTAATTCTCTGCCTTGGTAATCCTATTTATCAGTGGCCAATTTGTGAGGTACTGGGTATTTCTCTTTAAAATGGTTAAGCGATTATCATTGCCCACAACAAGATCTCTAAAAAGCCATTTTTTGATATCTCCTTCTATGACCTCATGACTAAGCTCACTATGAGATTGAAATGTATTAGAACCACACATTCTGACCACAAGCTTCTAAATCTTCTTCTGCTATTTGGTAGGATTCCCATGGGTATGAGGATCTAGGGGTAGTGCACTAACTACAAGGGTTTCTTGTAAAGCATATTCACCATAGTTTCTATTGTTGATCTTGAGTTGGGAAAAGGTGGATGAAATGGAATTTTTTCCTTTAGGGGTAATGGGTATGGAATCAAGTTGAATATATGAGGATGATGAAGTATCTTAAGGGATTCCAATGTTGATGTCTGGGTAATGATGGGAATATGGTGAAGATACCTCAAGAGCATGATAATACTCAAATGGTTGAGTGTCACCACGAATGGCAATTTCACAACCTTGGTATGGAAATTTGAGACATTGATTATAAGTGGATGACATGGCTTGCATGCCATGAATCCATGGGCAACTAAGAAGGATATTGAATGGAAGATCAAGATCAACAATGTGGCAAAGCATGTCCTGTATTACAGGCCCACCTAAATTGGAAGATTAATCATCCCCAATGAGCTTCTCTTTGCATTATCATATTCCTTGACATTGATACATTGGTTATACAAATCCATGACAATATACCCTACTTGTGTAACAAATTTCAATGTACAAAGATTTAGTGCAAAACCATTATCTATCAGAAATTAATTTAGTTTGTAGTGCTTGATAACATCCTCGATATTAGGTAGGCATATATGGTTAGGATCAGGAACCATGGCATCTAATTGGGTGAGGTTGAGAAGGTATATGACAGATAAAAGCACTACTAAAGCATAGAATTGTGTAGGATCTATGTTGTTGGGCACATGGGTTTCTTGCAATGCATGGGTAGGAATCTCCTAATGAGTAGGTGATGTTTTAACAAATCTAAAATAGAGATCCATGTAGGGGTCTTCACCAAGTTCTCAAGAATATTATATTGTGTTGACATAGGAACTTGAGGTGTGGTAGGACATGGAGCTCCAAGAACCATCATGCGAGTTCTTCTTGTGGTTGTGGCACATTTACTATCAACTCCTTTGACACAAATCCTATTAACATGGTCTTCTACCTGGGGAATGCAACCTGTCATACTACCATAGTCAAATGGGACATTGTTATAGCTTATGTTATTGGTTATATGCGATTGACCTACATTTGACGTACTAGCCTCTCTTTGATGTTTAGGAAGGGAATCTTTATACATACCTAAGTTTGTATTGGGTGAATTTCCTATAGTAGGGTCAACATCAATTTTCCCTTGGTCAATAAGATCTTGGACTAGATGCTTAAGATTCATGCACTTGTTCATTGCATGACCTTTGAAAAAATGATAGGCACAATATTCATTCTCTTTATACAAATCAAGCTTAGGTTTAGACTCAGCAAATGGTATTGTTTGTGGATACATATGTTAGGACTCCCAAAGATACTGAGAGGGGGAGGGGGTGAATCAGTATCTAACCTGTTGACAAATTTTCTGACCTTATTAAATATTTTACATTCCAAAACAATGTACCGGTAAACAAGAATTAATGCAGTAAATATGAACAATAAACACAACATAGAAAGCACACCATAACACAAGATTTTTGGTGAGGAAACATGGTGTGGGAAAAATCTCAGTGGGATTTGTGACCCACAATATTCACTCCCTGGCCAATGAATGGATATTACTTACAATAGTGTGCTTGGACATACAGGAAGGCCAACTGCCTAGAGCTCACTGCTCAAATACAAAAGGAAGTCTCACTGACTTACAAAATGGATCATGAGAATCCAATATGATGTACTACTACAAAAAGCATCTACTATGCCAGGTTCAGTACCGATTGAAGCTCATATAATAACCATAAACCTTTTTACAAGATCTACCTTAATATTCACTCTACATATCCATCCTATCATGTCTCTTCAAAATGATCCACAAGATCTCATACTTATATATGAGTCTTATTACAATATTCCATGCCAGCTTAATTAAATACAATATACAATAATCAAAATCCCATCGGCTATGGTGCCGGTAAACATTCTTGTCACTGCTAGTGAACTATCTGCCAGTGTAGAGTCTATCGGTGTGAGTGTCTGCTGGTACCATAAGATTGCAAGGTTTCCATCAATAAAAATACCTTCAATCACATACAATTCTCATTGGAATGTGCAATGTCAACAATCTCCCCCTTTGGCATTGATGGCAACACTCATGAGAAAAATTCAAAATTGTATCCAAAAATTGAAGTCCAAAAATATTACCAAAACTATGTGCTCCCCCTGAGAAGCTGTTCTCTACTAGTCCCCCTTTGACATCAATGACAAAGGTTGTCAAATGAGTAGTTTTCAGCTAGAACCTTGTAACCGGTTGGTTACAATCTGGAATAGGTCTACTAATACCGAATTCAGGCTCTGAGTGAACCTGTTGCTATCCTTTAATGTTGCCTCTATTCTTTGAATTGTACCAATGAGGTGATGCATTTTCTCTTCCGATGTCTTCTGTCCCTAAATAAGTGCCTCTGAGATCTCTTTCCTCAAAGAGATGAGGATATCCAATTTAGGACTGAGTCTGCATTTAAGTTCTTTTGCCTTTCCTTTTATTCTATCCTTTTCTTTCTCCAATTTCTCAAGTTTTTCCTCAAATCCAGCTATCTCCTATTCTATAACTAATATTGGTTCTAATGAACCAATGATATTGTCAGCTATATCATTTATTTATTTTTGTACTTTGCTGATCTCCTTATTGATATCCATTGTCAAAAGATTGGTCTTACATGTATCTCTATATAGTTCCTTAAACTCCATAATGGTTTTACTCAATGCCGGTAAGAGGGTGGCAATGTGTCCCATGCACTTCTTTATTGTCTCATCAAAGAATTTCTCCTTTTCTCTGTCAATTTTCTCCTTAAATGTCTCTTCATTGATTTGTTCCACAGTCAATATATTGTTGATGATATACTTAGACAATGTGTCTAATTGACTCAAAGAATCTTTATTGTCTACATTACACTAGGGTGCAATCAATTTAAGAATGGGGATGGTATCATCTATAGCCTTATATGCTAATACATTACAATTTGTTATTTTCTTGATAGAATCCAAAAGTACCTCAGTTACATTTGTTCGTCTGAATTTAGTCATGGAAGTACTGGATGACTTACCAATTACCTTAACAATCTCCATGTTGCCGGTGTGAGTAACCACTTTGCTTGTTTCGACCTCTGGTAGGTCAGTTTGTGTCTACATTTCAACTAGCAAAGGTTTAGGTTTCTTAGCAGTTGCCAGTGGCACTGTACCTGAAGGTCAACCTTTTTCTCAACTTGTATCTCTGTCTGTTTCTCTATTCTCTCTTATACTAGTTTTTCTGATGGTTTCTCAGTGGTATCCACTACTAGTTTCTCTGTTTGTACCTCTGCACTATCTATTAAGTCTCGGAGACAACTAAGAGGGGGGGGGAATCAGTTGTCTAATAAATTCAAACCAAAAACCAATTAACCAACTTAATGCTCAATACTGGTAAACTAGTTAAGTATGCCGGTAGACAGTGTTAACAGTAAATTGCTATATCGGTAAGGATTAATGCATGAAACATAAACATGAAGTCATCCACAACACATAACACCAATATTTGTACGTGGAAACCCTGTAAGGGGAAAAACCATGGTGGGAAACCATACCCACAATCAGATGATACTACTGCAGATAGTAAGTGTACATAATGGGGTCTGCACATGCAGAAAGGCCAACAGCCTAGAGCTCACTGCTCAATCACACAATGGGAGTCACACTAACTACAGTTGGATGGTTAAATCCAATAATAATGTACTACACAAAATAACATCTTCATATGCTGGATTCAGTACCAGTGTAATGCTAATATGCTTCTACAAAAACCTAGCTTCACCTTCAAATGATGTCTTCATGTATACCTCTGCTTAATCTCGCATATTCCTTCACACAATTCTTTTTCGCATTCCACACTTGATCTTACAAATAAGATCTTACATTTATACCATACCCTAAGACCAATTTTAGTAGGTTGGCTCTACAATATATTACAATAAAAACATTTTACATACAATATAATATCTGATGCAATAACCGATTAAATATGTTAGCTTAATGCATTTGCATCAATAATAAATCATCTCCATAACGTGCCATGCTGATCTAGAAAAGATAAACTTGCCGGTGTAACCCTAGATAACCCTGGACCTATTTGCCATTAAAAGCAAATATGCAAATATGAATATACCAATGATCAATTCTTCAAAACAAAGTGTCCACACGATGTCTTCGACATTATCAAGTGTCTTCCATATCATTCCAGGTACTAGTGAACATTATATCCTGCCGGTGAACCATATACCAGTAACTGTGCAATAGTTTCTTGCTTGCTGGTGAATGTTGCTAGACCTCCAAAGTGCTAGTTTTCAGTAGGTGTTGACATCAATGACAAAACCATACCAAAATACCAACACTGTCCACTACCGATGACTTAGTAGGTTTCTCTGTATTTTTTGCAAGTGTCTCTACCTCAATATTGTCACCTGGTTGCTCAGGAGAAACATCTTTCTTCTTTTCAAAATCCTAATAGCTTGAGGGAGATTTTGACACCGGTACAGATGGAAAAATTGAGAAAGCAATTGGAAACTGCTCTTGCATATTATGATGCAGAAAAGTTGAAGAATATCAAACTTGAAGATGATCTGAAGACTGCATAGGAATTCAGTCAAGGACTTCAAGAGAATCTCACTATTGCTAGAAACAAAAGAAGAGAACTTCATGAGAAGCTGCAAAGTGATGATGATGAGAAAGAAACCCTTAATGACCTTGTGAACAAGTTGAGACAAGAAAACCGTGCTATGAGGAATGAAATGCAAGATATGACTATGAGGTTTTGTAAAGACATTGAAGATAGAAAGAAGAATGAAGATGACTTGACTAGGAGACTCGATGATGCTGGAAATTAAAATACAAGACTTAGTCATGAAAATGATATGTTGAAGACAGATTTGATGCTCACACACAATGACAAAACTTAACTTATGAGACAAAAGGGAATCTTGGAAAATGAGCTGGCTACTACAAATCAACACAAAGAGAAATTCAAGAAAAGTTCAGAAGAACTTGATAACATGCTGAAAAATCAGAGACTTGATGGAGATACTAATGGAATTGTCTTTGAAGTTGGTGAAAGCTCTGGTATTGCAAACAATCATGATCACAACAAACTAGTAAGACAACCTAATGCTTACAAATTTAATGGGAAACACTTTAACTATAACAAGTATGGTCATAGAGAAAATCAGTGTAGATCTAGAAACTATCAGAACACTAATACACCCACCGGTCAATGTTCCAAATGCAACAAAATTGGTCACAATTCAGAAAATTGCAGAATGAATGTAAGATGTTATGTTTGTGGAAGATTTGGACACCTATCTAATCAATGCAAAACACATACCGGCATAGGATATGGAAAGGCTATTCAGAAGAACAATGTGACTTGTTATGCTTGTAACAAAATTGGACATATTGCAAAATTTTGTAGAAGTAAGGCATCACCGACAAATAATAATGGACCCAGTTTGAAAGGCAAAGAGAAGGTTGATGAGGTAAAGCAAGAATTTTCAAAACCATGGATTAGAAAGAGAGATCAGAATGTTGATGAGGCTATTCCTTCACCGGTATAACAGAGTATCACTCCACCGACAGGGGATTCTTCATCCAACTAAACTAAAACCTTTGGGGGTATGGCAACAAATTGAAAATCATGCAAGTTTACCATCGGTTGATGGTGAGAAGATGAACTTCTTCTTTATCGGCAGATGTGTTAAGTTTCACTTAACCAACAAACATTTATTGTGGTTGTTAAAGGAAAAGATATTATAAATCAATGTTTTTCACTCTTTTCACTCACTAAGCATTCAAATTTCCTAAGAGCGTGAAAAAACCCAAGCGAAGGCATCCTTAGCGAGAAGTGAAGCAGGATCTTTCAAGCATCCAAACCTAAAATGCAGATTAAGGTATTTGTCAATGGCTTCCTCCTCTTCTCTTGAATTCATTGCAAACCCTACTGTTATTGAAGTGGTTAAATGCCTTAGGCCCATATTCAAGATTATTCCCGAAGTAGAAAAATAGGATGATACCCTAGGTGCATTTTCTAAAATCCCTAAAGGAGTTGTATATGCAGAACACCCAAGGATATACATACATTGCCATATTGAGGAACTAGGTTCAGACAAAATCATGAAAATGTACAAGAATATTATCTACGATGAGAATGGAACTGTAAAACCAGAACATAAGGCTATAGAAACCCTAGGTTTTGTGGAAATCCTTGACTTTCTGGAATTTTGTAAGGAGGTTGTGAGGATTGTACTCAGTAGAGTTCATGGAGAATTATTTTGGTTAGACTCTATCCATAAGATCACTAGAGAAGTAGTTAGGGCTGTGACTGGCTTACCTTCCACTGGTATCAGGCAAGATAAGACCAAGAAAGTTTCAAACAAGATAGTGATGACTTTAAGTAGTGTAAACTATGACAGTAGATCCCTCAGAGTTAATGATGTGAAAGATGACAATGTTAGATTCATTAGCATGATATTAGGATATAAGGCAACACATGCTAACCGACTAAACTCAATTTCTAGTCTATGTATCAAGAGTGCATATGATATGGTTAACAATGATGCTAAGATAGATGTATGTGAATGGTTGAAGGATGAATTAATTGAAAATTTGAAAAAAAATTAGAGATAAGAAAGGTACTTTCAGATTTGGAAATCTTCTTGTATGCCTAATGCTATATATTACAAAAGAAGTTCCTGGTATAGGTAGAAAAGACTTTCGTTACGACATACTGGTAGGTAAACAACTATTGGATATCTTCACCGGCATGGGAATAGATAAGGACAACAAAATAACTAAGTATTTCCAAGCCTTTAAAGAAAAAATGAAGACTAGGGAAAGGTTACCTCAGAGTATTGTTGACAAATATCAGAAAGAAATTTGTTTTGTAATTAAGAAAGATGAAATTTGGATGGAAGCAGTTCTTCCAAGAACTGTTTGGGTGATAGAAATGGGTTATGAGGTAGATGTGAACATTATTGAAACATATGCCAAAGCCCTACTTGAAGCCCCTAGAGAGTCAGAAGAAAAAGTGTTTGGTAATGCTGAAACCATTGAAAGTGGTGTGCAAACACTTAAACAGAGGAAGAGAAGAGAGAAATATATCAGAAGTGCAACAAAATAGGTGAAAGAGATAAAGGAAAACATAATGAATATCACCAATATCAAAGAAAGTGATTTGGAAGGTTTACAACTAGAAGCACACCTCTCACCGGTTGGAACTTCATTAGAAAGAAAAATCCCAGCTAAGTTTGAAAGAGTAGATAGGAAGAGAAAATATTTATCGATACCCTCTCCTACACCTAAAAAGGCAAGAAAGAAACAACAAGCAGTAAGGCCCCCAACTAAAAAGATGACACCAAGAAAGACAAAGGAAAAATAGGTTATTCCTTCTCTTGAAAACTTGCTGAATGAAATAATAGATGATGGAAACTTGTCTAATGTTAGTAAATTGTATGATACATTTACCAATGAGGAAAAGGAAAGCATAGAAATTAGTATCATCTTACACCTTGACATCTATACGAAAGTTTTGATAGAGGTTGTAGATGATTTACCTAGTGATCTATATAGGCGGCTTGATGCTAAAAGGTTAGCCATTATGGAACTAGACAAGAAAATAAAGATTGAGAAACTGTTAGTTGTTCACCCTGTTAAATCAGTGGAAGAAATTGATGAGTTGATCAACAAAGCTAACATAATAGTATTTTCTAGTGGTCACCGACATGTAAGTCTAATGGCTGACATAGTTAATGAGATATCAGAAGAGACAACAGATAAATGGGACATCTTCTTTGTGGAGAAGGAGAAACAAGAAGAGTTCAAAAGACCTAAAGCTTTTAAGGTATACCAAAATGATTAGGACAAAGGAAAAGACAAAATAGGTGGACCACCAAATATAAAAGTGACAGACAATTTGCCACCACCTACTGTTACTCCATGGATTTAGACAGATGCAACACTGACTATTGAGGATGTGGAGACTCCACATGAGGATACAAATCATGAGTCTAAAATCTTGTATACCATGAACATAGATACTCGTGAGGTAAATATTGTAGTTGACAAAGAAAGTACTGAGGAAACCCGGTGTGGGAAAAACCTCAATGGGATTTGTGACCCACAATATTCACTCACTGGCCAATGAATGGATATTACTTACAATAGTGTGCCTGCACATGTAGGAAGCCCAACTGCCTAGAGCTCATTGCTCAAATAGAAAAGGAATTCTCATTGACTTACAAAATGGATTATGAGAATCCAATATCAATACTTCTATAAAAAGTATCTGCTATGCCAGGTTCAGTACTGGTTGAAGCTCATATAATAACCATAAACCTTTCTACAAGATCTACCTTAATATTCGCTCTACATATCCATCCTATCATGTCTCTTTAAAATGATCTACAAGATATCATACTTATATATGAGTCTTATTACAATATGCCATGTCGGCTTAATTAAATACAATATACAATAATCAAAATCCTATCGGCTAGGGTGTCGATAAACATTCTTGTCACTGTCATGAACTATCTGTCGGTGTAGAGTCTGCCAATGCTGGTGCAGGTGCCTGTCGGTGCCATAAGATTGCAAGGTTGCCATCAATGACAATACCTTCAATCACCTATAATTATCATTGGAGTGTGAAATGCCAACAACATAACCATATTATGCTGCTCCATATGCTTGAAGATCACATCCAATGGTTCCCCCATGGGTGTAAACTAACGTCTTGGGTTGTTATAATTTATCTATTGAGGAGGAGCTTAAGAAATAGTGATGGAATTTGTATGATTAGTTTGCACATTTGATGTCAGTGTTCGATTATGATAAACCTGAGGTGGTAGATTGACATGCATTGTTGGTGATGAATTGGTATATGATTTCTAATTAGAACATACTTATGGGGGTGGTGGTTTTTCAGCCACAAACATTTGAATTGTCTTAGAATCAGTGACGCAATCTCCTACAACATTCTTGTTTTTGTTCCGATACCTTTTTCTATCACCACTTGGTTTGTCAGAAGACTCTTTGTAAATCTTGATGATCCCTTCATAAATCAAATATTGTTCTACTGATGGTCCTTTAGACATGATATCCTGGAATGTAGCTACATAGTTTAAGGGAATATGATATGCAAGCTTCGGATGCAAATTACTGATGAATATTGGAACCAATTGAGTATCAAGTACTGCGCAAGGAAGATGACCAGCGAGGGCTCTCCATCATTGAATATAGTCCAAAAGACTCTCACCTCCTTTTTGTTTGGTGTGACAAAGATCAAGCATGGAAATAACAATTTCAACATTATAATGATAATGAGAAACAAGTCTCTTTGATAAATCTGGAAATGTAGTGATGATGCCAAATGGTAACTTAGAAAACCATTCGAGGGATGGATCACTAAGACTCTTAGGAAAAAGTTGTAGGAGATAATTATCACAATATGTGACTTCTTGACAATCCATATAGAATTCCTTGATGCGATGACATGGATCACCTTTCCCCTTATACGTATCAAATTTTGGCGTTTCAAAATGTTTGGGGAATGGTATTGATGTTATTGACTTATCAAATGGATATGGACACAAATCATCAAATTTGAAAACTTTCTCTAAATTACTATCTTGTAAAGTTTTAAGTGCTCCCTTCATTTCTTCCCTTTAAGTTTTGACTAGAAACGACTCAGGAGATGGCATAGTCAATTGATAAAGTCTTGTTTGATATGCCATTTGAGATGGGTGAGCATAACTTGGTTGTTGTTGCATATATTGATAGCCTATCATGTTATGATAAATTGGAACATTTTCCTAAACAAAAGGTGGTTGTTATTGTTGATATTGGGGTGGTTGATGTTATTCATATTAGGGTGGCCGGAAGTAAGTTGCCATATTCTGTTGTGAAGGAATGTATTGTTGTTGATAATGCACATTATGAGGTGGTTGAATTTGAGGAAATTTACCTACAAATAACTACCTCTAGTATAAATTAGATGAGATACATTAGTTTGTGGCATACTATATGATGGAGGATTTTGATGAATACCACCTAGTAATTGTTGCATGTTTGGAACAATATAAGATGAAGATGGCACTAGCAAGTAACTAAATAGTGGTTGTGAGACAATAGGTGCTGCAGTCACTTGAGTTTGATGTTGAGGGGTACTAACAATCTATGACATAGATTGTACAAATAGGGACACAGATGATGCTAGCACAATATAACTCATGCTCCCAATCATGGCCTATGTAATAGGTGGTGGAGGATAACCTTGCATTCCTATCATCCAAGTTGGTGTTTGTGTATAAGATGTTGGTATTTTGGATATGTTGATATGGTTTTGTCATTGATGTCAACACTTTTTAACATCTATCAACACTTGGAGATCTTGATTATGTTCACCGGCAAGTCAGTGACTTATGCACAGTCACCGGTATTTGGTTCACCGATAGGATATATTGTTCACTGACACTTGGAATAACTTGGAGATTACTTGGTTATGTCGAAGACATCATTTGGACACTTGGTTTTGGTGATTTGTTTATTGGTTTGATCGGGTTTGCATATTTGTTGTTACCGGGAAATAGGTCTAGGTTATGCACCGGCAAGCATATCTATTCTAGATCAACACGACACATCATGAAGATGATTTGTTATTATTGTAAATGCATTGAGCCGACATGATACATCAGATATTGATTCATTTGTAATTGATTTTATTGTAATATCTCTTAGTGAGCTGACCTACTTAATTGGTCTTAGGTTATGGTATAAATGTAAGATCTCATTTGTGAGATTGAAACAGAATAGGATAGGATTGGAAAAATGATTGTAATAAGGTATATGTGAATATAAGCAGAGCTATACACATAGACATCATTCAAGATTGAAGGAAGGTTTGAAGAAGGCATATCAGAGCTTAACTGGTACTGAATCCAGCATATGAAGATGCTATTCCGAGCAGTACATAATCATTAGATTTAACCATCCAATTGTAGTCAGTGTAACTCCCATTTTGTGATTGAGCAGTGAGCTCTAGGCAGCTGGCCTTTCTGCATGTGCAGACCCCATATTGTATACACATACTATCTGCAGTAGTATCATCTAATTGTGGGTAAGGCTTCCCACCATGGTTTTTCCCCTTACAGGGTTTCCACATACAAATATTGGTGTTATGTGTTGTGGATGTTATTGTCTTTCTGTTTCATGCATTAATCTTTACTGGTACTGCAATTAACTGATAAAAATGTCTACCATCATAAAGTTTGGTTAAGTTTTTTTTGGTTTATATTTATTAGACAACTGATTCAACCCCCCTTTCAGTTGTCTTCAGGACCTAACAATTGGTATGTGAGCCTAATCCTCTTTTTGCAGAAGTTTAACAGCTTGAGGAGATTCAATGTCTTCTAACTATTTCAGGAGGGACAGTCCTGAACTTGATGGAACTAACTATGGCATATGGAAGATCAAGATGGAAACACATTTGAATTGCATTGGAAAGGATATATGGGAAGTTACAAAGAATGGTTATGTTTCTCCTACTCAAGTTCAACCTAATCCACCAACCTTGGGTAAAGATGAGGAAAATGATTGCAAACCAAGAGAAGCACTTTTGAGTGCATTATCAGATCAACAAATCATGGGATTATCAGATAGGTCTACTGCTAAAGATATTTGGGACAAATTGGAAACATTGAATGAAGGAGATTCCACAGTCAAAATTGCAAAACTTGAATGCTTCTGGGTCAGGTATGAAAGTCTGAAAATGGAAGAAGATGAAAGGATTTATGCTTTTATGGAAAGAGTAAATGAAATTGTTTTGGGTATACAATGTTGTGGAGGAACCTTAAGTGAAGATGAAATTGTTTCTAAAGTTTTAAGAGATTTTCCACTGGCATATAAAATGAAAGTTACTGTTATAAATGAATTGAGAACAATGCCTAATACATCAATATCTAGAGACACTTTGGTTGGAAAAATTTCAGCTTTTGAACTTGAGGAATTTGGTCCCGTTGCTGCTATAAAGACAAATGTATCTTTTAAGGCATCAACATCATCATCATTTGATAAATCTGATTGGAAAGCCTTTTATGCAAGAGAACTTGAAGTAAGTATGAAGGTAAAGTAGCCTTTAAATGTTTTAACTGCAATAAATTTGGTCATATGGCATCTAGGTGTCCTGATAGACATGCAAGATTGAAAGAAGAAGCTAAAAGGACATATAAGCCTAACCCTGAACGTCAGAGATACAAATTTAAGAAGAATAGAGACAAATCATGTTAGTATGCTGATGAAGGAGTTACTAATGATTCTGATGAGGAACCGACAAACAATGGATGGGCTTTTGTTGCTATAACAAAAGATCAACCAACACCTACTGTTCAACTGGTAGAGCAGGTCTTGGCAGCTAAAATTGAAGATAAGGATGAATGGATCATTGATTCAGGATATTCACATCATATGACTAGTGATAAAAGTCAATTCTCAACCTTTCAGGAATACAATGGAGATCTAGTGAGATTTGGAGATGATAAAGCTTGTTTGATCAAAGGAAAAGGGAGTATATCTTTTGATGGTAAGCACAATACTGATAATGTTTACTATGTTGAAGGTTTGAAGCATAATCTTTTGAGTGTTGGTCAATTAGTTGAAAAAGGTTTTCAGTTACAATTCAAGAATGGTAAATGCAAAATCATGAGCAAAACTGGTTTGGAAATTGCAACCGGTAATCAGACTAAAGGTAATTATTTTCATTTGAACAACTATGAGAAAACATGCTTGATTGCACATATTGATGAAAGTTGGTTATGGCATAAGAGACTTTGTCATGTAAATTTGGACTGTATTGTTAAAATCAGTACAACTAAGGCAGTAAGGGATTTACCTAGGATTGTTAAACCTCACAATCTAGTATGTAAGGAATGTCAATTTGGAAAGAAAGTTAGAGAATCTTTTAAGAGTATACCAGATAAATTCAATAATTCTCTTGACTTAATTCATACTGATTTATGTGGTCCAACAAGAACTAGAAGCTTACAAGGAGACGGGTATTTTATGCTAATCATTGATGACTATTCTAGAATGTGTTGGGTTACTTTTCTTAGGGAGAAATCAAAAGCTTTTGGGAAATTTGAACTATTCAAGGTAATGGTAGAGAATGAAACCGGTAATAAAATCAAATGTTTGAGATCAGATCAAGGAGGTGAGTTCACATCTAAGGAATTTAATACATTCTGTAAAGTGAATGGGATCAAAAGACAGTTATCAGCACCTCAGACACCCCAACAGAATGGAGTTTTGGAAAGAAAGAACAAAACTATTTTGGATGCAACTAGAAGCATGATATCAGAAGAAAACCTACCTCATTTATATTGGAGAGAAGCAGTGAATACAACAGTCTATACATTCAACAAAGTTCACATCAAAGGTGAAACCGGTAAAACCCCTCATGAACTATGGTTTGGTATTACTCCTACTTTTAAATATTTCAAAATATTTGGAAGTAAATGCTACATTAGAAGAGATGGGTATATTGGCAAATTTGATCCTAGAAGTGATGAAGGAATATTTCTTGGCTATTCATCTAAGAGCAAGGCATATAGATGTTTTAAAAAGAGATTGCAGAAAATTATTGAAAGTGCAAATGTGAAGATTGATGAACAGTTTAGAGGAAATTCAAGGTACATAGACTCTGAACCGGAAATAGAGATAATATCAAATGAACCTACAATGAGTACACTGATACAAAATGTTGATCCAATTACACTGGCATCATCTAAAAATTTAACAGTGACTAAGGAACAACAACAAGTAAAAATACACCGGTATGTAAGATTGAACCACTCTGAAGATCAAATAATTGGGAACAATTACCAAGGTGTTATGACTAGAGGAAGACTGGAAAATGAAGAGGTATGTATTATTTCTCAAATTAAACCAATATCAATTAATGAGGCATGTGAAGATAAATATTGGATTAAAGTTATGGAAGATGAATTGGAACAAATTGAAAAGAATAACACATGGACATTAGTTCCCCGACCTAAAGACAAAAATGTAATTGGAACTAAATGGGTATTTAGAAATAAACTTAATGAAAATGGTAAGGTAATCAAAAATAAAGCAAGATTAGTGTGTAAGGGATATTCTTAGAAAGAAGGAGTTGATTATAATGAAACCTTTGCACCGATAGCTAGAATTAAGGTAGTCAGATTATTCTTGGCTTTTGTAGCACACAAGAACTATAAAGTATATCAAATGGATGTTAAATGTGCATTTTTGAATGGTGATCTTGAAGAAGAAGTTTACAATGAACAACCTGATGGATTTTCATTAACAGATGACAAAGATATGGTTTGCAGGTTAATGAAAGCTTTGTATGGACTAAAGAAAGCTCCTAGAGCTTGGTATGCTAGATTGGATAAATATCTTTTGAAGATTGGTTTCACTAAAGGTAATGCTGACAACAATCTATATTAAAAAGTGACTGTTAGGATTCCCACAGATACTGAGAGGGGGGGGGGGGGGGGTGAATCAGTATCTAACCGGTTTGATGATTTTCTTAACTTAAAACATGTAGAACATATTAATACTATATACCGGTAGACAAGAAATAATGCAATAAATAGAGATAACAACAACCAAATGAAAAACACACCATAACACAGTAGTTTAATGAGGAAACTCAGTGTGGGAAAAACCTTGGTGGGATTTGTGACCCACAATATTCACTTACTGGCCAATAAGAGAATATTACTTCTACAAGAGGGGCCTGCACATGCAGGAAGGCCAAGTGCCTAGAGCTCACTGCTCAATTACAAAATGGGAAGTCTCACTGACTTACAAAATGGATTAAATAAATACAATGTCTTGTACTGCTTCAAAATAGCATCTACTATGCCAGATCCAGTATTGGTTTATAGCTCTACTTCATACATAAACCCTTAACCTATAATTCGCATAATAGGTCTACCTTATTTCACCTATATATTTTCTTCTTTTCTATTACAAAATGTTCTACAATGATCTCTTATATATATATATATGAGTGATTTTACAACTTGCCAAGTCGGCTTACAATGATTTTACAATAATTAACAAATTATATTACAAACAAAATTCATGTCGGCTTTTGTGCCGGTATGCTTCCTTTTACTGTCGGTGCCGGTGGTTTGTGTGCCGGTGTAAAGTCTGATCTTGCTAGTGCCAGTAAATTGTCTTGCCAGTGTCATAGGATTGTAAGGTTGCCATCAATGACAAAACCTTCAATCACCTACAATATCTCATTGGAGTGTGCTTTTGCCAACAATCTCCCCCTTTGGCATTGGTGACAACACTCATGAGAAAAATCCAAAAAACTGTCATCCAAAAAGAATCTGCCGGTATTGTCTTACCAAAAATGTGTACTCCCCCTGAGTTGATGAGTCATTTTACTGATTATTTTTCTCATTCCACTACTCCCCCTTTGGCATCAATGACAAAGGTTGTCAAAGTGTCAATGAGTGTGGTTTCCTGCTTCATCCTTGTAATCGGTTGGCTACAATCTGAAAAAGATCTGCCAAAACCAGATTCAAGCTCTCAATGAACTTTTTGCTATCTTTTATTGCGGCCTCTGTCCTTTGAACTGTACCAGTGAGGTGTTGCATTTGCTCTGTCGGTGTTTTTTGTCCTTGAATCAAGGCATCAGATATTTATTTCCTTAAGGAGGCGAGATAGTCCAATTTTGGACTCTCTCCATTTAAGATCTTTAGCCTTTCCTTTTATCCTTTCTTTTTCTCTTTCCAACTTTAGTAGTTCTTCCTCAAAACTTGTTATTTTCTGCTCAATAACTGATAATGAATCAGATGAATTAATGAAATTGTCAGCTAGTTGATTTATTTCTTCCTATCTTGCTAATTTTCCTATCTATATCAACTGTCCAAAAGTTAGTTTTACATGTATCCCTGTACAAAGTTGTGAATTCCTTCAATGTGCTACATAGTTCCGGTAGAAGTGTGTCAAATTGCCTTGTAAGCTTGTGAGCTACAATTTGTTATCTTCTTTATGGAATCCAAAAGAACTTCTATTACATTAGTTGGTTTGAATTTTGTACTTGAAGAGCCAACACTCTGTATTCCACTAGGGGGAAGCAATATCCTGCCCAATTTGCATCTATGTATGCAGCTCTCTCAGACTATGATGCAGAAAAATTGAAAAATATCAAACTTGAAGATGATCTAAAAGCTGCACAGGATATTATTCAAGCACTTCAAGAAAATCTTACCATTACAAGAAACAAGAGAAGATGACATAAAATCTTACCCCTCATGAACTATGGTAAAACTTTGATTTATGTGCATACACAGATGCAAATTGGGCAGGAGATGTAGATGACAGAAAAAGTACCACCGGTGGAGCATTTTTTCTTAGAAGCAGATTAATTTCTTGGTTGAGCAAGAAACAAAGTTGCACATCTTTATCAACAATAGAATCAGAATATGTTACAACAGCAACTAATTGCACTCAGGTATTATGGATAAAGGAAATGTTGAAGGATATAAAGGTAAAATGCAATGAACCTATAACTATTTACTATGATAATATGGCAACAATTGATATATCTAAGAACCTAGTATTTCACTCAAAGACTAAACATGTTTCTATCAAATTCAATTTTCTTAAAGAGAATGTTGAATCAAAAGAAGTGAAGTTGGTTTATGTGAATACTAAAGAGTAGATTGCAGATATTTTTACTAAGCCTTTGCCTAAGGAGACTTTTGAATATCTCAAAGAGCAGCTTGGGGTTATACCGTACCGATAGAGACTTAGACAGTTGATGTTTGTCATCAACTGGCAGAATTAATAGAGAAATCTTTTACTCTGGCTTTGATGAGGAGAGATACTTCTTAGGGGGAGTAGTTGGTATTTTGTAATCAGTTGGTATTTTGTATGAACTATTTTGAAACTGGTTTTTGTATTGCTTTGGCATTTGATGTCAAAGGGGGAGAGATTGTTATGAAAAAACACATTATCCCTTGAGGAAGAGATTCTTATTTTGGGGAGATTGATACTCTCTGTATTTTATTTTCTGGTTAATGATCTCTTTGGAGATTGTTGGTTTTTGGTTTTGGCATTTTTGTTTTAGCACTTTGATGGTTTTTCCATCTTGTGTTGCTATCAATGCCAAAGGGGGAGATTGTTGGTATTTTGGATATGTTGATATGGTTTTGTCATTGATGTCAACACTTGTAAACATCTTTCAACACTTATCAACACTTGGAGATCTTGATTATGTTCATCGGCAAGTCAATGACTTATGCATAGTCATCGGTATTTGGTTCATCAGCAGGATATATTGTTCACTGACACTTGGAATGACTTGGAGATTACATGGTTATGTTGAAGACATTGTTTGGACACTTGGTTTTGGTTATTTGTTTATTGGTTTGATCGGGTTTTCATATTTGTTGTTACCGGCAAATAGGTCCAGGTTATGCACCGATAAGTATATCTATTCCAGATTAGCACGACACATCATGAAGATGATTTGTTATTATTGTAAATGCATTGAGCTGACATGATGCATCGAATATTGATTTATTTGTAATTGATTTTATTGTAATATCTCTTAGTGAGCCGACCTACTCAATTGGCCTTAGGTTATGGTATAAATGTAAGGACACATCGTGAAGATGATTTGTTATTATTGTAAATGCTTTGAGCCGAAATGATGCATCAGATATTGATTCATTTGTAATTGATTTTATTGTAATATCTCTTAGTGAGCCGACCTACTCAATTGGTCTTAGGTTATGGTATAAATGTAAGATCTCATTTGTGAGATTGAAACATAATAGGATAGGATTGGAAAAAGGATTGTAATAAGGTATATGTGAATATAAGCAGAGCTATACACACATACATCATTCAAGATTGAAGGAAGGTTTGAAGAAGGCATATCAGACCTTAACCGGTACTGAATCTAGCATATGAAGATGTTATTTATAGCAGTACATAATCATTGGATTTAACCATCCAATTGTAGTCAGTGTGACTCTGATTTTGTGATTGAGCAGTGAGCTCTAGGCAGCTGGCCTTTCTGCATGTGCAGACTCCATATTGTACACACATACTATCTACAGTACTATAATCTGATTGTGGGTAAGGCTTCCCACCATGGTTTTTCCCCTTACAGGGTTTCCACGTACAAATATTGGTGGTATGTGTTGTGGATGTTATTGTCTTTCTGTTTCATGCATTAATCTTTACCGGTACTGTAATTAACTGATAAAACTGTCTACCATCATAAAGTTTGGTTTACCGGTATTAAGCATTAAGTTTGGTTAAGTTTTTTTTGGTTTATATTTATTGCACAACTGATTCACCCCCCCCCCCCCTCTCAGTTGTCTCTAAGACCTAACATAAGATAAATTCAATGGTCTCATGATAGGACTAATGAAAGGAGTAGTATGCACTACATTGGAAGTCATTTCCATTTGAGAAACCATGTGAACTAAAGTAGGGAGTTGGGTAGATGGTGTAACAGTTGGTGCATTGTAAATGACTCCCCCCAAGGCTAGAGATGGAATAAGACCTAATGAAGCATCATAGAAAGATTGATAATCTTTCCATCATTCCCATAGGTGGTAATCTTATAGATGCAAGTGGGATACTTTGTTATGGTGGTGTTATCAAGGCTTGGACTAAAAGTGGCACTGGTGGGGGTTGTTGTGAAGGTACTTGCTATTGAGGTGGCTCTTGTGGATTAGCAATTACAGGCATATCAGGTGACACAATGGTCATACCTTGGGCAACCATATTAGCAAAGATTAGATTTTTGCATCTTTCAAAGATTTCATCCACCATTTTGAGCATTCTCTAGGTTTGAAATAAATTGATCAACATGATTCACTGGAGCATTAGTCTCATATAGTTGATTAACCATGGTTTCTTCAATGAAAACTAAATTGAGTGGATCAAAATTGACAGGGACACTTTCTGATATAGTGGGATTAACACCCAAATTAGGATTCAGTTGTGGATCAGACGTCCCTACTCCTAACTAATAAGATTTTTGTTACATCGCTTGTCTAGATCGAGATTGAGTGGTGACAGACATGAACTAAGCCAAAGTCAAATATTTGGATTAGCTGATTAATTGACAAGATGATGGAATAGATGATTGATTAGGATGATTTGGTACTCAAATTGCAAATGGGTAAATCTATTTGAATGGGGAGACTTCAAGGCTGCCCAAGAGGATACACTCAAGCAATAAGATAAATTATGGATTAGACCTCTGGCTCAAAGTAACAAGACAACAATGATATAAAACTAAGCTCTAAACTTGATATAGTCAAAAGAGCTAGTGATAACAGTCACTAAAAATAGTGTGTAGATTTGTAATTTAGCTCATGAGACCAAAGTTGACAAAAGGATCAACTTTTGACTTGATTTGATTTGATTTGACATGCTTGGAAAAGTTTAATGGTTGGATTAGCAAGTTTTTTTAAATCAAAAGATCAATCCTTGACTTAGGAACAAGGTATGGTGATGATGAGATGGTGATAAGGCAAGCCGAAAAAGGATGCAAACTAGCAATGATACTGATGCAAAATCAAAATGATGACCAAGATAATGACTAAAAAGCTAGGATGATAAAGATGATGGGATAAATCAGGACCTTGGTAAGCAATAATAATGATGCAAAAAGATGCAGACCAAGTTTAGATGACTGGAAAACCTATGGAAAAAAAAACAACAGACTTGATTTTGGGAACAAATGGGCAGAGTAATAAGACAATATGCAATCCCACCACTTCTCAAGGCAATCTCGCCATTTTAACAAGTGATCCAACTGTTTCAGTAGTTGATCCTATGGTTTCAAAATTCAATCTCGTACTTACTAGACTGGTAAAACTAAACAAATAGAGAAATCTTGTCATTACAAAAGATTGGTATAATAACACAAATAAAGTGATCTGTCGTTTTTAGAGGCGATCCTATTGTTTCTGGACCGAGTAAAAACTATATGGAATGGAGTGTTCTCGCCATTTGAAAAGAATGGTAAAATGACACATACAAAAGTGATCCTACCATTTTTCTAAGTGATCACACCTTTTCTAGACTAAGTAAAGTGATGAAAATGATGATTTTTGGACTGTAAATTTGCTATTTCTAGGTAACTTTTAGGACATTGTTTTTGGTAAAAGATGTAAGTGACACAAAACATATCAAGTATAATGCAAGATATTTGACTCAACTAAGATAATGAGGGCCTAAATCAGCCCAAGGGTTTACAATACTAATATGAATGAAACAAAATGCAATTGCAAAACATGTACTTCCTAGGCTAGAAATGTGATACTACCTATTGAATCCCCACTTGGATTTCTCCAAGTACCTATACAAGGTGGACAAAAAGTGATCTCAGTGGCACTGGCTCCCCCACCATATCACACACTTCTTGAGCACACTGAAATCTCATACCTCAAAGATCTTGTGAACCGAGGGGGATTTGTCTCAACATTGTATGGCAAAAATTAGGGCCACTTCAAAGGTTTGACCTCCTACACTAGCAAGAAAAAAGGTTCTGGGTTACTAAAAAACTTTGGTTCATAATGGGGGAGCTTTTGGGGTAAATCTGGTGGCTATACATGTGGTGGCTAGCTCATTTAAGAGATATCCCAGCTTGTAGAACATAGGTTTTTACAAATGCCACACAAGCACCAGGAAATTTTGACTTTCATCAAGACCACAAAAGTATTTGCATGTAGATACTGAGGGAAACCATCAGTATAACATTACTAGACTAGTTGATTATGGCTTTCACAAAAATCATGAATATTTATATCGAAAACCAAAAAGAAAGTTATGCTTGGGTGGTTCCCTCTCACCCAACCTTATCGGCTAACACGAAAGTTATTTAAGTGTTGCAAACACTTTTATCTTTAACCTAAGACCACGAAAGCTAGGGGAGAGGATAGTTTGTGTTAGCAGTAGGTTCGCTCACACACACAAGTGTGCCAAACATGGAATACAAATGTTCATTCCCTTATGAAATTAAAGTATTTTCTAACTAAGGGAAGACACATGATTCATTTTTAACATAAAAAGTATTTGTTAATTGCACCCCCCTTTGGTGGTCCTATAAAAAACAAGTTACTATTTCAAGTGTTTGGGGTCTTCAACAAGCAATATAGTTGCACAAACATTAGCAAAACACCACCAAATAATGCACATTAGTAGGTTAGCAACAAAATGAGAAAATATTAATTTGGGAAAATGATTGAAAATAAAAAGACATAGCAATCTCGCCACTTCTACCCATGATCCCACTATTTTACTAGTGAAATTAATTTTACTAAAAGCAGAAAAAAACATGAAGAACATAGAAAATGAGTCCCACTATTTCTTCAACTAATCCTACTACTTTTGCAAGCAGTCTTGCTATTTTACTAGTAACATTAATTTTGACAGAAAATGAAAGGGTGTGTGCACCAAGATGGTGTATAAAAAAGTGGACACACCCCAAAATAAACTTGAAAAAACAACAAATGTGCATGGGGTATTTCAAATTTAAAAAACCCCATACACATTTAGGCTCATTTGTTGAGCCTAAATGAAGATAAATTGCATATGGGGTTTATAATATACTAACTGCGTATGTGGTTTAGTTTTTAAAACCCCGTGCATGGTTTAGAAACTAAAACCTTGTACATGGTTTTAGTTTCTAAACCGTGTACATGCTTCTTTGTCAATAAATTTTGTTTCACTGCGGCCTACTGGGTCATTTTAACCTACGGCTACAAGAGTGAAGTAGGGCTTATAATACGCAAAAGCAGACACATGCTCACCAAATTCACACAAAAATGCCATGGAAAGAGGTAAGTAATGTATTTTATTTATTTATTTTATGCATTTGATGAATTTTATTTGCAATTTGAATTTAAATTCATTGGTTTTGATTAGTTTTTTTTATTTTTTTTTATGAATATCAGATTCTGAAAATCATGCCCCCCAGCAAGACACACCTAAAAACTTAGGGCAAAACCCACAAGGGAACCCACAACCAAAACCTTAGGCTACACCTCTAGCTCCTCCTATAGACCATTCACTATTAGGATTCCCAAAGATACTGGGAGGGGGGGTGAATCAGTATCAGACAGGTATAAGAATTTATTTGAATTATAACATGAAAAGCATATCAAAACTATGTACTGATAAACCAAAAATAATGCAGTAAATAAGAGCAATAACCACAACATAAGAGACACACCATAACACAATATTTTTAACGAGGAAACCCAGTGTGGGAAAAACCTTGGTGGGATTTGTGACCCACAATATTCACTTACTGGCCAATAAGGGAATATTACTGTTTACAATAGGCGCCTGCACATGCAGGAAGGCCAAGTGCCTAAAGCTCACTGCTCAATTACAAAAGAAGTCTCACTGACTTACAAAAATGGGTTATACAAATCCAATGTCTTGTATTGCTTCAGATCAGTATCTACTATGCTAGATTCAGTGCCGGTTTAAGCTCTACAATATACATAAACCCTTATCCTATATCTACCTTACAATTTGCATATTAGGTCTGCATTCATCTTTTCATCTATCACACCTAAATGATCTACAATGATCTCATACTTATATGAGTCATGTTACAATCTGCCAAGTCGGCTTACAAAATATTTTCTAATTTAAATACAAAATACATTTAAACAAAATTCCTATCGTCCATGGTGTCGGTGATCAATCTTTTCGGTGCCGATGATCTGTGTGTCGGTGTTGAGTCTGTCGATGTTGGTGTCTGCCGGTATCATAGGATTGTAAGGTTTCCATCAATGACAATACCTTCAATCACCTACAATTTCTCATTGGATTGTGCATTTTCCAACAATCTCCCCCTTTGGCATTGATGACAACACTCATGAGAAAAATCCAAAAAGTGTCCAAAAAGAATTTGCCAAAATATCTTACCAAAACTATGTTGTCAAAAATGTATGCTCCCCCTCAGCTGATGATGTCTTTGTTTTGATCATTTTTCTCATTTACACTACTCCCCCTTTGACATCAATGACAAGGGTTGTCATTCACTATCAGTGGAGTGTGGTTCCTGCCTAGATCCTTGTAACTGGTGGGTTACAATCTGATAGCTATCCACTAATACAAAATTCTGACTGTCGCTGAATCTTTTGCTATCCTGTAATGCCGCTTTTGTTCTTTGAACTATACCAGTTAGTATGTGCATTTTCTCTTCTGGTGTCTTAAGTCTGGGAACCAGAGCCTCAAAAATTTCTTTTCTCAAAGAAATGAGGTAATCTAGTTTAGGACCTAGTTTGCATTTTAAATCCTTTGCCTTAACCTTTATCTTTTCTTTGTCTTTTTCTAACTTCTCTATTTTCTCTTCAAGATCTGCAATGTTCTTTTCAATTTCCAAAAATGAATCTGATGATCCTATTAAATTGTCAGCAATATTGTTAATTTCTTTTTAAGCTTTGCTGATCTCCGAATATATGTTCTCTATCAAAATATAAGTTTTACAGGTATCTCTATATGGTTTCTTGAAATCCAAAATTGTTTCTCCTAGTGCCGATAATAAGGTTTCCATTTTGTCCTTATTTTTCTTCACTATTTCCTCAAAGAATTTTTATTTCTCCTTATTCAGTCTCTCTTTGAATGTGTCCTCATTTATTTGATCAACTGTCAAAATGTTATCGGTGATGTATTTAGACAATGTGTCTAGTTGACCTAAGGAATCTTTACTTCCTACAATGCACTTGGGTGCTATCAATTTAAGAATAGGAATTGTGTCATCAATAGCCTTATAGGATTGTGCATTGCACTCAGTGATCTTCTTAATAGAATCTAATAATACCTCTATCACATTCGTTGGTCTAAATTATGTCATTGAAGTACTAGATGTCTGCCCAACTGTTTTCACAACTTCCATGCTATCGGTTGTAGTAATAAATTTGCTAGTTTTGACCTCTGGTAGGTTAGTTTGTGTTTGCATTTCTACTAGCAAAGGTTTAGGCTTTTCAGCTGTTGTCGGGGGCACTGTCTCAGACTGAACTTGTACCTCAGCCTATTTTTGTTCTCTTTCTCAACATGTGCCTTAGAGGGTTTCTCTGTGCTCTCTACTGCCAATTTTTCTGATGAAGTCTCAGTATGCATTGTCGGTTTCTCTGTATTCACCTCTGCACTGTCCATTGCCGGTTTCTTTGATTGTTTCTCAGTTTTGTCTACCGGTGCCTCTAATGGTTTCCCAATGGTGTCCTCTATCGGTTTCTCTATTTGAGTAGGTTTTTTTGTGCTTATATTTATAGTATCACTAACTCCAATATTTGCAGTCGGTGGCTCAATAGCCATATCTTTCTTCTTATCCTCACTGGTCTCTTTGTCCACCACAATGTTTACCTCTTGGGTGTCTATAGTCATAGTGTACAAAATTTTAGACTCAAGATTTGTATCCTCTTGAGGAGTCTCCATACTCTTTGTAGCCGGTTGATTGTCAACAATTTCTACTGGTGGAGTATCAGAAAGAGGTGGGAGTAAGTTATCAGTTATTTTTAGGTTCAGAAGTCCACCTTCCTTACCTTTCCCCTTATCCCTGTCCTTTTGATAGACTCTGATAGTCTTAGGTCTTTTAAGTTCTTCCTGTTTCTCCTTTTCAACAAAGAATATGTCCCATTGATCCGCAGACTCTTCAAAAATTTCATTCATTCTTCCTGCCATCAGTGCTACATGTCGGTGACTGGTTGAAAATACTGTCCGGTTGGCTTCACTGATTAATTGATCTATTTCTTCAGTGGAGTTCACTAGGTGAACTACAAGCAATTTTTCTATATTTATCTTTTTATCTAGCTCAACAATAGCTACCCTTCTAGCTTCTATTTTCTGTATAGATCAGTGGGTATTTCATCAAAAATTTCTTGTATATGTCGAAGTGTAAAATTACACTATTTTCTATGCTTGCTTTATCATAAGTGGAAAGTGTGTTATACAATTTGCTAATATTTTTCAACTTTCCATCGTCTGTTATTTCACTTAAAATTTTATCCAGTGGAGCAATAACCTATTTTACATTCTTTTTCTTTGGAGTTAACTTCTTAATAGGAGGCCTCACTGCCTATTGTTTTTGTCTTGTTCTCCTAGGTGTAGGCGAGGGTTCCGATGAGGGTTTTCTTTTCCTTTCTACCCTTTTGAATACCGTCGGTATATCACTTTCAGAAGAAGTTGCAATCGGTGAAAGATGAGCTTCCGGTTGAAGTCCTTCCAACTCACTTTCCCTGATACTAGTTTGCTTCAATACATCTTCCTTAATTGCTTTAGCTTGTCTGGTGCCTTTCCTTATTGTTTGTTCAACTTTCTAAACTCTCTTATGTGACTGAATACCACTTTCAATTGTCTCAGCATTTCCAAATACTTTCTCAAATGGTTCCTTTGGCGCTTCAAGGAGGGCTTTTGCATAAGTTTCAATTATGTTATCATTTGTTTCATATCCCATTTCAATTACCCAAATAGTTCTAGAGACAAATGCCTCCATCCAGATTTCACATTTCTTGATTACAAAACATATTTCCTTTTGATATTTATCTACAATTGCCTGAGATAGCCTAATTCTTGTCTTCATTCGAGCCTTCGGTGCTTGAAAATGTTCATTTATATTTTTCTCTGTATTTTCTCCCATGTTGTTTAATGTATCCAATAGTTGCTTTCCTACTGGTATATCAAAGCCAAAGTCTTTTCTACCAATACCGGGTACTGCCTTAGTAATGTACAACATCAAACATATGAGAAAATTTCCAAATCTAAAAGTTCCTTTCTTGTCTCCTTTGATTTTCTTCAGATTGTCTATCAATTCATCTTTAAGCCATTCACAGATGTCAATCTTAGCATTTTTGTTCACTAAGTCATAAGCACTTTTAATACACAAGCTAAAGACTGAGTTTAACCTATTTGCGTGGGTGGCTTTATAGCCAAGGATCATATTGACAAATCTAACATTTATGTCCTTTACATCATTGACTCTAAGTGATCTCTTGTCAAATGTTGCGCCAGTTAGGTCCACTACTGTGTCATTAGAGACCTTTTTAGTTTTTTCAGGCCTGCTACCGGTGGAAGGTAACCCTGTTACTACCTTAACTACTTCTTTGGTGATCTTATGGATGGAATCCAACCAAAATATTTTGCTATGAACTCTACTTAACACAATCCTTATAACATCCTTGGGAAAATATGGGACACTAAGGATTTCAATAAAACCTAGGGTTTCCACTATCTTATGTTCTGGTTTTATATTTCTAGATTCAGCACATAAAATAGTCTGATACATATTCTTGATTTCATCATCTCCTAATTCCTCTATATGATAATGTATGTATATCCTAGGATCCTTTGCATAAACTACGCCTTTAGGAATTTGAGAGAATGCACCTAGGGTATCATCTTTCTTCGCTATTTCAGGAACAAGTTTGAATATGGGTCTAAGGCACTTGATAACCTCAATCATAGTAGGGTTTGCAATAAATTCAGGTGTGGATGAGGAAGCCATAGTTATAAATACCTCAATCTGCCTTAAGGATGAGTGCTTGGATGAACTGCTTCACTTTTTCGCTGAGGATGCCTTCGCTCGGGAATTTTTGCACTCTCGAAGATATGAATGCTCAGTGAATGAAAAAGGAGCCAAAACACTTACTTTATAATGTTATTTTCTCCAACTACCACATTTAATGCTTGCCGGTTAAGTCACAACTTAACTCATCTTCCGGTAAAGAAGTAATTCAACTTCTCACCATCAACCAAGGGTATATTAGCATGTTTTTCAGTTTGTTGATAAACCCCCAAAGGATTTTCCTTCGGTTAGATGAAGAGTCTCCTTCCGATGGAGTGTTACTCTATTCTGCTGGTGGAGGAGTATTCCCATCAACATTCTGATTGGACTTTCTGATCCATTGTTTTGAGAAATTGTGCTTTACCTCTTCAACCTTTTCTTTACCTTTCAAGCTAGGTCCTTTGTTATTTTCCGGTGATGTCTTGCTTCTACAAAATCTAGCAATATGTCCAATTTTGTTACAAGCATAACAAGTCACATTGTTTTTCTGAATATCTTTCCCATATTCTATGTCATTTTGTGTTCTGCATTGATTAGATAGATGTCTAAATCTTCCACAAACATAACATCTTACATTCATTCTACAATTTTCTGAATTGTGACCAAGTTTGTTGCATTTAGAACATTGACCTTTGGGTGTATTAGTGTTCTGATAATTTCTAGATCTGTACTGATTTTCTCTATGACCATACTTGTTACAGTTAAAGCATTTCCCATTAAATTTGTAAGCATTAGGTTGTCTTACTGGTTTACTATGATCCTGTTTGTTTGTTGTACTGGAGCTTTCACAAACTTCAAAGCCAAGGCCATTTGCATCACCATTTGGTTTCTAACTCTTCAGCATGTCATCAAGTTCTTCTGAACTTTTCTTGAATTTTTCTTTGTGTTGATTTGCAGTAGCTAGTTCACTCTCCAAGATTCCTTTCTGTCTCATGAGTTCAGTTCTGTCATTTTGTGTATGCATCAAATTTGTCTTTAACATATCATTTTCATGACTAAGTCTTTTGTTTTCATTTCCAGCATCATTTAGTCTTCTAACCAAGTCCTCTTCATTCTTCTTCTGATTTTTAGTTTCTTTACAAAATCTCATAGTCATATCTTGCATCTCATTCTTCATTGTACTATTTTCTTGTCTTGGTTTGTTTACCAGATCATTAAGAGTTTCTTTTTCATCTTCATCATTCTGCATCTTTTCACAATGTTCTCTTCTCTTATTCCTTGTTATAGTGAAATTTTCTTGAAGTCCTCGAATAATATCCTATGCAGCCTTTAGATCATCTTCGAGTTTGATATTCTTTACTTTTTTTGCATCATAGTCTGAAAGAGTTGTTTCCAATTGCTTTCTCAAGTTTTCTATCTCTACCAGTGTCAAGATCTTCCTCAAGCTGTTAGGCTTTTGAAAATAGAGGACCAGGCTCTAACACCAATTGTTAGGATTCCCAAAGATACTAAGAGGGGGGGGGGGTTGAATCAGTATCGGACTGGTATAAGAATTTATTTGAATTATAATATGAAAAGCATATCAAAACTATGTATCGGTAAACTAAAAATAATGTAGTAAATAAGAGCAATAACCACAACATAAGAGACACACCATAACACAGTATTTTTAATGAGGAAACCCGGTGTGGGAAAAACCTCAGTGGGATTTGTGACCCACAATATTCGCTTACTGACCAATAAGGGAATATTACTATTTACAATAGGGGCCTGCACATGCAGGAAGGCCAAGTGCCTAGAGCTCACTACTCAGTTACAAAATAAGTCTCACTGACTTACAAAAATGGGTTATACAAATCCAATGTCTTGTACTGCTTCAGATCAGCATCTACTATGCTAGATTCAATACCATTTTAAGCTCTGCAATATACATAAACCCTTATCCTATATCTGCCCTACAATTCGCATATTAGGTCTGCATTCATCTTTTCATCTATCACACATAAATGATCTACAATGATCTCATACTTATATGAGTCATGTTACAATCCTCCAAGTCATCTTACAAAAGATATTATTATTTAAATACAAAATACATTTAAACAAAATTCTTGTCGGCCATGGTGTCGATGATCAATCTTTTTAGTGTCGGTGATCTGTGTGCCGGTGTTGAGTCTGTCGGTGCCAGTGCCTGCCGGTATCATAGGATTGTAAGGTTGTCATCAATGACAATACCTTCAATCACCTATAATTTCTCATTGGAGTGTGCATTTGCCACCATTCACAAGCTACACAAGAGGATTTGATAAACCAATTAGCCCAAAACATTGCCAAAATAACTAGATTGTTGAATAGACTGAAAAAATCCGAGCATGAGCATCATGCATCTCTTGCCACTAGCCTAGAAACATTGGATAGTAGTGAAAATGCAATTTCTAGTTAAATTACAAAATGGGGAAGCTATAGGGATATATGTCATGCTTTTTATGCTGATGGGTAGTCATATAATGATGTGAAAAAGGAAAACATAAGTAAAGCAAAGATATGTTCTTTTTCTGTTGATCCTAAAATGAATGAGACCTTACCTCTTAATACAAAGAGGTTTCATATACATTGATGTAACCATTTGCCACTGAAAACTACTTTTTGAGATAGGTGGTGGATGGTCTTTGACCAACAACCTTGTAATAATCATGAGGTTCCATTATATTTTTTGAGGAAACTATATTGTGAGTTTATCCTCAATGAGTGGCCAAACTATTTTGATATGAGAGAGTTCCATGGTAGAGGTGGTAGCTCTGCCCAAGATGGACCTAAAGCCTAAAGGATACTAGATCCGCAAAGTCACATCCCTCTAGCACCCAAACCCATGGTGCATGTGACGATCCCAGTAGCCCTGAAAGAGTCGATGGAGCTACAAACTCTTCAGATGACCACAACATTGACTAATGTCATCATTCAGTATGGTGAACAATTATCACACCCTCTTGGCCCAGACAATGATCCATTAGTTGAGCCACCTGGCCTTGGTCAACCCATTCAACATGTGTGTCCCAGTTGTTCAGGTATATGCTCTGGGATGGATGTCAAGTGCAGTGCAGATGGCTCCATTTCCCATCTGTGTATGATTTGTGGGAGTAGATGTCACACTAGAACAATAGAGGATGAGTCATTGATCAATGATTTGATGAATATGGTGTTTGGTGGTCAGATGTAGACACAGGTGTGTTGATTTGAATTGATAACATTTTATTTATCACTCACTTAAAATTGGTAATTGTAAATGAATTTTTATTTATAGATCAATTTAAATTGATACAAACAATATGCATTTCAAGATGCAACAATGGGTTTTAATACACCATCTGATATTCCTCCCCCAGTTGTTTCAACTGCAGCTTCAATGCCTGAGGTATGAATTTTGTAACATGTTAAAATAGAATAGTACTTTGAAGAAAACAAAAATTATAATATATCCTAACTCTCTTTAATGCATATTTATTTTGTGTTTTGTAAGTGTTGTCAGTGGACCAAATATCCCAGATTGATAATGTCATGCTCTCGGCGATTGATTTTGGCCTAGAAAGCTATGCGGTATCATATTTTGCACACCTTATTTTATGTATTATTTTAATTGAATATGCAAGTCATTTAATTTTAGATTTGTTAAATTATGTTTAATATTATCTACTAATATCTCTTGTGTTAATTTTGTTTGTTTTAGGATACCCCATGTGTGTCTAGGACTCCTCCTGGGTGAAAAAAATTGTTGAGGACGCCTAAACGTCAAAAGGGAATTGAACACATTTTTAATTGACACAATTGTTTGTAAAGGTTGAAATTGTCTTAATTGGAACTTGTAGATTGATTAGTGTTTTTAATTTTTTTTTATATACAATGGCAATTGGGATTTGTAGAACTATTGGATGAACCTGATACGCCTGAGGATTGAGAGAGGGAAGAGGTATGTATCTCTACTTTGTTTTCTTGATTTGATGAGTATATGCACGTGTGCATGCAAAATTTAGATAAATTATAATCTTATCATTTTTCATACAGGAAATACCCATAGCTACTTCATCAATGGTGAGCCCTCCTAAGTCTACTGGAGAAGAATCTTAAGCTCCGATTCACTTTTGTTCCATATATTGTAGATTTTTAGTGTTTTTTATCTATATATATTATTACCTTGTATTAATTGTATTTAACATACAATACTTATCATTATATTAATTGTATTTAATCTTAATCATTTTTCATACAAGAAATAGCCATAGTTGATCCATCAATGGCGAGCCCTCCTAAGTCTATTGGAGAAGCATCTCAGGCTCATGTACACTTTTGTTCTATATGCTGTAGATTTTTAGTGTTTTTGATCTATATATGTTAGTACCTTGTATTAATTGTATTTAATCTACAATAGGCCCCTTTGCGGTTTGGCCATAACTTGGATCCTTTGAAGTTCCATTTTAAGAAAACTCCTAAGTTTGACAAGGAAAAGAGAAAGAAGACAATAGATCCCAAATCAATTGACGAGGTAATAGACAATTCAATTTCAAAGAAATTATAGTTAAATGCATAATTATGTTGATAATTGTGAACTATTTTCTACAAAAGGATTCTAACTTATCTTTTGAATTGTGGTTGTGCAGCCATCTACAAAGCCATGTACTACATCAAAGAGGCTCGATTTTGATGATCCACCACAAGTATAGGATCATATAGTATTAGTTGTGGTCATTGAATGACCAATACATCTAGATATATTCTACATTTTTATTGTATATCGATTTGGACATGGCATATGCCACATTTTTGTAAACTTGTATTGACTTGGCATATATGCCTTTTTTGTATACATACACAATAATTGTGCATTTTGATATATATAAATGTTGATATTTGATCCAATAAATGTGTATTGTGTTAATTATTGTGTATTTTGTTGATATTGATAGGCATATTAGATACATACACAATTTGTTCATTGTGTTGATTATTGTGCATTTTGATATATAGAAATGTTGATTTATAATTGATACAGTTAATTTTTACTCAAACTATTCGGTGTATTTGGTGGCTTCCCTTTTATAAAGTTAAATAAATATTTGCCTATGTAATCAACAATATGAATATAAACAACAAAAATCTATGATATAAAGCATTGCAATTGTGGAATATGATTTGATAAGATTTCTAAAATATTGAATTAACCCTACAAAACACCTTGCCTCAATCAAAATGAAATTCAACGGTAATTGTTAGATTTGATCCATGGTAATGATCACTGGATGCTTTTGATTCCTTTCCTTTATATTTGTCAATGTGAGTGGTGCGAGAGAACCCTCATGCTCGTAATGGTCAAATTTGGGTTTTTGTCTTCTTTTCCATTGTTTCATCTAAATAAGGTGATTTGAGACCATTAATGATCATTTGGAGCCATTTGTGAAAGTTTGGGATCATTTGGATAAAAGATGTAAAAGTTGCTAAGTTGTTGTCAAAGTTGTCAAAGTTGCAAGATAGGATAGATTTGATTTCATTCATCATGGACAAAAAAAAACATCATGAGCATGTCCAGATGGGCAAGTTTACACTAGGTATGCTCCTATTGTGCTTATCAACGAGCCGAAACGTCAAGAGCCATACCCTACCAGTGCGATCTCTCAAGTGCCCAGAGTCCAAAAAATTGTAAAACTTTGATGGACTATTTATCATAATCCAGGACATATATGATTTATTTGTTTCAATCTATAGGGTCACATGAGTCTCTTCTACAATGACTTATCTTGGTTTTTGATGACTCAGAGCCATTTTCAAATGGTAGCATTTTTTCACTTGGTGCAAAAACCATTAGTTGCATGCAATGCAAAGTTGCAAGATAGGATAGAGACAATTTCATTCATTGTGGGCACAAACTAGCATCATGAGTGTGTCCAGGTGGGCAATTTTATGCTAGGTATGCTCCTATTGAGCCTCCCAACAAGTCAAAACGTCGAGAGCCATACCCTACCGACGCGATCTCTTAAGTGCCCTGAGTCCAAAAAATTGTCAAACTTTGACGAAATGTTTATTGCAATCCAGGATGCATATTATTGATCTATTTGAATCTATAGGGTCATGTGAGGCTTGTCTACAATGACCTATCTCTATTTTTGACGACTCAGAGCCATTTTCAAATGGTAGCATTTTTTCACTTGGTGCAAAACTGTTAGTTGCATGCAATGCAAAGTTGCAAGATAGGCTAGAGACAATTTTGTTCATCATGGGTACAAACCAACATCACAAGCGCATCTAGGTGGGTAGGCTTATGCTAGGAATGCTCCTATTGTGCCTCCCAATGAGTCGTAACTTCAAGAGCCATACCCTATCGGTGTGATCTCTCAAGTGCCCTGAGTCAAAAAAATTATCAAACTTTGACAGAATGTTTCTCGTAATCTAGGATGCATATTATTTATCTATTTGAACCTATAGGGTCATTTGAGGCTCATCTACAATTGCCTATCTCATTTTTTGACAACTCGGAGCCATTTTCAAATGGTAGCATTTTTTCACTTGGTGCAAAAACCATCAGTTACATGCAATGCAAAGTTGCAAGATAGGCTAGAGATAATTGCGTTCATCGTGGGCACAAACCAACATCATGAGAATGTCTAGGTGGGTAGGTTTATGCTAGGAATTGTCCTATTGTGCCTCCCAACGAGCCAGAACGTTGAGAGCCATGCCCTACCGACGTGATCTCTTAAGTGCCCTGAGCCCAAAAAATTGTCAAACTTTGATGGACTGTTTCTCGCAATATAAGATGCGTATGATTGATATATTTGAACCTATAGGGTCATATGAGGCTCATCTACAATGAACTATCTCTGTTTTTGACGACTCGGAGCCATTTTCAAATGGTAGCATTTTTTTACTTGGTGCAAAAACCATTAGTTACATGCAAAGAAAAGTTGCAAGATAAGCTAGATTTGGTTTCGTTCATCGTGGGCACAAACTAGCATCACAAGCTTGTCCAGGTGGGTAGGTTTACACTAGGCATTCTCTTGTTGTTCCTCCAACAAGCCCAAACATCGAGAGTCATACCCTACAGGTGCGATCTAGAAGTTGCCCTTAATAAAGCGGCCATAACTTGCAAAGTACAACATGAAAACGCACAAATGAGTTGTTTTGACATCTATGGACTTTATGTCCTTATAAATCATAAAAGTAACATTACAAATAGTTACAAATGCAATATGGCCTTATAGGTCATCTCAATGGCTAGGTGCCCCTGCACCAAATAGTCATACAAAATGCGTCACAAAATATAGTCACATATATTCAAAAATTTCCCTCTAAATATGGACAAATCAGCTCTTGGCTATTTAAATATATAAAAAATGTTTTACAAATCAGCTCATGGGCTTTTCTACAAAATTTGGCATTTAAGTATGTACGAACTAGTTCATGGCCATTTAGATATACAAAATTTGGCATTTAAATATGTGTGAATCAGCTCATTGCCATTTAAATATACAAAATGTGGCATCTAAATATGTACAAATCAACTCATGTCCATTTAGATATACAAAAAGTTTCCTCTAAATATGTACAAATCAGCTCATGGGCATTTATATATACAAAAAATGAATATAGAAAAATTCGCCGACGATATATACAAAATTCTCAAAATCATTCTACCCTGAATTGTAGAATCAATCAAGTGAGCCTTCTAGATCAGCTCTAGCCCGTATTGTGTCAAGTATTTCCTTATGGTCAGATTCATGAACTTTCCATAAATACTTTTTATGAGGTCTACCATGATAATTAATTGAATATTTGTTTTAACAAGAAGGTTGGAGAAATGAAGAATATGTATGTGTGTTTCAAAGTCCTCGAACAACCAAATATCATAATTCTTGATAGGGTGTCTCCTAAGCCATGTGCCTATCATGACAATAGACCCTACTAGGTACTCAATACCCTGTCCATCAAGGATTGTGGTTGTTGATTGTTCTCTTCTGCAACAACTACGTACACATGACCTGCATTTTTTAGAATGATAATTAACACCAAAAATAATGTTTGATGTAACAAAATGAGCCCCAAAATATTCTTGCAATAAAATTAACCAAAAAAATCACTTGGTTCCACTAGATCGGATACATCGTCGAAATCAATTGATGCTTCCATCCGGTTCAACTATGGTGCTTTGGTAATTTGATAGGTACTAATGGGAAGAAATGGTCTACAAGATAATTTGTCAACCCACTCTTGTGATTCACATTGTTCCCACAAAAAATACATACATGAAGAGCGGAAACATACAATCTGTCTAGTATAAATTACTAGTGAACTTGCATTTGAACTTCTAAATGAGTGCATGTCACTCGATCCTATAACTATACAACAATCTTGAAAGTTTTCAATGTTAGATTCAATGATCAACCAAAAATATCTATGAACCATTGACGTACCTGCATTACCTAGACCCATTATAGAGTTACACCATCACACAATTATCGCTGCAATTGTCAACTCAACACCACCTTCGTACTTCAATTCTTCTCTAGCTAGGGCTCTTTTTATGCATGCTCCTGCACCATCGTGCTCTCCCTTTCATGTCCAGCCTCAGTGAAATTACAAAAATATTGTACACCGCTTGTCACATGCATCCTAGTCAACCAATAGAACATCATTGCATTCTTGAATTGTGAGGTGCAATTATGCGACCATATTATGTGTTGGTTGTATGGTATATTCCTTTCCCTTAAATTATCATAGAAAAATTTAAAGCATTCTTAAACAAACATTGACAAATGTGTACGATCTTCACTTATGTAGAAGTGTTACTCTCTTACAACCTTTATATCCTCCTTTGTGTTATCATCTGCATGCATGAATGTTATGTGTACAAAAATACAAACTTGTATAGAATGTTAATACATAGATTGCACTTCATTTTGAGGTTGTAGTGTATAATTTTCAGCAAAATCAACAATAGAGACAATGGTACCAAGAGGAAATGTGTCCTTACATAACTTGAATTTCTCATCTAACCATCAAGCTCTATGTCTATGCATTGTGTACTCATAAACTATTTTATCTTGAAATGTTCTCATAAATTCAGCTACACATATATCATTTTTCACTAACTCACATCTCTTCAATTCTTTTTCATCTTTAACCCCATATGTCACTGTACTTTCCAAAAGAAACTAGTTTCTTACCAATTTCATGTGTGCTATCCAAATGTAGACATCTTGGAAAATGTTGCAAACCACATGTTGTTCACCAAAAGTGATAACCCAAGACACCTGTAAATCTATCTATGAGATAACCGATCGCAATCAATGAAACACCTCAGGGCTTGGAAAACATAACATAGGATCCTAATGATCCTCCTGCACTTTAGGTTCTGCTAGACCTAGGGGGGACACCCTTTTGATGCATTGAATACAACAATCACAAACATAAGACTGCATCAACAATTAGCAGACAAACCATTCCACAAGCTCACCAAATTAGGAAACACACTACAGATTGGCTAGATCTATATAAATCATAAATGAAAACAGAGCTTGGAATGAGAAGAACACACCCCTAAACATAAAGGGAAATAGATTTATCTTTTAAATTGTTTGATTTGAAAGACATCCCCAAACTTGTAAGATCAGTGCCTTATCCAAGGGCAACAGAGTCACACATCAAACTATAAATGAAACCTTATACTGCAAATCCATCTTCATTATTAAATATTCATGCATTTAATGCCTTGCATAAATGCATTACTCAGCTCACTCACAGAAAATATCAAATCTAGACACTATATTCCATTATTCATGATTTATTATAGAATTTAAATTCTTCCTTGAAGAATCCCTGCAAACAATCACAATTACCTCCTTGAGATAACAAATCTCATCCTCCTTGAGGATCTTATCTGAATATAATGAAAATACAAATCCAGAGACAACTTCTATGTGAATTTGTGCATGCCTTACATACACAAGAACCTGCAGCTAAGAACACCTATAGCAAAGAATCAAACTCCATTACTGAAAGGATAACCCTTCTCTATACAATCTGGAAGAATACTCAGAATTGGAAGCCATGAAAAAATGGAGCCATTCTCCAAATTTCTGGAACCCTTACAACTGAGAAGAATTGGGAATAAAAAGAGGAGGGAAGAAAATCAAATCTGCAACTGAAAAAATCAAATATCTTCTCTCTAACTGAATTTTACTCCCAGCCAAACTGCTTCCAAAATATCCCACATTTGTCAAAATTAACTTCATAATCGGATTCTTCACTCCGAGAGCTTTCCAGCGATATATAATACTTTATATTTTGGCCAAAATTTAGACACTAGGCGAATTAATCCCCATTTGTGCTCAATCATTTAAATTTTTCAAAATTTAATATAGTCAGAACTATATCATTTATTCATTTTAATTTTGATTTTTGCCTCCATTTGTGCTCTGACGCCTTGTCACGTGGCGGCCTCCGATTGGTCGATGGGGTTGACCGGACGCCACCTGGGATGAAACCTCATCATTGCCACGTCATCTGCTTTGTCACTGCCACTTGGCCGCCACATGTACACCACCTCAGCACCACGTCATCGCCACTGGATTGCCACCTATCACGACACGTGGACGGCTTTTGTTCACTTTCGCTATTTCGCAGGGTGTAACTTGCGTGCATCTTCCTTTCGCGAAATAGCGCGCACCGTCAATCCATCTCGAACATGCTCACTCGTTAACCCGACCTTCCTCTACAAAATTTCGCCTGCCTGCCTCGAGAAGCATGCCTACGTGGTGTCCACCTAGTCGCCATCCAGTCAACTCCTCCATCACCTCGAGATCCGTGCTCACACGTGGGCCCACCTTGGGCGCCATCGGGCACCATCCATCAAAAGCCTTTAAGGCTTTGACATTATAGTATGGTGGAGTCTTATATTTAAATACCAAAAAGTTACACTTCCTAGCCAATGTGGGACAAAACGATTATGCCTGGGAATGCATTTTTGAAGCAATTTTTGAGTGTTTTCATGGCTGCCAATGAAATTCGCCTGGAAGTTCTTTGCCTTTCTTGCTTGCTGCGTGGGAAAAAGGGATGGAAATTGCATTTGTTTGGAAATTTAATGGCTCTTCATTTACTTTGAAATTCCTATGGGCTCTTTCATTGCCATGCACAGGGGAGGAGGAGCTGCCAATGGGATTTGCCTTTATTAGAAAAATGTTTATGCTAACATTTCACCCAACCATAGCTCACAGTAGGGAGGATGCCTGACATTTGTTTTAAAATTTAAAACTTTACTCCCCAAACACCATGTGCTTGGGAGGATGTTGGCTGGAAATCATGGAATTTGGTTATACCATACCAAAGTGTTTGCTTGAAGTTTCTATTGCTGCTGCTGTTTGCATTTGACATTGGAAAGATCATGCCTTACCTTGCCACACAGAGGAGAGATGGGCAAAGGTTGTGAATCAAACTTTACAGCTGTTGTTTTTACTTTGGAATATTATCCATGGCCCCTTATTCACTACACAATCTGCCATTTCTGTTTGCATTTGTTTGAAAGCTTTTATTGATTGCCTCCTTACCATGCCACGTAGAAGCCTGGAGTGCCCAATGGCATTTGTTATTTCAATTTTTTTGCTGTTGTAGCTTCACATGGGGAAAGAGGTTTGCTGTTTGCATTGGCTGGAGTTTATAAAGTCTTCTCTTTGTCAAACTTCAAGCATGGAGGATGTTGGCAAAGTCATGAAATTTGGCTTACACCTTCCACATTACATTTGGTTGAAAGGTTTAATGGCTTTTCACATGCCAATGCATTTAATTTGAAAGTTTAAATGGTCTTCTCACACCATGGCTGCCAAGTGCATTCATATTTTTTAATGCTCTTCTTTGTCGCTGAAGGGGGATTTGGCTCCAAACATGCCAATTTTAAAATGCCTAAAATTCATAATAACATCTTGAACTCTTATGACATGCCTCGTGATTATAATCCATATTTAGATATTCTGAAAATCTCTTAGTGAACAAAGTCGCCAATAAACTAATACGGCACAGGCATGAGCCAAGTCGGGCCCCAAAGTGAATCCGACTAAAAAAAATTTCGTTTTCATGCAACTGACCCCTGGAATGCTTCATGGACCTCAAGCATACCTCGAGAAATGATCGGCATCATTTTCGGATCATTAATCCGCATTTTACAACCTTCAGGCAATTACGCCACAATTTTCGCATTTAATTGCGAAGACGTAATTTTCAAAACTGTCAAAACACCTTTCTGGAGCTCGCCATCTGACAGGCATGTACTTTGATATACAAGGATGACATCTACCAAATAGTTTCTCAAGACGATTTCCGAGCGAAGAGATATTAATTTCTGAAAACGGCCAACTGGCTTTGTCGACACTGCGGACCTGATGAAGTCAATGTTCTAGCAACACATGATGCCTTTCTCAAAAATATCAAACGACCTCCGTGGGTCCTCAAATTTGAAACATAGGTACCTAAAAGTACATATTAAATCTATGAATTCTCAATTCGATCACCAGACTGACAGGATGCAAACGGCGCGCTCACCAAAACGGCTACATTAACTGATATAACACAAGTGCGGATAACTGAATTTTATGGCAAAATGAGCTCTTTTGAAAACCGATCAAACGGATTGGTAGAGCCTTGAAATTTGAAACGTAGCTCACCATTTATACCAACATTAGCCCAGAACAAACATTCTGACATGACGCTCACCAGGACATTTTTACACTTGTGCAAACATCACAAACTACAAATGGATTGAGCTTTGAAAACTAAGCAAACAGATTCATAAGGACTTGAAATTTTACATGTTGACTCACGTTTATGCATAAAATTCAATCCATTTTGAAATTATTCATGATAATAAACATGGCAAAAGATATAAACACCCAAAGTAGGCTACTTAATAAAATTTGCACTTGTGCCTAGAATGCACTTTCAGCTCACCCCTCGAAATGGGTAACTAGTAAACTTATCCAAACTGAATTCTGAAAGTTGCACATCACTACATAGGCCAAATGAAAGGTGTGGGACATGAATCCCGAGCCTTACCCTCTGAAAATCAACCGGCTCCATTTTACCCCCTTGCTAACTAGGCCATTCAAACTGACTTATTTAGGTACTTTTCTGGCATGCAAAGCAAAAATTTGAAATAGGCCTACAAACTTTGACTCAATTTTAAATACTCCCAATAGTGGCTCTGACTGGGGATGGTTGATTGTGAGATCAACACAAGAATCCAGATATCTTTGGTTAAGCAGACCACCCAAAAAATGGATCATTCTTCTCTTCTCATCTCATTTCAAAAACACTGCTTCGTTATTTTACCCAAATAGCAGGGCACCTTATTGAAAACCACACAATAGAAAGAAAAGCGACTGTACAAAATATACAACTTATAAATGGCCCCGAGCCATCAAAACTGAAATCAATTCTTACCTCTATCAAACACATGATTTTCATTTCCACAAACTGGAGGTAAGTTAAGATCATCATTCCAATCTGCCTAATAAAAAACACTTCCACTTCTAATTAGCTGATCACATAAAACATAATCATCAGAATATTCATAATCATGACATCTCTGAAAATCAAACACATGTTGAGAGGATTGGTCACTAGGTGACCAAAGAATGCCACATTTTTTACCATTACTTCTCTGCTTAAATGAGAAGTAATCTGACTCCCTCTAAAAGTTGGGAATATCAGACAGATCCTTATTGCTAGTTTGTTGAAATAATAAACACTCTTTCACAATAATATCTTGCAAACTAGAGAAGAAAACTTCCTCATAACATGAATGCACTTCAACTTGCTGATCACAAAAACTATCACCATTTTGCACACATGAAAATACATGATTTTTACTTGCCAATGGTTCATTTCCTCCTTGCAAATCTGAGAAAAACACCCCAGATTTGTCATGTCTTCTAAAAGGTAGATCCTCATAATGCACATCAAAGTGAGAGTTCATATCGACACATGAATCTACATCATCATACCTATCAACCATATATGCATTATCATTTTGTCTATCAAACATAGGAAGAGAATCAACACCATATGTATCATTTTTCACACCCTCAAAAACATCATCAGAATCAAAACATATACTGAATGGGTATGAAAGATTGGGCACATTTTTGAATCCACATCTCTGAAATTCAGCAGCTAAGAGTTTTGAAATTTGCTCACTACATAGTGAACCTCCTTCTTCATTTTCATTTTCCTTGGCTTCATCCTCTGAGCTGTAAACATTGTCCCAATTTGATAAAGGTATTGGATCTGCAGTGCTCATGTCTCTATGCACATTTATTTCATCATCACAACAACTTGCATCTGCATCATATCCTTTATCATGCTACTCATAATGTGTTGCTACATGTTGCAACATAGTTTCATAACTGGGGTTGCAAACATCTTGTGGATTGAAATCAACAACAAGGTGATCTACATCATTAGCATCTGAAACCTCAACGAGCTCATGATTAGTTGAACAATCATTGTTCTCACAAATTTCTTCTCGCTCTGAATACACATCTGAACTTTCATGATGAGAATAATCACATTTAGCATCATAGGAGGTACATCCACTCAGGGGCTCATCTCCTTCATTATTTTTAATCTTGTGTATATTTTCAGATTGGTTACTTTCAATCATATCTATCCATTTTTTAATAGATTCAACACATTCTTCTCTAAAGGCAGTAGACCAATTAACTGAGTTAGGCTCATAAAGCTCTAAGAATATCTCAATTAAAACAGACTCAGGGGGTCTATTATCAGTTGAAAGCTCATTCAATGCAGCTAAAAATCTTTCATAGAAGACATATGATGATTCTCCTTTACTTCTTAGCCCTACTTTCCCTTTTAACAACCAGACAAATCTCTCTTGGATCATTTGAAGACATTTTTCAATTTCTATATTGATCTCTTTCAAATTTGACAAAGGATTCACAGATCTAGGAACTACATCAGGATCCATCAGGTTTTTTAACAATCAGTGAACCATTATCATGACCATGCACCTTACTATTTTTTAAAAAATCTTTTCAAAAACCTTGCAGTCACTAATTTTTGAAATTTGCATACTACTGAAGATCATAAACACTGGATATTGCAGTAGCATAGATAGGCAAATTAATCTTGAAATTCTTCTTTCCCTCTAAACTAGTGTTGTTCACTAAATGGGAAAATGACATTACACATTCTAATTTTCAGAACAAACATCTTTGCATTTGAAACCTCTGAAAATACCTGGAGATTTGCAGCTATAAACTCTTGTAGATCTAGAGATTTACTTCACCTTTAGCACGGTCTTTTACATCAGAGTCGCCACCTCTTGCAGAGAGGATATTTTGAACAGTAGAACCATTCAATCACAAATTTAATTCTCTTTACTCCTTTGATATCGCTACAACAAACACTCTTCCAGGTTGTTCAATACTTGTATGAACCACAGAGTCGCCACCCAACTAAGGAATTGGCAAAAAATCACATACAGCTGAAAGAACTTCTCACAACTTTCAACCATGCATTCACTGTTACTCTTTCATAAAGTATGATATGAAACACATATCATTTTGCAGATCCAAAACAAGGAGCATTTTCTTCACCATGAAACCAATTTACACTCTGTGCATACACCATGGACAGACTGGCTGGATATGAAATTGACAGAACTAGGAACACATTCAACCTCTAACCATATCAATCAAGCATTTACATCCATTTATTCACTAGCAGAGTCACCATTTTTGTTGTGGTGACTCGGATGGGATAATCTCAACCTTATATGAATTAATTCTTTCTTAACCAGAGGCTCTTGACAGTTCATTTACTCCCCAGTAGAGTCACCATTTTTGCTGTTCACCAAAAGTGATTACCCAAGATACCTGTAAATCTATCTATGAGATAACCGATCTCAATCAATGAAACACCTCAGGTCTTGGACAACATAACATAGGATCCTAATGATCCTCCTGCACTTTAGGTTCTACTAGACCTAGGGGGGGACACCCTTTTGATGCATTGAATACAACAATCACAAACATAAGACTGCATCAACAATGAGTAGACAAACCATTCCACAAGCTCACCAAATTAGGAAACACACTACAGATTGGCTAGATCTATATAAATCATAAATGAAAACAGAGCTTGGAATGAGAAGAACACACCCCTAAACATAAAGGGAAATAGATTTATCTTTTAAATTGTTTGATCTGAAAGACATCCCCAAACTTGTAAGATCAGTGCCTTATCCAAGGGCAACAGAGTCACACATCAAACTATAAATGAAACCTTATACTACAAATCCATCTTCATTATTAAATATTCATGCATTTAATGCCTTGCATAAATGCATTACTCAGCTCACTCACAGAAAATATCAAATCTAGACACTATATTCCATTATTCATGATTTATTATAGAATTTAAATTCTTCCTTGAAGAATCCCTGCAAACAATCACAATTGCCTCCTTGAGAAAACAAATCTCATCCTCCTTGAGGATTTGATCTGAATATAATGAAAATACAAATCCAGAGACAACTTCTGTGTGAATTTGTGCATGCCTTACATACACAAGAACCTGCAGCTAAGAACACCTATAGCAAATAATCAAACTCCATTACTGAAAGGATAACCCTTCTCTGTACAATCTGGAAGAATAATCAGAATTGGAAGCCATGAAAAAATGGAGCCATTCTTCAAATTTTTGGAACCCTTACAACTGAGAAGAATTGGGAATAAAAAGAGGAGGGAAGAAAATCAAATCTGCAACTGAAAAAATCAAATATCTTCTCTCTAACTGAATTTTACTCCTGGCCAAACTGCTTCCAAAATATCCCACATTTGTCAAAATTAACTTCATAATCAGATTCCTCACTCCAAGAGCTTTCCGGCGATATATAATACTTTATATTTTGGCCAAAATTTAGACCCTGGGCGAATTAATCCCCATTTGTGCTCAATCATTTAAATTTTTCAAAATTTAATATAGTCAAAACTATATCATTTATTCATTTTAATTTTGATTTTTGCCTCCATTTGTGCTCTGGCGCCTTGCCACATGGCGGCCTCCGATTGGTCGATGGGGTTGATCGGATGCCACCTGGGATGACACCTCATCACTGCCACGTCATCTGCTTTGTCACTGCCACTTGGCCGCCACGTGTACACCACCTCAGTGCCACGTCATCGCCACTGGACTGCCACCTATCACGACATGTGGACGGCTCTCGTTCACTTTCGCTATTTCACAGGGTGTAACTCGCGTGCATCTTCCCTTCGCGACCTTCCTCTGCAAAATTTCACCTGCCTGCCTCGAGAAGCGTGCCTACATGGGGTCTACCTAGTCACCATCCAGTCAACTCCTCCATCGGCTCGAGATCTGTGCTCACACGTGGGCCCACCTTGGGTGCCATCAAGCACCATCCATCAAAAGCCTTTAAGGCTTTGACATTATAGTATGGTGGAGTCTTATATTTAAATACCAAAAAGTAACACTTCCCAGCCAATGTGGGACAAAACGATTATGCCCGGGAATGCATTTTTGAAGCAATTTCTGAGTGTTTTCATGGCTGCCAATGAAATTCGCCTGGAAGTTCTTTGCCTTTCTTGCTTGCTGCGTAGGAGAAAGGGATGGAAATTGCATTTGTTTGGAAATTTAATGGCTCTTCATTTACTTTGAAATTCCTATGGGCTCTTTCATTGCCACGCACAGGGGAGGAGGAGCTGCCAATGGGATTTGCCTTTATTAGAAAAATGTTTATGCTAACATTTCACCCAACCATAGCTCACAACAGGGAGGATGCCTGGCATTTGTTTTAAAATTTAAAACTTTACTCCCCAAACACCATGTGCTTGGGAGGATGTTGGCTGGAAATCATGGAATTTGGTTATACCATACCAAAGAGTTTGCTTGAAGTTTCTATTGCTGCTGTTGTTTGCATTTGACATTGGAAAGATCATGCCTTACCTTGCCACACAGAGGAGAGATGGGCAAAGTTTGTGAATCAAACTTTACAGTTGCTGTTTTTACTTTGGAATATTATCCATGGCCCCTTATTCACTACACAATCTGCCATTTCTGTTTGCATTTGTTTGAAAGCTTTTATTGATTGCCTCCTTACCATGCCACGTAGAAGCCTGGAGTGCCCAATGGCATTTGTTATTTCAATTTTTTTGCTGTTGTAGCTTCACATGGGGAAAGAGGTTTGCTGTTTGCATTGGCTGGAGTTTATAAAGTCTTCTCTTTGTCAAACTTCAAGCATGGAGGATGTTGACAAAGTCATGAAATTTGGCTTACACCTTCCACATTACATTTGGTTGAAAGTTTTAATGGCTTTTCACATGCCAATGCATTTAATTTGAAAGTTTAAATGGTCTTCTCACACCATGGCTGCCAAGTGCATTCATATTTTTTAATGCTCTTCTTTGTCGCTGAAGGAGGATTTGGCTCCAAACTTGCCAATTTTAAATTGCTTGAAGTTCATAATAACATCTTGAACTCTTATGACATGCCTTGTGATTATAATCCATATTTAGATATTCTGAAAATCTCTTAGTGAACAAAGTCGCCAATAAACTAATACGGCACAGGCATGAGCCAAGTTGGGCCCCAAAGTGGGTCCGACTAAAAAAAAAATCGTTTTCATGCAACTGACCCCTAGAATGCTTCAAGGACCTCAAACATACCTCTGGAAATGATCGGCATCATTTTCGGATCATTAATCCACATTTTACAACCTTCAGGCAATTATGCCACAATTTTCGCATTTAATTGCGAAGATGTAATTTTCAAACCTGTCAAAACAACTTTCTGGAGCTCGCCATCTGACAGGCATGTACTTTGATATACAAGGATGACATCTACTGAACGGTTTCTCAAGATGAGTCCCCAGCGAAGAGATATTAATTTCCAAAAACGGCCAACTGGCTTTGTCGACACTGCGGACCTGATGAAGTCAATGTTCTGGCAACACATGATGCCTTTCTCAAAAATATCAAACGACCTCCGTGGGTCCTCAAATTTGAAACATAGGTACCTAAAAGTACATATTAAATCTTTGAATTCTCAATTCGATCACCAGATTGATAGGATGCAAATGGCGCGCTCACCAAAACGGCTACATTAACTGATATAACACTCAAGTGCGGATAACTGAATTTTATGGCAAAATGAGCTCTTTTGAAAACCGATCAAACGGATTGGTAGAGCCTTGAAATTTGAAACGTAGCTCACCATTTATACCAACATTATCCCGGAACAAACATTCTAACATGACACTCACCAGGACATTTTTACACTTGTGCAAACATCACAAACTACAAACGGATTGAGCTTTGAAAACTGAGCAAACGGATTCGTAAGGACTTGAAATTTTGCATGTTGACTCACATTTATGCATAAAATTCAATCCATTTTGAAATTCTTCATGATAATAAACATGGAAAAAGATAGAAACACCCAAATTAGGCTACTTAATAAAATTTGCACTTGTGCCTAGAATGCACTTTCAGCTCACCCCTCGAAATGGGTACCTAGTAAACTTATCCAAACTGAATTCTGAAAGTTGTACATCACTGCATAGGCCAAATTAAAGGTGTGGGACATGAATCCTGAGCCTTACCCTCTGAAAATCAATCGGCTCCATTTTACCCCCTTGCTAACTAGGCCATTCAAACTGACTTATTTAGGTACTTTTCTGACATGCAGAGCAAAAATTTGAAATAGGCCTACAAACTTTGACTCAATTTTAAATACTCCCAACACCACCACATGTAGCACAAGAACCTTTCAAACACATAATCTTATAATAAATGCAACCATCATCTCTTTAACATAGCATACTTGAAATTAATTCTCTTGGTGACTTAGGAGGTGCTTGTATATTGCAATCTTGTAAAACATCGTTAATGTGCAAATTACAATATATATGATGATATATCATAGTGCATGGAAAATTCAATATGCATCCTACAACAACACGTGGTGTGTGCATGATTAATCTTAACAAAAAAAGGTTTTTCCATTTGAAAAAATCTTTGACATTCTTATTTGAGGAACCTTTTGAAGGAATCTTTCATAAAATTTTGTTTGAGTCATATCCAAATAGTGTTTGGCATGTGGCTCATGATTTCTAGATCTAATTTGCCTTCTAACAATATCTCTTTGGTTAGGTGAAACCCTTGTGTTGTCATGCCAAAAAAATTCAATTAATGTTCTTAGTGCATCAACAACAACCTTGTCTTTGCGTGGTAGTCTACGCAAGAACGCCCAAAGAGAATTATTGTTAGGATCCTTTATTTTCTCCCGCCTCTCTATTTACGTAATATTTTTCTGCTTATGTTTAATGACTTACTTGTTTTTCTTATCAGACGATCTTTTTTTATTTTCTTGCTCATTATGGTTGATGTAATAACACGTCAAGTAACATTAGAATATTTAGTACATGAATTTGAACCAATAGCTTGATATGCATCAAATAGATTTCTCACAATAGTTCTTTCACTATTACTTTCAAATGATCTTAGGCCTAGAATTTTCATTGCCTCTCTAAAATTATAATTTTTAATCATTTCAACAATTAATTGGCATATTGCAGTTTGATTTAAGTTTTCAAAATATTTTTGTCTTATTATTTTAACCATTCTTCTACAAGTTTGTTTGTTTATTTTATCGAGCATTGGCTTCAAAATATTCTCATCGATGTCAATTAGATACTTTGGTTTACTACGAGTGATTCTAGGAGGTGTTAACATTGGTGCATTGCGTGCATTAGGTACATTCATCGCATCAAATAGAGCTGGTGTATGTTCATCATTTAATTGATTATTCATTGTGGTATCTTCTTCAATTGCATTAGGTTCATTCAATAAATCAAATGTTGTTGGTGCATCTTCATCGTTTGTTTGATTATTGATTGTGATTTCTTCTTCAATTGCATTAAGTTCATTTGGTACATCGAATTGAGATGTTGTGGATGAGTACCTGTAGTGTCATAAAATTGCGACCCTTGCAATTTTCGACCACATTTGGGTCTTTGCATTAGCGGACAAATCCCTAAGCCTGATCGGAGACCCAAAACATGCTCATGTCATCAAAAACTTGTATTTTCCATCATGTTGCACTTCCTTTTGCTGATGCATGTCCTAAATAAAGGCAGTGTGGTGCTCTTGTCCTACCCCTATTTTGGGCCCCCTTTGACCACCCCTTGCATTGAGCTTGTCAATTTTAAAGAGGGAAAAGTTTTTCTATGTCGGCCTAAGATGGGAAATTACCTAAATAACCATAATTGGCGAGTATATAAGGAGCACTTCCCCTCCTATGCAATAAGCGAAGCGAAGTCGATGATAAGCAATGGTAGGGTGAACAAGCGAGAGGTCTCCATTATCCTTATCAAGCATTGAGAATTTCAAGTCTCCTTTCAAGGCTAGGTGTTGCATTCAAGACAAGGATTCAACCATTGAAGAGGATATTTCTATCAACATTTAAGACATACTATTTCACATATCCATTCAAGCGAATTCATCTACAAAAGTATCAACCTTTCAATTACATCCCCTCCTTGAGGTGGATTTACTTCAGACATTTCCTTTCATTTACTTGCAACATTTTTCAACCACTTGGTTAATTCCAAAAATGGAGTTTGACCCAAAGACAAACCCCCAATCCCAACAAAATTTAACTCTCTTTTCTGTATGTAGGTTGTAGGTGCGTGACTGTAATTGCAGGTTTAGGCTTCATTTTCAAAGACGGAAAAACCCTTTTCGGTGCACGAATTTTTTGAAGGACCGTGTGCAACTTACACATGGTCCCTTCAAATTTTACTAAGATTTGTAGGGAAGCTTCATCTCGACATTCTACTAATAATTCCAGGTGCACAACTTCATCCTGCATCTCTATCTCAAGATATAATCATTTCTTTGTCATTTTTGCTTAGTCTCAATTTGCTTTATTCAACTAGTCTATTACAAAAAGGGTTAATTTACTTTCCTAATACCTTCCAAATTCACTGCAATTCACTTAGTATTCAATCTCTTACCATTGGGGATTGGATCTAGTGAATTCAATCCCTCTTTTGAATGTAATGTGTGAAAAATTGAAGGGAATCCCTTGTGAAACTTTCATCCCTCTTTTGAGGGGAGTAAAAATTTCCACTTGATCTCCCCTCATCATTTTTCACCACATTACATTTTGGTGAACCCAACATCTTACATGCTTTACATTAAAAAGTATTGCATGCTTTTCATTTACAAGTTTAATTTTCTTGCAATTTACACAAACTTTGTGGTTAAGTCATTCAAAACCCTAGTTGCTAAAATTGAAATTGAACTTGTATTTTGCAAAAATTGCTATCTATTGTCTTATATCTGAAAATTACATTGCTTGTCAAATTCAATTTTTTCATTGTCTTTTTCAATTTGCAAATCAAATTTATAAAATTAACTGGTTAATTGTCAAAACCCTAATTTTCAAACATCAACTTGAACTTGTGCAAAAATTGGATTTACATTTAATTTTCAGATTTGTGTCTATTTTCAAACTTGTCTTCTTGGCTAAAATTCAAATTGTCAATTTCGCTCCTTTTCCCAAAATTTCAAAATTTCAAAATTCATTGGTTAGGTCCTAAAACCCTAATTTTCAAATTTAGTTGGATTTTGTGCAAATTTCAATCAATTTCAACCAATTTCAGTTTTCTAAATATTATTTAAGGTGGCCCAATCCATTAGGTTTGACCTTTTTCAAAATTGCAATTCAATTTCTTATATTTTTCAAAACCCTATTAGGGTCCTATTTCGACATTCAAACCTTAATTTCACCTATCTAGAAATGGTTTGACCATGCATAACTTACACACAGTCCCTGGCTTTTTTCCCAAATTTTCGGGAGACTGTCGTGACTGTATTTAATTGCTTAAATCCAGAATATTGGCTGATTTTGTCGAATTTTGATCCCTCTAAAATTAAAAAACACTTCCCAACTTCAACATTGCAACTTTCAAGGACACATTTAAAATTAAGTGGTTAATTATAATCTGCCCTAATTTTAAGATCTTAATTGTGTCAATTTTAAATTTGAAATTAAGTGGTATCACATCGGCCCTAATTTTAAATTTCAATCTCTTTTTATTAATTATAAATATTTCTTGGAGATTGTGTCATTTCTTCTTTCCACAAACTTCAAATTGCATAATCATCATTTTCTTGAATTTTGCAAACTTTGTTCCCAAAATTGAAAATTCAAATTTCAACTTTTTCCCTCTAATGCATGAGTTTTACAACTATTAGTCCTACCTATACTATCCTTGTTAAACGAAGCAATAGAATTAAGGCTTCCCAAGGTATAATTCCCGAAGAGATGGAGCCAAATTTGGGTGACTTCTACAATGAGGATATTGCTAATTCTTCCCATCCTAATAATATCTCTACCTACCCAATTGATTATTCCCATGATGAAGAAGAAGCTTTAACTAGAGTTTCCATAGATCAATTTTCAAAATTGGACAATCAATTTGATAATTTACAACAATGGATGTCCCAAGAATATCCTAATAGTAAATCTCTTCCATTAATTGAAGGTCTAAAATGCATGCTTCTAAGTGATAAGAATGTAATTAATATATTGCATGGCATTTCTCACATTGTTGATTCTAATGTTATTCCTATGAAGAGTTGTGCTAAGAACCTAGGTTATTCATGACCTCCTAGACAAATCAATCAGTTTATTCCTTTGACCACTTCTATGGCTAGTACTCCTACTTTCACTTCAAATATCATGGCTACTTCAACTCAAAATATCATACCTACAACCATTAGTCATGGGGACAATCGCTCTTCTTCATTCAATCCTCCATATTTATCTATGCCTTCAATGATTATTCCTATTGTTTCTCAACCAATCAATGTGACACAAGTGGGCAATTCATCCAATCATTTTTCTCCTCCTTTTAGTGTCCCATTTCCTACCCAATCATCACCTATGCCTAATTACCATAATGTCCCACCACCTTATTCTCAATCAATGCCTTCTTTCAATAACATCACACCACCTTCTCAATCAAGCATGTCTAACATAAATTTTTCAACCGAAGAAACCATTAATAACCTTTGTCAAATTGTGTCTTCATTGCAACAACAAATTGCTTCAATGAGTCAATCCAAGTTTAGTGTGCCCACAATTGATGTTGTGAACCCAATTTCTCTTGATATTGTTAGAGCTATCCCTCTCAAACATGTTGAAGTCCCTCAATTGGAACTCTATAATGGAAAAGGTGATCTTTTAACACATGTCAAAACATTCCAAACTTTGTGTACTGACTTTTCTCATGATCAAAGATTACTTGCCGAAGTGTTTACTAGAACATTAAGAGATAAGGATTTACAATGGTATTGTTCTTTGCCTTCTTATTGTATTACTTGTTTTCAACAATTAGCAAATGCTTTTATTCAACAATTTCAAAAAAACATAGGCCCTAAAATCACTTTGACTGATTTAATGCATTGTAAACAAGGTGTTAAAGAAAAAGTGACTGATTTCATTAGTAGATACAAGCATTTGTGTTCTCAAATTTCTTTTCCAGTGCCTGATAATGATATTCAAAGAATTTTCATTTCTAATTTGCAAAAAGACATTAGGGAAAAACTTCTCTTTTTTGAGTTTACTTCCTTTCTGCAATTGTGTGCAACACTTCACAATTATCAACTGACTATGAGCCAAATGGAGCAATCTACTCCTATGGCTTCAAGTGATAAGGGTGAGAGTTCTCAACAACCATTTACAAAGTTCAAACCAAACAAAGGCTTCATCAAATTCAATGACACCATCAACAATAACAATGCGAATGCTACAATAGGTGTACCTCCTATTTATAATTTTTTCAAAAGAGAGAAAGAATTTAGTCCTTTGAATGAATCTTTGTATAGCATCATGTCTCAGTTGTTACAAAGAAACGTTATCAAAATTCCTCCAATAAAACCAGTTGATCCTTCTAAAGTAACTTTACCTAACTTTGATAATAAGTATTTTTGTCAATTTCATCATCAACCTGGTCATGATACTGAAAAATGTTTTGCATTAAAATGTAAGATTCAAGACTTGATTGATAATAATACTATATTTGTGGCAGGTGTGAATGATAAGGCAAACAAATCACTAGCTCCTCCTAATCAAAATCTTAAGATTTTCACTAATCCTTTACCCTCTCATACCTCTAACGTGATTGAGACTGAACACACTTCTTTCTCTCCCACTAATTTCACTTTTACAGCTCAAAATATGGTTAATTTGGTAGAGAAACAAGAAACACCCTAGTGAGACCATTAAGGCACTTGATGGCCCTTTATACATAGTTGTGAAGATCCAAGGCAAACCTTATCATGGTGTGCTTATTGATCCCTCTTGCATGGTTAATATCATCACTGAAGAATATCTTTATACTTTAAATTTGCATAAACCAATCTATAATGATACTAATGTGGTCGTTAAGTTATTTGATGGATTTTCTTGTCCTACTATTGGTTCTATCACACTTCCTATTGAGGTTCATACTAAATCTATAGATGTCAACTTTGTTATCATTCCTTCATTTGAATAATTCTATGTGAAGTTAGGCTACCCTTGGCTATCTTCCATGAAGGCTATTGCTTCTCCAATCCATAAGTGTTTGAAATTTCCCCATAATGGAGAAATCATAACTATTATTAACCATAGCTTATTTCAACCAACCAAAAAAATCATGGGTATTCCTATTGATTACTTTTGGCCTCAATAATTTGGATCTCTTCCAGCAAGAAGTGATGCTGCCTTTCAATCTTATCAAAATTGGAAGAAAGACATGATCTTATCCTTAAGCCAACCTAGAACTCCAACACTTGATATTCCCATCATTCTTGAAGATGAAGTTCTTCCCCTAATATATATAACTAATATTCCTCCTAGGTAATATTCCTAACCTATTCCTATGGATGAAACCATTCCTTCTCCTAAGAAGAACACTAATATTCCTCCTAAGGTTAGACCTATACCTCCTCCTCATGATGGACCTGGTCTCCTTCCTACACCAAACATTCCTCTTTTATATGGTGCAGTTCTACCTCCTTCCTCTTATAGAGAGAAGAGACTTGCCTCTCCTCTTGTCCAACCTAGAAGACCTCAACCTAACCATCTAACTACCAAAGAGGAGGATATTTCTCCTTCAATAAATATACCTCAGTCTTCTCAGACTTCCACTAAGACTAGACGAAATCATTGTGTGAGAGAATGCCAATGAAAACGTTGTGCTAGAGCTCATGAAGTTGTTTCTCAAACTATTAAATCTCCCAAAACATGAACAATTGACATGATTCCATTTCCTCCTAAGCAAGATGTTGAACCTAAATCTCCAAATCATAAGCTAAAAAAAATATGTGATGGTTTTACTTCTATTCATGTTAGAGCTCCTCTTTTTATAAATCTTGATAAAGAAATGGGTGAAAATTTCATTCATAATGGCAATACAACTCCTAATGCTTCTTTCTGATAGTGAATATGAAAATGTTGATGTTGACAAACATTTATCTACATAATTTTCAAAAGCCTTAATCCTAGCTCCTAGAAACAAACAAAGTGACTTAGCACATGAGCATAGTCCTTGTTTGGATCTTCTAATAGCTCCATCTATTGTGCTCGATATCGCTCCTCTAGAATTTTTCCTACCTTCCCTAAATAATGATCAACAAGATTGGGAGGTGGATGTCATGCCAGACTAGCTACATTAGTATCATAGATCCTCTACCTCTCTCATTTCTTTCTCTTTTGTGACCATTCTTCTATGTGTATCCCTATTCTTCTATTTGTTGTCCCTAGTGATGTCTACTTGAGGATGATGCAAAGCATTGGGATCTCTTTTGGTCTCTTTCATGTTGATTCAAAAGACACATGTGTTCTGTTTCTTCCAAGGTGGTTTCTTTTATTTCGAGAATTAAGACTATTCTATGCATATATATACATGATATACATGATTTATCATACAACATACTGACCCCGAGGAAAGCGAAGCCACCTAGTGCTTTGTGTTTTGTGTTCATTATCCTTGTGTTTATTCCTTGATTGGGGGCTAAATCCTTGCAATAACATGCTCCCTCTCTTTCTCTCTTTGAGGTTTATCCTACCTTAAAGAAATCACCCCCGATAAAGCATATGTGATCGCTTTAACGTGGGGGCATACACTTTGCTCATATTTTCCTTCTTGATACTTAAAGTTACTTAGTGAACTTGGCTTTACTATGTAATTTTTGGTATCCTTTCTTTTCATGACTCATAGTGAGGGGAACTTTACTATTTGCAGTCATGGTTATCCCTCTTGATCTTCCCTTTTACTTTGTGCTTGGTGTATCTTGCCTCCATGACATGGTGAAAGTCTTTCAATCTTGTTCCCTTGCACTTTACCAGTAGTATTGGCATATGCTTATACTCCCGCTAAAGTGGGGGCTAAATGTAGCATCATAAAATTGAAACTCTTGCAATTTTCAACCGCATTTGGGTCTTTGAATTAGTGGACGAATCCATAAGCCTGTTTAGAGACCCAAAACATGCTCATGTCATAAAAAAATTGCATTTTCCATCGTGTTGCACTACCTTTTGCTATTGCCTATCCTAAATCAAGGCAGGACAGGGGCGTGGAGCTCTTGTCCTAGCCCTATTTTGGGCCCCCTTTAATCCCCCTTTGCATTGAGCTTGTCTATTGTGAAGTGGGAAAAGTTTCTCTACGTTGGCCTAAGATAGGAAATTACCTAAATAACCCTAATTGGCAAGTATATAAGGAGCAATTCCCCTCCTATTTGCATAAGCAAAAAGAAGTTGATGATAAGAGACATTAGGGTGAACAAGCGAGAGGTCTCCATTATCGTTATCAAGCATTCAAGCATTCATTCAAGCATTGAGCATTTCAAGTCTCCTTTCAAGGCTAAGTGTTGCATTCAAGACAAGGATTCACCCATTGAAGAGGAGATTTCTGTTAACATTTAAGACATCCTATTTCACATATCAATTCAAACAAATTCATCTACAAAGGTATCAACCTTTCAATTACATCCCCTCCTTGAGGTGGATTTACTTCAGACATTTCCTTTCATTTACTTGCAGCATTTTTCAACCACTTAGTTAATTCCAAAAATGGGGTTTGACCCAAAGGCAAACCCCCAATCCCAACAACATTTCCCTCTCTTTTTTGTGTGTAGGTTGCAGTTGCGCGACTGTAATTGCAGGTTTAGGCTTCATTTTCAGATACCGAAAAACCCTTTTCAACACGTGGATTTTTTGGAGGATCGTGTGCAACTTACACATGGTCCTCGCAACTTTTGCTTAGATTTGTAGGGAAGATTCGTCTCGATATTCGACTGCTAATTCTAGGTGCACAACTTCATCTCACTTCTCTTTCTCAAGATATAATCGTTTCTTTGTCATTTCTGCACTTAGTCTCAATTTGCTTAATAAAACTAGTCTATTAGAAAAGAGGGTTAATTTACATTCCTAATACCTTCCAAATTCACTGCAATTCACTTAGTATTAAATCTCTTACCATTGGGGATTGGATCTAGTGAATTCAACCCCTCTTTTGAATGTAATGTGTGAAAAATTGAAGGGAATCCTTTGTCATTTTTTACCACATTCCAGTACCTTCTTGTCCCATTATTCTTAGCTCACGTAATTTATTCATACGCTACCTTTGTCTTTCCTTTTCAGCCTCTCGTTGTTCCGTTGTTCCTCGCTTGTTCTTTCCCATCATTAATAACAGTTGTCCTAAATAGAATCATATATATATATATATATATATATATATGTAAAGAAAAACTTAAACAATCAAATAACCATAAAATTGAGTATTATCATTATTTTAAAAAACCAAAACTATTAAACAATCACAATAACATTGACCATACTAATTAGAACAAAAATTCAATCATTTGAAATCATGCAAAAAAAAAAATTCACTTACTTCCACATATAAAACCATCACAAAATCATAGTATTAGTTGCAATGGGGCCTTCAATGACTTCAAAAACTTCTTTTGAGTTCGTTGAGGCTGTTGGGAAACTAAGAGTGTCCAAAAAATGCGTATGGGTTATGTTTAGTTAACCCATATGCACTATTACTCCCTAAAAATGCCCAGCAGGCCAATGTTCATATTTCACATACCCTGTACGCGGTCTAATTTTAAACTCCGTATGCATTACTTATAGTAAAGAAAAGGTGAAGGAAAAGGGGGTAGAGAGAGAGAGAGAAAGGAAGAGGGAAATAGATTTGGGGAGAGAGAGATGGGGGGAGGGAGAGAGAGAGAGAGAGAGAGAGAGAGAGAGAGAGAGGGAGAGGGAGAGGGAGAGAGAGGGAGAGGGAGAGGGAGAGAAATGGGGAGAGGGAGAGAGAAAGGGGGAGAGGGATAGAAACTAGGAGAGGGTGGAAAAGGGAGGGAGGGAGATGGGGGAGAGGAAGAGAGAGAGGATGGGAAAGGAAGGGTGATAGAGGGGGGAGGGAAAGAGAGAATGAGAAGAGAGGGAGAGAGAGATAGTGAGAGGGAGGGAGAGGGAGAGGGAGAGGGGGACAGAGAAAGAATGGAAAAGGGAGGGAGGAAGAGGGGGAGAGAGAGAGAGTGGGGAGAGGGAGAGACAAAGGGAGGGATTGGAAAGACAGACAGACAAACAGAGAGAGAGAGACAGACAGAGAGAGAGACAGAGAATGAAGGGAGATAGAAAGAGTGGGGAGGGAGATAAAAAGAGATAGAGAGAGGATGGGAAAGGAAGGGAGATAGAGGAGGGAGGGAGAGAGAAAGAATGGGGAGGGAGATAAGAAGATATAGAGAGAGAGGGATGGGTTATGGAGGAAGGGAGAGAGGGGGAGTATGTTGATTTGTTATTTTTGTAAGATTTATTGGTACTGCTTTTTATATTGTAATAATTGTTCATCTTGCTGCCTTAGGACACCATATGACCCCTTAGGACATCATATGCTCCTAAGGGGTGATGTGGTGTGCTAAAGGGTCACATGATGTCATTAGGTGTTATGTTGGGTCCTAAGGGAGAGAGAGAGGGAGAGAGAGAGAGGGGATGGGAAAGAAAGGGAGATAGAGGGGGGTGGGAGAGAGAAAGAGTGGGGAGGGAGAGAAGAAGAGAGAGAGAGGGATGGAGTATGGAGGAAGGGAGAGAGGGGGAACATGTTGATTTGTTATTTTTGTAAGCAACATTGGTACTGCTTTTTATATTGTAATAATGGTTCATCTTGCCACCTTAGGACACCATATGAGCCCTTCGGACATCATATGCTCCTAAAGGGTCATGTGGTGTGCTAAGGGGTCACATGATGTCATTTGGTGTTATGTGGGGTCCTAAGGGGGAGAGAGAGAGAGAGAGAGAGAGAGAGGGGGGGAGGGAGAGAGAAAGAGTGGGGAGAGAGGGGGAGCATGCTGGTTTGTTATTTTTGTAAGAAGTATTGGTACTGCTTTTTATATTATAATAATGGTTCATCTTGCCACCTTAGGATAATATATAACCCCTTAGAACACCATACGACCCCTTAGGATATCATATGGTCCTACTTGGAGTTGTATGGTGTGCTAAGGGGTCGTATGGAGTTGTTAGGGGTCATGTGGGGTCCCAAGGGGTCGTGTGGGGTCCTAAGGGGTCGTATCGTAATAATGGTTCACATTTCCCCCCTAGGACACCATATGACCTCTTAGGACACCATATGTTGCCTTAGGACATTTTTTCCTAAGGGGTCATGCAGTGTGCTAAGGGATCTTGTGGTGCCATCAGGGATCATGTCGGGTCCTAGTGGTGCCAAACATGTATTACAAAACCATATGACCCATTAGGACACTATATGACCCCTTAGGGCATCACATGCTCCTAAAGGGTCATGTGGTATGTCAAGGGGTCACATGATGTCATTAGGTTTTATGTGGGGTCCTAAGGGAGACAAAGGGAGAGGGAGGGAGAGAGAGAGAGAGAGAGAGAGAGAGAGAGAGAGAGAGAGAGAGAGAGAGAGAGAGAGAGAGAGAGAGAGAGAGAGAGATGGGGGGAGAGGAAGAGAGAGAGCATGAGAAAGGAAGGGAGATAGAGGGGGAGAGAAAGAGAAAGAATGGGGAGGGAGGGAGGGAGGGAGAGAGATAGTGAGAGGGAGGGAGAGGGAGAGGATGGGAAAGGGAGGGAGGGAGAAGGGGGGAGAGAGAGAGAGAGAGATAAGGGGGGAGGGAGGGAGATAGAGTGGGGGGAGGAAGAGAGGGAGGGAAGGAGGGAGAGAGAGAGAGGAATAAAAAAGGGAGGGAGGGAGATGGGGGGAGAGAAAGAGATGTCACATGATGTTGTTAGGGATCACGTGGGGTCCTAATTGAGCCACGCATGTGTTACAACACCATATGACCCCTTAAGACACCATTTGACCCCTTGGAATATCATGCATGGTCTGAAGGGGTCATATGGCATCATTGGGGGTCATGTGGGGTCCTAATGAGGCTGCAAATGTGTTAGAACATCATATGGTCTTAAGGGGTCATGTGTGCTAAGGGACCTTACATGATGTCCTTAGGTGTTATGTGGGGTCCAGAGAGAGAGAGAGAGAGAAAGAGGGAGAGAGAGAGAGAGAGAGAGAGAGAGAGAGAGAGAGAGAGAGAGTAGGAATACAATGTAATAATATATCAAAAGACAATATATATATATGCATATATGTGTACATACATGCATAAACATTTTTTTTTCTATTAAAGATAGTTTACGAATACATCATTGCTTTTATCAGATTTTAACCATCAAGATCAAACAAAAAGTTATGACCTCAGCAAACTGTCACAACAGTATAACCAACTCTATAGAGCTTAACCACATATACAAAATATATGACTTCCTTGGATCAACACATGAAAAAACATAACAATATTTCTTAATCCCAGGATCCCACAATGTTATTGCTAGTTTCTGCCTAATCAGTTTCATAAGTTCCCAATGGAGGATCAATATTGGGTGCAGCAACATGGTCCTAGCTTGGTGCATCAGGTTGCTTAGGTTCGTTGCTCTTGCCTTTAATCTTCGCTTTAGTAATCTAGTTTTGTTGTAGAACTTGTTCTAAGGCATTTAACTCATCTTTGTTCAACATCCCTTTGTAAGCATGGAAGAAATGTGTCGACCTTACTGTTAGGATAACCGGTGAACAACTGAGAGGGGGGGGGGTGAATCAGTTGTTAACATATTATACCAATTAAACCACTTTACAACCTTTAACCGGAGCACATAAACATTGAATATTGGAATAGCAAAAATAGATACCGGTAAGCAATAAAACTTAAGAATGAAATAAAGAATTAACACAATGCAACCATACCACATAACACCATGATTTGTACATGGAAAACCCAGAAAGGGAAAAACCATGGTGGGAAGCCTACCCACAGTCAGATGATACTTCTACAGAAATTATGTGATATTATAAGGGGCTTGCACATGCAGTAAGGCACATTGCCTAGAGCATACTGCTCATTACAAAAGAGTCTCACTGACTATAGAGAGGTTATAACCACCTCAAGATAAATGGAGAACAATCCAAAAGAATGAACTGCCAGAGATAGCATCTACCATGCCTAATTACAGCCTCGATTAAGCTCAATACCAGAGGCCTTTGACCTCTTCCTTAAACCCAATTCGATCACCTATGATCGACCAAATCTCCTTCACATATGATATTACATTTCCATTCCCATACCATGATCTATAATGGGATCTTACATTAATTTATACCAACCCTAAGGCATAAACCAATTAGGTTGGCCACCTAAAATATATTACAATAAGATCATTACATACATCCATATTACTCAATGTATTGTTTTATCGACTTGGTTTCTCAACTTTGTCATCATCAAGTTTAAACTTCATCTACTGGGTATTTCTAAAATTGCCACCATATTTTCACCCATTTTTTGAGCATTCTAACCGTATAATTTTTTAAAAAGTTGAACAACAATAACATATTATTCTTGAATTTCTTTTACCAGTGTCTCCATAGTTCTCAGAAACATATGTGTACCATTTTTTTAATAACTTTTGATCTACTTATCCTAATTTAAAAAACTCTATATATTATTGTAGTGCACTTGATTATTTACAATTTAAAAGAAAAAAAATTACATTTTCAATTGTTTTGGTGCAACTTATGCTTCACGCACGAACAAGTACCTAATTTTCAAAATGTGCTCGATTCGAAAAATCATAAAATAAAATACTCAACAAAAAATTATAAAAAAATACACAACTTCTAGTGCTCACTCTTAACTATATTTCTACCAAATGATTTGTCAAAATTCTAAATCTAACTATGACTTTTTTGATGCACACGTCAGACACTATGTTATGTTTTTCAAAAAAAATCAAGATCTATTTTTCGTGCGCAAAGGATTTGACCCACTTAATCTTATCAATTTTTTTAAAAAACTTAGTAGTTTAGAAACTAGATTTAAATTAATACAATATTTGTTGTTTGAGTATCTTCATATCTTGAGTGGATGACTCTCAAATTTCTCCTCCAAGATCAGGTTTACCTAATTTTAGGAAAAAAGTGTCCACTTATACCCCTCTTTTTGCACACCATCTTGGTGCACTTACCCGAAAAAACACGAAACCTAAAACCCAAAAAATTATACCTGCCCAAGACGGGGTAACATGATCTCAATGTTTCTCTAATTAGTTTTGCCATTTCTGCAAGCAATCTCATTGTTTCTGCAAATTGAAATTTCATTAAAATAGATCCTTGATTAAGTGGAGAACCACCTAAATTGTCACATTTTTTCCTACAAGTATGAAAAGACACATTGAAACAACAAAAAACGTGAAAGCGGACTCGTGAAGTGAGATCCCACCGAGCATGCTAGAAATGTATGCAGAAAATTGTGAATGTAAAACTTAAGAGATTGAAAAGATAAACTAACAATCAAACAAACACATATTTCAACCACACTCAAGATTAGGAAATTAAGAAGGAATAAAACTAGATAAGTAAAATAAAAACTATTAAAGGGCAAACTCTAGATTATCCTTCGATTTGATAGTCCCTTGATTTGATGTGTGTTTTCTATATTGTGAATTCTTGATTTCCCTCCATGATAGTGAATGCAAGATAGATGCTAAGTTAAAATGGGATTCGAGATGGATGTAATATGCTTGATGGATATGCAAAATGGTGAGTAAACAATTCTGCATTATGAGGGTATGAAAATGAAAGTGGATGCAAAATGGATGTAAGATGAGGATTCACAATGGCATTATAACGGTATGAAAAATGTGAAGTGGATGAATTTGTGAAGGAAAATTAGGGAATTAAATAGGCTAGAATGAGAGATGGAGAGGCTTGAAAATGAGACATGTGTCCCTAAGAAGGGCAAGTGTCATGGATGAGAATGACATGTGTCCTTGAAAAGGACAAGTGTCATTGGAAGGAATGAGATGTGTCTCTGAGGACACATGCCTATTTGGTAATGAGACACCCAAATAGGAAGGTTCTATTCTAAAAATAGAGATATTTTCATGTTTTAGGATATTTGGGATATTTTCCCAAATTGTAGGAAATTTCCCCAAATTCAAAGACATTCTCCCAAATTTTAGGAAATTTATGATATTTTGGGAATGTGCACACATATGGTGAGGGTTAAGGGATAAGGTTGACCGAAAACCTTAGTTAACTAGGCGGGTTGGATTAGAGGAAAGGTTAAATGAGGGGTTCAAGTTAGGAGGCATGTGGAGGAAAATGGAATTAATTAATTCTTATGAGAGGATTCTGGAAGGAAAGGTCAACATGAATTAAATAGTCAAATTGCACATTTGATGTATTTAATAGAAGAAATGGATAAATCTAATTAATTAATTAATTAACTCATAATTATTAATTAATTAATTAGGGGGGCTATAGCATAATTAATAGAATTAATTAGCTAGAGGGAGGGAACCCTAATTAATTAAATAATGTGTAATTACTTAATTAAAGGCATTGATAACTAAATTCAATTAATTAAATTTAGGTGTCTACAATCATGACATATAATGAGTTGCAAATCAACCCAAGCTATAACCAAGCCCAAAGAAATTTCAAAACATCTTCCAAACCAAGTGAAAACATTCAAGATCTTACCACGAACGAGAGTACAAGCCCTATTGGCTCAACAACAACAAATTGTCAAAACTATCAACTTCAATTTCTTTACTCTAGTAGAGAGAGACAAAGAATATGATGTAGACCAAGATAGGATCCCTGCAAATCTTGCAAAGTGTCCCTACAATATTCTTTTGTAGTATCTGATAGTTATTTTCTAGCACAAATAGAGTCAAAACATGTTGTGATGAAAACAAAGTATACCAGACCAACTGTATACATTAGCGCAATAATTCATTTTGCTACTAGACGTTTAACTTCACCCACTTCTCAAGTTTTTCTCTAAAAGGTTTCTTTGTAACACTCCCAGTTTCCTTTTGTGAGGTTCCCTTATGTAGATTTCAAACATTTGGACCTCCATTCAAACTTCTAGTTTCTACCTACAATTTCAAATTAAATTTTTACAAAGGTCTTTAAATATTTTTGTTGTTAATTTCTTCTCATGCAGACTTCAAACCTACATACATCCCACCTTGTCCATTCCTATGAAAAAAAATTTCACACTTTCTCCTATGAATTTCATCCATTTCTTTCACTTATATTGTGTATTTTCAAAGTAATTCTAGAATTCCATTTTGATGTCTAATTTGAATGTCTTAGTTTTCAAGAAAATCTTGTGTCTTTCATTCTTTTGTCTAGCTACTTGTTGATCTACTACATTTCTTCCAAATGGTGTCTTGCAGTCATCAAATATTCCAAAAGCACCATTAATACTTGATTCAATTATTACAACTACCCATTTAGTTTCTTTTAATTACAAAAAATATTCCATTTCCCTTTCTCACCTCTATTTCCTTATCAAACATCCACATTTCTTTCAAATGGCCCCTTGGAATTTTTAGATCTTCCCAATAGTATCCTTAATGCCTGATTTGTCTCTTGTAACTAACTAATTGGTCTTTTCTATCTATTCCTATCTAGAAATCCTTTTTTTCCTAAGTGTGTGAATCTAAATTCAAAAGTAGTAGTGAATAATGAACAATGTCATAATGACATTAATAATGTGGCGTAATAGTTTCTAATGCAAGTGACTTTTATACCATCTACAAACTTTCATTGTAGTGGATTTCTAGCAATTTTGACTTGTTTAACATGCCTCATTAATGAAATCCATTTATCAATAATTCTTGCAAGGATTCAAGTCACCAAGAAAAATGTTAAATAATCATCACTTCATTTAGAAAACAATGATTGATCATTTTCTCAATTTCACATGATAACAAGTGTTGAAGATCTTCTAGGGTTCCAAACCTTACATGTCCAAACATCTATTAAGAAACTCATTTTGTAAATCATAGAGAGATAACTAGTTTTTAGTAAATGTAAATTGATGTCTTTTTGCCTATTTGTTTATCTTTAGGGAAACTTCCAAGTGACAAAGTGTGTTAGATTCTTCTTTGCTTAGTGTTTTCTCTTGCCACATTTGTTGGTCTATATGTAATAGAGGTCAAATAAATGTCCCAATATTCTAATTCATTAAATTTGTAATGGTCTTTTCAATATTACATATGAATTTTAAAAATTTATAGGGAAATAATTAAGATTGTTTAGTTATTGATATCATGTCGATTTTGTCATTTATATGTGTCGTAACTTCAAGTGACCATGACTTTGTAAGCCAATGTTGGCTTGATGATGATTATAGAGTTGTAATAGGTTGATTGATGACTTGGATTGTGTTGTCATTGATGGCAACCATGTTTTGTCAGTCATCTAAGTCATTTAGTCCAACCAGTAAAGCCTAACTAGTAGAGGAAGCAGTTAAACATTGAATCGACAAACAAGAACACTGCGATGTTCAAGCGACCAGTACAGACGATCAGTGAAGAGTTAAGTGTTGCAGTTTGGAATGCATGTTCTTGACATTGACAGGAGTCTATGAATGAAACCGCATCAATAGATTCGATGGAATGAGCGAGTTATGTTATTCTGAGCAGTCACTCAGGAAGAACATCTAACCTGTACAAGCAAAGTTACTTAGATCAGTAAACCGATAATCTTATCATTTTATTTTTGAGTTATAATGTGTTTGGCCGACACGAGTAAAGCTTAATGAGCAAGATTGACCAGATACATTGAACCTAGGAAATTATTTCAAGGGTATTAGCCGATTTAACAAAGTTGTCTATAAAAAGGTGAATATTGTGTGATGATGTATGAGATGAAGGATCTACAGTGAGAATTTGATTGTGCGGTGTAAGGTGAAGCTTTGTATTAATGTTTTGTCGGTGCTAGAAGCAAAACTAAAGCAGATCTATCAGGCACAGAGGTGCTAAATGCAGATCACTTACCTGTTATTTCCTAACAGTTGCAGTAGTATTAAAATCCCTTAACTGGGTAGGTCCGAACAGGCCTGATCTTGTAAATCCCTTCATCGGGTGACTCATTAACTTGGGTTTAAATCCTTTAGCAAGGTTACTCCTAACAAGGTAGAGCTCCTAATAGGGCTGAGGTTGAAATCCCTTCATCGGGTGACTCCTAACAGGGTCTGCTCTTAACCGAGCATTATTGTAAAGCTCCTAACCGGGTTAGGCCTTTAACAGGGTGCATTCCAAAAGAGTGCAAATTTTGTGGGTACCAATTCCCACCGTGGTTTTCCCCATTTGGGTTTCCACGTGAAAAATTTGTGTTATGAGTTACATGCTTTATTGATTGTTAGCTTATGCGGTTATCTTTCTTGCATGCTTATTGTTTTTCAAGTTGGTTAAAGTGGTGATCATATTTATATTGTTTTTGCTTGCACTGATTCACCACCCCCTCTCAGTGCCTTATAAGTTTATTAGCCAATATAAGATACTAGCCTTAAAAATAACTATTCAACATATGTTTTAAATATAAGACAATTTAACCAATAATTTAGAAGTAAAAAGTTAGTTCATATGCACTTTATAATTTAGTACTATACTCAAGGAAAACATGTGAAGCAAGCTATACTAAATTTTCATCTTAGATAATCATGTCCTACACATCTTCATCACCTTTATAGAGATTATATGTGTAGTACATTTGCCTTTAACCTAGTGACAAATGTTGGGGCTAGATGTATACTAAATATGACTAAAATGTGTATATTTGTATATCTTCATTTGTGATCAACCCTATTTAGAATACCTGTAAGAATACCCTCTTGGGGCCAACTAAGCCCAAATTGAAAGATAGATTATCCACTCTCAATCATTGGTCTATAATCACCCACACCCTACTGATGATCCAATCTATCTACCTTTAAATGATATATTCCTATCATTGAAGTGGATTGTTATCTCTTTAAGAGTTGGTACAACAATTTTGGAATCTAATAATGAAGAAGCATACATCTAAACTAGAGAGTGTCCTTAAACTAAGCTATAATGAATAAATGATTTAATCCATCAAAATTAATATGATCTAATCACACCTAACAAAACTATAATAACCTTATCGATTAAACTATAGCCATCAAACATCATGATATGATAATTTCTACAGGAATAATATCTTATAACTTATTGGGGTGACCCATATAATACAGCAGTTAAAACACTTGCCAAGGTGAAACCGCCACCAAGGTTCAAATCTCCACTGGGCAGCTATGTTTGCAAGCTTTGTGCTTTCATTGAGCTGACGGACTCGTAGATTTGAACAACAATAGTGTTCAAGCCAATGATTGCTCACCATGTTGAGTTCACCATGTTGGCTATAACAAGCATTGACCCAAAACTGATTAGATTTATTTTCAGTATAATTTTAATCATTTAGCTGGGAGATTGGATGTCTGTGACGTATTTATAATCATTAATTTGTTAGGGAATATATTCTTGCTCTTCACAGAAATAAACTTTCTGTAATATATGCCTGTACAGGAATCTTGATAATTTCCATTTATAATCTGTGGGGCCAAAAGAATCCAAGATACTTAAAAATCAAGTCGGTAGTCGGTGAGTAACATGACAACTTATCTGAATTGAATAATAATAATAAGGTGAGGATGGAATCAATAATGATATATTTGAGAAATGTAAAAGTTGTTTAACTTTACAGAGACAACTGGTAAGCATTCATACTGAAATAGCTGGACCACAAAATCTCGTCTTTTCTTTTGTTAACAGTCGGGTCAAGCTTTTCTAGGGTTTTAGATATTTCATATTGAAATAGCTGGTCAAATTTGGATAGCTATTGTGATGTGAATGTCGTTTATGGAAATGGTTGACAACTTTTTTATATATGGGGTCAATGCATGCGAATTTGTTAATTATTTTTTTTTGGATAAGTTGAAACATATATTAATTAATAATTATCATATTGTGATTTGTGGATATTATTAGATTAGTAATAGAGAAGATGGGACCAGTTTTACATAATGATATCAATCAAATCAGAGTCTAAATTTGATTGGAGATATATTGTAATTTTTTATATAATTATTAATTATTAAAATTATCGTAAATATCTTAAATTTGTCTACTTCAAGATATCTAAGAATGTTAAGAAATATAGAGTTGTTTTATTATGTACTTATGCCCTTTTCCATTATATTTTGAGCTTGGGTGTTTGAGTTGTTATTTATGTATTGACGGTTATATAAGATGACATACTTTTTCGTGAAAGTTGGCAAATAATTTATCTTAATTTGTCCTTTTCGTCTATTATTATCAAGATTCAAATATGAATCTACTTTTTTATTATTCATTACCTTTGTTCATATTTGTGGTTGTAGAATCGACCTCAAGTATGCCCATGATCATGGACTTGAACTCAATTTTTTTTTAAAAATAAAAATTTGGGTCTATGTTTTCCCTCTTACTAGCTATTATGCATTGACTAAAATCTAAATTATTTTAAATTGCATACATTAGCGCAGTGAATTTATTGGTTATCCCTAAGTCGTTTATATTGTAAAGGATTAACATGAGAACATTCATGTGAAAGATCTGAAGCCTAAACATAGAGCATTGTGGTTGCAATATTAGCTTTCATCATCTCCCAATTAAACTACATGCTTGTCTCTTAACTTTGTTCATGGTTCATCACATTTAAATTGATTTAATTTATACAATTAAATAAATATTTGATTAACTAGGTTGATTGTTTTATGTAGTTATTTTATTTATTTAGCTAACCTGAAGATTTGTGTATGTTTGATTTATCCTCTCACATAAATAGTGAATGTAACTTATCTTATAGTCCCTAAGAAATAACCTTAAGGTTTTAGGTTTAATTTTTTTCTAATTTCTTCATCTTCATATTATATTTGATTAGGATTTGGATCCACCATTTCTTCATCTAATGCAATTTATAAATATTGGGGGTTGGGGCATCATTGTGGAGTTGTCTATTTTCCATACAAAACAACATTTGATCAAAAACACAAAATCTGCAAATCACAACAAATTTTTATGTGATTTCTACTAGTTCGATCCTCGTAATTTGCCTTTTCAATGCTATTTTACAACAACAAATATGCTAAAAACAATTGTGTTATGTGAATTTGTGCTTTTTATCAAGCGTTGTTTTGTATGGAGAATAGCTATTGCCCATCATTGTTGATATCTAATTAATTTGAACCCACCCAACATTGTATATGCATCATATTGATGTATATTTTATCATAGATTATCATAATCCATTGTCCCTAGTATCTATTTGTTGGTTAACATATTTGCCCTTTCTTTAATATATATATATATATATATATATATATATATATATATTGCAATATTGACTCGTGCACACCCCTTATGAAAGGAAACCAAATGAACCAACAGTTGGGTAAACCGAATTGAGGTTCATCCTCTGCATTAGAGGGCAACTCCTCGTGAGACTTGCAATGAATTTTTATGCAGTTAATTTAGAAACGAATACACTTTTCACCAGAAAGCAAGAAAGGCTTTCGCATTCATTTGTCAACACAAAAAAATGCTACAAAAGATCTATTTATAAGTGTTAAGCTCACAGAATTTTACTTCCACATATATTCATTCAATAAACTCAAAGTAAAGTAAAATCAAAGTAGTATAAATGTTGATCGATTCTCGCTCATGCCTCACAGGACAAGGGGGATCAGTGCCATTTAAACAACAATGAAATTTCTTGTAAACCATGAAAATCAATGAATTCACAAACACAGAAAGAACTGGTAATGAAATAACATATTTCACACATCAGCATAAATCCCAATAGAGATCACTAATCCTTCAAACACGCAATTTTAAGATTGCATCAAAATAGCATTTCATTCAAGTACTAGAAATATCAGTTCTGAGAAATTCAAGGAAAATCAAATTTGTTCCTCCAAATCAAAGTTTTTCAGACCCTAATGAAACTTGCTTTTTTTACATATATAGCCTTCAGGCCAATAGTTTGTTACAAAATAACCCTAAGCCTTTTAACTCTAACCTAGAGTCAAAGAAACCGTCTACTTTGAACTTTATGAAACTAAATAAACAAAGGCCACATATAGGATGACAACTCATTCGTTAGTCATTCAGGACTCCATTGTGGAAGAAACGACCGCTGATTTGTCCTGCTTTTCCACAACACCACGCACATTACGCCACTCCAGATGCACTGCTGAAAAGTTCAAGATAACCTAAAAGTATGGGAGTCTGATGTTTAGGATATGTTGCTTCCAAACTTCCTTGTCCATGTTCACCTGCATAATCTTTTCTTTATGTGCCTCGAAGTGATCAAAGCAGGCTGTCAGCATTGACTCTATCCTCGCCACTTTTGAAAAGTCATCGGTGGTTAGAGATTTCATTTCTTTTAAAAGATGCACTCTTTCTTTGAAGATCTTGGCCATATCTACAGCGACTTCAATTTTCTTCCCATCCTCCTTCATGAGTTGTATATCAATGCACTTTAAATCCTTCTGCATTGTATCAATCAGATCCTTCAACCCTTTAAGTAATTTAGCAGATTCCTCATGGCCTTGCCTAATAATCAAATTTCTCCATTTGACATTCTTTCTTGACACATAAAGCACATTATCATCCAGATTTTCCACTGGTTTCTCAAACAGGAATTTCATCACACCAAACTTCTGCACATCATTCATTTGGGCCAAGACTACCACCCATTTGGTTCTTTCTTTCTCCCATGCAATAATTTCTAGCTCTAGTTATTTGCTCATAGTTATGGCATCTTCATATACTTTAACTAGGCTGACAATGTAGTCTGAACCTTGATGTACAATAGAATCAAGCCATTTATCAAATATTTCAGCTATCATGCGGCTCCTCTGGACTTGATCTAACAGATTTTGGTTCACCGGTGATTTGGGGTCAAAGGACAATGTCATCTGAGACAGTGGCTGAGGGCTTGAATGATGTATGGCGTTAATGTATTCTACCATTTGGGTGACAACCTATTTCAACTCCTTCTTGTCATTCTCATCCTTCCAAGACTTGGATATCATCCTTTTTGTGGAGGATTCTAGGTGTTTAGCATCTACTGCCCTTGAAGTAACTCCTAAATCAATTTTCTCCATAGTAAAATCATCTTCAGTGGCCTTCTCTAAATCTCTGCCTGAGATGGGTTTAGCTACTTCAGCCACCCAATGACCTGTTTCCTTGTCCACTCCCACCATTGCCTGTGTTTTGAGCTTCTTTGGTTTTTATACTTTCCTGAGGCACTTTCTCACCATATCCTCCATGGGAATTGTAATAGGGACAACATTACGTTTCTTCCCAATTGAAGCTCCTAGCCATCAAGGAGTGTTGGAAGTTTCTTTAGATGATGGAGGTGTCTGAGCATCCAAGGAGTCAATAATAGTCAGAGTGCTCATTGGATTTGATCCTTCTTCAAGGTCCTTACCTACATCTATATCTTGCAATGGAGGGTTACTCAATACTTGTTGATCCATTGTCACTTCAGTTTCTTTACCTGGATCCAAGTCCACAACAATTTGATTCACCACTGGTTCTCTGTTCTTCTTTTTTCTCCTCGAGCGAGTAACTCAGACTGCTAAAGAATTCAGTGGAGACCTCTTTGACCTTGTGGGTTGAACCTCTTCAACAATTGGCCTTGTGTCACCTGCGATATCAACAATCTTGTTAGAGGAGGAAGTAGGAATCTAAGTTGTAGCACATGGACCAGCTATTAATTAATGAGGATTCATGTTTGAATCCTTTCTGAACTTTCTATCCCTTAGCCATTTTTCTGTTCTTCTTATGACATTGAAGGACTTGGCTTGAATTCTTTCTTCCTCTCTTTTATCCTAGTCAATTTCAGGAATTGGCTACCCTTGAACCTTGTCGTTGAATTCAGGATCCAAGACATCTTCGCCTTCCTCTTCTTGTACACTTGATAAATTAATGGGCAATTTCATGGTAATAACCTGTTGTAAGGTGAACCTTGACCATAATATCCTCCTCACTTCAAACTCATTGCCATAATTTTCCCAATAATTTTCTAACTGGGGTTCATGGAAGAAATGGTCATCCACATTAAAATTTTCTACAACAAATCCCCTGCTATCAATTTTTTGTCTGGCAATATAAGGCTGCAAATTCATTTTCTTGAACTCCAATTCTAAGTTCAAGGCATCAGATACATATTTACAACTTTAATATCCCAGTTCAATAGGAAAAATGACCCCAAATTTGCCCTTTGTCCCTAACCTTTTGTCAATGTGAGCCGATTGTCGGCTCACTTCAATTAGTACATAACTGTCAAAAGCATATTTGAGTAATTTGAATGGCTCACCTTCAAAACCGCCCACCCAGATATAAGTAAATCTAGAAAACTGGATGAAATAACTTCCATAGATGTTAATCAGCTCCATGGCCTTTGTTGACATTCTTATATTAATATCTCCTTGCAATTCAAAGGCAAGCCTTCTTGTGAAAACATCATTCCATCTAATGAAATACTATGCATACTTCTGTTGTTGCAGGTAAGGGTAATAGTCATAAACCTTCATTATGTCTACCCATGGTTCGTTATGCAACCCTTTCTAGTCTCTGGTACAGGCCAATATGTAGAATAAGTATGAAGACATGTAAAAGTTGGACATACCAACAAAGTTGCTCAAAGCCTCATGAAGCCTTTCAGTGATAACCTGAACCCAGTCAAGGTATTTCTTGCTAGCTAATAACACTTGGATATAGAAGTACATCCAATCCTTCCAGTAGAAAGAGTGTGAGTTTCCTTTAAGTCTATTTAGCAGTATGATGATATCTTTCCCCTCTGTGATGAAATGTTCCCTAGTAAGAGGCTTAGGTAACTGAGACCCCCCTTTTTGAACCTTTAGAAGCCAATTCCTTGCAATAACGCTTCTATATGTGTTTTTCTTCTCAGAGAAAAATGCATATGAGGTCCCAATTGACCAATCCTTGTATGGCTCCTTATGTGGGATCCCCATCACAACCATTACGGTCTCTCTGTTAATCTCCACCAACAACTCGCCACTACTGGTTCTAATGCACCTACTATAAGCATCATGTCTATTCATGCACACTATTACCAAATCTGGACAGGGAGCAGCAGTTGGAAATGCAAAGAGTTCAATCAGGCCACTTCTAACTATCCTCTCCATCATTGAACCTAGCCTAGGGTTTTTTGTTCTCTCTAAGAAATTTCCCAAGTCAGCTTGGGCCAAAGAGGTGTCACTCAACTCTGGAAGTATACTCACCAAGCATAATGTGCAGTCAAGTTTTAGAAGTATTGGCCTCATTGAGGCCACTTTTACATTAAACAACAATTCCTAAATAGGACAAAATTCTATTCCAAAACAAAAGATCTCTCCTACTTTGACCGACCTCCTGAGCTAAAAACACAGTAGAGGGAAATTATCAAAACTCACCTGTAACCACCATGAAATCTGTGAAACCCTCGGCAGAATGGAGTTGAAATTACCTTTGGCGTCTTTGGCTCCTTCAATAATAGGAGCTACAACTTTTGCAATTTTGATAATTCACATGTCTTTTTAAAACAAACGGGAAAACAACTAAGAAAGATCTACACATGCCTCATAATGATTCATTTGAACATGTGAGATAACAAATGATATGATAGAAACTTGACACTTTCTTAATTACCCATCAACTCTGCACAAATGGTTAATGCTTTCATGATTTTTTTCCAAATTTAGAATTTAAATTATAAGATGTCGGGAATATTCCTTTTGCCGTACCACCTTCAGTGTTATTAAAGTCTTTAGAGCCAGCTTGGAATGAACCTTTTGAACTTTGAACCAACTTGCAAAGAGTTCAATGGTTCAAGTTCAATTCGAGGAGACAGAACAAAGAATTCTCAACCTGCGGCTCAACACAACACTGGGAACAAGCAAAGACCTTTAACAAACAGAAAGGGAGGTTTTGAACCTTGAACCTTTGAACCAAATTGTAAATAGTTCAATGTTCAAGTTCAAAACCGACTTAACACATTCACACTTTCTTGTTAAATAACATTACATAGTCGTGACTCATGCAAGAGAACCGATTGAACCTTGAACCAAAAAGGTTCAAGTATTCAAGCTCAATACAAATTACAACAATGTGCTTGCCTTACCATAATACAAAGTCGCACAGAGAATTACTTAAAGTGCATTTTGATTGCCTTACCATAATACAAAGTCGCGAAGAGAATTACAATAAGAATAATAACTCTAATTGAAGTCTCAATCCGAAGTTTGGACATTCATTCGGTAAAGTCACTATTTCCATAGCTAGTGTTCATTTGATTGTCAACCCAGGGACCTAGTACTTGAAATGGGTCTGCACTATATATGCACTAAGTTCCTGCAACGGCTATTCTACATTACTGCAGCAACTAACATTATGCGGAAAAAGGTAAACAAGAATGGAACCATGGAAAGGCTACAGGAAAATTTTTGAATAAATTCATAAAAACAATGTTGGATAAATTCAATATGGATAAACAAAAATTACTCTGTTCTGGCTTGGCTGCAGGAACAGTCAATGGATTTGTTTCCAGTGGCTGCAGAAACAGTCAACACAAGAACTTCTATTGTAGCTAAGGAAAGAAAACTAATTTTAACGAACACACAGGATCACTCATCAAGTGGGCCCCCTTGGATGAGTGATACTAGGCTTCCCGAAAACAACTCTTAACAAATCAGAATAACAAAACTTTATTCATTGCTTTCTGAAAGTGATTACATAGTTTTAATATGAAAAGAAACTCGAGAATGATTATCAAAAATCCTCTGCTCTATTCTTCTCCCTTCTATCTAGCTAACTCTGAGAAGAAGAAGAGCTTCTTATTAAAAAGAAATTAATTACAATAGACAACACAAAACACGCCCAAAAGAAGAGGCAGATGATTGACCGATAGAAGAGATAACTAGAGTTATGTTGCAGGAAACATGGATCTAAACCGAACCACTGTCATTGCATGTCATGGCAGTATTTGCAAATTCAATGCCCAGTGAAGTTAGACATTGGTAGTGTCGTTTGACTGCACTGGTCATGTCGTCCCTTACGCTTGCTCAAGTCTTCTACAGTTTGATCTTCAGTTATCTCTTACGTATCCTTCCCTTCATCAGGTGCGATAGGAGAATATCCACCGCAGCATCATTTATTACCTACATGACAAAATAAATAACATACATACGCATTTTACTTAATCAACACATCTATTAATTCACATATGGTATTGCCCTAAATAATCTACATGGAAATGGGAATAAATCACATGACTATAGGAATAAATGGCATGGCTGCAAGAATAGACTGGCAAAGATAAAATATGATTTAATAAGTTCAGGCTTAACATATGGAATACATATAGTCAACTTCCAATACATCACTACTACTATGCAAACCAAAAGATAACAAAAAATGAAGAGTTCTGAGGATAAAAATATGACAAAGTCTCAACTTATCATGCCCCCCAACTTTAAGAGCTTGTTGATCCTATAGAAAAAGGAAAAATTTTTACTCTTGCACTAACTCTTAGATCACTAATGGTTCCTTGACTTGTTCCTCCTGAAGCTAAATTCCATTATAATCCTTTCATCTTTTCCATCCTGGACCATCTGGTTGATTCTTTTGTAATTGCATTATAAGGATGATTCGTAGGCTGACATCCAAATAGTGGCCACATGAGAATAGGAGGCTGAAAGATCAGTGGTAGCCAGTTGTTGGTCTTCTCTCTACCTAACTGCATATATCTGGGGGCTCTTTGCATAGCTGCTTGAAAATTTTGCAGTGAATAAGGTTCCCCCTACTTCAATTTATCTAGTAAGTTATTCCAGCACTGAGTTAACCCATCTCTTGGAGCTGCATTGTCAGTCTGAACTAAATGCTCATATGCCTCGTACATCTCTTCTCTCATTGGAAGCACTAGTTTCCTAACATCATCCCTTATCAGTAATTTTTGCCATTCATAATAAAAAATTCTTGGTTCTTTTTATTCTTTCCTTAATGGCAATGGACAGTCAAACTCTAAATCTTTATATACTCTGGCTTGTGCCCCCATGCTGATCTCATTTTGGATCCATAACATTAAAGCTTTGATATGGATATCCCCAATATATAATAAAGGGTTCCACTCACTGTCTGAGGGTACAACATAGTTATGTAAATAAAATTCACATAGAAAATCCTTCACAACTAGTGGAGAGGTCTGGTAAGCATAAATAATTCTTCAGGGGTTTCTAAAGAGGGGCTAAGGTCCCTAACAATGCGGTTCAATTTTGAAATTTAAATAGCTTTCCTTCAAATGCACAGAATAAACCCTTGGAGGTGCCCTACATTGCATCAATTCGAGGATCATACTAGCAATTGTTTCAACCTTAGCCTCTAATTCCTCAATTTTGTTATCCCTTTTTTCTATTTCTTTTTGTTGTTTATCAATAATCCCTTGCAATCTAGCCCTCTCTATTTCCCATTGTCTATAAAAAGTTAAAGTAATAGATAAACTCCTTAGGGATGAAGGAGGTCTAATAGGTGTTACCTTAGGCCATGGGATTTCTTCAATAAATTCCTCAATCTGTGTTGGAATCTCTCCAACATTTTCCTCAAACTGATGTGAAGTGTCTCCAATAGTCTCTTCAAACTGCTCTGTAATCTCTCCAATTATTTCTTCAGGCTGCTGTGAAATATCTCCAACAGTTTCCTCAAGATGTTGTGGAATTTCTTCATTAACCTCCTCAAGCTGTTGTGCCACAAAAGAAAGATTTGACAATCTATCTTCATCAACTTCTACTTGGATTTTAGCATCCGCAAGGCTTCCTTCTTCTTGTATTTCAATATCTGCAAGGCTTCCTTCTTCTAATGTTTCCACTGCATTAACCTCTGCCAGATCACCTGCTGGATGAGCCTTCTGGGTACTACTTCATGTTCTTCTCACATAAACCTTTGCAGTGGTTGTAGGAGGAGGCATTATTGCAGGAGGTTGTGGCTGCTTAATAGGTTGTTGATAACTAGAAGATTGGGCATTCTATGGTTGACTCCCCCTCCATTGAGAAGTAGGTTGTCGATTTCCTTGAACTGACTTCCTTGGCTTTGAGGTGGATACCAATTCCCTTGTGGTTGCTGCCACTATGGCATTTGATTACCAAAATGCTACCCTTGGGCTTGAGATCCATACTAGTTTTGATAATTACCAAGATTTTGAGCATAAGGTGGTTGCCATTGATTATTTGGCACATAATAATTTCCACTATAACCAAAAAAATAAAGTGGATCCGAAGGCATACCTTGTCTTTGGAAATTTGGCCTTCTTTGAGCAACATAGAAGACTTGCTCATCCTCACCTTGTATTGGCTTGAAATCAGGAAATTCCACATTTGCAACCATTTTGCATCGGCAATCCTTCTTTTGCCGTCTACAATGAGGGCAAAATTCTGCAAGAAATGCATCAGATTCTTCATGTTTCTTCTTAGTTGCAAGTGTATCCAACTGGGTAGCCATATTATTTATAATGTCCTCCTTAAAGTCCTTCAATAAATGGCTAAGTTCCAATCTAGAAACTCCAGTACCAGATGTTGATGATGGTGCTCCTGGCTTGGAACACCTATTCTTCTTAGAAGTAGATCTAGAATACTTCTTACAAATTTGTCCTATTTCAGCCCAAGTGGACTGTGTGATGTCAACTCCTCCCATAAGATCCAAATAATCAGTGCATTCATCACTGATTCCCCTCAAAAATATCAACTTGAGGGAATCTTCATTGAGAGTATTATGTTTGGACTTTTTGACACTAAACAAGAACCTCTCCAAATAATCTTCAAGACTCTCATCTTCTTTCTGTGTCATTCTAAAGATATCATCCCCATGACAATTTGTGCCTCTACAATAATCTTTGTATTTTGTAAGAAACAACCATTTCATCTCATCCCATGTATTGATTGTGCTATTAGCCAAGCTCATAAACCATCTCAAGGATGACTCCTTCAAGGTGGCAAGAAATATTTTGAGTCTATGGGCATCGGTAGTATAGTCAAAACTCCTACAAAGAACATCAAACTCAAACAGAAATGTGTCTGGGTCCTCTGTCACCAATCCATAGAATTTAGGGAGGGAAGAAGCTGGAATGTTCTTGAGATTGGCATTATCATGCTAATCAAATATGGGGAACTCAAACGTTGGGTCTGGTTGTGGTGGTGGATTATTTCCACCAGGAGGTGAGTTTCCTCGCATTGGACTTGTGGGGATTGTTACTATATGAAATTCTTCTTCTTGAGGTCCAAAGAGGAAATGAAGACTACCTTCTAGGAATTCAGATTCAAGGTGATTCAAATTCTCTAGGGTTTGATAAAGTTTAGCAAAAGGATTTATATCTGAGGAATTATTTTCAGCATGATTAGGATGACTGGGCATAAATCTACCTAGAACATCTCTTCTTCGCCTATGCATGCAGATTCATGAAATTTTTCGAACAATCGGGTATACCAAAAAAAAAAATTAACTGAAAACAGAAAAGATAATAACCATAACAAGTTCTTAGTTTGGCACCATCCCCGGCAACAACACCAAAAATGTTCACCCCAACAATAAGAATAATAACTCTAATCGAAGTCTCAATCCGAAGTTTGGACATTCATTTGGTAAAGTCACTATTTCCATAGCTAGTGCTCATACATAGGGACGTAGTACTGGGTCTGCACTATATATGCACTAAGTTCCTGCAACAACTATTTTGCATTACTACAGCAACTAACATTATGCGGAAAAAGGTAAACAAGAATGGAAACTATGGAAAGGCTACATGAAAATTTCTAATGCATTGAGTCAGAGAAGGAATTTGCTGACAGAGATGAGAGTGACAATATTAGGAATTGAAGATTTGAAGACCTTGTATGATGATGAACCAGATTTTGCAAAACCTTGGAAATCATGTAGAGAACTGGTTATGGTAGATAGAAGAAAGTGGTTGGATTAATTCATTCAGGATGGGATGTTATTCAGAGGAGTTCAATTGTGCATACCTAAGAGTTCTATGAGGGAGAATCTGATAAAGGAGAAACACAGTGGAGGACTAGCTAGACATTTTAGCATTAGTGAGTGAGCAATACTTTTGGTCCCAGATTCATACATATGTTAAGAGATATGTGCAAAGTTGTAGACTTTGTCAAGTTGCAAGGGGTAGTAGTCAAAATGTGGGATTGTATAAACCTTTGAGAGTACCGGTAAGACCTTGGGAGGATACAAGCATGGATTTTATACTTGTATTTCCTAAGACACCAAGGGGGAATGATTCTATATTTGTGGTAGTGGATAGATTCTTGAAGATGGCTCATTTCATACCTTGTAAGAAGAAATGAGATGCATTGCATGTAGCAGACCTGTTTTTCAAGGAAGTGGTGAGATTGCATGGATTACCTAAGAGCATAGTTTCAAACATAGATACTAAGTTTGTTGGCTATTTTTTTAGAGAACTTTGGAAGAAGATGAAGATATATTTGAAGTTCAGTTCTACTTTTCATCCACAAACTGATAAAAAAATAAAATTTGTTAACCAAAGTTTGGGAAACTTGTTGAGATGTTTAGTAGGAGATAAAATTGGAAGTTGGGATTTGATCCTTGCATAAGAAGAGTTTGCTTACAGCAATTCAGTGAATAAAAGTACCAAAAGAACACCTTTTGAGATTGTTACTAGATTATATCCTAGAGGTATATCAGAATTGAGAAACATTGGTAGTGAAAACCAGAGAAGTTCAGAAGCATGAGACTTTGTAGATCACATGGAAGCATTGCATATTCAGGTTAAGCAGCATTTGGAAGACATGAAAAACAAATATAGGGAGAAGGAAGATGAGAAGAAGAGACATAAGGAATTTAAAGTTGGATATGAAGTGAAGGTATATCTGAAAAGAGAGAGAGATTCCTGGTTGGAACTTATAACAAGTTGCAGATGAAGAAGTTTGGACCTTGGAGGATTTTGAGGAAGTTCAGTTCTAGAAATGCATATGAAGTGGAGTTACTGGATAGTCTAAGTATTTCACCTGTGTTTAACATTGAAGATCTTCATGTGTACCATGAACCAGAATTCAGTGAGAACAATGTTGCAGACTTGGAGAAATAGTTTCCTTGAAAGGAATCGGATCAGATTGAAGAGATTTTGGACAATAGGATTGGGCATAGTACCTGGAGCAGTCAGTATAAGGAGTATCTTGTGAAGTGGAAGGAAAGACTAGTTGGAGATTCATCTTGGATTTCTTAGGCAGAGGTAGACGACCTTAGTTTCTCTCTGACCCCAACAAAGTGAGAAGCTCACTTTTTTCAATAACCTCGAATGTTTGATGCAAGAGCATCCCCGTTTATAGCAAGCTTGCATCAATAAAAAAACATTTTCCTTTATGTTTTTCTTTTTGTTTGAAGTTTTAGATTTCCTTTCTGTGTGTCTTGGTTTTGGCTCACCGGATCTTGTGGAGTTGGATTCTACTTGAAGACTTGATTATCTTTCTTTCTTCCATATCGCATCACATTTGGATCATTTTCTGACAAGATATCACTACCGGTTTCCATGACAATTTCCTGTAACCGGTTGACAATCCTTTGTTACTAGTTGCCTTGACCTATTTTGGTGATCTACCAGAACCCATTCGAAAGATTGCAGAGCCTTGGGTGTTGATTCTAATGTTCCTTGGCATGTGACTGACCTTTTCTCGTAATCTATGTTTCATCCTTTGGATTTTTTGGAGAAATCTTGGGGGAGGCCGACCTTTTTTATTTTGCACATTAGGTCTTGTTCTTTGGGTTTTGATCCCTTTTGGGTTGACTGGATCCTTTGGATTGGTATATATAATTTTGATTGTGCATTAAAACGGAATCAATCAATCAACCAGAGAATCAAGTAGCTAGATTATGCATAGAAGATAGATTTCATGATTCAAGGTCTGGGTTGTGACCTATTATGTATGTTCTACTAGGCTTGTGAGTCGGTATGTTGTAATCCGGTTGTTGTTGGTTAGATGTAATCAATTTTCATACAATTAAACAATTTGTTCTGCATTGCCTCTATCATATCTCTGTGTTTCTGTTGTGTTTACTCTTCCTGACCTATTCGGATTGATCCCCTTGAGGTCCCTCCCCACTGGTGACTGCTTCACCATACTTTTTGAAAAATCTTAATCTAGAAGAGTTGGTCAATTGGATCAATGATATGGAACAATACTTTGAGTATGAAGAAGTAAAAAATCCTAAGAGGGTCAAGTTTGTAAAGAACAAGCTTAAAGGTCTTGCAAATATTTGATGAAAAGAAGTTCAGTTAGAAATTAATAGAAAAGGGGAGTAGAAAATAACAAGATGGGATCAAATGATGGAAAAATTGAAGAGACAATTCATTCTTATTAACTATGAGCTTAATTTGTTGAAGAAGACACAAGGGTTGAAGCAAGCAAGAAAATTTGTACAAGATTATATAGAAGAGTTCTATTGAGTCCTTATCAAAATAGGTCATTCTAAGGCCAACAAGGAGAAAGTTTCATGTTGCATAAATATTTTGAAGCCGAGTATTCAAGAAGAATTAATTTTGGTAAAATACCTATCATTGAAGATGCATATCAATTTTCTTTGAAGGTGGAAGAAAAGTTGAACCAAATATTTGAGAGAAAGAAAAATGGGAGAGGTCATGATGGAATGACTGATGAACATACTTATGGAGGCTGAAATGAAGATCAAAATAAGAATGAAGAATCTAGTAGCAGTCAAAATCAGAAGGGAAATAATTCATATTACAATCCCTATGATCAAAATAATGGAGATCAAAGAGGAAGAGGAAGAGGACAAGGACCAAGAAGAGGAGGCTTTCATGGAACATGTTTCTAGTGCAGAGAAGAATGACATAAAATATGTGTCCCCAACATCAAGGGAGTACAAATAGAATACTTAAGGTTAATGCATGAGTTGCCCATGTAGATGAAGATTTTGAGCCTTCACATTTTGAAGATTTAGAAAAAGGAGATGTTCTTGTTACTAGAAGAGTCTTATCGAATGACAAGAAAGAACCATCCCAAAGGAAGAATTTATTTCACACAAGATATAATTATAATGATAAAGTTTACAAAGGTATTATAGATGGTGCTAATACTGATAACCCTATTTTAGAGGAAATGGTTAGTAAATTGGAGTTAGAGAGAAGAAGGCATCTAAATCCCTAATTTATTGGTTGCAAAAAGACCACAAGGCTTTGGTCAACAAATAATGTTTGGTAAAGTTTAAAATTTGAAACTATTATATGATGATGCATAAAAGTTATATTATGCATATAGATGCTTTTAATATGTTGTTGGGGAGACCATGGCAATTTTATTGTCATGTAGTACATCATCGGTTTGCAAATGCATATTATTTGATAAAGGATGGAGTTTGACACATGTTGAAGCCATTGAAGGAGGTAGAGGAAAAGATATGTAGTAATTTACAAGAATATGTTTAGTAGATGGAAAAAAAAATTTAGATGGCATGAAGCATGTTGGGAAAATGTTGTCTCAACCTTGTATTTACATGAGGTTACTATTTATAGTAATTTTTCATTTCAGCATGAAATGGTGTGAAATTATCCCTAAAGCTTTTGGTTGGTAGATGAGAATGCAAATAAATTTTTGTCACAAGATCATAGCTAGTTTTCAAGATATTAAAGTTTTCATTTTTGGAGGGTGCGATGAAAGGTTTAAAATTAATTTTGAATACTTTAGAGGGTCCAAAATACCCTGAAAAGTGGACGTAAGCGGCATAGCAGTTTATGAGGTCATAAAGCACTTCACGATATTTTTGACGCCTCAAACGGTTCATCAATCAAACACATGGCTCACAAGTTATGGCCTCGAGAAGTTTGGACTCCTAAAATAGGAAATATAAATTGCGTCGAACACATAAATGAGTTGTAAAAGAGAGGAACATGTGTTTATGTGTGTTTTGAAATGTCATAGTGCATCTAGAATGTAGATAAGGTCATCTCTACTTTACTGGCTGGTTTTAGCCCATGGTTTTGTAATACCATTTGACGGTTTCTTGTATTGCATCTCCTATATATGAGGTGCATGAGATAGAAGTGTGTAGAGTTTTATGGCTATTGAGTTACCTTCGAGCCTCTAATTAGTGGTACTCATGTGAAGATCTTTATTTTCAAGTATATTATAATCTATTATTGATTGTTGAATAATATATTGAGTTGTTTTTGGAGTGTGGGGTTTTTCTCCCGAAAGGGTTTTCCCCATGTAAATCATTGTGTTGTTGTGTTGTGGTATGCATGATATTTTGTTTATTCTTGTTAATTTTTTGTAACTTCTATAATGATCTTCAAAAAAAAATTCATTACCCTCCTCTCAAGGTTAGTGTAGGAAGTTGTTCCACTACTTAACTTCCTTACAAAGAATGAGCATATGTTTTTTATTTAACTCCTAAAGTCAACAATGATGAAGTAGATGATCAACATATAAAATTTATAGATTTACTAGATAAGTTTTAGGATATTGTACCTATTAATGTTACTAAAGGATTACCACCGATGAGGAAGATAAGTCACCAAATGGACCTAATTCCTGGAGACAATTTTCCAAAGAAGGAAGCTCACAAAATGAATCTACCATAAATTGAAGAGTTGAATATACAAGTACAATATTTATCACGGAAGGGATTTATTCTATAAAGTTTGAGTCCATGTGTGGTACCTGCAATACTATTAGCAAAGACGATTAGGGAATGAATGATATGTCAGGATTATACTCTCAAGCTATTAACAATATTACTATCAAGTATAGATTTCCATTTTTGAGGATGGATAACATTGTATATATTGTTTGAGTGGAGTTGAGTACTTCACAAAGATAGATCTAAAGAGTGGACATCACCAAATCTGGTTTAGAGAAAGAGAGGAATGGAAAAAACCCTTTAAAACAAAGGGGGGCTTATAGTATGAGTTGGTATTCATGCCCTTTGGGCTAACCAATACACCAAACAAATTCAGTCAGCTCATGAACAAGGTACTAAAAGAGTTTTGGATAAATCTATTATTGTTTACTTGGAGGATATTTTGATTTTTAGTCAGACATTGGAGGAAAACTTGGCACATATCCATAAGGTCTTTGAAAACTTAAGATAATAAAATTTGTTTATTTGTTGGAGTAATTCAAACAAATTATCTAATAATTCCTCTGTTCACATAAGAAAAGATTAGGTGTCATTTTTCTTTTATTTAATTAGGCTATTAATAGCTTAAGTTGTCTCATTCATATGATTGTGACATTAGGCACTAGATAATCTAATCTAGCTTGAGAGTTTGCATCTAGGGTTTCATTTATCCTTTTCATAAGGATTCATTCATTCATTATAATCATATCTTTTTGTATAGCTAATACATAACTCTCAGGTTGAGCATATTATTATTGCTTGATCTCTTTTGTGTGATAGTTCATGTGCTTAGAGATGATTCTTGGCTTTTGATGTTGTATCATCAACTTCTATATGGTATTAGAGAATATCTACTAAATTTCTATCCATATTCTTGAGACTCAAATTAATATGGTGTTGTATCATGCACTTTGGGCTCAAACAGAGGTTTCCATTGCATGCACATCATCCCAAAACCTATAGATTGACTTTTGTTTCATCAAAATTTGAGCACTCGAAGTTTTGGGTCAATTTGGTTGAGGGAACAAAAATAAAGGCAAATCTGGGGGTTCGAAAAAAATTTGGGCACTTTGGAGAAAAATTGACCTCAACATTGTTCTTAGAGAGGTCAAAAATCCTAAAAATGCCTATCCAAATGTTGAAATTTGAGTTAGGAAAAAAAATTGGCCTTTTTTTCATGGGCACAAATTATTGTATAGATCTATATGAACCTATGTTATTGTTAGAAAATCTCCCACATGAGTAGCAATAGTTTTTTCTCACGTAGGTCAATTTTTTCATAAAAATATTAAATTTTTATTTAGAAAAGGGTGGAATCTATAGGTACAAGCACAATTAGTTCAAATTAGCATCATACCTATGCATGTAGTGCATGCATCAACCAACCTTGTCATAGGGTGATGCCAACACATTGGAAGAAAAATAATATTCCATGCATAAAGCTCTAATACCATGGAGAAGTTGATTCAACCTTATTAGTACCTTTAGAGGTTGTTCATGAGGTATATTCAGAGTTTTCTAGATTTGTTTCAATTAATTTGACATTATTTGTTTTAGACATGTCAATAGTTGAGCAGTATTTACAAAACACTCCGAGAGACTGAGAGGGGAGGGGTGAATTAGTATGAAAAAATTCTTTCATTTCTATTTAATTATTCATTAAAAATATTGTTGGCAATTTGGAGGAATTGATTATGTGTTGCATTGATGTTTGTCATTGATGTCAATACTAGCTTGTTTGGTTGTCTACCAGGTTCCAGTAGAATGGTTGGATTGTGATGTTGATTTGGAGATCATCTTCGGTATTCTCCAATACGTTCAATTTGGTGGAATTGGTTTGGTTCGGTCATTCATGTGCGTGTCACATTCAGTTGGTTCAGGATTTGGTGATCCGAAAGCTATAATATGTTCTAGGAAGGCTTTTGGTTACTAGTAAGGGTTTTACCAGCAGAGCTTTGTTGAAAATCTTTTGATGGATTTGATAAGTGGTGTTGGTACGGCTTCTAGATGGTTCTCAGGATGCTAATGGTTATCATGTTCCTGTTCCAGTTGATTAGTGGTGTTTCATTTGTCTTATGGCGACCCATTTTAGGTCTGGTGCTATTCTATGTTATTCTCTTAGGTTATGGACCGATTTATGTAACGTGTTGGTGGATGCTCCCAATGTTTTACCAGTTGGATTTATTTTTTGGTTAATGTTGTTTCAGTCTTAGGACAACTTGGGTTATAATTGGTTTGTGGGTTTATGTAATGGATTTATTGTATTATCTTTTAGGTGGCCGACCTAATTGTTTAGGTCTAGGGTTTGTATAAATATGATGTAAGATCTCTTTGTAGATCATGGTCATGGATGGTTATGGGATTATCTGTGTGAGAATAAGGTTGTAATCATATGCAGAGGTTTTGGTCAATCATAGGTGATCGAATTGGGTTTGAGTAAGAGGTTTAAGACATCCGATATTGAGCTTAACCAGAACTGCACTCAGGCATAGGAGATGTTATTCTAGTAGTTCAATCTTCTTTCCAGATTGTAGTCCAAAGATTTTTTGTAGTCAGTGAGGCTCCTTTTATGATGAGCAATGCACTCTAGGCAGTGTGCCTTCCTGCATGTGCGGGCCCCTTATATGTAATATTTATTCATCTGATCAGTAGATAGATATTGTGGGTCTCCAATCCCATCGTGGTTTTTCCTCTTTGAGGTTTTCCACATATAAATTTGTGGTGTTATGGTGTTCATCTTTGTGGTTGCATTATTACTTGTTATTTTATTTTATGTGTACCATTTTTTAAGTTGTTGTGCTAATAAGCTTAAAATTAATCATACCGGGATAACACTGATTCATCCCCCCTCTCGATGTTCTTGGATTCCAACAAATCTATTATTAAACAAGGAGAGAGAGAGAGAGAGAGAGAGAGAGAGAGAGAGAGAGAAGCCAAAACAAATAACCACAACACCAAATTTATGTGGAAAACTCCACACAGGAAAAACTAAGGTGAGAAAAGTTTCTCAAGGATCTACTATCCAAATCTAGCCTCACAAATAGAAATAAGATTACAACATTTTTTTAGGGTGACAAACCAATGAAGCAACAAATTCCTAAAGATTACAATTTGAAAAGGAGAAATGACTAAGATTGATGTCTTTGCTCCACTGATCAGTCACTAATAATTCTCTTATGCACCACTAACTGCTTCCATCTTACTGCCTTCAACATCTACACAAAATGTCAAGTACAACCACACATTTTCAAATTATTTGATATCCTATATATATCCTTTGCAACATATCAAATCCTTAAGTAGGTCACCTCTAAGAGAGTTTATATTTAAAAGTAAAAATTACTTTACCAATTAGTCACATGAACATATAACATGAAGTATAATGAGTTGTGGATCTACCCAAGGCTTAAATAGGCCCAAAGACATTTCAAAACATCTTCCAAACCAAGTGCAAACATTCAAGTTCATGCTACCAATGAGAGTACAAGCCTTCTTGGGTCAAAAACAACAAAAAAATTATCAAAATAATCAAATTTAATTCCTTTTCTCTACTAAAGAGAGACAATGACTATCATGCAGACCAAGATATGAGCATTGTAGACCTTGCAAATCATCCCTACAATATTCTTTTTCACTATATCATATTTATTTTCTATCAAAAATAAATAGACAACATATTTTGATGAAAATAGAGTATACTAGACCAACTATATACATTGGTGCAACTAAGACTAAGCTTGTGGTAGATCAATGTTAAAAAATTATGGAAGCTAAGAGGGGGTAGTGAATCAACATGTATTAAAATTTAACCATTCATTTCATCATTTATTCCAGTTATTATATGTGTAGAAGTAAATAATAGAAAACAAAATATAAAGCACACAAAGACACCAAGATTTTACGTGGAAAATCCAATGTGAGAAAAACAATGCTGAGAACTATCTCACTATATGAAAACTAATTACAAAGTTTTAGACTGTAGGCCAAGGAAACTCAATTCTCTTGACGTGGACTTGTAGTCTAAGGTGCACAACCTTAGGTCAAGACACAATGAAATTGCAAAACATTGAAGATCACTTCTTTAGGGCAAGATTGTAATGCCCCACCAGGAACCCTAAAGGAAAACAACACAACTAGGCAATTTAATTATTTCTTAGAATTTTAAATAAATAAAAGAATAAAAGAATAAACTAATAAAAGAATAAATAAATAAATGAATAAAAGAATTAATTAGAATTAAAGTATTGCTTTAATTCTTTATTTAGAAAATTAATTAATTTGCATGAGAAAAGAAAAGAAAGAATAATGATTTTTAATTATTGCATGTTAGCTTATCTTTTGTTATAAAATTAGAAAATAAAATAAAATTACTTTTTCTAAATTTAGGTTTTTGAGAAAAAGCTATTGAACCTAGAATTTTAGTTTAAATAGGGGAATAAGTCTTTATTTTAGATACACAGGAAACAGGACAGAAATTTAGGTGAAGAAATTTATTGGAAGCTTGTTGAAAAGATTAGGCCTCTTCTACAGATTTCTTCCAGAAAAGCTACACCAGGTTGGGTGGCTTCTTTTGATTGTTTGTTTCAAAGAAAATATTTTTTATTGCTTTTATCTTTCTGAATGATGTGTGTGTATATTATTTGTCAGATCCAAAACCCTCTTCTGGTTAATCCATGTTCTTGATTTAAAATTCATGCCTGAAGTTAATTTCTAGTTCATGGAAAGAAGTTATTTTCTGGGTGTTGTAGATTTAATTTTGAGAAAATTGAGAAAATTATTATGGTAAATTTTGTCAAGATTTTTGTTGTGCATGGAAAATTACAAGATTTGGGAGGAATGGGATTTACCAGAGAAATCATTCCCTCTTGTTTAATTTTTGATTCGATATTTGGCTATGACAGTCTTTTCTAATATTTGTGTATCTTTGTGATATTATTAGTTATTATAGAAATAAATTTAATTATTAATTAAATTTATTGTATTATTAAAAGTTAAGGAAAATTATTTTATTATATTATTTTGGAGATATTATGTATTAATTAATTTCCTTGTAAATAAATTTGATTGGAAATAAGTTTTGGGTGAAAATAGAATTTACTTGTTTTAGATTAATAAAAAATAAAAATAAAAATAAATAAATAAATAAATAAACATTAAAAAAAATTGATTAAAAAAAAATTAATTTAAAAAAAAAAATTAATTAAAAATAAAAATAAATAAATAAATAAAAAATATTATATATATGTATATAGTATTTTCTGTGGTTTTAATTATGTTATTTTGGAAATGAAAGATATTTCAAAATTAAATCTTCTTTTTATTATATATTTTAATGTGATATAATTATATAATATTATATTCGTAGAATATATATATATTTATGTAATTATATTATATTATTATATATATAATTTTTAATTTGGAATTTAATTTAGATTATTGATATAATATAATCGGATTTATTTGTAAATTAATCATGAACATATAATTAGGGGGTTAATTTTTATGTGATTTTATTTATCTTTATTGGACAAATGAAAGATTGATTTCTTTGTATTAAAACAGTTGCATTTTTTTATTGTCTGGAAAATCTTTAATTGCCAGTTATTTATGCTTTTGACTGTTTTAAGAAAAGATTGCTTGTATTACGATCTTGTGTAAATGGTGTTTGCAGTCAAGCTTAATTTCATCGCAATTCTGGTTGAGTTGTCGTTGTGTCCTATGTTATTATTTCTTCTTGGTCAGGTGTTGTTGTATAACCTTATTGATGTGAGCCATTGTGTGTGTTTGTCCAAATGGTCAATCTTGGGTTAGTGATTATGTATCCTTCACCTGTGCTTTGTCAGGATTGTTTATGGTTGTTTGTTTCACCATAGAGTTCTTGTAGAGAGAGACATTTTCTGTTAGTGTTCTATGAGAGAGAGTGGCTTTCAAGCGGGGGTCGTGCCCAAAGTGGATGACAGGATAACCCATCGAAAGTTAGTTAAAAAGTGATAACATAATAATGTATTGGGGGGGAGTGAGATAAATATTAATTAAGATAAGTGTACCTCGTGCATAGGTGAGTGCTTGTACAGGGCTCATAATGTTACGAGAAGGCCTGGAATGGCAAACTTACCACCTTGTCTTCACGAAAGGATTGGTAGGGTCCGCATGAGACTTAGTTGGAACCGGAGGCTCGAAAGAGGTTACCAGGAGAAACCCAAGAACGAGGGTCGGGACCTATGGAGGATGTACCATGGTAACCATCAAGCTATGTGATGACACTCTCTCCTTAGAGTCACTAGTGTTTTGTGAGTTGTGTTTCATGGATGGTTGTAGAGTCTTGTAGTCCTTTTGTGCTTGTCTTACTTTGCTTGCTTGAGGGTTTTCTACTATCTCCTAGCACGGTGGGGTGGTTCCATTTCGGGATCACATGGTCAGGTGGTAGTGCCACTTCCCATCAGATGTTCCAGATTGTATCTTCAGGCAAGGAAAGGCTTCGTTGGTGTTTCTTGGTTCATGGTTTATGTACCAGCTCTTGTTTGAGATCATTTTTCAGTTGAGACCTTGTGGTCATTGTATCAGACTTTTATGTAACCTTGATATTGTAACTTTGTAACTTGTGGTATTATTGGAAGCCATGTATTTATGGATATTGTAAACAGTATGTCAGTGGAATGTATGTTATTTCAGTTGCTTTGATCTTATGTTAAATTGTTTTATGGAATTTGGGTACATTGGAATACTTTCATTTCTTCATTATGGAATTTAGATGTATGTGTAGTTTTAAACTTAAGCATTTATTTTATCTAATTAAATGGACAATTGAATTAACTATGGTGTTAATATAATCTACAAATTAATCTTCATTGGTAACCCTTAGGAAATCATATGTTAGACTTCCGTTGTGTTATTAAACGTGCAATGGTTTTAGTTAGTGCACTTAGTCTTTAACAAAAAAAATTATTTCACCCTTTAGTTGCCTAGTTGTGTTGTTTTCCTTTAGGATTTCTAGCGGGGCATTACAAAGATACAATAGATATGATTACAAAAAATAATTATTTCTAAATTAAGTAATGTTGATTATAGTTCATTGTTCTAAACATCTCAAATTGACTTCAACATTTCTCGTCTATAATTGAACATCTTTGCACTTACACCACACATCATTACTTCTTATACAACTTATACAATCCTCTAAAAGATCTCATCTTTTATATATTATTCACACAAAGAAGATACATCAATTAGGTCAGCCTACTTAGATGTAACATGTAGAGTATAAATAGTCATCCCAAATACTTTCTATAAATAAATGGAGAAGTGAAACAATACATTTGAAGCATCACACTTTCAAAATACCTTCCTATATTACTCTCAAATCATTCCATTCAACTTTTCACACTACCGCATGAACCAAAAATGCACAAACCTGATCTAGAGGATAGAATCGATAATCCAACCCATTGAAACATAATCAAAATGTGATGCAGATCTCCACAACACTTGTAGATGCACAACATAGCATCACTTGACACTAACAATAATTTATGAAAAAACCACAAGACCAAAAACATCATAAGGCAAAGGAATGTAAAGCATTCTTGCAAATAGGTATGCTATCACTACAGAACCAACACTCAAACCAACACTAAATCAACTATAGATCAAATAAGAATATGAAACCTTGGATATAACATTATTTTTCATCTAATAATATCATACTATGACTACAAGAATATATGAATCAATGTGGCACAATGTGCACCAAAATAATAAACCTTGTCTGATAGTCTATTCATCAGAGTTGTCAGACTTAGTCAAAATCTATTGCGAACATCTGAATACATCTTCAATGCTCTGGAATAGCCATAATTCAATTGGATATACCATCTATAGTCATCATCGTCAATCTCCATACATCAATATGAACACAAGAGAAGACACTTGATACAACACCACAAATCATATACTTCTAGACCTTGGTTGACATTAATGACAACACAAAATCATATTTGCAGCAATCTCCCCCTTTGTCATTGATGGTAACACTTGTGCAACCACCAAAAAATTAGTATCCCTCCCCTTTTGACATTAAATACAAAGGATGTCTCTTCATCACTATATAAAATCAATCCATCTCTACAAAATTTCTCCCCCTACCTATATCAACTCCTTGTTAGGGTATGAACAAAACTAAAAACAAAAAATTACTCCAAAAATCTTCTACTTATCTACAAAATGTTTATATAGGTATAAAAATTAGCTTACCATAAAAATCTAAGGATATTTCATAGCTAGGGACATGATAGCCTTGCGAATGAGCTTGAGTTGAGACCAAGTGGTCTTCCAATCTTCTTCCGCAAAGGCCAAAATGTTGTACTAAATTTAAATCTTCAAAAAAAGATCATCTACCTCACTACAGTTATCCAAAACCTTAACTGCCTAATTAAGCTTCTAAGAGTCTATGCATTCAGTATGTTGAATACATAATGCCTTATCATATCTTATCTTAATTCTTGAGCATTGTCTTTGAGTCTACCCATCCCTTGACCAACATCGAGGAAGATGTCAATCGCTTCCCAAAAAATCAATATCTCCATAGATAAGTTTGTTGATCTCTTCATAGGAATAGACAATCAAATATATGTGGCCACTGAAGAGGGAAATGTGTATGCACTTAACAACTTCATTCAAGAAAATGTTAATAATTTCTAGTACTTTACCAAGCTAGGGAATAGGGTATTGCATAGAGCACTTTCTTGGGGAAATCTAAGATTTGTTGAAATCTTGCTTGAAGAGATCAACATAGATGTACTACATCGATTTCTTAGGGTAAAAAATTCAGATGGGAATAGTGCACTTCACCTTGCAGCCTTATATGACCATCACAAATTGGTGGAAAAGTCAGCTGGAGTAATGGAAGAAGATGTAGAGGTTGGTAATTTTCTAAGGCTTCAAAATGGTGAAGGAAACACTACTCTTCATGAAGTTGAAAGGGGAAGACATTATGATATCATCAATGTACTACTAAAGTGTGCCTATAATAATGTGGGGGAAAATTATAAGGGTGTGGAGGTACTATAAAACTTTTAAATTATCATCTCTTGTCTTGAGGCTAACTCACACATTTCATCATTCTTTGGGTTTTGAGACCTTATGGCCGACGTGTATCTTTTCCAAAACTAAAGGAGCATATACGATAGCATTTGTGATCATTCTTAGAGAGATAAAGATATAATGAATATATAAAACATAGGAAGTAGTTAGATATACCTCTTATGGTAATCTATCGGATTGTGATCAGGCCAATGTGACCTGTGTAAACTTGTAATGCCTTGCAGCAGGCCTATGAGCCCATTGTTATTCTTGATGTTAAAGCATATGATGTAATTGATGTTGTTGATGATGAATATGATAATTTACTTGTTTAAAGAATATTTTTTTTGTGTTGACTCTATATTGCACGGTTGGATAGTCCTATTATGGACCCTCCATCTATGATTGCACCAAGTAGTATCAGAGAAAGTTTTGAGTCCTTGTGGAGTAAAGGCATTCCTTGTGGTGAACATATCATTGACTTGAGGCATTCTACAAGTATTGTCAATTGATTGTCGATTGTGAGGTATTTGAAACCTTGTAGCCAGATCATCGAATGGAGGCAGTTGCACTAGAGCCAAGGAAGAAATGTCACCAAGGAGAATACCTATTGTAGCAAATGTTGCTCATAAAATGGTTGAAATGATAGAAACAATGAGAGAAATGAGAGTTCAATTATATTCTATAGGAGAATATGGAAAGAGAGTTCTAAACCTTAGAATGGAAGGTGAAAGTGATGATGAATTAGACCAAAACCTAGTCGAAGACAATTTTGGAAAAGAGGAAGAAGAATTAGATCAAGTTAAGATGATGAAATATATTTTAAAGATTAGTAATGACCTAGAACTAAAATTAAAAATTATGTGAGAAACTTGAAGCCTAAAAAATTGATTAATTGGATAAATGAAAGGATGAGTATTTTGAATATGAGGAAATTGAAGATCCGAAAAGAGTATGATTTGCAAAACCCAAGTTGAAAGGTCATGTTGCTTTATGATGGAAAGAAGTTCAATTAAATAGGAATAGGAGAGGAAAATATAAAATTATAAAATGGGATAGGATAGTCACAAAATTGAAGAATCAATTCATACCTACTGATTAAGAGCTTTGGTTGTTGAAAGGGTTGCAAAACCTAAATCAAAAGGATAAATTTGTGAATTGGTATATCAAGATTCTACAAAGTAATCATTAGGGCTCAACATAGTGAAGGAGGAAAAGGAAAGGTTGCATGGTACATCAATGGACTAAGAGGAAATATTCAAGAAGAATTGAGTGTGGTGAGGATAACATCCACTAAGGAAGCATATAAATTTTCATTGAAGGTAGAGGAGAAACTAAATAAGAAGTTTGAACAGAGACAAAATGGTGTAGGAGCACCCAAAGACACAAATGAAGCCTAAAGAGTCTAATATCACCCATCAGGTGAAAATGATCATATGTAGTAGGCTGATAGGTTTGTAAGTCAATAAGACCCAATTGATGTAAGGCATTGTCATGGTTGCATTTTATAAGTCACCATGGACAAATGACTATGTGGGTCAATAGGAGTCTAGGAATGAGTTAGGAAATAAATTTTGGTCTTAGAAACATCAGACAAACCCTTGGAATAGGCCGAATACACCTTGAAGTCACCAAATTTGAAAAGTGCAAGTTGACAACTTTTGTTGTCATTGCAAAATGTTGTAAAAAGGGGTAACTAATCCTCCAACGGTTCCAAATTTTGAAAAGTGGTTGGAAATCATCAGGGAGGCTATATTAGGCCCACTTGGATCAATTCCAGGTTGTTTTTGTTGTTGAATTTGTTGAAATTGGTGATGTTTTGGAGTTTGGAGCAATACAATATACATGGAGTTTCTTGAAATTTTGTGTGTTTGATGTTCATTTCTGAGCTGTATAGATTGGTGGATGCCCGAAACCCATTGGATGAGTTAGGGAAGTATCTTACCTTTCATTTGAATCAATTTTGAGGTCTTTAAATAATTGGGTTGTAGAGATCCATCAAAACCTATCCGGACTGGTCACAAACCCTACCAGCACCTAGGGTTTCACTGAAAAGATGCCTTGAATTCGACATTTTCACTAGAGGACCAAACAACCTATGGTAAAATGTTAGAAGGGCCATTGTACCATCAGATATTGGTTTTGGTTTGCAGGGAATTTACAAGCCTAAAGAGATTGAATTGACCCTAGGCGGGCATCTCTATGTGACAACCTAAACTGTAGAAGTGAAAATCACTTGCAGTAGACAAAGGAGATGGGATCAAGTCCCAAAACCTTTGATTTGGTGGTTTGACAACTTATCCCACCTTTCAGAAGTGTTGGTTTAGTCGGGGGACTAATACAAGGGGTACTTGCTTTGTAAATTAGGCCTGAAAGGAGAGTAAGGGTATATACCTTTCAAAACTTGTGGTTAGGGTCTAAGCCTTTGGGGAATTGTGTAACTTGATAAAGGGTATCTGAATATTCCCTTAGTTTGTCTTGTCCTTTGAAATTTTATTAATTTGTGTGTGGAGAACTCAACCAATAGGGCTACTAGTCAGCTGGTAGGGCTACTGGGCAACTAGGACAGTTGTGAGACAAGTACCCCCTAACACATTTGATAGTCAGATCTTATGGATTTTTTGAGTTGGTTGGACCACCAATAGAAAAAATCCAATATTTTTCCATCCCACCGGTACCGGAATATTGTCTACCATTCACACAAGGGTTGAGTGTTTCCATCCCACCGGTACCGGAATATTGTCTACCATTCACACAAGGGTTGAGTGTTTCCATCCCACCGGTACCGGAAGATACTAATCCTTTATGGATCCGGTCACAAAAATTGTTGTGTGAGTTGAGAACTTGGTAGGTGTGTTGTTTGACACCTTGAACAAACAAAACAACTTGATTTGGACATAGTAGTTGTGGGTGAGAGAAGGTTATCACCTAGTTTGTTTCATGTCTTTGCATCACAAAAGTCCAAAAGAGGTAGATTTCAAAGAGGCAGAATACAATCTAGGGAAGGAAGATCCCATGTCGAGAAAAACAAACAAGATAGACCCATCTAGAATTATCAGAATGAAGACAATGCATACCATAGAGAAAAAGATGATAGAAATACCTACCATAGTGATAAAGGAGGCTATAATTCCATCTGCAATGATGGATATTGAAGAAATGGAAGTAAATTTAAGAAAAAACCATTTAGAAGCCATTGGAGTTTGTGGTTTTCCTCCCAAAAGGGTTTTTACCATATAAATCACTATATTGTTGTGTGCATGTTATTTATGTTTATTTTTGTTAGGCTTATATAATTTTTGTAAAGATCTAAACAACTTTTATATTACCCTCCTCTCAAGATAAGTGAAGGAATTTGTTCCACTACCCTAACTTCCTTTAAATTCTAAAATTAATGATGACAATTGAAAACTTGACAATAACATTTATTGCTACTATAAATTTTTAAATAAAATTTATTTTGATAAGGTAAATTGAGATAGAACTTGAATCCTTTTACATATTAGATTACAAGGAGGTGGAAAGGGATCTCATGAGAAGTGAAAAAAAACAAAAACAAAATCTTTTTAAATGATTGATAGGAAACAAGGGTCTCAATCCTAGGAGAAGAACTAGTCCTTCAAAATAGAAGAAAGAGGAGAGGAAGAGGCACTGAGACCTTTCCTTCATCTACTAACAATAATCCAAGCAATACTATTCTCTAAACTCCCACAATGAGGTAGAAGAAAAGGAGGTCCCTCCTCAGGGAGACAAATAGTCATCGAAGGGGGAACAATAGAAGGAGAGGGTGAGAGATAGCTAGCTACCACTAAAGGAGTAAAATAGGATGGATCTACAAGAAAAGAACACTTTGAGGAAGGAACCACAAAATGAACCCCAAAAGGGACAGTAGGAGTCTAGACAAGGACACCCCAATTAGTCACTCCTTAGAATCCCTAGAAGAGATATCCACTATAGAGGTTAGATCTTCAATCATCAAGTGATCATCAAATTCATTCTTCCACCAAGTAGCAGGTCCCTTCTAATGGCCTCAAGAGCAATCTAAAGCCAAATAACCAGTAGCAAAGAAAAATAAAAAACAAGAGTGGATTCCCTCATAATACAAAGGTTGAGACCAAGGATGATTCCCAACCATCAGAACCACATTACCATGAAGAGGCATAGAGAGATCAACATCCACAAAGAAGCCAGCATAGGTAGAGTACCCCATAAAAGAAGTAGACTCATTGACTTTCAATAATTGGCCAATAGAATTTATGATGGCCTCATAGTAAGACAAATCCCAGAATTGGAAGGAGAGATTAGGAATTCACACCCAAACTAGATGGACATTAAGTGGTTCAGAGAGGGAGTTGAAAGTATTAGACCAAGGCTTAAGAGAGAGAGTATGGTCTCTTGAAGCCCATTATTTGTGCAAAACCAAGTTCCTTTATTCCAAGGAAGCAAATGAAACAATGAAGAAGAATTTTGCACATGGGTAAAGCTCTACCTTACCCACCCCAAGGGGCTGCCAAGAATCGACAACCCAAGCATGAAGATCTTGCAAGGAAAGCCAAAGACCAAAAAAATTGCAAACAAGTTTTTTGTTTGTTTAAAAGGAATTGTCTTTATTATAGTTGTTTGAACTTAAGAAAGAGAAAAAAACCAACTAAATAAATAATAAACATGATTAGCTATTTGTAAAAAAGAAATGAATTGAATTGAATGGAAAAAATTTAAAAGATAAAGTTTAATTGTATTTTTTTTGAAACAAAGTAATAAAGAATTGTATAAATATATATTTTGTGACTATTTATGAGAACATAATTATTAAAGAATTTTTTTATATAATTTTTAAGGGAATACAATTTATTTTACATGCTTTTAGTTGCATGGTGTGATGGTTAAGTTGTGGTGGTGTTTTTCTTGCCATCAAGGTCCAAACCGAATTGGGGTGGCATTGTTGAGTGCTTGACAGGGGATGACGTCCCCCACTTGCAACTTTGCAATGCAATTTCAATTTCTAATTCACAAATCTAATGTGGTAGCTAGTAGACTTATGGAATCTTGTTTGTTGTAATCTTGGATATATTCTAATAAGTAACAATGAAGGTATTTAAAGATACCTTTAGAGAAGTTGTTAGATTTTTAGGGCCAAGATCTCTTACGTTAACTTTGTTTCTAGACCAACTTTATGGCTTTGAGCAAATGATTCTAGACATCGTGTGTAGACTTGTAAATGAAACATGTAATTTTGATGTAGAGTAAGATCTTTTTTAAAGTTCAAAGCAAAATTTCTTAGAACAAATCGTATTTGTTCTTTAGTATTATCTTTATTCATCCATTTCATTTCATATGAATTAATTTCACAAATCAATGTCTTTAAAAACTTTAAGATAAATCAATAAATCATGTAAACATATATAAAGGCATTTCACAAGATCTAGTGAAAGGTGTTGGAAAAATTAAAAAAGTATAAAATATAATTTAAAAATTGAAATTTGGAGTCAATTCCACATTACTTTAGATTGATCCATGACAATTAATAGTGTCAATGCAATAAATAAATGTGTGGGTATCCAAGAAAGTGTATAAGGAATAAATGACTAACAATGGTGAACATATTGAAATCAGTACAAACAAAACTAAGGTAAAGTTGAAGGTATTGAAATCAATCCATCCAAAACAAATCTGAAATTAAATGAAAATTCATATCATCGTAATATTATAACCTCAGTTTTTAAACAATTTAAGTGATCTTTTGGATAAAATAATTGAAGGTTATCAATCACCATATCTACCTGCCATGAAAGGGACTGGTCACAATAATAGCACAGTAGTGTGCAATAATGGATTCCCATGAATGGTGGGATGGAATTTGAAGTTTCATAGTATGCGCAGAAGATTATTCCAACTGTGTTCCATTCTTCTCTGTAGTAAAATGATAATTAGTCCAAGAGGGACCCTTCAAATCTTCCTTCTCTTCTATTTGACTTGAACTCCACCTTAAGATGTTGAAAGAAACCAAACACATTTAATTCGCATTAAAACTCTATACAAATTTCTAAGTCTAAACCTTCTCCAGCTTGTTGCCATGGCTACGCGGCAAGTAGCTTTCAAAATGAATCATTTAGGACTGGTGTCCATATCAACTTCAAAGAAAATTGCTAAAATGAAATAACTTCTTCTAGATCATAATTTTGTTAATTTACTAGATCCAATACTTGTAGGGTCATGGCGTAGTCTCCATCAGACATATACGCTTAATGTAGTCTAATGACTTGCATTGAGATATCAGCCCTCTTATCATAACTTATTATTACATCTAATTCAATGTAGAATCATCTATAGCTTCTAATTATTTGTTGTAGTAGGCTCTTCGGATCTACCTCACTGAAACACATTTCTACTAGACATATCATCATTCTTTGTATTCTTAGATTCTAGATTTGGAAGACATAACTCAAGACATTTGTTTTCTATTTGATGATAACTTCAATGGACTTGCATCACCATCATCTTTTTCGGATGTGATTCTTCTTCGTCGTCGTCCTCTTGTGTTATTTTAGATTGGCAGGGAGATATTTGAGTATAATTTGAGGACATCATCTTGGGTTTCATCATTTCCTTTGGATCATGTCTAGGATTTGAATACATTTACCTTTCTTGCATATTTCCATCTAGAACTAGAAAATATCTTGCACTCATCTATGGTTTTATTTCTTGCCAAGGGGAGAAATATTGTCCAATAATCATGGATTATCTTCAACATCAACCAACATTACACGAGGAAATTTGAGGGGAGGCTACATAGTTTCTCTTCTCATCTTAGTTTTGAGAAGCAACATTTCTCACATTGGGTTCTTTCATACTCATATTTGGGGAGTCCAGATTGACCTCTCCTTCCTCTTCTATGGGGGTGAAATTTACTATACTTTGAGATAGAATTAGTCATTAGGGGGTCACACTAAGTCCTTTCTTTTTCACTTTGACATTTTTATCACAGATCTTTTATCTTTTGAAGAGGAGTTTCATTTTTGACTAGTTTTTTTTTCCTTTACTCCATTTATTAGAAATTTATACATGTATACCTAACATGGCCTAGTAGATGGGATCTAGCATCATTAGATTTATTTCTCCTTAAGTTGAACGTAAGGGGACATCGTTAGACTAGTTAGCTTTTAACCTTTTCTAGTCATTAGTCTAATTCACAATAAGTCCTAGCTTAAGATATTTTTTACTCTTTTTTTTTGGACCTAATATAGTTGAAACATATGTACTCTTGACTAATGCATGTGCACATGACATGTTTATCACTCTTGACCTATGTATATGACATATCAAAAAAACATGTCGTATATACATGCAAGGTAGTTGCATCTCGCAAATAACTTTTCAAATCACCCCAATTCCATATAATCAATTGGTTCTCATGTAAAATAGTAAGCTTTTGAAGGTTGCACATATCATATAAATAATTTCATTATATTTAGACATCATTATTTTCTAATTCTCTTTCATGAGGCATATTCTTGTGTTGCATGATCTAATGGGTTGTGAGTCAAAGATTAGGCTGTAACAAAAGAAATATCATTTTAGAAGGCAATTAGTATTGGATGGCTACACACAACTTACATATGGATGGAATCCCTCTCCAGTAGAGGAGTATGGGTTCCAAGAAATTCAAAAATAGCAACTAGTATGAATGGAATCCCTCTCCAGTAGACAAAACTAGTAAGGTACAAATCCCCTTTTTGAATTCAAGAAAACTTTCATCTTTTGCAATCCATCTCAGGGAATGTTCTTTTTTCATAAAACGAGTAAGGGGCCTAGTAGAGAAAAACTTCAAAAATATTGAGTAGAATCTTAGAGGCTAGAGATAAAGATAAAATATCTATGCAAATTTTTCTTCGTCATGGAAAACCCCACAGGAGAAATGAAGAAGACTCTCAAATGTGAACCCTTGATGAATGATGGAATTAATTAGATTTTATACAACTAATTAGGTTATGAATTTCAAATCCATTGGCCGCAAAATAGGAGAACTTCAATGTGGGTAAGAATCCACAATCTTCATTCAAACTATTGAAATGAATAAATCATATGAACAATTTGCAAATAAGTAGGAACCTTTATCAAAGTGGATGGACCATGTTTAATAAGGAATTTGGAATATCTGCTAGGTTGTGTTACAATTTACCTAAATTCACCTCCATAAAAAGAACTAGAGCTTAGATCAAAACTATGTATTTGGTGATAAAAGGTGGAGGTAATAATGGCCAACCATTTATAAATGTTTAATGAGTGGACATTTAGCAGTAAATTGCAAATGGCCACCAAAAATTAACTCAAATAAGAAAACATTCAAGAAAAAGAAAATAAGGAGCACTCCCTTATCTTCAACAAGTTGGAAGCAATTGAAAAATAGATGCCTATACAATATCAATGTTTAGCTATAGAAAAATAATAGACTACTCCCTATTAATCCATGGTCATTTTGAACTTAGACATCAATAATAATGCTACCATATTTGATGTGTCTTACAAGTTACTTGGAATTTCCAATATAAATAGACCTCATAGTGTGCATAAGAAGGATAAGGAAAGGAATTGCCCTATGAAAAGAGTTCTAACCTCTTATGTGCCTACTTAGAGGAAGGGATATTGTAGTAGAATAAATAGAGCTAACTTTAAACCATACCCTTAACATTGGGGAAGAATAGGAGTTTACTCCTCTTAAGTATCTAGGGTTACATCAAACAAAGGTAACAAAGGATGTCTTAATTTTGGAGACCTAAAGAAGAAAGGGCATAAATCCAATAAAGAAGATGTAGTGCCCCTCCTAGACTTGCATTTTGATTTGCATTTCGATAGACTTATATTGACATATGGTGGATTACTTATATGGTTATTTATGGCTCTATTGCTATCTTAGATGATATTGATGATGCTAGAATTCTATGTGGAATTATGATATGGATATGACTCATTATGCTTGGAGATTCATGTGATTGATTATGTTAGACATATTATGAGATATATGACATTTGATGGTTCTTGTGGATGTTATTATGTAGAATCACCTTGATGGATGGATGTATTTATATGATTCATGGATTTATATGTGATTATAGCTCATGTGGATTATATGACTTATGAAAATATGATGGTACTAACCCTATTCCATGTTTATGATTTTATGCGGTGATTGATGATTTATTGTGTGTGATTTTCTTCATGAGTAGAGACGATGTCATATCACTCATTGCAAGCATGATATCCTATTGTGATTCTCTATCACTTGTCTGTTTATAATGATGTATATGTATCATATATGTTGTGTTTAGTGTTGATGCGGGTTTGCAAGTACTAGACATCGACTCCCCTTGGCTTCATAGGTCTGAGTGTGTCTTTATCTCAATGGCAAGTTATCAGAGATGATATAGTTTCACTCACACACTCTAGGCCTAAGTTGTCTACCTTGTTGATAGCGCCACAATGCAAGTTGAGGTTAGAGTCTTGTGTTGTGTCTATTCCCTTGGCATAAGTTGTTTTCAATTTATGTTTATTTCCGGTTAGAGTTGTGTGATCATTTATTTATTTTTTATCTTTAATTGATTTAAGGTTATTTGATTTAATGGTTAATTGAGGTTTAATTATTTATTGTGTGATCAATTTATTTTTATTTTTTTTCAATAAAAGTGGATTATTCCACTAAACTTTTTTATTAATATTTTTTATATTTTACATAGGATTCAAAGAGCATACCAGAGGAAAGAACCTTGGAAAGAAAACCTCTGGTCATAGCTCATAAAATAAACCTATATTATCTAACAGATTAGTTTATACACCCCGCCCGAAACCACATACAAAATGCGGTCACAACACATATAATCTTAGTTTTACATAGAGCCCATATGTAAAACCCATAGGATAATTTTCAAATGTACACTCCATAGCTGCTATCAATGGAAGAAGACATAATTATCCAAAGCCCTATGCCAAATCCCATGAGCCAAAAACCTTCCTGCCAAAAAAGAAAGTATCAAAAAACCTTTGGAAAAACACTATTGTATCAAATACCATGAGCTCGAACTCTCCTCCAGACAATGAACATAGATACTTGAAATGGAAGGGGAAAGCGGGAATAATTATCATCATAAAATTTTACATCAACATTACTCAAGAAAATCACATAACTATTGCTGCAAACCTTTCCATACCCTAGAAGGAATTTCCTCAAAAACCACCTCTCGTTGATTAGCATTGCTATCAATGGTTAAATTTGCCAAATAATCCACAATCTTATTAACTTCTCTATAACAATGGGATAACAAGAAAGATTCAAACAATTCTAATTTTTGTAAAATGAGATCAAGTATATACTGCGAATTCCAAAAATTCGATTTCTTTTTCATAACACATTGAATAATCACCATAGAATCACCTTCAATTATTAAGTCCTTAATTCCCAAAGAGATTGCCATATCCAATCCAAAAGACAAAGCATGAAATTCCGCATAATTGTTAGTTTTAAAACCAATAGCATGACACTTAGCTCGAATAAAATTTGCATTGTGATCATAAATTACCATGCCTACCCCAGTCGGCCCAGGGTTACCACGAGAGGCCCCATCAAAATTTAGTTTAAAGTGCCCCTGCGGAGGAGGTTTCCATCTAGCAAAGCATCTCTTACCTATTGCATCATTCTTTTTTAAAATTAAACCATGAGAGGGTAAAACCGATAGCATCTTCCAAACTCTAGTAACTATACTATCCCAGTGCGAAAAAGAAGTAAGATTTTCCAAATTCTTATAAATAAACGACAAAGCAACCTCAGAGATTGAAGACTCAATTTTTAATAGAACCTCAAACACAGGAGAACTTGTTTTTTTAAATATCCTGTTGTTTCACTCTAGCCAAACATTCCAAATCACAATAGATGGAGATATGATCCAAAGGCATGCATAAAAAGATGAAGCAAACATAAAGGGCCAAGATCTAAAATGGGAAATGAGATCCTTACCAATAACAAAGGATATATTTAACTTCTAAAACAACCACTGCCAACATTCATAAGCATAATCACAGTGTAGGAATAGGTGTGAAGAAGATTCCAAATTTTTGTTACAAAGGACACAAGGGAAAACAACAGTAATACCAAGCCTATCCAGTCTCATACCTGTAAGGACTCTGTCCTAAACCACCAACCAAGAAAAGTCTCTAGCTTTATGAAGACAAGCCGAATGCCAAAACAACTTATAAGGCAAGGATGATAAATCTTTAGCAACCATAAGAGAGTTGTAACCATCTTTAACAGTGTACTTACCAGAAATATTCTCTGTCCAAATAAGTTCATCCGCAGAATCAGAAAGAAATATAATTCTATCCCCCAAAATCTTCTCAAAATCTAATTTCATACTTTGATCAACATCTAAGAAATCAATTGACATCCATCTAGCTAGCTTAAGGGGTCCACTACTCACAATTTCAAAATAATCTGCTACAAAAACACACCAAAGGGAGGGAAGAATAGTGATCAGAGGAGAACAATCCCTAATATTCACCAAAGGTGTGTGTCCATTCCATACTTCATCACAGAATCTGACCTTTCTACCATAATGAACAATCCATGAGAGATGAGGCAAAATAACTGATCTACATTTACAAAGGAAATTCCAAATAGCAGAACCCGAAGGCAAATTTGAGACTTTAAAAATGTACTCTCTCGGTCCATTATTTAAATATTTGGCAAGTATAATCTGTGCCCATAAGGAGCTAGGCTTGTCATATAATTTCCAAACCAACTTAGCACCTAAGGCTAAATTTTGATTCTCCAGGATCTGAATTCTTGTTACCCCAAGTTCCTTAGGCAAACATACCTTATCCCATGCAACTAAAGGGAGTTTCTTATTGCCATCTTTATTATTGTTCCAAAGAAAATCTCTAAGAGTATCCTGTAAACTAACAATGGCTTCTTTTGGAGACTTCAAAATATACATGAGATATATGGGAACAACATTCAAAACAAAATTGATGAGAACAATTTTACCTGCCAAAGTTAACCATCTATGATTCCATGAGAGAATTCTTATAGAAATGACTGAAATAATCTTATCCCAAAAACCAATATTATCCTGTTTAACAAAGAAAGGAATCCCAAGGTAATTACATGGAATATTTCCAGTCTCAAATCCCCAAAAGGATTGCAACCTATTCTGAACCAGTTGTGATGTATTAAGGAAGAAAGTCTTTGATTTATCACCATTCACTTTCTGACTAGAAAACAATGCATAATTCTGTATTATTCCTTTAATCACTTTTGCCTCAACTAACGAAGCATGTCCAAATAACAGAGTATCATCTGCAAAGAGACAATGAGAAATACTTTGGGGAATATTCTGAATCCTATACCATTCCAAAGCCCCCCCACTTTAGCAGCCCTAATAGCCTAACTAAAGGTTTTAGCTAGGAGAATAAAGAAAAAGGGGGAAAGGTGATCTCCCTGTCTCAAACCCTTGGAGGAAGTGAAAAAACCACAAGGATAACCATTAATTAAAACCGAGAATCTTGCAGAAGCAATACATGCACGAAACCATTTGACCCAAGCCTTGGAAAAACCTAACTTCTCAAGAACAACACATAAAGCCCCCTACTCTACTCTATCATAAGCCTTCATCATGTCTAGTTTAAGTATCATGGCTGGGGTTCTTTGGGTGGAAATAGAATGCAGCACCTCATGTGCTACAATTGCACCCTATGTCATCTCCCTTTGAGGAACAAAACCACCTTGCTCCAATGAAATGATCCTAGGTAGAATTTTTGCCAACCTAAGGGAAATTGCCTTCGTAAATATCTTATACAAAGTGTTACATAAAGCAATGGGGCGAAAGTCAGCAAAATTCTTAGTATCCCCTTTTTTAGAAATAATTGCAATCATTGTAGTATTAAGTTCTTTTAAAACAGACCTATTTCTCCTAGCTTCCTCGAGAGCCAATAAAACATCATTTCCCACAAAATCCCAACATTTCTAAAAAAATAAAGGAGTAAAACCATCTGGTCCCAGAGCTTTATCCGGATTCATGGAAAAGACAACACTCTTAACTTCTTCTAAGGAAAAGGGATACATCAGCATCTTATTATCTTCCAAAGATACCAAAGGAGGAATATTAGATATAATATCATTGCTGAGATTTCCATTTTTCGAAGATAATAATGACTTAAAAAACCTAACTGCCTCTGAAGCAATGTCCTCTGGGTCTGTCAATAAATTCTCATTCTGACACTGAATACAAGATATCCTATTCTTACATCTTTTAATCTTAGTTGAAGAATGAAATTTTTTTGTGTTCTTCTCACCATCTCAAAGCCATAACTCTCTAGAATTTTGTCTCGAATAGATTTCCTCTCTAGCTAACACCTCCTCAAGCTATAATTTTAGTGACTTCAATTCATAAAAAACTTGTGGCACCATACCATGTTGAAGCACATGAGTATTAAGACACTCAATCATATCTTGAATCCTTTGTTTCTCCTGAAACATGTTCTTAAAATGCGAGATATTCCATTCCCTAATATTCAATTTCAAATAACTTAACTTCTTAGCAATCTGAAACATACGGGACCCAGAACAAAAAGGAGAAGAATTCCACCATTTCATAAGCAGAGGAAAAAAGGAAGAATCCCTAAACCACATGAGCTCAAATTTAAATGGAGACTTAAAAGAATCCCTATCCTCAATAAGTGAAAGGGGAATTGGAAAATGATCAGAACCCAAGACCGGTAGAATAGAGGAAAAGAATTCAAAATTTGTATCAATCCAATTCTCAAATAACAAAAACTGATCTAATCTCTCAACAATATGAGAAAAATCCCTTCTCATGTTTGTCCATGTGAAAACCCCATTCTGAGACTTACAATAAAAAAGGTTCATATCAGATCCTTTTATTAGGGAAAACACCTCCTCTTTTCTCATCTAAATCAGTGATAGCATTAAAATCACCCCTGAAGATAATTAAGGAACCATGTCTTAAGGGAGAAGAAATCCTCTTTAATTCACCCCATAACTTACTCTTCCCTTGAATTCTTGATGGAGCATAAATGTTAAAAAGCCAGAATTTAACCTTCAAAATCTTGCTTATAACTAAAGTCAACATCCAATTTGTAGCAGATGCCACTAATTGTACCTTAATATTATAATTATTCCAAAGAAGTGCCAAACCTCCTAAAGCACCACAAGCAGGAGAAGAAAGAAAATTCCACCTTCTCCAAGATGAAAAAACCAAATCAGCAGACTCCTTTGACAACTTTGTTTCTTGCAGCATAAAAATATCACACTTAATTAAGCATCTCTTGTTAGGGGCATTAGCATTCCAAGAAATAATGCTCATTGTCCTCGAGGGGAGGTCAAAGCTCCCCTCTTCCCGTTAATTGGAGAATTTTTGCTTTCCCCCAAGCAACCTTGCAAATTATGTTTCACAGCCCCTGATCTTGTCATAGGAGGACTAGTCATAGATCTTTTACTCCTCTTTCTTTTTACACTTACAAGAGTTAGGCATGTTTTCTTAGGCCTACCAAGAGAGACCGAACACCTCCCTTGCCCACCAGCAGAAGAAAGGGACAAAGTCTTTTGAATTCCAACATCAATTTCCATTTGAGTCTTAAGATTATTTGGAGGCCTACCTCTCCCAGGAGAAACCACTGATGGTGAAAAAACCAGAGTTGTTTGGACAATTGGTAAACTCTTGCATGACTTTGGAGAAGCCAGGATAATTGGATTATCTTGAAAACCCAACTTTGTTGTAGCCAAAACCGCAAAAGGATTAGCAGTTGTAGAAATTGGAAGGGTCGAGATTATACCCCCCAATTTATTGTCAATTGAACAAACAACTCTATCACTAATACCCTCATCCATCTGATGTGCATGATTGTTAAAAATGTCATTTACTTGCTAAACTAGATTCTCATTTGGCATAATAACAGGGACAACCTCTAACGGATTACTATTCCCTAAGGAAGATTCATTAGCCATATTAATTTCAACATTCAGAGGGGAATTATTAGACACCAAATTCTTAATTTCCTGAACTAAAGAAGCATCATTAGGAAAACCTATGGTAGGTACCTGTTTAATAGTTTCCATATCAACTACTACATTTTTATCTAAATTCACATTCTTTGAAGAATCCAAAACCTCCTTATGAGTGCATGAAGATAAATTTTCGTCCTTACCCTTTATGTGATTATTTGGCATCTTAGGGCAATCTATTGTCAATGGATGATCTGTCTCCATTTATCGGGGGATTCCTATCCATCACTATACCCCCGTTATTAGAAAATGTCTTCAGTAAAGATGAAAGTGAGATAGAACCTGAAGTGTGATCATTTGGTTTCCCAGAACTACACAATGGATTATTTTCAAGAATAATGTGACTTGTTTCTAACAATTTATGCAAAGAGACATTTCCACATCCTTCAACCGAAGGTCCTGTCGACAAACTATCTTTATTAAGGGATTTAGGGACAAAGCCAACAATCTGCTGGTTTTTCTTAAAATCCATAAGTAATGGAGCATCCAAAAGTAAAGGAGACTTAAGAAGCTCCGTATCTAATTTCTCAATTGACTAGCTCCAAATACCATCATGAGACTTGATATTACAAGTATGGGGGCAAACATTGTTAGGGTTAATATGAACACAAATTTTTACCAGAACCTCCCCCTCCACAAAGTCCATTTTAGATGTTAAAAAAGTTCCAAAAGTACTTCCAATTTTCTCAAGAACATCCAAATCCATAAATTCAAAAGGAATTTTAGGTAAACCAAACTAGAAAGGATTAAGTTTTGAACTAGACCAAGCACGAACAAAAAAAGGTTTCCAAGCCACAATTGAAATTAATTGTTTTCCAAACCAATGATGCAAAGTTATTAATACCTCATCTCTAAAAGAAGGAGAATCAAAGACAATAATAAAAGCATTCGCAAACAAAAATTAAAAATAATGCATATCCCCCCATCTTTTCTGTAATTTATGATAAAGCTTTAACAAACTAATTTGATTACCCCAAATTTCCCTCGAAATAGCATTCGTATGCAAGCAATTTGCTTTCTTATCAACATAGGAACCCAGAAGATTGATACAAGGGATAGGAGCCCAAACCTGTGATGATGAAACCCCCGATGAAATAGGACTAGTAGGTATTGTACTTACCTGTTCCGGACTAGCTTCCTTGAGGTTCACATTTACCTTATTTCCCACCTGTTATGAAGAAACAGAAACCCTAGCCACAGTCTCCTTATTTGCCAAGCCAACAACCCTAGCAAACATTCGTTGATTGCCTAGATCCAAAGAGAATTTCCCCAAAAAGCTCTTCAATTGCTTCTCAGAATTCCCTTGATTCGCACCATTATTAAAATGCCCTCAAGTGAATCTCCTTCCATTGTTATTTTGCCTCCATGCCACACTACGTCTGTTCCGAAAGAAGCCTTGAAAGTATTTTGAAACTGGCCGAAAAACCTTGTTATTTCCACTCTGGTTTACTTGTATCACCATGTCCTTCCATCTGTCGTTCGTGTAGACCCACTGCAAAACATGAGGCGGGTCTTCCCAACCCATATTCGCCCATGAACCCAAATACCTTTTATCGACCATTATTGTCTTTTAGATTTTCTTTATGGCGCTGTCACTTTTTCCTTATGTAAAACCCTAAATTGTCTGTTGTCTGCCCTGTCCTTATTTTTTAGAAATAGATTGCATCGATGGCCACTGAATCAATAATTGTGTTTCTCCAAGAATATATGAAGTTGCCCTAGAAGTTTGTGAACTTGTTTACTGGTTTCTCGAAAGATTAAGTATAGACTGGTATGTTATGCTCAGCCAAATACTCATGGCTTTGTCAAAAGTGAGTCCTTAAGCAAAACAAATGTGGACTTGTATTCCCCCGAGTATTGAAAGCTAAAGCAATCGTGCATGCTCAAGAAAGGGTACAAATTAGGGTTTTACTGTCGCGTGAAATTGTTTATAAATATGGTTTAACAATCACGCGCGTATGAATGACTGGTTGAATTTTATTTTTAGTTTCTGCAAAAGTTTCTAACAGACAATTTTATTTTTAATTTCTGTAACTCACAATGAAATCCATCAACATGGATATAAATAAGATCACATACCTTTAGTCCACACATTCATTGTGAGTTACAGAAATTAAAAATAAAATCATTCTCTATTATTTATTAATTATTTATTTGGTTATTTGATCATTGTTTAATCAATTTAATTTAATTTATTTAATTTATTGATTTATTGATTTATTTAATTAATTGATATTTATTTGCTTGTATTATTGAATTTTATTGAATTATTATTCAATGGGATTTATATTTATATTTATATTTATTTTATTTTATTTGATGACTATATTATTAATATTTATTTATAAATATTTAATATGGGTAAGTAATGATTTATGTGTGGAGGACTAATATTAATTGATTGAATAAATAATATTACCCATGTTTATTAAGTTGCTTTGCAATTATGTTTTTACCTTTCATTTAATTGCTTCTTCCTACCCCTTTTAATTTATCTTGATATAAATTACCTACCCTCCTATTGTATTGGTTGGTTAAAAAGGTAGGTAAATAATATATATTTTCATATATTTGTCTTTGATTATGGGCGAGGTAGGTATAAAATATGCTTTTTAGAATATTTCGATTGGTCAGCCTTGATTAAGGTTTTGGAGTTTATTTTTTTGTATTAATTCAGCTTCTTGTGCATTCGTGAGGGGTGGGATTTTTCAGACGCCTTTGGAGATTTGGTTTTGGGAGTTTATGCTTGGCATTGGAATCGATTTGTTGGAGGATTTTTGCTGGATTGGGAGTTTCTACTTCAAATTTCATTTTCATTTCTTTGTTTTCCAAGTTGGCTTCGTTTATCCTGTACTTAGCATTTGATTTGGAAAATATTGTTTGGGGATTTTAAAATAGATTTTAGTTGTTTATTTTTATCAGAAATTTGTAATGAAGGAGATTGAAATGGTCTGCATTTGACTAGAAAAAAAAATTGAGTTTATGCATTGTCGGGATGAGAATTGTTTCCTGGACTTCTCTGAGACTTTGTGTGATTTTTTATGTCTTGAAATTGGTTTTGTTGAGGGTTCAATTGCCTTGTATATCCTATTTCATTAATTACTATGTTTTGGTTCCGTTAGGACAAGATTTAAGGAAGAGGTTGTGTTCGCAACACTTCCTATGTGATATTTTTGTCAATGGGAGTCTTGATTCTTGTGCATTTGACTCAATTTGATTGATGTGAACCCTATTATGCATTCCAGATGTGTTTTATGAGTTCTAAGCCAGTTTTGGGTCGATTGGAGGTCTGAGCCCAAAACTGGGCAATATTGACTAACCCTAATTCCCATTTTCTGTGACTAAGACCCTTGATACAAAATTGCTAAATCAAGAGACAAAAGCGCTACTCTAGGCTAAAATGGCGCTAGAGTAGTGAAAAATGTACTAAACACAAGTTCAGTGCATTTTTGTGTTTGGTTTTGACTTCCCAGTTGGTTTCTGTTGTTGGTTTTCACTCCCAAAGGCTATGCTTTGCATCGTTGATGATTTTTGGGCATTGTTCTATGCTTATATGATGTGTTTGAATCCTATTTAGGCTTCAAAAAGTATTCTTTCACTTTACTATTGAGGTCTAGAAAGTTGCTCCGGCAAGATGAATGTAAATGACCCATAAATGTCGAACCATAAAAAAGAAGATTTGATTGTTGACTCTTTACCTCATAGGCTAACCAAGACCTAGTTTTAGTAATATTTTCTAGTGAAATAGTATGAGGATTCTTGAAGGGTTTTATACCCCTATAATATCCATCAACATGGATATAAACAAGATCACATAACTTTAGTTTAACTTTCATAACATCTATTTCTCCATTTCTCAACTTTGTATATATATTTCTACATTTGAGGATTCCATTATGTGCTTGACCAAGCACTTTTGATTATGGGTTTTTAAATCCCTACCATTCCATTAGGAAATATTCATTAGTCTTTAATCAATATTTCCTAATGGAATGGTAGTGATTTAAAAACCCATAATCAAAAGTGCTTGGTCAAGCACAAAATGAAATCCTCAAATGTAGAAATATATATACAAAGTTGAGAAATGGAGAAATAGATATTATGAAAGTTAAACTAAAGGTATGTGATCTTGTTTATATCCATGTTGATGGATATTCTAGGGGTATAACACCCTTCAAGAATCCTCATACTATTTCACTGGAAAATATTGCTAAAACTAGGTCTTGGTTAGCCTATGAGGTAAAGAGTCGCCAATCAAATATTCTTTTTTATTTGTTCGACATTTATGGGTCATTCACCTCTTTTAAAAAGAAGTAGGGTAGGCCAAAAATTGATCATTTTTTATGTCCTCTCGAGTAGTTTCTTATGCATTCTTGGAGGAGCTTTTAATGTCATTCTTTATGACCAAGATAAACTAGGAAGGGTGTAGAAGAGATATCAATCAGAAAAGGATTTTAAATATTTTATTAAAAGAAGCAATTCTCTCTACAATCTTGTGATAAATGGATCGTATACTTGGACTACCAGAAGGTTGACCTATTTATTAATATGGTAAAAAATTGGATCATTTAATTTGGCAGGGTTATTTGGGTGCTTGATCATAAACTTGTGAATGTTTTTTTATTACTTACTTTGGTTATGATCACTACTCAATACAATTAATCATAATGATTGAAAATAAAATGGAATGAAGTCATTTCAAATTAAGAAACATGTGGATGAGATTGTAGACACCTAAAATTGTCATGTCTAATTAAATAAATATTTTATTTATTTAATTATCTAAGCTTAATTCTTCTATTAATTAAATAAATCTTTATTTATTTAATTAATTCATTTATCCTCTTCTAGCCTTATTTCTCATTTAAATAAATACATTTATTTATTTAAATTATCCTTTTCCTAAATTAAATAAATATTTTTATTTATTTAATTATCCCACTTCTTCTATTAATTAAATAAATATTTATTTATTTAATTAATTCATTAACCTTTTCTACCCATGACACATGTCATTCATCTCTTAATTCATACACTACCTACCCCTTTCATTATTCTATTATTTTCTTTACCTACCCTCTAATCATAGCCGACCTCCTTTTACACCTCTCAATCTTATCCCTCCATTTCATATAGTGTCTTCTATATAAGGAGATGCTTCCTTCATTATCAAACCCTAATCACTCAGGCTAATCATTCTATGCATTCTAACTACTTGATCAATTGACTACACTACGATCCTACTTGCAACCACATTCCGTTCTTTGTTGAGCTCTTGTGCATATAAAATCTGAGAGTAAATATATCAAGCAAGATCAATGGAGATAGGAAGAATGGAGATTCAAACCCTATTGGACATGTGATGGTATAATCCTTGTGATTTTGTTTGATTTGCATTGTCTTAGGTAATCTTCATATGTTATGGTGGATCTTTGTTGTTGTTAGGCTAGGGTTTTGTGGTTGAATTCATTTAGCCTTTCAATATTTTTATTATTGTTGTCCATTTTCACCATATACATTTTGGCACACTCGGTGGGACTCTTGTCCCTTTTTGCATTTAACATCTTGTTGCAGATTTTGTATTTTGAAGTTGCAGATCTGACGTTTTCGACAATATTTTCGACATTACCGCGTCTGCGCACTTTTGGATCGCGTTTTTGATTTTCGGGTGCGTCCACGACATCTAGGATAGCGTTTGTGTTATTGGCAATATTTTATTTTGCAGGTTCTAGGAAAGCGTGTCTGTGTTGTAAAGGCGCGTCTGTGATTTTTTTAACCGCATCTGTGCCCAGGAAGTGCATCTGTGTTCTGTAGGCACATCTGTGATTCACAGAACCGCGTCTGTGTCACCCAGGTGCGTCTGTGTTGAGGGTAACCGCGTCTGTGTTCACCAGTTTCAAATTTTTGGATTTTTCATTGATTCAGTTTTTCGGATTTTGCATTTAGGGTTTCAAATCTGGTTTATTTTGAGCTAACATTTTTAGATCTAGCTAACGAAATTGGTGCAGCTTGCCTTGGAAGCTAAATCGTTTGGTTGAAGGCCCCTATTTTCACAAAGTCTTTTGGGTTTAAAATTTACCTAACTTGTGTGCTTGCAAGAAGGGGTGATTATTTCAAACAAATCCAAACTACTAACAAATCTTTGTTGCAGGTCCTTAGCAAGGTTTTTTTGGTTTTTTATTGTGTGCCTTGTTTTCATAGACTAGCAAACACTTCAATTGGTGCACTAAAATTGAATCATTGTCTTTTGTGTCTTGAGCAATAGGCTCTTTTTGTTTAATCTTTAGAGGGTCTGTCTTCCCATGTGGTCATTAGGACTACTAGTGAGAAGAGAATGACCCAAGTGGTAGCAAAAGAAAAGCCATCTTCTTCCAAACCACTATAAACAACTGTATTCATGGTGAAAACTATGAATAACGTGTGCTAATTAGTTCATACCGACACTATGTCTCCCCATAAACCCGTTTGATCAAATTTATTTGATCAGTTGTAGGGCGTAACCCCTACCGGCTGGGAGCCTTCTATATTTATAGAGCTGAAAGTGCCACATGTATGGCCACATGAGTGGATGCCCTTACTAGCACCTTTTTGTTTTAAAATCCCAAATCCTTCTAGTTGTTGGGGTAGGAGGTCGGACCTCTGGTAGTGGCCCACACACATACGGTTCTTAGTAGAGATACAAAGTTCGCCACGAGGAGTTTTTGTGGGGACTGATGCTTAGCTGACCCGAGAAGTGAGTGCCGAGGGTGGAGCCAGTGAGGTCAAGCATCTAAGTATCTGCTCTGAATAGCGTAGCCTCGGGGGTAAAACCCCATGTGGGATCAACAACTATTGTCTTGGCTAGCCATAAGAATTGTGCTTGACTTATGTTAAACATTCAAAACATTCAAGACCAAACAACAAAACATTGTGTCTTTGGTGTCTTCAAGTGTATGCAAAAACATTTTTACATCAAACAACACACTTTTCTTGGAGTCATTTTGAGTTTAGACACTTACAAACATTGAGTCCTCATCAACATTGTGTCCTCTTGTCATGAAAAAAATAGTCAAACAGTCAGATTTGGTCACAACAAAACAACTTCACAGATTGGAAAAATTGCACAAAATTTGTAGAAACACGTCTGTGTCGGGCATAATAGCATCTGTGTTGTCTAGCCACGTCTGTGAAGGGTAGAATCGCGTCTGTGTTCCAATAGTAAAAATTATACTTTGCAAAAAGTCTCAAAAATGCATCTGTGTTAAACAGAGCAGCGTCTATGTCGGAAAACCGCGTCTGTGAAGTATACAGGCGCGTCTGTGTCCAGAATTGAAAAACTGTTAAAGTCCAGCAAACAAACACAATCAGTTTCGGAATTCTTGACCTTCCTAGGTCATTTCTCCAGGATTTCATTTAGCAGTCAACCTGTCTTTGGGTCTCACAAAGTCCATCATTGCTTCACCTCTCTCATTACATTCACAATTGTCTAAACTTGAGTCAAAAGGTCACTTGCTTGTCCTCATCATACTTTGTCAACACACTACATACAACAACACTTAGCTAAGTGGTCCCTCATCAAGGTTTCTTACCTTTGGGTCTCATTTGTTCTTACTCGGAGTCAAGGTCAACTTACCTCATCAAGAGAAACTATCCTCTCTTTGGAAGCCACACCTACTCTACTACATACATACTTGGTCTTAGACTTTGGACATTGCAAGTACACTTCAGATTCATTTACATTCCATCCAACTCTTGGTCTTCCATACTCTTTCCAAGTTTTGATCTAGTCTCACACATCTTGGTCAAGACCTAGTTCATGGTTGACACCCATCTTTAAAAATCTAGGAGAGAAACTAAAGAGGCTCAAGAGTCCACAAACATGAGTTCTTATGAGTATGACAATGATATCTTTTTCAATTCTGATCATACTACATTACCTGACATGGATGCCTATAGAAACATTCCAAACGTTGAGAACATGGACACTATAAACAACAACGCTACACACAATGAAAATGTGGACAACTTTTCAGTACATTCAGCAGATGTGGAAGAATCCATTATGAATCCCCATTTCAATCGATTGGTTGAGGAAATAATGAGGAGGGATAGACAATATTTCTTACAAGTGATGGCACAAAGTGGAGCCAAGATACCTCATGATTTTGACATGTCTCAAATAATGGAAAATCGACCTTTGCAACAACCTCACTCCAATATGGATCAAAGGAGACCTAATAGTGGAGGAAATAGAGGACCACATATGGTACCTAAATCACCATCAACTTTGCTTCAAAAACCAGAGGTCCCACATACACATGGTCAAACATATGATACTCACCTTCGTAGACCATTATGGAAATCTTATGGAGAGAAATATGCTCAATCACATATCAATGCTAAGGATCAACCACCAAAACAATGGGATATTCAAAGGCATGCTCAAAATTTGGACACAAGGAAGCCTCATGTCAAATTTGGGGGCAACACAATAGAACATGATATGCCTATAGAATATGGTATACATGCACAAAATAAATATGGTGTTCCTCAACATGAATCTATACCAAGTGGTCCATATGCACAGCATCACCATAGACCTCCTCCATATGAACATGTGTATGATCAATATCATCCATATATGCAACATGCTCCTCCTCCAATTGGTGCCTCAAACATAGGATATGGTCCAAGAAGTCAATCTCCACCTAAGAGCAATTTGGAACAACAAATCAGGGACTTACAAAAGAAAATGGAGGACATAAATACACCAAAGCCAACATACAAAATGAGAGACATATGTCCTTATCCATTTGACAAGAGCATTCCAATGCCTCCATTTCCTACACATTTTGTGACACCTAAATTTGATAAGTATAGAGGAAAAGGGGATCCTAAGGCAAACATAAGACAATTTTTCACAGCTTGCATTGAGGTAGCAGCAGAAGAGACATATTTGATGAGATTATTCCCACAGAGCTTAGGTGATCAAGCTATGGAATGGTTCTCCCAACTTCCACCTGGTATTAAGTCATGGGGTGATCTAGCAGAGGCATTTATCCAACATTTCTCCTACAACATAGAGACAGGCATATCAGTCACTACTTTGTGCAACACCAAGCAAAAAGAGGGAGAATCCTTTGCATCATTTTTACAAAGATGGAGAAATCTAGCCAGCAGATGCTCTTGTGAAATTCCACAAAAACAAATGGTAGAGATGTTCACACAAAATGTTAATAAAGACATTGGCTATGATCTAAGAAAAGTTTGTTTGTCCACCTTCAAGGACGTCATTGAAAAAGGCTTAGCAACAGAAAAGGTCCTAATTGAACAAGGAGTCATCAAGATATTCAAGGAAAACAAAGATGACTTTAAAGGAAAAGATAAGCCAAGATTTTGGAATGAAAACAAGAACATAGTCAATGATGGGGTTGTTGATGCCAACACAGTGCGACCCAAATTTATCTTTTCAGGATCAAGTTCTACAAACAATTAGGTGAATACTCAAATAACTTCCAGATCACGAAGGAAGTATACTCCATTGGGAGAACCACTTGAGTCAGTTTTTAAGAAGCTAGTGGCAAATAAGGTCATCACAGTTCCAGATTCTCCTCCATATGAACCAAAGGTTAAACCAAACTGGTGGAATGATGATGAGTATTGTGAATTTCATAAGAGCAAGGGTCATAAGACAGGAAATTGTCATCGACTAAAGAACATCATACAAGATCTCATTGATAGAGGTGACATTGAGATTGAGGGACATTCGTCTAATCAAGAACATGAGATGTTTAAGGAACCATTCCCAAAACATGACAAGGGAAAAGCTAAAGCCACAGAGGATCAAACCAACTATACCAGAGCATCTTACAACTATGATTCAACCATCAATCACATCTCGATGGACAATTATGTCTCTACCATTATCATCAAGGACAAAGCATCTAAGAATTCTACCCAGAGACCCAAGATTGTCCTAAAAGGTGTTGGATCTTCTTCGGAGCCTACCTCTAAATGTCATGTTACAACCTGCCAAAGTAAATTCACTTTGCAAGGTGCTCCAACTAAAAACACCGCTTCTTCATCAACCAAACCTGAGTATGACCTTGCAGAACAGTTAGGGAAGACACCCGTGCTCATTTCAATCCTTAAGCTATTACGCGTATCTCTCGCACATAAAGCCATTCTTGACAAAATCTTGAGAGATACTGTTGTTCCTACTGATTTGAACATGGACCAGTTTCAAGCCATGGTGGGATACCTTTCCATTCCACACTCCCTTACTTTTACTGAAGCTGATGATGCCTCTGTAAGCCAGCCACATAATGCACCATTACACATTGAAGCCTTCATACACAAACATTGAATAAAAAGAGTCCTGATAGATGGAGGAGCAGGTCTAAACATTTGCACATTAAGCACTATTACACAATTGGGATATTCTGATAAAGCTATGAATTCTACAAATCAAATCACCATTAAGGCTTATGATGACGAAGAGCGTTCATCCAAGGGCACAGTCACCCTACCTCTCAGAGTTGGGCCAATTACAAAGGATGTGGTTTGCCAAGTCCTGGATTTAAATCTCACTTATAACATATTGCTAGGACGTCCTTGGATTCATGAAATGAGGGCAGTCCCATCCACATATCACCAATGCATTAAGTTTCCTCATAATGGAGTGGAAGTAACAGTTAACGGTGATCCTAATCCATTCATATACTGCAATAATCTGAAATCAAAGACTGAGACCATCATTCCCAGTAATTGTGAGGTTGTTCCTTCATCAGCATACATTGATCCTGAGTCGTTAAAACCCTCGACCTCAAAACAAGGTGAGCTTAAAGGCAAGTTTCAGGACAAAGGCATGGGGGAATATACTTTCAATCAGACCATGTACTTATGACAAGTCATGAGTTCCCCAAAAGAATATGGAAGACCACATCCTAACAAACAAATCTCCATCATGATGCTCAAATGGGACCCTACTACCTTTCAAAGATGGGGTGAACTAGAAGAGGAAGATTTATACAAAATGCTTTTCAGAGACCATGAAGAGGAAACACAAGATCACATCAACCTACCATGTGAGAAATATGGCAAAGGCTTCAAAATTTTACAAAAATTTGGGTATGATGGAAAAAGCCCTCTGGGGTTACGAAAGGAAGGCATCATGGAACCTTTACAACCGGAATTGACCCTCAAAAAGGAACGCTCGAAGAGACTTGGTTTCTTAACTTCCAAGGTCCACACCCAAAGGACAGAAGAAGCCTTACAAATCAAAGCTGCCAAAATGCAACAAGAAGATTTCTATTCCACAGATTCTAACGAATGGGAATGGGGTTCAGACAAATCTTCCAGTGACTATGAGCTCACCTAGATATTCAGAGAACCAGATGAACCTATAGAAGAAGAGAAATTTTATAACAAGTTTACAGTTGGCCAAGGAACAACCCAGGAGGATTCTACACAGTCCTTGTCTCAAGGTTCTAGGTTGAAATCACATAGGATGAGAACACCTATCCCAGAATACGCTACTAGTGATGATAATTTGGATTCGTTCATGATCAAGACTGATGAGGAGAGTGCCATCGATGACCTTGATAATTACCTTGACATACCCGAAAATAACCACATCTTCACTCTTAGCTCCCCTAACTTCGAAGACATTAACGGCCTTCCCCTTGTTCACCGCCAACTCATTGACTGGGATTATGAAGGACCTACACAATTTGATACATTCCAAAATGATGAAGCTTTTATTGACTATCTGGGCATATGAGATGATCTTCCCCCTGGAGACCATAAAGCAGGATACACTATAGAACTCAATAGCATGGCATATTTTGGCGAGGGTGTCAAACCTTCCAGTCGCAAAAATGTGAAAATAAGGACAAACCAAGGGTCTTATGACGAAAACCACACTGTGGCGTTGTCTGACCCCAAAAAAGTAAAAAGAAAGGACGTATCTGAGGGCGAAAACCTCTCTGAGGCACCTGAAGATGGAAGGCTCGACATTCTCCCAACATCATATGAGGAAAAGTCATCCATGTTGGTAGAGGAGACTATCAAAACAAACATTGGTACAGAAGAGGTTCCACACAACATATTCTTAGCTCAATCATTGACAGAGTCTGAAAGGTCAAAATTCATAAGTTTCTTCAAAGAACGACAAATCAACTTTGCCTGGTCATACGCTGATATGCCTGGATTGGATCCGGATTTGGTAATGCATCATCTGACAGTCAAACCGGGTGCAAAACCAATAAAATAGAAACTAAGAAAAATGCATCCACAAGTGGCATTACTAGTCAAAGCAGAACTTAAGAAGTTATTGGATGTCAGATTCATACGCCCAATTGATTATCCCAAATGGATCTCCAACTTGGTACCTGTTGGCAAACCAGATCGCAGCATCAGAATATGTACAGATTTCAGAGACATCAACAAAGCTTGTCCAAAGGATGACTTCCCATTACCAAATATTGACTTGATTGTTGATCTCACAGCAGGTCATGAAATGTTATCATTAATGGATGGATTCTCTGGTTATAATCAAATAAGGATCGCACCTAAGGATCAACACAAAACATCATTTACTTGTCTGTGGGGAACTTTCTGCTGGAATGTCATGCCTTTCGGGCTAAAGAACGCAGGTGCGACATATCAAAGAGCCATGATTACTATCTTTCATGATCTCATGCACGTAACCGTGGAGGATTATGTCGACAACCTCTTGGGCAAATCAATAGATAGAAATACACATTTGGACATACTTTCAGTCGTCTTTGATCGGTTGGAAAAATACAAAGTAAGATTAAACCCCAAGAAATGTGTCTTTGGAGTAACCTTCGGGAAGCTCCTAGGATTCATTGTATCCAAAAGAGGAATTGAAGCTGATCTAGCAAAAGTCAAGGCCATCTTGGAAATGCAACCACCAAGAAATATCAGTCAACTTCAATCCTTACAAGGCAGACTCCAGTCCATCTGAAGATTCATAGCACAATTGGCAGATAAGTGTAATCCTTTTCAACACCTGCTACATAAAAACATCAAATTCAAATGGGACGATAACTGTCAACAGGCTTTCCATATGCTCAAAGATTATCTTCTAAATCCACCAGTTTTGATGCCACCAGCTCCAGATCAACCTCTGTTACTATACATATCAGTTACTCCAACAGCACTGGGGGCACTCTTAGCACAACAAAGCGCTAAGGGCAAGGAAAAAGCAGTATACTATATCAGTCGCACATTGGTGGGATACGAGCTAAATTACACACCAATTGAGCGTGCATGTCTCATCGTGGTCTTTGCTTCGCAGAAATTATGACATTACATGCTCACTCATAAGACTAAGTTAGTTGCAAGGATTGACCCATTGAAATACCTTCTCAATAAAGCAACACTTACTGGGCGACTGGCCAAATGGGTAATGATCCTGAGTGAATTTGACATCGAGTACGTGGACAAAAAAGCAATAAAAGGACAAGCCATCATAGATCAATTAGCATATGCTCCCATGATAGATGATGTTCCTCTAAGTTCAGAATTTCCAGATGAATCCATTTTGACAATGTCACATGCAAAGCCATGGCAAATGTACTTTGACGGCTCTTAGACACAGCATGGGGCAGGAGCTGGCATCCTCTTTATAACTCCTCAAGGGGATTCTATACCAAAATCAGACCGCTTATCATTTCCTTGCACCAACAATATAGCGGAATATGAGGCATTAACAACAGCATTATGAATTGCAGTTCAATGGAAGATCCAGGAACTTCGTGTTTTTGGGGACTCCCAACTTGTCATCCGTCAAGCAACTATTGATTACCAAATAAAAGATGAAAATTTAATGCCTTACAAACAAATGGTGGATGACCTGAAACAAAACTTCACAAAGATAGACTTTGAGTAGATACCAAGAGAGCAGAATCGCACCACAGATGCCATGGCTACAATTGCTTCACTGATTGATCTACCTCCAAACGAGACCCGCTATGAGTTCTTGGTGGATAACCTTTTGGTCCCTTCATATGAGATCATGCCTACTAAGACAATATGTGTTGTCGGTCCCGAGTCCCAGTTATATGGTTCCATTTTCACATACTTATGTGACAATACTTTACCTCCTGATCTATCAAATAACCAACGTCGCACTTTCATTCGCCAATCCTCTCGATATGTCATTTTAGCTGATATCCTATACCGGTGAGGTCTAGATGGCACTCTTCTTAGATGTTTAGAAAGTGACGAAGCTCAGATTGCGTTACAAGAAATGCATGAAGGGATATGTGGTCCGCATGCTAGTGGTCCTACCTTGGCCAAGAAACTCATCAGGACTGGATATTACTGGCCCAATATGGAGAAAGACTCATATCAGTTTATCAAGAAATGTAAGCAATGCCAAATTCATGGAGACCTCATACATGTGCAGCACAAGAACTTCAACCACTTGCATCTCCTTGGCCCTTTTGTCAATGGGGACTCGATCTCATAGGCAAGATTCACCCTCCTTCTTCCAATAGTCATAAATTCATTATCACTGCCACAGAGTATTTTACAAAATGGATTGAAGCCATGCCTCTCACACAAGTTACTAGAAAACAGATTGCTACATTCATCCTTAACTATATCATTTGTCGATACCGTATTCCTGTTTCCATTATCACTGATAATGGGCGTCCCTTCAAAAATTAGGATGTTCGTGAACTTTGTGACCGCTTCCATATTTCCTATCATTTCTCCACACCATATTACCCCCAAGGTAATGGCCATGCTGAAGCGTCTAACAAAACAATCCTTAAAATCCTAAAGAAGACAGTCGACGATGCTGGTCGTAATTGGCATATCCAACTCAATCCTGCACTTTGGGCCTACCGCACAAGTGTCTGCACACCTACAGGAGCTACACCCTATTCACTTGTCTATGGTGCTGAAGCTATCTTGCCTATTGAGGTCGAGCTACCCTCTTTAAGGGTTTCTCTACAAAACATCATCAGTGATGAAGACTATAGGGTCTCTCGCTTACAAGAGCTGGAACTATTGGATGAACGAAGACAAACTGCTTTTAATCATCTCAAGGCTTATCAACAACGACTGAGTCACAACTAAAATCACAAGGTCAAGCCTCACACATTTGAGGTAGGGGATTTAGTTCTCAGAGAAAATCCTAAAAATCAATAAGACAGAGAGAAGAAGGGCAAGTTCAAACCAAACTAGCTTGGTCCCTACATTATTCCAACAGCATATGGATCTGGGGCATATCAGCTCTCAACTATAGAAGGTGAACCTTTGGAGGATCCTATCAACAGCATGCACCTTCACAGGTTCTACACATAGCTCTTCAAAATATCCTAATTCGAAAATACCAAAAAAAAAAAAAAGCAAAAAAATTCAAAAATACAAAAAAATTATTTTTAAAAAAAAAAAAAAAAACATTGAAAAATCGAAAAAAGTAAAGAGAAATAATTTCGTCCAATGGTGAAAACTACTTCGGTGGCGCCCTGGGCAAGTACCACGGTGAAAAATGGGTCACCAGCACCATGCATAGAGACATTGCTCCTTCCTCCTTCAGGATTCACTTTCATCCTTTCACTTTGCACGCACTCACAACCTATTCGTTCATAATAAACTTACCCATTCCCATCATGGCTTGTTATTGATCTACCCAAGATTGGTTAGCCATTCATAATAAGCCTCCCTTTTCCTCCCTTTCCATACATAATAAATCGGCTTCTATCTGTGGCTAAGGCAAAATCCTACGTGTGGTAATGGGTGTGGAACTGAGAACATCACATGTTTCGAGGAGTACAGTTTCTTCCAGCTTCCTTCAGTCTATTCGTGTACAATCTACAATAAAGCAACATTTGCATCACAGATCCGCAATAAAGTTTCATCTTCTTCACAATAAAGTATCAGTTTCATGGATTCAGTTAGTTTCAGATGAGACACAGCAGCAACAATGGGCTTCAACAAATCAAATCTTTCAACAGACTTAGACAACATATGGTTCAGTGCTATCTATCCTTTCTGTGAAAGTAAACATTGTGACCACAATCAAATAAGACTTATACAAGTGACAAGAGACACTAAACTTGAGGACTACAGTGGATGTTGGTGTCGAGTCTTGGTTTTCTTTTGATTTTATCTTTTTGGTGACATGTCTTTTAGCTTTTCCGGGATGTCTTCGACTAGAGATTCTATCTCTAGGATGTCTTTGACTAGAAAGGCGAGGATGGGATATCGTCACCTGTTTGTATTTGCTGTCTGTGGATTGTCTCTAATGCTATGACTTGTCCAAGGATATGAGGACACTGTGAGTCTAGTGTGAACTGGGGCATTCCTTTTTGTGACTGTCTTATCTCCATGCAAACAAGTATAATGACTTTCTGGGTCGAACATATGCCTCGATTGTCATAACCTACTTGCCATAGTAAAGCTCAATGATGATAATGCACAAGAAGCTCTTTCACTTTCATATCTTCTGTCTTTCATCCCCCTTTCTTGATTGACTTCCATCGTCCTTCTCGAGTCCGTGTAGCCTGCTATCACATGACTGAGTATAATGACACACCAAAAATATTTGCATTTCATGTAGTTGCACCTGCATTACCACATATAAGCATTTCATATATACATATAGATATCACAACTGCATCACATCCTGCACACAACAACTATTAGCACCAATTACATTTTGCATTATCATATTCATCTGCATTACATACATTCACATTTGCATTGGCATAACATATAAAAAACGTAAAAGAACAAAAATATGGCATTGCATCATATACACATTTGCATCCATAGCATAAAACATACATCACATAAGAACATCTCATCACATAGGTACACATGCATATAGCTGCCGCAAAAATGAATCATCTCATATATATAATCAAAAGTGTCATGATACAATGATGTCAAAAATCATATGGCTACAAAAGCACCCGCAGGTGTCTCCAATACAAAAATGGTACAAAACTGATACAAAGGGAGCCCTCTACAGCTATGATGAACTCCCTCCCTAGGAGCTGCTGGCCTCGGCAGAATCTGAGCCCCTGAAGGACCCTCCCTAGGATCATCCTGCCTGTTCCCCCTATCTGGTGGTGGTGGAGGGCCCATAACCCCACCACTCGATGCCTGTCTCCTCCGGCTCCCTCCCGTAGCTGTCGTTGTACGTGACAGTCTATGGAAGCTCCTCGCCTGTTGATCTACTGGCACTGCACCATAATAGAGGTCTCTCCAGTAGGCTATCTCCTCCCCTGCCCGCAGGACATAAGCGTATCTTGCCCGTGTATCCTCCGCAGCCTATCTCCCTACCCTCAGTGCTGTCTCAGCCTCTGTATAGCACTGGATAGCCTGATCCTGCTCTTTCTCAGTATCTCTAAGCCTCCTCCTGAGCCGATCCCTCTCCCTCTCCAGCTCCTGGATCTCATCTACTTGGCCCTGGCAGATCTCCCTTAGCTCTAGCAGCTCATCCTCCACTAGGTCGGCCCCCTCTGCCTCTGCCTGTGGCTTCTCCTCTGCGGGTGCCTACCCCTGTGCCTATACTGGTACCTATCTCTATCCCTGTCCCTGTATCTGTACCTACCGGGGACCCTATGCTGCTGGCACCTGTAAAGGCAATCCACCGCGACCCCTCACCACCCGAGCCTGCCTCTCCTCTCCACCCTCCCTCCGAGGTGCAACTCGCCTCTCTCCAACTACTCCCCTCCTCCTCCGTCGACCTCTGCCCCCATCACCTCCACCATCATCCTCGTCACCACCACCATCTCCCTCCAGTGCCTCTCCTGGATCTGTCAATCGTGGGAATGGATGCTCTGCCCAATATGCTGTATACTCAACATTCATCCCAGCATCCTCGATCTCTGGCCACATGTCCTAAGGTAGAGGAATCATCTCTACAAGCTGAGTCACTACCTAATCATATGACAGCAACGGCCCAAACTGCGCCTGATCTCTGACTGTGCGGGCATACATGCCTGATCCCCAGGGCATCCTCTGAATCTAGCCAAACTGTCAGCCAACCCTGTCTACCAGTTGTCTCTCTAACACATAGGGCATCCGCCCAATCAAGTACCTGCTCCGAAAGGTGTAGGGAAGCTCAATTGCGTCATCCTCCCACTCCTCATAGCTTAGATACGGTCTCCATATGACCACATCAATGTCGTCCAACACTCACTGTCAGTGCTCCAACCTGCCAATCCGCGGCTGTGATGTGATCATGTCATACAGATGTACAAAGCTGCGTCCATGACCTCTTCTCCTGAAGTGTATCGGTCGGGTAACCGGTAGATGCTCATAGGCCCATACCTGCAGCAGTGTCACTCCACAGCCCAATCCCACTGATCCATGATAAACAAACTGATGAAGCTCATAATACAAATGGGCTAGCACACATGGTCCCCAGGCGCATCTAGTGTGCTGCATCACCAGTGTCTCCAGTGCTCCTCCCCAGCCCATAGCCAAACCCCATGTTGCCCTATCCAGACACAAGAACCCACTGATAGCTCCTCCGATCACTGCTGGCAGCGCTAGTCCTATGGCTGTCATGGTGTCCCATGCCACGTGTCCTGCCCTCATCTCCAATCCAGGGTCTTGGAACACCCGTCTCAAGGCCTCTCTATCTCCATCTCGATCATATGGGATCAGCTCCCCATCAATCGGTACCCGCAGAATCCTATAGACATCCTCCAGGGTGACTGTCATCTCACCCATCTGCAAATGGAATGTGCACGTCTCAGAGTGCCATCTCTCAGCCAGCGCAGTCCGCAAACCCATGTTTGCCCAAAACTCAGGCACATACAACACATGTCTCAATCCCATCTCCTCGATGGCAGCTCTGTCCTCGAAAGATAACTCAGGTCACAACCTCTACGTCGATGGGAATCTCTCCCGTGACTCCAGCATCGGCAAATACTCCTGCAGTCAAGCAACTCAATCATGTTAGTCATAGTGGCATTCACTATTTATCACAAAATGCTACTTGCTATCTAAATGCATATGTCTATCTATCCTAGTGACACTCACTGTTCATCACAAAGTGTTGCTATTTATCCTAGTGGTACTCCCTATTCATCACAAAGTACTATGTGTGTGACACTCACTATTCATCACAAAGTGTTACTCACATTTGCACTCACTGTTCATCACAAAGTGCTGCTCATATTTTAGTACTCCCTTATCATCACAAAGTACTCTATCTTGGTACTCACTGTTCATCACAAAGTGCCTTGATCTATCCTAGTCTTCCTAGAGGACCTGCTTGAGTGTATCTTCTCAGCAACTTATCCAATCGATAGCGTATGTTCATCACAGAACTGTCGATTTGACCTAGAAGATGCAAATTCATACTTTTCAAATACAAACGCACTTACCTGACATAAACGCACTTTCAGACTGCACAGACGCGCCTGAAAAACACAGATGCGCCTGATTGACATAGACGTGCCTATGCTCTGCACAGACACGCCTGGGCGACACAGACGTGCCTGGGCAACACAGACATGCATTCTTATCACAAACGTGCCTTCACATCACAGACACAGTCGCAATGGACACAGACGTGGGTCCAGACATAGACGCGCCTGGCACAAACACAGACGCGCCTAGAGAACACAAACGCGCTTGGCACCAACGCAGACGCGCCTAGATGTTTTTTGACACTTTTTTGGACCCTAGTCTAAGCGCATTTATGACCCTATCTAGCATGCATTAATGACAAAATTAAATGCGTCAAAGTACGAGGAGGTTTGGTGGTACTTACAGGCTCTCCTGCCACTATTGGCCTCTGAAATCGGCGAACACGGTTGAATCTGTGAGTGAAAGCCATCGCTGCTGACTACTCCTGCTCTATTTTCGCTCTGCAATATGCTCTCGTGGATGTGTAGATGACAATGAGGATGTATTTTCCCCCGTGGTCTATCTTATAGCCTACCCTAGCCCTCGCCTTCATTTCCCGAGTCAGTCTTCTTTGTCCCGTGACTTTGTCACTTTATCTGGTCAGTCCATTCTAGCCTTTCTTTCTTATTGAGAGATTGTTTGCAATCTTTTCAGACATTTTCATCCAATCTCTCGAGGGGGCATATCATTCCCATCCTGGGGCAACTCTATATCAGTTCATATTATCTTCTTTGAAACAACGTGACAAGCCGCATTGTCTCAAAGAGGGGCAAAATGTAGACACCTAAAATTGTCATGTCTAATTAAATAAATATTTTATTTATTTAATTATCTAAGCTTAATTCTTCTATTAATTAAATAAATCTTTATTTATTTAATTAATTCATTTATCCTCTTCTAGCCTTATTTCTCATTTAAATAAATACATTTATTTATTTAAATTATCCTTTTCCTAAATTAAATAAATATTTTTATTTATTTAATTATCCCACTTCTTCTATTAATTAAATAAATATTTATTTATTTAATTAATTCATTAACCTTTTCTACCCATGACACATGTCATTCATCTCTTAATTCATACACTACCTACCCCTTTCATTATTTTATTATTTTCTTTACCTACCCTCTAATCATAGCCGACCTCCTTTTACACCTCTCAATCTTATCCCTCCATTTCATATAGTGTCTTCTATATAAGGAGATGCTTCCTTCATTATCAAACCTTAATCACTCAGGCTAATCATTCTATGCATTCTAAATACTTGATCAATTGACTACACTATGATCCTACTTGCAACCACATTCCGTTCTTTGTTGAGCTCTTGTGCATATAAAATCTGAGAGCAAATATATCAAGCAAGATCAATGGAGATAGGAAGAATGGAGATTCAAACCCTATTGGACATGTGATGGCATAATCTTTGTGATTTTGTTTGATTTGTATTGTCTTAGGTAATCTTCATATGTTATGGTGGATCTTTGTTGTTGTTAGGCTAGGGTTTTGTGGTTGAATTCATTTAGCCTTTCAATATTGTTATTATTGTTGTCCATTTTCACCATATACAGAGATATATGACCTTCATTTCCAACATTGAGAAATGGTGGTCTCAAGACACCTAGCATAGGGGGGAAATGTTTTGGATTTTAATTAAATTAAAAATACAAATGGGAAAATGAAATAATGAAATATAGAAACTTTAACAGTACTTTATAGAAAAAAGGACTCTAAAAGATAAACTACAATGTTAAACCAAAATTTATTTTCTAAAAAAAGATGGATCAACTAGAAATATATTTGGTAAAAAATCTAACTCATGAATGAATACTTTGAAACCGGTGACTAGAGAGGTTTGGTTGAAAGATGGTGCTAGAAACTCTAAATTATTCCATATGTACCACCAAGGTGCATAAAATCCAAAACAAGTTCAACAACATAATATTGATGGATGGATCTCTAATGTATGGCCTGTAGACCATAAAATTAGAATTGGTTAAATTATTTAAAAATCTTATTAGTAATATAAAAGGCTCAAAACTAAATTCTCAATAACAATTGATCTATGAAATTCCTGAATTGTTGAAAGAAAGCCACAATAAAAAGTTGATGAAGGATTTTTCATAATAGAATATCAAAGAGGAAATGATGCATCTTCACCTAGACAAATTCTCAAGTCCCAATGACTTGCTAGAAAGTTTCTTTCACAAATTATTGCATATTAGGGGGATGGGTATCTTCAAGGATATATAAGAGTCGTATAAGAAGGAAAGTTATTGGATAAATTGAACAAAACATTCATTTATCTAATCCCCAGAAAGGTGCATGTTCTCTCCTTTAATGATCACCACCTCATTTCCTTTTTTAAAATAGTCTACATTTTTTTGAGATTTTGGTAAATAGACAAAATTTAGTTCTTCTCTACAATATTACTAAAGAACAACGCATCTTCATCCTGGGAAGATTCATTCTTGATGGAGTTATTATAGCCCAAGAGGAAGTTCATCCATTCTAGACAATAGATAAGAAATGTGTGCTAGTTAAACTTACAAAAAGAAAACTTATATCTAGCAATGTGCAATAGATATTTTTACTTAAAGTTATGGTATCTTTTGGTTTAAAAAAATAGTAATTGGATTGGATGTTCATTTTCATCACCAAGCCCAAGTATTGAATTCTTATCAATAACTTCCCCTTAAGTAAATTTTGACACTTCCAAGGGATAGAACCAATGAGATCCAATATCTCCCTTTCTATTTGTAATAATGACATAATTTAAGGAGAACGCTAAATTTCTCTCTTCGTTAGAAAAATAGAAGGCATATCTATTACCAAAAACTTTCCTCCTATTACTTATAATTTTTTTTTTTGTATAATGACACAATATTGTCTAGATCTTTGAAAAGAAAGAAAGAAAAGAAATAGAAAAAGGATATTAAACTCTTACACAAGTGTCTCGGGTCAAATGGTGAGATCAAATGATGAACGCAAAGTTAAGTTAGAAGTCTTTTTCACTAGTTCTAGAAAGAAATTGAAAGTCTTTTTTTAGATTAAAAAAAGTAGTTTTTTACCACCTATCTAGGCCTTCCTGTTTTCATTGGACTCACAACAACTAAATTAACAAATATCTTTCTTGAAAAATACACAAAAATCCTCCTCATAGAAGGTGGGGTGCCTTCACGAGCAAGTAGAATTGTTATTCTAAAAGAAATAATTTTGGTCACCTCAATTTTCCCCATAAAAAGTTTATTGGTAGGGCACTTGGGGAAAAGTTAGTTTGAAAAACCATAATAAATAGGAAAAAAAGATCCCTCTCATCACGTAGGGAGAAATCAAACATCACAAAAAATGCACTTGGGGAAAAGTTAGTTTGGAAAATCCTCTCCCAACCTCATCTAAAATGGGTAATGATTTTACAAATTAAATAATCAACAAGGAACCAAGCACTCGGAAGATGTGTTGCATGGATATCCTATAATAGTGAAAAATATAATTTCCTATTCAAACTAGAAATATTCTTACAAGCCTTTTTGGCACTCACGTGATTGACAATGCGAAGAAAGAGTCATCCTTAGGCTTCTCAAAATGGGTTTGGAAATATTTTGGCTTTGTGGGTATTCCAAGAGAGGAGGAAGAAAAATTAAGGTTCATCTTAGAGGAGGGAACTATCCTTTTGATGGAAAGGAAAATACTATATTAGATGGACCTGCTTAAAATCTAGAGAACATATTCGAATTTATCTTTAAAAAAATCCATTTTATATAAATTTAATTTAGTTAAATAAATTCAAACAAATAAATACATGATAAATCTATATTTAATTAATAAGTTTGGTTGAGAAATTAAAATAATATATTTAAAAATTAAATAGAACTAGATAGGGTACTATTCAAGGTGAGAAATAGGGGTTTCACAATTTAGTCTACGAATCCACTTTTTTCACACCTCACATTAAAAGGGAGAGAGAACCCAATAGATCCAACCTCAATTATATTAGGAAAAGGACTAAATATCGATAGAAGTCTGCTCTCCTTTTTTATTAGTTGAGGATGCAATTGAAATGACATAATTTGAAAGCTAGATCTAGGATAAATGATAGGATTTTGGCATAAACTAACATAAACAAAAAATACATGTACAATATGTAGACATGAAGCTAGATATGGGAAGAAGAAACATAGAGGAACCTAGGCTTGAAAATTTACCTTAAAAGTGTAGGACTAGGATGGGAAAATCGAAATGGTCCCCAGATATCAAATGCAAACATATAGGAAACTTTTGGAATGATAATGTCACTCAAAACCTATTCCCCAAAGCTCATCAAAAATTCATAGGACCAAGATGCAAAAATTGGCCTAGTCCTTGTTGGAATCAATGAACACTAAGAGGGGGGGGGGGGGGGTGAATCAGTGTTCTGCAATTCACAAATCTATTAAACTGATTCTTAAACAACCGGATGTATAAGAATGAAACTAAAGTGCAGAAACATAAATCAATCAAACACAAAACCATAATATCAAAAATTTTATGTGGAAACCTGGAAAGGGAAAAACCATGGTGGGATTTGAACCCACAATATTATTATACTTTGATTAGGAGTATGATAATATTACAAAAAGAAGAATGCACTTTCATTCAGGCACACCGCCTATAGCTCACTGCTCAAATACAAAAGAGGGCTACAACCTGGAGGACTCACTATCCTACAAATGATTAAAAATGATTACAATAGTGTCTAAACTGAAGAATAACATCTACTAATGCCAAATAGAAGTTCCAATTAAGCATAATTTATCTTATGCAACTATTATGTCTCACTACTCTTTTATGCTCCTTTGTCATATATCAGGGCACTAAAACCTTTAATCCCATTCACAAAACTTTGCACATTCGCTCATACAATCTTCTCACAGTCATAACATCTCTTAAAATTCTCAAATGAATTGGTCTTATATATCTACATCAACAAAACAAATCAATTCTCATGTCGGATTCCAAAAACCGCATAACACGCAACATGAAACGTGTAACCAACAAGTCAGCTCAATCTGTCCACAAATCCATATGCACACCTAAAAAAATTGATAGCAAGCTTCACACATGTCGGTCCAATCTCCTTGAACTCAAAACCAATCACCGAAATCATCCCAAAGATTCTGGATCACATGTTACATCAAAATAGCTCTGTTTTACCTGAATTACTAGTTATTGGACCTTTAATCTCGCTCATGAATCAACACCGAATGTTGGGATTACAAAATAAGATACCTTGAACCTCAAATCATCTGCCTCTATTACCACAACCAAAGTTATGCAACCAAAATCAAGATCTACACACTGTACTCATACTCTGCCAGATTAAGTATTCCACCTTCCAGACTTATGCCTAATGGATAATGCAATTTCCAGTCAATCAAATCTACATGCACCGGATATGATTTTTGAACTGAGTTGCCATTAATGACAACTCCTAAGCGTTTCTCATGCATCAATCTTCACCAGAACAATCTCTCTTGCCAACAATCTCCCCCTTTGGCATTGATGGCGTTGACATTGTGAAAAATTGACACTGTCAAAACTGTATGTAAAACTTCAAAATTTCAAAACTCAAAAATCTCCAAGACTCAACAAGCTCTGCCTAATAATTTGTACCATTTTTCAATTCGCTCTCTCCTCCTTTGACGGCAATGCCAAAGATAGCAATCCACCAAAATTATATATAGTAGTGTACACGATTACTTACAAAAATTTGAAAATATCTACAAAAATTGTTTTTAGGGATAGTACGTGATCATCCCAACCCTTTTTCAAGCTCTCCAAAATATCGATCAGACCATTGAAAATACAGGCATTCATCTCAGCTCCTCTATGGTCTATCGAAACACTCTTATTTAGAGCATTCATTTCATCTTGCTTACTGCTAATCGGCGAATCTATCTAGGGAGTTATAAGGCTTCTTACTTCTCCCACTCTGCCCAAAATTTTGTCTTTCTCCTAATTTAAACTCTTAATCTTATCAAGTATACCCATAACTTGAGCTTCAAAATTGCTAGCCAGGACTGATTGAGGTGCATAGGATTGAGATATGCTAGCTAGTTTCCCTTCACATTCTTTTATTTTCTTGTCAATGTCAATAATAAACTTAGGCAAAATTAGACATGACTTATATATTCGACTGCCTTTATCTAATGCTTCTTGTATATTCTTCATAGCAGTTATCAAACTAAAACTATCTCCTTCAATCATCTTCAAAATTATCTTGAATCTCATAGCATTAAAATGAGTCAAAACTTTAGCATCTGCTTCTTTCTCCAATGGCACAAAATGAGATTCTACTGCATTGAGCACGCTTCTAAGCTTACCGGAGGGAGTACCAGTTGTATCTAGTTTGAATGATGACAAAATTTTCTCTAACATATCTGTATCCAGGGTTATCAACTCTTTATTTGTGGTGTGGGACTTGAGTAAGTCTTCACTTTCTTTTGCTTGAGAAAGAGTTGCTAGCTTCAGTCCTTGGATAGGTGATAGTGAGATCAGATCTATTTGCCCTTGAGTGAAATCATTTAAGTTAGTGACAATCTATTTTCCCTTGTCAACTACAATGTCTCTTGCCACTGTCACCGAAGCCTGATCATCCTTCTCTTCTCCTTTCTCCTTCTTTGCCCCATCTGCACTTGCATCTTTCACATCATCTTCATCCTTCTCCACATCAACCTCTCCCTTTTCTTCATCAAATTTTCTAATCTCCTCAACTACCTTTTCAAAGTCAATCTCTATCACCAAAGGATTTTGTTCAGCTCCACCGGAGACTCCGACATTCTAGTCATCAATATCATCAACTGTTGTATGCACATTGGTTTGCTCTATCAAAATGGCTTTCTCAGTTGGTTGTTCTTTATGTACATCAAGAACCTTTGTTTTTACTTCCGGAATGGAAGTTTCTTGTGCCTACTCTTCCGGCTGGGTATCATCTTTTGTTGGATTTACTTCATATCTGTGCTCTTTCAAAAATTGTCTAAAAATTGCTTCGGTCTCTTTAGTCACTTCATCTATTTTCCTGAGCGTGATTTTATTAACTCTCTTCTTGCTTCTGAATCTGTCATTTGTAATCTTAAGTAATCTATCAACTTCAACTTTATAAATTATAGAAGACAAATTAACTAATACATATTCTTTTACTCTTTCATCTTCTAAGTTGTTTGTATGCCTCCTGGCATCCAAAATATCATACAATCCCTTTGGAGTCATAGATGACAACTCTATCAAGGATTTTCTATACACATTCATATACTGTACAACTGCTTCCTCTAAAGCCCTTTGATCACTATCATCACAGTTCTCATAATATACTAGTAGGTTCTTCAAGTTTCCTTCTTTTACCACTTCATCAACTATTTCATTTAATGTCATTGGGGGCACAATAGTATAAGTACCTTCTATCTTGTTGGACTTCAAAGCTTCATGTAGATCAGACTTGGGATTCTGGCTTGGATTGGCTCTTCTAGATGGCTCAGCTTTAGCGGACTTGGTTTCTTGGTCAGCTAGGCTCCCTCGGATTGAGACTTCTTCAATACCCTGGCATAGGTAGTTGTCTTCTTCACCTCTTTCACCACTTCATTAGACTCTGTCTCTACATCTTCAATAGTGGTTGCAACATATTCCCTTTTAGGCTTCTTCTTCTTCCTCTTCCTTGCTCCACCGGTTGACTTGGTTTGTGGCTTGGATGGAGGGACAAGCTTCTGTGCACTGGAGGTAGGTGCAAACTTGGCTTGCCTTGGCTTGGTTTACTTGAGAGGAGTGGAGACCAGTTTTGTTCTTTTAGGCTTTACCATGTCCTCCTCTTTTAGAATGTTATGTTCCCTAGCCCTTTGAATGGCTTCCTTAGTTATTCCCATTTGTTTAGCAAGCTCTTCAACTGCTTTTTTGACCTTCCTCTTTCTTGTAGGCTCAGTGAATTTCTTGTGTAGGTCTAGATCCTTCTCCTTGTAAATATCAAGCCTTTCTTCTTTCTCATCAACCAATTTACTCAACAGGTGTTGAGGATATGCATCAAGTGTGTTTCCATCCACTTCATACCTCATAGGCATGATCCAAATAGTTCTTGGTTCTACTGCCTCCATATGGCATTGATCTTTGTCTACCATGAAACAGATGGTATCCTCATATTTTTCAACAATGTCCTTTGGAATTCTCTCTCTACTTTGCATCATTGCCTGAAATGATTTGAAATAACCCCACAAAGTAGATTTATATGCTACCACATCACCCAATCCCTACAAACCTTCTTTAATTTGTACTGCCACCAGTTTATCATAAGCCCACTGTACTTTTCCTACACTGGGGATTTCATTCAAAAAGTAAAGTGCCAAACAAACAATCAAAGAACCAAACTTGAAAACATGTTTCTTATCTTTCTTAATCTTCTTTAGATTGCTCATCAATCCACTAAGGAGCACTCCACAAAGATCATATCTCTTGTCTTCCTTGAGTATCTGATAGGCTGCATATATTACAAGACCAAATACTGTTACACCTTATATCCTGTCACTAGACTAGCACACCTTATATCCTATCACCATCAAAGTAAATATCACATCATGTTCAATGATATCACTTATTGTCATTGACCGGTTGTCATGCTAGGATCTGGTAACCTCTGTTATAGTTGTATTTTTGACATGTCTCAGATCGAGGATCTCACCAGTTGTATTTAAACAGGTTACTGCTTGAATGACATGCTTTGTGACCTTATGAGATCTATCTAGCCATATAAACTCATCATGGATTCGGCTCAAGACATACTTGACCCATTCAAGTTTATTGAAAACAAAAAGTGAACAAATTGGATAAAGCCCTTGTCTTGCAATGATTTGAAATCAAGCTTTAGATTCCCCATCTCATCCATAATATGCTTGGTGTATAATGATAGCATGTCTGCATTTCCAAGCTCTTTGATATTACAATGAATATATGCCCTAGTATCGTCATTGTGCAACACTCCAAATGACATAGAAGGAAATGCTCCTTCTGGATCATCTTCGACCAATTTGAACTAATGTTTTTTGAATATTAGCCTTGCCCTTTCAATGATTTCTACTACCAACAGAGCTGCTACACCAGATGATTATGCCATTTCAAAATAGGATTATAAACAGATAGCTCAAACACAAATAAATACCTTTTTAATTTCAACCGGATGCTAGGACTCACTATCGGATTGCTTCAAGCTCTATTATCACTGCTTAATCTCGTTCACCTTACTCTCCCACTCTTTCTCTTTATTCTCAATGTGAGGAATGAATGATAGAAATGCCTTTTTATCCATCGAAAACCTAAATTTAAGTTATAATAAATGTATAACCCTAAAGGCTTTCTGAATACCTTGTTATCCAAGAATTCATCATCGGAATCTCAAATAGGCATGTAATCTTCCGGATATCAACTACACAACTAATGTCAATCATCTGCAACCTTCCTTAGCCAGTTATAGATCTCCGAAAGAGGGTTTTAAGGATCTTCATGAAAAGCTTCCCCCTAAGGTCAAATGCCTTAGTTACCGGATGAGGTTCCAAAACTAAAATCAGGTGTGGAGCCATTATGTGCATTCAAATCTTCCTTCTTAACCCACATATTCTTATGGTGCTCTCTGACCTCTTGAACCTTCGCTTTTCCCTTTTCATCTAATCTGTTCTTGTCTACTAGAGCATTCTTGCTTCTGCAATATTTTGCGCAGTGACCAAATTTGTTGCATGCATAGGCCTGAAGTTCAACTGATTTGGTCTCATCCTACATTGGTTAGAAATGTGTCCAAACATTCCACAAGCATAACATATCTTATTTTGGAAATTATTCATCACTTCTCTCCACATGTTTGATTTATGAACAAAATTGTTGCATTTGAAACATTGACCGGTAAAGGTAGTACTATTACTCATCATCCTATTTCTGCATTGACTTGCCATATGACCAAATTTATTGCAAACAAAATATTTACCATTGAATTTATAAGCATTAGGTTGTCTTACCAGAGGTCTCTTGTTCTTTTGATGATTGCTTTGTCCCAAACCGAAGAATTCTCCTTTCTCATATCCATATCCTCGCATGTATTTTCCACTTCTCTGCCTTTCTAGCATCTCATCTAGCCTAGCTAAGATAACTTTGAATTTTTATTTGTACTCATTAGTAGTGGAAAGTTCATCTCTCAGAATTATGATCCAACTTTCAAGTTCTTGCCCATCATTATTGGATTGCACCAATTCAAGTCTCAACTAATTATTCTCATAGTTCAATCTGCAACATTCATCAGTTTTGTCCTTCAATGATTGAGCCAAATTTTCCTCATTCTTCTTATGTCTTCAATCTCCTTTGTCATTTTCATCACAATGGATTGCATATCATTTTTCAGGATTGCATTATCTCTAGCAAGCTTTTCACATTCATCTGACTTGTCTTGAAGGGCTTGATTGTCAAAGTTTTGTTCTTCTTTCTCCTTGAGTTTATCCATTAGTTCATTTCTCTTCTCTCTTGATGCGTTCGCTTGTTCTTTTAAAGATTCAATGAAATTTTCAGCTACTTCCAAACTTCTCCTCATGCTACGTTTTTATTTAATCACTACATCAAGATCTTCAAGTGCCACAGTAAGTTTCTTCTGCAAACTAGAGTCCATCGATTCAATATTTCATATCTTCCTCAAGCTGTTAGGATTCTTCTAAGGAACTAAGCTCTAATACCAATTGTTGGAATCAATGAACATTGAGAGTGGGGGTGAATCAGTGTTTTGCAATTCACAAATTTATTAAACTGATTCTTAAACCACTAGATGCATAAGAATGAAAGTAAAGTGCATAAACATAAGCCAATCAACCATAACACCAAAAATTTTACGTGGAAACCCGAAAAGGGAAAAACTACGGTGGGATTTGAACCCACAATATTATTATACTTTGATTAGGAGTATGATGATATTGCAAAAAGAGGAATTCACTTGCATTTAGGAACACTCCCTATAGCTCACTGCTCAAATACAAAAGAGGGCTACAACTCGGAGGACTCAATGTCCTACAAATGATTACAATAGTGAATGAACTGAAGGATAGCATCTACTAATGCCAAATAGCAGTTCCGGTTAAGCACAATTTGTCTTCTACAACTGTTTTGTCCCACTACTCTATTTTTGGTGCAGGAGCACCTAGGCCCTGAAAGGCCTCATAAATGTTTTTATGTTGGTTTTTGTTTTCAAGGTTGTGTTAATGATGTATGAGGTCCAAGAGACCATTTTCAGTCATTATAAATCATATTGTAAGGCATTTAAGCCATTGTTTTTCAATGTAGACTTATAAGGTCCTAAGAAGGTCAAATATGGTCAAAGAATAGAAAATGCTCAAGGTTGAAAATGATGTAATAAGGCCTATTTAGCTTGTTCTAGTGTGTCTAAGGTGATAACAAGTAATTTGAAGTCATTTCGTCAATTTTTGCAAAGTTGTCAAAAAAAGTTGTAAAGTTGTCATTGACAAAAAATGCCATTATGCTCCCAATGGTTAGTTTGGAGCTAGTTGGTCGATTGGGGACCCTATAAACATGATGGAGGAAAATTTGAAGAAGGTGATAGGAAGAAGGGAAGAGTGATAATTGAATATTGTATGGATATTGGGGGTAAAATAGAAAATCAAATTTATTCTTGCACTTTCTCTAAATGTTACAGTCTGATCAATTATAGTTTCTTTATGAAATATTTCCCAAAGGAAGTGAAAACCCATTTTATATGTTAGAGGGGTGAATCCCCAAATTTTTTGTTTTGGTATCATCTTATTTTGTTGTGTTTTAATAAAGTTAAAATATTTTTTGTAAAGATTGTCATAACCATGCCTAGGATTTGCAGTGGCCTTAAAAAAACTCTCCATTCCATGGTTATCAAATGATGAAACTAGGGGGGATGAGAGAGGATTGTATGTACTTTCATCTTATTTTGTGTGCAGGACCCCATGACAAGAATGTCACGTGTAAAGGGGATGGAAAGTTCTGATTTTTGAGTCTCAGACTGAAATTAATAGACATTGATGGTGTTTGGGTGGTAAATGTGCTAAGGGTGGACTCCCAAGGGTTGGAGAAGGTTTAGAGTGGTGTATTGGTATGCCATAGACATGCTCTTATGATTAAAATCCCCTTGAACAAAAATGAATTACCAAGGTTAATGATTGTCCATGCAATGCACATGAATGTCACAATTTGATAGTATATTAAGTCATTACATTTTGCAAGGTTGAAGAGTTGATTTTTTGTTCAATATGATGCCAGGAAGAGAGTAGGGAAGAACTTAATCATAAGTATGTGTGTTTTGAGACCTTTGAATAAGGAATGATCTATGTGAACATGATTGTCTGTGCACTGTGTGTGACTATCCTCAAAATTGAGATTTGACTATTTTTATAAAAATAGTGATTTCCAATCCTAAGAATATGGAAATAGGAGAAAGTGTGTTGATGGTGGATATCTAGGAGAGTGTCTAGATACCCCTTGTTGGTCTTGGTTGGTGATTTGAAGTTCCATGAAGGTGACATAGTCAATACATGTAATTGTCCTAAGGGTTTATGTTGTCTCAGGCCTAATGGCAATAAAGCTTTTCATTGTGAATGGTAGCCTTATAAGAGTTCATTAGCATTGGGTGTCCAAACTATTGTATTTGGTTTTTCTTGGAGGGTGTTAAGGGTGTAAGAGGTGTATTGATTTGTTCCATGGTGTCATTGAAGTAACTTGTCCCTTGAGAATCATAGAAGTTCCTATTTTCTGTTTGGAACCTATGAAACAAGGAAGTCATTGTCAAGGTGAGTTTGGAGTTTGTTAAAGTATGGTAATTTAGGTTGTTGTTGAGCATTTATCCTTGATGATTCTTTATGTGTTTGATATGTTGGAATATCAAGAGGTATATGTTAGAAGCCTTGTGTTGAGTTTGGTGAAGGGAATTAAGCCCATTGTTGTGAAATATGCTTGATTGACATTGAAGTGTTTTCATGTTGTTGAGAGTAAAACCCAAGCCTCTACATAAAAGTGGTATTAGAGCGTAGAAGATCTGGGTAGAGAATATTTTGTGTGTGGTTGGCATTTGTGTGTTGGTTTAGGTTGAGAGGATAACTTGGTGAGTGGTTGCCAAAAGACTAGGAAGGCAAAGAAGAGGCACCTAGGTGAGGCAAGGACAAGATGAGTCCAAAAGATTAAGAGTTGGTGAGTGCATTGAGGAAATACTTGAGAGGTGAAGGTTCATCGAAGAACAATGAGGGAGAGAGAAAGAGGAGAGAAGAAGAGGTGAGACAAAAAGAGGATAGAGAGTTCAGGAAAGAGTTGGAACAAATCAAGAAAGAGATAGAAGAGTTAGAGATGAGAATGCAACAACAACCAAGTTGGCACTTGACAGTCAAAAGGAAAGTGGTATGGCCTATTCAAAGGCTACTTAAATGGAGAATACTGATGAAGATGGTGGAACTATAGGCACAAGAACCCTTGGTAGAAGAGGGTGGTGTGCAAGCCAAAGAAGGTAAATAAGAGGATGTAGAAGTAGAAAATAGAGATGAGGAACCTGATTTGTGGAAAATGTAGGTAGCCATTGAGGAAGAATGGAAAAGTAAAGGTGGAGTTGAACAAGTAGAGGTGGTGATGATAGTAGAAGAAGAAGTATATGTGTATGGTGATTGTGTTGTCAACATCAAATTTGCAGATGAACAAAAGGCAAAGAGTAATCAGGTGTTTGAAGAGGTTGATGGTAGATGGAAAGAGTTACCAAGAAGGCTTGAGAAGGAGAACATTGTTTCCATGCATGATTTTGATACTAATCCATTGATTTTTGTTCATGAAGTTGTTGTTATGTTTATTGTTATGCAGGAATCAAGGAGAATAAGTTGGAAAATGTGCAAAAAATTTCTTCACAAGTTCATATGCTTGAGCAAGAGGGTAGGAAGGCCAAGAGTAAAGATGAAGGCTAGAGGTGTTGAAGGATCAAAACTGAGTGAATTCTTCAAGTACCTACCTGAATGGAAGGGGAAACTAGATGGAGAAACATTTGAGGACTTGAGAGATTATGTGCAACATGCAAATCTGTTACACCTCTGTTTCCAAGAGGCTTGAAATTCTTTTAGGGAGGTTGTATGGTGCAGGAGCACCTAGGCCTTGAAAGGCCTCATGAAAGTTTTTATGCCGGTTTTTTTTTTCAAGGTTGTTTAATGATGTATAAGGTCCAAGAGACCATCTTTAGTCATTATAAATCATATTGTAAGGCGTTTAAGCCATTTTTGTTCAATGGAGACCTATAAGGTCCTAAGAAGGTCAAATGTGGTCAAAGAATATAAAATTCTCAAGGAAGCTTGAAAATGATGTAATAAGGCTTACTTAGCCTATTCTAGTGTGTCTAAGGTGATAACAAGTAATTTGAAGTCATTTGGTCAAGTTTTACAAAGCTGTCAAAAAAAGTTGTAAAGTTGTCATTGACAAAAAATGTCATTACGCTCCCAATGGTTAGTTTGGAGTTAGTTGATCAGTTGGGGACCCTATAAACATGATGGAGGAATTTTTGAAGAAGGTGGGAGGCAAAAGGGAAGAGTGATGATTGAATATTGTATGGATATTGGGGGTAATAATAAAAAATCAAATTTATTCCTGCACTTTCTCTGAATTTTCTGAATGTTACAGTTTGATCAGTTATTGTTTCTTTATGAAATATTTCCCAAGGGAAGTGAAAACCTATTGTATATGTTAGAGGGGAAAATCCCCAAATTTTTGGTTTTGGATTCATCTCATTTTGTTGTGTTTTGACAAAGTTATAACATTTTTTGTAAAAATTGTCATAACCCTGCCTAGGGTTTGCAGTGGCCTTAAAACAACACGTAACTCTCCATTCCATGGTTATCAAACAATAAAAATAGGTGGTATGAGAGAGGATTGTATTCAATTTCATCTTATTTTGTGTGTAGGGTCCCATGACAAGAATGAAATGTGTAAAGGGGATGGAAAGTTCTGATTTTCGAGTCTCAAACTGAAATTAACAAAGAAATTGATGGTGTTTGGCTGGTAAATATGCTAGAAGGGTGGAATCCCAAGGGTTGGATAAGGTTTAGAGTGGTGTATTGGGATGACATAGATGTGTTATTATGATTATAATCCCCTTGAACAAAAATAAATTACTAAGGTTAATGACTATCCATGCAATGAAAATGAATGTCACAATTTGATAGTATATTAAGTCATTACATTTTGCAAGGTTAAAGAGTTGATTTGTTGTTGAGTATGGTTTCATGAGGAGAGTAGGGAAGAACTTCATCATAATTATAGGTGTTTGGAGACCTTTGAATGAGGAATGATCTATGTGAACATGACTTTCTTTGCACTGTGTGTGAGTGTCCTCAAAACTGAGATTTGACTGTTTTTATAAAAACAATGATTTCCAATCCTAAGAATATGGAAATAGGAGAAAGTGTGTTGATGGTGGACATCTAGGAGAGTGCGTAGAGACCCCTTGTTCATCTTGGTTGGTGATTGGAAGTTCTATGAAGGTGGCATGGTCAATACATGCAACTGACCTAAGGGTTTATGTTGTCTTAGGCCTAATGGCAGTCAAGCTCTTCATTGTGAATGGTAGCCTTATAAGAGTTCATTAGCATTGGGGGTCCAAACTATTGTATTTGATTGTTCTTGGAGGGTGTTAAGGGTGTAAGAGGTGTATTGAGTTTTTCCATGGTTTCCTTGAAGTCACTTGTCCCTTGTGAATCATAGAAGTTCCTATTTGTTGTTTGGAACCTATGAAACAAGGAAGTCATTGTCAAGGTGAGTTTGAAGTTTGTGAATGTATGGTAAAGGTTTCTGTTGAGCACTGATCCTTAAAGAGTCTTTATGTGTTTGAGATGTTGGAATATCAAGAGGTCTATGTTAGAATCCTTGTGTTGAGTTTGGTGAAGGTAATTAAGCCCATTGTTGTGAAATATTCCTGATTGACATTGGAATGTTTACATGTTGTTGAGAGTTGAACCGAAGCCTCTGCATCAATTTTGCTGCTCTGTCATATACCAGAGCACTAAAAAATTTAATCACATTCACAAAACTTCGCACGTTCGCTCATACAGTCTTCTCACACTCATACCATCTCTTAAAATGCTCAAATGAATCAGTCTTATATATCTGCATCAACAAAATAAATAAATTCTCATGTCGGCTTCCAAAAACCACATAACATGCAACATGAAACGTGTAACCAACAAGTCAGCTCAATCCATCCACAAATCTATATGCAGACCCAAAAAATTGATAAAAAGATTCACACATGTCGACCCAATCTCCTTGAACTCAAAACCAATCGCCGAAATCATCCCAAAGAATTTGGATCACATGTTACATCAAAATAGATCGTTTCTACCTAAGTTACCGATTATCGGACCTTCAATCTTGCTCATGAATCAACACCGGATGCTAGGATTACAAAATAAGCTTCCTCGCACCTTGAATTATCTGTCTCTATTACCGCAACCATATTTATGCAACCAAAATCATGATCTACACACTTTACCCATACTCTATCGGACACTGTAGTCCACCTTCTAGACTTATGCCTAATGGATAATGCAACTTCCAATCAATCAAATCTACTTGCACCGGATATGATTTTTAAACTGAGTTGCCCTCAATGACAACTCCTAAGAATTTCTCATACATCAATATTCATTGGAACAATGTCTCTTACCAACAGTCCTCTAATTTTTTCTCCTACAATAGGTAGATTTGATCATCGTCAAATTTTATGTCAAAATCTTTGTTCGTAACTCCTAAATCTGTCATCTGCACATCGAAAGAAGTAAAATGGTGTTGTTGATAGGGTTTTTGATGACTGGCCCATTTCCAAACAAATCAAATATAAACTAACACTATCTTCTTAGGCGATAGGAGATCGAAAAATAAAATAACACAAAATATAATTTCATTATCTATTCAAAGACTATATTAGAAGAACAAAATGAAACAACACATTTCTACATTATACAAGTTAAGTAAAGATTACAAGTAAAAATTTGTTTACAATCTATATGTTGACTACATAAGCCAATCTACACTAATCACATTCCTTTCCTACTCATTTTAATATTTATCTCTATTGTGATTCCTTAATCTTCTTGATCACTATACACTTTTCCACTCTCCAATGAGAAAGAGATATCCACTTTATATGCTCTGTTATGCCAAGTCCCTCTTTATTTAATATATCTCAATAACTCTTTGTCAGAGCCTTTTCTCTTTCAACCAGAGTCCCACACTTTTCTCTTGCCTCGACATCTCTCTCTTTGTCCTCTAATTGATGTCATCCATGAACAATTTTATCTTTGTCTTCTCTAACCATTTTTGTGAACTCTTCCAGACCAATTGGTCACAAAATAAAACTAAATCCCCTTGTCTCACTTATTTCATCTCTCATTCTTTTCCTTCTCCCTAATCCAACCATTTCACCATTTTCTCCCATAACTTCCCAATGTACTCAACTACCTCGACCGAATCTTCCCCAAAATAGATAGTGTCTCGATGCTCTTGCATCAGGCTCCCCTGGAGACAAAATAATTCATGTGCTCTTGTGCATGAGGACCTCAATGGAATGAAACAACAAGGCTTTCTATCAAGATTTTCTCCCTCATTGACCCCCTAGGTATGCACAATCGATTGTCATTGAAGAATAAATCTTGTAGCAACACAAAAATATTCCATGGTCCACTATCACTATTGATAGAACTATTGTAATCTTCATATACATCTTGGAAATCAGGATCGTCCATGCATAACTTCAGCAAACTATTAAACCCAACACTATTATCCTAAATCTTATGAAACAACAAATTGCTTCAATGCAATGTAACAACAATTTTAGTTGCTTGCCAACTCCAACAATTCCTTAAGTTGTCCATTCTTGGAATAGAGAACTTATGCCTGATAGCAAACTGATTAATGGTTTTGGAATCCCTACATATTCTCCATTCTCCTTAAACACAAGGGCTAAGACACTCATCAATTCTTGCCCAAGAGATTATTCACCTTCTAACTCTTGAATCCCGATTTTACTATTTGCTACAATCATTTCAATCGCACTAGTCTCATTCTTGGCTTCTTCATTTTTAGCCACTAAAATAATTATTTCCTCATCCTCATCCTCAAAAGTGGAAGCATGAATAACATTTCCTCCATCATTAGACTCTGAATCACTTCTATCACCATCTTTCATAAAATCATCAAGGTGACCAAATTCAAAGTATTCTAAACTCCAAGAATTAATATTTTTGTCATTTTTTGTCACTTGGTAATCTTCATACTTAACATCCATAATTTTTCATAATCTTCATCATCATCCTCATTCTTTTCTTGTCCAGTTCCTACAATCACAACATCATTACAAAAATACTTTCTTTCCAAAGAATCCATTTTACTTGCAATCATTTCTAATTTGTCATGGAGATTTCTCTTCTCCACTTTTTCCAATACTTTTCCCAACATGGGATTATCACATGCCTCTACATGACCCATCTCATCCCTTTGAATTCATTTTCTTCTCACGATATCAAGCAATCTTTTTGCACCTCCTTCTCTAGCCTCTATAGTTATAGACTCCTATTCTACAACTAACCCCTTCTAGGGTTTTGTTGAGACACCTTCATGCTTCTCTTCTCCCAGATCTTGTAGGTCTAATACCAAATGATAACTAACTCATTTCCAAACAAATCAAATACAAACTAACATTGTCTTCTTAGGCAACAAGAGATCAGAAAATAGAGTAACACAACATATAATTTCGTTATCTATTTAAAAACTATACTCTAGAATAATAAAATGAAACAATCCATTTCTACATTATACAAGTTAAGTAAAGATTACAATTAACAATTTGTTTACAACATATTTTCTCATTGTAGCCAATCTACACTAATTGCATTCATTTTATACTTATTTTGACATTTCCCTCTATTGTGATCCATTACTCTTCTTGATCGCTATACCCTTTTCCACTCTCCAATGAGAAAAAGATCCAGTTTGTGTTCTCTATTATGCCAACTTCCTCTTTACTTGATTTGTCTCAGTCTCTCTCTGTATGCCATCTCTCTTCCATTTGATGTCCCACATTTTTCTCTTGCATTGACATCACTCTATCATCTGATTGATGTCTTCCCATGAACAATTGTATCTTTGTCTTCTCTAACCATTTTTATGAACTCTTCCAAACCAATCAGTCATAAAACAAAACCGAATCCCCCTATCCTACTCATTTTCTCTCTTTCTTCTTTTCTCCTTGATCCAAACATTTCACCATTTTCTCCCATAACTTCCTAATTTCCTCAATTATCTCAACCAAATCTTCCCCAAAACAGATGGTGTCTCAATGCTCCTACATCAGTTTTCCTTCGGTTAAACCCCAAGTTTGGAATTAACGCTTGAAGTGAATTGAAATTGAATTTGAAATACTAAAGTAAATGTTGAATGATATACATAAAATTTGTTCCAATTGATAATGGATGATGATGTAATACTCTTTAAATGTAATTACAAGTGTTGATGCAATAACATGATATGACATGAACATGAATGACCTAATCAAACACACATACTTGCATGAAGATTGATGTAGATTTGTTGCTCCATGGTGCTTGAATGATATGGTGGGAAGAATTTTTTACTTGAATGCTTGAAGATGCTTGATGTTGGAAGATAATGAATATCAAAATGAATAGGAACAATGGTCTTATATAAGATTCCTAGGGTAATTTACCAATTAGGTCGACCTCCAACAATCAAATCGAGACATCAAGAACCAAAATCACTTGGGAGGGAAGTGCACTAACATATTTAAATTAGGTCTTGTTTAAGGAGGACCAAGATTCCCCAAGCACCATGGTTCTAGACTAGGATACCCCAAGCACCATGGTCCTAGAACAAGATGCCCTAGTGCATCATGGTCTTGAACCAAGATACCCTAGATGTCATGATCCACTAAAAATAGGGTAGACAAGTGGGAAAGTAGAGTGAATAACTCAAGACACAAGTTTAGTTCTTTGTGTAGATAGATGGCATCAAATTTGAGGTGAAAAGGTCGGAGAGACCTAAGATGGGACATGCTAAAGTAAGGACACAAAAGTGGTGTAAATTGTGTAGGGTTACAATTTACGATGCTACAGGTACTTCCCTTTAATTCATTGAAGGAACATGAATGTTGAAGATGTGTAGAATTAAACCCATTAGAGTCGCAAAACTAACACTCTTGATGTGCTTATTGTCTCAAAATCATATTAGCCTCACAATCTTTTGAGGACAAATTCAAAGTGACTCATTTTTAAAATTGTTATGTGGATTTGAATTCTAATTTAGAAATGTAATATGGTTGAGATTAGACTTTTGAAACCTTATTTATTGTAATCTTGAATATATGCTAATGAGTAAGGAAAATGGTGTTTTAAAATACCTTTAGCAAATTTGCTAGATCGCTAGGGTCAAATTCTCTAAAGTTACCCTCCATTTTAGACCAAATGATTATAGATGTATCATGTGTAGACTTGTAGATGGCCTGTGTAATTTTGATGTAGACTAAGGTCTTTTTAAAAATCCAAATCAATTTTTTTTAGAATGAACGCTCCTTCCTCTCTAGATATTCTCTTATTCATCCATTTAATTTCATATCAATTAATTGTACAAATTAATGTCTTTAACTACTAGAAGATGTAAGAAATTAATATTTTTAAATACAAGGCATAACAATAAGTCATGTAAACATGTACTAAATCACGTCACACACAGACGAGCGAAAATGGTTGACAAAGTTGAATTACAGTTATAAAATTTGCGTTTAGGCGCACCACTTGAGATTGATCTATAACAATCAAAAAGTATTAAGCTCGATGCATGAAATGAATATGCAGCTATGCATAAAAGTGTAGGAGGAATAACTGATTAATATCATCAAACATATTGAAATGAATACAAATAAAAATGAGATAAAATTAATAACCAAAAAAAATCAAATTATGAACCAAATTAATACAAAATCAGATCACTTATCCATATATAACTATATTTAATCAGTCAAATCCAAAATAAATCTACAACCATATAGAAATTGATATGAATATATTAACTTCATTCTTTTGATTAGAATAATTGAAGACTGTCAATCACCTCACCATGGGTACCTGGCAGGAAAGGGACTGATAACAATAATTGGACAGTACTACTAGTGCCCAATAATGGATTCTTACTGCATGGAACTAAATAGTATCACAGCATGCGCAAAAGATGATTCCAACTGTGTTCCATCTTTCTTTCTTATAACATACTTCTCTGTTGGAAAATGATAATCAAATGAAGCATTCAATAAGAGGGGCCCTTCGAGTGTTCCTTCTCTTCTATTTGACTTGAACACCACAAGAATCCAAACTGGTTGTTCCGTGTTCTACGGCGTAGACACAGGAGACAGAATAATGTCTTCGTCATAGATGGACTTCTATCTAAGCCTATTAAATTCTCAGGGCGTAGACTTACATATTGGCCACAGATCAAACAAACATTTCCTCTATTTTTGTATGGAAGTGGGTATATAAGGGATGGAGCCTAGTTGTCGTACACATTTCAATGACAGTTTATTCTTTGTTCACCTAATTTTTCAATTACTAACTTTAAAGTACCAACAAAATGATGATTAAAGAATCTATTTATAAAATTTGCATGTACTAATAGCTGCCGATTTGTATCCTCGGTAGTTAAAATTTGTAGACTTTAATTGGAGTTGTGCAACATTATTGGTACATATAGCCCACATAGACTTTAATTGGAGTTGTACAACATTATTGGTACCTATAGCCCACAACTAGTGCGACATTTGTGCATAAGTATTGGTACAGTTATTAAAGAAAAATGTATTGGTTCTTAGAGGAATATGCATTGGATTAGCTGTGCAAATTTTTGAGGTGGTTGTAGTGTATGGTTATAGGGACATCTTTAAGTAAGTATCGAACAACACTTTGAAATGACTACTTTTTTACTCTTGCATGCATAATGGATCCCACAACATTTGTTTCTAGTACCCAAAAACCAAGAAAATAGCTATAAGCAGTTAAGTCACATATGAAGACAACACTCAAAATTTGATGTACCATTTAGGATCTATGGGTGTGTAAAGTTAGCTATAACGGCTACTAGTGCTCTTCCCCTATGTTTCATGGCTTGTTCCATGTTTGTGAGTACTTTTAAATTTAATATTTAAATTGATTCCTCTTAAATCCATTTTTTTAAGCTATTGTGAGTTGTCTAACATGTGAACACTTCCAAATTGCATGGTATGGTTTATTCAAATTTCATCACTATTTCAAAATGAATAATTTTGGATTGGTATAGGAACAAGCAACTTGGACATTTAAAAAATTATTGAAAGGAATAAAGGAATCTTGTTACATCATAGTTGTATCATTATCCTTGGAGTATACTACATGATTGCATATTATTTTTTATCTTGGTTCACTTTCATTGAATCAATTCATCAAAGGATTTCATTGAGGAGAACATGACTCTCACAACTCACCTAATTCCTCTAATTTATTTCATAACACCACTAATCCTTATAAAGGATTGGAGCATTGACATAGAGGTGAGCAAGTTTCTAATAATATAACTCTACAAGATTAGACATGTATGAGTTATAGGTGCATATCCATACATCAAGTTCAAGTCCACATGCATAGAGATAACTCAAACACACAAAAAAACAAACCCACACATAGTTAGATTCATAGGTCAACAATAATCATTTGAAGAACTATAAAAAAAATAGGCATTTGGATGAATAGATTTCTAATACTTGCACAACATATTTATTGCAATTAGAGATAAATACTTGTGTATTTAATTTATTAAATTCATATAATAACAATTAGAAAATATTTTAGTATTTGATATTGATCCCAACTTATTATCCTAGATCAAATTAATATTGTTGTCATTAGAACAACACAACAATTTTCAAAAATAGGGGATGACCCTTCGGTGAAATGGTGGGGCTTCTTTCCTGTAGTGCCTACAACCTAGGTTCAAACCCCCACGGGTTCGTCTCTACCGTGTTAAAAATGGAATACCCTTACCTTGGGAAGAACCTTGGAGAAATAGTGGGGCTTCCTGCCTGTAGTGCTTACATCCTTGGTTCAAACAATATAAAAACCCCCCCCATTCAAATCCTCCCACTGAGGGATTGAAGGTTTTGTGGACACCATCGACTGGTTAATTAACAGTTACAAGAAAGCTGTGGAGGATAATAAGAAGCTAAGACATAGGGTCCAAATTTTGGAGACAATCAGTATTGGTGAAGGCAAATCTATGGCGGAATATGTTGAGGATTTGAGTAAAATTGTTGCCAGAGCCGAAGAGATCAGAGATTCCTTCAACCCTAGGTTTGAGAAAATTAAGAAGGCCCTGACAAAGATAAAAACCAATGACAATGCTATGGACCAGAGAATGGCAGAAACTGACAACAAATTCAACAAAATTGAAAAACGCCTCAAAAGTATTGCTAAACAAAGCTATAGCATTCTGAAGGCCTTGGCCAATAATACCAAAATTCTCATCAGCAAACTGGAGAACGAGAAGGATTCCCTGGAGCTAGAACTTGACATTGAAGGCATGGGAGAAGTGCAAGGACCTAGAACAAGGACCAGAGGCAAAAAGAAGGAGAAGAAGCCAAACAAGGATATGGAAGAACTCAAAGTTGCTTCGGCAAACTATGACCAGCTGGTTAATAAGGCAGTTGATCTTCTTAAGTCTGTATAGTTGTTGTTTGTCTTTTTGTTTTTTCTCTAGTTTTTCCGCTTTGCTATTCCTTTCTTTAGCTGTCTGTTCGGTTTACTGGCCTTTTTGCCAGTCTTTTTGTAAGTTGTTTCAAAGATGGTCTAGATGCTTTTTGATGAACTATATTATGCTCTTATGTTAAAGGTTTTGGGTCCTTAAAACGTGTTTTTCATATTAATCAAAACAATTTTCAAAAATAAAAAGGCCCTATGTTTTGCAGTTTTTGTTGACCATTAATGCATGTTTGGATTTCTATATACACCTTGTTATATTCAATACCATATATTCATTTTGTAAATGTATACTACACACATGTATATCTCATGCTTCATCAAGTCTCGTGTACTAATTTAATGTCGACCTACCTAGTCAATTTTTTCCTTTTGTACTCAAAGTTGTAATGAACTAAATTTTGAAAGGAAACTTGATTTTAAAAGTCTAAACATGTCACACCTATGTAACAAATTAGGCTATATGTACCCATACAATAACATTTACTTATAGATTAAATTTTATGACAAGTTAAGTAATGTATAGGATGAAAATGCTAAAAAAATATTATACATAAACTTACTACAAAAAATTGAAACTCATGAGGATCCTTGTAGATAATATCCTAAATATTTCAAATCCAAAGAGTTATTCAGTCTTAAATGCCTTATGTAGTACAATTTACCCATTGGTTCAAGTCTAAAATGAATATGAATATATCAAATCATTAACCCTCTCATAGAGAAAAATTTGGTTGATCTAAGCCTAAATTATAAACAAAATTTCACAAAAAGGATCATGTATAATGTTTCAATATTTTTATAGGACAAGGAATTACCATATTCAAGAGACCTTATTTATTCTAACCTATTAGCTCATGATTTTATTTAAATAGAACCAAAAAATTTATAAGGTTATCTAACATTACCCTTGCATTTGTATTTTAATGTTTAGACTACCCAAGGAATTTATAAACCATAACTACCCAAGGAATTTATAAACCATAAAAGGATTATCAAAGATTGAATTAAAGACTTTAACATTTATATGACTAAGATTTAGTAGAACAAAAAAATTTCATTGGATTTTAGATAAATATAATATCTAGTTAACCCACTCATTCACATTTAGAAAGGTAAACATTTTAAATTCATAACCATTGTGAACCCTTTCATCTCTATCATAGATAACTTGAAAATTATTTAGTTCTACTATCATGCCTTGTTTCTAAATAATCTAATTTTGTACATATTAGGTCTATTCTTATGCCCTGAATAATCCCTTTTATTTTATTTTTTTTCTTTATGATTATGTATTTCCTTCCATCTCTTATTTCCCCTTATTTCTATGAATATTTTAGACTTCTCCGTCCTCTAATACATTTCAATATCCCCCAATCATTTATTGTATCTTCTTCCATGTGGACCTATCTTTACCAAAATGCTTATTATTCAACCCTCAACACCCGAACCTATCATACGAGTCTTGTGGTATCTTTGACCCTAAATCCTTGATATTCTTACCTTTGTTTCCCCTTTCTTCCCATATTCCCAGCACATGTCATATTTTAATGAATTATCTATTTTTGGTGCCATAATTTTTAAAAAGTGAAATCTTCCCCATCCATTATTTCTATTAATATTTGAAGTTGAATTCTTACTTTATGATTGACCTATTATTATTTTGATAGATATAAATGAGTTATTTTTGGATCATCATCTACACTTTACACAAATCCTGTTTTTCAAAATGTTTTAAGCAACTATGTTCAAGAAAGAAAATCATAAGATAAAAATGCTATTGATTTTTGAAGAATAGTATCATACATAATTCACACTATAGCTTCATCGGATGTAAATTCTAGTTACATTGTATTGTTCTAATTTACAAATATTATTGGTATGAATTATAATTCCCAATTCAAAGGACCAAAGAAAAATTTGGTAGACCATTTCTTTTTTTAAAACAACCAGAAAAATACTAGATATGGAAAACACATGTCATGTTTGCACTACAATGTGCACACAAGCGCCACAAGAATACTATGACACCAAAGAAAAAATACACCAAACCATATCATTGCACATGAAAGGTGGCACCAATGGAAGACTAAACACCATGGAAAAACTCACCACAATGAAATGATAAGGCAAAGAGAAAGTAAAACACCTCAACAATAATCAACACAATCATGATCACATTCTCTAAAAAAATGACAGTGACATGGGATGAGGGAATAATCAACCTCTAATCCACATCAAACCATGCTAACTAACACATCCTAAGAGTATTTACACTGAAAAATAGAGTTTAAGAGACCACAATTCTTGATTAGACAATGACTCTAATGCTTTTGGAATCAAGGGAGTAGGGTGAGGGACTAATCACCTTTAGTACACTCAACAAGACCAATAGAAAGCCTACAACATAAGGTTCAACCTATGCAAGATGTTTCTCAACTAAGAGGACACAAATCTCCATTAAACGAAAGGATGACAAGCCACTTTTAAGAAACAACATACTTCCCAAGGCAAGGACATGTCCTAATCCTATTGTAAAAATCTCATCATCATAATGACAAACTAGGAAGGTTCTAGAGATCAAGGGACCAACTCTAACACACTAGGTCACCTTTATGAACAGTTGATGACATATTATAGGAAATCAAATTGAAAAATTAGACACTCTAGGGGCACTAGCACTCTAGGAGGACACTCGTATACTATGATGGTATCCTAGTTCTACAATAGAGTCATACCTACATGTTGGAGTCTTGGCAACATGCTAGTTTCCTAGCTCTATACTAGTGTCCTCATCAATGAGAAATATAGAGCTAGGAATTGACCATTAGGACACTCAGAACATAGAGGGCACACCAACAAGGGCATATTATTACATATTATCTCAAAAATGATAAAACTCAACTTCAAAGATGAAATTGATGATTGACTCCCCCAAGTGCTATACACCTCTAAAACATGAAAGGAGACACTAGGAGAGGTCGTAATTACCTTACCAACATTCCTAACTACTTCCCTAAGACAAATAACATAAGAACACAAAATTATGACATTTTATGATAAAAGTGACACTTTACAACACTCAACAAGAGGGTTTTAAATGGTCTAGAAACTTTACAACACCACCCAAAATGCTACTAAGACACATGATGAGGGCATTGTGGATCTGGAAACCCACCCAAGATTACATCAAGACACTTAATATTCATTTTAAGACCAAAAATAGGTTCCTATAATTATTTATCTTAAACAAATGTAATCAATTTGAGAAAATCATAAAGTAGATGTGCTTGGCTCCAACACTGAGACATAAACCAATCCACATACATAAGCATTATCCAACATCAATTGTACCTATCTCAAAGAGAGTTCCAGCGAATATAAAATTATATTACATTACATTACATTATGAATCAAATATCCTTTCAAATATACAATTATATTTCATTGATTGAACTGAAAAGCATATGAAAATACATGGGAAATGGATCCATTGGCAAATATTGGTCTACTATCCTTTAGACCTCGATGGTGGTATACAAGACACCCATCCATGTGGAATCAAAAGATCAACTCCATCAATACTAGGAGATAATCACAAAGGCCAAATACATTCACACACACAAGACACATTAGAATAGGTGCAAACACTCATCCAAACATGAAGAATATTTAAAACATCAAAGATATGAAAATACTTGGCATCCAAGAATGATGGATATTATAAAATATAAAGGAAAATAAAATATGGCACCCACATAATAATTAATAAGTCAACATCCACAAAAAATGTATAATCATCTTTTAGGTGCTACTCAACTACTCAAGTGTTATATGTTAGAGAGTGAGAGAAGGGAGTATCATCACATAGCTCAAATGCATGACTCACATGAAACCAAGTAGTACTTTCCAACTAATGTGGAGACTTAATTTTACCAGATCAATTCCCCACAATTTGTCAAGTCTTCCCAAGTCATCCTTAGTCTTTACAACCACTCAAGTCATGATAGGGGCACAAATTATCTTGGTTAACTATTAAACATATTTCAATAGTTTTCACTTATTACCATAACTTCCCAATAGGTTATCCTGGTGACCCCTTTGTACTCCACCCCCATTGGAAGCCACTCCCATCATTGAATCTAATACCCATACCCTAGGCTCATCATGTCTTTCAATGAACATGGAAACAAAATTAAATATAGTCATTTTAGAAGTTTTCACAATTTGACACAACAAAGGTTCAATTTTTAAAAATCTCAATAATCACATGAAACATGATTCAAATGGATCCAAAATAACAATTTACATGATATACATTTCATTCCACAATATAATCCATCATTATTTGTTGAAAATTGTCATTTTTACATTTTCATCAAAAACTAGCAAAATTGCCAAAACTCTATTAAAATAGCTCAAAATTCATGAAAATTTAAAAAGTAAAAATAAAAATAAAATGACACCCTTTTGATTCTAAGGTTCCCAACACCACACTTTTAACATAAAATCAACAATCCATCCTTTAATGTAAAATTAGACATAAAAACAATCTATTTGAAAAATTTATAAAAAATGTTCACAACAAATTAATTACTCAATCAAATGAAAAAAATTACGTAAATGAAATGTTTTACCTAATTTATTAAACCATTCTCAATAAATTAGAAATAATAAAGAAGAGAAATGTAGAAGAAATGATGTTCTTCTTCAAACTTGACTCAAAATTCAATCTTCAAATTCTCCAAGAACACCAAAGGAGAGCACAAATCCAATGAGAAACAAGAACCCTTACATCTATTCCTATTTTTTCCAACAAATATCACTCCAATCCCTCTGCAATTAACTTCACAATCAAAAATCTAATTTCAAGCAAGAAGAGAGTTTTCTTGCTTACAATTTCTTTAAAAAAATGACTAATTATATAAACTTTTTAAAACCCAACTCAATTTCCTTTTTGAAAACCAATAATAAAATATTACTTTTTAATTTCTAGATATACCTAATTTACCCTAATTATGAAAACCATTTAAAAATGAATATGCACAAGTCTCATTTTTCTTTTCAAATATTAAAGTATCATTTAAAACCACAAAACCTATTTCACATTGAATTTGAAATAAAATGATTATTAAAATAATTCTGTTTCACTCAAACTTTTACCCTTAAACTCAAAATAGACATTTGAAACATATTATTTTGCAGGCAACATTCAATCTTTTACTAAAAGCAATATAAAACCTATTTTAACATTAAATAACAAAAAATATCAGTTGAGCCATAAAACATATTTTTCAATTTAATTCATAAGGAATATAAATTAGCATTGAAGTACTCTATACTAGACATCCACATATGGATTAGGGTTTCCAAAGCATAACTAATCACGGTATTTGGGGTATAATATGGATCACAATAATGGAAATTATACTCAAACCAAGTACGATGAGTTAGGGTTGAACAGATTCAACTAGTGTGACATCTCCCTATAATGGTGCAAAAGTGACATTGCAAAGGGAATAACTATGTTCCCTTGAGAGATAATTTCACAACATACATTCAAATATCTCCAACTAGTGAAACTGGTGAAGATATCTAATTACATAAATAGAAGAGTAAATGACAGAGATTCTTCGGTCTAAATCTAAGCATCTCGATCAAGGACGCTAGCACGACGTGTAGACGTCTACGTGGTGCGTTGTAGTCTTGTACAAACCACAAATAGAAAAGACTCAGAAAAATGGAAAACTAACTCTATACTTTAGATAACCTATAAAAACCAAAATCCGAACTATAGCAAAAATAGTATACAATAGAGATACAAAGAAGTATAGTAAAGACTTAAATAAAAGAAATTATGGATAACAAATAAATACAACAAACCTCTGTATGGTTGAATGCCTCTAATAATCCTACACACATATAGAAGAGGAAAATTGTAATGCCCCTCCCTGAGTCATTTTGTTCTTTTGAATAACAATAGATCATATTGGTATGACTTAGTCTACTTAATGATGATTTGATGGTATCTTATGATGTACTAACCCTACTTCATGATTATATTGGATATGATAATGATTATGATAGTGCTTGCGTAATTATTGTATTCGTGATAGAGATGATGCCATATCACTTATTGCGAGCATGATATGATGTTGTGATTCTCTTGACTTGCCTAATCATCTATGATATAGATTATTATATATGTTGTATGTGTATTGGTGGTGACTGGTTTGCAGGTACCAAACATCGACTCCACATAGCTTCACAGGTCTGAGTGTGTATTATCCCAATGGCAAGCTGACCAGAGATGACATGAAAACCCATTCTACACTCTATGTTTAAGTTGATTACCCTTATCAATTTAGAGTCTTGGTGTGAGTTGTTGTTTAGCGTCAAGTGGTTTCTTGAGTTGTCCTATGTTGGATTGCTTTGTAGTGTTATGATTATTGAGTAATTAGATTATTAATTAATTGATTAATTTTTATAGTTTAATAATGTTAAAGTAAATTAATAGATTTACATAGTTTATAATAATAAATTAAATAAATAATTGACATTAATATTTAATATTAATAAGAGATTAATATTGGGATTTATATTTAAAAAGTGATTTTATATTGTTGATTATTTATTTATTGATTTAATGACTATTGGATATTTATTATTTATTAATTTGGGAATTTATTTATACACCCTTGGTTTTTTATTAATGGGTTTTTATATTTAACTACTCATGGTTTAAATTATTTATTGGTTTTTTATTATTATTTCCCTTTTTATTTTATTGGGATTAATTAAATATTATATTTACCTTACCTACCCTATTATTCTATTGGCTGAATTATTGGGTAAGTTAATTAAATAATATTTAATTATTCTTACCTTGGTTTTAGAGAAGGGTTGGTAAGAATACATTTTATTCTATTATTTTGATTGTCTGGCATTATTTCATGGTTTTGGCTTTAATATTCTATATAATATATTTTCTTGAGTTGTTGGATTTTTGGAGAATTTTTTGTATGGTTGAAGGTTTGAAAGCTTGATTTGATTTGGCTGGATTTTGGTTTGATTGCACTTCTCTGGATTCATTTTCCATATCTTCAATTTTCTAGGTCGGGGATCTATTTCCTTCTATTGTTTTTAATTTAAAATTTTGTTTTCTTCATGTCTACGAAAAGATTGTCTGTCGAGAGAAATTTTGAGAAATTATCATATGGTTTGATAAATATAAATGTGCATATGAGACCTTGCAATAAATACATTTTATATAGTTTTCATTTTTATGGGATGTTGGGTTGATTTTTGTGTTTTTTGTGAATTCTATTTCCTTTTCTGAGAATTTTTGGGCATATGCGCTAAGCAAACAAATGCACTATTGTGTTTAACAAATGTGCAACAAAATTTAACAAATGCTCTAAAAGATTTAACAAATGCTCTAAAGGATTTACCAAATGCTCTAAAATATTTAATAGATGCTCTAAAGTATTTAGCAAATGTTCTAAAAGATTTAGTTAGCAGATGCTCTAAAACATTAACAAATTCTCTAAAAGACTTCGCAAATATGCTAAAAAAATTGTCATACATGCTAAAAGATTGGTCAAATGCGCGATTCTACCTTTTTAGTGGGTTTTTGATAATTTTACTAGTTGTGATTAATTTTTATGAACTTGGCTTTTTACCAGAGGCATGTTGTTAAGTCCTTGAGGTTCTTGGCTCTGTGTATTACTCAAATTTGAATGTTTCATTGTTATTTTGGTTCCGATAAGAGGGATATTGCCTTACCATTAAGGATTGTGTGTATGTATTGTTATAGCTCCAACAAGAAGGAGAATACCTTGTTGTTGAGGATGATTTGAGTATGCTCCAACATGAGGTCTTTGATCCATTGTTGAGGAATTTATTATGTTATGGTTGAGTAAGATGTATGTATGCCTTACTCTTGCTTATTGTTATGTCTTTGATAGTGGAGGCTCTTGTTTGCATGTTGGCTTTAAGGACTATGATTTGCCTTGCTCTTATTATTGTTTGGGCTCATTTGGTTGTTATTATATGCATGATGTGTGGTGTGTTCCATGTTGTTTAATTTATATGGCTGATGACAAATGTTATTCATGTCTCATGAATTTATAATTGATTAACCTTGGTTATCCGGTTAGATTGTATTGATAGCCCATGTTTATGTGTTGTGCAATGTGTAACCCTAAGGTCTAGGTGCATGCTAGGGGGAGTGGGCTTCCAAGTGAGTGACTGGGGTCATGGGGAGTAGACAGCCAGGTTACCCGGAATCTAGGCTGCCAAAATATCTCATTGGGAGTTTACCTTGTAATCAAGTGATAATTTAATTAATTGATTCTAGGAGGGTTTAGGTATTAGTACTTCACCATAATAAGATAATTAATGTATTTGTGGCCTCAATAAATGTCCCTAGGGTATTTATAGTGATTCAGGAATGGTTGAGAAGACCTTGGTGACCCAGGTAAGCTAATCTCTCTTACTCCTTCAAGGTTGAGATGGCTCTGCATGTGCATCTAGGATGGCTGGGACAAGTTCCCAGGTTCCCATTTGCCGCATGTGATGACACTCCTTCCCTACATGTAGATCATATTACCTTGAGTCTTGGATTGTGAGTTGCCTATGGAGGTCTTATGTTTTGTTGAGCTTGATTTGGCCACATGGTGTGTGGAGAGTTATCATTTGGTTGTTAGGTGTCATCGTAGATCTAGAGTGTGTGTGGGATCTTGTGTCATCTCCTAGCATGGGGGTGGTTCCTTATGGTTCCACATGGTCGGGTTGTTTGATGCCTTCTTCCATTGGGATGTTCTTCATTGGATTCTCTTGTGCGTGGATGTGGATTCATATCTTCTCTTCATGTAGATGGATTCTTGGAGTATATTATATGTATTTAAAATTGAGATTATGTATCTTGTATCATAAGGAAGGCGTAACTATAAAGAAATAATATGTAATAGTATCTTAAAATCATATGCAATAGGAGTTGTAGTGGATTGAGATCTTGATTTGTAACAGAATATGATGGTTGAATTCATTGTAAATGACTATGTTGTAAAAGGATATTCATTGTGGATGTAAATCTAGATTGGAAGAAACCAAATGATTGAGTGATGTGCATGTTAGCATTATATGAATGTTTTTAATGGAAATGATGTTATTCTTAGTTCATGGATATCTCGAGAATATGGATAGGAATGAGTAGCTTGTAGTATGCATGGTTGTACTTAAGGAAGTGAACTAGTTTGCATTAGATGATGCCTAATTGATAATTCAAGATGACATGACATGTTAGATGGTTTGGAAAGGGATTAGGAACATTTGGTTTGGCATTTTAAAATAAATCAAATGGATAATGGGGATATGATAGGATGTGCATTTGTTGAATAATGATTCTCATGTTAAGAAGGAAAGTAATCTATTAGGAAATGAGTGTAAATAATGTTAAATGGTATCATAGATGGAGATGTATTTATATGTTAGAGTTTATTACATGATGGTGTTGAAGTAGCCTGGGGAATGGTATATGTTGTATTGTATTTCACTTGCATAATTATGATGTTACGTAAATATTAATTATATCTTATGTAATCTTGTAGATGATAAATAATGCTTTTGAGTAATGGTAGTTTAATATGTTGTATTAGCATATGCTTTAAAAAAAATATGTCTAGTTGTATGCTAGTTGGTTGTATTTCGGGCATTACAAAAATTCTTTGGGGTTGTATACGGGCTTGCCTCAATCAAACCTTTTCTTTTTGGTTTTTACACCTCCACAGACAACTAGATAGATAGATAGATCAAAAAATATAAATAGATGAAATGATAGAATGATCAAATAGATAAGGGATGTGATAAATCCCAAGATGATCAAAGATGTGATAGATAGAATGATAGAAAGATATTACCAAAGAGGCTTGAAAAAGCCAAGAGAGTTGCAAAGGATTATTGTGAGCTTGAGAGTGTTGTAGAAAACTAGAGATTGTTGTAGAAAGCAAGAGAGCAAGAGAAATCTATGAGAGCCCAAATAATCAAAGAGATTGTATGGAGGAACTAGAGAGCTTGAATGAAGAGAAAAGATACATTTAAAAGAGAGATGAGGAGGGAAAAAGAGGGTTGTCAAGCCGTCTAGAATATTTCAAGCCATTTCTATCGACCAAGGTAAGTGACAAGTGTTGAAATGTGCAAAACCAAAATTTCAACGTTAAGATGTCACGGGATGAATGCGTGACGTGCTAGTGTCCAGATAAATCATGCTAAAAAATGACAAGTAGCAAGAGAATCACGCAGCTAATGCAAAACTAAAGTTGAAAGATAACTGCTAAAAAGGGTGTCCTGAGCATCTTGAGAGGGAAAAGGTTGATGCAAGGGCTGAAATGAGCCTACTCAAATGCTAGGGAAATGGACACTAAAGTGGATACAAAATTGTAGGTGGAATTGAATAGGGGTATGCAATTTTCTACTCTGCACTCACATATAACCATTGTTGGGGTATGCTCAGACTTCTAAAGCTAGATGAAGTCAATAGCTTGTACCTATAACCACTCTACAAACATCAAATGTACTTGTGCATGTTCATAATAACTGGAGAATAGAAAAATCACCTAATGGGGTCAAATATCACATATACAATTGTATTGCATTGAAATAATCTAAGTTGTGTTATCATTAAATTTTAACATCAATATTCATACATATTAAACATTGTAAGTTGTAATATCATTTAACCCACATTTTAAAAATATCTTGCACATCATTGATTTTAAATCTAATAAAATAAGATATAGCACCACCTCACATACATCATATAAAATATCACCATGAAAGAATACATCAAGTCATCACAAGGAACATGACATGATATCAAGCATACATCTCAATAAAATAACATTGATAATTGATGTCTTGGGGGATCCTCACCCAAACATGTGGGTGATCCATACACATAATGTCATATAAGTACCACATGGCATATACACATATAATTATAACATGGAATAATCACACAAAAGAAAAACACACTCACAATCCATGCATCCCTAGATACATAGTTAGAGTTAATGTTGAGATCAACACATCTCTATAGTGCAAATGAGAAGGCCATTATATGAATATGAGAACTTATTATTGTTGTATCTATTGATATTGAATAATTACTACATATAATACAATTGGTGTTTTAATAAGGAAGACATCAATAAATGTTTAATTCTTTTATAATATTAAGTATCAAAACAAGGATGTTGACCCTATAAAAAAAAAGAACACAATATAGAAAAATAGGTCCATAGACCACTTATTTCACTTTAACAACACATTAGAGTATCATTAGATCAGTATAAAAATAGAGTCTATAGTAGATATTATAAAAAGAAACAAAATTAAAAGTAGAAAGGTAACCAAAAAAATTGGCCCTAGTATTCAGTGAGGAACTTAAACAACTCATGGTTTCCTTTATCATGTTTGAATAATTCTTGAGTTCCTTATCCTACATTAGGTAAAGAGTGATAGTAGACCTGTGCATGACATTTGAACTAAATTTGGACAAGCAAACCATGTTGGTTTCTAGGTCTTGGAATTTGGTCTCTAGTTTAGAGAGCTCCTTCATCATCTTATTACAAATATTGTAGTTGTATTAATTTTGGATGTGGTTGGAATCTAGGGGAAGGTTTGATTTTTTGGATTGAAAAAGAATTTGATGCTTTGGATTGAAAGGTTGATGGTTAATTTGGGATGAATTTTGGAGGAAATAATTTGATAGTTGATTGTTTCAAATTTAAGGGGAGGTAGTTCAAGTGTTTATGAGAATAAAACACATGATGCATAATAACAACCTAGATTTATTTAAGTAATGTGTGGATGATTACAACTCCAATGATATACCTTGTCCAATAATGATTTGTAGATCCCATATAGGGTTATTTACTAATTTTCTTCTTATAGTGTAAGGGGAGAGTATATACATGGCTTACACACTCATTTTTGGGGGTACAGGGTGAGTAACTTACTAACATAATCCATGATTATTACATTATCACCATTCATTATTGAATGGTATTAAACTAGAATTAACCAGGTTTATAATGGTATCCTTGATATAGTACAAGGTTAAATGCTTCCTAACTCCATGAAATGGAAGGATATATACCTAATGTCATAAATTGAGAAGGTAAACCACTCTCCTCCATCACTTTTCAATCATTAAAGTTCATAGCTTATTCATAATGACAAGTATCATCCTAGTGGAAGAGTTACAATTTTATTTGAGAATTGTATACTCCATTAGAACATGTGGATTTGGATCATCCCCTAAGGTGATGAAATACTTAGGAAATACCCTAGGGTATAGGATGAGTAACTTTTTTGGTCACCCAATATCACCTCGCAACATGAGAGGAGAGAACATACACAATTTCCTTGCAATAAAATGATAAAAATAAATAGAGAATTAATTATTTTGATCCCCTTGTTTGCCTTTTAATATGAGGGGAAATTATATACACTACTCAAATCAAAGACACAACAAATAACTATTCGTTAATCTTAAAATATTAAATACAACTAAGATTTATAAAATGATGAAACCTTGGACAAATAATGATCTAGCTACATAGATAAAGGGTTTGGATATCAAATAAAGGCAATTCATTAAATATTAAGGCTTAAAGGAATGATATGATATGATTTAATTTTTTACCTACCAATTTTATTGAAATAGGAATACTAGGATCATAAAAGTACCTTGAGAAGTAGAAAAGGAACTTAAATATAAAATAAAATCCACAAACACTTGATAATTGTGAGATTTTGCCAAGATCAAGAGCTCAATGAAATGTACAAAATAGAGACACAATATAGGACAAGAATAAACTATATTCTCATCAATAGAAAATGATCAATAATATCAAATTACATACAATGTAGATGAGCCTGCTTATATAGGCAAGGCTAGGGATATGTGAGCACACAAACATGACATGTGGCTCAATAAGAAACAAGGGTAGGTAGGAGAAATAATATAATAGTCCACATGAGGTGGATCACCCACTGAATGTGGAGTGTAACAACAACATCAACACCATAAAAGGTGGAAATTCTCCTACACACACTATCCCAATGTGGCACAAACACCCAAGTGTCTCATACCCAAACTACTGTGAAATGCATTTCCTAAGTAAACTTAAGTAGAGTGTAATAATATCCATGATGAATAATTATTTACACCAACACCCCCCCTTAAGTGCAACTTAGGGGAATGCACTTAAGTCAACAATGCAACTAAGCAATGCAAGATGGGTCCCAACTACTAGGCCATGTTAGGTACCCATGTACAAATGCAAATGCATGAAAAACCAATGCAATGAAATCTCTCACAAAGTGGGGAAAGAGAGAAAAATCCAATGGGAAAAAACCCTCCCCCAAAAAAGAGATGAAAAATATACAAGAGAACTCTCATAAAAGAATGTGAAGGACAAAACCCCATGTGAGGAAAAAGTCCCCCCCATATGAGAGAAGAAGAGAAGCTAGGAAGCCCCCCTCAATGTGGAATCTGCACCAATGATAGAAGCTCGATGTATGAAGAAACTGCTCCACAAACGTCGAACAAAATTCCTCCCCTTAGGAAGAAACAAAACCAAAGGTGTATCTATGAAGTCTCCCCAATCATGAAGGGAAGATGTATGAAGAAAACTCATGATGAAAGGACTTTCTGAAAACTACTCAAGTGTCCCCGTGTCGATGCTGAAAGATACCCCCTCCAAAGGTGGTAAACTGTGCCACACTGTTGAAAAAGGCACTCCAAGATCTAGTGGAGATGGATGTAGAACATGTCCCAAAGACTCACATGTCTCCTAAAAAAATAAAGAGACCTCCTCCAACTGTTGTACATAAGTATCCACAATCATGTCAACCTCGAAAGAATGATCATGTAGAGAATGAACAAGAGGGTCAGAGTGTGCCCTCGCAACAATTGAAGAAGAATCACCTTCATCAAAGAGAAGATGAATGTCATCAATGATGTCTCCCAAATCTGCAATGTAGGATTCCATAAATAAACCTGCAATGTCTGTCAAGTAATCATCCCATGAATCTGAAGCTGGAAGACAATGAATATCCTGCTGCACTGAATCACATGAAGGCAAAACTGTTGCACTATCTGCATCATCAGGTGCAATAGGTGATGTGATATCAATATGAGGAGATGAAATACAAGGCTCAAGAATGGGGTCACATGTGAGAATCCCCATGTTCAAGTGCCCAAAGTTCTCCTCAAAATCTGAACCATCACAAGAAGTGTGATCATCATGTGTAGAATCATCAAATGTGAAATCATCATCATCAACAAAATCTGAAAAGGAGTATAACCGAGATGCATGATCAACCACCCCAGTCGTAATGATAGCTCTAGTCTCCAAGTCTCTAATGAAAACTGAGTCAGTTGTGAACTCCACAACTCTCTTAGTTGTGCCATGTGTGATTTGATAGATAGAAAGGAGATTGTTTGTCAAGTGGGGTACACACAACACATCATTGAAGGAGTTATCCCCAATGTCAATAGATCCTTTCCCAATCACATCCATGTATGTATGATTGCCCATCAAAATTTGTGGCATGGTGCAAGGCTCAAATGTAGAGAACATAGACTGTGAAGATGCCATATGATGAGAAGCCCCTGAATCTAGAAGCCATCTCTCTGAATCATGACTGATAGTAGCACATAGAGCTTTTCCTTTTCTTGTCCCAAAAGAGTGAGTCTTCCCACTTGTAGAAGCCATGAATGCTTGCCCTTTTCCTTTTGAATGTGAGGAAGTGGAAGTTGATGAATCATCCTTCTTGTAGACTTTAGGCAAATCAATGTTATGCTTTTTGATGATATGTGTGAGCTCATCAATCTTCTTAGAATGGCAACGATGCTCCTCATGACAAATCTTTTTACAATAAGCACAAGCAGGTCTCTCCCTCTTTGGTGAATTATCTCTCTTGGAAGAGGATGAATCTCCTTGTTAAGGAGAAGATGGTGCTTTTTCCTTAGGCTTTGATTGCCATTTCTTCTTGTTTGAGTTGTCCTTTCCTTGATTTCCTTTGTTCCCTTGATTTGCCACTAATGCTTGAGACTTAGAAGCCTTAAGAATGCCCATGCTTATCAACTTAGTTTGTTCCATCATCAACATTTCATTGAAAGCATCAAATGTAGGCATTTTGTAGCTTGAACCCATTGTCATTCTATGGGTTTGGAAACTAGAAACAAATGCTGCATATTCTTGTGGAAGCTTGCCTATCAAGTTGAATATCAATTGAGTATCCTTTTTGTCAATGCCACAATCTTTGAGTTGTGCCCTCAACTCATTTGCCTTAGTGACATAATCTTGTATAGTATCAAAGTTCTTGGGATCTAACATGGTGAGATCACTATCAATTTGATATCCCCTAATCTCATCAACTTGACCATACAAGTCTTGAAACTTTTGCCAAGCATCCTTGATTAGAGTACATTTCTCAATATGAAAAATGAGATCCTTTGATACATACTTTCTTAAGGTACCAATTGCCATGATATTTTTAGTGAGCCAATCTAAGTGACCAACTGGATCAACCTTAGGATCAGCGGGAGCAACAATAGTTCCATCAATGTAATGAGTGAGTCCTTTTTCCATAAGTTTACTCCATGCATCAATTTTCCAAGTAGCATAATTATGAGGAGTTAAGAGAGAAAACTTAAAAGAACCCATAGCAATAAAAAGGAAGGAACACAAGAGCACAAAAGCACAAGAGACACCCCCCGAAATTCACTCAATCAAAGTAACCCCCCCAAAGTGATGATTTTGGCACTTTATACTTAGTGCGATTACAATGAGCCACTTGCAAAACAAGGCAAAGTGGACTTATGATGCAAATTTTACAACTTCTCAAATGAGATACAAGAGACTTCAATCAATAGTGCAATGAATCTAACTGAGATTCAAGCAAATATACAAGTACCAAGAGAGCCAAAAATGGCCAAAATCTGAAAGTACAATTTCTACTTACAATGGCATCAATCTGATAGCATCATGTGAAAGTAGATGAAAAAATACGCACTTTAAAAAAAAACGGCACCTGAAAAGGAGGTCGTATGACCCTAAACGAAGCCTCTGAAGTTGCAAAACCTGAGATTACTCAGGTACAATCACCAAAAACTGAATTTTCTAAAAAATCAATGCATCAAAATCAAAAAATTTCTCCACCACTGCGGAGAGCACAAAATTCTAGCCCATTTCAAAAAAAATTTCTCGAAAAAAGGAGCAAAAATGAGCATGTTATGGCCATTTGAAGTTGAACTACAAAATCAAAAAGCTCAATGAGAGGGGCCTGCAAAATTTTTGAAAAATGATGACGTGGCCTGATGTCAGCAAGTCACTGTGTTAAATTTGAGGGCCGTATGACCATCGCAAAAACTTCGCCTCCCTACTGACTGGGCGTCAGTACTGTACGGACTGCTAACTGAGCAGGTGACTATGCAGGCCGTACCGTACAGATCTGCTGACTGGGCGGTTTGCGTCAGCTCTCCGTGGCAGATGACGTGCTGGATGACTTGGCTGCTGTACGGAACTGAGGTGTATGGGTTGTACCCGCAGGCCAGTGGTCGCCTGCCATGTGGCGGACGCAAGTCCTCCTATCTGGGTTGACCGTCAGCGGAGGGAGCGGGCGGAGCCGAAAGGCGGGTGGCGGTGGCTAAGGTAGCGGGTGTCGGAGAGGAGGTAGCAGGCGCTGGAGAGTGGCATGGGTGCCGAAGAGTGGCCGCAGCTGAGGACGTCCAGCGGGGGAGCGACGGGTACCAGCGCAGCACTGGTCTCGGCAGCGGGTGCCCCGCGGGTACACGGCACAGGCGGCGGGAGATGCAGAGCGGCCGGTAGGAGGTGGGCGGCCAGTGAGAGGTGCATGCGGCAGCGGCAGAGTCACAAGCGACAGCGGAAGACGGTACATGGTGCGAGCGGCGACGGTACAAGTACGCGGGCTGACAACGCTGCAAACCTGCAGGGTATGGCAGGTCACGAGGGGGGGTCTGCGGACCCCCCAAAAACACTTTTTTGTTTTTTTTTTAAATTTTTTTGATGATTTTTTTTTATTTTTTATTTTTCGAAAAAAAAATTCAAAAAATTTTTTAAAAAAAATTTCGAAAAATTAATAAAAAATTTGGAAATCTGTACAATAATAGCAAAATTGGCGAAAAAAATTTTCTCACCAAAATAGGCCGACTTTATAACCAAAATTCATGGAAACGGCCTTCTGGATGCAATGGCGGGGTTGGATCTGGTCTAGGACGCCTCCAAAAGATGCTGCTCCTCAGATCTGCCTCTTGATGTCGCAATAATGCCTCTTCAAGACAAATCAATGAAGCCCCAATGGCTCTGATACCATGTGAGATTTTGCCAAGATCAAGAGCTCAATGAAATGTACAAAATAGAAACACAATATAGGACAAGAATTAACTGTATTCTCATCAATAGAAAATGATCAATAATATCAAATTACATATAATGTAGATGAGTCTGCTTATATAGGCAAAGCTAGGGATATGTGAGCACACAAACATGACATGTGGCTCAATAAGAAACAAGGGTAGGTAGGAAATAGGTGTGGGTAGGTAGGAGAAATAATATAATAGTCCACATGAGGTGGATCACCCATTGAATGTGGAGTGTAACAACAAGATCAACACCATAAAAGGTGGAAATTCTCCTACACACACTATCCCAATGTGGCACAAACACCCAAGTGTCTCATACCCAAACTACTATGAAATGCATTTCCTAAGTAAACTTAAGTAGAGTGTAATAATATCCATGATGAATAATTATTTACACCAACAATAATTATGAAATCACCATCAAACTTAGCAAAAATGCTTGACTATAAAACTAGATTCATAGGAACCTCTAGATTACATAAGTGTTTGAAGAGGTAGTATAATAATTGAACTATGAAATTGGACACACAAGTACCTAAGGATGTAACATAAATAGCTTAAGAGTAGCACATGCAACCCAAAAGTAGCATAGGTTTAACCTAGGATGATGAGGTATCTAAATATAATAGAGACACCTCAAGATGAGGCATAGGAACCTTAAGAGAAGCATAAGTGATAATCAAAACCTACAAAATGGATATCATAATAAAAATTAATGGGTTACATTTAAGATGTGGGGTCTTACCATGCATTTCAAAATATATATTAAGAAACAAAGACATAAAATAAGGCTCAAATTGAAATAAATAAATATTTATAGATTTCCTCTACATATACCTCAATTTGAGATTAATGGAGAGGATAAAGAACCTAAAAGCATAAGAAGAATTTAATAGTCTCCCAATAATCCTCTTGATGTACTCTTGTTTTGATGTCATGATATGGCTTCTCTTTGATTCAACATCATGAATTTGCAATGGAGATATTGATGAAAATGGATTGGGAGAAGGTTAATTTAAAGATTTTGAGGATGGAAGATCAAGGGTGAGAATTTGATTTCAAGATTGAAGGCTAGGAATTATTGATAGATTACGGTTCTTGAGAGGACACAAATTGGCACCATGTAATTGGTGCTCTTGGAAAGGAGGATCAATAAGATTAAAATCACTAGAATAGGTTTGAATAGATATAAGGACTGATATTTAATCCTCTCACAAACATGTGTGAGGATAAACAAGAATGATAGATTATGAGAAGTGTCTTCCGACACATGTATGATAACACATATAGAAGAGAGACATATGAAAAACATCCTCTCATATATGAAAGGGGGAAAAGGGAGGAAAAAGTAAATATTTGCATTTATTTAATTCTTGGAGGATAGATAATCCAAGGTAAGATTTAATTAAGTAAATCAATTTATTTAATTACAAGAATGGAATAAGGATGAAGAATGAATTAATTAAAAAATATATAATACTTATTAATTAGTAGTCAAGATAGGATAAACTTGAGTTTGGTTCACTGTAGACAACTTTAGGTGTCCATGCATATTGATATATGTTTTGTAGTTGTATTAAGACCTATATAAGTTTATATTAACTTTGATTTATCATCGTCTTCACACTTAGCATTAGAATATATTTCAAGTTTTAAAATCTTAAAGTGAAGATAATTTACCAAAGCCTTGATGCTTGATCGAAAAGTTGAAGCTCAAACAACCAAAATACCTAACAACATATAAGAACATTTTATGTTTCTCAAAAAGATTACTTTTATTATCAATGCTATTCAAGAATATTCAGAGAAACCTTAATAGCATGAACTCATAAATAACTAAACTACTATAGTCTATAGGATATATATGACTAGATCATGGATCTAAAAATTGTTCTAAGTATATTTATACAACAAATATTAGTATACATGTAGATCTTATTCTCGTATTATTTATTGATCATATAGTGGTTCAGAAATAAAATGGGTTAACATTAACATAAGGCTCAAGCTATTGAAATAATAGGGAACATTTTTTATGTAACACTATATGGCTTACCTGTGTTTACATATGCATATTTTAATTTAGATAAATCAATGGAAATCAATGGATGAGTTATAATATGTAAATAAAATGGGGTCAATATGCCATGTCTCATCTTTTAGGATTTGATTCAATTAATGAAATAAACTTTGTTTTGATATACATAGTTATCTTTGATTTATTGAAAATGATTAAATATGTTAGAAATAATGTTGTATTTAAAATGTAAATAAAAAGATGATGAGATTTAAATTATGGTATTACTATATTTTCCTTGTCATATATGTACATATTTTACTTATGATTTTGAGAAATAATCTATTGATGTTCAAATGAGTGTGATTGAGTGTTATTTTCTTAAGTAGAAGATGGGAACATGGTTGAGAAGAGGGGTCTAGTCATTTGCTAAACAATGAACATGATGGATATCTATGGCACGCACCATGTAGTTTCATATAGTAATTGCATTTGAATGATGTAATAGATACTTTATGAATGATTGAAAATATTTATATATACTTGTTATCACATTGTTTTAGTTAATATGAAAATGAAATTAAAATCTGCATACCTTTTTTGTAACTATGTATTTGCACTGGTATACCTTGTTTTCATGTTAGGAATATATAGAATTTCTTGAAAATGAAATTTGTAATCTTCAATTACGGTCATATGTGCATGCTTCATATATGTACATGCTTGAAAAATAGATGCTTATTAGCAATGAGAAATATTCCTTATTTTATAAGCTACACTATCCATACGCCTAACTATATGTAAACATACCTATAATATGAATATATGTAAGCATATATAGATATGTACACATATGTATAATGGTATAGACACACATACACGTGCCATTGTAATTGCTTTATATTATCTCATTTTATTATGTCTCAAGCCAAAGATGGAGACCAATAGGTTCTGAGAGAAAATGCTCAAATATGTAATTAAAATAGAAATATTATATCAAACATTAGCATCGAAATGTCATGGATTTAATGCATTGAGGGTGGCATACACATTAGCCACCTTATTGTTGTCTTTGACAACCATAATATAATCTTTATGGACAATGAACATTGAAATTTAAAACATAGCCTATTCAAGGTAAAAAAAACTAATAGCATATAAATGCAAGTTACTATTATTAAACTGGAAATGGTAATACCTTGCTTGGGTGACTCATATCTATGCTAGAAAACTTGTTTTTGTCAATTACAAATTGGGGACCATTACTTGTGAAGGTTATTCTTGACCTTCATATGCATAAGAAATGAGATGGATACATTTTTAGGGATAGAGCCATAACATATGAAAACAGGTAGAATTTCTTCTCTGTGACAATTTTTTTTCCAGTAATGCATGATCTTTATCATGACTTTTGAGCATCTTTTGTTATGAAAAGATGAATCGATAGGTGTAAGGGGGATACAACAGAGATACGAAGTCTATATTAGGCTAGAAAAGAACCAATCTAGGTCGTAGGCTTTGGCTAGTGAATCTCATCAACACTTGATCGATCTCCACCAAGTTCTCATGATTTATCCTAATATGAAGTTATTTTGTCTATTTTTCAAATGGAATTGTTTGTGTAAGTCATTTTAAAATTAATTTTATGATGAAATGATCAACATGTTTTTATATCTATAAATATTTGATTAGCTAGAATTTTTTTATTTAAAAATGCAATGTATGTATGTATGTATGTATGTATGTATGCATGGGTTGTAGCTAATCTAGTTCTAAAAATGCTATGATTTCTGCATAGCACGAGGGTAAGTCAAAAATTGTAGATCTCGGCGTGCTCGGCAGAACTAGCTGCATCTTTCATTTTTTGGTTGTGTGTATAAGATGAAGGTTAGTCAACCTTTTTGGAGCCAAATTATTCATGTTTGTATGTATGTATGAACATAACTGTTATAATAAGAAGATTGATGAGCTTACACATTCTTCAAAAGAACAACATCAAGTTGCCCTCATCGGTGTCTCCTCCTTCTTCTTATTCATCACAAAAGACAACTTCTTCATCTACATAATCAGGAACTACAAGACTTTCACATGGCATTGATAAGATGAAAGGACAGGCACTCATGGCTTCTATGCATCCTGAAAAGCGGAGATGGCTTCTTGATTTAGGTGCCTCTCATCATATGGCATCTTCTATGGATATGTTCTCTTATTTTGAGTCTTGTAATTCTCCTAACATATTGATGGGGTAACAAGACATATATTAAGGTTTATGGGAAAGGTTCTATTGATATGGGAGAGGGGACATTTAATGATGTTCTTTGTGTACCATCCTTGACCACTAACCTCTTTTCAGTTTATCAAATTACTAATGGGGCACAAGGTAAGATTGTTGAGTTCACTCCTAATTATGTCTACATTAGGGATATGGAGACTAGAGATGTCATAGCTACACGAGTTTTGGATCGTGCTTCTTGATTGTAAATTAATTTTCTCATTTTGCTCATGATGATGATGATGTTCCTTTGGCTGATGTTCACACCCTTCCATCAAGGGTGAATCATGTTTGTGAGGAGAGGTTTGGACACCTGAATCACTCTGTTCTTGAGACAAGCATTGAGCTTCCTACTCCTCCACCTCTTGCTTCTTTGGACTTGAGTTCTACTATTCAACAAAATGGTCATAATATTTCAGATCTTGCAATATGGGATGAGTACTTGGATGGTGTTTTAGAATTGTTTGTTGAATATCATATTGTAGATTTGGGAGACGTACTTGAGGGGGTTTCTCTTCTCTTTGATGATAGTTTCATCATATTTGAAGATTTATTTTCACCTTCTTTGTAGATTAGCATACATTAGCCTCCTCTTTCACTTAGTTTGCCACATTTCATGGTCCAGTTTCATCATGCCTATATGGTGTATTGTATAAGCTTGGATAATCCTATTCAGTTTTCAAACATTCACATTTGGAGACTTCCTTCCTCCATTTTTCAGTTGGACATGGCATGGTTTCTTCATCATTTAATGGACTTGTTTCTTCCTAAGGGAAAATGTTTTGCTTGTAGACATTGGGTAATATTTTGTTTCTAAGCATACTTCATCGACATTGGAGCTTCTTCATTATGAGGGGGATATGATTTCTCTCTTCTTCCTTCTTATGAGGGGATATTTAATTGTATATACATGATGTATGTAGTCCCTGGTGGGTCTTGAGTCTTCCTGATGCAACCATAAGCAGTAAAAACCCTCAAAAGAGTCAACCGACTTATGCAGCGAGAGACACACAACAAAATCAACATGGAAACATAATAAATTAACATAAACAAATCATATTAAAGCCATAAAATTTCCAGCAATCCTCCGTAAATCATTATATTATCATCCAAGAACATCCAATAATTAACCGATTACATGTAGGCTTCAAGCCAGATACAATCCAATCGGAACTCTAAGAGCCAACTGAATCACAACATGCAAATCTTAATCCATATTCTCAGTTCTACTTCCTCTGCCCTTACAAATGATTACCTAACATCCAATTTATACCCATCATAACACATCCGAGTCAGCCTCATAAGATTACATTCACCAATGTAGGAAAATGAAATGTGTAATTAGGTTGGCCCTAAGAATTAGATAAATCTTTCTAGAAAATAACAAACAAGTGATGTGGTTCAGTAGGAAGGTCGGCCACACGCCAAAGAACATCGAACAAGACCCAAAATGAATTTACACACCAACAATCGCACCGCTAATGAAGGAAAACCAACCGGTAATCACAAGAACCATCCTGAATCCAGAAACAGCCAACCGAAAGCGATAACTGACCGAAAAAGAACCCAAATGAACTAGAAATCTGGAATCAACCACATGAAACCACCAGGAAACCGAAAACAAGATCTACCACAAAGAACAAACAACTACCGGTGCCAACCAACAAGAACACAAAAAATTGCACAAAGAACAAAACAAGAACAAAACTGAAAGGAAATATTTTTGGTTGATCCAAGATTCCCCATCAATTGGGAATGCTCCTGCATCAGACAACCCAGGTAGAAAAAGATGTTCCATGAGAGGCAACTCATGAACATCTAAAAGGATTCAGAATGAAGATCTCATGCTCATTTTTTATCCAAACATCTTCCTTATCTTCCAACCTTTGCCTTAGCTCTTCCAGAGCCTCAACCAACTTCTCTAACTTCTGACTCCCTTTGTCACACATTCCTTGCTTCAGGTCTACACATTGTTTCTATTTCTGCAACTCTAATATCATTCTTCCATATGACTTCATCTGGTTTGTCACCATGAGCTCTATATTGACCGGTTCCATAAGATCTTTCTTCAAACCCTCTGGTATAACTTCTGCAACCGGTTCTTTCGAACCTTCCAATATAGCCCCTACCATCAGTTTCTCAACAGTAAAACTTTTCTTAGGACTCAAATTCTTCACCTCTTCCTCTTTCCCCTTCAAAAAAATCAATGTGAACTTTTGCCCATCATTTTCAATAGTAACCAGGTTTCTTCTACAGTCATAAATAGCTCCTCTATCATACTACCAAGGCTTTCCCAACAAGACATGACAAATACTCATAGACACAATATCACATAAAATTTCATCTTTGAAAGGCCCAATATTGAAACTCACCAAACACTGCTTCTTTATCTCTATCTTCTAATCATCTTGTAACCAACTCACCTCATAAGGACAAGGAAGCTTAAGAATCTTCAATCCAAGCTTTACAACCATCTCCTTGGATACTAAATTATTAGTACTTCCACTATCCATAATGACCTTGTAACACTTACCACTTGATTTGCACACAGTCCGGAAAAGACTCTTCCTCTAAGTAGATTTGGTATCCTTTCTCCTGAACATAAGGGATTCTCCCTGCTCTGATGCACAATCAGATCCCGTACCATCACCTTCTGGTTCCTCACTTGCCACACAACTTCTTGTCATTCCTTGCTTACATTCATAAGATCTATGTCCAGTTTCTCCACACTTGAAACATTTGCCAAGAAATTCTCTATTGGTAGGGCTGCTACCTTTCCTTGGTGTCTTCTACTCCGGTTCTTTACTCCACTTAGGTTTTGAGTCCTCTTCTTCAACCGGTTTCTTCATATTGTCACACATCTTGAATTTCTCCTTTCCCTTATTTGGTTGTCTTGTCCTCACTTTCTCGTCAACCTTTAAAGTATACTGGTAAGCTTCTTCAATTGTGGAAATCTTCAACATACTCATCTCATCTTGAATGTTAAAAGCAAGTCCATTGATGTGCCTTGCCAAATTTTCTCTATCCATCTCTATATGTCCAGATCTGATTACCACCTTGTAGAATTCCTCAGTATATTCCTTCCCAGTCATGTTTCTCTCTTTCAAGTTCTGCAACTTCTTGAACAACTCCAATTCATAGTCTCTCGGTATGAACTTGGCCTTCAATCTTGCAACCATCTGTCTCCACCGGGTGATCTTAAATTCACCATTCTCCACTCTTTCTTTTTGCAACTCTTTCCACCATAAGGCAACATGCCCTTTCAACTTGGTTTGTGCCAACCAGACTCTCTGCGGGTCCCTGACATCCTCAAACTCAAAGTATTCCTCCAATTCTCTGATCCAATCAATCAGATCCTTCGGGTTCAACGTTCTAGAAAAGTTGGAAACCTTAAATTTATGTACTTTACATTCTTGCACCATTGCTCTTAGGAATCTTTCCTCTCTTTCATCTTCCAATCCTTCAGCTTCCTCAAGATCTTCACTGGCTTCCTCATATTCATCCTCAGAATCAAGGTTTCTTCGCAAACTAGCCAAAGCATTTTGGATTTCATTCCTCACTTCCTCCTTGAAGTCTTCCATCATCTTCTCTACCCTTTAGGGGTTTGTTCTCCTCGATGACATCTCTCTTTCCACTCTGGTGAACTACCTCAACTCGGTGATCTGACTATCAATTTCAATTGCCTCCCCTCAGTGATCTATTGAACACATGCACAACCTACCTCCAATTGGCAATCCATCCACCCCAAGGAATGCCTCAATGTTTGCAAATGATTCTTCCACTAGCCAGTCCATAACCAGCTCTGATACCACTTGATGCAACCATAATTGGTAAAAAACCTCAAAAGAGTCAACCGACTTATGCAGTGAGAGAGACACAATAGAAGCAGCAAGAAAAAATAAGAAATTCACATAAACAAATCATATTAAAGCCATATAACTTCCTACAATCCTTCGACAATCATTATATTATCATCCAAGAACATCTGGTAATTAACCAGTTACATGCAGGCTTCAAGCTAGATACAATCCAACTGGAACTCTAAGAGACAACTGAATCACAACATGCGAATCTTAATCCTTATTCTTAGTTCTACTTCCTCTTCCCTTACAAATGATTACCTAACATCCTATTTATACCCATCAGAACACATCTGGCTCGGCCTCATAAGATTACATTCACCAATGTAGGAAAATGAAACATGTAATTAGGTCGGCCCTAAGAATTAGATAAATCTTTCTAGAAAATAACAACCAAGTGATGTGATTCAGTAAGAAGGTCACACGCCAAAGAACATCAGACAAGACCCAAAATGAATCCACACGCCAAGAATTGCACTAGTAATAAAGGAAAACTAATTGATAAGCATAAGAACTGTCCCGAGAACCCAGAAACAGCCAATCGAAAGCGATAACTGACTGGAAAAGAACCCAAATAAACTAGAAATATAGAATCAACCACATGAAATTGCCAAGAAACTGAAAACAAGATCTGCCACAAAGAACAAACAACTACCAGTGCCAACCGACAAGAATGTAGAAAAATGCACAAAGAACAATACAAGAACAAAACTGAAAGGAAATATTTTTGGTTGATGCAAGATTGCCCATCAACCGGGGATGCTCCTACATCACTTCCATCCATGCATCATATGTTTCTTTTCTCTTTTGGAGAGGAGTTTTTTCCCATGTGGTTTTCGTCTTTTCTCCACTTTGTGAGAGATTTATTTCATTGTATTTAATTTGCATTTGTACATGGGTACCTAAAATGGTTTTGTAGCTAGGACCCATATTGCATAATAATCTTCTCCCTAAGCCGCACTTAAGGAGGGATGTTGGAGTAAATTATGTTTACTCATGCTTAATTTTACTTAGGCAAATTATCATTTCCTAGGTGTTAGGTAAGGTTAATATTATTTTATTAATTACTTGCATTTAGTGTTTTGTGCCAATAGTTGGTAGGTAGTTGTACTTACCCTTGCATCTCATTGGTGCTCTCATAACCACTCTTTCCTTTACAAGAAAATCTCATGTACATTTCATTTCATCTCAATACATCATCATTTCTAATCAATTAGCTATCTTGTCTCTATAAAGATTTATTTTTTAGGTTGTAGATCTTGGAGTGGAGAGTATACTCCAACACTTATTACTATTCATCATTGAGTTAGGCACCCTAAAAATACACATATTTTCAACCCCTTGGCAGATATTATGTGAGCCATCTCTTTGACCACTATTGCAACAACAAGGAAGACAACGGCTATGTGATTGTTGAAAATAGAGTACCACTTAGAGGGTGGTGAATCAGTGGTTCCTAAAATCTTTCCCCTTTTAAGAAAACTTTAGAATACCGGTTGTTATCTTAAGCACTAAACAATCAAACCAGTAAAGCAAATGAGGAGACCAAAGAAGACAATCACACAAATGCAACCCACAACACCAGATGTACGAGGAAAACCTAATATGGGAAAAACCTCGATGAGAAATGTTGTTGGAGACTACTGCTCCAATCCAGCCTCACAAGTGAAACACTGAATTACAAATATTTAGGGCACCAACCCAAGGAACACTAGCCCCTGCACCAAGCTCCAACTTGGTGAAGTATATTGAAATACAATTTTGATACAACTATAGCTTCTTGTTGCAAATGAGTTATGCAACCCTTGATCAAATAGGTTACTGTCGGTTGACAATCTTCTCTTCTTTACTGGATCTCACACTACCGGTTATGAGATCACTCTCTCTGATTCTTGGCCTCTCTTCTCTCTCTCACACACAGTCTCACAACTCACTGTGTCACACTTGGATGCTACCTTGCTCAACTATTGGACCTGCTACAGTTATACCAGTACCCAATCACTACCGGTTAAACACTCTCACTGGTTTGCTTGTTGACTCACTCTACAACTTTCTTACAATAAATTCTAAGGGAGATGATTCTTCTCTGCACTCAAGCTCTCTTCAATCTTCTTCTATTCCTCAAGCCTCAACCTTTTGTGTTTCGAGCTCATGTATTTATAATCATGGATTCTTGCCAAGAACACATTCAAACACTGTTGTGTTAGGTTTTCCTTCTCCAACTCGATCTGAATATGATTTGATTTGATCTCCTTTTCCAGGGATAAGATCTTCATATCATCGATCAATCACCAGCAAAGCTTCGCATTCCAATGTGCATTTTCTAAATCTGGAGGTCTGCACCATGTTTTTCTTCTTTTCTCTGTCATTCGCCATTAATTGCTTTGCTGTGTTCTTCGTCAAATAGGTACAAAGATCAAATCTTCTTGCAGGATTAGTGCAATTTCTTTTCTATCTTGCCTTCCTTGAACCACAATCCTCTGGCATCCTCCATGACTTGTGGGTTCCTCATAAAAGCTGACCTACTTGCATATTTGTTACATTGATGCACACTCCACCTGGCATCCAGTTGTCATGCTTGTCGACATCCACCTTTTCTTGGATTCCTATGTCGGTTTGACATTATTTGTCGACCAAGGTTGACTACTGATTTAGTTCATCTTACTAGTATGACCATCAAACATCTTCTATGTTCTATTCACCGATTGTTGTGCCTTCATAACACACAACCAACCTTCATCTCGGTTTATGTCTTACCAGTAAGCCTTCTTTACCAGTAGATGACACAATTCATATGTACCAGTAGCATTCCTTTTGTCTTCCTCTTCTTATACCGGTCACCATTTATTACTTATTGGTGACTTGGCCAAACCAGTTGACATCAATGGCAACTTAATGTGCAATTGCCAACAGTGATAGCTATGCTTTTATCATCATGCTAATAGTGTCCACTATGTTCTTTTTGTGTGGTTTTCTAACCTCAATGTTGAGGACGAAAATGCCTATGTGATGGCATACACAAATAGTGAAAGCACCAAAGTGTCATGCTAAATATTTTTATGGGCGCATGCTCTCTAACAATGGAGATTGTGGCCTCTATTGAGATGCCCGACAGAGTTCGTTACAACTTCCATGGCCTCTTGATCAACAACTAGAAACTCTCCTCCTCTCTGATAATCTTGCTTTAAACGCTTACTCCACCTTGCTCTAACAACTCAAGATATAGAGCAATTTTATTCCTTAACAATGGTTCCCTTGTTCAATTCTACTCTCCAATTGCAAAATGTTTCAATTCCCATCAAATTTGCCCCTTATTTTTCTCCTCTCCATCTACATGTTGAATTTAGTCAAGAAGCCAATGTAGTTGAAGCCAAATATAGCAAAGGTCTCAAGATCAATCCATGCTATCTTCCTTTTGATTCACTGTGCAATATTATATAAGAGACAACCATTTTTAGTGGCATATGCTTTGTGGCAGACTTGTTGTTGAATCTCTCATTCAGAAGCCATGAAGAATTCTACCTATTGTGGTTATTGTTAAATTTTTATATTTTAAGGTATTGCCTACATTTATAGGGGTTTATTTTGAAATGTTCCCATTTACCCTATGCTTATTTTGACCTATACACATTTGTCATATGGTTGTTTGTGAAATGCTTGCCAAAATACCCTAGAGAAACTAAACATCTAACATGCAAATGGAGATTTTTTTTTTTTAATTAACATCTAATAACAAACTAATGTAACACATAACATCTCCACCTAATTACATTTGTTTACCATTTAACCAATATGAACATACATCATTGCACATTTTATCAAATAACACAAGCAGAAATAACATAACATCATTAACCTTTCCCTAGGGTACTTCAACATCATTACTTAATTCACTACCATAATGACATCCTACGCACATGATAAGCATGCTTCATCCTGATTTAATGCATCATATTTAATTCCCTAGCCATGAGATATGCAACCTACCACATTATTTATCCCTCATGATATGCATGCATTATATAATTCTACTAACATAATAAATTCCTATTTAAAAATGTAAGACAATTCCCATATCCTACATTCATTTTATGCACCAAAACCAAATGTATTCTAACCCTAATTTTCCTATCTCAATTCTCTTTTCCTTTTCATGACAATGCTATCCTAATGCATAGATATAATTTGTCCTTACTAATCCAGATAATCATACATCAATTGCAAATAATTAAAGCATGACCATCTATCTTATCATTAATTCCAAATGCATGATGCAATAATCTTAATGCAACTCCCTACTTACAATTCTTTCATGATATGCATAATTTCCTTTCTACCAATCCATCTATATGACTCATTCATCTTCACTAGATCTAATTAACATCCTCTAACATATTCATTTCTTACTCTATGAACATTCCTCCTCTAAGGTTACTTTACATTCTATCTTTCTTTCTAAACATTATATAGAATAATATAACTAAACCACAATGCAAGTCCATTTCCATATCAATCTTAATCCATTTTATTTCCATGATACACAAGATCACATCTCTACAATATTACAATTATATCCCTAATTTCCCATTACAAACTATGACTTAATTATAATTCCAACTACAATTCATCTTATAAATACAAGTACATTAAATACATCATGAGAATAGCTCTTTCTACTACAAGACTCCATTTACGATATACAAGAATATTACATTACATGTATTCCATCTTATCCATTACATAAATCTGCTACAAGGTACATCCATAGTCCATCATGAAGAAGAATCCACATCCACGCAAGAAGAATCCAAGAGAACATCCTAATGGCTGAAACACACCAACCACCCGACCATGTGGAACCAAAGGAACCACCCCTCGTGCTAGGAGATGACACAAGGTCCCAACACACACTCTAAACCTAAGTTGGCACCCTAACAACACAAGGACTCTCATGCAAGAACTCACACAATACAACAAGAATAAACTACCATAGGCATACAATTCAAGAAGACATGAAATGCATCCAATAAGGCATAATCATAAATCATCAAGGGAATCACATGTAGGAGTGGAGTGTCATCATATGCCATCCTCAATAACATAATAACATAATGCACTAGCCTAATGGACATGTGGAGCCATCTCAACCTATGAGAGACTAAGGGAAATTAGCTTACCGTATTCATGGCCTTTGCATGCTTATCCTAAAACATCCTCCCTAGGACTCAGTCATGAGGCTCAAATCAATATATTATCTTATTAATGAATCTAGCTACCCAACCCATCAATTATTAGGTTATCACTTATTTACAAATCAAGGTAAATTCCAATGTGCCCTGGTAGTCTAGACTCCATGCATCCTTACAAGGAACCTCATGCAAGCCTATCTCTCATGACCTCGGTCGTCACAAGGAAGCCCACTCCCCCTAGCATGGATGGGTATGTGCAAGATCATGGTGTGCCAAAACAGGCCCTTAAGTGGCAAAGAAATTTCAAAAAATCAGAGTTATGCAACTTGACATAAAAATTTGAATAAGTTGCGAACATTATTTTTAAAATATGTAAGAAGAGAATATATAGAAAATTGAATGTAGTTTCTAAGCTACTAGTTGTTTTTTGGAAAAAAAAAATCCTATTTGATGAAAATTTCAAATTTCAATGTAGTGGTACTAAAATTTCAGGAAAAAGATAAGAAGTAGACATAAGTCTAACCAACCTAATCATAATATTTTTTATAATATTTATAATATAATTATTAGACTCATGTCCAGATGTGACACATATTTTTTTTAATTTTTTATAAAGTAAATAATTATTTATGAATTTTTTACTACAACTTTTCAGAAATTCAGAAACTCCTACGTCTAACCACCTTGACTTGGTCAAAACCTTATGAAATTTTTTATTTTTTATTTTCCCCTATAGTAGACGAAGCATAGGATGTGATGCATGTTTCAGATTCAACAAATTTTATACCGTTTGAAAGTTATGAGTGTTTTTCAATCTATCTATCAATCAAGACTATTGTCATAATTCAATTAGAAAATAACTAATAATTATTTATTAAAGTCGAAATAAGACAAGCCTTATATTGTTGGAAAGCTGAGAACGTCCTTAAAAAACCCGTTTCGTTTTATCAATTTTGGCTACAAAAAACGTTGTCAGCCACTAGTGTAAAGTCTAGAAAATCAAGGAATATTGAAAAACACATTTTTTCAGTTGACTTTCCAGGCTTGTCACTTCCAAACCAAATCCTAAAGAATTCCCGAGCCGAAATTTAAAATTTCAAAATTTTACAACACAAATCGGATATCCGATTTTAATAAGTAAATTCACTAGCTAAATTTGCACATAATTAATCTAATGTTTATTAATATATTAATATATAATATCTTAATATATTAATTTATAAATAAATTAGTATATGATATTAGGGAGAGGGAGAGAGAGAGAGAGAGAGAGAGAGAGAGAGAGAGAAGGGAGAGAGAGAGAGAGATAGATGGAGAGATTAGGGGAGAGGGATAGAGAGAGAGAGAGAGAAGGAGAGGGATAGAGAGAGAGAGATTAGGGAAGAGGGGGAGAAAGAGAGAGATTAAGACACCAAATTGTGTCATTATGGGTCATATGGTGTCCTATGACCCATTAGGACACAATATGACCCATAACGACCAAATATGGTGTCTTAAGGGTTCATATGGTGTCCTAAGGGGTTGTAGGAAACCATATGACCCCTATGGACACCATAGGACCCCTTATGACACCATATGGTATTTTTAGGGGTCATATGGTATCCTAAGGGGTCGTAGGACATAATATGACCCCTTAGGACACCATAGGACCCATAACAAACTAATTTGGTGTCATAACAGGTCGTATGGTGTCCTAAGGGGTCATAAGGGTTCATGGGACACCATATGACACCTAAGGACAACATACGACCCCTTATCACACCATATGGTGTCGTTAGGGGTCGTATGGTGTCCATAGGGGTTAGACACCATATGACCCCTTAAGACACCAACTTGTATCATTATGGGTCATATGGTGTCCTAAGGGGTCGTAGGATACAATATGACCCCTTAAGAAACCATAGGACATAAAGCAACCCAATATGGTGTCATAAGGGGTCATATTATGTCCTAAGGGGTCATATGATGTCTTAAAGGGGTAATATGACACAATATGACCCATTAGGACACAATATGACCCATAACGACCAAATATGGTGTCTTAAGGGGTCATATGGTGTCCTAAGGGGTCATAGGACACCATATGACCACTATGGACACCATATGACCCCTTTATGACACCATATGGTGTCGTTAGGGGTTGTGTGGTGTCCTAAGGGGTCGTAGCACATAATATGACCCAAAGCGACCCAATATGGTGTCATAAGGGGTCATAAGAGTTCATGGGACACCATATGACACCTTAAGACACCAAATTGTGTCGTTATGGGTCATATGGTGTCCTAAGGGGTCATATGACACAATATCACCCCTTAGGACACTATAGGACCCAAAGCGACCCAATATGGTGTCATAAGGGGTCATATTGTGTCCTAAGGGGTCATATAATATCTTAAAGGGGTCATATGATATCTTAAAGGGGTCATATGACACAATATGACCCATAACGACCAAATATGGTGTCTTAATGGGTCATATGATGTCCTAAGGGATCGTAGGACACCATATGACCACTATGGACAACATAGAACCCCTTATGACACCATATGGTGTCCAAAGGGGTCGTAGGACATAATATGACCCCTTAGGACACCATAGGACCCACATATGGTGTCATAAGGGGTCATATTGTGTCCTAAGGGTTCATAAGGATTCATGGGACACCATATGACCCCCTAAGGACAACATACGACCAGTTATCACACTATATGGTATCGTTAGGGGTCATATGGTGTCCTAGAACACCATATGGCCCCTTAAGACACCAAATTATGTCATTATGGGTCATATGGTGTCCTAAGGGGTCGTAGGACACAATATGACCCCTTACGACACCATAGGACACAAAGCGACCCAATATGGTGTCATAAGGGGTCATATTGTGTCCTAAAGGGTCATATGATGTCTTAAAGATGTCAGATGACATAATGTGACCCATTAGGACACAATATGACCCATAACGACCAAATATGGTGTCTTCAGGGGTCATATGGTGTCCTAAGGGGTCATAGGACACCATATGACCCCTATGGACACCATAGGACCCCTTATGACACCATATGGTGTCGTAGGACATAATATGACCCCTTAGAAACCCACAACAACCCCTAAGGACAACATACGACCCCTTATCACACCATATGGTGTCGTTAGGGGTCGTATGGTGTCCATAGAGTTGATATGGTGTCCTAGGACACCATATGACCCCTTAAGACACCAAATTATGTCGTTATGGGTCATATGGTGTCCTAAGGGGTCGTAGGAAATAATATGACCCCTTATGACACCATAGGACACAAAGTGACCCAATATGGTGTCATAAGGGGTCATATTGTGTCCTAAGGGGTCATATGATGTCTTAAAGGGTCATATAACACAATATGACCCATTAGGACATAATATGACCCATAACAACCAAATATGGTGTCTTAAGGGGTCATATGGTGTCCTAAGGGGTCGTAGGACACCATAGGACCCCTTATGACACCATATGGTGTCATTAGGGGTCATATGGTGTCCTAAGGGGTTGTAGGATATAATATCACCCCCTTAGGATACCATAGGACCCATAACGACCCAATATGGTGTCATAATGGGTTGTATGGTGTCATAATGGGTCATAAGGGTTCATGGGACACCATATGACCCCTAAGGACAACATACGACCCCTTATGACACAATAAGGTGTCATTAGGGGTCTATGGTGTCTATAGGGGTCATATGGTGTCTTAAGACACCATATGACCGCTTAAGACACCAAATTGTGTCGTTATGGGTCAGATGGTGTCCTAAGGGGTCATAAGACACAATATGACCCCTTATGACACCATAGGACACAAAGCAACCCAATATGGTGTCATAAGGGGTCATATTGTGTCCTAAGGGGTCATATGATGTCTTAAAGGGGTCATATGACATAATATGACCCATTAGGACACAATATGACCCATAACGACCAAATATTGTGTCTTAAGGGGTCAAATGGTGTTCTAAGGGGTTGTAGGATGCCATATGACCCCTATGGACACCATAGAATCCTGTATGACACCATATGGTGTCCTTAGGGGTCATATGGTGTCCTAAGGGGTTGTAGGACATAATATGACCCCTTGGGACACCAGAGGACCCATAACAACCCAATATGGTGTCATAACAAATTGTATGGTGTCCTAAGGAGTCATAAGAGCTCATGGGACACATTATAACCCCTAAGGACAACATACGACCCCTTATGAGACCATATGGTGTTTTAAGGGGTATTATGGTGTCCACATATGACCCCTTAAGACAACAAATTGTGTCTTTATGGGTCATATGGTGTCCTAAGGGGTCGTAGGACACAATATGACCCTTTAGGACACCATAGGACCCAAAGCGACACAATATGCTGTCATAAGGGGTCATATTGTGTCCTAAGGGGTCATATGAAGTCTTAAAGGGGTCATATGACACAATATGATCCATTAGGACACAATATGACCCATAATGACCCAATATGGTGTCTTAAGGGGTCATATAGTGTCCTAAGGGGTTGTAGGACACCATAGGACCCCTTATGACACCATATGGTGTCATTAGGGGTCATATGGTATCCTAGGACACCATATTACCCCTTTAGACACCAAATTGTGTCGTTATGACTCATATGGTGTCCTAAGGGGTTGTAGGACACAATATGACCCCTTAGGACACCATAGGACCCAAAGCAACCCAATATGGTGTCATAAGGGGTCATATTGTGTCCTAAGGGGTCATATGATGTCTTAAAGGGGTCATATGACATAATATGATCCATTAGGACACAATATGACCCATAACAACCAAATATGGTGTCGTTAGGGGTCATATGGTGTCCTAAGGGGTCGTAGGACATAATATGACCCCTTAGGACACCATAGGACCCAAAGTGACACAATATGGTATCATAAGGTGTTATATTGTGTCCTAAGGGGTCATATGATGTCTTAAAGGGGTCATATGACACAATATGACCCATTAGGAAACAATATGACCCATTACAACCAAATATGGTGTATTAAGGGGTCATATGGTATCCTAAGGGGTCCTAGGACACCATAGGACCCCTTATGACACCACATGGTGTCATATAGTGTCTCTCTCTCCTAATATCTCTCTCTCTCCCCTAAGATTTATCTCTCTCCTAATCTCTCTCTCCCTCTCCTCTAATCTCTCTCTCTCCCCCTCCCCTGATCTCTCTCTCCCTCTCTCTCCCCTAATCTCTCTCCCCTAATCTCCCTCCCTCTCTCTCTCTCTCTCCCTCTCCCTCTCCCTCTCCCCTAATCTCTCTCTCTCCCTATCCTCCTCTCTCTCTCTCTCTCTCTCTCTCTCTCTCTCTCTCTCTCTCTCTCTCTCCCTCTCTCTCTCTCTCAATTTTTTCACCATGAGACAACATTCGAATGAATGAGACTAGCGATTTTTTTGCCCACTGAAAAATTTTTGCCCTAATAAAACCATAGGGAAACTTGAAAACTGAGATAGGATTTTGTAGGGACCCCTCTTGTGGCCCCGTAGGTTCAAACGGATCATTCGTAGGTGCCACGGATTCTGAGTTAGGGCCCGTCAAGGTTTGACAATTTTTACAACTTAGGGCACTCAAGCGACGATGTCGGTAGGGTATGACCCCGAGTGTTCAACCAAGTGGGGGGGGGAAATAGGAGCATGCATAGGATAATAATGCCTAACTAGACATGTCAGAGTTGATGGTTCATCATCGCAATGAGCAGAACAAGAAAACGGCCACGAGACAACATTCAAATGAATGAGACTCACAATTTTTTCGCCCACCAAAAAATTGCTTCCCTAATAAAACCATAGGGAAACTTGAAAAACCGAGATAGGGTTTTGTAGGGACCCCTCTCGTGGCCTTGTAGGTTCAAATTGATTATTCATAGGTGCCATGAATTCGGAGTTAGGGCCTGTCAAAGTTTGACAATTTTTAGCACTTAGGGCACTCGAGGGATGATGCCGGTAGGGTATGACCCCGAGTGTTTGACCAAGTGGGTGGGAAAAATAGGACCATGCATAGGTTAATAATGCCTAACTGGACATGTCAGAGCTGACGATTCATCATTGTGACGAGCTGAACGATAAATTGGCCACGCGATAATATTCGATTGAATGAGGTTGATGATTTTTTTGCCCACTAAAAAATTGCTGCCCTAATAAAACCGTAGGGAAACTTGAAAAACCGAAATAGGATTTTTTAGGGACCCCTCTCATGGCCTTGTAGGTTCAAATGGATCATTTGCAGGTGCCATGGATTCTGAGTTAGGGCCCATCAAAGTTTAACAATTTTTAGCACTTAGGGCGCTCAAGGGACGACATCGGTAGGGTATGACCCCGAGCGTTTGACTGAGTGGGGGGGCAAAATAGGACCATGCATAAGGTAATAATTCCTAATTGGAAATGTCAGAGTTGATGGTTTGTCATTGCGATGAGCTGAACGAGAAATTGGCCACACAACAACATTCATTTGAATGAGACTGACGATTTTTTCGCCAACCGAAAAATTACTTCCCTAATAAAACCCTGAGCGTTCGACTGAGGTGGGGGGAAAAATAGGACCATTAATAGGGTAATAATGAATTATGTCAAGTATTGTTCATTAAATGAATTGTATTATATTGTTCATTAAATGAATTGTATTGTATTGTTCATTAAATGAATTATATTGTTCACTATACAAACAACACTTACGTTGAAATGAAATGAATTGTATTGTTCATTAAATAACCATTATTAACCACTGTTAATTATTGGAATGAAGATTAAATATTTCCATGATAACACCACACATAGATGAGCAACAATTTATATGATCGAATATCAACCTCTGTATATATAGAAATGTCAAATGATTACAAATGTATGTCCATACACAAATATGGCATAAACACCAACTGAAACAAAATGTATGAATAAATACGTGAATGTATGTTCATATACAAAATATACATGCCAACTAGACATGTAATAATCCCAAAACTATCTATAACATCCTAAGCTATTGATGGATCATCAAAATTAATCCTCTTGGCCGCACTGCTCGGCTCTGAAGGATCCTGCACAAGAAAAACAAACCATGATTAATATTAGTTATATTATGTAGTTCACATTCGAAAAGTTAACATAAAAATGAACTATAATTGAATTATTCATGTTTACCTCATCTCCACATTTTCTCTTCGGCTTTGTAGGACTCTTGATTTATGTCTTCGGGAGAGGAGGTATGTTTTCAATATTTTCATACACAACCTACATATGTTCAGAAACATGGCATTGACACAAGTTAGCATATAATTTTCACTGATAATAACAAATTATTTCTACTAAACACAAAATAAAATAAACACACATCTACTCGAGGCATCTCTTCTTCTTCTTCATCTTCAGGTATAGTGGGTGTAGTCATCAAGGATGTGAAGCCAAGAATTCTCTATACATATACACAACAAGTATATGAAACTATCAATCTATGTCTAGACGTGTATAATCACTATAAGTTATTTAAACTATTCATTCAATCATATTTGAATTCAATTACCTTTCCCTTGTCTCCAACTGCACTACCAAATCCTAAATCACACTGCCCCGCACTCATGCTACTTGTGCCCTACAAGAGTAAAATAAGATATACATGCAAGTTACTACATAATATAATTAATACCAATATAAATGATGAGCATGTATGTACAATAAAATACAAATGACTAGGTGCAATAATATATGTAACATCAAGCTATCAAGGCCAAATGAAATGGCCAACAAGGTGCCCTCCTAAATCTATCTCAACTCCTCCTCGGTCATCAACTGTTAAATAGACCATGTAAATAAAAATTAGTACTTAATATTATCTAGATTATAAATATTCATTTAAAATATAACATGAACTATGAAAATATAGATCTTACCACTACATCATCAATGCATGATGACGGTGCCTCCTCACCTCTAGCATGCGAGGACTCCCTAGGGTATCCTCCAGCCTGTGTCATAACATCTAGTGCATCATGCATCATATGCACCTCATAATCTGCACTGTCCACAGGAGGATCAACAGGCTGTCCAACTAAACCCAAGCATACATGCCCACACATGACACAACTATGGGGCATGCATATGTGTGGAGCCGAGGATGACATGTCTTTGCCACCAGATGCACCGCTACCAACAAAAGTAGGCTGAGCTACTGACCCAGCTTGAGAAACCAAAAGGTTACTCAAAGAGTGAATAGCCAATATGGTCCATGAAGCCGCCTCACAAATGATATTTGGATGTTGCACTGGAGGTGGGGGGACATATGGGCCCTGGACTACTCTGACTACCCCAGGTCTATTTTGGGGAATACCTAAACCCACACCCTGGAAAGGTTGGATGTCAAAGTAGTTCACATGTTTGCGTAAAACAAACTTAGCATACAATTTTTTTATGAAGTAGAAGGGACATCAAGATTGTTGTTGGATGGTTTGTCAAAAACCATCCAAATGATCCCAAAAGTTTTTCACAATACCATCATTTGTGCACCATTTAATAGAAATTTTTTGGGGGGGGGGTCTATGGATTGACCAGTGTGGGGATTCACAAACAATGAGGCGATATCCACTTTCGATATCTCGAGATCCCTGATCTCCTTATACGACAAGCCATTCGCATATTGTTCCCTCATAGAATCTCGCCACAAAAGGGCGAAATTGTTCTCCTCATTCATGGTTTCCATACTCTTTATGATCAACGTGAGAGGATCAAACATTGGGTTTAGACGAGGGATCCTACGATATACATTTGCAATCCCCCTCAATTCATTCAAATTTTGTGCAATCAAATCCTGAATTGAGGGGGGGTTTGGCAAAGGAGGGTTCGGTTGTTGCGGTTGTGGTTGATCAATGTTTTCATTGTTATCCCCCATTTTTAACCTAATTGAATGTAAATAATTGAATTTAGTTAACAAATTTAAACAATTTTGTATTTGATTTTAAAAAACCTAGTTTTGATGAAAAAAAAACATATTTTCAATGAAAAATCAAATAAACATTAAAAAAATACAAAAATTGAATGAAAATGATTGAAAACAATAAAAATCTTACCTTTCAATCTATTTTTTAGCAATTTTTGGGCAAAACACCGGATATCGGATGCAATCGGATATCGGATTTTTATAAAATCGCACAGCTCGTGGGTTAAAAATGACTCACGGGCTGTCACAGTCGAAATATATTGTCTCAGAAAATTGGATATTTGATTTTTATACTTAAATTATTTTAAAATAACATTATATTATATAATATAATAATATGTCTGCCCTAGAGTGCGAAGAAACTTCCAGTTGTGAGAAGTAAAAGATTTATAGCAAGAATGGCAAGCTTTTTCAATTCCCAATCACAGGAGAAAGAGGGCAGCGATGACGGCATCCTCTGTGCCAATAATTGCGGATTCTTCGGATGTTCCGAAACAATGAATTTGTGCTCTATATGTTATAAGCTTCTTATGAAGAATCAGAACAATGCCAAGGCTGAGGAAGATGGTACTTCTTCTTCTTCCACTCTTGATGTTTTGATGCAGCTGTTGAAGGGAAATAATGAGTGTAAGAGATTAAAGGATACAGGAACAAGAGAGGAAGGGAGAGAAGGGGAAAAGGGTGATGCAAAGCTCAAGCCAAATCGCTGCACTTCCTGCAAGAAGCATGTGGGATTGACAGGCTTTCAATGTCGTTGCGGAGATGTGTTTTGTGGCCTCCATCGGTATGTAGAGGAGCATAATTGCCCGTATGATTATAGGAACGACACTCAACAATCTATCGCTAAAAATAATCCTGTCATCAAGCCTAAGAAATTTCAAAAGTTTTGATTTCATCGGACGCTTACATGTCACTTTGTTTAACCTATTCTTAGGGGATTTTTGCCCTTTGTTTGGACGAAAATAGTTTAGCATTTGCAGGGGATTTAAAGGGTATGTATAGTTTAGGGTTCAAAAAGTTTGCAAATACAATGTGAAATGTTTTCCATTACTTTCTACACTACTTTTAAGAATTGGGCTACAATTATAGGTCTCTGTGCTGACAGATCTTCTAAAAATTGATGACTGTCTGTCTATTCTCCAGATTAATACTGACAGTAGTGGGTTTTTCTCTTTTTCTTTATATGTTTTAATCATTCTTGTGGATGGAGTGAACCTCAATTGTTCTCTGCTTCAACTGCATGCAAGGAAAAAAGAATTTTGGAATGTACTTGTTTTTCTAAATAAATAAATATTATATAGTAATATTATTATATTATATAATACGTATTGTATTATATTATATAATATATAATATAATATAATAATATATTATATAATATGTATTATATAATGTAATAATATATTATAATATTATATTATATAATATATATAATATAATATATTATTATATAATATAATTATATAATATATTATTATATAATATAATTATATAATATATTATTACATTATATATATTATATAATATAATATAATAATATATTATATACTATAGAATATGTAATATATAATATTACATTATATAATATATAATATATTTTTTAATTTAAAATTACAAATAAAAATCGGATATCCGATTTGCTTAGGTAATTACCATGCCAAGGTGTACTGACACCCAGGCCAAGCAAAAAGTCAACATGGATTTTCGTGTTTTTTAGGCGAGTGGAGAAGGCTATTTTTTTCACATCGACACTTTTTGGCCCCCCATGATCCTGCACTAACCCGAATCCAAACAATAATAATCACAAGAGGCTCCAAAACCATAATCAAAACTGAGAACATACATGAATATAAGCAATCGATATGCAACCAGCAATATCATCTCATAAGCATGAAACATGTGAAAGGTCACACATGAGAACCAAAACCAGTGAGCCTCTTGGCCAAAGAAACATCATAAGGGCCATAAGAAAATCCATAAAAATCTGCAATGAGTCATCGAATAGTCTCAATAAGGCCAATTCACTTGCTGGCGCAAAATCACAAGAATCTCAATCTCTCTCTCGGCACATCAACAAGAGAGGAAGTGCAAACAACTCAAATGGCGTAAAACACATTTAAAACTCACAAATAAACCATATCAAGACATCACCAATCATAAATCAATATTAGACAACATCATAAATACCCTCAAAAAGCCTTTGGTATGACCCAAAATCCAACTGACATCAAACAAACTTCAAATTGGACAAAACCCTAAAAAATACACAGAATGGCGCATACATTCTCTGAAGTGGCACATATGACTAATACTTTAGCGCACATGGGTGATATTTTAGCACATATGGTGATTATTTTAGCGCATATAGTCATTCTTTTAGGGCATAGGAAAAAAGGTGTAAATTTTGGCAGAAAGATGTTTAAGTGCGAGATCAAAATTACTCGAAACTAATGAGGTAAATATGATGTATTTATACTCGTTGGAATTGGCACAAAATGAGTTTTAAGAATATGTGAATAAAATAAAATAATAAAATTAACCCAAGGAATTCCAATTGAAAACATAATGCAAACTTTTGGAGGAGAACATCTCTAGCACAGTCAAAATTGAGACCATACTAAACAACCTTGAATCTAAAACATAGAAAGGATAATATATGACTCAAATAAATTTAAAAAGACATTCCACATAAAAAATAACATCCATACACAAGAGGATGCATGAAAATGAGAAGGGAAAAAGTCCTGTGAGTCTCCCCTACGACAGAGTTAGACTGGGAGGTCACAAAGACTCTACTCTTTCCTAGATTCACAATCTCCATTAGAACCCATCTACCAGGTTAAAATATTCTTAATAAAACAATAGAAATATATTAATATAATGCATACAAAGACATATACAAATTCTACAAGACATTCCTCATGCAGAACATTCACGACAATGCACCAGAAGCATTATTTCTAGAACTATAAACCAAGCAAAAGAATCTAGAATCCCATGGCTACCTGTTCCAAATCTAACAAGACTAAAGAGAATGCATAAACCAAATCCTTTTTTTTTTCCAAACAAATTAAACATGGAGAAAACAAGTTTCAAAACTTTTAAAGCAAAACAAGAAACCAATGGAGAGGCCTCCAGCCTACAACCTGTGTGATGGTTTGTAGCTGAAGGAGAGCCCACAAGCTTCTGCAATCCCACTCTAAGCCAAATCCCATCCAAATCCAAGCCCAAACAAGCTTCCAAGAATTCAAGCCAAAAGAATGGAATCTGTGAACAGTCACAGGCATTCCATTAAAACATGAAAAACTCTAGAAACCCTAATCCTCCAACCAATAGGATTATTCTTTTTGGAATACATTTTCCCTACCCTATAGTTTTCAAAATCATTTTCCCATTCGAAATCCACCAATGGGAGAATAGGGTAGGTGAGGAAAATGAAAATAATATTTAATCCACCATATGCTATAATTAATTTAATTAAAAAATCACAAGCGAAGAACATAATTAAATAAATTAGGCACTAAATAGTTAAATACTCAAACCAATAAAATATTAAATGTTAATTAAATAATCCTTACAAAATTATTATTTAAATAGATACTATAATTCTAAAAATCATAAATAAAATAATCAAATGCTCAAATAGATAAAATTGAATAATTAAAATAAATATTACTAACTATTAAATCATGCATCAAATAATCAAATAGTCAACCACAGCAAAAATAACCACATAGCCAAATAGATCAACCATACTCACTATTGGTGTAAATAAATATTCATTTTGGATATTATTACACTTACTTAAGTTAACTTAGGATAATGCATCTCTTCGTAGTTTGGATTTGAGACACTTAGGGAAGTGTGCACATAGGGATAGAGCTTGTAGGAGAAATTCCACCTTTTGTGGTCTTATTTTGCTATTACACTCCACATTCGGTGGGTCATCCACCTCTTGTAGAATATTATATTATTTCTCCTACCTACCCCTAGTATTTCTTACCTACCCTTGTTTCTCATTGAGCCACATGTCATATTTGTGTGCTCATACATCCATATGGCCTTGCCTATATAAGCAAGCCTATATTCATTGTATTGGTTAATCCAGTTGATCATTTTGCATATTGATAAGAATACAGTTTGTTCTTGTCATTCTATTGTCTCTTTTATGCTTTTAATTGTGCCCTTGATCTTGGCAAAATCCTACATGGTATCAGAGCTATTGGGGCTTCATTGATTGGTTTTTGGAGACATCGTGGAAGGCTTCTATTTTCGGATTTGGGGATCTTCATTTTTGGGGGGCGTCATACAGTGATTTGGACATCACCATTGAATCTGGGAGGCCGTTTCCATAAATTTTGACTATAAAGTCAACCTATTTTGACCCCCCCATACTCTATCGTACCTGCGTGTCGCAGGTGTTGCAAGTTGTACCTGCTGACAGACCGCCGCCGCGTTTTCTCCCGTGCCGCCGAGTTCCGTCACCACCACTGAGCAGTTTACCGATGCCTCGCTCGCCGCATACTCCTACCACCGATGATGCCGCCGCCGGCCGTTCAGAAACCTCCGACGACCGCAGCCCCCTCCCACCGGCCGGGACACAGACTCTGTCGGCCGCTCGGCTCCGGCTGCTCCCTCCACCGGTGACCACCAAAATAGGTGGCCCCACATCCGCCACTGGCCTACGGGCTAAACCGTACACCCTGCATAGCCACGTCATATCCGTACGCCTTGTCAACAGACCTGCATAGCCATTTGCCACATCAGCCAGTCCGTACAGTACGGACGCCCAGTCAGCAGGGAGGCAAAGTTTTCGCGACGGTCATACGGCCATCAAATTTAACACAGTGAATTGCTGACATCAATGCCACATCAGCAATTTTTGAAAAAAATTTGACCCCTCTCCATTGAGCTTTTCAGTTTTGCAGTCCAACTTTGAAAGGCCATATCTTGCTCATTTTTGCTCCTTTTTTGGTGCAATTTTTTTTGAAATGGGCTAAAATTTCATGATCTTCGTAGTGGTGTGGCTATTTTCTAATTTTGGTGCATAGGTTTTCTGGAATTTTCAGATTCTCTCAGCTGTACCTATCCAATCCTCAATTCTGCAACTTCAAAGGCCTCATTTGAGCTCATATGACCTCCTTTTCAGGTGCCATTTTTTTTTAAAGTGCTTATTTTTTCATCTAATTTCATAATCTATGATCAGATTTCAGAGATTTTGAGTGAAAATTGTACTTTTAGATATTGGTCTTATTTGGCCTATTAGGTACTTGTAAATTGCTTGGATCTTAGTTAGATCTCTTGCATTATCAGTTTGAGACTCTTTTGGCCTTATTGAGGCAGTTGTAAAATTGTAAATCAGAAGTCCACTTTGCCATTTTTTGCAAGTGGTCCATTATATACGCACTACTTATAAAGTGCCAAATCATCACATTTGGGGGGGGTTCTTTGATTGAGTGAATTTGGGGGGGTGTCTTGTGTGATTGTGCCTCTCTTTGTGCTCTTTCCATTTTTGTTGCAATGAGTCCTAATAAATTTCTACCTTTAACTCCACATAATTATGTATCATGGACAATTAAACTATGGAGTAAATTAATGGAAAAGGGTCTCACACATTACATAGATGGAACAATAACAACACCACCTGATCCTAAGGCTGATCCAAATGCTTAATTAGAATGGCTCACAAAGAATTGCATGGCTCTTGGAACCTTACGCAAGTATGTATCGGATGACCTCATTTTTCACATTGAGAAGTGTAAAACAATCAAAGAGGCTTGGGATATGTTTCAGAAATTGTATGGACAAGTTGATGAAATCAGAGGCTATCAAATTGACAATGAGCTCACCAACTTGGATCCCACGATTTTTGATACAATCCAATATTATGTCACCAAAGCAAATGAGCTAAGAGCAAAGCTTAAGGATTGTGGAATTGACAAAAAGGATGCTCAGTTGATATTCAACTTGTTGGACAAGCTTGCACCAGAATATGCAGCATTTGTGTCTAACTTCCAAACTCATCGTTTGATAGTGGGGAGTTCTTATGTTATGCCTTCATTTGATGCTTTCACAGAAATGTTGATATTGGAACAATCTAAGTTGTTGAACATGGGGTTTCTCAAGTCTTCAAAGTCCAAGGCTTTGGTGGCTAATCAAGGGAATCAAGGAAGTCAAGGCAAAGATTCCAACAAGAAGAAGAAGCAATCCAAGTCTAAGCCACACCAAGAAAAAGGACAATCATCCTCTCCATCACAAGGCGATTTTTCATCCTCTTCCAAGAAGGGGACACCACCTAAGAAGGATAAACCAACTTGTGCATATTGCAAGAAGCATGGTCATGATGAGCATCGATGCCACGCAAAGCAAGTTGATGAGTTAACTAATCTTCTCAAGAAAAACAACATCAACTTGCCATCCACCTACACAAAGAAGGATTCATCTCCTTCCTCTTCCTCACAGTCTAAGGGAAAAGGGCAAGCATTTGTGGCTACAACAGGTTCTTCACAGCAATGGATACTTGACTCGGGTGCCTCATATCACATGGGTTCTACAAAGGAGTAGTTTTCTTCATTGGAGCCATCTAAGGTACCTCACATTTACATAGGTGATGACACACAAGTAGAGGTTGAAGGGAAAGGTTCAGTTGACATGGATGATGGAACATTTGAGAATGTTCTCTATGTTCCTAACTTGTCTACCAACCTTCTCTCCATCTACCAAATCACTCACTATGGGAATGGGAAAAAGGTTGAGTTTACACCAGATTTAGTTGTGGTAAAGGAACTTGATGATGATGCCTTGGTAGTAGTGGGACAAGTCAATGACAACTCAAGGCTTTATTCATTCTCCCACTTTGTGCCGAGTTCACCTTCTAGGGCCTTGCTTACTCATTCAAATTCAGAAAGTAAGCTATGGCATGAGCGGTTTGGTCACCTCAACTACCGCTATCTTCAGTAGCTAAGCACTAAAGACATGGTCACGGGTCTACCTCGAATCAGTTTTTCAGAGGGTGTATGTTCAAGTTGTTCCATGGGAAAACATCCTGAAGAGAAGTTTGATAAAGGGAAAGCTTGGAGAGCTTTGGAAGTTCTTCAACTTGTTCACAGCGATGTAGCAGGTCCATTTCCAGCACCTTCATTTAGTAAGGCCCGCTATGTTCTTACCTTCATTGATGACTACTCCTACTTCACTTGGGTCTACTTTCTCATTCATAAGAGTGAAGTATTTGACAGATTTCAGGACTTAGAGACTCGTGTGGAGAAGCAATCAAGGAAAGTGGTCAAGATTCTTCGCATAGATAATGGAAGGGAATATGTGAACAAAAGACTTGAGGATTTTTGTACATTTGAGGGGATTGATCTTCAGCATTCTGTCGCATACACTCCACAGCAGAACAGGGTTGCAAAACGCAAGAATAGAACTCTCAAAGAAATGGCTAGCTGTATGATACATGCACGTTCTCTTGATCCCGCCTTTTGGGTAGAGGCTATCAGTTGTGCCACACACATCCAGAATCGGGTTCCTCACAAAGCTTTGCAAGGTAGTACTCCTTTTGAAGCTTGGGCTGGTAGGAAACCGATTGTGAGACATTTCAGAGTCTTTGGGTGTCCAGCATGGGCTCGCATACCTCCGCAAAAATGCAAGGCATTGGAACCTCAAATTCGGCCTTGCATATTTGTTGGATATCCTGAGGGTGTTAAGGCATACAGATTGATGGATCTAGAGACACATGAGGTGTTCATTGAGAGGAGTGTTCACTTTGAGGAAAGCTCTCCTAGCTTAGCCTCTCTACCTCCTCCACCTTCCTCCATTGTGGATAGTGATGTTAGTGATTCAGATGATGAGACTCCTTCAACTCTGAATCGTAGGGTAACACCTCCACAGGGTCCACTTGAAGTTGAGGCGCCTTGTTCTCCACCTCCACCTAGACCTCGTTGGGCTCGCTAGACACTTGAGTCCGTGGGTTCTCTTGTTGGGGATCCTTTAGATACACAGAGAACTCAATCACAACATCAGGATCTTCCACAAACATTTAGGGAAGCATCAGGGGTTCCTGAGTGGGACCACGCTATGGAGGAAGAGTATAGTTCCGTGATGAGGAACAACACATGGGATTTAGTCCATCTCCCTAAGGGGAGAAAGATGGTTCAATGTAAGTGGATCTATCAGACCAAGTTTGCAGCAGATGGTAGTGTGGATAAGTATAAGGCTCGGCTTGTTGCAAAAGGTTTCTCGCAGGTTGTAGGTGTTGACTATACTGAGACCTTTGCACCCATAGCCAAGATGAACTCCATTCGTTTGACACTTGCTATTGCTGCAGCTCATGGTTGGCTTGTACATCAGATGGATGTGAAGAGTGCCTTTCTTCATGGTGATCTTGATGAGGAGATTTATATGGAGCAGCCACAAGGTTTCATCCAGGATACTTCCTTGGTTTGCAGACTAAGGAAATCTCTCTATGGCCTTAAGCAAGCCCCCAGGGCTTGGTACGCCAAGATGGATTCCTTTCTTCTCTCCACAGGGTTCACCAGGTGTCATTCTGATCCGAATGTCTACATTTTGTGACAAGATGACTCTCACTTGATACTTGTGCTCTATGTTGATGACTTGATCATTACCGGGAGTACTTCATCCATCATTAGCAAGGTCAAATCTACTTTGCATGACAGATTTGCTATGACTGACTTGGGTCTTTTGCACTACTTTCTCGGGATAGAGATTTCACAGTCACCTTCCGGGATTACACTATCGCAGCCCAAGTATGCTCTTGATCTACTTGCATGCTTTCATATGGATGATTGTAAGCCTTCCCCGACTCCCTTTCTTTCAGGAGTCAAGGTTGTGGCTCAGTGTTCTTCTCCACCAGTTGATGCCACTTTGTATCATCAGCTTGTGGGTAGTCTCATCTACTTGACTCATACATGCCCTGATATTTCATTTGCGATTGGCATGGTTTCTCGCTTCATGCAGGAACCACATAAGCCTCATTGGAAAGCCACCAAATGCATCCTTCATTACATCCAGGGTACACATCACTATGGGATTCACTATGCAGCAGGCACAGGACTTCGCTTGGTTGGTTACACAGACTCCGATTGGGCTGGCGATCTAGTTGATCGTAAGTCTACTTTTGGTTACAGTTTTCACCTTGGTTCGGGCCCCATTGTTGGCAGAGCAAGAAGCAACATGCTATTGCTCTCTCTTCGACTGAGGCTAAGTATCGAGGTGCTGTTAACGCAGCGAATGAGACCATTTGGCTCCAGCAGATCCTCATAGAGTTTGGATTCACCACTCCACGGCCAACAGTTATACATTGCGACAATCAGAGTGCTATTGCAATCGCGAAGAACTTGGTCCAGTACCAGCAGACCAAACACATCGAGATTCATATGCACTATATCTGAGAGCTCATCCAGGAGCAGGTCATTGATTTGCAGTATTGTCCTTTCACCGAGAGTAAGTTCCAGTAGTTGTGAGCTCTCTTGGGGGTGCGAGATGTGTCATTAGGGGGGGTCAGCTGACTTCTCCTTCCTCTCTTATGGGGAGGACTTTTTCCTCTTTGAGGTTTTGTCCTTCTTCTTTGAGAGTCTTTTGTACATTCATCTCTCTTTTTGGGGGGAGTTTTTTCCCACTGGGTTTTCTCCCTTTCTCTGTTTGTGAGAGATTGCATTCCATAGTTTTGCTTGCATTTGCATATTGTACATGGGTACCTATCATGGCCTAGTAGCTGGGATCCATCTTGCATTATTGACTTGAGTCTTCATTCCCCTAAGTTGCACTTAAGGGGGGGTGTTGGTGTAAATAAATATTCATTTTGGATATTATTACACTTACTTAAGTTAACTTAGGATAATGCATCTCTTCGTAGTTTGGATTTGAGACACTTAGGGAAGTGTGCACATAGGGATAGAGCTTGTAGGAGAAATTCCACCTTTTGTGGTCTTATTTTGCTATTACACTCCACATTCGGTGGGTCATCCACCTCTTGTGGAATATTATATTATTTCTCCTACCTACCCCTAGTATTTCTTACCTACCCTTGTTTCTCATTGAGCCACATGTCATATTTGTGTGCTCATACATCCATATGGCCTTGCCTATATAAGCAGGCCTATATTCATTGTATTGGTTAATCCAGTTGATCATTTTGCATATTGATAAGAATACAGTTTGTTCTTGTCATTCTATTGTCTCTTTTATGCTTTTCACTGTGCCCTTGATCTTGGCAAAATCCTACACTCACAAACTGAAAGAGCCAAGCTGACAACTAACCTGACAAATTACACCTAGTGACAATCTTAGACCTAGACTATGTAAAGGGAACTCATGTCATCTCCGGACCACATAAGCCATTGGAACTAAAGACATGCTCAGACCTGTGAAGCCAGGTGGAGTCGATGTTTGGTACCTGCAAAGTCCTGCAAGCACAAAATGACAATGCAACATATACATATACATATATAGAACAAGCAAGTGATACAAAATTGCAATGACACATCCTGCTCGCAATGAGTGATGTGGAATCGTCTCTATTACGAAGAAAATCAAACAATAGTCAAACACATCTCATAAACATCTCATCAAATGTAATCATGAAATAGGGTTACGTAATCATAATCATCATCAAAACCATGATAAATCTATTCTATCAATAATCCATCACATAGTAAGCATATGAAATCCATCGAGCACATATATCATCAAATTACATGATAAATAATGATAGTATCAACATCCATAGATCATCAAAATAACATATGTCCAATAGTGTCTATCATCAATAATGAGTAATTGAAGCACATGAGTAATCATCATCCAAATCATTAAATATAGTCTAGATAAGTCTATCAAGTATAATATAAAAGTCAACTCTAGTCAAAATAGGTCAAATCAAAGGTGGACACTACATCCTCCTCCCCTTTGCCTAGGCTTACTCCTAGAAGCCTGAGAAAAAATAGGGGTACAACTCTCTCATCTGCACTACATCCTTCCAAGTAGCTGAAGAATCATCAATTGGATCCCACTAGACCCTTACCTACTATATGCTTCAACCTCTGAGGGACATCTCTCTGTGCCGAAGAATGCTCACGAGCTCCATAGAAAGTTGCCCGTCCTTGACCTGTAAAGCATTCCAATCCAACACATGCAAAATATCAAGATGATATAATCTCAAAAATGAAAGATGAAAGATATCATTGATGCGAGACAAGCTAGGCAACAAGGCAAGGTGAAAAGCCACAAGACCAATCCGCTCCAAAATTTTGAAAGGTCCAACAAATCGAGGCACCAAATTAGAGCCTTTTGCGTAATGGATGAGACTCTTTCTCGAGCGAACTCTCAAAAACACCCTGTCACCAACAGAAAACTACCCGTCCACTCGATGAGAATATGCATATTTCTTCTGTCTATCATGTGCGACCATCAAATGCTCTCTAGTGCAAGCCACCTTCTCCTCCATATCGTGCAACATCTCTAATCCAATATGCACTCTGTCCTCCAAATTATCCCAACTGAGGGGTGTACGACATGGTCGACCATATAATTTCTTATAAGGAGACATACCAATAGAGCTATGGTAACCATTATTGTATGCAAACTCAACCAAATAGAGGTAATCGTCCCAACAAGATTGTTGATCCATCATGTACATCCTCAACATGTCCTCCAAAACCAGGTTCACCCTCTCTGTCTGTCCATCTGTCTCAGGGTGATACATGTCCAAATCATGTTGAAGAGATGTCCAGAATGTTGATGTGAACACTGGATCGTGATCTAATATGATCCATCGAGGAATACCATGCAAACTCACAACTCCCTCCAAGAAAACTCGAGCTATTATCGCTGATGTATATGAAGATCTGATCAGAGAAAAGTGCGCTACTTTGGTCAATCTATCTACAGTGACCATAATAGCATCATGACGGCATGAATACATAGGCAAACCAACTATAAAATCCATAGATATAATATCCCATTTCCATCTTTGAACCAAATATGACTATAATAATCCTACAAGATGCTGATGGTCTGCCTTCACTCATGGACACTCTAGGCAACATACCACAAAATTTGCAATATCTCTCCTCATCCCAGACCAATGATATATCTGTCTCAAATCTGCAGGCATCTTTTTGACACCTGGATGTATCGAGTAAGGTGCACAATGTGCCTCTGACATGATCAAATCTCAAAGACCGTCTAGTGGTGGAACATAAATGCATCTCAAATACCTAAGAAGTCCATCTGACTCAACTGAATAACCCACATATTTGTCCTCAAGAGCTCTACCTGTGGCAACCTCTGCAATAACTTCCTGATACCATACATCTGAAGGAAGGGCTTTGAGAATATGACTCCTCAAATCCACACTAAGAGACACTACTAAAATCTCATGCCTTTTTCGGCTCAATGCATCTGCTACCACATTCTCCTTACCCTGGATGTATCTCACCTCAAATTTGTATTCACATAAAAATTGTGATGATCACTGTGCAAATCGAATCTATGTCTAAGGAGAAAATGTCTCCATCTAACCAAAGCTTGAACCACTACCGCTAACTAAAGATCATGGGTGGTATAATTCGGCTCATGATCTTTAAGTTTCTGTGACTCATATGCAATCACACAACCAGCCTGCATCAACATTGCTCCTAGACCCTCCAAAGAAGCATCTATACACACCACAAAATTCCCCAAAGGGTCTGACACTGCTAAAATTGGTGCACTGGTCAAACGCTCCTTAAGGATCCGAAATGCTATCTCACACTGCTCTATCCAAACAAACTTCTTCCTTTTCCTCTAAAGAGAAGCAATAGGATGGGCTATCCTAGAGAAATCCTGAACATATTTGCAGTAATATCTTGCTAAACCCATGAAACTGCGCACCTCTCCCACATTAGTGGGTGCTGGCCAATCAACAATCACTCAAATCTTTGAGGGATCAACTGTGATACCCTCTCCAGAAATCACATGACCAAGATATTTCACCTTTTTCTGGAAGAACTCACACTTCACCAAATTGGTGTATAGCTTATTCTCCCTAAGAAACTGCAAAACCTACCTCACATGATCCTCATGCTCCTCAACTGATCTTGAATAAATCAAAATATCATCCAAAAATACCAATACAAATCTATTCAAATACAACCTAAATACACCATTCATCAAGCTCATGAAAACTAATGGTTCATTTGTGAGACCAAAAGGTACTACTATAAACTCATAGTGGCCATATCTAGTGCAAAAAGTTGTATGATGAATATCTGCCTCCTGAATCCTCAACTAGTGATATTCAGACTTAAGGTCAATCTTAGAGAAAACCTTTGCATCCTTGATCCGATCAAACAAACTATCTATCTGAGGAAAGGGATATCGGTTCTTCACCATCACCTTATTAAGCTGCCAATAATCAATGCATAATCAAAGAGACCCATCCTTCTTCTTCACAAACAACACAAGTTCACCCAAAGGGGACACACTAGGACAAATAAACCCCTTCGCCAACAAATCCTCCAACTAGGCCCTCAACTCACTCAACTCCTGCGTGGTCATCTGATAGGGAGCCTTAGAGATAGGCTAAGCTCCTGGCACCAAATCAATCCTGAAATCAATATCCTGCCAAGAGGGCATACCTGGAATCTCACTAGGAAAAACATATGCAAATTCCTGAAGAATGGGATGTTTCTGCAATAAATCCTCCAAGCTATCTCCCTCATCCACATCCTTCACTCTAACTATGAACAACTGACAACCCTTACGCACACACCTCTTCATCTGTATAGCAGAAATCATGTGAAGAGAGATATGTCTTTGAATACCTCTAATCTCCACACTCTTCCCACTATCATCCACACACTGCACTCTCTTACCTCTACAATCTATCTGCACTTGGTGAGATCCAAGCCAATCCATACCAAGAACCACATAATATGATCCCAAGGACATAACACGAAGATCCACATAAGTATGGAAATCTCCCAAAACTAAAAGACAACTAAGCACAAGGGAATCCACTACCACCTTGGACCCCATAGCTAACTCTACCTGCCACCTATTGTCTTTCTTTGTCGTAACAAGCCCACATCACTCTACTAGAAATGGAGAAATAAAAGAGTCTGACACTCCAAAATCAAATAACATTGAACAAGAGATACCACCTATCACACCTGATGTCTCCACAATGGTGGCCTGACGATTATCAACCGCCACAAAAACATGATGAGACCTGCTTGCATCTCCAACTGTAGGCTTAAACAAATTTGTCTCTCACAATTTATTTAACTTTTATACTCTTAGCCCAAGAAATGAAAGACAAATTTCACCATACAGTTGGAAAATCATTGTATTGATTAACCTCTGAATTAAGGTACAACTCCCTTAAATATATATTCAATCAACTCCAAGTTACATACAATCGATATTATAATTTTCACCAGAAAGTACAAAAAGGTAATTGCATTCACCAATCAATACCAAATGAACACAAGCATTGATTCATATATAATTGTTTGTATAAAGCTGACAGACTTCACATGTACGCTAAAATAAAATGAAAATCTTTAAAAATAAATTTCACTAATATTTTCTGCACATATAGAAAGCCATGACAGATTCTTTCTTGAAATAGATTCTCACAGAAATCAAATTTCAAACACCAAACACACAGATTTGAAGCCAAAGATAAACTATCATTCGATTTTCATTCATAAATGATCATCAACTTCCAACACATACATAAAGTATTCAGCCAAAATTAAAAGAGAGGGTTTTTCAAAAACTTAGCGGACCTTCATAAAGTCATTACAAAGCTTATAAATAGGTCTCCAGACCAATAGTTTAACCAAAGGTAAAATTAACTCCAAATGGGTTAACAAGAAACTGTCCTAACTGAATAACAGAAAATGAAAGAAAGCTAGAGGCACTGGCATACAACTGCCAGCAGTGCTAGTCATGTGGTCGATTCAGTTTCAGCCAGATTGCCTAGATTGCTATTCTAGGCGGATACCATAACCACTTTCGTTGCACTCCACTCTCGATGAACCCTTGAAAATTCTTGGATTACCGCTACATGTGGCAGGCTGATATGAATTACCCTTTGCTTCCAGAGTTCCTTCTTCCTTTTCACTAGCTACACTTTATCTCTATGAGTGTCCAAATGATCAAGACATACTGTAAGCATCAACTCTACTTTAGCAATCCTTGTAAAATCTTCCACGGCTAAGGACTTCTCCACCTTAATCTGTTTAATGTGAATGCTGAAAAGATTAACCATTTCTATTGTATGTTCCAGGGTCTAGCCATCCTCTTTAAGCAACTAAACATCTACACAGCGTAGATCCTTTTGCATGGTTGTTCTTAGTGTTGTTATTTCCCCTCGCAAATTGACAGATTCATTATGTCCTTGCTCAATGATCTGGTTATGCCACTCTATAATTTCTTTGCATATGAACATTACATCTTCATCTAATCCTGGCACTTGTCTTTCAACAAGGAAATTCATGAAGCCATAGCGCTGAATATCACACATTTGCCTTGAAATCACTGCCCATTTAGTCTTTTCTCTATACCATGCGATTAAGTCAGCGTCCAATTTTTTGGTAACATCATTGGCATCTTTGAAGATTTGAACTAAATCTGTTATATAATTAGTTCCTTGATGCACAATCGACGTAAGCCACTCAGAGAAAATCTCTGCGATCATCTTGTTCCTTTGAACTTCACCCAAGAACTTTTGATTATCAGGGGATTTTAAATTAAAGGGAACAAAGCTTTGGGACAATGGCAATGGGCTATTCTGCAAAGCATGGATGTATTGGGCCATTTGCATTAAACTTTGTTTCAACTCTGCTTTATCCTTTTCATCCTTCCAACTGCGTGAGATAATCCTTTTGGTTGAAGTCTCTAAATGTTTCACATCAACCGCCCTAGTTCCTACCCCCAAATCAACTCATTCAATAGTATAATCAGCCTCTGAGGTGATGGCAACATCTTTATTGGATGTGGGCTTAGCAATATCTGCAGTCCAATGTTTTGTGCTCTCTTCAAAACCAATCATGGTTTCCACTTTCAGTCGCTTAGGCTTCATGGCCCTTCCTAGACATTTACTCACAACATCTTCCATTGACACAGAAATAGGCACAACATTCCTCTTATTGGTAATTGAATCACTCAACCATTTAGGAGCCATAGTCAGATCTTTGGATTGCATAGGCGGAGGTCCTCCTGAAGTCAGCAACATAGCATTATCTGTATTAGACATAACATCAAGCACCAGTGAATCCTGGATATTAGCATCAACATCGGTTAAGACCTTGTTAGCATCAGAAACAGGTGTTGTCATATTGCCTTTTACTTCTTCAGCGTCCAAATTAGGAATGAGATGAGCGACAGGTGGCTGAAAGTTCTTCTTGTATCTTGACCTAGTAACTTGGCCACCAATAGAAAGTGCAACTTCAGAGTCCAGTTTTTCCTCTTTAATCTTAACTTGCTTCTTTTCTGCAACAAAAATAGGAATGTTAGTTAAAACAGTGGTTTCTCTCACAATCTCCCTTTTTCTACCCTTATTTCTTGAATTGGTTGCCTTTCCCGGATGAAATCTGTAGCTCCTTAACCAATTCTTTGTTCTGTGAATTATACTGATGGTGCGTGCCTGTACACTATCTTCCATCTTTCTACTCCAATCAACCTTTGGAAGGGGTTCATTGTGTACCCATTTCATGAATTATGGATCCAATACATCTCCATTATCAATGGTCACACCAGAGGTATCCATTTGCAACTTCATATCAAGAATCTGCTTCAGAGTTAACCTGGACCAATTTCTTTTTCTCACTTCAAATTCATCTGAGCAGTCTTCCTAGTAATCTTCCAACTGTGGCATATGTTGATCAGGCATTATATTTTTCACTTAATGAGTAATAAAACCTTTGTTGTCAAAATTATCTCTCTTCATGAAGGTTTTCAAATGAAATCTCTTAAATTCTAACTCAATATTTAGTGCAACAGAAACAAACCTGCAACTATAATGGCCTAAATCAATAGGAAAAATTCCACTTGTGTCAAAATTTTAACCATAATCTTTTACAACATGGGCTAATTGCTTGGAAACTTCAATCAAAACACAGTCATCTAAAACATATCTAGGTAACCTAAAGGGTTCACCTTTAAAGCCTCCTACCCTTATATAAGTGAAGTGATTAAATTGAGTAAAGAAGCTACCATAGATGTTAATTAGTTCAACAGCTTCAACCGACATTCTCCTGTGCAAATTACCTTGTAACTCAAAAGTTAATCTTCCAGCAAAAATATCATTCTAGCGAAGGTAATTGTCAACATGTCCTTTTTGGGTCAAATGGGGATGATGTTCATAGATTTTTATACCCTAAACCCATTTTGTATGGAACAGTCCAGGCCACTCCCTCACACAAGCTAACATATAGAACAAATATGAAGAGATATAAAAATTTGACATCCTAGGGTTATTGCTCAAACCCTCATGCAACCTTTCTGCAATTACGGTGCCCCAGTCAATGAACCATTTTTTGTCAAGAGTGACTTGGATGAAGAAATACATCCAGTCCTCCCAATAAAAGGAGTGTGAACTTCCCCTAATTCTGCTCAACATTATTACCAAATCACTAATTTCAAGAACCAAATGCTCACGGGTTAATGGCCTTGGCAGCCTTGAGCCGCCCTTTTGAAACTTCAAAATCCAATTTCGTGCAATAATGGTTCTGTAATACTGCTTCTTCTCAAAATAAATCCCATAAGACTTTCCAATAGTCTAATCCTCATAGGGTTCCCGATGTGGGATACCCATGGCTACCATTACTGTTCCTCTATCAATAGACTACAAAACCTCACCATTATTTCTCCTAATGCACCTATTAACTTTGTCATAGTGATTTATGCACTCTAAAACCAAGTCAGGACAAGGGGCAACTATGGGAAATGCCACTGCTTCCAATAAACCACTTTGTGCAATATCTTTCAGCATAGAATCAGCAGTTGGGTTCCTCACTCTTTCTAAGAAAACATCTAAATCTAAATGAACTAGAGTAGTATCAGCTAGCTCTGGTAAGGAACTCACAAGGGAAGAAGAGTTCGCTAATTTAGGCAAGGTCGACCTCATGCTTAACCCATAATCTTTTCCCCAAACAACTCAGATAAAGAAGAAAATAGGTAAAACATAAACAAGCAGCTAAACAATGTACCCAGATCTTTTAGAAACTGCAACAATTAGGAAAGCCATTGAACATACCTTCCTCTATCATCTACAAAACCCCTGTCGCAGTCTATTTCCCTTTCGCTCCAAAACTCTCCTTAAAACTTATGTTTCACAAATGAAAATCTTCAACAAAACAACTGCTCAATTTAAAATAGCCAAGAAAATCTTACCCATGATTTCCATAAGTTATCATCATTACTCTTCACTCATGCGACATTACTCTGAAATGATTGCACACGATCTTGCATTTAATAACAAGTCACTTCATATCTAAAAACATGTATTCCCATGCCATACTTTCTATTAATGACAACTTTTAAATCATTAAGAAAGAATATTCCCTTTTCCTGTCGTCATTTAGCCATTACTCAAAATCTGCACCGCCATCTCATGAAAAGTCATATGATTTCCAAGAAATCAAACATTGAACTTTGAACCTTGAAGAACAAAAGCAACACAAAAACATATACATAACAAATCTTGAACTTTGAATCTTGAACCCATTTGGTTCAAGTTCAAGGTTCAACCAATGCTAAACAATGTCAAACACTGAAAAAGACTTTAAAAACTACGTGGGGAAATAAACGTTAACATGAAGCCCGTTGAACTTTCAACCTTGAACCCATAAGGTTCAAGTTCAAGGTTCAAGTTCAATACAGTGAAACTAAAATAAAAAACTACGAAGACTGAATTTGCACAGAAAATTCAAGAAATACAACCCGCCCAAAGGACAAGTTAGGGACATGACTCAAAAAGGCGACATAAAAATAGAAATTTATATGTACCACCAACACATCTGAGAATTACGTTGAGGGCAATGAACGATAATGTGTCCTGGTTGTCCACATGCAAAACAATCTCTCCTGCCAAACACTCTGCTACCTGGTGCTGTACTCGACTGCTGAACACTGCCTCTACTAGAAGTTGGCTGAGAACTCTGCACTGGCTGAGAAGGAGTAGGTCTCCTATCACACTGATGACTGTGACTCATGTCACCTTGAAATCTAGCACCTTGTGCAAAGCTCTGCTCCTGAGAAAACTTCTTCTTAAACCATTGACCACCACAACAAGAAGGATGTCTCCTAGAATATCCTGAAGACTGTTGTTGTGATCGTCTCACAACAGATGTTGTAATAGGTGCACTAATTGTCTATCCTCTAGTCGATCCTCCTGATGCTAAGGAAAGATTCTCCTCTGCTAGCCTCACCTTCTCCATAGCTGCCTCCAAGGTCTTAGGTTCGTGCATCCAAACCTCTCCATTGATACAATCACTAAGACCTCTCACAAAGTGTTGAATCAACATTGACTCATCATCTGCATACCCAGCATATTGTCTAAGCTTGAAGAACTCACACTCATACTGCTCCATAGTCATCCTCTGTTGTCTCAATTCATGGAATTCATCGACCTTCCTTTGCCTTCAATGATTTGAAATAAATCTAGCATGAAACCACTCCAAGAATAACTCCCAAGATATCATCGCTATGTCTAGATGCATCTTTTATTCCTCCATGTGCCACCATGTTGTTGCAAAATCATGAAGATGCATAATCGCACATCTCACCTTGGTGTAACTGCTACATTAGTGCATAACAAAACACCTACCTAAGTCCAATAACCACGTCTCTACCTCCATGCCACTGCCTAAGCCATCAAAGGTAAGAGGATGAGTCATATTCAGATCTCTCATGTGACTAGTTGCAAGTGCCTCCTGATCCACCTCAACTCTCCTCCTGGGTGAATGTGAACTCTCTCTCTCCCGATGCTCTGAATGATGAGATCCCTCCTGCTGGTTCTCCTCTTGTCTCAATCCTAGGAAGCCAAGAAGATCCTTAAGCATGCTCAACAACTATGGAATCACATCATCTCTAGGCTTCTCCTCCTCCTACTCTTCATGGTGTGACTCCTAAAAAACCTTAGGACGAGGGCACTGACTAGTACCCATCCGACTAGCATGATGTCAATCTCTACCCCTGGTAGGCATCTTGTCTATGCAAGATGCATAGGAAACTATAAGATAGCCATCTAGGGAAACTATAACAATAAAATAAAGTAGGGATAAAACCGCTGGGCTACCCCATGCTAAATGCTAACATGCATAATGGGCTCAATTGAAACCTGAGTACCCAATGTTTGAACATGGGCTCTAATACCAAATGTAATGCCTGCCAAAATTCCCTAGAGAAACTAAACATCTAAAATGGAAATGGAGATAATTTTTTTTAATTCCAATCTAATAACAACTAATGTAACACATAACATCTCCATCTAATTACATTCATTAACTATTTAACCAATATGAACTTACATCATTGCAAATTTCATCAAATAATGCAAGCGGAAATAACATAACATCATTAACCTTTCCCTAGGGTACTTCAACATCATTACTTAATTCACTACCATAATGACATCCTACACACATGATAAGCATGCTCCATCTTGATTTAATGCACCATATTTAATTCCCTAACCTTGAGATATGCAACCTACCACATTATTTATCCCTCATGATATGCATGTCATTATATCATTCTACTAACATAATAAATTCCTATTTAAAAATGTAAGACAATATCCATATCCTACATTCATTTTATGCATAAAAACCAAATGTATTCTAACCCTACTTTTCCTATCTAATTGCTCTTTTCCTTTTCATGACAATGCAATCCTAATGCATAGATATAATCCATCCTTACTAATCCAAATAATCATACATCTGATAGTTCTGATACTTAATATAAGTACAGATCCAATAGCCAACAAGATGAGAGGGGGGGAGGGGGGGGGTAAATCATACAAAATTAATCATCCATAAAAACATTAGATTCAACTTCGGTAACATATATATCAGTAATATAACCAAAACTATTAAACATGCAAACTCAAAAGCATATGAACAATATAAACCTCATAACACCAGATTTAACGTGGAAACCCAAATAGGGAAAAACCACTGTGGGATTTTAGACCCACTAAGAAATATACTCTTCTAGAGTATGCTTGGTTAAAAGCAAATCTTGTTAAAGATTACAAACACATTGCTAGATGTTACCCGGTTAAGGGATTTCCCTCAAATCTGTTAGGATCTTCACTTTGTTAGAAGTGACCTTGTTAAAGGATTTCAAACATTCAATCAGAATGTCACCTTGCTAGAGGGTTTACATATAAGACTGTTAAATCCACTCGGTTAAGAGATTTTTTGTCACTTTCACAAAATAATAGTAATAAAAATCTATCTGCAACTTCACATCTAAAATGCTAAAGCAGATTCATATTTGTTCAATACAATCTAGACATAGAACTAATCGTGTCTATCTGCTGGGCTTCTATACTCTGTTAGGTCTTCAAGCTTTTGTCTCCGTAATCACTATGTAGCATCCCTGTGCATACACTTGCCCTCATACATTGTTTATCAATAGTTTCCTATTTATAAACAATTAGGTAACTGCTTAATCTCCTTGATCACATTTCCCATGATCAATGATAGCCATCAGATCTTCAATCTTGTCTAGGTTCAATGCATCTTTCGATCTGAAAATGTTTTACCCCACCTTGGAACTTGCATAATAGTCTTGGAACTTGTACCAAGGTATTGTAGTTCAATCTGAGTTGTAGATCTTCATGTTGACTTTCCATTACCTTAGATTTGTTAACAAACTTCTTCCACGGCTCACCAATCATTTAATTCACTCCCGCTCATCAGCTTCCTTCATTAAATACTGCATGTATGTTGGTATTTGAACACTCCAATGAGACATTGTATGTGATTGAAGGTTTTTTCATTGATGGCAACCCTACAATCCTATGGCACCGGCAAGAAATTATACCGGCAAAGCATTACACTGGCAAGATAGTGCACCGGCATCAGCAGATCACACTCTACACCGGCACCGGCACAGAGGCCGACATGATTTTTGTTATAATATTTTGTTTATTATTGTAAGTTGACTTGGCAAATTGTAAAATGACTCTTATATATAAAGGAGATCATTGTAGACATTTGAACAAGAGAAGTAGGAGCATAAAGGAAAATATCAGGCAGACCTAATGTGTGAAATATAGGTCAAAGGGTATATGTAAAGAACAGAGCAAGAACCGATACTGAATCTGGCATTGAAGATGCTATTGTAAAGCAGTACAAGTTATTGGATTAGTATAATCCTTATTGTAAGTCAGTGTGACTTCCCATTGAGCAGTGAGCTCTAGGAAGTTGGCCTTCCTACACGTGCAGACCCCTATTGTAAGTAATATTCTCTTATTGGCCAGTGAGTGAATATTGTGGGTCACAAATCCCACCGAGGTTTTTCACACACTGGGTTTCCTCGTTAACATCTTGTGTTATGGTGTACTTTTCATGTGGATGTTCTTGATTCTATTTATTGCATTATTTCTTGCATACCGGTACACTATTATATTATGTTCTGCATGTTTTAACTTAATAAATTCTCATTACTGGTTAGATACTGATTCACCCCCCCTCTCAGTATCTATGGGACCCCTAACAATTGGTATCAGAGCCTGGTCCTCTATTTTCAAAATCCTAACAACTTGAGGAAGATCTTGACACCAGTAAAGATGGAAAATCTAATGAAGCAACTTGAAGGAGCTCTTATAGACTATGATACAGAGAAATTGAAAATAATCAAATTAGAAGATGATTTAAGGGCAGCTCAGGATATCATTCAGGCACTTCAAGAAAATTTTACTGTTGCAAAAAATAAAAGAAGAGAACTTTGTGAAAAATTGCAAAATGAGAATGATGAAAATGAATCACTTAATGATATGATAAGCAAGTTGAAATAAGAGATCATGACAACAAAAAATGAAATGCGGGATATGACTATGAGATTTTGCAAAGAGATTGAGGATAGGAAGAAGAATGAAGAAGAATTGACCAAAAGAATAAGTGATGCAGCAAATGAGAACACAAGACTTAGCTATGAAAATGACATGTTGAAGATAGATCTGATGCATACTCAGAATGACTCAAATGAACTGATGAGACAAAAAGAAATCTTGGAAAGAGAACTGGAAACTGCAAATCAACACAAAGAAAAATTCAAAAAAAGCTTAGAGGAACTTGGTACCTTGCTGAAGAATCAAAAACCTAAAGGTGACACTTCTGGAATTGGCTTTGAAGTTGGCGAAAGCTCCGATACTGCAAATATTCAGGATCACAGCAAACCGGTAAGACAACCTAATGCTTATAAATTCAATGGAAAATGCTTTAACTATAATAAGTATGGTCATAGAGAAAGTGAATGTAGATCTAGGAATTATCAGAATATCAACACACCCACCGATCAATGTTCAAAATGCAACAAAGTTGGTCACAACTCTGAAAACTGCAGAATGAATGTGAGATGTTATGTTTGTGGAAGATTTGGACATTTATCAAATCAATGCAAAACACAAACCAGCATAGGTTATGGGAAAGCTATTCAGAAGAATAATGTAACTTGTTATGCATGTAACAAGATTGGGCATATTGCTAAATTTTGTAGAAGTAAAGGAACACTGGTAGACAACAAAAGTGCTAGCTTGAAAGGTAAAGAAAAAGTTGAAGAGGTTAAGCAAGATTTCTCAAAAAAGGATTAGAAAAGCTGATCTAAATATTGGGAATACTTCTCCACCGGTAGAACCAACCAATACCTCACCGGTAGGACAAAGTGATAAGAAAAATTTCGTTGAGGGTTTGGCAATCTATTGATACATGTGCTAATTATTCCCTCGGTTAGAGATAAGAAGATGAAAATTATCTATTACCGACAAACAATGTTAAGTGAATACTTAACCGACATGCAATTAATGTGGTAGATGGCGAAAAGACATTATAAAATAAGGATTCAGCTCCATTTCATTTCACCGTGATTTCAAATTTTCAAAGAGCGCGAAGATTCCGATCTAAGGCATTTCGAGCAAGAAGCAAGCACACTCCAAGCAATCATCCACCCAAGGTAGTAAAAGGTATTTAATCATGGCATCCACCTCTGCAATTGAATACATAGCAAACCCTACTATTGTTGAAGTAATAAAAAGACCTAGGCCCGTATTTCAGTTAGTTCCCAAGATAGCAAAGAAGGATGATACCTTAGGTGCTTTTTCTCAAATCCCTATGGGAGTTGTATATGCTGAAGACCCTAGAATGTACATCCACTGCAACATTGAAGAGTTAGGAGATGAGGAAATCAAAACCATGTATAAAACTATGATATGTGATAATACCGGCAATGTTAAAGATGAACACAATATTATTGAGACCCTAGGATTTACAGAGATCCTTAGCATTCCTGAATTTCCTAAAGATTTGATTAGGATAGTCTTAAGCAGAGTACATGGATAATTTTTCTGGTTAGATGCAATCCATAAGATCACCAAGGAAGCTATGAAAGTTGTCACAGGGTTACCAACCACTAGTAAGAGACCAGATAAAACCAAGAAGGTTCCCAATGACCTAGTTATAAAACTAACTGGTGCAACATTCGACAATAGGTCTCTAAGGGTTAATGATGTAAAAGATATTAATGTGAGATTCATCAGTATAATATTAGGTTATAAAGCCACTCATGCTAATAGACTTAATTCAGTTTCAAGTTTATGCATTAAGAGTGCTTATGATATGGTAACAGATAATGCAAAAATTGACATATGTGAATGGTTAAAGGATGAACTAATTGACAACCTTGGAAAGATCAAGAAAGACAAGAAAGGAACTTTCAAATTTGGAAATTTTTTAGTATGCATAATGCTACACATAACAAAATAGGTTCCCGGTATAGGTTACAAAGAACTTGGATATGACATACCGGTAGGAAAACAATTGACTGAACTATTCAATAACATGGGTGAGAACAAGGAAAACAATATTAATGACTTCTTTCAAGCATTAAAGACCAAAATGAAGAAAAGAATAAGGTTATCTCAGAAAATAGTAGACAAATACAAAGATGATATAAGCTTTGTCATTAAGAAAGATGAAATCTGGATGGAAGCGGTCATCCCAAGGACAATTTGGGTAACCGAGATGGGCTATGAAATAGATGATCACATAGTTGAAACATATGCTAAAGCACTTCTGGAAGCCCCCAATGAACCTAAGGAAGAAGTATTTGGTAGTGTTGAGACTACAGAAAGCCAAATACAATCAAAGAAAAGAGTAAAGAAGGTTGAGGCATTTGTAAGGAAAGGGTCCAGACAAGCAAAAGCCATTAAGGAAGATGTATTGAAGAAAACCAGCATAACAAAGGATGAGTTGGCAGCTCCACAACCTAAAACTCACCTATCACCGGTAGGTACTTCTTCGGAAGGTGACATGCCAGCAACTTTTAAAAGAGTTGTAAGAAAAAGGGATCCCTCACCGACAACCACACCTTCACCTAGAAGAACAAGGCAAAAGCAACAAGCAGTGAGATCTTCGGTTAAAAAGGCCACACCAAAGAAGAAACTGACACCTAAGAAGAAGAAAAGGACAAATAGAGACTTGGCCCCTCTTGATGTACTACGAAATGAAATCACAGAGGAAGGTAAATTGAAGAACATAGAGAAAATTTATGACACTCTAACAGCTGATGATAAAGAGCAAGTTGAGAACAATGTTATATTGCATATGGACATGTACAAGAAATTTTTTATGGAAGTAGTAAATGAAATTCCTAATGAATTATTCAAAAGACTTGAGGCCAGAAGGCAAGTAGTGATAGAATTAGATAAGAAAATAAAAATTGAGAAGCTACCTGATGTATATGCGGTAAACTCTCCAAAAGAAATTGATGATTTGATTGCTCAAGCAAACCGGTTAGTATTCTCTACTGCACACCGGCATATTTCACTAATGGCAGGAAGAATTAATGAAGTGACAGAGGAAACAGAAGATGGATGGGATATATTCTTGGTTGACAAAAAAAAACAAGAATAGTACAGGAACCCTAAACCTATAAAGGTATATCAGAAAGATAGAGACAAGGGGAAAGGTAAAGTTGGTGGACCACCAGGCATCAAAGTTAAAGACAACCTACCCCCACCGGTGAAAATAACAACTACTGAAGATCAACCGACAGTAGAAAGTATGGATGTAGAGGATAACAATCCTAATTCTGAAGTCCTATATACTGTGAATGTTGATACTCAGAAGATCAACATGATAGTAGACAAAGATACAACTAATAAGTCAGATATGGCTAATGAGCCTCTGGTAGTAGGGGAAACAGAGAAATCGACAGAAGATATAGAGAAAAAGGTAGAGACTGAGTCACAAACAAAGACAACAAAACATACAGAGAAACCAAGAGCTAAAGGCTCCAAAACAACATCAATCGGAATAGGTACATAAGGAAACAGTGCCACCGGTAACTAGTGAAGTAGGAAAACTAGTGCTTAAAGAAATGCAGACACAAACTGACCTACCAGAGGTCAATACAACCATGGTTACTTCCACCAGTACTCAAATTGCTGGATCATCATCAGCATTCAAATCAACAAATGTGACTAAGGTATTACTTGATTCTATCAAGAAAATAACTGACTGCAGCTCACAGGCTTACAAAGCAATTGATGATTCTATACCAATTTTGAAGGTAATAGCTCCCAACTATAATATAGATAATAAATATTCTTTAGGACAATTGGATACATTGTGTAAATATATCTCAGAAAACATTGAGAAAATAAAGGAAGAATCAGTGAAGGATAAGGTAGAAATTGAAAAACAAAAATTCTTTGATGAGGAAATAAAGAAGTGTAATAGAGATTTTGACACACTTCTACCGAAACTATGTAATTTGTTGAAAGAATACAAAAATCTGTATAAAGATACATGCAAAACAAACTTTTTGACTATAGATATTGACAAGAAAATAAGCAAGGCACAAGATGAGAAAAATAAACTTGCAGACAGCTTTGTCAACTCACCTAATACACTATCAGTTTTTGAAGAGAAGATAGAAAATTTTGAGGAAGAACTACTCAAATTAGAAAGGGAGAAAGAAAGAATAATAAACAAGGAAAAACATTTGAGATCTAAACTAAGTCCAAGATTGGACTATTTAGCATCTCTGCGGAAGGAAATTTCTGAGGCATTAACACAGGGAAGCAAAACATTGGCAGAGCATTTGCAGTACCTCACCGGTACAGTGAAGAGAACTGAGACAACAATAAAGGATAGTAAGAAGTTTATGGATAGTATAAACTTGATTTTGGGAGATCTTTTTTAGATTATAACTACCCAACTACAAGGTTGAGGTTATGGATAGATGAAACTACAAACTCTACAGACATCTTGACAACCTTTGTCATTGATGCCAAAGGGGGAGTAGTGGGATGAGAAAATTCAAAACACAAGAATCATATGCTCAGGGGGAGCTCTCACATTTTTTATAAACATTTTTGGTAACATTTTTGGACTACACATTTTGGATACTTTTTGAAATTTCTCATGAGTGTTTCCATCAATGCCAAAGGGGGAGATTGTTGGCATATGCACACTCCAAATGAGACATTGTATGTGATTGAAGGTTTTGTCATTGATGGAAACCTTGCAATCCTATGGCACCAGTAAGACATTATACCAGCAAAGCATTACACCAGCAAGATAGTACACCGACACCGACACAGAAGAAAACAAGTATACCGGCATAGAGGCCAACAAGATTTTTGTTATGCAATATTTTGTTTATTATTGTAAGCCGACTTGGCAAATTGTAAAATGACTCTTATATATAAAGGAGATCAATGTAGACATTTGAACAAGAGAAGTAGGAGCATAAAGGAAAATATCAGGCAGACCTAATGTGCGAAATATAGGTCAAAGGGTATATGTAAAGAACAAAGTAGGAACTGGTACTGAATCTGACATTGAAGATGCTATTGTAAAGCAGTACAAGTTATTGGATTAGTATAATCCTTATTGTAAGTCAGTGTGACTTCCCATTGAGCAGTGAGCTCTAGGCAGTTGGCCTTCCTGCACGTGCAGGCCCCTATTGTAAGTAATATTCTCTTATTGGCCAGTGAGTGAATATTGTGGGTCACAAATCCCATCGAGGTTTTTCACACACTGGGTTTCCTCGTTAACATCTTGTGTTATGGTGTACTTTTCATGTGGATGTTCTTGATTCTATTTATTGCATTATTTCTTGCATACTGGTACACTGTTATATTATGTTCTGCATGTTTTAACTTAAGAAATTCTCATTACCGGTTAGATACTGATTCACCCCCCCCCTCTCAGTATCTGTGGGACCCCTAACAATGTAAACATTTAATGCATTTTGTTATAGCTCGATTACAACTCGGTAACAACTCGGTGAATACTAAACTCCACTCGGTAGACATTCCGCCTTCATTAACCGATAGCGATAACCTTAAGGTTTACCGACTAGGTTCTTTGCTTGATAACATAGTATAGTATTAACCTTTACAATTTACAACATATGTATGATGTTAAAACAATCTAAAACATCATGATCTAATCATTGTCTGACTCGGTAGTAGTTGCCCATTGAATACCTTATTCATCATATTCTTTCTTGTGTCTTTTAGCGACATCTTTATAATCTTCATATCATACTTCTCAAGATATGGCAACATCATACTGAATTAGAAAATCAATTTCTTGACATCAATGACAAAATAATAATATCAAGACAATAAAACATCTTTAATCAGTTATATCCATAATCATCAACAACCTTCTCAATATCCTTAAGAAATCCCAACAATCTTTCATTGTCTGTTATAATGCAATATTGCCAACAATCTCCCCCTTTGGCATTGATGGAAAAACCAATTGATTTGACCTTAATAGATTCAGATTGTTGTGATTCTGAAATGCTAAAATGCTCTCCCCCATACATTAGACTTCTCCTCATTTCTTCAGTCTTCTTCCCAATCTGTAGTCTGCTCAGTTTTCTCTTAGTCTTCTCTCCTTTATAGTAGTCTTCTCCCCCTTTGTCAACAATGCCAAAAAGAAAATAAAACATAATTTCTTTCTGTAAGAAGTGATTTTCTCCTGTTGTGTATCAACTGAGTCTTGGTTAGAGCATTTGTCTTCAATTCCTGTTCCCTGTAATATTTCCTGTATTAATTCCAGTACAATTTTACAAAACATCCTAAAGTGTATAACTCAACATCAACTCCTAAAAGATATTCATTAGAGTCATCGGATTGATGCTTTCACCGAACTCGGTCAGTGAGTAGAAGATAGGGGTAGGACCCCTAACTTGCTTCTGAGATATTCAAAAGTGTCCTTTGGTAGTGGCTTGGTGAAGATATCTGCTATTTTCTCCTTTGTGCTAACCTATTCCAACACCACTTTCTTCTCTTGAGCTTCTTCTCTAAGATAATGATATTTGATAGATATGTGCTTTGTCTTAGAGTGCATAACAAGATTCTTTGAAATATTAATGGCACTAGTATTGTCACAGAATATAGTTACTGGCTCGGTAACTTTCTCATTTATACCTTCCAACAGTTGTTTGATCCATGCAATGTTGGTACAATTCAATGTTGTAGCAATGTATTTAGCTTCTGTTGTTGACTGTGAAACACATCCTTGTTTCTTGCTAAGCCAACTCACTAGTCTTTCTCCCAAAAAGAAAGCTCCTCCACTTGTGCTTTTTCTGTCATCAATGTTGCCTGCCCAATCAGCATCAGTATAAACTTTTAAATCAAAATTATTTCCTTTCTGATATACTAAGCCATAATCCTATGTGCCTTTCAAGTATCTAAAAATTCTTTTGATTGTTGTCATATGTGTTTCCTTAGGATCTGTAGAGAATCTTGCAACTATACCTACTGCATGTGATATGTCTGGTCTATTGTGAACAACATATTGTAGTTTTCCAATCATGGATCGATAGAGTGTCTCATCAATAGATGCAGATTCATCATTCTTAGATAATTTACAGTTGGTAGTCATAGGAGTACTTACTGGTTTTGAATCATCCATTCCAAATTTCTTCAAGATTTCCTTTATGTACTTGGATTGAGTAATGAAAATCTCATTTTTCATTTGCAGTATCTGTAAACCTATAAAATACTTTATCTCACCAGTTAATGACATCTCAAATTCTTTGCTCATTTCATTTCCAAAGTTCTTGCATAAAGAGTCATTTCCACAAAATATAATATCATCAACAAATATGGCTAAGATCAGTATTCCATTTTCATCATTCTTCATGTACATGTTGTTGTTCTCACTTGTCCTTATAAAACCAATCTTAATCAAATAAGAGTGCAATCTTTCATACCATGCTCTTGGTGCTTGTTTCAAACCATATAAAGCTTTGTTCAGTTTACATACCTGATCTTTATTATTGTCTTCAACAAATCCTTCAGTTTGTTCAATGAAAACTTCTTCTTCTAATATTCCATTCAGAAATGCAGATTTGACATCCATTTGATATACCTTAAAGTTCTTGAAAGCATCATAGGCCAACAATGTTCTTACTCCTTCAAGTCTAGCAACAGGTTCAAAAGTTTCACTATAATCAATTCCTTCTTCTTGAGCATAACCTTTACAAACTAATCTTGCTTTGTTTCGAATGACTTCTCCTTTTTCATTTAGCTTGTTTCTAAAAATCCACTTTGTACCAATTACATTTTTGTCCTTCGGTCTTGGGATTAGTGTCCATGTGTCATTCTTCTTCATTTGATCAATCTCTTCTATCATAGCATTTACCCAATCTTCACTGTTAAATGCCTCTTTCACTATTCTCGGTTCAAATTCAGATATCAAACATGTGTTCTATCTCAGTTTGTTCCTTGTCATCACTGGATCATCCTTATCTCCTATAATCTGACTTGGTGCATGATGTCTTCTGACATACTTACCTAATACAGGCTCGGTAGGTTCTGTATGATCTTCTTCATCACTCGGTAACTGGATATTCTCTTCATTTTCTTCAATAGTTTTCTCAGTAGAACTTCTCGATTGAACATAGACAAATTCATCATAGTCTTCTGGTTCCTTGGAATTTCCTTCATCATTTCTTTCTGCAAATTCATCAATTTTCACATTTTCACTTTCTACTATTTTGTTAGATGATTTGATCAGACATTTAAATGCTTTGCTTCTGGAAGAATAACCTAGAAATGTTCCTTCTTCACTTTTCTGATCAAACTTGCCATTTCTATCATCTTTATGAACATAGAATCTACTTCCAAAAATTTTAAAATAACTAACATTAGGTTTCTTATCATACCAGATTTCATATGGTGTCTTCAAAGTACCTTTCTTCAATTGAACTCAGTTCAAGGTGTAAACAGCTGTGCTTATTGCTTCTCTCCAAAAATTTTGTGGCACCTTCTTTTCAATCATCAGTGTTCTAGCACAATCCACAATAGATTTGTTTCTTCTTTCAGCTATTCCATTCTGGTGTGGAGTTCTCAGTGTAGAGACTTGTCTTTTAATACCATGAACATTGCAGAATAAGTTGAATTCATCAGATGTGAACTCTCCTCCTCTATCTGATCTAAGACATTTCAGTTGTCTTCCTGTTTCATTTTCAACTCTTGCCTTGTACCATTTAAACATTTGAAAATCTTCTAATTTTTCTTTTAAAAACATTACTGACATCATCCTTGAATAGTCATCCACAAATAATATGAAATACTTATCACCATAATAACTTTGAACTTTCATAGGACCACAAAGATCAGTGTGCACTTGATCTAAAATTCCCTTAGAAGTGTAAGACTTACTTGTAAAGCTTGATCTTTTCATCTTACCCATCTGGCATCCTCGGCACATAGCATTCTCAGGTTTTTCAAGACTCGGTAGACCTCTTACTCTGTGCTTCTTACTTATTTTGATCAGATTATCAAAATTTACATGACAAAACCTTTTATGCCATAACCAGGTATCATCAATCTTTGCATGCAAAAACTTATTCCGAGTTGAGTCAAGGTGAAATGTATTACCTTTTGTTTGTGTCCAGGTAGCAGCTAACTTTCCATTCTTGTCATGAACTTTGACAATTCCTTTCTGAAATTATATTCGGTAACCTGTGTTGTTTAGTTGTGCTACACTCAACAAATTTTATTTCAAACCTTCAACCCAATAAACATCATTGCATCTTGCATTATCAAGAAGTGTTATAGATCCTTTACCTCTTACTAGACATGGTGCATCATTACCAAATCTAACATAGCCTCCATTATAATATTCTAACATAACAAACTTGTGTTTATCACCTGTCATATGATGTGAGCATCCACTATCTATAATCCAAGAATCATTAGTGTTTATGTGAGATATTAGGGCTTTTTCTTCATACCTTTCTTCATATGAGCCATCCTTGATAGCCACACAAACAACTTCCTCTGTATCAGTCTCATCTGATTTATCATCGTTAGATTCCTCATCAACTATTAAGCATGTCTTTCTATCTCTTCTTCTGAATTCTCGGTGTCCTCTGTAATGGTTATCTTTCTTTCTATCATCTCGGTAATCTCTCTTTTCAGTAAAATCTTTGTCAGGACAGTCAGAAGCCATATGTCCTATCTTATCACAATTGAAACATTTCAAAGGTAGTTTTCCTTTATACTTACCTTTGCCTCTTGGTAACCTTTTGGCTAATAGTGCTTCAAACTCTTCTTGCTTTCTGATTTCTTCATATAGTTTGTGTAATTCTTCCATGTTCTTCCGAAATATTTCACTTACTCCACTGTGATCTCCTTCAGAGTACTTATACTTTCTTTCATTGTAATCATTAGATTCATCAAGATGAAAAGAACTAAATGCAGATTCAACTGTATTTACCAAAGATCCACTATTATCAAAATTACTTAACTCAAATGCATGTAGCTTACCAATAGTAGCATCCAAAGAAACTGGCATATTAGGTACAAATCTCAATTCATTGATTGCAGAGACTCAGATTGCATAAGCTGGTAGAAGGGTTCTTAACAACTTACTTGTTATATCCTTTTCTTCAATAGTTCCACCTGCTCCTTTGATTTGATTGACAATCTCCTTTAGTCTTGTACTATACTGAGTTATGTTCTCACCTTCATTCGTCCTCATAGATTCAAGTTGTCCTCTTAGACTATCTACTTTTGCTCTTTAAACATGTTCATCTCCTCCATATACTGATATGAGCTTATCCCACATTCCCTTTGCATCATTGCAGCCTTCTAGATCATTAAACTCTGAATCGGTCAATGCAGATGTTATTTCAATCATTGCTTGAATATGTTCTTGCTTTGCCTTTATCTCTTCCATTGTCAATGGATAGGTGTTGGGTGTAACAAAATCATTCTCCAGATAGTATACAACATATTCTCCAACTCCTGATAGATGTAGCTTCATCCTTTTCTGCCATGTAGAGAAACTTGACTTGTTCAGCTTCAGTGCATGCCTCTTATACATCTTTAGATCTTTAACTCAAGTGCCTTTAAACTTTCCTTCCTGAGTCCAAAGCTCTGATACCAATTGATAGTTCTAATACTTAATATAAGTACAGATCCAATAGCCAACAAGATGAGAGGGGGGGGTGAATTATACAAACTTAATCATCCATAAAAACATCAGATTCAACCTCGGTAACATATATATCATTAATATAGCCAAAACTATTAAACATGCAAACTCAAAAGCATATGAACAATATAAACCTCATAACACTAGATTTAACGTGGAAACCCAAATAGGGAAAAACCACTGTGGGATTTCGGACCCACTAAGAAATATACTCTTCTAGAGTATGCTCAGTTAAAAGCAAATCCTGTTAAAGATTACAAACACATTGCTAGATGTGACCCAGTTAAGGGATTTCCCTCAGATCTGTTAGGATCTTCACTTTGTTAGAAGTGACCTTGTTAAAGGATTTCAAACATTCAATCAGAATGTCACCTTGCTAGAGGGTTTACATATAAGACTATTAAGTCCACGCGGTTAAGAGATTATCTGTCACTTTCACAAAATAACAGTAATAAAAATCTATCTGCAACTTCACATCTAAAATGCTAAAGCAGATTCCTATTTGTTCAATACAATCTAGACATAGAACTAATCTTGTCTATCTAATGGGCTTCTATACTCTATTATTCTAATAGGTATTCAAGCTTCTGTGCTCGGTAATCACTATGTAGCATCCCTGTGCATACACTTGCCCGCATACATTGTTTATCAATAGTTTCCTATTTATAAACAATTAGGTAACCGCTTAATCTCCTTGATCACATTTCCCATGATCAATGATAGCCATCAGATCTTCAATCTTGTCCAGGTTCAATGCATCTTTCGATATGAAAATGTTTTACCCCACCTTGGAACTTGCATAATAGTCTTGGAACTTGTGCCAGGGTATTGCGGTTCAATCTGAGTTGTAGATCTTCATGCCGACTTTCCATTGCCTTAGATTCGTTAACAAACTTCTTCCACGGCTCACCAATCATTTAATCCACTCTAGCTCATTAGCTTCCTTCATTAAATACCACATGTAAACATTTAATGCATTATGTTATAGCTCGGTTGCAACTTGGTAACAACTCGGTGAATACTAAACTCCACTCGGTAGACATTCTGCCTTCATTAACCGATAGCGATAACCTTAGGGTTTACCGACTAGGTTCTTTGCTTGATAACATAGTATAGTATTAACCTTTACAATTTACAACATATGTATGATGTTAAAACAATCTAAAACATCATGATCTCATCATTGTCTGACTCGGTAGTAGTTTCCCATTGAATACCTTATTCATCATATTCTTTCCTGTGTCTTTTATCGACGTCTTTATAATCTTCATATCATACTTCTCAAGATATTGCAACATCATACTGAATTAGAAAATCAATTTCTTGACATCAATGACAAAATAATAATATCAAGACAGTAAAACATCTTTAATCAGTTATATCCATAATCATCAACAACCTTCTCAATATCCTTAAGAAATGCCAACAATCTTTCATTGTCTGTTTTAATGCAATATTGCCAACAACATCAATTGCAACTAATTCAAGCATGATCATCTAGCTTATCATTAATTCAAAATGCATGATGCAATAATCTTAATGCAACTCCCTACTTACAATTCTTTCATGATATGCATAATTTCCTTTCTACAAATGCATCTATATGAACCATTCATCTTCACTAGATCTAATTAACATCCTCTAACATATTCATTTCTTACTCTATGAACATTCCTCCTCTAAGGTTACTTTACATTCTATCTTTCTTTCTAAACATTCTATGGAATAATACAACTAAACCACAATACAAGTCCATTTCCATATCAATCATAATCCATTTTATTTCCATGATACATAAGATCACATCTCTATAATAGTACAATTACATCCCTAATTTCCCATTACAAAATATGACTTAATTCTAATTTCAACTACAATTCATCTTATAAATACAAGTACATTAAATGCATCACATGAGCATAGCTCTTTCTACTACAAGACTCCATTTACTATATACAAGAATATTACATTACATGTATTCTATCTTATCCATTACATAAATTTGCTACAAGGTACATCCATAGTCCATCATGAAGAAGAATCCACATCCATGCAAGAAGAATCCAAGAGAACATCCCAATGGCTAAAAAACACCAACCACCCGACCATGTGGAACCAAAGGAACCACCCCCCACGCTATGAGATGACACAAGGTCCCAACACACACTCTAAACCTAAGCTGGCACCCTAACCAAAGAGACTAACCACACAAGGACTCTCATGCAAGAACTCACACAATACAACAAGAATAAACTACCAGAGGCGTACAATTCAAGAAGACATGAAATGCATCCAATAAGGCATAATCATAAATCATCAAGGGAATCACATGTAGGAGTGGAGTGTCATCACATGTCATCCTCAATAACATAATAGCATAAGGCACTAGCCTGGTGGACATGTGGAGCCATCTCAACCTATGAGAGGCTAAGGGAGATTAGCTTACCATCTTCACGACCTTCTCATACTTATCCTAAAACATCCTCCCTAGGACTAATTCATGAGGCTCAAATCAATATATTATCTTATTAATGAATCTAGCTACCCAACCCATCAATTATTAGGTTAACACTTATTTACAAATCAAGGTAAACTCCAATGTGCCTTTGTGGTCTAGACTTCATGCATCCTTACAAGGAGCCTCATGCAAGCCTATTTCTCATGACCTCGGTCATCACAAGGAAGCCCACTCCCCCTGACATGGATCCAAACAATAATAATCACAAGAGGCTCCAAAAACATAATCAAATCTGAGATCATACATGAATCTAAAATCATAAGCAATCCATACGCAACCAACAATCTCATCTCATAAGCATGAAACATGTGAAAAGTCACACATGAGAACCAAAAAGAGTGAGCCTCTTGGCCAAAGAAACATAAATCTGAAATGAGTCATCAAATAGTCTCAGTAAGGCCAATTCACCTGCTGACGCAAAATCACAAGAATCTCAAATTCTCTCTCGGCACATCCACAAGAGAGGAAGTGCAAACAACTCAAATGGCATAAAAGGCATACAAAAATAAAAAATAAATCATATGAAGACATCACCAATCATAAATTAACATTAGACAACATCATAAATGCCCTAAAAAAACCTCTGGTATGGCCCAAAATCCAACTGACATCAAATAGACTTCAAACTGGACAAAACCCTAAAAATACACAGAATGGTGCATACATTCTCTGAAGTGGCGCATATGACTAATACTTTAGTGCATATGGATGATCTTTTAGCACGTATTGTGATTATTTTAGCGCATATAGTCATTCTTTTAGCGCATAGGAAAAAAATAAATTTTGGCAGAAAACTACTTGAAACATAATAAGACAAATATAACATATTTATACTCGTTGGAATTAGCACAAAATTAAATAATAATTTACCCAAGGAAATAAAATTAGAAAACATAATGCAGACTTTTGGAGGAAGAAAATCTCTAGCATAGTCAAAACTGAGACAATACTCAACAACCTTAAATCTAAAACATAGAAAGGATAATATATGACTCAAACAAATTTAAAAAGACATTACATATAACAAATAGCATCCATACACAAGAGGATGAGTGAAAATGAGAAGGGAAAAAGTCTTGCGAGTCTCCCCTACAACAGAGCTAGACTAGGAGCTAACAAAGACTCTCCTCTTTCCCAGATTCACAATCTCCATAAGAACTGATCTACCAAGTTAAAATCTCCTTAATAAACAATATAAATCTATTAATATAATGCATACAAAGACATATACAAAATCTACAAGACATTCCTCATGTCGAACATTCACAACAATGCACATGAAGCATTATTTTCAGAACTATAAACCAAGCAAAAGAATCTAGAATCTCATGGATACCCATTCCAAATCTAACAAGACTAAAGAGAATGCATAAACCAAATCCTTTTTTTTTCAAAAAAATCAAACACGGAGCAAACAAGTTTCAAAACTTTGAAAGCAAAACAAGAAACCAATGGAGAGGCCTCCAACCTGCAACCTGTGTGATGGTTTGTAGTTGAAGGAAATCCCACAAGCTTCTGCAATCCCATTCTAAGCCAAATCCCCTCCAATCCAAGCCCAAACAAGCCTCCAAGAATTCAAGCCAAAAGAATGGAACCCGTGAACAGTAACAGGCATTCCAGTAAAACATGAAAAACTCTAGAAACCCTAATCCTCCAACCAATAGGATTATTCCTTTTTGGAATACTTTTCCCCTACCCTATAGTTTTCAAAATCATTTGCCCATTTGAAATCCACCAATAGGAGAATAGGGTAGGTGAGGAAAATGAAATTTTAATATAAGATATAAGTGGGATTAATTTATTTTTTTATATCCCAAGTATATTATTATTCCACTATGTAAATATTAATGCACAAACTATAGTCTACTTAGGAAATAATATTTAATCCACCATACGCTATAATTAATTTAATTAAAAAATCACAAGGGAAGAACATAATTAAATAATTCAGGCACTAAATAGTTAAATACTCAAGCCAATAAAATATTAAACTTTAATTAAATAATCCTTACAAAATTATTAATTAAATAGATATTGTAATTCTAAAAAACATAAATCAAATAATCAAATGCTCAAATAGATAAAATTAAATAATTAAAATAGATATTACTAACTATTAAATCACACATCAAATAATTAAAATAGTTAACCACAACAAAAATAACCACATAGCTAAATAGATCAACCATACTCACAAACTGAAAGAGCCAAGCTAACAACTGACATGACAAATTGCACCTAGTGACAATCTTAGACCTAGAGTATGTGAAGGGAACTCATGTCATCTCCAAACCACATAAGCCATTGGAACTAAAGACATGCTCAGACCTCTGAAGCCAAGTGGAGTCGATGTCTGGTACCTGCAAAGTCCCGCAAGCACAAAATGACAATACAACATATACATATACATATATAGAACAAGCAAGTGATACAGAATCGCAACGATACATCCCGCTCGCAATGAGTGATGTGGAGTCGTCTCTATCACGAAGATAGTCAAACAATAGTCAAACACATCTCATAAACATCTCATCAAATGTAATCATGAAATAGGGTTAGTGTAATCATAATCACCATAAAAACCATGATAAATCTAATCTATCAATAATCCATCACATAGTAAGCATATGGAATCCATCGAGCACATATATCATCAAATCACATGATAAATAATGATAGTATCAACATCCATATAGATCATCAAAATAGCATATGCCCAATATTGTCTATCACCAATAATGAGTAACTGAAGCACATGAGTAATCATCATCCAAATCATCAAATCTAGTCTAGATAAATCTATCAAGTATAACATAAAAGTCAACTCTAGTGAAAATAGGTCAAATCAAAGGTGGACACTACAATTTGAATCGTATTTTTTTTTATTATTAGAGAATTTTGGTTTTGAGCTTAAGCTTTTATGAAATCTAGAATGTATATGTCAAATATCTACATATTTAAATAAATTTAAAATTTAAGATATGCATTGCTTGGTTTATGGTTTATGATTTATAATGAATGTTTCAATGTTTGAGTGAAATTTGGTTTTGAGATTAAAGGAATTTGGAATATTATGTACACACATAAACAAACTTCAACATAAAAGGTTGTGCTATCATATCGTATTCAGGATTTTTGACATGAGTTAATGATTATATGTTTGCTTTTAGTGAAATTTTGGTATTGTATACATGTTCAATTAAGATTTAACTTTCAAGGAATGTTTGACTTATGATTGTGTTTTTGGTCTAGATTGATTTTGAGCTTTAAACTTATAAAAGGCCGGAATTTATGATATGAAATATATTGGGTTCAGGTTAATTGAGTTGATTGAAGTGATTGGTTAAGGGCTTCCTTTATATTTTTTAAATTTTTTTGTAAAATTCAATTTAGATTTAATTTTAAAAGATTTAGAAACAAAAACCAATAGAATATATTTGGTAGACTTGAATTTAGAATGATGGTAGGGTTTTAGAAATTTTAGCTTTTTAAGTTGTCTTACCTACCTAGATATTAAATTTTAGTATAAATTTATTTATTTTTAAATCATTCCACATATGACTTCAATATATCCTATTTGGATGAGCAAAAATAATTTATACTTAAGCTAAGGATTGACTACTAATATATCTGAAATAGAGGTGTTTATGACATCGAGAGAATTTGATGAAAATAGGCACATCGAAAGATATGGATTGAAAAACTCGTGTCAATAAATACTTTACAGATTTAACTCATCGTTTACATGAACATCTTACATTACAACTCATCCTTGCTACCTAGATATAACGAATCTGTAGGACACAATTGTAACAAATGTAAACATAGAGCATTTCTTCTCTCAGACAAATGTTTTGCTAGTAATACATGATGTTTATCACAATAATTAAGTACATTTTTTTTAATCAAAAATGAATTGATAGGTGTAAGGAGAATATCTATTACATAGATATGACGAATCTGTAGTAGGACAAAGAAGAAAGAGTTTAGTTAGTAGAATTTGGCTAGTCAATTTCATCAACACTTGATCAATCTCCACTAAGTTTTTGTCAGTTATCTAAGTAGGTATTTATTTCCTCTATTTTCAAGTGGAATTGTTTATGTGCAATTCATTTTTAAAATAATTTTATGATGAAATTATTAGAATATTATTTCTATCTATAAATCTTTGATAAGACATAATTTTTATGCTAGAAATTTTAGAAATATATACAAATATGTATATAATATACTCTCATATATATATATATGTGTGTGTGTGTGTGTGTGTGTGTGTGTGTGTGTGTGTGTGTGTGTGTGTCTAGATATACATATAACTTTATAATTTTAGCTATCAAAATGAATATAAGATATAGGAAGGTAGAAGAATTAATAAACTAGAAAGTATTGAAATCTTGGGGATTAGATAAAACTAAAAATGATGCTGAAATCCAATAATTTATTCTCTACAATTTGAAATTGTACATGATAGTTGGTCTCAACTAAAATTATTGTTTTTCCTCTTCCTTATATCCTAAAAAGGGAAAGAAACTGAAAAATAAAAATACATAAATGAAAATCCACATTAGAAACTAGGCAAATACATACAAATCGAAATCTAATTTATTTCTATGATTAGAATTGTTATTAAATTTGTTGTTTTTCTTAAAGACACATGTGAATATATTTATATATAAAATATTATATGTATTTTATACACTTACATGCATCATACCTTCTTTATTTAGTTATCCTTCTTTTGAAATAAGAAACTACATTAAATATATCATTAACTTGCATGTTAAAAATAGACATATAGTGAAAAGTAATTTTACAATGAATAGTCATTCTATAAAATATATTGTTGTCATGTGTATTTATAACAAATATGTAGTACTAGACACTAGGACAAGGAGCTATGGAGTGGAGCGGACAAGGGGAATGGTCAAGCCCAAAATTCAAATTTTTTGGGCAGGAGACTTGGAGCAACATCATGACAGTAGGTAGCGGGCGGACTCTCCGGCCCTTTGGAGGGGGATGGATCAGATGGTTTGGAACCTGATGCCCCTTTGGATTCGAGGGACCCAGGTGGGGGTCCCAGATCACGTGGACCCAGGCTTGAGAATATCGATCAATGGTCTTCTCTATTTGGCATCAAACCCAAAGGTAAGTCGACTTTGCCTCCTGTTGAAAATATTTTGAATATTTCTCAAGGAAAGTATGCCATATCAATTCCTGACCAAATTATAGATCATAATATTGCTTGGGTGGAAAGTACCCTGATAGGAAATATCTTTGGGGAAAGACCTAACATTGAGGTTGTCTGCAGATTCGTTAAGAGAAAATGGAATCTGAAAGGCCAGGTGGATGTGGTAGCTATGAATAAAGGTTGTCTCTCCTTTTCCTTCTCATATGAGGAAGACCGCAGACAAATCCTCTGCAATGGAACTTGGATGATAGGTAAATATATAATATTTATCCAGAATTGGTACCCTGACTCGGGTTCGGATGATGAGTTTGTGGTCCAAGTGCTTGTTTGGATTAAGCTTCCAGGTCTTCCAATGGAATATTGGGAGGAAGATGTGTTTGCTAGGATAACTAATGCTTTTGGGGAGCTTCTCTCCATTGACCCAATGACGACGTCCAGAAGAAGACTCATTTATGCCAAAATCTGTGTAGGGGTTGGGCATGATACAAATATGCCAGAGGAGATAAAGATAGATCCAAAACTTGGAAAATGGATGCAAAAAATGGTTTATGAATCTTTTCCCTTTGCCTATTTTCACTGTAAGAGAGTTGGGCACTAGGCTAAAAAATGCCCAAACAAAGTATCCAAACCTCAAACCCAAACCAGGGTTTGGAAAAAGGTGGAAATGAACCCAGATATAGAAAAATCTTTGAAAGCTCTTCCTTCTAATGGTTCAGATCAAAAGAAACGGTCCCAGATTGGAAGAAATGAGGAGGAATTAACTAGGGAATCAGGAAATGAAATGGTGGATGGAGTGCAAGATAAGATTTCCCAGCAGGAAAATGAGCGGGAGAAAAGTGGAAGGGATTCTAATGATGGAGAGAAGAACTCACAATGCAACTAACTAAATAACCAAAAGGACATGGAAGATCTGAATATATTTGAGAGTGAGAAGCGGGAAAGTAGTTAGATGGATAAGGGAGACAGTCAAACCAAGGACAATAAGGAGGAGGGAGATGTTCGTAAGTCAGAAGAAATTTCTTCTGGGTCAGAGAATGGAGTAAGCTGGTTTCAAGATGCTCAACAGGATAATACCCTAGAGAAAGGGCTCTTGGAGATATCTCTGGCTTCTCCAGCCCAAGTCAAGCTGACTTTCCCGAAGGAAAATGCTGCAATATGGGAAAATGAAGAAGACAAAAAAGGGTCTGAGAAAGAGTGGGACAAAACAGGAGGAGGAAGAAATATCGGAGGACAAAAGAAAGGGCAAGAACAAAAAAAAAACAATAATAACAACCATCTAACTACCAAAAACACCAGAAGTAGACTAGGGGATGTGGGGGCTCAGCACACATCACCTGAAAGATATTCAAATGCAAAGAAGAGGACCATGGAAGCCAGCAAGAATCTAGTGGATGGTACTCAAAGAACCATCTTTGAAGCAGGTATTTCCAAAAAATCATGAAGATTATTTCTTGGAATATACGAGGATTGAATAATCCTCATAAAAAAGATTTAATAAAAAGTATGAGTAGAGACAAAAACCTGGATATTATTTTGATTCACGAAACTAAAATGTCTAGGGAGAAGGTTGAATGTCTGAAAATGCTTAGTAATGGGGGAGTTAGTGGTGGTAGTTATGAAGGGGCGTGTGGGGGTCTAGCCACTTTTGAAATAATAATAATGTTAAGGGAGAGGTGTTGATTCAAGGTAACAACTTGGCTTGTATTAGATTTAAGAATTTGAAAGATGGTACTTCATGGGTCTTCACTAATGTGTATGCCCCTAACACCAAAGCCAGTAGAAGTGGTTTTTGGAGAAACCTATCCTCGCTCAAAAGTAAGTTTGCAGAAGATAGCTAGATTATCATGGGGGATTTCAATACCCCTCTGAGAGAATATGAGAATAAGAGAGGGACCCAAACCAATCTGGACAACAGATTGGCTTGATGGAGTTCATTATTAACCATGCTCTCCATGATTTGGACTTGCAAGGGGTTAAATACACTTGGACCAACAAAAGGAGTGGTGAAGACTTAATTCATGTCAGGCTTGATAGAGATTTAATCTCTCATGATTGGTTTAATTCCTACTTTTGTTCTTTATCTACTCATATTAGGGTCGGGTCAGATCATTATCCCATTTCTTTTAATGTTGATCCCAAGCAAGGAAGGAGGCATTTCCCTTGTAGATTTGAAAAAATGTGGACCAAACACCCGAACCTTGAAAGCAAAATCAAGGATTGGTGGCAGGTTAGAGTTGAAGGAAATATTATGTATAGAGTGGTCAAAAAGTTGAAGTTTGTGAAAGACAATGTTAAAAGATGGAATAAGGACTCCTTTGGGAATATTTTTTTCTCCAAAGCCACCATTCTCTTAGATGTGAAAGATATCCAAGATGAGATTCAGAATAATGGGTACAACAATGTCTCTAGAGAGGCTAAAAATGAGATTCTTATGAAATATCATGACATCATAGCCAAAGAAGAAACTTTATGGAGATAGAGGTCGAGAAATATCTGGTTGAAGGAGGGGGATAGAAACACCAACTAATTTCACATGTCTACTTTGAAAAACAAGGCTATCAACAAGATTTCTCAGCTTAAATTCAATGGCAGAACTATTGATGATGAAGATTCTATGAGTAAGACAACCCTGGAGTTCTTCTCCAATCTTTTAACTAAGGATCAGAACTTGGACCTTCAAGCTCAAAGGGACCTTTTGGACTACATCCCTTCTATCTTGGATGTTGACGAGAACTCCTATCTTACTACTATCCCAACTAATGATGAGATTTTGAAATCTGTCAACTCTTTTGAAGGTAATAAGACTCTGAGCCTGGATGGTTTCCCTATGTTCTTCTTTCAAATGTATTGGCATATTATTGGAAGGGATGTTTCCAGTGATCTGAAAGAATTATTTGGTGCTAGGAGAGTTTTGAAAGAATTGAATGGTACTTTTATTGCTCTTATTTCCAAGAAGATGGGAGTTGACTCCATGGATCTTCTTAACCTATCAGCCTCTGCAATTCTTTGTACAAGATTATCTCTAAAGTCTTGACCTCTAGAATTATGACTTTGCTCCCCTCTATCATAGCTTCTTAGCAAAGTGGTTTTGTCCCTGGGAGACAAATTTTGGACTCGATAATCATGATCCATAAGAATATTCATTCTCTTTCTAGGGCTAAAAAAGAAGGTTTCTTTCTGAAGCTTGATTTATCTAAAGCCTATGATAGAGTTGACTGGGGCTTTTTGCAGACTGTTCTTTCTGCCTTTGGATTTTGTTCTAGAAGCATCAGTCTAATTATGCAACTAGTTTCCTCTGCTTCTTTTTCTGTGTTGGTCAATGGGTCCCCTTCTCCCTTTTTCAAGTCCTTCAGGGGTTTTAGATAGGGGGACCCTCTCTCCCCTGTTCTTTTCATAATCATGGCAGAATGCTTGGGCAAATTTATTGGAAAACTTGTTGAGAAGGGAGAGTTTAGAGGGCTTATTTAAACCTTCATCAACTGACCAAGTTTGTTCTCATCAGCAATTTGTGGATGACTCAATTATTATGGGTAATTCTTCTGTGAAAGATTATAGAAGCTTAAAGAAAGCTTTGGATAGATATGGAATTGCTACTGGTCAACTGATTAACTGGTGTAAAATTTTTGTTTATTTCATAAACACTCCGGAGAGAAGAAAAACAAAGATTAGTAACATTTTGGGTAGCCAAATTGGGAATCTCCCTGCTTCCTATCTTGGGCTCCCTTTATGTCAAGTGCCTCCTGATACCTTATGGGGCGCTCTAGTGGATAAATTTCATAAGAAGCTAGCTGGATAGAAAGGCTCTTTTCTCAGCCAAGTGGGAAAGGTTCAGCTTCTGAAATCTACTCTTTAGAGTATCCCTCTATATGCCATTACTATTTTTAGAATCCCTATTAAGTTTGTGGAGGCTATTGAAAAAATTCAAAGAACCTTTCTTTGGACTGAGGTTGAGGAAAAGAAGAGAATGAATTTGATTGCATGAGATAAGGTGTGCAAACGTATAAGAAAAGGAGGGCTTGGTCTTAGAAGAATCGGAGATATGAATGAGTTTCTCATGGCTAAGAAGATATGGAGAGGTTATAATACCGAGGGAGAATGGAAACTGATATAGGACAATAAGTATAAAAGATAGCTCCCTACCCTTCATAGTTTCCTCAAGGCTAAAGATATTCTGATTGGTTCCAACATCTCGAAAAATGTCACTAGAACTAGAGATATAATAGTCAAAGGAGTGAAATGGAAGATGGGGAAGGGTAATTTCATTAAATTCTGGGAAGACACTTGGTTGTTAGACTCTCCCATTAGTGACAATTCTGATTGGGGCAAGTTTCAGGATCAGTGTAAGAAATAATTTGGTACTACTGTGGCTGACTACTGGAATTTTGGCCAATGGAAGGACTTATCCTCTGTTGATCCTTCCCTTGAGCATTTGAATAAAATTATGAATTCTATGGTGGTGGTTGATGACAAGGACCAGCTTATCTGGAAACTTACTGTTGATGGTAAAAATTTTGTCTCCTCTCTTTATATTCAACAATATTCTAGTCAGGAGAGTCCTTGTTGGGCTAAGGCTTGGGTGAAAGGATTTATTCCCAAAACTAATATTTTTTTCTGGACTGTCCTTCAAAATAAGATCCTAATGACTGACAATCTCAAAACTAGAGGTTTTTGTTTGCCTAGTATTTGTCTTCTTTGTATGCAGAATCAGGAAATCATTAATCACATGTTTATCCATTGTCCCTTCTCAGCTGATATTTGGGCTAGATGTTTGGACAACTTCAATGTCAGATGGGTCTTCCCTAAAGTTGTCCAAGATGTTTTTAATTCCTAGTTCCACCCTTCGAAGAACAATTTAGTTACTTTGTTATGGAGATTTTCTTTACCTCATATTTGTTGGGGAATCTGGAAAGAAAGAAATGATAGAGTGTTCAGAGATAAGGCTTCAAAAGCTCAAATTATTTTTGAGAAAATCAAAAGACATATGGTGGAGAACCTCTACATCACTGGTACAATAACGAACCCCAAAGATCAAGGTGATAACATCATTTTCAAGAATTGGAGAGTAAAGGGGAGTGACATCATACATGCTAATCCTAGAGAAGAGGCAAGATGGGAATTCCCTCCTCATGGATGGATGAAAATTAACTTTGATGGTGCTTTTAAGGGTAACCCGAGCAATGCAGGGTGTGATGTGGTTTTAAGGGATGAAGGGGGAATATGAAAAGCTATCAAATGTATTCCTATAGGTAATAAAACCAACCATGTTGCTGAAGCTATTGGTGCTTATCATGGGTTGGTTCTTGCTAAGGATTCCAATTGCACTAAAGTTTGGGTTGAACGCAATTCTTTGAACATTATTAATTGCTTGAATAATGTTTTCCCTCCCTCTTAGTCTATACACAATGCCATCAAAACTGCAAAGGAAATTAGTGAAACTTTTGAAATGTGTATTTTCACACATGTATATAAAGAAGCCAACAAGTGTGCTGATTGGGCTGCTAACCTGGCTTGCCACTCTGACAAAATAATTTCCCTTTATGGTGAGAGTAATCTCAAGTGTGAGGTGAAATATTTGATTGAACTGGACCGTATCCAGATGAAGCAACATGTCTTTGCTAATCACAATGTCTAATGCCTTTTCCTCATTTTTCTATGATTGTTCACTACAGGGGCAAGGCTTGTTTTATTATTAGTCATATCATACTTACTCTGCACGAATTCTGGGTGGTTCTTCATAACAACAACAAAATTGTTAGGTTTCTTCACAGAGATGACAAAGAAAATAACAGAGCTGAGATAAGGAAGAATTGTGAAATTAAGGGTAATAAGGGAGGTAATAAAAAAAAGGTTTGAACTTGCTTCCTGCTCAGACTGGAAGAAAAACATTGAAGTCTGGGAGATTCTTCAAGAGGGAGGCTTGAGTGTTTTTATGGAAAGGCTCTGCGACAAAGACCCTACTATCAATAAGCATTTCATAAAAAACTGGAAGAATGGTAAGGTTCTTGTTGGCACCCAGATGAAGGAGGTGGACGAAGATGTCATTGTTGAAGCTACGGGTATGGTTAAAGAAGGTATTAAATTTTATAGAGATTGAAGTGTATCTGACAAGGCTGCAGATAGGTTTCCTATCACTGATGGAGAAAAAAGGAAATTGGTGAAGGAGGATAATCCCTACCATTCCCCTAAGCGTATTAGTAGGTCGTGGATATTTGTGTTATTTTCCATCAATTACATTACTCTGGATAGAAGATTCACAAGGGCTTATGGGCATCATTTTGTGATGCTTAATCACTTTTGTCATGGTGACAAGGTCAATCTGCCTTACTATCTTTCTTGCTCTATGGATCATACTATTAGAGAAGTGTAGAAAGACTCTCAAAGAGACCATGCCCTACACCAGGGTTTAATGGTTTTAGTCTATAAGTTGATGAAGGGGAAAACTATTGAGAAACCCATTAGTAAAGGCAAAAAAATTAGGGATGATGATGTACTGAAAGTGAGAATAGTGGATTCAATATCTACTCTGAAACTAAAGGTGAGTCTGAGGATTTCAGCAACAAGGGGAAGACCAAGGGAAAGAGCAAGGGGATTGTTGTGGATTCTGACCTTTTGGACTCTGAGGACGAGTTTTTTGATGATAAATTCATAAAAAGAAAGAAGAGAAAGGGTATGGGTAAGCAAACCCAAAGGACCAAGAAGATCAGTAAGGGGATAAACGAGGTAAAAAGGAAGATTATTATTTCTTCTTATGAGGATACCGAGGTTGAAAAAAACAATAATAAGAAGGGCAAGGAGGAAGATGAAATGCTAGATGGTGATCATGGGGAGAACCTAAGCACACGGAGAATGTAGAATGAGGGTCAAGAGAACAACATGGGAAATCAAAATGACTGTCATGGTGATATTGGTAATGACAACATCAAGGATTTTTGTGGGGTCATTAACAAAATGGTGAAAGAGATTAGTGACTTTAAGATTGACCTCAATGTGATAAAAAAGGCTACTATGGGTGAGACGCCTCTCTCTAGAAACGTTAAAGAATTAATGGTTGCTATTAACAAAGTTGAAGCAATTGAGGCTATGGTTAGTAAAATTCTGGAAATGGAAAAGAAGGTGAGGAGCTGGTAGGGAACAAAGATACTAAGGGTCTGGATACTAACCTGAACAATCTAGTCAACAGAATGGATAGGATGGAGCTTATTGTGAAGAGGATTGTCAAGCAAAACTTCCAGATCCTTAAGGCCACTATTGACCATGTTAACATCCTGATTAACAATTTTGAATAGATTAAAGGCAAGGAGGATGATAAGGATCAGATGGAGAATAAGGGTTGCGAAAAAAGAACAAGGGCCAACACTCGAAAATAGGTTGATATCAAGGAAAAAGAGCTGGAATAAATGAAAAATTCTATGATCAACATGAAGCAGATGGTGGTTCATGCTGAAGAACTTATGAGAAATATTTAGTTGTCCTTGTGTTGTCTTTTTGCTTTCCTTTGGTTGTCTAGTGTTGCTTCCTTTGTCTTGTGTTCCCTTTTTGTATGGGTGATCAAGAACTATTGTTTTATGCCTCTTTTATGCTTTATATTTCTCCTTCCATGTAACAAGGTTCTGGGTTCCTTTCAAAAACCTATTTTTAATTAATCAAAACAAATATGTAGTAAAATATATCATTTTTTTTGCATTGAACAAGCATGCAATGAAACACATATATCATATTCATATTGTGATATCATCATAAGAAATGATGCATTATCTTAGACTCATGGACACATGTGTGATTGTTTGCATTATGTGAATATTAAACAATATTTTCGAGAAGGGATGCTAAATATGGGTAAATAAAGAAGGATGATCCTATTTTCAAGAAAATCTATAATTTTAAAGTTCTTTGGATAAAATCTTGTTCATTGAAATAAATGAATATTTTAGCAAATTTCTTAATATTTTTCTCTTCCATATCCTAATAATAGGCCACTGCATTATCATATATTGGAATGTGTGTAGATGTATCAGATTACACCAAGGTTTCCATTGTGCCATTGTTTCCAAGTAGCTAGGCTCTTCGTGTAGGGTTGATGTTATTTTATTTCAAGAAGGACTCTTGGGGAAGCATAATTTCTTCATGGTTGGGTGGAAAAGCACTTGGGCCATGTTTCCATCCTCAACTTACAAATAAGTTCATAGTTGATGGCAAGCAAGGGTGATTGTTTATATTTGTATTATTTCTAGATTGCAATTCTTTATTGTATTGATATTATATCATATGAAAATATTATTTTACCTAGATTAAGCACTAGAACTCTAAATTTTATGTCATTATTTACTGATTTATGGAGCTTTTTCTCAAATTATTAATTTGATAATGTGTTAGATTAATAACAAACTTAATTTATGAGATATTGAGGTCATGACCCTTACCCAATATTAAAGTTTTATTTCAAATTGTCTCAAATGTGATCAACATAAATATGGATGAAACAATATAACTACTCAATAGACCCCTATTTTATATAGTTAGATTCATATATAATACTACTAGTAATTAAAAGAAAAAAAATATTAAAAACCTTTATAGATAATTATTATCAATGCCTTGAGTATTTTACAATAACTATACATATAAATCTTCTCCAAAATAGGAACTTTTGACCACAAGAAAAAATTATAAGTTACACATTCCTTAAAATGATACTTTCATCAATTGAACAATAAATTTGATTCTTTTTGTTCCATCTTAATGCAAGAAATAATTATATAAGTAGATGAATAAGAATGGATATATTTTCAATTAGTTTTGTAATCTTATTTCTAGAATAAATATTTTTAATTAACTTGAAAATTTTGGAGTAGCTTACAATCATATATATACAATGAGGAAATGTTTGTAGAGTTGATGTGAATCATACAATTTTTAATTGCTTAAATAAGTGGAGTTCTAACCATTAGAGAAATTTAAAATTGTTAAGTAAAACATCCATTTTGAACTCCAATTCGATCTATTTTGGCAAAGAAAAAATATGCCTATTGGAGGTTCCATTGGTCTAATCCCATGGTCCAATAGTTAGAACTATGATAACTATTTAACAAATAGTACTTCAATGTTTTCCCAATCTCTAAAATAGAGACCCCAAAAAGAATGATGAAATGCACTATTGCATATGGCTTAACTAAACTTCCTATATATAGGCTATACAAGACTCAAAAAGATAAACAACACCATATTGTGATAATATTTTTTATAATTTTACGATTAAATATTCCTAGGATATAGTGCAATGGACTTTCAATGAAAGTTCCAACCCCATTATTTTATAAACATGAACTCCTTTATTGTTGATTTTCACAATCATTTTTCAACAAATAAATATATCACGACACAAATGTAAAACGTATAATAGGGAAGACGAGTTAAATTAGTTGAGCACCTTAACTTTGTGTCTCCTATAGTGAAATTACACTCAAATATTTAACATGGCTAACTTGGAAAATTCACTTATCATTGCTCTACATTCAAGAATTCAAAAGAAAAAAACATTTTTTTTGGACTTAATAATTAAATTTAATAATAGTTTTAATGGGGTTAGGTCAAATGGAAAGGCCATTGGGTTCTCATGTTTGTGTGTCTTATAAGTTGATTAAGTCGATTATTAGTTGATTATGTTGATTGGAGAGGAAGTCCCCCTTGTTACCTCCCCTGGGCTCAAGCTAGGCTGAAAATTCTCAATCTTCACAACTTTGGTAATGGTTTATGCATGATAATGACAATGACAATGATAATAATAATAATAATAATATTAATAATATTAATAATAATAATAAGAAATTAATAGTTAAAAAAGAATAAATATGATCTATATACCAAATGGAAAACTTCACATTTTATTTCTATATTGCAAGTATTTTAATAATTGTGTGTATTTGGATTAAAAGTTGTACACGACGTCATCTTTCTATTTGGGTTACAATGAAAAGGTGTACACTTGTGTGTATTTTAAATCATCAAGTATGAATTTAATATAACAATAATATTTTATGTGTTTGGACAAAAAAATCGCATGATTACATAAAATCAAACTATTAAATATAAAGAAAAAAACATAATAATTTAATATGTATAAATTCTATTTGCAATAAATTAGATTGAATATATTTAATGAACATTTAAATTTTTATTACTATTTATCATAAATTATAAATAATAAGTAGTCATACACACTATTGTGTATTATTAACATATGCTAGGTTAAACTACGATATTACTACAATTCTTTTCCAGTCTCTAAAATAGAGACCATAAAAAGGAAAAAAGGAAAAAAAAAAAAAAAAAACTATTATATATAGACCTAACAAGCCTTCCCATATATAGGCTATTCAAGAATTAAAAAATAAACCACTCCATTAGTAGACTTTCAGTGAAGTGTACAATTGTATTATTTTATAAACATAAACTCATCGATTATTGATTCTCATAATCACAAATATACTATAAGTTATTTTAAGATTCATAATAGTGCAAAAGAGCTACTAGTTGAGCACCTTAATTTTGTGTCTCTCGAAATCATCATGGTGATGTCAAATTACTCTCAATTTTGAAAATTAGTGTACTTAACAAACTCACTTGCCATTCAAATTAATATGAAATTTTAAAAGAAAAATTTCAAATTTATGTTGAAACTTGACTATCAATAATTAAATTTAATATTTGAAATGTGCAATAAATATGATATATAAACCAAATGGTGAACTTCATATTTTCTTTTGTGTTGCAAATATTTTAGCATTTTGTGGTGAGAGCCTCTAAAATGAGCACTAATTGTACATTATCTGGAAGAGATAAAATGATAGTTGTGTGTATTTTGGATTAGAAATTGTACACTCTTATGTATTTTAAATCATCACGTATATACATTTAATATAACAATCATATATTATGTGTTTGGACAAAATAATTACAAGATTACATAAACTCAAATTATTAAATCTAAAGACAAAAAAAAAATATTTTATTATATATTTTTATTTGCAATAAATTAGATTGACTTATATCTTATGAACATCTAGATTTTGATTACTATTGCTTGTATTTTTATATGAGATAATGAGTAGTTCATATACACTTTTGTGTATTAATGATATATACTATGTTAAACTATGACTGAAACTTTCTTCAATATTGTTGGTGTAATTTATGTCTTGTGTAATTACACTTTACTTAAGTTGACTTAGGATAATGTATTCCATAGTAGTTTGCATATGAGATACATAGGGAATTGCATATCTAGGAAATATGGTCGTAGGAGAAATTCCACCTTTGGTGGGTGATCCACCTTTAGTGGAATTATCTATTGTTTCTCCTACCTACTCCTACCTACCCTTGCATCTCATTGGGCCACATGTCATGGTTGTGTTCTCTCTTTTTCCTATAGTATTGCCTTCATAAGAAGACTCATGTACATTGTATGTAATCCAGTTAGATATTTTGCATCTTGATGAAAATACAGTTTATTCTTGTCTATTTTGTTCTCTCTTGGTTTTGTGTTATTCATTGGTCTCTAGATCTTGGGTTGCTATAGGCAAATTCTTACAAATATTTATTGATAGCTTTATATTCAAACAATAATGAGATTATATTAGTCTTTCATCAAATAGTATGTTAATTAAAATATGGCGTTGTTGTTGTTACTAAGATTCAATCCCTTGTTGAGCTATTGTGATTGTAAGCATTGTGTTATCATTAATCCATTGTGCTTGCAAGTTTTGAACCCTCACATTGAAGTTGTTGACATTCAAACCATTGACTTCAAGGTCCAAACTTTTGTTCTATCAATATCCTCATACATCTACTAGACCATTGTACTTACAGATTTGAACTGTTTATAATCATTAAATGTGTTCATACTGAAAATGAGGTCCCCTCTTTAAACAAGCTAAAAAAAATCTAATGCTACCGACCAGCCACTTCGATTTGAAAAAATAAGAGTACCCATAGTGATAAGTCATGAATAGAATCTAATCTTACACAACTGGAGATGAAATTTCTGACCTGTTCGTCGCTAATAAATGCCAGCAAATCCACACCATTGCCATCACAGATTTTTTGAGATATTGAAAGATGATAAAACTATCGCTACAGAATCCTCAATGATTATAAGGATAAATACAGTACGGTTGACATTTATGTAACCTATTTATGAGTTCTTATCATTTTGTGCAGTGCAAGATGAAGATGCTATTCAAAACTTCGGCCACCTCATTCATATTAGGATTGTAACGTTTTACCAAAATGCTCACCGAATTGACTTCTCTGTCATTGGAAAATGAGATTTTAACTAATCTGGATCATATGAAGATCTCCATTGTTCTGTCGATCAATCTTCTTCTTTTTGCTGAAAGATGCCCCACCCTTCTATTCTCGTAATGGTCTTATAATTGACTTTACATTTCCAGAAAACACCCGCGTTTCTAACTCTTACAATTAGGGTTTGAGAAAGCATAAGTTATATGAGAAGAACTAGAAAGAACATGCATAGTCATCTTTAGACAAAGAATCATTGATGGCAGTAAAAGGTTTGGAGAAAGAGATTTGATATCATTAAGATAACTTGCATTCATCACAGTAAGAAAAAAGATGCATGACAAGGCAGGATCACCAAAGTGTAAAAGTGGAACCTAGATTTAGGTTAAAGACCCTTATTTTCTAACTAATTTTCATTTTATTTCTCTTAGGTAGAATCGGCAAGTGTACAAGTGGATATTAGATTTAGGTAAATGACACTTATTTTCTAACTAAAAAAAATAGGGAAAAAAGAGAAAGCTAGTTTCAAAAGTTGGAGTTCTTATGTCCAAGGGGTTGAACTTAATTGGTTAAAGTGTTGGATTCTTATTGTAGAGATCCAAGTCCAATTTCTCATAGGGACATATAAAATGGAATTCTAAGTTTTGGCTCCTTGTCTTTCATAAAAGGTAGTTTTTAAATAAAAGTGGATTTCTAAGTAGTGACTCTTGGTCTTCCATGGGAGGTGGTTTTTAAATAAAAGTGGACTTCTAAGTAGTGACTCTTGATTTTCTATTGGTGATTTGTAATGTGCTTGCTCATAATGAACTTGTAAAGATATTTCTAATATTCAATTCAAAACAAAGTTCGAACTCACTTCCTATGACATTAATGTGTTGTATAGGCATTTGCCTTCATGTTGGCATTTGTATGGTCTAAGATATCAAAATGCTTCTAGAGAATATGTTAATCCAATCAAAGAGTTCAATTAATATATTTGATCACCCAAACAAATACTACACGGTGAAATAGATAATTGTAAACACAATATCAAAACAAAAGAAATATTTTTTTAACAACAAGAATAGTATTACTTGAAATAATGAGTTCTATGAAAATTGAAGAGATTTATGATAGAAGCATTTATTGTGAGAGCCTAAATTGATCATGTAGAGTGTAATGCCCTGCCAGGAAACCCCGAAAGGATTAAACTAAAACACTTGAAAAGAGTGTAAATAATTTATTTTAAAAAAACTTTAATCAGTTTAATGATACACTGAGTTAGCATAACGTTTATATTACACAACAGAAGACTTAACTTAACACCTAAAGGGTTTCCCAACCTGGTTAACATGATTTAAACTAACATTGCTTAGCATTAATTAATCCAATCAAGTTGATTAAACATAAAAATATAATTACATTTAACCAATAGTATACAATATTATTAATTGTTGAACAAAATGTACCACTGAGAGGGGGGTGAATCAGTGGTATCCAAAACTCTTAACCTTTTAATCCTAAGAGTGAGTACCAGTTAGCAATGCAAACACTAAGTAAACCTACTTGTGAGATAAAGAAAGACATCACAATGCAATCACACAAAGGCACATCACATGACACCGATATATATGAGGAAAACCCAAGATGGAAAAAACCTCGGTGAGAAAAGTTGTTGGAGTCTACTCCTCCAATCCATCCTCACAATGAAAATCTAATTACAATGTTTAGGGCACCGACCCAAGGAGAACCAACCCCTACACAGAGCTCCAACTCAGTGATTACAAAACATTATACCAAAACATTAGTTATAATCCAATTACAAATGAATTCTGTAACCTCATAGATATGTCTCTTCACCAGTTCACCTATGCTCTACTCTCTACCAGTTCTCTTCTCACCATCTCTAACTCTTCCTCTAATCGGCCTCTACCTTGTCTGCTCTCTTCTCACTCTCTTCCTCTACTCACTGCAGCTCCCTTTTTGGTTCAAGCTCTACCGGTTGTCTACCTTTCCACCTGGTTACCGAATACTTCCACAGTACTAGTTAAACCCTTCTTAATCCTTGCCTGGTGCTTCTTCTTTCCTACTGATACTTCTTTCTTGTCGGTTCTAACACTACCAATGGTCTTGACTGATGCACTTCTTGTAGCTTACCAGAATCTCAAACCTTTATTAGTTTGTCCCTTGCTAAGCCTTCTTACCGGTTGCACCTCCAAATGCTTAATTTCTTAACTCTCATGGTTAGATCAACTCTTATCTTTCAACTGGCATCACACCTTCTGACAGCATCCTCTAACAACCCCATTTCATTGATTTTGACTTGCATGTTTATAAACAAGTCTTCCCACCAAAAACCAATTCAAACTTCAGGCGGTTAGGGTTTCTTCATTGACCTCGAGGCATACCAAATTCAATCAGATCTCCTTCTAGAGATCGACCACTTGCAATAAATTAATCAACCTCCGCCAATCTCGCGACTTCCAATATACGTTTGCTAAGATTCTAGCAAACATAAGCAGTCTGCCGGAAAGGCACTTGGTCAATCACCATAAATGGTTTAGCAGATTGCATCACCAACCTCATTCTGCACTTGGACATATTGCATCAACCGATGCCTCCCTTCTATCACCTTTGTTCGACCTTCCTCGAGCCACACACCTCTGCAACACATCCCATGATATATGGGGTCTGCATTTAATATCGACCAACTCTTCAACAACCTCACTGGTGCACACTCCATCTACTACTGCATGCATGTCCGCTACCTCGATTCCACATGGCACCTTTGTTGCTATCCACCTTAGCTCACTATGTCGATCCAACATGGTCACCGACCAATTACACACAACCGTTGTATGCTTTATACTACTGCTCCCACTTTGCCTATTGTTTCTCTAACCCTGCCGGTATATCTTGCCTTATTGGTTAACCTTAATACCTTCACCTTCCTTATGTCGGTGAATCATATTAGCCCGGTCATCATACATACCGGTTCTCATCTTCATGTTGCTAGTGTATCATATTGATTGGCCATTGTCCTTACAAATCAACATGTTCATCTTCATCTGAAGAGAGCCTTTTACTTGTGTACTTTCTAGCATACCAATAGCCTTGTTTACCGATGGATACTACATCGGCCTTCATGTCGGTAACATGCATGACAACATCTTGCAAGCAGTCTTCAACTGTCCTTGCATCAAACTGCATCTACATTCCAGTTGTACTCTCTGTCTATAGTTGAACCTTTCCTTCTCCTTCATCTGGCAGGTTTTCCTCTCTGTTGGTTTGTCAAAGTGACAAACTCATCACTCTGTGTTTGTTCTTGTGGCTCATCTGCTTACTCTACTGATCAGGTGCACATCACTAATCTCACATGCTAGAGGCTCACACATATCATCTGGTCGGTGGAGGTAGATACACCGTGGTTCACAATCTGTCAATCACTAGTGGGAGAGGAACTATGTCATCTACTGGCCAATGGTGTGACTTCCCTGTTATTGGGCGGATGCAATTTCCTACAATCCTCAGGCAACATTCCTTCTTCAGTCTTCTCTTCTTCCAGGGATCACATCATTTACCAGTGGGAGTCCTACTAGATGGCATCACACTAGCATACCAATGACCTATGCACTCTGTAGTCTTATCGGTCATCATCTTATTGGTTAGTACTAACATGTTCATCCACTTGTTCACCGGGTACCGGTTTCTTCATTCTCAACAACAACTTATATACCGGTGGCTCTAGCTTGCATACCATTTCACCCCAACTACACACACTGTTGGTTGTCATCCATGACAGTCATACCAGATGACATCAATGACAACACAATGCCAACATTAACATGTCTAGGTTTCATTCGTGAGGATTCTTCTCATTACATTACATCTGATAATCTAATAAAACACATGCATTTAACGATTTAATTTTCATTCATACATTTGTTTTGCAACATAAGATAGAAATACATTACATTTCACTAAATCATTAAGTCTCAAAAGATTAGATAATGTTTACATTACAATTTACATCTTGCCATGAAGGCATGCATATAAAAAATTACAACTAATCATATAAGGTCCATGATATACAAGAAATGATCCAAAATAACAAATTGGATTCAACTGAATAACAAGACGCTTGAATCCAAGCGCAACTGGAATACCTATGAAAACAACTCTCGTAAGAAGGAACAAACACACCCAATGGAAAGTTGCACTACCACCCGACCATGTGGCTCAAAAAGAACCACCCCACTATGCTAGGAGATATAAATAAGACCCACTAGCAACCTACAAGGTATGCACACAAATGGTCAAAAACACAACATCGAAAAGACTTACATAAAGTATAAACTTGCAGAACATGACTCCACAAAAAAACTCAAGTGATACCAACAAGGCTACACACTAGTGAACATAAGGGAAGAGTGTCATCACATAGCTTGGTATGGTTATCCTGGCAGGCCTCCATAGGTCTCGGCCCCCATCTTGGGTTATCCTGGTAACCTCTCCCGAAGCCCTAGCCCCATCCAAGTCTCATGTTGACCCAAACAATCCTTTCATGAGGACAAGGTTGTTGGTATGCCCTTCCAGGCCTTCTCACTGCATCCTGAGTCTGTACTAGCACTCAACCATGAGCGAGCTAAAATTATCTTACTTAATATTTCATCTACCCAACCCCCTAAAGTATTATTAGGTTATCACTTACTTATACAGCTTTTGAGGGGTTATCCTGCTAACCTCTTTGGGCACGACCCCCACTCGAAAGCCACTCTTCCTTATTGCACTAAACAAAATGTCCCAACGAACTCCAAAACCAAAGTACTAAAACAAATTTACACAACATAGTTCAAGACAATAGAAAACACTTGGCCATGCAAGCCCTTGCGCAAGGTTAAACCAACTGACAAAACTAAGTCAAGTGATATGACCGACCAACGAAAAAGGCCACATGAAAATGTCTAATTTCATTAAACCAAGGACTTACAGTTTCTAAATTAAATGCGAAAATAGTCAAATTAAAACACACTAATCTAGAATATTTTTCCATCGTATAGTATTCCTCCATTTTAAAATATATATATAATTATATATACACTTAGTATATATATATTTAATTAAAAAATTTAAAATTAAATTTAAAAAAAAGCCAAAGTTATACATAGCACCCACCCCCCTTTTTTATAAGGGAAAGGCGATGGCTTGGGGGCCACTATGTGGTCCCCCACCCACAGCCAAGGCTATGGTGGGTGGACACACCATGGCTACCAGCCATGGCACCACTTGATCCCCCCATTACAAAGCAAAAGGCTTAGTTTGTGAAGGAACTTCAGTATCAAGACATGTGATAGTATGTGCATAAGGTGAAACATTGAGAGGATTGTATGCCTCCATGTTAAAGTGATTGCATATGCCTTATTGATGCAGGAACACGAGTCTAATTATTACCGATTGAGCAGTTTTCAATGGAATTGCTTTAGATTGAGGCATTTCTTCGTGTTTGAGTGTTTAGCATTGTGGTTTTGGGTTTATTTATCGTGTTCAAGGTTTCATAGTATTTATCTTTGTTTCTGGTGAGATGTGGATTCCAGTATTGGTCTGGTTGATATGTTCTTACCGGTTAGATTGGCAGCGTATTGAGCGAGGTTGGATCGGGTTGTGGTTGATCTCAGTGGCTTGTGGATCGTTGGAGATGTTTCTTTGGGCCTTGGCTGGTATTCCTGGAGGTCCGCGCATCATTTTATGTTTTGTGTTTGTTCTTAGTGATTTGAGCCAACATGTCACCGTTGCACGTTTCATGAACCCGTTGGTCTTCGGGTCGACTTGATTGAGTTGTAATCATATGCGGATGGTATATATGGAAGCTGGTGAATCGATTGAGGATATGAGAAGTGAGAAGATAGAAGACAAAGTTATGAGATCTAGCAAAGATGTAGATTAGGTGGGATTCTGATCTGGTTGGGTTGAAGCCAGAAGGCTGAGGTCCAGATTAGGGTAGAACCCACAGAGTGTTCCCGGAAGCTGATTTGATATGAGGATGATCTGTGGATCTTGTAATTGTGTTGTAAGCATTATTTGTATCCTGGACTATGATCCATCTTGTGGAATGTGTAACTCTTCAAACTGTAATAAGATTTATTCAAGTTATTTACCAGTTATGTGTTTTGTGTTGTTATCGGTTGTTCTTCCTATTGTTTCAGGTATCTTGCTACCGGTTACTGGTATATTATGCGTGATTTATGTGTTAAGATGCAAGGTTGGGTTGTCCTTCATTATAGATCCTTGCCTTGACTGTGTCAAATGGTATTAGAGCTGGTTTGTGAACCTGTTGTTGGATGGACTGATGTTTGTGCATCGATTGGTTGGAGAGAAAATTGAGGCAACTTCTGGACTTGTTCAGATCGCCAAATGTGAGGCAGAGAAAGTTTTGTTGGTAGACTTTTGATCCTATAGCTTGAGCTTGAGGCAATTAGTGGGTGGAGACTTGAACAGATCTTCGATTGAGGCAGGCTGCAGTTTGGACCGATAGATCGTCATGGAGAGGCAACTGGGAGTTGTACTTAGATCACTGAACCCCTGAGGTAGTTGCAAGAACCTACTGATAGAATGTCGAACCAGATCAAGTGATGGGACTCACTTTTCAATTAACCACGAAAGTCTGATGCAGGAGAACCGGTCTAGTTCTTATGGGTTGAGTAGTTCTCTATGGAATTGCTTTAGATTGAGGCATTTCTTCGTGTTTGAGTGTTTAGCATTGTGGTTTTGGGTTTATTCCCTTGTGTTCATAGTCTTTATCATGTTTGAGGTTTCATAGCATTTGGCTTTGTTTCCGGTGAGATGTGGATTTTGGTATTGTCCTGTTTGATATGTTCTTACTGGTTAGACTGGCAGCGTATTGAGCGAGGTTGGATCAGGTTGCGGTTGATCTTCGTGACATGTGGATCATTGGAGATGTTTCTTTGGGCCTTGGTCGATATTCCTAGAGGTCCATGCATCATTTTATGTTTTGTGTTTGTTCATAGTGATTTGAGCCAACATGTTACCGTTGCACGTTTCATGAACCAGTTAGTTTTTGGGTCAGCTTGATTGAGTTGTAATCATTTACAGATGGTATATATGGAAGCTAGTGAATCATTTGAGGATATGAGAAGTGAGAAGATAGAAGATAGAGTTATCAGATTGAGTGAAGATGTAGAATCGGTGGGATTCTGATCCGGTTGGGCTGAAGCCGGAAGGTTGAGCTCCGGATTAGGGTAGAACCGACAAACTATTCCCGAAAGATGATTTGATATGAGGATGATCTGCGGATCTTATAATTTTGTTGTAAGAATTATTTATATCCTGGACTGCAATCCATCTTGTGGCTTGTGTAACTCTTCAAATCGTAATAAGATTTATTCAAGTTATTTATTGGTTATGTGTTTTGTGTTGTTATTGGTTGTTCTTCCTACTGTTTATGGCATCTTGCTACTAGTTACCGGTATGTTGTGCATGATTTATGTGTTAAGCTGCAAGGTTGGGTTGTCCATCATTGGAGATCCCTTCCTTGACTATTTCAAATGGTATCAGAGATGGTTTGTCAACCTGTTGTTGGATGGAGTGTTGTCTGTGCACCAGTTGGTTGGAGAGAAAATTGAGGCAACTTGTGGGCTTGTTCAGATTGTCGAACGTGAGGCAGAGAAAGTTTTGTAGGTAGGCCGCCGATCCTACAGCTTGAGCTTGAGGCAGTTAGTGGGTGGAGACTAGAACAAATTGCCGATTGAGGCAAGTTATTGTTTAGACCGGTAGATCATCATGGAGAGGCAACCAAAAGTTATAGTTAGATTGTCAAACCCCTGAGGCAATTGCAAGAACCTACTGACAGATCTTCGAACTAGATGAAGTGATGGGACTCACTTTTCAATTAACCCCGAGAGTCTGATGTAGGAGCACCGGCCTAGTTCTTACCAGTTGAGCAGGTTTTAGTGGAATTACTTTAGATCGAGGCATTTCTTCATGTTTGAGTGTTTAGCATTGTGGTTTTGGGTTTATTCCCTTGTGTTCATAGTCTTTATCGTGTTCAAGGTTTCATAGCATTTGGCTTTGTTTCCGATGAGATGTGGATTCCGATATTGGCCTGGTTGATATGATCTTATCGGTTAGACTGGCAGCATATTGAGAAAGGTTGGATCGGGTTACGGTTGATCTTTGTGACTTGTGAATCATTGGAGATGTTTCTTTGGGCCTTGGCTAGTATTCTCGGAGGTCCGTGCATCATTTTATGTTTTGTGTTTGTTCTTTGTGATTTGAGCTGACATGTTACTGTTGCATGTTTGATGAACCGGTTGGTCTTTGGGCCGACTTGATTGAGTTGTAATCATTTGCGAATAGTATATATGGAAGCTAGTGAATCATTTGAGGATATGACAAGTGAGAAGATAGAAGACAGAGTTATGAGATCGAGTGAAGATGTAGTTCTGGCAGGATTCTAATCCGGTTGAACTGAAGCCAAAAGGCTGAGGTCTGGATTAGGGTAGAACCGGCAGACTGTTCCCGGAAGACAATTTTATATGAGGATGATCTATGGATCTTGTAATTGTGTTATAAGCATTATTTGTCTTCTGGATTGCGATCCAGCTTGTGGCATGTGTAACTCTTCATATTGTAATAAGATTTATTCAATTTATTTACTGGTTATATGCTTGGTGTTGTTACCGGTTGTTCTTCCTACTATTTCTAGCATCTTGCTACCGGTTATCGGTATGTTGTGCATGATTTATGTGTTAAGCTGCAAGGTTGCATTGTCCTTCACTAGATATCCCTGCCTTGACTGTGTCACTTATCAGGAGAAAATTCTTTAAGGTGGCATGCATCCAAAGACAAGCACATTACCAAAATAATATGCCCCCAAGAAAGGACAAATCAGAGCATGATGGTCACAAGACATAAAATCACAAAAGGGATCCACTAACTCTTGGGTTAGTGTTCTCTTATGATAAATAATGTATATCATGAATGTATTTGCATTGAATTGATCTCATTCCCTAAAGGTAGTAGAACCACAAGCACAATGGAAGAAGGGAACATGTGTCTTTTGAGTCAACATGAAAGATACCAAAAGAGATGTCAACACTTTGCATCATCCCCAAGTAGACAACACAAGGGACAACAAATAGAAGAAGTGAGATAAATAGAGGAATGTCACAACAAAAAGAGAAAGAGAGGAGAGAGAGAATCCATGACACGAATGAAGCTAATCAAGAAAATCATCTACCTCCCAATCTTGTTTAACATTGTTTTGGGAAGGTGGACAAGATGCAAGAGGAGCAACTTCAAGCATAGTAGATAGAGATATTGTAAGTTCCAAACAAGGACCATGCTCTCATGATGAGTCATTTTGTTTGTTTCTAGGAGCTAGGATTAATGCTTTTGAAAATTATTTAGATAAGTAATTGTCAACATCAACAAGCTCATATTCATCATTAGAATCATTATCATTAACATTGCTATCATGAACATCATTTTCATCCATTTGTTCATAAAGATTAATAAAAAGAGGAGTTATAATATGAACGGAACATGAACCATCATCTTTATTAAGCCTTTTTAATCTTAGTGATTTAGGTTGAACTTCCTCCCTAGGGTTAGGTGAAGGCTAGACAAATGGGACTATCAACATTTGGTGTCTTAGGGGAGGAAATGTGTTGAGAATTAAGTTCATGAGTCTTAGCATGAAGTCTCCATTAGCTTTCTTACACAACAATTTCTTTTAGTTCTAGCTGAGGTTTGTGAAGGTTCAGGATCAATGGACATGGGCTCTTTTGTTCCTTCAATGGAGAAAGAATGGGAGAAGGTCTACTAGGTTGAAAGATAGAGGATTTCGGACGCTTTCCTTTGTAAGATGTAGGAGGTGGAACTAGAGCATATATAGGAGGAATAGGAGGTGCGTGAAGGAGACCAAGTCCATCATGAGGACGAGGAATAGGTTTAGGATCTCTAAGCTTACTCAAAGATAAGATCATATCATTCTTCAAATTCTGATAAGATTGAAAGAGAGCATCACTTCAAGGCTTAAGAGGCTCAAATTGTTTACGACAAATGTATTCAAGGTTGGCATCTTCATGCCTCACTATGGGTTGATACATGTTATGATTGATTGTTATGATTTTGTCAAATGTTGTGGGGGAATTTTGAACATTTATGAATGGTAGAAGGGATCGATTTCATGGAAGAGAGCCAAGTATGTCCCAAATTCACATGAAACTGATTTGATGTAAGAATGATAGTAAAAATGACATCTAAACTCTTAGTGCCAACCTCAACAGAAAGAGTAATGGAGCCAATATTATGGCAAGAGAAACCATCATAAATGTTAACCACTACATCTATTTTTTAATATGTTACTTGATGTAATTATAAATTATAAAGATATTCTTCAGTGATCATATTCACCATACACAGTAGATCAATGAGCACCCCTCGTGAGAGTTTGTTTTTTATCTTCACAATGATATATAGTGGTCCATCAGGTGCATCAATAGTCTCACTAGGATCAAAGGTAATGCATAGGTCCTTGGGAGGTATAGGTTTATCAACAAGATTCACCACATTATTAGACTCAAGGCCAAGTTTATTGGGAGAATATGCAAGAGGCTTAGAATCAACAACATTAGTAGAATGGGAAGGCAAAGGATTAGTAAATATTTGGAGGTTTTGATTAGGAGGATCTATGGATTTGTTTCCTTTTTCATTCATACCACTATGAATATAGTATCGTTATCAATAAATTCTTTAATCATACTCCTTAAGATATAACACTTTTCAGTATCATGATTGTGTTGACGATGAAATTGGTAAAAGGCTTTGGGATCATGATAAGGTGGCAAAGGTTTGGAGGTACCAATTGGCTTGATGGGAGGAAGTTTCAACACATTTTTATTTATCAATTGTATCATTATGATATCCAAAGACTCATAAAGAGGAATAGATTATTTTCTAAAGTATTTGGATAAAAAAGCCATATCTGATGTTGTGGTTGCCACTTGAGTGTTTATGTTGTCATTGATCTTGATATATCCCTTGTTTGATTTAAAATTCGTAAAAGATTGTTGAGCACTTTATTTCTTATCAACTAGAGCCATTGAAGGAGATTGTTCAAATTGACTCACTTGAAGCTGATAATTATGAAGCATTGTGCACAACTATGTAAAAGAAGTAAATGCAGAAAAGAGAAGCTTGTACCTAATGCCTTTTTGTAAATTAGCAATAAAAATTATTTGAACATCATGATCAAACATAGGATAAGCAACTTGAGAATACAAATGTTTATATCTACCAATAAAATTAGTCACTTTTTCTTTAACACCTTGGTTACAATGAATCAAATTAGTCAAAATAATTTTAGGACCAATATTATTGTGAAATTATTGAATGAAAGCATCAGCTAATTATTGAAATGATGTAATAGAATAAGGAGGCAAATAACAATACCATTGCAATTCTTTATCCCTAAAGGTTTGAGTAAACAATTTAACCATGAGTCTTTGATCATGAGAAAAGTCACTACACAAAGTTTGAAATGTTTTCACATGAGTCAAGGAATCACTTTTTCCATTGTAAAGCTTCAATTATGGGACTTCCATATGTTTAGGAGGGACAACAATGACAATTTCATCGGATAATGGGCTCTCTACATCAAATGTGGGCACATTAAACTTGGATTGGGTAATAGAAGCTAGTTGTTATTATTGTAGGGATGAGATAGATTAGGCTAAGTTATTGATGGTTGCTTCGGTGGATGGATTGAAATTGGATATATTGGGTTGTGTTGGAGGAGTAACATTTTTGTATGTATATTGAGGTTGAGAGTAAGGAGGTGGAACATTATTATATGTAGGTATGGGAGATAACTGGGTCACAAGTGGAAGTTTCCCCTTTGATTAACATGTGTAAGGTTAAAATTTTGTGTGGAAATAGTCATGATAGAAGATGTAAAAGTAGGCATAGTAGGTAAGGATGTAGGCATAGGAATAGAATTATTGACTTGACAAGTAGCTTGAGTATAACCAAGGACTTCGAAAAAACTTTTCATAGGCATGATATTACTGTCAACAATATGAGAAAGGCCATGCAACAAATCAAGACCAATTTAATGACTTTGAACCATTATTTTTAATCCCTCAATCAATGGAATTGCCTCACTTTCTAAGTATTGTTGACTCATCCATTGTTGAAGATTTTAAAATTCATTGTCAATCTTCTCCAATTGATGAATGAAAACCCTAGTTAGTGATCTATTCACATCATGAAAATCATGAAAAGAATGAGGATAAATGACATCAATTGCTAGATTAGAGGGACCACCAGCATTCTCATGAAATAAGTTATCCAAATTAGGCTCCATATCCTTGGTAATTAAACCTTGGGAAGCCTTAATTGTAAAACTTCTCATGAGAATATTGTAGGTAGGACTAATGGTAATAAAAACTCATGCACAAAGGAGTGAAATTTGAAGTTGAAATTTTGATTAAACAATGCAATTTTTTTTTAAAGCGATTGATTAATCAATTAATTAAGAAATTTGATTTGTAAATTTGAAAGATAAATGCCTTTAACTCATAGTATATCATAAAGATCAGATATGAAAATAGATTTCAAAAATTTGCAACCCAAAAGTAAATTTTAGAATTATAAATTAGTGTTTTTTATAAATCCAGCCATTAAATTTATGTAATTCAATTGAAAATGAGATCTATGAGGTCAAATTTGAATTTTAAATTGTATGAATAATCAGATCTTGTTAGGAATTGCATGCAAAAAATATCAATTATATGCAAATAAAGATTAAATAGAGGAATGAAAACACATAAATAATAACAAAGAGGAGACAATTTTAAATTGGTTCACCCAAACTCGGGTTATGCCCACCAAACAGAGAGTCCAATAGTACTATCTAGTAAATCAAATGAATTACAACTATCTTGTGTCATCTCCTACTACGGGGGGTGGTTCCTTTGGTTCCACATGGTCGGGTGGTTGGTGTCTTTCTTCCATTGGGATGTTCTTTCATGGATGCTTTTCTTGGATGCTTACGTGGATGTGGATCTCTTATCTCTTCAGTTCGTGGATGGATATTTGTATCAGCTTATGGATCATGATCCATTAGACATGTATATGTAGTTGTATTTGAGAGATATGCTTATTGTTGTAAATACATTGTACTGATGTATCTAGTAAATGCTATTAGGTAAAAAGATGCATTATATATATCTTGAGAATGATTCAGTAATTGGAAATATTGACATTAAAATATGGATGTGTACTTGTATTTAGATGATGTAATTAGCTCATATTGCTATGTTTAAATGGTGTGGTAATTGGTATTGATATGAGTATGTGATGCTTAAGGAAATGATTGGTTGGGTTTAGGAACATTTGGCATTGGTTCTTTAAAATGAACTTTATGGGAAGGTTAGAATAAGCATAAATCATCCTAGGATAAAGTAATGAATTCATGTATGGTAGTGTGAAAGGAATTAATGATAGTAAAATAGATTGCATTTGGATTATGAAAGTAAATAAGTTATCATGCTTAGAAATGGATAAGTGGTTAGTTTAAGTAGTGGCGTTGAGATACCCTAGGGAAGGTAGATGATTATTGTATTTTATTTCCATTTGTGTATCATGGTTTGTATGTTATGGGTATGTGCACCAAGTTGTGGTACCAAAAGGGGGTCTTAAGATGCCACTTTTTTTTCTGAAATAAGCAAAGTCTGAACTTCAATGACAAATTGAAGATAGTTACACTCCAAATTTGAAGATGCAACAAGAACAAGAGTTAGAGTGCTTCGAGTCTACTTTCTAAACTACTAATTTTTTTTGAAAATGGTGGAGATTAAGGGCTTCAAAAAGGGGGGCCACAAAAAGTGGTCCTGTTTTTATGCAAAAAACATAACATAGTGTCTATTGTGGCCCCCCTAAAATGTTAACTTTTTTTTTGAATTTTTAAAATTGCTTCAGTGAGAAATTAGCTAACATCTTGTAGTTTATGCCCGAATTTTAAGCTAATTTTTTAATGAGTATATGATTTTTTACTAATTTTCGAAGTGGACACATCCTGAAAAATAGAAATTTGAGTGTGCTCCCCCCTAAAATTATTGAAAACAAATCAAAAATTAAATTTTATTTTTTAAAATTGTGTAGAATGGAGTCTAGTTTCTAAAAATGTTTTTTTTTTCAAAATCTGATGAAAGTGTAAAAATCTATACCCAAAATAGTGCATGTTGGTTTTTGACAAAAAACGGACACACTTACAAAAGAAATTATAGATAAAAGACAACGAAATAAAAATTTGAAATAAATTCGATTTTTGGATAGCTAAGAGGGAGCTCAAGATTATCATGGTATTTTTTTTTACCTTCATTGAAACACGTACAAACCTAACGGAGAGCACAACTAAAAATATGTCAAAATTTTCAATGTTCTGACAAAAACATGTCTCTAGCCTAAAATGGTCATCCAAACCTTTGGGTTGGATGCCCAAGGCAAATCCAAACCATAGTTTTGGTGTTTCCCAAAGCGAGCCATTTGGCACTCTCCAAATATGGTGAGCGCCCTATTTGGCATGAGCTAAATGTGATGAATGGATATTCCATTTGGCACACACCAAATGTGGTCCATATTCCACATTTGGCATGCGCCAAGTGTGGTCCATATTCCACATTTGGCGCATGCCAAATAAGGATGAAGAGAGAGATAGCTCGAGGGATAGAAGAATAAAGGAATTGTGAGAGCTAGAAAGGGAAGGGACAAATAAGAGTATGTATCTATAAGAATGAAGAGCCCGAGAAGAGGTAAGGGGAGAGAGAGAATATGAGATCTAGTTCATAGAGAGAGATGGAAATACTAGGGAAGGGAGATAAAGAAGGGAGAGGTGAGATGGGGGTTTCTATGTACACATTTGGCACTCTCCCTATTTGGCGCGCGCCAAATGTGGAATAGATACAAACTCTTCTTTCTCCCTCCCCTCTCTAGCTCTCATCTCTCTCCCTCGGTTGTTTCCTCACTCCCTCCTCTCTCTAGGTCCTAAGGGGTCATAGGACACCATATGACCCCTTAGGACACAAAATGACCCCTAACGACACCTAAGGGGTCATAGGACACCATATGACCTCTTAGGTTACCATAGGACCCATAACGACACCATAGGTTACCATACGACCCATAATGACACCTAAGGGGTCATATGGTGTCCTATGGCCCCATAGGACACCATATGACCCCTTAGGTGTCTTTAGGGGTCATTTTGTGTCCTAAGGGGTCATATGGTGTCCTAAGAGGTCATAGGACACCATATGATCCCTTAGGACACCATACAACCCATAACTACACCATATGACCCCTTAGGACACCATACGACCCATAACAACATCGTATTGTGTCCTAGGGGTCATAGGACACCATATGACCCCTTACGACACCATACAACCCATAACGACACCGTATTGTGTCCTAGGGGGTCATATGGTGTCCTAAGGGGTCATATGACACCATATGACCCCTTACAACACCATACTACCCATAACGACACCTAAGGGGTCATATGGTGTCCTATGGCCCCATAGGACACCATATGACCCCTTAGGTGTCCATACGGTGTCGTTATGGGTCGTATGGTGTCCTAAGGGGTCATATGGTGTCCTAAGGGGTCATAAGACACCATATGACCCCTTAGGACACCATATGACCCATAACAACACCATATTGTGTCCTAGGGGATCATATGGTGTCCTAGGGATCATAGGACACCATATGACCCCTTACGACACCATACGACCCATAACGACACCGTATTGTGTCCTAGGGGGTCATATGGTCTCCTAAGGAGTCATAGGACACCATATGACCCCTTACGACACCATACTACCCATAACGACACATAAAGGGTCATATTGTGTCCTATGGCCCCATAGGACACCATATGACCCCTTAGGTGTCGATACGGTGTCATTATGGATCGTATGGTATCCTAAGGGGTCATAAGACACCATATGACCCCTTAGGACACCATATGACCCATAACAACACCGTATTGTGTCCTAGGGGGTCATATGGTGTCCCAGGGGTCATAGGACACCATATGACCCCTTACGACACCATATGACCCATAACGACACCTAAGGGGTCATATGGTGTCCTATAGCCCCATAAGACACCATATGACCCCTTAGGTGTCCATACGACCCATAAAGACACCATATTGTGTCTTAAGGGGTCATAGGACACCATATGACCCCTTAGGACACCATACGACCCATAGCGACACCATATTGTGTCCTACGGGGTCTTATGGTGTCCTAAGGGATCATAGGACACCATATGACCCCTTACGACACCATACAACCCATAATGACAGTGTATTGTGTTCTAGGGGGTCATATGGTGTCCTATGGGGACACCATATGACCCATAACGACACTGTATTGTGTCCTAAGGGGTCATATGGTGTCCTAAGGTGTCATAGGACACCATATGACCCATAACAACACCGTATTGTGTCCTAAGGGGTCATATGGTGTCCTAGGGGTCATAGGACACCATATGACCCCTTACGACGCCGTACTACCCATAACAACACATAAGCGGTCATATGGTGTCCTATGGCCCCTTAGGACACCATATGACCCCTTAGGTGTCCATACGGTGTCGTTATGGGTCATATGGTGTCCTAATGGGTCATATCGTGTCCTGAGGGGTCAGAAGACACCATATGACCCCTCAGGACACCATACGACCCATAACGACATCGTATTGTTTCCTAAGGGATCATATGGTGTCCTAAGGGGTCATAGGACACCATATGAACCCTTATGACACCATACGACCCATAACGACACTGTATTGTGTCCTAGGGGTCATATGGTGTCCTAAGGGATCATATGACACCATATGACCCCTTACGACGCCATACAACCCATAACGATACCGTATTGTGTCCTTGTGGGTCATATGGTGTCTTAAGGGGTCATAGGACACCATATGACCCCTTACGACACCATATGACCCATAACAACACCGTATTGTGTCCTAAGGGGTCATATGGTGTCCTAAGGGGTCATAGGACACCATATGACCCCTTATGACACCATACGACCCATAACGATACCGTATTGTGTCCTAGGGGGTCATATGATGTCCTAGGGGTCATAGGACACCATATGACCCCTTACGACATCATACGACGCATAATGACACCGTATTGTGTCCTAGGGGGTCATATGGTGTCCTAACGGGTCATAGGACACCATATGACCCCTTACGACACTATACTAGCCATAACGACACATAAGGGGTCATATGGTGTCTTATGACCCCTTAGGACACCATATGACCCCTTGGGACACCATACGACCCATAACGACACCGTATTGTGTCCTAGGGGGTCATATGGTTTCCTAGGGGTCATAGGACACCATATGACCCCTTACGACACCATACGACCCATAACGACACCTAAGGGGTCATATGGTGTCCTATGGCCCCATAGGACACCATATGACCCCTTAGGTGTCCATACAACCCATAAAGACACCATATTGTGTCCTAAGGGATCATATGGTGTCCTCAGGGATCATAAGACACCATATGACCCCTTAGGACACCATACGACCCATAACAACACCGTATTGTGTCCTACGGGGTCATATGGTGTCCTAAGGGGTCATAGGACACCATATGACCCCTTAGGATACCATATGACCCCCTAGGACACCGTATTGTGTCCTAGGGGGTCATATGGTGTCCTAAGGGGTCATAGGACACCATATGACCCCTTAGGACACCATACGATCCATAATGACACCATATTGTGTTCTAAGGGGTCATATGGTGTCCTAAGGGGTCATAGGACACCATATGACCCCTTAGGACACCATACGACCCATAACGACACCGTATTGTGTCCTAAGGGGTCATAGGACACCATATGACCCCTTAGGACACCATACAACCCATAATGACACCATATTGTGTCCGAAGGGATCATATGGTGTCCTAAGGGGTCATAGGACACCATACGACCCATAACGACACCGTATTGTGTCCTACGGGGTCATATGGTGTCCTAAGGGGTCATAGGAAACCATATGACCCCCTAGCACACCGTATTGTGTCCTAGGGGGTCATATGGTGTCCTAAGGAGTCATAGGACACCATATGACCCCTTAGAACACCATACGACCCATAACGACACCATATTGTGTCCTAATACTCATAACTTTCAAATCGCATAACATTTTTTGAATTTAATTAGAAAATAAATAATAATTATTTATTAAAGTTGAAATAAGACAAGCCTTATATTGTTGGAAAGCTGAGAACATCCTTAAAAAACCCTTTTCATTTTATCAATTTTGGCTATTAAAAAAGTCGTTAGCCACCAGTGTAAAGTCTAGAAAATCAAGGAACACTGAAAACACGTTTTTTCAGTTGACTTTCCAGGCTTGTCACTTCCAAGCCAAATCCCAAAGCAAACCCAAACCAAAAGATGGAGGGAAAAATTTGTGTTTTAAAATCGGATATCTGATAAAATCAAATATCTATTTTTGAAAAAATAAAAAAATATATTTTAGTAAATTGGGCATAACTTTTGCGTTTTATATCAAAATTTCAATTTTTTATAGGCATTGGAAAGGTAATTAAGAGCTCTATGATATGGAATAGGTATATTTTCAATTATTTTTTTAAAAAAATAATTATAATTCATTTAAATTTATCCTTCATTTTTAAAACATAAAAAACTCATGACTTTTTCATATGATTTCCCTATTGCATGAATTTTTGTAACAATCATCTCAAAATAAACTAAATAAGTAATTAATTAATAATAGAAAATTTATGAATTTTATTGAGTTCGATAAATTTTGAGAAACCATGTTATCTATGTGTAGCGTCCTAAAATTGCGACACTTGCAATTTCGACTGCATTTGGGTCTTCACGATGGCGACGCAACACTGAACCTGAATGGAGACCCCGAAACTTGCTCATGACATCAAAAACTGCATTTTTCCAGCACCCTGCCTGATCCCTCCTTGCACCCTGCTGTCCCGGGAGGTGGGACCAAAGCGCCCAGCGCCCTGGTCCCCCAGGACCATGGCGCCCAGCGCCCTGGTCCCTGGCCCTATTTTTGGGCCCGGTCTCCTATGGGACTTCGGGTCTTTTTTGTTTGCAATTTGGAAAATAACATTTCCTGGTCGGCCTAAGGTCAGGAAAATCAGTCTTTTAACCCTAATTGGCAAGTATATAAACTACATTTCCTCTCCCATTTCAGAGAGGAAGGACATATGTGTACAAGACGTCGAAACTCTATTCAAACATTCAAGCATTCAAGCATTCAAGCATTCCTTCAAGCAATTGATCATTCTAAGTCTCCATTCAAGGCTAAGTGTTGCATTCAAGATAAGGATTCAACCATTGAAGAGGAGATCACATACTACAACATACAAACATACAACATACAACAACATCTATACCTTCGCATATAAGGATACAAACATCCTTACAACAAGGTATTAGTACTTGTTTTACATTACATTTACAGCATTTCTCATTTCTTGGTTAATTCCAAAACCGAGGTTTGACCTAAAGGCAAACCCCTCATCCCTAACCCCCCAATCGTCCTCTCTTTTCTGTGTGTAGGTTGGAGGTACGCAGCTGTAATTGGAGATCTGGAATCCTTGTGCAGAGATGAACAGATCCCCCTTTGTTTCGCGGATTTTTCGGAGGACCGTGTGCACGCCGGGCGCCATCGTCCCGTCAACTTTTGCTCAAATTTGCAGGACAGTGTCATCTCGACATCTTACTGCTAATTCCAAGTCCGCGGCTTCATATCATAACCCTATCTCTATTTATAAGCGAATATTTCCCACTTTACATGCATTCCTAGTTCAATCTTTCTATCTACATTTCTTTACAAAAGAGGGTATCCTTGATGTCTTAACCCTTGAAACTCATATAGAATCCAATCTTGCATTGCGTGGGATTGGATCTTGTGGGTTTCAACCCCTCTTTTGAATGTAAAGTCCCTCCTAAGTGAAAACCATCAACCCTAGTAACTCTCCCTTCTCTCTCCTTGGAGTTGGGGAGGGGAGAACGACTAGGGTTCGATTTTTCCGCTTTACATTTTGGTGAACCCGACGTGAACATCCTTTCTGATTATTCATAGTTAGATCTGAAAATTGGATTCCTTGATTACATTTCCATGTTTGATCTTTTGCAAAATTTTAGAGGTTAATTGCATAAAAACCCTAAATTTTCTTTTTAAGTAATTAAACTTGTGAAATGTTTAATTGTTGATGCTTGTTTCAGATCTGCCCTTCTATTACAAATTATCAATTCATATTTGTGCGTTAATTTTGAAAATTAAGTGGTTAAGTGTCAAAACCCTAATTTTTGAAACCCTCTTGATTCAACCTTTGTCAGACAATTTCACTGATCAAAACATCTCCAAATCGGCTGTAACTTTGGATTCCGCAATAAAATCACAATATCTTTCATCCCTGAAAATTTGGAAAAAAGTTGCGAGGACCGTGTGCACCTCGAGCGCCATCGTCCCTGACATTTTTTCTGAAATTTCGGGAGCCAGATCTTACTGTATTTTTCTGCTAAAACCCAGAATTTTGGCTGATTTTATCAATTTTAACACCTTCAAAATTACAGTCAAAGTTGGTCTAGTGATTGCTTGGATTGAGGCTTCTAATCATTCAAAAATTGTTGAAATTGAAATTTGTGTCAAAATTGTGTTTCTTACAGTCCTAAATCTGAAAAGTGTGTTATCATTCATTCGAAATTTCAGTGATTCATTCAAATTTTTGCAATTTGTGACTTATGAAATTAAGTGCTTAATTACAACAACTTTGATTTCCGCTTTCAAAATTGAATTTTACGTGAAATTGAGTCAACTTTCAAATTTCAAAACTTGCATTGCTTTTGGTATTCCCTCTAAAATCATAAAATTCAAAATTTCAGTTTCCCTCTCTTTTTCAAAATTCAAATTTTGCATTTTTCGACAATCTTGGTAGGGTTCAATTTTGAGATTGCAACTTTAATTTGGCCTATCTACAGATCGTAAAATCACTCAATTTTTTCAGGTTAGCTGTAAAATCATCATAACTTTCATCCCTGCAAATTTCGAAAAAAGTTGCGAGGACCGTGTGCACCCCGAGCGCCACGGTCCCGGACATTTTTTCCGAAATTTTGGGAGATTGTCCTGATTGTATATAACAGCTTAAATCTAGAAGATTGGCTGGTTTTACTGAAATTTGCTACCTCTAAAATTCAAAATCTTCTCTCTTTCTTTAGTGCATAAGTTTTACAACAATAAGCCCTACCTACACTATTCCCGTTAGACGAAGCCTTAGAATTAAGTCTTTCCAAGGTTTAATTACTGAGGAGATGGAACCTAATTTGAATGGTCTTTTTAACGAGGACATGGGTAATTCCTCTAATCCTCTTAATGATGAAGAAGCTCTCCATGAGGTTTCTGTAGAACAACTTTCAAAATTGGATAACCAATTTGATGATTTTCGACAATGGATGTCTCAAGAATACCCTGATAGTCAAGCTCTTCCTTTAATTGAGGGTCTAAAACGTATGCTTCAAAGTGATAAGAATGGAATTGATATTTTGCGTGGTATTGCACACATTGTGGATTCAAATGTGATGCCTATGAAAAGTTGTGCCGAAACCTTAGGTTATACACAACCTCCTACTCAAGACAATCATTCTATTCCTTTGACGACTCCTATTGCTAGTATACCTACTTTTACATCAAATATAATGACTACTTCAACACAAGACATTCCTCCTATGATCACCAGTCATGGGGGCAATCCCTCTTCTTCAATCAACCCTCTTCCTTCATTCAATCCGACTTCTTCATTCATTCCTTCAATGAGTGTGCCTATTATATCACCACAAATGAACATGACGCAAGGGGGCAATTCATTTAACCATTCCATTCCTCCTTGTAGTGTTCCTCCTTTCCAATCATCTCCTATGACTAACTATCATAGTGTCCCACCACCTTACTCTCTACCTTCTTTCAATAACATAACACCTCCATCACAATCTAACACGTCTAATATCAACTCTTCGACTAAAGCGACCATTAACAATCTTGCACAAACTGTCTCTTCTTTACAGCAACAAATTGCCTCTATGAATCAATCCAAGTTTAGTGTGCCCACATTTGATGTTGCGAGCCCACTTTCTCTTGATATTGTTCGAGCTATTCCCCCTAAACATGTTGAGATTCCGCATTTGGAGCTTTATAATGGTAAGGGTGATCCTCTAACACATGTTAAGACCTTTCAAACAATATGTACCGATTTTGCTTATGACCAAAGGTTGCTTGCAAAACTGTTTACTAGAACATTAAGAGACAAAGCCCTACAATGGTATTGCTCATTGCCTTCCTATTCTATTTCTTCTTTCGAACAACTTGCAAGTGCTTTCATTCAACAATTTCAAAACAATATAAGTCCTAAAGTTACTTTGATTGATTTAATGCATTGTAAACAAGGTGTTAAAGAAAAAGTGAGTGATTTCATTGGTAGATATAAGCATTTGTATGCTCAAATTTCCTTTCCAGTGCCTGACAATGATATTCAAAGAATCTTTATTTCTAATTTACAAAAAGACATTAGAGAAAAACTCCTGTTTTCTGAGTTTACTTCTTTCCAACAGTTGTGCGCAACTCTTCACAATTATCAACTGACTGTGAGTCAAATGGAACAATCACATCCTATGGCTCCGAGTGATAAGGGTGATAGTAGTCAACAACCATTTGGGAAGTTTAAACCAAACAGAGAGTCCATTAAATTCAATGAAAACATCATCAACAACAATGTGAATGCAGCATCAGGTGTGTCTCCTATTTCTAAGTTTTTCAAGAAAGAAAGAAAGTTTACTCCTTTGAATGAATCATTGCATAGTATTATGAATAAGTTATTGGAACAAAATGTGCTTACTCTTCCTCCTATAAGGCAAATTGATCCTGCAAAGATTAATTCACCTTATTTTGATAACAAATCTTTTTGTCAATTTCATCGTCAACCTAGGCATGATACTGAAAAATGTTTTGCTTTAAAAGGTAAAATTCAAGATTTGATTGATAATAATACTATCTCTGTTTCTGGAGTGAATGATAAAGGCAACACATCTGTAGCTCCTCCTAACCAAAATCTTCAAATTTTCACTGATCCATTGCCTTCTCATACCTCTAATGCGATTGATACTACTGATTCCTCTGTCTCACCTGATGATCTCGTGTCTATGACTCCGAATGTGATTAATTTTGTGGAGCAACAGAAAATCCCTAAAGAACCTTCCATCACATTTGATTCTAGTGAAACTATCAGGGCACCTGATAGTCCTTTATATATAGTTGCAAAAGTCAAGAACACACCTTGCCGTGGGGTGCTTATTGATCCTTCTTGTATGGTTAATGTCATTACTGAAGAATTTCTTTTTACTTTGCAATTGAATCAAGTTATCTATGACGAAACAAATGTGGTTGTGAAACTATTTGATGCATTTTATTCTCCTGCAATTGGTTCTATTACATTACCTATTGAGGTCCATAACAAAACCCTTGATGTCGACTTCGCTATTATTCCATCATCCGAACAATTTCGTGTGAAGCTAGGCTATCCTTGGCTATCTTCCATGAAAGCTATTGCTTCTCCTATCCACAAGTGCTTGAAATTTCCCCATAATGGTGAAGTTGTTACTGTCAATCATAGTCTCTTTAAACCAGCTGAAAGAACTTCTAGCGTTCCTCTTGATTACTTTTGGCCTAAACAATTCCAATCTCTTCCTCCGCGAAGTGATCATGTTTTCAAATCTTATCAAAAGTGGAAAATAGATATGATCCTATCTCTAAGTGAACCTAGAACACCCAAACTTGATATTCCTATCATTCTTGAGAAGGAGGTTCTTCCTTTGAAAGATAAAACTAATGTCTTTCCTCAAGAAGATTCCCAACCCATCCCTATGGATGTGACTATGCCTATATCTAATAAACTTCCTAAGAGTAGACCTATACCTCCTCGTCATGATGGACTTGGTCTCCTTCCTAAACCAAATATTCCTCCTTTATATGGAGCAGTTCCTCCTCCTTCCTTTTATAGAGAGAAGAGACCTTCCTCTTCTCCTATTATTCAACCTAAGAGACCACAACCTAAACACCCAAGTGATAAGGATGAGAATATTCCTCCTCCTCAATCTCCTAATCTTCCTACTAAGACTAGATGAAATCGTTCTGCACGTGAACGCCGATGAAAGCGTCGTCTTAGAGCTTAGGCAGCTGCCTCTCAAACTTTGCAATCCCCAAAAACACCTTCAACAAGCATTATTCCATTTTCTCCTCAGCCGACGATTGAGCCGAAATCTCCTAAACATAAGATGCATGATGGTCTTGATCCTGTGCGAGTTAAAGATCCTATTTTTATAAATCTTGATGATGATATAGATGAAAATGTTATTCATGATGCAAATGTTACCCCTGTTCATTCTGATAGTGAATATGAACTTGTTGATATTGATAACCATTTATCTAACGCATTTTCTAAAGCACTTATCCTAGCTCCTAGACAAGAACACCGTGGCTTGGGATATGAACATAGCCCTTGTTTGGATCTTGTGATAGCTCCATCTGCTGTGTTGGATGTTCCTCCTCTAACATGTTTCCTACCCTCCTGAAACATTGATCAGCAAGATCGGGGGGTAGATGACGTGCTAGACTAGTTTCATTAGCATAGCAGATTCTCTCCCCCTCTCTTTTGTTACTTCTTCTATATGTTATTCTCATTCTTCTATTTGTTGTCCTTAGTGTTGTTTACTTGAGGACGATGCAAAGCATTGAGATCTCTCGATCTCTCTCATGTTGACTCAAAAGACACGTGTTCCCTTCTTCTAGGTGACCTTCCTTGATTGGGGAATGAAGAACAATTATGCATACATACATATGATATACATGAATTATCATACAGCATACTGACCCCGAGGAAAGCGAAGTCACCTTGTGCTTTGTGTTTTGTGTCTATTATCCTTGGGTTTATCTCACACTTGGGGGCTAAATCCTTGTGATAACGTGCTCCTTTCTCATTTCTTATATGTATCGCTACCTTAAAGCAATCACCCCCGGTGAGGCGTGTGCGATCGCTTTAACGTAGGGGGGCATACATCCCGTCCATATCTTTTCAAGATACTTGAAAATTTCTTGGCAAATTTAGCCTTGCCTTGAAAATTTTTGATATCTTTCTTGCATGACTCATAGTGAGGGAACCTTACTACTGACAGTCATGGTTCTCCCTCGTGATCTTCCCTTTTACTTTGTCAATCAAAGTCATAAGATCCTTAGTCCACTGGGGGCTTGGTGTATCTTGCCTCCTTGACGTGGTGAAAGTTTTTCAATGTTGTTTCCTTGTACTTTACCGGAAGTATGAGCGTACGCTTATACTCCCACTAAAGTGGGGGCTAAATGTAGCGTCCTAAAATTGTGACACTTGCAATTTCGACTGCATTTGGGTCTTCACGATGGTGACGCAAAACTGAACCTGAATGGAGACCCCGAAACTTGCTCATGACATCAAAAACTGCATTTTTCCAGCACCCTGCCTGATCCCTCCTTGCACCTTGTTGTCCCGGGAGGTGGGACCAGAGCGCCCAGCGCGCTCAGCGCCCTGGTCCCCCAGGACCATGGCGCCCAGCGCCCTGGTCCCTGGCCCTATTTTTGGGCCCGGTCTCCTATGGAACTTCGGGTCTTTTTTGTTTGCAATTTGGAAAATAACATTTCCTGGTCGGCCTAAGGTCAGGAAAATCAGTCTTTTAACCCTAATTGGCAAGTATATAAACTACATTTCCTCTCCCATTTTAGAGAGGAAGGACATATGTGTACAAGACGTGGAAACTCTATTCAAACATTCAAGCATTCAAGCATTCAAGCATTCCTTCAAGCAATTGATCATTCTAAGTCTCCATTCAAGGCTAAGTATTGCATTCAAGATAAGGATTCAACCATTGAAGAGGAGATCACATACTACAACATACAAACATACAACATACAACAACATCTATACCTTCGCATATAAGGATACAAACATCCTTACAACAAGGTATTAGTACTTGTTTTACATTACATTTACAGCATTTCTCATTTCTTGGTTAATTCCAAAACTGAGGTTTGACCTAAAGGCAAACCCCTCATCCCTAACCCCCCAATCATCCTCTCTTTTCTGTGTGTAGGTTGCAGGTACACGGCTGTAATTGGAGATCTGGAATCCTTGTGTAGAGATGAACAGATCCCCCTTCGTTTCGCGGATTTTTCGGAGGACCGTGTGCATGCCGGGCGCCATCGTCCCATCAACTTTTGCTCAAATTTGCAGGACAGCGCCGTCTCGACATCTTACTACTAATTCCAGGTCCACAGCTTCATATCATAACCCTATCTCTATTTATAAGCGAATATTTCCCACTTTACATGCATTCCTAGTTCAATCTTTCTATCTACATTTCTTTACAAAAGAGGGTATCCTTGATGTCTTAACCCTTGAAACTCATATAGAATCCAATCTTGCATTGCGTGGGATTGGATCTTGTGGGTTTCAACCCCTCTTTTGAATGTAAAGTCCCTCCTAAGTGAAAACCATCAACCCTAGTGACTCTCCCTTCTCTCTCCTTGGAGTTGGGGAGGGGAGAACGACTAGGGTTCGATTTTTCCGCTTTACACTATGTTTGTTCCTTTCTCCACCTCTCTCTCCTAAACCTATCACTTCACCTATTTGTTTCTTCCTCCCTCTCATTTGCCTATATTTATACATCTCTCTCTAGACCTATATCTCTAACTATCAATGAATACCTCATTCAATCTCTCAAGATCTACAAGGTGCTTATATTCCTACCTCTTCATAATTTCCTCCTCTATCTCACTCTCTCTTCCCTAAGATCTAGACTAGTCTCTCTGCATTTCCTTCTCATCTCTAGCAACAAAATTCAAAGGGGACAAGGAGAGGCATAGGGAAGTATCAAAAAAAGGAGAGGGGGAGAGATGTGAGAAGGAGAGATTAATTGGGGGGAAGAGAGAGTGTGAGAGAGAGAGCTATAGGTAATTAGGTGGAAGGCGAAGAGAGAGAGGGACGGGGTGATTGGGGTGAAGAGAGAATGAGAGGGAGAGTTTGAGATTATTAGAGGGTAGGAGGAAAGGGGGAGAGGGGAAAGTATCAACAAAGAGAGAAGAGAGATGGGGATAGAGGTGAAGAGAGACATAGAGAGTAATTAGGGGGTTGGGAGAGGGGGAGAGGGAAGTATCTATAAACCCATAGGAGGAGAGAGGTGATCGAGGGTAATTGAGGGAAAGAAATAATGTGAGAGAGAATTGGGTGTATTTATCGGATAAGAAGAGAGGGAGAAGAGTAAGTATCAACAAAAGGAGAGAGGGAGCGATGTGGAGAGAAGTGAAGAGAGTGATAGAGAGAGAATAATTAGTGGGAGTAGAGGGGAAGAGGGAAGTATTAACAAAGAGATTGACTAGAGAGAGGGTAATCAGGGGGCTCTCTCCTCATCTCTCCCCCCTCTCTCTCCCCCTTTCCCTTCCCCTAATTACCTTCTCTCTAGACCTCTCTCTTTGAACCTCTCTCTGCATCTCTCCCTCTCTCCCTTTCTTTATACTTTCCCATCCCCCCTCTCCTCCCAACACCTAATTACCCCCAACTCTCTCTAATTATCTCTTCCCCAAATTTCATCTCTTTGTCATACCTATCCTTACCTCTAACTTTACCATATGACCCCTTAGGTGTCGTTAGGGGTCATATTGTGTCCTAATGGGTCATATGGTGTCCTATGAATCCTTAGGACACCATATGATGTTGTTAGGGGTCATATGGTGTGCTAAGGGTTCATATTGTGTCTTAGAGGGTCATATGGTACCCTATGACCTCTTAGGACACCGTATGACTCCTTAAAACACTATATGGTGTATTTATGGGTCGTATGGTGTCCTAAGGGGTCATATGGTATCCTATGACCCCTTAGGACACCATATGGTGTCATTAGGGTTTGTATGGTGTGCTAAGGGGTCATAAGATACCATATGACCACTGAGGACACCATATGACCCCTAAAGTGTTGTTAGGGGTCATGTATGGTATCTATGACCCCTTAGGACACCATATGGTGTCATCATGGATTTTATGGTGTCCTAAGGGGTCATATGGTATCCTATGACCCCTTAGGACACCATATGACCCCTTCATATAACATCATATAACCCCTTCAAACACTATATGACCCCTTAGGTATCGTTAGGGGCCATATTGTGTCATAAGGGGTCATATGGTGGCTCATGACACCATGTGACCCCTTAGGACACCATATCATATCGTTATGGGTCTTCTTGTGTTATAAGGGGTCATACGGTGTTATATGACCCCTTAGGATATCATATGACCCCTTAGGACACCATATGGTGTCGTAAGGGGTCGTATGGTGTCCTAATGGGTCATATGGTGTCCTATGACCCCTTAGGATACTATATGACCCCTTAGGTGTCATCAAGGGTTGTATTGTGTTCTAATGGGTCATATGGTGTCTTATGACTCCTTAGGACACCATATGACCCCTTGGGACACTATATGGTGCTATGGGTCGTATGTTGTCCTAAGGGGTCATATGGTGTCTTATGACCCCTTAGGACACCATATGACCCCTTGGGACACTATATGGTGCTATGGGTCGTATGTTGTCCTAAGGGGTCATATGGTGTCTTATGACCCCTTAGGACACTATTTGGTGTTGTTATGTGTCGTATGGTATCCTAAGGGGTCATATGATGTTCTATGACCCCTTAGGACACCTTATGGTGTCGTTAGGGGTTGTATGTTGTGCTAAGGAGTCATATGGTGTCCTATGACCCCTTAGGTGTCGTTGGGGTTTATTTTATGTCCTAAGGGGTCGTATTGTGTCCTATGGGGTTATATGGTGTCCTATGACCCCTTAGGACACTATATGATGTCGTTAGGGGTCATATTATGTCCTAAGGGGTCATATTGTGTCTGATAACCCCTTAGGACACCACATGTCTTGTTATGGGTCATGTGGTGTTCTAAGGGGTCATATGGTGTTCTATGACCCCTTAAGATACCATATTATGTTTTTATGGGTCGTATGGTCTCCTAAGGGGTCATATGGTGTCCTATGACACCTTAGGACACCATATGGTGTCATTATGCATCGTATGGTGTCTCATGAACCTTTAGGACACCATATGACACCTTAGGACACCATATGATGTTGTTATAAGTCTTATGGTGTTCTATGAGCCTTTAGAACACCATATGGTGTCATTAGGGGTCGTATGGTGTGTTAAGGGGTCATATGGTATCATATGACCCCTTAGGACACCATATGACTCCTTAGGTATTGTTAGGGATCATATTGTGTCTGAACGGGTCATATGGTCTCCTATGATCCCTTAGGACACCATATGATGTCATTGGGGGTTGTATGGTGTCCTAAGGGGTCATATTGTGTCCTAAGGGGTCACAAGACATCGTATGACCCCTTAGACACCATATGATCCATTAGGTTTTGTTGGGGCTCATAATATTCCCTAAGAGGTCATATGATGTCCCATGACCCTTTAGGACACCAAATGACCCCTTAGGACATCATATGGTGTCGTTATGGGTCTTATGGTGTCCTAAGGGGTCATGTGGTGTTCTATAAGTCCTTAAGACACCATATGACCCCTTAGGACTTTATATGACCCCTCAGGATACCATACGACCCCTTGGGACACCATATGGTGTTGCAAGGAGTCGTATGGTGTCCTAAGCGGTCATATGGTGCCCTATGAACCCTTAGGACACTATATGACCCATTAGGTGTCATCAGGGGTCTTATTGTATCCTAATGGGTCATATGGTGTCAAATGACCCCTTAGGACACCATATGCTTGGGAGACTATATGGTGCTATGGGTCGTATGGTGTCCTAAGGGGTCATATGGTGTCCTATGACATCTTAGGACACCATATGACCCCTTAGGATACCATTTGGTGTTGTTATGTGTCGTATGGTGTCCTGTGACCCCTTAGGTGGCATTAGGGTTTATTTTATGTCCTAAGGGGTCCTATGGTGTCTTATGACCCCTTAGGACACTATATGACATTGTTAGGGGTCATGTTATGTCCTATGGGGTCATATTGTGTCTTATGACCCCTTAGGACACCACATGGTGTTGTTATGGGTCATATGGTGTTCTAAGGGGTCATATGGTGTTCTATGACCCCTTAGGACACCATTTTTATGTTGTTATGGGTCATATGGTCTCCTAAGGGGTCATATGGTGTCTTATGACCCCTTAGGACACCATATGGTTTTATTATGTGTCGTATGGTGTCCTAAGGGGTCATATGGTATTCTATGACCCCTTAGGACACCATATGGTGTCACTAAGGATCGTATGGTGTGCTAAGGGGTCATATGGTGTCCTATGACCCTTTAGAACACCATATGACCCCTTAGGTATTGTTAGACTTCATTTTTTGTCGTTAGGGGTCATATGGTGTCCTATGACCCCTTAGGTATTGTTAGGGGTCATATTGTGTCCTAATAGGTCATATAGTGTCCTACGACCCCTTAGGACACCATATGGTGTCGTTTGAGATTTTCTGGTGTGATAAGGGGTCATATTGTGTCCTAAAGATTCCTAGGACATCATATAATCTCTCAAGACACTATATGAGCCCTTAGATATCGTTAGGAATCATATTGTGTCCTAAGGGGTCATATGGTGTCTCGTGACACCATATGACCCCTTAGGATACCATATCATGTTGTTATGGGTCTTCTTGTGTTCTAAGGGGTCATATGGTGTTCTAAGGGGTCATATGGTGTTCTATGGGGTCATATGGTTTTGTATGACCCCTTAGAACATTATATGACATTGTTAGGGGTCATATTATGTCCTAAGGGGTCATATTGTGTCTTATGACCCCTTAGGACACCACATGGTGTTGTTATGGGTCGTATGGTGTTCTAAGGGGTCATATGGTGTTCTATGACCCTCTAGGACATCATATTATGTTGTTATGGGTCGTATGGTCTCCTAAGGGGTCATATGGTGTCCTATGACCCCTTAGGACACCATATGGTGTAATTATGTGTCATATGGTGTTCTAAGGGGTCATATGGTGTTCTATGACCCCTGAGGACACCATATGATCCCTTAGGGGTCATATGGTGTCCTATGACCCCTTGGGACACCATATGGTGTAATTATGTGTTGTATGGTGTCCTAAGGGGTCATATGGTGTTATATGACCCCTTAAGACACCATATGATCCCTTAGGACACCATATGGTGTCATTAGGGGTTGTATGGTGTGCTAAGCTTTATCATCTACAAATTTTAATAGACCTCCATTATATTCCTGAAAGTTCAATAATTTACTTTTGTCACCAGTCATATGATATGAATATCCTGAATCAATGATCCATTCATCCTTAACTTCAATTTTAGCTGCTAGGGCCTGCTCTACTGGTTGAACAGTAGGTGTCGGTTGATCTTCTGTTATAGCAACAAAGACCCACCCATTGTGTGTCGGATCCTCATCAGAATCATCAGTGACTCCTTCATCAGCAAGATAACAAGATTTATCTTTATTCTTCTTAAATCTGTATCTCTGATATTTAGGGTTAGGCTTGTATGTTCTTCTAGTTTCTTCTCTTAGTCTAGCATGTCTATCAGGGCATCTTGAAGCCATATGACCAATCTTATTATAGTTAAAACATTTAAAGGGTTTTTTACCTTCATACTTACTTTCAACTGGACCTTTAGGCATTTTTCTTGCAAATAGTGCTTCGAGTTCTTCAAGTTCTTCATTTTCTCTCCTGCTTTGTTCAAGTTCTCTTGCATAAAAGGCTTTCCAATCAGATTTTTCAAATGATGGTGCAGATGATTTTGATGCCTTAAAAGCTAAATCTATCTTTATAGTAGCAACAGGACCAAATTCCTCAATTTCAAAAGCTAAAAGTTTTCCAATCAATGTGTCCCTAGTTACTGATGTATTAGGCATTGTTCTTAACTTATTTATAGTAGTAACTTCCATTTTGTATGCCAGTGGCAATCCTCTTAAAATTTTTGAAACAATTTCATCTTCACTTAAGGTTCCTCCACAACATTTAATACCCAAAACAATTTCATTAACTCTTTCCATAAAAGCAAAAATCCTTTCATCTTCTTCCATTTTCAGATTTTCATACCTGACCCGGAAGCTTTCAAGTTTTGCAATTTTGACTATGGAATCTCCTTCATTCAATGTTTCCAAATGGCCCCAAATAGCTTTAGCAATAGATCTATCTGATAATCCCATGATTTGTTGATCTGATAATGTGCTCAAAAGTGCTTCCCTTGCTTTGCAATCATTTTCCTCATCTTTTTCTAAGGTAGGTGGATTAGGTTGACTTTGAGTAGGAGCAATATAGCCATTCTTTGTAACATCCTAGATGTCCTTTCCAATGCAATTTAGATGTGTCTCCATGCTGATATTTCATATGCCATAGTTGGTTCCATCAAGTTTAGGACTGTCCTTCCTGAAATAGTTAGTAGACATTGGACATTGGATCTCCTCAAGCTATTAAACTTCTACAAAAAGAGGACTAAGCTCTGATACCAATTGTTAGGTCCCAGAGAAAACTGAGAGGGGGGGGGTGAATCAGTTGTCAAATAAATTTAAACCAAAAACAACTTAACCAACCTTAATGCTTAATATCGGTAAACCAAACTTTATGTCGGTAGACGGTTTATTAGTTAATTGCAGTACCAGTAAAGATTAATGCATGAAATAGAAAGACAATAACATCCACAACACATAACACCAATATTTGTACGTGGAAACCCTTTAAGGGGAAAAACCACGGTGGGAAACCTTACCCACAATCAAATGATACTACTGCAGATAGTATTTGTATACAAATGGGGTCTGCACATGTAAAAAGGCCAAGTGCCTAGAGCTCACTGCTCAAACACAAATAGGAGTCATACTGACTACAATTGGATGGTTAAATCCAATAATGATGTACTGCTCAAAATAGCATCTTCATATGCTGGATTCAGTTCTGATATGCCTTCACAAAAACCTTGTTTCACCTTCAAATGATGTCTGCATGTATAGCTCTGCTTAATCTCACATATACCTTCTTACAATTCCTTCTTCCAATCACATATCGATCTTACAAATAAGATCTTACATATATACCATAACCTAAGACCAATTTTAGTAGGTTGGCTCTAAAAGATATTACAATTAAATCAATAACTGATGCAATATCCGATTCAACATGTCGGCTTAATGCATTTACAACATTGATAAATCATCTCCAAAGTGTGTCGTGTTGATCTGGAATAGATAAGCCTGTCGGTGCTTATTCTGGACCTATTTGCTGGTAATAGCAAATATGCAAACACAAATATACCAATGAACAAATCTCCAAGACAAAGTGTCGAAACGATGTCTTCAACATAACCAAGTGTTTTCCATGTCATTCCAAGTGCTGGTGAACAATATATTTATGTCAGTGTACTAGATATCGGTGATTGTGCATAAGTCACTTGCTTGCCGGTGAACATTGCCAATTCTCCAAAGTGCCAGAGTTGATAAGTGTTAATAGGTGTTGACATCAATGACAAAACCATATCAACATATCCAAAATACCAACATATATGGTGTCTCATGACACCATATGACACCTTAGGACACCATATCGTGTCGTTATGGGTCTTCTTGTGTTCTAAGGGGTCATATGGTATTATATGACCCCTTAGGAAACCATATGGTGTTGTAAAGGGTGGTAAGGTGTCGTAAGGGGTTGTATGGTGTCCTAAGGGGTCATATGGTGTCCTATGACCCCTTAGGACACTATATGACGTTGTTAGGGGTCATATTATGTCCTAAGGGGTAATATTGTGTCTTATGACCCCTTAAGACACCACATGGTGTCGTTATGGGTCGTATGGTGTTCTAAGGGGTCATATGGTGTTCTATGACCCTCTAAGACACCATATTATGTTTTTATGGGTTTTATGGCCCTTTAAGGGGTTATATGGTGTCCTATGACCCTTTAGGACACCATATAGTGTCATTATGCGTCGTACGGTGTCCTAAGGGGTCATATGGTGTTCTACGACCCCTTAGGACACCATATGGTGTCATTACGGGTCATATGGTGTGCTAAGGGGTCAAATGGTGTCCTATGACCCCTTGGGTATCGTTAGGTGTCATTTTGTGTCATTAGGGGTCATATGGTGTCCTATGACCCCTTAGGACACAATATGACCCCTTAAGACACCATATAGTGTTGTTAGGGGTCATATGGTATCCTATGACCCCCTAGGACACAATATGACCCCTTAGGTGTTGTTAGGGGTCATATTATGTCCTAACGGGTCATATGGTGTCCAATGACCTCTTAGGACACCATATGGTGTCGTTAGGGGTTGTATAGTGTTCTAAGGGGTCATATTGTGTCCTAAAGGTTCCTAGGACATCATATAACCCCTTAGGACACCATATGACCCCTTAGGTATCGTTAGGGGTCATATTGTGTCCAAAGGGGTCATGGTGTCTCCTGACACCATATGACCCCTTAGGGAACCATATCATGTTGTTATGGGTCTTATTGTGTTACAAGGGGTCATATGGTGTTATATGACCCCTTAGGATACCATATGACCTCTTACGACACCATATAGTGTAGTAAGGGGTCCTATGGTGTTCTAAGGGGTCATATGGTGTCTTATGACCCCTTAGGACACTATATGACCCCTTAGGTGTCGTCATGGGTTGTATTGTGTCCTAATGGGTCATATGGCATTCTATGACCGCTTAGGACACCATATGACCCCTTGGGACACTATATGGTGTTATGGGTTGTATGGTGTCCTAAGGGGTCATATGGTGTCCTATGACCCCTTAGGACACCATATGACCCTTTAGGATGCCACATTGTGTCATTAGGGGTCGTATGGTGTCCTAAGGGGTCACTTGGTGTCTTAGGACCCCTTAGGACACCATATGGTGTCATTAGGGGTCTTATTATGTCTTAAGGGGTCATATGGTGTTTTATGACCCCTTAGGACACCATATGGTATCGTTAGGGCTCATATTGTGTCCTAAGGGGTCATATGATGTTCTATGACCCCTTAGGACATGATATAACCCATTAGGAGACCATATATACTAAGTTTAAAATAAGGAGAGATATAAGGGTGGAGAGAGATGAAGAACTAAAGAGAGGGAAAAGAACTAAAGGAGAAGGACATAAATAGAGATATAGATATTAAGGAGTATGAAGTGAGACAGAGAAAAACTAAAGGACAAGGATGGATAGAAAGAGGTAGACATATCTAGATATTAAAAAGGAGAGAGGATGATAGAGATTAAAAAATGAAGATAAAGGGAGAGGGAGATAATAGATATAGAGAAAGAGAGAGGTAAAGACAAAGATAAATATATGAAGAGATGGAGAAAAAAGGATACAGAAGGGTAAAGAGAGAGATAAAAAAAAGGAAGAGATAGAGAGATATAAAGGAAGAGAAATATCAATAGATAGAGAGATATAGATAGTGCAAGAGAGTGAGAAAGAGAGATAGAGATTATAGACAAGGATAGATAGAGAGGGAGAGAGAGAAAGAGGAAGATATAGAGATATATAAAGGCACTATAGAGAAGGATGTGGGGAGAGAGCTAGAGATATATAAAGATGGAGCAAATAAAGAGATAAAGGTAAAGAAAGGGAAAGATACTTCAAGAGGGCGATAGAGGAAGAGACAGAGAAGTAGATTAATCATGTATAGAGGAAGATATATAAAGATAGAGGAACATATAAAAAGAGAAATTGATAGGGAAAGAGATGGAGATGTGAAGATGGAGATATAGATAGATATGGATAGAAAGTGATAGAGAGAGTAAGACAAATGGAGGGAGAGATGGAGTGAATAAGTGAGATTTAGAGATAATGAGATATAAATATACATGAAGATAGATCTATAGGGATATAGAGATAGAGGGGACAAGATAGGGAGAGAAAGAAGGTGATAGAGACAAGTAATATATAAGTATAGGTAGGATAAGGTAGACGAGGGAGATAAATAGAGAGAAGAGAGATTATTAGAGAGAAATATAGAAATAAGGAGTGACAATGATGGACTGGGAGAGGGAGAGATAGGAATAGAAAGATGGAGATATATGCAGAGATGCATGTAACTTGGAAATTTATTTATCTAGATGAGATGAGAAAATAAGTGACATAAGTAGAGAAGAAAGAGATAGATAAAATATATTATATAATTATAGATAGGCAAGTGATAGATAAAGGAGGTGATAGGAAATAAATGAGACTTTGTATGCAAAATTTGTGAGTATTTGAAGTTTTAAAATTGAAGGACTAACTTCAAATGATTATAATTAATTTGTTTCTATAATATCATCAAAATACCTCATCCATTTGATAGGTCTCTGAATTACCTTTCCAACGCATATAAAAAATCAAAATTTTGATAAGAAACGCAAACGTTATGCCCATTTTACTAAACTATATTTTTTATGTTGAGAAAAACAAATATCCGATTTGAAATCAGATATCTAATTGAAAAAAGTATGACATCACAGTAGTGACATCACAAATCGGATATCCAATATTAATAGATATTAGATTTGGTTTGGTATTACCAAACCAAATTCAAATTTTGGCCGACCCAAACAAAAAAGTCAAAGCGGATTTTGGCGTGTTTGGAAAGGTTTAGAACGCATTTTTTTTTCCATTGCCACTTTTTGGCCCCCCATGATCTTTCACATACCCACATATGTGTGTATGTATGTGTATTATCTCCCTCTCTCCCCCTCTCAAGCACATACAAGGTGTCTCTCTTTCTCTCCCTCTCACTCTCTCTTTCTCTCTCTCTCCCTCTCACTCTCTCTCTTTCTCTCTCTCTCCCTCCCTCTCCCTCTCTCCCCCTCTCTCTCCCTCTCCCTCTCCCTCTCCCTCTCCCTCTCCCTCCCTCTCCCTCTCTCCCCTTCTCCCTTCCTCCATACCCCATCCCTCTCTCTCTTCTTCTCTCCCTCCCTCCCTCCATACCCCACTACAACTATGTCTACACTTATGTAGAAGTAAGTGAATTTATTTCTTGTCTACAACTTCCTCTTTAATTTTTATCATGTATGCTCTCCCAAGAAAATTGACTGATGGATTTGTTTGTGAATATTGAATAGGAGGAAGAAGGGTCTAAAATTGAACTACGGGTGCATTATCATGAAAAACAAGGAAACCTGCAATAATATTCTTCTCGAATGTGTTTTTAATGATCAGAGAAGATGTGGAAAATAGTGTCAACAAAGAAAAATGATGAGTAAGACTACCTACAATATGTTTTTTAGAAGAACACAACCGGTAGGAAGAGAAAGAGGGAGAGTAAAATAGATGATGTCATAGAGAATGATAGTTCCCATGATGTTACACAACACCTATCATCTAAATAAATTGAAGTTTGTTGTAAGCATGGCAGTGGTAGTATATGATGATCATCGCTTGTCAAAAGGCCTGGAAGGGTACATACCCATGAAATAAATCAAGTGTGTAATTCCTATAATCATAATCAAAATCAGTCCTATAGCCTTGAAAATTTAAGAGTATCATATGTTTTAGAAAGGCAGTACTCTTAGGGTTAGGTCAAGCTCTTACAATTGCTTTTTAGCGAAGCCTCGTTGTTTGTTCACCTAGAGTCTCTCTTATGCTGAAAATGGTCTAACTTAGCTATATCAAAACTAAACTGTCGATGTTCTATTGTATTATGTTCTATTCATAACTTTAAATAATATATCATTATATTAGATATCATTTATTAATCAGGAAAATTGTATGACATAATTTATAAATAGTTATGGGGAGGCTTCTCCAATATATCTTCTTTTTGTTTGCATATAGATGAGGTGATAAGAAGATTGACAAGGTGGTCAATTTTCTTTTTTTTTTATAAAGAAGATAGGATATAAAGTAGAACGTTTGAAGAAGATGAATGTATTGGTTTCTTTGGATCATGTGGATGTATTGGTTGGATAATCTTTATGGGTTGTATGGTGTACTAAGGGGTCATATGGTGTCTTATGACCCCTTAGGTGTCATTATGGGTCATATGGTGTCCTAAGGGGTCATATGGTGTTCAATGATCCCTTAGGACACCATATGACCCCTTAGGACTCCATATGGTGTCATTATGGGTTGTATGGTGTTCTAAAGGGTCATATGGTGTTTTATGACCCCTTAGGACATCATATGACCCCTTAGGTGTCATTAGAGGTCATATTATTTCTTAAGAGGTCATATGGTGTCCTATGACCCCTTACGACATCATATGACCCCTTAAGACACCATACGACCCATAACTACGCCATATGGTGTCCTAAGGGGTCATAGGATGCCATATGACCCCTTAGGACACCATACGATCCATAACAACACCGTATGGTGTCCTAAAGGGTCATATGGTGTTATATGACCCCTTAGGACACTATTTGGTGTCATTATAGGTCTTATGGTGTGCTAAGGGATCATATAGTGTCCTATGACCCCTTAGATGTTGTTAGGAGTCATATTGTGTTCTAAGGGTCATATGGTGTCCTATGACCTCTTAGGACACCATATGGTTGTGTTATGTGTATTATGGTGCCCTATGACCCCTAGGACACCTTATGAGCCCTTAGGACACCATATGGTGTCGTTAGGGGTCATATGGTGTCCTACGGGGTCATATGGTCTCCTACGACCCCTTAGGACTCCATATGGTGTCGTTATGGGTCGTATGGTGTATTAAGAGGTCATATAGTGTTCTATGACCCCTTAGGACACCATTTGGTGTCATTATGGGTCGTATGGTGTGCTAAGGGGTCATATGGTGTCCTATGACCCCTTAGGACTCCATATGACTCTTTATGTGTTGTTATGGATCATATGGTGTCCTAAGGAGGCATATGGTATCCTATGACCCCTTAGGACACATGCATGGATCCCTAGGATACCATATGACCCCTAAGAATACCATATGACCCTAGAGAGGGAGAGAGGGGGAGGAGAGGGAGGGAATGGGAAAGAGATACACATAAGAGAGGAGGAGAGTGAGATAGGCCATTATAGAGGAGCCTCACATGACCCCACAGGTTCAAACGGATCGATCATATGTGTCCTGGATTGGAAGAAACAGTTTGTCAAAGTTTGACAAGTTTTTGGACTCAGGGCACTTGAGAGATCGTGTCGGTAGGGTGTGACGTTCTGACGCTTTGGGATGAATGAGAGGATCATACCTAGCGTAAACGTGCCCATGTGGATGTGCTTGTGACATCGATTTGCGCACATGATGAACCGAATCAATTCTAGCCTATCTTGCAATTTTGCATTGCATGCAACTGACGGTTTTTGCAAAAGGCAAAAAAACGCTACTAATTGAAAATGGATCCAAGTCGTCAAAAATTGAGATAGGCCATTGTAGAGGATCCTCACGCGACCCCACAAGTTCAAACGGATCAATCACATGTGTCCTAGATTGGAAGAAATAGTCTATCAAAGTTTGACAATTTTTTGGACTCAGGGCACTTGAGAGATCGTGTCAGTAGGGTATGACTCTCGACATTCCAGCGCTTTGGGATGCATGAAAGGAGCATGCCTAGCATAAACTTTCCCACCCGAACATGCTTGTGACATCGGTTTGTTCACACGAGAACCAAAATTTGACCATTCTGAGTGTTAGGTTGCTCTCATACCACACACATATTGTTGTTTATATTCATATTGTTGATTACATAGGAAATTATTCATTTAAATTTATAAAAGGGAAGCCACCAAATACAATGAATACACAATAATGAACTGAATACAAGGAGTTTTGTAGGGTTAATTCGAGATTTTAGAAATTTTATCAAATCATATTCCACGATTGCAATGTTTTATATCATAGATTTTTGTTGTTTATATTCATATTGTTGATTACATAGGAAAATGATCAATTAACTTTATAAAAGGACAACTACAAAAAATAATGAATACACAATAATGAACTCAGTACACATTTATTAGATCGAATATCAACATATATATATAAGGCATGTTTGCCAAGTCAATACAAGTATTACAAAAATGTGGCATATGCCATGTCCAAATCGACATACAATAAAATGTAGAATATATCTACATGTATTGGTCATTCTATTACCACAACTAACACTATATGATCCTAAACTTGTGGTGGATCATCACAATCGAGCCTCTTCGATGCTGTACGCGACTCTATAGATGGCTACAAAACCACAATTCAAAAGCCAAGTTAGAATTCTTTTGTAGAAAATAGTTCACAATTAACAACATAACCATGCATTTAACTATAATTCCTTTGCAATTAAAATTTATATTACCTCATCGGCTGATCTTGGATCTAATGTCTTTGCTCTCCTCTCCTTGTCACTCTTAGGAGTTTTCTTGAAGACAAACTTAAAAGGATCCACGTTATGGCCAAACCGCAAAGGGGTCTATTGTATATTAAATATACAATTAATACAATGTGTAGACACCTAAAAATGTCTCATTAATCATGTACTAATTATTCATCTAATTGTTTAAATAATTCTATAATTATTTAATTAAGTTAATTAATCTTATTCTTCTAATTTCATATTTCCTCATCATCTTACTAATTATTCTATTTCCTATTCTATCATTATTTAATCATTTTAATCATTTTTTAAATATTAATGAAATATTTATTATTTAATTAATTCTTTTTAATTCCCCAATTTAAATAATCTTTATTATTTAAATAATTTTGTTCTCAATTTCTATCTCTAATCATCTAATCATTAACCCTTTTCTAAATATTAATTAAATATTTATTATTTAATTAATTATGATTTAATCCTTAAATTAAATAATCTTTATTATTTAATTAAATTCCATTTCTAAATAATTAAATAGTTTCTTTAAATTATTTAATTAATTAATTAATTCTACCATTTCCAAATCCCCAAATTCTAATTTCATTTAATTTCATATTCTTATAAATTCTTCCAAATTCAAATACATGTGCATGATTTCAAAAATCTAATTGAAAATCAAAGTCAAAATTCTAAATATATTCAAATACTAAATTGAATTAAAATGAATTCAATTATTTGAATAAATATCATGTAGAGATTAAATTCAAAATCTAAGTTAAAGTGCAAGCACATGCTAAATTAATTAATTTCATCAATTAATTAATTAAATCATTTATCTCTCCAGACTCTATTTCCATCTTCTAGTTCTCTTGGTCATCTTCTTTATTTCTTCCAATCATTCTCTTTCTTCTTTCAATTAGCTTTTTCTCAATCAGTTGACTCAATTAATCTATTCAATATATTCTGTTTCACCTCCAAGTCAGCAGTTCAACTATCAATCAGCATGTGAGCTCACCTGAGTTCCACCTCTTGATCAATCTATTCCACCTTTCAATAAATCTCATCCAAAAATCTATAAATTGAGCATTCAATCCTCACAATTCCTCTAGATCACGAACTTTGAATCTTTGTGTCAATTGCAGGTTGCCAGTGCAATATCTGAGAGCCATCATACCACAAAGAGAAGAAGAACAATGGAAGCTATGATGCATAATAGGGAGTTTCATATTGCTTAATTTAATTCCATTTTGCATCTATTTCATTTGTTTTATGTTTGAATTGCTTAGATAGTTAAGGATTTGTGATCGTCCTTATTTCCTATTTAGCAATGGTGTATTTGAGCATGCTACACAATGTACTAACATAAATACATAAAAAATACTTAAAAGCTATAATATAGAGAACAACGGCGTATCGGTGCTTGAGATGCTTCTCCAATGGACTAAGGATGGCTCACCATCAATGGAGAAACTATCGCTATTACCTATACAAAAAATGATCAAAGATTAAATACAATTAATATAATGATAATTATTGTAGGTTAAAAACAATTAATGTAATATATCAAACAAAAGTGTACCGGATCCTGAGATGCTTCTCCAGTGCACGGAGGAGGGCTTGCCATTGATGAAGCAGCTATGGAAATTTCTTGTATGAAAAAATTATAAGATTATAATTTATCACAAGTTCACATATACACATGCATATAATCATGAAATTAAAAAAATAAAGTACAGATACATACCTCCGCCCTCTCTTGATCCACAAGCGAATCGGGTGCATTCAACAAATCCACATAGCTCAATTGGCGTTGTACATGTAAAATAGACAAAAAACACTAATCAATCTACAAACCCCAACTAAGACTTGATTTCAACATTTTCAAACAATTGTACAACTAACAATGTGTTCAATTACCTTCTTCCCATGTTTTGGCGTCTTCGAGGAATTATTTTTCATAGAATGAGGCCTACATGCGGAGGGGGTACCCTAAAAAAACAAAATTAACATGAGATATTAGTACAAATAATATATTAAACATAATTTAAAAAATCTAAAATGAAATGACATGCATATTCCATCAAAACAATACGTAAAAAAGGTTGTACAAAATATGATACCGTATAGCCTTGTAGGCCAAAATCGATCGCTGAGAGCGTGATGTCATCAATCTGGGATATTTGGTCCCCTGTCAATGCCTACAAACCAAAAATTGGACCAAGAATTAAAGATAGTTAGTATATCTTGTAATTTTTTTGAATTCAAAGTGTACTATTCTATTTTAACATGTTACAAAATTTATACCTCAGGCATCAAAGTTGCAGTTGTAGTAACTTCGGGAGGAGTATGGGATATCGCTGCTGCATCCTGAAATGCATATTATTTGTCTCAATTTAAATCGATGTATAAATGAAAATTTATTTATGTATTTACAAATTTAAAGTGACTGATAAATAAAATGCTATCAATTCAAATCAACACACCTATGTCTCTCGATGATGGGCAAAAACCATGTCTGTCAACTCCTCTATTAGTGCCAAAACCTCAGTCGTGCAGGCCAGACATCTACTCCCGTAAATCATGCATGAATGAGATGTGAATCCATCTGCGACTGCATCATCCATCCCTGAGCATATCCCCGAGCAACTGACACATATATGTTGAATGGGCTCTTTGTCGCCACCTGGAGCAACTAATGGCTCATCATCTAGTACAATAGGGTGTGCTAATAATGTCCCATGCTGGATGATGGCACCAATCAATGTTGTGGCTGCCTGAAGAGTCTGTAGCTCCATCAACTCTTTCAGCTCTACTGGGACAACCTGATGCACCTTGGGTTTGGGTGCTAGGGGCGATGACTCTTCGAGGCTACTCGCATATGGGCTCCAGGTCTATCTTGGGTAGAGCCACCACCTCTACCATGGAATTCTCTCATGTCGAAATAGTTTGGCCGCACATTGAGGACAAAATCACAATATACTTTTCTCAAAAAATACAATGGCACCTCATAATTATTACAAGGTGGATCATCAAAGACCATCCACCACCTTTGCCAAAAAAGATTCTTCATCTGCACATCGGTACACCAATGTATGGGAAACCTCTTTGCATTAAGAGGTAACGACTCACCAGTTTTAGGATCAACAAAAAGGGCACATATTTTTTGTTTACTAATATTTTTGTTTTTCACTCCCTCGTATGATAACCCATCAGCATAGTATTGACGACACCTATCCCTAAAGTTGTCCCATTTTGTAATTTATGTGGAAACAATCGTGGCGCCACTAGATAATGTTTCTAGGCTAGTGGCGAGGGATTTATGATGCTCAAGTTATTATGTGTTCAATTTATTAATCAGTCTATTTATTTTAGATGTGTTTTGCCCTAACTGATTAATCAATTGTTCATGTGTTTCAGGTGTGCGGTCAAAAGGAGGAACTAGGGGTGTATCTTGTGGGTTTTTAGGAGATGCATTTTGTTGTTCTTGTTGTGGATTATCATAATCTGGTTTTTGAAACAAAAAAATAAAAAAACCTAATCAAAATTAACAAAATTAAATTCAAAACATAAAACAAATTAAACAAACGGGAAAGAAAGACAAAAATTAAGAAAAAATAACCTTGATCCATAGCGTCTGGAGGAGAAATGAGGCAGCCCGTTTGTAGTTTCGTGGAGGAAATGGAGGAAAAAACGTCGTGGTCACGGGAAAATAAGACCTAGTTTTTTTTTAAACTTTTTTTGACAGGTACCGCATACGCGATTCTTTAGGGCTTATGAGTGTGTACGCACTCACTTTCCTAAAAGAAGCACATACTCACTCACTTTCCTAAAAACAGCACGTATGCGCTACCTTTTTTAGGCTCGGGAACAACGGACCTAAGCGCATACGAGGTGATTTTAAATTTTATAACCGCGTACGCGCTGCTTGATTTTTAATGTTTTTTTGGGGTGGTGTCCACTTTTCTGACCACCATCTTTGTGCACATACCCAATGGTTATGCGTAAATAGTGAGCTAAAGTCATCAAACAGGGCTATGAACCTAGATGTGAGAAATATGTGAGTGTTTGGATATGTTCCCAGAAGGTCATCTTGAATTTTTGAGACTAGAATGCATGTCGCCTTGGACCACACTTTTCACCGTCTAAAGGAGAACCTATTCATCTCTGTGAATAATGTTGATCCTAAAAAATTGTAGTATTGCACCTATTACTACACACAGTGGAGAAGGAAAATTTATTGGGAATAGGGGTTTGCCTTAGGTCAAACCTCAGTTTTTTAATTAACGATGAAATAGAATTGAAATGTAAATAAATTGTTGTAATGGAAATTATTTCCTTTTGAGAGAAATATTAAAAATGTCTGAAACACTAATGGTATACCTTTTAATGAATTTTTTTAATCTTCACAAGGAATTAGGGTTTCATGTAGTCTTCATAAAACATAGAACATGAATGTCATCTCCAATGCTTGAATCTTGACTTTACTTTTGCTCCAATGCTTGAAGGAAGACTAATTGCTTGCTCACTTGAATTTGAATGAATGTTTGATTTCTGGATAAAATTTGTTAAGAGTGGATATCAAAATGAGAGGGGTAGACCTCCTTTTATACATCCTTGGTCGAAAAATAAATTAATTTTTAGACATGAGCCAACATGGGATCTAGGTTGTTGCTCATTTCAAGTTACCATTGAGAGGCCCTAAAATGGTCCCTAATTGGGAGGACTAGGGTGACCTGGCTCTCTGATCCTTGAGGACCAAGGCACCAATGCTATCGCCCTGACCAATCAAGAACTCAAAATTTTGGGGGAGAAAGTGTGGGTGTTGAAAATATTGAGTTTGGTGCATGGTATGAATAGAGTCAAGGCTTCAATCAAGCCTAGGTGGATAAATACCAAGGTGAGAACCCAAATGAGGATAAAATTGTAAGGGAGTACAATTTAGGATGCTACAAAAATAAATCTACACAATAGTTTTTATAAATTCTATCACCTACACAAACATATGTATATATTTTGAGTCACATGAAACAATATTCCCTTCAAATATTTTATTCCTCCTATTCATTTTGAATTTTGAATCAGAATAGTGACAATAATGTAACAATCAAAATTACCATTATATATAGAATCTATAACTATGAAATAGTTTTAATTGCAGAACATAATCACTTTAAGTAATCAACATATGTATGTATGTATGTATGCACATACATACATATATGCATATTCATAATTGTGTGTGTGTGTGTGTGTGTGTGTATGTGTATGTGTATGTGTATGTGTATGTGTATGTGTATGTGTATGTGTATGTGTATGTGTATGTGTATGTGTATGTGTATGTGTATGTGTCTGTGTGTGTATGTGTATTTATATACGTATATCTTGTGTGTGTGTGTGTGATCACCCAAAGCATATATATGTATTCTATATTCTATAATCTAATTCTGGATACACAATACAAATATATACAATATAGTATATGTGTGTGATCACCCAAAGCATATATATGTATTCTATATTCTATAATCTAATTCTGGATACACAATACAAATATATACAATATAGTATATGTGTGTGATCACCCAAAGCATATATATGTATTCTATATTCTATAATCTAATTCTAGATACACAATACAAATATATACAATATAGTATATAGTCAAACACAATTTTAGAACCAAATAGAATTATTTTTAGCTCAAGGTTAAAAAGTATATCCAATGACCTAGTCTTGCACAACAATAACCATGAACTTTTACCATCTTTTCATACTTTAATTAAACCAAATTGAGCAACTAAAAAACTAATAGTCATACAAGAAATTACATAATATTTAATATATTATAATATATTGCAAAAATGTTAGGTATATAATTCAATAATGGTTTTTTTAGAAACACCTAAACATTCAAGTACCAACTTATGCAATAATATGCATGACTAACAATTGACTAACCAACCCCACACACAAGACTAATTAAAATTTATAGGGAAATATTATTCTTGACCTGAACTATAACTAACATTTAACCAATCCAGCCTCTGTGGATGTTGGCTTTGCTCCTCCTGATGATGGGAGGTCCTCTATTCTGGACCCATCCTCTTGGCAAAAGGCTGCTGCTAGGGTTGAGGAGGGATGGATTACTGTTAAAAGTAAAAAATCTAAATTGTCCCAGTCCTTTTTTGATATGACCCTTCGATCCCATAAGGGTAGGTCAAATTCTTGATCTTTCCTGGTTGGGGTAGGGCTGTGGGTTTTTTGCAGCTTGTTGGTTTTTGGTGGGGGTTAATGTTGTTCCCCTTCTTTTGATTGGTTGGGCCAAATCTCTTTTGTGTTATGTTTCTTTGAGTGATCTTTCAAGTTTATCTTTCTGTTCGGGTTGCAAGTCCTTCTAAAACCTATCTTGTATAGGGTTTCTGGTCCCTTTAAAACTTAATTTTACTTAATCAAAAACATTTAACCAATCCAACAACAAATACAATAGATCATTTTATTTATAATATCATTCTATAACATCTTAGCAGTCTCCTATAACTTAGGATTAGAAACATTTATGCATAAAATAATACTTTTTATATTTGTTAGAAGCATTATTTTTAACAATAAAATAGAATAATAATATTTATCAAATGTAATACATCACTTACTTATTTTCTTATTTCAAATTGTACAATATAAATATTTGAATTCATAAATCCTTTTATATAATCATATAATCCACCTTGTAAATGGCTTAATCACAAAAAAAAAAAACCACACAAATAATTAATCTAAGAATAAGTAGGAAGGAAAATTATAGTGCTATATACAACTACTTTTTTTCCATCCCATTATTTATTAATTTATGACACTTAAATAAAAGCATCATTCTCTTCTAAATTTTCTAAATCTTAACCCATGATAACAAATGTAAAAAGTAAAAATAAATTTTCCTTTTCACCTATTTAGAGGGATTAATAAATGTTCTATAATATCTAGTTAAAACTATTAACTTCTTATGTCCTCCCATTTTTATGTTGGAAATGACCATTAAATTTAATTAAAATTTAATTAAAATCATATTTGTAAATATAACTCCACACTAATAGTCATTTTGTTGATGACATTATACAAAACTTTGAGATTCTACTATTATTTGATTACAAAATTACAATTCAAAGTTAATTAACTCTTATATCACTACATTCCTTGAGATGAGATTAGCAAAATCTATGAACATAATAGCTTTTGAAGATTACAACAATTATATAATATAGAAATCAATAGAGTATTCAATCATTATAACTATTATATAATATATATATCAATAGAGTATTCAATCATTATATAAATTATTTAATGGATTATATTAAAGAAGTAACAAATGATTAGAGTTTCAACAAAAGAAATATTTTTTTCATACAAATAATAATATAACTACTATTAACTTATAAATATAAAAATATGATAATACTAAAGAACTCAAAATGATTCCTATCAACATCATACATCATAATGCGAATAATATTTCATGTTTCATTATCATTATGGATGATTATTCCCTTTAAGCATTATTTGATCCCCTACCAATCACTTTCATCTAACCTATAATCATCACAAAATATCATTGGTACCACATTTTTCAATAAATAATTTATAATTTAATATCAAAATAATTGCATGATGAGATAAGAACGGCATCATCACAATATACATTTTTTCCTTTATGTAAATAAAATAATATTCATCTTTTGTTTATAATCTATAGAAATGAATCATAGTGTCATATTTTATGTATTTAAAATTATTATAGCAATCCAAATTTGTATTATTATGGAAGAATTTATTTATTTTGTGATAATAATACAATAATCCAAAATTACACCTTGAATATCTTTAAATACAAAGACATAACAATAAATCATACCAAAAAATGTACCATGGTTGGTTCAGAATAGTTAGTAATAAAAGGATGAAAGCTTGATAATTTTAAATTTGACTCTAAAACTTAAGCCACTCAAGCTCAGCCCTAAGTAACATGGATTTGACTTGACACAAGAAAGGTCTGAATCTTGGGATTAAAGAAGGTGCATAAAAGCATGGGTTGATAATAGATTTAACCTATCCAAATAGGTGCAAATGAAATTGAGATGAAATTGAATATGTGAAAATATGTATAAATGAAAGGAAATAAAGATGACATAAGAATTGGAAAATGAGGTAGAATATCATAAGAATATGCAACCTGTCAATTATAATTGTATTAATATTTTTTATCAAAATATACTAAAAAATAAATAATAATTATTAATATAAATATATAAATTTTATCAAAACACTTTTATAACGTGTATCCATGTAATTATATGTTTTTTAATATTTTTACTATAATATAGAAACTATTTAAAAATAATATAACTTATAGTAATTATAATTAATAATATAAAACTAATACTAATTCATGAAAGTTGTCTTTGGTTTTGATAATGGTAAAAGAGGTTGAAAGACCTATACGCATTACAAACAATGTCATCAGAACATAGAATACTGGTTCTATGATAAGAAGAACCACAGAATACAGAACTGTAATCATATTGTCATGGTATATATTTTTGTTTTGACTGTGTGAGTTTTTAACTTTTCTTGATCTCCACTTTCTCAAACTTGGTACAAAATGTTAAAAAAAAAAAAAACTTGGACAATCAAAACCAGAACAGAATAACATTATAAACTATAATAAAAATCATATTGCTGCGGTAATCATATTCCCACGGAGAAAAACCACCTTTCCTTCCTTTTTATATAATTACTGGGTGTAGTTGTATGTTCATTGTCATATTTCATTTTGAGGAATCTTGCTCATCAGTTTGAATTATGCAAAATGTAAAATAATATGAAGATGAAGTTCTTTTTCTACCAGTATCCATTGTGCTCGCATTGAGCAACAATGGACTTTATCAAAAGTATTTTAAATTTTTTTCTCAAATGTCTTTCTAAAACAGCAAACCAGTAATTTATTAAACCCATAAATGTACTGCAGACATTTATCTCTGCCAGAGAACAGACCATCTGTTAGCAGGTAAATTTATGTAACACAACAACTTTAGCGGCTACACCCACCCAAAGACTCAAATCCTACCAAATAAAAACATAGAACAGTTATTCATAGACCTCATTTCGATGAAGAATTTAATCTCATCTGTAGTAGAAATGGTAGAGTGAAGATCTTTAGTTTACATAATAGTACACCAACTTTCGTAATTGGCCACCTCTACTGATTGATATACACTAACGGATTGCGGCGGGTATGGCGGCAAACTTTCGTAATTGCCCACCTCTACTGATTGATATACATTTATGTATGGCGGCGGGCATGGCAGCGGGCATGGCGGCGGGCATCGTGGTTTGCATGGCGGCGTGCATGGTGATGGCGGCTCAGGACACTTGCATTTCTTGCGATCAACAATGTGCACTGCAAATATGCATCTCCAAACAATGTTAAAGTTCTTATCCACTGACAAGTTAGAAAGATAGAATTGGTAAAGATTGGAATTTCTTTTATATATTTTTCTAAACTGCAGTACTCTCTAGGAATTTTTTTAATTGACAGTGACATTTTTTTCGTAGGATTAGACTTCGTGACCTCGTATTTTACCAAACAAAAATTGTCAATCAAACCAAACCTTAAAAATTAGAGCCAACAAGAAAAAGAAAACTTTATATTTTTTCAACTACTCTTCATTCCAACAATTTTCAACAAAAGCAAATAAAAAACAAAGAACATAAGAAATTAGAAAGATATAACTCAAAACAAATGGAATATGAAAGATACTTCCTTAAATGACAATGTTATCTAGATTCTCAGCAGTTATAAGAACCTTTGTCTATCCAGACATCAGAAATGAAAATCTTATCAAGAAGAGTTAAAAAAAAAATCCCTCAAATCCCTCTTTGATAAGATTTTCATTTCTAATGCGTAAATAAACGTTTCGATTATAAGACTGATACACAATTCCTCATTATATCTTGTGATTTAATCAACTAACATAAACCAAGTTTTTTTTTCAGATCCTCTTACTATCCAATACATTTGAAGCCGAAACAAGATTAATTTGTTATAACACTGTACCTTCTCTTATTTTAATACACTTGTTGGCATCTCCCTTACATTTGTCGCACTTCATATCCACCCTCCTAACAATCTTCTGCAATATCAGACCATAAGATTAATCATTTTTCCTCTGCAATACTTCAAAAAAAAGAAAGAAAGATGCAAGAGGAATCCGCCTTACATTACTTATCTTGAGCAATCTTCTTGTAAGCTTGCCTATCTGCACAGAGCCCTGCTAGGCCAATTTAAGACCTGCCATTCAACGTTATCTTCAAAACACCTCCCTCAAATGACTCAGAAAATACTAAAAACAAAGGTTTAAAACATTGTCTTTTAAACGTCTCCCTCAAATGACTCGGAGATTCCATTTTGGGATTAAAAACAAAGGTTCAAAACAAATTTACAATAGTTTTAAATGTTGCAGAGTTTAAAACATTGTCTTTTAAACGTCTCCCTCAAATGACTCCGAGATTCCATTTTGGGATTAAAAACAAAGGTTCAAAACTAATTTACAATAGTTTTAAATGTTGCAGAGTTCTTTTGCGGGGGAGCTCTTTGAATCAGCTTTTTTAAAGAAATATATAAATAAAATATATTAAGTAGCACTATCATTTTAATTAAAAAAAAAAAAAATAGTTTTAAATGTTATGTTTAGTTGTTTTTAAATAAGAGAATCATTTAATTTCAACAACTACAAAGAAACAATTAAATAGATGAAAAAACAAAGGTTTTAAACGTTAGGTTTGATTATATTTTAAATAAGAGATTCATTAACTTAAACTATTAGAAATGAACAATTAAATAGATGAAAAAATATGTAAAGTTATTTTGTTTTATTTTAAAATTATTTTATTTTCAGAAGATTTAATTATACTTTCATTTTATTCATGTCAATTCTAAATGTTTTGTTGATGCTTGATGTCATTACACTCCAATCCTTATTAGTACTTGCAATACTATTGTAATTGTAAACAAGTATTTTTTTATTTTTTTAAACTTTATTACTTTTCTTAAGTCTACATGCATATTTTTTAAGTTTACAAATTAGAAAAATTATTTTTCTTATCAACCATTGGACAATATTGTTTTACTCGTTACGAATTTTTCAGAGGCTTGCTAATTTTGTGGACACTTGTGCTGCCACTAATCTAATATTTTATTAAGGTTTATTGTTGTTTAAGTTTTTTAATTATAAATTTTATTTGATTTTTTAATATACAAATAATAATTTCAACTGTTAAAACAACACTGTGAAGAAAGGTACATTGTTATGTGACAATTAATTTGAGAACTGCATACTTCAATGATTTATCCATAATAAAGAGTGTCTATATTTTATTTATTAAGCGGAGAGGCTTCTACAATAGCAGCAAATTTATGCGTTAACATAAATTAATATACTATATAATGAAATGGTTATTGAGACGGTTTCACAGGATTGAGTGATTAAAAATTCCAGAAACCTATTGTTCCACCTAACTCTGTTTTTTTATTGTTATGGACTCTATTCGAATAACAGAGAGGGTCTCCTGGGTGGCTTAAACAACTTCAACATCCTTTTCAAATATAGGTATTTGATTTTTACTCAGGCTATACCTATCATTTTTTATCCTTTCTAAATACTTTATATTTGATGTAAATCAATAAAAAATATCATTTTTTATCCTTTCTAAATACTTTATATTTGATGTAAATCAATAAAAAAAATAGGCGCCTCTAGAAGGATACCTCTTGACTTATTCTATATATATTATTAAATATATATAAGCTAGTTTTTATTAAAATATCATCCTCTATTTTATAAAACTATTTCAAACCCATTTTGGTAAATAATTTTTTAATTATAATTCAATTATTATAATAATATCATCATAAGATTAATATCAATATTTACATTATATTTTTAAATAGTAAATATACTAATAATTATATTTATTTAAAAAATTATTATTAATTGTTATTAATATTAAAATAATATGTTAATTAAATTATAATCTACATTACATATTAATTATTATGAAATTAAAAAAAAATTAATTATTTGATATAGTGAACAATACAAATTTCTTAAAATAATATAATATTTTTTTTATCTCTATATTTATGACAATTCAAAATATGTAAATAAAATTAATTATAAATTATAAATTTTCAGCTCTTTTTCATTATTCTTTATAAATACTAACATGGAAATATTATAATAATTGTTCAACTAAAAATCATATTTATATTAAAAAATATTTCTTATTAATATTATGTAATTATAATTGATAATTTCATCTATATATTAATTTGTTAATAATCAATTGAAATTGATATATTTGTTATTTGTATAATATATATTATATGTTAATAAATTTATTTATTTTATTATTAATGCTAAATTATTATTTTTTAATTTTTAAATATTAATGTTAATAATTATCATATTATATCAATGTTATATCATAATATTAAATCAATTCTATAATAATTAACTAGAATTATTTAGTTATGATTAATGTTAATTTTCTTATATTTTTATATTAATATATAAAATTTATATTCACAATTATTCTATGATATAATAAGGCAAGTACTCTACGTGGCACTTGTTACACTTATTAAAAGCTTCAAAATTATTAAATTAATTATATTGTATAATACATTTTTTTAATTATTGATTTTATTATATTTTGGAATTATTTATTTAATTTAATTTATGATTGCTTAAAAATTTGAAATGCTTCAAAATTATTTAGTTTATTATATTGTATAATAATTTTTTTAATTATTTATATTTATTTTTGTATGATTTCATTATATTTTAGAACTATTTATTTTATTTACTTTCTTTTTATTTAAAAAGTTTAGTATATATTGTATTTATATATTAATTTTTAATAGTTTTTTTCTAAAATATATGTGAGCTATATTTTTATAATAATTTTAAAATTTGAAAAAACTTTCAATTAATTAATCAATTCTTAAATAAATGAAAATAAAATAAAATAATATATAGATATTTCATTCAAGATAAGTTTTAATACATTGTGAAAGTAAAAACATAAAATTATAAAATTAAATAATATTGCAATACAAATTAGTTGTGAAGAAATAAAAGAGAAGATAAAATAAAATAACAAATAAGTCAAAAAAATTCATGGTTACAGTAAAAATCCATGAACACATATTTTTATAATTTTATTTATCTTCTTCCAAAGACCACCATTAAATTTAGAAAAATATATAGTTTTCCTTTAAGGAAGTTATACATTATCCCTTAAGGAAAAAGTAGATTTTTATAGAGATAGGATTTTGGTTTATTATTGTCATTATCTAACTATCTTATTCTGATGACTATTTATCATTGGTCTACAAGGTAAGAGAAGCCAAACTTCATCTTAGTTTTAGATTTTGTGAGAAGCGAGAACCAAGCCAGGATCCAATGTTAGTCGTGTGTCACATGCAACTCCAAGAAACAAATGATTGAAGATCAAGATAATTCTGATATGAGAGAAAAAAAAATAGAGACAAAAGAGAATCTGGAGAAGACTCTCACCAACCTATCACTAAACTAGTGAAGGTGAGAGTATAGTTCTTATTATATAGAAAAATAATATAATATACATCCACAGTGTGAATTAACTCCTATTCCCCATTAAAAAAATGGGAGGTTTTACCTTTTTGGTAAATTCCAAAACATGTGGCATAACCTCCTTACATGAAGATATGAAAGTAGTTGAGAAAGTTGGCACATAAAGCCAAAAGAGAATGAGAAACCCAACTACCCCATAACACACTTAGAAAATGAAAAAATAGTGGTTATGAGAGGTGGCACAACAATCCAAAAGAGGGTGTGTAACTCAACTACCCATGTGAGGTGGAGAGTTACACATGTAGTTGAAGTATCTCACCATGTGTCCTCATAGTAACCACTCCTAATAACCTAAATAAATTTAAATAATCTGTGTAGGAAAAATAAATACCCCCTAACATAAGGAAAATAAAAAAAACCTACACTAACACCCTTCCTTAAGCATAGCTTAGGTGGGTGAAAAATGGGTCCCGACAAATGAGGCCATGTTAGGTACCCATGTACATAGATATCCCACCAAAAGAAGAAGCCTCACCTCCCCTCCCATAAGAGGAATATCGCCCCCCTTAAATAGAGAGAGAAAGAATGAAGGACTAAGAAGCCCCTCCTAAAGTAGACACTTGTTGCATCCTAAGTAAAGATCGAAAATGAAGGAACTTGCTTTCAGTGAAGGGTTTGGTGAAGATGTCCACAGTCTACTCAGACGTAGAACAAACTTAAGATCAATGATGCCTTCCTGAATCAACTCCCGAATGTAGTGCATATGTATCTTAATGTGTTTCATCCTCTAGTGATGAACTAGATTTCTTGAGATTTGTATAGCAATTTGATTATCACAAAAGATGATGATAGGCCTACTTTCTAGTTGGAATACCAAACTTGGTGAGAATATTTTGAATCTAAATAGCCTCAATGGTAGAAATAATTGCCCCTTCATACTCAGCCTCTATCGATGAAAGAGCAATTACAGACTGCTTCTTGCTCGACCAACAGACTGGACCAGAACCAAGTGAGAAGCAATACCCTGAAGTGGACTTATGATCCTGAGAATTACATGCCCAATCTGAATTTGTATATCCCACCAAGTCAATATCCATTCTTGTTGCATAATGAATTCCAAAATTGTGAGTACTCTGAATGCAATGGTGGATCTGTTTAGTTGCTTTCCAATACAACTCATTTGGCTCTTGCATGAATCGAGAGACCATGCCCACATAATATAAAAGGTTGGGTCTCGTATGAGTTAAGTAGATGAGACTCCCAAAAAGTTGTCAGTATAAAGTGTCATCAACTAAGGGTGAAGAGAACTTAGCCTCAAGTATGACCCTTGACAAAAATAGAGTCGATGCAAGCTTACAGTCAACCATGCGAAATCTAGAGAGCATATCTAGTGTATACTCTGGTTGTCCAAGGAAGATACTTGAAGATGATTGAGTGATCTCAATCCCCTAGAAGTAATGCAAAAGACCCAAGTCTGACATCAAAAATATATCATGTAAATCATTTTTAACTTCTTTGATGGTGGATGAGTGACTCCCTGTGATCAAAAGGTCATCCACATAGAGAACCAAAAATGGGAGAGTTTCATCCTATTGTAGAATGTAAACGCTTGAATTAGAATGGCACCAAGTGAAGCCAACTTTCAAAAGGAATGAGTCCATCTTGGCATACCAATCTCTAGGAGCCTATTTAAGACCATAGAGAGACTTTTGAAGTCAACACACAAGTGAGGGATCCTAGACAAAATCTTATGGTTGCTCCATGTATATTTCCTCCTGAAGGTCACCATGAAGAAATGAACTCTTCACATCCATCTGATGAACTTCCCAATGATGGCTTGCAGCTATAGCAAGGACAAGTCAAATTGAATTCATCTTAGCAAGTGGAGTAAAAGTCTCAAAATAATCAATCCTTGGAACTTGGGAAAATCCTTTTGCTACCAAGTGAGCCTTATACTTATCAACCGACCCATCTACTGTAAATTTTGTTTGATAGATCCACTTGCATCGAACAAGTTTCCTTCCCTTAGGAACAGGAACTAAATCCCATGTGTGATTCCTTTCCAAGGAATTAAACTCTTCTTGCATTGCAGCATCCCACTCAAGAACACATGAAGCAATAAAGAAATGTGGATCCTACTAAAATTGTGACCTTATTCTTCTAGTATCTAATGGATCACCAAGCCAATCTCCTACTAACTCAAATGTTTGTTGAGCCCAATGAAGCACTGAGGCTGGAGAGTCTGGTGGAGAATCATCAACCTTTGAATGATGACTAGGAGAAGAATGTGAATCCTCATCATCATTGTCAACATCTAAAGTGGACCTGAATAAGAGTCCTCGTCAAGATTAGGAGGATTAAGATCCTCAAAAGAACTACCATCATGATGCAATGTCTCCAATGTGATAGTGGATGGAGAAGTGGTATGAGAAGAACTAGAACTCTCCTCAAAATGAACACTCCTCTCAATGAAAAACTCAAAAGTAGAGGGATGGAGAAGTCTATACCCTTTGACATCATCTAGATATTCAACAAATATGCAAGGCTTTCTTTACGGATCCATAGCCTTATGTTTCTCTACTAGAATGTGGGCCCATGAAAGAGAACCAAGCACTCTAAAGTTCTTAAATGTGGGTTTTCAACCAATCCAAGCTTGCAAAGGAGTTGCCCACTTCACAACTTTGTGAGAAAATCAGTTTTGGATGTAACACGCAAAGTTGATGGTCTCCTCTGAATACTAAGGTGCCAAAGAGTTGGAGTGAATCATACAATTATCCATCTCCTTTAAGGATCTATTTTTGCATTTTGTGACACCATTCTATTGAGGACTATATGGAATTTTTTGTTGCATGTTGATACCTTCTGAAACAAAACTGTTCAAATTGACTATTAACATATTCACCCCCATTAATTGTAGCAGAATCTTTATGAACTTCCCAAATTGTTTCTCTGCAAAATCTTTGCGATCTTAAAAAATTTCAAATACCTCAAAATTTTATTTGAGAAAGTAAACCCATGTATATCTAGAAAAGTCATCAATAAATGTCAAGACATATCTAGCCCTACAAAAAAATGGTTGTGGAAATGGTCTAATCATGTCACTATGTACCAACTCAAATAGCTATGTAGCTCTCCATGCTTTACCTTTATCATACTTCTCCTCAAGATTCTTACCAAGAATGCATCTCTGGCAAACTCCATAAGAAAATTCAATAAATGGTAACCCTAAAACCATGAACTATTGACTGAGTCATTGCAAGTAACAGTAGTTCAAGTGGCCAAACCATTGATGCCATAGACAACTCATCTCATCTACATGAGTAAATAACATTGTTGAAGGAGAGTTAAAGGAACAAAGTGAGAAAATGATACAATCTATATTGATGATCCACTTTTCCCATAGCAACGGTAGACCCATTATGCATTTCACTAATTACCATTGTATCTAGTGTGAATTCAACTCACTCACCAATACTAGTGTGAGTGATTTGATAAGAAGATAAGAGATTAATTGATAAATATGTAACACAAAGTACATCCTCAAATGTTCCTTTGCCCACATCAATAGATCCTCTCCCATGCACTTCAACAGGAGTTTCGTCACCCATTAATAAGGCATAGAACATGGCTCTAAAGAGGTGAAATCATCTTTTGATGAAGCCATGTGTTATAAAGTACCCAGGTCTATTATCCAAGAATTGGGTTGTGAAGTAATAGTAACTAGGGTCTTACCCTTTCCTTTTCCCTTACTCTTATCTATGTCCTTAGGAGATCCTTTTGATGTACTTTGTTTGACTGAATCGGGTGCATTGATATTCTTTTCAAGAAGATGTGAAAGGTGATCAACTTTAAACACTTATATTCATCATGGTTAGGCCACTTACAATAAGAACACTTGACCTTCTCCTTCTTAGGTTGTTCACCTTTTGATGAATAGGTCTGATTATTTGCTTTTGAAGTAGTAGATTTCTAATCTTTCTTCTTCTCTCCTTGGCTCTTTATTTCTTATCTTGCTTACCAAACCCTTTTTTTTCTTTTGTGCCTTGATTTTCAACAAAGGCATGTGACTTAGAGGGTTTTATTGTACCCATTTGAACCAATTTGTCTTGTTCCCTAGTGATTTTTGCAGCAAATTCATCTAGAGCAGGCATTTTGAATGTGGTACCTAGGGTACATTTTGTAGCATAGAATGTAGAAACAAACACTGAATAGTTAGGACCAAGCTTAGAAAGAATACTCAAGATCAGTTGCTTATTATCTTTCTTAGCTCCACGTTGTTCCAACTGCAATCTTACAAACTTGAGTTTTGTGAATGTCTTGTATAAGGGTGAACCCACAATAGTGGGTTATACTTTTTTGGACGAAAGAATTTGACTCTTTTGTCCAAATCTAATTTTTACCCACATTCTATCGAAAGTCACTTTTGATCGAATGTAAAAAACACTTTTGATCGAAAGTATTTATTTAAACAATACTTTTGATCAATTTTTTTTTTAATTAATATTTATTAGGATTCAAGAAAACCCTTTAATCTAGGGGGTTTTTTTAAAATAAAAATCCCTAACTGTTGAAAATGACAATTAAGGTCATTTTTGTTGGCCATCTCGTGGAATTGATTATGTGTTGCATCGGTGTTTTGTCATTGATGCCAACACTAGCTGTTTGGATGCTTTACCGACACCCTTCCGGTCCCGATAGGTTGAGTGTTACTGGTTAAACTTGGATCCGGCATGATCTGGTAGGCTCTGATATAATCTAGTGATGGAATCAGCTTGTTTATGATACTCATGCTCATATTTGGTCAGTTGGTTTTGGTCTGGTAATCGGTTGATAGCCTACCTGCTTAGAAGATTGGTTTCTGGTTCCAGTGAGGGTTTCACCGGCAGAGATTTTGGTGGAGATCTTTGATGAATTGCATAATTGGTGTAACATAACATGTGGATAGGACCTATTAACATATTTCTGGGATGTCTTATGTGTTGATATTATTTGTTTGGTCTAAAGCCGACATGGTTTGTAATTATGTAATTAGGTTATTGTCTGGTGGCCGACCTGATTGTTTGTGGTCGAGGGTTTGTATGTATAGATGTAAGATCTCATTATAGATCATCATGGTTATTATTAAGACTTCATGGTCAAGGAATTTAATGTGCGAATAATGTAATATCACTCAGGCAAAGGAGTTGGTCGATCATTGGAGATCGAATTGGGTTTATGTTGATAACTCAATGATGAACGAATAGTACCAAATCAGTACTGAGAGGGGGGGGCGAATCAGTACAGACAAAAACACAGTCCTAAACCGGTTTGACAACAGACTACCAACTGATAGTCATACAAAGGTTCCATGTACCGGTTCCCATATCAACATGTCGGTTCACCTTGAACAAACATGTCGCTTCACCTTGGCACATATACTGGTTCTCACATATGTCGGTTCTCTCTTCTCACATATGCAGGTTCACTTTTCTTTACATATTGACATCAATGACAACATACAATATCATTATGTCCTCATACCGGTTCGTCCTCATACCAGTTCACATAATGCCAACAATCTCCCCCTTTGGCATTGATGGAAATATACAAAGATATCTCTCCGCTTCACATCTCCTCATATCAATTTCTGTAGATATCTTCTCCACTTCACTTCTTCTCCCCCTTTGACAACAATGCCAAAGTGGAGGCACAAGCATCTCTTGTTCCATTATGCTGCTCCCCTTGAGGAGTAGCATCCTTCAACACATCAATCCTGAAGAAAAAAAATTGACTGTGCAATACCTTACTGATGTGGAGAAAATACATTTAGTTCACCTCCTGAAGGGGCAGTACCCCTAATTCACCTCTTAAGTACATAAATGTAGCCTTTGGGAGAGGCTTGGTGAATATGTCTGCTAACTGCTCCTTACTGGAAACATGTTCCAGTGCAATCTCTTTATTCTGAACCTTTTCCCTCAAGAAATGATACTTAAGTTCAAAATGCTTGGTTCTAGAATGTAAAACCGGATTCTTTGAAATATTGATAGCACTTGTGTTATCATAGAATATACTTACCGGTTCAGATACAGGAACTTTGAAGCCATTTAATATGTGCTTCATCCAGATTGTCTAAGTGTAGTTCATGAAAGCTGCAACATACTCCGCTTCCGCTGTAGACTGAGAGATACAACTCTGCTTCTTACTCATCCATGAGACCAGTCTACCACCGAGAAAGAATGCACCACCGGTTGTGCTCTTCCGATCATCCACATTACCTACCCAATCAGCATCTGTGAATACTTTCAAGTTGAAATTATTTCTATATGGGTACCACAGTTCATAGTCAACTGTTCCCTTCAGATACCTAAGAATCCTCTTGACTGCAACCAAGTGGGATTCTCTTGGAATTTTCTAGAACCTTGCAGTAATGCCAACTGCATGTGCAATATCTGGTCTATTATGCACTACATAATGCAACTTACCAATCATTGATCGGTATTCCTTCTCATCAACCAATGTTGAATCATCCTCTTTGGATAGTTTTCAACCGATCACCATCGGTGTACCAACCAGTTTGCTATCTTCCATGCCAAAGGTCTTCAACACCTCTTTGACATACTTGGACTGGGTGATAAAGATTCCATCTGTCATCTGCTGAATCTGCAGTCCAATGAAGAACTTAATCTCCCCTATGAGTGACATCTCAAACTCTTTCTTCATCTCATTTGCAAACTCATGACTCATCTTGTCATCTCCACCAAAGATAATGTCATCAACAAATACCTCACAGATCAAGATCTGATCTCCTTCAAATTTCAAGTAGATATTGCTATCTTCACTTGTTCTCTCAAATCCAATCTTCACAAGATGGGAATGCAGGCGTTCATACCATGCTCTAGGTGCCTGCTTTAGACCATATAAGGCTTTATGTAGCCTGCACACCATGTCACTATCTTCAGATAGGGAAAACCCATCTGGTTGCTCTATATACACCTCCTCTTCAAGTACACCATTTAGGAATGCATATTTTACATCCATTTGATATACCTTGAATCCTTTAAAGGCTGCATATGCAAGAAGCATACAAACTCCTTCCAATCTAGCCATAGGAGCAAAGGTTTCTCCATAGTCTTCTCCTTCTTCTTGAGCATATCCTTTGCAAACCAATCTGGCTTTGTTTCTAATCACTGTGCCATCCTCATTCAGCTTATTTCTAAAAACCCATTTGGTACCAATGACATTTTTATGCTCCGGTCTGGGTACCAAGGACCATGTACCATTTTTCTCTATCTGGTCAAGTTCCTCTTCCATTGCCTTGATCCAGTCTTCATCTTTATGTGCCTCTTTGAATGATTTAGGCTCAAATTCAGAGATCATACATGAGTTTTCTCTGATCTTCCTTCTTGTAAGGATTCCTGCATCCTTATCCCCTATGATCTGCTTAGGATCATGGTTCAGCTTTACATACCAAGGAATGGTCTTAACAGATTCCTCTTGCTTTTCTCTTTCATCCTCATCTTCATCAGCATCAGCATTTACCAGTGTAGGAACACACTTACTGGTACTTGGTTGACTGGCAACCAGTTCCCAGAAGGGTACAACCGGTTCATTCACCGCTTGCTTACTTTTGGTTTCCTCATTTTTCTCAGAGGTTTCATCAATTCTCACATTGATGCTTTCCATAATTCTGAGTCCTATTGTTGTAACACTTCAGAGCTTTACTTTTGGTGGAATATCTTAGGAATATTCCCTCATCACATTTAGCTTCAAACTTGCCCTGATATTCACTCCTCTTGATGTAATATTTGCTACCAAATACCCTAAAGTAGCTAACTACACGAGTCTTACCGGTCCAATACTCATAAGGAGTTTTATCCTTACCTTTCTTGATGAGTACCCGATTCAATGTGTAAACTGCAGTGCTCACTGCTTCTCTCCAAAAGGTGTGAGCGACCTTTCCTTGAATCAACATTGTTCTTGTTGCTTCAACCATTATCCAATTGTTCCTCTCTGCTAGGCCATTCTATTGTGGAGTCTGAGGGACAGACAGTTGCCTCTTGATGCCAAATTCTTCACAATACTTGTTGAATTCACCGGAAGTGAATTCCCCTCCTTGATTGGTTCTGAGGCATTTGATTCTTCTACCACTTTCCTTTTCAACCAGTGCTCTGAAAGCTTTGAACTTTCCAAAGGCTTCAGACTTGTCCTTCAAGAATGTGACCCACATCATTCTTGAGCAATCATCACTCAAAATCATGAAATACCTATCTCCCTGCACACTCTTAGTTTTCATAGGACCACACAAATCAGTATGCACAAGATCAAGTAGATTGTCTGCTAAAAAAGATTTACCTTTGAAAGTTGAGGAAGACATTTTCCCCAGTTGACACTCTCTGCATAAAGGATTTTCCAGTTTTCTCAGCACCGCCAATCCTCTAACTGCCTTGTTCTTATTGGCCTTCACAATGTTATCAAAGTTTATATGGAAGAGTCTCCTATGCCATATCCAGCTATCATCAAACTTAGCCATAAGACAGGTACTGTTATTAGCATTCAATTGAAACAGGTTACCTTTGGTCTGCATACCGATAGCCACAATTTCACCATTCTTTCCTCTGATCCTGCACACTCCATTCTTGAATTCCAGAGTGAGTCCACTATCATTCAGTTGGGCAACACTCAAAAGATTGTGTCTAAGACCATCAACCCAATACACATTATCAGCACTACTCTTTCCATTCAGAGAGATGGACCCTCTTCCTTTAATCATACATGGTGCATCATTACCAAAACGAACCACACCACCATCATATTCTTCCAAAGATAGAAACTTGCTCCGGTCACCAGTCATATGGTGAGAACAGCCACTGTCAATAATCCACTCATTGCAATTATCAAAGCGGGAGACAAGAGCCTTTTTGTGTGACACATCTTCCTTTACAGCAACAAACACAATGTCTTCATTCTCTTCATCTTCTGATTCCTCATCTGTGACACCTTCATCAACTGCAACAAAATAGTTTCTTCGATTTCCTCCTTTGAATTTCTTGAACCTTTCTGATTTATCCTTGTTGTCACTATTAGGACAGTTTATAGCAATATGTCCTATCCAGTTACAAGAAAAACATTTCAAAGGGAGCTTACCTCTGTATTTCTTGGTTCCTTTTGGAAGTTTCCTGGCAAGAAGAGCTTCAAATTCCATCAGAAAATCCTCATCATCCATCACTCTGCTTTGTCTTGTTTCATCACTGGTGCTTTCTTCTTTTCCTTTTCTGGATGGTACAGTAGAAGCTTTAAAAGTTGATTCAGTCTTTTGAACACTACCATCAAAACTATTAAGCTCATAGGCTGTCAGCTTAGCAATGATGGAGTCTAGGGATACCTTAGTCTTGTCTATCGATCTCAACTCCTGAATAGCAGCAACTCTTATTGCATAGACCGGTAATAAGGATCTCAGAATTTTGCTCACAATAGTGGCATCTTCTATTTTACCTCCTACACTCTTGATATCTCCGACAACAGTTTTGGTTCTTATTCCATACTGTTGAATGGTTTCACCTTCAACCATCCGCATGTCTTCAAACTTTCCTCTAAGGCTTTCTTCCTTAGCTTGTTTTACATGCTCATCACCGCCATAGATAGTTTCAAGAGTATCCCATACTTCTTTGGGATTTACTTTATCTTGGACCTCAATAAACTCAATGTCAGATAAACTACTAATTAGGGTTTCCATGACTTTCCCATTCTCCTACATCTCTCTCTTCTGGTCATCGGTGAGAGTACCGGTAGGGGCAACATAAGCATTCTCAACATAGCTCCAGTGTTGAGCACCCATGCTTCTGATGAATATCTTCATTCTATCTTTCCATATACTAAAATTATCTTTGTTGAACTTTGGACCTTCCCTCTTCATCATTGGACTAGGGTCTTTTCCTCAAGCGGTTAAGCTTATAACACTGAGGACCTGGAGGATGCTCTGATACCAATTGATAACTCAATGATGAACGAATAGTACAAAACCGGTATTGAGAGGGGGGGGTGAATCAGTATAGACAAAAACACAGTCCTAAACCGGTTTGACAACAGACACTTCAAATCACTGGCAAACAGTGATACCGGTTTGAAACAGAGTGCAACCGGTGAAGCTAAGAATGACTGAGACAAGCATTAACCGGTTACTCACTTAGCTATCCACTTAAATCAATACTACACTTCCATTTCACCCTTATGTATGAATAGGTAATCTATCATCAAAACATAATAACAGCTAGTTCATCATGATTTATTGATAGACATAAGACACTGAATCATCATATGCTTGACAGAAAATAACAAAGAATCACAAGAAAGAAGCATCACACATGACACACATATTTTTCATGTGGAAACCCAACTAAGAAAAACCACAGTGGGGATGAATACCCACAAGCTTTTTTTGAACTCTTTAGAAGTCTGCTCTGTTAGGAGCCTTGTCCGGTTAGAGACATTACAATAGGTTCTGCTAGGAACCGATCCTATTAGGGATCACCCGGTTAGGGGATGGCTAGAATACCCAGTTAAAGGTTTCCTTGTTAAAGGATTTCAAGAACTCAATAGCTAAAGGATTCAATAACTCAATAGCTTTGAATTACCCTGTTAAAGGATTTACAGCAAGCCGGTTAAGGCTACCCTGTTAAGGGATTTCACAACTATTGAAGTGGTTAAAGATCAACAGGTATAACAATGATCTGATGATAGCAATCAATGCCAATGTAGATCCACTTTAGCTCCTCTTCACCTTCTGCACTTACACTTTGCAGATATCACTTCTCTCCTCTTGGTCTGGCAAGAATCATGTATCACTTCACTTGGATACACACACACAACTTTTACCAACAAACTCTAAAGGAAACACAACATCGACCTTATAGGAAACAGATAGGTCGGTAGCATAAACCCTAAACCCTAAACCTGTTAGGTTAAGAAGTTCAAACAGTTCAATCTTGACCATTGAACACATTGCATTAAAAGCAACAGTCTTGAACCGATCTCAAGACATTCTCCATCGTTCATTTTCCACCGATTTCATGGCGGCTGATAACCCATCTCGTGTTATCACCGTTTACAAACTTCGCACATTCCTGAGGTAGATAGGGATAGTCTCCTTCATGCAAGATCCTTCACACGCACAAGGTTGACATGGCAACACGATTTGTTCTTCATTACACTGCTAACTCATCACACAAAGTCACCGATTGAGTCACACAGTCCTAAGGTACTCCAACCGGAAACCCTGAGACTACCAACCGGTAGTCATACAAAGGTTCCATGTACCAGTTCCCATATCAACATGCCGGTTCACCTTGAACAAACATGCCGCTTCACTTTGGCACATATACCAGTTCTCACATATGTCGATTCTCTCTTCTCACATATGCTGGTTCTCTCTTCTCACATATGCCGGTTCACTTTTCTTCACATATTGACATCAATGACAACATACAATATCATTATGTCCTCATACCGGTTCACATAATGCCAACAT